>NC_133533.1:22136868-26936868 GCF_048544455.1 Silene latifolia | reverse complement strand
TAAAATAATAGTGGTATCTTATTAATTGTTCATTTTCTCGTTATTGTATTTTGTTTCAAGAAAAAAAAAACATAAAATTAATCAAAGAAAATTGAGTAATTTGTTGAAATGTATTTTTTTAAAAGTATTTTTTATACCACAAAGTTAGACCTGACAAAATAAACCAGACCCGATTGACCCCACACGAAAAGGCTGACCCGAGACCCGAAAGTGACCCGAAATGCCGCACCCTAATGACACCAGAAACCCAAATTGATCCGACCCGACCCGAAAATGACCCGAGCTTTCATGGACCTGTAACATACCCAACCGAAATGACCCGATCCGAAACCACTCACCCGAAAATGACCCGTTAAAACGTAACTAATTGACCTCAAAAGACTTGAAATGCCTTTTTTTTCTCTTAATCATTGACCCGAAAATGACCCAACCCGAAACAACTCGACCCGTTTGACCCGAAAATGACCTAACAAACGTACCCGAAACGACCCGGAAACCCAAAAGGACCCGACCCAAACTAACCCGGTAATGTGATAAACCCAAACTTACCCGAGCCGAATTGACCTGATCCGAACGCGAATTGTTGACCCGTTTTGCCAGGTATACACAAAGCTAATGATTCCAATTTATAAATTCTCTCAATTTTTTTTGCCCAGGGAGTAATCAAAACGATTTATAGTTTTATTTATACATAGTATGAGTCTTCTCAAAAAATTGCATCAATAAAAGATTTAATTGGTTATAGTTTGCCTTTATTAATATTTTAATTAAAATATTATAGTTTAGTTTTAGTGAAAATTATATAATTTGATGAAAAGATTAATTCTTATAAAAAAAATTATATAATGAAATACATTATATTTACTAATTTTCTTATTTAGTGAATACAATTAAATTATCAATAGTTTCCTTATTTAAAAAGATGCTTTTTGGAAGGAAAATGTGTGAGTCTACCTATTCTTTTAGTAGATAATAATTAATAAGGGGATGAATAAGTATTCGTAAAAAAAACTATCTCACGATTTGAGGTCGTCTTATTCTAAAATGTGTGATATAAAAAAAAGGTATGGTTAATATTCCTACTCTTCAAACTCTAATGATTCCGCGAAACATTTTAAATTAACCTAAGAGCCGTATAGCAATTTTGTTTTGGATTCCTTTTGAAGTTCTACAAAAGGGCAGTTCTCGTGTTAGCCATATTGAGTCGAGTAAATCTTTAAAATACGGTCTCTTGATAAATTTATTGAGAAACCACTTATAATTATAAGTCAAAAGCGTACTAATTAAAAGTAATAAAACAATTCCTTAAAAAATAATAACACGGTTACGAATGATGTAAATTTTGCACCACTAAAAATGCTCACATCCAAAGATAAAATTGGATACGTTCATTATGAAAATAGGTACAAAAAAAAAAAAAAAATCTCGTCATGATCAACAATATGAGGATTACGATTTTTTTTGGCAACTATAGAAATAATTTTTATACAGATGGTATTTGACTCATATAGTCAAATGCACTTGATGTGATTCCAGAGGATGACATATTAGAAAATTCAGTAAGGGGCGGGGATCGAACACGGGTGAGCTGAGTTAGGATTTTAGGAATTAGTTTAGGCTAATAAAAACTGGTCATTCTATCAGATTTAGTTGTTATTAGTTGTTAGATTAAGTTTAGAACTATTTAATTACTTTTAATTAGGTTAGGAGTCTTGTCGGTTAAGAAAACGTTAGTTATTTATAGGGAGATTTGTACGTTATTTTTTAGTCAGTCAAGAAGGTTAATAAAAAGTTACATATTTGCAAACAGATTGTTTGTTTCATAATTTCGAGAAGGTACATCGAAATCTCCGAGTTAGATTTAATACGTCTTCAATCCTTTGTTTTCGTTGTTTCTTTGTTTTGTTGTTGTTTCATTTCAATCACAAAAATACCAAAAAAACAAATCTGTTTGTTCCGCTTCCGCATATACGTAAACGGATCTTTTTTTCGTATCATATGTTATCAGAGCTTCGGCTCTTGATTTCCTTAAACCAAGACGATCCATGAGGGCCAAGGAAATGCAATGCTACCACGAGAGGTCACGCTTTTGTGAAGAAATTCCAGTGGAGGGAGTGGATATCGATTCTGCTGTAGATTTCAATTTGCCACCAATATTTGACGAATATGGTGATGAAGAAAAAACTGATTTTGGATTTCAAGTTACAATACCTATGGATTTTTATAAAGTCAATTTTCAAGGGAGCAAGCAGTATCAGAGTTCACACAATAAGTTTGTCGATGGGAAATTACATGGAGATTCTAGCGGATTGATTATTTTGTGAATTGGGCTTCTTCAGAAATTATCAGTGCCACTGATGATTCAAGAAAATTAAAGCTTTATTTAGATTATTTCGTGCAAGGAGAGTGGTGGGGTGGAAGCTACGAGGTGATACGGTACAAGATCCCAAATTATCATTTAAATCATTACCGTTGTACATCAAGCGAAACATATGACTTGACGATTACATTGAGGATGACGAACTCGAGGATAAATCAATACTATGCTCATATTTATCGCACTTGTTTGGAGATAATTTTACATACAAGTTTTGCAAAATTGTATTTGATCCCGGGGGATTCCAAGGCTCCAAGAATCGGGACGATTCTTTTGAAGAAATGGAGTATGATACGATTCCTGAGGATGACATATTATAAAATTCAGTAAGGGTCGGGGATCGAACATGGGTGAGCTGAGTTCGGATTTCAGGAAGTGGTTTAGGCTAACAAAAATTGATCATTCTATCAGATTTAGTTGTTATGAGTTGTTAGATTAAGTTTAGAATTATTTAATTACTTTTAATTAGTTTAGGAGTCTTGTTGGTTAAGAAGATGTTAGTTATTTATAGGTAGGTTTGTACGTTATTTTTTAGTCAGTTAAGAAAGTTAATAAAAAGTTATAGATTTACAAACAGCTTGTTTGTTTCATAATTTCGAGAAGGTACTTCGAAATCCCCGAGTTATATTGAATAGGACTTCAATCCAATTCACTAAACCATACGAAATAGGTCTTTCGTAGGGTTATATCCTTTGTGTTCGTTGTTTCTTTGTTTTGTTATTGTTTCGTTTCAATCACAAAAATACCAAAAAAAAAAATCTGTTTGTTCCGCTTCCGCATATACATAAACAGATCTTTTTTTCCTATCAGCACTTATTCTAGTAAAACGATAACCTAGAACGACAAAGTAAAAGTAACTACATCCAGTAGACAAAGTGCATTGGTGGTGTACGGACGGCGGAACACGAAGATCATCTTCATCCACCATCTTCTTAAGGGAACGATCGGAGCTCCCTATGTGATCTAACAAATCCTTACTCTTTTTTGTCAACTTAGCTTCAGAGAAATACCTACAACATGACACAAGAATGTGTCTCGGAGAGTCAACCCCTTGGCTTTGATGCACATAATCCAGAACCCAACGCGCCACATGATCAATCAAATCCTTTTTTTTGTCAACTGAGTTTCAGAGAAATACCTGCAATAAGACACAAAAAAGTGTCTCGTAGATTCATCCTCTTGGCTATGATACACATAATCCAGGAACCAACAAGACCCTTGAACCATCGAGGATGAGCAAAGTGCACTTACGCCACTAGGACATAGAAAGGAAATTCGGAATGCAAACCACAAATGTTTGCCTCCCGTGGATTGAAAACTCATACACTTTGAAACACAATCCCTTCGGACAAGAACCTCGTAGCCAAGAAAAGTGAGAGGGTATATAGGTAGCGAAATAGGAGCCACAATGAACAACCTCCTAGCTAACGCCATCTCAGAAAGACAAATCGAGATGGACACAACACAAACCAGAAATAAAATTACCATCACCCTTATTAGGCTTAAAACCCCGACAATACAAGCCACCCCAATGATTAAGGGACACGACACCCATAACCAATAAGAGATTATTAATAATATGGTTATTTCATAACAATAATCCATCCTATTGGTGGTCTGCAATAATCACTTCATCCTATCAATAATCCCAGTTAAATCAAACCTAAGCATCATACCTTCTAATAATGAACCAACTGATATTTTTTTTAAGTTTATTGGAATATTTGATGGTTTTTGGATAGCCTAGCTAGTATATGTGATGTTTATGCGTAATATTTTCAAGTGATGAATCAAGTACTTGATTTATTTGATACACATAAACATAAAAAAAATATAAACTGGTTCGTTATAAGAAGGTATGAAGCTTAGGTTGGATTTAATTGAGATTATTGATAGGATGGAGTGATTATTGCATACCACCAATAGGATTGACACGGCTGTCGCAACCCTATCAAAAATAAACCAACCGGCTCAACTAATATATAGTAGAGGTAAGTCGAGTATCGTACTCCACAGGGAGGCTATTATATCTACTTGTCTACTTAATCCGTCACGGTAATAGTAGGATATTTGAATTTGTTTTCTAATCAGCTAAATAAGATTGAAGGAAAGAGAAAAGAGCAAAAAAAAAAAAACAGTAGAGAGAAATAAAGGATGTGATCAAATAGGAAGAGAAATGCTACGATGTCGGTTCACCATAGTAATTAGCCAATTTAGTCATAAATAGCTTAGTCGGTCTAACGTGAGAAGGGTAAAGGAAATATCCTCTCGGTCCACTTTCTGCCCTAACATACAACTAACTTAGCTCTCGCCCTCATTAGTGTAGTCTACTGCTTATAACAGGTCTGTTCATTCCAATCTCTCGATTTAGGTCTGAATTTAACCAAATTAACTAGTTTAGAAGCGTGCACTCAACTAAACGATTACAATTATATTGTCAAAAAACAGTTCTCACATGTAAACTTCCTAATCCATTCACAACATTATTGTATCACTACCATGACTCCCCTAATCCTAACATAAAGGGAATTAGTTACTCATGTTTATAATGAAATAGGCAATAACAACAATAAATGAATTAATAAGAGACATGATACAAAGACTAATAAAAAGGGTTGGCATAACTAATAAACAACGATAATTAAAACAGTAATTAAGAATAAGGATTAAAGATACAAAGAAGATTAAATTGAATTAAGAGTCAAGAGTAAAGAGAGATTATAAAGTTCGATATCCGGTAATAAGAACAAAGCAACATACGAACAAGAAGAAAGAAAAATAAGTCTTCTTAAGAGAGTAATTCTGAGACTAAAGAGTAGTAAAAGTGATAATTAAACCTAATTACGTCTTCCATTATATAGGGAATATATTTATTAAACACACTAAGATATTAAATAAGTCTAGCACAAAATAAAATCCCGTGTAATATGGCAAAGTGCTCGATCGAGGGATTTGAGACTCCTCGATCGAACACTGTTCCAGCAAATCTCCTCGATCGAACAGTAAACAAACTCGATCGAGGACCTTCAAAACGCCATCCTTCGATTGAGTACATCAGGGACTCGATTGAACAACCTTGACCACCAAATCCACTCGATCGAACACAGAAGCCTTCGATCGAGTGCTCATCCACTGAAACAACTCGTTTTCTTCATTGGTTAGCTTCCGAGACTCCATCATGCTTCCCGAGGCGTAGTACTTCCGCTCCAAATCTTCCATCCCCATAAATGCGTGCTAAAGGGACTGAAAAAGGCACGATTCCACTAGTTTCGGGTCCGTTCCTGCAAATATGGCAAACCAAACCAAAGTAGCCTATTCGGGGCATTTTGAAATTCAAAGCTACGAACATTACATGGAAATACGTGCAATAAAGGCTAGAAAGGACTATTTAAAATGCACGTATCAAATCTCCCCAAACCGAACCTTTACTCGTCCTCGAGTAAACTAAATGCAAACTGATGGAACGGAAATGAAAACTCAGAGCTAGTACAAGTTGTCCACTTAAACCGATTTAATGCAAGCACTAATACTTATAGCAAAACAGTCAAATACAAACGAGTTGTATGTTGTCTGTAAATAAGTTGAACTGTCGACCTTGCAAGACCTTTAAAAATGGACTCTCACGGGTCACTCTTCTCTCATGAAGCAAAGGTTAAGTATATAAATGTAAGAGAAGAAGAGAAATAGTCACTCACCTAAACTACGACCAACATAATCATGCATGCAATTTAGTATGATAAGTAAAAAGGGCTGAAATATCACATGTCGAATACTTGCAATAATTTGGATAAGTGAGGCTATGGGTAAGAAAAGGCAAAAAGATATGGAAATGAGAGGGTAATAGCCAAGCTAGCATCCTATCTATCTAACTGAAACATCCAATTCAAATTCAAATAATAAATTAAGCTCAAATGCCTTAACCATTTAGGCAACAATTCACTAAATCCAAATCAATAAACTCCTCAATAAATATGAAATAAAGTATAGGAGATAACTAATTCAATTAATTTCCCAAATAATTCTTTTTTTTTCCTCACTGCCTCTTTTTCTTTCTTTTCTTTTCGGCAGTTTCTGTTTCTGTTTCTTTTTTCATTTTTTTTTCTTTTTCACAAACTCCTTTCATTCATTACCAACTTCATACAATAATAGAGCGAGCCAAAAATCGATACAATAGAGAGAGTATCACTAAAACTACTAAACTAGCATGACAAAGGGTAGGTTAAGTTTATGGATTGTAGTTAAAGAGTCAAAGAGGCAATTTACAGCTAATGTGAAGCTAATGGGTAAAATGAATAAAAAGGGAGTTGCGAGCATTCTCCAAACATGTGATATCATCCACTAACCCGAATGGATGCTGCCAATAAGCAATCAAATTTCATACTTGTGAAAATTAATTTTACATGACATGTAGGAAGTAACTATGCACATTCCTAAATGAAACTGGTCATGAATGACACCAGTTTATAAGCTCTAAAAACTTCGAAATTATAAGTAGCTTGCCAAATTTATCAGGTCAACTCTATTTGTTCAGCTGTATTTTAACATTAACTCGTAGATTATGCAAGCGACAAAACTAATAAGATGACAGTTTGTTGCAAGGCTTAAGTGAAATGACAAATTATAGTGCAAAATCATCACTGAAATCTAACGTTCCGACTCCACCTAAATGCAAAAATAAACGTGAAACAATTTTTTTTAATTTTTTAATTTTTTGATTTTTTTCATTATTTTTTTGAAATAAAATACAATGCAAGCGGAAATAAAGTAAACGTGAATGCAAAACAAATGCAAATACAGACTCAAAGAATGCAATACCCTCCCCAAACCAAAACGGACAACGCCCTTGTTGTCCTCCAGCATACACCAGCAGAATAAATGGGGGAACGGGAAAATCACAACCAATATAAACAAATGAAATAAATAAAATGGAGATGTAAAAGAAATAAAAGCAGAAAATACTCACAATATAAACGAACTTCCCCAAACCAACCAGAAAACTTGGGAAGTGAGTAGACCAGCAGCTACTCGTCAACCTCCTTCTCGTCAACCACCGTGTAGGTGGGGTCCTCCTCCTCCTCACCTCTCCTCCTCTGGCGACCTCCAGCAGCAAGGTCAGCTCTGACCCTCTCCTCCCTCTCAGCTATGTCCTCCTCGCTCTCCGGCTGTGGGTACCCCCCGCCGGGTACCGGTAGAAAGAAAGGTGTGGCCAGTCGTCAGGAACATGACGACCTCTTATCATGCGACACTCATATAGAGGGAACAAGGCAAGTGCCTGATCCTGCTCTATACGAGCCACTCTACTGCACATCTCCAAAAGCAGAGCGTCACGACGCCCTTGGTCCATGACCTCAGGCGCCACAAAAAGAAGAGGAGCAACAAAATTAGCCAGTAACTCCGGCTGAGGGACATAAGGAGTAGGGATTGGGGTCGGGATAGGCGTGGACGTGGACGTGGACGTCTGCCCAACCTGTGTCGGTGTGGACCCCTCACCGGTCTCCCTGACAGCAGTGTCAGGTCTCTTCCGCTTCTTAGAAGCGGGAGGAGCAAGGGTAAGAAGGTAAGAAGGTGGAGGTGGAGGTAACCTACCCGACGCAGTAGTCAAGGATAAAAGACGGGGTAGGTCAGGTGAAGGTAAGGTCACAGATATGGAATCACAAATCTTCCACGTCCGTTGGTCTTTTGCTAACCAAAACATGGCCCATGGCCTGAATTAGAGATGGCAATCCGGGCCGGGCTAACGCGGGCGGCACGGGCACGACACGAGTCCGGCACGGGCACGACACGACACAGATGAATAATATTGATGGCACGGGCACGGCATGAACGGGTTTGAGGTGGGCCGCGGCTGCATTTTTTGGAAATTCTCGTGCCTAGGCACGGCACGGCCCAAGCACGGAGGGTCCGACACGAACCAGGCACGGCGGGCCTGGCACGGCACGGCCCGAGATTTGGCCCGTTTCTTAATTATTTTAATTAAATTCCATTTTTTAATTATTTAATTAAATCTAGTACATTAAAAATACAAGTAATCAACTAATCAAGACATCAAGTACATTAATATTTAATAAAATATATATTTAAATCGTTAATATTCATTATTTATATAAATAAAAGTGTATTTAAAAAAAATACTAAGGTTATTGGGCCGACCCACGTGCTAGGCACGATTAGCCCATGGGCCAGGCACGGCCCGAGCACGAAATTGGGCGTGCCAGGAGCAAGCCGCGGCGGGGATTTGGGTGAGTGGGCCAGGCACGGCACGACACGGCCAGCCCAATATCCGTGCCTGGGCCGGGCCATTTTTTTGGGGAAGGCACGATGGGCCGGCACGCAGTCCGGCCCAGCACGGCCCAATGCCAACTCTAGCCTGAATATCATTGGCATTGTACCTATCTACATGTCAAAGGTTGCGTGGAAAGTCGATGAAAAGGCTACGGGCAATGTGGCTCGCCAAGCCGCCACAAGAAATCAGGCCCTTCACCTTCTGCCCGACAGTGTTAAAATGTTGAGCCGTCAAATAAGAAATGTTAAGAATAAAGGAGTCACCACAGTCAATGTTCAGGTAACCCGCTAAAATAGACAGCTCGACATCGTTAACATTGTTGGGCTCGTGGCGTCCAAAAATCGTCTCTCCTAAGAGATGGAGAAAGTAACGGGCTGGGGGAAGGTGTACGTGAGCAACCTTCCTCTGGTCGTAGGGAGTCTGTGCAAGTGTGGGCCAAAGTAGAGTCAGGAGCTTCCTATGAGGCTCCCGAGGACAGTCACTAACCAAACCTAACCGCCCCCCAAACTCAGCTAAGGTGTTGGAGTTAGTGTCCTCCACAATAGTGCGTTTACATAATAAATCTCATTAAAGGAATATCATCAGGATATTTAATTATTTGATCCTTGTCAGTTGATTAACGTAAATCGATAACGGTCGGCTGACTAGAGTTTGACGTTATTGTCGTGAGACGGCGATGATCAACTAACTCCTTTCGGTCACACCTATAGGAGCCAACCCCAATTGATAACTAATTAATTGTATGAGATACAATTTATTTAGCCGCTTGATTTATTGACTAATAGTTTAGTCGATTATTTTTAGAGAGATTTCGAGTTGCGAACTCGAGGCACGACAATTATTATTTAATTATGCGATAATTGAATAACAAATTTTGGGAGATGGGTTTTAGTTAATTAATTGTTAATTCACTAAAATTGTACTAATTGATTAATGTGATTAATATTAATACGTGAATAATATGTGTAGTGGTACACGTATATTTACGAAGAGTTTTGGACGAAATTAATCGGGTAGCATTTAAACATAAAACGATGTTTAAATAAAATTTACACGTATTTGTGCGACAAATATAAGAACCAAAATAGACCCGCAAATGGGACATTGGACCGTGTAAATGGAGTGTAGTGGATGATTATAAAAATAATCATTTCACTTTACTTGTTTTTCTTCCACTAGTCGTTGCGCCACGCCCTCCTGGGCGCGGAGCCTCGATTTGTGGTTCTGTGCGTAGTAAGCTTTGAGGAAACTTTGCGAATATTTAACGCTTGCAAGATAACCATTGTAGTTTTAGTTATGGCTCTATTGTATCATACATTGGTACAAATGTTAAAAAAAACGGACTTGATGATAATGGGAAGGTGTAATAATGAGGTCGTGAGAAAGCACCGTAATAATTGTGCCATTTCCGCTCCGTGGAGTTTGTATAGAACACTTGGTTGCAGGCTATAAATAACATTGCAAAATACTTAACAAAATGTAAAAATAGATCTTGAGCCATAGCAAAAAAATAGATGATTATGTTTTTGGTGACGTCTCTACCGTTACATACATTCATACAAAAAAGAAAATGGACTCAATGATAATGCGAATGCTTATTTATACACATTAGTTTTATTAATTTGTTGTTCCATTTTCCCGGCACAGATGTGCGTGCCACTCCGTAGAGGGAACGCATGTGGTGTGACATGCACCCTGATGTAGGTGCATACATCATTTGCATCAGCGAGTGCTCTGACTCTAGCCTAGAAGCATCCCAGAGATGGGGTCCTGGTTCACATTGGAATGTTTGAATCTGAAGCGTATAATGTCATAAACTCATAATACATTGATCTGAGGATAATATTTAATCTATAAATGTCGTGGCGATTACAAATCATGAATGTGTAGTGTCTTGTATTTTGTGGACACGGTTTTTAAAACACATTGGTCTAGGACTCTAGGGTTAGCTAGCATTGCAATCGAAGTAGTATGCCGCAATTTACAATGGGGTAAAGTAGAACAACTCAAACACATGTATGCATTCGTGGATTAAAACACATCCAGTAACTGAATCACAATAGATAGTTTATACAACAATATATTACATAGGATATGTCGATCAATATGAACCAGGCCCTTATAAGTGGACACGTGGCCCTCCTGGCCCAGCGCCGTGACATCCGAGTAGGCACTTTAAGATGGACCGACTTGCAGAACGGTCGATGCAGAATGTCTCTCGGTCGTTGGGGCCATTTGTTTAGTTATCTGGTACAAAGGTGACCTGCACAATAAATAGATTAGTACTCCGTATATACTGAGCTACGAATTCATAGTGGATTTGTTGGTGGAATGTACAAATCTAAAACACTGTAGGGCAGAAAGTTTGCAATTATGAGGGCGACCATGCATTCAAAACAAAGAATGTAAACACACACAAATGTAGTCAACTTATCCGTTGACACAAGCCGGGGCATATGCTCTATGCCTAAGGCCTAAAACAGTAAGCACACTGACCAAGGAACCTATCCAGCTCAAATCTTATCACTCTGTTAAGATGTCCGCATCGGCCTATCTTCCTTTTGTATTCCTTTACTCAAAGAGCAGATTTCAGTTCAATAGCCTTCTAGATTCCGCCTCGACATACATACAGATTAACAGACAATGGTAAAAGAGAGGGGAGGAGGAGGGGCTAACAAAATTTGCTATTTTGATACTAAATTTAACATAAAAGCATCTCCTAAAACAAATGCAAGGACTAATAGACTATGGTCAAAGAGGAGGAAAAAATGGTAATAGAACATCATTGTTTTCAACTCTCCATCCTAAGTTATCTAATCCAAGCTGCTTGTTAACGACCCAAAAGCACCCACGTGACATATCAAACATACATACAGAAAAAAGGAGTGCTTGTTGTCGAAATACATAAGGCAACAAAAAAACCCTGTTTAGCTCATCAAAAAATAAACTTCCTGTCCAATAAGTTTATAAATTATCCAACGGACATACAGAAACCTACTTGGTTCCACCGCAATTAAATGTCTGAAAGGTCTTGAGGAATGGAGATTGGAGAGCACTTCAGTCAATGGCTCTAACTAACTACATAAGGAGTTAAGGATTATCCGTTAAAGTGTCACGCACTGTGGCTTGAGAGGGGACTACTTAATCTACATTGGCGGCTCCTAAATCCGCCTACAAACTTAGAATGAAGTAGTCTGGTTTTCTTCATTGACAGATGTTGAAGAGGATATTCAAACAACTTTGAACCTCTTCCAGTGCTACCAAGAAGGGCCCTAACTACAGTAGTTGTATCATAACAAACATTACGGAAACAAATGTATGCTCCCTCTTTCCCGATCATTTCTTTACCATTTTTTTTTTCCGTGAGGGGTATTTTAATCAAAGGTAAATAACTGATTGGCACAAAGGGAGTACATGCCAACTGCCAAGTGGGGTGATGGTCAGACAACAAAGAGGCTAGGCCACATAAGAATAGAAAAGGCTTATTTCCAATTGTCCCGTAACCAAGCAGTCAAATAACGACTAAATCACAAAAGATTTTGAGAGACAACTTTGATTTAGTCCATTACATGACAAGGCCAAAAGAAACAATGAAACTACAGTTTATCAAAATAAATAAAGGTCGCACATTACATAGTACTCCGTATTAAATATCATTAAAAATATACCAAAATTTGTAAAAAAAAAAAGAACAAAGAAAAGAAAAGAAGAAGAAAAACATAGTCAGATGACAGACCTGCAGCTTATGGTTATCGCCCACAATCAGAGGTCGTTGATTGACACCCAAGAAAAATATGCACTCACGATAGTTGGCAATACAAACTCGGCTAGCTACAACAATGACATGAACACGCTCAAGTCTTAGAGCCTGTAATTATGATTTTGTGAGTTTATGTCTCACTTTATCATAATTCTCAACCAGAATTCTCTCAGTATTGAACAACTTTTAATGATTATGCAGGTCATATAAAGATTTTCGAAAAAAATATATATCAACTCATGTCATACCTTTCCACGGACCCAGAACTATGGTTGTATCAGAGGAGCAATATATGGTGGCATATTTCAAGGGTGCTAAAACGTAAATCACATACTCATGGAAATTTTAAATTTGCATTCAGAAGATTGATTAAATTATACATACTCCGAAGCCCAAATAGTAACGGGCATGCAAAAACAAAAAAATATCTCTGAGGCTGCACATTTAATTAAATCTAACCCAGTTTCCTCTCTGAGGCTGCATATGTAATTAAATCTTAATCACAAACAAAACAAATAAGGCGCAAGTCTGGTAAGCCTGAGCGAGTTCCGTACTTACATAAAATTCCCGGCTTGGCATTCCACGAATAAGGTTTCTGAGACCAGCTAAGTGGTATTGAACCCCAGTTCTGGACAGCAAAAGTAACTTGGTAAGGTGCGTCTTTGTTACCTTCTTGACTAACAATCTCCTCAATCTCAAAATCGTTTGGAGCTTCCACTTCATCAAGCATACCCCTTTTCTGATACCAATATCAGATTTAAGAAGATGATCAAATAAAGACAACCGAAGTTAAACTGGTGAAATGCAACGATATTCGGCATCATACTCATCCTCCCAATCTCCCATATCACCACCACTGACATAGGCACCATCCTTGCCTTCTAGGTCTGCATGTCCTCCCCTTGCTCTTTTAATCTGTGCTCTGATCACACTCAATTATTATAAAATTCACAGCAAGATCTCTCACAGACACACTATCCAATGAAAATAATGAAATACATACCTCCCTCATTGTGTCCCGGTGATGTCCCCACAGCACATCACCACTATTGGTTCCAAACCTTAAAAAAGTGAGAATCATTTGTCATACTGCACCAATCAGAGTGAGAATCACAGCCGTCATCATCAACTGAAGAAGCTAAAGTGTAGAAGAAAGCTTATAAATCCTAGGTGGTAAAAAACAATCGACAAAGAAACTGAAGAAGGCTCACCACCATTAATTCCCAACCCTCAAAAAGTGAGAATCGTCTTTCATACCGCACCAATCAAAGTGAGCAACCAACATCATAAACTGAAGAAGCTAAGGTGAAGAATTAAAGAAAATAAGCTTACAAATCCTAGGTAGTAAAAAACAATCGACAAAGAAATTGGAGAAGCTAGATCATAATGATCGGATCATTACACAACTGTCGACATTTGTTGAAAAAAAATCCTAGGAATCAAGACCATAAAGGATAAACACAAGTGAACAACAATAGCAATTATGAAACTGAAAGAGGAAATTATTAAAATGGTATTCTTGAGATCATTTCCTCTCGTTTCACTCTACCTTGATTAGGCTCACAATAATCCCCAAGTTTGATTGACAATCACCTGAAATCAAAACGCAAGAAACAACGAAATAATCACATAAGCTAAAAGATAGCAATAACTACAACGAAAAAGAGGAAAAAATAAACAAGCTGATACGTCAACAGTCACAAAGATAATTACTTAACTCAAAAGAGGAAAACCTAGTAATAACATCATATCGGCTCTGGCATTGAGGCTTTCCGTTGACTTTAACAGCCTGAAGTTTAGCAATCATATTAATAGGAAGCTTGAAATTTTGCCTAATCAGGCAGACAGAACGAATTATAAGGAATCAATAGTAAAAAAGCGAATGAATATTATGAAATAAATAAACAACATAAGAAAGATGGATGGATTGATGGAGTTAAAAGGGGAAAGGGTAGGAGGGGATGCTAAAGAAACAAACACGGTAAGTGCAAAGCTCAACCTGTAACCATACCACCAACGACAGTAGCATCAACTACACATAGCAATCACGCATGGTTCCTAGAAAGTACTTGCTGCAAAAGAGAGGTGATGCTGACTCGTCAAATTAAAACAAAATAGGAAAAAGCACAGCAGTAACCACATATTTGACATACGTTTATACAAAAAAAAGGTGGATTACACTAAAATTAAGGCGGTACCTAGATGGTAACCCCAATCCTCATACGAATACAATTGGGAGTTATCATCTGAAATCAGTAATAAAGCATAGCGAATGCGCTCACTTCACAGCACTGCAACAACACCGACAAGATAAAAATATATTTGTGTCCATATTCCATGTTAACAAAAACTTAGAAATTTTATTGCTTTTGTTCCCAAGGGGGGTGGGGGGGGGGGAAGGGTTGCTTTAGTCAAGTGTGCACAGTTTCAAAGGTTAGAACTCATATGGCTTTTGCAAGAAATCGCCTATACGAAAAGACAACTTAACTTGTGTGCGATATATGATAAATACCTGTCATGTAGTGTCGGCAGTTGCCTGAAAATTGGTAACTGATCTGGGTTGTAGTTTTTTGAGAGGCAACCAAGCGTTAACCGGTAATAAGGAAGTGTTGCTTATAGGTCGGATTGGAGCTAATGCGCTCCACTCACTAACTCACGTAATTATAGTTCAGGCTTAGGAGATGAAATAACTACTTATCAACACTCAAAATGCAAACAATGTATATTGAGCTACGAGTTAATTGGAAAGAAATCTAGAGGCAATCTTAGAGGTTTTAGGTAAAAGTGACTGCGCAGAAGCAAACTTAACTTAGTAACCCTGAGTAAAATAAGCCAGGTCAGATCTAAAGTAGCACATAAACGTGCTGGTGGACACTATTTTGATTCTGGTGTCTGTCCTGACAGGCCCAAATCCAACCGGCAGGGTAAGGAGAAGTCGATAGCCGCATAGTAAATATAGACTAAAAGGTTGTTATCCATAGTTTGATCCAAATATAGAAGTAACATTCATGTGGCTAATCCAATTCCATTTCAGAAGGCATAGTATATAGCTTATTTGGTGGCGAAAACCGAATTTAAAAAGAAGCACACAGTGTCAATGAAGGTCTCCCTTTTGTTTGCGAATTAATGTATGGTTTTGAGGTTGGAGATAAACCTACACCCAAACATAAGTCAAAAAGTGTAAAAAAATATCAAAGCATATCCTAATAGCATCTATACCTGAGCAGGTTATTACACATTACACATGCCTTATGGCGCGTGGCAGGCCAGCAAGATGCTCTCAACCTCGTATTTGTGTAGTTCATGATAGTGCAAGGCTTTAACAACAAGTCGAAAATAATGGCTGTAGATACCTCATTTCTGCACCTCCCGCAAACCACCCGGTGATGATTGGGCCGCATGTTTGATACGCGGAACGATTTGTGACAATTCGTAAGATTATCGTCAAGTGATTGCTCAAATATTAATGTCTACCTCTTAGTTGTCATCTACGTCCCGATACGGCCGTTTTGACAGTAATTAGAGTACATTCGGAGTCCGGGCCTAAAACCGTCTCCATTTTCTGATAACCGTTAAATCCCGAGTCAGAATGTCCTGGAATGTTCCGGATATTTCTATTCCATATTTCATAAATTTTATCTTTTAGTAAGTAAATTCCCGTAATATTCATATAAGATGTTAAGGAAATCGAATTATTTCCGTCCTACCATAACTCAAACACGGAAATCTTTCTTCTGCAGGAGGAAACCACTTGGGAATAGACGCAGCAGTGTCTGCGCGCTCTTCCAAGAGACGCATGATGGCTGCGCCTCTTCCCAGGCCCTTTTCTGCATGTTTCTCGTATCTTTTTCATATCTTTCCGAGATTCACTTCCAAAGAGTCTCCGAAACCCTAATTCCTTCACGTGATTAGTATAAATAGGAGCCTTCGCTCCTCATATTTCTCACGCGAGTGTCCGCCCTTCTCTTCTCCCTTTGCATTCTAGACTTTGTTCTTACTTTTTGGCGCCTACGTGCTTGAACATTCGACCACGTAAGCTCGGATCTTTCTGAGTACCAGCCTCCCCGTTTGCATGACCGACCAATTTGACCAACTACACAATAATCAACTTAATTAACTTAATCGTTTTCCTCTTACGAGGGCACTTTCTTTGCATTCGCGTCGAGCATCACTAATCGATATCTTAGTCCTTCTCGTTTCGTCAAACATATAAGTCTGAGGGTGTAAATCTCTCTTTTATTTATTGTATTTTAATTATTGCATCACGATTGTAAGGTTTATGTCGAAAATACCTCTTAAAACCGATTTCTAAAACCATACTTTAAAACCTCTTTTACGGATTTCCAGAAGACTGACCGTCGAGAAAGGACGCGGCAACTGCTGCGCCTCTTCGAAGGAGCGCAGTACCTGCTGCGCCTCTTCGTGAGGCTGCCGCAGTTCCTGCTTCCTTTCTTCTTCCTTCGTCCTCTGCAATTCGTCAAATTCTTGTTTTTGTTTCGTTTGTTTGTTAATTCTTCGTCATAATAGCATATAATTCGCATGTATATTATTCGTCATCATTCACATATAATTCGTCATTTAAATCCGACTTAAATCCCTAATAACCCAATATTTGCGGGTTTTCGTCATCAAACTCAAATTCGGGTTTTAGAGGTTCAATTTGTTCATATTGAGTTTCTAGAATTCGTCATTGATATATTTGCATCTGTTATTTATCTGTTTATTCGTCGCATATTCGTCATTAATCCATCGTATCTAACACAATCAATTGATTTAATTCGTTGGACTCATTAATATTTTTCACTTCTGTCATTATTCCATCTTGTAAATAACTCGTTTGCATCCGTCTCATTCATATTTCACTGTTTTTTATGACCAATTCATATGTTAAATAACCTACTAATCACTTTCATCCGAGTAAATAATTTAACCAATCATTAAATTCACCAATTAACATTAACGGCTTGCAATTACGGCTTCACAGCCAGAACTGAGCCAGGGAACAGACGCAGCGTCTGCTGCGCCTATTCCAAGGGACGCAGCTCTGCTGCGCTTTCTTCTGGCCGAGTTCTCGTCTCTCGAACTCCGTTTACGCCTTGACCTAGTTTAATTAGTCTACGTTTAATCAACTATTATCCGTAATACCACGCTAATTCCTGTTCGTTAATTTATTTATTTTTATTCTTTTATTCTTTTTCTCAAATTATCCGTTTTAAAGGTATTTTTGACATAAATCGCCTAATCCTTTGTAATTAATGTAATTTTCATTATTGTAATTCATATTTATTGTATTTCTTTTATTACTTGTATGTTTTCACATGTAAATGAGCATTAAATCCTACTTCGACCTATTGTGTGCTAAATTAATTGTTAACCGACTTAGTATTAATTCTCATATGCTAGGATTAAAACTTGGATGTTGCATTGCATGCATATAGCCGATGATATATCGAGTACGAATAACTTCCCTAATCATTAGTAGAGGCCGCTATCGAGGCGGGCGGGATTAGGTGTTCGATCAAAAGAGCTTCCTAATACGTACCCTCACCCCTTATTCCAGATCTCCGTGAGCACCCGTGTTCATTGGCATCTACGAGAGTCATTCTAGACATAGAATGCTAAGGGTAACGATTGCTTAGTGTTCATGTCTCTACTTTGTGTCTTGACATGACACGAGGTATTCGAACGGTTCCAATTTCCCATAAAAATTGGTGGCGACTCCATACAAAATGCAAACGCTTGTTTCTCTTTTCCAACCCAAGCGCCCCCGTGGGCGGCCCGCTGTCTACAGTTTGGTGACTCCGCTGGGGATAATACACTTACGTGTAGCCAAGGGTGAAACTTGAACAAGGTTAGGGAATAGTTTGTACAAGACAATTGTCGGTTTTCATAACTCGATCTTCCTAGATCGTTTATTCGGCCTTCCTAGGCCCAACCCAACCCATTTGACCAATCGTCCCGTCTAAACGGTCCTAATTCTTATTTGGGCCTAAGGATGGATAGCGATTGACGTCATCCATACCATGGTACTTACTCTTGTTTGTATCAAGGACTTTCACTACTTGAGGAAATGGACTAGGAATCGGCCTTACTCTTGTTTGGTACGAGCCTCTCCACAGACTTCGGGTTTGATTGTTCGGTATGGTAACCCACCCTTTAAACCAAAACCCTTTTAAATGCACTCAGCATCCCGTTATAATGCTTGTATGAATTTTTATACCTTACATGATCACCATTTCTAAACGAAACCATGACAATTTTGCAAAAATCAAAACCCCTTTTTTCAAGCAAAAATTTCGAAAAAAAAAGAGGCTTTTAATTAGCGCAAAATCCGGTCAAAACTCTGTCCGTTTGTCGTGTCAAAATTCGGGCCACAAGCCCATTTCAAAACCTCACTTCGAGTCCACTCTTGCAACTACACTATAGTTGACTAGGACACACATTTTCAAAGACCTTGTCTTTCTTCAAAACTCACTCAACACAAGTGGCACACACCCACTTCACGAGTCAAAGCTTTTCTTCTTTTATCAAGTGTGTTAGAATGGTCGATCGTGTTTTGATTCGTCGCCGATCTCCTATCCAGTTTTCAAGATGCCCGGATCAAGTGATGAAACAAACCTCCACCAACTTCAAGATGGTAATGATCGAATCCTAGCCGCGCTAGCCCAAATGCAAATTACCCAAGAGCAAACATATGACCGCCTTGAGCTTATCGAGGGCCGCATCTATGCCGTAGAGGGAAGGTTGCCTCCTCATGAAAGTGAATTACTACATAACTCCGATGACGAATCTAGGGATGAGAACCCTCTCATGGGGACGACTGCAGCTGAGAAAAGACTCCAATACCTAGAGGAGCAATTGATGTACCTTAAGGGGGATGACATTTATAGGGAGAACAATCGCAAGTATGAAGCCGTCAATTCCAAGTTGCCAACTAACTTTAACATGACGGATATCCCTAAGTTCAAGGGACACGAGAACCCTTTAAACCACATCCGTGCCTTCAAGGATTACATGTCTATCAAAGGCATCAAACCCGAGATGTTCTTAAGGATCTTTCCTTCATCTCTTGACACCATCCCGAAGCAATGGTTCTACACTTTAGATCACAAGAAGGTCGCTACTTGGGAAGATGCCGCAATCGAGTTCTCTAAACAATATGCGGATAATGCCGAGATCCAAGTAAACATGCGCACTCTAGAGGTTCTTACCCAAAATGACAAAGAAGGATTCACCGACTTCCTAAGTAGGTGGAGGAAGACTAGCACTCAACTAGTAGAACGCCCGGACGAGGCTACTCTTGTGGAAAAGTTCGTGGATAATCTCAGACCCATCTATGCCAATCATTTGAGGTACCAAAACATCAAGACTTTCAAGGACTTGACCGTACTAGGAACAAGGATCGAAGACGACATCCGTAAAGGACTCTTGTCCAAAATGGTAGGCCGAGGATATCAAGGGTCCACAAGTCGTTCATACGGCTCTACTAGCAAGACCGATGAAGTTAACCTTCTCGAGCCATCCAAGAAAACTACCCCACCAAGGAAATTCACAAACCTTGGGGACACTTACTCCAACGCTCTAAAGAGGCTAATGAAGCAAGGTAAACTCCAACCCATTGGACCTACTCCCGAACCCGAAAGGAAATCCAAGTTCTGGGACGAGAATTCGTACTGTGAATACCATAGGGGCAAGGGGCACGACACAGAAAAATGCTACAAGTTGAAAAACGTGCTTCAAGACATGATTGAAGATGGTCGATTGCCAATACCACCGGAAGGTAAGCCCAACAACACTCAGAATCCTCTTGGAGTTCTAGTGATTACAAGTGACCTTAGATTGCTCATACCTCATTTCTCCCATCGAAAGTGAAATCCATGCAATCGAGAATGAAGGGTTCTACTCTATCATTTCCCCTACCATTTTCGACTTCATCACATGGGCAAGGAGTGTGGATAGACAAGTTTGGGAACTAGAAAACATGGTGACAACTTTACGTAATCCCAACGCAATACCCGAAGAACATGTGCCACTAACCTTCTCTCAAAATGCTACTATGCAAGAAGTAGTCACCGTAGTTGATAAACTAGTCGACCAAATCATACGACTAGAAGATGATATCATGAGAATGAGGGCACTAGCTACAATCAATAGAGTTTGGGCCGACGATGATGAGGACGAGTATCTCATTGAAAACTCCCTAGTCAAAGAAATAGTCCAAAATGGAGAAGACCAAGATGTGGACCACCTAACTCGTTCGGGTCGTCCATATCAAAGCACTACTCAAAACGGTCCAACCAACGTCATCCCACCAAATGACAACGAAGATGACTCCACTGATCATTTGCTCAAGCAATTACAGAAGACAAAGGCTAATCTTTCAGTCTGGCAATTAATAGCAAGCTCATTCTCACATCGCCAAGCTTTACTGCAAGCTTTGGCCAAGCTAAGTGTGGCACATAACTCCACTCCTGAAGATGTAGTCAACTTGGTCTTCCAAGAATCACCGAAGCTAAGTAATCCTATTACTTTCTCGGACGAAGATTTGCCACCTTTTGGCGCTAGTCACAACCTTGCTCTATACATCACGGTCATTTGTCTAAAGAAGAATGTGCCAATGACCTTGGTAGATGATGGCTCCGCGGTCAACGTCATACCCCTCATAACAGCATACAAGTTGGGCATGAAAGAGTCGGATTGGACCCCTACCAATCAAGGTGTGCGTGCATATGACGGTACACGACGAAAAGTAGTAAGACTTGCTAGCTTAACCATAGCCACAGGGCCAATTGAACGAAAGGTTAACTTCCAAATAGTGGACATTGAAGCTTCATTCAACATACTTCTGGGAAGGCCTTGGATTCACACTTCCAAAGCGGTAACATCCACCCTTCACCAAAAGATCAAGATCCCACTAAACGGCAAAGTAGTGACGATCACTTCATCACCCATCAAGGCAATAATTGAAAAGCAATCGAACAATCAAGTCCTTGTGGATCCCGTATACGAACTTGGGGGCTTCCAAAGTATAAGTGTCATAGAAAGCGAATTGGCACCCTTATACTATAATCCTTACTCTAACTTGGTGGTCAACCACATACTCAAATCCCAGGGATACTTCCCTGGAATGCCTTTGAACCCTATTCGGAAGAATACCTTCGCACCATACAAGGAAGGCAACTCAACAAGGATACCACTTGGACTAGGGTACAAACCCACAAAAGAAGAGGTTCTCGAGATGCTCGCCCAAGTCCAAAACCGCAAGCACGTAGGAGTCCAAATGAGGCCCTATCTCCCTACTTTAAATGGGTACTTTGTTCAAGAAGGAAGTCTAGAACTCTTTCACGGATTTCACGAACCTTGGCATTATCTCGAGAGGAAGTTAGCCGGAATCGAGATCTTTCACGATTGCTACTTCATCCCTCCAGAAACGGTTCCTACCGTCAAAACCCGTCAAGCACCTTGCTTAGACGAACAAGCTATTAGCCTATTGTTTGGAGAAGATCGATTCATTAGGGCCGCGCAGGATGAGATCATTACCATGATACTTCAAGATGATCGTTTCAACCCCACCGCGTTGATCACAGAAACCGACACAAAACAGCAGAAAGGATGGAGAAAATCTATCAAATGGACCAACAATCAAGGAAGACTCTTCAAGCTCACCACTGGAGAAGGAGAGATGTTCAAAGGAGAACCAGAAGACGATGAGTTCGAGTCGGAGTCGGAGTCAGAGTCGGAGTCTAGAGAAGTCATTAGAGAGTCCACTCCTGTCGTCATCCCCACTCCCTTCGTTTCTCCTAGCTTAGCCTCGAGTAGTCACAGTAGTTCGGGAAATGCCCCAACCACTGTCCCTTTGCCGCCACTGACCATGGATCAGTTGGCTTCTTTGTTCCAACTTTACTCAAATTTTAATATGAATAAATCAGGTTCTGCTTACTCTTTGTGTTATCTTGAGTGCAATTCTGTTTACGATGATACTGAGGATGACCAAGACCCAGACTCGATCGAAATACCCTCCTACGTAGCCAAAGAAATATTACAGGAAGGGGAAGGGGGACCAGTAATAGAAGACACCGAACCCATCAACGTAGGAACCGAACTAGAACCCCAAGAACTTAGGATAGGGACTACCTTGAGCTCTACCGAAAGGGCCGATTTCATAGACCTCCTAAATGAATTCAAAGACGTTTTCGCTTGGTCCTACAAAGATATGCCGAGGATCGACAGGGGATATCGGCCAACATAGGATTCCGATTAAGCGGGTTTCAAACCCGTGAAACAAAAACTTCGACGAATGAGAACGAAATGGGCTCTAAAGATTAAGGAAGAAGTTGACAAACAATTCAAAGCCGGGTTCATCAAAGTTTCCGAGTATTCTGACTGGGTAGCTAACATAGTACCCGTACCCAAAAAGGATGGGAGAATCCGCGTTTGTGTTGACTTTAGGGACTTAAACAAAGCAAGTCCAAAAGACGACTTCCCTCTACCTCACATCGACATATTGGTGGATAATACTGCAGATCACGCATTACTATCCTTCATGGATGGGTATGCGGGTTATAACCAGATCAAGATGGCCATGGAAGATATGCATAAGACCGCATTTGTCACCCAATGAGGAACCTACTGCTATACGGTAATGCCGTTCGGATTGATCAACGCCGGAGCTACATACCAACGCACCGCAACTACACTCTTACATGACATGATGCACAAAGAAGTTGAGGTATATGTAGACGACATGATTGTCAAATCCAAGGAAAGAGAAGGGCATATTGCGAACCTTTGCAAGTTCTTCGCAAGACTACGAAAGTACAACATGAGACTCAATCCTCAGAAATGCACATTCGGGGTAACATCTGGCAAACTCCTGGGACACGTCGTTAGTCAAAGAGGAATAGAAATAGATCCTTCCAAAATCAAAGCTCTGATCGAAATGCCACAACCCCAAACAGAAAAAGAAGTCAGAGGATTCCTGGGAAAAGTGCAGTATATAAGTCGATTCATATCGAAACTTACAATGATTTGCGAGCCTATCTTCAAGAAGCTCAAGAAAACAGACCACACCATGTGGGATGACGATTGTCAAAAGGCATTCAATCGAATCAAGGAGATATTGGCTAAACCACCAGTGCTCATGCCACCACAACGAGATCAACCTCTTGGTTTATATCTCACGATGAATCAAATGAAATGACCATGGGTGCCATGTTGGCTCAAACTGTAGGAAGTGAAGAAAGGGTTATCTACTACCTTAGTAAGAAGTTCTTGGAGTACGAGTGCAAATACTCGCAACTCGAAAATACATGCCTCGCTCTTGTGTGGGCAACGAAGAAGCTACGCCATTACATGCTTAGCTACTCCGTCAAAATATACTCCAAAATGGATCCAGTCAAATACCTCTTCGAGAAACCCGTCCTCAACGGACGTCTAGCAAGATGGACCTTGATGCTCTCAGAATTCGACCTCAAATACGTACCACTGAAAGTTATAAAAAGTCGCGCCGTCACCGAATTCTTCGCAGAAAATCCTATCAATGACGCACAAACAATAGATACTTGGTCATTTCCAGACGAGGATATACTCCAAACTGATGTAGACTCCTGGGACCTGTACTTTGATGGAGCATCAAACTTAAGAGGATTTGGAATAGGGGTGTTGCTCATTTCTCTTGAAGGCGAGCATACACCAATTCTTTGTCAAGCTCGACTTGAGGTGACAAATAATGCCGAGAATCGAAGCTTGTCTCATTGGGCTACAAGCGGCAGTGAGCTTAGGCATTAAAAACCTCCGAGTACATGGGGATTCATCACTGATCATCAACCAAGTTACAGGATCTTGGAAAATACGAAGCGAAAGCCTCGCACCTTATCAGGCTAGAATAGACCAAGTCGCTCAATTCTTTGATCACGTAACCTACCTACACCTACCTCGGGAAGAAAATCAATTTGCAGACGCTCTTGCGAAACTTGCATCTTTGATTAATATGCCAGATCACATGGTGGAAATGCCTTTGTGCATTGAACGACGGTCAGAACCGGCTTATGTCCACCAAATCACCGATGAAGAGGAAATCGCACAAGAACCATGGTTCCAAGCAATCCTGAATTTTAAGCTTAATGGCACATATCCACCAGATATGGACAAGAGGGGACAACGTGCCATACGCCTACTAGCTTCCCAATACGTCCTCATGCAAGGAGAATTATACAAACGAACACCTCTTGGTGTAGTCCT
The DNA here is from genome assembly GCF_048544455.1 of Silene latifolia. Taxonomy (NCBI): domain Eukaryota; kingdom Viridiplantae; phylum Streptophyta; class Magnoliopsida; order Caryophyllales; family Caryophyllaceae; genus Silene; species Silene latifolia. The sequence continues at coordinate 26,912,208 of NC_133533.1, read as the reverse complement.
ACGTTGCCTCGATCATTCACAGGCACGAAAGGTGATGGAAGAAGTCCACGACGGAGAATGCGGTCCTCACATGAGCGGGCCCATGATGGCAAAGAAAATCACACGTTTGGGATATTATTGGACCACAATGGAATCCGATTGCATCAAATACGTAAGACATTGCCACAACTGCCAAATCTTCGGGAATGTACAACATGTCCCTCCTTCATTGCTCTATACAATGACGTCTCCTTGGCCATTCTCTGCATGGGGAATTGACATAATCGGGAAGATAACCCCAGCCGGAACATGAGGTCACTGTTTCATTCTAGTAGCAATCGACTATTTTACCAAATGGGTGGAAGCGGCTTCCTACACTGGTCTTACAGCTAAAAATGTGGCGAAATTTATACAAAACAACATCATCTGTCGGTATGGGTGCCCACATGAGATCATTAGCGATAATGGATCGCATTTCCAAGCTGAGACCGAGCAATTGCTAGCCAAGTACAAGATTAAGCATCACCACTGTTCGCCCTATAGGCCACAGACTAACGGCGCGGTAGAGGCGGCAAACAAAAATGTTGTCACAATTCTCAAGAAAATGATTGACAACTATAGAGATTGGCCAAGCAAGATACCCTTTGCTTTGTGGGGGTATCGTACATCCGTTAGGACTCCCACTGGGGCTACTCCTTTCTATTTGACCTACGGTATGGAAGCTGTACAACCAGTCGAGCTAGAAATACCATCCTTGCGTATTTTACTCGAAAGTCAAATCCCGGAAGCCGATTGGAAAAGGGATAGATATGAAGAACTCATCCTCCTGGATGAACGTAGGCTGCGCGCCTTGCATAATGTCCAAACATATCAAGCACGTATCAAATGAGCTTTCAACAAAAGGGTTAGGCCAAGGAACATCAAAGAAGGAGACTTAGTGCTTAAATCGGTTAGAGCTCTTTTACCTGTCGACCCACGGGGAAAATTCAAACCTAATTGGGCCGGACCATTTCTAGTGAAATCCATACTCCTAGGGGGTGCGGTTAGAATCACAGACCTAGACGGGAATGAGTTTTCAAACCCAACAAACCTTGACCAACTGAAACGATACTATGCCTAGAATAGGACCAAAAACGCGCCTCGCGTAACCCCGCGTGTCGCTCTTGTGGCACTAAATAAATGGCCCCTGGCCAAGCTGAAATAAGCTAATGTCACTATGCTCTTGCATTTTGGCAAATTTGTCATCCTCATATCATCAAATAAACTAAATTCGCACCTTCAGAGTAAGCAAAGCTCATGCTTCTTTTCTAAGTTCATTACAAGGTCTTGCTTAGAACAATTATTCTTTTACATTTACTCGAACTACGCGCAAGGGTTTGATTTCGCTTTTTAAGTGAATACGTAGGCAATCCTTCACGGGATTCAACCCATTATATCTAAAATGTAAATAGAAGGACATTTGCATTGCATTTGAAATTCGACAAGAATAATAAATAGAAAATCACAACGGTTTCATAACCATTTAACCTTTTCATTCATTTTCTAATAATAATAGTACGCTACATAATAAAAATAGAATAGGCTAGAATTCTAAAAACCCCACTTTTTATTACAATAATAATAATAATAATAATAATAATAATAATAATAATAATCAAATAATAATAAAGAGACTCGGGCTATTTCTCCATCTTCCCCTTGCCCTTGTCATTCCTATCATATTTCTTGTCACGACCTCGAGCCGGACGCTCTTGCGCCACTTCAGACCTAATCACCAACGGTCTTTCTCGAGGCCTAGCTTTTCCATTCTTGCCAATCACCATCTCTGCGACAGGAGCAGTCTTCGGTTTCTTCGAAGGATGAATGACTTGAAACCCGGCTTCTTCTTCTCCCTCTGTCAGATGCTTCTCTTTCTCTTTCTCTCCCTCGCGCACCTTGTAGTCAATGGGCTCGCGTTTCCTCAACTTCTCGCGCTCTTCCGGAGTTGCAGCCTTTCTCCACCTCAGATAAGAATCCGACACCCATAAAGCATTGGCGGAGAAATTCAAGAACCACATGTTTCTTTGGGCCCACTTGATAGCCCACTCTCTTCGGCTCTCTGTAGTAAGCGCCATAGCAGTCTGCGGGACGGTATCAAGCCTAGGGATCGTCTGTTTCAGCCCAACTTGTCTCATCAGCCTTTCCGGGAAGATGCACACCATAAACTCCAATCCGGGAATGTGCACCGACCTAGTGGATCCAAAGAAGACACTCCAGTGACAGACTTGAGGTGCCACCACGGCACGACCCACCTAATCAACGGGCCATCATCACTCTTCAGCTTGTTCTTCCAATAATCACAGACCCGGGTGAAGTCCACCATGTACAACCGCGTCCTCATCGCAATCGAACGGGCATGATAGGAAAGTGCATGAACTGGGGGCTCGATCAATCGGAGCCGTTCCATAAGCCAAACCTACCAAAAGCAGGTATTAGACATCAACAAAAAAAAAAACAAAAAAAAAAAAAAAAAAAAAAAAAAAAAAAAAAAAAAAAAACGAAACAAAAACGAAAAAAACGAAAAAAAAAAGAAAAACAAAAAGAGGTGTCTTTTACCTGCAGAATGACGGGACTCCCCAAGAACGGCAGATCACGGTTGGATTTCCTGTTATCCAAGCCCAAAATAATCTCCCCTAAGCATAAGCAAGCTGGGCTCCTGCGCAGCTCCATCTGCTCAATAAGGCCTAGAAGACGGGGATCACCTCTCAAGTCTTCATCAACATGCCCTTGAAAGACATATACAAGCAACAAGCAAAAGCCAAATGCCCTCCGCCTAGCAACATGAGAAACGGTGGGATCGGCCCTGTTGATGAATCGATCTATGAAATCCAACATTCTCACACCTTTTGAGGTAACTAGACGGTCCACCTCAAGCCTAGTAAATCCGAGCAAGTCCCTAAATTTGCTTTTGTACCCTTGAGACGTAGAAGGAATAGCAGGCAAATGTTCGGGGTCCCATCCACCAATAGCAGCAACTTCTTCAGGAAAGGGGCAAATATCACCCCCAGGGAACGCAAAAACATGGTAGTTCGGGTCCCAATAGTCAAGACAAGCATCCAAGAATGGTTTCACAACCTTGATGAGTTTCAAACTCAACAACGACCCAAAATTATAAGAGCCCATATCGTGCTTTTCCATATTTGAAAATTCATTGGCCCATTCCTTCAAGCGGATCTCCAAAGTATTCATGATGAAATTTTTTTTTTGTCTTGAGAATTTTATGTAAATAGACGAAGAAGAGACGGAAGATTTGTATGAATAAAAGCTCTATCGACGTTTCTATTTATACTAATTGTTGTTTCCAAAAATCCGTCAGAACAGGACAGCTTGGGAACAGGCGCAGCACCTGGTGCGCCTCTTCAAAGGGACGCAGCTCATGCTGCGCCTCTTCCTCAGTGTCACTTCTGTGATTTTCCGCGTTGGATCTTTCCTAATTCCATGACGAATAATTTCCTATTCCTACGGCTTATTATTTTGGCAAATACGGGAATATTACCATGTTTCAAGTTTCCTAATTCCGCGGGCACGCATTTCGAGACGACATCGACATTTCGCCATTTTCCCACATGTGCACATTTTCTTTTTAGGAGATACATTTCATTTTCATTTTTAGGAAATAAATTTCATTTTCGTTTTTAGGAAATAATTTTCATTTTAATTCGTTTATTTTAACGAATCTCAACATGTATATATTAATTTCATTTCTACATTTCTAACTTATAAATTTCCTTTTTTTTTCTTTTTTTAGGGGGTAACCCTCCCTACCGTCCGGTCATTTTCGGCAAAATTTTTGCATTTTTTGCATTCTCTCGAGTCTCTCGTTTTGCGCTAATTAAGGCCATATGTATATATACAACTGTATGCTTTGCATGTTTTTCTATGTAAATTTCGGCAGCATGACGGCGTAAACCGTCATCTACCAAACCTGTTCGAAACTAACCTGCAGGTACAAGCAACACGATCCAGCAGCAAAGGCGCTCAGGCCATCGTATATACCGAATGAAGAAAATGTACAAACTGGGGACTCGAGCCCCAAACAAAGTCAAAAAAATGTTCAAAATCAATGTCCAAATGTACAAATGTGCAAAATACGAGAAAAGCTACAAAAAAACTACTGCTGGGCGCCCTCCAACTCTGCAACTCTCGCCACAAGAACGGCGATCTCGGCGTCCCGAAACTCGAGCTCCCTCAGCAAGCGAGCCGTCTCCTCCCGGGACTGGGCCAACTCTCGCTCCAACCCGCGGTCACCCTGTAAACAATAAATTGGCTCATGTTAGTCGTTCTAAGCAAAATCAGAAAAATCAAGAATCAAAAATGAAATAGGCGTAAGGTTCATACCTGACGACCTCGACCGCCAACAAGTGCCTCGACGGCAGTAGCTCGCAGCCGGTTGGCCACCCTCCACAACGCCACAAACCGAGACGGCGCAACCTACATTCTCAAAAAGACATTCTCAACAATTGAACAAACTCAATCAAATGTGTTCTTACACAAAGGTTATACAAGTTAGAGGCTCACCCTCCGAATCAGATGCTGCCAGTCGTCCAGGCCAGCATCCGTCACAGCTACGTCGAAGTCACGCAGCTCGGAGACCGTCGTCCTCCCGGTCGCGTCAGTGTACTCGAGGGTCTCAGGGTACTCTGGGGGCTCGATGCCCGCCGCCTCGACCTCCTACAAAGACAAATGGTTCTCATCAATCGATGATCTTTCATCATGATTCTCAAAAATCAAAATCAAAATAAAAGATACTCACCACTACTGGCCAGTACGCCAACCTCCCGTAAAGAAACGCCGAGTAGTCCTCGCCAAGGAGAAGAAGGTCGTCACCACTGGCACCAGCCAAGTCCGCCTCCCTCTCAGCCTCAGAAGGCTCCCTGAACATCGTCCTGGGAGGATCGACGGGAACCGTCAACACGTCCCGTGAGCACTGACGAGCTAAACGCTCGCCCAAGTACCACACAGGACCCATCGACGTCCTCAATAGCAGCCGGCTCGAGCTCCTAGGTCGAAGGACCTCAGCCACGAAAGGAGGCGCTCCAGCGTACTCCGCCCAAGGTCGGGGCACCCACTGTGACAAAATAAAACAAGGATCATTCCTATGATCAACTAAAAGCAAGAAGCAAGTGAATATAAGTGAGATACTCACGCTGCTCAGCTGAAGAGCGTTCACGTCCTGCCGGTAGACGTTGTGAGAAGAACGCTTGCTCTTCGTCCGGCACATCACCCAATCTCTCACCACGGGATAGGCCATCTCCAGCGGCTCCGTCCTCTTGGGCGCGAGGCTCGGGAAGTAAGAGTACACCCACGCCTGTAAAAGCAAAGTAATCAATGACGATCTTTCGTAATTTGATAAAGAAAGGAATTTACTTTGAGCTAAAGGTAGGTTCATACCTCCAGCAGTAGTCCGGTCCTGACAAAGACCAGGAGAAGTCCCCTTCTCCATCAACTCCGACGAACCATGGCCCTCCCTCATGAAGCGGATGAGGACCGCAAAACCAGCAGATGACCCGGTCCCCAACGTCCTAGGGAACTCGGTCATAAAGGAAGGGGAGAAGCTTAAGTCGACAGACCTCTCGCCCTTGTCTCCGAGGTAAATCGAAGACAGGGAACCACCAAAGCCACGACGAGCCCTCTCGCCAACCACAGACAGGGGAGGAGGAGCCGTCTCCCTCCCATCAATCGTCACTTGCGGGTCTTCCCGCAAAGTAGTCTCGAACGTAAGAACGGGTATCAAACCCGATCAGAACAGACCTTCGGCGACAAGTTCCAGCCGATCAATCTCCTCGCCTCGTCCGAGTCCGCCCTCATGGCAGTCTCCGACCACACCACCTCCTCGGTCCCACACGGCAGACCAGAAATCATGCCGTAATCCTCCAAAGTGACTCCCACCTCACCAAAAGGCATGTAAAACGTGGAAGTCGTGTCCCAGAATCGGTCCAAGAAAGCGCGGACCAGGCTAAGGTTAGCCCGCAGCTTCCTCTTCGCGATATCCCTCCAAACCTGAACCAAAGGACCGAACGCTCCGCGCTCGATCATGGCCCTCTCCTCCGCCGACAGCCGCTCGTAGTGCTCCATCGCTGTCGTGTAGCCCGAGAATGACCTGATGTTCCCGGCCTCCTATTATGATTTGAAACAAAGCTATCTTTAGTTTTGAATGAAGTTTGAAAGAAATTCGAATAAAAGAACGAAAGGAGATGAGTAATGAGTAGTGAATTCCTATTTACCAAACTCTTCACCGTCCTGTAGGACAGGTGACCCTCTGCAGCCCACACCAGGTGCCTGCTCTCCCAAGTCTCAGCCCACGCAGGAGCCCCTCTCAGCTGGCGACCTCCTCGTCCGACATTGGCCCGTCTCGGGGCCTCCTCCTCCTCAACGGCCTCCTCCTCGTGAGCCTCGTACCCAGCAGCCATCACCGCAGCAGTGAAGGCCTGCTCTAAAGCCTCCTCGACAGTAGAAACGTCTATCTCCATGGGAGTCCTCCCAGAAGTAGAAGCCTCGTCACCTGCAACATTAAAGCAAATTTAGGCCGCGTCACGTGACGACGAGCCTTGGTTAAGGGATTTTCGAGCCTTCAAAACCCTGAAATCGCTCGTTTCTCGCCATCCTTGGCCATATTTCCACCAACCCGATCACTTATGTGGCATTTTGGGTCAAGTCAAGTCTAGTTTGAAGCCTAGTTCCGGGTTCGAGTTGAAATTTCGGCAGCATTTCGCTATAATAGTGATTATGCCCCAAAAAGTGTCCTGGAAAAGCTGTCACAAACCAAAATTCCGAAATGGTAGAAAGTTTACCCATCATTCAAGGATCCCAAATATCAAGTTTCGTCGCAAATGGGCAATCCTAAGGCTATTTTCGAAGCGATTTAGGGTTTAGCTGTAAAACCGTCTCAAAATTCACTCAAAGGCTCAAAACTTGATGAAAATTCGAAACAAATACATGGTTATGTTCCTAATATTACCTACTATCCATTTCTAATGTCAATTTGACAAGGCAAATGCGTTTGAGGGAAAAGCCCCAAATTTTCGATCAAAAGGGTCATAAACCCTAGATTTTTCGGCTCAAAATTGGACAAATGTAGACGATTAATACAAGATTGAGACACATACCTCGATTAGTCATGATTAATGCAAGCTTTTGAATCAAACCTTGGCGGAAATGGTGAAGATTTGAGAGAGAAATGTGTGATTTATGTTTCGAGCAAATGAATACATGAACCTCCTGATTTTCGCGTTTTTACGCAGGAAAACCAAATTGGGGAATAGACGCAGCAGGCGCTGCGTCTCTTCCAAGAGACGCAGCTCTTGCCGCGCCATTTCCTTTTGTTCCCTCCATACGGATTTTCAAAAAATCGTTATGAGTTCGTTATTTGTGGGCCCATCTTTGGTGCGCCTCTTCCCCGATGCTATTTTATTCTTTTGGTCCGTTTGGCGATTTTCTTTCGTTTCGGCCCGCATTTCCAAGCCAGCAGCAGACTGTCACACGTCATTTATTCCTTTCAAGACCTTTTGCTTGTCGCAACGAGCATTTGTTCCTTCACAAACTTCAACACACCTTCATTATGTCTCCAGCGAGAGTAAGCGGATACACTTTCCCTCTCACGACAAGAAGAATATTTCCCAATCGTGTCTCCAGCGAGAGTAAGCAGACGTATTGTCCCTCTCAAGGCACGAGGATTGACATCTACCTAAGCAGATTTCTCCTCAGCAGTTCCCGCCTGTGTCCTGCTACTCGCAATTATTTCCCAAACAGATTTCCTCCCAGCAGTTCCCGCCTGTGTCCTGCTACTCTCGATATTTCTTGTTTCCCCGCGGAGTGCGACAAGGGTGTCGTTCTCCAGAAGTTCCCAAACCCAAAGCCTTCTTTCTTAGGTTCGTAAACCCGAGATTAGGACTTTTTAACTATAGGATCCCAATCCTTTTAGGTTCATGAGCCTTCAAATGCCCAAACCGATAGAGTTCCTATACCCAAGCTTCAGTTTACCCTTAAGTTGAACTTACTTTAGGATTCCTTCCCGTCAATGCTTTCCTTTAGGGCCCCACACCCTAGCACAAATCCTTATGTATCTTTTAGGTCTCACCCTTAGCTGCTACGCTTAACCTTAGCTCCTATGCACTTCCGGAAGCATCTCGAGAAGAAGTCTCAGGTATGGTCTCTTCTTATGGCTGGCGATCCTCCTCACATAGTCTAATGGACATTAAACGACCCTCCCCGATAGTCGACAGACTCTAAAATGTTCCCGACGACAGGTCCTTGGCTCAGACCCCTTGAGCCGCCTCGCGTCGTCATAGTCGTCAAGTTGTAATCTTCGATTGACCTGATGGGTATACTTTAACTTTCGCCTTGTCCAAGCCTCAGTAAAAGTGGGGGCTCTGTAGATACCTCATTTCTGCACCTCCCGCAAACCACCCGGTGATGATTGGGCCGCATGTTTGATACGCGGAACGATTTGTGACAATTCGTAAGATTATCATCAAGTGATTGCTCAAATATTAATGTCTACCTCTTAGTTGTCATCTACGTCCCGATACGGTCGTTTTGACAGTAATTAGAGTACATTCGGAGTCCGGGCCTAAAACCGTCTCCATTTTCTGATAACCGTTAAATCCCGAGTCAGAATGTCCTGGAATGTTCCGGATATTTCTATTCCATATTTCATAAATTTTATCTTTTAGTAAGTAAATTCCCGTAATATTCATATAAGATGTTAAGGAAATCGAATTATTTCCGTCCTACCATAATAACTCAAACACGGAAATCTTTCTTCTGCAGAGGAAACCACTTGGGAATAGACGCAAAGCAGTCTGCGCCTCTTCCAAGAGACGCATGGGTCGCTGCGCCTCTTCCCAGCCCTTTTCTCGCATTTTCTCGTATCTTTTTCATATCTTTCCGAGATTCACTTCCAAAGAGTCTCTGAACCCTAATTCCTTCACGTGATTAGTATAAATAGGAGCCTTCGCTCCTCATATTTCTCACGCAAGTGTCCGCCCTTCTCTTCTCCCTTTGCATTCTAGACTTTGTTCTTACTTTTTGGTGCCTACGTGCTTGAACATTCGACCACGTAAGCTCGGATCTTTCTGAGTACCAGCCTCCCCGTTTGCATGATCGACCAATTTGACCAACTACACAATAATCAACTTAATTAACTTAATCGTTTTCCTCTTACGAGGGCACTTTCTTTGCATTCACGTCGAGCATCACTAATCGATATCTTAGTCCTTCTCGTTTCGTCAAACATGTAAGTCTGAGGGTGTAAATCTCTCTTTTATTTATTGTATTTTAATTATTGCATCACGATTGTAAGGTTTATGTCGAAAATACCTCTTAAAACCGATTTCTAAAACCATACTTTAAAACCTCTTTTACGGATTTCAAGAAGACTGACCGTCGAGAAAGGACGCAGCAACTGCTGCGCCTCTTCGAAGGAGCGCAGTACCTGCTGCGCCTCTTCGTGAGGCTGCCGCAGTTCCTGCTTCCTTTCTTCTTCCTTCGTCCTCTGCAATTCGTCAAATTCTTGTTTTTGTTTCGTTTGTTTGTTAATTCTTCGTCATAATAGCATATAATTCGCATGTATATTATTCGTCATCATTCACATATAATTCGTCATTTAAATCCGACTTAAATCCCTAATAACCCAATATTTGCGGGTTTTCGTCATCAAACTCAAATTCGGGTTTTAGAGGTTCAATTTGTTCATATTGAGTTTCTAGAATTCGTCATTGATATATTTGCATCTGTTATTTATCTGTTTATTCGTCGCATATTCGTCATTAATCCATCGTATCTAACACAATCAATTGATTTAATTCGTTGGACTCATTAATATTTTTCACTTCTGTCATTATTCCATCTTGTAAATAACTCGTTTGCATTCGTCTCATTCATATTTCACTGTTTTTTATGACCAATTCATATGTTAAATAACCTACTAATCACTTTCATCCGAGTAAATAATTTAACCAATCATTAAATTCACCAATTAACATTAACGGCTTGCAATTACGGCTTCACAGCCAGAACTGAGCCAGGGAACAGACGCAGCGTCTGCTGCGCCTATTCCAAGGGACGCAGCTCTGCTGCGCCTGTTCCTGGCTGAGTTCTGTCTCTGAACTCCGTTTCTGCCTTGACCTAGTTTAATTAGTCTACGTTTAATCAACTATTATCCGTAATACCACGCTAATTCCTGTTCGTTAATTTATTTATTTTTATTCTTTTATTCTTTTTCTCAAATTATCCGTTTTAAAGGTATTTTCGACATAAATCGCCTAATCCTTTGTAATTAATGTAATTTTCATTATTGTAATTCATATTTATTGTATTTCTTTTATTGCTTGTATGTTTTCACATGTAAATGAGCATTAAATCCTACTTCGACCTATTGTGTGCTAAATTAATTGTTAACCGACTTAATATTAATTCTCATATGCTAGGATTAAAACTTGGATGTTGCATTGCATGCATATAGCCGATGATATATCGAGTACGAATAACTTCCCTAATCATTAGTAGAGGCCGCTATCGAGGCGGGCGGGATTAGGTGTTCGATCAAAAGAGCTTCCTAATACGTACCCTCACCCCTTATTCCAGATCTCCGTGAGCACCCGTGTTCATTGGCATCTACGAGAGTCATTCTAGACATAGAATGCTAAGGGTAACGATTGCTTAGTGTTCATGTCTCTACTTTGTGTCTTGACATGACACGAGGTATTCGAACGGTTCCAATTTCCCATAAAAATTGGTGGCGACTCCATACAAAATACAAACGCTTGTTTCTCTTTTCCAACCCAAGCGCCCCCGTGGGCGGCCCGCTGTCCACAATGGCCCGCATTGCAGCTGTTAGGCCTTACTCCAGGACTCTAGCGCTTCAGGTTCCGACCATTGGCAGCTAAATAGAACCTGAAGGTTTTCCGGTAATTGCTACTACTTCCAAACCCTGTTGTAAAGCACTACACAAGTCAGACAGGTGGTTTCAGACAGATCACCATAGCATATAAAATTGAGTCAAGGAACCAGGATACACGTGATATTTCTTTCATTACAAGGCAAGCAATGCATTCACCTTAGGTTATCGAGGCGGTGGTTGCGGTACTGGCACCTGATATCGGTTCGGACGCCAAGGCCTGACTTGTTTGCGCGCTCAAAACATACCGGTAAGCACTCTCTAAGTAAGTAAGTATGCAAGCGACAGGGTAAAAGTCGGATTAGGTGAAACACAGATTGACGAGGAACATCACAATCAAATTCAGTGTATGGTCATTCTTGCCAAATTGCACCCCAACCCTGACCACAACAACACTGTGAGTCATTAGGAGTAAAGAACCAATACTTCGATTAATAAAATGTTTCAGACCAAAAAATAATTAGAAGCCACACCTTTGAAGACACGGGTGCATCGAGCTCCTAAACCCTATACGAAAAAAATGAACAATTCAGTGATAATAACAACAGAAAAAACAACAATAGTTGCAAGAACAACACTAACACTGTCGGGATGAAGGAGTAAAGAACTGCTAATTCATAAACCCAGATTTAACACAGAAACAACATTAACATTTGAATAATCTAACAATAATCACACCAAAATCAAATAACGACGAAGATAAGGTAAGCAATCACGATTTCAGACAACACCAACAACAATCAATACCCAATTAAAGAACCATTATAACACACCGGCCGGAACATACTAAATACTAAACTAAACGAAACTCAAAGAAATTTCTGGTAAATACCTGGAATAGGATGTACGCTTTTTGGATTTGGGGCAAGATCTTCTAGGGTTTGATGAGGGAGCGGCACAGCGAGAGGTGGATGAGAGTGTGTGTTTTAGAATTTGGATGTGAGTTAAAGAAAATTGGAGGAAGGAGATTGTAACACCCCGACCCAAACCGGGTCGGGAGCGGTTACTTATGATAGCTCACCAGGCTGTGTACGTGGCCCACAGATCAACACGGGTCCTTTACAGTACATTTTGTCCTCACTCATACGCATCCCGAAAACCTTCCCAGGAGGTCTCCCATCCTATGACTACTCCCAGTCAAGCACGCTTAACTTTGGAGTTCTTTCGCATGGATGACCATAAAAGAAAGTGCACTTTGTTGATATGAGTAGTACTTCCAATCCCTTTAAGCACTAGTCATTTAAGCCTATCACTGGACCTCTTCAATTACCGTGGGGTGTTACAGTCACCCCCACTTGAAAAACGCAACGTCCTCGTTGCACCTGGGAGCATAACCGCTAACCCAGAATCCTCCCTGCTAGGTGTGTGATCACCATGGAGCGTATAACCACTGCCTCCAGGAGCATATAACAACTGCCTTCGATCACCACACGGTCGCAGGGTTGCTCTGATACCACTTGTAACACCCCGACCCAAACCGGGCCGGGAGCGGTTACTTATGATAGCTCACCAGGCTGTGTACGTGGCCCACAGATCAACACGGGTCCTTTACAGTGCATTTTGTCCTCACTCATGCGCATCCCGAAAACCTTCCCAGGGAGGTCACCCATCCTAAGACTACTCCCAGTCAAGCACACTTAACTTTGGAGTTCTTTCGCATGGATGACCATAAAAGAAAGTGCACTTTGTTGATATGAGTAGTACTTCCAACCCCTTTAAGCACTAGTCATTTAAGCCTATCATTGGACCTCTTCAATTACCGTGGGGTGTTACAGAGATTCAAAAGGAGGATCCAACGGATTGGGGGGGGGGGGTCTTAGTTGGAAACTATTCATTGCTACAGTACGTTGAAGTTTAAACCTTTTAAGGGTTTAGGATAAGTTGTCATATGATCATTATGCATATCATAAAGAATTGGACAAAAATTGAAACAAGTCCACTCCTACACTCTATCCTATCCCACCGATTTTCCTCCTCCATATTATAGACCAATTTTTGTCCATTTTTTCACAAGCTTGCTCACTTGTTTTGCATGTGAACAAAAATTTGTCTGTCTCTCTAAAATAAATATACATCACTTACTAAGCTTGTTAGTATTCAAAAATAAATATTCACTAAGCTAGTTAGTAATATTATAAATATTATCAAGGGTTAATTTTACAAGTATCTAGTTAATACTTGTAAGATTATTTGGTGTTGTTCTTGGGTGCTACTTGAATGAGACTTTCTTTTTTAAGGTTTTTCTAGGAGGATCATCCATCTTTATTTAGCTCAAGAACAAACTAGATAGGTGATCTAACTTGTGCCCATTTTTACCATAAGTATCAATGTAAGAAAATTGTTTTTCCTTAATCTTTAATTTTATGCTTTTATATTTGCATGCATGTTACATAGATCACTAAATTAACATATTATGAGATAATTTTTTATTAATTAGAGAGTCTAATTAGGATCTATGATCTTTCAAGTGGTATTAGAGCAAGGCTTGTAATTTGCATGTTGATTTTAAGCATATTAATAAATTATGAGATAATTTATAAAAGCTCAAAAATTGTGTTAGAAGCGGTTTTAGCATGTAAATTTTTGGGCATGCATCCTACTGATCTCAAAAGGTTTGTGGTAAAATTTGGTGATTTATGAACTTATTTTGCTATTTTTAATGATTTTTGGTAGAAAATCGAGTCAAAAATGCCGTATTTTGGTTAAGAGTTAACTAAAATAGATAAAGGTTGATTCGGGTCATGAAAATTTTATGGTGTTTCATGCATATTTTCTACAGATTGTATGTAAAATTTCAAAGGTTGGTTTGAAGTTTTGCATGTTTATTGATTTTATGAGATAAAAGTCGATAAAAATGAAATAAATTAATCATATACTCGAAACATTTGTTCCTGCCATTGATAAATTTATGTACTTTTAAAAATATTATTTAAAAGTTAAAATTGAAATTTAAAATGTGATTTCACCTTGTTTTGATGTTTATTGGTTTTAGTGGTTAAAAACCGATAAATATCGATCTTTTTCTTCATAAAATTTTATCCGAATTTTTGGGCAATTTTTCTGACATTTTGGTGTTCTTGGGAGTGTTCCAGAATACTCAAAATTTTTGTTTCAATTTTTGGGTAATTGTTTCAATTATTTTGGATTTATTACTTAAAAGTTATGATTTTACCGATTAAATTAGCAAATATCACCAAACCATACAAATTATTCATCATTAAATTAGTGAGGACTAATTTTGAGGTCCAAAATAGTTTGGATAATTAGTTTGGACTTAAATAATATTTAAGAGTTGATTATTGATTTTTACAAGTTAAAAATCGATTAAATCCTGCAGCGTCTCATTGGTCCTATAACGACGATAAACTTGCCTAAATTACGCTCCTGCTGGCTTTAAACGTGATGAACACACCTTGCGTCATGAACAAGGTTAAGTAGTCTAAAACTGCGGCATACACCTAAATCAGCCATCCGGCTGACACGGCAGCTAGCTTAGTCTGGATCAGCCTTTTCAGGCTGACCAGGCTGGTCTAAATCAGCCTTCTAGGTTGACACGGCCACTCCTCCTTACACTGCGGCATATACTTAAATCAGCCATCCGGCTGACACGGCAGCTAGCTGAGTCAGAACGCCAGCCTTTTCAGGTTGACAGGACTCGCTTAAATTAGTCAAGCAGGCTGACACGGCAAACTTCCTAAAAATAGGGAAAATAAATAACAAGCACACGATATGTAAAACTAAAACCTTGCCAAACTATGACAAGGGGCAATTCAAAACATGGCCAAAATACGGCCCCAAGTTTAACCGCCACCTTGGCGGGGCAACCACAGAAAGAAAGTTTTAAAACTTACAAAGTCTGCCACCTCTGGGCCAGACTGCCAAAAAGTTCGCCAAAAAAACATGAAAATATTTAATTATCGGTCACATTAATGACCTCCACCTCTGGCATCTCCTCTGCCTGCTGACCTCCCGTTTCAAGTACCGCACCAGCCTGCGCATCCTCAGCCGCCATAGCTCCCCGAGCTCCATCAGCAGCATCCTGGGACACTCCAGCGTCACCCCCAGCAGCTTGCTCAGCCAGTGCAGGAGAATTCACCTCCCCAACTTCAGGCATCAGCACACTCAGATCAGGTTGGGTGGGGTAGAGCATCTCCAGCTGCCTCTCCTCCTCCTCTATAGCTTGCTGGGTATGAGCCTCTTCAAGAGCAACGCGCATCCCACTGATTTTTCCCTGCCAGGTAGCATAGGCAACAACATTGGTAGCCAGGGAGATCAGCTCACTGATCTTCTCATCAGAGCGCTTGAGGGAGTCAGAGAAAGTGTTGCACACCGCTTGAGTACGAGCCAGGTGATCAGCCCCCTCCTTCAGCTTCTTCTTGGTGACAGCAAGCTCATTCTTCAGCTCCACCACACGCTCCTTCGGATCAGCCCGTTGCTGCGCCAGATCAGCAATAGTCCCCTTAAACTCCTGGTTCTTGACGCTAGTAGCACGGCTAGTGGTCTGCACTATATTGATCATTTTCCTGTTGTAGAGTGCAGACTGGAGGGTCTGGGGCAGGAAAAATCAGAAGTCAGCAAGAAAGTTGAAAGATAAAATCTAAACAAGAGAAGACAAACAGGTAGAGGGCGAAGAATATTTACCATGAAGACATTGTGCACGTCATTCTCAGCCATCTCCTCTGGGGAGAACTCCGAAAACGTCTCATCAACAGGAGGGAAGAGCAGCTGGTCAATCTCCGGCTAGTATGGCACCTTGTCCACATTCCCAAAGCCCTCTGGGAAATGAGCAATGATACATCCACTAGATGAAGCCCGAGGACTGGCAGGAGGAGTAGGCGGATGACGAGACAACGGGTCGACCTCCAAGGGCTCGCGCGCAGCAGAACTGGAAACTGTGGGAGGAGTCTGGAAGGAGGCAGCAGGAGCACTCCTCTTGGAGGCAGAGGCCACATCAGGGCTGGCAGAAGGTCTCTTTCTTTTGGCACTTTGGAGGATGATTTCTAATTGAACAACTTTTGAACCTTCAAGCATATATAGTCTCGGATTTACGAATGCTTAAAACATCGCAGAAACAAAGATGCAAACTAAAAACGGTAGAAAGTCTTACCAGAAGACATACTGTGAGCCGACTGAGGAGGATTGGAGGAGGAAGCAGGTGAAAAACCAAGAAGCAGGTTTGGGAACTTTCTCTCAGATTCAGAGATGCTGAACAGTTTGCTGCAGGCAGGGATCTTCGCACCAATACGGGTAAGGTCACAGGGGCCTGCACGAAGACGATGAAGTAAGCTAGTAAGCAGCGAGATAAAATAAATCAGGTGACAGGAAGGGTACTTACTCAAAGTTAGAACCCATTTCTCGAAAATATAATCAGCAGGAGGCTGGATGGAGTCCTTCCTCACGTAGAAGAAGTCCTCAAACCATTTCTCATCACGGGATTTTGACACGTGTCTGAAGGGAGCCTCTCCACGGCCCCGAAATAATAATTGTCCCCTGCCCAGGGATCTGATGTTGTACATATGGGCTAGGTCGTCCAGAGTGACAGATTTACCATTATTCTGACCGGCGGCAAGAGATCGAATAGAGAAGAACTCTCCAAATGGCAGCTGAAATTTGTGCCATGGCAAAGTTGTTGGTGAAGATGAAGTCTTGAACGAGTTTAGGGAAAGGAAAACGGAGGCCGTATCTAAATGGGTACAGGTAAAAACTAACCCACCCTGGACGGAGGGCGTCGGCTTTCTGTCCCGGTTCAGGAATGGCAATGTCCACCCCGCCACCAAGACCAAGCAGATTCTTGATCGTGGGAATGTAGGCCGCAGTCAATGCGGAGTCACAGTCGTGGGGGTGCTTAAAAAGTCCCCGAGAAGGAAAGGTGGGGTCGAGATTGCGGTCAGAGGGTGTGGAGGATTGTTTAGTTTTGCCCATTGTGGAGGGAGAAAATGAAAATTAAAAGAAGAAAAGGGGGAGAAGTACCTGATGAAAGAGACGGGGAGAGGAACAGTGAAGCCGGCAAAGGATAAAGAAGAAGGAAGGTTGAGGGTTTAAGAGAGGAGTATTTTTTGAAATGATTTGAGATTAATGAAAAGTGGGAGGTGGGGGTTGGAGTTATAAAGAGGAGAGAGGGAGTTGTGTGCGAGAAAAGAGGAGTAGGGCGGCTGACATGATGGATTGCATGGGAAGGAGTGTAAAAGACGGCTTAGGGTTTTTAGCATTCGATTACGTAAATTCCTTGCTCGATACCTGGAAGCGTACTTCACAAGAAATTTGGGGCAAACTGTTTGGGCTAAAAATAGCACAATAAAGGAGGCCCACTTAATAAAATAAAAGCTATGGAAGGAGTGATAAGGAGGAAGGAAGCCCGCGGTTGGAGAAAGGGGAAACGGGCTCAAGGGAGAACAGGAGCCCATCATAGAAGGCGTCCGGATTAAGGAAAGAGGAGTTAGAGAGGAGTTAGGGAGAAGTTAGAGAGAAGTTAGGGAGATCAGGGAGAATTGGGAAAGGCGGCCAAGTATGGAAAGAGTTCTTATGGAAATTATATTCCCTTTTCATATTCAAAGTAGGACATATCTAAGGTTCTAATCCTATAAATAGCCAAGAAAGCAAATCAAGAAGGACATTCAACGCATCCGCATCCACACATTCACATTCAAGAACACATCAAAACCACGACATATTATTATACTCAAATATACATTCGTCCAAGATCTTGTAGGCCTGACGCCTAGGGCCAGCAGGATTAGCTTTGTGCCACAATTGTAATCATCCTCCTATTCAAATAGTGCAATACTTGGCAGGGTACCGTCCATCCCGCGGTTGTTCCCACATTGGGTTTTCCGCGTCACCAAATCTTACGTGTCAATTTATATTGCATACTTTATTTCTTTATTTAAGTATCAACAAACAAGCAATCATTCAATTAACCAACGAGTAAGACCGCATTAACCCTAATCAATCAACTTGGTAAAAAATACCTAAACAGAAGTGTCGGCGGCGTACCTAGCAGCAGTACGTACGGTGGCAGCTCGAAAACCCGCGCCTCTCCCTCCACGTGACCCTGAAGCAGAAGCGGCAGCAAGAGCAGCAGACGCGAGCCCCGAGGTAGTAACAGAAACTGGTATCAGTACAAGGGCAGAGGACGTGACAGTAACAGCTGGTGTCGACACAGCAGGGGTCGACACCGGGGTAGGTACAGCAGTAGTGGTAGCAGTAGCAGTAGTAACAGTGGTGGTATTGACGGTGGTGGCAGTAGGGACCACCGACTCAGTAACAGATGGGCTCACTACTACAAATCCAGGCAACTACAACGCCCCTTTAACAACGATTATTCACGAAAATCACAATAGACGTTGTAGAATGTATGGCGCGAATTTTACTAAAATCAATTACAACGGGTATGGTTATAAAAACCGTTGTTATTAGTTTTAACAACGGGTCACACATGCACAACCGTTGTTAATAATTTGGCGCAAAATTGGCGCAAAGTTAGTGAAAAGTAATCACAACGGTTATTTTTGAAACCCGTTGTTAAACCTTATTTAACAACGGGTGTTTTTTACAACCGTTGTTAAAACTTATTTCACAACGGTTGTTGTTTAATAACCGTTGTCAATACCTTCCATACTATAAACCACACAAACAGTAAGTCCATGCTGCGACCACAAAACACAACCCTTAATACACAAACACAAACACAAACACAACAGACAAACAAACACAAAACACATACACACTCTCTTTCTCTCTTTCTCTATTTCTCTCTTTCTCATCGTCGCTTTATCTTCTCGCCGTCACTTTGTGATTTCATCGTCTATTACGTTCGTATTTATCGTAAATCTCGCCGTCACTTTTAGTTTCATCGTCATTATTTTCTTTTTCTATTTATTTCTTTTGCATGTATGTGTTTTTATCGACCATTATGTTATTTGTTTAAGTATTGTTCGCATAATTAGTTAGTAAAACAATGAAGAAGCAAGATGAAGAAGTAAGATAAACATAATTAATATATATATATATATTTATAAATACATAAATTAAAAAAAAAATTACATATGTAAAAATGCAATTCTTATATTTTCATGGAGGATCTTATTCTCGCTCTATCGTATCCGTCCTCTCCTCCTTGGCTATTTGAGGTTCCGTTCAGCCAGTTGCTATATCGTCATATAGCCGCAATCGCCGCCGCTCCGTCAAGCCATCTTCTTTGGCGTGCTTCAGTGCGGATCGAGCTTCCGCAAGGTAGCTCCTGAAACTTTCCTCAATATGGAGGAACCGGCGGATGAAGTTGTTGTTGTTCTCGATCATGGTAAGAGTCTTAAGGATGAAATCATTCATTTTCTTAGAGTTTTTGAGTTTGATTTGAAAGATTAAGTAGAGTTTGTTTTAGCGAGTTAGAGTTTGGAGATGAATATATGAGATAATGGAAATGTTAGTTGAGATATGCAATGTATTTATACTAAGCAATGTGTGGGTTGAGTTAATTGCTTTTTAATTAATATATATGTTAGGAAGTTGTGCCATAATCATCATCATATCTCTCAATAATGCTGCTTCAAATCCTATTACTAACCCTTCTCATTCCATATTATCCGTTCATATGTACAGTGATGTCAGTAATAATGCATGCATCGGAATTCTAACAGGCCGTAATTATGCATGCATCTAGTAATATTTAATTTAATTTTTTTTTATTTTTTAAGAACAAACAACAACGGTTATTTTAAAACAACCCGTTGTCTTTAGTTATAACAACGGTTTTGTATATTAAAACCCGTTGTTATAACTTTCCCCCCAAAATTGAGTCACACTTTCCACAACGGGTTTTTATACATAAAACCGTGGTTAATAGTTTTACCAACGGTTTCCTTAAGTAAACCAACCGTTGTTAAAACCTTCTACAACGGACGCTTTAACAACGTCCGCTTTTTTATATAACAACGGTTTTTGACCGTTGTTATAGCCTGTATCTGTAGTAGTGGCTAGTAGCGGAAAAAGAAGCGGAAACAGTACTACTATCCATCCTAATAATCACAAGACAAATTCTAATAAAAAACAATCGATCAAACTCGAAATTTGCCCCCAATTCCCAATTTCGAAACCCTAATTTCGAAAAACGGGCATAAAAACGCAATTAAAAATCAAGGAAAAGGGGATAGAACTTACTTGTGACGATTACCCAACAAAGGAAACAATTAAAATCAATAGAAAACGAACAATCAATCAAAATAAATTCGATTTCCGCAAAACCCTAATCCCGCAAAAAGCTCGAAAATACTCGAAAATTAATGAGGAAAATAAGGGGATTTGTTTTAATTGATTATAAGGAATCAATTTGGGTAATTAATTTGGTAATTAGGGTAATAAAATGGAGGATTTGGGTGATATAAATGGAGTTTTCGCTCGAAAAAATTAGGGGAAAACAAACTTAAGCAAATGAGAATAGAAAGGAGAAAAAAGACCCCCTCGTGCTATTATCAGTCAACACTCCTCGATCGAGTGATTTGAAACCACTCGATCGAGAGCTTTCCTCGTCAGTTTGCTCGATCGAGGACTTTTCCTTTCTCTGGATTCTGCTCGATCAAACACTAGTAAGTTGTTCGATCGAGGACTTTTCTTCTGCATTTTGCTCGATCGAGGATAGGACAACTCGATCGAGAACCCCTGAAATATGACCATTCGATCGAGTACAGTGCATCACTCGATCAAAAGCTTTACCTAGGCAAATTGCTAGTTCGAACACAAAAAGTGTTCGATCGAGGGCTTTTCTCTAGCACACATCCCAATGATAAAATATCTTCCCCAAACCTGCATAAAAACACATAAAAACTTCCCGCAAAAATACCAAATTCACTGCAGCAATCCATATTCGGTCTTACGCTACTTAAAACTAACTAATCCACGATAATATCTAAAAGCAATTAAAGTGTCTAACAAAATCCAAATTACAAATGTTTTTACAAACGGGATGGTATCCCGTTTCACCTTCCAAAACACTTCAATAGCCCAAAAGAGGGCTTCTGACTGGAGGAGGTCCCTTCAGCATCGCGGACCATCCTTTTTTATCTCCATGAACTTGAACTGATTGAAGAAGAGTAATCCGCGTCCACATACGCTTTCACCTTCTTCTTTTCTTTGTCCTGCTTTCTCTTTTCATGGCTCGTATCCTCGGCATCTTCTTTGACCGTGAGCTCAAATGTCATCATTTTTTATCACCGGGATCTCCTATGCCCAATCCACCGGTACCTGTAACAACAAAAACGATAGAATGGTCCTCCATTTTGCTCCCAATCTGGGGCGGAGGTGTTAGAATCGTAGCACATGATTCAACATTATCAATAGGAGGTTCTGTGTCGGGGTCTGTAGAGAGTAATGCATTGCAGGGCTGGACTTGCATAGGAGCCCTACGAACATTGGATTGATAGAAAATCAGCTCCTCATCACCTACCTAAAAAGTTAGAGTCTTCCCCCCGACATCTATTACTGCGCGAGCGGTATATAGAAATGGTTGTCCTAGGATAATAAGAGTATAAGAATCTTCGGGGATGTTCAAGACTACAAAGTCAACGGGAATAAAGAATTTCCCGATCTTTACAGGTATGTCCTCTAAGACACCTAAGGGCTATGATAAGGTACGGTCGGTCATATTAGTACAATGAAATTTAGTCAAACCAAGCCTCTTAGCTAGAGACAACGGTAAGACACTCACACTTGCTCCCATATCGCATAATGCATTGTCAATTAAATGGGTCCCAATATAACATGGAATAGAACAACTACCCGGGTCAGACAATTTAGGTGGGGTCTTATTTTAAATTAGGGCAGTGCCTACTTCAGTCAAAGCCACCGTCTCATGGTCATTTATATGCCTTCTACGTGTTAATATTTCTTTCATAAATTTAATGTAGGAAGGTACCTGGGTTAGCAATTCGGCGAAGGGTACATTAACGTGAAGAATTTTCAAAATTTCAGCAAATTTACCGAACTAATGATCGATCTTCTTGTTCTGCAATCGCCTGGGGAATGGGACCGTGATGGGAATAGCTAGTCATTCGTTTCTTTTTGCCAAAGAGTTCTCGTAATCAGTATCATTTTTACACGATCGAGCATCAGTTCCTCTCGATCGAGTAACTTTCTCATCAACTTTGCTCGATTGAGAATTTTCAGTTACTCGATCGAGAGCTCCCTTTTCAACAGTGCTCGATCGGGCCTATTCAACTCCTCGATCGAGGACTTTATAGCATTTTCCCTCGATCGACCACCAGAAATCAGTCGATCGAGGACTTTCCTTGGATTCAGCAGATTTTCGTCAAAGGACAACTGTTCACTTACAGCAACATCAGCTTCCGGGTCATAAAGTTCAGTATTTTTAGACGACATTTTAGGCCCCTCATAGAAAAGACCACTCCTCGAGTTGATCAGATTTATCGTCTCGTGATGTTTCTTATCAGGTTGTGATGGTAAATGACCCGGTTGCCTCAAGCTTGATTGGTGGTCAGTTGAGCTATTTGTGATTTAAGTGACTTAATAGAGGCGTCTTTTTGTTGGTCACTTTTCTGAAACTGAATGGTCAATTATTGTATCATCGACTTCAATTCATCTACATCACTTATGCCGCTAGAAGCGGCACTTTGCTGCGGCGGAGGGAAAGATGGAGGCTTTTAAAAGCCTTGTTGTTGAGCTTTTGAGGTGGTACATAAGCTTGTTGTTGCTGCGGTGGAGGTTTTGGATTTAAAATATTTTGACTCGTCTATCTCAAGTTAGGATGGACTTCACCTTGATTATTGCAATAGGAGCCTCCTCTAAAGTCTAAGTGTGCATAACTCTTCTGAGCACCAGTGACGGTCCTTCATCAGGGGCCAGTACCATCTCTCTGTCAGATTAACCCATGGACTCTTGTTCTGTGGATTCCTCATAAGGTCCTTCTACTTCAACACTCTCATCCTCCTCCATCAGTTGGATCTCCAGTGCAGTGAATGTTCTTTTGGTGGGACACTCCTTGCTGAAATGGCCATAGCCTTGACACTGGTAACACCTTCTTTTCAGGTCACCAGGGGGGACTTGCTGATGGTTGATTTCCCTTTATCTTTCCTAGCTGGGATGTTGAATCTCACAGGGGTGTAAAGTTTGGAGTTTGTGGGTTTGATTTGGGTTTTTGAGACACTGGTTTTATCTTTCCCTTGTTTTTCCAATTTCTGAGATACCCTGACCACCTCATCAAATGACCAAAGTGATTGGAGTTTCACCTTGCCAGCAATTTTTGGGTCTAACCCTTCTATGAACCTAGCCATTTTCTGTTTAGGTTTTTCTTGTAACTCACACTGTAGGGTTAAATTTTCAAATACCCTGAGATAGGTTTCCATAGAATCATCTCCTTGTTTCAGGTGAGTGAGTTTCAGGAAAAGGTCTTGGGTATAGTTAGTTGTGATAAACTTGCTTTTCATTTTGTTTTTCAGTTTATCCCAAGATTTGATAGGTTCCTTCCCCCCTCTTAACCTCTGGTTTTTCATCCCTTCATACCATAGTGAAGCATAACCTTTTAGTTTTAATATGGCTACCTTAAACTTCTTTGAGTCATTGTAACCTTTGAACTAAAAGATTCTTTCCATAGATCTAAGACATTCTAAGAAGTCATCAGGGTTTAGACTACCATTAAACTCAGGAAAGTCTATTTTAATGGAGTTGTCATGTTTACCCAATCCGGGTCTCATTTTTACTACATCATCAGAGTCTGAATATTCTTCTGTGCCTCGATCTTGAACCAGCCTGTTGACAGCAGGTTACATGTTTTCCATGCTACCAACTAATCTTCTGACAGTTTCCTCCAGGAGATTTAGTTTCTCATTATTCATTTTGTGATGATTTTTTGTAAGTAAAAGTATAGTGGGGAATGATAAAAAGGTGGGGTATTTATAGGGAATTTTTAACCTTGGCTCTGATTACCAATTTGGAGCATATATTTAGCTCATAAAATGGATTAACCACAAGGGGTGAGGAATTATTGACTTAGAGCAGTGTCAGTCTAAAGATGGGGTCTTTTTAAGCTAAAGAATGCAGGTTTTCAAGGTAAATTCAGACAGCTTTAAGCGAATGCAAAGACAGGCAATTTGAAAGTGAGAGGTTTAAGATTTTGGGTTTAAAGTTCTTTCCTTTTTTATGCAAGTAAGAACTCTGTGGTTAGGACTCAATACTGGGTTTGTTAGCTTGCACAGATGTGAATGACCCGTGAATAAATGTGACTAAACAACAGAGAACATATAAAAAGAACAAGATAGAGGAATGCCACACAAGTCAGTATAAAATAAATCCCACACAGGTGATTGAATTCTGGTAATCCCACACAGGAAATTAATCTGCAATGCAGTTTGTTTTCATTCCCAAAAGCTACCTTCTTCCTTGAACGATTACAGATTATATAAGCTAGGCTTAGCAAGTTGTTTGTGGGCTAAAACAGAAGAGAAAAAAAGCCATTAAGGCAGTACAGCTAACAAAGCAGTGACTCATACAATAGACAAAATAACAACTATAACATTGTACTCTCCTCATGTGCTCTTGTTGGGTGTTGTTTCTTTATTGATGTGGACATCTTCAGGAGGACTAGCCCTAGGCAAAGTTGTAGGTGGTACTTCCTTAAGCTAACTGGACCATGGTCAGGCCCCATGGGCTCGTCCCTTAGCTCAGGAATTGCAGCCAGTTACCCTATGTAGGAACTGGTGAGGAGTTTGTCTGGACAGTATAGTTGGCCTGGATAGCATTTAGGCTTGGACTGAGAGCCCCTACTCTAATATTTCGTTTTGCTATGTATTTTGGATTGAAGGTATTTCTAAGATTTAGGACTTCTGGGCTGTATTGGGTTTTGGGAGGCATTTTGATTATTAAAAGGGGGTGGAGTGTTTTGACGGTTTGAAATTCAATGGAAGTTGAGAGGTGATTTTGTTTAGTGGATAATAGGGAGTGTTTCAATGTTTTGCATAGGGAGTAATGGTTTGGTCGGTTAGATTAATGAGGGGTGTAAGAATTAAAGTGGTTAGTTGAGTGTAAGATAGTAAAAGTGATTTATGGTGTAAGATGGATTAGGTTGATTGACATAAAGGGTTTGAGTGGCTCAATGTACATAAACTCAATTACAAATAAGTTGTTTAATCAAATTACTCGGTCCATTTTGCATGCAACAAATAATATATTTTGCTAATCTTAATTAATGTCAATCAAACCTCTAATCAATCATGAGGAAAATAATCTAATTTGTGTCACATGTCACCTAGTAAACCAATTTCCAACCAAAGTTTTGCGAATTGTTTTCTTTACATCGATTTTTTAAAAATGTCCGCAATTTGATTTTCCGTTCTACAAAAGCTTAGACATATATTACCTTTCTCGACTTGATCACGTAAAAAATGATGTCTTATGTCGATGTGTTTAGTACGTGAGTGTTGTATTGAATTCTTTGATATGTTAATTGCACTAGTTTTATCACAAAATATAGGAGTAGTTTCGAATGTAATACCATAATCATGCAATTGTTGACGTACCCAAAGAATTTGTGCACAACAAAGAGTGGCACTTACATACTCACTTTGGGCTGCGGATAAGGCAACGGTATTTTGTTTCTTGGATGCCCATGAGATGAGACACGATCCTAAGTATGTAGCAATATCCGAAGTACTCTTTGTTTCCAACGAACTGCCGGCATAATCCGCATCCGAAAATACTACAAGATCAAGTTCATAGTGAGTTGAGTACCAAAGATATAAGCCTTGTGTTTCAATCAAATACCTAGAAATCCTTTTAGCGGCTTTGAAATGTGATTCCTTAAGATTTGATTGGAAACGCGCATACACACACACACACACACACACACACACACACACTAAATTGTATGTCGGGTCGACTAGCGGTCAAATAGAGTAATAAACCGATCGTACCTCGATATACCTTCTCACTAATCCTCTTACCATTTTCGTCCTTATCAAGCTTGATTTTGGACACCATTGGTGTAGGCATAGGATTAGAATTAGTCGACCAGAACTTATTTAGCATTTCCTTTAAGTACTTTTGTTGATGAATCATTGTTCCTTTTTCACTTTGTTTAATTTGAAGACCAAAGAAAAATCCAAGTTCTCCCATCATACTCATTTCAAATTCAGAAGTCATTAAATCAGAGAACCACTTATAAAGGACATTGTTAGTTGCTCCAAAGATAATTTCATCAACATACACTTGCACAAGCAAGAGTTCCTCACCTTGTGACTTGATAAACAGCGTTTTGTCAACGGAACCACGTAAAAAACCGTTTTCCAATAAAAAATTTGAAAGCCTATCATACCAGGCCCTAGGAGCATGTTTCAACCAATAAAGGGTTTTATCAAGTTTGAAAATGTGGTTAGGAAATTCATTGTTTATAAAGCCCGGAGGTTGTTCGACAAAAATTTCTTCTTCAAGGTAACCATTTATAAATACGGTTTTGACATCCATTTGAAATATTTTATGCCTTGGTAAGATGCAAAAGCTACAAGCATTCGTATGGCCTCAAGCCTAGCTACCGGTGCAAAGGTTTCATCATAATCAATTTCCTCTTGTTGGTTAAAACCTTGCACCACGAGTCTAGCTTTGTTCCTTACGATTTCTCCAACATCATCAAGCTTGTTGTGAAAGACCCACCGTGTATCATTTAAAGTACGTTGGGAGGGCCTAGGGACGAGATGACATACCTTGTTTTTTTCGGATTGCTCCAATTCCTCTTGCATGGCTGTCACCCAATATTCATCAGTCAAGGTAACTGTGACATGGCCAGGTTTAATTTGAGAGAGAAATGCATAGAAATTTTGGAGCGATAATCTGGTCTTTATTCTAGAAGTTAGGTCACTGGTTAGGTTGATAAAGTGTATGAGCCTTGGTGTTTCCATTTTTTAGGAACAAGCGAGTTTGAGGCATCGTTCTCTTCTTGTGTCACAGTGGATGTTACTGTTGCATGAGGGTTATTTGGTGAGGGTGATTGTGGCTCATTTATTATTTGGTTGGGCTATTCTCAAGCATCCACATTCCCCCTGGACGATCTAGAATCTTCTTGAGATGGAGGATGATTAATTCCCCCTAGATTTTGGCCAACATCCTCAAGCAATAGTGGTTCCAACTGTTGCTCAGCCTCTTCAACTACTTGATCCATATCTGTCGTATCATTCCAATTTCAAAGTCATCATCTTCCTCATCATCACCCTGTGTATTTGAAACAAAAAGACTAGATTCATCAAATATTACATGAACACTCTCTTCCATTTTCATAGTCCTCTTGTTATACACTTTATAAGCCTTACTATGATTGGAATAACCAACAAAAACTCCTTCATCACTACGAGCATCAAATTTGCCTAGGTTTTCTTTTCCATTATTGTGCACAAAACATTTACTACCGAAACATTTTAAGGGTGTGATGTTAGGTTTTCTTCCTCGTAGTAATTCATAATGGGTTTTCTAAATGATTTTTCTAATCATGATACGATTGTAGATATAATAAGATGTGTTAACAGCTTCGGCCCAAAAATTCCTTGGTACTTTAGAGCTAATGAGCATGTCCTAGCCATATTTTCAAGAGTTTGGTTCATTCGTTCTACAACCCCATTTTGTTGAGGAGTTCATGCGGCCGAAAAATTGTGGCTAATACCATTCTCATTACAATAGGTTTCAAATGACAAATTCTCAAATTCGGTTCCATAGTCGGCTCTCAATGAGACAAGTTTATAACCAAATTTGTTTTGGACCTTTTTGACCCAAATTAAGAATTCATCAAATGTTTGATCTTTAGAACTTAAGAAAAGAAGCCAAACAAATCTTGTAAAGTCATCTACAATAACCAAATATACCGACTTCCATCTCTACTAACTATACGCATAGGTCCGCACAAGTTTATGTGAATGAGTTCAAGAGGTAGGGAAGTGCTAACAACCTTTTTTGATTTAAGGAGCATTTAACTTGTCTACCTTTGACACAATCGTCACAAAGTGATTTAAACTCAAATTTGATGTTAGGAATGCCATCTACTAGATCAAGTCTCTTGAGGAGATTAAGTGTTTTAGCATTAACATGACCAAGTCGTTAATGCCAAAGCCAAGGGTCATTCTTTTGAACACTCATGCATGATAATGTTTGACCCGATAATGAATATAGGCTAGTCAAGTAGACTTCTTTAACACGTTTACCTTCAAGTATGAGCTCTCTAGTCTTTCCATCAATTATTCTACATTCAGTAGCATGAAATTCAACGATATTACCACGATCACATAGTTGTGAAATGCTTAGGAGATTGTGTCAAACCTTTGACAAGCAACACTTTCTCAACACATAGTGACTTTGACTTACCAACTTTTCCAATACCAACACTACGCCAAATAAGACCTTCAATAACAGTCAACTAATGCAATTATCATTATTAAATAGAAACACGGAACCGTTATTGCAACGACGGTTGTTAAATATATACTACGGTTGTATAAACACGCGACCGTTATATAACATCAGTAACGGATCTATAATACTATTATCACAACTCAAGAACCGTTATAAAACTATTGTTAAATATGTTTATGGCAACGGGTATATTTTTAAGAAACCGTTATTAAATCTTAATAACGGTTTCAAATCCGTTGTCGTAGTTTAATATTGACAACGGTTTAGTGGTTCCAAAACAATTGTTAAATATTATATATGATAAAGATTCATTTCGTTACCTTATTTAATTAAATGTCAAAACTTAACAACGGCTTTATTGCGTGCAAAACCGTTGTTATATTTATCTTTTGACAACGGTATGTAACCGTTATCTATTTTCATTGATGAAACTTTGATAACGGTTCTGCTTAAATAAACCGTTGTAAAAGTTTTGAATTCGACAACGGTTATCGTTCGTTATCTAATATTTTTGGCGGTTTGAATGGGAGGGAAAATATGTCAACGGTTATTTATCTAAATAAAATCGTTGTCAAACAATTGTTTACAACGGGTTATTTTTAGCCGTTATTATAATACTACGGTTTTATGAGTCTCTGGGTACTCTATCGAGTGGAGCTTACTCTGTCGAGTAAGTATGTTTTGAATTACGAAACAATGTTCTGCCTGTAGGGTACTCGATCGAGTAGCCTTGGCACTCGATCGAGTAAGCGGCACTCGATCGAGTATGTTACTTACTCGATCGAGTAAGTCGATTATCGGGTTATATTTTGACGGGTTTTGTTAATAATGCAGATTAGTATATATAATACGCCGTTATCTTTCCTAAACACTTTTATAAACCTAATACACTCAAAAAGAGATTGCAAACTACGTTGTTCTCTTCATCCGCATTATTGGCAAATCCCGGAGCTAGAGAGGTCGGATTTCGTTGTTCTTTGTGTCTTCGTGATCCTTGCGTCAAGGGTAAGTTATACATACCAATTTTATAGCATTTGGTTGAGGTTGTTTAAACTCTAATTTTGGGATTGGGGGGTTTTTGTGATTTATTGTTTTAGTAGTAATTGTATGATTATGTGAATAGGAGGAGGATTCGTAGAAGAATGATTTTGAGACAGCTGCTAGAACGTCTGCTGTTTGTGTTGCATTCCAGGTAGGGTTTTCCCTACTCAGTATTAGTTACATGATATGTGTGGTGATTGTGCTGTAGTTAGTGATTGTTGATTGATTCAGACGGTTGTATTGTATGTTGTTGATTGATTCAGACGGCTGTTGATTTTGGTGTTATGGTTATTGTTTATCTGTCTGTGATCTTCGGGGTGCGTCCCTGGCTGAGTGGAGTCACTTGCGGGAGTGGCTTCACGCCCATGATTCGCCTTATATGGAACCCGCCACAGAAGGGATGTGCACATTAATGGACTTGGGTTTATCACTCGATGGAGATGAGTGGGGCTTAGGTGGGAACGGCTGTGGTCCCCCACTGGTGGTGTGGAGTACCTATTGCGATGGGTACTCTGGCAGGGCTACACACTTTAGAGTGTAGTCAGTGTGGAGTTTGATTGTGGAGTTTGGGATTGATGTGACGGTTGAGCTGTTTTGATATTTATCTTATTATGATTGTATTGTGTGATTAGTACTGACCCCATCTTTGTTTTGTAAAACTGTGGTGATCCATTCGGGGATGGTGAGCAGTTGTTGAGCAGGTTTGATTAGAGGCATATGGGCTAGCTGGGATGTGTCACCACGAGCTGATTAGAGTCTTCCGCTGTCGTACTTTAGTAGTTTGAGACATTTGGTTTTAAGAACATATATTGTACTTTTGTCAGTTTGGTTTTGGAATTGTAATCACTTTAAACTTTATTACTATTTAAATTATGTTTCGTTATTGTCACTTGATTATCATTGCCTCGGAAAACCGAGATGGTGACGTTTCTATACCTGAGTGGTCCTGGTATGGCACTTGGAGTATGGGGGTGTCACAAAATGATATCAGAGCGACGATCCTGAAACCTGTAACCAATGAATCTAATGAACATAGGGAGTAAACTAAAAATGAACCCGGGGTAGAAGTTGTAGGAGCTAATGCAAAGGTTTGGGAGACGTCCTAAAGCCGCGAACTCGCCCTGCAATTTTGAACCGGTCACATGGGGTACGTGTCAGGGTCGTATGTGTTGTCCTTTGGTTTATATGTGTGCATAGTAACATGTGGCGTGAATTGTTGGATGTTGATTGTGGAGGATTGGAGGTATGGAGTGGAAGTTGAAAGATAAGTGATTTGTATGTTAAATTGGATGAAAAGCATGTTGTATGTTTATAATGTGGCATTTTGATAATATGAATAGATCGTTTGTTGATTGCATAAAGAGTTGCGTAGAAATGTATGCGTAGTTGTTGCTATCTTATTGAAAGTATAGTAGTTGTATATAATGTTGGGAAAGTGAGATGAACATGCGGGTAGTGTATACGAGTTTGCATGACTCGATCGAGTGGGGGGGGCACTCGATCGAGTAGGTGAGGTGCTCGATCGAGTAGGTGTGACTCGGCCGAGTAGGTAGTTTGATGTTTTTCTGGTCAGAATCGTGTTTTTGGGTACTCGATCGAGTAGGGGCCGCTCGATCGAGTGGCGTGTCAGCTCGGTCGAGTATGTTTATGATCAGAGGTCTGATTAGGTTCTGGAGTCGAGGCACTCGATCGAGTAGGTTGGGCACTCGATCGAGTAGCCTCAACTCGATCGAGTAGGTTATGGTACTCGATCGAGTGGGGTCTATGCAGGTCGTATACGTGTTTTGGGTTATAGTATGCGTGTTTATATCTACCTTTTCTTATATAGTTACAAGATGCTGCCAAAGAGAAACACCCTTTATGCTAGAGCTGAGAGTATGTCAGTTGATGACATAGTAAAGATGTTGGAGCACCAAGATGCTCTTACGGAAGTGTTGAAGAGAATGGGGAAGGATAAGGAGGTTGATCATTCAAATATTAGCCTCTACATAGCGAGGTTCAACACGAAAGAGTATAAGGGGACCGGGGAGCCAATTCTTCTAGATAATTGGCACAGAGAGATGGAGAATATCCTGGAGTTAGTGCACTGCCCGGATGAGATGAAAGTGGAACAAGCTGCGTTCTACTTGAGGGAGGCGGCAGGAGAGTGGTGGGATAAGGTCAAGGTGAGTGCTAGGAAGATGTACATGAAGCAGGGACTACCTGTTATTCCTTGGGAAGAGTTCAGAAAGGCTATGAGGCGAGAGTTCGTACCGAACATGTGAGGAGTACGCTGAGACAGGAGTTTGATGGGTTTAAGATTGCATCTGATATGACGGTGGCTAAGTACTACCGTCAGTTTAATGAGAAAGCTAGGTACGCTTAGGATATGGGGTTGAGTGAGGAGAACCTGGCGTTGAGGTTTGAGAAGGGGTTGACCCCCAAGATAATGGAGAAGCTACCTGTGAGAGTCCTTACAGGTGTTAAGGAAGCTTATGAGAGAGCTGGGAGGGCTGAGAGGTTGGTGGAAATGACCCGAGAGAGAGGTACTGAGAAAAGAAAGGCTGAGAGGGAGGGTGGTGGCCAATCCAACTATAAGAAGAGTAACCACACTCAGACTAGAGCATATTCATCTGGCTCGGGGTTTAGTGCTGGGGCTTCCTATAGGCGTGGCCGTGGGAGTGGTAGCAGTAGCTGGGGGATAACCTGTTTTAACTGTGGCGGTGTAGGCCACAAGAGACATGAGTGCACCAGTGCGGTGAGTGGAGGTTTCCAGTGGCCGGGACAGGGAAGCTTTTTACAGGGGCTGACACAGAGTTATGCGAGCAACAAACCGGCTGGATCATGGAACAACAGGGGAGGCCAGAGCAACAACGGTGGGGGTAACCGCAATGGCGGTAATTCTTATCAGAAGCCAGCTACGAACACCAACAACAACCAGGGGTCGGGTGTTACGCCGACTACCTCAGCTAGTACTGTCCAGGGAGGTGGGCAGAAGACCAGTGAAAGCTGTTTATGATGGAGAAGAAAGTAGCTGAGGACGACGCTCATGTTATCACTGGTACTTTTCTTGTTAATGGTGTTTATACCTTTGTTTTGTTTGATTCGGGCGCATCTCAGTCGTTTGTATCTTCGAGTCATGCTAAAAGGTTGGGTCTGAGAGAGTATGAGTCTGTAAGAGAGGAAGTTTTTATACCTTCGGGTGAGTCTGTATCGTGGGGGAGGTTGTATAGAGATGTATCCATGATAGTTGGGCAAGTTGATCTACCTGTATACTTGCTAGAGTTTCCTTTAGAGGGCTTTGAGATGATATTCGGGATGGATTGGTTAGGAAATTACAAAGCTAAGATAGATTGTCATCAAAAGAAAGTTTCTCTGAGAGGTCCTAAGGGCATTAGTGTGTCTTATCGTGGGTTTGTTGTCAAACCCAAAGTTAATTTGATTGCAACTGTGATCTTGAAGTCCTATATGAGGAAGGGGTGCCCGTTGATCTTGTGCCATGTGAGAGATGACAGGATGGAGAGTCCGACAGTTGAGCAGATACTAGTTGTGGGGGAGTTTCCAGATGTCTTTCCAGAGGATATTCCGGGGTTGCCACCAAAGAGGGAGATAGATTTCAGTGTTGAGCTGAAATCGGGGACGGGGCCAATCTCTAAGGCACCGTACCGGATGGGTCCTAAGGAGTTGGAGGAGCTCAGGAAGCAGTTAGATGATCTGATTGAGAGGGGATACATTAGACCTAGTGTATCACCGTGGGGAGCACCAGTTCTGTTTGTGAAAAAGAAAGATGGGAGTTTGAGGTTGTGCATAGATTACAGGGAGCTGAACAGAGTAACGGTGAAGAACAAGTATCCTTTGCCAAGGATAGATGACCTGTTTGATCAGTTGAG
Organism: Silene latifolia; assembly: GCF_048544455.1. Taxonomy (NCBI): domain Eukaryota; kingdom Viridiplantae; phylum Streptophyta; class Magnoliopsida; order Caryophyllales; family Caryophyllaceae; genus Silene; species Silene latifolia. Next base: position 26,878,989 of record NC_133533.1, on the reverse strand, counting down.
TGGTGCAACAGTCTTTTCTAAGATTGATTTGAGGTCGGGGTACCATCAGGTGAAGATCAGAGAGGAGGACATACCAAAGACAGCTTTCACGTCGAGGTATGGCCATTATGAGTATGTAGTGATGCCGTTTGGGTTATCTAATGTACCAGTTGTGTTTATGGACTTGATGAACAGAGTCTTCAGTCAGTTTCTGGACAAGTTTGTGGTGGTTTTCATAGATGACATCTTAGTCTTCTCTAAGACTAAGGAGGAACATGAGGAGCATCTCAGGATTGTGTTGCAGGCCTTGAGGGAGCATGAGTTGTATGCAAAGTTGTCCAAGTGTGAGTTATGGTTGGAGAAAGTTGCTTTTATGGGGCATGTGATTTCAAAGGAAGGGGTGGCTGTGGATCCTGCAAAGATTGAGGCAGTTACCAAGTGGAAACCACCAACGAATGTAGCTGAGATCAGGAGTTTCTTGTGTTTAGCTGGATATTACAGACAGTTCGTGAAAGATTTCTCCAAGATTGCTAGACCTATGACAGCTTTGATGAGAAAAGAGAACGGGTTTCGTTGGGATGAGAGTTGTGAGACGGCGTTCCAAACATTAAACGAGTGTTTGACCACAACTCCAATCTTAGCATTGCCTGAAGGGAGTGAGAACTTTGAAGTGTATACAGATGCTTCAAAGAATGGGTTTGGATGTGTGTTGATGCAGAACGGTAAAGTGATTGCCTATGCTTCTAGGCAATTGAAGCCTTATGAGGAGAATTATCCTACACACGATCTGGAGTTGGGTGCAGTTGTGTTTGCTCTCAAGATTTGGAGACATTACCTATATGGGGTGACCTTTAAGGTATTTTCAGATCACAAGAATCTCAAGTACATCTTCACTCAAAAAGAGTTGAACATGCGACAGAGGAGGTGGATGGAGTTGATTGGCGATTATGACATGGATATTATCTACCATGAAGGGAAAGCCAATGTAGTTGCAGATGCTTTGAGCAGGAAGAGTGTAAATTCTTTGTGCATAGCCATATCTTTGATGAGATTGAGAGATGAGGTTGGGAAGTTTGGGATAAATATAATCCAGAAAAGGGATGCCATGGGAGATTTGATAGTGCAGCCTGATCTTTATGATGATATTCGCGGTAAACAGGTGTTGGATCCCAAGATGGTGGAGTGGAGAACTGGAGTAGAGAAAGGGATAATGTCTAGATTCTCTATTCATACAGTTGGTAGTCTGAGGTTCGATGGGAGGTGGTGTGTCCCTAATGATGAGGAACTGAAAAAGGTGATCATGACAGAGGCTCATTGCACACCATACTCGGTACATCCAGGTGGTGACAAGCTATACAAGGATTTAAAGAAGACTTTCTGGTGGTCTGGGATAAAGAAAGAAACAGCTGAATTTGTGGCCCGTTGTTTAACATGTCAGAGAGTTAAAGGGGAGCAGCGACGACCACAAGGTGAGATTCAGTCTCTTGAGGTACCTGAGTGGAAGTGGGAGTCCATTTCCATGGATTTTATCGTGGGTTTGCCGAAAAGTCAGCAGGGTAACAACATGATATGGGTTATAGTGGATCGACTGACCAAGTCAGCTCATTTTGTGCCAATGAAAGATACATGGACTAAGGCACAATTAACTATGGCTTATCGGAAGAATGTGCTGAGATTGTATGGGGTGCCTAAGGACTAATCTGACAGAGATTCGAGGTTTATCTCAAGGTTTTGGAAAGAGTTGCAGGAGTCTTTGGGAACTACATTGAATATGAGTACAGCATTTCATCCTGCGACAGATGGTCAGACAGAGAGGACAATCAAGACTCTTGAGAATATGTTCCGAGCTTGTGTGATGGATTTTGGTGGTAGCTGGGAACAGAGGTTAGATTTGATTGAGTTTTCTTACAACAACAGCTATCACACCAGTATTGGCATGGCGCCCTTTGAGGCTTTATATGAGAGGAGATGTAGGAGTCCGATTTGTTGGGACGACAGTGCTGAGGCAGTGATTTTAGGACCAGAGATGGAACATGAGATGGGTGACCAGATTAAGCTGATCAGGGAGAGGATGAGAGCAGCTCAGGATAGACAAAAGAGTTATGCAGATCTACATCGCAGGGATATAGAGTTTTAGGTTGGGGACAAGGTTCTTCTGAAAGTGTCTCCTATGCATGGGGTCATGAGATTTGGTAAGAAAGGCAAGCTGAGTCAGAAGTTCATAGGACCATATGAGATCTTAGACCGGGTTGGAGAGGTTGCTTATCGGTTCGCCTTACCGTTTGCTTTAGATCGGATACATAATGTGTTTCATGTATCTCAGCTGTGGAATTATGTGAGTGATCCGTCACATGTGTTAGAGGTGGAGAACATAGAGCTAGATGAGTCCTTGTCTTATCTTGAGGTGCCTAAACAGATTCTTGACCGAAAGGTTTGGAAGACTAGACATGGTGAGACAGTCCTGGTTAAGATTCTTTGGTCTAATCATGAGGTTGAGGAAGCTACATGGGAGGCGGAGGAGGCCATGAGAGAGCGCTATCCGTTCCTTTTTTATCAGGTATGTATGGTTACGGGGACGTAACCTTTTTTCTTTTAGGGGGTAGGAGATGGTCGCGAAGAGTTTTTACACCTTTTTGTGTTAATTTTGATATAGTTAGTAGTGGTTTGAGTCGGGTTGAGTTTGGTTGGTCACATGTGTTGGAGTTTTATGTTGAGTTTTGTTTTTGGTTGTTGTGTCGGGAGTGTGTCAGTGTGTTTTTATTTTGTTGTGGTTTGAACTTTGGGGACGAAGTTCTTTTTAAGGAGGGAAGACTGTAATACTACGATTTTATGAGTCTCTGGGTACTCTATCGAGTGGGGCTTACTCTATCGAGTAAGTATGTTTTGATTTACGAAACAGTGTTCTGCCTGTAGGGTACTAGATCGAGTAGCCTTGGCACTCGATCGAGTAAGCGGCACTCGATCGAGTAAGTCGGTTATCGGGTTACATTTTGACGAGTTTTGTTAATAATGCGGATTAGTATATATAATACGCCGTTATCTTTCCTAAATACTTTTATAAACCTAATACACTCAAAAAGAGATTGCAAACTACGTTGTTCTCTTCATCCGCATTATTGGCAAATCCCGGAGTTAGAGAGGTCGGATTTCGTTGTTCTTTGTGTCTTTGTGATCCTTGCATCAAGGGTAAGTTCTACATACAAATTTTATAGCATTTGGTTGAGGTTGTTTAAACCCTAATTTTGGGATTGGGGGTTTTTGTGATTTGTTGTTTTAGTAGTGATTGTATGATTATGTGAATAGGAGGAGGATTCGTAGAAGAAAGATTTTGAGACAGCTGCTAGATCGTTTGCTGTTTGTGTTGCATTCCAGGTAGGGTTTTCCCTACTCAGTATTAGTTACATGATATGTGTGGTGATTGTGCTGTAGTTAGTGATTGTTGATTGATTCAGACGGTTGTATTGTATGTTGTTGATTGATTCAGACGGCTCTTGATTTTGGTGTTATGGTTATTGTTTATCTGTCTGTGATTTTCGGGGTGCGTCCCTGGCTGAGTGGAGTCACTTGCGGGAGTAGCTTCACGCCCATGATTCGCCTTCTATGGAACCCGCCACAGAAGGGATGTGCACATTAATGGACTTGGGTTTATCGCTCGATGGAGATGAGCGGGGCTTAGGTGGGAACGGCTGCGGTCTCCCACTAGCGGTGTGGAGTACCTGTTGCGATGGGTACTCTGGCAGGGCTACACACTTTAATGTGTAGTCAGTGATGTGGAGTTTGATTGTGGAGTTTGGGATTGATGTGACGGTTGAGCTGTTTTGATATTTATCTTATTGTGATTGTATTGTGTGATTAGTACTGACCCCATCTTTGTTTTGTAAAACTGTGGTGATCCATTCGGGGATGGTGAGCAGTTGTTGAGCAGATTTGATTAGAGACATATGGGCTAGCTGGGATGTGTCACCACGAGCTGATTAGAGTCTTCCGCTGTCGTACTTTAGTAGTTTGAGACATTTGGTTTTAAGAACATGTATTGTACTTTTGTCAGTTTGGTTTTGGAATTGTAATTGTAATCACTTTAAACTTTATTACTATTTAAAATATGTTTCGTTATTGTCACTTGATTATCATTGCCTCGGGAAACCGAGATGGTGACGTTTCTATACCTGAGTGGTCCTGGTAAGGCACTTGGAGTATGGGGGTGTTACAGTTATCGTTTTTAGTTATTATTATTTTTAAAAAAAATTGTTTTAGCTTGTTCTAGCAGTTGTTGAAATGCTATATATATACACACGTACATAAAGCATGAGCAAACTATTGAGACTCCGCTAATGAAATAACATAACTGGCCCACATATTTCTCAACTGGGTGATGTCCTCTGGCGAATATTCTGGGTCTTTGTTGAGTATTAGTGAAAACTACAATTCAAAATATACATAATCAAAATAGATATAATACATTGAAGTATACAGAATTGAACTCAATTTACGTCTGAAATAGTTTTTAAATCACACTAACCCGTATCGGAATGGTAGAAATTTTTCCGTTGATAACTTCTCACATGGACTGACAAACGTAAAAGGCGCATTGTTTGTCGTCTGGTGCTTTAGAAGACTATTATATAAATCACACACAAATCAGCTGAATTAGATAATCAACCTCTCGCATAAACATAAATTAAATGATACGACTAATTATTAATAATACACTTACTAATGGCGTGATAAAATTAGGAACAGTGTTGCTTTCATATTTTCCAAATGGACATAATCTTTTTTTGCTTCATAAATACTAATTCATAAATATACACATATGCCATTATTATTTGCATATATATGGCTCAAGTCATACAATAACAAATGACATTATTGAAAATTGTAAACTTACTCAGTTATCATCTTTACTATACTGTCAGAGGGTTTGCCTTCGTGAGAGTCAATCCAGTACACTGTTTTTGTTTCCACTTGGATTGCCAGTAGCACTCAATGCTTCCTATTCAATTTGGGACATTGAAATGTTAGTTCATTTACACGCATGTAAACATGTTAATAATAAATTTATAGAACCGTGATTCATTACAATAATCACGTACTATACATACATATTCTCGTTGTAGAGGGCAAGCCATAGTTTTTGGTCGACTTCAACCAACGAGCGATACTATTGATTTGTTCTTCGTATGAAATTCTGTGCACAGAGAACGCCTTAGGACTCAAGAATCCGTATGCGTGAATTGGGAATTTCCACTCACCGATCTGATTATTCAGGTATATATTACGACACATAAAACGAAGAATGTTATTGTAATTGATAATTTAAACAAACATCATTATTCGTAAATGAAAATGACTAAATAGTTTTATTAATAAAACTTAATTCATCCAAATCAAAATGTGAATAGCATCTAAATTGTCAAGGTCGACAAATTCCATTAGTTGCTTCGGGTCCAGTACGGCTACATCAGCTGCACCCATAATTTCCTCTTCAATGTTAATCATGACTACATCCCCTTTAGGTGACCTCTTTAGAACCAGGTTGTGCAAAGCCTTCAGTGAAATAGTTTTCATTTTTTTTTCTAATAAGCACACGATTCATAATAAGAATCATAAGCAGGCTTGACTGCAACTAAAGTAGCTGGTTTATATTGTATGTCCTGTGGTTTTATTTTTGGGGAAGACGTAGTCCTTTCGATGACTTTGTCTGTTGACGTAGTAGTAATTGTTTTAACTACCGCCATGGATTTACTTAACTTCTGCAAATGTAAAGATTAAAGTACCCTAATATATTTAAAGAACAAGTAATAATTAACGTATGCATATAGGTACCTCAGGGATGACAACATTGATGAGGTTGTCAGGCCATTGCACATAAGAGCTTAGGGATTCTCTCAAATAAGTGACCTCCTCATTAGGAAATGGTACTTTTACTTCCCCATACTCATCTTTATATAATTGGGACACTTCCACTTTCCTGCATTTGTCACGAAGGGGTATACCATGAACCTTAACTTGTTGAAGTCGATCGTAATCGAACACATATCCCCTGGCAACAACAACTTTCTGTTTTCCCTGTAATTAGAACAGACGACAAGCCACCTTGCAATCACCCTTCACGATAGCTTTAATCAATTAGTACACATACATTCACTACCTTTAATAAATTTCATAAGTAAAAAACGTGTATGATATGAATAATTATAAACTAGCAGCTATTACCTTTTTCGGTGTTGAGAAGAACATTTGATCATCAACTCCCTTCACCTCATCCTGTGTCACGGCCTTTCTGACTTCTTCTTCCTCTTCAACTGCCTGATATCAATCCTCCGCTCCCACCTCAGTCTCCTTTGCCATTTCCTTCTCCCTTGCCATATTATCCTCAACTTCCTTCTGTACATTAACAGTTGTTCATATAACACGTACTAATTTTTCAAATCATATACCACACTGTATATAAGACATAAATATTATTACCTCTTTTTCCTCCTCCTCCTCCTCCTCCTCCTCCTCCTCCTCCTCCTCCTCCTCCTCTGCGTCCTTTATGACTTCTAGAACAATATCCAACTCTTCTTCTGATGGCTTTTCCCTAGTTTCTAACATTCTCAGCATCAACCTGGCCATTTTCTGTAGCTGTGTAGTAAAAATTAATGTCAGCATATATAGTTATAAATTACATTGCTTCAAATATAGTATTTATACGATTACCTTCTTGCAATCATCACTACTCATCATCCTTCGAGTAGTTTTCCCAAAATATTTAGTGATACCAACATGCGTCGATACCCCTCTCACACAACTTGGATGCTTTGCTTTACCGATTGCCCTAGCAAGAACGTCATCACGTCCTTGAGGCTTCCATTTTCCTTCCTGTACCTCCTTCTCACAGATCCTCTACATACACAAAAAACCATTAAGCAACTAAATTTTATTTAAACACACAATTATATAACTCCGACCACCAGTGGTAGGAGTGACATATTAAGTCAAACTTACAAATTTCTCTTTGATGTCCTTGTCATATTTAATTTCCGTCTTACCATTCTTAGGAGTGTGACCTTCCACCCAAGCGTCGTGACGATTGAATTTTCCATGCTTTGCCTACAATTCATTCATCACATTGATATCCTCTCAAAATATGTATGATTACTATGAACATATATAACATCCAACTAAAACACCTAATAGTCTAATACTATAAGAATTATGCACTTACAAGTTTCGTCTTAATCAATCTATAACCACCTCGGAAGCCGTAAAAGACGTCTTTTTCTTTGAAATATTCGCCTTATTCCTCTCACTCATAGCCTTCATCAAATAAATTGTATCGAGAAATGTAAGCATGACCAAACACTAAACTAAGTATACTTCTTTACTTATTATTATTAAGTTACCTTAAACTTGTCAGATGATGCGTGCATTTTGTATAGTCTTTTTAAGCCTTTTATGCACGTATTTCTTTGTGATTCCCGTAGTTTCATGCTACGAAATGTCCCGAATAGTCTACTTTGGTTTGTTTGACTTTAATTGTAGGAATGGACCTGAAAGTCGCGGAATTATGCCCTTTACTCTCCTTTTAGCTTGCATTTAGGAGATGAGTGGATTTGGAGCGGAAATACTACTGCCTCGGGATGCGTGAAGTCGTCTTGGAAGCAATTCAACATCCAAATGAGCTGACTTCAGTGATGAATCATCGATCGAGAGCTTTTGCTGGCCTATATGCTCGATCGAAAGCTTTCTGTTGATGAGAAGACCTCGATCGAATACTTATTGTGTTCGATCGAGAGGTGCTAAAATGGTGGTACTCGATCGAGTAGTTTTTTCACTCGATCGAGAGGTTTTTGCGAGATGTTGTTCGATCGAGCGGTCTCAATCTGTTCGATCGAGTAACTTGCTATCTGACGTGAGATTTTCTCGTGTAAACTTATTTTCTTGATATTTTAATTATCGTATTAGGTTAATAAAGTGTCTCTCCTATAAATAGGAGATACTCAATTAGGTTTAATGATCTTTTTCATTAGGCACTGGTCAGACGTTACTTTCATTGTTTACGGATCTCAACTTTAGTAATTTCCCTTCTCTCTTTTATTTCAAACATTATTTCTCTTTTGCTTATCTTTATATTATTTCTCTTTAATTATCTCTTTATCATGCTTAGTATATATTTATTAATTGTTGTTATTTCATTTACCGTCATGAGTAACTAATTCCTTTCGTGCTAGGATTAGGGGAGCCATGATAGTAAAGTAATGACGCGATAAATAGGTTAGGAGGTTTTGTTGTGAGAATTGTTTGATAGAATATAACTGTAATTATTAGGTTGAATGCATGCAACTGAATTAATTAAACTGGTTAAATTCAGACCTAGATCGGAAGATTGGAATGAGTCTGTTATGAACAATAGACTACTCTAATGAGTGCGAAAGCTAAGTTAGTAGTATTTTAGGGCGGATAGCGGACCGGAAGGACTTTTCCACTACCCTTCTCACATCAGACCGACTGACCTACCTTTAGCTGATTTGTGTAATATCATGGTGAACCGACATCCAAGCATCTTTCCCTTCTTTTTGATCTTAGTCCTTTTCGCTCCTGCCATTTTATTTGTTATTGCTTTAGTTTAGTTAAAACAATTCAAACCCCCCATTTTGTGACCATACACAGACTAGATAACGGGTAGATAGTGACCGCCTCCCTGTGGATACGATACCCGACTTACCTCTGCTGCATAAGTTAGAGCCGGTTTGTTTTATTTTTGATAGGGTTGCAACAGTCGTGTCATCAAACTGCCTATAAGCAATATAGCTATCCCAATGGTCCTGACTGACATACAGATACTTCTTTTTTGGCAGTTCCTTGTTCATCTCCCCGGTTTCCTTGTTGAACAAGTGGTTCTCAGCAATCTTTAGCTTCCCAGATCTGAGGGCTTCCCCTGTATTTTTTTTAAGGTACTTATCATACTTTTCGGGGACAATGTAAGCTAACTGCATATATGATGAGCATAGTTGGTACAAGTGTTTCGGCTAATACACATAACAAGTAGTAACTTAATTTTAGGTAAAGTATTTGTTATTGTATATGCATACCTTTATTCTGTTTATTAGCATGGTGTTCCTTATTTTACTCAATTCACTGATACACGGCGTACCGAGAGGCACATACTGTCTTACACAACAACCAATCCAACTCGCAAAATAACCGGCATTCTCACCATATGGCATCCCCGTATATTTATCCCAGTGTAAATGATTAGGTATCTTTGAATTTATTGCTTCTAGGGAAACCCTGTGGCGCATTCGACCCGCAGTGTGTTGCAAATTATTCTCATCACCCGAGTCGTCACCTGACGCATTTCCATCATTTCTTTTACGCTTTTCGACCATATCTAAAGTTGAAATTAATAAACAAATAATAACAATGCATACTTATAATAACAAACAAATCTCTAGAGAGGAGGGTTTATTACTTCTTTAAAGAGGAGAATCCGAATTGATCTGGCGGCGGCAGTGGTGATGATAACGATGACTGTGACGGCGATGGAGTAGGTTGGTGGTTGAGGGGAAGCTCAGTATTTGAGGATATTATGTGGAGGAGGAGAAGCTCAAAGTATATATTTGTGAATAATACAACACTTACAAGACCTTGTTTAATGGAAACTAATAAACACGGTATAAGAAAAACTGTTGTATTTTGCTTCCAAACAGACAATAGTTTTGTTTGAAACCATTATTAATTAGTATCATCTAAAACGGGTTAAAAACAACTGTTGTCTTAAAAATTTTCGTTTTGTTTGATTTTACCGTCAAAAAATAAAGCATCATTTTATATAAATAACAACGGCCTGAACTATTATAACTGTACACGTCCTGAACAACGGTTTAGGTATAACCGTTGTATTTTATATTTCATTTTGTTTGACTTTACCGCTAATAAATAAAGCATCATTTGGTACGATTTTTCCCTAACCCGCCCGCTGCAGCAGCAGAAAAGTTTACAACAGTAGTTTGATATATAACAGCAAAACAATAATTACACATGACGTAATATATCTTGTTTGGATTACTGATATTTTCACGGTTGTCGGAAACATTTTTTGGATTTGCTAATCTCTTCATTAACCCAAATACCTTCATCATGATCATCTCGTGTATATATGTTTGGAATGTTAACATTTTCAACATCATTACCATCTTCAAATTAGACGTCTTCATCATCTGGAATTCGGTGATGGCAAGATAGAACAACTGATCGCTTCTTATCCATAGGATCGATAACATAAAACACTTGTTTCGCTTGTGAAGCTAATATAAAAGGATCGTCCTTGTTTCCAACCTTGTCAAAATTTACTAATGTGAATCCTAAATCATCCTTTCTAACACCATTGTTGTTGTCAACCCACTTGCACCGAAATAGAAGTATCTCAAAATCCATGTAGACTAAAACCAATATCTCTTGAATAACTCCATAATATCGCATTGTACCCAAAATAAGATTTTTATCCTTTGAACTAGCAAAGTATATTGCCTCAGAATCTACGCAAACTTCACTATTTTGCATTGTGCACGCCCTATCTTGAATGCGGGTGTAGAAAGTATACCCATTGATCGCATACCCGCTATAAAAAGTTGCACGAGTATCAGGACCGAAAGCGAGATGTCATAGGCTGGGTGAGAAATCATCAATTGGGTTGTCATCATCGTAAATAATATCCTTAAACCAGTCACTAAATTGCTTATTATGCTCATTTGCATACCACTTTTCGTTCTTATGAGGATGTTTCCCTTAAGGTAACACTGATGTTCCATACTGTAAGGCTGGACATAATCATCGTTAAAAAGAACGTATGTATGAGCTCTATGTCGCATGTCAGATGACATATCCTTGAAAACACGACCCCTTACACTTTTTCCATTCATCCAGTCACTATGACGATTCGTATGAGCTCCATTTAATTCATCCAAGGAGAGATACGCGTAATAATACGAAAGAGCTTCATCGATAATTGCTCGCTCAGCAATACACCCCTCTGGACTATACCTATTAGATGTGTAATCCTTGTAAACTTTCATCAATCGTTCGAATGGGTACTGATATCTCAAATACACTAACCCGAGATACAAAACCTCCCAGACTAGGTGGACAGTCAAATGAACCATAATAGTGAAAAATGAGGGAGGAAAATACATTTCAAACTGACAAAGACTGGTGTCGAGGATGTCCTGCAAAGTTTCCACTTCATCGGGATCAATGACTTTACTGTTGTTTGATTTGAAGAAATAGCAAAATATAATTATAGCATGTTGAACCTTTGGAGGTAGAATGGAACGAACGGCCACAGCTAGTAGTTGTTGCATTAATGTATGACAGTATGTGACTTTAAACCAGTAAGTTTTAGGTCCTGCAACATAACAAGGCTTCTAATATTAGACGAATAGCCCTCTGACACCTTAATACCATACAAGTATTCGCAAAACTCTTTTTTTCTCCTTTTCTGAAAGAGTATGAGCTGCATGCAGCAAAAAAGTCCGATTTTCTTTTGTTTTAGCTGCCAGCTCGAGCCTAATACCCATCTCAACCATATCATCCCTAGCTGCCTTGTTGTCTTTTGTCCTACCCGGAACATTCAGCAAAGTATTGATTATATTATCACAAACATTCTTTTCAATGTGCATAAAATCTAGACAATGTCTAACCGGGAGGTCACGCCAGTACGGAAATTTGGTAAAAAATATATAAAAAACATTTTATAACCACGAGTAGACAGCTTAGGTCCCTTCTTCCCATACATTATCTCAATATCTTTCACTTTCTCATACACACTTCATGACCATTCAAAATCTGAGGACTTCCACGCTGCTCAAGATCCCCCCCCCCACCCACCACACACACAATGGGTAAGTCTCTTTCTCATGTACAGTATGTCTAGAAAGATCGCATACACCGGAAAGTCAGTTATTGTACACAATAACATAGCTCTCAGATTGAAACTTTCCTTCTTATAACCATCAAACACCGGTACCCCTCTTTCCCACAGCATCTTCAGATCATCTAGAAGTGGTTTCAAATACACATCTATGTCATTTGCAGGTTGTCGAGAGCCATATATCAACAAAGACAACATCATATACTTCCGTTTCATGCAAACCCATAGGGGCAAATTATAGATGGCCAACAAAACTGGCCAAGTACTGTATTGGGTACTCATGTTTCCATGAGGGTTCATTCCATCTGTGGAGAGCGTTAGAAGCAAGTTCCTTACTTCTTTGGCGAATTCAGGATATTTAGCGTCAAACTCTTTCCACTGTTGACTATCCGCTGAGTGTCTTAACTTTCCATCTTCAATCCTTCCACTATTATGCCAAATAAACATTCTTGCATCTTCTTCATTCAAATAAATCCTTATGAATCTTAGTATTATTGGAAAATACCAAAACACCTTAGCTTGGATCCCTTTCTTAGTTTTATAACACCATACAGAGCAGCGCGGACAATATGATAATTTCTCATAATCTTTACGGTACAATATGCAGTCATTGGGACAAGCATGTATTTTCTCATATTTCATGCCCAATTCTCTAATCATTTTTTTAGCCTCGTATGTCCGACTCGGAAGAACATTACCATCGGGAATCATGTCACATAGCGAAGCTAGAAGATCCGTAAAACTCTTATCACTCCACCCATTTGCCCCCTTCAAGTTATATAACTTTACCACCGCGAACAATTTGGTATACTTCTTACAACCAGTAAATAAAGGCATGTCAGATTGACTCAACTTCTCAATTAAATCATCAGCATTTATTTCCCATCACCGGTAGCTTCAAAATCGTCGAATCAATCATCTTCAGCAAACTTCTCACCTAAAACAACTTCAGGTGTAGGTGAACGATTGTTTACAAACACATCATATCACCCATCCCTTATATCTAAACCAACAGCTTTAGGTGTATGGTTATTTACCTCTACATCAGATTCTCTATCCTCATCCTCTAATTCTCCATAAAAAAATTCAACGCCTATAATCTCTACTGAAACTATTCTTTTCTAAGTGTATTTTGATATCTGGGATAGGAAAAACCCTAATATTACCACATCTATTACAAGGGTAAGGGATTGATGAGTGGAGATGAAAATTTTCACTAACGAAATTGTAAAATTCAGCAATTCCATCATTATAAATGGGATTACAAATTTTACCACCAATCCTCCAAATACAACCCCTATATAAGCCATTAGCTCTGAAAATGACATTACCTTTTTTAAGCTATAAATATTAATGACGACGACGACGGCAAAGATGACTTGTTCACCATCACTCATTCTATTATTAATACCTTTCAAATTTCATTTATTTTTAGAGTTGCGTAATCTAAGACGGTTCTTATAAGAACCGTTGTAATTGTGCATGCATGCATGAGGTGAATAATGGTCAAACAACCAATAATAATAGGGCATGCATTGGTAAACTAAAATCACAAACTTTTCAGTTTTCACAGTGGATCTGTGTTTACAACGGTTTTAAGAAAAACCATTGTTAATTTGTGTAATATGACAACGGCTTTAAAATAATCGTTGTTGATATATGTAATATGATAACGGCTTACCAAAGAACCGTTATCATTTTGTCTTATTATTATTATAACGGGTCCAATTCTTATTATCTTATTATACCGTTTCTAATACAACACAAACTCATATATATGTGTGTGTGTGTGTGTGTGTGTGTGTGTGTGTGTGTGTGTGTGTGTGTGTGTGTGTGTGTGTGTGTGTGTGTGTGTTTGTTTTCGATTCTTTTTTATTATTATATGTAGAAAGTTAGTCATTATAATATTTTATTTGGTCGATTGCCTTTGAGTGTAAGGAGTACCATACTCCCGGAGGACACAAGAATTTTCTAGTGATATTGTCTCTGAATTCCAGAGGAATGAGGTAACAAAAAAAAACATAACAAATAACATAAATAATTAAACTTTAATTCAAAGAACCACCATAATCTAAATACAACTCATAATGCCAGATAATAATTAAAGACTTAATTAGAATCTGATGAAGTATTAGGATAGTCTTCATGCCCAATTTTTGCATAGATCAAGTCGTAGATCGACTCTTCATCATTAGCGGACAACGCAGGTGGAATGGCCTCTTTCTCTCATGACATAGGCACGGTGTCAAGAATGTGATGCCTCTTGTAATGTCTCAGCAGAAGATGATCAGCATGTGTCGCAACCCATAGATAAGGGCCCTTTTGTCTAGCATCCGAATAGAAGTCCTCTTTCCCCCCATCTTTCCTCGCAAATCTAGCCTATAATTTTCTTACCTGACGAAAACTATCATGGCAGTTGGCTTCGTCAAACTCGATAAAAGCGAAACCTATAAAACCTTGCTTGTTTGTAGACACAGGGTACAGTTTTTTAACCGGAGTCATGAAGCATTTTCGTCAACCACCCAAAATTAGGGTTTAAACCCTTTTCATTCACATCATAACGAACCAGGAGATTATAGAGATTACAAGTGAAAGGTTGTGCATAACGAGAACGTGATTGTAGCTCCGATATACCAGCCATATTTTATTTAGAGAGAAATTTAGAGAGAAATTAAAGAGAAAATGTTTGATAATTTAGATTTTGACCTAAAACATTATGAAGACATATTTATAGAATTTTTTTGGTCAAATTGAATATTATTGGTCAAATTGAATATTTATTAAAGTTCTGATAAAGTTTTGCATGCAGTGATCAAATTGAGAAATCTAATCAAATAGTGACAACGGTTGAATTGAAAAACCATTCTTTCATAATAGAAAATGAGAACGGTTACAAGAAACTCTTATCTATAACATAATAACGGGTACCAAAAACCGTTGCTGGTGTTAATTTAGTAGATTTTTAGAAATGTTATTTTCTTAAACTGGTAACGGTTGTCTAAGAACCGTTGATAAGAGAAATTTTATAACGAGCTTTTGGAAATCGTTAAAAATGTTTTTTATAACGGTTTGTTAAGCAGCCGTTGTCACATTATAGTAACAACGATTTTCGAGGGAAACCGTTATTCTCATTATCGTGGTCTAGGTTTCCGCCAATATTTGGAAAACGGTAATCTAAGTGTTGTTATTAAATGCATTAAACCATTGTGATACGCTCCTTATTGATTGCCAGATTTGACGTAGTGCAATGATTTCACCTCTTTTGTTGTCGCCAAATGTCACCAAGCCACCATCGTAGACTTTTAGCGAGAGGAATTGGCTTTCATCCCCCAAAATATGACGAGAGAATCCACTGTCTAAGTACCAATGGGTGCTTCCTCTCACTAATGCCTATAAGAAATCAAACATTTAGTTTAGGAACCCACACGAGTTTGGGTTCCTTCTTGACAACAACTTTCTTGACTTATTCCTTTTTAATCCAAACTTGTTTAGCCTTTTTAGTGTTTCTTTCTAAGTCAAGGACTCTCTTTTCACAACCATTAAATTCATGACCTATTTTACCACAGTAGTTGCAAATAACATATTCTGGAAGGCCAGCATACTTTCTGCTTCGAAAATCAGTTTTGCTTGGTTCCTAGTTTCGAGTGCAACAGTCCGTGTTACTGTTGCATTTGAAACCAAGTCCAGCATTTTTTTGCAAGCTTTTCGTATTCTTGTGACTGTTTTAGAAGAACTCTAAAACATTTTGACTTCCTTCCCATTTTAGGTAAGAAATTTTAGCCTAATCTAGCTCTTTGGTTAATATTTCAATTTTAGCAAGATGATCAAGACTTAGTCGACCTACTTTGTCAAATGCATGTTTAGCATGTATTGCTTCATCACTAAGCAATAAGATAATTTGATCAAGTTCTTTGTTATTTTTTTTTTTTTTGGCATGAGGTGAGGTCAGATTGCAAAGAGTCACGTTCTTTAGTTAATAAAACCACACGTTTTGTGAGAGTCTCAATTTCATCAATAAACTCAGATGCCACAGTTGGAGTATCTGTTGCACGGGTTTGTTCAGCCCTTTTTTAACGTATCAATTTGAACAAGAAGATCATCGTTTGTTTTTGGAACTCGTTCTAAGGCACTTTTGACATGACTTTGTTGGAGTTTGTGTCCTCCACAAATTAGTGTGATAACATTTGTAAATCTCTTACAGGTTCACAAGGGTATACTTCGTATATTTAATCATTTGATTAACGTTTACCTAATAACGGTTGGCTTGCTAGAAAGTTTGACGTTATTATCATACAGATGGCGGTGATCAACTGGTCCCTAAAGGTCACACCTATAGGATGTGTTTGAGAAATGTGGTTATAGAAATATAATCACATTGATGCCCAATATGACTAAATAGTTAGTCAATGTGTTGATGAGATAATTATTTAATGAAAATTAAATAATATTAGTTGAGACGAATTAACTGTCAATTCGTAAATTAAATATAATAAGTTATATTTAATTAAATGTATATAATGGTAGGTTGGACGAATTAATCTGTTAATTCGTAATTAAATATAATCAGTTATATTTAATATCAACAAGTTGAATGTGTCATAGTGGTAATAGTGAGGGTACACAAGCCAAGAGGTCATGGGTTCGATCCTCACTAGATGACAATTCAACACATTTTATATATTTTTGGAAAGACCAAAAATAAGGAGAATATACTCCTTATTCTTTCCTAATTGACTCCATAATTTCGGTCAGTATAAGAAAGAAAGGGAGAGAATTATTCTACCCTAATTCTTTTTCTTGACCTAGCCTCTCTCTCTTATCAGAAAAAACACAAAAACCTAAATTTTACAGAAAATTTTGGATCGATTTCTAGCATAATCAAAGGGCATATCTCATATCGTCTTGGGTGCAACTGATAGGCGAATATCAATTTTGATATTGTTCTTAGGCCGTTTTTGCTAGGACCGGAAGTTATTTCTGAATCTTTTACTTTGTTCATGTATTTATTTTATGACTAGTGATCGTCTTAATTAAATTCGTTATAATCCTTCAATTTAAGGGAAGTATACAGATTATTTCCCACAAGTGGTATCAGAGCATAGGCCACGAATTATAATTTTGATGATTTTCATAAAATGATTTGTACAAAGGGTTTTTAATTTTTTTTTGGCCAATTAGATATTGTGAAACGGTTCACAATTTAAGATATCATATTTTTAAAGCAGTTTAAAATTTTGACGGATAGAATTCATATTACAAGTTTAATATGGATCAAGAATGAAATTAATGTGATTAATTGCGGAATTGTCACTTAATTTAATTTAAATAGGTGGTTTGGATAAATTAATCAACATAATTAAGGAATTGTGTCATGTATGTTTAATTTATTTTTAGTTGATGCTTTTAATTTTGTTGAATGAATCGAATGAATGAATTTTATTTACGTATTTAATTTTGCAATCGGTTGTAATTTGTAATACTTAGTGTGGCCTTAGTCAAATTATGTTTTCGTAATGAAGGAAACATGATTTTTTATGTAATTATGAGATCTCGAATCTCCTTTATTTTAGTTTTGGGTTTTGAAATTAGATTGCAATAAATAGGTTTATTATGTAATTTTATTTATTGTAATTTCAAAGAAGACTAAAGATGTAGATTGGATCTCACTCCCGCTACATGGATCAAGATGGAACATCAAGACAAGCTTCTCGGGTCCAAGGATGGATTCCAAACTTGTATTTATTGTTCATTTTGATAGGATAGGCCACACTAGGACTTTTACTGTTTTTACGTTTTCATTCTTATTGCTTTTCATTCACATGTTAGTTTTATGCATCATATTCCGCCTAAAACCAAACCACCTACTACTAAAATGCATGAAAATTGACTCATATAGGTTGTATGTTAGTTTTCATGGACATGCAGATGTTACAGTCTTTAAGACATCACCTTAGTTTATTTATTCTCGCATGCTAGATATTAGTTCACTTAAAATGAATTAAAACGAAGTTGATGGGTTCTTCCTCTAAAACGGAAATTGAGATTAGTCTTTATAAGGGCAAACATCTATGAATCCCTTCTTCGTCGGTAGGCCTAATATGACCCCTTCTACGTTGGGTAAGTAGTTGTGTTGACTTAGTTTACCTCAACATCATAGTCCGAAGAGTTTCTCGTGATTATGATGGACTAAAGATAGTATTTACAGAAATTTATCGACCAAGAATTCTAACGGTAGAATTAGCTAAAAGGTTAGCTTATCAATTTACAGAGAATTGAGTCTTGGGATCATTTATATAATTCTTGAGGGAGGTCAATTGTATAAATGTTTTTGAGTCTTCGCGTTATGACATTAGTTCATTAGATTTAAAATCAAAACGATGCACATGCTTATTATTTTTATTCTTCTTTCGCAGTGTAGAACACGATTATTTTCGATAATACTGTTACAATAAATGGCTGGAAATAACGCAATCTCAATGCCTAGTGCCACACTAGATCGTTCATCCTGGCTAAAAGTATTAATGGACCAAATGAATCAGTCCACGCGACTGAAGAATGATGGGTCCAACTTTACGGACTGGGAGGTGGCACTACGGAATGCTGCCATTGCTGACGGTAAGTTCAGGTATTTAACTGAGCCAATACCGGTCAACCCAGGCCCAAATGCAGAAGCCGACGAGTCATTCGCTTATAGTGACTTCGTTATGGAAGCGGGTGCGATAAAGAACGTACTCATCTTTGCAATGGAAACCAATTTGCAGAGACGCTTCATTGCCCAAGGTGCAAACAAGATTTTCACCACGCTCACTAACGAGTTCTCAAAGGCACCGAGAATCGTCACATATGAGCATACCTGTCGCTTCTTTGATGCGAAACTCCAGAAGGGCCAACCGGTTAGCCCACACATTCTTCACATGATTGAGAATGTCGAGAAGCTGGAGGCACTGAATTGTAAAATCAGTGAGAGCATTGTCATTGACCGAATGCTTCATTCTCTTCACGATGGTTTTGCCCTTTTCAGGGCGAACTACTACATGAATGACTTGAAAAAGAGTCCTCATGAGCTACACTCCCTTCTCGTACAGACCGAGAAGGATATGAAATTGAGTGGGAGCATGAAGCAGGATGTTCTCACGATTTACAACAAGGGTAAAGGTAAGGGCAAGGCTCATGGCGACCTAGCTGTAGGTAAGCCAAAGTTTAAGAAGCCAGGAAACGGTAAGAGTGCGCCTAGTGAGACTAGTGGCTCACAGAGCAAGGCAAAGAGCAAGGGCAGTGACATTGAGTGCCACCATTGTCACAAGACCGGACATTGGAGGAGGAACTGTCCCGTTTACCGTGAGGACATAAAAGCAGGCCGCGTCGTTCCTGTTGGTATGTCATCTTATATTCATATGATAGAGATTAACCATCCAAGTTTCAGAACTTGGGTACTAGATACTGGTTGTGGTTCTCATCTATGTAATAATTTGCAGGGCCTAAAGAACATCACACCTCTCGAAAAGGGTGATGTGGACCTGCGAGTCGGGAATGGAGCACCGATTCTTTGCCGCCTCGAAGGGAACATATGTAATCCAACTCCCTAGTGGTTTTGAGTTATTTTATATAACTGTTACTATGTACCCAGTTTGTCTAAAAATATTATTTCTGTTTCCGTACTTGCTAAAGACGGTTTTGCATTTTCAATAAAGGATAATAGCTGTATTTTCTCTTTTAATGAAATGATTTATGGCAAAGCAGTTTCCATGAATGGAATTTACATCTTAGATCAAACCACGGAAATATTACACATGAATAATAAGAAATTAAAGGTTGGTGACAAAGATCAAACCTATCTATGGCATTGTCGAATGGGACACATAAATGAGAAACGTGTGAAGAAACTCGTCGATAATGGGACTATTCCCGCATTCGATTTTTCTACATATGGCACGTGTGAATCATGTCTCATTGGCAAGATGACTCGAATTTCCTTCAAAGGTGTTGGAATGCGCGCTAGTGACCTATTAGGACTCGTACATACGGACGTATGTGGACCTATGTCAATTACCGCTAGAGATGGCTATAGATATTTATCACTTTCACGGACGATTTGAGTAGATACTGATACGTCTACTTAATGAAGCATAAAAGTGAGTCCTTTGAGAAATTCAAGGAATACCAGAATAGGGTACAGAACCAACTGGGTAGAAAGGTTAAAGCACTCAGTTCAGATCGGGGTGGCGAAAATCTTTCAAATGAGTTTGATCAACACCGAAAGATCGTGGAATCGTTTTGCGCTTAACTCCACCGGAACACCTCAATTGAATGGTGTGTCCGAACGGAGAAATCGAACCTTACTTGATATGGTTCGATCCATGATGAGTCACACGGTAGTGCCCGATTCATTATGGGGTTATGCTCTTTGTCGGCCCGCTCTTATACTTAACCGAAGTCCGTCTAAGGTCACACGACAAGACTCCATATGAAATGTGGAAGGGAACGGTCCCTAACTTGTCCTTTATTCGGGTTTGGGGCTGCGAGGCTTATGTCAAGTGGAGACACGAGGATAAGCTCGGCCCGCACCTGGCAAGACATACTTTATAGGTTATCCAAAAGGAACATTTGGTCATTACTTCTATTCGCCTACCGAACATCGAGTTTTTGTTGCGGTTAGTGCGACGTTCTTAGAGAAAGAATTTCTCGAGAACAAGACGAGTAATAGAACCTTCGAGCCGTCTGGAGATTCCAACCAACGACCGAGGAACGGATGGAGGAAGTGGTTCCTCCAACTGATGATACGGTTAATATTCCTGAGGAACCTAGGAGGTCGGGTAGAGACTCTCATCCTCCGGACAGATACATTGGTATGGTCGAGGAGAATGACTTTTTACTTCTAGAAAGTAATGAACCCGCAACCTATAAAGGTGCTATGGCCTGTTCTGACTCAAAGTTATGGCTCGAAGCCATGCAATCCGAGATGGACTCCATGTATGAGAATGACGTATGGGATCTAGTTGATTTACCTAATAAGGTAAAACCTCTACAGTGCAAATGGCTTTACAAGATAAAGCGTTCTGTAGACGCGCAACCAGATACCTATAAGGCATGACTTGTGGCAAAAGGTTTCACTCAAGTGTACAGATTGCATTATGATGAGATTTTTGCACCTGTAGTCATGTTACGTTCCATTCGGATAATATTAGCGATTGCCGCATTTCATGATTATGAGATTTGGCAAATGGATGTGAAAACCGCCTTCTTAAACGGTTATTTGGAGGAAGAGTTGTACATGGTGCAACCCGAAGGTTTCATAGATCCTGAGCATCCTAAGAAAGTATGCAAGCTTAAGCGTTCCATTTATGGACTTAAGCAAGCTTCTCGGAGTTGGAATTATCGTTTCGACCAAGTGATAAAAGAGTATGGCTTCATTCGATCGGTCGAGGAACCATGCTTATATATCAAGTCGAGTGGGAGCAAGATTGTATTCTTGATATTGTATGTCGATGACATACTCTTGATTGGGAATGATATTCCTCTCCTATCTTCGGTTAAAGAATGGTTGAAAAACCATTTCCAGATGAAAGATCTGGGTGAGGCACAACGCATTTTGGGAATCCGTATCTACCGAGATAGATCACGACGGACGTTATCACTTAGTCAGGAGTCTTATTTGGATAAGGTTCTTGAGAGGTTCATTATGACCAACTCCAAGAAGGGGAACCTTCCTATGATGACCGGATGCGATTGAGCAAGTCTCGATCCACCCACGACGCCTGAAGGGCTTGAGCGCATGAGTCGTGTTCCTTATGCATCTGCAATAGGATCGATCATGTATGCCATGATATGCACACGTCCAGACGTGGCATATGCATTGAGTATGACGAGTCGGTACCAAAAGACTCCAGGTGAAACACACTGGATAGCAGTCAAAAATATCCTCAAGTACCTGCGGAGGACTAAGGATTGGGTATTGACTTATGGAGGCGATACTAAGATATGCGCAATCGGTTACGCAGATGCTAGCTTCCAAACGGATCGAGATGATTCAAAATCTCAGTCCGGGTTCGTCTTCACTCTTAATGGTGCTGCGGTCAGCTGGAAGAGTTCCAAACAGAGTGTTGTAGCGGATTCTACTATCAATCCGAGTACTATGCCGCTTCGGAGGCAGCAAAGGAAGCGATATGGATGCGTCAATTCTTACAAGGGATTTCGGTAGTTCCTAGTTCGAATGACCCGATCACCATCTATTGTGACAATAGAGGTGCCATCTTCCAGGCTAAGGAGCCAAAGTCTAGCAACAAATCTAGACATGTACTTCGGAAAGCTCACCTGATCCGTGATTACGTGGAGCAAGAAGAGATAGTGATTGACAAGATTGCGACGGATGATAACATCGCGGATCCTCTCACCAAACCGTTGAATTATGATAAGCATGTAGGGCATGTTAATTCCATGGGAATTAAACATGTTCCTGAGTTGTAGTACTTGATTATGGATTTGATACATTATCTTTTTCATATACTATTTATAACTTCATCGTTTTATATATAATATTTTGTTTTTCATGTGGATTGTTCGACAACATTGAACGCCACAAAGTGAACTGAATTACATTATATTTGTTTTGGTCCGTAATCGCCGATGTGAGCCGATAACTCCGGCTATTATATTGTGCAATCGATTGATGGTGGGTTCAACGAGCCATAAGTCAAACGGTTGATTGATCGATCACAGATGCGAGATTATGACGATACCTCGTAGGACAACTTTTTGTGACAACGTAATGGAGTCCTAAATGTTTAATAACATTCGGTGCCAGGTCGTGGATAGGACATCCATTGTGTTCCTAGAGTCGATTCTTTTGACTATCGATCGTCTCTTGAGATTAAGGCGCTTTTTGGGTGACTTTGGTTTCTTTCTCACGGTCCGTGCCATGAATCGGAGGCTAAGTAAATTTTTTCTGGGTCATTTCATACTGTGCTTACATCTCGGGGATTCGAGTTGAGGAAAATATCTAACCCTTATCGGGTATAGTTATTTCTCGGGGCCACTCGAGGAGTTGAATCGAAATGCATGGCCATGCTCGAATGTTGATTCGTTTATCACTTAAGTTACTCTCTAGTCAGGGAAACCACTCTTGATATTGATCGCTTGTAAAATACGACCTTTGTGAATACGGATTTGCAAATTGTTTTACATTGAGTGGGAGAAATTTTAGGATATGAGAATCGGTTATCGCACATACACTTGTGAGGACAAGTGGGAGTTTGTTTGAGTTTGTGTCCTCCACAAATTAGTGTGATAACATTTGTAAATCTCTTACAGGTTCACAAGGGTATACTTTGTATATTTAATCAGTTGATTAACGTTTACCTAATAACGGTTGGCTTGCTAGAAAGTTTGACGTTATTATCATACAGATGGCGGTGATCAACTGGTCCTTAAAGGTCACACCTATAGGATGTGTTTGAGAAATGTGATTATAGAAATATAATCACATTGATGCCCAATATGACTAAATAGTTAGTCAATGTGTTGATGAGATAATTATTTAATGAAAATTAAATAATATTAGTTGAGACGAATTAACTGTCAATTCGTAAATTAAATATAATAAGTTATATTTAATTAAATGTATATAATGTTAGGTTGGACGAATTAATCTGTTAATTCGTAATTAAATATAATCAGTTATATTTAATATCAACAAGTTGAATGTGTCATAGTGGTAATATTGAGGGTACACAAGCTAATAGGTCATGGGTTCGATCCTCACTAGATGACAATTCAACACATTTTATATATTTTTGGAAAGACCAAAAATAAGGAGAATATACTCCTTATTCTTTCCAAATTGACTCCATAATTTCGGTCAGTATAAGAAAGAAAGGGAGAGAATTATTCTACCCTAATTCTTTTTCTTGACCTAGCCTCTCTCTCTCATCAGAAAAAACACAAAAACCTAAATTTTACAGAAAATTTTGGATCAATTTCTAGCATAATCAAAGGGCATATCTCATATCGTCTTGGGTGCAACTGATAGGCGAATATCAATTTTGATATTGTTCTTAGGCCGTTTTTGCTAGGACCGAAGGTTATTTCTGAATCTTTTACTTTGTTCATGTATTTATTTTGTGACTAGTGATCGTCTTAATTAAATTCGTTATAATCCTTCAATTTAAGGGAAGTATACAGATTATTTCCCACGGACTTGACTCGTCGTTCAACATTTCAGCAATTTTGACAAGATCATCTTTTTGACTTTCACATGTTGCTAAATCAATCAGAAGTTGGTCACGTCGTTCTTGGGTTAGTGAGGACTCGTGTTTTTTTGTTAGATACTGATGCAACAGTGCAGTGCTCTGTTACATGAGTTTCATCAACCTTTTTAGCTAGAAACAAATTATGTTTTCAAAGCCTTTTAATATCCTTTTCAAGACTCAAAGATGAACTAGGTTGATCAACCTCATTTAAGCATTCTTTCAAGTTAACATTTTCTTCGGCTATGTCCTCAATTTCAGTATGCATAGCCTCTAAGTTATTGCTTTGGACATGACATTTATCGATGAATTGATCTAGGAGGAGACAAACTTTGTCTTTAGAGAAAGATCGAACCTTTTTCTTGAGCTTATTTACCTCATTGGCTGAATCTGAATCCGAGTCCACAGAGTGAGCCATAAGACACTTGGCATTTTCTTTCTTTGATGGCTTGGAAATATCCTTAGAAGAGCTAGACGAGATGCACAATTTGGTGTATAATTCTTCCTCAAGGACATCGTCCTCTTCTGAATCAGACATGCCCCCAAATAGCAGTTATCACTTTGTTTTTGTAGTCTCGTTTAGCAAAGTCACGTTTTTCCTTGGATTTGATGTCGTTCCACTTTTGGCGTTCTTTGATTTGATGACCTTTGTCACCACACTTAAAGCAATCAACAATATAATGGAACTCAGTCTTTTCTTAGGAAAGCGATGTTTGTTAGCATTGCTGCTATACCTTTGTGAGTTTCGACCATTTATCATGCCAACAATATTTTTAGTGAACATTGCAAACTCGCCATCTCCATCCTCCTCATCACTTGAGAGAGCATTGAGAGCGAGCCTTTTCCCTTTAGAGCTTTCACCCGAGCACTTTAGGAGTGTTAACTCATGAGCCTTGAGTGAGTCTATTAGTTCATTAAGGGGTATCTTAGATAGGTCCTTTGCTTCCTCAATAGCCGTAACCTTCGGTTGCCATTTTCAGTGAGGCTACGAAGGATTTTACGAACTAGGTCCTCGGGTTCAAAAATCCTACCTAGGCTTTTGAGGTCATTGACAATGCTAGAAAAACGAGAAGACAAACTATTTATGGACTCATCTCTTGTCATGTTAAACATTTCATATTGTTACATGAGAAGATCGACTTGATATTTTTTAACTTGTGACGATCCCTCATAAGCAAGGCTTAGGGTGTCCCAAAATTCTTTGGCCGAGGTACATCCGGAAATTCGGTTAATATCTTGTTCACCAATGTCATATTGAAGGACGGACATGGCTTTAGAGTTCTTTTCGACCTTTTTATAGTCAGCCTCGACATACTTGTCCTCGCTTTTTGTGGTACTAGTGCCATCGGCATTAGTGATCGTGATAGCAAGGGGACCATTTTGAATGATCAACCAGCATTCATAGTCCGCACCTTTGACATAGTGCTTCATGCGATGTTTCCACCAGGCATAGTTTTCTCCCTTAAAGATGAGATACTTAGTGTGTTTTGAATCGTCCATAACTATGGGATCAACTCTTCGGTTTTAACCAATATAAAGAGCACGAGACTCTAATACCAATTGAAGAGTTAGGAATGATAAAAACCTAAGAGGGGGGGTGAATTAGGTGTACCTTTTTAAAATTTATTCTTGACTTAGTTAATTGATAACTTAAGTGAAGAACCTTCAAGTACAAAACTTCAAAAACTTAATAGAATGTAAGTTCACAGGAAGTACAACAGTTCTATGTCACAGTATTGATGACTGTGACTCAGAACTGGCAACAAGTATGAACGAGAAAGAGCAAAGTAAGAGAACGTAAAAGTAAATGAACAAACAAACGATGTTTTAAAAATTGGTTCAACCTCTACGCCGAGGCCTACATCCAACCGTTATTTTTTTGCTTCTTTAGAAATTTACTCAAACCACTAAACCCTTACGATGAAAATAACTCGCCAATCTACCCCGATTGCACTCAAACTTAAAGCTACTCCGCTTCAAGAGTTTTTATGTTTTATCTCACAGGTTTACAAAGTCTTTGAATCTCAAGGGTTCACTTAATGAACATGGAGATTACGATTAAGACTTAAACGCGAGAATCATGGAACAAACTCATTATGTCACAGTGCAGCTGATACTTGGAGGTTTACAGCCTTTTAAAACTGTAACACCCCCATCTACCAAGGAGCCTTTACAAGTCCTTCCCTAGCAGATACGGGCGTTAACATCTCGGTTACCCGAGGACAGTAATAATCAAATGTCGATAAAAGAACGTTTATGTTATATTATAATTGATTTAAACCAACAGAAGATATATAAAAGATACAACTCAAAACTACTATCAGCAATGTGAAACTATCTCTGCCATAACTCGTGATAGACTCATCCCTCCAAGCACCCAGCTATGATCCAAACATCAACCTGCGAAGACTGACTGCTCACCATAGTGGATCACGGCAGACACAAAACAAGAGACAGCATAACAACCACACAAGATTAGCAACTGAGGTAACAAATACAAAAGAAGGCACAGCACAAGTACAATATTACACACACACACACACCACCTCCTTCAACCAACCACACATCTCTGACTGCCCGAAGGTCCAATCCTGCCAGTGGGGGACCGCAGCCGTTCCCACCTAAGCTCCACTCATCTATCCGAGTGATAAACTCATGTTCCTTAATGTGCACATCCCTTCTGTGGCGGGTTCCACAGAAGGCGAATCAAGGGCATGAAGCCACTCCCGCAAGTGACCCCACTCAGCCGAGGACGCACCTCGAAAACCATAGACAACAATCACATCCAATTGTTCAAACCACAATCACCAACTACTATATCAACACCAATGTTAATCAACTACCACAACCGTGTTGGGAAATGTGTCCTCAACAATAGTGCGATCACATGATTTAAATATCATTATTAAATCTCATTTTGAAGAATACAATTGGGAAGTAATTGTGTTACTGTCAACTGGTCAACATATATCGGTAATGATTGGCTGACTAGAGTTTGACATTACTGTCGTGTGACGGTGGTGATCAGTTGACCCCCTAGGTCATACCTATAGGGCGATACTCTTAATTGATCATTTAATTAATCGTATAATGTTACGAGTTAATTAAATTACTTGAAAATTGACGGACGATTTTGGAAGTAAAATTTACGTATCAAATTGAAATGTGATTAAATGAGATACGGTCTGAGTAATTAAATTGTATAATTACTCGGATGAAATAAATTGTTTAATGTAACAATTAAAATGAATGAATTATTATAAATTCAATCAGTTGAAATTTATAAATGGTAAAATATTTTGGCACAAGTAATTATGAAATTACTAAGTCAATTTTTGTATGTGACGTATTTTTATTAATACGTTGATTTTTAATATGTTAAAAATACATAACATATTTATGTCACTTATGACATGTGACATATTGACAATTGACAAAAATAATATGGGATCCATATTATGTTAAGTGCCGAAAAATTGGGGAGATTAAGCTAGTTAATTGTTTTATTTAGTTGATAAAACATAATGATGAAAAAGCAAGTCTAGGCATGCAAGCCTATTGTTCCTTGTGAAGAACAAATTTTTCATGCATTGGCTCCCCAATAGCCCTCCTCTTACACGGTTTTGGGGAAGAAAAACTATCATTGTTTTTCTTTAATTTTGCCTAATAATATACTAAAGGTAGTGTATTATTTTCAATTTCCATTCACTCATCCAAAAATACAAGTTCTAGTGAGAAGAAAATCCTCTCTTCTTCTCTCTTAAAAACCGAAAACACATAAGAGTTTTATAAAGTTTTTGGTTCAATTTTCACCCATATTAATATTATACTAGATCAAATAATATTAATTAGATTAAGTGTTAAGCCTTGGGTATAAAGCTTGGGGAGAGATCTTATTCTTAGATCTTGTTCATCCATTGGAATAGCTCAAGAACAAGAAGAGAAAGGTGATCTCTCTTGTGCCCAATATAGCCGAAATATTGAATGTAAGGACATGATTTCTCCTCTATTTATATTATTGTTTGCATGCATAAGATCCGTTTTAATTTTATGACAAATTAATTTAGACATATAAGAGTATGTTAATATGTATATGAATATACATTTCCTTCAATCGGTATCATGAGCCACGGTTGTTTGCATGCAAATTGGTTAAAAGTTTTTCCGAGTTATATGAATAACAAAATAAAACTTGTAAAATTTGTGTTATTATGATATATCACGAAATCATTACATGCATGTTAATATTTCTGGTCCTAAAGTGTTTTAGGATATTTTGGTTAATTTTTCGGATTTTTATTGTTCATATTTAATAATAATGACATTTAAATGTGATTTTATGAGTAAAAATGTCATTTTTGGTCTAAAATTAGCTATACTTCGAATTTTAAGTTGGTTTTTGGATATGTTATCACATATATTATTTTGAGATAACCTGTAAATTTTCATAATTTTTGCACTTGTTATGCTCGAAAAATGAATTTTTCATTATTAAATTCGGATTTAAGAGAAAAATAGGTTAATATGAGTTAAATTTCGAATCTGGTCATAGAAAATTTATATGTTGTCACATGCAATTTTACAAGATGTGTGTAAAATAATTGGCTATAAAGAAGTCTTTTAGCATGATTTATGAATTTTTGAAGAAAAATGGCATAAATAGTGACATTATTAGTGAAAATTAATAAAATATAATCTATGACTTAGGAAAAACGTATAATGTTGCATTTTATTATATTTTTCAGATCTAAAATTGAAAAGTTAATGATAATATTTTTCCATGATTTTATGATTATTTTATTAAATATCGATAAACCGCAACATTGTTTTTCCGGATAATTTCGAAATTTTTAACCTAAGATTTTGAACATTATGAGTGTCATGGAATTTTTCCAGAATGTTCATGAATTTAAATTTCAAATTTTGAATTTATTTGAAATTTTGTGATTTATTTGAAGTTTAATAGCTTATTTTTGTAATTTTGGTCCATTTATGAACAAATTTGTAAATAAAAGTTAATTATGGTCAAATTATTAGTGAAGACTATATTTTGAGTCCTAAGAGGTTAGGGTAATTAACTTATGCATAAATATGAGTTTATGCATTTTTGTGATTATAAAATGTTGAAATCACGCAAACTCGTAAAAAAACCGAGTAATATACGATATTGGCTAATTAAAAGGCGATTTAGCATAAAAATTGAGCATGTTTATACATATTATAATGCTGCATTTTCTTATGATTGTCATATTTTTAATTTATGTAATTTTGAATTATGTAATTTTACTTAGTATGGCCTTAGATTTTAATTGGTATTTCCCGAAATGTATGGGAATATCGATTCGGTTGTAATTTTTATTGTGATCTCGTATCACCGTTTTGTAATATTTAATAGATTTATTTTATTTTAGTTACAAATGTATAATAGGAAATTATGTAATTTATTATGTAATTTTATTCATTCCGGAGTTCCAAAAGACGGATTTCTTCAAGAATGGCGATACATAAAGACGGTGTTACCTCGAGATGCGTGCCACAACCGAAGTTCAAGGGACCAATGGAGTTGGTTTCCGAATATGTAATAGATTAATAGTTTTTCTATTTTAGGAAAGGCCATACTAGGATTTATTTATCTTTATGCTTGCATTTTATTTTATGTCACATGCATCGCTAAATCGCCATAACTAAACATGCATCCTTATTTTATCGAGTTTATCGACCGTGTCAATTCGAATTATCGTAGTTCACCGCTTTAGTTCACTTAAAACGTGATAGATAATAAATTGACATGACCTCTCGCTAAAACAATCAATTGAGACATAGCCTTACCAAATAGTAGAAACCATGAAAACCTATTTCGCGAGGGAGTGCACTCGGCCACACCGGGGTACAAACCTTGTTACGTAGGGGAAGTGGGTGATGAATGTTTATCCACCGAGTTCATGTTAATAAGGGGTATTTCGGCACACCGTGCCCTAAATTGATATGGGTTTGGATTATGGACACATTTATTCGAAATTTGGGTTGTACTCAACGAAAGTATTCACGACGATTTCCGGATGTGTTTCGGGCTAGAGATGAATATTAATGTAAATATCATCGACCAAGAGTTCTAAGAGTAGAATCGATTAAAAGGTTAATCCACCGAGTTATGTTAATAAGGGGTATTTCGGCACACCGTGCCCTAAGTTAATATGAATTTGGATCTTGGAATCATTTCATATAGTTGGGTAGAGGTCACTATATAAATGTTCATATCTTGTTATATTTGCAAGTATGATTTAAAAGGACAAATGTTAATATTTCCTTTCCTCCATATTTGTAGTGCAATGAATCCATCAAATGCTACCGCACCCATTACTATTGAGTCATATCACCATGTTCTTGACGACGTATGCTCCAACAATAATTTCGATACAACTAGAGAACTTCATTTCGGGATAGGTTCGGATGGAAACCTTAATTTCATCACTTCTTCCAAACCACCCACTACTACTAGACCTCGTATGAGTCCGTCTCAGGAAGACTACCTCATACGATCTATAGGGTCTTTGTCTCTGGAAGATAAAGATGCCAAAGCTAGTGGGAGCTCTAGCAATCAAGTTCTTGCATCAAAGGGTAAGAGGTTCAAGAAGAAGGGAAAGAAAGTCAAGAACTTCAAGCAAGTTAATGATGAGTGCCATTATTGCTATGGCATGGGACATTGGCTTAGGAATTGCCCTATGTATTTGCGAAATATAAGGGAAGGACTCATTACTCCAAAAGGTACAATTCCTAAAGAAATTTATGTTATTGATATAAATTATACTTCCACTACGACATGGGTACTAGATACCGGTTGTGGTTCTCACCTTTGTAATCATTTACAGGGTTTAAGAGATGTGGAGAAGCTTAGCAAGGGAGATGTGGATCTTCGACTTGGAAATGGAGCTCGGGTAGCGGCCGAATCCAAAGGAACTTATGTTCTAGCTTTGCCAAACGGTTTTGAGTTGTATTTGCATAATTGTTTTTATGTTCCTACGCTCTCTAAAAACATTATTTCAATCGCCATGCTAGACATGGACGGTTTTTGTTTTGTCATTAAGAACAATCGTTGCTCTATTTCTAGGAATGATTTGGTTATAGGCCAAGCTTCCTCAATCAATGGCATATACATTTTAGAGACCTCAAATCCAACAAATGATATTTATAACATACAATCAAAGAAACTCAAAACAAGTGACCCAAGTGAAGCGTTCATTTGGCATTGTCGATTAGGTCACATAAACGAGAATCGCATCAAAAGATTAATTTCGACTAATGTGATTACACCATTTGATTACCAATCATTTGGTACATGCGAATATTGCCTACTTGGCAAAATGACTCGTAATCCTTTTAGCGGTAAGGGACACGAGCTAGTGAGCTATTGGGACTCATACACACCGATGTATGTGGACCAATGACTATCACCGCTCGTGGTAATTATGACTACTTCATAACCTTCACCGATGATTTAAGTAGATATGGGTATATCTATTTAATGAAACATAAGAGTGAAGCGTTTGAGAAATTCAAGGAATTTCAAAACGAAGTAGAGAACCAATTGAACAAAAAGATTAAGGCACTACGATCCGATCGTGGTGGAGAATACCTTAGCCTTGAATTTGATTCACACTTGAAAAGTCGTGGTATTATATCACAACTTACTCCACCCGGAACACCACAACTTAATGGTGTTGCCGAAAGGAGAAATCGAACCTTACTTGATATGGTTCGATCCATGATGAGTCAAACCGAGTTACCGAACTCGTTTTGGGGATTTGCAATTCAAACCGCAATAAAATCTTTGAACGTAAGCCCAACCAAAGTAACTGAAAAGACTCCATATGAGATATGGAAAGAAAAGGTTCCAAATCTATCCCATATGAAAATTTGGGGTTGTGATGCTTATGTCAAAATTAGAAATGACAACAAGTTGGCACCACGATCCGAAAAATGCATTTTTGTAGGTTATCCCATGGCCTCACGAGGCTATTACTTCTATAAGCCTCAAGAGAACAAAGTGTTTGTGTCTCGCGATGCTGTCTTCCTAGAAAGTGATTTTATTTCTAGGAGACAGAGTGGGAGAAATTTTGAACTTGATGAAGTTCAAGAGCCACAAACCGAAATAGAGGCGCAAGAAGAAGTTCCTTCGTCATCTAACGCGGTTGTTCCTCCTCCTCTTAGAAGAACGGGCCGAGTTATTCGCCATCCCGATCGATATGTGGGACTTATCGAGGAAGATGGAACACTCGATGTGTTACTTATGGAAAGTGACGAGCCCGCCACCTACAAGGCCGCAATCTCTAGTCCAAATTCCTCCTTATGGCTTGAAGCCATGAAGTCCGAAATGGATTCTATGCATGAAAACCAAGTTTGGGACTTGGTAGATTTGCCTAAAGGGGCAAGACCCCTTCAATGCAAATGGATATTCAAGGTCAAGAATGGCATAGAAGGACATGATGATGTCTACAAAGCTAGGCTAGTGGCAAAGGGATTTACCCAAGTCCAAGGTCTCCATTATGATGAGACCTTCGCCCCGTAGCCATGCTAAGATCCATACGGATTTTGTTAGCGATCGCCGCATTTCATGATTATGAAATATGGCAAATGGATGTCAAAACCGCTTTTCTAAATGGGCATTTAGAAGAGGAGGTGTACATGATACAACCCGAAGGTTTTGTTGATTCTAAAAATCCTAACAAAGTGTGCAAGCTTAAGAGATCCATATATGGTCTTAAGCAAGCATCTAGAAGTTGGAATCATCGATTCAATCATGTTATAAAGGAAAATGGTTTCACTCGAAATGTTGAGGAACCATGTTTATACATGAAATTCAGTGGGAGCAATGTTGTGTTCCTAATCTTGTATGTCGATGACATACTACTCATTGGAAATGATATTCCGATGTTGTCTTTCGTTAAGAAGTGGTTAGGTAACCACTTCCAAATGAAGGATTTAGGAGAGGCACAACGCATATTAGGTATCCGGATCTATAGAGATAGACCCAAGAAGATATTGGCACTAAGTCAAGAGTCTTATGTTGATAAGATTCTTCGACGATTCAAAGATGGACAAATCCAAAAGGGGTTTGGTACCTATGGTAACCGGAACGATATTGAGCACGACTCAATGTCCCTCCGAACCCCATGATGTTGAACGCATGAAGTTGATCCCTTACGCTTCCGCTGTTGGATCAATCATGTATGCCATGATATGCACACGTCTCGATGTCTCGTATGCCTTGAGCATGACGAGTAGATATCAAGGAAATCCAGGTGAGAGTCACTGGATTGTTGTCAAGAACATCCTTAAGTACTTGAGAAGAACTAAGGACTCTATCCTTGTGTTTGGAGGAGACACCGAGTTGCGTGTTACTTTGGATACACGGACTCAAGTTTTCAAACGGATAGAGATGACATGAAATCACAAGCTGGTTTTGTTTTCATGCTCAATGGTGGTGCCGTAGTGGAGAAGCTTCAAGGAAGTCAGAATCGCGGATTCGACAACGGAGGCTGAGTACATAGCGATCGTCGAGGGCTGCCAAGGAAGCTATGTGGATCAAGCAATTCACGGAAGGTCTAAAAGTAGTACCTACCGCGATGATCCCATCACTCTCTATTGTGATAATAGTGGGACGATCTTCCAAGCTAAGGAGCCGAAGTCTAGTAATAGATCTAGACATGTACTTAGAAAATATCATGTAATAAGAGATTTCATTGAAAGAAAGGAAATTGCGATTTGTAAGGTTGGGACGGATGACAACATGGCCGATCCGCTCACCAAGCCTTTATCGCAGGCTAAGCATGATGGGCATGTTGCGTCCATGGGACTTAAACGTGTACCAAATTTCTGTTAGATTTTGAAATGAAATAAAAGTGTTGTTTTTGTTCATGTTCATAATCACATTTGTCTTTTATCCTTAATTTATACTTTGTTACATCCAAACGGGTTGTAGAGACAATTGAACCCCGTTAAAGTGAACATGGATTGACATTGTTTTGCCCATAGTTACTTATATGAGGTGACGTCTCGAAGTGACTAGAGTGTGAGGCGATTGATGGCAAGTTCAAGTGCCATACAGTCATGTGAGATGACTAGTCGATCACATAGGCAAATTGTTAGGAACATTTTGTCGGGCCTAATGACCGCTTATAGAGTTCTGGCAAATTTATATAGCCTGGTCGTGGCGAGAGCTACTATAGTATTCGAATGAGTCGATTCTTTTGACTAAAGACTATTCGCCTAAGATGGCACAAGATTTGATTAACTTTGATTTGTGTTACTACGACCTTCGTAAATGGGGTCAAATGGGCATATTTTGGGTTATGATGGCTGTGGCTAGTCGAAGGGAATGAGTGCGATAAGAATTGTCCACCCCTTGTCAGGGTTATAACAATATCTCAGGGCCACTCGAGGAGCAATGAACTGGAAATGCGTGGCCACGCTCGGAAGGTATCCAGTGTGGATAAATCCGGTCAATAGTTGTTCTCCAGATCGAGGAAACCACTCTCGATATGATCACTTGCAAGTACGACCTGAAAGACACCTTGCATTGAGTGGGAGATAGTAATAGGACAAGAGAATTGGTGACGCACACTTGTCGAGGACAAGTGGGAGATTGTTGGGAAATGTGTCCTCAACAATAGTGCGATCACATGATTTAAATATCATTATTAAATCTCATTTTGAAGAATACAATTGGGAAGTAATTGTGTTATCACAACTCGGTCAACATATATCGGTAATGATTGGCTGACTAGAGTTTGACATTACTGTCGTGTGACGGTGGTGATCAGTTGACCCCCTAGGTCATACCTATAGGGCGATACTCTTAATTGATCATTTAATTAATCGTATAATGTTACGAGTTAATTAAATTACTTGAAAATTGACGGACGATTTTGGAAGTAAAATTTACGTATCAAATTGAAATGTGATTAAATGAGATACGGTCTGAGTAATTAAATTGTATAATTACTCGGATGAAATAAATTGTTTAATGTAACAATTAAAATGAATGAATTATTATAAATTCAATCAGTTGAAATTTATAAATGGTAAAATATTTTGGCACAAGTAATTATGAAATTACTAAGTCAATTTTTGTATGTGACGTATTTTTATTAATACGTTGATTTTTAATATGTTAAAAATACATAACATATTTATGTCACTTATGACATGTGACATATTGACAATTGACAAAAATAATATGGGATCCATATTATGTTAAGTGCCGAAAAATTGGGGAGATTAAGCTAGTTAATTGTTTTATTTAGTTGATAAAACATAATGATGAAAAAGCAAGTCTAGGCATGCAAGCCTATTGTTCCTTGTGAAGAACAAATTTTTCATGCATTGGCTCCCCAATAGCCCTCCTCTTACACGGTTTTTGGGAAGAAAAACTATCATTGTTTTTCTTTAATTTTGCCTAATAATATACTAAAGGTAGTGTATTATTTTCAATTTCCATTCACTCATCCAAAAATACAAGTTCTAGTGAGAAGAAAATCCTCTCTTCTTCTCTCTTAAAAACCGAAAACACATAAGAGTTTTATAAAGTTTTTGGTTCAATTTTCACCCATATTAATATTATACTAGATCAAATAATATTAATTAGATTAAGTGTTAAGCCTTGGGTATAAAGCTTGGGGAGAGATCTTATTCTTAGATCTTGTTCATCCATTGGAATAGCTCAAGAACAAGAAGAGAAAGGTGATCTCTCTTGTGCCCAATATAGCCGAAATATTGAATGTAAGGACATGATTTCTCCTCTATTTATATTATTGTTTGCATGCATAAGATCCGTTTTAATTTTATGACAAATTAATTTAGACATATAAGAGTATGTTAATATGTATATGAATATACATTTCCTTCAAACCGATCATCAACAACGACACTAAACCAATTATACATCAACAACATACCCTCTATACAATCAACAATACTGAGTAGGCGAACCTACCTTTAGCAAACCATAGTGATTCCGCATCCGATCACAAGACAACAATCAACCAGCAAGACCATATATACAAAGCAATCCGGCGTCAAGACCGCTACCCGACTCAAGCATCCCATCCCAAGGGTGTACTCATTCACAAGGGCATCAAGGGGGTGAACCATGGTGAAGGAGAAGAGAGATGACGGCATTTAGGTTTAGGAAGGAGATAGAGAAATAATTTGGGGTTTCATGATTTACGATTTATAATTCCCCGCTGCAAACCCGTTATTCGACCGAGTAACCAACTTACTCGATCAAGTGACCTCAACTCGATCGAGCTCCTAAGCTACTCGATCGAGTAACCTCAGCTAGATAGAATAACAAGCGCCCAAAGACACACATCGTCATAAGTCATCACTCGTAAGGTTTCCGAAGGTCAAGAAAGGTTTCTAAGGTCAGTCAACGTCGGTCAACGGGTCCCTAAAAGGACGGGTATTACAGTCTTCCCCCCCTTAAAAAGAACTTCGTCCCCGAAGTTTGACTCATCCCCCCCCCCCCCCCCCCGACACGAGGTCAAAGGAACCAAGACAATTACCACTATCCATCCGACACATGACAACACAACTATTTAGAAATACCATCCCGCTACGAATGTTCATCAGCCATCATCATCATCTACCTTAGCATATATTACACAACACAACTTTCTATCACATTACCAACTTCTTATTGAATAATCAAACACATATTGTACCCAAAGACAACCAACTCGACTACTACTTGCACTCATATCATGTTATTACTCAAGTGTAAACCAATCACGATTACGAAATTATTCCTCTATCAACTACTTGACAACACTCAATTATTCATCAAACACCCAAAGCAACAGGTTATCGCTCAATGACACACAACACATATAAGTCATTTACATTAATACCTTTAAATCATTTATATTACCCACTCATGCTACAACAACTCAATTATACAACAACTTGTGAACAATTACTTGGGAACGAAATACAACAACATGATAATTTATTCAACAAATGCAAACTACCACTCAAGTGTACAATAACCACTACTAATTACTCAAACGACCATTTAAATACTATAAAATTATCATAAAAATACTATAAAATTGCTATAAATACGTCATTTACCATGCGACATTACTCTTACCCTCTTAAATGGAACTTCGTCCCCGAAGTTCACCATCGAAACTACCTTAATTATTACACAAGTCGATAAATTATTATTCCACATTGACATTACGAGCGAACCATATTACACCTCTGACTCATGTCAACCACGATACTTCCTGGACATTACATAAAGATGACTCATATATATATATATATATATATATATATATGAAACTATCGTCAAAGTGAACAACACAACAAGACATCTTATCATCAACTATCAGCCATGTCATCAATTACTTTCTTATACGACCATACAAATTATGCAACAAGGATTATAACTATTATACACTGCATTACCTGAGACAATTTGATTTAGCATTACCGAAATTGTACACTACATTACCGAAATTGTATAAATCATACAGATGTGCACAACTGTATAACTGCCTCTGAGATGGGACAATGATATAACATACCCACAACAAGAAACATTATAACAAGAATCACCAATTTGGTGATATAAATGAATTTTAAAACGAAATAAATATCATACAGGGTTACTCGATCGAGCTCGTAGCACACTCGATCGAGCTGGCTTTACTCGATCGAGTTCATCAGTTACTCGATCGAGTTAGCCGAGATCAAAATGCATCCCACATGACACCCCTGCAGTTACTCGATCGAGTGAGGGGTACTCGATCGAGTAGCCATAGGTCATTATCCCTCCAATTCACCACTTTGTAAGGCCAAAGGATCATATACATGAGTCGGAAATTCATTTCCGATACTAACAACCTGCATAAAAGTCTAAGAAACATCCAAAATACGGCCTTATGGCCAAAATCAAACCAAAGTCTAACAAAGTACTAACAACCAAGTGCTAACCAATAACAAGTCATCAAACCGAGTACTAAATATAACAAATCCATAGAAACGAGTATATATAAAACAAGACCAAGAAATAAACATCACTCCATGGCCTGCTCCTCCATATCCGTATCACCACCATCGCCTCCGGACGTGCCTGCTCCAACTGTACCCTCACCCGCGATGCCATCAGTGCCAGAATCGGCTCCCACTCGCCATGGTGCCAAGTAACCGTAGGGGTAACTCGTAGGCTCTCCCCAAGTAGACCGCTCCATGCCAAAGGAATGGAAGACTCCGTTGTCATCACCAACGCATGTCCACCACACCGGCTGAGCCGCCTCGGTCCCGATGCCCTGAACATACGCCATCTCATAGAGGTTCCAGAGTGTCAAGGTTGCAGACACTCTCTTCGTGAGCTCACTCACTATCATCTCAGGACTAAAGAAGGAAGGATAGCTGGGAAACTGATGCTGTGGAGGCACATGTTGCTCTGGCTGAGTCTCAGCCATCCTATCCCTCACCCGTCGCGGTTCTCTCCTCACTCTAGGCTGCCTATCCTCGGGTCTAGCCTGATCCCTCTTCGTCGGCTCAGGCATCACCTCCAAAACCCCATCATCAATGAGGTAAAACTGTCCCGCAGGGGCCTCCTCCTCGTCATCGGAACTCGCTGCCACTACTGCCGCCGTTAAAGGTTCAGTCACGGGAAGCTGCTCGGGGTCGGGTATCCTCATCCAGCTCATCCCCCAAACTCTCCAGGTCAACCTACCACCCTCCAAAGTTCTCAACCATTTCTGGTCGAGGAAATACTCATAGTCCAAGGTAGGTACGGAAGGGTCCATAGGTGTATAGGCCTAGGAGGCCTCAAAGGTGGTCACTCTCTCCGCCAACCGTGTGGCAATGGCGCCACAACTCAAGAAACGGGTGTCCGAGGTAGCCATCAACGCTAGGCTAGCACATACTATGTCCGGGGCACTGAAAGAGACTCTCTGGGCTCGGATGGGGTTAATGTAGGAAACAAGCAACATCACCTCATGTGAGTTAAGCTTACTCACATCCTTCCGGTCATAGAGTAAACAAGTTTGGCACGAAGAAAGATCTTCAAAGTGATGTGTTGTACATCATTGATTAACATGTTGCTAGAGGTGGGGCTTGTTTTCCGGTAAAGAAAGGCATGAAACTACTGGCTCCACACTCAATTGGGATGTCCCTAAGGGATCCCTTTTCTGGTCGGGCAAGGCCAATATGGGTGGCAAACATATCCATGGTCAAGACAAAACTAGTGCTTATGAGATAAAACTGGACGGTCTTCTCCGCCACGTCATAAAGAAAAGAGCTCATGAACTCTAAGGTCAAGAAAGCATAAGAATGTTTCCTAAGATGGTATAGGCCGGTCAAACCCAAAGTCTCGAATATATGCCTCACATCGGTCTCAACCTTAAGATCCTCTAGAAGTGTGGTGTCAACACAACGGGTGGGTTTCAAACGGCGTTTCTGCAACTCAACAAAATCCTCTCTTTGGTTAAAATCAGCAAAGACGATGCTAGGGTACTCAGGCATAGGTGGGACCGTAGGTCCCCCACTCCCTTCACCAACCTCAGGCTCAGAAGCCCTCCCCCTCTTACTCTGACGGGTACCAACGGTAGGTCTCGGCATCTGTTTTCAACACACATTTTACGTACACAAACAACTACTTACTTGAATGTACATAACTTCCTTGCATAGTTATAGGAAAAGAACAACTATATACACACTTTTACCAAACAATGCAATCCAAAAAGATTCAAGTATGTAACTTTCAAATTCTCATCAGACGGTCTCTACAACTATCAAATTGTGATAAGTATAACATCAATTAACAACTCAACTACAAATTTTAAGGCTTAAACTTTCAAAATACACTACTACAAAAATGATCAAAGAGAACGGTTGGTAACCGTTCTTATACGTAGTTTGGACCGTCCTGTGGCCAAGCGTTCTCTTTGATCTAAGAGAACGATTGAAATCAAGTCAACGCGGTCTCTTTGTAACAACAATCAGAAAGGTTGTCTTTTAGAACCGTTCTCGTTGATATATCAAAGAGAACGGTTACCTGAAATAACCAGTCTCTTTGATAAGGCAGTTCTCTTTGTTAGAGTTTTAGATTTTTTGGCGCCTTAGTTCTATCATTTCAAAGAGAACAGTTGTGATGGTACTAACCATTCTCTTTGATCCTGTAATTTTTTTTTCAAAATATTTCTATTTTTATCGTAACCCTACACGAATGAATCGTATAGCTCATAAGAATTAAACCTGTTACAATTCAAAAACTCCGGCAATTTTTACACAAGAAAAACCTTCCGATTTAATTTGAACCATTAGGACAAATTTTATTGAAACAAAATACAAAAATGTATCATATTGTTAAGAGCCTACAAATATCGAAGATACGCTACCATGTGCAAAACATAAATAAAAATCTTCAATCCTCATCACTTAGTCGCATCATAGTGCAAATAAATCGAACTTCAAAAAATTGTAATCATCGTCTGCAGAAAAATGAAGCTTGCATCAGTTTCTATAGCAGGACTCTCGTGAATATTTGATACCGGGTACATAATTAAAATGAGGGACTCTTAAACACATAGGACACACCAATATATGGCATATAATTATGATAAATATGCTCATTAAAAACTCAATGTATTAGCGGTTCTAAGTTAGTCAAAATTAGACCCCATCTGATCGATACACCGACAAAAGCACACGCACATGTAAAACAATCAACACATAATAAGCTGACAATTTTTTTCTTCACATACAAACTACTCCTAGCATTTATCATTTAATCGAAATCCATGTCCTCCGGCCCTACAATCAACCCACAACATAAAGAGGAAGGAAAAAAAAGTTGAAGAACAGATAATCGTTACCAATCAAATCTAGCAAATGACATAAAGGAAAGCATGAAAAAAAAAACAGCAATAATCGTCAGAACTTGGAATTCACCACAACCTTGTTTTCTGCTCATGTTCCATAGTATAAAGATTATCATCTTGTTTTCTCATTTTCAGAAACGACACTAAAAGAGTCAGTAGTGGAAAAATGTTACCTAAGACAAAATAGGGATTGATGCACCAGGAAGCATGGCTGATCCCCTGATCCAAAACACATAAAAAAGAAAAAAAAATCAAGGTAAGCTAAGCCAAATGCCTTTGTTGCAGAACCTTGGTCACAAATGCAAGACTATACAGTAATCAACAATTATTTTATACACTCAATCGATTATCCACAGTCAATTACCAAAATATCTAGGGAGAACTCCGTATCATACATAATGTTTCAAATATATTAAGACAACAAACCTATCAACAAAATAGAAACCAGTGTATAGGATGTTAGGAAAAATAGGTCCTCGGCCAACGACGGTAACCAGTAAGCTTGATTGTCTATAGTAGATCTTCATTAGGAAAAAAACCCACTCAAACCAAGTACAAGAATATCAAAAACAACACCCTAAATCATATTGAGGGAGATTTAACATGGTAGAATACAAGGAGCCATTATCCTTACTTCATCCAATCCAAATGGAGCTTGAATAATCACTACTACAAAACTCCTTATAGACATCGGACTTTTTTAGGCTTGGAAAAGGGCTAGGATGCAACTGCAAGCATCTTAACACATCAATCATATAGAGATCGCATTAATGACACTTAATCAAGAATATAATAGACTGATCTAATGCTTTATATTTCAGCAGATGTTGTTGACCTCAGGCTGCTTAATTGGTGATACTTGAGCAGATGAATACATCCTAGAACAAGAAAAGTTGAACAAAAAAAATTCATGGAAAGGATTATTCTCTTCTCGCTGCAGTCAACTTCTACACACTCATTTTGAAATATGATTATATATATGTATGAGATATACAACTATCTAAGCATACAACAAGCAACAACAATATAGACAGAAACTTACCTTCGATTCAAGGTCTGAGAACTAATTCCTATGAAATAATGTCCAAACATCCATGAGAACTAATTATTGCCAACCAGATTGAAGTCACATTAGTGCACGAAATTGTTTACAAGAGAACAAGTAGTTGAAACTTTGTATAATTAATTGGCTCAACAAACTCAACATTTTTCATTTGCTATCTAAAGATTGGCTAATGCTTTCATTGAATTATTCTTTTTCCGTCTTTAATGGCCTATACAATCCATACCTAAATTTGCCTCATTCAAGTAGAATCCCTTACTAACCATTAACAGTTACACCACATCCAAATTTTTAACTAAGCAAGTAAGCATACAACAAGAAACAACAATACAGAGAGAAGCTTACCTTTGATAGAAGGTTTAATAAATTGACCCAGTTCAGTACTTTGATCTCTTCGAGATATGGTGTCAATAGCACCATTCAGGCGATCCCAAAGTGAATCAGTATCGACATACTCAGCCTGCCATTCTATGCTCTTTCCTGCAACATAAGCAGATGCACATCGAAGTAATCACTCAAATCGTTTTCATGGATAAGAATTCCGCAAAATGCACAAAAAAA
The DNA here is from genome assembly GCF_048544455.1 of Silene latifolia. NCBI lineage: Eukaryota > Viridiplantae > Streptophyta > Magnoliopsida > Caryophyllales > Caryophyllaceae > Silene > Silene latifolia. Next base: position 26,836,332 of record NC_133533.1, on the reverse strand, counting down.
TTCAATATGCTGACAACCTATCTAACTACTCAAATACAGGAAAACAAATAAAAGACGCAAGCAATTAGAAGAATTAATCTAGGTCATCTTTAGCAGACACGATCAGGGAAGGAACTTCATAACCAGTATCTTGCCCCTGCCTGGCAACCTCCGCGAGCAATTTAGCAGTCTTTTTGAACGATGATTGATCAGTGCTGATTATAGATTTTCACAAAGGAAAGGGAAGATATGTCGAGTGAGATAAAATTCTAACTTTACTTATGAAATGCTAAGGACCTAGTAAGTCCAACCTATAATATTCACCTACTCCCCAAATTTGAAAGAAATAATTTACAAAGAAAGTAATAAATGAGAAGAATTAATTACCTAGGCTAGAGGAAGCACCAGCAAAAAGCAAGCAGGCAGCGACAACCGCTAACAGCAACAGACAACTATAGAGATAAGTTGGGGGAGACAAACATTCATAGTGCCTGTTTTTTATCATGCAATGTCAAATTTGTAATATACACATGATCTCTAAAGTGATTTAATGCGATTAGAACTAACATGCCCATATGTAAATCATCCAAAAGTCTAGCAAAAACAAAATAATTCATAAGGATTATGAATGAAAGCTCTAACATACTTAATTAATGTGTCCGTGTCATGAATAACAGTAGCATCAACTATCAAACTTCATGACATACTTGCACAATCTGAGCAGAAAAACTAATCCAATCACACTTTCAATAAGGCAAATAGACTGATAATATAATATAAATTTGTCTAGTTAGAAATTAAAATAAGAAAACTAAGAAATATTGAATTAAAATTAACATACATATTGAAATGAAGGCGTCGACTACTTGACCAACGACGCGGCAACTGTGGTGAGACGAAGGTGTAAGGTCAAATCTAACTACTCCATAAACTTCATCCACAAAAAAAATCCACCAACAATCAGAAAAATTTTATACTATTAAGCTAAATCAATAGTATAAAATAAGCAACAATAAAATTAAATTTACTGATTTAAAATCGAATAAATAAAAGTGGGATAAACCTGGTACTCAGCCTCACACGAAACATAAATTTGGGTTTCAAGAATATATTTACCTAGAAATTTCCCAGATCTCCCAAACGAATCAAGATGTTGAAGAACATCCAAGGAATCCGGGTACAAAATGGAATCTTGATTCATGGCGCAGGCGACGAGAAAGCAGTTGTATGAATGGCCACCGACGATGCGACGAGGGTGGTGGCGGTGGAAAGGGAGTGAGAGGAAAGGGAGGAAAGGAAGACTGTACGTATGACGATGTGAGTTGATGAAGTGTAAATGGGGTTTTTAGGGATTTAATAGAGAACGGTCGAGGATAGGGACCGTGCTCTTTGTTTTATTAAGGAGAACAGTTTGGATAGATAACCGGTCTCTTTTATATTTTAGGACGGTTGGTCAAACCTAACCGTTCTTTTTGTTAATGTACGAGAACGGTTTGAGCAAACAACCGTTCTTTATTGAAATTCTATATGCCCGCCAAACTAATATAACAAAGAGACCGGTTCCGCTATCAACCGTTCTTGAAGGGGCGTTCTCTTTGCCTTAAATTGTAGTAGTGATAGCTTCACAATTAGATAAGTATCATAAAGAATTTGGGGCGAATTTCAGTTTGGGGCATTTTTAAGACGGAGTTTTAAGGCAAAATTTTGAGCAAAACCAACACTAAACATGATACCCATAACATATACTACTTAATTTTCCCCCTTTCATATTCAAAAGAACAACAAAATTCAGTTTGAATCCCCAAACCCTAGAAATTTCGGTCCATTCAAACCCCCATATTGATTCGATTTTTCTACTTCTAGCATCAATACTCAACAAATTAAAGCAATAAAATCATGTTACAACAATCATAAGCAAGATTACATGCATATAAATCAAATTTTTCAGAAAACACCAACAATTTGACATGTTTCTAATCAATTTAAAACATAGAAAATGATGAACATTCTTACCTTGAATTATTAGCAAGTGGAAAGGACGAATTAAGCAAGAGGAACACCAAGAAATCAAGCACAAATCACAATTTTTGAGAACAAGTAGAGAGATATAGAGGAATTAGGGTTTAGATATGAAGTAGAATAAGAAGAAGAAAGATAGGAAAAGGGTATAAGAAACCCGTATAAACTCGTGTACTGTTCACTTACTCGATCGAGTAAGTAGGTTACTCGATCGAGTGGCCTCTACTCGATCGAGTTTTCGCTGGCAGATCCAACTTTTTCGACCTTATAGCTCCCTAACTAGATCGAATAAGGTCTACTCGGTCGAGTAGGCACTTGTACCCGGTCAAGCAAGGTTTGGTACACGGTTAAAAGTTACAACTGTAGTTAACGATTCCTGCAAAACAATAACTCGTGTCGATTCCAAAAGATATTTGGAAATCGTCACAGATTATTTCATTCATTCACAACACATCATTACTACTCAAATGTAACTCAACTACTTCATCCCACACATGTCACACATCACTTCATCCTATAATGAACATTACGTAAAACGATTCATCATACCATTAACTTATTCGTACATGCAACCAACAATTACTTCACTTCTAATTATGCATTTGCAAATCCAACAATCCAATTTATACACACTACTCTAAGCATTCATTTAACACTAAACCATCATATATCATCCGAGTTTGCTAAGAATTCAATCATGTCACAACGAGTTATTAACTAAATTATTCGACTTAAATACGCCATATCACAAAAGTACTCAACAAATTCATCCATTGCAATTCTAATCACTACTTGACAAACTGTGACACCCCCATACTCTAAGTGCCTTACCAGGACCACTCAGGTATAGGAACTTCACCATCTCGTTTACCCGAGGCAATGAATATCATAAGACAATAAAGAAACGTACTTTAAAAGTAAATATAGTTTAAGTGATTACCTGTCTCAAACCCAAAACTGTTAAATGAAATACAATTCGAAACCAAAACTGTCTACTAGCAAAACTGAACAACTACAGACATCGTCTGACACAGCGGAAGACTCTTCTAATGCCAAGTGATGACTCATCCCAGCTATCCCAAAAGCGTTATATCAAACCTGCCCAACAACTGCTCACCATCCCTGAATGAATCACCACAGTTTTACAAAACAAACAACGGGGTCAGTACTAATTACACGATACAAATCAATATGAAACAAATGCCAAACCACAATCAACACATCAATCCCCTGTCTCCATCATTAATCTCCACACAACTGACTACACACTAAAGTGTGTAGCCCTGCCAGAGTATCCATCGCAACAGATACTCCACACCACCAGTGGGAGATCGCAGCTGTTCCCACCTAAGCCCCGCCCATCTCCATCGAGCGATAAACCCATGTTCATTAATGTGCACATCCCTTTTGTGGCGGGTTTCACATAAGGCAAATCAAGGGCATGAAGCCACTCCCGCAAGTGACTCCACTCAGCCAGGGACGCACCCCGAAGATCAGACATATACAACAACAATCAACGATATTAATCAACAACCGTCACAAACACCAGCAGTACGATAAATCAATGATAACAATACAACCACCACCACACACACATGTTGTAATACTACGATTTTATGAGTCTTTGGGTACTCTATCGAGTGGGGCTTACTCTGTCGAGTAAGTAGTTTTTGACGCAAAACAAAGAGTCCTGTTAGGGGTACTCGATCGAGTAGGTTGGGTACTCGATCGAGTAGGGAGCACTCGATCGAGTAAGTGCCTTACTCGATCGAGTAAGTGTGTTTTACGGGTTTGTTTTGACGGGTTTTGCTAATAATGCGAGATTAATATAAAAGGCTTCCGTCATTTTCTTTAATCACTTTTCACCTTTCTAAACCTTTCAAAAGAAAAAGAAGCTACGTAGTTCTCTCTCGTCACGTTGTTGGCAAATCCTAAGGGCTAGAGTCATCGGATCGTTGTGTTCTTTACGCCGTTGAGACCGTCGTATTGTGGGTAAGGTCCTAGTATAATTTTTATGTTGTTTCATTGATTTTAGTTGAAACCCTAATTGGGTAATTTGGGAGTTTTTATGATTGTATGATTAAGGTAGTATTTGTATGTATGTATGTATGTATGTATGTATGTATGTATGTATGTATGTATGTATGTATGTATGTATGTATGTATGTATGTATGTATGTATGTATGTATGTATGTATGTATGTATGTATAGGAGGAGGCTTTGTTGAGGAGAGATTCTGAGTAGCTGCTTAGATCGTCTGAGTCTGTGATTGCTTTCCAGGTAGGGTTTCCCTACTCAGTATTAGTTACATGATGTGTATGGTGATTGTGCGGTAGTTAGTGATTGTTGATTGATTCAGACGGTTGTGATTTCATATTGTTGATTGATTCAGACGGTTGTTGATGTTGTATTGTAGTTACTGTTTATCTGTCTGTGTTCATCGGGGTGCGTCCCTGGCTGAGTGGAGTCACTTGCGGGAGTGGCTTCACGCCCTTGATTCGCCTTCTGTGGAACCCGCCACAGAAAGGATGTGCACATTAATGAACATGGGTTTATCGCTCAACGGAGATGAGCGGGGCTTAGGTGGGAACGGCTGCGGTCCACCACTGGCGGCGAGGAGTATATGTTGCGATGGGTACTCCGGCAGGGCTACACAGTTTAGTGTGTAGTCAGTTATGAGGTGATTGGAGATGGAGACTGGGATTGTGTGTGAATTGTTTGTGCGATTGTCTCAATGTGGCTTTGATTGTGTAATTAGTACTGACCCCGTTTAAATGTTTTAAAAACTGTGGTGATCCATTCGGGGATGGTGAGCAGTTATTGAGCAGGTATGATGTGACGCGTATGGGATAGCTGGGATGAGTCATCACGTGGCAGTTAGAAGTCTTCCGCTGTGTCAGACGATGTTTTATAGCTTTGATAGTTTTATCAGTAGATCGTCTAAGAACCTTGTATTTCAGCTTAACGGTTTTGGTTTTGATCATGTAATCAATTAAACTATATTTACTTTTAAAGTAAGTTTCTTTATTGTCTTATGATTATCATTGCCTCGGGTAACCGAGATGGTGACGTTCCTATACCTGAGTGGTCCTGGTAAGGCACTTGGAGTATGGGGGTGTCACACATGTAATTACTACCGAGTAGGGAAACCCTACCTGGAAAGCAATAACAGAATCAGACGATCTAGCAGCTGTCTCAAAACCTCTCTTCTACGAACCCTCCTCCTATACACACATTCATACAATTACTACTTTAACCAAACAATCATAAAAACCCCCAAATCCCAAATTAGGGTTTAAACAATATTAACCAATTGCTATAAAAATGATACGTAGAACTTACCCTTGACGCAAGGATCACACCGGTATAAAGAACAAAGGAAACCGGCACCTCTAGCTCCGGGATTTGCCAATAATGCAAATGAATCAAACAACGTAACTTGCAATCTCTTTTTTTTGTGTTTTTAGGTTTGTAAAAGTGTTCAGGAAAAAGATGACGGAGTATTATATATTAATCTGCATTATTAACAAACCCGTCGCAAATCACCCGATAACCGACTTACTCGATCGAGTAAGTCACGTACTCGATCGAGTGCCACTTATTCGATCGAGTGCCAAGGCTACTCGATCGAGTACCCTACAGGAAGACTACTATTTCGTAAACCAAACATACTTACTCGACAGAGTAAGCCCCACTCGATAGAGTACCCAGAGACTCATAAAACTGTAGTATTACACAAACTCTATCATCCAATACAAGACATATAATTCCTTTATGTACTCATACGCATACAAAGACTTATAACTCCTTATTATCGTCACATTTTCCAATACTATCATGCATCTATCGGTGCTTTCACCATCTCTAGTACATCTATACACACTTCCACTCAACCACAACTTACACAGTTCATCATCACAATTACACGTACTAAGTATTTCCAGAGACTCCATTACAGTTATTTCAAACTTAACCATCATACACGCTAAGCACATAATTCCCGACTCGATATTCCATACCCGGTGACTGGCTTAAGCATAATGGGGCCGTGATTTTGAAATGAGGGCGCCTACTCACCCAAAATCAAGCATCAGCTGAGGCTCCCAACATAGATACACCAGGTTCATTTTATTAGACTCACTACGTTCATTGGGCTCATTAGTTACAGGTTCCAAAATCGTCGCCCTGATACCACTTTGTAACACCCGCATCTACCAAGGAGCCTTAACAAGACCTTCCCTAGAAGATACGGGCGTTACCATCTCGGTTGCTCGGGGACAGTAATAATCAAATGTCGATAAAAGAACGTTTATGTTATATTACAACTGAAGATATATAAAAGATACAATTCAAAACTACTATCAGCTATGTGAAACTATCTCTGCCATAACTCGTGATAGACTCGTCCCTCCAAGCACCCAGCTATGATCCAAACATCAACCTGCTAAGACTGACTGCTCACCATAGTGGATCACGGCAGACACAAAACAAGAGACAGCATAACAACCACACAAGATTAGCAATTGAGGTAACAAATACAAAAGAAAGCACAGCACAAGTACAATATTACACACACACACCACCTCCTTCAACCAACCACACATCTCTGACTGCCCGAAGGTCCAGTCCTGCCAGCGGGGGACCGCAGCCGTTCCCACTTAAGCCCCGCTCATCTATCCGAGTGATAAACCCATGTTCCTTAATGTGCACATCCCTTTTGTGGTGGGTTCTACGGAAGGCGAATCAAGGGCATGAAGCCACTCCCGCAAGTGACCCCACTCAGCCGAGGACGAACCTCGAGAACCATAGACAACAATCACATCTAATTGTTCAAACCACAATCACCAACTACTATATCAACACAATGTTAATCAAATACCACAACTGATCATCAACAATGACACTAAACCAATTATACATCAACAATAGTGTAATACTCCGTATTTATGAGTCTTTGGGTACTCTATCGAGTAGGCCTTACTCTGTCGAGTAAGGGTGAGTTGCGTTTTAAAATAGTTTCTGACCTGTTGGGTACTCGATCGAGTAACGTAGATACTCGATCGAGTAAGGGGGCACTCGATCGAGTACCTTAGCTACTCGATCGAGTAGCCGGTTTACGGGGAATGTTTTGACGGGTTTTGCTAATAACGCGAGTTTGATATAAAAGGTTTCCGTCAGTTTATTTAATCACTTTTAACCTTTCTAAACCCTTCAAAAGAAAAAGGAGTTACGTAGTTCTCTCTCGTTGCGTTTTTGGCAAATCCCCAAGGCTAGGAGTGTCGGATCATCTTGTTCTTTGCATCATAGTGTTCCTTGTGTCAAGGGTAAGATCTACATACCAATTTTATACTTGTTCCGGGTGTAATTCCAGAGCAAGTATAGTTACCACCCGTGGCTTGTTGAATGATGTCTTGAGTTGGATTCTCCCTTGGTCTTAATCGTTCCTCTCGGCCTCTCCTGCAACAATGAACGAACTGAGGGCTTGGCTTTGAGCCAAGCGTACCCACTCCGACGCCCAAGTCAGTAAACTTAGATGTATAAGTTGTATGCTAATTGGCTAGGAATATATTGTAGAGAGATAAGGAAGATTATACCAGATGAATAGTGTATTTAGGTCAAGTTGTGTATTTCTGGATTGGATGGGATCCTTTCCTCAATGAAGGTTGAGGAGTATTTATAGACTTCACCTTTTGTCACGTAGTGGCCAAGTGGCTAGCAGGTGGAAAGACTGATCTACCCCTCGGCCGAGGGACCTATGGCTGGCCGGCGGGCCCTGGTGACCCGCCGCCGAGGGGTCTTGGATATGAGTACGCGGATATGTGTCCCGGCTGGCAGGTTATCATGCCGGGACCTAGGTTGGCAGGCCGATGGGCCGCATCGGCTAGGCTGTCTAAGTCGTTGACTTGCTGTGGACATCTTTGACCTTGCTCAATATGTTGACTTGGTCAGCGGTGCAGAATATGCCCCATCAATACTGTTTCTTTGAATTTGTTTAAACCCTAATATGGGGAATTGGGGGTTTTGTTGTAGATAATGATTGGTAGTGGTTATGTGTATGTATGATAGGAGGAGGATTTGTAGAAGAGGCTTTTTGATACAACTGTTGAGACCGTCTGATTGTTGTGCTTTCCAGGTAGGATTTCCTACTCAGTATTAGTCCCATAATGGGATGATTGTTGATGTGTTGAGATTGATTGTTTGATATAGTAATTGAATTATGATTGTGATTGTGATTGTGATTGTTGTCTATGAATCTCGAGGCGTGTCCTCGACTGAGTGGGGTCACTTGCGGGAGTGGCTTCACGCCCTAGTTTCGCCCTTCGTGGAACCCGCCACGGAAAGGGATATGCACATTAATGGACAGGGTTATCGCTCACTATGTGGAGCGGGGATTTGGTGGGTACGGCCGCGTCCCCCATCGGCGGCTGGTCGGGTCCAAAGGGATCGATGATTGAGATTGTTGGGATTGGCGTGATTGTGTGTGTATGACGGTTAAGCTGTCTGTTTATCTTAATGGTGAATATTTGAAGTGTTTGAATTATAATTAACCCCGTTTAAAGTTTTTAAAAATTTGGTGATCCCTTCGGGGGTGGTGAGCAGTTATTGAGCAGGTATGATATGACGCGTATGGGATAGCCGGATGAGTCATCACGTGGCGCTTAGAAGTCTTCATTGTGTCGACGGTGTTTTGTAGCTTTGATAGTTTTAGCAGTAGACCGTCTGAGAATCTTGTATTTCTTCTTATCAGTTTGGAATTGCTATGTAATCACTTTAAACTTTAATTAATTTTAAAGTTGTTTCGTTATTGTCTTATGAATATCATGCCTCGGGTAACCGAGATGGTGGCATCCTTATACCTGAGTGGTCCTGGTAAGGCACTTGGAGTATGGGGGTGTTACAAATGGTATCAGAGCGACGATCCTGAAACCTGTAACCAATGAATTTATTGAATATAGGGAGTCAATTAAAATGAACCCGGGGTAAAGGTTGTAGGAGCTAATGCAAAGACTTGGGAGACGTCCTAAAGTCGCGAACTCGCCCTACAATTTTGAACCGGTCACCATGGGATATGAGTCGGGATCGCTATGTGTTTATCTTGTTAATTGTGTACCTATATGGTGATGTGTGGCATGAATCAGTGGATGTATGTATGTGGAGAATGGGGAATGTGTAGAAAAGATGGTGATAATGTGATTTCGTATGTTGTTGATTGAAAGCATGTTGCATGATAGTTGGTTTACAATGTTGGTTGGAATTGTTAGAAAAGTGTATGAGAATGATGAGTAATGTGTTGGAAATGGATGAATTGATTGGAAAAGATAGGGTAGCAATTGCATGAGAATATGAATTTTGTGATTATGAATATGTTTGGGTGACGAAGTGTATTTGTAATGTTGTTGTATTAGTAACATGGAAATAAGATTTGTAATGTATGAGAATGTTGTGTTACGAAAAGTTATAAAAATTAAAGTATGCGGTTAGTACATGACTAATGAGTTAAATAATATATGTGCATGATGGATGTTGTTGCTTGATTTTTGAAGATGGTAACATGAGATTAGCAATACTGGTTTTCTGTGTACTGAGTCGTTTTGTCTACCTTGTTGTTGTTTAAGTCGTTTGGGAAGTAAAAATCAATAGTTGTGTTTTTCGTTTATAAAGAGGTTGTCTTTAAACTGTTATAACTTGAGATGCATAAATGATTTTAATGAGATTCCAATTGGAGGTGATAGCTTGTCCTTTTACGATTCTAACGATAGGTCACACGCCCAAATCGACCAAGTAATGAGTGAGTTATGACTGTTTTACGAAAACTGGACAGTGCTGAGAATTGGGGTACTCGATCGAGTATCCTTGGTACTCGATCGAGTAAGGGGGCACTCGATCGAGTACGTTAGTTACTCGATCGAGTAGCTCTGGTGATTTGTTTTACGTGCTTCTGATCTTCACCTACTCGATCGAGTAAGTCACTTACTCGATCGAGTGGCCTGTACTCGATCTAGTGACCCCTGTTTTGGGTCATATGCTTATCTTTTGACATTCGTTGCATATTATGTTTAATTTAAAGGTATTAATTTGCTTCTTTATGCACCGTTTTACATGTATGTTGATCCTGATGCGTAAGTTACCCAATCTTATGTTGTAAAGAGTGGCACCTATGATGAGTATGAGTTCGGTGGGGAGGGCATGATTTATATGTGTTGTGATAGATAGTGGAAAAAGAAAAGGAAGATTGGTATGGTTTAGAGAGACATAGAGCATATTTTGTGAGATGAGATGAGTGATATGTTTGTATGTTGAGTAATGTAAAAGTAAGTGAATATGGACAAGGAATGATGTGAGTCTAAGGAACGTAAGAATGAAAGGATTGAGAGTAAGGATGTGGATAGTGGCAACTTGAGATGTGTAAAGAATTATGGAGGGAGATGGTTAGGAGTCGAGTGGGTCAAGAATATATGTAGTGAAAATTCGTTTTAAAAGGGGTTGAGAATAGTGGTATATAGTGAACTTTATGGAGACATGTTGCGAGGTGGATTTGTAGACAGTGAGTGAGTTTGGAAGATTTGGTTTATTAAGAGGTGAAACTACGTGTGATTTCTTTGGGCATTTAACGGTATGAAATAAATTTTGATTTCTAGAGATGTACGAAGGAGATGCAATTGTTTGAACAAAGGAACGTTGATTTTATGGATAGATTAGTGGCAAGTGTGAGTGATAGCATAATAAGAGAAGATCCATGGTAAGAAAGAATGAGATGATATCGATATAAATAATGGGATGTGAGTCTTGGAGCAATGAGAAAGCAGCCTGAACACTAAAGAGTTAAGAAGAAGTAATAAGGAGTTTTATGGTTAATTGATTTTGTCGAGAGTAAAAGAAAAGAATGAGGGGAGTAAAACTAGGAAAACTGTTGACCGGAGTTATGTGATATAAAAGTAAGGAATCGTCAAGATGTATGATACTATCATGGGGATTTGAGTTAACGGTTACATAGGAGTCTCGGGACAACATGATTATTCATGGGTTTTGAGGAATTACGGGAGTAAGAAGTTGGTAGAATATCTGCACAATATGAGATTTTTGGTGGAAAGTTAGATGACGATACAATTAAGATAGTATTGGTAATAACGTTGAGGTACTTTTGTTAATGGGTTTGATGTTCTTTATTTAGGGATGTTAACCAAAGATAGGTGAAAAACCGTGTTGTTTTGATATGAGTGTAAGAGGTTGGATATACGAGCAGTGGTGGTATTGTGGTGTTGTCACTAGTGGTTAAGGGTGATGATAGATAAGAAAGACAGCAGTCCTAGAGAGGTTGATTTTACAAAGGCCAAATTGATATGTATGGTTGTAAGGGAGTATAAGATGTGGTTATATGAGGCGAGCGCTAGTGGTTGAATATTAGTGGTATGGCATGAGATGATGGTTATGCGAATGGGAAAATATGTTAGGAGGGGCATATGAGTTAAGCTCGGGCGACAGGTAACCTTTATCGAGTGGTAACTTACGTGATCAGGATTGACTAGTTGGATGTGATTGTGGGTCTATGATGTGTATAAATGTTTGTGTGAGGTTCTGACCTCACGAGAAGCGGTATGGTGTGATAGTTATAAAGATGTTATATGAATGTTGGTGATATATGTAGGGTACGACAATCTGATGGAATGAGGCTAAAAAGGTAATAATGTGATTGATCTGGCATAGATAGTTAAAATTGTATGTGTATGGATGATACTTGTTTATTCCGTGAAATGGTAAGGATGATGTTCATGAGATTATTATCTCTGCTTAATTCATATAATATGTTGCTTGTGATTTAGTAAAGTGGATTTTAGTAAGTTTTTCTTGTTCGAGAAGTTATGTTGAGCCGATTATGGGATTGTGTAAGTTGTGATGGCTATCGATGTGGTTGTGGTGCCTCGGGTGGTGATCCGGGCACGATATTTAGTGTTGTGATGCGGGTATTTTTGCACTGCGGTGTGGCTGCTGGTGGCGGTGTTGTGATGCCGTCACCGGATGTGGTGGAGTAGGCAGGATGTTTATGATTCGAGTTTCGAAAGTACATACCAGTTATACATAGATTGTTGTTTTGTTTGATGTTGTTCTTTGTGAGTTTTGGTTGAACATGTAGACTGTTGTTTTGTTTGTTGATGTTTCCTACCAGTTTCAACTTGGGTGTGAGGGTAGAGTATGATATGGGAGAACGTTGTGTATGTTTTGTTGTTGTGATGGTATAGTGATTTTCTGTTGATAGGGCACAGTTGTAAGAGGTTGTACAGAACTTTTGACCTTGTTGTAGATGAAGCATCGGTGCACATAGTCATGGCAAGTGATTCGTAGAACATGTGTGGTAATGATCGGAAAGCTGCAGGTGGTTTTAATCTTTCGTTGGGCCAGTGAGGGAAGGGTGTTTGGATTTAGTGTCTTGTTAAGTCATGTATGAGTTGTGCAGTGATAAAAGAAAAGAACTTGAGGATCTTGTGTGAGTGTACGTAACACGTGTGGATTGTGAGTTATGCTTTTGGCGATAGAAGTTTTATATAGTCTATGTAGAGAGGTATGTCATGTTGCGGTAATGTGGAAGAGTTGGAATATTGGTTAAGCTGGGGGTTTTGCAGTATTAGTTAGATGGAGTGCAGAGTGAATTGAAGTATGAGAACTGTTTAAGTAAGAAAGCCATGGAAATAGGAACGGTTATAGAAATGAGGTTCTAGGCGGTTATCTTTGACATGTGGTGATGATGAGGATGATGAGATGATTTAACTAAGGATTTAGTATTAGTGAGTTACGAGGACGTAACATTTGTCTTAAGAGGAGTAGGATGCGATAAAAGTGAGTTTCATGGTTGTGCATGTTGTAAAATAATTGGAAGTAGAGTGTTAGCATAGCGTAAAGGAGGGAATTGTTTTGTGATTGATGTTGTTAAAAGGCCATGGCCGTGCTTGTAATAGTGTGATGTTTAGGAGTTCGAGAGTTTTGATAGTGGCATGATGATGTTTATGAGTGTAAGTAAACTTCGAGGACGAAGTTCCTTTTAAGGGTGGTAGAATGTAACATTCCGTTTGATGTTAGGGGTATTTTGATATTGGATTGGCTCTGGATGATGTATTACGGAACTAGTTGGTAGTGTATGGAGTTAGTGTTGAGAGAGATATAATGGAGTCGATACGATATCGTGAGCCATGTTGTGGAGGTAGGAATAGTTAGTGGCGTTGGTGTTACGAGTTCATGTTTGGGTTGGAGTTTTATTTTGAGTTCTTAGTCACGTTGTTGTGTCTTGATCGAGTTAGTATGTTTGTTTTGAGTATGGGTTGAACTTCGGGGACGAAGTTCTTTTTAAGGAGGGAAGACTGTAATACTCCGTATTTATGAGTCTTTGGGTACTCTATCGAGTAGGCCTTACTCTGTCGAGTAAGGGTGAGTTGCGTTTTAAAATAGTTTCTGACCTGTTGGGTACTCGATCGAGTAACGTAGATACTCGATCGAGTAAGGGGGCACTCGATCGAGTACCTTAGCTACTCGATCGAGTAGCCGGTTTACGGGGAATGTTTTGATGGGTTTTGCAACGATTGACATCCCGTGGTTGCATGTCCGACACGTGTCTGCACGCTGATTGGTTGACGCTTCATGGGCTGTTTGCTGATTGGTCCTGCTTCATGGGCTTTTCCCTATAAATAGGGCAGTTGCTCCGTGAAATTGGTCACCAATTTCATTCTCTAAAATTTTTCTTCTCTAAACTTTCAAGGGCTTCTGTCTTCTAACATTCAGAGTTGTTATTCCGGCGAGTGTTTTTCTTCAAGGTAAACAAACAAACTTCTTCTTTTTATTTTGTTAAATAATTGTTGCTATTATGTCTCACATCGGCGCCGGACTAGTACTTCTCACGCCGAGGATTCCCGTTGCGTCTTGATGGGGAGGAGATACTAGACGCCATTCCGATAAGGTTTGGGGGCCCTAGGTCTCCTTCTCCCGTAGTCGATCCACCAATTTTGGAGGGACGGGAGGACGAGGTGAGGATGCTGATGAGGATGAGGGGACCCCTTCCGATGGTGGGAGGTCGTCTGCATTCGGATCATGGCGAGCCCCGTACGACCGGTCTTGAACGTGGTTGGTTCCATAAGTTCGGCCGTTGTTCCGGCGAGACATTTTTCGGAGGCCATTTCTCGTTCGGTGAGGGGTATAAGATCGTTATTCCTAAAGAGGGTCAGGCGGTCTGTTGCCCTCCACCGGTCACACCGGCGTGTACATCGTGCATCCGGAGTATGGGTCTGCGGTTTCCTCCGAATAGATACGTCGTTGCCATTATCGAGCTATGAACGTCGCGGTGGCCCAACTACATCCGCCGCCATGAGGACGATAGTTGGCTTTGTGTGGCTTTGTCTCTTTAGGGGGAGATCCCGACACAACTTATTCCGCCGACTTCACAGCTTTCGACCGTCAATTGCTTTGGTAAGGTGGGGTGGTACAGTACGATGACGGAGCCAGCTATGTCTCCGTGAACAAGCTTACTTCCCGCAAAGACCGGCAACGGCGGTGGGTTTATGTCCAAGTGCCGGAGGATTACCCATTGCCCCGGTCTTTCCAGAGCCCTGTTTACTTGCGGTGTGAGAACCGGGAAGAGTATGAGGAGTGTACCTCCCGGGGTAAGGTGAAAATGGACGCTTCAAGGTTCCTCTTCGAGGATGAGGAGCGGGCGTCTGCAAATGCTCGATCTTTGAGAAGGGATGGCTGCCCCGACTCGATTATTCTTCAAGATGAGCTGCTCTGTCACGTCGGCCTCATACCGGCCCTCGGCCCGGGTGAGTGGGGTCGGTGTGAGGCCTATTTTTGCCTGTTATGCTCCCGTTTTTTAGAGCTATGTTCTATTCCCCGTCGTGTAATTCTTGTTTGGTTTTCTTTTTGCACCCGGTTTGGCCAGATCTGTCCGAGAGTACCTTGAAGCGGTTAGGCCTTGATAAGGACGGGAAGGTAGTCGTGCGGCATCCTACGGCTGAATTGCGCGATCGCAGACCGTCTCCCAACGAGCTCATGGATAAGCAGTTAAAAGGGGTGGATCCGGTGGCGGCCTGCAAGGGTTCTCGAGGCGTGCCAAAGAGAACGAAGAGGGCTGCGTCCGTCGACGGCGGCGTCTGTGCCCGCTCCCTCTTCGACCCCAGGTGGTTCGTAGGGGAACCCGTGGAGGTCGTTGATATTACCGGGGGGTCGGTGACCATTGCTAAGGAGCCGCCGCTTGCTTCTACCGTTGTTGGGGAGAAGAGGAAAGAGCCACCGTCTTCTTCCGTTGTTGCCGGGGAGAAAACCGATCCATCCGGCCCTCGAACAAAAAGGGCCCAAACTGGTACGGATCTAACTTGTGGTTCGGATTTAGCTGGTTCGCTGGACATCCCAGATGACCGGCTTTCTGATGTGTCAATGCAAGGTGACATGGATGCTTTGTGCAAATTTTTGCAGATCCTTCCTCGGCGACCGCCGTTCTTATTGAACGACAATCGTGGAAGCGGCCCGAGGGCTATCGAGACGGCGGTGACGGAAATGTCATTGTTGACTCCTCCGCTCGTAACATCTCGCCTCCGAGCTTGTGGCGGAGGGTGTGAAAATGTATAAGAGGCCGGCGAAGTGGACCCAACAAGCCGGCTCCTATATCGCGGAGCAGAGAAAACCATGGGCCAAGTCCGTGCCGCCGATGGCGAAGCTTAGACTTGACCTCTCTCGCCGCAAAGGGGAGGCCGCGAAGTTTAAACTGGATTTCTTTTCGCCAAGAAGCGCGAGGAGGAGTTGAGAAGTCGGGCCGGGGCCGAGAGGGCCAAAGTTGAGGAAGCGATGGCGCTACGCCAAGATGATGGAGGAGCGGGATAGGTACAAGGACGCTCATAACGCCGCGGTTGCCGAGGGGAAAAGTGGAAGAATCGGTTCCCACAACCAGGCGGAGGCGCTTAGGGGACGCGCAGTCGTCATTGCTCAAAAGGAGAAGGATATTGCCATGCTCCAAGATGAACTTCTCCCAAAAATGTGTGCCCAATTCCGGACCAGCCGAGGAGGCGACCAGGGAGGCAATAAGGAAGCTCGTCCCCGAGGGCTCTTTCCCGTGGGATAAATTTGAGAAGCTTTTGGACGAGATGGCCGAGGTCGACGAAAGCGGCGGCGGGGAAGACGGAGGCTGAGAAAGCACTTGAAAATGTAGAGCCCTCTTCCGAGCCGGCCACCGAGAGCCGCTGCTGCTTGATGGAGGACAAGCAGCAGCATAGGAGACGGCGGTCGTCACCAGACTCACCCGGCGTCTCGGATAGCTTTAGCTGTTCGGGCCAACTATTGAGCCTTCTCTCCCCGCCATCTTTTGGCGCTTCAAATCCTAAGTCCAGTAACCTTTTGTTTTCCTTTGTTTCCTTGCTTTTTGTAAAGCTTTGGTAGGTAGAGTTTAGGCTATCCTCATGGGGACTACCGTCGTCTGTACTCTCCTTGCAATCATTTTTAACAATTTTATCTTTTGGTCCTTGGCTTTGGCCGGGACTTTGATCATCATCCTTCATTTGTCTCTTTGCGTTTTTAATTGAGTGCCTTTGTTTTTTACTGCCGGCACGGCCGAGGCGCTAGTACGCGCATCACAACCGTGTTAACGTCTTTAGTATTTACTCTAGCGTACGGCCATTGTGTCCCGTCGCTCTCGGCTAGGGCCGAGGTAATCGGGTTATGGCTCGATAGCATTCGTAACTGTAGGCATATTGACCGCCAGACTCGCGTCTCAACTGCACTGAGTATACGTTTCTTCTAGCATATCGGTCGTTGTGTCCCCGTCGCTCTCGGTTTTGGCCGAGGTAATCGGGGTTACGGCTCGATAGCGCTTATCGGTCATTGTGTCCCCGTCGCTCTCGGCTAGGGCCGAGGTAATCGGGGTTTAATGGCTCGATAGCATTCGTGAATCGTAGGCATATTGACCGCGGACTTGCGTCTCAACTGCACTGAGTATACGTTTCTTCTAGCATATCGGTCGTTGTGTCCCCGTCGCTCTCGGCTGAGACCGAGGTAATCGGGGTTACGGCTCGATAGCGCTTATCGGTCATTGTGTCCCCGTCGCTCTCGGTTAGGGCCGAGGTAATCGGGGTTATGGCTCGATAGCGATTCTTCTAGTGTACCGGTCATTGTGTCCCCGTCGCTCTCGGCTTTGGCCGAGGTAATCGGGGTTAATGGCTCGGTAGCGATTCTTCTCTTTGAGTGACAAACACTTCGACGGAAAAGTTGGGTGATTCATTCGTTTGCTATGATCATGCGTTGGGGTGTCCACAATGGGTTTGGACACCTCCGCCGCTATACAAAGTATTTCCTCAAGTTGTCGGTGTTCCAATGGCTCATCAAAGGCACACCTCCCATGTCTGTCACCGGCAGTATGTGCCCGGTCTCATCTCTTCAATCACCTTGTAGGACCCTCCCGATTGGCCGTCGTTTACCATGAATATTTCCTTTGTTGGTGGCAGCCGACTTCCTTAGGACTAGGTCTCCCACTTTTAAATCCCTCTTGTGGACTCTTCTCATTGTAGGCTCTTTTCATCCGGCTTTGATATACTTTGCCAAGTTGAGGCGTCTTGTATCTCGGCTTTCTTCGACCAGGTCTAAGGAAGCTTTCGCCATCCTCGTTTTCAATCGGGTCAAGGTAGCCGTTCCGAATGTTGGCACCGTTGCTTCAATCGGTAGGGCTGCGCTTCGGAACCGTAGACTAGGTGGAAAGGGGTGTAACCCGTTGCTTCTTTCTCCGTGGTTCGAAGGGACCATAGGACGCCGGGTAGTTCATCGGCCCATCTTCCCTTAAGGTCTTCGATTTGTCTTCTTCAAACCGTTGAGGATCGTTTTGTTGGCCGCCTCCGCCTGTCCGTTGCTCTGTGGGTGGCAGACGGAGGAGTATGCAAACTTGATACCAATACATAGCCTTTCAACTGCTTGAAGGCCGTGCTCTGCTCCTCCCCACCAAGTCTTTATTCCCTTTCAAAACTTTGAAGAATGGGGTGCTCTTGTCGGCCGACCGAGAGATGAAACGGCGAGAGCCGCCATTCTTCCGTCGAAGATCATAACCTCTTTTCGATTCCTTGGCTCCGTAGGTCTAAGATTGCTTGGACTTTGTCGGATTTGCATCGATGCCTCGCACCGACAAGTACACCGAGAAATTTACCTGCCCAGACACCGAAGTTGCATTTCATTGGGTTGAGCTTCATCTTGTACTTCCTTAGTGAACAAAATGTTTCGTGTAAATCGGCCAGTGTTTCGCTTGTCGGACTTGCTTTTTACAATAGCATCGTCGACGTAGGCCTCAATGTTTCGCCCTTTTTTATTTTGGAACACTTTGTCCACTAGCCTTGTATACGTTGCGCCGCGTTTTCAAACCGAACGGCATCATTTTGTACATGTATGTGCCGTTAGCGGTGATGAACGCGCATTTGGGCATGTCTTCCTCACCATGAAAACCTGGTGATATCCTCGAGAAGGCGTCTAGCAGGCTCGGATGGTGTAGCCTGCCGTGGCATCGATTAAGTTTGTCTATCCGTGGCAGAGGGTAACAATCTTTGGGGCATGCTTTATTAAGTTGGGTAAAGTCTACACACATTCTCCATACCCCCGATGACTTCTTTACCATCACAACGTTGGCTAACCACTCCGGGTAGGTGCAAGGCATAATAAAGCCCGCCGTAAGTAGTTTGTCTACCTCGGCTTTGATGGCCTCGTCTTTCTCGGCCGAGGAGTTCCTCATTCTTTGCTTGACAGGGCGGCGGTGGGGAGTACGTTCGGCTTGTGAATAATCACCTCCCGGCTCACACCCGCATCTCGGCCGCCGAGTAGGCGAAGACGTCTTTGTTTTTCCTTAGCGAGTCCAGGAGTTTGGCTCGAATTTTGGCTCCAGGTTGTTGGTACCGACGGTTCACGGTGCGGCTGGGTCAATCTCCACCTCTTCGGTCTCTGCTCCTTCGACCATGCTAATGGTTCGGTCGTGCTCGGGCCTGGGAGTGTCTTTGTATCGGAAGGATTTTAATTTTGAAGCGCCGGCTCTCACCCTCTCTAGATACCTCGTCGTCTTATAGTCCCGAACCTTGTATTCTCCTTTGATCTGGTTGGTCAATGAGAGCGAATCTGTTTTTACCACGACGTGTTACCGCCCCGCGGTTACGCTAGCCTGACTCCGGTTATCATTGCCTCGTACTTGCATTCGTTGTCTGAGGTCGAGGAGGTGAGCTCCAAGGCGTGCTCAAACACATATCCGTTCGGGCTAATGATAACGACGCCGCTTTCGAGCTATCCGTCGTGGAAGGGCCGTTAGTGTGTATCTCCCATACGCCGGGATCCTTCTCGTTCTTCGAGGTGAGTTTATGAGCCTCCCCCCGGTCCGAGACGTATATTAATGTCAAGGCCCGGACGGATATTACGGCTTGGGTTTCACTCAAAGTGACCCGGCCTATGAGGACGTCGTGGGCGGATGTGCCGTTGATGACTATAAAATCGGACATAACGTTCCCGGTCGTAGTTCCCTCGCCGAACCTTACCGGCGATCCGACCGACCCTGGGGTACCAGGCCGGCCGGAAAAGTCATGCAAATGGTTGGTGCGGGGTTCAAATCTTCGACTCTCGGGCCAGAGGTGAAAGCATTCTCTGTACATAATGTTCGTGTAGGCGCCTGTGTCGATTAGGCACCTCTTCACCAAATGGTTGGCTATGTTCGTGGGACTGTGAGTGGGTCGCTGTGAGGAGCAATGACTCCCTCGTAGTCCGCCTGTCCGATAGTCATATCGGGGATTTTGGGAGCGGGGGTGGGCGTGTTGGGCACAAAGTTGACGGCCTGACATGGCTCATTCGATTGCCGTTTGTGCCCATGAGCGGACCCATCGTTCCCACCGCCTCGATGACAACATGGATTACTCCTATCCGTTCAAAGACGGATTCTTTGTTTGACCCGCGGCATTCGGTTTCGGGCCTTTGGCGACATACTTGCCGAGGCTCCCCTTCCGGATCGGCTCTTCAATGGCGTCCTTCGGATGTCGGCGATCGTTGGTTAAGTGTCCGGTGTGGCCGTGGTACTCACGATATTGGCTCGTGTCACCGTCACTCCTCGGCCTAGGGGCCTTTCCCACTTCCCGACCTTCGCTCTTGCTCGGAGCGAATACCTCGGCGGCCGACACGACTAGGGGTGTGATCGGCCGCACCGTTTTTTGTAGTACGCTCCCGAACTCCCCCGGCGCCCGTCGAGTCCTGTCTCCTGGCAGATTTGTCAGACCGCGACCTATTATTGTCACGGCGTCTTTCATCGGGGTTGCCCTCCCGGCGCTCTTCTTTTCGAGTGCTCGGCCTCGTTGGGGCCTAACCACGTCTTGTGATAGTCTTCTACTTTGATGGCCAGTCGGCCATTTTCTGGCGGCATCCAAGCCCAGGCCTCCGCACTTGATGAGCTCATTTTTCAAATCTCCCCTTGGGAGGCCCTTCATCGCCGCCAAGGCCGCGATTCGGATTAATCTCTCGAATCTGTTGGACCTTTCCGTCGAACCTCTTCATGTAGCTTCGTAGAGACTCGCCCCCCTTCTGTTTGATAGTTAGGAGGTCCGATGTCTCCACGGCCCTTCTCTTGTTGCAAAAATCTTGGGCTAAAAGGCGTCCCTTAGGTCGGCGTAGTAGTACACCGAGCCGTCGGGAAGCCCCTTGTACCAACTTTGAGCCATCCCATGCAACGTTGTTGGGAAAACTCGGCACCACACTTCATCGGGCTGCTCCCATACCGACATGTGAGACTCGAAAGCCTCAGCGTGGTCGGCTGGATCGCCTTCCCCTTTGTATGATATGGGCGGCAACTTGAGCTTAGTTGGCACCGGACTTCTAGGACGTGGCGCCGAGGGGTCGTCGATCACATGCCGGATGACACGTGGCGATCGGCTCCTCGCATTCCTAACCCGCTCCTCTCCTCGTAGCGGGAGGGGCTCCTTCTTCGACTTGGACTTCTTCTCCAACTCTGCTGAGTCGGACTCCTCTGGCTCCTTTGGGGTATGCCTCGTTCGTGTTGCGGGGACGCTGTCCTCCCATGAGTACGGGAAGGACTTAGGTCTACCACGCCCACTTTGGGCTCCCAAGACGACTTTGCTTTGGTCGGCTTCTCCTAGCGCTCCGTTCAAATTTCTCGAGTCACATTTTGGGCCCTGGTCTTCCGGACGCTTTCCGCCGCTCTTGTCGGGGCGTGACGGTGTGAGCGGACGTATTACTAATTAGGTCCAGACCATTTTCGGCTTTGCTATGTCAACCACATGCCCCATGATGGTGACCTGGTTGGTCGGTAGCGGCGTGTCTGGTATTATCGGCATCCCGAACTCCGGTTGGATTACCCCGCCGGTGGAGGGCCGCACGACTCGAATTGTTGAAGGTATCATCTTGGTGGAACGCGTTTCGTCGGTCACGATCATGTCTTGTTGCTTCGACATCTTCTCGGCCTTTTTGGGTGGGTTTTTGTTTGTTTTTTTTTTTGTTTTGGGAATGAATGTGACTAGCTTCTAGTGTCGCTCCCCACGACGGCGCCAATTGTTCCTGGGTGTAATTCCGAGCAAGTATAGTTACCACCCGTGGCTTGTTGAATGATGTCTTGAGTTGGATTCTCCCTTGGTCTTAATCGTTCCTCTCGGCCTCTCCTGCAACAATGAACGAGGCGGGGCTTGGCTTTGAGCCAAGCGTACCCACTCCGACGCCCAAGTCGGAAACTTAGATGTATAAGTTGTATGCTAATTGGCTAGGAATATATTGTAGAGAGATAAGGAAGATTATACCAGATGAATAGTGTATTTAGGTCAAGTTGTGTATTTCTGGATTGGATGGGATCCTTTCCTCAATGAAGGTTGAGGAGTATTTATAGACTTCACCTTTTGTCACGTAGTGGCCAAGTGGCTAGCAGGTGGAAAGACTGATCTACCCCTCGGCCGAGGGACCTATGGCTGGCCGGCGGGCCCTGGTGACCCGCCGCCGAGGGGTCTTGGATATGAGTACGCGGATATGTGTCCCGGCTGGCAGGTTGTCATGCCGGACCCAGTGTTGGCAGTAGATGGGCCGCATCGGCTAGGTCGTCTAAGTCGTTGACTTGCTTGTGGACATCTTTGACCTTGCTCAATATGTTGACTTGGTCGGCGGTGCGGAATATGCCCCATCAATCTTGTTTCTTTGAATTTGTTTAAACCCTAATATGGGAATTGGGGGTTTTGTTGTAGATAATGATTGGTAGTGGTTATGTGTATGTATGATAGGAGGAGGATTTGTAGAAGAGGCTTTTTGATACAACTGTTGAGACCGTCTGATTGTTGTGCTTTCCAGGTAGGATTTCCTACTCAGTATTAGTCCCATAATGGGATGATTGTTGATGTGTTGAGATTGATTGTTTGATATAGTAATTGAATTGTGATTGTGATTGTGATTGTGATTGTTGTCTATGAATCTCGAGGCGTGTCCTCGACTGAGTGGGGTCACTTGCGGGAGTGGCTTCACGCCCTAGTTTCGCCCTTCGTGGAACCCGCCACGGAAGGGATGTGCACATTAATGGACGGGGTTATCGCTCACTATGTGGAGCGGGGATTTGGTGGGTACGGTGCGGTCCCCCATCTGGCGGGCTGGTCCAAATGGACGATCGGTGATTGAGATTGTTGGGATTGGCGTGATTGTGTGTGTATGACGGTTAAGCTGTCTGTTTATCTTATTGTTGATATATTGAGTTGTGTGATTAGTACTAACCCCGTTTAAATGTTTTAAAAACTGTGGTGATCCATTCGGGGTGGTGAGCGATTATTGAGCGGTATGATATGACGCGTATGGGATAGGCCGGATGAGTCATCACGTGGCGATTAGAAGTCTTCCGCCGTGTCGACGGTGTTTTGTAGCTTTGATAGTTTTAGCGATGAGGCAAATGCGAGAATCTTGTATTTCTTCTTATCGATTTGGAATTGCTATGTAATCACTTTAAACTTTAATTAATTTTAAAGTTGTTTCGTTATTGTCTTATGAATATCATGCCTCGGGTAACCGAGATGGTGGCATCCTTATACCTGAGTGGTCCTGGTAAGGCACTTGGAGTATGGGGGTGTTACAAATGGTATCAGAGCGACGATCCTGAAACTCGTAACCAATGAATTTATTGAATATAGGGAGTCAATTAAAATGAACCCGGGGTAAAGGTTGTAGGAGCTAATGCAAAGACTTGGGAGACGTCCTAAAGTCGCGAACTCGCCCTACAATTTTGAACCGGTCACCATGGGATATGAGTCGGGATCGCTATGTGTTTATCTTGTTAATTGTGTACCTATATGGTGATGTGTGGCATGAATCGGTGGATGTATGTATGTGGAGAATGGGGAATGTGTAGAAAAGATGGTGATAATGTGATTTCGTATGTTGTTGATTGAAAGCATGTTGCATGATAGTTGGTTTACAATGTTGGTTGGAATTGTTAGAAAAGTGTATGAGAATGATGAGTAATGTGTTGGAAATGGATGAATTGATTGGAAAAGATAGGGTAGCAATTGCATGAGAATATGAATTTTGTGATTATGAATATGTTTGGGTGACGAAGTGTATTTGTAATGTTGTTGTATTAGTAACATGGAAATAAGATTTGTAATGTATGAGAATGTTGTGTTACGAAAAGTTATAAAAATTAAAGTATGCGGTTAGTACATGACTAATGAGTTAAATAATATATGTGCATGATGGATGTTGTTGCTTGATTTTTGAAGATGGTAACATGAGATTAGCAATACTGGTTTTTACGTGTCTTGAGTCGTTTTGTCTACCTTGTTGTTGTTTAAGTCGTTTGGGAAGTAAAAATCAATAGTTGTGTTTTTCGTTTATAAAGAGGTTGTCTTTAAACTGTTATAACTTGAGATGCATAAATGATTTTAATGAGATTCCAATTGGAGGTGATAGCTTGTCCTTTTACGATTCTAACGATAGGTCACACGCCCAAATCGACCAAGTAATGAGTGAGTTATGACTGTTTTACGAAAACTGGACAGTGCTGAGAATTGGGGTACTCGATCGAGTATCCTTGGTACTCGATCGAGTAAGGGGCACTCGATCGAGTACGTTAGTTACTCGATCGAGTAGCCCTGGTGATTTGTTTTACGTGCTTTTGATCTTCACCTACTCGATCGAGTAAGTCACTTACTCGATCGAGTGGCCTGTACTCGATCTAGTTACCCCTGTTTTGGGTCATATGCTTATCTTTTGACATTCGTTGCATATTATGTTTAATTTAAAGGTATTAATTTGCTTCTTTATGCACCGTTTTACATGTATGTTGATCCTGATGCGTAAGTTACCCAATCTTATGTTGTAAAGAGTGGCACCTATGATGAGTATGAGTTCGGTGGGGAGGGCATGATTTATATGTGTTGTGATAGATAGTGGAAAAAGAAAAGGAAGATTGGTATGGTTTAGAGAGACATAGAGCATATTTTGTGAGATGAGATGAGTGATATGTTTGTATGTTGAGTAATGTAAAAGTAAGTGAATATGGACAAGGAATGATGTGAGTCTAAGGAACGTAAGAATGAAAGGATTGAGAGTAAGGATGTGGATAGTGGCAACTTGAGATGTGTAAAGAATTATGGAGGGAGATGGTTAGGAGTCGAGTGGGTCAAGAATATATGTAGTGAAAATTCGTTTTAAAAGGGGTTGAGAATAGTGGTATATAGTGAACTTTATGGAGACATGTTGCGAGGTGGATTTGTAGACAGTGAGTGAGTTTGGAAGATTTGGTTTATTAAGAGGTGAAACTACGTGTGATTTCTTTGGGCATTTAACGGTATGAAATAAATTTTGATTTCTAGAGATGTACGAAGGAGATGCAATTGTTTGAACAGTGAACGTTGATTTTATGGATAGATTAGTGGTAAGTGTGAGTGATAGCATAATAAGAGAAGATCCATGGTAAGAAAGAATGAGATGATATCGATATAAATAATGGGATGTGAGTCTTGGAGCAATGAGAAAGGCCAAGGAACACTAAAGAGTTAAGAAGAAGTAATAAGGAGTTTTATGGTTAATTGATTTTGTCGAGAGTAAAAGAAAAGAATGAGGGGAGTAAAACTAGGAAAACTGTTGACCGGAGTTATGTGATATAAAAGTAAGGAATCGTCAAGATGTATGATACTATCATGGGGATTTGAGTTAACGGTTACATAGGAGTCTCGGGACAACATGATTATTCATGGGTTTTGAGGAATTACGGGAGTAAGAAGTTGGTAGAATATCTGCACAATATGAGATTTTTGGTGGAAAGTTAGATGACGATACAATTAAGATAGTATTGGTAATAACGTTGAGGTACTTTTGTTAATGGGTTTGATGTTCTTTATTTAGGGATGTTAACCAAAGATAGGTGAAAAACCGTGTTGTTTTGATATGAGTGTAAGAGGTTGGATATACTGACGGTGGTGGTATTGTGGTGTTGTCACTAGTGGTTAAGGGTGATGATAGATAAGAAAGACAGCAGTCCTAGAGAGGTTGATTTTACAAAGGCCAGATTGATATGTATGGTTGTAAGGGAGTATAAGATGTGGTTATATGAGGCGAGCGCTAGTGGTTGAATATTAGTGGTATGGCATGAGATGATGGTTATGCGAATGGGAAAATATGTTAGGAGGGGCATATGAGTTAAGCTCGGGCGACAGGTAACCTTTATCGAGTGGTAACTTACGTGATCAGGATTGACTAGTTGGATGTGATTGTGGGTCTATGATGTGTATAAATGTTTGTGTGAGGTTCTGACCTCACGAGAAGCGGTATGGTGTGATAGTTATAAAGATGTTATATGAATGTTGGTGATATATGTAGGGTACGACAATCTGATGGAATGAGGCTAAAAAGGTAATAATGTGATTGATCTGGCATAGATAGTTAAAATTGTATGTGTATGGATGATACTTGTTTATTCCGTGAAATGGTAAGGATGATGTTCATGAGATTATTATCTGTTTAATTCATATAATATGTTGCTTGTGATTTAGTAAAGTGGATTTTAGTAAGTTTTTCTTGTTCGAGAAGTTATGTTGAGCCAGTACTTATGGGATTGTGTAAGTTGTGATGGCTATCGATGTGGTTGTGGTGCCTCGGGTGGTGATCCGGGCACGATATTTAGTGTTGTGATGCGGGTATTTTTGCACTGCGGTGTGGCTGCTGGTGGCGGTGTTGTGATGCCGTCACCGGATGTGGTGGAGTAGGCAGGATGTTTATGATTCGAGTTTCGAAAGTACATACCAGTTATACATAGATTGTTGTTTTGTTTGATGTTGTTCTTTGTGAGTTTTGGTTGAACATGTAGACTGTTGTTTTGTTTGTTGATGTTTCCTACCAGTTTCAACTTGGGTGTGAGGGTAGAGTATGATATGGGAGAACGTTGTGTATGTTTTGTTGTTGTGATGGTATAGTGATTTTCTGTTGATAGGGCACAGTTGTAAGAGGTTGTACAGAACTTTTGACCTTGTTGTAGATGAAGCATCGGTGCACATAGTCATGGCAAGTGATTCGTAGAACATGTGTGGTAATGATCGGAAAGCTGCAGGTGGTTTTAATCTTTCGTTGGGCCAGTGAGGGAAGGGTGTTTGGATTTAGTGTCTTGTTAAGTCATGTATGAGTTGTGCAGTGATAAAAGAAAAGAACTTGAGGATCTTGTGTGAGTGTACGTAACACGTGTGGATTGTGAGTTATGCTTTTGGCGATAGAAGTTTTATATAGTCTATGTAGAGAGGTATGTCATGTTGCGGTAATGTGGAAGAGTTGGAATATTGGTTAAGCTGAGGGTTTTGCAGTATTAGTTAGATGGAGTGCAGAGTGAATTGAAGTATGAGAACTGTTTAAGTAAGAAAGCCATGGAAATAGGAACGGTTATAGAAATGAGGTTCTAGGCGGTTATCTTTGACATGTGGTGATGATGAGGATGATGAGATGATTTAACTAAGGATTTAGTATTAGTGAGTTACGAGGACGTAACATTTGTCTTAAGAGGAGTAGGATGCGATAAAAGTGAGTTTCATGGTTGTGCATGTTGTAAAATAATTGGAAGTAGAGTGTTAGCATAGCGTAAAGGAGGGAATTGTTTTGTGATTGATGTTGTTAAAAGGCCATGGCCGTGCTTGTAATAGTGTGATGTTTAGGAGTTCGAGAGTTTTGATAGTGGCATGATGATGTTTATGAGTGTAAGTAAACTTCGAGGACGAAGTTCCTTTTAAGGGTGGTAGAATGTAACATTCCGTTTGATGTTAGGGGTATTTTGATATTGGATTGGCTCTGGATGATGTATTACGGAACTAGTTGGTAGTGTATGGAGTTAGTGTTGAGAGAGATATAATGGAGTCGATACGATATCGTGAGCCATGTTGTGGAGGTAGGAATAGTTAGTGGCGTTGGTGTTACGAGTTCATGTTTGGGTTGGAGTTTTATTTTGAGTTCTTAGTCACGTTGTTGTGTCTTGATCGAGTTAGTATGTTTGTTTTGAGTATGGGTTGAACTTCGGGGACGAAGTTCTTTTTAAGGAGGGAAGACTGTAATACTCCGTATTTATGAGTCTTTGGGTACTCTATCGAGTAGGCCTTACTCTGTCGAGTAAGGGTGAGTTGCGTTTTAAAATAGTTTCTGACCTGTTGGGTACTCGATCGAGTAACGTAGATACTCGATCGAGTAAGGGGGCACTCGATCGAGTACCTTAGCTACTCGATCGAGTAGCCGGTTTACGGGGAATGTTTTGATGGGTTTTGCTAATAACGCGAGTTTGATATAAAAGGTTTCCGTCAGTTTATTTAATCACTTTTAACCTTTCTAAACCCTTCAAAAGAAAAAGGAGTTACGTAGTTCTCTCTCGTTGCGTTTTTGGCAAATCCCCAAGGCTAGGAGTGTCGGATCATCTTGTTCTTTGCATCATAGTGTTCCTTGCGTCAAGGGTAAGATCTACATACCAATTTTATACTGTTTCTTTGAATTTGTTTAAACCCTAATATGGGGAATTGGGAGTTTTGTTGTAGATAATGATTGGTAGTGGTTATGTGTATGTATGATAGGAGGAGGATTTGTAGAAGAGGCTTTTTGATACAAATTTGTTGAGACCGTCGATTGTTGTGCTTTCCGGTAGGGATTTCCTACTCGGTATTAGTCCCATAATGGGATGATTGTTGATGTGTTGAGATTGATTGTTTGATATAGTAATTGAATTGTGATTGTGATTGTGATTGTGATTGTTGTCTATGATTCTCGAGGCGTGTCCTCGGCTGAGTGGGGTCACTTGCGGGAGTGGCTTCACGCCCTAGTTTCGCCCTTCGTGGAACCCGCCACGGAAGGGGATGTGCACATTAATGGACAGGGTTATCGCTCACTATGTGGAGCGGGGATTTGGTGGGTACGGCTGCGGTCCCCCACTGGCAGGGCTGGTCCAGTGGACAGTCAGTGATTGAGATTGTTGGGATTGGCGTGATTGTGTGTGTATGACGGTTAAGCTGTCTGTTTATCTTATTGTTGATATATTGAGTTGTGTGATTAGTACTAACCCCGTTTAAATGTTTTAAAAACTGTGGTGATCCATTCGGGGGTGGTGAGCAGTTATTGAGCAGGTATGATATGACGCGTATGGGATAGCTGGGATGAGTCATCACGTGGCAGTTAGAAGTCTTCCGCTGTGTCAGACGGTGTTTTGTAGCTTTGATAGTTTTAGCAGTAGACCGTCTGAGAATCTTGTATTTCTTCTTATCAGTTTGGAATTGCTATGTAATCACTTTAAACTTTAATTAATTTTAAAGTTGTTTCGTTATTGTCTTATGAATATCATGCCTCGGGTAACCGAGATGGTGGCATCCTTATACCTGAGTGGTCCTGGTAAGGCACTTGGAGTATGAGGGTGTTACAAATAGACCCTCTATACAATCAACAGTACTGAGTAGACGAACCTAGCTTTAGCAAACCGTAGCGATTCCGCATCCGATCACAAGACAGCAATCAACCAGCAAGACCATCTATACAAAGCAATCCGGCGTCAATACCGCTACCCGACTCAAGCATCCCATCCCAAGGGTGTACTCATTCACAAGGGCATCAAGGGGGTGAACCATGGTGAAGGAGAAGAGAGATAACATTTAGGTTTAGGAAGGAGATAGAGAAATGATTTGGGGTTTCACGATTTACGATTTATAATTCCCCGCTGCAAACCCGTTACTCGATCGAGTAACCAACTTACTCGATTGAGTGACCTCTACTCGATTGAGCTCCCAAGCTACTCGATCGAGTAACCTCAGCTAGATCGAGTTACAAGCGCACAAAGACTCACATCGTCATAAAACATCACTCGTAAGGTTTCCGAAGGTCAAGAAAGGTGTCTAAGGTCAGTCAACGGGTCCCTAAAAAGACGGGTATTACAAAAACAAACGAAGACTTTAAATCAGGAAAAACGTTTTGCAAATACTTAAAGAACAAAGCTTTAAATGCATAAATGATTTGCAAAATTTCTCAATAAATGCTTTGAAAAGTCTTAGGTAATAAATGAAGCAAAGACTCTCTATTTATAGTGGATTTGATCATCTAAGAATTACATCTTAGAGTAATTAAATCCAATAGTTAAATAAGTATCCTTTGAGGGATGGTAAGTATTAGGTTTAGACCTAAGCACACAATGCTTTAATATTTTTCAGAAAACTCTTCCCCAAACACTCAACATGTGACATTTTACCAAATTGGCAAAAAAAATTTCTAGCTTTAAACTTTGACAAGTTCAACCTTACTATTTTGGTAAAAAATAAATGCACAAATCTAGAGGATTAAACTTGAAAGATTTGTGATTTCATTTTTCAGATTTGTTTTCAAACTTTTATGGTTCAAATGTTAAACCTTTGAAAATGTGAGGTTTGTAAAGATTTCAACACTTAAACATTTCGTATAAAATTCCTCCATACGGTAGTATCAGAAACCACAATGCAGCGCACTATTCCATGGTCTTGCAGCCACTTTGACAAATGAGAATGTTACACTTACTCTTACAACATTTGACTATGACTAGGAAATATCTTTGTCTTGCCTTCAATCTTGATCATTTGAGCCTTCATGGGACGTCCTTTGTTTGGTTCAAACACTAATCAATTTTAACTAAGAGCAAACAATAAAATAACAATTAAACTTAGCATCATCAGCCAAGTGTGTTCTTACAGTATTCGTGGTGTTGGTAACCGAAGATGGTCTGGGGAGGGAGGCGACTAGGGTAGCCGAGGCCGGTGGTGGTCGGAGCATGAGGAGGGTACTGCGGGAGAGGGGACTGTGTGAAAAGGGAGATGAGCGATGGGAGGAGGTCGGATGACGATTGGACTGACCGGAGGAGGTGGTTTCCGGCGACTGACTGACCGGAGGTGGTGTTGATGGTGAAGGGAGATATGAAGAACTGGAGAAAAAAATCAATTGAGTTGGGGAATTTTAAAAAATGACAAGGGTAAAGTCGTAAAAGACGTATGTAAAAGGGTAAAATTCGTATTTGAGAAAATACATCCCATTAAAAAATCTCATTATAGAAGGAGGATATCCGTCTATAGTTATAGACTGGTCAAATATCCACCCACTTTAAGCATAAGACAAGCAACAAGTTGCATAGTGGGGCCTAAAAATGTCACTATTTTAAGTATATTTGACCCGTCTTTTACTTTAAACGGATATATTCATCTATAGTGAGACTAATTGTTAAAAAATAATGGAATTCAAATTGACTCGACTTGAACCGGAGCCGGCTCATCCGTCTACCGGTCTAGTAAACGACACATCATTACATAGGCAATGACTGAAATGAACACGTCAAACGAACTCCAATTTTCTCCAAATTATTTGGCGCCCTAAATTCTACGCCACGAATAAATTCACCTTCCATTTTCCAGACTATTTGCTGTTTTCATTCATTTTTAGTTAATCTCTGACTTACTGGATGCCTCACGCGCCACCGTCGACGTTGTTTCCGGCGGCCGTTAACGGCGGTGGTTTCGACAATTCGATGTCGATGTCGAATGAAGATGAGAGAGTTGATTATCGGAAACCTCCGAATTTGTCGGATTTTAATTTGAGTTTGACGGAACGCGCTCTCTCCGCCGCCGGCGCCGCCGTCATCTCCGCCGTCATCGTTAACCCTCTCGACGTCGCTAAGGTTCCTCCCCCCTTTCTATGTTCTAGGGTTTCGATAAACTCACTTTTTTTTTCATTTTCCGATGTGATATTTGTCGTCAAACTGATGCCTGATTTGATTTTTTACTTGTTTAAGTCATTTTCATATGCTTGTTCAAATATCATCACATGATGATCATTTCGATAAATGTTTTGTCATTTGTTTACCTTTTATATTCTTTATATATGAGGAGTATTTTAATCGAAGTTAAACAAATTATTGGGACGAAGGGAGTATTATTTCTGTATTCTCCTTCGATCACGTCATTTCTCTTGTATTTTGAGCGCGGAAATTATTGAATTCAACCTGTGTATGCGTTTTTTCTGTACATTCGAGTAATAGTGTGGGTCAGTGAAAGGACTTGTGGCCTTTGTGGATACACGATCTTACCCCTGTGTTAGAGTGTATATAGAGTTTGTTTTCGATTGAGTTGTTGACTCGTGGCGGTAATTTGGTTAGGAGTTGTATCTTCTTGCTGCACACTGCAAAAAAATGGAACTAGTTTGGATGAAACTTACTGCTTTAAACCCAATATCAGAGCCGAATAATAATGAGCCATTGGCTCCATCAGATATGGTGAATATTACCAATGATCACTCAAAAATGTCTCTGGAAAATCAAAAGCAAAGTTTTTCTTTAGTATATGGAGGCAGCTAAATTATTGCTATGTTCTGAATTGTATTTCCGTTCTTTTGTGTGTGTTGCTATTCAGTTTGCAAAAAAATTGATGCTGTAAGTATTTGTGGTATTTCGTTTCAGTCTTGCCATTAATTGATTCAAGTGACTGATTGCTAATACATGAACTTATTGGCAGACAAGATTACAAGCACAAGCTGCTGGTGTTCCTTATCAAAACCAATGTTTGCCGACATGTGACGATGCAAAAGTGGTAATTAGATATTTCACATTTATTTCGCTTTGTTAGTCCTCAACTCCTCATTAAATGTGATTTTTTAAATTGCGTAATTACTTGATATGGAGTTTCACGATGAAAAAGAGTTGAAGTTACACAAGCTGGATTGTCTTGCCAAAGAGTGGCTGAAGTAAACTTGGAAATTGCCAAAATAGTGAAATAAAATCGGATATATTTTTGAAATGGAGATGGACACTGGCTGCTAAGAAGCGATATTCTTCAGGAAGTGTTATTGTTATTAGATAACATGTTCATCCTCAGAAGTTGGAACCCCTGCTCTAAGCAATAAAGTTGAAAATATTTTGGTATTTTGATTTTAGTTACACTAGCACCTCATGGTTCTCCAGGATGCGTGTGTTTTTACCACACTTGATCTTGTCTATTAATACCTGCAACTTAGTAACAGATAGACAATCTTCTTACAATTTCGTGTGCACTGATCATAGTTAAGCTTTCGATTTTTTGTTGTTCACTCATATATCAGTGGTAGCCTATCGGGAAAATGCCCTCCTTTTCTACTTGACTGCAACACAAGCCTGATCACAGTGCCTTTTTCCCTGTTTTATATATTGATCTTTACCTGCGGTATTAGATACATCACTCTAGTTAAGTAGCATATCGACATGACACACTGACACTTTCTAGACAGAAAAGGACAGACTATTTTTGCTCAAAATAGTTAGTTCTGGCACCCCGACATGCACTTAGGTACCGCACTGGCTTTTGAGTCTAGTAACATAGCTTCGGTGTTCTTCTCTGGGTTTCGTTCATAACCTGACAATTTTCTTATCAGACCTAGTTAGTTCTGGATGTGTTGTAATTTTGTTAAGGGAGTTGGCATTTTAATATCAGCAAAGTTGGTTATTGCCAAATTGTCCAATTGACATTTTCCTAGAGGACATTCTTGAATCGTTTGGTAATAGTCCAAATGTCATATAGTGATATCTTCTGATCAAGTCATTGTCACGTATGTCAGGACTCAGGTGGCACACTGTAGCTGTAAGGCAGTGTTTTTTGCAGTAGGTTTTATGAAATATTTGCCTATATAGGTATGCTGTTTAGGGATGACATCTTTAAGCCTTAACAAACTATATTAACTGGACATTTGAAGCTAGCAAAATTCCTTGTGGACGCATACAATGCCATTACGCCTTGTAGAACTTTAAGCTTTCTTAGTATGGTATGTACTACGTAAGTTACAAGCATTTTAGAGTTCAGATATAAACAAGATTTTATTGAGAGGTTCGCCTCCAGTTTAGGAAAGCTATTGCCTCTCTTTTACAACAAAGCATACAAAACGATAGGCAAGTGATTAGTTTTCTTTTCCTCCTTTTAGCTTGAGGCACTGCATACCATTGAAGCAGGTGTCTGTTTTTGGCTCCTCAGAAAAGGTTCTTTATACCTATCTGTAATCTAGCATAAACAAAAGAATGGTCTACTTTTGGAATTAATACCATCTCCTATCTGCTTGTCACTAGAACTCTAGAAGTCAAGCTGATCGTCAGTGTATACATTTCTGCTACACCACTGCATTGTAAGGGCCTAAGGGGTGTGATGTTATAAGTCTACAAATCTACAATATATATGTGACTATGGTATCCGATAGTCTGTATTGTGTGCTTTATTATTGTACTGTGTTTTGGGCACTTCAGAACACGTAATTTTCTGGCTAATGCAGGTTATACTGTTTTCTAGATGCTTCCAGACGTGAAAATTACCCGGTCGCGCAATGCTTCAACTCTTAGAGATGGTCTAGCATGCTCTGAATGCTCTCAGTATAAAGGGACCTTTGACGTTTTCACCAAAGTCACACGCCAGGTTGGAAAGTTCCTGCAACTTTTATGTACATGCTTTGTTAGACTAAACATTAAACAGTTCCCAGAAGTATCAATTTGCCGATTGCAGTCCCCAAGGCAGGATCACAGTTTGCAATTTCTATGGATGCTTTTGTATGGTGTTCGTGAAATCCTCGTGTTGGATTAATAAACTTATAATTATAAGATATGTCAAAATACTTATAATTATAAGATTTTTGAAAATAGGACACTTTGGAAATAACTATTTAGTGGTCATGTTTCTTCTATAAGGGATCTTTAGTGCATTTTCCTCAACGATTAACGTCTTCCATCTGTTTAAGCTTTGATTCCGATTTAGAATCTTTAGAAAGACTTATCTGGCAAGCTGTATAAAGTTCCATCAAATAAAATAGTTTGACTGAAAATTACGAAGGTGAAAGGAGAATTGTACTAAACACCAATGATCAAAGAAGTGCCAACTTTAGGGCCTGTTTCTTACAGTAGAACAAGTATTCCTTATGCCATAGCCAGTGCTGACACATGACACCTAGGTATCCCTTGATTTTCTCTAACCATGCTTAAAGACTAGGACAATTCTAAGTTATAGGATAGGTAGCTGTCTCGACTGTCTGTTGTATATTAAAAACGAAATTGACAATTCAAATCGTGGTCATGCCATAGCAAGAATTTCCTTTCCCATTGACGCGTCTTTTCTACTCCCTCTGTGTCGCAAAGACCTTCCCATTTAACTTTACGCGGTCTCCAAGACGACACCTTGACTATAGCTTTCTATATGTATACATTAATTATTTTTGTTGTAAATATAATTTCTTGAAAGTTATTTTGATGTTAAATAGAAATATATTAGTTTCATAATATAGTTTTTTTTTTTTCATATTTTTCTGCTTATTCGTGGTCAAAGGTTTACAACTTTGACCCCGAAAAGTCAAATAGGAAAGTCTTTGTGAAACGGAGGGAGTACTATTTAAATTTTAAAAGTTAACTTTCTCTTTTGAATATTGTTAATAATTATCAAGCTTTAACAGTTTTTGTCGTGCAGGAAGGATTTTCTAGATTGTGGAGGGGCACAAATGCTAGCTTAGCGCTGGCCATTCCAACTGTAAGTGTCTTTTTATCAGCAAACTGTCAAGGCTTATCGTTTGAGAAATTTTCTTACATTGTCAAGGCTTATCTTTTCTCTCGATTTAAATTTTAAGTTTTTATAAAAGAAATCTGGAATTCGATTTTAAAACCCGTAAGTTTACCTTGACTTTGCATTACATTTCCGCTCTTCCTTTTGTTTTTCATTTTCCCTTTTCTATTCGCATTTTGAGGTGTGCGTTCACCCATGGACAGTTCTAAAGGATGATTCATGTCAGCCGACCCCAAATCATTTTGGGATTAAGGCTCTGATGTTGTTGTTGTTGTTGTGTGTGGCTGTGGTGCAGGTGGGAATATACTTACCTTGTTATGATATTTTGAGGAACTACTTGGAAGATTTAACCGAACAACATGCATCAAATTTGACTCCATATTCTCCATTGGTTGCTGGATCTGCTGCCCGTGTTCTGGCTTGTATCACTTGTTATCCAATAGAACTGGCACGAACCCGTATGCAGGTATATTTTCAGTCTTCAATATTCCGCCAGTGTTTGTCATTTGCATATGGTTGGTGACTAAATGTTATTGGTATCCACTATCCAGAATTATCTTGTCTTATAAAATATGCTATTTGCCAGGAACTGTACATAACTTTTGAAGTTTCGAATGCTAATTTGTTAGTTTGATCTCACTGGGGCTAAAGTTTAGATTGATGCATTATTTTATTGTAAATTCAAGAAGTAAACTCCTTAATGGATGCTAAAACTGTCTCATTTTGTTGATCTATTGGTACTTCTATAGTTCATTAGTAGACATATAGTATTTACTGTTTTCATCAATAAGGTTCATAATTACACCCCCTCCTTTGTCAACTTGTAGGCATTTAAGGACGTCCAGGCTGGTGTCAAGCCTCCAGGAGTTTGGAAAACCTTGCTGGGGGCAGTATCTCCTGTCAGAAGTGCAAATCATTATCAAAATTGTAAGTGGAGTCTCATGACTGATTAAATTAGTCCAGCCCCAGGCACATATAAAACTTCATAGCCGAATTGAAGAGTGGACTTAGATATGGAATCTGTAATAGACTATTGTTACCCTTGGTATGCGGTGGATGTTGATTGTCTGAGAAACAAACTAATATAGCCCAATCCGATCTGGCATGTTCTTTGATTGTAAATTTCCCATCTCGGATTTTTTCGTAAAACGGAATTAACCAGATTTTTTTACTGCACTACTGTACTACTATGCTTCATTGATTGCGGACCACTTGTGTTGCAAAACTTGCATTATATGATATCTAAGCTAGATCCAGGAAATTCATTGGTTTGTTCTGTCAATTTTCAGCAATTATACAACACATTTTCTTTCATTGTACATAACTTCCGATTACTATTACAGTGCAAAATTATCGTGTTTGGTGGACCGGTCTTGGAGCTCAACTGGCTCGCGATGTTCCTTTCTCTGCTATTTGTTGGGGAGTACTTGAACCTGTAAGACACGTACCTATCATCTTGTGGTGTTAATTTGTTATCAACAACCACTTGTTTAAGATAATGCTGACTCCTGTCATTTCAGATCCGCAGAGAAATTCTAAGTCTTACTGGTGATAAAGTGAATGCAGCTAACATTTTAGGAGCAAATTTCGCTGCTGGCTTATGTGCAGGTAGTCTTGCTGCCTGTGCTACTTGTCCGCTAGATGTTGCAAGAACACGGAGGCAGATAGAGGTTATTCATCCTTATATCTTTGTCATCTTTGTTGATATGTGTTACTTCACTATAAGACAGGTATGGATAATTTTGTCCCGTTCGTGTCTTGCAGAAAGATCCTGTTAGGCAGATGAAGATGACGACTAGACAGACATTGATGGAGATATGGAGGTATGTTGTATCTGCTCATGTAAGATTAATTGTTTCTGTTGAATTCCGTGTTCGCATTCTAGTGTTGTACTGAATCATATTTTGGTTTCCTTATTTTTAGGCTTATATACCAAAAATGTTCCATAAGTTCTTCATTAAAGTTCAAAAGTTTTAAATTACTTTAATTAGCACTGAGAATTACATGAGTGTTGCAAGTTTTGCGACGCACTGGCACACCAAGTAGATAAATGATGATGAGTGCCCCCATGCATCACAATTCACAACTGTGCTTGTGGTGAATCAAATGCATGCCTTGGTGCATTTTGTGCACCCCATGATCCTCCACATGCATCAAAGCCTTGCATACTAGTTACCACAATGATCAAGTAAAAAGCATAACTGAAACCTAGTACGCTTCCAAAGTGCTCATAATGTGAGTATGTGACTACTAGTTAGTCTCAGAAACCAAATAATCCTAATATGTTCGGTTGTTACGATATTTTCGAGCATCTCTAAACCAAATAATGTGGACGTCAAAGATACCGTATTTGTCGCCATGTCTTCCCATACATGTTCTTTAGAGCATTTATCAGTGTCAATGTCGTATTTGCACTCATCACATTGAAAGCGACGTCAGAGCTTGCCTGACAAATATGTTCACATTCAGCCTTCCCATGGACCCAGGTGTACTGCCTTCCCCGTGAAGATTTATTGATCTGATCATTAACCCAACCAAGAATTCTCTCTTCAACTAAACCACCCTTTTTCTTGGGTGGCTCATGTGCGCCTATGACATTTGAGGAATTGTACATAGTCGTCCTACTCGGAGTAGTCATGTGACTCATGTTTGCCTCTTTGAGACAAAGATTAGGTGACGGTACCTGGTATTCTTATAGCCGTACTAAACCTAGAGGTAGTGTTTACAACAAATATTAAACACTCGTAGAGATGCATTAATTAGAGGTAAACCTTGCCAAACTGACCCGGTCTGGATGACCCGATCCGTACCCGCCCTGACACCTCTGAGAACCCGAACCCGAACTTGACCTGTAACCTGTATCGACGCGATTAAATATGACCCCGGCCCGAATGTTTTATTGTTGTACACGGTCCATTATCCCTAAATAACTTGGAAATAGCTGACCTGAATATGACTCGGCCCCGGCATGACCTGAATTTTTGCAAACCGAATGTGATCCGACCCTGACCCGGTTCACCCGTTTGCCGGGTCTAATTAGATGGTCTTTTACCAAATGTCCATATTGTTAAAACTATTTACCAATTTAACCATTTTGTTAAACCAATTGCTGAAAGACGGAATTCGATTTTAAAACCCCTAAGTTCACCTTGACTTTCCACTACATTTTCGTTCTCCCTTTTTGTTTTTCATCTTCCCTTTTTTTATTCGCATTTTGAGGCGTGCGTTCACCCATGGACGGTTCGAAAGGATGATTCATGTCAGCCGACCCCAAATCATTTTGGGATTAAGGCTCTGATGTTGTTGTTGTTGTTGTTAAACCAATTGCTAAACTAGCCAAAATCACACATAAATCCCAGAAAATAAACGAAGAAAATCTAAAAGACGATTAGTCTTCCGTCCTTGAGAAGTTCTACCCATAAATAAGCAAGAGCTAAAACCTAGACGACTAGACCATGAGATGTGTTGCTTCAATGATAGATTCCTTGAAATGCTTGTTCGGATGTATATTTTGGGCATATATGCCGCCGTCTTCTACCTTTTAAAATTGTCCCATAAAAAAAGTTAATGGTTTATATGTTCCGCATTAGGGTCCCAGTTATGAAAAATTAAATTGCACTGTAGACGAATGCTAATAACATCTTGTGGTGCTGTTGATTTAGCACAAGTCATGATTGATTTCAGTGATTTGCCATTACATTTTCGCAATATTTTGTTGAGGTTTCTATATGTAGATAGGGGAATTTAAAGGTCAGAGACTGTACTCTGTAGAATAATGGAATGGATCTCTAGCGAAGGAAACAGAGGGACGGTGCGAGGCAGTATAGGAATTTTGTTTCAAGGTTTAATGATGGTTTCCGTCATTTTGGAAACTAGTTTTGAACCTTAATTCGGAAAACAATTTAATTCCAATGGTCGTTTTGACAAAAAGATCCTTAACTAGACAACAAAATTGATGTAGCTTTTCAGATGCTGTCATGATTCTTGATAGCTGCAAAATTGATGCATCATTTAAATCTTTACCTTAGAACGTCCATAAGTTTTTAGGCTTTCCAATAACGTTCCTTAAGTTTCATGTTGCGAGTATATTAAACTACTTTGATTAGAACTTGGAAAATAAACATTTTTGAAGCTTCACAAGCACCAGGCAAAGGTATATAAATCTCTCTTCCCTTAAAAAAGTAAAATAACCATTTGTTAACTTGACAGGGATGGTGGTTGGAGAGGGCTCTTTGCGGGAGTCACTCCTCGAGTTGCTCGAGCTGGTCCATCAGTTGGGATTGTGGTCTCATCTTATGAGGTGGTCAAGTATGCCTTATATCATCGACATGTGACTGGCCAAGATACTTGGGGATAATGAACACTCCCGGATTGCGCAAACGCTTTTCTGGGAGCCACTTTGCCAAATCAATTTCCGAAAGTGGAGGTTGCTGGATATTTGCTCGGTTAGTTGGTTTCACTGCTGTAACCTAACCTTGTTCTCCTGCTCTCAATTTCTCTGATTCTTTACTTCCCCAGCATTTTTGTAGTTTTTAACTTCAAAAAGAGAATGAACTCGCAGGAAGCCGCCATACAGGAAAAAAAAAATCTTTTAGAAATGTGCAACAGTTGTATAAATAAGTATTTCATTTGTAAATGAAAGCAATATTCTTATATAATCAATTGTTTTTCCATTAGGTTATTGGTAATTCATATGGTATATTGGTATTTATACTATACTTTACATTCCAGCCAATTATATAAATTTTCAATTTCTGTTGCATATTTTGGAAAATCAAAATTTATTCAATTTGTTGTAATGCGGAGAGCATGAGCTTCGATGAAGAACTTGAGAATAAGCATAACGAAAGCTGAATTATGTGATATGCAACCGTACTTTTTTTTGTAAGAGAAGGTAAAAAAGTTTAGAACATCAATCTCGGCATTACTACCTTTGGACCTATTCTATAAGCAACTGCTTTAATCCAAGACCTTGTCCACTCTGCTGAGTG
Organism: Silene latifolia; assembly: GCF_048544455.1. Taxonomy (NCBI): domain Eukaryota; kingdom Viridiplantae; phylum Streptophyta; class Magnoliopsida; order Caryophyllales; family Caryophyllaceae; genus Silene; species Silene latifolia. The sequence continues at coordinate 26,796,310 of NC_133533.1, read as the reverse complement.
TTTGTCCGTTTAACAAGGGTAACTAATATTCTTACAGTAAACTGTCATTTTCCGCAATGCTTCCTAATTCTTCTACATCATCGATTTATCTGTAACACTCAAGAGCACTATATGCCCCCAGGAGAAACTTCCGGGAAGCTAAAAATCTATAACCGTCAATTTACTTGGGTTCCGGAAGCTAAAAATCTAAAATCGGCATTTTACTTGGGTTTGGATCAAAATAAAGTTGCCAGAAGCTAAAAATCCAATTTGCAGAGCTATTAACAGTCAATGTCAATGTCAATGCTCCCGAAACGATCAAGGTCGTCAATTGGCATTGTTTCTAGTCATTAGCATTTGCCATATTGCTATTTACTTGTATGAGGACCTTGAAAAAATCGAAAATTTCTCGAGATTTGGCAACTTTTCTTTAGTTGTGACTCGTGAGTGACCATGCAATGTCACCAATACGCACAATAAACATTAAACCCAAAGGCTAAACTCAAACTGAGCACAAGTAGAGTTTGCGTAATTCTGTACATAACTTTATATAATAGGCAAAGTTAGTCCCACGAGATGTTGACTGAACGAACGCACACCTAAGAAAAAAGGGGGAAAAAGAGAGAGAACGGCTTGTATTAGACCGGCATGTTTGGATCGACCATTCCAGCGGCACTTCCTTCCCCAGACATAAGGTGGTCTGGATCCTGAAAAATAACGTGTTTGTCAGCATAATTAGAGACGGAAAAATACTTAAAATAGTTAGTAATTGATTAGATAGAAAATAAAAACTAGAATACCTCCATTCCCCATTTGATATAATCTGGGGATTCACAAGCTTTGTATTCATCAACCAAGGTTTCGAGTATGTCCCTTGCTTCATCAAGTTCGGATAAATCATTGTCCTGACCATGTTCCATATGTAAGAGATTAGAGCAAACAGAAGAACTTATACCCACTACAAGATACTGACGGCCATTATCAATAGCGGGAGTTAAAAACTGGTAGTGCCGTTATGGAAATTGATCACTCACGAACAAGATTAAGCAGAATGCAAATGTCTACTAGATTGATAACCACTTCACGGTAGAGCAGTAGAGCTAGCAAAAACTAATCCGACCCGAGAAACCCTACCGAAATGCCTATAACTCCACCTCAGGCAATACAACCTGGAAATTTGGTGAACCGAAACCGTCTGAACTTGAACTGAGGCCAAACTGATAACCAATAACAGCCCTACTTGCCAACCCTAACCTTAACGAAAACCAACTGAAGACGACCCGTGACCCGATTTTGTCTAAACCCAATGGATGACCCAATAACAAGGTTATATCAGCTGTGGGATTAGTGTAATATTTTCAGATGTGAGATTGGTCTATAACATTTTCTTATGAGCTGCTGAACAAAGATGGATAACAGTGTGAACTTGAAAATACAAGCTAAAATATATGCTAATAAGCTAACCGATAATAAACCGGACTGAACCTGACACGACCTCTCACTCAGTTAAAACCTGATCTAGAGATGATTCAACAACCACCCCACTCGATTCAAACAACACTATTGACCTGACAAAATCAAAACCCAATATGACCCAATTTGTAACCGACCCGATTAACCACATTGCCACCTGAACGCATGGATCATTGGACCTAGACAAATATCAGAAAGAACGAACTGAAAATGCAAAATGACGTCATGATCGGTGGTTTTAATATCCTAAGTTTGGATACCGTAAACATCAAAACTGCCCTTGTGGCCTTTTCACTAAATTAAAAAATAAATAAAGGCAAACTAATAAACTCAAGGTACATTGACAGCGGTCAGTTAAATTAAATAGGCAACTGCATGGTTTACGTTGACTTACTGCAAACATTGGAAACTTTCGGTAGTTGTCCAGGAAAGCTTGTTTCTTCCGCAGCTTATCATATTGACCCAGACATTTGCTAAAGAGATGTCGAATGCTAGTGTGGCTTGCCAACATGAGACCGCTTACCTAATAAACACAAACATTATACTTCACTTGAGAAACAAAACACATAAATCAGATAGACTGTGTGTCGTATGCAATGGCTTGAGAAAGGCGAAATAACCAGGAGTCCAAGACGCTAATGTCTTACCCGATGAGCTGTTTGGACATATGGTGATTTTCTCGATAGAGCAACCTGGAACACCAGAAAAGTGAAAGACAACCAATTAGAAGGTAGGGATTATAACAAAGTAAATGAAAAAGAAAACACTGATACATTTCATGTATGTCAATTTAAATTAAGACCTGGATGCTAGCAGGGCCCCACTCAATAAAATTGACTAGCTTTCTTTCACGGATTCGCTGCAAACTCTCATGAACCTGGTCACAAGAAAGGGAGATCAGGGAGCGAAAGAGAGAAATGGTGCTATATATATATATTCGGAAATGAACAAAAAACAGCTCAAGCCAATGTATTACTACTATAAGACATATGTACGCATGCATAGAGCAAAATGACTGAGTGCGTTTCTGTAGGTTGCTTACATTCTCAGTTCAGAAGTCTAATGAACATCAGCCCCTTAAATCACAAAATAGCAATCACACAGTAGCTAGAAGCCTAGAATACAAGATATTTAAATTTTACCTGTGTTGGGTCCACTTCTCCTTGGATAATGTTTAAAATTGATATATACTTTGCCTGACTAGCTTCTTTGGTACGAGCATACGAAGAAACCATAATGTTCTTGGTCTGCAGAAAATATTATTGTCAGGGCAAACCATTATGTATGTTACTGAGCTCAGTAGAGTTTTAAAGCAAAACATGCCTGAAGAAGTCTTCTCATGACATCGAGTACAGTTGTTTTTCGAATAACATTAGCCTGCATCAGATTATTATAAGATCTAATCAGTAACCAAGTGAATAAACTAAATCCGACATCAACGAGTTCCTAGCAAAATTACATGATGGCCTAGATATAAAGAACAATTTAGTGTATCTGTAGATTCTGAAATTGAACTAGATTTCTCTCACGAGAATTTACCTGCCGCTCGACAGTCAGTGGTGTATATCCCGTCATTAGGAAATGGCATCTCGGTGTTGGAATTAAAGAAGCAAGAAGACCAACCAAATCATTATTCATGTATCCAGGGTAACGTAATGTGGTGGTGCTGGCTGACATTACGGTAGAAACCAGTGAATTTGTCTCAGCGAAAGTAGGATTGGACAAATGGAGTCGTTCTACAGCAATTCTATTAAGTGCAGTATTGTCGAGAACAACAACACAGTCCGCATTTAGTGTTAGCCGCTTAAGTGTTAGCAGAGAGTTGTATGGTTGCACCACAACGTCACTGATCTCCATCTGATTTGGGAACACGCTGTATGTCTGTATTAACTTTTTGCTATAACGATCATTTAGGGTCTCCAGGAGATATGAACCCATACCTGCAAAAAATAAGAGTTAAGTGAGAACGATATGCACTGGAAAAAAGAACATTTGATCATCGGTGATAATGGCTTCGCTCACTTATATGCATCATATGCAAGCGTAATGTAGTGACAGAATTTTTCACTCCAAAATTCAAGATCCATAGGTAAAAGAAAAAAAAACCTTGCTACACTCTTCTATCTCTTCATTGACGTTCATGTAGAGAATAGATTCGTTTAGAACTGACCTGACCCTGTTCCTCCAGCAATTGAATGGCACAGAACAAAACCTTCAAGGCTATCACTTCCATCAGCTTCTCTATCAATCATATCCATGATATCCTCCTCAACTTCCTTCCCCTAAATGCACAAGACCAACTATATTTAATGAAGGACTCGAAATAACAATTCTCAAGAGTAATACAACAAGCTATAAGAAACACCAGCCAATATTGAAGGATAAGAAACACTTTCGGAAGATGACAAGTATGAGCATACGACAGGAATCCTGCTAAACAATTAAGAGAGAAGAATAAAACAGACTGAAGAAAGAATCCAGAAACGCAAAGAAATTTGAACAAGATGTCAGACTTGGTGAATAGAGCTAATGAAAATCACTCAATACATTCATACTTGCCTGAAATCACCAAAGTATTTTAGAAAATACAATTTATGACAATGTTTCTTTTAAATACAAACAGATACACTCAATCAAAGATACTGCTACAAGGGACCTGAACCGTCAGCAAAAGGCTTCAATAATTTGAGTTATCGTTGTGAAAAGAGCATATTCCACTAAACCACAATAGTTGAAATGTGAAATAAGTAAGAGAGCTGACGAATCACAAAATGTCAAAAGAATTCATCTCATACTCAAACTGAGTCAAGTGTTGAAGCAGTGGACAATTAAAAGAGTCCAAAAAAATGTGTCGCGCAGAATAAAAGCCAGACCTATGGTATAAAATTTGAGGAACGTTGAAAACGAGAATTTCGTATAACAAGATAACAGATAGCTGGTGCAGGATGAACAGAGATCAATAAAATCCGTATTTTAAAAAGGAAACGGACCTGATGATATCCACTAGCCCAATTGTTCCCAGCACCTCCACCATGATCGGACAAAAAAACATTTTCATGATTGTAGAGGTTTCGGTATTCACTGTTTTGTATAGTATTAATTACTCGAGGCTCCAAATCTATAAGTAATGCTCGCGGTATGTAGTGCTGATCGTCAGCTTGGTAGAAGAAAACATCTTTCCTGTCACCTCCCTGCAGACATGACAACAGGTCAGAATTAACAATAGATATTCTAATTCTAGAATCATAAGCAACAGACAGACTTAGACAGCCCAGTTAATCTCATTCTCAATTATGAGCAAAGCAACTATAGCAGTACACATTGCTCAAAAGATGAATTAATAAACTGAGCAGTATAGCCCTATTTAATTTTTTCCATTTCACACAAGCCCGGTCTTTGAACAGTGTTTTATTCCTCATATGTTCATGAAGAGGCACATAAGCCAATAGATGCAAATGCAAAAGAACTGGGGAAATTCCTTTAAGGATATATAGTTGTATAGTTTCTACCGAACTCATAGCACCTAATGCCTTTCACAACAACCTACCTCATATCCTCACTCACTCTTTGATCTACTTTAAAATTGAAAAACACATCACAACAACATGATCCCGGTGCCTCACGACTCAAGAGCCTTGCAAATAGCGTGGTGAGGTGGCCATATATACACAGCCTCGCCCCTATTCTAACGGCACAAAAATACTGTTTTGAAACAATCCAAAATGATTAGTGCGATAAGATTTTTTGTATCAAGTAACTCTGCTACATGAACAGGGTAATCTGCAAACTACTCATATGTTCCTTAGTTTGACAAGCTAGGGGACAACTTAGCATTCACCTAAAATTCTGAAACTATATTAGCAGTCGATATTATAAGCTTACAGCTTCATACTTGAAACAAATGATGTACCAATCATATCAAGTTGTCCATCTGACAACATCCTTTTTCTTTACAAATCAAATACTCCCTCTAATTCTTAGGAATTGCTCCATAATTTACTTTTGGCCTATTTCTAGAATCGCTCCTTTTCCATTTTGAGCATATTTAACGAGGCTAAAATTTAATGTTGAGACAGTGAGACCGACTACCTCCTCACATCCTAAGATTTCATCTTTTTGCAGAAAGTAAATGGAGCAATTCCTAAGAACCGGGAGGGAGAACCAAACAACATGATGAATATAGTAATATTTGCAACTAACAAACGTGTAGGTGACCTAGCCAGTGAACATTAAACGCAACCTAGTACGATATCGTCCGAAATGGGAAGAAAAACATCAAACATAAAACTTCCGATTCTAGCGACAACAAACGTGATTAAAAATTGCCATCTAATCCAAACCCAATTAACCATAATTTTACACTAAACTCACTTAATCGCAATTGAATTTTATAATCGCAAACCCTAATTCGTCAATACAAATTCACAACCTTGATAATTTCTAACATCACGAAAAATTACAATAAATTAATAATAATACAGAAAATGAAAAGAAAAGCGAGAAGAAACCTGAGTAGCGAAATCTTCGAGGATGCCGTCTTTACTAATACCATGTTCAAGACAAAGTTGTTTCCAGAACTCCATTCCGATTTGATTTCCGCATTGTCCTACTTGTAATGTTATGATTTCTCTCGGCATTTTGGGGGATTTAGGGTTTAATGTTCGTCGAAATTGAAATTCTAGGGTTTTTGATTTGGGGGTTTTGTATTTTGCACTCCCTCACTAATCGCTACCCTCACTCCACTAGTAGACCGTACTATTATATTATTATTTTTATTGATTTTATTAAAATTGGCGCGGAATTGCTTTTGAAAAGAGAGGGGAAATTAATGATGATGATTTTAGTTAAAGTGAGGAAAGTAGTTTGCTAGTAGTTGTCCATTGTGATAAAGAAAGGCTAACTAACCAAAAGCAATTTTGAGTATATTGATTTTAATAATGAATAATGATTGTTGTATAGAGATAACTAAATATCGAATTTGGGTTGCAATTATTTCACCTGAATTCAGTTTGAATATGCGAGATTAAGGTTTTATTTGAACGTGCATTGATTTTGACGGATATTTTAGCTAGTTGTTTTTCATGCAAGTAATATACTTTGTATAGCTTGCTTTATGAATGCCATTTGGTAGAAGACAGTCGTACAAGTCAAAAGTAATTTACCTTCGTTTGGATGCAAGTCGGAAAGAAAGGGGAGAGTACATGGATAGCGGGGAAAAAAGGCTTAAGAGGGTCATTTTATTTACGTATATAAGTATATAACGGTGATTTATATTTTTATACGTATACGTATAAATTTGACTAGACAAAAGGAAGGGAAATTCATCCTTCTATTTTTCAAATCTCTATTTACCGAGTGATTCAACTTACTAATTAACCAAATAACGAAAAAACATCGGCCTCTTGTTCCTTGGAAATTCGTTCATCCAAACTTTTCATCTCTAATTTTCCCCGATCACCTTATTACTAATCAAATAACGGAAAACATCTGCCTCTTTTTCCTTAGGAATTCATTCATCCAAACATCGCCATAGCCCATAACTGACGAACCCATAGGTTTTAAGCTCCAATGACAAACTTTGGACTGTGGTCAGCATCACCAGAAGTAGGAAGCCCATCTAGAGAAAGCAAGCAATCAAGCTTCCCTTCAGGCATGGCTTCGTAATCGGCTCGGGTGTCCCTTGGGGTAGTTCAGTGGCATTTTAAAGATGTGCATCCTCCATCCCATTGATGACCTCCTTGCTCACCATTAATACTCCGTCTTGATTCTTGCCTCGCCGTGCTACATGCTCCATTTTTCCTTGCTGCTTGTCTATTCATGTAACATACAGAGTATAAAGTTGTCACACTTATATACGAATAGTTATTTATAGGCATATATAGTTTGCGAAGTAACTTAGTTGTATCTATGACTTTGGTTCAAACCCGCCACTATCAAATCATCATTGTGCCGTCTTTTACATTAGGAAGAGACGGAAAGAGTATGACTTAATATAATTAACAAGCAACTCAGACTAGTACAATTATATCTAAATCTAGGACATGATTTCCCAATACATGTAATCTTAGCCAATAGATTCACGACATGACTATAAAAGTCCAACACGAATGTTATTTGCGTATAAACATGAAAATTTTGTAAATTTTCCATAAATGAACATCCACGGAGTCACCGCTGCCAAAAAAAAAAAAAAAAAAAAAAAAATCCACGGAGTCGTGTTTTTAAATCAATGATTAAAGATAATCCTTCAGTATACTGTATATATATGAATTATGAGGCAGACAATAGGATTTGCTCAACGCCTAACGGCCCTAAACCAGTAGTGTAACTTCATATAATCAGTTTATCAGTGAATACAAACTTGTGCAAGCTACCAAAAAAAAAAAATTACAGCAAACACGCCAGGTGACGTGTTCCTTTCCAAACCTACGGGGCTGTGGCCCAAATTTCCGATCCTATGTGGACCCTATTTCGATAAATATTTTTTATATTACCACATTTTGCTATTTTTTTATTTTATTTTTGTGCATTATTTAAAAATAAAAAAATAAAAATTCAAAATATTATAGTAGTAGTTTTAAGTATGCCAGGTGAGCATATAGAATATATAAAAAAAAAACCACAAAACCATTCTACATTAGGTAAAAAGTGTAGTGAGATTTTTAACAATTGCTAAAAATAGAAAAATGTTAACATCTCGCCGTGGAAAATTAACTGAAAAAATGAACAGAATAGCAATGAAAAGATATTACAGTGCAGAAACAAATTTTAGTTTCAAATAAAAATCCTATGATTTCCAGATTTCCATCCCAATATGATCAGAATTCTTCTGTAAATTTGCTAAAGATAGTTGTCAGTTGTCACTACAAGTTCATAAAAACTCACATGACATTACAAAATCCTTAAAATCAATAACCACAATATCAGCAAGAAAAACTTGTTAATTCTAGCAATCAAATCTTTAGAGGGGAGGGAGTGTTTCCAATTTCTCCTTAATGCTCCAACATAATTGGAGTATAACTTCTGATCATTCGTATTTACACGTTATCCGTAAATCCAAATTGCGTAAAACATATTAATTACCATACCTGTGTTCAGAATCCTGCAAAACATGGAGCAATTCCGGCAGATAGGCGAAGTTTTGGGAAGCCTAAAAGCGTTGATGGTATTCCAACACGAGATTCAGGTGAATCAAAGGCAATGTTGCTTTCTCCTTGATGCTTTTACATTGGCTTACGAGACAATTGCAGAGGAAATGAAAGGAAACTTGAGATTTGAAGAAAGACATACCAAATGGAAAGTTCTTGAGCAGCCTATGAAAGAGCTCTACAAGATAAGCCGAGAGGCTGAGGCATATGTTAGAAAATCCTTCGAGAACAAGGATTGGTGGGCTAAAGCCATAACATTGTACCAAAACCGAGATTGTGTAGAACTCCACATTCACAATTTGCTGTCTTGCATGCCAAATGTAATTGAAGCTATAGAAACTGCTGGAGAATACGAACATGAATGGTCAAGGAAATACCAACGTGAATGGTTCGATTCAAAGCTCTTCCAGTGGAAATATGGGAAGCAATATCTGGTTTCTACGGAAATCTCCAACCGTATTGATGGAGTTTGGAATGAAGACAGATGGATTCTACTTGATAAAATTCGGGAAAAAAGAATACCTCGGTCTAACAAGTATACTGAGCAACTCGCGAATCTTCTCCTGAAAAACTTGGAACCCATGGACGATAAGCTTTTACCGTGTTCATTTTTACTTGGTTCGAAGGACTACCAGGTGAAGAGGCGGCTGGGAACCAGTGGTGAATACAAAGAGATCTCATGGTTGGGTGAAACTTTTGTTCTTCGACATATTAGAGGGAATGATCAGTATTTAAATCCTGAATTGTCCCATCTATTATCTCTCTCTCACCCAAACATATTGCAATATTTTTGTGGTTTCAATGATGATGAAAAGAACGAGTATTTCATGATTACAGAGATGATGAGCAGGGATCTTGGTAGCCATATAAAAGAATTCTATAGTCCGAGAAAGAGAATACCACTTTCTGTACCGGTTGCAGTTGACATAATGCTTCAGATTGCAAGAGGGATGGAGTATCTTCACTCGAAGAAAATATTCCACGGGGATTTAAATCCTTCAAACATACTCGTCAAACCAAGAGGTAGCTCTTCAGAAGGTTTTGTCCATGTAAAAGTTTCAAAATTTGGTCCATCATCAGTAACGACCCCCAAACATAAGAAAATTAACTCAAGTGAGGCACTATCATATATCTGGTACGCCCCAGAAGTCCTAGCAGGACAAGAGGAATCAAGACATGACGTAGATACCAAGTATAGAGAGAAGTCGGATGTGTACAGTTTTGGTATGGTATGTTTCGAGCTTTTGAGTGGAAAAGTCCCTTTTGACGATGCTCATCTGCAAGGAGAGAAAATGACTCGAAACATTAGGGCCGGAGAAAGACCACTTTTCCCACATCACTGCCCCAAATTCATGATAAATTTTACAAAGAAATGTTGGCACTCGGACCCACATCAACGGCCAACTTTCTCATCCATTTCCCGAATACTTCGATACATAAAAAGGTTCCTAGTAATGAACCTAGATCATAGCTATCCGGATGCTCCTGTACCTCCAGTTGATTACTGTGATATTGAGTCAGCCTTTCTAAAGAATTTTCCTTCTTGGATGATCAATGAGGCACAACCTGTTTCGGAAATCCCACTTCAGATGTTTGCATATCGAGTCATGGAAAGAGAAAGATGTATGAGTCATTTCAGAGATATCAACGAATCTAGCAGTGACGGAAATTCAATGTCGGGAGATGAGCATGTGGCCAATGCAGATGATCCTTTTATACCTGTCTCGGAGACAAAAATTACAGTTCGTCACGAGTCTATTAATGAAAGGCTTTCAACCGCTAGGAGATCACCAGATACAAAAGCAAATAGAAATCCAGGTATGTCAATTTACCATTGGATATTATATATGTAAATATGTAGTTGTTACTCCTTGCTCCACTGAATATTGAGCAAAAAGGGAGTTGGGAATAGCTATTTTAATTGGGAAGTAGCACTTCTTTTAATGCAACTCCTACGCAATTTTTATTGCGAGGGTTTCGGAAACAACCTCTCAGTGTTCAAGTGTTGTAAATAAAGGGGTAAGGTTGTCTACATCCAACTCTCTTATTTATCCTACTGGCAGAAGCATGAGTCATTAGGATAATAATGTTTTTAGGGAGTTGGAAGAAGTTTCAAAGAAAGACTACAACAAAAACAACCTACGAGATTAGTAAAAAGCTAAGTTTTATTTATCTATTGCAGGAACACCAAAAGGACGATTATTGAGGCCTCCAACACTTGCAAGGAATACACGTAGTTTACATTCATCGCCTGAAAACCACATGACTGTCGTAAGCCCCAGAAAATGGAGGAAGTCTGGGCATGCATCAGACTCTGAGCTATCGTAGGATTCAATTACAGTGTAGTGCTAATCAACTGTAACATATTCCATTCTACGAGCTAGTTTTCATAGTTCTCTGTACACTTTGTATATAAAATATGAAAACACTTCACAAATTCTAATTGTTCTCTTCTTGTTTGACCTGCATAATTAGTTAGGAAAAGAAACTAGTTTACCTTAGTGTTGCTAGTTTATAAGTAGGTTTGAGACAAGAAAATCCTATACTAGTATCAGTTTGGAATTAAAGCTCATTACTAAAACGAGCCAAAACACCTTAGATGAGCAATTTGCATAAGGCGCAACTAATGAGGCTCACTACTATGTAAATTTCCATATTTTTTCATCTAGTTCGCTGTAGCCTACCCTTTGCCCACTATACCAATATTTTATTCTTTACAAGTTAACCCCCTCTCAATCCTAAAAAAAGGGTATTTTTGAACAATTTTATTCAAAAATATATACAAATTTGTTCGCAAAAGAAGCGTGCCTTGTGTGCATGAGGCTCACACCTTGATCCCTTGACAACGTGGTGCGCCAGGATCCTTTTAATACCAAGCATTAGGACTTCTTTTTTTCACGTCAGCGGATATATGAGATATAAGCTTGAACTTCAAAGCTAAGCTGCAAATGAATTCTACATCCACTGACCCAGAAGATCATGTAAATACCACCAAGTATTTCCAGGGCAGGGGGTGTATACAGGAGTTACTGTTACTGCTTGCTGAGTATACCTATAATTCTATAAACTTGCCCTACAGTCAAGAATCAAGAATGTTCCCTGAGGCCATTCCCTCACAATGCTTTACAAATCGTTACAGAATAACGTATCATAGATTCCTAACGTTTTAGGGTGTGTTTGGATAGCAAAAGTGGAGGGAAATGGATGTGGGTGTTTGGATACAATTTCCTTCCAAATCTTGCCTATTGTGGAGAGATTTTGATTTGCCTTTGAGGAGGGAAAATGGATCCCTCTAAATCTCTCCCCCTCCATTTCCCTCCACCCTTATTTGCTATCCAAACAAGGGATTTTAAATCCCACTCTCCCTCCTTTTCTTTTCCCTCCAAATTCCTCAATCCAAACACACCCTTAAAGTTGGAGTAGTATGAATATTTTCGAGTTTCCACAAAGAACAGCAAAACGTCAGGATAGTCACAGAAAACGTTCAACAATTCAGTATACTCGCTACTCAGTACCTCTCACCTTGAAACACCATTCAAGTGGTGTTTTGTACCCTCTCGGATCAGAAAGTGGATTTATTATTATTACAGTATCAAACTGAAGGTATAGATGGGTTGATACCTTAAACCCCATTCCTGATAAATTAGTCAAATCAGTGATTCTTGTGTGAGACCAACTCAAATTTTTACAATTCTCCATTTAGTTATACGGTTCAATAGTGATTTGATGTGTGAAACCGTCTCATTTGAGTTTTTGCCTTGACTTATCAGGCAATATCTACAACCACCAACCAATACACATCTGACAACCTAAGTCATTTTGCTCGAGATCGTCCATAACTCTACCTTCCTTCTCCCTCATTACAATTACCAAAGTCACAAGTTTTCCATTCCAAATTACCCTAAAAATCACAAATTCTCATTGAAGACATGACAAAATAATCACAACCCGAAAAGCGTAAAACTTCAGTCACAAAATGTGTACTAATCACTAATTCACACTACTTTTCAGGCATGCGCTTAATCAAGCAATTCCATTCCAATACGGTCATCAATAAATCATCAATGAAAGCCTGCAATTGCCTGAAAATGTCAGTGCACCGCGATAAATTATTGAATAAGACTGTCTTACACAATAATTATTGGCACACCACATAATCCTCCCAAAATCCTTCTAAACTCTTAAATTAACATTAGAAAATCATAACTTGAAATCTTCAACTAATTATCCCCAAAGTGCAGTAATCATTACTCATGAATTGTGCAATTAATCGTAACAAAGTGCATCTCAATTCACAAATTCACAATCATAATTATTCCACAATCATAATTCATATTCTCAATCAACAAAAATCCAAATATCAAATATTCAAAAGTAGAATAAAAAACCGATGTCTAAAAGTTTACCACAAAAAATTAAGAAGGTAATTAGGCTAACCTGATGAACAACTTCATGTTTTCTAATCAACTAAGATCAGTGTAAATTATCTTAAGATGGTAAGTGAAAGTGAAAGTATAATATTTGCTCGATATTCTGCGTTCCTTTTTTCGGTATTGCTTTTTCACATACGGACTTTACTTTTTCACATACACTTTTTCATTATATTTCCATTTAATACCCTTCTTACTTACAACTAAGTAAATTAACTCTTAGATCAAATTTTTCCTAAAGACTTCATCTAATTGTTTCAAACTTTCAACTGAACAATGTATCACAATTCTCCAATTAATGAGATAATTTACTTATTTATCAATTATTAATATTATTTAATAAGTTTTATTAATCTAATCAAATTTAATTTGTTTGTCAAATAATGAAATTAGGGTTTGTTGAGTTGTGCGATTTCGCGGTGGCTGGGAATGGGGGATAAATTTTACTAAAATGTCAGTTGGCACTTTCTGCTTCTAGATCGTGCGTGGTTTGGATGAAGTGAATGTCTATTAGCAGATGCACAGAGAACATGACTTCATAGAAAAGAGATAAAGGGCTTATTGTTGCTTGCAATTTTTACAATGTAAACGTATTTGAATTTGAATGATCATTATAGCTTTTTAATTGTTGTGATTCGTGTTGTAGTCGAAAAGAATTGAGAAGCAGATGTGAAAACCAGGAAGTTCTTGTACAGTCAAGTAGCTTGATTAAGTCTGGTAGAATAGACCTATCAAGAGCAATGCAACTGTCATGGCAGCCAAGGTATGCCGGAGGGGTGGTACGCCGGACAGAAGGAAAGAAAGGAGTAGGTTAATTGGTTTGAGTTGGGGAGAAGAAAAAAGTGATAAGGGTAAAATCGCAAAAACTGTATGTAAAAGAGTAAAATCCGTATGTGAAAAAGCAACAACCTTTTGGTTACCCAAGGGAACACCGGATACCCTGCAAATCTGGGGACTAGGTAAGTCATCAAAGTTGCCCTGGTAGGTGGATACTGCAGCACTTCCGTGTAGGGAGTCGAACCCGGGACCTCTCAATTCGTTGCTATTTTGCAATTCTTTGAGGCACTCCCGCGCTCCACTACACTCAAGCCACTTTGGTTTTGCGTTCATTGTTAACCCACCAATTCTTGTTTAAAACCGCTCTAATTTAAGGGTACACAAGTCTCAACTCTCAACCGATTGTTTGTCTTAAAAAAAAAAAAAAAAAAACTCTCAACCGATTAAAATAGAAGTAAAAATAAAAAGACATTGGGAGATATTTTAAGTTAAACTATCTTAAACACGGTTGATACTAGGGATGGCAGTGGATTCAGGACCCTATCCATATCCGCTGGATCGAACCCTGATGAAGCGGATATGGATCTCATTTTTATGGGTCCAATGGATATGGGTCGGATATTGATCTAGAAAAATTTACGTGAATATGGATATGGATCTGGTCGCTAAGATCTAGACCCTACCCAGATCCATATTTTTATTTTATTTTTAGATTATTAGATACTCCCTCCTATTCCAGATAATCGTCCCATTGTCCATTTTCGTCTAGTCGGGTAACTGTCCCATTGTCTATTTTTGGTAAGTGTTGTGTGGTCCAAATTCAATTCCATTTCCGTCTATTCACATAACTGTCCCATTGTCCGTTTTGTGTGGTCTAAACTCACTTTCTTAATTTTTGTGCCATTTTCACAATGGGACGGTTATGTAGAATAGGAGGGAGTATATAAGAATAATTAACGTTTATAAAAGTCATGTTTTCTTATCTTTTATTCAATTCACTTATGTCAGTTTTCTTATTTCATAGTCATTAACGAATTTAAAACCTAATTTAAATATTCGAGAAACAAGAAATAACTTTTTCATCGTAAAAATAATAATTTACGCAGTAATTTGTTACTTTATCATGATAAATATCGACATATTTTATATCCATAATTCTATTAAATAAATACGTTTTATGTAATTTTAATTGTGAAAATACATTTAGAAGATGAGGAAATTAACGAAAAAATTTGAAAAAGATCGACCCATTTATGACCCATATCCTACCCAGGTTCTGTGGATCTTATGGATCTGGATATGGGTCTGAAAATTTTGGACCCTGTGAATATGAGTCGGATATGGATCCAATATAAAGTATATAATATGAATATGAATATGGATTCTATAGGACCCTACCCAGATCTATCCATTAGCATCCCTAGTTGATACAATAGATGTGCTTTATGATTATAGAGTGAATAGTAAAAAAAAGCATACATGATTAAAATAAATTGTGTATGTGAAAGAACATTCATAAATAAGAGTTAATTTGATCAAATGATATCCATCATTTTTTTCATTTCGCCGGACCCATGGGCGGATTCAGTCCGAATTTACTAGGGCTATAGCCCTAGTAGATTCTTGGAAACATTGTTCATATACTTGCCAAAGTTGTAAAGTATCAGTTGTATGTCTGTGCCATAGTGGTTTGCAATTTACTTCCCAGTTCTGAAGACCGAAGCTCGACTCTCACTGCAAACAATGCCTGCTATTTTTTTGATTTTTTCTTATTCGCTTTTTGTTTTCATATTTTTTCTTCTTAACATCTCATATATATACATTATCTTATTCCCTATATATACATTATCTTATTCCCTTTTTGTTTTCATATTTTTTCTTCTTAACAACTCATATATATATCATCTATTTTGAGAGGCTTTCTTTTTGTCTATCTTAGTTCCTAAGACCGTTAGATATGAATCTTATTTCTTTATTGAAGCATAGGTCTCAATTTCGACTTTTTATCTCGTTTTAATGTCAAGTACACCATTTTATGTACAACAAGTGAGTTACAATCAAATTACATAATATTTTGTGTAATTATGTACATCATAAAAATGGAGTTCACTAAAATTATCTTACAAACTCAATTAAGTAAATATTAGTAGCAGAAATAACTTTAATAATTATAAAATATTCCAATTAGGGGTATGAATAATCGAGTATTACAGAGTTGATAAAATACCAATTAAAATATTTTATATCTCATGTTTAGCCAAAAATATTATGAAAGTGAAACGTAAAATATACCGTGTATATTAATATCAGGAAAAAGGCACCCTTCTAATATAATTCCAACCTCGAAAAGAACTTATTTAGCCCTAGATAGATACGATTCCTGGTTCCGCCCCTGGCCGGACCCTTACATTATCCTCATTAAATTTTTTTGCCCAAAATCAAGAAATAAATAAGAGGTATGTTTTAGGAAATACTCTGAATAAAAAGAGAAAAAACAACTTTTATTTAAAAGTAAAAAATAATTCATTAATAGAACGTCATATATACGGCACTTGAATAGCTATAATCGAAAACCAATCTTATGGAAATCAAAGAAAAATAACTTTCTTATAAACTATGAATCTAAAAATATGATCTGATAATTCGGCTCGTCCTCGCTATCTTTATGTAGCTTTTGAGGGGATCTTTCGTTATTATGAGATAAAATTTACCACTAACTTAGTTCCAAATATTTGATAAATCACTTGCACCCTTTAAAAAAACACGCTGCGAACCATCAACGAACTACTCTTGACTATATTATTGACGAGACTAAACTCACGAATGAATGGAAAACCCCCGAAATAAGGAACGGAAAAACGATTCTCACCAAAAGGGAGACTTTTATTGAATAGTAGAAGATAGATATGCATACTATTGATTGAAATTTGAAACAATTTTGGAGTTTACTATCGATCATTGATAATCAATGGAAGCTCCGCATATAATTGATGGACGTTAGGATTTTTACGGAGAGTTTTTTTTAGAGAGAATTTATTATGAATACGGAATATGTCTTAATCGCTTCACAAGTATTTGGATAAGAGAAAAAACAACTTGAATATACCCAAAATGTAAATGTATATATATGATGAAAGTCCTGTCCTTCTGGGTTAAATGGAGCTGAATTGAAGTGAGTTGTATAGAGTTGGATGGAAAATGAATTGACCAGAGATGAATAGAGCTTAAATGAGCTTAGTTGAGCTGAATGAAAGCCGAAAAACACCGGGCCTATGACATGTAATTTAGAAAACCGTAATTAATTGATGAGGACAGATGCAAAACGAAGTATGGAATATTATTTTGTTAAGAAAATGAGGTGACAAGATCAAGTAGTATCGAGTCTCGATATCACCCTCCTACGTATAACATGTAAATTCACAATGACGGACCTTCTTAGTTCTTAGACTTCTTACATACATAATGGCATGTGACAGGATTGTACCTAACCTACATATAAACATGTCCATTTTATTAATCTTTTACTCCCTACATTCCACTTTTATGATTCTCTCTCTAAAATTTAGTAGGGAGAATTTATAAACTACCAATATTACTGTAAATAACCAATGCTTATCTCAATTGAATCATAATTTTCTTTAGTTTAAGGGGCATAGATAATAGTTTACCGATTTTTCTTAAAATCAGAACAACAAGTCTTTCTTGTGACGGACATATCTGTCACAAACTTCCAACGAGTCAAGTGATATCTATGTGGGTAGATAAGACAAAACAGATTGCTACTCCCTAGTTATTATGCTTTTGTCTTATCTATCTACATGGGTAATACTTTATTCATCTGCAATATGTCCGTTATAAATGAGAATTTGTGATCATCTGAAATAGAATTGGGAACAATAAAAATACACAAATTCTCATTTGTGTCAGGTTTGGTCGTCGCAAGCTTGCGACGACCAAGTATTATCTATATGGGATAGATAAAACAAAAGCAGAATGCCTAGGAAGTAACAATCTGTTTGGTCTTATCTAGCATGGATATTATTTAATCCGTCGCAAATTTGTGACGAAAATGATAGACTTGCTAATAAAAATAAAAGGATGATTCCAAGAGGTATCATTCAATGAAATCATTGAACTTAGATACTTTATTGGTTTGAGTAAGCTCCAAGCTTTCATGATTCAATTACTTGCACAAATGTCACAATAACAACCTTATATATTTCAACATTTACAGCTTAACTACTCCCATTTTATTATTACCACCATCATCTTCCTTCCTTTTCCACCCCTAATAATCTAATTTGATCTAGGAATATATTTATCATTTCTATAATTTTTGCATCTTTTATTTCTGAAGAATTCTTCTCTTTTTCAAAATTTATTTAGATATAATCTAATTTTACTTTTTTTTGTCCCCTTCTTTGACAACCGATCTCTGCCTAGCTACCTTCCTACTGATCCGTTAAGGTACGCAAGTTTATTTTTGTTAAATATATACTCTTAATTATGCATCAATATATTTTCATGAATCGATACGATGGATTTATGTTAGCCGACCCCAAATCACGCTGAGTTATTTAAATGGGATAGAAAATTATAAAATATGGTTATTAAATACGTAGTTTGACTTGAAATTATGTCTCAATGGTTGATATTATTATTATGTGCGTGTTTTGCATGTTATCACATATATTTAAGATAGCGGTTGAGGGGTCAATCCTTATTAAAACAAAAATGGCCGAAATAACCGAGGAAGTTTGTGACGGTGATCAAATTGTGGCAATGGAAAAAGAAGAAGAAAAGGAAGAAAATGTAACAAGTTCAATGATGGGAGATGAAGCATTCCTTTTAGAGCTAAACTTGGTCATGATCATTGCCTCGTTGACTTTATCCAATCAAGAGGTTTCTGAATTGGAGGACATGGAGAAACACAATGTCAAAGATCAGGAATTAAAGGCCTTTGTGTCGAAATGCCGAGGCAGAAAACGGGACATTGATGAGCTTAGAATCCCTGATAGACGAACAACAAGAATACAACCACCAAGGATCTTAGACTCAAGGTTCACAACTACTACCTTTTACATTTTTACGAGTTTTAACCCTGTCAGCTAGTTTAGCTGATAAAGTCGATATTTACTGATATTCAGAAAAAATATGTTGCAGTTTTTTCATAATGATATTGAGTTTACTTATCTTGGTGCTTTGTGTCTTTTATTCAGGCACGGCCGGAAAATGTGATAATCTTACACACTGGTGCTAATTTATGACTTTGTATATAAATGTTGTCATGGTACGATCTTAAATCTTCAGGCGTCTAGGAGTAATCTAATAATACCCGAGTTTTGGTTCAATTAAATCAGTTTATGTCAGCATCCCCTGATCTTTTTGGGACCAAGTTTTTGTTGTTGGTGTTTGATTTTTGAGACTTGGAGACAACCACAGAGAAAGGTGGAGAACATTGTATGCCATAGTTCCCTTATAGATACAGAAAAAGTTCTTGTAAGTTGTAATATTCAGTTAGTAGAGACGGATCGAGTGAGGATGTTGCATTGTATGATAGAGTTCTTGTAAAACTTGTACTCGTATAGCCGTTTAGGCGATATAGCTATGTATAAATAACAGCATTAAGTACCAGTTTCTCCCCTGTAAAAATCTGCCGGAGAAACTGATGAAGAAGATTGTATGACAGTTTCTGTAAATTAATGTAAGAAGTACTATATACACAATTACACATATTTCATCTCTGCCCTTTTGCATTGTTTTACCTCACATCAACGGTTCCAAAGGATGATTCATGTTAGCATGAGACTAATTAAGGTAAAGCTGTAAGGTGAAAATGAGCGTATACTGTATACAAGCCTGATCTGTTGAATTTTATGAGGAAAAACTCACAGGATTATTTTTCTGAGCTAATAATGTGGTGATGCAGTGGTGATATGCTCCACTTTCATCTCTTGAACTGTTGGAACTTGAAAATTTCCATCTGCAATGATCGGAAGTCGCTTATTTGGTGGGCAATGGAAACCAGATACATTGACCTGAGCAATGGCATGATCCGGTACTTGATAGGGTCAAACATATCACAATATTGAGTACTTTACAACAATTCCATAATTTGTACAGATGAAAGTTGTGAAAAAAAAATTGTAGGCAAAAAAGAACTCTGCACAAATAAAGCAATCCCTTGACTCCTCCTTATTGCCTAATTTCGGCGTCCTCTATGATACATGGCTGATAGACGATTAAAAACCTCGTATTTTCGTACCAAGTTGCCAATCAACGGTACTGCAGTAGGCAGGATCGATGTGATGACAATGCTGAATATTTTGGCACTCTGAGGGGAAGTAGCTATCACGGCAAGATTATACGTAAAGTATATACTGAATAGCAATACTCGAAGATCCATTGCCAATGGAAACTTGCTCGTCAAGATAATTATCATGTATAGAGAAACATTCAATCCAAGCGAGTTAAAAGCAACCAGCAGAACATAGGACCACTGACTATCATACCCCAAGATTGAAGTTCCGGCAACATGGCCTTTATTATCCTGCCATGTACCACCAGGAGGAGTAATCCCAACCTGGTACGTTGCTGTCGCCACCAAAACAGCTATCACTAAAAGGGTACTCCGAACATCACTTGGAGAGTCTCTTCCGGCATGAAATTTGAAGTATTGAAGTAGATTAGATGAAGAACTGTCATTCACAGGCGTGTTACGAGTACTGCTGGAAGGAATTCTGATACGGGTGGCAAGGTCTTTAGCTTTTAAGGCTCCAGCGCCTTGAAGTTTTTCGTGGATTTCCCGATCACCGGCTTCACTTGGGAAAATTAACAGCAAATCTAATGCTGTTAAACCACTATTGTTGATTGCATTTACCTCCAGGGCCACAGGATTACTTTCTACAAGAAAATCCAAGACCTGCATTATTTATTGTTTCAGTCAGAAGATACAACTGATCAAAAGCAGCACCAAATCCGGTCGACGAAACATAAAAACATTCTCAAGACAAGAATAGAACCAATAAACTAATCTATACTGGCCAAAGCTATTATAAGACGGCCTCGTCGTTACCTGCCTTTGTTTCTTCCAGACTGCAAAATGAAGGATAGTATTGCCATGTTCATCCTTCTTGTTCAGAATCTCCCATAAATTCTTTCTCCGTATCCAATCCAGTAGAACCTTCAAACTTCCAAACTGAATGCTCTTAACAGCAAGATGCAAAGCGGTCTCTTTTTGAAAACTCACATCCTCTAAACAACCTTCACAATTTTCTAGCATTTCACGAATAACATCAACCTTCCCTCTTAGCACTGCAGCATGCAGAGGTGTGTTCCCGTCTTTTCCTTGTCGACGACAGATGCTTGGATCAACTCTTATGAACTCTTTCACAGTCTCTATATCCCCATTTGCTGACGCCAAATGCAACGGACTGTAACCATCTGCATTTAAGTCTCCTGCAAATTCAGGCTTCATCCCTAGCAATGCTTTTGTGAAGTCAAAGTGCCCGGAAACACAGGAATAATGTAAAGGATTTTCGGAGCCTGTTATGGAGACTTGGTGGAGGCTGAGCGGTTCTTACATAATTGCATGAGACTTGAATGCACATGGTTATGATTCCTAACATTGAAACACATAATTTTGAAATTTCCTTACATTCGTAAAACTGGAAATTCGGTTCTTACATGAAAGGACTTAATAATTGCGCAGACAAAATGACCCGAACATGAGCTAAATAACTCATTGGTCAGGTTTACCACAATATAAGAAGTATAAACTTTAACAAGTCATTTTTACTTGCTCACTATATTCTGAAAGTCGAAGAAAATACTCGACCATAAATGAAGAACTTGCTAAGCTGAGAAGTAGAAATGACAGTGTGCACCAAGTTCCAACTGCTAATTACCTAATCTGCCCTGATCTCAACGGAGGGTATATGTCGGAGCTCGGCCCAGTCCTCCCCATCGGGTTCTTGGAATCTTTCAGCTACAAGTGGACAATTCCTCACCTCCAGAAACTGCAAGGACGTGAGGTCCCGCAATATACCTGCAGTTAATTGGAGGTTCTCACAGTAATTTATGCGAAGGGATTGAAGAGAAGACAAGCAACCTATCCATTCTGGAAGGGCTTTAAGATTAATGAACTGTTCAAGTCCTAAGTTTTCAAGGGAGGTCAAATATCGCATCCCGTTTGGGAGGGTCTCCAATTTCAGCCATGATAATTTAAGGGTTCGAAGTCTTCCCTCTATGGATCTCCACGGCATCCCATCATTATCATCATCTTCTTCTGTAAGATTGGATATTGCCCTTAATTCTAGTGATTCCAAAGATGTTAGATGCTCCCACCCTGCTCCTCTCAAAGATCTCAACCTCCGACAATTAATGAATGTAAGGCTCCGTAGGGAAGGACAGGCCTTGAACGTCTCCCCAAGTTCTGACAAACTCACTATCTCATCATTTCCAGCTATACTAATGCTAGTTAGACCTTCCGTGGTCAATGATTTCAGGTAATCAAGGTCGCTTAATTGCACTTGCCTTAATTTGATCGACTCCTTCTCCTTACCCAAATTCGTGATCCGTAATTTTTTGTTCACACCCCATAAAGTCAGCTTTTCAAGGCTTCTACAAGCAGGAAATGATGTCAGATTAAAACTCAAAAAGACATGCAACTCAGAGAGCCGGGGAAAACAGGAATGTGAGCAATTGTTGCAGTCTATGTCTTCCCCTCTCCACCATCCTTTCAACTCCTCCATATGTGAAATTTTAAGTTTCTCGAGGGAAGGAAAAAACACTGGACTATAACTGCCATTATGGGTTGAATCCTCCATGTACTCCAATTTACCTAAATACTCAAGTGAAAGTGACTTGAGATGGAGTAGTTCGCTCAAACAAGGCAAATGCAGCAACTTGAAACAACTGAAAAGCTCAACCTCAACAAGATTAGGAAGAAAGGCGGCCCAATTATCTACTTTTCCCGCTCCCCACCACCTTAACGGGAATGTAGCTTCTAGGTAATAACATAACCGGAGAAACTTCACAGAAGGAGGTGGCTCGAGTTTTTCAATCAAAGTTTCATAATTTCTAAAGGGTGAAAACCCTATGGTCAACGCCTCAAGATGCTTCATGCCGCTCAAATATCCTCTGCTACTTTCCATATCAACCATGAAGTCTTTATGGATTTGAATTCTAATGCTTCCTCTTAGGTTCTTTAATGCTTGCAGATTTTCTAGAACTCCAACTGAACTTTCTCCCGTCGCTACAAACATGGTAAGAACACATAGACAACTCAATTGGTCTAGACCTGAAGGCATGTGACTCAAAGAATCGCAACCAGATATATCCAAGTGCCTAAGATTTGCCAATTTGGCCAAACCCTTTGGTAACTCTTTCAAGTATATGCATCCGACTAGATCTAAGGTTTGCAGATTATACAGCTTTGTAATCGAATCAGGTAGAGCCACTAGACGCCTATTACGAGATAGATCAAGATACCTTAAATGCAATAGTTTACCTATTGAATTTGGTAAACTTTGGATGTCTAGGTCATGCAGATCTAATGTCCTAAGAAACTTCCAATTTTCTACCAGTTCAGCTACCTGAAAGTTGATTTCAAACCCATCTCGAACATAAGAACGGATTTTACACTTTGAGAAAATACTTCCTTTACATTTACTTCCTATGTGAAAAAAATGATGAGCTTCATCTACAAAATTGGTTTGGATAGAACTTTCTGCCACAACACCCTTTCCTGCTACCTTTTGAGCAACATCGTGAATCAAGTCGTGAATTTTAAATGATTCAACACTTCCAATATTATTCTTTTCTACATCTTGAAAAAAACATCTCCGTAGCAAGATTGAGATATACTCCTCCCCAGCATCTTCCAGGCTCTGACCCACATCCAAGGGAACTATGTATCCCTGTGCCATCCAAAGCCTAATCAATTTCTCCTT
Source organism: Silene latifolia (assembly GCF_048544455.1). Classification (NCBI taxonomy): domain Eukaryota; kingdom Viridiplantae; phylum Streptophyta; class Magnoliopsida; order Caryophyllales; family Caryophyllaceae; genus Silene; species Silene latifolia. The sequence goes on along the minus strand of NC_133533.1, from coordinate 26,772,550 downwards.
GTTTATTCTAAAATCCTTGGGGAACAATGCGCAATAGGTAAAGCAAGTCTTTAATGGCGATTCAAGGTTATCATAGCTAAGTTTCAATATGGACATAATCTTATTATCTCCATATTTAAGCTTGGCTAATCCACATTCTTGAAATAATCTCCACTTACTTTCATTTTGACCATACAAAAGTGTTCCCACAAATTTAATAGCAAGAGGAACATTAGAGCATTGTTCAACAATCTTCTTACCAAGCTTAATCAATTCAGAAGAACGCACATCGTGTCTACCTGCTTCCCCAAATGCTCCAAATGCTGTCATCTCAAATAAACGCCAAGAATTTTCAGGAGACAATCCTTTTAGCTCGTATTTATGTTCCACATCAACCACCACTGCAGTCCTTTCAGAACGGGTGGTTACCAAAACCCTACTTCCTGCTCCACCCCCCATCAAGAATTTTCTTAAACCAAGCCACTTCTCACGATCTTCATTCCATACATCATCCAGAATTATCAAGTACTTCCTCCCTCCAAGAAAACCTAGAAATTTCCGCTGTACAAAATCCATTGTAAAACCATCGTGCTTGTCATCAGACGCTGATTCTAGAATCCTAGCAAGAATGGTTTTGACATCAAATTCGTCCGCATTTTCATCAGACACGCATGTCCATAACCTCAAGGGAAACTCGGTCCTAACTCTCTCATCATTAAACACAAGTTGGGCTAGAGTAGTTTTCCCCAACCCTCCGACTCCCACTATAGAGAGGAAAGAAACTCTATCTCGCGTACCAGAATCTAAAAGCATATGAACAACCTTATTAAGATCATATTCTCTCCCAACAACCTCGTCAGAATACACATAAGAACAAGTCTCTTCCCTTCTCTCCCTAATAGGTTGGGAGTCGACACTAAACCCAAATGTGTTGTGATTACTAGCAATATCATCCAGTTTCTTCCTAATCTTCTTAACACCTTGAGACATAGAATACGCGACACTAAGGGTATTTTTCTTAGAAGAAAATAAGTCGCGTACCTTTTCAAATAGTTTACCATCCTTATTGTGTTGCTTAAGCTCAACTAGGGTACGAAACTCGTCAAACAAATCATCAGCATCATAAACAACATCATTAAGCTTTCGGATATAGTCTTGTGCTTCGTGGGAGACTTGATTCTTAGACTCGGCATCAATGAGGACTTTCCTGATAGTCGTGATGGTGTTTTTGAGATCGTCAAGCTCTGATTTGTAGCCCCATATTGAACAAATCTCTCCAATGGCCTCAGACCCCACCACCTCAATCAGTTTTCCTGCAAGACTGATCCCTATATCCGCCATGTAAGACACTGGTGGTGATTTTCTACTCCTCTTAACCCAAAAGATTTGTTAAATAATCACTGAAATAAGAAGGGGAATAAAAAATGCATATGAGTAGGATTATGATAATGGCTGGAATGATATGAATGCTATAACCAAATAACTAACTAATAATGGAGTATTCAATAAGCTGATAGAACAGTTGATACTGACATTTACTCCCTTAGTCCCCGTCATTTGTTGTCATTTTTCATTTTTATTTTAAGAATGAACTTAATAAACAATTTGATCCTTCACACTCAATTTATTCCACTTCTCCTCTAGTAATTGACCATCTTCTCTTTCCTTGGTCTTTGTGCCTAAATCAAAGGACAGCAATTCACTGAGACGGATGGAGTAGCATGTATATACAATTATTCAACAATGACCCAAAAGAACCCAATGAGTTTGTATGCATTTAACCATTGACTTGTACTCCCTCCGTCCCGGTCAATTATTGTCCTTTGGTTTTGGCACAAAAACCAAGAAAAGAGAATGGGGCAATTACTAAATAACAAGTGGACCAAATTGAGTGTGAATGATCAAATTGCTCATCAAGTTCATTATTAAAATAAAATGGACAACAATTGGCTGAGACACCCAAAAATGATAAAGGATAACAAATGATCGGGACAGAGGAAGTAATCCTTAGAAACAAAGCAGTGGTTTGTAAATATCAAACTAACTTGCAATTGGTAAGTAACATCGAATTTACAAAACTATTTATCGGAAAAAACAATATTAGTTCTGAATTTACATTGTGTCGGGTGTACATGAATTTACACATATTAGTATTAACAGTATATCATCCATATCTCCTCAATCAAGCAAAGTATCTCCCATATCATCAAATAATATGCAATGTATTTCCTACCATTATACTTACTCAAATTAAGCACATAATTATCTTGTAAATATTAGGATTATCTTTCTTGCACAAGAGTCCATCCCCTTGTATAAATAGGATAGCATTCTACTGTAATTTATCATTCAATACATACACAACATTTCTCATCTTATATGGTATCGAGAAGTCACAAACGATCCCTAAAAACACCCGCTACCCACCTCTGTCCACGCTCCGCCACCTTCAAACACACCAAACCCGCCACTGTCAAAACAATTTCACCACCCATCACCATGTCTACCACCGAGAACACAGTCCCAAACCCTCATGATGCCGCCTCTCCTCTCACCTCACTCAATCTAAACCATTGTGTGAAACTCACCTCCACAAATTACACCTCCTGGAGGTTTCAATTAACCCACATCCTTTTCGGCTTTAGCCTACTAGGATTCATCGATGGCACCAATCCACCACCATCCAAAACCCTTGTCTCTGATGATAAAACTGGCCGTCCTAACCCCGCGTATTTCACGTGGCTCAAGCAAGACGGTCTCATCTTAGGTGCCTTAATGGGTACCTTATCCACCACAATTCAAGCGTTAATCGTCCGCGCAACCACCTCGAAAGAGGCGTGGGACATTCTCGCTCAAACCTATGCAAACCCAAGTCGCACTCACATATTACAACTCAAAGATCGGCTTGATTCGATCATGAGAACCGCTGACCAATCAATCACCGAATATATGCATGCTATTAAAGCATGTATCGACCAGTTAGCCTTAATGGGCAAAGTCCTCGACCCCGAGGATGTCGTTTTCAAGGTCCTTAAAGGCCTTGACTACAACCTTTTCAAACCCGTAATCGATGGAGTCCGAGCCCGTGATACCCCGATTTTATTCGAAGCCCTTCACGAGAAATTATTACAACATGAACTTCTCCTCAAACAAAACCCCACAACCGATCCATTTCAACCCACAACCAACATCAACTATCGTCAAAACAACCAATTTCGTGGAAATTACCGTAACAACTACCCTTCCACCAACACCTATTCCAACCACCCTGGAAACCCGCCACCATCAACCAACCCGAACCCTAGACCCTTCAAGAGTCGATGCCAATGGTGTAGACAGGTAGGCCATGTCATAGCCGACTGCCCATTGTTTCAAAAGCTCTTTCTGTAACACCCCCATATTCAGAGGAGCCTTAACTAGGCCTTCCTTAGCATATAAGGGCATTACCATCTCAGTTGCCCGAGGACAGTAATAATCAAATGTCGATAAAAGAACTATTATGTTATATTACAAGTGAATTAAAACCAACAACGATATAAAAGATACAACTCAAAGACTACTCTCTAAAGCTATCGAATCTCGTGAAGACTCATCCCTGCCCGGACTCCGGCTATCAACAACATCAACACCTGCTAAGACCGACTGCTCACCATAAGGGATCACGGCAGACACACAACAAACAAAACAGCCACACAAGGTCAGTTGTAATACTCCGTATTTATAAGGGGGTACTCGATCGAGTACCTTAGATACTCGATCGAGTAGCCGGGTTTTACGGGGAGTTTTCTCGAGTTTTGTTAATTATGCGATTAAGGTATAAAAGCTTTGTCGTCATTATTCTAAATCACTTTTGCAAAACCTAAATTACTGTTTAAGAGAGAAGGCAAGCAAGTTCTTCATCCTAATCGCATTATTAGCAATACCCGGAGTTTGGAAGGTCAGTTCTCGTCGTTGGTTATACCGTTGAGTTCCTTGCGTCGAGGGTAAGATCTAAGTACCCTTTTTATTGTCTTTCCTTTAATTTGGTTAAACCCTAATTTAGAGATTTGGGGGTTTATGTGTAGTATGTGATTTGGTAGCCTTTATGTGTTGTATGATAGGAGGAAGGGTTCATAGAGGAAGCCTTTTGATTCAGCAGTAGAGACCGTCTGATTGTGTGGTTACCAGGTAGGATTTCCTACTCAGTATTAGTCCCATAATGGGATGATTGTTGATGTGTGAGATTGATTGTTTGATATAGTAATTGTATTGTGACGGCTGTGATTGTGATTGTGATTATACATTGTTGATAGATTCAGACGGTTGTTGATGTTGTGATTGTGATTGGTTGTCTATGGTTCTCGAGATGCGTTCTCGGAAAGTGGAGTCACTTGCGGGGAGTGGCTTCACGCCCTAGTTTCGCCCTTCGTGGAACCCGCCACGGAAGGGGATGTGCACATTAATGGACGGGGTTATCGCTCACTATGTGGAGCGGGGATTTGGTGGGTACGGCTGCGGTCCCCATCGGCGGGGTGGTCCAGGTGGACGATCGGTGATTGAGATTGTTAGGATTGGTGTGGTTGTGTGTGTGTGACGATTAAGCTGTCTGTTTATCTTATTGTTGGATTATATAAATTGTGAGATTAGTATCTTGACCCGTTTAAATGTTTTAAAACGTGGTGATCCATTCGGGGTGGTGAGCGGTTCTTGAGCGGTATGAGACGATGCGTATGGGATAGGCTGGGATGAGTCACCACGTTGCGATTTAGAAGTCTTCCATTTGTCCGACGCTTGATAGTATTTTGAAAGTAGATAGTTTGAGAACTTGTATTTCCTTTTATCAGTTTTGGTTTTGAACATGTAATCACTTAAACTATAATTACTTTTAAAGTACGTTTCTTTATTGTCTTATGATATTCATTGCCTCGGGCAACCGAGATGGTGGCATCCTTATACCTGAGTGGTCCTGGTAAGGCACTTGGAGTATGGGGGTGTTACAAATGGTATCAGAGAGACGATCCTGAAACCTGTAACCAATGAATCTAATGAATCTAGGGAGTCAATTAAAATGAACCCGGGGTAAAGGTTGTAGGAGCTAATGCAAAGACTTGGGAGACGTCCTAAAGTCGCGAACTCGCCCTACAATTTTGAACCGGTCACCATGGGATATGTGTCGGGATCGTTATGTGCTTATTGTGTGTTGTGTGTATCTATGTAGTAGTATGTTGTATGAATTGATGGATGCATGCATGTGGAGGATGGGGGATCTGAATTGAAAGATGATGATGACGTGAATTGTATGTTGGTTGATTGTAAAGCATGAAAGTATAAGGATTGATACATGTAATTTGGCATGTTATAATTATGTAAGGAAAAGTGTTTTGTCTATATATATATAAAGCGATGTGTAAGTATACATGTTGTTGTTGTTGTCGTGTTGAGTAAAGGTACAGAAGGTTGGGAGTGTGAATTGAACATGTGCTGAGTGAATATGTTGAACGAATATGGTGGATAAATATGTGGTATGATGGATGAATTAGTGGGAAAAGATGAATCATCGTGGTAGTAACATGTGAATAGGGGACTTGATGTCATGTATTTGTGATTTTGTTTACGAAAAGTGATAGAATAAAAACATGTGGGTAAGTCATAATTGGCAAGTTAGATAAGCTATGTGCATGATGAATGTTGTTGCTTGGCTTTTTAAAATAGTAACATATGATTATGAATACTGGTTTTATGAGTTTTGGACTGGTTTTGTTTGCTTGGTTGTTGTTTAAGCTGTTTGGAAGTAAAAATCAAATAGTTATGTCGTCGATTCACAAAGTTGTCTTTAAACTGTTATAACTTGAGATTCATAAATGATTTTGATGTGATTACAATTGGAGGTGATAGCTTGTCCTTTTACGATTCTAACGATAGGTCACACGCCCAAAACGACCAAGAAATGAGTGAGTTATGACTGCTTTACGAAAACGATCTTGAGAATTGGGGTACTCGATCGAGTATCCTTGGTACTCGATCGAGTAAGGGGGCACTCGATCGAGTACCTCAGTTACTCGATCGAGTGGCCCTGGTGATTTGTTTTACGTGCTTCTGATCTTCACCTACTCGATCGAGTAAGTCCCTTACTCAATCGAGTGGCCTGTACTCGATCTAGTGACCCCTGTTTTGGGTCATATGCTTACCCTTTTGACTTCGTTGCATATTATGTTTAATTCAAAGATGCTATTTTGCTTCTTTATGCATTGTTTTACATGTATGTTGGTCTTGATACGTAAGTTACCCAATCTTATGGTGAAGTGAGTGGCACCTGTGGTGAGTAGGAGTTCGGTGGGAGGACATAAGTTATAGGTGTTGTGATAAATAGTGGAAAAAGAAAAGGAAGATTGGTATGGTTTATTGAGACATAGAGCATGTTTTGTGAGATGAGATGAGCGATATGTTTTTATGTTGGGTAATGTAAAAGTAAATGAATGTGGGCAAAGGATGGTGTGAGTTTATGGAACGTGAGAATGAAAAGATTGAAATGAGGGACGCAAATGGTGACAACTTGAGATGTGTAAAGAATCATGGAGGGGGACGGTTAGGAGTCGTGTGGGTTAAGAATATACATAGTGAAAGTTCGTTTTAAAGGGGTTGAGAAGAGTGGTATATAGTGAACTTTGTGGAGACATGTCGCGAGGTGGATTTGTAGACAGTGAGGGAGTTTGGGGAGATTTGGTTTATTAAGAGGTGAAACCACTGTGGGATTTCCTTGGGCAATTAACGGTATTAAATGAATTCTGATTTCTAGAGAGGTACAAAGGAGATGCAATTGTTTGGACAGTGAACGTTGATTTTATGGATAGATTAGTGGCAAGTGTGAGTGATAGCATAATAAGAGAAGATCCATGGTAAGAAAGAGTGAGATGATGTCGGTAGAAAATAATGGAATTTGAGTTTTGGAGTAACGAAAGGGTAACTGGATTACTAAAGAGTTAGCTAGAAGGAATAAGGAGTTGAGCTATTAATTGTTATTGTTGAGTGTAAAGAGAAAAGAAGGATAAAAGTAAGCTGAGAAAAATGTTGACCAGAGTTATGTGATATAGAAATAAGGAATCGTCGAGATTTATGATATTATCATGAGGATATTAGTTAATGATTATATAGAAGTTTCAGGACAACATGATTGATAATGAGTTTCGAGGAATTAAGGGAGTAATAAGTTGGTGGAGTATTGGCAGGATACGAGATATTTGGTGGAGAGTTGGATGACAATACAAATAAGACAGTATTGGGTATAATGTTGAGGTAATTTTGTTGATGGGTTTGATGTTCGTTATTTGGGATGTTAACCAAAGATAGGAGAAAAACCGTGTTATTTTGATATGAGTGTAAGAGGTTTGATATACGAGCAGTGGTGGTATTGTGGAGTTGTCACTAGTGGTTAAGGGTGATGATAGATAAGAAAGACAACAGTCTTAGAGAGGTTGATTTTGTAAAGGCCGGACTGATATGAATGTTTGTAAGGAAGTATAAGATGTGGTTATATGAGGCGAGCGCTAGTGGTTGAATATTAATGGTATGGTTATACTTGGCATGAGGTGATGGTTATGCGAGCGGGAAAATATATTATGAGGGGCATATGAGTTAAGCTCGGGCGACAGGTAACCTTATCAAGTGGTAACTTACGTGATCAGGATTGACTGGTTGGATGTGATTATGGGTCTATGTCATATATAAATGTTTGTGTGAGGTTGTTATCTGAATTTTCTGTAATACATGTTGGATACGAGAACGTAATGGAATGATGTTTAAAAAGGTAATAATTTGACTGCTTTGGCATGACTAGTTATGCTTGACTGTATTCATGGTACATGTCAATCTGTGATATGGTAAGGGGATGATATTCACGAGGTAATTATCTATTTAATTCATAAAATATGTTGTGTTATGATTTAGTAAAGCGTATTTAAGTAAGTTTTTCTTGTCTGAGAAATTATTCCGAGTCAGTATTTATGGGAGTTGTATGCAGTTGTGATGTCTATCGATGTGGTTGTTGTGCCTCGGGTGGTGATCCGGCACGGTACATAGTGCTTTGTGATGCGGGTATTTTCGCATCAAGCGGTGTGGGTTTTGTTGGTGGCGGTGTTGTGATGCAATCACCGGTTGTGGTGGAGTAGGTGGGATGATTATGATTCGAGTTTCGAAAGTACATACCGGTCATACATAGATTGTTGTTTTGTTTGATGTTGCTTCCTGTGAGTTTCAGTTTGTACAGATAGACAGTTGTTTTGTTATTGATGTTTCTTACCAGGTTAAGTTGGGAATGAGGGTAGAATATGATATGAAAGAGAGTTGTATATGTTTTTATTGTTGTCATGGTATAGTGATATTCTCACATGATGGACACGGTTGTGAGAGGTTGTTACTGATAATTTTGATCTTGTTCTAGATAAGGCTTTAGTGGACATGGTAATGGCAAGTGATTCCTAGAACATGTGTAGTAATGATCTGATATATGCAGGTGGTTCATAATCCTTTGTTGAGACAGTGAGTGTAGGGCGTTGAGTAAATAGTGTCATGTTAAGTTGTGTATGAGTTTTGCGGTAATGAAGGAAAGAACTTGAGGATCTAGTGTGAGTATACGTAACGAGTGTGGATCGGGAGTTATGCTTCTGGAAGATAAGTGCTTTACATAGCGAGGTATGTTGGTTTGCAGTGATAATGGAGAGTTAGTATGGTGATTTTGCTACGAGCCTTATGGTATAGGTTAGGGGTGTGCAGATTGATTTGAAGTATGAGAACTGTTGAAGTAAGAGAGCCTTGAGAAATAGGAGTGGTTATGGAAATGAGGTTATAGGCGGTTATCTTTGACATGTGGTGGTGATGAGGATAATGAGATAATATAGCTAAGGATTTAGTATTAGTGAGTTACGAGAACGTAACATTTGTCTTAAGAGGAGTAGGATGCAATAAAAGAGAGTTTCATGGTGGTGCATGCGGTAACATAATTGGAAGTAGAGTGTTAGCGTAGCGTAAAGGAGGGATTTGTTTTGTGGATAATACTTATAAAAGGCCATGGCCGTGCTTGTAGTAGTGTGATGCTTCGGAGTATGAGAATATTTTATATAGTGTTGACAGTTGGAGGATGATGTTATGAGTCTGAGCAAACTTCGAGGACGAAGTTCCTTTTAAGGGTGGTAGAATGTAACATTCCGTTTGATGTCTTTGAGTGTCTTGCTATTGGATTTGATAGTGGATAATATTATGGAGCTAGCAGCGTTAGAGGATGGTAGTTGGTTATGTATGGAGTTAGTGTCGTGTGAGATATATATATGTGGTAGATACGATATCGTGAGCCATGTTGTGGAGGTAGGAATAGTTAGTGGAGTTGGCGTTACGAGTTCATGTTTGGGTTGGAGTTTCGTTTTGAGTTCTTAGTCACGTTGTTGTGTCTTGATCGAGTTAGTATGTTTGTTTTTAGAGTATGGGTTGAACTTCGGGGACGAAGTTCTTTTTAAGGAGGGAAGACTGTAATACTCCGTATTTATAAGTCTCTGGGTACTCTATCGAGTAGGCCTTACTCGTCGAGTAAGGGTGAGTTGCGTTCTATAAAAGTTTCGACTGTTGGGTACTCGATCGAGTAACGTGGGTACTCGATCGAGTAAGGGGGTACTCGATCGAGTACCTTAGATACTCGATCGAGTAGCCGGGTTTTACGGGGAGTTTTCTCGGGTTTTGTTAATTATGCGATTAAGGTATAAAAGCTTTGTCGTCATTATTCTAAATCACTTTTGCAAAACCTAAATTACTCGTTTTAAGAGAGAAGGCAAGCAAGTTCTTCATCCTAATCGCATTATTAGCAATACCCGGAGTTTGGAAGGTCAGTTCTCGTCGTTGGTTATACCGTTGAGTTCCTTGCGTCGAGGGTAAGATCTAAGTACCCTTTTTATTGTCTTTCCTTTAATTTGGTTAAACCCTAATTTAGAGATTTGGGGGTTTATGTGTAGTATGTGATTTGGTAGCCTTTATGTGTTGTATGATAGGAGGAAGGGTTCATAGAGGAAGCCTTTTGATTCAGCAGTAGAGACCGTCTGATTGTGTGGTTACCAGGTAGGATTTCCTACTCAGTATTAGTCCCATAATGGGATGATTGTTGATGTGTTAGATTGATTGTTTGATATAGTAATTGTATTGTGACGGCTGTGATTGTGATTGTGATTGTACATTGTTGATAGATTCAGACGGTTGTTGATGTTGTGATTGTGATTGGTTGTCTATGGTTCTCGAGATGCGTTCTCGGCTGAGTGGAGTCACTTGCGGGAGTGGCTTCACGCCCTAGTTTCGCCCTTCGTGGAACCCGCCACGGAAGGGGATGTGCACATTAATGGACAGGGTTATCGCTCACTATGTGGAGCGGGGATTTGGTGGGTACGGCTGCGGTCCCCCACTGGCAGGGCTGGTCCAGTGGACAGTCGGTGATTGAGATTGTTGGGATGGGTGTGGTTGTGTGTGTGTGACGGTTAAGCTGTCTGTTTATCTTATTGTTGGATTATATAAATTGTGAGATTAGTACTGACCCCGTTTAAATGTTTTAAAAACTGTGGTGATCCATTCGGGGGTGGTGAGCGGTTCTTGAGCGGTATGAGACGATGCGTATGGGATAGCCGGGATGAGTCACCACGTTGCGCTTAGAAGTCTTCCGTCGTGTCGACGCTTGATAGTATTTTGAAAGTAGATAGTTTTGAGAACTTGTATTTCCTTTTATCAGTTTTGGTTTTGAACATGTAATCACTTAAACTATAATTACTTTTAAAGTACGTTTCTTTATTGTCTTATGATATTCATTGCCTCGGGCAACCGAGATGGTGGCATCCTTATACCTGAGTGGTCCTGGTAAGGCACTTGGAGTATGGGGGTGTTACATCAGTACTGAGATAACATACGACAACAACAACATAGTTATCGACACGACGCAACGCGAACAATCTCACACACAATCACAATAATCCAATCAACCTCTGTCACCGACTGTCCACTGGATCAGCCCTGCCAGTGGGGGACCGCAGCCGTACCCACCAAATCCCCGCTCATCATACCGAGCGATAACCCTGTCCATTAATGTGCACATCCCCTTCCGTGGCGGGTTCCACGAAGGGCGAAACTAGGGCGTGAAGCCACTCCCGCAAGTGACCCCACTCAGCCGAGGACACACCTCGCGAACCAGAGACAAACATTCACAGACAGCTGAAACATAACAACCAACAAACTGTATGTACCAACCAACTACAGCATACACGCTGCCACACAACGCAGCCATAACGCAACAACAACGATACGACGATCGACACACTAGACTATCTACAGAAACTGAGTAGGCGAACCTACCTTTAAGCAACTGCAACCAATCCATGCCAACATATGACATATCCAGCAATCAAGCAAAGCCTATAACCACAACACAACATCTATTACTACCAAGCAAACCCTAACTGCAAAGATGAGGATACGGATGATGATTATGACATACCTATAAGGAGAAACCCGGCAAAAGACCGCTACCCGACTCAAGTAACGCTCTCCTAAGGCACAAGGATCTTCAAAAGGCTTCCATGGAGGTTTTATGGTGAAGGGGAGGGAAAGAGGCGACCAAAGGATAGGATGAAAGTGGCGGAAATGATTTGCGGGTTTAACAAAACGCGATTAAAAACCCTCGCTGAAAACTCGATACTCGATCGAGTACCCGACATACTCGATCGAGTGGCCCCCTACTCGATCGAGTAACCTAGCTACTCGATCGAGTAGCCTCTACTCTATCGAGTACCACTCTTAACACGTAACCCAAGATAGTTTTGGCACGCACTTCTAAGACTATTCCCGCTCCCAAGGTCAGTCAACGCTGGTCAAAGGGTCTCTAAAAGGGCGGGTATTACAGTCTTCCCCCCTTAAAAAGAACTTCGTCCCCGAAGTTCAACTCACCTAACTCAACGCACAAGACACGGGGAAACACGACATCACCATTCTTCCTACTCAAGTCATTACTCCCCGGAAATACCACCCCCCATGTCATCATCATCACCGTCTAACGCTCTATTCAAACCGACTCCTACAACTATCATGCAAACATTATCATCATCAACTATCACTGTATATGTATACATCAACTCTTACCAACTATCATATATAAAACATCAACCTCGCAATACGAACCAGTACAAACAACGATCACCCATCATATGATAATAGCTATCAACCCGAAACATACCTCATATCAACCTCATATCAACTTCATGCTGCACAACTAACACCACCGTGTTACTCACTAATTCATTCTATTACGACACCTTGCACCACAGCTAGCTCTTTATGACCGTCAATAAAAACATACTATCACATTCACTTCAATGAACTAAAGTAACCACTTACACTTCATATAAGCAATGTTATCAAAGTACTAGAAAATTTTGCAATTAAACAACAAAACATTATAAACAAACAACCACATAATTTCAAAATCAGCCTTTTTATTTTGCGACATTACTCTTCCTCTCTAAAAAGGAACTTCGTCCCCGAAGTTCACCACCAAAATTAGCACACATATTATCCATTACTTGCTTCATAACATAAATTAGAACCATATTATTTATTATGGACATTACTCGCTAAGCATATACTCGTTAATTTATAAATCATACACAAACCACCTAATAACTAGCCGTCGATAAAGCATGTTAATGTCGTGTGCACAAACGTATGAAAAGATGTAACTTCGATGGATAGATAGTAATATGGCATATGTAATATTAAAACAACAAGAAACCGTCACCACTTCACTACTTGTTACCAATATGCATATAAAACCGAAACTTGACTTCCAACATATGAAATTAACGGTTCAAAGGTGTTACTACGCACTAATAACCACATTAAACATCAAACTTGCAATTATAAAACAATTGCACACTTCTAATTTTCGAAAACTTCCTGTAACAGTGCTACTCGATCGAGTATGTAGTGGTACTCGATCGAGTGCCATGCTACTCGATCGAGTGTCTTGGCTACTCGATCGAGTAGCCCAGAGATCAGAATGCTTTATTTCTTTCCTTCTTTGCAGCTACTCGATAGAGTACGGGGTACTCTGTCGAGTACTTACAGGCCAAAATGCCTTATAAAACCTGTCATAAACCAACATATATATACATAGCCGTCACATAGCTTGGGTCGAGATGATTTCCCGACCCCAAAATCAATCCTGCAACAATGTTAACTAACAAATCCGGCCTTATGGCCAACAATACATATCCATAACCAAAGTTTCGACGAAAATAACTACTAAAATCTAACGACACTACCAACATCTACTACCAACGACCATAAACCAAGATAAAACAAGGAGCATCACTCCTGCTGTTGCTGCTGCTGCTCAACCATCACCTCATCATCACCACCACCTCCAGAAATACCCGCTCCTGATGAACCAATACCCGCATCACCTCCTGCTCCGGCTCCCGGACTCACGTACCATGGGGTCAAGCCACCGTAGGCAAAGGACTGAGGTGTCCCCCACGTCGACTGATCCACCCCGTAGGAGTGGAAAACCCCACTATAGTCCCCTACTCCACTCCACCAAACCGGATGCGGTCCCTCGGTCCCTATCCCCTGAGTGTACGCCATCTCGTGCATATTCCTGAGTGTCAAACTAGATGACACTCTCTCCGCCAAGTAGCTAGATCGCGTCTCCGGGGTGTCGAGGTAAGGGTAGCACGGAAAAGGACGCTGCTACTGCTGAGGTGCTACCGGCTGTGGCCTAGTCTCCGAGGTCCTCTCCCTCACTCGACGGGGTCCTCTCCCCAACCTGGGTCTCTCCACCACCACAACCGCCGTGTTCTCGCCCTTCGTCGGCTCTGGCATCACCTCGAGAATCGTGTCGTCAATGAGGTAGGTCTGCAGCTGGCGGAGTCTATCAACATCCTCCTCCTCCTCCTCATCATCAGAGTCCATAGTCACTACTGCCGGCTCTAATGGCTCCGTTGGTGGGAGGTGCTCAGGAGCTGGAATCTTCATCCAACTCATGCCACACACCCTCCAGGCTAGGCTACCGTCAGCCAAAGTTCTCAACCATTTCAGGTCGAGATAGTAGTCACGGTCCATGGTAGGCACTGGGGTAGCCAAAGGTACGTAGTCCGAAGAAGCCTCAAAGGAGGTTAGCTTTTCAGCTAACTGAGTGGCGATAGCGCCACAGCTCAAGTACCGCGAAGAAGCGGAGCCATCAAGGCAAGGGCGGCCACAGGCGATGGAAGGAGCATTATAGACCACTTTCCTGGCCCGCTCCGGGTTGAGGTAAGATATCGAAGCAACACCTCATGATTATTCGGTTCGATATCCTTTCTGTCATAAAGGAGGTTTGAAAGAGAACGGAGAAAGACCCTCAAGGTAACATGTCGAACATCATTAATCGCATGTTGCTTGAGGTGGGAGCCGGCTTTCCGGTCAAGCAAGGCATTAGGCGGCGACACACCGCACTCTGCAGAATATCGTGATAGAATCCTTGGGAGGCTTGGCCAACCCAAGGTGAGACGTAAATGATCCATAGTCAACGTAAAATCGGTGTTCATCAACCGAACTCAACGGTGCAGGGCAGTGGTCATAACTAAAGGAGCTCATAAACTCCAAGGTAAGAAAAGGATAAGAGTGTTTCCTCAGCCTATACAAACCCGTAAAGCCCAAAGTCTTGAATATGTGACGGACATCCATCTCTATTCCCAAATCCTCTAACAGTGTAGTATCTATACACCTCGTTGGTCTCATCTTACGTTTTTGCAAATCTATAAAACGCTCTCTCTGTTTGAAATCTACAAACACAACAAAAGGGTACTCCGGAACTGCAGGTACCACGGGTCCACTCCCTTTCCCCATCTCAGGTTGGGTAACCCTCCCCCGTTTACTTTGACGGGTTCCTACGTTCGGTCTCGGCATCTGTTTCAGCATATGTCTTAAACAACTTGCATAAACATGTAAAGCATATATTTCACGCAATTTGGGTTTACATACTCAGCTAAGTACACCAATTCATCGACAAGTTCGACATGTGAAGCACATAATTCATGCCATTAAACTTTGAATACTCCGCTAGGTACGCACATTCACCAATAGTTTCCTCAATTTGATATATCAACTTAGTTTACAGCTACTCATAAACCACAGTTGTGAAAAATTTATCATGGTGAATACACATACTCAACAAATTCCAACAACCTAGCATGCTTCTAAGGCTACTCCATAACACTCCCAATAACATGTGAAGCAAATTGTACAAGTTCATGGAGAAGTAATTTAGAACATATCATTATCACCTTCAATATCAGAAACAAACAACTCAATTAAACCTGTCAGACGGTCTCTACAGCTGTAACAATTTTGGCATATTTTTCATCAATTATCATCACTACTATCATATTGAAGTTCAACCTTTATTTAAACAGTCATATACAACACCCAAAATCCAAATATGGATCACGAATTTCCGTTTGAGGCACTTTTAAGACGGAGTTTTAAGGCAACTTTCTAGGGTGAAAATCATCAAAATCCATCCTTCAACATGATATAAACAATGTATAATACTTAATTCCATCATCTAATCAATGTAAAACAATCAAAAATCAATTTCAATTTTGTAACCCTAGAAATTTCGGCTTCAATATTGGCAATTTCTAGCCTATTTTACAGCAATTAATCACCAACATTCATACAAGGGAAGCATGTGAATCATATTATAACAATTAAAAGTAATAATCTATCCATACGAATCAAAAATTTCAGATTGTATCACTATTCTAACACATTCAAATCAATAAATCATGTAAATTAGGAAGAAAAGCATACCTTGATTAAGTAGTAAAGTAAAGAAACGAAATCAAACAAAGAAAACAACCCCAAGAATCACCACCAACACAAGATGAGTAAAGCTTTTGAGAGGAAATTAGGCTTAGGTTTCGAAATATAGAAGAAGAATGAGAAGAATAGAAAGAATAGGGGTTTTAAGAAACCCGTAAGATTCACTGTACAGTAACCTACTCGATCGAGTGTCTTGGGTACTCGATCGAGTACCACCCTACTCGATCGAGTAGGTGCTATTTCGTCGAGTATCTGCAGAAATTTTTCCACATCCCGACGTCATAGCTTCCTAACTAGATCGAGTGAGGTCTACTCGGTCTAGTAAACACTCGCACTCGGTCAAGTATGGTTAAGTACTCGGTCAGAAGTACGAAGTAAATCGAAGATTCCTGCAAAAACAACATCGCGTGTCGATTCCAAACTAAGTTCGGAATTCGTCACCGATTATCAAGCTCATTCCCGCATTACTATTATTACTGAGCATACCATATCGTCAAACAAATAAGGTTTATTCCACCTTACGCTACACAAATTACCCAACTCGGTTTACCTTCTACCGAATCATTCATAAACATAATCACGTCATCATATTACACTTAAACTTACTTTACACATTACTACCAAATTCGTGTTCACTTCAACTTGAAGCATATAATTAACATTACTCCATTCTTTCGTTTAACATATAATTACACACTCCTCATAACAAATTAATCCATCATGTTCCACATTCAATCATAAGCAAATCATCTTACACAAATCAATTATTACGCAGCGGAAAAATTTCAACCAATAAACAAGGCATATACGCATTACTATATGCTATGTTTCATATTATAACTCAACAATCCTATAACTATCATTATTGTAATTACGGTAGGATTTATAAACTCGTATATGACTACCGTCATCATCAACTTATAGCAAACACCAACATGTTCACTCTTCATGTCACGACATACACTTCCACATTTTCACGCATCTCTATCACGTAAACTTTTGTCACATATCTCATAACCCTCGTATAAGCTCACTATCATGCCAAGAACTTCACTAATTCCACCAACGATTACCATACACGGTCCAAATACCACTATCACACCCCTATTAACTCTAACAAAGACTTAACCAGAGGTAGCTCCGGCACAATTAACATACACGTCACACATATACACACGGACTCCACACTCCCATACCATGTGACTGGCTTAAGTGTCATGGGGCCAAGATTTTGAAATGAAGGCGCCTACTCACCCAAAACCTAGCATCAGCTGGGGCTCCCATCACACATACACCAGGTTCATTTTATTAGACTCCCTACGTTCATTATTTTTATTTGTTACAGGTTCCAAAATCGTCTCTCTGATACCACTTTGTAACACCCCCATATTCAGAGGAGCTTTAACTAGGCCTTCCTTAGCATATAAGGGCATTACCATCTCGGTTGCCCGAGGACAGTAATAATCAAATGTCGATAAAAGAACTATTATGTTATATTACAAGTGAATTAAAACCAACAACGATATAAAAGATACAACTCAAAGACTACTCTCTAAAGCTATCGAATCTCGTGAAGACTCATCCCTGCCCGGACTCCGGCTATCAACAACATCAACATCTGCTAAGACCGACTGCTCACCATAAGGGATCACGACAGACACACAACAAACAAAAAAGCCACACAAGGTCAGTACTGAGATAATATACGACAACAACAACATAGTTATCAACACGACGCAACGCGAACAATCTCACACACAATCACAATAATCCAATCAACCTCTCACACCGATCCGTCCCCGGACCAACCCCGCCAAAGGGGGGACCGCAACGTACCCACCAAATCCCCGCTCATCATACCGAGCGATAACCCTGTGCATTAATGTGCACATCCCCTCCCGTGGCGGGTTCCACGAAGGGCGAAACTAGGGCGTGAAGCCACTCCCGCAAGTGACCCCACTCAGCCGAGGACACACCTCGCGAACCAGAGACAAACATTCACGACAAACCTGAAACGTAACAACCAACAAACGTATGTACCAACCAACTACAAAGATACACGCTGCCACACAACGCAGCCATAACGCAACAACAACGATACGACGATCGACACACTAGACTATCTACATAAACTGAGTAGGCGAACCTACCTTTAAGCAATCGCAACCAATCCATGCCAACATATGACATATCCAAAGAATCAAGCAAAGCCTATAACCACAACACAACATCTATTACTACTAAGCAAACCCTAACTGCAAAGATGAGGATACGGATGATGATTATGACATACCTATAAGGAGAAACCCGGCAAAAGACCGCTACCTGACTCAAGTAACGCTCTCCTAAGGCACAAGGATCTTCAAAAGGCTTCCATGGAGGTTTTATGGTGAAGGGGAGGGAAAGAGGCGACCAAAGGATAGGAGGAAAGTGGCGGAAATGATTTGTGGGTTTAACAAAACGCGATTAAAAACCCTCGCTGAAAACTCGATACTCGATCGAGTACCCGACATACTCGATCGAGTGGCCCCCTACTCGATCGAGTAACCTAGCTACTCGATCGAGTAGCCTCTACTCTATCGAGTACCACTCTTAACACGTAACCCAAGATAGTTTTGGCACGCACTTCTAAGACTATTACCGCTCCCAAGGTCAGTCAACGCTGGTCAAAGGGTCTCTAAAAGGGCGGGTATTACACTTTCCCACCATCATCTTTCCCGCGCCTCCAACCCGTCAACACCAACAGGGGCCTCAAGCACACACTGCCACAACCCATGACATCTCTGACCCGAACCCCAACTACCTTCTCGACAGCGGTGCAACAAACCATGTCATATTCGACCTTGATACACTCGCACTCCACTCGCCGTATGTCGGTCCTGATGACCTCCTAATTGGAGATGGGTCTGCGCTCCAAATTGCCAATATAGGTTCAATTTCTTTACCTTATTCTTCCATTAAATTATTAAATGTCTTACATGTTCCGAAAATTTCTCGAAATATTATTTCAATATCACAATTATGTAAAGACAATGATGCTTATGTACTGTTTTCTTCATCCAATTTTTTTGTGAAGGCACGAACGACGGGAAAGACCCTTCTCCAGGGACCGGTTAAGAATGGCGTGTATGAGTTGAGCCCGTCGATCAAAACCGTCTACTCATCACAAACCGGCTCATCTCCACTCTCATGGCATCACAAACTAGGCCATCCTACTAATGATGTAATGAGACTTATTAATAAAGATTTACCATTCAAATTATCAAATTACTCTTACTGTGATTCTTGTTTAATTAGCAAAAGCACCAAACTTCCTTTTGCAACCTCGTCACTTTGAACAAATGAACCATTAGACCTCGTCTTTTCTGACCTATGGACAAGCCCGGTCCTATCACGAGAAAAATACAAATATTACGTAATTTTTGTCGATCATTTTAGTAAATATATATGGTTATTCCCGCTTAAACAAAAATCTGAGACAACCGAAGTATTTATTCGATTTAAAGCACTCGTTGAATTTTTTTTCAAAAAACCGATTCGTAGATTCTTTTCTGATAATGGCGGTGAATTCCAAAAATTAACACATCACCTCCTCGATAATGGCATTAGTCACTTTACCTCTCCCCCACATACTCCGGAGCATAATGGCTATGCCGAAAGACGACATCGTCACATTGTCGAGACAGGTCTTGCTTTACTTGCTCATGCTCACCTTCCTACAACTCTTTGGCCATTCGCATTTAGCACGGTCACATACTTAATAAACCGCCTTCCCACCGCCACCCTCAATGGTCTAACACCATATTTCCGACTGCATAATATAAAACCCAATTACACCAAACTCCATAACTTTGGATGCTTATGCTACCCTTGGCTACGCCCGTATGCTAAACATAAACTTGAATATCGCTCCACTCCGTGTATCTTCGTTGGATACTCCTCTACCCAAAGCGCGTTTCATTGTCTTGAACCTAAAACCAATCGTCTCTACACCTCAAGACATGTCAAATTCATTGAAAATGAATTCCCGTATCAACAACTTCTAACCAATTCTCCATCATCCCCCACGGCCATCAACATCGACGAGTGGTGTCCACTCGTTATACCCATTCTCCCTCCTCCTGTCCAAACGCCCATTCCCAACCCGACTCCCACTGCCACTCAATCTCGACATCCCATTAATCAAGTCTACTCTCGTCGTACAACAATTGAGCAACCCGTCTCTACACCCACAACTCAACCAACAACCACTGTCTCCACCACAACCACCCCATCGCCCACTTCCACAGCCACAGCTATTCCCACTTCTCGACCCATCCAACCACCTCCTCCACGTACCGTTCAAACTAGACTTGATCATAAAATTCGCAAACCCAATCCCAAATATGCGAATCTTGCTCAAGCTATCACCACTTCCACATCTTTACCCAAAACAGTCAAACAAGCTCTTGTCTCCTCGCAATGGCGACAAGCAATGCAAGAGGAATTTCAAGCCCTTGTCCGTAACAAAACATGGTTCCTTGTTCCTCGGCAACGGTCCCAAAATATTGTTGGATGTAAATGGGTCTTTCGGATTAAATACAATCCTGATGGCTCCCTAAAACAACACAAAGCTCGATTAGTAGCTAAAGGCTTTCATCAACGACCTGGCATAGACTTCAATGAAACCTTTAGCCCAGTCGTAAAACCCACCACAGTCCGTCTCGTTCTCTCTCTCGTTAGTAACACACTCTTGGTCTCTCCGACAACTCGACGTCAATAATGCATTCTTACAAGGCACCCTAACCGATGACGTATACATGGCCCAACCTCAAGGCTTTATTGACGAATCCAAACTTGACTATGTTTGCAAATTAAATAAAGCAATCTATGGTCTCAAACAAGCTCCAAGAGCATGGCATACGGAGCTCAAAACCTATCTCTTGCAATACGGGTTCAAACAATCGCTTTCAGATTCTTCTTTATTCATCTACAATATTAAAAATATACGTATTTACATGCTTGTTTATATCGATGATATAATCATCACAGGACCAAATCACCATCATTTACAACAATTTATTGACAAATTAGCAAATCATTTCTCAATTAAAGACCTTGGACCGCTCTCTTATTTTCTCGGCATTGAAGTAACCCCAAACAGTCTTGGACTTCATCTAAACCAATCAAAGTATATTCATGATCTCCTATGTAAATTTCGAATGTCTGAAGCCAAACCAAATACCACTCCCATGGCTATCGACAATCACCTAATCCGTGAGGACAATAAACCAATCGAAAACCACTCCGACTATCGAGCAATTGTAGGTAGTCTCCAATACCTTTCCCTTACTCGACCAGATATCGCTTTTACTATCATTCGACTGGCCCAATTTCTTCACCATCCAACCTATAACCATTGGTCCGCATTAAAAAGATTACTACGCTACTTACAAGGAACACAAATGCACGGTCTTCAGCTTTACCGCAACTCACCCATGTGCTTACATGCCTTCTGTGATGCAGATTTTGCAGGAGACAAAGACAATTATCTCTCCACCACCGGCTACATAATCTACCTTGGTCGCAATCTAATCTCCTGGTACTCAAAGAAGCAACGCGGCCTTGCACTCTCCACTACAGAAGCCGAATTTAGAGCCGTTGCAGCTGTGATGACCGAAACTCTATGGCTAAGAAATCTCCTCACTGAATTGCATATCGACATCCTCAAGCCACCAGCACTATACTGTGACAACATGTCTGCAACTCTATATGCTAAAAACCCCGTCTTTCACTCAAGAATGAAACACATGGCTCTGTCCTTTCACTTCGTCCGTGAGCAACTTCAGCTAGGCCACATTCGTATACAACATATCGCCAGTAAAGATCAGCTGGCAGATGCTCTCACTAAGCCACTTCCCAAGCCTCGTTTCCATGAACTACGAGACAAGATAGGACTCCTACCTCCGACGTCCATCTTGCGGGGGCGTATTAACTGTATATCATCCATATCTCCTCAATCAAGCAAAGTATCTCCCATATCATCAAATAATATGCAATGTATTTCCTAGCATTATACTTACTCAAATTAAGCACATAATTATCTTGTAAATATTAGGATTATCTTTTTTGCACAATAGTCCATCCCCTTGTATAAATAGGATATCATTCTACTGTAATTTATCATTCAATACATACACAACATTTCTCATCTTATAATTAGTTCTACATGCACAACCCGTTTTAAGTAATGACTCAATAGTTGCATCAATCTAGAGGTGATCAAATGGCCCAAGCCCATTGGCCCGGCCCGCCCCCGCCCACTGTTTTGAAGGGTTTGGGCCTTTTATTTTGGCCCAAAAAAGCCCATGGACTAGCCCAAAAAAGCCCAATGTACTTTTGGGCCGGGTTTGGGCCAAGCGTTTGGCCTAAATTTTGGCCCGGCCCGGCCCGGCCCATATTTATTAATTAAGGAATATTTTTCTTGTAAAATTTGTTTAAGTAGCGTAAATTTTATATATAATTCCTTATAAACTCAGGTATATATTTATTGAGATTTAAAAGCGATGTTCACGTAACATAAATCATAGCCACTAGATATGATTAAACATTATAATTTGTCGATGATTGTCTTTTATTCTATTTTTGGAGATTAATTCATATGTATTTCATCATACTTTGTACGATTTTTTATACTAAGTGCACATTTAAAGTACAAGTTGAAGGTATTATACTACTTATCTCGTTCGGTAAGTCGTAAATTTTAGGGCCCGAAAAGCCCATTTAGGCCCAAAAGCCCGATTTAGCCCATAAGGGCCGGGCTTGGGCTCGCTAAATAGGCCCTCTCATTTGGCCCGGTCCGGCCCAACCCGCACATGTGGGCCATTTTTATCATCCCGGCCCGGCCCAAGCCCGCATAAACCCGGCCCATGATCAGCTCTACATCAATCAGTCAACTGTATGCTTATCACTTCCCACCTATTGTTAAGATAAACAAGTAACACAAAAAAAAGCCAGACATAGTTTAATACCATAAGTCTATAACCACTATCAGGAAAGTCCTCCTTGACGCCGATTATATCGTACCGAGTCCTTTTAACGATACGAAATCTCATAATTCCCCTCCCATCCAATCTCAAGGTAACATGAATCCACTTTTTGTGAGAGGAAAACTGGGTCCATATTACCTTTGGATTGGATGAGAAGGTAAGAAGTACTACGTAATGATCAAAAATGAACTTTTGGCTCAAAATTGAAGTAAACAGAAAGCCTTAATTGCTGCTAAGATGGAGGACAGCCAATAAATTTTGCTAAGGAAGATGATAGATGTGCTTAGAGCAATAGCAATAAAAGAACTTTATATTAAGTTCTTCTTATGCTATATCATATTTTATTAGTTCCTGAAGAGTTTATGGATTCTTAGTACCTAAGAGCGGGAGGGGGTGAATTAGGTACTATTTTAAAAAATTTAACTAAACTTAATTGATTTAAGTTAGTCAAATGAAATGATATTTCAAGTATCTAACAAACACCCCTTTTAAATGAAAGTTAAAAGGCGTATTGTTGAACTGACTAGAGCAACAGTGAGACAGATTGTTACTGGTTGGCTTTGCAAATGTTGTAAGCAACAGACCAAACCGACAGTATCGCAGACTGTTGTGCTTAAGAACAATAAATGAGTTTAACTGAAAATTTCAACTTAATCTTTATTGTTTTAAAGTAAGTTGATTGACAGTATGAATGTTAAATGGATACATCAAATAAATTGAATGATTAAGAGTGTATCACGATTGCCAAAGTAAGTTGTTGAAATCAGGAAGCGACAGTTGTTCTGACTGTTACTTGTTTGTCTTAGCAAGTGAAGTAAAAGCTACAAACCAGAAGTAACAGTATTTAGGACTGTTGCTAGCTAAAACGTGAATGAAGAACAAATAAGATAAATTGATGCGGAATTAAAAGCGAAGTGAGATCAACACAATGATTTTTGAATTGGTTCGGCCAACACTCTAAGGGCCTACGTCCAATCTTCTTTTATTAATAAGTGAAGTGATCTACTCCGACTACTTAAGACACTTACAATAAAAGGACCAACAACCTACTCCGGTTGCGACACGAGTTCTAAGACTACTCCGTCTATGAACTCTAATAAAAGAACCAACAACCTATTCCGGTTGCGACACGAGTTCTAAGACTACTCCGTCTATGAACTCTACACTCTAACTAGAATGTTTACAAACCAAGTTTCCTTAGACTGATTCTTAAAAAGAATTGAGAAGGACAACTTATTGTTACAAACGATTTCTAGATGAGAGATTACAATACTGTGAAGTAACAGTGATTTCGACTGACACACTTTAAGACTTAGAAGATTTTTTGCAAAGAAAATTTCGAGTTCTTAAAAACTGATTTTGCAAAAACACTTTGATTTCTCTGGAAAAGTCTTGCTTTCAAAGTGAAGAGAAGGGTTCCTTTTATAGAGGAGGCACACAAGAGGAGGCAAGCTAGGGTTTGTGAATCAAAGCATTTGAAAAGAAACAAAGACTTTATCTTTCCCAAACTAGCACCAAAGTGGCTTGTTTCTAAGGATCAAAAAGGAGAAAAGAGAGTTTGTAGCTATCCTTAAAAAGATCTTGTGTATTCAGAAACAAAGAGGAGATGCCATTAACAAGAGGACAAACTTTTGTTAAAGAAGGAAAGAGCCAAACCAAGTTCCATGGAAGGACAAACAAAAGTTGTATCATGAAAAGGGAAATCTTTTGAAATACTCTTTACAAACTCTTTTTAAACACCACCCTTTCAAATATTTCAAGATGTTAAACTGGTTTAAGAAAGTCCATTTGTAAAATATTTGAAATGAAAGTTTTGCTCCAAGTGTGACGGGTCAAACGAGGTAGTCAAGCATACTACTACCTGTTACAGGTAACAGTATGTCAGACTGTCACTATTACATGTATTTTACCCTTTCATCTTTACATAGATTAACAAAACGACTCTAAATCTTGGGTAACAAATTATCAATCATTCTTGACTTTGACATTGATTAGTTCTTGCTCGACGAGGTTGCATTATTCCTGAAATGGTACACTTAGAAACACGAATAAATTGGGCATGTCATCATCAACAAATATGTCCTAACAGTTCCAATGTTTAAGAACTTTTGCCCAGAATAGATGACATTTGTATAAAGTTCTTAAATAGAAAATATAAAATAAGTAAATTGGTCTTCCACATTTTTCAAAGTATGCTTTATTGGTTCTCAAATTCAGGCTTCATCCCTAATAATGCTTTTGTGAAGTCCAAGTGCCCGGAAATGCAAGAATAATGCTTTTGTGAACTTTTCCTCAGCAATGTCTCGAATTTGTTCCTTAAGGTCTCTTAACTCTAATTTCTGTTCATGACAAATATCAAGGGTTTCTTCAAAGGTCTTAATTAAAGCACTCTTAGAAAATTTCTTAACTTGCTTTTTAAGTTCAAGAAGGCTTACCTCTTCATCCTCTGAATCTGAATCTGAATTTCCAACAAGACACATCTCAGCATTTGAAGCATTACTTTCATTGTCGCTGTCGGAGAGTAGGTCAAGATTGACGTTGCTTAGGCAAAGATTGGCAGTTTCTTCTTCATCTTCGGATTCGCCATCTTCAGAGTCCAAGTCTCCCCAACAATATGCCATCAAAACTTGCTTAAATTCCTTATTTGTCTTGTTACGTTGATCTTTGTCCTTTATTTTCTTCCATGTGGGGCAATCTTTAATCATATGATCATTATCACCACACTTGAAGCATCCACGGTTAGAGAAGGACCCTTTTGACTCAGAAGTTTTCTTGGAAGTTTGCTTTGATTTGTTATTTGTTTTATTTTGATTTTGATTGAAGGACTTTTTCTTAAGTCGTTTAACAAACAACATGGTTTCATATTCAATATCTGAATAATCATTAATCTTGCTAGACTCATCTTGTAAGGCCATCTTTTTGCTTGTACCAGCTTCCTCCTCATCCTGATTCAGAGTAATCTCGTGAGCCATTAAGGTTCCGAGTAGCTCCTGATAGGATAACGAAGTTAGGTCCTTACATTCTTTTATAACAGACACTTTATGTCTCCATCTGCGAGACATACTTCTAAGAATCTTCCTAGCAATTTCCTCGGAGTCAAATGTTCTTCCTAAATTCTTTAGTTCATTAATGATACTAGAAAAGCGAGAGGACATGCTGTCAACTGACTCATTTTGCTCCATGGCAAATAGCTCGTATTTTCGCATTAGTAATGCCATACGTTGCTTTTTGACAACAGCGGTTCCCTCATAGGCTAATTCTAGACCATCCCATATTTCCTTGGCAGATGAATTGGTTGAGAAACGATCGAATTTAGTTGCAATCATACCGTTTTGCAATAAACTTATTGCTTTTGAATTCTTCTCAGCCTTTTTATAATCCGCCTCAATATAATCCTCTTCATTCTTTTCGACGGTAGTGCCATTAGTGGTTGCAAGTAAGATCTTATTCGGACCATTCTTGATAATCAACCAGCACTCCCAATCGTTACCTTTAATGAAATGGGTCATCATATTCTTCCATAAACCATAGTTCTTCCCATTGAATATAGGACACTTAAGGTGTTTGGAATCCATTTGATAAAAAATAAATGCAGCGGAAAAACGATAAATAGACTCAAAAAAAGATCAGACTCTAGCGGTTAGGCTATCAAGAGCACGAGGCTCTGATACCAATTGAGGAGTCTATTGATCGAATACGAAAGAGGGGGGGGGGGGTGAATTGAGTATTAAAAACGATGCCCACTTTTTCAAAATATATGATGTAAAATTAATTATTTGATTTTATTGATTAAAATCAACTAATTAATTTATTAATAAGCGCAAAATCGAAATAACAAAAATAAAGAAAGAGAGAAAGAGAGACACACAGGATTTTTGAAGTGGTTCAGTTTCACAAGTCGAAACCTACGTCCACTATTCTCGATTAATAATTTTTAGTACCTTTCTACGGATTACAAAAATTATCAATCCACTCGTATAATCAACTATATGATTATAACTCAGATTGAGTATCGCTAAATACTCTAGATTGCTCTTACGTTAATAAGAAAAGCACAACGATAAATACTAATCTCACGTTATGCGAGTGAGTATAATATCTTTGTGTACTGAGTATCCTATAACGATTTCTCTTTGAGTGATTGACAAACATGATGCGCAACTTTTGTATAAGCAATTTGTAAAATAAGAATTAAAGCTCAGATAATTTTTGCTTAAATATTTTTTTCTCTTAAAAGTGTAGATGTGTGTCACTTTTTAAATGTTGAATGAAGAGAGGTATTTATAGTTGTTGGGAATTAGGGTTTTAGAATATTCTGGAAGGTGTGAAACCCTAAATGACTTGACGAACAAGTAGGAGGCTAGGTTTTGGGTGTGGCTCGGCCTCTACGGTTTCGGCCGGCCCCTAGGGCTTCCTTCGGTCTATTTCGGCCTCCATAGCCCACAACAAATCGAGATAGAATTTTAGTTGAAACCCTAGGTTGCATGACGACATAAATATCGTGTGACAAACCAATAGTACATCCAACTTAAGTTATAATTAAATAATTCCAATTATATAAATACTCTCTTTTTCTTATAAAACATTAAAAATATATTTTCCAAAAATTAACGCATCATTTTTGTCTAGCAGTGAAGTTATGGCTATGAGGTCATAACTTCACTAACCTTTAAATCAAACAAAGTAAAACCATTACCGGATGACGACCTATACTATCTAATCTCCAGTAGATCTTCAGTAAACGAATCGTCTCTTCACAAGTCTCTCATCTTGAGTCTCGTGGTTGTTATTTGATCTTGAACTTGAACATTATGATCAAATGTCTTTGAAGTTGTACCTTCTTTGTCCAAACTTCAAACTTGCTTCTTTTTGAAGTTATACCTCCTTGGGCCAAACTTCAAGCTTGCGTCATTGTAATTGTTCCTTTCTATATTAAGACTTGAGCACACAATTACACGCATATGTTTATAATATTAAGTCCACATACAAATCATTACTGTCATTATCAAAACAACTAATTAGGACTAAAAGTCCAACAAATTCCCCCTTTTTGATGATGACAAGTCTCATATGATTTGTGTCTAAGTCTAGTTCCCCCTCAACATAATACTTCCCAAATTATAGAACAGTTGAGCGCAGAAACTAATAATCTTTTCAAAGTTATAACTATTGAACGCCTTGAGAGAATTAACTTGAGACGGTCGCAAATCATAAAAACAATTCCCCTTCTTGGCATCATTGAAAAGATGAGAACAAACATAAAACAACTAGAATAATATATTATGAGACAAGAATTAATCATGAAAAACATATTATATTAAACGCAATCTAGTTCTTAATTAGCATAATAATATTATAAACCTGCAATCACACAAGGAATAAAATGCGGAATTGAAAAAGCTAATATCCATAAGAATGGACTTTTATTGTGAGCAAAGGAATTAAAAAGATAAGGCTAGGTTAGAAATTTGGATGGGTAGGGCGAGATGGTCACGGGTGGTAGGGGCTCGGTGGTCGTGACCTCGGACGGGTCCGAAACTCCAAATCCTCGAGTCGTGCGTGACAATGATCTAGGAGTGCATCTTGAGCAGCTAATCGAGCGTCGAAATTAACAATCCTCAAAGTCATAACTTTAACTGCTTCATAAATCGTATGCATCTCATACCTCATTTTCTTTCCCGATTGCAAAAGCTCATCACCAAACTATCCATACCTTCCCTCATATGAGTAGACTCAGAGTGTGTTCGCACGGCTGCCTTTAGAGCGGTGTCGACTTGCGTGTCCAACCGTGACAACATGGTGTATAATCGCGCCGGGCCAACACTACTCGGTCCACTAGTATCAACTCTCCTTTCCTTTGTAATGAGATCAAACAACTCACATAATTTCTTGTCTTGCTCATTAATCCTTCCAAGAATAGAAGTAAAATTTGATTCCATCTTAGAATCCAACATCTCAAAACTCACATTGCTTTTCCCTCCTTTTTCTCCTTTTCTCCTTTCATTTCAAAACACAATTCCGGGCCATTAATAACGAGCTTCATATAAGATAAATAAAGATCGTTCATCTCATCACTTGTTATAACTCCATAACTATGCATCCCAATAACTCCTTTCTTCTCTAAAATTCGAGAGATCCAATTTCCATAAGGCAAACTTAAAGTAGAAGCTAAATCGTCCATCTTAGCTGTTACACTAGCTTGTATAATTTTATGAAACACAAGCATAGGTAGACTGACCTTTTCTCCTTCAAGCCAAGCTTTCATAATAATCATCTCGTGAACCCCAAATTTATCTCTACCTTCTTTGCGAGGAACAATAGTAGTCCAAAGAAAGTTCAAAAAGAACCTTAAAGATGGCGACAACTTGGTTGTTAAAATAGTTTCAGACGAAGTCGCATCTTGTTTGAAATACCGTTTCACTACTAACCTCTCATCAGGCGACATACTTCCCCATTCTACGCTTGGATTAATTTCGATTCCTCCTCTAGGAACTCGAGCCAAGTCGCAGAAATCACCAAGTGAGACACGTATAGATGTCTCATTAACCACAACAAGTAAATTTCCTTCCTTAAATTGAACAGTAGCCTAAAATTGATATACCTCAATAGGAAAGACTGGACCACTTACAGCAACAATATTTTCCCAACCTTGATCTTTGAGAAAATTCCAGAAGAACCCAAGTGCTTTATATTGCTTTAACCAATCAACCGAATATACTCGTCCTGCATGAATGCGGTATTGAGCAACTTGATTGATATTCCTTCGTTCTACTTGAGTTAATCGAAGATTATTCAGTCCATTGTTAGTGTAATCATCCATATGCTGTGCGTAAAGAACACGTGAAGAACCATCTTGAAGTATATAGCTCTCAATTTTCGAGCTTACCTCAGTTTTCGAAACCAATTTTCCCTTACCCTTAACCAATTTTCTTCGCTTCTTGTGGGTGTCGGGTAGGTCGGCGGCGGACCAGGGTGACCGTGGGGTCTTGGGCGGCGTGACGGAGCGGGAGGTTCTCGGGGGTGATCGGGTTACCTTCTTTCCAACAACAACGGGTTTCTTAGATTGAAAACGGGTTGTAGGATGATTTGTCATTATTAATTTTGAGGGTTTTGAAAAAGTATTAGGGAAGAAGATGATTAAATTGATGAGAATTATGGAGAGGTTAAAAGGGTTTAAATAGTATTAAGGAGTTTGTGTTTTGGTAACCATAGAATTCTTAAGGAAAGAAAATAATACCAATTTCCTTATTTTTTTTCGGTGCCTTCCTTTTTTTTTTTCGGTGCCCCTTTTTTTTCGGCAACTTCCTTTTTTTTCGTGCTTTTCCTTTTTTTTTCGCACTTTCCTTTTTTTTTCGCACTTTCCCTTTTTTTTGGCATTATCTCCTTTTTCTTATATGATAAGAATAAGTAAAGAATCCTATTTGATGTGAGATAAGGAAAGAATCTTTTGTGTTGGTGTTTAGGCAGGATTTGTGTAGGAATATAATAAAATAGAAATATCTTTATTATATTTAGGCATTTTATTGTAGATTTTGTCGAATTTTTGTAAGAATATGTGATTATACAGAATATTAAATATTACCATACACATAAACAAGATATAACACGTAAAATAAACATTATTTAACATAATTAAACTTGCAACAAAATATACGGACACAATCGTACAATCTCATCTTCCTAGCCAGTCATTCAGGTTCCCAGACATAATTATGACGGATTTAATTATTCCTAATTAAACCAATCTCTAGTCTCAATAACTCAAAGCGTTTTCTAGCTAACGGCTTAGTCAAGATATCAGCCCATTGCTTTTCGGTACTACAAAATTCAAGTGAAATGTTGCCCTTCTCTACGTGATCTCGTAGAAAATGGTGTCTAATATCTATATGTTTGGTCCTCGAGTGTTGAGCAGGGTTCTTAGAAATTACTATAACACTCGTATTGTCACACATAATAGGCATACGACCTACATTTATACCATAATCACATAGTTGTTGCTTTAACCAAAGTAATTGAGAACATACCATCCAACAGATACATACTGGCTTCAAAGAATAGACATTGCAACTGAATTTTGTTTATTTGATCCCCATGTGATGATACAAGGTCCAACAAACATTGCATACCCAGAAGTGCTTTTCCTATCTAAAGAGCATCCTGCATAATCTGCATCTGAATACCCTACTAGATCGAAATTACACTCAAGTGGATACCATAAGTACAAATTTGATGTACCAATTAAATATCTCAAGATACGTTTAACTGCAATCATATGTAACTCTTTAGGACACGATTGATATCGCGCACAGACACATACACTATACATTATATCAGGACGACTTGCAGTTAAATATAAAAGTGAACCAATCATACCTCGATATGTAGTCTCATCGACACACTTACCATGTTTATCTATAGTTATCTTCTTACCAGGTACCATAGGTGTATCGTAAGATTTTGCATTTTCTATACCGAATTTTCGAATTAGTTCCTTGATATATTTCTGTTGGTGAATCTTTATACCATCCTTTGTTTGTTGAATTTGTAAACCTAGAAAGTACTTCAATTCTCCCATCATGCTCATTTCAAACTCAGAAGTCATTAGATCTGAAAAATACTTGCACAATTTTTCATTAGTAGAACCGAATATAATATCGTCTACATAAATTTGCACAACAAGTAAATTAGAACCCTCGTATTTTAGGAACAAGGTTTTATCGACAGATCCTCTTTTAAAATTATTTTGTAATAAAAACTTGTATAATCTGTCATACCATGCCCTTGGAGCTTGTTTCAAACCATATAAAGCTTTGTCTAATTTATAAACGTGGTTTTGAAACTTGCTATCTAAAAATCTGGGAGGTTGTTCTACATAAACTTCTTCTTCCAAATAGCCATTAAGAAATGCAGTCTTAACGTCCATTTGGAATAATTTCATTCCTTTATGAGCAGCAAAGGCAATAATGAGACGAATAGCCTCAAGTCTTGCTACGGGTGCAAAGGTCTCGTCATAATCGATCCCTTCTTGTTGATTGTAGCCTTGGACAACTAGTCGTGACTTGTTTCTTGTAATAAGTCCTGCATCGTCCAGTTTATTTCTGAACACCCATATTGTACCAATAACAGTTCGATCACTAGGTCGTGGCACTAAGTGCCATACCTTTTTGCGTTCGAATTGTTGAAGCTCATCTTGCATAGCAGTTATCCAATCAGGTTCAGCAAGAGCTTCTTTGATATTGGTAGGTTCAAGGGTTGACAGAAAAGAGAAGAACGAACAGAAATTATTCAAGGACCTTCTAGTTTTAATGCCTTGTTCTAGATCCCCTAGGATTTTGTCCAAATGATGGGAGCTTTGATGTTTCCACTTTTTGAGAACTCTAGGCTCATTATCATTTGGTGGACTAGCATCATCTGTAGATGAAGAATCATGACTTGTTCCACCTGAGTTAGACTCGAGATTTTCTTCAAAAGTATCACTAACTTCATTAGAAATATCATGATTTGGTTCGGAAGTTACAACATCATTAGGTATAACTTCAAGATCTTTTTCTTTATCTAAGGAAGGGTCAATAGTATCACTAACTACATACTCATCACTTCTCTTAGGATCGTTTGCAGAATTATCTAGTTCATCATTGATACCTTGAATATCTTCATCTTCATTTAAGGGCTCATTTCTTGCTAAGAAGAAATCGGGCTCATCTGGATCCTCTTCTTCCTGTTCAACTTTATCAAACACATTATCTTCGTCAAAGCGAACATGAACACTTTCTTCTATGCGCAAGGTTCTTTTATTGAACACTTTGTAAGCTTTACTATGATCCGAATATCCCAGAAAAACAGCTTCGTCACTTCTGGGGTCAAATTTTCCTAAATTGTCTTTTCCATTATTGTGAACAAAGCATTTGCTTCCGAAGCAACGGAGATGTGATATATTGGGTTTTCTCCCTCTTAAGAGTTCATAGGGAGTCTTTTCAAAATAGGTCGGATCATAGCTCTATTATGCACATAGCATGCGGTACTAACAGCTTCTGCCCAAAAACTTCTAGGGAGGCCACTACACAACAACATAGTACGGGCCATATCCTCTAGGGTTCGATTCATACATTCCACGACACCATTTTGTTGTGGGGTTCGTGGTGCGGAGAAGTTATGCCCTACACCATTTTCCCTACAAAATTCTATAAACAATTGATTATCAAATTCCGTGCATTGATCCGTCCGAATCGAAATAAGCTTTTTATCATATCTATTTTGGGCAAGCTTCATTAATGCCACAAATTCATCGAAAGTTTCATCTTTAGAGGAAAGAAAGATTGGCCAGACATACCTCGAGTAATCGTCGACTAGAACAAATATATACTTTGATCCACCTCGGCCTCTAACTTTCATAGGTCCACATAAATCCATGTGTACCAACTCAAGCGGTCGTTTAGTGCTAACTACTATTTTAGGTTTAAATGAGGATCTAACATGTTTGCAGCGGGCACATGAGTCACACATTGTATCTTGCTCGAATTTAATTGAGGGCAAGCCTTCAACTAAATCCATGGACTTAAGTTTCTTTAAAATAGTTGGACTTATGTGTACAAACCTCTTGTGCCACAAGCTAGAATCATCTGAGGTTGCTTTCATACACGAGAAAGAATTTGTATTGACAACATTTAAGTCAATCACATACACATTCCTCATACGGTGACCCTCAAGTAAAACATTACTAGTACCTTCAATTATGATACGACAAACATTGGCATGAAAAACAACTCTGTTACCTTTGTCACATAATTGAGAAATACTAAGTAGGTTATGTTTAAGACCACTTACCAGATATACGTTATCGATTGAATGAGAGGTTGAAATTCCAATTTTTCCTACTCCAATAATCATACCCTTCTTGTTGTCTCCAAAAGTAACCTTGCCACCAAAGAAGGGCTCTAGTGAAAGAAAAAGGTTTCTGTCTCCTGTCATGTGTCTCGAGCATCCACTGTCGAGATACCATAGATTATTTTCTTTCACTACTACCTGCAAATAAATCAAATACAACTTTTAGGTACCCAAGCTAAGTTGGGTCCTTTATGGTTAGTGACTCTGTAGATTTGATCCTTTCTAACCCATACTTGTCTTATTATTCTTTTGGCTTTCACATTGGGTTGTCTTGGTCTTTGTCTAACAATCGGAACATAAGGTACTCTAGGTTTTGTTCTAACATAAGTAGCTCTGGGTCTAGTACCTTCATGAGACGCTCTAGGTGTAATACTACGGTTTTATGAGCCTCTGGGTACTCTATCGAGTAGCCCTTACTCTGTCGAGTAAGGGTGTGTTGCGTTTTAAAAATAGTTTCTGACCTGTTGGGTACTCGATCGAGTAACCTTGATACTCGATCGAGTAAGGGGGAACTCGATCGAGTACCTCAGCTACTCGATCGAGTAGCCCGTTTCTGAGTAATGTTTTGACGGGTTTTATTAATAATGCGGGAATGATATATAAGGCTTTCGTCACTTTTCTCAAAACACTTTTACAATCTAAAAACCTTCAAGAGAAGATTAGAAGTTACGTTGAATCATTCTCGCCGCATTATTAGCAAATCCCGGAGCTAGAAGTGTCGAATCTTGTCGTCCTTTATATCTTTGTAATCCTTGCGTCGAGGGTAAGATCTACGTACCGAATTTGTTATATTTAATTAAGTTTCGTTAAACCCTAATTTTGGGATTGGGGGTTTTCTATGTTTATGTTGATGTGGTAGTGATTGTATGATTATGTGTATAGGAGAAGGGTTCGTAGAGGAAAGGTTTTGAGACAGCTGCTAGATCGTCTGATGATTGTGTTGCTTTCCAGGTAGGTTTTCCCTACTCAGTATTAGTCCCATGATGCATTGTTGGTGTTTTGTGATTGTTGAATATTAGCGTATTCGTATTGTGACGGTCGTTGGTTTTGATTGCTGGTTAATGATTGTGATTGTTTGTCTCTGGTTCTCGAGATGCGTTCTCGGCTGAGTGGAGTCACTTGCGGGAGTGGCTTCACGCCCTAGTTTCGCCCTCTGTGGAACCCGCCACGGGAGGGGATGTGCACATTAAGGGGACAGGGTTATCGCTCGGTATGATGAGCGGGGCTTAGGTGGGAACGGCTGCGCGGTCCCCCATCGCGGCGGGGCTGTCCAAAGTGGACAGTCGGTGACGGAGATTGATTGGAGTGGGTGTGATTGTGTGTGTGACCGTTTGAGCTGCTTGTTTACTGTGTTGTTGGTTATATAAATTGTGTGATTAGTACTGACCCCGTTTAATGTTTTAAAAACTGTGGTGATCCATTCGGGGGTGGTGAGCAGTTATTGAGCAGGTATGATATGATGCGTATGGGAAAGCTGGGATGAGTCATCACGTGGCAGTTAGAAGTCTTCCGCTGTGTCAGACGATGTTTTATAGCTTTGATAGTTTTAGCAGTAGACCGTCTGAGAGTCTTGTATTTCTTTTTATCAGTTTTGGAGTTGGTATGTAATCACTTTAAACATTATTTACTTTTAAGTATGTTTCGTTATTGTCTTATGATTCATTGCCTCGGAAAACCGAGATGGTAGCACTTCCATGCCTTAAGTGGTCCTGGTAAGGCACTTGGAGTATGGGGGTGTTACTGTGGATAGCGGGCCGCCCACGGGGGCGCTTGGTGAGAACGAAACAAGCGTTTGCATTTTGTATGGAGTCGCCACCAATTTTTATGGGAAATTGGAACCGTTCGAGTACCTCGTGTCATGTCAAGACACAAAGTAGTGACATGAACACTAAGCAATCGTTACCCTTAGCATTCTATGTCTAGAATGACTCTCGTGGATGCCAATGAACACGGGTGCTCACGGAGATCTGGAGTAAGGGGTGAGGGTACGTATTAGGAAGCTCTTTTGATCGAACACCTAATCCCGCCCGCCTCGATAGCGGCCTCTACTAATGATTAGGGAAGTTATTCGTACTTGATATATCGTCGGCTATATGCATGCAATGAAACATCCATAGATTAATCCTAACATGTGAGAATTAGACTAAGTCGGTGAGACACGTAATTTAGCAAACAATTGATGTCGAAGTTGGATTTAATATTCAATTACATGTGAAAACATACAAATGATGAAAGGAATACAATAACGATAAATTACTATAAAGGAAATTACAATAATTACATTGGAATAGACGATTTATGTCGAAAATACCTCTAAAACGGATAATTTGATAAAAAGGAATAAAAGAACAAAAGACAGAATTAGAAGGTGATAATACGAATATTAGCTAACTAAACTATGTCAAAGCAGAAAAGGGGTTCAGAGACAGAGCTCAACCTGGAACAGGCGCAGCAGGCACTGCGCCCTTTGGAAGAGGCGCAATAGTTGCTGCGTCTGTTCCAAGGGTGAGTTCTGGCTGTGAAGCCGGAACTGCAAACCGTTAATGTTTAATTGGTAATTTTATGGATTGATTAAAATTATTTACTCGGATGAAAGTGATTTAATGTATTATTTACATATGATTAAAGTCATAAAAGCAATAAACATGAATGAGACGGAAACAAGACAGATTAATTATGTGAAGGGTCGATGTTAATGAACGATTAATTAGTGACATTGGTGAATGGAACAAACTAAACATGATGAATTGACGACGGACTAATGACTAAACAGGTGAAAATATATCAACAATGAATCCCAGAAACTCAACATGAACGAATTGAATCTCTAAAACTCGAATTGAATTTAATGACGAAAAACCCACAAATATTGATTATTTGGGATTTGAGTCGGATTTATGACGGTTAAAACATGTTAATGATGACGGTTAATATACATATGAATTATTAAGCTATTATGATAAATGAATTAACAGAAAACAAAACAAAGGAAATAAAAATTTGATACGAATTACAGAGGACGGAGGAAGAAGAAAAGAAGCAGGAACTGCGGCAGCCTCACGAAGAGGCGCAGCAGGTGCTGCGCTCCTTTGAAGAGGCGCAGCGGTTGCTGCGTCTTTTCTCGACGTCTGTCTACTGGAAATCCGCAAAAAAGGTTTTAAAGACGGTTTTAGAAATCGGTTTTAACGGTATATTCGACATAAACCTTACAATTGTTATACAATAATAAAATACAATAAATAAAAGAGAGATTAATACACCCTCAGACTTACATGTTGACGGAACGAGAAGAACTAAGAAAATCGATTAGTGATGCTCGACGCGAATGCAAGGAAAGAGTGCCCTCGAAAGAGGAAAATGATTTAACAAATTGATTAATTAGATTGATTGAGTGTAGTGGTCAAATTGGTCGGTCATGCAACGGAGAGGCTGGTACCCGGAAGGATCCGAGCTTACGTGGTCGAATGTTCAAGCACGTAGGCGCCAATTAGTAAGAACAAAGTCTAGAATGCAAAGGGAGAAGAGAAGGGCGGACACTCGCGTGAGAAATATGAGGAGCGAAAGCTCCTATTTATACTAATCACGTGAAGGAATAGGGTTTCGGAGACTCTTTGGAAGTGAATCTCGGAAAGATATAAAAAAGATACGTAAATCATGCAAAGAAGGGCACTGGGAAGAGGCGCAGCACCACTGCGTCTCTTGGAAGAGGCGCAAAGACTGCTGCGTCTATTCCCAGGAGGTTTCCTCCTGTTTAAGAAAGATTTCCGTGTTTAAGTTATGGTAGGACGGAATTAATTCGATTATTTTTAATATCTTGTGTAAATATTACGGGATATTATTTGCCAAAAGATAAAATTTGAGAAATATGGAATAGAAATATCCTAACATTCGAACATTCGACTCGGGATTTAACATTATCAGAAAATGGAGACGGTTTTTGACCCGGACTCCGAATGTACTCTAATTACTGCCAAAACGACCGTATCGGGACGTAGATGACAACTAAGGGTTGACATTAATTTTTGAGCAATCACTTGACGATAATCTTACGAACTGTCACTAATCGTTCCGCGAATCAAACATGCGGCCCAATCATCACCGGGTGGTTTGCGAGGGTGCGAAACGAGGTGTCTCTGAGCCCCCACTTTGACCGAGGCTTGGACAAGGCGAAAGTCAAAGTATAGCCATCAGGTCAATCGAAGATTACAACCTGACGACTATGGCGACGCGAGGCGGCTCAAGGGGTCTGAGCCAAGGACCTGTCGTCGGGAACATTTTAGAGTCTGTCGACTATCGGGGAGGGTCGTTTAAAGTCCATTATACTACGTAAGGAGGCTCGCCAGCCATAAGAAGAGACCATACCTGAGACTTCTTTCTCGAGATGCTTACGGAGGTGCATAGGAGCTAAGGTTAAGCGTAGGAGCTAAGGGTAAGACCTAAAAGATATATAAGGATTGTGCTAGGGTATGGGGCCCTAAAGGAAAGCATCGGCGGGAAGGAGGCCAAATATAAGTTCAACTTAAAGGGGTAACCAAGGTTTGGGTGTAGGAACTCTAAGAAAGTGATGATCCTAAAGGAATATGATCCTAAAAGGAAAAGGTGATCCTAAAGGAATATGATCCTAAAAGGTATAAGTATGTGAACTCTAGGGAGTTTGGGAACTTAAAAGAAGCTAGGTGTGCGAACCTGGGTATATGAACCTAAAAGAACGGCTGGTATGGGAACTTAAAGGCCTATGAACCTAAGAGGATTGGGATCCTAGGGTTAAGTTTAGGAACTACTGGGTACTAATTCTTGTTTTGGATACATGCATCCAAGCTTTCTATGGTATGGGAACTCCAAAAGGATTTATGGGTTTATGAACCTAAAGATGTTGGTGTGGGAGCTTAAAGGTTTACGAACCTAAAGGAAGCCATTTTGGGATCTAAGAATCTAGGGGTAAGAATCCTAACTTTGGGCTTACGAACCTAAGGAATGAAGTTTTGGCTTGGGAACTTCTGGAGAATGACACCTTTGTCGCACTCCGCGGGGAAACAAGAAATATTGAAAGCAGCAGGACGTCGGTAGAAACTGCTGGGGAATCCGCTTGCGTCGGTCTCAAGCGAACTCTGGCGAAACTTGAGGTTGAATCTGCTTGCGTCGGTCTCAAACAAACTCTCGCTGGGGAATAAAGCGATGACTTTGGGGAATCTGCCTGTCTCTGTCCTCAAGCAAACTCTCGTTGGGTGATTATATTGACGACTAGGAACATCTTGATCGTCATGGGAGAAATCTTGAGTGAGCAATACCGCAAAATACTACTGCGCTGGATATAAGGATTTGAGCAATACTGCAAAATACTGCTGCGCTGGGGAGAATGAAGACTTGGGTGAAGCCCCTAGTCGGAGCGAGCACTGCTTCTGATACTTACCTGCATGGATATTAGCCACACAAGAATGCAATCTAATATGCAAATAGAACATAAACACATATGCACGTAAGCAATCATCACATGGACCTCGAATGAGGAAACACATAGGTTTTGCAAAAGGCGTTTCTTTATAAAAGTTGTTTAAAACTTGTTCAAAGAAGTTTGTCGTTCGTAATGCGTTATGCATATTCAATGGGCTTTAGACACGTGACTTGACATGACACATACCTTAGGACACGACACGAAATGTAGACTTAGGTTGGACTGATGCGACACTAACTTAGATTTGACGCGACACAAGGATGACTTTGACAGACTTTTTTAAGTATGCGCAACCCCTAGCCAAGTGTGGGTGACAATGCGTATCAGTTCCAAAGGTATAAGAATTGCAAGAATGATGAATGCATATGAAGGCAAGGCATGAGCCATAGACCATCTGTCTACTAGGACTTCTTTCACCACCGTTTGCTGTAAAAGAGACCCCTCTTGAGGCACGATGACTTGGAGAATTGATCTAAGACCTTTGTCATTGTCCGGACCGAGTACTAGCTAGACTTAGAGGAATAAAGGAAGGGTGGCATCTTGGAATAGAAGCCCCCAGGATGAGAAGATGACTCTGAATTTTGGTAAAAAAGAGGCTGGGCGACAATAAGGAGCCCCCAGTATAGTGGTGTTGGTTGTGGAAGGGATGTTAATTGAGGTTGAAAGGTTGAAAATTGGGATGGTTGATAATTGAGCTAAAAAGTTGGAAGTGGGGATGGTTGTGTCCTTGAGGACTGCCTACGTATTCACGTGAAGTGAAATCAAACCAGATCGTAGTTCTGAGGTTTGGTTAATTTTGTTTGGGTGTTGTGGTTGTATCCTTCTTGGGTAAGAAAGGACTGCCTACGTATCCACCTGAGAAGGTGAAATCAAACCAGATCGTAGTTCAAGTGTGTGCCTAAGCTATGTTGTTAGGACCTTAAAGTGCATGGGTCACAAGGGTGTATTCCTTTGGTGACTCAAAGAATCGATTTGAGATGACTCCCTCTGATCATAGACCACAGAGGTATAATTAAGTTTGTAAAATTTCCTTGTCGTGTGAGCACGTTTAAAAGTGGACCCTAAGGATGATATGGGTATGTCCCGTTCTGGGTAGCAAAGTATTTGAAGACTCCGTGTATGGGTCAAGGTGAAACTGGATTGGATATTTGGAATGTGGAGCTCGGTAATAAGAGGCTTTAGTGAAACAAATCTCTGGAGCTTAATTTTGTGGAGTTAAGGCTTGATGGGATTATGGCTACTAATGTGGCTTGGAAATGGAGTCTCTTGGCTTGATGTAGCCTGAGCACATAAAGGTAGGTTAAAATGACGTGGGTTCAAATTTCCATGTCTTGGCCCTAAAGGATGGGTATGCTTGACAAGCTTTAGAGGATTCTCAAAATTCCTATCTATCTCCCCATAACGGTCTCGAGAAGGACTTAGGGTGTGATGTGTGAGAGGCTAAGTGAGGGTGCTAGATGACCATCTTCATTGATGTCTTGATTCTATATAGACTTCAGCAGTATTCTGTATAGCATTTGATTCCAGACTTGTTCTTGATTCAGATTTGGATTCTTGGTCTTGAATATATCTCAACTTTTGCTCAAATTTTTGGTCTAGAATATATCTTGGCTTTTGCTCAGATTTTTGATTCAGGTTTTTTTAGGATAACTTTGACTTTGGATATTGACTTGACTTTCTTGATTGAGCCTTTCTCATTTTGACTCTTTTGTGTTGGATTATGGGCATAATTGTGGCTTTCGATATTGATTTTGGGTATTTCTATTGATTGAGCCTTTGTCTTTGATCATGGCTCGTATTGTCTTGGACTTTCTTGCTACCATGTACTTGAGTCAGACTAGCACCTTTGGATGTGAAACGGGTTGGTCTTTAGTAACACGGGTTGTTTATTGTGGGGAATGGGCTTGCCTTCCGTCATGAATCGTTAACAAGGGAGATGGTCTGGATTCGTCCTAGAATCTCTTGAGATATGCTCGTCCTAGACTAGGGTTATATTGTGGTTTCTATTGCCAGACATGGAATAGGTAAGAAAAGAACACGGAGTTTAAGGTCCTCTGCAACTTGAAATGGAACATCATTTAAGTGTACTCACATCGACTGTCATGTGTTCGTTTTAAAAATGTCTCAAATCAATTCTTGTTGTCACAGGAAAAGGGGGTAGAGGAAGAGATATG
The DNA here is from genome assembly GCF_048544455.1 of Silene latifolia. Taxonomy (NCBI): domain Eukaryota; kingdom Viridiplantae; phylum Streptophyta; class Magnoliopsida; order Caryophyllales; family Caryophyllaceae; genus Silene; species Silene latifolia. Next base: position 26,731,175 of record NC_133533.1, on the reverse strand, counting down.
ATAGAATATAAGTGGATTGAAAATTGTTCTTTTATTGAAATGTATTTAACATAGATATGAGAAGACACGTGACTCATGGGACAGCCCCCAGATTGCCACTAGAGATGAAAATGGACAAGAAGAAAGACACTAGAATAATATTATGGGATAGAAAGCCTAAGACTCGGACTCGGACTCGGACTTTGACGCGATCTTAGATCTAGACTCGTAATCATCGGCCCATGCTTGAACATTTTCTCTTCCAACAACTGGCTTCGGCATCTGGCTTTGAGCATTCATCCATTTGAGCTCCTCGTCCTCATCATTGGGAACACTGGAAGGGTAAAGGCCCAAGAGACCTTCCTGTCTTTGAAGAGTAAGATACCCATGAGGGTCATTCTGTTCTCTTAACAGATCGAGGGTCGATAAAGATATCTTGCCGTGATCGAGCATATAGTGGATGGTATATTTGAGTTTGGAACATTCTTCAGTGTCGTGTCCATTACCCCTATGGAATAAGCAATATTGAGAACCGGCCCCGTGCGACCTCTCCTCTCGTACCTAGGGTCCGGGGTTGGACCGAACGGCGGTTGGATCGATCCTTTGGCAAAGAGTCTTTTAAAGGCTACCGTATAAGGCATGCCTAAATTGGAGTACGACCTTGAATGTCGAGTTCCTCTTTCTGGTGAAGGTTCTATAACCTTTACGTCGGTAATGTAGATTGTTTGATTGTTGGGTACCTGTGAGTCAGTTTTCCTTCTTTTCACCAAATGATTGGTGGATCGCTCATCTTCTTGATCATCTGCGATGTTGAACTCCCTATAAGATCGCTTAACTTCTGTACCCAAACATTTCAGGAGTGAGACAGAAATCCTACCATCCTCAATCCTATCTTGTATGGCATGCTTGAGATTATAACAATCTTCTGTACCATGTCCCCTACTCCTATGGTATTGACAATATGAATTGCCATCCCACAATTTAGATTTCTTTTCTGGATCTGGTGTGGGTCCTATTGGTTGAAGAAGACCTAGAGAGGATAATTTGTTCAAGGCTAGGGCATAAGGTATTCCTAGATTTGTGAATGACCTGGGAGAGTTGTTTAATTTCTTTGACAAAGGCTCCATGAGGTTGCCGTTGATTTTGACTCCTGGATGAGAAGAACTAGGAATAGATCGCTCACTTTTTGCTTTCTCCTCGAGACCATGAGGTTGAGGGTTTGTCTGGACATTATTCTTCTTGAAATATTGGGTCTCAAGCTTCCTATCCATTTCAGTAAATTGATTCCCCATGTGGGAAAGCCGAGAGTTTAGAGTATCAATGGCTCCCTCTATCTTGGAAAGCACGAGCATTCCACTTTGGACATCGTCCTCCTTCGGCGCTTTGACTTCTTTGTCATCACGAGGATCGAGGAGATGAGAAAAGTCTAGGAATGATCCTTCATCGTATTTAGTGTTGTTAGACCCAAGAGGGTCGGTCCCATCGAATTGCTCCACAAATGGTGGCGTTGGAAGCTTGCCATCCTCGATCATATCCTGAATGGTGTGTTTTAAGAGAAAACACTCTTCAATATCATGGCCTCTACCTTGGTGATATAAGCAGTATTTGTAGCCCTTCCATAGGTTTACCTGTTTCTCTAAAGGTGGATCCGGAGTCGGCCCTATTGGACGTAGCTTGCCTTGGGCAGAGAGTCTCTTCAAAGCATCGGCATAAGACATGCCTAAATCGGTAAGCACCCTTTGATGCCTCCCGGGTTTCCTTTCAGCTGTTTTCGGCTTTCTAGGACGATGGTTATTACAAGAGGTAAGCTTTGGATGACCTAGACTAGAGGTTTCTCTAGGTGGTGTGTTCTTTTTCACCATTCCATTTTCAAGGGTGAGGACGCGAAGGCTCAAATTTTCCACTGTAGCTTGAACTCGTAGGACCATGGCATAAACGTCTTGGAGAGACACGGTGATTGTGGCTTGATCTGTCTCGTGACCTTGCTGACTGACGGAACTTACCGGATTCCTACTCGACGGAAATGACGCGCATTACAACTTGATTCGACATGGGATCACGCATACTAAGGCAACAAATAAAGGAAGGGATAAGACGACACATCTAGACTTGACTTGTGAACTCGTGAAATGTCGTGAGCGACTTCTCGTGTTTGAATTCATGGTGCTTTACTTTAATTTTAGACTCGAGTGTTAACTTTGACAGAGTGACATTTATACAGTTGACCTTATTGACGGTATTGAAGACACGTGTTGATTCTGGACTCGAGGTTTGCTTATAGGTGTTTAAGAAGACTGTTGTAGTTTAGACTCAAATATAAGGCCCATTGAGACTCGTGTGTTGAGCCTCGGAACGTGTGACTCGAGTGTTTAGATCCTAACTGAATTGGGGTAGGGGGTCCAAAATGACGGCGTGACGCCTTAGGACCTGACTTGAATTTTGAAAAGACCCGAAATGTAGAGGAAGACGGGTTCATGACTCGACATAGTTCCGACTAGGAAATAGTCGGTTTGAACCTTGACTCTAACTTAGCCCAATTGAATTTACATGGTTTGAAAACATTTTGATTAAAACATTCTTTTTGGTGTATTTTTTTTCGAACCTTTATTTGTTTTTTTTTTTTTTTTTTTTTTTTTTTTTTTTTTTTTAAAAACGTTTTTTTTTTTTGTTTTTTTTTTGGATTTTTGTTTTTGTATTTGGTTTTGAAATGGGTTTTAGGCCCGAAGTTCGACTCGACATATGGACAGAGTTTCGGCTGGATTTTGTACTAATTAAAGGCCCTATTTTCGAAATTCTTGATTGAAAACGGGTTTTGATTTTTTGAAAATTCGTCATGATTTTGTTTAGAAATGGTGATCACATAAGGTTTACATATTTATACAAGCATTATAACGGGATGCTGAGTGCATTTAGAAGGGTTTTGGTTTAAAGGGTGGGTTGCCATACCGAACCATCAAACCCGAAGTCTGTGGAGAGGCTCGTGCCAAACAAGAGTAAGGCCGATTCCTAGTCCATTTCCTCAAGTAGTGAAGGCCCTTGATACAAACAAGAGTAAGCATCATGGTATGGATGACGTCAATCGCTATCCATCCTTAGGCCCAAATAAGAATTAGGACCGTTTAGACGGGACGATTGGTCGAATGGGTTGGGTTGGGCCTAGGAAGGCCGAATAAACGATCTAGGAAGACCGAGTTATGAAAACCGACAATTGTCTTGTACAAACTTATTCCCTAACCTTGTTCAAGTTTCACCCTTGCTACACGTAAGTGTATTATCCCCAGTGAGTCGCCAAACCGTGACGGCGGGCCGCCCACGGGGCGCTTGGTGAGAACGAAACAAGCGTTTGCATTTTGTATGGAGTCGCCACCAATTTTTATGGGAAATTGGAACCGTTCGAGTACCTCGTGTCATGTCAAGACACAAAGTAGTGACATGAACACTAAGCAATCGTTACCCTTAGCATTCTATGTCTAGAATGACTCTCGTGGATGCCAATGAACACGGGTGCTCACGGAGATCTGGAGTAAGGGGTGAGGGTACGTATTAGGAAGCTCTTTTGATCGAACACCTAATCCCGCCCGCCTCGATAGCGGCCTCTACTAATGATTAGGGAAGTTATTCGTACTTGATATATCGTCGGCTATATGCATGCAATGCAACATCCATAGATTAATCCTAACATGTGAGAATTAGACTAAGTCGGTGAGACACGTAATTTAGCAAACAATTGATGTCGAAGTTGGATTTAATATTCAATTACATGTGAAAACATACAAATGATGAAAGGAATACAATAACGATAAATTACTATAAAGGAAATTACAATAATTACATTGGAATAGACGATTTATGTCGAAAATACCTCTAAAACGGATAATTTGATAAAAAGGAATAAAAGAACAAAAGACAGAATTAGAAGGTGATAATACGAATATTAGCTAACTAAACTATGTCAAAGCAGAAAAGGGGTTCAGAGACAGAGCTCAACCTGGAACAGGCGCAGCAGGCACTGCGCCCTTTGGAAGAGGCGCAACAGTTGCTGCGTCTGTTCCAAGGGTGAGTTCTGGCTGTGAAGCCGGAACTGCAAACCGTTAATGTTTAATTGGTAATTTTATGGATTGATTAAAATTATTTACTCGGATGAAAGTGATTTAATGTATTATTTACATATGATTAAAGTCATAAAAGCAATAAACATGAATGAGACGGAAACAAGACAGATTAATTATGTGAAGGGTCGATGTTAATGAACGATTAATTAGTGACATTGGTGAATGGAACAAACTAAACATGATGAATTGACGACGGATTAATGACTAAACAGGTGAAAATATATCAAAAATGAATCCCAGAAACTCAACATGAACGAATTGAATCTCTAAAACTCGAATTGAATTTAATGACGAAAAACCCGCAAATATTGATTATTTGGGATTTGAGTCGGATTTATGACGGTTAAAACATGTTAATGATGACGGTTAATATACATATGAATTATTAAGCTATTATGATAAATGAATTAACAGAAAACAAAACAAAGGAAATAAAAATTTGATACGAATTACAGAGGACGGAGGAAGAAGAAAAGAAGCAGGAACTGCGGCAGCCTCACGAAGAGGCGCAGCAGGTGCTGCGCTCCTTTAAAGAGGCGCAGCGGTTGCTGCGTCTTTTCTCGACGTCTGTCTACTGGAAATCCGCAAAAAAGGTTTTAAAGACGGTTTTAGAAATCGGTTTTAACGGTATATTCGACATAAACCTTACAATTGTTATACAATAATAAAATACAATAAATAAAAGAGAGATTAATACACCCTCGGACTTACATGTTGACGGGCGAGAAGAACTAAGAAAATCGATTAGTGATGCTCGACGCGAATGCAAGGAAAGAGTGCCCTCGAAAGAGGAAAACGATTTAACAAATTGATTAATTAGATTGATTGAGTGTAGTGGTCAAATTGGTCGGTCATGCAACGGAGAGGCTGGTACCCGGAAGGATCCGAGCTTACGTGGTCGAATGTTCAAGCACGTAGGCGCCAATTAGTAAGAACAAAGTCTAGAATGCAAAGGGAGAAGAGAAGGGCGGACACTCGCGTGAGAAATATGAGGAGCGAAAGCTCCTATTTATATTAATCACGTGAAGGAATAGGGTTTCGGAGACTCTTTGGAAGTGAATCTCGGAAAGATATAAAAAAGATACGTAAATCATGCAAAGAAGGGCCTGGGAAGAGGCGCAGCAGCCACTGCGTCTCTTGGAAGAGGCGCAAGACTGACATGCGTCTATTCCCAGGAGGTTTCCTCCTGTTTAAGAAAGATTTCCGTGTTTAAGTTATGGTAGGACGGAATTAATTCGATTATTTTTAATATCTTGTGTAAATATTACGGGATATTATTTGCCAAAAGATAAAATTTGAGAAATATGGAATAGAAATATCCGGAACATTCCAGAACATTCTGACTCGGGATTTAACAGTTATCAGAAAATGGAGACGGTTTTTGACCCGGACTCCGAATGTACTCTAATTACTGCCAAAACGACCGTATCGGGACGTAGATGACAACTAAGAGGTTGACATTAATTTTTGAGCAATCACTTGACGATAATCTTACGAACTGTCACTAATCGTTCCGCGAATCAAACATGCGGCCCAATCATCACCGGGTGGTTTGCGAGGGGTGCAGAAACGAGGTGTCTACAGTTACAAAATGGTATCAGAGAGACGATCCTGAAACCTGTAACCAATGAACCTAATGAATATAGGGAGTCTAATTAAAATGAACTCGGGGTAGAAGTTGTAGGAGCTAATGCAAAGACTTGGGAGACGTCCTAAAGTCGCGAACTCGCCCTACAATTTTGAACCGGTCACCATGGGATATGAGTCGAGATCGCTATGTGTTTATCTTGTGAATTGTGTATCTATATAGTGACGTGTGGCATGAATCGGTGTGATTTTGAATGTTGTTGGTTGAAAGCATGTTGAATGATACTTGGTTTACAATGTTGGTTGGAATTGTTAGAAAAGTGTATGAGAATGATGAGTAATGTGGTGGAAAAAGGAGGTAGTTCATATGTGATAAGATGTGATGAATAATGATGTTGCAGGATGGATGATCTACAATGCGACTATATTAGTAACATGTGATTAGGGGGTGTGATATGATTATACATAATTTTGATTGTGTAATTTTATATAATGATTTCATATACATGCCTACTATTGTTCATATGTATATGTTATATGAGGAATGTGGTTTAAATGGATGAAGTGATTGGAAAAGATGGAGTGTCAATTGCATGAGAATATGAATTTTGTGATTATGAATATGTTTAGGTGACGAAGTGTATTTGTAATATTGTTGTATTAGTAACATGGAAATAGGATTTGTAATGCATGAGTATGTTTTGTTTACGAAAAGTGATATAATTAAAGCATGTGGGTAAGTCATGATTGGCAAGTTAAATAAATTATTTGCATGATGAATGTTGTTGCTTTGCTTTCAAAAATAGTAACATGTGATTGGGGCTGCAGGTTTTATGAGTATTGGGTTGTTTTTGTTTATCTTGTTGTCGTTTAAGTTGTTTGGAAGTAAAATCAAGTAGATGTGTTTTTTCGATTATAAAGAGGTTGTCTTTAAACTGTTATAACTTGAGATGTATAAATGATTTTAATGTGATTCCAATTGGAGGTGATAGCTTGTTTTTTTACAATTCTAACGATAGGTCACACGCCCAAAACGACCAAGAAATGAGTGAGTTATGACTGTTTTACGAAAACTGGATAATGCTGAGAATTGTGTAGGGTACTCGATCGAGTAGCCTTGGTACTCGATCGAGTAGGCGGCACTCGATCGAGTACGTTAGTTACTCGATCGAGTAGCCCTGGTGATTTGTTTTACGTGCTTCTGACCTTCACCTACTCGATCGAGTAAGTCCCTTACTCGATCGAGTGGCCAGTACTCGATCTAGTGACCCATGATTCGGGTCATATGCTTATCTTTTGAATTCATTGCATATTATGTTTAATTCAAAGGTATTATTTTGCTTCTTTATGCATTGTTTCACTAGTGTTGACAGTTGGATGATGAGGTTATGAGTGTGAGTAAACTTCGAGGACGAAGTTCCTTTTAAGGGTGGTAGAATGTAACATTCCGTTTGATGTCTATGAGTGTCTTGATATTGGATCTGGTAGTGGATGATATTATGGAGCTAGCAGCGTTAGAGGATGGTAGTTGGTAGTGTATGGAATTAGTGTCGGGAGAGTTTATGATGTAGTTGATACGACATCGTGAGCGATGTGTGGAGGTAGGAATAGTTGGTGGAGTTGGTGTTAAGAGTTCATGAGTTATAGGGTGAGGTTTTGTTTTGAGTCTTAGTTGCGTTGTTGTGTCTTAGTCAAGTTGGTAGGTTTGTTTTTATGTATGGGTTGAACTTCGGGGACGAAGTTCTTTTTAAGGAGGGAAGACTGTAATACTACGGTTTTATGAGCCTCTGGGTACTCTATCGAGTAGGCCTTACTCTGTCGAGTAAGGGTGTGTTGTGTTTTAAAAATAGTTTCTGACCTGTTGGGTACTCGATCGAGTAACCTTGATACTCGATCGAGTAAAGGGGAACTCGATCGAGTACCTCAGCTACTCGATCGAGTAGCCCGGTTTATGGGTAATGTTTTGACGGGTTTTATTAATAATGCGGGAATGATATATAAGGCTTTCGTCACTTTTCTCAAAACACTTTTACAATCTAAAAACCTTCAAGAGAAGATTAGAAGTTACGTTGAATCATTCTCGCCGCATTATTAGCAAATCTCGGAGCTAGAAGTGTCGAATCTTGTCGTCCTTTATATCTTAATAATCCTTACGTCGAGGGTAAGATCTACGTACCGAATTTGTTATATTTAATTAAGTTTCGTTAAACCCTAATTTTGGGATTGGGGGTTTTCTATGTTTATGTTGATGTGGTAGTGATTGTATGATTATGTGTATAGGAGAAGGGTTCGTAGAGGAAAGGTTTTGAGACAGCTGCTAGATCGTCTGATGATTGTGTTGCTTTCCAGGTAGGGTTTCCCTACTCAGTATTAGTCCCATGATGCATTGTTGGTGTTTTGTGATTGTTGAATATTAGCGTATTCGTATTGTGACGGTCGTTGGTTTTGATTGCTGGTTAATGGTTGTGATTGTTTGTCTCTGGTTCTCGAGATGCGTTCTCGGCTGAGTGGAGTCACTTGCGGGAGTGGCTTCACGCCCTAGTTTCGCCTTCTGTGGAACCCGCCACGGGAGGGGATGTGCACATTAAGGGGACAAGGTTATCGCTCGGTATGATGAGCGGGGCTTAGGTGGGAACAGCTGCGGTCCCCCCTGCGCGTAATGGCTGGTCCGGTGGACGATCGGTGACGGAGATTGATTGGAGTGGGTGTGATTATGTGTGTGACCGCCGTTTGAGCTGCATGTTTCTTGTGTTGTTGGTTATATAAATTGTGTGATTAGTATCTTGACCCGTTTAATGTTTTAAAAACTGCTGGTGATCCATTCGGGGTGGTGGCGGTTATTGAGCGGTATGATATGATGCGTATGGGATAGCCGGATGAGTCATTACGTGGCGATTAGAAGTCTTCCGCCGTGTCGAGACGATGTTTTATAGCTTTGATAGTTTTAGCAGATGAGACCGCCGTCGAGAGTCTTGTATTTCTTTTTATCAGTTTTGGAGTTGGTATGTAATAACTTTAAACATTATTTACTTTTAAGTATGTTTCGTTATTGTCTTATGATTATCATTGCCTCGGAAAACCGAGATGGTAGCACTTCCATGCCTTAAGTGGTCCTGGTAAGGCACTTGGAGTATGGAGGTGTTACACTAGGTTTAGTATTATGAACTTTAGACTTGAATGTATGCTTTTGATTCTCATTTATTTTGTTTGATTTTGGAGGAACAGATGAGTAATCAAAAGCCATATCATAAGTCCATCTAAACTCATTATTACGTTCTTCATTGTTGTTCGAATCATCTATAGTTGAGACATCATCTTCCACTATGAAATCATAAGTCTTAACATATTCGACATTCTTTTGCTTATCCAAAGTAAGTTTGACACAATTGACTTGAATATGTCCACTAGAGCCACAGTAATTGAAAATCGAGTATTCTGGAAGATTAACATATTTTCTTTTTCTAAAATCGTGATCAGAAGGATTAGATTTGCATTTATCATGGTCTCTACGGCTATAGCATTCATGACCAAGTCCCATCTTCATGTTATTATCAGAGTGTTCAGTAAGGAAGTTTAAAACCTTTGTGCTTCCTTCCCACTTATCATGAACTTTTCGTGCATGTAAGAGTAATTCTTTCAAGGACTCAATTTCTTTTTCACATTTCGAATGATCTACACTTGAATCCTTGGAAGAGTTACCTTTCTCAAAATCTTCACGAAATTTATCAAAACGTTCATTCAAGACACGTTTCTCATTTTCATGTTGTTTCTTAAGTTCAGACATACTATCATTAGCTTCTTTCAATTGCTTAGAGAGAAATGTAATTTCTCTCTTATGTTCAGATACCACACTATCTTTGCCATTAAGTTCATCTTTTAAAATCTCATTGACTTTCTTCAGCTCAGAAGTTATAGCATCACTAGCTGTAACTTTAGCTTGAAGATGCTTAATGTTGAGTTTGAGCTCTGAAGTTATGGCATCACTAGCCTTAACTTTTGATTCAAGAGCATTTTTCTCAGCATTTGTCATGTCTGAAGTTATAGCTGGAGTAGCCATAACTTTAGACTTGAGCTTTTTGGCTTTAGCTTTTAGAAACTGGTTTTCCTCAGCAATGTCTAGAATTTGTTCCTTAAGGTCTCTTAACTCTAATTTCTGTTCATGACAAATATCAAGGGTTTCTTCAAAGGTCTTAATTAAACCACTCTTAGAAAATTTCTTAACTTGCTTTTTAAATTCAAGAAGGCTTAGCTCTTCATCCTCTGAATCTGAATCTGAATTTCCAGCAAGACACATCTCAGCATTTGAAGCATTACTTTCATTATCGCTGTCGGAGAGTAGGTCAAGACTGACGTTGCTTAGGCAAAGATTGGCAGTTTCTTCTTCATCTTCGGATTCGCCATTTTCAGAGTCCAAGTCTCCCCAACAATATGCCATCAAAACTTGCTTAAGTTCCTTATTTGTCTTGTTACGTTGATCTTTGTCCTTTATTTTCTTCCATGTGGGGCAATCTTTGATCATATGATCATTATCACCACACTTGAAGCATCCACGGTTAGAGAAGGACCCTTTTGACTCAGAAGTTTTCTTGGAAGTTTGCTTTGATTTGTTATTTGTTTTATTTTGATTTTGATTGAAGGACTTTTTCTTAAGTCGTTTAACAAACAACATGGTTTCATATTCAATATCTGAAGAATCATTAATCTTGCTAGACTCAGCTTGTAAGGCCATCTTTTTGCTTGTACCAGCTTCCTCCTCATCCTGATTAAGAGTAATCTCGTGAGCCATTAAGGTTCTGAGTAGCTCCTGATAGGATAACGAAGTTAGGTCCTTACATTCCTCTATAACAGACACTTTATGTCTCCATCTGCGAGACATACTTCTAAGAATCTTCCTAGCAATTTCCTCGGAGTCAAATGTTCTTCCTAAATTCTTTAGTTCATTAATGATACTAGAAAAGCGAGAGGACATGCTGTCAACTGACTCGTTTTGCTCCATGGCAAACAGCTCGTATTTTCGCATTAGTAATGCCATACGTTGCTTTTTGACAACAGCGGTTCCCTCATAGGTTAATTCTAGACCATCCCATATTTCCTTGGCAGATGAATCTGGTTGAGAAACGATCGAATTCAGTTGCAATCATACCGTTTTGCAATAAGCTTATTGCTTTTGAATTCTTCTCAGCCTTTTTATAATCCGCCTCAATATAATCCTCTTCATTCTTTTCGATGGTAGTGCCATTAGTGGTTGCAAGTAAGATCTTATTCGGACCATTCTTGATAATCAACCAGCACTCCCAATCGTTACCTTTAATGAAATGGGTCATCATATTCTTCCATAAAACATAGTTCTTCCCAGTGAATATAGGACACTTAAGGTGTTTGGAATCCATTTGATAAAAAATAAATGCAGCGGAAAAACGATAAATAGACTCAAAAAAGATCAGACTCTAGCTGTTAGGCTATCAAGAGCACGAGGCTCTGATACCAATTGAGGAGTCTATTGATCGAATACGAAAGAGGGGGGGTGAATTGAGTATTAAAAACGATGCCCACTTTTTTGAAATATATGATGTAAAATTAATTATTTGATTTTATGATTAAAATCAACTAATTAATTTACTAATAAGCGCAAAATCGAAATAACAAAAATAAAGAAAGAGAGAAAGAGAGACACACATGATTTTTGAAGTGGTTCAGTTTCACAAGTCGAAACCTATGTCCACTATTCTCGATTAATAATTTTTAGTACCTTTCTACGGATTACAAAAATTATCAATCCACTCGTATAATCAACTATATGATTATAACTCAGATTGAGTATCGCTAAATACTCTAGATTGCTCTTACGTTAATATGAAAAGCACAACGATAAATACTAATCTCACGTTATGCGAGTGAGTATAATATCTTTGTGTACTGAGTATCCTATAACGATTTCTCTTTGAGTGATTGACAAACATGATGCGCAACTTTTGTATAAGCAATTTGTAAAATAAGAATTAAAGCTCAGATAATTTTTGCTTAAATATTTCTTTCTCTTAAAAGTGTAGATGTGTGTCACTTTTTAAATGTTGAATGAAGAGAGGTATTTATAGTTGTAGGGAATTAGGGTTTTAGAATATTCTGGAAGGTGTGAAACCCTAAATGACTTGACGAACAAGTAGGAGGCTAGGGTTTGGGAGTGGCTCGGCCTCTAGGGTTTCGGCCGGCCCCTAGGGCTTCCTTCGGTCCATTTCGGCCTCCATAGCCCACAACAAATCGAGATAGAATTTTAGTTGAAACCCTAGGTTGCATGACGACATAAATATCGTGTGACAAACCAATAGTACATCCAACTTAAGTTCTAATTAAATCATTCCAATTATATAAATACTCTCTTATTCTTATAAAACATTAAAAATATATTTTCCAAAAATTAACGCATCATTTTTGTCTAGCAGTGAAGTTATGGCTATGAGGTCATAACTTCACTAACCTTAAAATCAAACAAAGTAAAACCATTACCGGATGACGACCTATACTATCTAATCTTCAGTAGATCTTCAGTAAACGAATCGTCTCTTCACAAGTCTCTCATCTTGAGTCTCGTGGTTGTTATTTGATCTTGATCTTGAACATTATGATCAAATGTCTTTGAAGTTGTACCTCCTTGGTCCAAACTTCAAGCTTGCTTCTTTTTGAAGTTATACCTCCTTGGGCCAAACTTCAAGCTTGCGTCATTGTAATTGTTCCTTTCTATATTAAGACTTGAGCACACAATTACACGCATATATTTATAATATTAAGTCCACATACAAATCATTACTGTCATTATCAAAACAGCTAATTAGGACTAAAGGTCCAACAGAATGAGACGGAGGGAATATAACTGTATAATGTCATTCGCTGATTCAAGTGGCTGACAATAGCAGTTGAAATCGTTGTTTAATATTGATGTCAGTTAATAGAGAAAAATCATATACCCCCGGTCTTCTATCATATGATGTTTTGATATTTTCAGGTAAATCTTTGCATTTCAGTTTTTTTACAAGTAAAAAAAAACTTCAATTATTACAGTTGACATGAAAATTGTTTTAATAGGAGTATATATATTCTACTGAGTAACAATTTTTCTCTAGTATATTTTGAGAGAGATTGAAGAGAAAAAGGAGGGTGAGGTAATGTGTATTAACCAAATCAACTCAAAATAATAAACATATTATTCTCATATCAATTAGAATTATTTGATTGTGTGAATATTGTAAAATTAGGAAACTATATTTGTAATTACCTTATTTTGTCTACCTTGTATTGCTATATATACATGTACTCCTTCTTATAATGAATATACAACTAATTCTCACATAAACCTTATTCTTAGATGGTATCCAAGGGCCTTCGATCTGCCAACAGCCCAACACTCTTCGACCCCGACGCAACACATTCAAACGACAAACACCTTCTCTTCCAACCTTCAACATGTCGACTAACACCACCCATGACACCGTGGTTCCCAACCCCCACGAAAACTCCAAACCACTAACCTCCTTGAACCTTAACCATTGCATGAAACTGAATGCGCTAAACTATACGGCTTGGCGTTTTCAACTGACAAACATACTATTTGGCTTTAGCCTTCTCGGTTTCATTGATGGAACCGAGACACCACCATCTCCAACCATCTCTGATGAGACTAAAACTGAAAAACCCAATCCGGCTTATTTGAGTTGGCTCAAACAAGACGAGTTAATTCTTGGTGCTCTCATGGGCACTCTCACCGCAGCTGTAACACCCCCATACTCCAAGTGCCTTACCAGGACCACTCAGGTATAAGGATGCCACCATCTCGGTTACCCGAGGCATGATACTCATAAGACAATAACGAAACAACTTTAAATGATATAACTTTAGTGAAAAGTACAACTGAAGCCAAATCCCAAAATACGGGTACAAGTTCTCAAACCAACTGTCTAATCAACTAAAAGTAAAGTTTATAAAACTACTAAGCTACAGCGGAAGACTTCTATCGTCGAGACGTGGCACATCCCGGCAATCCCATGTGACTCAACTCAAACACCGCTCAATTCTTGCTCACCATCCCGAATGGATCACCGCGGTTTTACAAAAACAACAACCGGGTCGATAATAATCACACAAATGATATCAACAATAAGATAATCGGACGACTTACACCGTCACACACACACAATCACACCAAATCCATCAATCTCAATCACCGACTTGTCCCACGGACCACCCTGCCGATGGGGGACCGCAGCCGTACCCACCAAATCCCCGCTCCTCATATTGAGCGATAACCCTGTCCATTAATGTGCACATCCCCTTCCGTGGCGGGTTCCACGAAGGGCGAAACTAGGGCGTGAAGCCACTCCCGCAAGTGACTCTACTCAGCCGAGAACGCGTCTCGAGAACCAAGGACAAACAATCACAATCCACAACCGTCACAATACAATTACTGTATTATTCAATCAACCACAACACATCAACATCACATTATGGGACTAATCTTCGAGTAGAAATCCTACCGGAAAGCACAACTATCAGACGGTCTCAACAGCTGTATCAAAATGCCTCTTCTACAAATCCTCCTCCTATCATATATACACATAATCACTACCAATCATAATCTACAACAAAACCCCCAAATTCCCATATTAGGGTTTAACCAACTTAAAGGAAATACTATAAAAACGGTACATAGATCTTACTCTCGACGCAAGGATCTCAACGGTATAACGAAAGGTGAAATCCGACCTTCCAAACTCCGGGATTTGCTAACAATGCGATTAAAGCGAAGAACGTACTTTGTTTTCTCCCTTGACAGTAATTGGGTTTTGAAAAAGTGTTTAAGAACAATGACGGAAGTAATATATATCTTAATCGCATAATTAACAAAACCCGAGAAATAACTCCCCGTAAACCGGCTACTCGATCGAGTAGCCAAGGTACTCGATCGAGTGCCCCCTTACTCGATCGAGTACCCACGTTACTCGATCGAGTACCCAACAGGTCAGAAACTATTTTAAATCGCAACTCACCTTTACTCGACAGAGTAAGGCCTACTCGATAGAGTACCCAGAGACTCATAAAACTATTTTAAATCGCAACTCACCTTCCTTAACATGACTCACGATACTTGTGTGGTTCCGCCAACAACTGCCACACCGCAGTGCGAAAATACCCGCATCACAACACTAAATACCGTGCCCGGATCACCACCCGAGGCACCACAACCACATCGATAGTCCGAAACCACACAAGTATCATGAGTCATGTTAAGGAAGGTGAGTTGCGATTTAAAATAGTTTTATGAGTCTCTGGGTACTCTATCGAGTAGGCCTTACTCTGTCGAGTAAAGGTGAGTTGTGATTTAAAATAGTTTCTGACCTGTTGGGTACTCGATCGAGTAACGTGGGTACTCGATCGAGTAAGGGGGCACTCGATCGAGTACCTTGGCTACTCGATCGAGTAGCCGGTTTACGGGGAGTTATTTCTCGAGTTTTGTTAATTATGCGATTAAGATATATATTACTTCCGTCATTGTTCTTAAACACTTTTTCAAAACCTAATTACTGTCAAGGGAGAAAACAAAGTACGTTCTTCGCTTTAATCGCATTGTTAGCAAATCCCGGAGTTTGGAAGGTCGGATTTCACCTTTCGTTATACCGTTGAGATCCTTGCGTCGAGAGTAAGATCTATGTACCGTTTTTATAGTATTTCCTTTAAGTTGGTTAAACCCTAATATGGGGATTTGGGGGTTTTGTTGTAGATTATGATTGGTAGTGATTATGTGTATATAT
The DNA here is from genome assembly GCF_048544455.1 of Silene latifolia. Taxonomy (NCBI): domain Eukaryota; kingdom Viridiplantae; phylum Streptophyta; class Magnoliopsida; order Caryophyllales; family Caryophyllaceae; genus Silene; species Silene latifolia. The sequence goes on along the minus strand of NC_133533.1, from coordinate 26,715,697 downwards.
GATAGGAGGAGGATTTGTAGAAGAGGCATTTTGATACAGCTGTTGAGACCGTCTGATAGTTGTGCTTTCCAGGTAGGATTTCCTACTCACTATTAGTCCCATAATGTGATGTTGATGTGTTGTGGTTGATTGAATAATATAGTAATTGTATTGTGACGGTTGTGGATTGTGATTGTTTGTCCTTGGTTCTCGAGACGCGTTCTTGGCTGAGTGGAGTCACTTGCGGGAGTGGCTTCACGCCCTAGTTCGCCCTTCGTGGAACCCGCCACGAAAGGGGATGTGCACATTAATGGACAGGGTTATCGCTCAATATGAGGAGCGGGGATTTGTGGGTACGGCCGTCCCCCATCGGGCAGTAATGGTCCAGGGATGTCGGTGATTGAGATTGATGGGACCGGTGTGATTGTGTGTGTGACGGTGTAAGCTGTCTGATTATCTTATTGTTGATATATATAAGTTGTGTGATTAGTACTGACCCCGGTTGTTGTTTTGTAAAACCTGCGGTGATCCATTCGGGGATGGTGAGCAGTAATTGAGCAGGTTTGAGTTGAGTCACATGGGATTGCTGGGATGTGCCACTATCGGACGATAGAAATCTTCCGTTGTAGCTTAGTAGTTTTATAAACTTTACTTTTAGTTAATTAGACAGTTGATTTGAGAACTTGTACCCGTATTTTAGGATTTGGCTTCAGTTGTACTTTTCACTAAAGTTATATCATTTAAAGTTGTTTCGTTATTGTCTTATGAGTATCATGCCTCGGGTAACCGAGATGGTGGCATCCTTATACCTGAGTGGTCCTGGTAAGGCACTTGGAGTATGGGGGTGTTACATCTCCACCCGAACCTAATGCTAGGTCGAGTGCCGCCACTAGGGAAGCATATGAGGCTTACCACAAAGAGTCCGCCACTATGAAAAATGTGTTGATTTTTGCTATGGAGGGGGATCTCCAAAGGAGAGCCTTTAAAATGGGCATTGCTAATGAAATATATTCCAAACTTGTGACAATGTTTTCACAAACACCGAGGATCATCCAATATGAGGCGGCCTCGGTATTCTTTGATCTTGATTTTAAGGAGGGCCAAAAGGTTAGCCCTCACGTGCTCAAATTGTTGGAGCTAGTCGAGACATTGAAACTTCAAAAGGTTAAAATCCCCAAGGAGCTCATTGTTGATAGGATTCTTCACTCCTTATCCAAAGTCAAAGCATATGTACAATTCCGGTTGAATTTCAATATGCAAGACAAAGACGTGTCTCTTTAAGAGTTGCACAAGTTACTTGTGCAAGCCGAAAGAGACATGGGGCTAAATGTTAACCCACCTAAGGATGTGCTTAATATAAGCACTAAGAGCAAGGGGAAGTTCAAGAAGAATGGGAAAAAGGGTAAGAGGCAAGCTCCCATGTCCACCAAGGCTAAGACTTTTGAAGCTAGCACTTCCAAAACCAAGAAGGGTCCTCTTGATAAATGCCATTATTGTAATGGTGTAGGCCATTGGAAGAGGAATTGTTCCAAGTATCTTGGTGACATCAAAGCTGAAAAAATCACTCCAGTAGGTAAATGACTATCCTTTCTTTTATGTTTCTAATTCAACTATGGTATTTTGATACAAAGTTGTGATAATGTATCCACTTTTTTATTGTAAATAGGGCCTCCTCCAAGTAAAGACAAGGGAAAAGAGAAGCAAGCTTGAGAAACCATGAAGGAGCTAGAAGTAGCTACCGATGAAGCTTGGCTTTTATTATTGTCTTTATTTTAATGTTATGAATTTTAGAACTATTTTGATTTCCGTGTTCGACATGGAAATAGTTGATCCTTTCTAAACAATGGTTGTATTTTGGATTATAGTGGCTTGGCTTGCAACCCAAGTCACCCCTTTTATCGTATTTGTTTGTTCTAAAAATTCGTCTTTATATGCTTGCACATAGAAACATATGATCATCTACTTAAAGTGATCCAATAGACAAATGATGGGATTCATTATATGTCCACAAGCTTAAGGCTTGTGAATGATCAATTATAAAGTGATGTTAAGTTGATGAACTCTCCTAAAGAAATGTCAATTACCAAGTACACTCATCAAATCTAAAATCTATTAGTCAATCTATGAGATAGACCTCCCTCTACTTCAAAATCATCACTTGTGTCTCATAAACTATCTTTGAATATCTAGTGCATTTATTCTAAAGATAGAGTGGGAGAAAAATGAAGACACAAAGAATACAAAGAATAATTTGTATGCTTGAGTAAATGAGATCTACGAAAGAAAGAATGATTTGTATACCTAAAATAGATAGTATACACGAATATATGAGATCTATGGTCTTGAATAGATGAGATCTACATGACAAAAGAGACCAAGTGAAGTAATCAAAATAATATGTTCTTAAGATAACTACACGAGGAGACCAAAAGAAAGTTTTGATAGAAAATGACTAAAGAAGATAGAAAATGAGTAAAGAAAAGTCTCAACAAGAGATTTTGCTAATTTATGACCTAGATATAAATAGAGTTTCAATATTGATATTTACTTACGAGCCTAAACGAAACAAAGTTGTATCCTTGAAAATAAATGAGATTTATGACTAAAAGTTGCAAAGAAAGATATGCCGATGTCTACAAGAGCCAAGTTAATTGTTAACCACGCTAGTGTCATTACTTAACCTCATTATGAAAATGAAATGGTTAAACCTCCTTCCGAAAAGGGTATTTAGAGAAAGATGTATTAAATGGGTTTTCACCTTTAAATATGACATTGCTACGCATCATTATAAAAATGAATGAGTTAGAGATTAAAAATCTCTTTCCATAAGTTTAAGATTGAAACCTTTTCAAAATAGGTATTTTGAAAGGATATGTTGGGAACATATATGGTTTTAATCTTAATAACTTGGCAAAGCAAAATGTGTTTCAATTCTTGAAATGTTTCGATTGAGTAGTCAATTACGAAACATGTGGAATTGAGTGGGAGTTTGAAATTATCATGTGAAGACATGAAATTTAGTGGGAGCAATCATCTTGTAAAATTAATAACTCATTACTCATTGAGAATGACGAGCTAGTACTATCTTTCACAAAGAAGTTTTTGAGTTTTCAATTCTGGATGAAAATGGACTAAGATGAATCAAATCACATCATGGGATGTTGGATAGGCATTGAGATATGCACATCAGATCAACGAGAAAACGTAGGTTATTCATATCGATGAAAATAGAATTACCATAAGCAGTCATGGTCATTCATTGAACCTAAGAATGGTTGATCACATGATTAAAGATTACTAATGTTTCCGCCATTAAAATAATCATGCACATGTCCAATAATGAATCATATGCTTAAGAGCATGATGAGTCATTGGTAAGCCATAGAAGAATCGTCATGAATTCTCGAGAAGAACTAATGAGCTATTCTAGTGTTTAACCGAACACTCTATTACGTGACAAGAAGTTGCACATATTGAAGTTCGAAAACACGTTAGGATTTATGAAAATCCTAAGTTGTTTAAGCTAAAAGGAGAAATAAGAAGTTTGAAAAGATACTTGATTATAATAAGAAGTTACTCAAAACTAGTATTTTCAAAATTGCTAGGACTTATGAGGAGTGCTAGGCTAATCATCTTGACAATTGTTGCAAGATCCTACAAAACATATACCTAGTACATTATGAGTTGAAAGAACACTTAACTAGTGCAAGTTATGTCGTCCACCATAATTCGTTTGTTATGTGATAATCAACAAGAAAGTTCTCTCAAAGTAAAGAACTTGTACCTAGTTTGGGAAACTAGATATGTACTTGGTAAGTTTCATGCTATGTGAGACAAACATGAATATAAAGGAAAATGCAATTCAAGAGTTTGAACACATGGACACATGGTGTGTTAAACTCATGTTGCAAACGACTAGTGTTTATACACTTACAATATACATCACAAGGTGGTAATATGGTATTGACTACCCGAATGTGATGTCGACGTTTGTCGTTTGAGTTATTATTAACTCACCATATACTTTGTTACATCCAAACGGGTTGTAGAGACAATTGAACCCCGTTAATGTGAACACGGATTAGCATTGTATTCGCCCATAGTCACTTACATGAGGTGACGTCTCAAAGTGACTAGAGTGTGATGCGATTGATGGCAAGTTCAAGTGCCATTGAGTCATGTGAGATGACTAGTCGATCACATAGACAGACTGTTAGGAAGACTTTGTCGGGATAATGACCGCTTATAGAGTTCTGGCAAATTTATATAGCCTGGTCGTGGCGAGAGCTACTATAGTATTCTAATGAGTCGATTCTTTTGACTAAAGACTGTTCGCCTAAGGTGGCACAGTTTCAGATTAACTTTGATTTGTGTTACTACGACCTTCGTAAATGGAGTCAAATGGACATATTTTGGGTTATGATGGCTGTGGCTAGTCGAAGGGAATAAGTGCGATAAGAATTGTCCACCCCTTGTCAGGGTTATAACAATATCTCAGGGCCACTCGAGGAGTAATGAACTGGAAATGCGTGGCCACGCTCGGAAGGTATCTATGGTAGATAATTCCGGTCAATCAGTTATTCTCCATATCGAGGAAACCACTCTCGATATGATCACTTGCAAGTACGACCTGAAAGACACCTTGCATTGAGTGGGAGATAGTAATAGGACAAGAGAATTAGTGACGCACACTTGTCAAGGACAAGTGGGAGATTGTTGGAATATGTGTCCTCCGACAATAATGCGATCACAACTGTTGATCATGATGATCACATGTTTAAATCTCATTTTAAGATTACATGTGGGAAGTAATTATTTACAGTCAATTGGTCCACACATATCGGTAATGATTGGCTGACTAGAGTTTGACATTACTGTCGTGCGACGAGAGTGATCAGTTGATCCCCTTAGGTCATACCTAAAGGGTGACACTCTTAATTGATTATTTAAATTGATCGTATGTCGATACGGGTTAATTAAATTGCTTAAAATTGACGGACGATTTTGTGAGTATTATTGACGTGTCTTATTGTAATTCGATTAAATAAGATACAGTCTAAGTAATCAAATTGTTTTATTACTTAGATGAAATTATTGTTTACGAAACAAATTGAAACTGAATGAATAATTTATTATAAATACAAGACGTTGTGATTTATAATTGATAAACCGTTTTGGTACAAGTAATTATGAATTACTAAGTCGATTTTGTACATGACGTATTTTTATTAATACGTTGATTTTTAATATGTTAAAAATACATTACAATTACACATGACTAGTAACATGTGACAATTGACAAATGACAAATATAAAATGGACCTCCCATTTTATATAAGTGCCGAAAATGGAGGGAGTATTAGGTTTAAATTGTGTTAATTATTTTTAAGTGGAAAACATGATGATTGCAACCTAATATAGCCATGCATACCTATGATTTCTTGGGTAGAAAAACTTGTTCATGCATTGGGCATCCTCCTCCCCTCCAACCGGTTTTTGCATGGTAAAAGTCAAAAGGTTTTTACTCTATTTTTCTAATATACACTAAAAAATTACTAGTGTAAATTATTCATTCTTTTCACATCTAAAACTTATAGAAATTTTAGAGAGATAATTACTCCTTCTTCCTTCCTCTCTTGGCCGAAAACAAGAGACCAAAATAAATATTTTGGGTCATTTTAGTAAGATTAATATTGTTCTAGATCTAATAATATTAGTCTTTTAAGAGGTTACCTTGGGTATTCACTTTTGGGAGGGATTCTATTTTGGATCCTTGTTCATCCATTTTAAGGAAGCTCAAGAACAAGTGAGAAGGAGAACTCATTTGTGCCCAAAAATCCGAAACTACAATAGTAAGAAGTGACGATTTCTTCTCTTATTTTACTTATGTTTGCATGCATAAGATCTAGTTTTAATTTTATGACTAAATTAAAATGTCACATATATGAATATGTAAATCAATGCGATTATTATTTCTAACACATACTCCAAGTGCCTTACCAGGACCACTCAGGTATATGAACGTCACCATCTCGGTTACCCGAGGCAATGAATATCATAAGACAATAAAGAAACGTACTTTAAAAGTAAATATCGTTTAAGTGATTACATGTTCAAAACCAAAACTGATAAATTGAAATACAAAGTACTCAAAACGGTCTACTGATAAAACTATCAAAACTACTAGACATCGCCTGACACAGCGGAAGACTTCTAACTGCAACGTGATGACTTATCTCAGCTATCCCATACGCGTCATATCATACCTGCTCAACAACTTCTCACCATCCCCGAATGGATCACCACAGTTTTTAAAACATTTAAACGGGGTCAGTACTAATTACACACAACCAATCCACAACGGAACAAGTATATAAACAGCTCAACAACACAGCAATCCTCCAAACTCCATAATCAATCTCCACACAACTGACTACACACTAAAGTGTGTAGCCCTGTCAGAGTACCCATCGCAACAGATACTCCACACCGACAGTGGGGGACCGCAGCCGTTCCCACCTAAGCCCCGCTCATCTCCATCGAGCGATAAACCCATGTTCATTAATGTGCACATCCCTTCTGTGGGGGGTTCCACAGAAGGCGAATCAAGGGCGTGAAGCCACTCCCGCAAGTGACTCCACTCAGCCAGGGACGCACCCCGGATATCACAGAAAGATACAATCAACAACAATCAACAACGATAATAAACAACAACCGTCGTAACCACCAACAATATACTTTAACAACAATCACAACGAAACCACCAATCACATCATGTAATTAATACTGAGTAGGGAAACCCTACCTGGAAAGCAATCACCAAGATCGCCACAATCAGCTAATCAATATCGTCCTTCACTGAAATTACTTCCTATCAAACATACAATCATACAATCACAATCTAACATCAACAATACTCCCCAAAACCCCCAAATTACCCAATTAGGGTTTCAACCAACTTTAACAAAACGTTATAAAAATTATATAAAGCTTACCCTCGACATAAGGATCACAACGGCGTAAAGAACAAGATGATCCGATACTCCTAGCCTTGGGGATTTGTTAATAACGCGAAGAAGGAGAACAACGTAACTCTTTTTCTCTCTTAAAAGGTTTTAGAAAAGTGAAAACTGATTAAGAAAGGTGACGGAATCCTTTTATACTAATCACGCGTTATTAACAAAACCCGGCTAAAATAACCCGCAAGACTCACTTACTCGATCGAGTAAGTAACTTACTTGATCGAGTGCCCCTTACTCGATCGAGTGCCACACATACTCGATCGAGTACCTATCAGACAGACTACTGTTTCGTATAAAAACATACTTACTCGACAGAGTAAGCCCTACTCGATAGAGTACCCATAGACATAGAAAACCGTAGTATTACAGTCTTCCCTCCTTAAAAAGAACTTCATCCCCGAAAATCAACCCATACTCAAAACAAACATACTAACTCGATCCAGACACAACAACGCGACTAAAAACTCAGAACAAAACCCCAATCTATAAAACATGAACTCTTAACACCAACTCCACCAACTATTCCTACCTCCACAACATGGCTCACGATATCGTATCAACTATATCATAGATTCTCTCGACACTAACTCCATACACTACCAACGACCATTCACAAACGCTGCTAGCTCTGTTTCACTAACATATTATCCAATAGAAAATCCAATATCAAGACACTCATAAACATCAAACGGAATGTTACATTCTACCACCCTTAAAAGGAACTTCGTCCTCGAAGTTTACTCACACTCATAAACATCATCATCCAACTGCCAAAACTATCGAACTCATAAATATCATTATCCAACTGTCAACACTATCGAAATATTCTCACATTCCTAAACATCGAACTACTACAAGCACGACCATGCCCTTTTAACAAAATCAATCACAACAAAGATCCATCCTTTATGCTACACCAACACTCTACATCCAAATATACTACAACATGCACAACCATGAAACCCTCTTTTATCGCATCCTACTCCTCTTAAGACAAATATTACGTCCTCGTAACTCACTAATACTAAATCCTAGCTATATCTTCTCATTATCCTCATCACCACCGCATGTCAAAGATAACCGCCTATAATCTAAACACTCACCATTCCTATATTAAAGGCTTTCTTAATTAAACGGTTCTCATACCTCAATTCACTCGGCACACCACCTAACCTATACCACAAAATCTTTAGCTTAACCACAACTTCAACTGTTCCCTATTACCGCCAAAACGACATAGTCCTCTATACATGCACCTATCTCCATACTCAAAACTCACGATCCACAATTATTACTCACACTCACACTAGATCCTCAAGTTCTCCCTTTTATTACCACAAAACTCATTCATAACTCAACATGACACCAATTCCCAACACCCTATACTCACTGTCTCAACGAAAGATTATGAACCACCTGCAGCTTTCAGATCATTACCACGCATGTTCTACGAATCACTTGCCATGACTATGTCTACCGATGCCTCATCTTAAAACAAGATCAAAATTACTGTAACAACCTCTCACAACTGTGTTCTATCAACAGAATATCACTATGCCATGACAACCACGGAAACAAATACAACTCTCTTCCATATCATATTATGTTGGAGTAAGTATCCCCGACAATAATGCGATCACAATTGTCGATCATATTGATCAAATATTTAAATCTCATAACAAGAATACGAAAGGGATGATACATTACATATATAGTCAACTGGTCCACACATATCGGTAATGATTGGCTGGCTAGAGTTTGACATTACTGTCGTGCGACGTTGGTGATCAGTTGATCCCTAGAGGTCACACCTAAAGGACGATTCCCTTAATTGAAAAAGGTTAATTAATTGTATGTTGATACAGATTAATTAATTCCTTAAAATTGAACAAATTATTATCATAAGAGAGAAAATGACATCTTATTATAATGTGATTAAATAAGATTTTATTTAGTAATTTAAGAAGTTATATTACTAAAATTAATCGGTGTTTGCGAAACACGCGAGATGAGAATGATAAGTTAGTTATAATTACAAGATGTTGTGAATTATACTAACTAGTATTCAAATGACCATTTTATGTGAAAGTAATTTTGAATTACTAGTCAATTTGTTAAATGTGATTTATTTAATTTGTAAATGATATTTAATTTGTTAAATATGCATTTTAAATTAAAACATGACATAAGACATGTCACATGTCACATGACATACAATTGACAAAAATAAAATGGACTCCATATTACACGTGGTAACCGAAAAATTGGTGGGTAATTTTAGAAGTTTTGTCTTATTTATTTGTCTTATTCATTTGTCTATGACATTTGATAGTGACTTGACTATGAAAAAGGATTACACTAATTAGTCTTGTGAAGACAAAAAGGAAAAGAAAAAGGGCCTATAATCCCCTATACCCACCGGTTTTAGTGATGCACAATTGAGAGTTTTTTTCTCAATTTTTTCCACTCTCTCATGTTTTATGAAAAACACAACACTCTCTCTCTCTTGTTCTTCATAAAAAATATTTTTATGAATCTAATTTGTACAAAACAATCACTAATAATACTAGTAGTAGTATATGAGTATTAGTAATCGATTTTAAGGTAAACCACATTACTAATATCTAGAACATATTATTTTGTGGGATTTTGGGATAGTCTTGGGTGTTACTTATTGGAGGGCTTCTATTTGAAGTCATGGATAATCATCCTAATGTATTTTCTAGCTCAAAAACAAATGAAGGTAGGAGACCTTCATTTGTGCCCATTTGGCCGAATTTTTGATGGTGAGAACACGATTTTCTCATCTCTTCTTATTTATGTTTGCATGCATAAGATCTAGCTTTTATTTTATGACTAAATAAATCTTTTCATATATGAATATGTAAATTAATGAGATTAATAATTCTAACAAGCGGTATCATGAGCCTTAGGTTGTTTGCATGCAAATCGGTTTATAGTTTTTCCGAGTTATATGATTAACATACAAAACTAATTAATTTGGTTTTATGAAGATAAACCTTAAAATAACCTTGCATGTTAAAAGTTTCTGGTCCTAAGTGATTTTTAGGACATTTTGGTTTATTTATGGATTTTATTGTTCATTTTATATAATATTGTCATTAAAATGTGATTTTTATGATAAAAATGTCATTTTTGGACGAAAAATAGCTAAACTTCCATTTTTTCAGTAATTTTTGGATATGTTTTCACATATATTATCTACTGATGGCCTGTAAAGTTTTATGTTAAAATGAGTTGTTTTGCTCGAAATATGGATTTTTCAAGTTAAAATCGTATTTAAATGGGTAAATAGGTTAATATGAGTTATATTTCGAATCTGGTCATGGAAATTTAGTATGTTGTCGCATGAAATTTTACAAGATGTGTGTAAAATATTTGGCTATAATTAATTCTTTATGCATGATTTATGAATTTTTGATGAAAAATCACATAAATAGTGACTATAATTAGTAATAATGCTAAAACATACTTCATGACTAAAGGAAAAATGTCATATATTGCATTTTATCATATATTTCAGATCTAAAAGTGAAAAGTTGATAAAAATAATTTTTCTCATATTTTTATGGTCATAATTGTTAAAATCGATAAACCGCAACATTGTTTTTCACGATAATTTTTCGAAATTTTTAACCTAAGTTTTGAATATTATGAGTGTCATGGTATTTTTACAGAATGTTCATGAGTTTAAATTTTAAATTTTGAAATTATTTGAAATTTTTATGAATTAATTTGAGGTTTATAGCATAAATTTTGTATTTTGGGTCCATTTATGAACAATATTAAGAAATCAAGTTTAGTTATTGTCAAATGTTAGTGGAGACTAATTTTGAGTCCTAAGATGGTTAGGGTAATTAACTTGTACATAAATATGAATTTATGTAATTATTGTGATTTTAATGAGTTAAATCACTCAAATCCGTAAAAACCGATTAATATACGATATTGGCTCTTAAAGGCGATTTAGCATAAAATTTGACATGTTCATACATATTATAATGCTGCATTTTATTTATGATTGTCATATTTTAATTTTATGTAATTTTTGAATTATGTAATTTTACTTAGTATGGCCTTAGTTTTAATTGATATTACCCGAAATGTATGGGAATATCGATTCGGTTGTAATTATTGTGATCTCGTATCACCGTTTTGTAATTTAATAGATTTATTTTTATTTTAATTACAAATGTATAATAGGAAATTATGTAATTCATTTTGTAATTTAATTATTCCGGAGTTCCTTGAAGACGATGCCACTCGAGAAGGCGATCCATTAAGGAAATTGTTGCCTTGAAATGCGTGCCAAGACCGAAGTTCAAGGGACCAAAGGAGTTGGTTTCCGAATTTGTAATAGTTTATTAGATTTACTATTCTAGGAAGGCCATACTAGGATTTTATTTTTATGCTTTGCATTTTATTTATATGTTGCATGCATCGCTAAATCGCCATAACTAAACATGCATTTTATATCGAGTTTATCGACCGTGTCAATTATAATTATCGTAGTTCACCGCTTTAGTTCACTTAAAACGTGATAGATAATAAATTGACATGACCTCTCGCTAAAATAAACAATTGAGACTTAGCCTTACCAAAAAGTAGAAACCATGAAAACCTATTTCATGAGGGAGTGCACTCGGCCCTACCGGGGTACAAACCTTGTTACGTAGGGGAAATAGGTGATAAATGTCTATCCACCGAATTTATGTTAATAAAGGGTATTTCGGCACACCGTGCCCTAAGTTAATATGAATTTGGATCATGGACACATTTATTCGAAATTTGGATTGAACTCAACGAAAGTATTCACGACGATTTCCGGATGTGTTTCGGGCTAGAGATAAATATTAATGTAATTTTATCGACCAAGAGTTCTAAAAGTAGAATCGATTAAAGAGTTAATCCACCGAGTTATGTTAATAAAGGGTATTTCGGCACACCGTGCCCCAAGTTAATATGAATTTGGATCTTGAAATCATTTATCATAGTTGGGGAGAGGTCACTATGTAAATGCTTTACTTGTTATTTACAAGTATTAATAAAACGATAAATGTTAAGTTTTCCTCTATTCCGTTATCATATTGTTCTATTTCTTTACCACAATTTTTTATACGATATCATTTCGATTCAAATCTCCATTAAAACATCGTAACTAAAGACAAATATGAATTTTCTTCTAAAAACCTCATTTTCACCATTGTAAGGATCTCTTGTGAAGAGTATAGATAAAAGTTATTCGTGATCAAAAGGGTTTTTGATTCTTGACTAACATATCTACTTAAAATGAATTGTTTCTCATATGGTTAATTGAGTTAAGTACTTTGAAACGTTAAATCATTTTGGTAACTAGATTTGTAGGAAATCAAAATTGATCAAAATACCGCAACCACTTCAATGAAAGTTGTATGACTAAACGAATGAATTGAAGAGTAGTCTTCATGAAATTCAATTTTTGCTTCTCTAAGCAAAAACTCATTTAAATAAGTGGGAGCTTTCTCTTAACCGTTAAGAAAAAGATGAGGTTTAAAGAAGTAAAATTAGAATGGAATTGATACAAGGTAATGTTAAAAGTAACGTTATTGAGAATAACAATACTAAACCTATCAATCCCGACCGATAAAGTTTCCATTGTCTTAATTGTTGGACGCTAGAAAGGAAACTACCCCAAATTATTGAAGAATCAACAAGTTAGTTGTGGGACATCTAATGGGACCTTCTTCTTTTAATGTTTATTTGATTGACATAAATTTTGCTAGTACTACTTCGTCAATATTAGAAACCGGTGGTGGTTTTCATCATTGTATTTGATACATAGGATGATTAGAATATGACGACTAGCAACAATGATGTTGAGAGATAGAGTCATTATGTACTCAATCTAGTTTTTGGGTTAGAGTTGTACTTAATTATGACTATTAAGTGCATAAACTCTAAATAAGAATATAAACTTGTTAAGATACAAAAGAGGTTTCACTTTTGTGACCCTATACACCATGATTTGATGTATGGCTAGCCCATTATCAAGGTGATTATATTCTAAACCAAACTAGAATGATATATCATATAGATGATGCAAGACTCAAATTGGTAACCCAAGATTAAACCTTAGATTCTGGAATAATGAACGCAAAGAGTTATCGAGTACTCTTGAAACCATTAGATTGTTAATCTTATGGTATATGCGTATCTTGTATTCAAAGCAAGATGTCTCGTGCCTTTTGGTTGAAAAGGAGAACGAGGATGTAAACCATTGATCCAGAATAGGTTAATCATTTTCTTTTACCAACGATTTAAGTTGACGCTAATGTGTTCACTTAATAAGGTAAATAGAGAAATCTTTGAAGAAGTTCAAAGAGTTCAAATAATCACGATTTAGTCGTGATGGGATTATCAAAGTGAAGACTTTGATATAAGCCAAATGAAATGTGATATAGTATCACAAGTTAATCTCTCTTAACACACATTATGGGATAATGTATGGTTGAATAAGAAATCAAACGCTATTCGATATGGTTTGGACTTCAATCAAGTTACTTTGAGTTACTTGATCCTTTTGGGGATTTTATCATTTTGTTTAAATTATTTTTCCACTAAATCTAAAACGAATCATATGAGATATGAAATGGTAGGGTACCATGTTTATAAGTTTTCACAAGAAACAAATGCTCATTTTTCCTTACAATAATCACGAGTACAACAGGATTGTGGCTCGTAAAGCTGTCTTTCTAGAATACAAGTTTATTTCTAGAAGACAGAGTGGGAGAAATTATTCAAGAGCCACAAAGAATGTTATGTCGCAAGAAACTGGTCTTTCTTGGCGACATGAGACGTTTTGTGTAAGACGTTGGTTCTTCAAAACCTAAGAGGTTAAAGTTATCACTTGTTGAAGATGATGAATTAGTGTTACTTTTAGAAAGTAAAGAGCTTGCAACTTACAAAGAAATTGTTTGATTCAAGTTGATTACTCCTGAAAGTAATGAATATATGAATTACATGAGAGTGTTTAAGTCACAACTCAATACAATGCTTAGAGCCATGAAAATCCGAAATAAATTCCAAGTGAATTGTTAGATATCAAAGCTTGATTGGTAGCAAAGGGTTTTTGCACTAATTGAAATGCTTAAGTCTATTTGGATCTTCTTAGGGATTGTGTTTCATTATGATGATATACATATAACAAGTGAATCTAAAACCCACTTCTTCAATTAGAAGGAATGTATTCAATACATGTCTTGAGTTTTGTAGATTCTTGCAATCCTAAGATAATGTGAAACTTTAGAGAGAGTCTTAAGTAGGACATCAATGAGTTGGAATCAATGTTTTAATCATGTTATAAAACTTTTCTCGATAAGTCGAGAACTTATGTTTATACATGGAGTTTAGTAGGAGTTACGGAAATTTTAATTAGTCTAATATGTGGATAACATATTGATCATTGGGAATGATTTAAACTTGGAGAAATATAATACATCTTTAATATCCAGAATTATGGAGATAAATCCACATGATATTAGCGTCAAATAAGAAGTCTTATGTTGATAAGATTCATGACTAGTTCAATCAAGTTGAACATATTTGATTGATTCCATTTGCTTCATTTTTGCCGAATCAATTAAATAGGAAATGATGTATAACACTTCATATACTTTGAGTATGATGAATTGTTTCAAATCGAATTTAAGTAATATTTACCAAGTAAGCCATAAAGATTACCCTTAAGTGCTTGTAGAAGCATTAAGGATGTAAAGCGAAGTGTTTTTTTATGCAATTTTGTGTAAGGGTGTTACACAAATGACAATTGACAATTGAGATTGCGCATGGTTTCCGACAAAACCATAATCAAAACACATCAGGATGGTTAAGATACCATTGTGGCTATATTATTTAAGAAATAGATTTTCTAGAATCGTTCTAGGCAATAAAGAATAATGAGAAATATTTACAACGGAAATTGAGTACACTTGCAATCATGGGATGTGCAAGAGGGATGAGTCCCGCACACTGTGAAAACAGTGGGAGCTAATTTTAAGGCAAGAAAGTGTATGTCTAGATTGGATCTAGACACGTACTCAGAAAGTTTTGTAATGCAAATGTATACATTACGAAAGGAAAACAAATATGTAGCAAGGTTGAGCAGGGAGTTGCTAAGACCTACTTACAATGCCTATTCATAGGCTTAATATGATGAGTCATGTCATTTCAATTGGATTGAGATAAACAACTACATAAAAGATCAAATTAGATTATAGAATATGAAATAATAATCGGGCATTGACTATTCATATGTGATAATCGCATTTGTCGTTTGAGTTTTACTTTAAAACTCTTTTATTATACTTTGTTACATTCAAACGGGTTGTATGACGATATTGATCCCCGTTAAAGTGAACCCGGATTAACATAGTATTCGTCCATAGTCACTTGTATGAGGTGACGTCTCGAAGTGACTAGAGTGTGATGCGATTGATGGCAAGTTCAGTGCCATACAGTAATGTGAGATGACTAGTCGATCACATAGGCGGTATTAGGAACACTTTGTCGGGCGGTGACCGCTTATAGAGTTACGCAAATTTATATAGCCTAGTCGTGGCGAGAGCTACTATAGTATTCTAATGAGTCGATTCTTTTGACTAAAGACTGTTCGCCTAAGATGGCACAGTTTCAGATTAGCTTTGATTTATGTTACTACGACCTTCGTAAATGGGGTCAAATGGGCATATTTTGGGTTATGATGGATGTGGCTAGTCGAAGGGAATAGTGCGATAGGAATTGTCCACTCCTTTGTCAGGGTTAAAAAAATATCTCAGGGCCACTCGAGGAGTAATGAACTGGAAATGCGTGGCCACGCTCGGAAGGTATCTATGGTAGATAATTGCGGTCAAATAAGTTATTCTCCAGATCGAGGAAACCACTCTCGATATGATCACTTGCAAATACGACCTGAAAGACACCTTGCATTCAGTGGGAGATAGTAATTGGACAAGAGAATTGGTGGCGCACACTTGTCGAGGACAAGTGGGAGATTGTTGGAGTAAGTGTCCCCGACAATAATGCGATCACAATTGTCGATCATATTGATCACATATTTAAATCTCATAACAAGAATACGAAAGGGATGATACATTACATATATAGTCAACTGGTCCACACATATCGATAATGATTGGCTGGCTAGAGTTTGACATTACTGTCGTGCGACGTTGGTGATCAGTTGATCCCTTGAGGTCACACCTAAAGGACGATTCCCTTAATTGAAAAAGGTTAATTAATTGTATGTTGATACAGATTAATTAATTTCTTAAAATTGAACAAACTATTATCATAAGAGAGAAAATGACATCTTATTATAATGTGATTAAATAAGATTTTATTTAGTAATTTAAGAAGTTATATTACTAAAATTAATCGGTGTTTGCGAAACACGCGAGATGAGAATGATAAGTTAGTTATAATTACAAGATGTTGTGAATTATACTAACTAGTATTTAAATGACCATTTTATGTGAAAGTAATTTTGAATTACTAGTCAATTTGTTAAATGTGATTTATTTAATTTGTAAATGATATTTAATTTGTTAAATATGCATTTTAAATTAAAACATGACATAAGACATGTCACATGTCACATGACAGACAATTGACAAAAATAAAATGGACTCCATATTACACATGGTAACCGAAAAATTGGTGGGTAATTTTAGAAGTTTTGTCTTATTCATTTGTCTATGACATTTGATAGTGACTTGACTATGAAAAAGGATTACACTAATTAGTCTTGTGAAGACAAAAAGGAAAAGAAAAAGGGCCTATAATCCCCTATACCCACCGGTTTTAGTGATGCACAATTGAGAGTTTTTTTCTCAATTTTTTCCACTCTCATGTTTTATGAAAAACACAACACTCTCTCTCTTGTTCTTCATAAAAATTATTTTTATGAATCTAATTTGTACAAAACAATCACTAATAATACTAGTAGTAGTATATGAGTATTAGTAATCTATTTTAAGGTAAATCACATTACAAATATCTAGTACATATTATTTTGTGGGATTTTGGGATAGTCTTGGGTGCTACTTATTGGAGGGCTTCTATTTGAAGTCATGGATGATCATCCTAATGTATTTTCTAGCTCAAGAACAAATGACGGTAGGAGACCTTCATTTGTGCCCATTTGGCCGAACTTTTGATGGTGAGAAAACGATTTTCTCATCTCTTCTTATTTATGTTTGCATGCATAAGATCTAGCTTTTATTTTATGACTAAATAAATCTTTTCATATATGAATATGTAAATTAATGAGATTAATAATTCTAACATATTCTATCCTCACTCCCAAGCTGAAACTAGCAAGAAACATCAACAAACAAAACAACAGTCTATATATGTCTAACCGAAACTCACAAGGGACGACAGTAAACAAACAACAATCTATGTATAACTGGTATGTACTTCCGAAAACTCGTATCGTAATCATCCCGCCTACTCCACCACAACCGGTGACGACATCGCAACACCGCCACCAACAGCCGCACCGCAGCGCGAAAATACCCGCATCACAACACGAAGTACCATGTCCGGATCACCACCCGAGGCACAACAACCACATCGATAGGCATCACCACTTACACTATTCTCATACACACTGACACAGGGCAACTTCCCGGACAAGAAAACTTACTCAAAGCCGCTTTACTAGATCACAACATAACATATTGTATGGAATAAACAGATAAGCACCTCATGAACATCATCCCTACCATTTCACGGAATACACATGTATTATAAATACACACACAATTATAACTAGCCATACCAGATCAATCAAATTATTACCTTTTTGAATATCATTCAATTAGGTTACCATACTCAACATATAGAACATTCTGATAACAACTTTATAATTATCACACCATACCACTTCTTGTGAGGTCAGAACCTCACACAAACATTTATACACATCATAGACCCGTAATCACATCCAACTAGTCAATCCTGATCACGTAAGTTACCACCTGATAAAGGTTACCTCTCGCTTGAGCTTAACTCATATGCCCCTCATAACACATTTTTCCATTCACATAACCAGCACCTTCTGCCATACATAACCATACAACTAACACTCACTACCAGAAATCGCCTCTTAAGACTACGTCTTATACTTCCTCACAACCATACATATCAATCCGGTCTCTACAAAATCAACCTCTTTAGAATTGCCATCTTTCTTATCTATCATCACCCTTAACCACTAGTGACAACAACACAATACCACCATTGCTCGTATAACAAACCTCTTACACTCATCTCTAAACCTCATGGTTTCTTTCCTATCTTTGGTTAACATCCCAAATAACGAACATCAAATCCATCAACAAAATTACCTCAACACTATTTCCAATTCCTTCCTTAATTGTATCGTCACCCAACTTACCACCAAGATCTCCTATCGTGCAAATACTCTACCAACTTCTTACTCCCTTAGTTCCTCGAAACTCCTGACTAATCATGTTGTTCTGAAACTCCTATATAACCATTAATTAATATCCTCATGATAGTATCATTCATCTGGACGATTCCCGACTTCTATATCACATAATTCCGGTCAACATCTTTCTCAGCTTACTTTTATTCTTCTTTTCTCTTTACACTCAACAATACCAACTGATAGTTCAACTCCTTATTACTTCTATTTAACTCTTTAGTGCTCCGGTTACCTTCTCATTGCTCCAAAACTCAAATCTCATTATTTCATATCAATATCATCTCACTCTTTCTTACCATGGATCTTCTCTTATCATGCTATCACTCACACTTATCACTAATCAGTCCAGACCATCTCATGCTATCACTCACACTTATCACCAATCACATTTTTTTTTAGAATCCCAAAACTCATTTCATGCCGTTACTTGCCCAAGGAAATCATACATTAGTTTCACCTCTTGATACTACAAATTCCCAAACTCACTCACTATCTATAAATCCACGTCGCGACAGGTCTCCATAAAGTCCACTATATACCACTATTCTCGATCCCTCTAAAACGTCCTTTCATTGCATATATTCTTAACCAACACAATTCCAACCATCTCCCTCCATAATTCTTTACACATCTCAAGTTGCTACCATCTACATCCTTCTTTTCAATCTTTTCATTCTCACGTTCCTTAGACTCACATCATCCCTTGCCCACCTCCACTTACTTTTACATTACTCAACACTCAATCATATCACTAATCTCATCTCACCAAAACATGCTCCATGCCTCAATAAGCCTTACCAATCTTCCTTTTCTTTTTCCACTATCTATCACAACCACATATATCTCATGTCCTCCCCACCGAACTCATACTCATCATAGGTGTCACTCTCTACATCATAATATTGGGTAACTTACGCATCAAGACCGACACACATGTAAAACAATGCATAAAGAAGTAAAATAACACCTTTGAATTAAACATAATAGGCAATGAAGTCAAAAGATAAGCATATGACCCAAAACAGGGGTCACTAGATCGAGTACAGGCCACTTGATCGAGTTAATGACTTACTCGATCGAGTAGGTGAAGGTCAGAGACACGTATAACAAATTACCAGGGCTACTCGATCGAGTAAGGGTTACTCGATCGAGTAACAAGAGGTGCACTCGATCGAGTGAGGGCCACTCGATCGAGTACCCTACGCATTTCTCAGTACTGTCCAGTTTTTGTAAAACGGTCATATCTCACTCGTTTCTTGGTCATTTTGGGCGTGTGACCTATCGTTAGAATCGTAACAGAACAAGATATCACCTCTAATTAGAATCACATCAAAATCATATATACATCTCAAGTTATAACAGTTTAAAGACAACCTCTCTATAATCGAAAAGCACAACTACTTGATTTTTACTTCCAAACAACTTAAACAACAACAAGGTACACAAAAACAACTCAATACTCATAAAGCCACTATCCCTAACCACATGTTACTATCTTCAAAAGCCAAGCAACAAATAACTCAATGCACATATATCATTCAACTTACCAATCACATATTACCCGCATGTTTTTATTATATAACTTTACGTAAGCAAAATCACAAATATATGACATCAAGTCCCCTATTCACATGTTACTAGCATAACAACATTATAAAATAACTTCCATACTCCAAGTGCCTTACCAGGACCACTCAGGTATAGGAACGTCACCATCTCGGTTACCCGAGGCAATGAATATCATAAGACAATAAAGAAACGTACTTTAAAAGTAAATATCGTTTACGTGATTACATATTCAAAACCAAAACTGATAAATTGAAATACAAAGTACTCAAAACGGTCTACTGATAAAACTATCAAAACTACTAGACATCGTCTGACACAGCGGAAGACTTCTAACTGCAACGTGATGACTTATCTCAGCTATCCCATACGCGTCATATCATACCTGCTCAACAACTGCTCACCATCCCCGAATGGATTACCACAGTTTTTAAAACATTTAAACGGGGTCAGTACTAATTACACACAACCAATCCACAACGGAACAAGTATATAAACAGCTCAACAACACAGCAATCCTCCAAACTCCATAATCAATCTCCACACAACTGACTACACACTAAAGTGTGTAGCCCTGCCAGAGTACCCATCGCAACAGATACTCCACACCGCCAGTGGGGACCGTAGCTGTTCCCACCTAAGCCCCGCTCATCTCTATCGAGCGATAAACCCATGTTCATTAATGTGCACATCCCTTCTGTGGCGGGTTCCACAGAAGGCGAATCAAGGGCGTGAAGCCACTCCCGCAAGTGACTCCACTCAGCCAGGGACGCACCCCGAAGATCACAGAAAGATACAATCAACAACAATCAACAACGATAATAAACAACAACCGTCATAACCACCAACAATATACTTTAACAACAATCACAATGAAACCACCAATCACATCATGTAATTAATACTGAGTAGGGAAACCCTACCTGGAAAGCAATCACCAAGATCGTCACAATCAGCTAATCAACATCGTCCTTCACTGAAATTACTTCCTATCAAACATACAATCATGTAATCACAATCTAACATCAACAATACTCCCCAAAACTCCTAAATTACCCAATTAGGGTTTCAACCAACTTTAACAAAACATTATAAAAATTATATAAAGCTTACCCTCGACACAAGGATCACAACGGCGTAAAGAACAAGATGATCCGACACTCCTAGCCTTGGGGATTTGATAATAACGCGAAGAAGGAGAACAACGTAACTCTTTTTCTCTCTTGAAAGGTTTTAGAAAAGTGAAAACTGATTAAGAAAGGTGACGGAATCCTTTTATATTAATCACGCGTTATTAACAAAACCCGGCTAAAATAACCCGCAAGACTCACTTACTCGATCGAGTAAGTAACTTACTCGATCGAGTGCCCCTTACTCGATCGAGTGCCACACATACTCGATCGAATACCCATCAGACAGACTATTGTTTCGTATAAAAACATACTTACTCGACAGAGTAAGCCCCACTCGATAGAGTACCCATAGACATAGAAAACCGTAGTATTATAATTATACCATATTTAGTGTTAGAAATTGGGTTGTAAGAAGATTGAAGGTTCTTCCTTTCTTATTTTCAATCCAAGTTCATTTCTTTGCTATTGAGTTGGTATAATTTCTCTCCTTAATTTCATTTGTTTACATTTGCTTTTCTCTTAAGTTTTGTTTAGTTGTTTATGTTAGAATTCCAATCTTTGGTGTTTGATTGTTGTTTTTTCTCTCTCTTGTTCATCTTTTCTTTGTTCACTATTGTTGTTTACACCAAAAGATTGAGTCTTTGAGTTCCTTGTGTCAAAGATTGAATCTTTGAGTTTCTTGAGTTAAAGTTTGTGTCTTTTAGTTTAATCCTCATCATTTCTTAGATTAATTTATCTTTCCTCATAATTTTGTTGATTAATTACATGATTAGAAGTAGAATTTATTCTCTAACCATGTTTATGCCTAAAGAATCCATCTTTATTGTTTCTTTTGCCTTTAGAACCATGATTAGTGAGTAGTCTTCTACTAGGACTCGGTTTGACCCGACATGAGTAATTTCACCAATTGATTCTCAAAAAGGCTAATTGTTGGGGGAGATTGGTGAGGGTGGTTTAGAGGATTGATTTGGTTTATCGACCAATTTTGGGGATTGTTGATTTGTGACCCTTGTCCACCAACGAGAGTTGGTTAGGTTGTGAACCGGGTACCCGGAATTTGTACCTTTTGCTAACCTAGGTTGAGACCGAAAGGGAGAACCGAGGGAGGTACCTCTAAGCTAGTGTTTGAATTCGACTTTCGAGAGAAGGATTTGGATGACCCGAAAAACGATGAGGGCTTAATGACCTTAGCCATTATTAAGCCACCTTGGGAAAATGCATGTTCTTAGGGTAGTCGGGTATTAGGTTAGGTATTCCGACCTTCGAACCCGAGAGGGGGGTTAGTGGGTAGTTCTAGTGTCCTTTTGCGAACCCGAGAGGGAGGTTCTAGGCGAATTAGAGCCATCTCCTCCTTGCTTTTCTACCCTTATAGTTAGCCTAGGGAATCGCTAGGTGGAATTACGAATTGTTGTGGGAGAACCGAGTTCTAGGCTTTCTTATCATTTGATTTACACTTAATCTTTTCTTGCTTATCTTTCATTCTCTCTTGTTAAATTGCACCTTACTTTGTTTAGTCTAGTTGTTAGATTATTACCATCACCTTATTATTGCTTGACTTAGCTAAGCTCAAGGATTAGAACGATTAGTAGTCTACCAACTCCTTGTGGGATCGACCCTCAATAGTGTACAACGACAACCGTGCACTTGCGAGGTTGAATTTGAGACCATCAAGTTTTTGGCGCCGTTACCGTGGTTTTTTTTATCACTCAATAAAAATTAAACATCAAACTGGGAAATACTGCATCTGTCCAAGGTAAGGTCAAAGCTATGATTTTTCTTCGTCATCATTTATTCATCTTCATCAAGGGCTGAAATATGAATATCTAATTGTAAAAGATCCTTTGAGCCTATGAACTAGTCTGAAAGGAAGGTATGACCATCTTAAAACAATAATCCTTCCTAAACCTATATATGGGTGGATACACCTAGAATTATAATTCGATTATGTTCAGAATTACTTCATAGTAAACTTTATGGGAAGAAAAAAAATGTCTGACTCAGATCACAACTCCTTCTGTTACAGTACTATCGTCATAGAGGTTTTACGAAATACTTTAAACCGATTTCATGTTTACTTGTGGTTTGACAAAATAATGAAATCGTGTTGAAAAACCACCAATCTCGTCCAACTGGTACTTTTCCATTCTCAGAAGTGAATGCGACAAAATTAAGATATAAAAGGAAAAATTTAGTTGATGCCATCAGTTGTGGCCTTGGACGAGGAGTTATCGAGGTGGTAAAAGGTGGATTTTTTTTAAAAGATCATATTCTCACCCAGAGTGAGAACAAAAAGACGTCCATGTGACAAGAATAAAAAAAAGTGTTGAAAATCCATGTCACCATTGTGGTAGTAAAGATCATTGGATTCGTACCTGTATGCCAAAATATCTCGTGTGTAACTCCATAAGCAGTCTCTTAAAGATAACAAAGGGAAGAATATAGAAGCAAATTTTGCTGTAGAGTGTGAAAATTTTGAGATGAATTATGTTAATTATTGCAAATAAAATTTAAGCCCCAATTCTTATTTCAGACCAAGGGTATCCGTCTTATTAATAAGACGGATACCATATTCTCTCACAAAATACCCATTTAGGGTGAGTGGAGAAGCACATGGAGGGTCCCACCTTTGTCCCCTCTACCCATTTCCTCTCACACAACTACCCGTCTTAAAATCCAACCCGTTTTAAGCAAGACTTACTCAAATTTAAGACATCTAAATAATCTAAACTAGACTTCAAACCAAAATATATGACTTAATAAATCTAACGAAAATATATGACTTAATAAATATATGACTTAATAAATTATGTGAGATGAATTATGTTAGTTTTGATTTATTATCCGAAAACAAATTAGCGACTAAAGTTAATAAATCTAAACTAGACCTCAAACGAAAATATATGACTTAATTATTACAAATAAAATTTAATCGAATTTTTGGACACTTCTATCTCCAACCAAATGATTAATTCTTCCATTTGAGCCTGAAAAGAAATCTAAGACATCTAAATAATCGCCAATATTGAAAGGTTGATTATTATCACCATCAACATAATTCATCTCAAAATTTCATGCGCAGCAACAAAATTTGCTTCTATATTCTTCCCTTTGTTATCTTTAAGAGACTGCTTGTAAAGTTTCACAAGATGTTTAGGCGTATGACATGTGTGAACTAGGGATGGCAATGGGTAGGGTCTGGGTAGGGTCCGCCTAGACCCGGACCCGACCCGAGATTTTTCCTTTGGACCCGTACCCGACCCAGACCCGCAAGGGTCTAAAATTTGAGGACCCATACCCGGACCCTATGGGTAAGGGTAGGGTCTGGGTCTACCCGCGGGTCCGAGTTTCATCCCCTTTAATAATAAGATTAACAGCTATGGGGTCTATAATATTAAAAAAAAATCATACTACTTTAACATTATGAGTTTATTAATCTGCCGTTAATGGTGGTTGTCGGTCGCGTATCAGTGCTTTGGTGGTGGTTTTCTTGTGTAAGTGGTGGAGTGGTGGTATTGTCAGAAGAGTTTGGTTGAGTTTTATCACTTTATGGGATGAGGGAAGAGAAAGAGACTTTAGTTGGGTTTCTACAGTCTACCAGTATGAATTCAGAAAAGTTATAATTTTGATTTTTTTTTCTTTAATAAAGGGTCTAAGGGTCGGGTATGGGTCTCATAACTTAGACCCTTAATTTACAGACCAAATATTTTCTTAAAACCCATACCCGACCCATACCCATTGGGTTTGAAAAAATGAAACCCATACCCGACCCGTTAGGGTCCGACCCTCAGGGTCTGGGTCGGGTCCCCGACCCACTGCCATCCCTAGTGTGAACCCAATGATCTTTACTACAGCAACGGTGATATGAAATTTCAACACCTTTTTTTATTCTTGTCACGTGGATCATCTTTTTGTTCCCACTTTTGGTGAGAATATTATCTTGTAAAAAATTCACCTTTGCCACCTCGAAAATTTCCTCGTCCACATCCAGGGTCACAACTGTTGGCGTGACCCAAATTTTTTCTTTTATTATCATGTTTTGTGGCATTCACTTCAGGGAATGGACTAGAACCTGTCGCATTCACTTTTGGAAATGGTCAGTACCAGTTTGACGGGATTGATGGTTTTTTTAACAAGATTTCATTATTTTGTTTAGCCACAAGTAAACATGAAATCAATTTCGAGTCTTTTTTAAAACCTCTATAACGATATTGCTGCAACTGAGCAGTTGTGAGCCATGAAAGATTTGATATGTCTTTTTTTCCACATATGTCTTGAACAATACAGGAGCTCGAGATAGTTCAAACTCGAGTTTTGGTTAATAAGCACAAGTCGAGTAAAACGAAGCCCGTGAACAGCTCAAACTTGATCAAGTTTTGTATAATAAGCATAAGTAAAGTAAGGCCAAGCTCGTATACGGAATACACGACTCAGCTCGTTATCAACCCCGGTTTGGTTTGGTGTAATTAACAACAAAATGGTCCTCGACAAGACCCTATTCACAAACAATGCATGCATGCATGACACTATGCCTTTGCAGCCACCAAACTTGTAATGATTACAGTTTCTGAAAAATATAAATGTGCTAAGCAAATATATAATTGTACTTCATGAAATAATTGGTCTTTGTTAGCTAGGAGCTAAATGGAAAAGACAAGACAATGTTTTGAAGCAAACATACAAATATACAATGGGTAAGACTATTTTACTAAAAACACTACTGCTAAAAAGCTTACTTGTCTAATCAGTCATCACGCACCTTCGTAATAGTAACTCACTACGTTGTCTCTTTGCTACGTAGCAAATGACTATTAATTTGGCTTAAATGTAAACCAAGGAATATGGGTTGGAAATAATTTATAAATCCAGTGAGACCTAGATTTAATTTTGTAAAAGTATTGAGCAGGAAGTCAAAAGAATGGTGGTGGCTGGTGACTAGTAAATTAGTAGTTGCATAGTGGCGGGGTCTGCACTCAGCACAGCAGTAGCACTCAATCACCTTCGGTGTGTTGCACCTTGAATCTTGACTCTTCAGAGGACACTCTCCTTGACTCTACGCCCTAACCAGGCTATAAGTCTAGTCTACGTTCCTATTCAAATTATTTTATGACGGTATTATATTAATTCTATTTTGATATGGAGTATCCCGTATTATTTTCCATTGCATATTAAAACAACAGTCCATCTAATTATAGGCAGATACTGTCTATAACTATAGACGAATAGTGGGCCTCTCACAAAATTAAAGTGGAAGGGCAAGTGATGGTATTTATTTCCCACCCACTTGCACTACCTACTTTCATTTGTAAGAGGGACATTATCCGTTTATAGATATAGACGGATAGTGTCCGTCTATAATGAGAATTTGTGTTAAAACAATAAAATGTATATAAGTCATTTACTAGACACGAGTAAATAAATGATTGTAATGGAAAAAGTAGTTGTCAATTTTTATCTGAGAAACTACGTAAAATTTAGGTGTATTGACGTCTTTAATAAGAATTTGTGTTTTCCGGGAAAAAAATATTTGATTTTGTTGTTGGTGATCCCGCTGCAGACAGTAAGGATTATCTGTCTCACTTTTGTGTCACATTCTGTGTGCCACTCCAATAGTATATTGACACATCACTTGTTAGTTGTTACAAATATAAAAAATATAACACATGTTAAACTGTTGATGTGTCAAAATGTATATGAAGTGGCACACAGAATAAGAAACCAAATGGGACAGAAAATCCTCACTAAACCACATGCCACAACCCTTAATTACTTGAATTAGATCCTTCCAAAATGAAATCCAAACCGCTTAAAGAAAAAATATATATATAAAAAAATTATTAGGGTCCAACTTGCTAAATTTAATCTTCTATTCACGAATACGATTTAGATCATCATTATCTAACAATATACTCCCTCCCATCCAAATCAAATGTAACACTTGTTTTTTGACACTATTCATGGTCGTAGAAAATCTTTGATATTATTCTCGTATAAGACAAAATATAGTCATGTGAGATCTTGTTTGATTTATCGCCATGAATGCTATTTCTTTTGGACTTAAAGTCACTTAATTTAAGTTCATTTCAGTTCAGATCCTATAAGTTCAGTTCAGATCTTATAATTTCAGTTCAGTTCAGATCCTATAATTTCAGTTCAGATTCTATAAGCTCAGTTAAGATCATATACATTACTTAATTTAAGTTCACTTCAGATCCTATAAGTTCAATTTAGTTCAGATCCTATAAATTCAGTTTAGTTCAGATCCTATAAATTCAGTTTAGTTCAGATCCTATAAGTTCAGTTCAGTTCAGATCTTATAAGTTTAGTTCAGACTTCAGATCCAATAAGTTCGGTTCAGTTCAGATCCTATAAGTTCAGTTCAGTTCGGATCAGATCAGATTCAGTCCAAAATAACAAACCTAAATATCAAATTTTTATAATTTTTAATAATGTATAACTAAAGATATTAACGTTGCAAAATGTGTGCATCAGTAAATGTGTTAAAGCAAAAGTTGGGGAGTAATGAGTATACAAGTAAAGGGGTAAATGAGTATCAAAGTTTAGTGTATATCGGAACATAAAATTACTTCGAATGATTTATAACTAAATTTGTGATATCAACACTAGCACATTTAACTCGCTCCCACAACCATCACATATAGAAAAGGAATTAGGATTGATAG
Source organism: Silene latifolia (assembly GCF_048544455.1). NCBI lineage: Eukaryota > Viridiplantae > Streptophyta > Magnoliopsida > Caryophyllales > Caryophyllaceae > Silene > Silene latifolia. The sequence goes on along the minus strand of NC_133533.1, from coordinate 26,687,808 downwards.
ATGGGGACTGGGGAGTAATGAGTATACAAATAAAGGGGTAAATGAGTAAAATAATAAGATAATTTTGAAAAAAAAAAAATAATTAGAAGCTTCAAAATTCTCACTATTTAGAGAGGGAGCATCCTACATTTCTACTATTCCTCTTAATCTCGCCATTCATTACATACCTGTTTGTAACAACACCATACTATTCAACACTAATCAAAAATCATTATTTTAGAGTGTGTTTGGATAGCAAAAGTGGAGGGAAAGGGAGGGGAGGGGGAAGGAGAGAAGGGAAAGGGAGAGAAGGGAAGGGGAGAGGAGAATGGAGTGTGGATGTTTGGATACAATTTCCCTCCAAATCTTGTCTATTATGGAGAGATTTTAATTAGGTTTGGAGGAGAGAAATTGAATCCCTCCAAATCTCTTGCCCTCCATTTCTCTCCACCCTCATTTGTTATCCAATTAAAGGATTTTAAATCCCCTACTCTCCCTCCCTTTCTTTTCCCTTCAAATCACTCAATCCAAACACACCCTTAAACAAATATTGTTAGAGAATAAAATTATTCCTGGGCAGCGGTGCTCGCCGAAGTGTCGAACCTTCAACGAACGATCAGTTTAAGCTTTTAATTGAGTTGATTCTTTAAGGGTCTGTTTGGATAGGAGGATTTGGAGGGAAAGAGAGGGGAGGGAAAGGAAGGGATGATAAATCCTTTGTTTGGTTAGCAAAATGGAGGTGGAGGGATTTTGAGGGGAGGGAAAATGAATCCCTCCACTTCCCCCCTCCAAGCCAAATTATTTCCTCTCCAACAAAGGCAAGATTTGGAGGGAAAATGACCTCCTCCATTCTCCCTCCCCTTCCCTTCCATCCCTTTCTCTTCCCTCCTTCTCCCTCCCCTCCCTTTCCCTCCACTTTTGCTATCCAAACACACCCTAAGGGGGTGTTTGGTTGGGAGGTTTGGAATGGAATGGAATGGATTTTAGTAATTCTAGTGTTTGGTTGGGGTGTTTTGGAATGGAGTTAGAATCCTGATGGATTCTCATTCCACCCCAACCCCTTGGAATCCCATACCCACCTCCTTCTCATGGATTCAAACTCCATTCCTTCATGTTTATTTTTCTAATGAACCAAACATGTTTTGGAAAGTATGGAATTGGAACCCCATACTCCTATGGTTTCTCATTCCAATCCATTCCATTCCTAAGTAGTGAACCAAACGACCCATAATACTCATCCAAACCACTCTCTTCAATCCTCAAAATCACCTTCACATCCTCAAAAACACTCCCATCACCAACATGAGCTCCAAGGGAAAGGCCAAGAAATTGATTGAATCAATCGGGAAGAAGCGCAAGGGATCAACCTCTTCAACACCACGAGATGTGATAATGAGGGGAGGTATTGAACAACTCAACAACTTCCAAGAAGTGATCTTTCTCTCCGACGACCACCGCGAAAAATTCGTCGAGCTTCTAGGTAAGAAATACGAGCCTACTCAATTTGTTGACACTAGGGTGTTGGAAATCCTTAAGATAAGGTACCCTACCGAAATGTTCTTTAATGGCCTTGGCATTGGGAACTTTTTCCATGCCCATGAAGAGACTTACCTTAGTCTCACCCTTGAGTTCTTGAGTAGCCTTCACATTATGGCGGATGCCCGCAACAATATAGGCATGGAGTTTAGGTTATGCAACCGAGACCATGTTCTTTCTCTTGAGGAATTTGCCTATGTTTTCGGTCTTGAAGTACCCACCGACTATACCGAAAAGCCCGATAATTTTAATGTGGACTTTCTTTGAAAAGCTATCTCCTCAGGAGGGACTTTACCCATATAAAGCGTTGCTATACATTTGCTATCCAACATCCGGTGATTCGATTCACCGAACGCTTTGTAGCCGGATGCATCAATGGGAGGTACGAGCAAGATCGGTGTACTCTCATCGACTTAACTTTTCTTGAGTCTTACTTGAATGTTCGTGCGGTGAGGCGTTATAATTTCAATACGCCACTTGAGATACTCACTAGGTTTCATGACTTTGCTCAAGGGACATCTCAACTTAAAACCTTCGTGATGGGAGGTCTAATTACAATTTTGGCTAAACACCTTTGTCCCGGGTTCAATGCCCGAGGAACCTATATTCCTCTTGAAGGGAGGACTTTGATTGATGAGCACACCATCTTCTATAGTCACCGATGGTGCAACTACACTCAAGATGAGAGTGTGGAATGGTACACCAAGGGTTGCACTTCGATGATCCTTGAAGGATGGAAGATACCGGGCATTGACCCAAGATTGAGTCCATACTCTCCTCCACCAAGCTACCTCCTTGATATCCAAATTCTTGAGAATCCCCCTCAAAGGGAGGAGCCACGCCGTCAACCACCTCGTGGAGGGCCGGGTATACAAATGCGCCCACCTTCCTACGTCCCTATCCCACCTTACCCCACTCCATATACCCCATTTCGGCCGGCAATCCCCAATACCCCGGGTATTAATGATTTGATGGCACTCATGAATAGAGTGGACCTTGGGGTGCATAAAGGGAGGGAAGACAACTACCTAGCCCTCTACCCCCAATACTATAACATGGCTCAACAAGGGTATATTGACCCCAATGGTCCTAAGCCCTCTTGGGCACAACCGGAACTCTTGTTCCCAAATTATGGGGACCAAGCTTGGAATCGCGGCGATGGAGGGCATTCTAGCCAAGGAGGAGGGTACTCGAGTCAAGAGGGAGGTTTTGACCAAGGAGGATATTGGGGCCAAGCACCCGGATATGATCAAGCCGGAAGCTCTCATGGTTATGGCTATGACCAAAATGAGGATGACGAGTGAAAGAGGCCTACTTCACCACTTCCACTTGTATGATACCCATCTCTCCCTCTCTCTTTTATATTTACATTGCATTTAGTGTAGCTTTTGCTTGCATTTGTATTATATTTCATATTGCATTTACATTAGTTAGTTCATATAGTATAGTTTGCATTGTAATTTATCTCACATGATTCATGTAGATAATTGCATATAGACTAGAATTCATGCATAATCACTAATGGCCAAACCTATTCATTTCTACACTAGAAATAGTGTTTAAATCGGTTTGGGGAGGTTTGATCATAAGTGACCAAAGTTTAAATCATGCATCATATACTATAGTTTAGATTGCATTCATTTGTTATATATGTCATATAGAATTGCATTTAGTTAGAGTATGCATTCATTCATATCATATCATTGCATTTGCACTTCAATTTCCATAAAACTTTAAAAATCCAAAAACATGTTTTTCTTTTTTCATTCCTACTCCTACATGTACATTGAGGACAATGTCCAAAATAAAGTGGGGGATGGAAATTTATATTCCAAAAATGCATAAAAATTTAAAAATTTCGAAAAATCACAAAAATATGTCTTTTAATTTCATAAAAACAAAACCATAAAAATTTGAAAAATTGAAAAATCCAAAAACATGTTCATTTCCTTTGTAGTGTAGTCTTGTATATATTGTTTGTATATATTGTGTTTGTTCATCCTTGTTCACATTGATTGACTACGCCACATCCGAGACATGAGGATATTGAAGACCGCATGGTATGATCTTTCCAATCTCCTTTTTCCTGTTTATGTTAATGACTATGTGGCTTTATTTTGATTGATGCGGTATAACAATGTGAACTTAGGATTGCATTTAGATTAAATGTCATATTAGTTGGTAGAATCATATGCATTAGGATGTTTATATTAGTTGCATCATGGCATGTAGTTGCATGTTAGAAAAATTTTGCGAAACCGTCTACTTGGGAAGCTTGACAAGTGTATATAGGCCCTAGTAGATGCTTTTTGTTCTTAAGACTTTGCTTGTTAGAATACTTGTAAAACACCCTAGGATGTGTCATGCTAGTATCCTTTGACCCATGGATTAAGGCCTAGTCAAGAGTACCTTGTGGTGTGATAACTCCTTGGCTACCGTTTATTCCAAGATGACCCTTGAAACCATGCACCCATACATCCATCATCCATGTTCTACCACATTTTGTCAACAAAAGGGAATGGGCACAAAAAGAAATCAATTTGAGTTCAATGAAATGAAAAGTGAAAGAAAGTTGGCAAAAATGCATCAAAAGAAAAGAGGAGCAAAAAAAAAAATAGACTCCTAAGCTTCAAATACAAGGCACCCTCGTTACTAATTGGGGTGACTTTGAAAATATTCAAAAAAGAAATGCAAAAAGTTGTCAAGTATTGAAATGCCAAAAATCAAAAAGAAATGGCAAGAAAGTGTTCTCAAATGTCAAATGCCACATGAAATTGGGGGAAAAAACAAAAGCAAACTCCCAAAGTGAAACTCAAATATCTATTGATCCCTTTATCCATCATATCCATTTTTGTGCATGGTAGAGAGGGGACGACCCTTCTTCTTGTCTAGGCAAGAGGGGGAATTCCGCGATCCTCCAGTGTTTCTAACGCCATAGGGAGTCTACTCTTGACAAAAGCATTTAACGATTGAGGACAAAGGTACCCTAGCTTGACACATTTTGGAAGTGATTTATTGGTATCCTTCTAGGCTTAGTAGTTTGAACAAATTGCATCTATGAAGGATTGTGTACCCTTGAATTGCTTCCCTTGTAGATAATTTCCGCCACTTAGATGAGGAAAGTGGCTATTCTTTTGTAGATGCATCCATTACTTGATTTTGTGTGCTTTAATGCTTGGATGTGTCGCCATTTTGGCAAGCCCCACCTTGCCTTGCAAGAAGGCATCCTACCTCATGGTTGTCTTGTTGTGAGTTGAAGGGGCGGAGTGAGACCCGCTAATTGTCTCATATCGGCTATGTTATTAGGTTAGTTTAAATAAAGGTCTAGTTTTAGTCACCTCTTTACTCGGGACGAGTAAAGGTTCGGTTTGGGGATATTTGATGTGACCATAATTAGCGCACATTTAGTCCCCTAATTGAGCCTATTTTTCATACTATTATAACATTCTATGGCCATTTTATCCGTCAAAACCTTCCTATTTGCTTTTCTACCGCATTTCATATGTTTTGTAGAAAAGAAGATAATAAGGCGGAAATTCCCGTCTTTTGTGCATATTTGGAAGCCATTTGATGATATTAGATGGACTAGTATGAAGAGGAGGCAAGAATGATGACCAAAGATGTAGGAATAAAGTGTATGTAGAAGGATCAAAGGGTTAAAAGTAAGAATGACGAGAGGGAAGACATTATAAGAAGAAATCGCTCAAAAACCGAACCAAGGGTTGCTCCTTTGGCTCTGAAAATATGCTAGATGGAACGGCATCGAAAAATCAAGTGATCTAGGCTTTTGAATCACTCCAATAGGAGTCCGGATGAGGAAATAACGTCCGTTTTACAATTCGAGCTCAAGATACAGCTCAACCCGCTCGGGTCAAATTCAACCCGCTCGGGTTGAAGCCCAGGACGCCCATATTTCGCTCGGGACGAGCGGATTCCTCCCTTGCTACAATCCGAGCGTCTTGCTCCAAATCCGCTCGGGTTCCCTTGCTACAATCCGCCGGATTGTCCCAATCCGCCCGTCTTCCGGGCCGGGAAAAACAAGAAATTTCGCTGGAAGAGAATCCGCCCGGATTCCCTACAATCCGCTCGGATTGCCCTACCAGAATCCGCCCGGATTCTAGCGAATCCGCTCGTCTTCCTCTCCCAGAATCCGTCCGTCCCGACCTTATTCCGCCCGGATTTCTTCACAGCACGGATTATCTTCTTCAAGCTACGAAAAGAGAAGCCCTTCTCTCAGAAAATACCGGAGTCTCCTTGCTCAACTTAAAAAGTGTAATTACTAGTTTAGCCCTTAGTTAACCCTAATGCATCCCACCTAATTTCCACTATAAATACCCCATCTTTGTAATTAATCAAGCATGTTGTTTTTGGGTAGAAAATCCTTCTTTAGATTAGATTAGGAGTAGATTAGAATAGATTACTCTTTAATCTTTCCACAAATTACACATTAATCTCTCCTTAATTATTGTTCAAGTTTATTATTCAAGTTTATTATTGGGTAATTGAAGATTATTGGGTTATTATTGGGAGATTGACAACCTTCCATCAATCAATCAAGTTTCTTCTATTATTCTTTGCTTTATTATTTGGATCACCTCAAGTTTGGTATAATTACTTTACTCTTTAATCTTTATTGTTCATTTCTTCATTCTATTATCATGTTTATACTTGTTGTGATGATTGACACCATTAATGACATGTCTCCCATGATGATGAGTGAGTAGTTACTTAGCTAGGATTAGTGGGTAATTAAGGGAATCCAACATGGGATTGATTCATGCTTAATCTAATATGTTTTCATAATCAAATTGCTTGCTTGTTGTGATGTCAACTTTATGCACATGTTATGTTTGATGAAATGCTAAGCCTATGAATCCTTGCATTTTTACCATCTCTTATCTACTCAACTTGACTTGTAAGATATAAACCAACTCGAGTCTTGTTAAACCATGCATAGAAGTTGATTAGGAGGAAAGTAAGTCGACTTGTAGGTGTTGTACAATCTAATCGATTCGTCTCCGGGACCCAACTCTTCCTAAGAACCGTAAGACATAACCCAACTCGGTTCCTCCACAACATTAATTGCTTGCAACCTTGTAAACATGTTTGTATGATCAACACCATGAATCCCCCATGACCCCATGATATCCTAGCACTTTTAATCATTTGTTTACATCATTTGTTTCATTGCTTGTTATGCTTTATTGCTTACATTAGTTTAGAAACAACTACAAATCCAACCAAATTGTGACACTAGCATAAATTGATATAGATAGACTTAGAACCCAAAGCACACCGTCCCATGGATCGACCTCGACTTACCGCTAACTAGTTGTTTGTTGAGTATTATAAATGTGTTTGATTGGATGAGTGACGACCTCGACCCCATCAAAATGACCTTCACATCCTCAAAATCACTACTTTAAGTATATGTAACGGTCGCAAAGGGGAAGAGAGTGGGGATTCTTGTGGAGGTGATACGGTGAAGCTTGAGAGTGAAGATGAATTCATGGATCCAAGTTTAAGTGATGCTTCAAAGGATATTTGGGATACCGATATTGAAGGAGATGATGCCGATATCTAGGAGACTACTTCATAGCTAGGTGGAGCGGGCAAAAGGCATCCACCTTAGTTCAAGTGAAGTTTTCTCATCTCTCCTCTTTATCTTTATTTTTCATGAAAAGAACTTTGTATCTTGTTTCTTTGTACTTTATTTCATCTTGATCATTTGTTGGTTTAGTCCTAGCAACATCAAAGGACTCACACCTCGGTACCATTGAGGTGTTATTTATTGTTCCCATTTGTAAAATTCAAAATGACAATCTAGTTTCATGCATAGCATAGTGTGTGCATGAACTATACCCATCCTTTGACATTAGCAATAGTGTCTCACTCGGTTTGGGGAAGTTAATGCATACACAACGGGAGGTAATCTAAATTATCCTCTCCGTCATAACAAAAACCATGCATCATGTAGTATGTAGTATTAGAATCAGTGTAATCAAAAGGTCGCGAGTTTAAATATCTCTATCCCTCATGTAAGTATTTTAGTTAAGTTGGTTTTTCAACAAACATAATACTAATTCGTAGTTAAGGTGGTCATGAAAGGTAAATCAATCCATCCAAAATGCTAATCATCTTTATAATTTTCCAAGGACTTGTTTAGAGAATGACCTATCATAGACTCATTCATAGTTTACTTTCAACATTCCTCAGTTTTGTACAAGGGCCAAAACCCCTCTTTTCCTTTACAAGTCTAGTCACTATTAAGCATCGAATAAAGAGGGGGGAAAAGTAACTAAAGATAAAGAAAAGTAAAACATTGTCCTTCAATTTTAATTTTAAACCTTTAATCATACAAAACGATGACGTTTTATACTTTTATCTCATCCCACTTGCTGCAATTTCTATTCTTCTTTTTCTTTTTTTACTTTTTGTCTCAAAAACAGCAAAAAACTATTCTTCAGCTACACTTTAATGCTGATGTGATAGGCCACCAAAATGGCAAAGGAATCCCAACCTATTTCTTCCCATTTTTTTCCTTTAAACATGAAAATAATTCATGAATTAAATGGATTGTAGAAAAAGTTAAGATTTATTTTTTATACTAATAATGACTTCAGTTCATTTTAATTTAGATCACTAATTTAGTTCAGTTCAGTTTCAACTGTTTTAATCCAAAAAAAATGGGACTAAATACTTCAAGACGTTGTTATGAAAGAAGTTCCAATAACTCAAAATCACGGATATATAAAATAACTTACTAATTAAAAATATCTCAGATTCCCAGGACTAAAGAAATATGGTATTGACACGATAAAAATAATTTAAAAAATGCTACTAATTTACCTTTGATATTAAATACCTAGAACATATCCGGGATTACACAAATTTATTTTATTAACATTATTTTACATAGTATGAATTAATTTAAAATAAAAATAATTGTTTCGCATACGAGGAGTATACAAGCTATTTTTGCTCATGATGAAAAGGAGTTTCTAACATCTCACAACCGTTAACCACATTCACTGGTAACATTATCTAATCGGTTGCGAGATATCACGCATCACAAATGAAAATTTGTGTCATCTTATATACAGAGCACCTATTTTAATGTTACGATTATAATAACGTAAGCCATGTCATGGTCTTATACGAGACTTTGAGAGCAACTGACGACCAATAAATTGTCAAAAAGGGTCCCCATTCTCCATTTTTAGTTTTTAACCTTTCCCAATTTTTTTTCCATTTCAACTAGCTTCAATATTTTAGGCAGTAGTATACAAAATTCAGTTACTCCACAGAGTAAAAAACACAACAATTTGTAATTTTGCATATGTAACTTTCAGTTCTGGGTTTCAGTAAAACCCACTACAGTACTCCTCATATTTACACTTCCCTTCTCTTTGAAAACTCTCCTTTAATTCGGAGCCATATTTATTGCTTTTTGGGTCAATTTCTTCTTCACATTTTCCTCTCCTACAGATCCCATTAAAATAATCTTATAAATTATTCAAATCTTTGTTTTTTCTCGTGTTTTTCACACTGTAATGCAGTTTTTTCTAGATCATTGATGTTATTCCTTAATTAAATGTAATTAAACAATATTTTTTGAAGGTTTAAAAATGGCAGAAATCTCTAATAAAGTGAGGTTGGTACGTTGCCCAAAGTGTGAAAATCTTCTTCCTGAACTTCCTGATTATTCTGTTTATCAGTGTGGTGGATGTGGAGCTGTTCTTAGAGGTATTTTTTTATTTATTTCTGTTAATTTTGCGCTCCCCCGTCTCTCGTCTCAATCATTTGTTTACCTTTTTTATTACTCCGTATTTGTGACGGGTTTTTCAAAATAATTGTGTAAGGCAGCCTAACACAAGTTTATTGTAAAGCGGATTGCTGTAATAGCTATTTTTACCCACTACATGGTTATGTCTTGATCTTGGAGTAAACCCGCCTTACACATGACTAACTTGGAGGTATTTTAATTGAAGTTTAATAAATGATTGGGACGGAGGGAGTACTTTTTTCAGTAATTATGATGTAAAGATTTGATCTTTTTATTTCTTAGATGATATAAATGTTGTTTAGTGTCTTGGATAGTTACTTGTTAGCTATAATTGCATGATTTGGGTGTGCTGATAATTGAATTTTTCGTGAGGGGTATTTTAATCGAGGTGAAATAAATGATTGAGACGGAAGGAGTATTTTTTTCATTAATTATGATGTAAAGATTTGATCTTTTTATTTCTTAGATGGATAGTTGTAATTGTTGATGAGATAAATTGTATTTAGTGTCTTGGGTTATTACTTGTTAGCTATAATAATTGCATGATTTGGGAGTGCTGATAATTGAATTTTTTATTCTTCGTGAGGGGTATTCGAAGTGAAATAAATGATTGAGACCGAGGAATATTTTTCTCAGTAATTATGTTGTAGAGATTTGATATTCTTATATCTTAGATGGGTAGTTTTAAATTTGTAAATTGTTGATGAGATTAAAATTTGTTTAATGTCTTGGGTTGTTAGCTATAATGGTATTTTGTATGATTTGAGCGTGCTGTTAATTGAATTTTTTGTTTGTCTTGTATTGGTTTGGTGTGAATTTACAGCAAAAAAGAAGGGAAATTTGGAAGGTGGTAAAGGGTTAGAGAAGTCTGATGAGGAGAAGGTTGGAGTTGTTGCTGAAAAATCTGATAATTCGTCAGAGGATTTAGAGGGAAAGAGGGAAGTTTCTGTAGTTGAGAATGGGGAAGCTAGGGTTAGTGATAGTGAGGGTGTTTTAAGCGAATCTACGGCTGTAAATTTTGGGAATGATTCTAATAAAGAAGTTTTGAAGCCGGAGGTCGAGGTTAGGGATGTGAGTTTTGGTAAAAGTGAACTTGGTGAAGAGAATTTGGACACTATGGCTAATAAGTTGGAAAGTCGTGCTGTTAATGGCCATGGGTTGAGGAAAGTGGGACGGGCTTTTGAACGTAATTTGAGTGATATTAGGGAGGAAGAGCGGTTTGGGAGGAATAGACGGGGCTACTTCGATGAGATGAGGTCTTCGAGTTCAAATTATCTTGGTGAAGGTCCGTCCAAATATTCTCTAGATTCTAATTATAAAAGAGAAGCTGTTAGGGGTACTAGGGTTGAAGACGTGGATCCTGGTCGAGAGGAGCTGTTGAGGAAAGTGGAGGAATTGAGGGATCAATTGAGTAGGGTTCAGAATGGGAATGACAAGTTCCGTGAAAAGGTTCCAATAGAACACCGGATGGCTCCTCTTGAACCTTATGAGGAGGAGGATTGTTTTCGTGATCATCCATCCGCATTTCGCGGGGTTTCAAGACAGTTTTCTGCTTCTAATAAGCATGTTGCTAACGGGGTACCTTACATGGACCATTATCATGATCCGTATGCACTTCCCAATAGGTATGATATGGCTACTCATGGTTACCACAACTCCATTCATAGCCGGAGTAATGTTCCTAGATATGAAGACCCATTTGAGTCTCAAATGTTCATGAGACCTCCACAAAGAATACCTAGTCACCATCAGTATATGAGTCCTGAGCTAGACCATGTTGAGTCACACCCATATGATACAGTCGGTCACCTTTCTTGCTCTTGTAATAGATGTTATGTTCGACATCAGCAACATCCAACACAAGCCCCGCCATCCGCCTTTGGCAACAGAAGGTTTCCTCACGTTCCTAACAAGCCGGTGCCCTGCCATCATGAACCCCATGGTGGTTTTGGTTCGCGCGGCTACAGTTCTAGGCTTTCCAATATACCGCCTTTGGGCTCTTGTGAACCGAAGACCTACGGAAGGTGGCCCAGTGACCTTAAACTTGAAAGAAATACTTGTGCTCGCCCTCAAAGGCTTGTCCTATCTAACGGGCGTCGTTACTACCCTGTAGCTGGTGGGGCCCCGTTTGTTACATGCCGGAATTGCTTTGAGTTGTTAAAATTACCCAAAAAGGTGTTTAGCAAGACGGGTGACTGGCAAATGTCTTGTGCCGCATGCTCTGCCGTACTTTCTTTTGCTATTGTGGATGAAAAATTTGCTTCCATTGACACATCTGCTAAGCAAACTAATACTGAAGCTTTGGATAGTGGTAATGAGGCGGGTCATGGATATTTGAAGCGGGATAATGGTAGTTATTGCTCCGAAGATTATGCTAACTCAGTTTATGATTTCCAAGCTATGGATAGAGATCCCATTTCTTCATCTACTTGCCACGGTGTAAGCTCCAGCAAGTCTGAAGAAATGCACAACCTTCAGTCAGTTTCTGCTACTACTTCCGAGGATGACCGTCTATCTGATGACTTGGCAACTAGACAAGAAGTTGCCTTTACAGCTGATCCACCTGAAAATGTTGTTACTTCACCTCCTCCCTTGGGATCACCTCCCCAAGACCCTTTTGATTACACATCTAAGTACCGTGCTGTAAACAGATGTGGGAAGGGAAACTTGAGTAGTCGATCTGATCAAGAGAGGGTTATGACAAACAAGAGCACATTGCGGCAGAACTCTCTGAAGGAATCAATGGCAACTGAGTTGGAAATATCACCTAATGAGTATGCTAATACCCGGGTAACTAACGATACATCTGTTAAATCCCGAGAAGATGATCAGCCGAAAGGTAAAAAGGGGGATTCGTTCTTGGCTGGAATTCTAAAGAAGAGCTTCCGATCCAACTCAACTATTGATAGTGCGAAAAAGAATGTTACCGTTAATGGGCATCTCATACCAGATAGATTGGTCAAGAAGGCAGAAAAGCTGGCTGGTCCTGTGTACCCTGGTCAATACTGGTAAGTACTTACTGTGAAAAATTTGCCAAGATAATTTATGCCATATTGTACATATAAGATTAGGCTGTTATAACTGCCTGAATGCGTATTTGGTTTTGGACTATACTCCCTACGTCCCATTTATAGTCTCTGGTGTACCTCTGGAGCTAAAATAAGTATAGTGAAATTTTAAAAGCTGATGTTTTGGACCAATTGAGAGGCAATTTCTTATAACGAAATTTGCGTCACAATCCAAGAAGCACAAGGAGTTTAGGTAACAGTTTTGCTCTATATCATCGGATTCCCATGCCGAAGAATAGCAAGTCTTTAGCCCCATTATATAAATAGAAATGAGCATCAGATTTTAACAAAAAAAATTAAATTTAGGTGTCTCTTCTACTGTATGCATTGTTGTGTTTTGAGGTTTGACCTGTCGTATTTGATGGGGAGAGCTAATTTTGTTCTACTCCATTCGTAGCTGAGCAAGGTAAAGTAAAAGTATCATTTCTGCTACGAAATATCTCTTCTTCTGCAACTTCGACTGTATTGTTACAATGTGCATGACTAGATAGATACAGTGGCTAATTTGCTTCTTTAAAATCTACTTCAGGTATGATTATAGAGCCGGATTCTGGGGTGTTGTTGGCGGGCCTTGTCTGGGCATCGTTCCTGTAAGTTATTTATTTATTTTATTTTAATTTTTTTTCTGTTTTAGGTCAGTTTGTGTAGCATTAGTGTTACAACTTTTTCAACAATCTGCAGCCATTCATTGAAGAGTTCAACTATCCGATGCCAGAGCATTGTGCTGATGGGAACACAGGTGTGTTTGTAAATGGGAGGGAACTTCATCAAAAAGATCTGGACTTACTTTCTAGTAGAGGACTTCCTGCTTCCAAGGATAGATCTTACATCGTTGAGATCACTGGCAGAGTTGTTGACGAAGACACCGGTCAAGAGCTTGACAGCCTCGGCAAACTTGCACCGACGTAAGTTTTCATCTTATCTCTCTTTCACAAAAGAGTGGATGAATTACTAAGTTTCCAAATTATTTCTTGATCCTTTGACTTGGTAATAAGCGCAATGATGGGAGACGTCAGCTAGCTTAATAGGTGAAGTTCTTTCAAAGTAATAAAAAAAAAATAGTAGTTCTTTGACTAGTGCTACTCATGACTTGGGTTTTATACACATCAGCATCAAAATTGCGCTTACGAGCTCATTTACACCAAAAAATGAAGCAATAACCACAATGTCTCTCTGATAACTGGTGATTCTGTAGATGTTTCATCCCTGCCAACAGGTGGAACTTAAACCCTAAACCCTCAACGAGTCACCGGGATTATGTGCTATCTATAAATCCTATAGTATTTTCAGACATGGTATTAAATCTCAGTCTGATACAATCTCAAAATCACTTCCGCGGCCTTATATCAATTGTTGTGCTATATATGTGTGGCCTATACTGTCCCAAACAAAATGTTGCCGCAGTAACGTTTAAAACCTCTTTCTAACTCGGTCCTTATAGAGTCTCAGACTGAGCTGACCAATATTGTATACCCTGATCTCAGATTGGAATTCCCATACTAGATCTAACACAATTAATGATTTCTGACCATTTTCAGGGTCGAGAAGGTGAAACATGGGTTCGGAATGAGAGCACCTAAAGTTGGTGCTTAAGATTTTATTCTCGACAAGAGCGTGGCCCGACATTGAGAAGCTGAAAGACAACTGAATAACTGATCCTGGTGTAGCGGTGTGTCATCGAAGGTGTTACTCAAGAGGTTTGATTTTTCGCTATGTTTGTTTGTGTAGTCTAGAATATATATATCATTAGATGTGATTTGTTCAGAGTAGTGTAATTGTTTAGAAGATGGAAAGTAGTAATTAATTACATTCGTTATTTAATTATGTTAACAATTGGCTTGAACTTCTCAGTGATGCTGTATATGGCCGAGAGATATAATGTTCGTTCAGTCGGTGTAATGAAATTAGACCAGGTGATATATATGTATTCCTTGCGGTAGTATTTTTTTCAATGTTAAATGTTGTCTATGCAAAGCTCAGATATGATGGAATCATGCAATATGACTAATTAGACGGAGATGCTGGTAAAATCATGAGTGGTAATACTCATGATCTGGGTTCAAACCCCGAGAAAAGGCTGTATACATTTGATCCCGTTATAATTTAACTGCATTGTTTCACTTTCTCCGAGCCCTTTTAGTACCTAATCAATAATCATGTTTCCCTTGAGACTACCATCGGACTCTCCAATCAATAATAGTCCAGTCGACGATTTGAACTAAACATGTCAAATGGATCAAGGACGCCTAAGTTTGCATTTTAAGACAGTTGAGTTCAGGTTGGGTCGGTACTGAGTACTACTTAGATAGATGGGGACCTAGTTAAGTTAGATTTGCAACAGGGAAATCTAGTGTGGGGTTGTATAGTACGCACGCACAAGTCAGAAATCAATGTAATGGATAGTGTGACAGAGTAAAACATAAACTGGTTTAGACCACCCCCAAGCAAGGTCAATTGGGGGGGTCAATTGGTGAAAGGTCACCTTAATCCATATTTAAGCAAAAAATTAGGATGACCCAAGGGTTGAAAAGGTGAGAAGAGGTCAATTGGTGACCTTCACTTGCTCAAATTGACCCAACAATTGACCTTACATGTGTCAAATTGTAATTGGTTACAATATTTAAAATCCAAAAAAAAAAAAAAAAACTAATATATTAACATTAAAAGTACAAAGAGTATGCGGTTTTTTTAATTATGTATGCGGTTTTTTTAATTATGTATACGATTTTTTTAATGTATGCGGCTTTTTTTAATTGCTCAAATTATGTATGCGGCTTTTTTTAATTATATATGCGGTTTTTTATTGTCAATGAAATCGGCTTTTCGATTATTAAATTTTAACTTTGTTATTTAATAATTTTTTTCCGAACTGTACGTCATTAAATTAATGTTTAATATATTGGAGTACTTATTTTTTTAAAATTACAATAAAAACTTGTGTATAATTAGTTAGTAAATAATAATTGAAAAAAGTAAGAGAGGTTTTAGTGGGGTAGAGTGTAGAAAATGATCGGAAATGTTAGAAAGTGGAAAATGATTGGATTAATTGACCCAGGTCGTGACCTTTTGCTTGGGAGAGTAAACATGGGTCAAGTTAATAAGGAGTGATTAAGAGTAAAATTCTAATTGACCCGATTAAGTCGACCTTTTGCTTGGGGATGGTCTTAGCAAAGCAATATGAGTACTGTATATCATATGATTCAGAACAAAGTACAGACTATACAGTAGCACTTAGTGCATCACTGAAAAGCTATTCCTTTACGGATGCATGGTGGTCCTAGAACTGTAGTTATATAGTTGACCATCAGCTACCTTCGTCAGATTTCTTTATTTGTCTTCCTCTTAAGTCTCATTCCAAAACTTTAATGTGCTCGCTACCATACGGCATGCAATACAACATGGGTCCATCACACAGTGCTTAGTATTTCGTCCTATCATAGTATCACAAAATCTCATTGAAGACGGCGATATCCGTCACAAGCTTGTGACGGATACCGTTTTCTCTCACAAAATACCCATGAGAGGTGAGTGGGGAAGCACATGGGGGTGCCCCACCTTGTCCCCTCTCTCTTTTTGTGAGAGGTCTTCAGCTTGTGACGTGATTAGCCCGTTACAAGCAAGACGCTTTATCATGGTATAAGCTTTTGATTTAGTTGGTTTTATTAACCCATTATTTTATAAAGTGGTAAACCGTTAACTCTCTCATCTCTTATCCATATTTGACACTCACATGTGAGTGATATTTTCACAAATGCCTATAGATTTCTCAACACAAGTAAATCATTCGTATCGTTCATACTCGTTTTCTCCATCATAGCAATGGTGTTTTGGAGAAGAAGACGATAACCTACGTTTTTAAAATAACAAACAAAGTCCTTAACTCCTTTTATTACGATCCAATCTAGTTTTTAAAGATATAAAATCACATCATGATCATTATTGATCAACTTATTTTAATCATATTAGTTACATTTCATCAATAAAAGTCCAACTTTGACAACTATACAAAAGAAACAACACAAACAGATCTCATTTTACTTAATTATAGTTAATTAAATCCCTTCCTTTAAAACACAACTTCTTACTCAAGAGCATTTCCACCAAAACAAACTCATACATACACACAACACACCACACTAAAAGTGTACTTTAATGTAACACCAAAAGTACCAGTCAATCGAGGGTATACCCAGTGCACACAAAAAATATAACGGGTTTTCCGTCACCCAAAAAAAGTGTCACTCAAACATTTCTTATACAATTTCCAAATCCCAAAAATAAACAACCGAATGATGAGGGAAACAAGACCATTAATGAGACCATTATCTTTATTTCAAAAGCAAAATCCAATTTATGCTAAACTTGTTTTATTTCTTTTATTTGGTGTTACTATTTTTCTCTATTCTTCTCGTTCTATTGATTATTCTACCCCTCCTTTGCAAAATCCAACATCCTTTGTTAGTAGTAATTCTACAGAAAATGATGTCTTAATTACATCTCATGCTAAGGGTATGTTCCTTTTTGTTAGTATTTTTGTTAATTTTTGCATGTTTTGGGTATTGGGTTCGACTCGAAATGATAACATTATTATGAGACTGACCCTAGGTTTTATTTAAAGGGAGGTATAAGGGGTGATTTTGATACTAACGAGATTTGAACTCAGGTTATGAGAACTCATGACTTTACCAATTAATATAGTTGACATTTGCAGATTGACCCCCTTTTCAGTATTAATGGGTTGATTGTATGTTAGGATTTATTTATTTTTTTGGTTAATGGGTATACGAGTTTGGGTTCTAGTTGGATTGGGTTGATCTCGCGTTATACTTCCTCCGTTACATTGAGTTCTTTACGTATTTTATGCCGTTCCATTTGGTTGTTGACGTTTTCTTATATGGATCTCCTTTAATCAACTAAAAGACCAAATGAACCCTATCATTCCTCCACTTTGTTGATCCTGACACTAAAGTTGTTGATTGTGACACTAAAGTTGTAGGTCATACATGGGGATATTTTTGTAATTCAACATATGGAAAGACACTCCACTTGTAATTCAAAATAACGTAAAGAATTCATTGGAACAGAGGTTGTATTAAGGTGGTTAGTCTCGTCTAAGGTGGTTTCAGATCCGACCAACAAAAAATGATGATACTAACTTGGTTTTAAGGTCTACTCCGTAGTATGTAAGGCCGTGTTACACAAGTAGTTATAGTTACAGTGGAGTCTATTGGTTAAAATTTGGGTGAAATTTCCAAAGAACTCGGGTTCAAGTCCCTTCAAGATCAATCTTGTGGAGTGTTTATGGCCTGAGGCTATGCCTTCTAAACTTTAAGTCTGTCCTCTCGAATGGCTTACCTAGTATATGTCGTTTGCAACTGGTCGCTCGTCAAAAAAAAAAAAAAAAAAAAGAGGCCCGGCTCGTTTTTATTTTGTGCTAATTTGGTAATACGAGTATTGGCTATGGTAACCCTCCTTTCTAATGCAGTTATGTAATAACGTGCAGATTTGGAGACACAGCCATCCTCTGAATTTGATTTGCAGGAATCAGAAATCGAACCCTTGATAGTCGATGAAGGTTTAATTCTTCACTTCTGATCTTAATCATCAAATGCAATATGATAAATTGATTATGCATTTTTGTAGCTTGGATGAAATGATATTTTACTGTACATTTCATGTTCTCATCTGCATGAATTACATTTTTGTACTGTAATTGGCTAATTGCGCTATAATTGATGAGTTTCATGATCGTCCTGAAAATCTAGATTTGATTCCGTCAACTTATTTTCAGTCAATTTCAATCTAAAATAATTCACTTTCTCCCTTCGTCCAGGTCAATTGTTTACCTATTTCATTTTGAGGTATCTCCGTCAATTGTTTACCTTTCTATTTTAGGAATGTCTTTGATGGGTAATGATCCTCCACACTCAATTTGGTACACTTCTTATCCAATAATTGGTCCATTCCTCTTACCTTGGTCTTCGTGCCAAAATCAAAGGTAAACAAATGACCGGGACGGACTACAGAGGGATTATTGAGTAATTTTTTTTACAGTTGACTTATGGTTGATGAGTTGTACTTCTATTATTCTTCTAAAGATCTGGATTTGAATTTGATGCTGATAGTTGTATTCAGTCAATTACAGTTCATAAGAAATTATTGTTTTCTTCATATTTACGGATCTCAGTGGTACTCTTCTTTTAGTCTACGAGTTTTCGATCAGTTTTTTACAAATAAATGATGGATTGGCTGGAATCTGTAGACAAAGCTCTGGTTTTAGCCGCTTTTCATGAAAATTTCCATTATCAACTGAGATGCAAGCTAGTTGCCAGTTGACATTCATTCTTATCGAATGTTAAAGCAACTCTAATTAGATCCGTTGAATGTTAGTTTCTGTAAACAATAATGTGTTATTGGCATGCAGAAATGTTGGATCTTGATAGATGAACCATCTCAACCAAAACCTTAAGGTAATGGTTGAAGCCCAACTATTATAAATATTTCTATTACGCTCCCTCACTCAAATGCCCGTTGGGCTTGAAGAGTGGTTAGTTGTGCACCGGCTCCCCCGTACCGTGTGCTGGGTTTCCACTTCGAGTTTTTGAGGAGTTTTGAGGTTGCCAGGATTTGAACCCACCTTCTGATACCATGATAGATAAACCATCTCAACCAAAACCTTAAGGTAATGGTTGAGGCCCAACTATTATAAATATTTCTATTAACTTCTAGTTCAAATGAAGTGTCACTAGACCAGCCATTTAGCCGTAAAACTACCCATCTACGGAGTAATTGTTAATAGTAACATGAGAGCGTCTTATATGAGAATTTGTGTTTTTCAAGATCTTAAATTTCATTGGGAAGACATTTGTTCAATAATGTTAGATTTGTGTCCGTCCTTGTGATTCTGATTTGCATGGTAGATGTTCACGAATAAAATTTCCTTTCTGAAATAGGAAAAAGAAATTACCACAATCTGCTTCTCAGTGTCAACATTAATCTATGCTAAAACATAAGATTGCGAAAATTTGCACAGAGAGTCAGGCGCTTATATAAGCTTATTAATCTGTGAATGTTTCGACCATTGTAGGATCACCATCAACTTCTAGTTCAAATGAAGTGCACATAGATGAAGCAAAACCAGACGATGAAGCAAAACCAGAAGATGAAGCAAAACCAAACGATGAAGCAAAACCAAAATGTAATTTGTTCAAAGGCGAGTGGGTTCCAAATCCAAAAGGTCCAGCATACAATAATTTCACGTGTAATTATATCGAGTCTACACAGAATTGTTTGACGAATGGACGACCAGACACAGGTTATCTGTATTGGAGGTGGAAACCAAGAGATTGTGAATTGCCCAAGTTCGATCCTGAGAGGTTTCTCAATTTTATGAGAAATAAGACTTTTGCTTTCATAGGTGATTCAATTAATCGGAATCATGTGCAGTCCTTGCTTTGCATCCTCTCACAGGTATGCTTCTTCCCTTGTATACTCAAATAGGGTTTTTTCTCCTTTTTTTAATTTTATTGATGGAATGTTGCCCTAGACTATCTTTATCCCAGACTCAATACGAGTTCAGTCCCCTCAAATTTTCTCGTTCAGAGTTCGTCCAATCATCCCTCTAACTTGTCAAAATTCTCTAAAGTAATAAATTGAGTCCAGCACTTGTTTCACTAAATCACTAACACGCTAACACGGTAACAAACTATTCATGGCTTTCATGACGAGTCTTGGGATTTTCAGGACACAACTTACGACTTAACAAAAATCAGGCTACTTTTATCGAGAATATGATGCTAGACCGAACTTCAAACTTCATGTATATTTGGAAACACTTGACCAAAACTCTACTTATTCAACAGGTGGATGAGCCGAAAATAATCTATCGAGATGAGCAGTTTAAATCAATGACTTTCTTTTTTCCCTCCTACAATTTCACACTTGCAAGAGTTTGGGCTCCATTCCTCCTAAAAGCCGAAACATTTGAAGACAGCGATGGTGTTTCAAGCGGCGATATCCAACTTGATCTGGACAAATTAGAAGAGAATTGGACCAAACAATACAAAGACTTCGACTACGTGATAATTGGTGGTGGTCAATGGTTTTTTAAAAGGACAATCTACCATGAAAACAACCAAGTTCAAGGCTGCCATTACTGCCCTGGAAAGAACTTGACAGAACTCGGATTTGATTATGCATACCGGAAGGCAATCAATCGTGTGCTTACTTTCATAACGAGTTCAAATCCTAAAACGCAAGTTTTGTTCAGAACGTTCACCCCGAGTCACTTTGAAAATGGTAAATGGGATGATGGCGGAAATTGCAAAAGAAAAGTGCCATTCAAGGGGAATGAGATTAATATAACTGAAACTAACAGGATATTGTATGATATTGAGATGCAGGAATTCGACAAGGCGTCTAGCGTGGCGTCCAAAAAAGGAATCACCTTAAAGCTCTTTGATAGCACTCAGCTCTCATTGTTGAGGCCTGATGGGCACCCAGGCCCGTACAGGGACTACCAACCTTTCGCCAAGGATAAGAACGCTAAGGTTCAAAATGATTGCTTGCATTGGTGTTTGCCCGGCCCAATAGATACGTGGAATGAACTGGTTTTGGAGACACTCATGAACGGCTAAAAGGTGATGTACTGATGCACACATAAACCTTCGGATTTTTGTTCTCTCACGTTTGTTTGTCGACACACTAACGCTTTTGGCCACAAGGTATACTTCTCCGTGTAAATCAACACAATTGATTGGGGAAACATTCTACAGTATACATGTATCACCATTCTTTTCGGTTCTATAATATTTGATTTTGACAAGCGATATTGCTTTGGGAGAGTGAATTATTTTAGGATCCCCAATCCCAATCATTTTTTTACCTTTTTTATTCTTCTGACGGGTGTGTCACAAATAATTGTGTGAGGCAGCCTAACGCGAGTTTATTGTAAAACAGATTGTTGTAATAACTACTTTAATCCACTACTATGGTTATGTCTTGATCCATTTTGCACTGTTTTTGTGTAAAACCGCCTTACATGTGACTAACAGAGGTTTCACAAAACCGCTTAGCTTGAACTTCTCAGTGATGCTGTATATGGGCCGAAAGATATCATGTTGGTTTAGTCGGTGTAACGGAATTAAACCAGCTGATATATATGTATTCCTTGCAGTAGTCGGTGTAAAGAAATGTCGAATGTTCCCTAATTCTTTTGTGGATCTAGCCGTGTAATAGCCTACCATGAGAAAAACATGGGGAGATCTTCCCTACTTCTTGCCGGCTTGGCCAATCGTAAAATTCGATATTGTGAAATTAGATGTGCACGGTGATCTCGGCGGTATGTAATCGTCTGTGAATCATATACACTTTTAATTCTCCATAATTGGGGATATTTTTAAAGGAAGGTAATCGGTGAGTATTATTGATAATATCACGATGTATAAATACAAGAGATGGTTAGCTACTAATTAGGATGGTTAGCTACTAATTAGGAATTAAATACCTATACAAATAAACTAAGTTAGGTAATTAATATTTGGTAAATAATTTACATATTTACTAATATTCTATCACACCCCCGCAGTCGAAACGGGAGGCATTCGAACGTTGAGACTGTCACGAAAATCATCAAAGAGTAGAAGAGGTAGTCCTTTGGTAAAAATATCAGCGATTTGATAACGAGAAGAAATATGACGGACTCGATTCTATCACCTCGTTTTTGTTTTTCTTCCTTTTTCAGTGTAGAACACGATCATTTAAACTGCTAATAACATAATGGCTGGCCGTGATGACGACCCAATGCCAAGTGTCACATTGGACCGTGAGTCCTGGCTTCGGATCTTCATGGATCGGATGAATCGCCTACTCGATCAAGAATGATGGATCAAACTTCACGGACTGGGAGGCGGCATTACGGAATGCTGCCATTGCTGACGGGAAGCTCAAATATCTGATTGAGCCCATCCCGCCAAACCCAGGCCCCACGGCTGGAATTAACGAGATCGACAAGTATAACGATTTCGCCATGGAAGCGGGTGCGGTAAAGAACGTACTTATTTTTGCAATGGAATCCAATTTGCAGAAACGCTTCATAGCCCAAAGTGCAAACAAGATTTTCACTACGCTCACCAAGGAATTCTCGAAAGCACCGAGAATCGTGACCTATGAGCTTACCAGTCACTTCTTTGAGGCGAAACTCCAGAAGGGCCAACCGGTTAGCCCACACATTCTCAGCATGATTGAGAATGTCGAGAAACTGGAGACGCTTGATTGTAAAATCAGCGAGAACATTGTGATTGACCGCATGCTTCATTCACTCCACGATGGTTTTGCGCTCTTTAGAGCCAATTACAATATGAATGATTTGAAGAAAAGTTCTCACGCACTACACTCCCTTCTCGTACAGACCGAGAAGGACATGAAGTTTAGTGGGAGCCTTAAACAGGATGTTCTCGTTGTGACAAACAAGGGCAAGGGTAAGGGCTAGACCTGTCAAACGGGTCGGGCGGGTCGGATCCCGGGTCGGGTCATACGGGTCGGGTCAGAATACGGGTCGGGTCAAATACGGGTCGGGTCAGATACGGGTCGGGTCAGATACGGGTCGGGTCATACGGGTCACGGGTCGGGTTAGGGTCAGAATACGGGTCAAGAAATAATTTTTAACGCCTTTTTTAAACGATTTTTTTAATTTAAAAAATATATTTTTAAAAATTAAAATATGTTTTAAATTATTATTTTAGTCATATTCATCATATACAATAATTATATTGATATAATTATTAAAATAAAGTTTTTTTAATAATTATTTTATTATTAAATATTATAAAAATTATATAAAATTGACTTTTTAGTTGAATTTTTAATTTTAAGTAATAAAAAAATAATTTTTTAACTATATTTTCAAATATAATATATAAATAATAATATTTTTAATAAAATTCATGATTTTCCCTTGACCCAACGGGTCGACCCGTTCGGGTCGGGTCTCGACCCTAAAATAACGGGTCATTTCGGGTTCGGGTCAAACGGGTCGCGGGACGAAAAAACCGGATTTGTAACCCTAAGAAAACGGGTCGGGTCCGGTCGGGTTTTCGGGTCGGGTCGAGTTTTGACAGGTCTAGTAAGGGCAAAGTTCAGCCAGGCCTAGCAGTAGGTAAACCGAAGTTTAAGAAGTCGGGATCAGGTAAGAGTGGGCCTGGTAAGTCGAGCAACTCATCAGGCACGACAAAGAGCAAGAATGATGACATGGAATGCCATCACTGCCACAAGACTGGGCATTGGAGGCGTACATGTCCTGTTTATCATGAGGACATAAAAGCAGGTCGCGTTAAACCTGTTGGTATGTTTTCTTCCTCTTCTACTTTTATTCATATGATTGAGATTAACCACGCAAGTTACGGAACTTGGGTACTAGATACTGGTTGTGGTTCTCATCTGTGTAATCATGTGCAGGGGCTCCGAAACATCGAACCCCTCGTAAAGGGTGAGGTGGACTGCGTGTCGGGAATGGAGCACGAGTGGCTCGCCGTCTCGAGGGGAACATACGCGATCCGGCTTCCTAGCGGATTTGAGTTATTTTTATATAACTCGTTATTATGTACCAGTCTTTCGAAAAACATTATTTCGGTTTACGCACTTGACAAACTTGGTTTTTCATTTGTAATAGAGAATAATTCTTTCATTTTCTCATTACACGATATGATTTATGGCAAGGCGCCTCCATGAACGGAATTTATGTTTTAGATCGGACATAAATATTACACGTAATGAATAAGAAGTTAAAGGTTGGTGACAAAGATCAAACATACCTATGGCAATCGCTGCCGTATGGGACACATTAATGAGAAACGCGTAAAACAACTCATAAAGAATGGAGCTATCTCGACCTTTGATTTTCAATCATTTGGCACGTGTGAATCATGTCTCATTGGTAAGATGACTCGAATTTCCTTCAAAGGTGTTGGAATGCGCGCTGCTGACCTATTAGGACTCATACATACGGATGTGTGTGGACCTATGTCAATCACCGCACGAGAAGGCTATAGGTATTTCATCACTTTCACGGACGATTTAAGTAAATATGGCTATGTCTACTTAATGAAGCACAAAAGTGAATCCTTTGAGAAATTCAAAGAATACTAGAATAGGGTACAGAATCTACTGGGTAGAAAGATTAAAACATTACGTTCAGATCGTGGTGGCGAGTATCTTTCTCACGAGTTTGATCAACACCTTAAGGACTCGTGGGATTGCCCTACGCTTAACTCCACCGAACACCTCGGTTGAATGGTGTGTCCGAACGGAGAAATCGAACACTACTTGATATGGTTCGATCCATGATGAGTCACACCGTGTTGCCCGACTCATTGTGGGGTTATGCTCTTCTCGTCACCGCTCTAATACTTAACCGAAGTCCGTCTAAAGTCAAGCTGACAAGACTCCATATGAACTATGGAAGGGAACGGTCCCCAACTTGTCCTTTATATGGGTTTGGGGCTGCGAGGCTTATGTCAAATGGAGACACGAGGATAAGCTCGGCCCGCGATCGGTCAAGACATACTTTATAGGCTATCCTAAAGGAACACTTGGTCATTACTTTTATTCGCCAACCGAACAACGTGTTTTTGTTGCGGCTAGTGCGACATTCTTAGAGAAGGAATTTCTCGAGAATGCAAAGAGTGATAGAACCTTCGAGCTGTCGGAGGTTCCAGAACCAAATACCGAGCAACCATTGGAGGAACCAATTCCTTCAATCCCGGCTGCGGTGAATATTCCTGAGGAACCTAGGAGGTCGGGAAGAGTCTCTATTCCTCCGGACAGATACATTGGTATGGTCGAGGAACATGACATAGATGACATTCTGCTCTTAACGAGTAGTGAACCCGCAACCTATAAAGGTGCCATGACTAGTTCTGACTCAAAGCTATGGCTTGAGGCCATGCAATCCGAGATGGACTCTATGTATGAGAACAACGTATGGGATCTTGTTGACTTGCCTGCTAAGGTTCGTCCCCTTCAATGCAAATGGCTTTACAAGATAAAGCATTATGTGGAAGGTCAACAAGATATCTATAAAGCACGACTAGTTGCTAAAGGTTTCACCCAAGTGCCAGGTTTGCACTACGATGAAATTTTTGCACCCGTAGTCATGCTGCGTTCCATTCGGATTATCTTAGCGATTGCCGCTTTTCATGACTACGAAATTTGGCAGATGGATGTGAAAACCGCCTTCTTAAACGGTTATTTGGAGGAAGAGTTGTACATGGTACAGCTCGAAGGTTTCATCGATCCAGAACATCCTAAGAAAGTCTACAAGTTTAAGCGTTCCATTTATGGACTTAAGCAAGCATCTCGGAGTTGGAATCATCGCTTCGACCAAGTGATTAAAGAAAATGGATTTGCTCGATCGGTCGAGGAACCATGTCTTTATATCAAGTCGAGTGGGAGCAAGATTGTCTTCCTAATATTGTATGTCGATGACATACTCCTGATTGGGAATGACATACCTCTCTTAACTTCGGTGAAAGTATGGTTGAAAAACCATTTCCAGATGAAAGATCTGGGTGAGGCACAAAGAATTCTGGGCATCCGTATCTATCGAGATAGATCACGTCGATGTTATCTCTCGCGGAATCTTACATAGACAAGATCCTAGAGAGATTCAAAGATGACTAACTCCAAAAGGGGTTTCTTCCTATGGCTCCAGGGGTGCATTTGAGCAAGTCTGAGGCACCGGAGACACCGGAAGAGAAAGAGCGCATGACACGGATTCCTTATGCCTCGGCTATAGGATCAATCATGTATGCCATGATATGCACACGTCCGGACGTGGCATATGCATTGAGTATGACAAGTCGATTCCAACAAAGATCCGGTGAATCACATTGGATGGCTGTCAAAGAACATTCTTAAGTACCTACGGAGGACTAAAGATTGGGCATTGACTTATGGAGGCGAACAAAAGCTATGCGCAACCGGTTACGCATATGCTAGCTTCCAAACGGATCGAGATGACTCAAAATCTCAGTCTGGATTCGTTTTTACTCTTAATGGCGCTGCAGATCACCGGAAGAGTTCCAAACAAAGTGTTACAAAGAGATTCTACGACCGAGTCCGAGTACTATGCCGCGTCTGAAGCTGCAAAGGAAGCGATATGGATGCGTCAATTCTTACAAGGACTATCTGTAGTGCCTAGTTCGAATGACCCGATCACCATCTATTGCGACAATAGAGGTGCCATCTTCCAAGCTAAGGAGCCTAAGTCTAGCAACAAGTCTAGACATGTACAACGGAAAGCTCATCTAATCCGAGATTACGTGGAGCAAAAGGAAGTAGTGATAGAAAAGATTGCTACAGATGATAACATAGCAGATCCTCTCACTAAACCATTACGACAAGATAAGCATGAAAGACATGTTAATTCCATGGGAATTAAACGTGTTCCTGAGTTGTAGTACTTTTTATGGATTAGATTCATTCTCTTTTGTACTCTATACGACATCATCGTTTTGATATTTATATATTTTGTTTTTCATGTGGATTTGTACGACAATTTTGAACACCACAAAGTGAACTGAACAAACATTATATTTTGGTCCTTAATTGCCCACGTGAGCTGATAACTCAGGCAATTATTTTGTGACGTTGGTTGATGGTGGGTTCAACGAGCCATAAGTCAAACGGTTGACTGACCAATCACAGGGGCGAGTTATACGGATATCTTGTAGGACACAATTGTGACATCGACGTGGAGTCCTAAATGTTTTATAACATTCGGTGCTCGGTCGTGGATAGGACCTCCATGGTGATCCTAAGAGTCGATTCTTTTGACTATCGACTGTCTCTTGAGACTAAGGCAGATTTTGGGTGACTTTGGTTTCTTTCTCACGGTCATCCGTAACAGGGGGCCAAGTAGATTTTTTCTGAGTCATTTCATGCTGTGCTTAGATCGGAAGGAGTCGAGTTGAAAGAAATATTCAGCCTTTATCAGGTACTCGATATTTCTCAGGGCCATTCGAGGAGCTGGACCCCTCGTAAAGGGTGAGGTGGACCTGCGTGTCGGGAATGGAGCACGAGTGGCTGCCGTCTCGAGGGGAACATACGCGATCCAGCTTTCTAGCGGATTTGAGTTATTTTTATATAACTGTTATTATGTACGCAGTCTTTCGAAAAACATTATTTCAGTTTCTGCACTTGACAAACTTGGTTTTTCATTTGTAATAGAGAATAATTCTTGCATTTTCTCATTACACGATATGATTTATGGCAAGGCAGTCTCCATGAACGGAATTTATGTTTTAGATCGGACCAAAATATTACACGTAATGAATAAGAAGTTAAAGGTTGGTGACAAAGATCAAACATACCTATGGCACTGCCGTATGGGACACATTAATGAGAAACGCGTAAAACAGCTCATAAAGAATGGAGCTATCTCGACCTTTGATTTTCAATCATTTGGCACGTGTGAATCATGTCTCATTGGTAAGATGACTCGAATTTCCTTCAAAGGTGTTGGAATGCGCGCTGCTGACCTATTAGGACTCATACATACGGATGTGTGTGGACCTATGTCAATCACCGCACGAGAAGGCTATAGGTATTTCATCACTTTCACGGACGATTTAAGTAGATATGGCTATGTCTACTTAATGAAGCACAAAAGTGAATCCTTTGAGAAATTCAATTAATACCAGAATAGGGTACAGAATCTACTGGGTAGAAAGATTAAAACATTACGTTCAGATCGTGGTGGCGAGTATCTTTCTCACGAGTTTGATCAACACCTTAAGGACTGTGGGATTGCCCTACAGTTAACTCCACCTGGAACACCTCAGTTGAATGGTGTGTCCGAACGGAGAAATCGAACACTACTTGATATGGTTCGATCCATGATGAGTCACACCGTGTTGCCTGACTCATTGTGGGGTTATGCTCTTCTGTCAGCTGCTCTAATACTTAACCGAAGTCCGTCTAAAGCTGTTGACAAGACTCCATATGAACTATGGAAGGGAACGGTCCCCAACTTGTCCTTTATATGGGTTTGGGGCTGCGAGGCTTATGTCAAATGGAGACACGAGGATAAGCTCGGCCCGCGATCGGTCAAGACATACTTTATAGGCTATCCTAAAGGAACACTTGGTCATTACTTTTATTCGCCAACCGAACAACGTGTTTTTGTTGCGGCTAGTGCGACATTCTTAGAGAAGGAATTTCTCGAGAATGCAAAGAGTGATAGAACCTTCGACCTGTCGGAGGTTCCAGAACCAAATACCGAGCAACCATTGGAGGAACCAATTCCTTCAATCCCGGTTGCGGTGAATATTCCTGAGGAACCTAGGAGGTCGGGAAGAGTCTCTATTCCTCCGGACAGATACATTGGTATGGTCGAGGAACATGACATAGATGACATTCTGCTCTTAACGAGTAGTGAACCCGCAACCTATAAAGGTGCCATGACTAGTTTCGACTCAAAGCTATGGCTTGAGGCCATGCAATCCGAGATGGACTCTATGTATGAGAACAACGTATGGGATCTTGTTGACTTGCCTGCTAAGGTTCGTCCCCTTCAATGCAAATGGCTTTACAAGATAAAGCATTATGTGGAAGGTCAACAAGATATCTATAAAGCACGACTAGTTGCTAAAGGTTTCACCCAAGTGCCAGGTTTGCACTACGATGAAATTTTTGCACCCGTAGTCATGCTGCGTTCCATTCGGATTATCTTAGCGATTGCCGCTTTTCATGACTACGAAATTTGGCAGATGGATGTGAAAACCGCCTTCTTAAACGGTTATTTGGAGGAAGAGTTGTACATGGTACAGCCCGAAGGTTTCATCGATCCAGAACATCCTAAGAAAGTCTACAAGTTTAAGCGTTCCATTTATGGACTTAAGCAAGCATCTCGGAGTTGGAATCATCGCTTCGACCAAGTGATTAAAGAAAATGGATTTGCTCGATCGGTCGAGGAACCATGTCTTTATATCAAGTCGAGTGGGAGCAAGATTGTCTTCCTAATATTGTATGTCGATGACATACTCCTGATTGGGAATGACATACCTCTCTTAACTTCGGTGAAAGTATGGTTGAAAAACCATTTCCAGATGAAAGATCTGGGTGAGGCACAAAGAATTCTGGGCATCCGTATCTATCGAGATAGATCACGTCGGATGTTATCTCTCAGTCAGGAATCTTACATAGACAAGATCCTAGAGAGATTCAAAGATGACTAACTCCAAAAGGGGTTTCTTCCTATGGCTCCAGGGGTGCATTTGAGCAAGTCTCAGGCACCAGAGACACCGGAAGAGAAAGAGCGCATGACACGGATTCCTTATGCCTCGGCTATAGGATCAATCATGTATGCCATGATATGCACACGTCCGGACGTGGCATATGCATTGAGTATGACAAGTCGATTCCAACAAAGATCCGGTGAATCACATTGGATGGTCACAAGAACATTCTTAAGTACCTACGGAGGACTAAAGATTGGGCATTGACTTATGGAGGCGAACAAAAGCTATGCGCAACCGATTACGCAGATGCTAGCTTCCAAACGGATCGAGATGACTCAAAATCTCGGTCCGGATTCGTTTTTACTCTTAATGGCGCCGCAGATCACCGGAAGAGTTCCAAACAAAGTGTTACAAAGATTCTACGACCGAGTCCGAGTACTATGCCGCGTCTGAAGCTGCAAAGGAAGCGATATGGATGCGTCAATTCTTACAAAGACTATCCGTAGTGCCTAGTTCGAATGACCCGATCACCATCTATTGCGACAATAGAGGTGCCATCTTCCAAGCTAAGGAGCCTAAGTCTAGCAACAAGTCTAGACATGTACAACGGAAAGCTCATCTAATCCGAGATTACGTGGAGCAAAAGGAAGTAGTGATAGAAAAGATTGCTACAGATGATAACATAGCAGATCCTCTCACTAAACCATTACGACAAGATAAGCATGAAAGACATGTTAATTCCATGGGAATTAAACGTGTTCCTGAGTTGTAGTACTTTTTATGGATTAGATTCATTCTCTTTTGTACTCTATACGACATCATCGTTTTGATATTTATATATTTTGTTTTTCATGTGGATTTGTACGACAATTTTGAACACCACAAAGTGAACTGAACAAACATTATATTTTGGTCCTTAATTGCCCACGTGAGCTGATAACTCTGGCAATTATTTTGTGACGTTGGTTGATGGTGGGTTCAACGAGCCATAAGTCAAACGGTTGACCACCAATCACGGGGGCGAGTTATACGGATATCTTGTAGGACACAATTGTGACATCGACGTGGAGTCCTAAATGTTTTATAACATTCGGTGCTCGGTCGTGGATAGGACCTCCATGGTGATCCTAAGAGTCGATTCTTTTGACTATCGACTGTCTCTTGAGACTAAGGCAGATTTTGGGTGACTTTGGTTTCTTTCTCACGGTCATCCGTAACAGGGGGCCAAGTAGATTTTTTCTGGGTCATTTCATGCTGTGCTTAGATCGGAAGGAGTCGAGTTGAAGGAAATATTCAGCCTTTATCGTGTACTCGATATTTCTCGGGGCCACTCGAGGAGTCAGAATCGAAATGCATGGCCATGCTCGAATACAGATTCGTTTTATCAGTTGAGTTACTCTCTAGTCGGGGAAACCACTCTTGATACAGATCGATTGTAAAATACGACCTTTGCGGATCCGGATCTGCAAATTGTTTTACATTGAGTGGGAGAAATTTTAAATGAATATGAGAATCGGTTATCGCACATACACTTGTACGGACAAGTGGGAGTTTGTTGGAGCTGTGTCCTCCAGTTAGTGCGGATAACGTTATTACACATACACTTGTACGGACAAGTGGGAGCTTGTTGGGGCTGGTGTCCTCTACAAGTAGTGCAATAACGTTATTACACATACACTTGTACGGACAAGTGGGAGCTTGTTGGGGCTGGTGTCCTCTACAAGTAGTGCAATAACATTTAAATCTCTAAAAGGATCAAAGGGTATACTTTTGTATTATTATCAGTTGGTCCACGTTTATCAATAACGGTTGGCTTGCTAGATAAGTTTGACATTATTGTCATACAGATGGCGGTGATCAACTGGTCCCTAAAAGTCACACCTATAGGATACGTTTGAGAGATGTGACGGTATGAAAATACAGTCATGTTGATGCCAATTTTGACTAACCAGTTAGTCGGAGTTATTGACTAATAATTAGTCAAACGCGATGTTGAGATAATTATTTAATACGGATTAAATAAAAAAATGGCTAAGACGAATTAAGCGGTTAATTCGTAAATTAAATATAAGCGATTTATATTTGATTAATGTATATTGAATAAATTAATTATACGATATTGTCTTTGTCGGACATGTATTAATATTTCGACTAAGTCATGTTATTAGTTGATATTTTAATAACCGATAACCGATGACGATTTATAATTAAAAACCCGTCGTATACATTTAGCGAATTTCGAGTCGGACCACGAGTTAAAAAATAAGAGGAAGTGGAAGCCCACTTCCCCATGTGGGCTCGGTTTGGCCGAATGCAAAGAACAAAAAGGAGAGCCTCTCCTTCTTGTTAACCTAATTCATTTTTGCAAAACAATTAGGGTTTTGAGAACATTTCCTCTTAAAACTTAGATCTCACATCTGAAAAACTCACATATCAATTCTCTCAATATTGCAAGGCAATTATAGAATATATTCTAGCACAAGGGCATAGTCTCAGACGGTCTTGGGTGCAACGATTAGGAGGAAATCTCTGTTGATTTCTGTTCTTAGGCCGCATCTCAAAGGACCCGAGGTTAATTCTTATGCTTTATCGTTTTCTATTGTTTTTCGTTTTATGACAATAATCACATATAAAATTTGCGTTATAGTCCTATATTTTAAGGGTATTATACGGATATTACCCCACAGAAAAATCCACATAGATCGCATGACATTCACGTTCAAAGGACGAGGAACCAAGACCCACGTCTTATTATCAATAAGAGCTGTATACTCATCATCCATGACCAATTTCCAATTTGGGTCACGAAGGGCTAAGGTCGGAGTTTTTGGAATAGGCGAGATAGTCACTGTGTGAGACAAATTTCGTGGTTGATTGGGTGTTGAGTATTTGGGGTTTGGTTTATAAATGCCATGATCAGCGCGGGTTGTAGGTTTGGGGCGAGTAGGATTGTGTATGGGTCGACTGGTAGTTGTAGTCGAGGGTTGGACCGTGTCAGAGGGGCCTGGGCGAGGGGTGTGAACGGGAGCCTGGTCAGTGCTGGGTTGGGCAGCTGAAGTTGTGGGCTGGTCACGGTTCGGCTGGGCAGTAGATGACACGGTTGGGGAGGTGTGTTGCTGGGTTGGGGTCGAGGTCATGTGTCGAAGGACATAGGGGGAGACTCCATCATCCAAAAAATCATAAGTATGTGTGTCGGGTCGATGCGAGGATGCAAAAGGGAAGACCGTTTCATCGAATATGACATGACGACAAATAAGAATTTTATTAGTAGACAAGTCAAGACACTTATACCCTCTATGATCTTTAGGATACCCAAGAAAAACACACGGAGAGGAACGGGGCTGTAACTTGTGAATGGTTGTAGACGGTTTAAGGGGAAAACATAAACAACCAAAAATTCTAAGATGATTATAAGTCGGAGACCGATTATAAAGAAGTTGAAGAGGAATATTATAGGCAATGGGCTTACTAGGAATTATGTTCAATATATATGTAGCTAAGTCAAGGGCGTGATGCCAAAACTTCACGGGCATTGAGGCGTGAAATAGAAGGGTACGCATGATATTATTAATAGAACGTATTTTGCGTTCGGCTTTCCCGTTTTGGGACGATGTGTGAGGGCAAGAGAGGCGAAAGACTAACCCTTGATCCGCACAGAAATTTTTAAATAAGCCGTTTACAAATTCCGTTCCATTATCACATTGTATCGACTTTATTTTACGCTCAAATTGTGTTTCGACAAAGGCATGAAATTTCGAAAGAATGGAGCTGACTTCATTTTTGTGAGAAATGGGAAAGGTCCATAAGAAATTGCAATAGTCATCTAATATTACCAAATAATACTTGTGACCCATGGAGCTCAAAATGGGAGAGGTCCATAAATCACAATGAAGGATATCGAATGGCAAATAAGTGCGAGAATTAGACTTAGCAAACGGTAATCGAATATGTTTTCCTAGAGGGTATGAATGACAAATAGAATTTTTTGAATTCAAATTACAATCAATCAGTTTATTTTGCCTAATAATATTAAAAATTGGATCACCGGGATGACCCAAACGACTATGCCAAGTCGATGGAGCTAAGGCTGCAAAAGTACTTGGTGCGGCTGATTTCGTATTGGTTGAGAGAGGATATAGATCACCCCGACTATCACACCTCATGAGATGAGTCCCCGTCCGCAAGTCCTTCACACAAAAACCAAAAGGGTCAAATTCGACACTGACCTTATTATCTGTTGTGAATTTTCTAACGGAAACTAGATTTTTAACTAGGGCTGGGGCGTATAACACGTTTTTCAAGACAAGTGGTGGGTGTGGTGTAGGTAGGGTGGTGTGTCTGTATCCCTTAATTGGAATTGACTGGCCATTTCCGACAATTATACCATTACGAAAGCTCGAATTAATAAAAGGCGAGAGAGTACCTTGATCCGACGTCATGTGTGACGTAGCACCAGTATCCATGACCCATGGCTCCGGGGGCGTAAGTCCTAAAGTATACATTGCAGCTTTGATATCCGTCTGAGTTGGCATCGATTGAGCAACATAGGCTTGATTCGGCCGAGGACCCAACACCCCTGCGTGCTGCTGGTTGCGAGGAGCATATTGTGGACGGACCCACGGTCCCGATGGGTAAGGGCAAGGTGGATAACCCCAAGGAGAGGGGCCGGGGGCCATTGCCACGGCCCAAAACTACCAGGCCATTGTGCAGCTGTCGGCATTTGAGGAGCGGCAGAGGGAGCAGCAGTAGGAGATGTTTGCGTTGTCGAAGCTTTGCCTTTCCCACTTTTATTCCCTTTCTTCTTGCCACCCGAGCCGTTTCCACGGCCACCCTTTCCCGGAGCAACAACACCCTTGGAAGAACCAGCATCAGTGGCAATAGTACCCCGAGAATATAGGGCCTCGGAGGATCCCTGAGTCGACGCCTGTTTCGCAAGTCCGGCTTCTTCAAGTGTTAACATAGATCTTGCTTGATAGAAGGCAGGAAGAGGAGTGCGTTGACGAATGATCGTCCCAACATTCTGGTACGCCGGAATTAGACCGGAGACCAATTGAAGTACTAAGCGGCTATTAGACACAGGAGAGTCGACGTTCTTCAATTGATCCGCCAATTATTTCAATCGTTGGCAGTAGGCGGATACGGAGGAGAAGTCCGCCATCTCGACGTGCGAGAACTCTTGCTCGAGAGTCACGGCGCGAGAGTTTTTGTTATCTTGAAAGATATCAGCGAGACGATCTCAGGCTTCTTTGGCGGTGGATTCGGTCTCGACGATGGTTTCCAAGAGCTCCGTTGTGATGGTGGAATAAATCCACTGTAAGACCGTAGCGTCGAGTGTTTCCCACATCTCAAGTTCGTCGGCCGTGGTAGGTGCTTTAGGAAGCACTTTTGGCGTGACGATATGGTGGAGGACACGGTTCGATTTGGCATGATTCGTGAATAGCGCAACCCACAACGGATATTGATCGTTGTCCATGCCAAGTTTGACAGGAATGTGGTTTGTGAAGTTATTCACGGCAAGAGCCGGATGGAAAAGCGACTTTGCATCGGGTGCCATTGATTTGACGTGAGGTCGGAGGAAGGAAGAGAGAAGAGCGGAAGCAGTGGTTGATCGATTAGGGTTCCTGATACCATAAAGGAAGGTAATCGGTGAGTATTATTGATAATATCACGATGTATAAATACAAGAGATGGTTAGCTACTAATTAAGATGGTTAGCTACTAATTAGGAACTAAATACCTATACAAATAAACTAAGTTAGGTAATTAATATTTGGTAAATAATTTACATATTTACTAATATTCTATCAATTTTGCTCCTAAAGGGTTGAATTTTTCGAATTTAAGATATGTGAGTTAGTCATTCAGGTTTAAACTCCTTCAAAGAAGGATTCTAACAAGTTTAGTCTTACTGAAATCGCAAATATGGGTTCATTAGAACTTGGAAAACGACATTGATTTTTCGGTTTTCAATTTCACAAGTCGACTTCATATGTTTTGATCTGTAAAAATGGAATGACCTACACAGAGACTCTTAACATACAAAAACTAAAGAACTATTAGAAAAATACAAAGAAAGTGTTTTGAATAGTCCACAATTTTTTTAACAACAATGACCTAAACATTGCATTTCCACCACATGTAAACAAATTTACACTATTCTATCATGCTAAAACCAAGTAACAAGGGTGACCTCAAAAAGAGAAACGAAATGAGATTCCTTTAAATTATAGTCCATATACTCCCTCCATTCAACTCCACTTTACATGTTTGCTTTATCACGTTTGCCAACGCGACTTTTACGCGGTAAATATCTTTAACTACGTATTTGCAAAAATTAAAAAAGTTAGATATTTTTAATGTACTCTTAAAGACGAATCAAATAAGATCCCACATGAATATATTTTAACTTATGTATCGAGAGAAAATTGAAGTTGAATGTCCGTTTGTGAATAGTGTGCAAAAGAGAAACATGCAAAGTGGAGTTGAATGGAGGGAGTATATACAAACAATTGGTCTCCCTTGTGACGGGTTACTATTTGTGGCGGATATTTTGTGAGTTAAAATGGTAACAAAATGGGTTAGTGGAGAAAGGAACCACATGAATAGTGTTGCAGAGAGAGAAAAAGTGTGTATTTTGTGAGGTAAAATGGTATCCGTCACTCAAGAGTGACGGATATGTGCCGTCACAAACAAGAATTTGTGATATACAAATATCGAGTAACGTTACGTATAACCTGAATCTGAACACATTAACATGATTTAAATAATTTTAAAAACACCGAAAAAACTATACAATATTATATATACAAATCATGTAAAAGGAGCTACAAAAGCGATTGTAGTATTTACGGGATTGAACTCAGATCATGAGTACTATATCTCACTACTTAATCAACCAACTTAGTTAACATTTGTATAGGTACAAATCATTGAGTGACGATAAGACCTGGCAAAAGCAACCCGATTCGATTGACTCGACCCGAAAAGGCTAGCCCGAGACCCGAAATTAACCCAAACTACATCACTCGAATGTGACCGAAAGCCGAATTGACTCGACCCGGCCGGAACATGATCCGAGCTTTCTTGACCCATAACTGACCCGACCCGAAAATGACTCGTTCCGAAACCACCAAACCCGAAAATGACCCGACAGAATATTGCTTTAACTGAACCGAAAAGGCTTGAAATGACTTTTTATCTCTTATTCATTGACGCGATAATGATCCAACCCGAAATAACCCGACCGAAAATGACCCAAAATATAACTTTACCTGAACCAATATCCTAAGATTAATTAATTCAGCTTTTATTAGTTGAAATGTAACTAACATTCCGGCCTTCAATTTCAACGAATGCAATGCACCCAAATTATTTTCATAGTGTAATCTGTAATGCACTTCATGCTTCTCTTCAAACATGGCGCGGTGCGAAGTTTCTAAGGAACACGTATTTTTGGCGAACGTAGTTGACGCATATCAATCATTGACAATTGACCCCTTAATTTCCGTTTTAAATATTTTTTTACTTTTAGAATCTTTAATTTCTTAGTTTTAAAATAATTGCAATCCACATCAATCACCAACTTGTTTCAATCATCTAAATCTGGATCATCATATGAATAATTCACATTCAATAAGCTGATTTTTAAGTCAATTAATAGTCAGCATTACAAGTTAATTTTTTTATTGAGTATGATATACATATAAATAAATTAAATTGCAAGTAATCAATTGGCGATGAACCAAAAGATAAACCAAACTGCTCGAAAGCCGACCCAATAGAGCTTGAATGACTCAACCGATAGTTCCCTGTTAACGAATTAGCTTAATAATGCTTCAGTCCCAGATACGATCAAAATGAACTATTGGTCGTGGAGTTTAATTATTATTTTATTTAATTAATTTTGAGCCGACGTTAGGTGTCCGTCCAAAACTAACA
The DNA here is from genome assembly GCF_048544455.1 of Silene latifolia. Taxonomy (NCBI): domain Eukaryota; kingdom Viridiplantae; phylum Streptophyta; class Magnoliopsida; order Caryophyllales; family Caryophyllaceae; genus Silene; species Silene latifolia. The sequence goes on along the minus strand of NC_133533.1, from coordinate 26,650,264 downwards.
AAAACCAATTAAGCCGAGGAAAAGTCAAAGTGTTGTACATTGTCAACACGGCAATTGGTTATTGCTATGAGTCCTACTTTAAAGATTAAAGTACGCAATTGAGTAAAACTCATTTAGTAAAACTCGTGTCTTAATTTATTCTTTATTTCTTCTACGACTATTACAAGTTGTATAATTTTTTGTAAAACGACTTCTCCGTAACCTTTATTTCATAAATACAGAGTATTATTTAACCAACACAATCGTCTCCATGTCAAAACATTCTTGTAGAACTATATTTGTGAAAGTGGTAATTGTTCGAATTCCTTTAGTTTGCTTAATCGTAATGTAAGTCACGCAACCTCATTAAGTTCAAACTGTAGTGAATATGTCTGGGGTATCTTACGAAAAAATTAAATTAAGATTTATGACAAAATCACACAAGATATTCAATTACCGAACAAGGACGAAAATAGGTTTAAATTTCGCCAACGGTTGAAACATCAATCTTATCTATATTTCTAATTGGGTTTTTCTATTATGTGCCCAATGTGCATATGTTAAAGAGTCATTTAAGGAAAGAATTACATCATTAATCCTCTAAAGTCTAAATGTGGTAATTATCACATCATAATTCAAAATCTCATGAAATATTGTTGTAATTCTTTCCTTAAATGGCTTCTTAACATGTGTCCATTAACCACATGATAAACCTTTTCTAATTATAGTTACTTTTTTCAAAAACAAATTATTGTTAATGTTTTTTTCTCAAAAAGTTCGCCAAGACCATGATCAGATCAGCTTGTGCTTAGTTTTGTCTCATTTCTGTTTCTTTTGATCAAATGGATCTGATCTCAATCGAATCGAATCAATCAATCAATCGAATCGAATCGAATCGAACTAATAGGATTCGAATCGAATCGAACGTATAGGATCTGAACTGAACTTATAGGATCTGAACTAAACTAAACTTATAGGATCTGATCTGAACTGAACTTATTGGATATGAAATGAACTTATAGGATCTGAACTGAACTGAACTTATAAGATCTAAACTGAACTGAACTTACAGGATCTGAACTGAACTTACACGATTCGAATTTAAATTAACTTAAATCAATTTAACTTAATTATTATTATTATTATTATTATTATTATTATTATTATTATTATTATTATTATTTTGTTATTTGTTTTTGTTATTGTTGTTGTTGTTGTTGTTGTTGTTGTTATTATTAATTTTAATATTTTTTTTATAAAACCGCAACTTTTATTATTATTATTATAAAAAAAGCAAACTTTTATTGAGATTAAAAAAAAAATTTACAAGAAATTAGTGGGCAGTCAAGAGAGAACACTGATAAGAAAATATAGTCGAAAACACAAGGTAAGATAATAACATTTTTCCGCTTTATATATATTAGTTTGTTCATACATTATACTACGGTTACATTACGATAAAAAATAATGAGAAGAGTGATAATTTTGTTTTAAAAATAATAATGTATATATGTATCGAATAATTAATAATGTCAAATATTTTTGCGTCTGCTTTAAAAATAATACTCTGTATATAACTTTTTTAAAGTGAATTTATAGGATATGAACTTATAGGATCTCGAATCGAATCAACTTATAAAATCAACTCGAAATTTGAACTTATAGGATCTCGAATCAATCAACTTATAAGATCTCGAATCAACTTAAATTAAGTGACTTTAAGTCCAAAAGAACATGGCCTTAATACGAAATATCATTTTCCGAGTATCCTTCACTCTTTCTATTACTCGCCAAACTATTTTTTAACGATCTAAAATCACATCATAATCAATTTATTTTAATAATCTAAACCGTCTTAATAATATCATAAATATACATATCCGTACAACTTACAACTCCGCAATTTATAATCAAATACAAGTGCGGACCATCTTGATACCAATACAATAATACAAACTTAATCAGCCGACAAAAATGTCAATAATTTCCTCCTTCCTCACTAACAGTCATTTATATAAGTCCCACAATTCATACTTAAACAAAACAAACTAACTAATCTCATAATTACACTCGAATGATTTATTGAGAGACCGTCTTTTCAAAGTCCTTATAACCCTTCAATCCCTTCTTTTTAAACTCAACTTGTTTCTTAAGTTTTCACCAAATCACAACTCATAAATCAATCAATCATACACAAAAAAGTGTACAAAATTGTTAGCAAAATTCACCAACTAAAACACCAAAAGTGTCACTCAAAACATTCCTTCCACAATTTCCAAAGAAAAAATAGCAAATGATGAGGGAAACAACACCATTAATGAGACCATTATCTTCATTTCAAAAGCAAAATCCAATTTATGCCAAGCTTGTTGTTCTATTTCTTTTATTGGGTGTCACTATTTTTCTCTTTTCTTCACGTTCTATTGATAATTCTACCCCTCCTTTTCAAAATCCAACACCTTTTGTTAGTAATTCCATAGAAAATGATCTCTTAATTACACCTGATTCTAAAGGTATGATCTTTTGTTAGTATTTTTGTAGTAATTTTGTTATATTATCATGTTTTGGGTAGTGGGTTCGACTTTAAATGATACGATTATTATTAGACTGACCCGTATTAATGTTTTTTGGATTAATGGGTACGAGTTGGGGTTCTAGTTGAATTGGGTTGATCTCGAGCTTTATGTTAATTTAGTTAGTCTCTTGTAAGGTGGTTTCGGATCCAACCACCAAAAAATCAGGAGACTAGCTTGTTTTTAAAGTGATGTATGTAAGGCCGTGTTACACAAGTAGTTATTGTGATATTAATATGAGTCCGACTCGTATTTATTTTGTGCTAATTGGGTAATAGTATTTGTTATGGTAACATTCTTGTCTAATGCTGTTATGTAATTATGTGCAGATTTGGATACAAAGCCATCTTCTGAATTCGATTTGCAGGAATCAGAAATCGAACCTGTGACAGTTAATCAAGGTTTAATTCTTCTCTTCTGATCTTAATCATCAAATGCAATATCATAAATTGATTATCAATTTTTGTAGCTTGAATGAAATGATAGTTACTGAACTGTCCATGTTATTCTAAAGATCTGGGTTTGATGCTGTCAACTTATTTCAGTCAATTTCAATTTAAAATAATTCAATCCTTTTAAGTACTCCGTATTTTTTTTTTGTTACAGTTGACTTAGGGTTGATGAGTTAAATAATTATTCTAAAGATCTGGATTTGAATTTGATGCTGATAGTTGTATTCAGTCAAATTACAGTTCATAAGAAATTATTATTTCTATGTGGTGTTCAATCCAAGTTATTTTCATTAAATTTATGGATCTCGGTGGTACTCTTCTTTTCGTCTACAAAATTATGATCGGTTTTTACAAATAAATGATGGATTGGCTGGAATCTGTAGACAAAGCTCTGGTTTTACTCGCTTTGCATGAAAATTTCCGTTATCAGCTGAGATGCAAGCTAGTTGCCAGTTGACATTCATTCTTATTGAAAGTTGAAGCAAACCCTAAAACCAAACGCTTTTCATGAAAATTTCCGATATCAGCTGAGATGCAAGCTAGTTGGCAGTTGCCAGTTGACATTCATTCTTATCGAAAGTTGAAGCAAAATCAAAAACCAAAAGATATGGTCTATATGATTTTTTTGCTTAGATCTTGTGAAATGTTAGTTTCTATAAACAATGAGTTATTGGTATGTAGAAATGTTAGATCTAATTGCTAATAGAGTCATGAGACCAACCATTTAGTCGTAAAACTACCCATCTGATGATGTACTCCGGGTAATTGTAGTTCCATAGGAGCGACTTATATGTCAATTTGTGTTTTTGAAGAATGAAGATGTTAACTTTTGATAGGGAAGAAATTTGTTCAATAATGTTAGTTTTGTGTCCTTGTGATTCTGATGTACCTGGTAGATGTGGTACGAGTATTAATCAACGAATAAAATTTCCGTTCATAAATAGGAAAAACAAATTACCGCAATCTGCACTCAGTGTCAACATTAATCTAAAGCTGAAACATGGATTACGACATTATGCACAGACGGTTGGGCGTTTATATAAGCTTATTAATTTGTGAGTGTTTCGACCGTTATAGGATTACCATCAACTTCTAGTTCAAATGAATTGCGCAAAGATGAAGCGAAACCAAATGATGAAGCAAAACCAAAAGATGAAGCAAAACCGAAATGTAACTTGTTCCAAGGTGACTGGGTTCCAAATCCAAAAGGTCCAGCATACAATAACTTCACCTGTAAACATATCGAGTCTACACAGGATTGTTTGACGAATGGACGACCAGACACGGGTTATCTGTATTGGAGGTGGAAACCAAGAGATTGTGAATTGCCCAAGTTCGATCCTGAGAGGTTTCTCAATTTTATGAGAAATAAGGCTTTTGCTTTCATAGGTGATTCGATTAACCGGAATCATGTGCAGTCCATGCTTTGCATCCTCTCACAGGTATCTCTACTTCCCTTATATACTCTAAAACAATTAGGGTTTTTTCTCCCTCATTTGATTTTCGCCCATTTCACTAACTGTTCATTATTCATGGGTCTCAAGATGAATCTTGGATCTTCGAGACTCAACTTAAGACATAACAAAAATCAGAATACTGTATCGAAAATCTGATGCTCAAACCCAACTTCAGACCAGAAAAAAGTCAGTCTTAGTATACAAGGGAAGGTCCTACATATCCTTGGAAGATTCATGATAACTAATTATTAGCTCTATTTTTGTTGCTGTAATCTTCAGTAATTTAAGTATGTGGGTCCTGATTGTTGGATATCAATGTTCAGTCATGGATGACAGCTGAACTATTTGTTGTGAAGTCAGATTTAAGACTTGAGAGGTCACTCTCTGAGTTAGGTTTCTCACCCAACTATCTTCACTTGAATATTATTGAGTAGCTAATAACCACGAGTCGGATGTTCTTTCGATACTTCCATATTATTGACCATTTAAGTAAAGTCATGTGATTGAATATCGGTTTCAATCTTAAATCACTGAATTAATCATGCAGCTAGCTTCGTATCAGTTGTTGCGCTATAAGTATGGCTAGTATCGCGTTAATTGATGTAACCTTCATGTATATTTGGAAGCACTTGACTAAAGCTCCACCCTCATTGTACAGGTTGAAGAACCGAAAACAATCTATCAAGATGCACAGTTTAAGTCAGTGACTGTGGTTTTTCCGTCATACAATTTCACACTTGCAAGAATTTGGGCTCCATTCCTCTTAAAAGCCGAAACATTTGAAGACAACGATGGTAATTCGAGTGGCGATATAAAACTCGATCTGGACAAATTGGAGGAGAATTGGAGTAAGCAATACAAGGACTTTGACTATGTGATCATTGGTGGTGGTCAATGGTTTCTTAAAACAGCAATCTACCATGAAAACAACCAACCTCAAGGCTGCCACTACTGCCCTGGAAAGAACTTGACAGAACTCGGATTTGATTATGCATACCGGAAGGCAATCAATGGCGTGCTTAACTTCATTACGAGTTCAAGTCCTAAAACGCAAGTTTTATTCAGAACGATCACCCCGAGTCACTTTGAAAATGGTCAATGGCATAATGGTGGAACCTGCAAAAGAAAAGTGCCATTCAAGGGGAATGAGATTAATGTAACTGAAACCGACAGGATATTGTATGAAATAGAGATGCAGGAATTCGACAAGGCGTCTAGCGTGGCGTCCCAGAAAGGAATCACCTTGAAGCTCTTTGATAGCACTCAGCTCTCGTTGTTGAGGCCTGACGGACATCCAGGCCCATACAGGCAGTACCAACCTTTCGCCACTGATATGAACGCTAAAGTTCAAAATGATTGCTTGCATTGGTGTTTGCCCGGCCCAATAGATACGTGGAATGAACTGATTATGGAGACAATCATGAACGGCTAAAGGGTGATGAGCTGCTCAAACTAAGTGCACTCGTGAACATTCGGGTTTTTGTTCTCTCACGTTTGGTTGTCGTCACACTAACGCTTTTGGCCACGAGGTATACTTCTTCGTGTAAATCAACATAATTGGTTGGGGAAACATTCTACAGTTATACATGTATCACCATTCTTTTCGGTTCTATAATATTTGGTAAACGATATTTTGCTGGGAGGGTGAGTTATATGTAAAGGCGCGTGTATGCATATAAAAATATGGAACAAAACCGCCACCTGTATTATCAAACGAGGAATTCAACATAATGCTCATAAACAATCTTTGTTTTTTATTTTATTTTATGTTTCATCAATAATGGAACAGAGCAACTATTGTGCTCTCAGGTCGATGCTTCCACTCGGCCATGGTGCGATTTGGTATTGAGGCCATAAACTCAAAACAAGGCTTGGTAAAAACACCTTACTCGCATAACCTAAATCACAACAATGTAAGCTACCCAAAAAAGGCGACAAACTTGAACTGACTTTAAAACTTTACCTATATCCGCTACCTACCCAAAGTGATCCGATCAGAACTACTGGACAAAATAAAAAATAATGATCCGATATAAAATGGCTTGTATGAGATACCATCTAACTATCGAAGTATATCAATCCATCATATGACCTGTATCCGACTCACGATAATCCGCATATCAGATTTACTGAAACCCTATTGCAAGTACTTTGACAAAGGATCCGTGTACGGCTTTCCTATACACTTCTCCAAATGGTCTGGGGCTCTGGGCTACCTCACAATATAGGGTTTGTGTTTGGCAAGCGCACCGCTAAAAGTGGGTTGAAAGCAGATGAGCAGCAAAATCTGCAGGCTGCAGCTACCTGCTTCTCGCAAATCATAATGTACTGTTGCTGCTAGTGTATACATATATGTACCTTTTAGTTGATTTCAGATGTTGAGGTTTGGAAAATGAGCGACTTTCTGAACATCGGAATACCAAAATGACTTTCCTCAGTTTCAATTTTTGCAGGTACGAAGCCAAGCAATGTCACTACTGGAATGAAAAAGTTTATTCAACCATGAAACTACATTCTTTTGTACTCCCAAGTTTACACGAGACGCAAAAAAAAAAAAAAAACATTAACAAAAATTACATTCCCGGAAATGTAGCTTTCCACAACATTCTACTTGGACGAATCTTCAGTCTTCTTCTTGTCTTCCTTCAGAAATGGTCCCTGTATGTAGCCACATAAAAAGTATGATAATAAGATATTGGAGAAGTATTGATCATCCAAAGAATGAATCAGGGAACTAGAGGAGTTACATAAATAGCAATATCGATAGCAATATTAAAATCAATCAGAGACCAAAATTGAATTCCAGTGGCTGTTCTCCACTGGTAAGGTAAGTACCAAGCCAAAGAAAACAACCAAATCTTACAAATAATATTCGCAAAATTTAATGGGAAGAATCCCAAGTTTGCATCTTCCAATTTTATTCTCAGGTATGGGTCTTCCCCGAACAATTCCAAGTTTAAATGACATTCCAATTTTGGACCACAATTGACGGATGCTAATTATCTCGTACGTTATCACCATCTCTAACACTTTCCCCTTCATTAAACCATTAGAAACGCTTCGAGTTATTCATTATATCCCATCTTTCACTCGTTCAGTCACTTTATTTAATACTCGTACCAAGATAGTTGATGACACTAATCATATTACTCTCTCCAAGTTTTCATTGAGTTTCGGCAAAGTGCTCTCATAATAGCAAATTATGCAAAACACTCATAATCAACTTACTAGCTTATGAATGATGAAGATGAAATCATTACTATATATCTATGTATTCATATATCTATAGCAAGTAGTCTCTTTTAGGGCTTGCTTGGAATCTCTAGAATAATCAGGAGGTAAATTTTAATTGGGTGATAATTACTAGGGAAGTTAATTACTTGGGTAATGAATTCTTTGATGATAGGTTTAGCATAAAAGAGTAATGATTACTGAGGAGACGTTTTACTTCCTTAATCATTACCCATGGGGGAGGGTGGGTAATGTACTACCAGAGGGTAATAGATTAAGGAGGTGAATAATTACTCTCATACCAAACATGAAAAATGCACCTTACATTTCACTACCCTATTCATTCGTCCCCTTTTACCCTCAATTCAAGCAAGCATGTAAAGGGTTTTCCCAATAATATTGGGTAAAAAACGTCTTTATAATACAATTTTAAATTATAAGGAAGAAACGGTTACAAAAACCTGTTTACACAACATCTCAAGCTAGCTTTGCACAAGAAGTGTATCACTAGCAACAAAGATTATGTAGCTACACTTAACACACCACTCTTGAACAAAGAATTCCTCCCCCTTTTCTCGCTCTAACTTTCAAATTATCCCTAGAAACCTATCAATTGCACCCTTGGTGTAAGTAAAAAACATTGAGGTAATCTCTTTCTCATCACAATTATACTCTTTAAAGTCATCTAATCACACTACAGATTATTGATAATATCCCAATCAGCTCTGCCTATTAGAATTTTCAAACCAAACCCGCTCTAAAATCATGTCACTATATCAACTCGAAAAAAGCTTAAATTGATATCAATCAGTGGTTTAATATCCTAATAAAATCCAAATTATGTGCAATCCACGATGAGTACATCATAATCTAACTAAAAACCCAGTCATTCTAAATTATGCACAACTCATAGCAAAATCAAATTTCAGAACAATTACTACGAACGAAACAAAACATAACAAGCTTCAATTTAAGAAGCAAACAATACTTAAACTAACTTGATCGATCACATATAAAGGGCCGTATCAACAAAACATAGTAAATAAACTACTGTGCTCTATAACAAGATAAAATTTCGAAACAATGATTAAGAATCAAACAAAACTTAAAAAGCTTTAACTGCAGAAGCAAACAATGGTTATACTAGCATTGATTGGATCACATATCACGCATTCAGGCCGCAACAATCAAACACAGAACATAACAAACATGAATTCAGTAAACAAACTTGATCGATCGCATACTAATCCGCATCAATCAAATTTAAAAAATTAGTACTTTCTAACAAAATCAAAATTCAGAACAATAACTATAAATTGAACAATACCTTGGAGGCTTTAATTCAAGAAGCAACAAACCCTAAACAAACTAAATTGATCAAATCACATAAACGCCGCATCAATCAAACATAATAAACTAGCTACTCTATAAAAAAATTGAATTTCTTAAAAATTACTATGAATCAAATAAAATTTTACAAGCATCATTTCAACAAGCAGAAAATAATTGAACTAAATCGATTGAATCGCAGATTGCGCTTCAAAAATCAAACATAATAATAAAGTATCAATTCAAAAAACAGAAAATAATTAAACTAAATCGATCGAATCGCAAATTACGCTACATAAATAAAACATAAATAAAGTATCAACGATGAAGATTAAAGAAAGAGAAAGAAACTCAACGACAACGAGGTTTCCAATGACAACGGCGCCTATAATGCCGCCGGAGATGGCGGCGGTGGTGGTCAACAAACTCCATTTTCGGTATATCATGCTTTCTCTCTCTATATTTCTCTTTCTCGCTCTACAAATTTTATGATTCCAGAAAAATCTGATTTAATTGAAATTTTGATTTATTTATTTATTGGGCCTGTTCTTGTAACACTTTTGGGCCTAAAATGAATGGAGAGAGGTTAGTGAAGGGATACATATGGCATTTGAGCCCAACAATAATATGAGGGACGAATTTTTTTTTTTTTTTTTTTTTTTTTTTTTTTTTTTTTTTGTTTTGAGCAAAGGGAGTCGCGAAGGCGATTTTTATGAGGGATGAATGACGGACCAATGGACACTTTTTTTATTGATTTTTCTAACTTGTGTCCTAAGCACATGATAAGAAACTAATTAGAGAAGGATTTTTAAGGATATATCATCAAATTTTGATGTATAAACTCATATTTACCATAATTAAAGAAATAATTTTTTTTTCAACGAAACGCGCACTCAGTCGCATAACAATAGGGGAGGGGGAATAGAACCTGAGACCTATTGTCCAGGATAGTAGGATACCTCTGTCTTAACCACTAAACTAAGAAATAATCTTGTGAATGTATCGCTTTAGCTTGTTAATGTGTACCCTAAGGGCACATGTTAATTAAAAAAAAAAGTGTTCTTATATAAGGTGTTTCACATAAATATTATTTTAAAGGAACTTTGCATATAAAAACGTCACTTTCAAAGCGAATACTCCCTCCATTCAACTCCACTTTGCAAGTTTGCTTTATCACGTTTGCCAACGCAGCTTTTACGCGATAAATATCATTAGCTACGTATTTGCAAAAATTATAAAAGTTAGATATTTTTAATGTACTTTTAAAGACGAATCAAATAAGATCCATATGAATATATTTTCACTTATGTATCGAGAGAAAATTAAAGTTGAATGTTCGCTTGTGAATAGTGCGCTAAAGAGAAACTTGCAAAGTGGAGTTGAATGGAGGGAGTAGTTAGTTACCTAATAAGACGATGAGGGATGTAATTTGAAGATTGGTAAGAAAGTTTTGTACCAAGACTTTTTAGTGTATGATCAAATATATATGGTATGTATGCTTGACACAAATATTTGTGTAAGACATTTTTTATTTAGAGGTGAGCAAAATTGTACATTTTATACAGTTTTGAAAACTAAATCAAATATCCAGTTTTTTAAATCTTCTTTTTTTAATATGCTTACCCAATTAACGGCTATATTGAGTACCAAATTATACTCCCTCCTATTCTCTATTTTCTTCCCTATTTCCTAAAACGGATTATTCAGGTTTTCTTCCCCTTTCCTTTTTTGGAAACTTTTAATCTTATTTTATTCATTACTCTCTCCTATCACCAAACCCCACCCAACTCACAATTTCTTATTTAATTCATAATTATTCATTTCTCTCTCCTATCACCAAACCCCACCCAACTCACAATTCCTTATTTTATTCATTCCTCTCTCCTATCACCAAACCCCACCCAATTCACAATTCATATTTTATTCACTTCCTTAAATATTGTGCCCCATCCAAAGGGGAAGAAAAAGAAGAATAGGAGGGAGTAGTAGTCTTTTTTTTTTAAACGGTAAAAGAAAATAGTCATGATCAACAATTTGAAGAGGTGTGCTTTGAAACGCAAACTTCATATTGATTCAACATTATTAGTGGCTATAGACAGATACTCAGATTCATGATTAATTACGAAGTAGTTGAGACAAAATATATGGTAATCGTTTATACAATGTTAAAAGATACCATTAGTTGGAAACTTGCTAGTCATTTGTTTGGCTCTTTCCTCAATCGTGCATGGAACTTTTAGGTCTTTAATCCAAATGCATGCTCGGCGTTTCTACTTTTTGTCATTACTTTGTTTTTTTATTTATATTATTTCTCTTAAAAAAAAAAATATCCACGTTATACTTCTACGTATTATGTAACTATAGTTTAAAGGAAAATGAGATGACGACACCGGGTGTTACTCAAGTGAGTAACACCCGGGTTATAATGGTAAATTGCTCAAGTATTTTCAATTTTAAAAGTGAAATGGTAAAGAGTAATTAAGGCAATTCAAGTATTACAATTAATTAACCAAATTAAAAGTTGTATTAAAGAGGATAACTAAAAGATTTTTATGGTTGTTATCATACCAATTTTGTAGGCATTTAGTTGATACACTACGTACATACTCCATGAACATCTATAACACATAATATGAACAATTCTTCCCTTTAATATGATCAAGTCATCTCTTTCCAATTTCATAAAATAAGATCTACTTCTCTTAATCATTCACCAATTACACGAGTAATGGGTTGGTTCTTCAGGTGGGTCGTGCGAAAGAGCATCCGTTTAATTTACAAGCAAGGAAGATATGAACTTATAACATATTTTTTTGGTCTAAACCATCCGGTAATCCGAACCACATTGGGCCGACTAATCCGGATTTCGGGGCGTGTCCAAGGATTACGGTATTTAAACCCCTCCCAATCGCAGTTGTGGGGGATCGATCCGCAGACCTCCCTACCAAGCGCAGACCCATGCTACCACTGCGCCAACCAACGATTGGTTGAACTTATAACATATTAACATGTATCAATAATACTCCGTACTAAACAAATCAAGTTTTACAATAATGATGTAAATTAAATCACCAAAATCAAAGTAAAACATTCAATAATTATTCTTAATTGTCCTACGTTTCTCTTTTCTGTTAATTGGTATAAACCTATGATTAGAGGAAGATGAAGATGTGTGTTATGATATGTATTGTTGTATAATATTATATATAGTTTAGTTTTAATTAGTATCTTTTATTAATTATTAATTTATCAATAATAATTGATTGTGAATTACGGTTTTATCCCTACGATTTTGGCGCAAAAACTAAAACTACTTTTTAATTTTTTACTTTTTTCTATTTTTGTATTAGGGTGTTACCGAAACTCGGTAATACCCGGTGTCGCCCTAACACTACCCTAGTTTAAAAGTTCTAAAATTATTAGTGGCATTATAAGGCCTTTGCCAGTTTGCCACCTATGTGACCTTCTTATGATAAGATTACATAAAAAGTGATCATCGTATAGCAGTGGCGGAGCCAGGATTTGAACTTAGGGGGGGGCGAAAAATTTTAGGGGGGGCGAACGACTAATTTTATAAGGCACCCCGAAAAAATTTCGAAAAATTTGACTAAAAACTTCGAAAATTTCATCCGCCAGGGGGGGCGACCGCCCCTGCTAGCCCCCCCTAGCTCCACCACTGTCGTATAGTAAAAATTGATCACTATTTGACCGTTGTACCATAAGTTGATTACACACAATAACTATTGCAGCTAGTGGAAATTCGATTTCCATAAAATTGGCAAAATCGAGAAATGATCTACTCTTTCAAACATGTAGAAAGATAGAAAAAACTTTATGTATTAATTGTTGATAGAAACTACGTCTGATTAATACACTTTAATTAATAATAAACTAGTTTAGATCCCTCGCAATGAATGTGCGGTATTTATAGAGTTACTAATATAAACCTCGTGCAATATATGCACAGTATTTACAGAGTTTTATTTTTTAGTGTATTATTTATAGAATTTCAATTGACAATTCACTTATTTTTCATGTTTCTCCTTAATGTATTTTGATTAGAGAAATAAATAAAAGTTTAAATCATGAGAAGTAATAAAATGAATATTTTTTTGTTTTTTTACCGAGAAATTAATGATGTTAATTTACAAATATTTACTAATATAACATATTTTTTAGCTGCAAATTTTTTTCATAAAAAGTCAATGAATTTTAACAAATATTTACTAATACCATATTTTTTAGCCGGAACTTCTGATTATAAAAAGTCAATAAATTTTTATCAATAAGTTCTTTAAAAAAAAAATTTATCCTAAAAAGATCGGAGACAAATTTGTGCAGAATGTGAATCATTAAATGATATAAATATTTAAATACAAAAGATTATATACATTTATAACTTATCATGTTCACATATATAGTATAGACTAAAAATTCTAAGCACTATTATAGGAAATAATTTCAGGCGGGAAAAGTTGGAGTTTCGCCTATTCATTTAGTAAATAGGGAATTTCCTACATTCAATTTTGAAATGTATCATGAAATTATTGTCATTTTTCTAAATTTAGCAAGTTTTTATTTTATTCACTGTAACTCACTCATCCTTGCCATTGTATGAACTTTTCTTAAATTCGAGCCAAATAAAAATGGAATAAACCGATTAATGAGGATTGACTATTGAGAAAAAGAAACATAAATACATATACATGAGTAATAATATTTTACCATTGAAGATAGCGGCTGTAGTTTTCATATCACCAAAAAAATGTTCTACCACATATAAAGACAACCAACAAAAATACAATTTGTAAACACACATTCATCCCTTTGTCTAAAAATATAAACACACATTCATCAAAACTACAAACTCAACCAAGTTACAAAATGGTAGAACAAGAACACACCACCCATACACAAGAAGGCCATGTAATAATAGTCCCTAGCCCAGGGATGGGTCACCTAATCCCCTTAACAGAATTTGCCAAACTCCTACACTCCACCCACAACTTCTCCATCTCCCTACTCCTCCTTACCACCACCTCCGTCCCGACATCGGCGCAATCCGCCTATCTTTCCGGACTCCCTTCTGCCATCTCATACACCTTCCTCCCTCCCGTGGACCCCTCACTACTTCCCGATGACGTGGCACATGAGGTTACTATTAACCTGACTCATGTCCACTCGGCTAATCACCTCCGTGACTCCATTGCTAGACTCACGCGCGACACGCGCGTGGTGGCGCTTGTTACGGACTTGTTTGGGACGCTTTTGTTCGATGTTGCGAGGGAGTTTGGAGTGTTGCCTTATTTGTATTTTACGTCTACGGCTATGTGTTTGTCGTTGTTGTTTCATTTGCCTTTGTTGGATGAAACGGTGTCGTGTGAGTATAGGGATATGGTTGATCCGGTTGTTTTGCCTGGATGTGTGCCTCTCTACGGTAAGACACAGTCTTATACTGTTTATCGCACATGTCGTTTAATAATATCACTAGTACGGAAGTAGAGGTGATTGGGTTGAACATGGGCGGGGCTCACGTTAATTTTTTAGCCCATGAACAAGCGAATTAACCGGTTTGTGATAGATTAGCAGGCCATCCTTAGTAATTTTCTTAAATGCCTTATTTGTACCGGTTTATTTTGCGGACGGGATGGGTCGGGTTTAATGGACATAACGATCCATGAACAACTATACGGAGTATTATGTTTAGATATCATTTATTTGGCAATTAAATAAAAGAAAATAAAAGGGCGCCACAGGGTGACACTTAATTTGGGTGTCACCCTCTCACATGGGGTGAGTGAAACCCTTCAATTAAAAATGTATGTGAGAGGGTGGCACCCAATTTGGACGTCAATCGGTGACGCCCTATTACTATCCTTAAATATAAAGCACCAAACAAATTATTATGAGATGGTGTACTCCTTAATCAATTCTTTACGTATTTCATTTCTCCATCTATAGTGAATTCTTTACGTTAGTCACGTTTTAATATGCATTTGCTTTGTAACGTTTATTAAAATGCTCTAATAAGATGAAAATTATACGTAAGTCTTAGATTTTGGAGAGACTAATATTGTTTTGTAATTGTAATTGCTTGGTTCATTTCATTCATCTAATTCAATGTATTTATACAAGTTTACTTATAACATCCAAGGCACTTCAAAGGTTACCATAGGATTATAGGAATATAGGATGTCCATCTTAATGCTAACAAATAACTATTGCTATTCTTATTTCTATTAGTAACTTTGTAGTTTGTACACTTATTTCATACATTTACTTTGTAAAAAAATAAATGTAAAGAATTTATCGAGTCAAAATTGAGAAAATTATATAATTATATATTTTTTTCTGTTTTTTTTTTTTTTTTTTTTAACGAAACGCGTACTTAGTCGCATTATAATAGAGAGGAGAGAGAATTCGCGCCTGAGATCTATTGTCTACAATACCTTCGTTTTTAACCACTAAACTGAGATATCTTCAAAATATATATTCCCTCTGGCTTTTATTTTTCTTCCCATTTCTCTAATATATGTAAATAGTATTTTATTGAAATGGAAAGAAAACAGCAAGCCGGAGGTTTTTTGTTTGGATGGATGAATCTACATAGTATAAAAGCTGAGTTTTTTCTTGACTTCTGATTGGTTGTTGAGTTTTTATATGTGGCTGCCCCCATGTTTTCTTATTTTATT
The DNA here is from genome assembly GCF_048544455.1 of Silene latifolia. Taxonomy (NCBI): domain Eukaryota; kingdom Viridiplantae; phylum Streptophyta; class Magnoliopsida; order Caryophyllales; family Caryophyllaceae; genus Silene; species Silene latifolia. The sequence goes on along the minus strand of NC_133533.1, from coordinate 26,634,551 downwards.
TAATTACTTTCTCTCCTCAACACACTTCCTATTCCTATTTTAATTACTTAAAACATAAGTTAAAAGGTCACGATTTACGTAAAATATTGCAATTTACATACATTTGACGGATGTAACATGTCAAATACCTTTAATATAATTCTAATAAATTCTAATAAAATACGGTTGTATATTATCTAATATTCGAATCTAATATTTATCAAATATTCAAATCTCCAAATATGGACTATTTATATTATCACGGTATTGAACACTTAATCACGCTCAATTACACGTTCATGTATCTAATGATAATGTCTGCTATTATGACCCGTGCATATTTTGCACGGGTATAAAACTAGTTATTATATAAAAACGAGTACTTTATGCGAATGAAGAAACCTCACAAGTTATTGGGTTGTCAAATCATGATGAATTATTAACTCCACTTACGACGAGGTAGGCACTAGACAAGGTTAGTTGTATGTTTCATCCAATAACTTTCTTGTATTGATTTATGGATATGTTTTTTGTTTGGATGAATTATTATATAAAGGCGTCTCAAGCTTAAGATGGATAGTACTCTTTTCACAATATGCAAATGACAAATCAAGTGATAATTAAATGGAGTACCCTACTTGCCCTCCCACTTGTGATATTGTGAGAGACTGAGAAGGACATTATCCGTCTTCAGCTTGTGACGGATAGTACCTGTCTTCAATGAGACAAGCTGATATACGATTATACGGATTTTTTAACGTATGTGTCCTTAGTGCACATGTTAATAAGAATTTTTCTTTATTTAATTTATTAACATGTGTCATAACTCATGGTGGTGCACGTTAGAAAAACCGTGTTCTACATCTATATTATACGAAGTATATACTGGGTGATTTTTATCATGTACTCCGTATTATGTAATACTTTTTGTATCTTAAATGTAAATACATTTGAATACTTTCAGGCAAGGATTTTGTGGACACGGCTAAGGATCGTAAGGATGAAGCATATAAGGTCATTATGGATCAAATAAAGAGGTACAAATTGGCCGAGGGTATTTTCGTCAATACCTTCATGGATCTTGAACCGGGTGCTTTACATGCTTTACAACATAATAACCCGGACCAACCCCCAGTTTACCCAATTGGGCCGATAATTCAGTCGGGTTTGGGTGATGGTCCGGATGGGTCAGATATTTTGAGATGGTTGGACCGGCAACAACCCGAATCGGTTTTATTTGTGTCATTTGGGAGTGGGGGTACTTTATCATATGAGCAACTTATTGAATTAGCTATTGGCTTGGAGAAAAGTGGTCAAAGGTTTTTGTGGGTGGTTAGAAGCCCAAGTAATAGTTCCTTTGGATCATTTTTTAGTGCGAAAAGTCAGGATGATCCATTTGGGTTTTTGCCCGACGGGTACGTGGACCGGATTGCGGATCGTGGGCTATTGGTCCCATCATGGGCCCCTCAAATCGAGGTTTTGGGTCATAGGTCGACGGGTGGATTTCTGTCACATTGTGGATGGAACTCAACATTAGAGAGTATAGTCAATGGAGTACCCTTAATTGCTTGGCCACTTTACGCGGAGCAAAGAATGAATGCAGTGATGCTAAATGAAGGGGTAAAGGTGGCGCTTAGGCCGAAAGGGGCCGAAGGTAATCTTGTGGAAGCGGAGGAGATTGCAAAGGTGGTCCGAGAGTTGATGGAAGGTGAAGAAGGGAAGAGGGTTCATCAACGAATGAAGGAGCTAAGTGAATATGCTAAGATGTCTAGAAGCGAGGATGGAGTATCCACAAAGTTGCTTAACCAAGTTGTTCACAAATGGCAATCTTAAACAAGCAATATCATCTACTTTTTTCTTCAATCTTTATCACGTCTTTCACATTCCTGTAAAATAAAACTTATTGAACATTTTCAATTGACATTTCTGTAAAAAAAAAAAATATTATGTATGGAAATATAATGCTTCCTCTATTCATCTCATTTCGATATTTTGTTTAATATATTTGAGTTATGTTTTAAACAAACGTATGGAATAAGATGAATGTGTTCACGTAACATATACATAACATAATAAACATCCGTGTCAATTAATTTTTTTAATATTTGATGCCATCTTTTTTGAAAGAAATGATCAATTCATTAATAAATAGTCATACGACATCTACAACATATGACAAATTTGAACGATACAATTCGACTAGAACCAAATAAAATAAAATCTTGTTCAAAGAAAGATCTATAAACTTGAATTGCTCCAAAGCACGTCCTCTATCATATAGCTGCAAACAGTTTTTCACAAGAGGATCATATGATCTTGAGCCTTGACGAGAGACGATTTCATCTGACCAAATTGAGTGCAACCAACAAATTGACAACATATGTAATACCATATAACGATCTAAGCTATTACGAAACTGATCTTCCGCATCTTCACCATATGAGAAACGACCAAAGCGCTCTTAAGCCTCTTATCTATATTTCCAATAGAACTAAAACCTAGAAAAACAAGGACTAAAAAAACTCCGAAAATAGAGACAGACAAACCGATCTCACCAAAAAGGAGACTTTTATTGATTAATTCACAAAGTTTCATACTAAAAATTGATAAATAAAGTTTTTTGGGGGCGTACCATCGATCAATAGTCAATAGAAACCCCAAATTTGATTGATGAAGGTTAGGGTTTTTTTTAGAGAGAAGAGGGGAAGAGCAAACCTTGATCGTTTTCTGGTTTCTTTTATTAATCTTTTCAATAATATTTGATGCCATCTTGATTAAACAAACATACGGAATAAGATTAATGTGTTCACGTAACTAAGAGTGCACTAATTACCAAGATGGAAAATATTAAGGAAAACATATTGAATGAAATATGCTATCAACATCAGATGATGTAATTTATGATGTAATCATAAGATTTATTCAACTCTAAATCCTGATGAAACATACATGTTAACACATAACTATAACTATATAAGGTTACTATAACCCTAGTAGAAGTTTGTAACTATGCTACAACTCAACCACCCTAGTAATTTCACACATTACTACAGAGTACATTAACACGATATCAAACCTTAAAAAATTTAGGATCGATATCTAGCCACTGGTCATGGGGGAACTCAAAATCACCGACTGTTGGAGAATTAGTAACCGAGTTCTGGCCGGATATCGGATCGTTGATATCGGACTCTGAAGTTTGTACTTTAAGGCCAGCATACGGCCCAATATCACTCGAAAAGTAGTTGGATCCCGAGGTTGTCGTAGATGCAAGATCAGTAGAGCAGCCCAATATGTCAAAAGGCCCAACTTCTAAAAAGGCCGATTTGAACGAAAAACACCGAAACATTTGGGCCTTATCGATTGATTCATCGGTCTCGATTTTCAGGTCACCTTCTGGGCTTAGACCCAAGTAGACTTCTTGAATAGTTGGGTCAAGTTGTTGTGGGCTTGTAGGTGCTTGTGGTTCACTTTTTGAATTATCGGCTAAACCGGGACTTGATTGGGCCGATTGTAGATTTGGCCCAGGATAGCAAGTGTGTTCACCAGCGTACATGACTTGGTAAATGGACTGGTCTTCATCGGACTGTTGTACTTGTTTTTTTGCTGGACAACCTTTTGAGTGGCGATGGGTACATCGGTAATATCCCCTGTTTCATTTCCGAGGTTTAAAAGTTAGTTATAAAAAATAGAATAGAGCACGGATTGAATATCAAATCCAACATATTGGTACGTAAAGTGATGTAACTTCAACTCGGGTTTGGCGGAAAGCGTTCTGTATAGTCTATTCGATATCTATACACAAATCTGGTCTATGTTGTGATACGATAAGTACTCCAAACGCAGTTGTCATTAAACTCAATTGTTAACATTATAGAGTCCATCATGAGAAGTGATATACAATAAATGAGTTCGGTTTTGTAGGACTCAAATTCAAACATGTGTGTCACATTTTCATACGAATCACTACATTTGAATCTTAAACAAATAAGATGAGATTTTGTGATCATTTTATGTTAAAATATAACCATAATGGTCTAGCTAGTGTTACAGCATATAGTAACTTATTTTTCAAAAGTGATCATATTTGACTATAGAATAATCTCAAAACTCCGTCTCATTATTTTAGACTAAAATGACCTGTCTAGGGAGACCAATCCTTTAAACATTACGTAATAAGTGAGGCGTGGCTTAACAAAGCATGATGTGAAATAGTGAAATACCACTATGCTTCTAGTAGAATGAAAACGAAACGTACTCAAGCATACAAAACCAAACTTTATTGCTTTAAATTATTATATCAACCTTATCATACTAGCATTGACCAATTTTGCTGATAATGATATGGTAATTATATCAAATTCTCATTATAGACGGACATTATCCGTTTATACGTATAGACGGATACCACTTCTCCTCACAAAATACCCGTTTGCCATAAAGTGGGAAGCACATGGGGTGCCCCACATTGTCCCCCCTACCCATTTTATTAGAGGTCTTTACCCGTCTGTTCGCCCCACCCGTCTATACCAAGACCTATTGATACTATATACTTGCTAAATTAATTTCCTAATTTCCTATCCTACTTTAACTTTGGTTCAAACAAATCGGTCTTTTTTCATTTATTTTTTTTAAAAAAAATTATTAAATTGAGTCATAAGAACTGTATATAGTTAAGAAGATGCGAATTTAAAATTGGTATTTAGTTCTGTTCTTTCTAACTTAATTTATACTCAAATCTATTCTCGCTTCGATTCGATTCAACTTCACATTCATTCAAATTCATCTCATCTCTTCACAAATTAACATTTACTTCAATTTCATTCAGTTTAACTCAACTCCACTATATTCAATTTAGTTTAGATCAGTTCTATTCAATATAACTCAGCTCTTATCAGGAATACTCCCTCTTATTCTCTAACAGCATCTTCCACATTTCCTAAAACGGTAAATTCACTAAGATCTTCCACTTTTCTTATTCTGCTCAGTTCAGTTCAGCTTCATTCAGTTCAGCTCATCTCTTCACAAATTAACATTTACTTCAATTTCATTCAGTTTAACTCAACTCCACTATATTCAATTTAGTTTAGATCAGTTCTATTCAATATAACTCAGCTCTTATCAGGAATACTCCCTCTTATTCTCTAACAGCATCTTCCACATTTCCTAAAACGGTAAATTCACTAAGATCTTCCACTTTTCTTATTCATCTATCTTTTGTGGTTACAATATCTTATGACCTCACATTCTCTCTTTTACTTTCATTTACATCTACATATCATACTCCCACTAAATTCTACCCAAAAATAATTTTAGAAGAACATAGAGAATGAGAGGAGGTAAAAAACAAGACCTTATTATCTTAATACTTCTGTCTTAAAGTAAGCCAAGAATTTGTTGATATCTCTTATCCTAGTAGGTGGAAAATGCTGAAGTAGGGACATCTAAATTTAGTATGCCCCAAACTTAAAGCCAAAATTCTTTTCCTCTAGCTTTTAGCAATAAGCCAATAATACCGAACTTTCAAAAACACACACGTGATGTATTATCTCATACTCATTTGTCACCAATTATTTCTAACCACGTAAATCTAATTACTTCGTCTACCCCTTTCTTTTTTCACGTTTGTCAACGCGTGTTTTACGCGCTAAATATCGTTAGCTATGTATTTGCAAAAATTGTAAAAGTTAGATATTTTTAATGTACTCGTAAAGACGAATCAAACAAGATCCCACATGAATATATTGTCACTTACGTATCGAGAGAAAATCGAAATTAAATACACAATCGTGAATAGTGCACAAAAATGAAATAGGTAGAGTGGAGTTGAATGGAGGAAGTACTAAGGAGTAAGACCATCTCCAACCATACTCAATACTCTTCCTCATCCTACTCTCTCTTATCACTTCTTACTCATCCACCTCATTATTCCTCAACTTTTCAATTTTGCACCTCCAACAATAATTTACACTTATTCCTTATCACTCCCTTTCATCATTTATCTCTCTTACTTTAACATACCCCACACATTTTTTACAATAAAATCTATTTTCGTAATTTGTTCGGGTTTTCAACTCGATAATTTATTGACTTCGGTTTTAAAAAAAAAATAAGACGGTTTTTTAAAGTTAAAAAAATGATATTAAATAAAAAAAACTCGAGAAAAAATTTATGAATTCTTAACCGTCCATTAAAGAAACGATATCTAGGAGAGTAAACAAAATCAAAGAAGAAAGAGGAGGAAAAGTCAAGAAGTGGGTGGATATATGTCAATATTACTATCTATTTGTAGAGAAAAAAAAAATTAGGTTTTATAATGTAATAATTTTTTCAAATAAAAATTTTACATTTTAATTACTAGGAAGTAAAAATAAAAATGGCCTTTTAACACTAATTACATGTGTACATATTCAATAAAGTAAGAGTTTGTGAAGAGGTATGGTGTACTACAAAGCAATAAAAAAATGAAAGATGGTCCACATAATAATTTCATGCGCAGCGTTGTTATCTTCGGTTTGTCGCTGAATGCTTCAATCCTCAACTTCTTGAGGATTAATAATTATTGTTGGAGCCCATATTTGCACCTCAATTCCTCTTCCTCAATTTTGTGAGGAATGCTATCCTCATGGTTGAGGATGGTCTAAAAACTTCAATTACTTTTGAGTCCTTTTACTATTCAGTTGATCTCTTCTAAAATGGTCATTTAGGCGTAAAACAATAACACCAATTTTTGAGATCATTTTATAGCAATTTTAGAAAATAACTTATCCTAAGTTGGAATACTAACTGAACTATTGTGATTATATTTGACCCTAAAATGGTCATCAAATTCCGTCTTTTTGAAAAAGACTTTAAATCTTTAAACTCTGTTCACTATTACATATAGAGTGCCAAATAGCAAATTTAGAAATTGAAAGAGGGCCAAATAGCAAATTTAGAAATTGAAAAGATAACATTTCTTATGTCTTTATTATTATTATTATTATTATTATTATTATTATTGTTTGGTATTTTAATTAAAATAAATAAATGATTGTGACGAAGTAAGAAAAGGCGATAAATTTCTTGTCACATCATAACTCATAAGTAAGCTTGTTCTACTTATCATATATAATCCTTCTGTTTTGATCATTTATTTACCTTTGATGTTGGCACAAAACCAAGGAAGGAGGATGCGGCTAATTATTAGATGATAAGTGGAGAAAAATTGAGAATTGAAAGGTAAACAATTGACTTGAAACACTCAAATGAAGTAGGTAAATAAATGATTGAGACGGAAAGAGTAGTTACTAGTTACTATGTGTACGGAACTATGGATGATTCATTAGACCATCCCCAAGCAGTGGTCACGCTAACTAGGTCACGACTCGATTTTACTCTTAATTTCACCTTATTAACTTTTACCTATTTTCACCCTCCCAAGCAGAAGGTCGCGACCTAGGTCATCAACCCAATCATTTTCCACTTCACAACATTCCCAATCATACCTACTATCATATTATATAATTTTTTTTATTATTTTTTTATTGTTCCACCAATCAAATTTGGACACATAGGAGGTCACATAAGTGGTCAATTTGTGACCAAAGTGACCAAGTTTGGTCACAAATTGACCTTTGGTCACAAATTAGAAACTTTGGTCACCAATTAAATACCTTAATTACCCCATTAACCATGACCAAGCAAGGTCATGACCAAGCAATTGACCTTGCTTGGGGATGGTCTTAGTGTTAGCTAAAAGTTAAAAGGTAAAACATAGTTAATTTACCATAATTACTAATTTAAGTAAATCTCGATTTCTCACCTTGGAAACTTGGCTCCTAAGATTTGTTTTTGCCCATATTTCCTCCAACTGAATCCATCAGCAAATGGGCCTTCTAACCCGGAAACTGATTTGCCCGGCCCAACTTTCACTGTCTTTGTCCACTTCCTCATCATTTTCCTACATATAAACAAAGAAAAAAGATTAGTAAACCAAAATTATAATTAACGATTTTACCAGCTAAGCTAACTTAACACGAAATGATCATTTACCTTCGCTTAGTTGCGCGAACATTAGGCCGAGAATTTTCGCTTCTTGGGCTATTAACATCCAAAGATTTTGATAATGATTCCAAATGAGCTTGATCATTGTTTGGACTTGAAGGGTTAATTTGCTTGGCTAATGTGATGGTTTTGTCAAAAGTAGACAACATCTTTTCTATTATAAATGAGTAATTAAGAACTTGATTATCATCACTTGATGAATAATTGGGTTTGTTTGTAATATGATTATGGAGTTGCTTAGCAAATTCTAAACCTTGAAGTAGCTCATTGATCATTTGAGCCCTTTGATCAAATCCATCAACATTTTCCATGATCTTACAAAGAGGGGTGGAGCGAGGAGGGGCTGGCAGGGGCGCTCGCTTACAAACCAAGACTAGCAAGTGAAGAACAAATAATGAAAAAGAAATAAAGTTTATTTATTGGTGATAATATGGGGAAGTGTAAATTATGTTATCTAAACTTGTGAAAAGGTAGCATTTTTTTTTTCTAAAATGTATAGAAAAATTATGTAATTGTATATTAAAGAATTGGGTATATAAGAAGGTAAAGCAAATTAATGAGTGAAAGTGAAATATTATAGGACTTTTCTTAGAGCATTCAAGGAAATGCAAAGGAAATTGCAAGAATGTTTTTTATTTCCCTTTGTTGTGGATATATTTGAAGAGAAGAATAGTTGAATTGTAGCCTATGTAGCCTAAGTTAGGAAGGGAGATGGAAAGTGGTTTGGTACATTATTTGTGCATTACATTGTAGGGACAATGAAAAAGAGTGTTTGTGAAAAAAAGGGAATGATGAAAATTATACTATTATTTTTAGAATTAAAATACAAAAGTAATTATATTATTGGAGTGGAGAAAACGAGTAAATTTGTCCCTATATATGGACCGATTCTTTGTCAATAGAATTTCACATCATTTTGTTTGAGATTGTTGTAATAGTACAAGAAAAAATATTCACAAACCTTGGGTGGAGCGTCAATAGTGAGATCTCGAATCAATTTATTGGTCTTATACTATTAGGTACGGAGTATCATAATACAAACTAGAAATGATTGTTGTGTTTTTAACCCGTACTAGTTTTAAACCCGTGCAAAATTGCACGGGTATGTATTTGGGCCAGAATGAATTTTTTTTAATGTATATTTGTTTTTGCATTTCTATTGTATCTATCTAAATGGTCTAAATCAACAATGTACATAATTATTGTTTAAATTACTCGAGGATTTGACATTGATTGTGGCGTATTGTCCGTAATCATCAAGTTTGTTTCTGATATCCGAACACCTATATTGGTAAACCATAACGACAAAGACAATTTATGTCAAACGTTATATTTTATTGTACATTTTCAAACTGTAAACAACATGGACTGCATGTAAACACATCTCGAACAAAATTAAAAGGCCAAACGATATCACATATGGGCTGAGAATGACCCAATTTGCACTCAACAACTCGAAAACCCAAATTTGGCCTCACCAGTTCTTTCATTCCCGTCCTGCCCAAGTAAAAAAAAACCTAATACTAACCTATTATATATTAATTTGGGTTCATACCTTGGTACAATTCCCGTCCAACCCAATTCCCGAACAAAAATAAAAACACAAACAATAGCAAACATGGACTGATAGAAATGCAAAGTTGGGCTAAACATTTCTAAATTTCCGTCCAGCCCAAATCACAATAACCCTAATAATTTACCCCACCTATATATACCCCTTTCCCCTCAATGAAACCCTAAAATCCCGTCTCCTCTTCATTACACACCTCCGCCTTTATCGCTTTATCTCCCTCTCTCTCTCTCTCTGCTTCTCTCTCTTACTAATATCCTAAAAATAAACACTTATGCGTCTCTTCATTAATTGATTACTTCTCTCATAAAAACTACACTCCCATCTCGCCAATCGTCCACCCTATATCCGATTAGCAACCCTTCATTATCCGATCTGTTCTTCATGCATGCACACGGTCATTAATTAACATGGTGAAGGTCGATTTTTTGTTATTCGAACCATTTATTCAAGATGTATTATTGGTAAGTTCATTTTCACTCTATTTTTTTTCGACTTTTTAACCTAAAATCGTTGTTTATATTGTTAGATCTATAAATTTTATGACATATTTGAGTAGATGCTAATTAAAAAATCGACTTATAATTAAAATGGTTGTTTATACTTTCAGATCTATCAATTTTTTAACATATTTTAGTTGATGGTAATTAAAAAAACGACATATAATTAAAATGGTTGTTTATGATGTTAGATCTATCAATTTTTTTTACATATTTGAGTTGATGCTAATAATAAAATCGACATATGATTTTTTTTAAGATCATTTTCACTTCTTGATTAAATACCATGATTTTTAATTACATCTATGACTTTATTTCATATACATGTTATTAACAACTTATAATCAATTTTTGTTAATATTTATCGCATTTTTTTTTCGTAATATAGTCGATCTGTGATGACGGATTTAGCATGTATTGAATCTGTTTTAATATAGTTTTTTTAATTTAGTTTTGTTTGTCTTCAATTTTTATCACTCTTATTGAAATTATTGCCCCAAATTTTTTGTTATTATTTCGATATTTTATAAACTGATCTGTTGATAGTGAGTTCCTTGATTGCGTATAGGATCTGTTAGTCTTCATAATTTATCTATATTATTGAAAATAATGGTTAAAAATCTGGAAATTTGAGTATAGGATCTGTTGTCATTCAAGATTGCTGCGTTTTTGTTGTTGTCACAAATTAAAACCCTAGATTCATTAATTAAAATTACATGTTGCCTACAACCTTGCCTAAAATTGGATTCAAATCAGCAAGGGTTTTAACCTGACCCAAATCTAAACGGGTTTTAAGCCGACCCAATCCAACACGGGTTTTAACCCGGTCAAAACCAACACGGGTTTTAACCCGACCCAATCAAACCCGGGTTTTAACCCGACCCAATCAAACCCGGGTTTTAACCCGACCCAATCAAACCCGGGTTTTAACCCGACCCAATCAACCCCGGGTTTTAACCCGACCCAATCCAACCCGGGTTATAACCCGACCCAATCCAACCCGGGTCATAACCCGACCCAATCCAAACCGGGTCATAACCCGACCCAATCCAAACCGGGTCATAACCCGACCCAATCCAATCCGGGTCATAACCCGACCCAATCCAACCCGGGTCATAACCCGACCCAATCCAACCCGGGACATAACCCGACCCATGCCAACACAGACTGACCCATTTGGACTGGCCCATTTACATGTACTGACCCATTTACATGTACTGACCCATATACATGGACTTGACCCATTTACATGTACTGACCCATATACATGGACTTGACCCATATACATGGACTTGACCCAAATACATGGACTTGACCCAAATACATGGACTTGACCCAATTACATGGACTTGACCCAATTACATGGACTGACCTAATTGCCTGGACTGACCCAATTGCCTGGACTGACCCAATTGCCTGGACTGACCCAACCTGGACTGACCCAACCTGGACTGACCCAACCCGGACTCACCCAACCCGGACTCACCCAACCCGGACTCACCCAACCCAGACTGACCCAACCCAACCCAACCCAACCCAACCCAACCCAGACTGACCCAACCCAACCCAACCCAGACTGACCCAACCCAACCCAACCCAGACTGACCTAACCCAACCCATGTGTTGGTCCTACCACAAATCAACCAATACAACTGTTGTCATTCACACTCACGTTTCAAAGTGTTACATTAGTAAACTTATTTTGAATTCAAACTCATTTGATTTAACAGTTGTGAGTTGTGTTGTATAGTATACAAATCATTGTAATTGTTCTACAATTGTTTGCAGAACATTCATTGCAGATCAATTATCAACATGTGAAAAGTTAAGTACATTTACTGATTCCCTTTTCTAATATACCTTTCAATTTCAATCTCTTTTCTAATATACCTTTCAATTTCATATTTCCCCTTTTGGGAACATAATTTACTAACACTTTTATATTGCTCCTTGAAGAAACATTTAGAAGGGAACTCCTTGAAGAAACATTTTGAAGGGAAGGTTTCAAAAAAATAATAAACTTTTAAGTTTTACTTTGATTTCTTATTACCAACACCTTTTTTTGCTTTCAATTTTGTCAAATTTTTATGAACTTAATCTGATGAAAATATGTTACTAAAATGCAGGTTCATTGGTAGCAAGATAGAAGTTAAGTAACCAATAACATTCGAAGCATGCATATTGTTCGTCAAAGTTCGAAAAAGTTAAGTATGCAATAACACAATGTAACTGATTTTAATTCATAGAAATAAATTAAGAAACTTACTGTTTTCGTTGTTCATTCCTTGCTCTCGTCTCCTTTTTTTTTGGCTTGTACTTGAATTGCCCTTTTCCATGTTTAACCCACCTCTGTTTTGATGCTTCTGTAGATGATGCAAAAAATGTGCACAGTTTCTAGTTGGTTTTCTTTTTAATTCATCAAAGATAGAAGTTAAGTAACCAATAACATTCGAAGCATGAGTATTGCAAAAATAAATTACGTTAATGTTTCTTTTGTGATGCTCGAAATTGGAATGCTCTGGATGTGTGCCATAATCTCAAGTTTTTTACTGAATTTGTTATATTGAGTTTCTGTGAAAATCTCAATGTTTGCAATCCTATAAATACTAAAATACCACCCCTTGTAAACCCTAAATCCCACACTACTTCCATTACCCATGAACCCCACTTCTTTGAAACTGCTGTAACTGCTGCCATTCCATATTTAACTGCATATGCTCTAATTTCAGAATATGCTGATTATTTTAATTTTATGCAGTTTGGGATTTCATGGTTGGACGGTCCAAGTGTATATATTATGATGATAACAACGTTGCCTAAAATTCGTACTTGTTGAAGTAGAAATTACTCGGTAGTTTATCATTGCCATCTTCTGAATTCGGAGTGCGAGGCTGATACTTAAATTGCCAGAATTTTTGCTCCAAGTACATAATCCTCGGTGATGAACGGCTTTCTATACAGATCTGAGAGGATTAATTTTCCAAAAAACATATTTTAAAGTGTTTCGACATTTCGTATCGTTTTTAAATTTTTTTTATTAAAATCTAAAAAAAATCCGTGCATAAGTTTTATTTCACGGGTATACTAATTTAATTTTAATTAATCTTAATTCACAACCCGTGCAGTATTGTGAATTAAGTCCTAAAAAACTCGTGCAGTATTGTAAATTATTTTAAAAAATTTTATTACTAAAAATTTAATATAATTTTTACATCACTCATAATTTAAATGAACATTTATTTGTTTAATTTTGAGAGTAAAAAAAAAGTTAAAAACAGCTTTTACTGATTAACTCGGTGTGCGTGACATCAGATGCCGAGTTTTATATTCCAAGTTTATTTCTCGTCATTATTTATATTTTAAAAAAAATACTCGTACACTGTATTTTTAAAAAATCATGTTTTCAATTAATTTACTGCACAAGGCAAAATCGTTAATAACAAAAATACTTGTTATTCATTTTGTAATTCATCTCGATGTATTTTCAGGCAAAATCGTTAATAACAAAAATACTTGATTCATTTTGTAATTCATCTCGATGTATTTTCGTTTCGTATATAAGTGATATTTTTTCCTGAAATTTTGTATTTTTGTTCTTTAATTTTAGTATAGTAATTATGTAATTCAATTACGGTAACTCGCTTTTGTAATTAATTATGCGTAATTATTATTCAATTTCTATAAAATTTTATCATAATGTTAATTTCAAGATGTATTCCGTAAGACGACTTTATAGATTTTGTAGTGAGACGTATTTTAGCACATGCTTTGAAAGACGCATATCTCAGTAATTAAATACGTTGCGAGCACATGGGTCCCACCATAATGTCAATTTTCGAAAAAAAAAAAAAAAGAAAATGCAATAATGACGTGGCGCGTTCTCTGCTCAGTATTGTCTTCTGCTTTTATATAGAGTAGATTAGTAATGATAAAAGTTGATGATCGAGAAGACGTAGAAAATGATTGGAATGGAAAAACCATCTTCATTACTTATTTAATTGGATTGTATAAAATTTAAGGTATAAATTGGAGTGACTTTAATAAAACTATCAACCATTATCATTTGGTATGTCCTTACTCCTTAGAGGAAATCATAATTATTACTTTATCTGTTTCGGTCATTTATTTATCGTTGGCTTTGGCAAAAAGACCAAGAAAAGGGGAAGATAGTGATCATTTCTGGGGTTTGTTATTGAGTGTCAAGTTATTAACAATATATTATGTTGATGATCAAATTACCATTAAATAGCAATATATAAAGATAAACAAATGATTAAATTTTATAAATGAAATAGGTAGACAAATGATCGAAATAGGAGTAATATGTAATGACAAAGATGTAATCATTCGAGTTGTGTTTGTAAAGATGAGGGGGTAGAAATGGAAGGGCATTTAAGGTGCAAGGAAATGTGGACAAAAGTTTGGCCGGAGATAAGGATTTAGAAGAGAAAAGAAAAACGACGAGGAGATCAATACGCTAATCCAAAGAAATAGAAAATGAAGATACTTGGATTTATTAAGTGGTATTAGAGTCGATGGTTTAATTCGAAGCCTTAGAATAAGAGGTGTGGTTGTGACTTGTGAGTTGTGACTTATGACTTATGACGCTCGAGATGTTGGGAAGTAGTATTATGGTGCTAGATAATACGAGTATTGTTGGATTGTTTCTTGAGTTAACCAAATCCGTAATAGAGTAACATCGTGATGCATAGTATTACCAATTCGATCACCGCATATGTAAAAGAGAAAAGTGTATTTTTTTTCTCATGTGTATAATAAGACATTCTCCTGTGTCCGTGTAACTAAAATTGATAGGTTAGCTTGTAAGACCATGTTGTTTTGAAAACGAAGATACTTGGATTTATCAAGTGCTATTGGAGTCGACTGTTCTGCTCGAAGTCGTAGAATATGAGGTGTTGTTATAATGCTCGAGATGATGTGAAGCAGTGTTATGGTGTTAGTACTGTTTTTTTTTCTTTTTTTTTTTGGCAGCTGTAAAAGAAGGTGTACCTAACTAGCCATAGCCTTACACGCAAGGCTATGTGCCACATTATTAAACGATCTAGGAATATAACTAATAGCTAAACAATGAAAAAAAGAAAGGTAAGAAATAATGTCTTCAAGGACCGCCTTAAGAGGATGATGTGGTCGCTCGATGCTAGCCAATTGACTAACCAGAGAAAAGCAATCCGTAGATATCTCCAAGTGTCAAATTCCCTGTTCCCGAGCCCACAAAAGGACCATTCGCACTCCCAATCCTTCCGCTTAAGAAGGTGACTCAACTCTAATCCTTCTATCAGTGTAGAAACGTCGTTCTCCAGTTCCTGATAAAGTGACCCATCCAACACCAGCATTATCCATCCCTTTCCAACCTGCATCTACCATAACCCTAACATAACCACAATGTCTAATTTCACCCAAAAGACAAACAGGGTTACTTTCGCGAATCCAGAGATAACGCTCAGTCTGCAAAATAGTTGTTGATCCCAGTGCCAAATTTGATTTCTTCTGAGCCACCGCAATTGCCCGATCAGCCGTACCAACAATTTGCTTTCATAGATTATAAACATAGCCGAATGAAAGTCCATCCCTTGGAAAAGGACTCGATTCCGAATACTCCATAGACACCAAATCATGGCAAAAAAGCGGACACCGTTCTTCCGCTCCCTCCAAATTACCCAAGTAAGAAACTCAGTCAATAATCCATTTCTCAACACTCAAATGTGAGCCCATGTCAGTACGAATACCAATCTCAGAGCAAGCCCACAACCTTCGTGACACAGGACAATCCCGAAATAAGTGTTCCATTGTTTCCATAACCATAACATCATTTTTATACAACTTGCATCTTGGATCCACCTCAATTATTCTATGTGCAAAGTTATATCCAACCGAAAGGGTATTAGAAATGATCCGCCATAACAGAATTTTCCATGCTTGTGGTCCAGAAGTCGCCACAACGTCACGCTACAAAAGTTACGTGTAACCGCGGAAGCCCTTACCTTATCCTTATTCGATCCTTTTCGCTCCATGAAGTCCGCAAAAAGAACTTCATAACCACTCTTCACACTATACTCCCCATCATTAGTATGTAGCCAATACACTTCATCACTTGTCTGTGTCCTACAAATGGGTTTGGCTAAAATACTCATAGCACTATCATCCTCAAAAAGTTGTTGAACCAACCCTTCATTCCAAACCACATCCTCGCCATAATTCACCTGTCTTGTGAGTTCTTGAATCGTTAAATTCCTAAGATTCACATACCCCACATCTAAAAGATTCTGCTTAGACTTAGGACACTCACCTCCAACCCATTTGTTCGTCCAGACATTCAGTTTCGAATCCAGTCCCAGTTTCCATCCCACATGTTCTCTCACAAAAGTCAGCCCATATAAGACACTTCTGGCACCCCATGATAAATTATTTCCATAATTAAGAGCCAAATTTTCCGAAAGCAGTCCCTCACCAAGAAGCTTTTTGCGAAAGACTCTCGTGAAGAACGAGCTATGTCCATAAAGGATCCTCCACCCATGTTTTGTCAACATTGCCTGATTTAAACATTCAATATCTCAAATCCCAAGACCTCCTTCACGTTTAGGTAAGCTAAGGAAGTTTTTACTAAACCAAAGAATAAGCCTCCCCAATCTCCTACCCGCCCACCAAAAATGTGATAATAAGGAATTTACCTTACTAGTCACACTTATCGGTATTTTAAATACCGATAGAAAGTAAATAAAAAGATTTGATAGGACGGAGGAAATTAGAGTAAGCCTTCCCGCAGGTGATAAGAAAATCCCATTCCAAGAGGAGATCCGTTTCATCACAATATCCACCAGGCCCTTAAATAACTCTCTCTTTGATCCTTGAACTTCCGTAGGTAAACCAAGATATTTTCCAAGGCCCTTATTGCCTTTGATCTCCAGGTTTTTCAACCCACGGCGCGCCTTTGCAAGCGTAGTACTCAGACTAAACAGAATTCCCGATTTATCTTCATTCATAATCTGTTCCGATATCTTGCAATATTTATCCAAAATGACCCTTAATGATTTGGTCGAATTATGGTTGTCATGTAGAAAAAACACCGCATCATCTGCAAAGAACAGGTGAGAAAGCGGATCTTCACCCCGACACAACTGATTCCTTTCAAGGTTCCATTATTCTGTGCACGGATCAAATTCGAAGAAAGAGCCTCCATGCAAAGTACGAAGAGATAAGGTGACAAAGGGTCACCCTGTCTGAGACCACATTTTGATTTAAATAATTTTAGAGGCGCTCCATTGAAAAGGACCTGATATGAGATGGTGTTAACACAATTCATGATCAACGACCCAACCTTAATAAGAACAACCCTTAAGAAGTCCCATCGAACACGATCATAAGCCTTACTCATATCAGCCTTGAATGCATAACGACCATGCTTTCCTTTCTTATGGGAATTGATTTTATGAAGTGCCTCATGTGCCAATAAAATGTTATCCGAAATCTGCTGTCCCGGAATGAATGCATTTTGGAACTCCCCTACCAAGTAGCCCATCACTCTAGCCAGTCGATTCGTAATACACTTAGAGACAATACGCATAAAAACATTAGACAAGCTTATAGGCCGATAATCCCCAACTCTTTCCGGATTGTCACACTTCGGTATTAAACATATGAAGGTCCTATTTTGTTCTTGACGGACCCTTTCCGAGTTGAGCACTGATAGCACTACCTCCGTTATATCCTTTTTAATAAATGACCAGCACTTTTGATAAAAGACAGCTGGGATCCCATCAGGACCAGATGACTTCAACGATCCCATTTGAAACACTGCAGTTCGAACCTCTTTAGCCGTAAAGGGCCAGTTAAGAGTGTCACTATCATCACTCGTAACCGTCTTTGGGAAACCACTCAAAAACTCTTCAGTTAGATGCACCCAGGTATCATCATCGACCCTTGAAATGGGATTATACAAAGAAAAGAAGGTTTCATAGAACAACTTCCCTACTTGGCTCGAATCATACACCCAATTTCCGTCACAATCCTTGACCCCTAAAATAAAATTTCTACCAGCTCTCCCCTTTACCCAATTGAAGAAATACTTAGTACACGTATCCCCATCAATCATCCATTTCAACTTCGCCCTTTGTCGCCAGAAAACAGCTGCCGCTTTTGAAAATTCCCGTACTTCATCATTCGTATTAGTATAAAGCTTCTCATTTCCTTCCTTTATAGCAACCTCCATCCCCCGTTCCAAAGCAACATCAAAATCATCCCATTTTTGTTTCTGCTCAAGTCGTTTTTCTAATGCCCATCTTTTAACCCATTGTCGTACTCTAGAGAGCTTTCTTGCAATCCGAAAAGCCGGCGATCCTCACACCTGATAAGTCCAAGCTTCCTTAATAAGACTAACACATTCCTCATAAGAAAAGACCCAGGCATCAATCTTATACGGTTTCTGAGTTGTATTTTTGGTAAGATGCAAATCAAGTTCAATAGGAGCATGATCAGAAATTTGAATAAGGTAATGCTTAATTCCGTATCCTAAAAACAAAGATAACCAATCTTTCGATCCTAAAGCTCGATCAATTCTTTCATACACCCGTTTTTTTACTTTTCGATTGTTACACCAAGTAAAACGTGGACCTTTGAATGGTATATCCACCAATTGATTATTAATCCTCCAAATGTTGAAGTCACAAGCCCCACTTATTCTTGTATTCATACTCAACTTGTCACTTCCAAATTCAACTTGGTTAAAATCCCCCATAATTAAGAACGGATAATCGAAATTTGTAATGCATGCTTCTAACTCATCCAGCACCGACTCGCGTTGTTATAACATGGAGCACCATAAAAGAGGACGAGGTACCACAATCGACCATTACATTTTTCAACTAGCAAAACGATGAAATTATTCCAACTCAAAACATGGCTTATTTTTGCCTCATGTCTCCAACCTACCCAAAGCCTCCCTGAGCTGCCATTGGCATTTATGCCAATATTATTTGAAAAACCAAAAGGCCTAAACAAAGGATTAATACTAGATGCATTACATTTAGTCTCAATAAGAAAAACAAAATCATAGTACTTATTACTAAGTAACGCTCTTATTTTCGTAATTATAGGGGCGAGCGTGTTATTAAGACCCCTACAATTCCAAGTGAGTCCAGTCATGGAGAAGAAGGAGGTTGAGATGGTCCAACCTCCGCAAAACCTTCATTGTTGCTAGCAATAGATGAATTAATTGAAACTTCAATCTCCATATCAGTCACATCCAAGCGAAATCCCTCACTCCCCACTGTCTCATCACACAGCATCCGGCCTTCAAGACACCTTTTCTTGGCCAGCTAACTAAGATATTCCTTAGTATTCCCAATATTCATAACAACATCCTCTGGCACAAGCCAGTCATCAGTCTGAGTACATCATTTTGTTTTCCTGGCAGCCACAATAGCTTCCTTATTTTCCTCAGTAAAGCTTGGTTTGTAGTAATAATCCGCCAGTCCCATGAGCCCATCAGAGGTACTTGTAGCTGTGGACAATGGGCCACAGGGGCGCTTGAGAAACAAGCGTTTGCATTTGTGGAGTCGCCACCAATTTATTGTGGAAAATTGGAAACCGTTCGAATACCTCGTGTCATGTCAAGACACAAAGTAGTGACATGAACACCAAGAACTCGTTACTCTTAGCATTCTATGTCTAGAATGACTCTCGTGGATGCCAATGAACACGGATGTTCACAGAGATCTGGAGTAAGGGGTGAGGGTACGTATTAGGAAGCTCTTTTGATCAAACACCTAATCCCGCCCGCCTCGATAGCGGCCTCTACTAATGATTAGGGAAAATCGTCTATACTCGATATATTGTCGATTATATGCATGCAATGCAACATCCATAGAATTAATCCTAGCATGTGAAGATTAATACTAAGTCGGTGAAACATGTAGTTTTAGCATACAATTGAGTCGAAGTAGGGATTTAGATTCAATTACATGTGGAAGCATACAAATAATGCGATAAAAGAAATACAATAACAAATACAATAATTACAACGAATCAATGATTTATGTCGAAAATACCTTTTAAAACGGATAATTTGGGAAAAAAGAATAAATAAATTAACGACCAGGAATTAAGCGATAATACGAATAATAGTAGATTAATACGTAAACTAATTAAACTAGGTCAAGGCAGAAAGGGAGTTCGAGGCAAAATCAACTGGAACAGTAGCAGCGAGTGCGCCCTCTAGAAGAGGCGCAACGATTCTTTGCGTCTTTCCAAGGCGAGTTCTGGCTGTGGCGGAATCGCAAATCGTTAATATTCGTGGGTGAATTTAATGATTGATTACGATATATGACTCGGATGAAAGTGATTTAATACATTAATTACATGTGAATGAATCCTAAAAGTGATAAAACATGGATGAGACGAAAGCAAACTAATTAATTACATGAAGGAAAGATTGATTAGTGACACGAGTGAACTAATTAGGATAAATGTAACACCCCGTAAATTTGAAGACCTTTATTATATTTTAAAAGTAATATTTTAATCCATTTTAATTTAATATTAATTTATTTGAAATAATAATAATTTGATAAAATATAATTTTATTTTAGTTTGAAGTAATGTAATCACTTTTGATAGTTTAGAAATGTTTAAAAGTAATTTAAATTATATTTAAACCTTTTACTTTGATAAAATAGATTTCTGATAAAAGTCGTAATATTGGGATTTTTCCATTTCTTATGGTCGTTGGGTAAACGAGTTTGGATATTGGGCATATGAGTACTTAATATTTTAGTAAAATCGTGTTTAAGAACTTTAATATTCTCGGAAATCGCGTTCGACGAATATTTCTAATTACCGTCGAAGCAAACCCAAAACGTAAACAATTGACCAACCTCCCCATGCCATTTGGACCGGCCATCTCCCTCCATTTGTCTCCTCTTTCAATTTTCATTTCCTCCATTCTCAATTTATCTCCTCCTTCTCTCAAACAACAAAAACCTACCAAAAATCCTCCTTACAAACCCTAAATCCTTCATAATTCCTCCATTTCTCCACCAAATTTCATAAAAATTATATGCTTGGAATCCTCTTTTCATTCCTCATCTCCTAGTAAGCTTTATTTTCATTTCCCCTAATTTTTGTTTTAAGGCTCATCTTTTAGGGTTTCGAATTTAAGCTTAATAATTGTGTTTTTGTTGTTCTTATAGGTGAAGAATTTGAAGATGAGTTAGGTGACTCATATGTGGTTGAAGATGAAGAGTAATTTTGGGTTTTAGAAGCTTTCTCAAGTTATTACTTGTCTCTTTGCTAGCTTAAGGTAACTATTCCGAGTTACTCGACGATTTAATGTCACATAGATGTTGTGTTTGTTGTTTGTTATGTGTTTAGGTGATTGATAATGTGTTAATTTCATTTTTCACATGACTTGTGTTGTTAAAGTTTACTAATTTGTGGTTATTTCATATACTTGAGTATTGAAACGAAATGGGTATTGTTGATTGTTGCTTGAGACGGTATTAAATTGAGCTTGAAACGGATTTTGGTAGGGAAAAAGGGAAAAGGGGCGGAAAAACCGCCCAAAATAGCCCATAAAGGGGCGCGGCAGACCCGGCAGGCCCGGTGGGTCCGGCCCAGATTTTGACCCGTCACTTTGGGTCGGGTCTTGGGTGTATTGTTGGATGTTTTGGGCCTATGGTTCATGTTTTGAAGTATGTTGGTATTTTGGCATGTAGAGAATTATTTAAGCTAATATTTCCGTTGAATTGGTTATTTTATAAGTTGACATATTTTCTCTATGTCAATGGTTTTCACATGATAGAAATTAAAAATGGCAAGAGTATGACATTGTGATAAATTCCGTGATGTGGGCCAAAATGGGCCAAGACTCTGAGCTGGGCCAATTTGACCAAATGAGTTTGGTCAAGCTAGGTTTAAACCGGTCAGCCTCGATTTGACCGATGACCCGTCGCGGGACTACGGTCGAGGATTTGTCTTTGAGTATGATTGTCTTTTCATATGTTGGTTGTTAGATGAATTGGTTGCCTTATACTTGAGTCTTCTTGCCTTGTTGCCATTTTAGCTTGTCCTCATGAATTATGAGATTAACGGTTCGCTGAGTTTTGGATTACTAATGAGATTGTGGATATTGTTGGATTGTCAGCTGAATTTACGTTTTTGTAGTCTTTCACAAGGAAGGATGTTATCCTAGAGTCCTTGATTTGAGTATAAGTATTTATGTTGCCAGTTTGGACTCTTTGCCCTTCTTATGGTTAAGTGGGTGTCCTACTTGTCTTGTGTGGTGTTGGTATCTTAGACCATCGTCATAGATAGGCTCTTATAGTCTTTGACGAGTGTATGTTCACCGCTTAATAGCCTTTGTGTCTTAGCTTGGTGGGTTTATATCCAAGTTAGGGTATGACTTCTTGACGTACTCTTAGAAGTATGTAGTCAGCTTAAGTACTAGCCAACCCTTTGGTGGACTCCTTAGGGGTACTCATGTGTTGTTATCATGGGTCTTGGATGCGGTAGTTTTCCGCATGTCGCTAGGTCTGCGCAGGTTTAGGACTAGGGCGTTTACCTTACCTCGTGGTATAGACTCGAGTTACAGAGTGACTATTGACTGTACTAGGAACTTATGCCTGTCTCTAGATATATTGTCTTTTCTTGTTTGATGATTCTATGAATCATAGAAGGTGAGATGCAAGCCGGCTATGGTTGATAGAGTTTAGATTCCTGGATGTTATGTGATTCACATGATAGTGTAGTATGAGTCGGTCTAGTATTCACATGCTAGGACTATGTGTTGTTATATTGTTGTTCACATGATAAGCACGATTGTCTAGCATCTATATGCTAAGGCTATGTGTTATTTATATTCATATTCTTATGTTTACATGTTATATTAATTATGACATTTCGTGGCTTGGAGAACTCGGAGTTACTCCCCACTGACTGTGGCTTTCGTATTTGTATAAAATGCGATCGACAAGTATGGTGATGCTTATATGGGGTTCATGGACGAGCTAGCGAGCAAAGTAACCTTGGGACTTACTTAGATTTGGTTTTATTTGTAGAGACTCTTATACGAGTTTTTATGTCACATACATTTTAGGGACATATGTCCCCCTCTTTACATTTGGTTGTATAACTTTGCTATTCGCGACTTTAGCGATGGTTATGTTATGAAACTTCTATTTAGACCTTGTATGTTTTGACACCTTTTAATTTGGATATCTTTATAACAGGTTCAGGTTTTAAAAATTACAGGTTTTTACCCAAATGAACTTATTACAAACATATCCATGTAGTTTTATTCTAGAATTACGTGTTTACTTTTCCGCAATGAATGAGGGTGTCACAGTTGGTATCAGAGCATATTTGCTCCCGACGCACGTTTGTGCACCCCCAATATAAATAACTTGACCTTAAAATAATAAACTTGAGAGATGGGTAGGATGGGTAGACTTAGGACCTTATGTTGTAGTCTCTTTGTGATTGCTATTCGTTAGGTGCTAACCAATGTTCTCTTTTACAAGATGGCTCCTCCAAGATCCGTAGATAATGCAATCTTGCAAGCTCTTACTCGATTCTTGAGAATCAAGAAAAACCAACAAGCTCCTCCTCCCCTCCTCGGTTTCCGGAAGGTGATAGACCCGGTTCTTACACTTGGGTGGCAAGTCAATTGACTCGAAACAAGACTCGAACTTATGGTGGTGAAGTAGACCCGGTGGCACTTACCGACTGGTTTCGGGAAGTGGAGAAGAGCTTTGTCTTGTATGATGTTCGTGAAGAGGACAAGGTGAAATTGGCTTCTCACTTCCTTGTGAAAGAAGCTGATAGATGGTGGACCATGACTAGTCCTACTTCCACTCTTGAGCCTGGTTTTGGTTGGGATCGCTTTAAGGATCTAGTTGAGACTAGGTACTATCCAAAAGAGCTGAAACAACAAAGGCTTAAAGAGTTTATGAATTTGAAGCAAGGAAGTCTTTCTGTCCAAGCCTTTACCGACAAGTTCAATGAACTTGCTCACTATGCTTCTAGACTTGTCAAAAATGAAGAAGAAAAGGCTTTCTTTTACCTTGACAAGCTTACTCCAAAGCTTAAGAGCTTGATCCGTAGGGATTCTACTTCCTTTGTCTCAATCTATGATGATGCATTATGGGCCGAGAGCTCTATTCGGGCTATTGATGAAGAGACTCGTGCTTCTCGTACTTCCCTTGGCAAGAGGCCACTCTACTCCACTTCTAGGCCTTATGTTGCTCCTTCTAGACCCTTTGTGCCTACTTCTTCCCCCTCTTATCCTAACAAGAAGAGGGTTGTTTCGAGTGGACAAGCAAATCAAGGTGCTCGTGTTCTATCTCCTAGCAATGACAAAAATCCTAAGGGTCGTATGTGCTATCATTGTAAGAAGCCTTTACATCCCGGAATTGGTTGCTTTGATAAGCAATTTGTGTGTTTCTCCTGCAACAAGCCTGGACACAAGGCTAATGAGTGTCTGAGAGGAAGACTACTACTACTCCCTGCTTTGTTCTGAGAGGCCGAGAGGTCGCATCTTTGTGATGAGTGTCTTGAGGCTGAGGCACACCCAGACATAGTCACTGGTACGTTCTTAATATTTGATGTCCCTTGTTTGGTTTTATTTGATACCGGTGCTTCTTTGTCATTTATATCGATGAAATTATCCGACAAGTTACCTCTTGAACCTTCACTTCGAGATAGTACATCAATATCTTTACCCTCCGGGGACATCTTCTCTTGTTCTTATTTTTATTCGGATGTCCCTGTAACACCCCCATACTCGAAGTGCCTTACCAGAACCACTTAAGGCATGGAAGTACTACTATCTCGGTTTCCCGAGGCAATGATAATAATAAGACAATAACGAAACATACTTAAAAGTAAATAATGTTTAAAGTGATTACATGACAACTCCAAAACTGATAAAAAGAAATACAAGATTCTCAGACGGTCTACTGTTAAAACTATCAAAGTTATAAAGTATCGTCGACACAATGAAGACTTCTAAGCGCCACGTGATGACTCATCCCTATTCCATACGCGTCATATCATACACGCTCAATAATCGCTCACCACCCCGAATGGATCACCACATTTTAAAACATTAAACGGGTCGATTAATCACATAATTTATATAAACCAACAACACAACAAACAACACAGCTCAAACAGTCACACACATAATCAAACCCACTCCAATCAATCTCCGTCACCGACTGTCCACTGGACCAGCCCTGCCAGTGGGGGACCGCAACCGTTCCCACCTAAGCCCCGCTCATCATACCGAGCGATAACCCTCTCCCATTAATGTGCACATCCCCTCCCGTGGCGGGTTCTACGGAGGGCGAAACTAGGGCGTGAAGCCACTCCCGCAAGTGACTCCACTCAGCCGAGATCGCATCTCGAGAACCAGAGACAAACAATCACAACCATCAACAGCAATCAATCAACAACCGTCATAGAACCAATACGATAATAATCAGCAATTACACAACACCAACAACCGTCTGAATCAATCAACAATCACTAACTACAGCACAATCACCACACATTATGTAATTAATACCGAGTAGGAAAACCCTACCCGGAACAAAGAACACAATCGGAGACGGTCTCAACAAATTTGTATCAAAATTCTTCTTCTACGAATCCTCCTCCTAACATATAATCACATAATTACTAACAATCACAAAACTAACACAAATCCCCAATTCCCAAAATTAGGGTTTAACCAACTTTGACGAAATACTATAAAAACGGTACGTAGATCTTACCCTCGACGCAAGGATCACAACGGTATAAAGAACGATGGAATCCGACCTCTCAAGCTCCGGGATTTGTCAACAACACGGATGAATGCGAAGAACGTAACTTGAATCTCCCTTTTAATGTTATTAGGTTTGTAAAAATGTATTATAAAAGTGACGGAAAGATTTATATATTAATCCGTGTTATTAACAAAAGCCATCGAATTATCACCCGCTAACCGAGCTACTCGATCGAGTAGCTGAGGTACTCGATCGAGTGCCCCCTTACTCGATCGAGTATCAAGGTTACTCGATCGAGTACCCAACAGGTCAGAAACTATTTTAAAGACGCAACTCACCCTTACTCGACAGAGTAAGGCCTATTCGATAGAGTACCCAGAGACCCATAAAACCATAGTATTACAGTCTTCCCTCCTTAAAAAGAACTTCGTCCCCGAAGTTCAACCCATACATAAAAACAACCATACTAACTCGACCAAGACACAACAACATAGCTAAGAACTCAAGAACTCGACCAAACATAAAACATGAACTCTTAACACCCACTCCACCAACTATGTTTACTTTCACAACATGACTCACGATATCGTATCTACCACATATATATCTCTCACGACACCAACTCCATACATAACCAACTACCATCCTCTAACGCTGCTAGCTCCATAATATCATCCACTATCAAATCCAATATCAAGACACTCATAGACATCAAATGGAATGTTACATTCTACCACCCTTAAAAGGAACTTCGTCCTCGAAGTTTACTCACACTCATAACCTCTTCATCCAACTGTCAACACTAGTGAAATATTCTCACACTCCTAAACATCATACTACTACAAGCTCGACCATGGCCTTTTAACAACATCAACCACAAAATATCTAACTTCCTTCTTTATGCTACACCAACACTCTACTGCGAATATACCACCATATGCACAACCATCAAAATCTCTTTTATCGCAGCCTACTCCTCTTAAGATAAATGTTACGTCATCGTAACTCACTAATACTAAATCCTAGCTATATCGTCTCATTATCCTCATCACCACCGCATGTCAAAGATAACGACCTATAATCTAAACACTCGACATGCATATATCCAAGGCTCTCTTACTTAAACATTTCTCATACCTCAAATCGCAACGGACACCACCTAACCTATACCATAAAACTCGTAGCAGAATCACCATACTAACTCTCTATTATTACTGCAAAACAACATACCTCTCTATGTAAAGCACCTATCTCCCAAAAGCATAACTCACGATCCACACTCGTTACGTACACTCACACTAGATCCTCAAGTTCTTTCCTTTCATTACCGCAAAACTCATACATAACTTAACATGACACCAATTCCCAATATCCTACACTCACTGTCTCAACAAAAGATTATGAACCACCTGCCGCTTTCGGATCATTACAACACATGTTCCACGAATCACTTGCCATGACTATGACTACCGATGCCTCATCTTAAAACAAGATCAAAATTACTGTAACAACTTCTCACAACTATGTCCCATCAACGGAATATCACTATACCATGACAACAACGAAAACATATACAACTCTATTTCATATCATACTCTACCCTCATTCCCAAACTTAACCTGGTAAAGAAAACATCAACAAACAAAACAACAGTCTATCTGTCCAAACTGAAATTCACAGGAAGCAACATTAAACAAAACAACAATCTATGTATGAATGGTACGTACTTTTGAAAACTTGTATCATAATCATCCCGCCTACTCCACCACAACCGGTGACGGCATCGCAACACCGCCACCAACAGCCACGCCGCAGTGCGAAAATACCCGCATCACAACACTATGTACCGTGCCCGGATCACCACCCGAGGCACAACAGCCACATCGATAGACATCACAACTGCATACAATTCCCATAAACACTGACATAGAATAACTTCTCAGACAAGAAAAACTTACTCAAATCCACTTTACTAAATCACAATGCAACATATTATATGAATTAAACAGATAATAACCTCATGAATATCATCCCCTTACCTTATCACGGAATAACATATATCATGAATGCATACAAGTATAACCAGTCACGCCAGATCACTCAAATTATTACCTTTTTGAATATCATTCAATTAGATTAGCGTACCAGACATGCATTACTGAAACATTCAAATAACAACTTTATGATAACCACACCATGTCACGTCTTGTGAGGTCAAAATCTCACACAAACATTTATATATGACATAGACCCATAATCACATCCACCTAGTCAATCCTGATCACGTAAGTTACCACCTGATAAAAGTTACCTCTCACCCGAGCTTAACTCGTATACTCCTCATAACATATTCTCCCTTTCGCATATCCATCACCCCCTGCCAATCGTAACCACACCATTAATACTCAACTACTAACAACCGCCTCATATAACCGCATCTTATACTCTCTCACAACCATACATATCAATCTGGTCTCTACAAAATCAACCTCTTTAGAATTGCTACCTTTCTAATATACCATCACCCTTAACCACTAGTCACAAACCATAACACTACCACTTTCCGGACATCAAACCTCTTATTACACTCATCTCTAAACATCACGATTTCTTTCCTATCTTTGGTTAACATCCCAAACAACGAACATCGAATCCATCAACAAAATTACCTCAACATTCTTTCCAATACTATCTTTATTTGTATCATCATCTAACTCTCCACCAAAAATCTCGTATCGTGCAAATACTCCACCAACTTCTTACTCCCTTAATTCCTCGAAACTCATGATTAATCATGTTGTCCTGAAACTTCTGTATAACCATTAACTTACTTACTCTTGATAGTATCATACATCTCGATGATTCCTTACTTTTATGTCACATAACTCCGGTGAACATTTTCTCAGCTTACTTTTGTCCTTCTTTTCTCTTTATACTCAACAATACCATTTAATAGTTCAATTCCTTATTCCTTTTAGCTAACTCTTTAGTAATCCAGTTACCCTTTCGTTGCTCCAAAACTCAAATTCCATTATTTTATACCGATATCATCTCACTCTTTCTTACCATGGATCTCCTCTTATTATGCTATCACTCACACTTGTCACTAATCTATCCATAAAATCAACGTTCACTGTCCAAACAATTGCATCTCCTTTGTACCTCTCTAGAAATCGAAATTCATTTCATATCGTTAATTGCCCAAGGAAATCTCACAGTAGTTCCATCTCTTAATAAACCAAATCTCCCAAACTCACTCACTGTGTACAAATATACCTCGCGACATGTCTCCATAAAGTTCACTGTATACCACTCTTCTCAACCCCTTTACAACGGACTTTCACCACATATATCCTTAACCCAAACGACTCCCAACCATCTCCCTCCATAATTCTTTACACATCTCAAGCTGCCACTATCCACATCCTTACTTTGAATCTTTTTATTCTCACGTTCCTTAGACCCACATCATCCCTTGCCCATATTCACTTGCTTTTACGTTACTCAACACACAATCATATCACTCATCTCATCCCAGAGAACATGCTCTATGTCTCAATTAAGCTATAACGATCTTTGTTTTCTTTTTCCACTATCTATCGCGACCATATATAACTCATGTCCTCCCACCGAACTCATACTCACCACAGGTGCCACTCCTTACATCATAAGATTGGGTAACTTACGCATCAGGATCAACATACATATAAAACAATGCATAAAGAAGCAAAATAACACTTTTGAATTAAACATGATATGCAACGAATTCAAAAGATAAGCATATGACCCGAATCATGGGTCACTAGATCGAGTACTGGCCACTCGATCGAGTAAGGGACTTACTTGATCGAGTAGGTGAAGGTCAGAAGCACGTAAAACAAATCACCAGGGCTACTCGATCGAGTAACTGACATACTCGATCGAGTTCCCCACTACTCGATCGAGTACCAAGGCTACTCGATCGAGTACCTACGCATTTCTCAGCACTGTCTAGTTTTCGTAAAATAGTCATAACTCACTCATTTCTTGGTCGTTTTGGGCATGTGACCTATCGTTAGAATCGTAAAAGAACAAGCTATCACCTCCAATTGGAATCACATTAAAATCATTTATGCATCTTAAGCTATAACAGTTTAAAGACAACCTCTTTATAATCGAAAACACAACTGCTTGATTTTACTTCCCAACAACTTAAACGACAACATGGTAAATGTTTTAGCAGGATTTTCAGTGATCTAGAGCGTCCTGCCAGGAATTTATATGTAGGGTGATCTAACTCGAATAACTTGCCTGATTGGAATAATTAAATGTAAAACAAACTAACAAATAATGACACAAGGATTTTATACGTGGAAAAACCCTGGGAATAAGGGAAAAAACCACGGGCACCAAGCCAGGAGTGATTGTTACTATGATTTTGGATAGCCTGACAGAGTATTGTTATATCAGGCGTGACAGGCGAATATATTGCTTAAGAATACAAAGTATATGAGTAAAAGTGATGATATCTCAGATGATCCTTCTTATCTTCCCTTTCTTTCTATTTATAGGTGGTTGCTTTCAATCCCTTTGTGCCGTTTAGGTTTTCCTGGTAAATAGGGAATGTGCCCTATTTACCCGGAGATGGTTGCTTCTTTCTTAGCCGTTGCTTTGACTGCTCCCTATATCTTTGCCTTCTGGAATAGGTCTTCCTTTTTTGTAGGGAACATATGAGACTGCTTGTTTGTTGCCTGCAATGGCCTGGTGCTTTATCTTTTCAGGCTGCTGGTTATTTCTCGCCTGTCTTCAATCAACTCCTGCTTAGTGCCTGTCAACCTTGGAGTAATGCCTGGTTTTGGATCTCTAGAGCCTGGAAGCTGTCTTTGGCGGTTGCCTGGCCTATATCGAGTCGGCAGATAATTTAGGGCCCAACAATTGCCCCTTATCTTCTTATTCCTTTATTGG
Organism: Silene latifolia; assembly: GCF_048544455.1. Taxonomy (NCBI): domain Eukaryota; kingdom Viridiplantae; phylum Streptophyta; class Magnoliopsida; order Caryophyllales; family Caryophyllaceae; genus Silene; species Silene latifolia. The sequence continues at coordinate 26,603,730 of NC_133533.1, read as the reverse complement.
GTCTGGCCAGGAATGAGGAGATAAAAATTTGGGCCAGGCAAGTGATTTGTGCAGGGACTTTCTATCGGATTCAGAATTTGAGTTTGCTTCAACTTCTTGTAACGGTTACTTGCCATAAATAGGGTAGGTTCACAAAACCCTAGGAGAGTCATGATTGATCTTAACCACTTGCTTTCCTAGCCGTTATGGTTTTGCGGCTATAAATATCTTGTTTGTTTCGTGTATGTCTTCACATTCCAATCTCTAACTTTCTTCTTTCTCTTTCTAAAAAATTCTTCCTTTGCAAAAATTCATCTTTTAGAAAAAATAATATATGGCTGGTGGCAGGAGAAGGACAGCAGCTTCAAAAGCTCCTGCTGAGGTTGAAAAAGTTCCTGTTGAAGTTGAAATGACCTGGCCGAGGTTGAGGGGGTCCCTGAAGTCATTCCCGAGGATGACGTGGTGGAGGTTGTTCCTCCTCCAGAGATTATGTCCATGTCTTATAAGGGGGTTGAGTATTCTCCTAATAAGGCTTTAGCAGTCTCTTTCCATGAGGCTAATCAATGAAACCCGCTTTTGAGCATTATATAAAGGGCGGGGTCTCATTCCTCATGGGGCCGAGGTTTGGATTCCCGAGAATGGTCCTATCGGGGGCTAATTGGAGTAGCCCGGGTTGGTTCTGTATTTTTGAGTGGGCTTTCCGGGGTGGTGGTCAACTTCCCCTTTCTCCTTTTATGGCTGAGGTGGTTAGGGCTATTAGGGTTCCTCCGTTTCAACTCATGCCAATGGTTTGGAAGATTGTCCATTCTATTGAGCATTTATGTTCTAAGCATAAGTTGGTTATTACTCGGATGATTTTAAGAATGTTTATCATCTCAAGAGTCATTCTCTTTGGGAGGTTCAATTTTCGAGTCGAGTCAAAGATGGCTCACCCGATCACCAATTTTGATTCAGGGGATGATAAAGGTGGCTCGGACTTATATGTTTATCAAGGCCGATTCAATTGCCCCTGACCTGGACTATCTCAATTATCCAACTGTTGAAGGAGGTAATCTTTCTTTCCTGCATAATTTTTGGTTTGGTAATAGTATTTTTTGGAGAGTTTACTTACTTTGCCCGTGTTTTCTTTTAGTAAATGATTGGGTGAATGATCCTGATCTTTGAGGGTGGTGACCGGATAGCGGCGTTTATGGCGTTACTGAAGAGGAGAGGGCTTGGCCTCGCCTGCCTGCAGGGCAAGCTGCTATGCCTCGTTTTAAGAAGGCTAAGTTGAGCACTTATAAGCCTGTGAAGAGCACTAAGGTCCCAGGGGCATCTTCATCAGGGAGTAAGTTCTTTTGCTTGTTTTGTCATTCTGTTTTCCTGTATTGGATCCATGCTTTTATTGCTGATTTTAGAAACTCGTCGTGCAGCTACCAGGGCTTCTGCCAGGATTGCTAGTTTTGGTCTGTCTTTGGTGAAGGCTGGGGTTTCTCAAATTACAGGGGAGAAGTCAAAGAGCAGTGAGGCAACGGGGAGTGATAGTGCTGTTCAAATTCAGGAATCTGTGCAGGGAGCTCAGTTGGTATCGCCTGAAAAGGTTGTGGATGAAAGTGATCGTCCTGAGAAGAGGAAGAGAGTGGATGAGCCTTTGGGAGGAGTTCATGAGGTCAGGGGAGTCAGGGCTCGTATGGATGAGGTCCAGTTTGCTAAGGATCAAATTCGGGCTCGAGGCTTTTGTGGTTGATGATCCTTATTTCAAGTATCGAGCGGAGGAGGCTTCGCTCGTGCTTTGGGCGCTATGTATCGTTCCGGGATTATCTTTGTAACCTGGTTACCATGCTTCAGGAGGTACATATTTTTTTGTCTTTGTTTGTTGTGGGTTTTTGTGTGTGTTTTCTTTTTTGGTGGCTTAGATGGGCATTTTCTTTTGTTTTTAGAATGTTAATGATGTCTTTGAGGAGTGCTGTCAACCGGAATCGATTCATGGTCTAAAAATGCCTTGGATTGGGAGGTACAAATCTTGAAAAAGGATCTTGACAAGTTTAAAGGCGATTTGGAGGTGTCCAAGGTGAGAATCATTCATTGAAGGAGGATAATGAGGCGGGGAAGGCTCGGTTCTTTGGTGGAGTCTGCTGGTGAAATCTGCTCGGGATGCTTTGAAAGCTCTTCGGCCAAGTTTGATATTACCCGGGAAGAATTGAAGGTGAAAAAAAGGCTATGCGGGAGCGATTAAAGGTAAATGAAGAATTGGCTGTGGAGAGGGACGAGGTTCGGCCGGGTATAAAGATGCTTTTTGTATTTCTTTGGCAAGGGTCGTGTGGATGCTATGAAAGAGCTGCTTTGAAGTCGAGCCTTTTGGAATCCCGATCGGGGAATTGGTGATCTCAATACCACGTATCCCGAGCTTTGTAAGTTGCATCTTTGATGAGGAGGTGGACTCTCCTCCATCTAAAGGGAAAAATAGTGATGTTGAAGGGGATGGAGATGAAGAAGAAGAGGTCAGGCGATGAGGGGATTGGCTCGCTCTCGTGTCCAAGGTGGCTTAGTTTGAAATATTTTTTATTTTTTGTTTGTGTTGTTTTGGCCTATTCAGGGGGGGATGTTCCCTGAACAAATGATTTAGGATTTGTTTTGGTTTTTGTTGGCTTTGCTGAATGAACGTGTGTTCTTTTTGCCAGGAAGGATGTATTCCTAGGTCGGTTTGAATATATATGTCCTTTCCCTTCTTGATTTTCTTTCTTTGTTTTTGACTCGGAATTTGTACCGTATATTCATGTGATATTTTTGTTAGAATAATGCCTGTCAGGAGGGCTTATGGCCCTCATTCCTGTGTTTATGGGGAATGGTGGCTTTTTCTGCCTGTCAGGAGGGCTTTTAAGAATGAGGGTGGTTGCCGGTCAGGAGGGCTTATGGCCCTCACTGTCGAGAGGGCTTTTTTGACAAGTACTATGGTCTATTCCACCTTTGTACTTGTCTTTTTATGTCTTGAGCTCGGTTTATTTTTCGGTCGACGGCGGTGCCAAATTAGAGCATTTTTAGAAATGCTTGTTCGGTTGGGTGGAGTGGCCCTCAATCCTGAACATTTGTTTAAGCCTAAAGTATAACATATAATAAGTGAAAAGAAGGCGTAAAACAAGTTTTCAGGATTTGAAATAAAGTTTTAGGTGAAATTAAGAATGATAGGCAAGTAATTTAGCACATAGCAGGTATGAAACTTAGCACATGTATATAGGGTGAGTAGTTTTACCTGCTTCTCAGATATGAAATAGTTTTAAGTGGAGAATGTTCCAAGATCTGGGGATCATTTCTCCTTCCAAAGTTTGTAGCCTGTAAGCTCCTTGTCCCACTATTGAATCAATTAAGTACGGGCCTTCCCATGTAGGGGCTAGTTTGCCTGCATTCTTTTCTCTGGTGTTGGGGAAAACTTTCCTTAATACCAGGTCTCCTTCTTTGAATACTCTGATATTGACATTTTTGTTGTAACTTCCGCTCTCATTGTCTGTTGGTAGGCGGCTATCCTGACTTTGGCTGCATCTCTCAGTTCCTCTGTTAAGAGTAGGTTATCTTGTAATAGGGGTCTGTTTTCTTCTATTGTGTTCAGGCTGCTTCTGGTAGTTGGCACATGAATTTCAGCTGGTATTACTGCTTCACAGCCATAGACCAGGGAATATGGTGTTTGGCCTGTGGCTGTTTTGGGTGTGGTCCTGTCAGCCCATAGAACTAGGGGAGCTCTTCTGCCCATCTTCCTTTTCTTCTTTTCAGCTTTTTCTTCAGGCAACTGATTACTACTTTGTTGCTTGATTAAGCTTGCCGTTGGCTTTAGGGTAGCCTGGTGTAGATGTGACTAAATTGATATTCCATTGTGCACGAGAAATTAGTTTGTTCTTTTTCCCACAAATTGTGTCCCATTATCACAGACTATTTCTGAAGGTATTCCATATCTACATATGATATTTTTTTTGATGAATGATATGACATCTTTTTCTTTGACTTGCCTGTAAGAGTCTGCCTCTATCCATTTGGAAAAGTAGTCAGTCATTGCTAGCATAAAGACTTTTTGTCCGGCGCTGAGGTAGCTTTCCTACTATGTCCATGCCCCATTTCATGAATGGCCGTAGGCCGAGATGGAATGTAGTAGTTCGATGGTTGATGGATATAGGGGAATGGATTTGACAGGCTTCACATTTTGAGTCAGTATGCTATGCGGTCAGCTCTCAGGGTTGGCCAGAAGTAGCCTGTCCTGAGAATTTTGCTTGCCAGGCTTCTTCCACCTTTATGATTTCCGCAGTAGCCATTATGTATGTCTTCTATAACCTGGCTGGCTTCATTTGGTTCCAGGCAACGTAAGTAAGGTCCAGCCTGAGACTTTTTAAACAAGATGTTATTTATAATGGTATAAGTGGATGCTTTGATTTTCGGGCCCTTGCCTCGTTTTTATTTGCGGGGAGTATCCCTGTGTAGGAACCAATCATAGTAAGGTTTAGTCCAGAATTTGTATCTTCCTGAATAGGACAAATTTGTTCGAGGCTTTTCTATGGTTGGTTCCAGTAGTGGACGATGGGTATTTTGTCAAACACAAGCGGGTGAAATTTGATCCCAGGCTGGCTAGGGCATCCGCCTGGGAATTTAAGTCCCTTGGTATTTGGTCAATGTCAAAGGTTTTGAATTTTTTGCAAAGGGTTTTGACATATTCCAAATAGAGTATCATTTTTGAATCTTTTGCGGTATATACTCCTTTAACTTGATTGGAAATTAAAAGAGAGTCGGTTTTTACCTTGAGGTTTGCTACACCGAGTTCTATACATACCTTTAATCCAAAGAATCGGGGCTTCATATTCACCTCATTATTCGTGGCTTTGAACTCACAACTAACGGCTGTGCAATCGGGTCTCCCTGTGGTGATTTTAGGACTAATCCTAGGCCAGTGCCTTTCATATTTGTTGCCCCATTTACATGGAGAATCCATTCTGGTCTTTTTTTGTGTGTCAAGAAGGTTGACCTCTTTTATGAGGTCCGGTTCTAGGGTAGGGTGAATTCGGCCACGAAGTCTGCTAGTGCACGAGACTTAATTGCCGTCCGGGTTCAAAGGTTATATCATAGGTGCTGATTTGTCTTGACCATTTTGCCATTACGCACGACAACTCGAGGCCTTCTCGGACGATTTGATAGGCAAGTTGGTTCTTACAATGATTGGGTGACTTTCAAAATAAGGTCGAAGTTTAGTACAGGACATTACTAAAGCAAGTACATATTTTTCAAGTAGGCCATACCTGGTTTCTGCATCTTGGAGACTTTTGCTTACATAGTAGACTGGATGTTGTTGGCCATCAATTTCTTTGGTCGGGACTCCACTTATTCTTTGTTTCTGTGGTGATAGGTAGGTATCGTCGGGGTTCTCCTTTATGCCGTTTGGCAAGTAACGGAGGTGTAGTCGGGTATGTTTTGAGTTCTGGAAGGTGACTCATGTTCGAGGCAACCATTTGAATGCTTTGTTCTTCCTGAGTAGGTCATAGAATGCCTTGCATCTTGCGATGATCTGAAATGAATCTATTCGAGGCTGCAACTCGTCTGTCGGTTTTGAATATCTTTGACTGACTTGGGGGATTCCAGTTCTAGTATGGCTCTTATTTGTTCTGGGCTAGCTTCTATTCCTCTTTTGGTCACCATATACCCCAAGAATTTTCCTGAGGATACCCCGAAATGGCATTTGGATGGATTGAGTTTCATATTGAAATCTTCCAGGATTTTAAAGGTGTTTCCAAGTCCCGACATGATCTTGACTTTCTTTGATTTAACTACCATGTCATCAATATAGACTTCCATGGTGTCCCCTATTTGATCTTTGAACATTGTGTTGACCAGGCGTTGGTATGTTGCCCTGCATTTTTCGGGCCAAAAGGCATTCTTTGTGTAGCGAGATATGCCTCTTTCTATGATAAATGCAAGTATGTTCCCGATCGGATGGGTGCATCTTGATTTGGTTGAATCCACTTGAGGCATCCATGAATGTCAGGAGTTCATGTCCTGCTGTGGCATCCACCATTGCATCTATGTGTGGGAGTGGAAATGGGTCTTTTGGACAGGCTTTATTGAGGTCTGTGTAATCTACACAGACTCTCCACTTGCCATTCTTCTTTTGAACCACCACTACGTTGGCTAGCCAGCTGGGGTACATGACTTCTCTTATCATCCCCATGTCTAGTAGTTTGTCTACTTCTTCATTGATGATGGCATGTCTTTCAGCGGCAAATTTTCTTCTTTTCTTTGGACGAGGCTTATAAGACTCATCAACATTTAGTTTATGTGTAATAATATTGGCATATATTCCGGTCATATCAAAATGTGACCAGGCAAAACATGAAGATTTACTTTTAAGAAAACTTACTAATTCGGCCTGATATTGTCGGGGACATCGAGATCCTACCGATACATGCCTGTCGGGGTACTCGGGGTCTAAAATTACTTGATCGGTTTCCATTTTGGTTTTACGCCACATGAGTTGTCTGACAGTCTTTGTAATTGCTAGGCGAGGGACTTACCTGTCTTGGAAGGCTTCAATGCCTCAGTATAACATTCCTGGGCAGATTTTTGTTCACCTTTAATGGTTGCTACTCCCCATTCTGTTGGTATTTTGATGCATTGGTGATAGGTAGAGGGTATGGCTCTTATGTTGTGGATCCATGGCCTTCCCAATATAGCATTATAGGATGACAGGCAGTCCAGGACTCCAAATCTTTCATATGAAGATACTCCTTCCACATATGTGGGTAGGTGTATTTCTCCTAGTGTGTTTCTTGTTTCTCCACTGAATCCTACTAGGACATTAGATTTCTTTATGATTTGGTTCTCATCAATCTTCATTGCTTTAAGGACATCGAGCATGATCAGGTTTACTGAACTGCCTCCATCTACCAGGATTCTCATGACACGTGCAGTCCCTATTTGCATGGTGATTACCAAGCTGTCATGGTGGAGGTCTGGAATGCCCTGCATATCAGTGTCGTCAAAAGTAATTTGAGGTAAATTGCTAGATTTAAAAGGAGATTTCATTTTTGACTCCCTGGCAATTTTCTTAGCAGCTGAACTGGTCAGGCCACAAATTTCTGATCCTCCATTGATGAATTTGACTTCATAAATGGGTGGTGCGGGGGTAGGTCACGTTCTTTTTGCCTTTCTGTGTTTCTTCTTGTTCCGTCATCTTCCTTGTTCTTTGTTTGCATCAAGTCTTTCGGTATCCTTTCTTTAGCGGGTAAGCCACTTGTCTCCGTAATCCCATGCATTCTTACATTGTGTGACCTATGTCCATGTGAAATTCACACCACCTGGTGGTGTCCTTTCTTGAGTTGGGGTTGTCTGACTTCTTTGGCCACTTGACAATGTCTCCCATGTGGTCAAGCCTCTTGATTAATCCTGCAATGTCAACAGAGAAGTTATATTCCTGGACAGGAGGATAAGTATAGGAGTTACCTCGTTGTTCATGTGTATAGTTGACTTCGATCTGTCGGGTCTTGCGTAGGAGATGGCACTGGAACTGCTTCCTTTGTTGTTAAAGCTTTTCCTGTTGGTTTTGTCATATCCGAGTTGTTGTCGCATTATGCGCCTTGTAGCCTTTGTCTTCTTCCGGCTGATATAGCCTATGGCTAATGCTTGGACATCTTCAAAGGTATGACAAGGCTTCATGGTCATTTCATCATAGAAGTCACTTTGTCCGGGGGTAGCCCTTGCAAAGCTTCAATGGCTGTTCCAACATCACATCCGGGATTGACACTTTTTCTTTGTTGAATCTTGTCATGTATGATCTGATTGATTCTCCAGGCTTCTGTTTAACCCTGTGCGAGGTCACTGGATCTCTTCTCTAGTTCCCTGCTGCTGGCAAATTGATGATTGAAAGAATTGACCAGGTCGCAAAGGACTTGATGCTTCCATTTGGCGGGTTTATGTACCATTGCAAGGCGTCCATTCGAGTTGTTCCAAATCCTTTACACATGCAGACTTGACGTAGTTCACTGGGAATTGATGCTGCCAGCATTCTTTGCTTGTAATAGGCAACATGGTTTTGTGGATCAGTGGTTCCATCATAGATTCTCATTGAGGGAATCACAAACTTCTTTGCGGTCTGTTTTTGCTATTTCATCCACGAAGGGAGAATCAACATAGCTTTCTGGATTTGCTTCTTCAATTGGGGTAGGAACTCCTGGGATCTTTTCAAATCTCTCATGAAGTTTTTGGATTTCCTGGAGCATAGCCATCATAATGGCTGTGTTAGTCTGATCTTGGAGTTCTTGATTTTGGAGTTCTCCTGAGTCCGTTTCTTCTCCTGCTTTGGATGGAGTTGGAGTACCAATATTGGAGAAGTCAATGTTCCTTATGATGGAGGAGAATGGTGTGCCAGGTTGGACTTTCAATTTTGATCCTGAAGCTTTTTCTCCCAACTGTATCTTTAGGCCGGATTCGATTCTTTCAATTTTGCCACTTGACTTGGCTGGATCATTTTTTGTTTCATTGTTCCATCTCCAACAAGCTGTTGTTTGGCAACTAATTGTTGCTCAATGCTATCTCCTGCCATTTTTTCTTAGTTTTTTGTGGTATTTTGATGGTGGGCTTTTGATTATTTTTGAGTTAGATGCCCCACGGTGGGCGCCAATTGTTTTAGCGGGATTTTCGGTGATCTAGAGCGTCACGCCAGAATTTATATGTAGGGTGATCTAACTCGAATAACTTGCCTGATTGGAATAATTAAATGTAAAACAAACTAACAAATAATGACACAAGGATTTTATACGTGGAAAAACCCAGGAATATGGGAAAAAACCACGGGCACCAAGCCGGAGTGATTGTTACTATGATTTTGGATAGCCTTGACAGAGTATTGTTATATCGGGCGTGATGAAAAATATATTGCTTAAGAATACAAAGTATATGAGTAAAAGTGATGATATCTCAGATGATCCTTCTTATCTTCCCTTTCTTTCTATTTATAGGTGGTTGCTTTCAATCCCTTTGTGCCGTTTAGGTTTTCCTGGTAAATAGGGAATGTGCCCTATTTACCCGGAGATGGTTGCTTCTTTCTTAGCCGTTGCTTTGACTGCTCCCTATATCTTTGCCTTCTGGAATAGGTCTTCCTTTTTTGTAGGGAACATATGAGACTGCTTGTTTGTTGCCTGCAATGGCCTGGTGCTTTATCTTTTCAGGCTGCTGGTTATTTCTACTTTGTCTTCAATCAACTCTCGCTAGTGCTGTCAAACCTTGGAGTAATGCCTGGTTTTGGATCTCTAGAGCCTGGAAGCTGTCTTTGGCTGTTGCCTGGCCTATATCAGGTCAGGCAGGATAATTTAGGGCCCAACAGTAAACAAAAACAACTCGATGCTCATAAAACCAGTATCCCTAACCACATGTTACTAACTTCAAAAGCCACGCAACAAATAACTCGATACACATATATCATTCAACTTACCATTCACATAGTACCCACATGTTTTTTTTATATAACTTTACGTAAACAACATCACAATTATATGACATCATGTATTATATTCACATGTTACTAGCATAACAACCTTATAAAATCTCTTCCATCACACAACACGCTTTAAAAAAATATATCATATTATCATGCAACAATTATCATCTTTTCCACCAATTATTCATGCTCTTACTCAACTTTCAGCTATATAAACTCGTACAACACTACCAACAACATATATGTATACATAACTCTATGTATAACTCAAATCAAACAAATTTTCTTTCCGTATTTCTATAATGCCATATCGTAAAACAACTATCATGCTTTCAATCAATAACTTACGAAATCACATCATCACCACCTTTTTCTACACATTCCCCATTCTCAACATACATACATCCACTGATTCATGCCACACATCACTACATAGATACACAATGCACAAGGTAAACACATAGCGATCCCGACTCATATCCCATAGTGACCGGTTCAAAATTGTAGAGCGAGTTCGCGACTTTAGAACGTCTCCCAAGCCTTTGCATTAGCTCCTACAACCTTTACCCCGGGTTCATTTTAACTGACTCCCTATATTCATTAGGTTCATTGGTTACAGGTTTCAGGATCGTCGCTCTGATACCATTTTGTAACACCCCCATACTCCAAGTGCCTTACCAGGACCACTTAAGGCATGGAAGTACTACTATCTCGGTTTCCCGAGGCAATGATAATCATAAGACAATAACGAAACATACTTAAAAGTAAATAATGTTTAAAGTGATTACATGACAACTCCAAAACTGATAAAAAGAAATACAAGATTCTCAGACGGTCTACTGTTAAAACTATCAAAGCTATAAAGTATCGTCTGACACAGCGGAAGACTTCTAACTGCCACGTGATGACTCATCCCAGCTATCCCATACGCGTCATATCATACCTGCTCAATAACTGCTCACCACCCCCGAATGGTTCACCACAGTTTTTAAAACATTAAACGGGGTCAGTACTAATCACACAATTTATATAAACACACAACACAATAAACAACACAACTCAAACAGTCACACAAACAATCACACCCACTCTAATCAATCTCCGTCACCGACTATCCACTGGACCAGCCCTGCCAGTGGGGGACCTCAGCCGTTCCCACCTAAGCCCCGCTCATCATACCGAGCGATAACCCTGTCCCATTAATGTGCACATCCCCTCCCGTGGCGGGTTCCACGGAGGGCGAGACTAGGGCGTGAAGCCACTCCCGCAAGTGACTCCACTCTGCCGAGAATGCATCTCGAGAACCAGAGACAAACAATCACAACCATCAACAGCAATCAATCAACAACCGTCATAGAACCAATACGATAATAATCAGCAATTACACAACACCAACAACCGTCTGAATCAATCAACAATCACTAACTACAGCACAATCACCACACATTATGTAATTAATACTGAGTAGGGAAAACCCTACCTGGAACAGCAACACAATCAGACGATCTCAACAGCTGTATCAAAATTCTTCTTCTACGAATCCTCCTCCTAACATATAATCACATAATTACTAACAATCACAAAACTAACACAAATCCTCAATTCCCAAAATTAGGGTTTAACCAACTTTGACGAAATACTATAAAAACGGTACGTAGATCTTACCCTCGACGCAAGGATCACAACGGTATAAAGAACGATGGAATCCGACCTCTCAAGCTCCGGGATTTGTCAACAACACGGATGAATGCGAAGAACGTAACTTGAATCTCCCTTTTAATGTTATTAGGTTTGTAAAAGTGTATTATAAAAGTGACGGAAAGATTTATATATTAATCCGTGTTATTAACAAAACCCGTCGAATTATCACCCGCTAACCGAGCTACTCGATCGAGTAGCTGAGGTACTCGATCGAGTGCCCCCTTACTCGATCGAGTATCAAGGTTACTCGATCGAGTACCCAACAGGTCAGAAACTATTTTAAAGACGCAACTCACCCTTACTCGACAGAGTAAGGCCTACTCGATAGAGTACCCAGAGACTCATAAAACCGTAGTATTACAGTCCCTATATCGATAGTGGAATCTATTTTCCCGGCTAATCTCCTTCGATTTCCACTTGGGGAGTTTGATGTTGTTTTGGGCATGGATTGGTTATCTACTTATCATGCTCGATTTGAATGTCGAGATCAAAAGATTGTTCTTAAAAGCCCTTTGGGTACTCGCGTATCTTATCAAGGGGTTAGAAAGCAAACAGGTGTGAAGTTGATCTCAGCTATGAAGATGGTGAATGCTTTGAAGAAGGGTCATCAAACATTCCTATGTGTAGTGACTACTTCTAATTCTCCTTCTCTTCCTCCCTTGAAGGATGTTCCCATTGTTTGTGAATTTTCGGATGTATTTCCCGATGAATTACCCGGGATTCCTCCTAAAAGAGATGTTGAATTTTCTATTGACCTAGTTCCTGGAACCGGTCCTATTGCTAAAGCTCCTTATCGTATGGCACCTTCCGAATTGAAGAAGTTGAGAGTTCAACTTGATGACTTGATTGAGAAAGGCTTTATTAGGCCTAGTGCTTCTCCTTGTGGTTCCCCCGTCCTCTTTGTGAAGAGAAAGGATAGATCTATGCGACTTTGCATTGATTATCGTGAACTCAATCGTGTGACAATCAAGAACAAGTATCCTCTTCCACGAATTGATGATCTCTTTGACCAATTACGTGGTGCTTCTACTTTTTCCAAGATTGACCTCCGATCGGGTTATCATCAAATTCCGGTGCGTGAGTCCGATATTCCTAAGACTGCTTTCAGCACGAGATATGGTCATTTCGAATTTAAAATGATGCCTTTCGGATTGACTAATGCTCCGGATATCTTCATGGATCAAATGAATCGTACCTTTAGTGAGTACCTCGATAAGTGTGTGGTGGTGTTCATTGATGATATCTTGATTTTCTCAAAGAATGATGAAGAACATGCCCTACACCTCCGTATCATCTTAGACATTCTACATCGTCAAAAGTGGTATGCTAAGTTCTCGAAATGTGATATTTGGTTGCATCAAGTAACTTTTCTTGGACATGTCATATCCAAAGATGGTGTTATGGTAGATCCTTCTAAGATTGAGGCCGTTGTTGATTGGAAGAGTTCGAAAAATGTGACTGAGATTCAAAGCTTTCTCGGTTTGGCGGGTTATTACCGTCGATTCGTGAAAGATTTCTCTAAGTTAGCTAGACCGATGACTCAATTGTTGAAGGAGGAGTCAAAGTATGTGTGGACCGATGAGTGTGAGAATGCCTTCTTAGAGTTGAAGACTAGGTTGACTACCGCTCCGGTGTTGACCTTACCTGAGGATGGTGTAGACTACGTTGTTTATTGTGATGCTTCAAAGCATGGCCTAGGTTGTGTCTTGATGCAAAATCGAAGGGTTAATGCTTATGCTTCTCGACAGCTGAGGGTTCACGAGGTGAACTATCCGACTCATGATCTTGAATTAGCCGCCATGGTATATGCCTTGAAGACATGGAGGCATTACCTTATTGGAGTTCATTGCCACATTTATACCGATCATAAGAGTTTGAGGTGTGTCTTTACCCAGAAAGAATTGAATATGAGGGAAAGAAGATGGCTAGAGTTGGTGAATGATTATGATGCCGAGTTGATTTATCATGAAGGGAAAGCAAATATGGTGGCCGATGCTTTGAGTAGGAAGACTAGTCACTCTTTGAGCACTATCCGTGTGTTACCTGATGAACTTACCACGGAATTTCAAAAGTTAGGGATAAGCCTTGTTGGGAAGGGCTTTGACTATCTTAGTGCCTTGAGTGCAGAACCCGACTTTTACCGTGAGATCCGTACGTGCCTACCTGAGGATGCTACTTTCAAGTCCATTCAAGCAAAAATCCAACTTGGGCAAGCTAAGGATTGTGTGGTGGATAGTGATGGATACCTTCGTTACCATGGTAGGATGTATGTTCCGAGAGTAGCCGAGTTGAGGAAGAAGATCCTTGATGAAGCTCACCTTTCTCCTTACTCTATTCATTCTGGTGGTGACAAGATGTATAAAGACTTGAGATTACAGTTTTGATGGCCTAGGATGAAGATTGATGTCCTAGAGTATGTTAGCAAGTGTCTTACCTGTCAGAAAGTGAAGATTGAGCATCAGAAACTCGGGGGTTTGCTACAACCTTTGGATGTTCCCCTTTGGAAATGGGAGTCCATCTCCATGGACTTTGTGATGGCTTTATCTAAGACTGCTAGCGGAAAGGATGCGGTTTGGGTGGTTGTAGATCGACTGACCATATGTGCTAGGTTTATACCTATCAAGGAGACGTGGAGATTAGATGTCCTAGCTAGTGCCTACGTGAAGGAGATAGTACGCTACCATGGAGTGCCTAAGGATATAGTTTTAGATCGTGACCCGAGATTCTGTTCCCGTTTCTAGACTGCTTTGCAAGAAGCCATGGGTAGTAAGCTACTGATGAGTACCGCTTTTCAAGCCGCTACAGATGGACAGACCGAGAGGACTATCCAGAATTTAGAGGACCTCCCCGTGCTTGTGCTTTAGACTTCCACACTTCTTGGGAGAAGTGCTTACCTCTTGTTGAATTCTCCTATAACAATAGCTATCATACTTCTATCAAGATGTCACCTTATGAAGCTTTGTATGGTAGGAAGTGCCGTAGTCCGGTCTGTTGGGATCAAGTCCAGGATGCTCATGTGTTGGGACCCGATTTGGTGACTGAGACCATCAATCAGGTTCAGATCATTCGAGAGCGTATGAAAGCCGCTCAAGACCGACGCCAAAATCGTATCTTTGATGCCATCGTCGACCACTTGCCTTTGAGGTTGATGATCGAGTATTCCTTAAGGTGTCACCTATGAAAGGGGTGAAACGTTTTGGTGTGAAAGGAAAGCTGAGTCCCAAATACATTGGACCTTTCCGTGTGCTTGAGAAGATTGGTCCCGTTGCTTACCGTTTAGAGTTGCCCCCGAATTTGAGCAAGGTTCATAATGTCTTCCATGTATCTCCGTTGAGGAAGTACATTAGTGATCCGAGCCATGTTATTCAAGAAGAAATCCCAGATTTGGAACCTAACTTGGCTTTAGAAGAAAGGCCGATCCGAATCCTCGAAAGGGCAAACAAGCAACTTAGAAACAAAGTGGTGCCCCTATTTCGTATCCTTTGGCGTTGTGGAAATGTCGAAGAAGAAACTTGGGAGCCTGAATCTTCTATGTTAGCTAAATATCCCGAACTCTTCTCGTGAGGTACTTTCCGTTCCTTTATCTAATCCTTGTGAGTTTTAGCTATCCTTTCGAGTGTTCCTCTCCTTCCCTGGAATATTCTCCGCATTAGTAGTCATTGCTTAGTTGTATAAGAACCGTAGTTAGAGTTTAGTCATGATTAGTGGAGTCATTATCCTTATTGAAGAGTTTCGACTAAAGGTTTTTGAAAATGTTTTAATGTTTTCCCACTGGTTTTAACGTCAATGAGTGTTAAGGCTCGTTATTGGAAACGTCCGATAATTAGTTTTCTCAGTTGTTGGCGTAAAAATGTATTTTTGTTCTGATTTGGAATGTTGGTGTTCTCGGGCGACCGACGAGGATATTTCCGTTCCATTGAAAGGACACATATATTTTCATAAGTTCATGTTTTGAAGATGTTGATTAATTGATTTAAAGAGAAAGACCTACATATATATACAATGTTCCTTCTTCTAAGTTTAGGGGACGAAACTTCTTAAAAGGAGGGATGATTATAACACCCCGTAAATTTGAAGACCTTTATTATATTTTAAAAGTAATATTTTAATCCATTTTAATTTTAATATTAATTTATTTGAAATAATAATAATTTGATAAAATATAATTTTATTTTAGTTTGAAGTAATGTAATCACTTTTGATAGTTTAGAAATGTTTAAAAGTAATTTAAACTATATTTAAACCTTTTACTTTGATAAAATAGATTTCTGATAAAAGTCGTAATATTGGGATTTTCCCATTTCTTACGGTCGTTGGGTAAACGAGTTTGGATATTGGGCATATGAGTACTTAATCTTTTAGTAAAATCGTGTTTAAGAACTTTAATATTCTCGGAAATCGCGTTCGACGAATATTTCTAATTACCGTCGAAGCAAACCCAAAACGTAAACAATTGACCAACCTCCCCATGCCATTTGGACCGGCCATCTCCCTCCATTTGTCTCCTCTTTCAATTTTCATTTCCTCCATTCTCAATTTATCTCCTCCTTCTCTCAAACAACAAAAACCTACCAAAAATCCTCCTTACAAACCCTAAATCCTTCATAATTCCTCCATTTCTCCACCAAATTTCATAAAAATTATATGCTTGGAATCCTCTTTTCATTCCTCATCTCCTAGTAAGCTTTATTTTCATTTCCCCTAATTTTTGTTTTAAGGCTCATCTTTTAGGGTTTCGAATTTAAGCTTAATAATTGTGTTTTTGTTGTTCTTATAGGTGAAGAATTTGAAGATGAGTTAGGTGACTCATATGTGGTTGAAGATGAAGAGTAATTTTGGGTTTTAGAAGCTTTCTCAAGTTATTACTTGTCTCTTTGCTAGCTTAAGGTAACTATTCCGAGTTACTCGACGATTTAATGTCACATAGATGTTGTGTTTGTTGTTTGTTAAGTGTTTAGGTGATTGATAATGTGTTAGTTTCGTTTTTCACATGACTTGTGTTGTTAAAGTTTACTAATTTGTGGTTATTTCATATACTTGAGTATTGAAACGAAACGGGTATTGTTGATTGTTGCTTGAGACGGTATTAAATTGAGCTTGAAACGGATTTTGGTAGGGAAAAAGGGAAAAGGGGTGGAAAAACCGCCCAAAACAGCCCATAAAGGGGCGCAGCAGACCCGGCAGGCCCGGTGGGTCCGACCCGGATTTTGACCCGTCACTTTGGGTCGGGTCTTGGGTCTATTGTTTGATGTTTTGGGCCTATGGTTCATGTTTTGAAGTATGTTGGTATTTTGGCATGTAGGGAATTGTTTAAGCTAATATTTCCGTTGAATTGGTTATTTTATAAGTTGACATATTTTCTCTATGTCAATTGTTTTCACATGATAGAAATTAAAAATGGCAAGAGTATGACATTGTGGTAAATTCCGTGATGTGGGCCAAAATGGGCCAAGACTCAGAGCTGGGCCAATTTGACCAAATGAGTTTGGTCAAGCTAGGTTTAAACCGGTCAGCCTCAATTTGACCGATGACCCGTCGCGGGACTACGGTCGAGGATTTGTCTTTGAGTATGATTGTCTTTTCATATGTTGGTTGTTGGATGAATTGGTTGCCTTATACTTGAGTCTTCTTGCCTTGTTGCCATTTTAGCTTGTCCTCATGAATTATGAGATTAACGGTTCATTTGAGTTTTGGATTACTAATGAGATTGTGGATATTGTTGGATTGTCAGCTGAATTTACGTTTTTGTAGTCTTTCACAAGGAAGAATGTTATTCTAGAGTCCTTGATTTGAGTATAAGTATTTATGTTGCCAGTTTGGACTCTTTGCCCTTCTTATGGTTAAGTGGGTGTCCTACTTGTCTTGTGTGGTGTTGGTATCTTAGACCATCGTCATAGATAGGCCCTTATAGTCTTTGACGAGTGTATGTTCACCGCTTAATAGCCTTTGTGTCTTAGCTTGGTGGGTTTATATCCAAGTTAGGGTATGACTTCTTGACGTACTCTTAGAAGTATGTAGTCAGCTTAAGTACTAGGCAACCCTTTGGTGGACTCCTTAGGGGTACTCATGTGTTGTTATCATGGGTCTTGGATGCGGTAGTTTTCCGCATGTCGCTAGGTCTGCGCAGGTTTAAGACTAGGGTGTTTACCTTACCTCGTGGTATAGACTCGAGTTAAAGAGTGACTATTGACTGTACTAGGAACTTATGCCTGTCTCTAGATATATTGTCCTTTCTTGTTTGATGATTCTATGAATCATAGAAGGTGAGATGCAAGCCGGCTATGGTTGATAGAGTTTGCATTCCCGGATGTTATGTGATTCACATGATAGTGTAGTATGAGTCGCTCTTAGTATTCACATGCTAGGACTATGTGTTGTTATATTGTTGTTCACATGATAAGCACGATTGTCTACCATCTATATGCTAAGGCTATGTGTTATTCATATTCATATTCTTATGTTTACATGTTATATTAATTATGACATTTCGTGGCTGGGAGAACTCGGAGTTACTCCCCACTGACTGTGGCTTTCGTATTTGTATAAAATGCGATCGACAGGTATGGTGATGCTTATATGGGGTTTATGGACGAGCTAGCGAGCAAAGTAACCTTGGGACTTACTTAGATTTGGTTTTATTTGTAGAGACTCTTATACGAGTTTTTATGTCACATACATTTTAGGGACATATGTCTCCCTCTTTACATTTGGTTGTATAACTTTGCTATTCGCGACTTTAGCGATGGTTATGTTATGAAACTTCTATTTAGACCTTATATGTTCTGACAACTTTCAATTTGGATATCTTTATAACAGGTTCAGGTTTTAAAAATTACAGGTTTTTACCAAAATGAACCTATTACAAACATATCCATGCAGTTTTATTCTAGAATTACGTGTTTACTTTTCCGCAATGAATGAGGGTGTCACAATAAATATGATGAATTAATGAAGAACTAATGACGGACAAACAGGTGGGAATATATCAAAGATCGAATTCCAGAAATTCAATATGAAAGAATCGAATCCCTACAACCCGGATTGATTTTAATGACGAAAACACGCAAATATTGGATTATAAGGGATTTAAGTCGGGAATTAACGATGAATTATATACTAACAGTGGTTAACAATGAACAATAAACGAAAGAAAATAACCGAATAATCAAAAGACGAACTGCGGCAGCCTCACGAAGTGGCGCAGTAGGTGCTGCGTCCCTTCGAAGAGGCGCAGCAGTTGCTGCGTCCTTTCTCGATGGTTGTCCTCTGATAATCCGTAAAAGGGTTTTAAACATAGTTTTACAAATCGGTTTTTAGAAGTACTTTCGACATAAACCTTACAATATGATTATAAAATGTAAATAACAATAATGAAAAGAAGGATTTACACCCTCAGACTTACATGTTTGACGAAACGAGATGAACTAAGTTTATGATTAGTGATGCTCGACTCGAATGTAACGAAAGTGCCCTCGTAAGAGGAAAACGATTAAGATTTATTAAGTTGATTATTGTGGAGTTGGTCAAATTGGTCGGTCATGCAAACGAGGATGGTACTCAGAAGGATCCGAGCTTACGTGGTCGAAAGTTCAAGCACGTAGACGCTAAAAAGTAAGAACGTGGTCTAGAATGCAAAGGGATAAGAGAAGGGCGGACACTCGCGTGAGAAATATGAGGAACGAAGGTCCCTATTTATACTAATCACACGACGGAATTAGGGTTTTCGGAGAGAATTTGGAAGTGAATCTCGAAAAGATATGAAAAGATACGAAAAAAATGCAGAAAAGGACCTGGGAAGAGGCGCAGCAGGCACTGCGTCCCTTGGAAGAGGCGCAGCAGCTGCTGCGTCTGTTCCGAGGTGGTTTCCTCCTGCGGAAGAAAGATTTCCGTGTTTAGTTTATGGAATAACGGATTAATCTTATTTTCCTTAATATTTTGTGTGAATAATACGGGAAATTCTTTACGAAAGATTAAAATATTGTGAAATATGGAATAGAAATATCCGGAACATTCCAGAACATTCCGACTCGGGATTTAGCGGTTATCAGAAAATGAAGACGGTTTTAGGCCCGGACTCCAAATGTACTCTAATTATTATCAAAACGACCGTATCGGCACGTAGATGACAATTAATAGGTAGACACCAGTGTTTGAGCAATCATTTGACGATAAACTTACGAACTGTCACAAATCGTTCCGCGTACCAAACATGCGGCCCAATCTTCACCGGGTGGTTTGCGGGAGGTGCAGAAATGAAGTATCTACAGAGCCCCCACTTTGACTGAGGCTTGGACAAGGCGAAAGTCAAAGTATAGCCATCAGGTCAATCGAAGATTACAACCTGACGACTATGGCGATGCGAGGCGGCTCAAGGGGTCTGAACCAAGGACCTGTCGTCGGGAACATTTTAGAGTCTGTCGATTATCGGGGAGGGTCGTTTAAAGTCCATTAGACTACGTAAGGAAGCTCGCCAGCCATAAGAAGAGACCATACCTGAAACTTCTTTCTCAAGATGCTTCTGGAGGTGCATAGGAGCTAAGGTGAAGCGTAGGAGCTAAGGGTAAGCATATGAGCTAAGGGTAAGACCTAAAAGATATATAAGGATTGTGCTAGGGTGTGAGACCCTAAAGGAAAGCATCGACGAGAAGGAGGCCAAATATAAGTTCAACTTAAGGGGTAATCAAGGCTCGAGTGTAAGAACTCTGCCGGTCTAGGAACTTCTGGAGAACGACACCTGTATCGCACTCCGCGGGGAAACAAGAAATATCATGAATAGCGAGGACACAAGCGGGAACTGGCAGGGAGAAATCTGCTTGGGGTCGTCTTCAAACAAACTTCAGAAGAACTCGAGAAGGACGATTGTATGTCGTGAACTCTCGTTTGGGAAAACCTTATCGGGAATTCATCTCCATGTCTCGAGAGGGATTGTCTATCCACTTACTCTCGCTGGGGGAATATAATGAAGGCGTGTCGAAACACCTGTCAGAGAATACTTGCTCGTTGTGACAAGGAAGGTCTTAGAAGCAATAAAGAACGTACGGTAGTCCAGCGGTTGGCTTAGAAATGCGGGTCCGAGCGAAGAATAATCGTCAAACGGACCAGAAATAAATGGCATCGGGGAAGAGGCGCACCAAAGATGGGCCCACAAATAACGAACTCATAACGAATTTTTGAAAATTCGTATGAAGGGAAGTTTAGGAAGAGGCGCAGCAAGAGCTGCGTCTCTTGGAAGAGGCGCAGCACCTGCTGCGTCTATTTCTGAGGGTGTCTTTCCTGCGTAAAAGCGTGATGAAACATGGGTTCATTTCATTTGTTTCGAAACACAATTCCTCAATTTCTCTCTCAAATCTCAACCTTTTCTGCCAAAATTTGACCCAAAAGCTTGCATCTGCCATGACTAATCTAGGTATGTTATATAATTCTTGGATTAATCTTCTATAATGGACGAATTGGATCGACAAAATTTAGGGTTTTCAACCCTAAAATGTCGAAAATTTGGGGCTTTCCCCCCAAATGATCTTGCCTTGTAAAATTGACCTTGTAAATGGCTAATTGGTAGTATAAGGATCATAACCATGTATTTGTTTCGAATTTTCATCGAGTTTTGGGCATTTGAGTTAAATTGTGACGGTTTCACAGCTAAACCGTAAATTGCTTCGAAATTAGCCTTAGGATTGCCCGTTTGCGATGAAACTTGACATTTGGAAATCCTTGGATGATGGGTAAACTTCCTACCATCTCGGAATTTTGGTTTGTGATGGCTTTTTCAGGACACTTTTCTAGGGCATAATCGTCGTTTTTTTTTGGTAAAAGGTAAGCTTATATTAATAAGAAAACCAATCATACATCGTTCAAAGCCCACTGACTAACAAAGCCCATACATTTTCAACAATTACACAAACATCTGCGAATTAAGGACTAAGACTGAAAAAAGAAAATCAGTTTAGTCAATTCCAATTCTGAGATCTTCCACAATGCCACGGATCATCACAAAGTGCTGGGACTCTCCCTTCTAATCTTCCCATATTCCTATTCCACCAGATTGCATAGATCAGTGCCAAGTATGTTTCAGCAATCTTGTTTTTCTGCGCTGGTGTTCTGAATCTCCTACTGATCCACCATTCAATGAAGTCATGACTAGGTAGATGGCAACCCAGTCTAGCAGACATCAAGAGAAGGCATTTCTGACTAAAAATACAGTTGAAGAAAAGATGGTGGTGAGATTCTGGCAGAGTACCACATAAAGGACAAGTCTCATCCTCTATGATCCCCATTTTATTCAACCTGTCACGAGTGAGTAATCTATTCTGTGCCACAAGCCATCCTATAAAACTATGTCTAGGTATAGCTTCCTTAACCCAGACAAAAGTGGACCATACAACCTTCTCAGAAGCTGGTCCCAACCAATTATAACCCTTACTGATGGTATAATCCTGATTACCTTGTAACCACCAGTCACCAGCAAAACCAGGTAACAGAATGTCCTTGATCTTGCACAACTTCCTCCATGCCCAACTACCATTCTGATTTGGTGAATAAGTCTTCCAACTAGCCTGTTTCATAAAAATAGAATGAACCCATCTAACCCACAGATGGTCCTTCTTCTGAGCTAACCACCAAACATATTTACCCAAGGCAGCTTTGTTCCATCTAACGAAACGCTGTCGAAATTTTGACTCGAACCCATGACTAGGCTTCAACTTAGGCTTGACTTAACCCAAATTACCACATGAGTGATCGGGTTTGTGGGAATACGGCCAAACATGGCGAGAAAAGAGCGACTTCGAGGCGTCTAAAACTCGAAAATCCCCTAATCAAGGTTCGTCGTCACTTGACGCGACCTACAATTACTTTAACATTGCAGGTGACGAGGCTTCTACTTCTGGGAGAGCTCCCATGGACATAGACACAGCCGTCGACGCTTCTCGTGCTCTCGAGGAAGCAGTTGCTGAGGACGAGGTGGAGGAGGAGGAGTCCCCGAGGCGGGCCAACGTTGGGCGAGGCGGTCGTCAGCTGAGAGGAGCACTTGCGTGGGCTGAGACCTGGGACAGCAGGCACTTGCTTTGGGCTGCGGAGGGTCACCTGTCCTATAGGACGGTAAAGAGCTTGGTAATCTTGGATTTCATTTGCTCATATCTTTTCCAATTTAATTCAAATTAAAGATAACTCTTGTTTCAAATCACAATAGGAGGCCGGGAACATCAGATTGTTCCCGGGCTACACGACGGCAATGGAACGCTACGAGAGGTTGTCGGCGGAGGAGCGAGCCATGATCGAGCGGGGAGCATTCGGCGCCCTGGGGCAGGCTTGGAGGGATATCGCGAAGAGGAAGCTGCGGGCTAACCTTAGCCTGGTCCGTGCTTTCTTGGACCGATTATGGGATACGACTTCCACTTTTCACATGCCTTTTGGTGAGGTGGGAGTCACGTTGGAGGACTACAACATGATCTCTGGTCTGCCGTGTGGGACCGAGGCGGTAGAGTGGCCCGAGACTGCCATGAGGGTGGACTCGGCCGAGGCTAGGAGGTTGATCGGCTGGAACTTGGCGCCGAAGGCCGCTGCGCAGCGGTCTGTTTGATGCCCGTTCTAAGTCCGAGACTACTTTGCGGGGAAGACCCCGACGCTGGTGGTGATTGACAAGAGGGAGACGGCTTCTTCTCCCTGTACAGCTGAGCAGAGGGCCCGTTTGTGGCTTTGGTGGTTTCTGTCTTCGATCTACCTCAGAGACAAGGGAGAGAGACTGTCGACGAAGCTTCTTCCCTTTCTTTATGACTTGAGCTCCCTAGGACGTTGGGACTGGGTCACTGCTGGTTTTGCGGTCCTCATCTGCTTCATGAGGGCCATGGTACGTCCGGAGTTGATGGAGAAGGGGACTTCTCCTGGTGCTGTCGGCCCTGGACTACTAATGGAGGTATGAACCTTCATTCAGACTAAAATAACTTCTTTTCTTTACCGAATTACGAAAGATCATTATTGACCATCTTGTTTCACAAGCGTGGGTGTACTCCTACTTTCCGAGCCTCTCGCCCAAGAGGACGAAGCCGCTGAAGAGGGCCTATCCCGTTGTGAGGGATTGGGTGATGTGTCGCACGAGGAGCAAGCGTTCCTCTCACGGTGTCTACCGGCGGGACGTGAACGCTCTTCAGCTGGACAGCTTGAGCATCTCACTTATATTCGTTTTGCTTCTTTATTACTTTTTGCCGGTCATAAGAATGATTTCTTGCTTGTCTTTTCCCAGTAGGTGCCTAGGCCTTGGGCGGAGTACGTTGGCGCTCCTCCTTTTGTGGTTGAGGTCCTTCGGCCCAGGAGCTCGAGCCGGGTGCTGCTGAGGACGTCGATGGGTCCTGTTTGGTACTTGGGCGAGCGCTTGGCTCGTCAGTGCTCTCGGGACGTCTTGACGGTTCCCATCGATCCTCCTAGCACGATGTTTTGGGAGCCTTCTGAGGCTGAGAGGGAGTCTGACTTGGCTGGCGTTGGTGGTGACGCCGTTCTGCTTCCTGGTGAGGACTACTCGGCGTTCCTCTACGGGAGGTTGGCGTACTGGCCGGTTGTGGTGAGCATTTACTCTCCTTATGTTCATTTCGAAAGCATGATGAATGATCATCGATTTAATGGTAATCCTTTGTCTTTGCAGGAGGTTGAGGCGGTGGTCATCGAGCCCCCAGAGTACCCCAAGACTCTCGAGTACACTGACGCGACCGGGAGGACGACGATCTCCGAGCTGCGTGAGTTTGACGTGGCTGTGACGGATCTTTGGCTTGGACGAGTGGCAGCATCTGATTCGGAGAGTGAGCCTCTAATTTGTATGATTTTTGTGTAAGAACACATTTGATTGAACTTATCCAATTATTGAGAACTTCTTATTTGAAAATGCAGGTCGAGCCGTCTCGGTTTGTGGCGTTATGGAGGGTAGCCAACCGGCTACGAGCTACTGCCGTCGAGGCACTTGTCGGCGGTCGAGGTCGTCAGGTATGAACCTTTCGTCTACTTCATTTTTGAATTTTCTAACTTTCTTATGATTGCTTGAAATGATTGACATAAGCCAATTGTTGTTTGCAGAGGGAGCGCGAGCTGGAGCGAGAGTTGGCCCAGTCTCGGGAGGAGACAGCTCGTTTGCTGAGGGAGCTCGAGGTTCGTGACGCCGAGGTTGCTGCTCTTGAGGCGAGAGTTGCGGAGTTAGGCGGCGTTCAACAGTAGTTTTTGTTGTTGTTTGTTTTGTTTTTGGCTGTATCTTTCACATTTGTACATTTAGGACCTACATTTTGGACATTTTGGACTTTGCTTGGGGCTCGAGCCCCCAGTTTGTTGTACATATCCCTCTTTTGGTTGTTTATACGATGGCATGAGTGCCGTTGCTGCTGGGTTGCGTTGTTTGTTCCTGCAGGTTAGCTTTGAACAGGTTTGGTAGATGACGGTTTACGCCGTCATGCTGCCGAAATTTACATAGAAATCACATAGAACATGTATGCATACATATGGCCTAAATTAGCGCAAAATGATGACTTGAAAATGCAAAATTGCAATGAAAAAATTTGGTCGGAAATGACCGGACGGTAGGGAGGGTTACCCCCTAAAAAAAATAAAAAATAAAAAACATATAAGTTGGAAATGGAGAGTGAAATGATGCCAAGTGTGCTAAAATGACGAAAATGTCGATATTGTCTCGAGATGCGCGTCTGCGAAATTAGGAAACACGAAATATGGTAACTTTGACGTATTTACAAAAACAATAACCCGTATGAATAGGAAATTATTCGTTGAGGAATTTGGGAAAGATCCAACGCGGAAAATCACAGAAACGTTGCTGAGGAAGAGGCGCAGCAGGAGCTGCGTCCCTTTGAAGAGGCGCGCGAGCGCTGCGCTGTTCCCCAGTGTATCCGTCCTGGCGGATTTTAGGAAACAGATTTTAGTATAAATAGAGACGGCGATAGAGGTTTTATTCATACAATTCTTCCGTCTCTTCCTTCGTCTTATTACATAAAATTCTCAAAATAATCCTTCATCATGAATACTCTTGAAATTCGTCTAAAAGAGGGGACCAATGAGTTTTCTAGAATGGATAAGTATGACATGGGTGCCTATAATCTTGGATCGTTGTTGAGTTTGAAGCTTATCAAGGTGGTCAAACCATTCCTAGATGCTTGTCTTGATTATTGGGACCCGAACTATCACGTTTTTGCCTTCCCTGGAGGTGACATTTGCCCATTTCCTGAAGAAATTGATGCGATTGGTGGGTGGGACCCAGAACACTTGCCCGCTATTCCTTCTACTTCACAAGGGTATAAGAACAAATTTAGAGACTTGCTTGGGTTGACAAGAATTGAGGTGGACCGTCTAGTGACCTCGAAAGGAGTGCGAATGTTGGACTTTATTGACCGTTTTATTAACAAGGCCGACCCCACCATCTCTTATGTTGCTAGGCGAAGGGCATTTGGATTTTGCTTGTTACATGTATATGTCCTTCAAGGGCACGTTGATGAGGATTTGAGAGGTGACCCCCGTTTCCTGGGCCTAGTTGAGCAAATGGAACTGCGCAGAAGCCCAGCTTGTTTATGTTTAGGAGAGATCCTATTGGGTTTGGATAACAGGAAAGCCAATCGCGACCTACCTTATTTGGGAAGTCCCATTATTTTGCAGGTAAAGAATAATAAAGAAATTCTTCTCTCTCTTTTTTTCTTTTTTCTTTTCTTGTTTTCGTCTTTTTTTTTTTTTGACACCTGCTTTTTGGTAGGTTTGGCTTATGGATCGTCTTCGATTGATCGAGCCCCCAGTTAATGTTCCTGTCTATCATGCTCGCTCAATTGCTATGAGGACTAGGCTCTACATGGTGGACTTCACTCGAGTCTGCAATTATTGGGAAAACAAATTGAAGAGTGATGACGGTCCCTTGATTAGATGGATCGTACCATGGTGGCATCTCAAATCACATCCGGAGTGTCTTCCTTGGATCCTACCCGATCTGTGCGCATTCCTGGCTTGGAATTCATGGTATGCATCTTCCCGGAGAGGCTGATGAGACAGGTTGGACTGAAGCAGACAATCCCAAAGCTTTACACTGTCCCGCAGACTGCCGTGGCGCTTACTACTGAGAGTCGAAGGGAGTGGGCCATTAAATGGGCTCAAAGAAATGTATGGTTCTTGAACTCTTCTGTTAGTGCTTTATGGGTGTCGAACTCTTATCTGCGGTGGAGGAAAGCTACTACTCCGGAGGAGCGTGAGAGATTGAGGAAGCGCGAGCCCGTTGACTACAAGGTGCGCGAGGTGGAAAAGGAGAAAGAGAAGCATCTGACTGAGGGAGAGGAAGAAGCCGGGTTTCGAGTTGTTCATCCTTCGAAGAAACCGAAGACCTCTCCTGCCGTGGACAAAGTGATCGGCAAGAATGGGAAGGTTAGACCACGAGAAAGACCGTTGGTGATTAGGTCCGAAGTGGCGCAAGAGCGTCCGACTCGAGGTCGTGACAAGAAATATGACAAAAATGACAAGGGCAAAGGGAAAATGGAGGAATAGTCCAAGTCTTTATTATTATTTATTATTATTATTGTAATAAGAAGGTGGGGTTTTTAGAATCCTAGCCTATTTTATTTTAATTTTTTGCATTGTTATTATGTAGCGTACTATTATTATTATTAGAAAATGAATGAAATAAAGGAGGTTAATTGGTTATGAAACCGTTGTGATTTTCTATTTATTATTCTTGTCGAATTCCAAATGCAACTGCAAATGTCCTTCTATTTACATTTTAAAATTAATGGGTTGTATCATGCAAAGGATTGCCTACGTATTCATTAAAAAATGAAATCAAATCCTTGCGCATAATTCGAGTAAATGCAAAAGAATAATTGTTCTAAGCAAGAGCTTGTAATGAACTTAGAAAAAATAAGCATGAGCTTTTTTACTTACTCTTAAGGTGCAATTTATTTTATTTGATGATATGAGGATGACAGATTGTCAAAATGGAAGAGCATGGTGACATTAGATTATTTCAGCTTGGCCAGGGGCCGTTTATTTAGTGCCATAAGAGCGACACGTGAGGTTACGCGAGGCGCATTTTTGTTCCTATTCTAGGCATAATACCGCTTTAGTTGGTCAAGGTTCATCGGGTTGGCAAATTCATTCCCATCTAGGTATGTGATTCTAACCGCACCCCCTGGAAGTATGAACTTGACTAGAAATGGCCCTGCCCAATTAGGTTTGAATTTTCCTCGTGGATTGACAGGTAAAAGAACTCTAATCGACTTGAGTACTAAGTCTCCTTCCTTGATGTTCCTTGGCTTGACCCTTTTGTTGAAGGCTCGTTTGATACGTGCTTGATATGTTTGGACATTATGTAATGCGCGTAGCCTACGTTCATCCAGGAGGATGAGTTCTTCATATCTATCCCTCTTCCAATCGGCTTCCGGGATTTGACTTTCGAGTAAGATACGCAAGGATGGTATTTCTAACTCGACTGGCTGTACAGCTTCCATGCCGTAGGTCAAATAGAAAGGGGTGATCCCAGTGGGCGTCCTAAAAGATGTACGATATCCCTACAAAGCAAAGGGTATTTTCCTTGGCCAATCTCGATAGTTGTAAATCATTTTCTTGAGAATTGTGACAACGTTCTTGTTTGCCGCCTCTACCGCGCCATTAGTCTGTGGTCTATATGACGAAGAGTGGTGATGCCTAATTTTTTACTTGGGTAGCAATTGCTCAGTCTCAGCTTGGAAATGTGATCCATTATCACTAATGATCTCATGTGGGCAACCATATCGGCAGATGATGTTGTTTTGTATGAACTTTGCTACATTTTTAGCCGTGAGACTAGTGTAGGAAGCCGCTTCTACCCATTTGGTGAAATAGTCAATTGCCACTAAGATGAAACAGTGACCTCCTGTTCCGGCTGGAGTTATCTTCCCGATTATATCAATTCCCCAGGCAGAAAATGGCCAAGGAGATGTCATCGTATAAGGCAATGATGGAGGGACATGCTGTACGTTCCCGAAGTTTTGGCAGTTGTGGCAATGTCTTACGTATTTGATGCAATCGGATTCCATTGTGGTCCAATAGTACCCCAGACGTGTGATTTTCTTTGCCATGATGGGCCCACTCATGTGAGGACCGCATTCTCCATCATGGACTTCTTCCATCACTTTCCGCGCCTGTGAATGATCAAAGCAACGTAGGATTACACCAAGAGGTGTTATTTTGTATAACTCTCCTTGCATGAGAACATATTGGGAAGCTAATAGGCGTATAGCATGTTGTCCCCTTTTGTCCATATCCGGTGGATAGGTACCGTTGATCTTGAAGTTTAGGATTGCTTTGAACCAAGGTTCCTCTGTGACTTCCTCTTCGTCGGTGATTTGGTGGACATAAGCTGGCTCTGATCGTCGTTCGATGCATAAAGGCATTTCCACCATGTCGTCTGGCATATTAATCAAAGATGCAAGTTTTGCAAGAGCATCTGCAAATTGATTTTCTTCCCGAGGTAGGTGTAGATAGGTCACGTGATCAAAGAATTGGGCAACCTGGTCTATTCTGGCTTGATAAGGTGCTAGGCTTTCGCTTCAGATTTTCCAAGATCCTGTAATTTGATTGATGATCAGGGACGAATCCCCATGCACTAGAAGGTTTTTAATGCCTAAGCTTACTGCCGCTTGTAGTCCAATGAGACAAGTTTCGTATTCTGCAGCGTTATTTGTCACCTCGAAGTCGAGTTTGACAGAGATCGGTGTATGCTCGCCTTCAGGAGAAATGAGCAACACTCCTATTCCAAATCCTCTTAAGTTTGATGCTCCATCGAAGTAAAGGTCCCAGGAGTCTACATCGGTTTGGAGTATATCCTCGTCTGGAAATGACCAAGTATCTATTGTTTGTGCATCATTGATGGGTTTTTCTGCGAAGAATTCGGCAACGGCGCGCCCTTTTATAACTTTCAGAGGTACGTATTTGAGATCAAACTCTGAGTGCATCAAGGTCCATCTTGCTAGGCATCCGTTGAGGACGGATTTCTCGAAGAGGTATTTGACAGGATCCATTTTGGAGTATATTTTTACAGAGTAGCTAAGCATGTAATGGTGTAGCTTCTTCGTTGCCCACACAAGAGCGAGGCATGTTTTTTCGAGTTGTGAGTATTTGCACTCGTACTCCAAGAACTTCTTACTAAGGTAGTAGATAGCCCTTTCTTCCTTTCCTACGGTTTGAGCTAGCATGGCGCCCATGGTCAAGCTTCGATTCTTGTGAGTTATAAACCAAGAGGTTGATCTCGTTGAGGTGGCATGAGCACTGGTGGTTTAGCTAATATCTCCTTGATTCGGTCGAATGCCTTTTGACAGTCATCATCCCACATGGTGTGGTCTGTTTTCTTGAGCTTTTTGAAGATAGGTTCGCAGATCATGGTGAGTTTCGATATGAATCGACTTATATATTGCACTTTTCCCAGGAATCCTCTGACTTCTTTTTCCGTTTGAGGTTGTGGCATTTCGATCAAAGCTTTGATCTTAGAAGGGTCTATTTCTATACCTCGTTGGCTAACGACGTATCCTAGGAGTTTGCCAGATGTTACTCCGAATGCGCACTTCTGAGGATTGAGCCTCATGTTGTACTTTTGTAGCCTTGAAAAGAATTTGCGAAGGTTCGCAATATGCCCCTCTCTATGCTTGGACTTGACGATCATGTCGTCTATGTTTACCTCAACTTCTTTATGCATCATGTCATGTAGGAGTGTAGTTGCGGTGCATTGATATGTAGCTCCGGCGTTGATTAATCCAAACGGCATGACCGTATATCAATAGGTTCCCCATTGAGTGACAAAGGCGGTCTTATGCATGTCTTCTATGGCCATCTTGATTTGGTTGTAACCCGCGAACCCATCCATGAAGGATAGTAACGCGTGATCTGCGGTATTGTCCACCAATATGTCGATATGTGGTAGAGGAAAGTCATCTTTAGGACTTGCTTTGTTTAAGTCTCTAAAATCAACACAAACACGGATTCTCCCATCCTTTTTGGGTACGGGTACTATGTTGGCTACCCAGTCAGAGTACTCGAAAACTTTGATGAACCCGACTTTGAATTGCTTATCGACTTCTTCCTTAATCTTGAGAGCCCATTCTGTCCTCATTCGACGAAGCTTCTGTTTCACGGGCTTGAAACCTGGCTTAATTGAGATTCTATGTTCGGCGATATCCCTGTCGATCCCTGGCATATCTTTGTAGGACCAAGCGAAAACGTCTTTGAATTCGTGTAGGAGGTCTATGAAACTGGCCCTTTCGGCAGAGCTCAAGGTAGTCCCTATCCTAAGTTCTTGGGGTTCTAGTTCGGTTCCTACATTGATGGGTTCAGTGTTCTCTATTACTGGTCCCCCTTCCCCCTCTTGTATTATTTCCTTGGCTATGTAGGGAGGTATCTCAATTGAGTCTGGGTCTGGGTCATCTTCAGTATCATCGTAGACAGAATTGCATTCAAGATAACACAAAGAGTAAGCAGAACCTGATTTATTCATTTTCAAGTTTGAGAAAAGTTGAAACAAAGAAGCCATCTGATATGTGGTCAGCAGCGGTAAAATGACAGTTGTTGGGACATTTCTCGAACTACTGTTACTATTTGAGGCTAAGTTAGGAGAAACAAAGGGAGTGGGGACGACGATAGGAGGAGACTTCCTAGTAACTTCTCTAGACTCCGACTCTGACTCTGACTCGAATTCATCATCTTCTGGTTCTCCTTTGAACATCTCTCCTTCTCCAGTGGTGAGCTTGAAGAGTCTTCCTTGATTGTTGGTCCACTTGATTGATTTTCTCCATCCTTTCTGCTGGTTCGCGTTTGTTTCTGTGATTAATGCGGTAGGGTTGAAGTGATCGTCTTGAAGTATCATAGTAATGATCTCATCCTGCGCGGCTCTAACAAATCGATCTTCTCCAAATAGTAGGCTAACAGCTTGTTCATCTAAGCAAGGTGCTTGACGAGCCTTGACGGTAGGAACCGTTTCTGGAGGAATGAAGTAGCAATCGTGAAAGATCTCGACTCCGGCTAGCTTCCTTCCGAGATAGTGCCAAGGTTCGGGAAATCCGTGAAAGAGTTCTGGACTTCCTTCTCTAACGAAGTATCCATTTAGGGTAGGGAGATATGGTCGCATTTGGACTCCTACATGCTTACGGCTTTGAACTTGAGCAAGCATCTCGAGAACTTCCTCTTTAGTGGGTTTATATCCTAGTCCAAGTGGTATTCTTTTTGAGTTGTCTTTCTTGTAGGGTGCGAAGGTGTTTCTTTGGGTAGGGTTCAAAGGCATTCCTGGGAAGTATCCCTGGGATTTGAGTATGTGGTTGACCACCAAGTTGGAGTAGGGATCGTAGTATAGGGGTGCCACCTCACTTTCTATAACACTTATGCTTTGAAAGCCCCCAAGTTCATATACTGGATCCGCAAAGACTTGATTATTTGACTTCTTTTTTATTATTGCCTTAATGGGCGACGAAGTGATCGTCACCACTTTGCCATTTAGTGGGATTTTGATCTTTTGGTGAAGGGTGGATGTTACCACTTTGGAAGCGTGAATCCAAGGTCTTCCCAGAAGTATGTTGAAGGAAGCTTCAATGTCCACTATTTGGAAGTTAACCTTTCGCTCAATTGGCCCTGTGGCTATGGTTAGGTTAACGAGTCCTACTACCTTTCGTTGTGTACCATCATATGCGCGAACACCTTGATTGGTAGGGGTCCAATCCGACTCTTTCATGCCTAGTTTGTATGCCGTTTTCAAGGGTATGACGTTGACCGCGGAACCATCATCTACTAAGGTCATTGGCACATTCTTCTTTAAACAAATGACAGTGATGTAAAGAGCCAAGTTGTGACTAGCGCCAAAGGGTGGCAAATCTCCATCTGAGAAAGTAATAGGATTACTTAGATTCGGTGATTCTTGGAAGACCAAGTTGACTACATCGTCGGGTGTGGAGTTATGTGCTACTTTTAGTTTGGCCAAAGCTTGCAATAAAGCTTGGCGATGTGGGAATGAGCTTGCTACTAGTTGCCAGACTGAAATATCAGCCTTTGTCTTCTGTAATTGCTTGAGCAAATGATCAGTAGAGTCATCTTCGTTATCATTTGGTGTGATAACGTTGGTTGGACCATTTTGAGTAGTACTTTGATATGGACGTCCCGAACGAGTTAGGTGGTCCACATCTTGGTCTTAACCATTTTGGACTATTTTCTTGACTAGGGAGTGTTCAATGAGATACTCGTCCTCATCGTCATCGGCCCATACTCCATTGACTGTAGCTAGTTCCCTCATTCTCATGATCTCGTCCTCTAATTGTGTAATTTGGTCGATTAGTTTATCAACCACGGCGACTACTTCTTGCATAATAGGATTTTGGGAGAAAGTTAGTGGCACATGTTCTTTAGGTGTTGCATTGGGGTCATGTAAAGTTGTCACCACATTTTCCAATTCCGAAACTTGCCTGTCCACACTCTTTGCCCATGGGATAAAGTCGGCAACGGTAGGGGAAATGGTAGAGTAGAACTCTTCATTCTCGATCGCGTGGATCTCATCTTCGACTGGAGAAATGAGGTGTGAACAATCTAAGGTAGATTCTTCACTTGTGATCACTAGAATTCCAAGAGGATTATGAGTGTTGTTGGGCTTACCTCCTAGCGGTATTGGTAGTCGACCATTCTCAATCATGTCTTGATGCACATTTTTCAATTTGTAGCATTTTTCCGTGTCATGTCCCTTACCCCTATGATATTCGCAGTATGAATTCTCGTCCCAGAACTTGGATTTCTTTTCTGGTTCGGGTGTAGGGCCTATGGGTTGGAGTTTGCCTTGTTTCATCAACCTTTTTAGAGCATTGGAATAAGTGTCCCCAAGATTTGTGAATTTCCTCGGTAGGGTACTCTTCTTGGATGGCTCGAGGAGGTTAACTTCATCGGTCTTGCTAGTGGAGCCGTAAGAACGACTTGTTGAGCCTTGATATCCTCGACCTACCGTTTTGGACAAGAGCCCTTTACGGATGTCATCTTCGATCCTGTTTCCTAGCACGGTTAAATCTTTGAAAGTTTTGATGTTTTGGTACCCCAAAATGACTCGCATAGATGGGTTTTAGGTTGTCCACGAACTTCTCCACAAGGGTAGCTTTGATACCGTCGTAAAGTATCAAGATTTAAATTTATAAATTCGAAACTACTACTGTAGACAGCGGTAGCACGAGTCGAACCACGGGGAAGAAGGGAATTTCAGTTGTTCTAGATTTCAGTCTAAAAGTAACAAATAAGGGGGGTGTTTTGGGTTTATCTAAAGCTAATATTCAATATAATTAAACTAAAGCAAATAAATAAGCAATTAAAGAAAACGGATAAAATCAAATATTAAAAGGGATGCTAAGATGGTCGGTTCACTATAGCTATGACGGCGCATGTCCTGGGTGAGTCTGAAATAAAGTCGTGTAGAATGGGTAAAGAACAAGTCCTCTCGGTCCAAGTTAACCAGTAGCTCCTTTCGGCCTGTGCTACTAGCCCCTACGTCTCACTAATGCTAGTTCTCGCCCTGAAAAGTGATTCTTAAAGCCTAAATTACCTATCTTACGATCTTAGCAATTTAGGCGTTCTAATTCATTAATTATTTCCCTCCCCTATCTCTCGATCTTAATGGGTTGGTCAATACTAAGCATCTAACAAGTCTCCTCTCGGTCTCGTTGTCAAATATTGCACTTAATAAATTAAAAACGGTGCTAATCATACACGCGTCAGTCGATCGACCACTATAGGCAGTCGATCGACCAATCAACACAATTGATCGACCGAGAAAGCCGATCGATCGACCAATGCCCTAATTCAGGTCGCCTAATTCTACGCCATCTACGTTATAGGTCCCCTACATCTTAGCACGAAGGGTTTAGCTACACATATTAATGAAGATAACAACAACTAATTCGATAAATACGATGAACGAATGCATAATTGAAATTGAACGATTAAAAGCAATAATAAACTAAAGGGTTCAGGATTATTCTAAAAACTCTAACTACTGCAAGAATAACTAAAACAAACTGGAATTATAAAAAAAAGGAATACCGTAACAAGGCAGGAACAAGAGAATCCAAAAGCAAAGTGCGAACTTTATTTAGAATTCTAAAACTAAAACTAATGAAAACTAAATGTATGATAAGAACTAGATTAAACTAAGCTAATGAATGATAGATCTGTCAAGCAGCAGGTAAAGTTACGTTATATAGGAAAATAACGTAACCTATTCCTAAACCTAATTACAATGGGCTTCCTCGTCTTTTAATTTGCGCGTCAGCTCGTGGGGTGCTCGATCGACCAATGAGACCAGTCGATCGACCACAAGCGCTGTACAGTAACTTCTGATAAATTCGGCAGCGCGCACCGATCTTAAAACAACTTCCCTTTATTCGTTACTTATCGGAATAAAGCGATTCTCGCGGCGTTGGAAAGATAAGAGGATAAGCTTTCACCTCCAATTGGAATCACTCGATTATCAGCTCTAAAACTAGAGATATAGCCATTTGAAACAGGCTGCAATATCGTGAAGTGCTTCTTTGCTTGTTAAACTAGTACGCACCCATGCTTTTGCTATCTTTAGGCCTTGAAATGCGCACCAAGCTCATTCCTTGAGTCAATACCTCATGTCAAAGGCTATGCTAAACACTTAGGTACGGATTCGGCTTGATTTCTACTCATTTCCGCATAAATCTGCAATATTACATAAAAATACGAAAGTAGACGAGATGGGGCAAATAATAGCATAAACTACAAAATTGAGCTCTGAAATGCGTGTAAAATGAGGTGTAAAACATCATATAAATGACACGCATCAAACTTCCCCAAACCAAACCCTTGCTTGTCCCCAAGCAAGAACTAGACTCGATCCTAAAACCTAGTGGAACGATTTCAATCTCAGGGCGAAATGCAACATGTAAAGCCTAAACCAATTTAATGCTACAAATCAACAATCAATTAGCAATATGAATCATGCAAACGAGTTATGTAGTCGTTAAAAACTTGTTGAACCGTCAACTATAGAGACTTATCATACTGGACTCTCACGGGTCGCTCATATCACACATAAGCACAGGTGAATATATGTAAAAGGTAGAAAGAAGTAAATTTTTTAATGACACTCACCTAACTACGACCTATGAAAACATGCCTGCAGTCTAATATGAAAATAATCTTTACAACCGTACATACGCATTCCAACCATAAAGGACCATGATACATGCCGAGGTAATTATGGATATGTGAGGTAATGGGTAAGAAGGGGCTAAGATAAATTTGGATATAAGGAGTTAAAGCCAAGCTAGTAACGACAGATCCAAACTATAATGACATCCCAACTTCATACTCAATGTAAACGATACAAGACGGTGCCAATTCGAGGCACAAAACTCACAACCTCCATAAAAGTCAACTCCCCAAATGATACAAATGTTAACATGGGAGCAATAATCGCCATTTAACAAAGACTTAGAATTATGCGATTTTGATTTTTTTTCTTTTCTTTCTTCTTTTCTACTTGCTTTTCATCATTTTTTTCCTTTATTTTTTTCTTTTCTTTCCTTCTTTCCAACATTTCACCAACCTTCTCATAAAGAGCAATACAACCAAAAAGCAATAAACACATTCCCAAAACTACCAATACTAGCTCGGATAGGGTAGGCTAAATAATGGTATGTAGCTTATGGGACAAAAGGCAATCTGGCTATGTGAGGCTTATGTGTAAAATGAGAAAAGGGAACCTCTACCACATGTGTCAACAAACCACAAACCGAATGCATAAGGGTATTAAGCAGATTAAGTTAATATTTATACATATTGATGTAACATGTCTCATAAGGAGTAACTACTCACATCCTAGATGAACTGGTCATGAATGTCACCAGTTGTAAGCTCTAAACCTCAGAATATATAAGTAGTTTGCCAAAATCAAAGTCAAGTCTCAAGATCAGCAAGATATTTAACGAAAACACGTAGACTATGCATATATGATTCTGCTAATAACATGTCAATTAAGCATGGCTTAGGCATAAACAGCTGAAAATGCAATGTCATCATTGAAATACTACCGTTCCGACTCGACCTATATGCTAAAATAAACGTGACATTTTTGGTTTTTTTTCGAAAATTTTCAATTTTTTTGAATTTTCTGTATATATATAGGAAATTAAACAACAATGCAAGACAAATGCAATAAACGTGAAACAGAAATGCGATAAAACATGTGAATGCAATGCAAAACCCTTCCCCAAACCAAATCACACAATGTCCCCATTGTGCAAAATCATGTAATGAAATAAAAGGGAAATAGGAATTTGCGTTATTATAACTAAAATAAGACATGAAAAGGACTCGGAAACTCACAAGACTTTAAGCGCAGCAGAAGTAAACCTCCTCAAACCAGCGTGAGCTAGGAGGTTTCAGTAGCCAGCAGTGCTACCATAGGTACCTGAAAAAGACAGAAAAGTACCGCGCATAATTCCGAGAAAACAATTCATTAAACGAAAAATTATGTGTAAAATAAGAAAACAGAAGAAAACATAAATTAATCGGAGAATAAAGTGGAGAAAAGACTCCCGTATCTCCACAAATCGACCAAACACAGCAGGGGAGTGATCGGAAACAGGTACAACAGCGTTGGGTGGTCGATCGACCACATCACCCAGTCGATCGACCAGGGTGAACAGGAACAGAAGTCCTGGAATTCGCAGCTCGGTCGATCGACCATAGGGGGCAGTCGATCGACTGGAAAACTTGCTGTAAGTTCTGATTTTCTTCGAATTAGCTCAATAAATTGAGCCAACATAGTCTATAAACCTGCAAATATACATAATAACGCGCCCAAAATTGCGCAAAACCCAAAGTAACAGTCTAAAGTATTTAAAATCCAAAGAAAACTTATAAAATGCGAACATCTTGCGCACACGAAAAACGGTAAATAGTCTAAAACAGAAATAAAATGGTCCAAAAGTTCAATAACTATCAAATCCGTCAATCCATGCCGCCATATAGCTTAGAATACGGCTTCTGGCTATAAGAAACTCCTTCAGCAATACTAATCTCGGCAGCTGGACTCCACCCATCTCCATCATCTAGGCAACCCAATGGATCATCAGCAGCTCTGGCCTCCCATGCTCTAGTATCGTCCGGCTCATCGAACTCCAGATCATACTCCATGCCTCGCTCTGACTTCTTCAAAGCTGGAAAATCAGGTGGCTCTTTCTCCGGCTCCTCATCTGGCTCCTCGTCAGTGCCATAGCTAAGACATCCTAGACCGCCTCTCTGAACAATTGGTTCCTTCACAGCTGGAGCAATACGCGGTAGCTCCTTCCCCAAACCAGACCCTGCAACAAGTAAAACACGAGATTTTTTCTCCAATTCGCTCCCAATCTGGGGCGGAGGTGTTAAAGCAGGAATAGGGGTAGGAATAAAAGGCGAGACATCATCAATAATCACATAAGTATTAGTTGTTTTAGCATTGCACTGAACCATCATAGGATCCCTATGAATGGGAGACTGAGCAAATGAAATTCTTTCCTTCCCCACCTTAAAAGTCAATGTCCTAAGGCCAACATCAATAACTGCACCAGCAGTGTGCAGAAATGGTCTACCCAAAATAATCGGGGTGTGACGATCCTCGGGTATATCTAGGACAACAAAATCTACAAGAAAGAAGAATTTCTCGATTTGCACAGGAATATCCTCTAACACTCCTATGGCCTGGACCGCAGAACGGTCGGTCATCTGAACTGTCATACTCGTGCAAGAAAACTCAGTTAAACCAAGTCGTTTAGCTAGACTTAATGGAATAACACTCACGCTAGCACCTAAATCACATAAAGCTTTATCGAGACTAAAGGTGCCTATTTGACAAGGGATAGAGAAACTACCCGGGTCAGCTAATTTCTGTGGAGCAGTATGAATTAAGTAAGAGCTAGACTCAGCAGTTAATGCAACAGACTCGACTCTATCAAGTTTCCGCTTTTTAGTCAAATGTTGCTTCATAAATTTCATATAAGCAGGAACTTAATTTACCAACTCAAGAAAAGGTATTTGAACATTTAAACTATGAATAACATATTTAAATTTCTTGAAAGATACCTCATCCTTCGTCGGCACCAGTCTTTCTGGATAAGGGGCAGTGAGAAGTAATTTAGTACGCTCTTCTAAATCCCTCATACCAGCATCTGAAAACTTGGGCTGAAAATCGACCATCTTCTCCTTGTTGTAGCTAGAACCCTCTTCAGTCCATCGAAGGAACGGCCCATTGACAGTAGTGGGGTCATACTTGGGCACTGGAATTGACCCATCAGCATTTGGGTCTTGCCTCAATACTTTCGGAGTTGTCGAACCCCGAAACAAATGGTCTCTCAAGTCATCAGGCATTGGAGGACGGGCGTGCACTTTCAAGAACTTCCTCGGTCGATCGATCGGGTGGGTCGATCGATCGGCGAGGTCTTCGGTCTGATAGAAGACTGGAAGGTCGGGGACTGGTCGATCGACCAGGGCAGGAGGTCGATCGACTGCCTATGCTGCTAGTCGTCTTTATTTTGCCACTGTTCACAGACGCCCTTTCTTCCTTCTTTTCAGACCCATCTTTCGCCACAGTGGTCCCGACATTAGTAGACCCGCTCCTCAGTGTTATGGAATACAAAGTCTCTTTTCGCTCAGTCTCGTCTTTCGATTTCTGGAGCCGCTCAGGAATTGAAAGCTTTATCGACAACTTGGCTTGATCTTCTACTTCCTTCTTTGAAACATCCTTTGAATTAAGGACCTTGTCCTTATCAACACCTGGAAATAACTTCATGGCTCTTGAAATGAACGACTCATCAAGAATTCGGGTCGAATTATCAACAATATTAACAGTGGTCTTGGTCGATCGACCAGAGTGGTTGGTCGATCGACTTTCAAATGCTGCAATTATACTCCTAACGCTATTCTTCTGTTCTGACAGTTCCGCCTCTTCTCTTCCCGATTCATCTTTATTAATTTCCGGGCTTACCCTTTTCATAGCAGGCCCTTCAGGGGTTGACCCACTACGGACGTGCATAGCATGCACGGTCTCCACGTGTTGAGGAGGAGAAAGGTCGGCCATTCGGGACTGAAAAGATTTAAACCATGCTGCATGTTCTTTACGATGTTTGGCAGTTTTGGTCGCAAGCTCTTGTATCATAGCTTTGAGATCCGCCATCTCGTTAGAGGGAAGAGGGATTTGCGGAGGTGGTGCAGAAGAATATGAAGGCTCTTGGAAGCCTTGTTGATAGTACGGATGTGGCGGCATATAATGACCTTGTTTATATTGCCTAGAAGCATAGACTTGGTCCATATCTGCTCGGCACATAGCAGAATCATGCCCTTCAGCACCACATCTCCCACAGAATTCCACCTGCTGCTCCCAAGAACGGAACATGGTGAATCCTTTAGAAGTACTGCTAATAGGACCTGTAGGACCTATCGAAACAACACTAAAGAAGAAGATAAGAACTGCCTCAAGGTAATCAGTCTTCCCTTGAGGCTAAACACAGACCAAAATAAAAAACAACTAAAACTAGCGCTACCTCCCCGGCAACGACGCCAAAATTTGATACCGTCGTAAAGTATCAAGATTTAAATTTATAAATTCGAAACTACTACTGTAGACACAATAGCACGAGTCGAACCACGGGGAAAAAGGGAATTTCAGTTGTTCTAGATTTCAGTCTAAAAGTAACAAATAAGGGGGGTGTTTTGGGTTTATCTAAAGCTAATATACAATATAATTAAACTAAAGCAAATAAATAAGCAATTAAAGAAAACGGATAAAATCAAATATTAAAAGGGATGCTAAGATGGTCGGTTCACTATAGCTATGACGGCGCATGTCCTGGGTGAGTCTGAAATAAAGTCGTGTAGAATGGGTAAAGAACAAGTCCTCTCGGTCCAAGTTAACCAGTAGCTCCTTTCGGCCTGTGCTACTAGCCCCTAAGTCTCACTAATGCTAGTTCTCGCCCTGAAAAGTGATTCTTAAAGCCTAAATTACCTATCTTACGATCTTAGCAATTTATTCGTTCTAATTCATTAATTATTTCCCTCCCCTATCTCTCGATCTTAATGGGTTGGTCAATACTAAGCATCTAACAAGTCTCCTCTCGGTCTCGTTGTCAAATATTGCACTTAATAAATTAAAAACGGTGCTAATCATACACGCGTCAGTCGATCGACCACTATAGGCAGTCGATCGACCAACTGGCACAATTGATCGACCAGAGAAGCCACTCGATCGACCAATGCCCTAATTCAGGTCACCTAATTCTACGCCATCTACGCTATAGGTCCCCTACATCTTAGCACGAAGGGTTTAGCTACACATATTAATGAAGATAACAACAACTAATTCGATAAATACGATGAACGAATGCATAATTGAAATTGAACGATTAAAAGCAATAATAAACTAAAGGGTTTGGGATTATTCTAACAACTCTAATTACTGCAAGAATAACTAAAACAAACTGGAATTATAAAAAAAAGGAATACCGTAACAACGCAGGAACAAGAGAATCCGAAAGCAAAGTGAGAACTTTATTGAGAATTCTAAAACTAAAACTAATGAAAACTGGATGTATGATAAGAACTAGATTAAACTAAGCTAATGAATGATAGATCTGTCAAGCAGCAGGTAAAGTTACGTTATATAGGAAAATAACGTAACCTATTCCTAAACCTAATTACAATGGGCTTCCTCGTCTTTTAATTTGCGCGTCAGCTCGTGGGGTGGTCGATCGACCAATGAGACCATCGATCGACCACAAGCACTGTGTCTGAGAACCGATAAATTCTCAGCGCGCACCGATCTTAAAACAGTTGCCGTTTCTTCGTTACTTATCGGAATAAAGCGATTCTCACGGCGTTGGAAAGTTAATAGGATAAGCTTTCACCTCTATTTGGAATCACTCTATTATCTGCTCTAAAACTCGAGATATATCTATTTTAAACAGGCTGCAATATCGTGAAGTGCTTCTTTATTGCTTGTTAAACTCGTACGCACCCATGCTTTTGCTATCTTTAGGCCTTGAAACGCGCACCAAGCTCATTCCTTGAGTCAATACCTTATGTCAAATGCTATGCTAAACACTTAGGGACGGATTCGGCTTGATATCTATTCATTTCCGCATAAATCTGCAATATTACATAAAAATACGAAAGTAGACGAGATGGGGCAAACAATAGCATAAACTACAAAATTGAGCTCTGAAATGCGTGTAAAATGAGGTGTAAAACATCATATAAATGACACGCGTCAAGCTTCGTCTGGGCATTGAACTAGTTGGGTACTAGTCTTCCTCCACCTACTTAGGAAGTCGGTGAAACCTTATTTGTCATTTT
Organism: Silene latifolia; assembly: GCF_048544455.1. Taxonomy (NCBI): domain Eukaryota; kingdom Viridiplantae; phylum Streptophyta; class Magnoliopsida; order Caryophyllales; family Caryophyllaceae; genus Silene; species Silene latifolia. The sequence continues at coordinate 26,562,251 of NC_133533.1, read as the reverse complement.
GGGTAAGAACCTCTAAAGTGCGCATGTTAACTTGGATCTCAGCATTATCCGCGTATTGCTTAGCAAATTCGATCGCGGCATCTTCCCAAGTAGCGATCTTCTTATGTTTTAGAGAGTAGAGCCATTGCTTTGGGATGGTGTCAAGAGATGAAGGAAAGATCCTTAAGAACATCTCGGGTTTGATGCCTTTGATAGACATGTAGTCCTTGAAAGCACGGATGTGATTCAAAGGGTTTTCGTGCCCCTTAAATCTAGGGATATCCGTCATGTTGAAGTTGGTTGGCAACTTGGAACTCACGGCCTCATACTTACGGTTATTTTCCCTATAAATGTCATCCCCTTTGAGATACATCAATTGTTCCTCCAAATATTGGAGTCGTTTCTCAGCTGCAGTTATACCCATGGGAGGGTTTTCTTCCCCAAAGTTGTTTACAAAGCCATCATCTACTTCACTTTCCCGAGGAGGCAACCTCGTTTCTACGGTATAAATTCGGCCTTCGATTGTATCGAGGCGGTCATACACTTGGTCTTGAGTGACTTGGAGACGAGCTAGCGCGGTTAGGATTTGATCATTACTATCCTGGAGTTGGTTGAAGTTCGCGTCGCTTGTTTCAGGCATCTTGGAAACTGGATAAGAGATCGACGACGAATCAAAACACGATCGACCATTCTAACACACTTACTAAGAGAGAAATGTTTTGACTTGGGAAGTGGGTGTGTGCCACTTGTGTAGAGTGAGTTTTGAAAAGATGACAAGGTTTGAAAATGTGTGTCCTAGTCAGCTATAGTGTAGTTGTAGGAGTGGACTCGAAGTGAGGTTTTGAAATGGGCTTGGGCCCGGAATTTTGACTCGACAAATGGACAGAGTTTTGACTCGGTTTTGCGCTAATCATTGGCTTTTTCGAAATTTACATTTTAAAGGGATTTTGATTTTACAAAAATCGTCATGGTTTCGTTTAGAAATGGTGGTCACGTAAGGTACAAACATTTATACAAGCATTATAACGGAATGCTGAGTGCATTTAAAAGGGTTTTGGTTTAAAGGATGGGTTGCCATACCGAACAATCAAACCCGAAATCTGTGGAGAGGCTCGTACCAAACAAGAGTAAGGCCGGTTCCTAGTCCATTTCCTCAAGTAGTGAAAGTCCTTGATACAAACAAGAGTAAGTACCATGATATGGATGACGTCAATCGTTATCCATCCTTAGACCCAAATAAGAATTAGGACCGTTTAGACGGGACGATTGGTCGAATGGGTTGGGTTGGGCCTAGGAAGGCCGAATGAAACGATCTAGAAAGACCAAGTTATGTCCCTCTCTTTCCTTGGATTTGACAATCATGTCATCTACGTATACCTCCACTTCTTTGTGCATCATGTCATGTAGGAGCGTAGTTGCGGTGCGTTGATATGTAGCTCCGGCGTTGATTAATCCAAACGGCATTACCTGATAGCAATAGGTTCCCCATTGGGTGACGAATGCGGTCTTATGCATATCTTCCATGGCCATCTTAATTTTATTATAACCCGCATACCCATCCATGAAGGATAGTAACGCGTGGTCTGCAGTGTTGTCCACTAATATGTCGATGTGAGGTAAAGGGAAGTCATCTTTTGGACTTGCTTTGTTTAAGTCCCTAAAGTCAACACAAACGCGGATTCTCCCATCCTTTTTGGGTACGGGTACTATGTTAGCTACCCAGTCAGAATACTAGGAAACTTTGATAAACCCGGCTTTGAATTGCTTGTCAACTTCTTCCTTAATCTTCAGAGCCCATTATGTTCTCATTCGTCGAAGCTTCTGTTTCTGAGTTTGAAACCTGGCTTAATCGGAATCCTATGTTCAGCGATATCCATGTCGATCCCTGGCATGTCTTTGTAGGACCAAGCGAAAACGTCTTTGAATTCATTTAGGAGGTCTATGAAATCGGCCCTTTCGGTAGAGCTCAAGGTAGTCCCTATCCTAAGTTCTTGGGGTTCTAGTTCGGTTCCTACATTGATGGGTTCGGTGTCCTCTATTACTGGTCCCCCTTCCCCTTCCTGTAGTATTTCTTTGGCTACGTAGGGAGGTATTTCGATCGAGTCTGGGTCTTGGTCATCCTCAGTATCATCGTAAACAGAATTGCACTCAAGATAACACAAAGAGTAAGCAGAACCTGATTTATTCATATTAAAATTTGAGTAGAGTTGAAACAGAGAAGCCAACTGATCCATGGTCAGTGGCGGCAAAGGGACAGCGGTTGGGGCATTCCCTGAACTACTGTGACTACTCGAGACTAAGCTAGGAGAAACAAAGGGAGTGGGGATAACGACAGGAGTAGACTCTCTAATGACTTCTCTAGACTCCGACTCTGACTCAGACTCCGACTCGAACTCATCGTCTTCTGGTTCTCCTTTGAACATCTCTCATTCTCCAGTAGTGAGCTTGAAGAGTCTTCCTTGATTGTTGGTCCACTTGATTGATTTTATCCATCCTTTCAGCTGTCTTCCGTCGGTTTCTGCAGTCCCAAGCGTGGCAATGATCTCATCTATGATGCTTTCGGCGCTTTTGATTAAGGGAAGATCTTGGAGATAGACGTCCTCCTCACTATCCGTCCATATTCCATTAATGACCTTTTCTTTCGGGGAGATAAGATGTGAGCAATCTAAGGTAGATTCATCACTTGTAATCACTAGAACTCCAAGAGGATTCTGAGTGTTGTTGGGTTTACCTCCCGGTGGTATTGGTAGTCGACCGTCTTCAATCATGTCTTGAAGCACGTTTTTCAACTTGTAGCATTTTTCTGTGTCATGCCCCTTACTCCTATGGTATTCACAGTACGAATTCTCGTCCCAGAACTTGGACTTCCTTTCGGGTTCGGGAGTAGGTCCAATGGGTTGGAGTTTACCTTGCTTCATTAACCTTTTTAGAGCGTTGGAGTAAGTGTCCCCAAGGTTTGTGAATTTCCTTGGTGGGGTAGTTTTCTTGGATGGTTCGAGAAGGTTAACTTCATCGGTCTTGCTAGTGGAGCCGTATGAACGACTTGTGGAACCTTGGTATCCTCGACCTACCGTTTTGGACAAGAGTCCTTTACGGATGTCATCTTCAATCCTTGTCCCTAGTACGGTCAAGTCCTTGAAAGTATTGATGTTTTGATATCTTAAATGATTGGCATAGATGGGTTTGAGATTATCCACAAACTTCTCCACAAGAGTAGCCTCATCCGGGCGTTCAACTAGTTGAGTGCTAGTCTTCCTCCACCTACTTAGGAAGTCGGTGAATCCTTCTTTGTCGTTTTGGGTAAGAACCTCTAGAGTACGCATGTTGACTTGGATTTCGGCATTATCCGCATATTGTTTAGAGAACTCGACTGCGGCATCTTCCCAAGTAGCGACCTTTTTGTGGTCTAAAGAGTAGAACCATTGCCTCGGGATGGTATCAAGAGATGAAGGAAAGATCCTTAAGAACATCTCGGGTTTGATGCCTTTGATAGACATGTAATCCTTGAAGGCACGGATGTGGTTCAAAGGGTTCTCGTGTCCCTTGAACTTAGGGATATCCGTCATACTAAAGTTAGTTGGCAATTTTGAATTGACGGCCTCATACTTGCGATTGTTCTCCCTATAAATGTCATCCCCCTTAAGGTACATCAATTGCTCCTCTAGGTATTGGAGTCTTTTCTCAGCTACAGTCATCCCCATGAGAGGATTTTCATCCTTGGATTCGTTGTCGAGTCACGTAGTACTTCACTTTCGGGGAGGAGGCAACCTTCCCTCTACGGCATAGATACGGCCCTCGATGAGCTCAAGGCGGTCGTAGGTTTGTTCTTGAGTAGCTTGCATTTGGGCTATCGCGGCTAGGATTCGATCATTACCATCTTGAAGTTGGTGGAGATTTGTTTCATCACTTGATCCGGGCATCTTGGAAACTGGATAAGAGATCGGCGTCGAATCAAAACACGATCGACCATTCTAACACACTTGCTAAAAGAAGAAATGTTTTGACTCGTGAAGTGGGTGTGTGCCACTTGTGTTGAGTGAACTTTGAAGAAAGACAAGGTTTTTTTGAAAATGTGTGTCCTAGTCAACTATAGTGTAGTTGTAGGAGTGGACTCGAAGTGAGGTTTTGAAATGGGCTTGTGGCCCGAATTTTGACACGACAAACGGACAGAGTTTCGACCGGATTTTGCGCTAATTAGAAGCCTATTTCGAAATTTTGTTTGAAAATGGGTTTTTGATTTTTGAAAAATTGTCATGGTTTTGTTTAGAAGTGGTGATCACGTAAGGTATACACATTTATACAAGCATTATAACGGGATGCTGAGTGCATTTAAAAGGGTTTTGGTTTAAAGAGTGGGTTGCCATACCGAACCATCAAACCCGAAGTCTGTGGAGAGGCTCGTACCAAACAAGAGTAAGGCCGATTCCTAGTCCATTTCCTCAAGTAGTGAAGGTCCTTGATACAAACAAGAGTAAGCATCATGGTATGGATGACGTCAATTGCTATCCATCCTTAGGCCCAAATAAGAATTAGGACCGTTTAGACGGGACAATTGGTCAAATGGGTTGGGTTGGGCCTAGGAAGGCCGAATGAAACGGTCTAGGAAGACCGAGTTATGAAAACCGACAATTGTCTTGTACAAACTATTCCCTAACCTTGTTCAAGTTTCACCCTTTTGGCTACACGTAAGTGTATTATCCCCAGCGGAGTCGCCAAACTGTAGAAAATGGGCCACGGGGGCGCTTGGGAAATAAGCGTTTGCATTTGTGGAGTCGCCACCAATTTATTGTGGAAAATTGGAAACCGTTCGAATACCTCGTGTCATGTCAAGACACAAAGTAGTGACATGAACACCAAGAACTCGTTACCCTTAGCATTCTATGTCTAGAATGACTCTCGTGGATGCCAATGAACACGGATGTTCACAGAGATCTGGAGTAAGGGATGAAGGTACGTATTAGGAAGTTCTTTTGATCGAACACCTAATCCCGCCCGCCTCGATAGCGGCCTCTACTAATGATTAGGGAAAATCGTCTATACTCGATATATTGTCCATTATATGCATGCAATGCAACATCCATAGAATTAATCCTAGCATGTGAAGATTAATACTAAGTCGGTGAAACATGTAGTTTTAGCATACAATTGAGTCGAAGTAGGGATTTAGATTCAATTACATGTGGAAGCATACAAACAATGCGATAAAAGAAATACAATAACAAATACAATAATTACAACGGATCAATGATTTATGTCGAAAATACCTTAAAAACGGATAATTTGGGAAAAAAGAATAAATAAGTTAACGAACAGGAATTAGGCGATAATACGAATAATAGTAGATTAATACGTAAACTAATTAAACTAGGTCAAGGCAAAAAGGGAGTTCAGAGACAATCAACCTGGAACAGGCGCAGCAGAGCTGCGCCCTCTGGAAGAGGTGCAGCAGTTGCTACGTCTGTTCCAAGGCTGAGTTCTGGCTGTGAAGCCGGAACTGCAAATCGTTAATATTCGTGGGTGAATTTAATGATTGATTATGATATATGACTCGGATGAAAGTGATTTAATACATTAATTACATCTGAATGAATCCTAAAAGCGATAAAACATGGATGAGACGAAAGCAAACTAATTAATTACATGAAGGAAAGATTGATTAGTGACACGAGTGAACTAATTAGGATAAATATGACGAATTAATGAAGAACTAATGACGGACAAACAGGTGGGAATATATCAAAGATCGAATTCCAGAAATTCAATATGAAAGAATCGAATCCCTACAACCCGGATTGATTTTAATGACGAAAACCCGCAAATATTGGATTATAAGGGATTTAAGTCGGGAATTAACGATGAATTATATACTAACAGTGGTTAACAATATGTTGAATTATTAGAATTATTATGCTTAAGTCGTCATATGAACAATGAACAATAAACGAAAGAAAATAACCGAATAATCAAAAGACGAAGGAAGAAGAAAGGAAGCAGGAACTGCGGCAGCCTCACGAAGAGGCGCAGCAGTTGCAGCGTCCCTTCGAAGAGGCGCAGCAGTTGCTGCGTCCTTTCTCGACGGTTGTCCTCTGATAATCCGTAAAAAGGGTTTTAAACATAGTTTTACAAATCGGTTTTTAGAAGTACTTTCGACATAAACCTTACAATATGATTATAAAAAGTAAATAACAATAATGAAAAGAAGGATTTACACCCTCAGACTTACATGTTTGACGAAACGAGATGAACTAAGTTTATGATTAGTGATGCTCGACTCGAATGTAACGAAAGTGCCCTCGTAAGAGGAAAACGATTAAGATTTATTAAGTTGATTATTGTGGAGTTGGTCAAATTGGTCGGTCATGCAAACGAGGCTGGTACTCAGAAGGATCCGAGCTTACGTGGTCGAAATTTCAAGCACGTAGACGCCAAAAAGTAAGAACGTGGTCTAGAATGCAAAGGGAGAAGAGAAGGGCGGACACTCGTGTGAGAAATATGAGGAACGAAGGTCCCTATTTATACTAATCACACGACGGAATTAGGGTTTTCGGAGAGACTTTGGAAGTGAATCTCGAAAAGATATGAAAAGATACGAAAAAAAAGCAGAAAAGGACCTGGGAAGAGACGCAGCAAGCACTGCGTCCCTTGGAAGAGGCGCAGCAGCTGCTGCGTCTATTCCCAGGTGGTTTCCTCCTACGGAAGAAAGATTTCCGTGTTTAGTTTATGGAATAACGGATTAATCTTGTTTTCCTTAATATTTTATGTGAATATTACGGGAAATTCTTTACCAAAGATTAAAAGATTGTGAAATATGGAATAGAAATATCCGGAACATTCCAGAACATTCTGACTCGGGATTTAGCGGTTATCAGAAAATGAAGACGGTTTTAGGCCCGGACTCCAAATGTACTCTAATTACTGTCAAAACGACCGTATCAGCACGTAGATGACAATTAAGAGGTAGACACCAGTGTTTGAGCAATCACTTGACGATAAACTTACGAACTGTCACAAATCGTTCCGCGTACCAAACATGCGGCCCAATCATCACCGGGTGGTTTGCGGGAAGTCCAGAAATGAGGTATCTACAGTAGCACACCTACCTTCATCCATCATTGCTATCAATTTAGCTGAAGGAATCCCAAAAGACGGGAAATCAAAAAGCTTGCTATCCCCAGCACCAGACCCTTCAGCATCCACAATACCTACCTGCTTAACCCTGTCCTGCACCCAATCACTCATATCAGTCCCTAATACTTCCTGAAGAGATTTGACAGAAGCTGATGCTGCCTCCAATTCCCCAGCTTTTCGAATGATAGCTTCGGGTATTATAGAAAGATCCAACCTCTTCCCCCTTTCAACCACCTTAACATCCCCCGTGCCCTCTCCCACCTGATTGTTCCCATTCAAGCATAGATCAATATTGACGCTAACAGTAGGCCTATTCACCTCAGAGATATTTTCAGAACTTGAAATCAGATTAATAGGCGAGCTATGATGAAAAGCGAGATGATTCATCGAAGTATTTCCTATATCACCCTGGTAGACCATCCAACTACTTGGGTAAGAATCGATATCCCCTTCACCCTCAACTTTGTCCCTCGGCGGACCACTGCTCCTTCGGCTAATCTTGGTTCATGATCGAGCTAATAACAATCACATTGTTAGAATCATCAGCTCTCATATCAACCTCATTACCCCCTCATCCTTGCCCCATCACCCCTGGATAGCCTCCTTCAGGATAATGATAAGTGATAGGAATACCACCTGGTGGTGGATCAAAAGTTTGATTGTACTCATGGTCATCATCCTGAACTCTAGCCCATTTAACATCACTCTCCACTCGATAAAGAATGACTTCTTGAATTCTTAAATCCCTGTCCATAGCTCCCCGGTGATTCCCTCTCCTAGTAAAAATAACATATGGGTCACTTGCATGGACTTGTTGCAAGAAACCATGAATCTTAGCAGGCTGCACAGGGACCTCAAATTCCTCACCAGCACTGTAATAATTCTCCTGATTATTACCACTCCCCTCCCCTGCCAACCATCCACCTGCTCCAGCTTGAACTTGACCCCCAGGAGGCTCCTGCCCAGTACCACCTTCACCCCTCTCAGCATTCCTTCTATTCTTGCCATCCCCATGTAAGCCATGAACACCCGCAGCATCATGTATGCCAGTCAGATTAACCCCATCATTACCCTTTCCCATAACCGTATTCTGCCCCTGCAAATTGCCATCATTTGTTGGTTGAGCACTCCCACGAGGGATACCTATTCCCCCCCGGCCTCTTCCCCTAAATGAACTGCTCCTGAACCAACTTGAAAGATCACTGGCCCAACAAAAGGCTGAGCCGTCACCGCAAAATTCATACCAGGCAACACACGACCACCCGGCGTAGTGCCCAAATCAAAATTTAACACCCCTCTCCCTTGTCTGCCTCCTTTGGTTGTCAGTTGCAATCCGCATATCCCCCAACTGAAGTCTAGAAGAAATATATCTAGTTGTGGAGGGTGTGGCTCTTAAGTCCATATTGAACATAGTGTGATTACTATGCGCTTGGAAAACCACAAAGCCCCGCTCCACAGACCTATCCAACAACCCATTAATGGAAGAAACAACGGTTGTCAAGCTTTCCCTACATTGCGACCCCTTATGACCAACCTTCCCACACTTGACACAGTACTTAAACACCTCCTCATACTTAAACCGAACCCACAACAGATGACCATCATCCATAGCTAAAAAGAAGCCAATCATTAATGGCTCATTCAACTTGAGACACACCCTCAACCTTAGATAATCATTCCTTGGAATAACCTCAAACAGTTCAACTTGATAATGATGACTAAGTAACTTACCCACAACATGTGCCACATGCATGTTCAGACACTCAAAAGGCAAACCACATACTCGGACCCACATCTCTGCATATGGGAAGCGGGCCGTTCTTAGAACTGTATCTGGGTACCATCTTGCAAGGACCATCAGAGCTCCATCAAAGGTAACAATGGTCCTTCCCAACAATCCCTCAAGATCCTCCACACATTCACAATGCAATACATAAATCTCCCCCATTCTAAACACAGTGACTTGACCATTCGTACTCCACTTCCTCCTAATGAGTTCATTAATCAGATCATCTTCAAATAGTTTATAATCCACCAGAAAAGTCAAACAACAGTTTTCCCAAAACTCCCTAGAGCGTCCCAACTCCGCTGGATCAACATTGATAACACCTCCAGACCTTGGGAACCTCCAGAGATTTGCATGCAACGGGTTCATCGGATTGAAGTCAGCATTAGGATGCGGTTGATGATAGTTTTGATGATGATAAAAGTTTTGATGAACATCACCAGCATCCCCAATCCCAACATTTCCAAAATTGCCAAACTGAGCCTCAAATTCCATCGTAGAAGTGGATGATAGAATATTTGATGATTGATTATTTGAATGAGTAATACAACTTTTTAGAGAATTTGTTGATTTGAATTTGGATGGGTTAAACCTCCCCATCTTCAGAGATTAAATAGCACCCGAAAAACCCTAAAGCACGCGAACTATTAGATTAGCCTCTCAACTTCCCCAATCCACCAAAAAGCAGAAACGGATGATTGGGGAAAGAACCTTTGGAATTCCAACCGACACAAAGCTCCAATAAAGTTAATTGAAAGCCAATGATTAGTAATAATAATGATAGATTTTTGGATAAAGATCCATAGATTATGATGAAAATGTCATAATAGAAGTTTTAGGGTTACGAGCATACCCAATCAGCACAAAAAGCTACTGTCAGAAAATTATTTTTTAATTGATGAAGTTTCCAAAATCGCAGATCACCAATGAAACCGTAAAACTTAAAATGATTAAAGAAAATTTGAAAGATTTTTGGGATTAAATCTCTGGATAATGATAAAGATGTCAGATTTAAAGCTTAGGGTTCTTCATTCACCCAATAAGCAACCAAGGAAACAGCTGAAGAGAGATTGTAATTGATTTTTTTAATTGGGAAAAAGCTCTCAAAAAGAGAGAAAAAACGCTCTCTAGACTAGAGAGAGAAAGAAACTTCTTACCTCTGGCTCGGTGTTAGTAGTGTTGTTGGAGTGTTTCTTGATGAGTTAACCAAATTCGTAATAGAGTAACATAGTATCACCACTCACAAATACTACTATACAACCTGCTGTACAAGAGCTCCTGTTGTACAAAAGCATTGTACAAGCATATAACAAATCTAACCAAGCTTACGTGTACTTTTTTCGAGCTTTTATAATTTTTGATTCATATTTAAATTTTTTGATGTCAAATTTAAAATCTAATTGAGTTTATATATACTTTTTTTTAGTTTCATTATAACTTTTAAAAACTAATATTTTTATAATGAAATTCGAATTCTTTCAAATAAAGCTCGTAATGTATAAGTCTAAGCAAATAGTGCATTATAAAACTCAAATTCTTTTTTATACGACCAATATAATCAAGTTACATAGTCTACTTAGTGCATCATCAATTCACCGCATATGTAAAAGAGAAGAGTGTCGTTATTTTTTATCCATGTTTATAATAAGATCTTTTCCCGTATCCGTGTAATTACAATTGACAGGTTAGCTTATACTCCGTATAAGTTACTGAACTAGTGGTTAATACAACCTTGCGTAGCTTGCGATTTAATTAATTACCTCTTGATCTCTAGACTTAACATCCAGTTCATTCCATGGTCTCCATATCATACAAACAGCTGGTCTTGTACACAAGCGCAATACATTACGGAGTATATATAAAAATGAATTCAAACACGATCATACATAAATGGAAATTAATTAATTTAAGGGTAATGATAAATACAATTCATCGGGTTGTATTTAGATGAATTGTATTTAAAAAACTAAAAGAGAAAATAAATTGTTGATATATGCATTAATTGTATTGGTTAATGTGTAATTTAGTTCTTAATTCCAATACAACTCAGTGGGTTGTATTTAGCATTACCCTTAATTTAAATGATCATTTTACAATAATTGTATATAAAATCGCTTTGCACGAATACTCCCTTCACATATAAGTGCTCACCTCATTTCTCTAATATATGTGAGGAGTATTTTATTAAAATGGGGTGAATATAGTGTGTGGGGGAGTACCTAATATTTTTCACAAATTCTTATAAGAGATTATCTCTCATTAATGTTAGTAAGAGACCACTCTCATAAGAGTTAATTATTATTTTTATTTAAATTTTATGTTTTATCTTTTTAGTTAATTTTTAATTTATTTATTGATTGCTCACTAATATAGTGAGAGACGGTTAAAATATTTGTATAGCTCCCGAAGACAACCAAGAGATAATACGAGTTAAGGGTAAGATCACAAGGACCCGAACTTCGCAATTTTTTTCCATTAAGGACCTCAATGGTTATTTTTTCCCGTTAAGGAACCCACAGGCCACACTAACACCGTTAACTCTTCACAAGTTTTCGTCTACTTTCTCCATTGAAGCAACGGGGACTTTACAACAACAAGGGTTTTGCTCTCTTCAATTGTCATGCGAGTTGAAAGCATTGTGACTTCAGTGCATCGTTAGGTTACCCATGAGTGAAAAACTTCTTTGCAACAATAGCTTAATTGTCTTTTTGACATTTTTTACCTTTTAGGCTGTAACCTGATAGATGAATCATCTCAACAAAAACTTTAAAGTGATGGTTGAGGCTCAACTATTATAATTAATCCTATTACGCTCCCTCACTCAAATGTCCACTGGGCTTGAAAAGTGGTTAGTGCACAAGCTCCCTTTACCGTGTGTTGAAATTCCATTTCATGACTTATTGAGGAGTTATTGAGGTTGGTAGGATTCGAACCCGTGACCATAACACTCGCTCTAATAGCATGATAGATGAACCATCTCAACCAAAAGTTTAAAGTGATGGTTGAAGCTCAACCATTATAATTAATCCTATTATAAAATACCAGTAAAAAAACTAGTTGATGAAGGTGGTGTCTTCACATGTTAAATAGTATGGGTTGTCGAACATTGTTTCAGCATACAATATACAATATAGAAACATCAGATCACAAAAATCGGTTGGATTGCAAGATAAAGTTATCCAATTTGTCTGATAGTTTTGATTTGTGAAGCAAGAAGGAGCTTAATCTTCTGTAGTTTGCATTTTGAGGGGAGGTGCTAGGGCGACACCGGGTGTTACTGAGTTTCGGTAACACCTTAATAAAAAAATAGAAAAAAAATAAAAAAGTAAAAGGTAATTTTCGTTTTTACGCCAACGTCGTAGGGATAAAATCGTAATTTGAAAATTTATTATATTAATAAAAAAAAAAGATAATAATTAAAACTAAACTAAATCTAATATCCCCTATCTAATATACAACAATAATCATAACAAACGCATCATCTTCATCTCTTCTCGATCGATAATTGTAATGTCGAACTAAGCTAGGGTTGTGTGCATAGTCATAAAAAAGAGAATTGTACCGTCAAACCTAAAGCGACAAATAAGTCTCGAACCTCCGTCTATTCACTACCTCACATAAGCCGGCAGTACCAAAATAGCAAAGGGGATTTGTATGCTACAAATTGAATTATTTATTGTTCATTTCTTAAGTTGAATCATGTTCAACTGTTAGGAAGAATCATTGGTGATGAACTTGATTGATCTACACTTCCACCAATGACGCACGAAAATGCGCTAAAATCTTTCATTTTTTATCTATTATTATTCCTTATTGTTAAATTCCTAAACTACCTTTTTATAATAATAAGTTTGAAATTTCAATTTTAATGGAGGGAAAGCAAAATACATATGTAAATTACAATAATACCCTGGGTGTCGCTCACTTTGAGTAACACCTGGTGTCGCCATTTCATTTTCCCATTTTGGGTTGTTTTGCTATGTTACAAAAATTAATGGGTATGTATGTTGCTCTTGCCTTCATTAGTTTTGATTGTTAAATTATATAAGTATATTCATAAAATATATTGGTTGTTAAAATCTATTTTTATGAAATATTTTGCCTTATAAAATATACAAATATTTTCATAAATTGGTTGTTAAAATCTATTTTAAAATTAGAAACATAACTGAAACATAACGGTGTTAGGTTAAGGTCCTTAATGGAAAAAAAAATCGCTGAAATCTTTAACGGAAAAAAAAACTACAAAATCCAGATCCTTGTCTTAGCCTTAACTCGAGATAATACCTTCCTCCCCGCCTTATCTACGTGGCTGAATATTTGAGATTAAATCACACATTCACACTCATATATAGGTAAGTAGGACGAGTAAAGATCCTTTTCATTTCCTTCTCTCCATTTTTTGTCCATTTCTTCTCACAATCCCATATTATATTAGTATTCCACATTTATCTTATCTATCACTTGCACCATTAGATCGTAGTAAAGTATAATCCGGACCGTTAAAAGAAAATGAAGAGGAGAAAAAATGGAGAGAATCTAAATTGAAGTAGGACCATGGAGGTAATTTAATACGTGACCGGGTTGCCCTACAACCCAAAGTTATGTATATTTCAACATCACATAATGGAATAAATTCAAAAAGTTTTAGAGTAACAAATTGTCACAACAAAAAGGATTTTTCCAAGTAGTTTTGTAATATTTGTTTAATCTTGCTTTTAATCTACCTAAACAGCATAAAAATATTAATTAAGTAGATGATTGTTTGGTGCAATTATGCATAAGAACATGTAATTTTATAATAAAATATAAGTCATGTTTTAAATAAGTATTTGTTGTTAATTAATGGGTCATTTGAGCCGTGGAAAATAAAAAATAATGAAAAATATACTCCATTACGTAATTAAGGAGAATTTCTAAAAGTTGTTTGGTAAAATAGACATGTCAAAACCTGGCCCAGCGGCCCAAAACGATCCTAATCTGACTTGAAAATAACCTGAAAGATACCCGAATTTGTTTGTTCCGTAAACAGCGGGTCAAAATCGAACTCGTAACAGGTCGACAGTTGGGTCAAAGATAACATATATAAATATATTCTTTTAAATAGACAGTGTAAAATAGCATTCAATTTATTAAGGAAAAATATGTTTATGTGTCACGCCATCACTACGACATCATCTCTAACAGCATGTTACTTCATCACCTCAAAACGCGTGTCAAACAATCATTCCCGTCGCATCACGCCAAACTGCATGTCATGTCAGCACTGACACCTCATCACCTCAAACTGCGTGTCAATTAATAGGAGCCCGCAAATCAGGCATCAAGGCTAGCATAATAAGGCTCCAACAACCATATTTTCCTATTTATGTTCATATTGTCAATAGTGTATCTTTGCCATACTTCGATTATTTTATAGCTGTTAACATGAAGACTATATATACTTGTATTCCCATATTGTAAGGCATCATATATCAGAATAATAATATCTTCCAAGTTTATGGAAAACATATCTCTCAATTTCTAACATGGTATCAAATGTACAATTACTCGTCTGATTCTTCATCTCCTTTTCTTCTCCACGTTTCTCCATTCTCTATCAATATGACTAACTCTTCAACAACTTCCACCACTCACTCTTCCGTGGTCTCGGTTATTCATTCTGAAAATCCGGGTACCAAGATCTCATATGTTTCGTTCAATGGCAATAATTATGACGAGTGGTCACGTGCTTTCCATCTCGCTCTTCTTGCTAAGGATAAATTAGGGTATATCGACGACACCATTGAAAAACCCTCGGAGACGGCGGCTGACTTTAAATCTTGGCGTTCCACCAACGCCCTTGTTACGGCTTGGATATACACCCTCCACCACAACGACACCCGACCCGGCCTCGGGTAATTCTCCCACGGGCCCCCCTTCCTCGGATCCTGACATCTCCTCTACCGCTCCAATATCAACCACCAATGAACCTATGGGCAAGGGCCATCGTCCTAAGATACCCAATACCCGTCTCTCCGGTTACATTCGCCGGCCCATTGGTTCCTCCACTCACCTCGCTTCCGCAACGTCATCATCTTCATCAGGTACTCGATACCCAATATGATAAGTTTTCTACTAACCATAAAGTTTTTTTAGCGGTCGTGACTGACAATCACGAGCCATGTTCTTTTAAAGAAGCAATGCAGGATCCAAAATGGCGCACAGCTATGCAACATGAAATCGATGCTCTCGAGCGCAACCACACCTGGACACTTGAACCTCTTCCATCTCACAAAAAGGCCATCGGCTCTAAATGGGTTTACAAGATCAAATATAATGCGGATGGTTCAATCGAGCGCTATAAAGCTCGACTTGTCATTATGGGCAATCGTCAGATCGAAGGTGTTGATTTTCAAGAGACCTTTGCTCCCACTATTAAGATGGTTATTGTCCGTACTCTCTTAACTATTGTTGCAGCCAAGAACTGGGATGTCCATCAAATGGACGTTCACAATGCTTTCTTACATGGTGATCTTCAAGAAGAAGTTTATATGAAACCTCTGCCGGATTTTCTATCTCATGCACATGGAAAAGTATGTCGCCTTCGAAAATCTCTTTATGGGCTCCGTCAAGCCCCACGATGTTGGTACGCTAAACTCACTTCCGCTCTCAAACATTATGGCTTCACCCAATGCCCTTATGACCATTCCCTATTCTCCATCCTTCAACCCGATGTTGCAATCCATGTTTTGGTATATGTCGATGACATTGTCATATGCGGGAATAATACTCACCTGATCCAAAAGTTCAAAAGCTACTTAAGTCATTGCTTTCACATGAAAGACCTCGGTCCTCTAAAATATTTTGTGGGCTTGGAAATAGCGCGTAATTCGAGTGGTATCTACGTCTCTCAACGAAAGTACACCTTAGACATACTTCAGGAAACCGGACTGTTGGGCTCTAAACCCGCCCACATTCCCATGGAACCAAACCACGCCCTACCCGAGTCCAATTCTCTCCCTCTTCACGACCCTCAACCTTACCGCCACCTCGTTGGTAAACTCGTTTACCTAACTATCACCCGACCCGAGCTAACATACTCGGTTCACATCCTTACTCAGTTTATGCACTCGCCAAAACAGGACCATTGGCACGCGGCTCTCCAAGTCGTCCGCTACTTAAAGTCTAATCCAGGTCAAGGCTTACTCCTTCGGTCAAACACCCACCTTCTCCTCCATGCCTATTGTGACTCTGACTACGCCACCTGCCCCCTTAGTCGAAGGTCCCTCTCGGCATATATTGTCTTCCTCGGCGGTTCTCCCATCTCGTGGAAGACCAAGAAACAAACAACGGTCTCTACATCCTCGACCGAGGCAGAGTATCGCGCCATGGCATATACCGTTCGCGAGCTCAAATTGCTCAAAGGCCTCCTTACCTCTCTCGGTATAGCTCACCACTCACCCATTGCGCTGTCCTGTGATAACCAATCGGCTCTTCATATTGCTCGCAATCCCGTTTTTCACGAACGCACCAAACATATTGAGGTGGATTGCCATTTCATCCGTGATGAAATTTTACACGGTCTCATCAAACCGAACTACGTTCCTAACAAAGTCCAACTGGCCGACATTCTGACAAAGGCTCTTGGCCGCACCATGTTTGATGATCTTCTATCCAAGTTGGGCATCGTAAATTTATACGCACCAACTTGAGGGGGGGTAATAAGAGCCCGCAAATCACGCATCAAGGCTAGCATAATAAGGCTCCAACAGCCATATTTTCCTATTTATGTTCATATTGTCAATAGTGTATCTTTGCCATACTTAGATTATTTTATAGCTGTTAACATGAAGACTATATATACTTGTATTCCCATATTGTAAGGCATCATATATCAGAATAATAATATCTTCCAAGTTTATGGAAAACACATCTCTCAATTTCTAACATCAATAATCACATCGACATTGCCACTTTCTAACCTCTAAGAGCTTTAGAATGAAGAATAAAGTAAAATGAGAGACATCTCTTATAAAATGGGGATAAATATATAAGTAAACATGGTTGGGTGACCGAACTTGAAAATGTCATAAGAATATTCTCACTTAGATAAAAGTGGCGTAACTAATCCATAGCATAAAAGAAAACAAAGAGAAATGTGAATAATTTCCCGAGATGATTTAAAAAGAGCAATAATTCTTATATAAACCGTTTTATATACGTAAGCATTACTGTAAAATTAAGGATTATTTACATAGAAAATTCCATTAAAATAACTTCCACCTATCACCACTTTCGATAATAAAGACATTAAAATCTTTCATTATATGGTTTTTTACGGGAAAGTTACTCTAAAAAGAAAGTGTGAACAGTAAACGTTACAAATAGTCACATACTATCGGGATAAACAGGGCTAATAATTTGTGGTATGTGGATTAGGGAATAGTATGAAAGTTGTGAACTTGTGAATTGTGATGATGCCAAAAGCCAATAATATGAGAAAGAAATGTGTTGGTATTTTCCAACCAACTCCCGCGTTCCTACTTTGCTTCTCCTTTATCAAACATCTTAATTCTCAAAAGTTTTATATAAGAGTAAGTCTGGCTTAAGACGGAGTTCTCTCTTATGGAGTACATTTTAAAACGGTTCACAAACTATCATATGATATTAATAAAGACAAAAATTTACACATCATATAATTTGGTCTATATTTGAGTCCTCTTAAATTTTACAAGAATTCGTATTTAAAATAATTCCTTCTATTTTATTTTTAGAGATCCTTTTCAAAAAATAAAATAATCCCTTCTATTTTATTTATGGAGATCCTTTTCAAAAAAAACAGTATAAAGGAGAAAAGGTTGGGTGTGATGTAGGGTACATCATCATTATTGAACCCGGTGCTTACGTTTGGTCGCTTTGGTGTTCATACTTAGGGAGCTAGGGGTATAAACGAGCCGAGTTGAACTCGTGCTCGGGTGGACTCGGACTCGGACTCGGCTCAAATTTTTTAACTCGAGTTCGGACTCGGCTTGAAGCTCGTCGAGCCTAAAAAATTGAGGCTCGAGCTTGGCTCAAGTTCAAATCGAGCTCATTTTGTCATTATATATTTTCACTTTCTCACCTTTTAAATCCTTTTAAATCTAATTAAATGTAAATATTTTTGAAAAACAATTAAATTAGAAAATACTAAAAAATATTATATCATAATATACTTATATAAATGTCTAAATAACATATAATTTGAGTAATTCCGAAACACAATACTACAACATAAAGATTATACAAAAATAATTTATAAACAAGCCCAAACAAGCTTCCGAGTCGAGCCTTGTTGAGCTCGGGCTCGGCTCATGTTAAGCCAAGCTCGGCTCGAGCTCGAGCTCGTTTTGACCGAGCGTTGACCGAGCCGGCTCATATAATTGACAACCCTATTCATACTTTTTTTTTGGACAATATATTTTGTATAACCATCTTTTATTTAGAGGAGGAAATTTATTATATTATTTAGTTATTTGTTCCACTTTTCTAGATAATATTCTCGTAATTATTTAAATTGTTATTAGATCATTCAATCACATTCTCTCTTGTAACTTCTCGTATAATTCACCGGAACTCTATTCCCCAGCACATATTCTTAGAACATACAAATGGGCCCGGACTTTACACGAACAAAGGAGAGACAACTCACTTGACAACGTAAATAAGGTTTCAATCTAAAACTAATTGACAATGAGAGGAATACTCCAACAATGTGGGACACTCACACATGCCCGTCTTTGGGGGTGTGCGGCTCATGCGGTCGCACAAGGCCCCCAAAATTACAGTTGGTCTTATTTCAGACGGATCATTTTGGTCTGAATTAATAAAAAGGGATTTTGTAACCACTTTATAGCTAAATATGACCACTATTGAAAAAAATAAATTACCATAAGTTGTAACACTGGCTGTACCATTGGAATTACATTTAATTATAAAATGGTCACATATATCCATATAAAACTTCAGATGAAACGTGGCCGTCGAAAATAAGTATTTGTGCCAAAATTAACTAATATTTGGACTCACATAGTGACATGTTAAAGTTTATATTCCAAACACATACCATATAGGGCTAAATTGATTATAATCCATGTTTTTCAATAGAATTTGCCCATGTACAAGTACTCTATCTCTTCCAATGATATGTTTATTTTATGAGGGGAAATAAAAAAAATGTAAACATATTGTTAGAACGGAGGGAGTAACATTTACTACTTACTAGTGCTTTTGTTAAGATCATTTCTTTACATTTGTTATGATACATTTTCAAAAATCATACTCCGTATATAATAAGGATTGTTTATGTCAGCGTAGCTTATCACTAAATTAAGCGCTAACAAGGAAGAAAATTACATGCTTCCCGTCCATCTAGATACTTTAAGCTACCAAGAAGTAAGTTGTAAATTAAGATTGAAACTTGTCCTTAGCCATACAAAGTACATTTGTCTATTATTTTGTCGGTCTGTTGACTAGTACATCCTCCACATTTATCGTTTTATTGATTTGTAAGCATAAGATAAGATTAACATTAACATAAGGTTGAAATAATCAAAATAAGGAATCTGTGATAAAAATTGATGCCACTTCATTGATTTAAGTATTTTTTTTTTTTTATTGATTTAAGTATTATGGCAAGAGTTGTACAGTACAATTTTGTCCTTACTGGAAACAAAGCGGAAACTACATGAGATGGGAAAATTAAAAACGGAAAAAAAAAATTGGCAGGAAGCATTCTCTATAATTATTAGAGCCAGGTTTCGATCCTGGGACCTGTGGGTTATGGGCCCACCACACTTCCGCTGCGCCACTCTGATTTTGTTGATTATTGAGCGATATAAAATCTAGATATAACCAAGTCGTTATCAAAGTAAACGGCTGAAAGCAATGCGAAGTTTGAAGATAAAAATGCCATTGTATAATTGTGCGGAATATCATACTCCCTTCTCGATGAATAATTTATGTTTTTTTTTTTTTTTTTCGACAACAATAAACTGATATAAATAAAAGAAAGAAAGTTTACATAGTATCTCGTTACATATTACCCATATTCAAATGGGCGACCACGGAAAATTGCTAATCTATCCGACATCCAATTAATTAGACTAAACTTCGAGGTAGACCAAAGAGAATCAGCAAGACGGCATTTCTTGAATGGTGGGTAGTAATCATCGAACTGAATCGGATAATCCTCGCACCTTTTAGTCTTCCTTACTACAATAGTAGTCTCGGTGTACCTGCAAAGAGAAGATAAACGGGTGACAGAAACCGAAACTCTTTTTTTCAAATTAACAGTAGGCCGATCCACCTGACCACGAGCAATAGAACGAGTATCTGTATGGCAGACTTGCTTACTCGATGACGTCCTAACTGCTTTAAAGTTAAACTGGACTACAGAGACCTTACTCGCAGAAGAAGTGTTTGAAGAAAGGCGTTTCTTCTTGTCTGTTTGGACAAAGCCTTCCTCTTGAGCCAACTCTTCCTCCGGTGGAGGACCAAAGATGGGAACCGTTATGTCTTCCTTTGACATGCTGATATCTGACAAAGGAACGGAAATGGGAACTGTTGATTCCCATGACATATCATCATGGAGAGTTCCCGACTGGGTAGAAGTTTTAGGAGTGAGGGGGCGAACCCTCAAGACTGCCCCAGACCTGGGGTGAAAAAACTCAATTTTTTTCCCGAGCATCAAGTTATTATAGTCACCAGCAGAAAGATGCAACCGCTTCTGGGAATGTTTTTTGTTGGTGAAGACAAATTGGGCTTGTTATGAGGGAGAAGCACATGAGCGAGCAGTATCATTAATATCCTTACTACCTGCAGCTTCCACTGCCGAGGATGGGTAGTTATCACTCTGGTAGTCCATCACATCAGAGCTAGTGGCAATTCCGACTACAACACCACCTGGATCTGCACTGAAGGACTACTAGCACTGCAGAAAAATTCTCCTGCCGGAGAAGGACAAACACACGAGTCCGGACTAGAAACATGATTCTTATCTTTCTTGTTTATGGCCAAAGGGTCGAATTGTAAAGCGACCCGCTTTCCATTAAGATTGAGGGCTAGACGGTCAACTAAAGAATGAAGCTCACGGGTAACATCCTTATTGCTCGGGTCAATTTTCAACGCAAACTCGAAGTCATCAAGAGCTTTAGTTAGGGAATTCAAATTCCTGAATGCTAAGCCACGACGATATAGGGCTTTGATGTTACGTGGTTCAAAGGTTAAGACAAAATTGCAGTATAACACCGCCTTAGTATAATTTGAAAGCTTTAATTCACAAAATGCTAAATTTAGGATAAGAGAAAAGGCAAGGGAGGAAGCCATGTGCTGTTCGGACGAGGGTGGGAGGCCGAGAAAACAAAGAAATTTCAGAGCTGACGTGTAGTGAAGGCTAGCTAAACATATATTACCTTCCTTGAAGAGGAGGTTACCTCGATCCTTCGACAAATTAACAGCAGAGATAGATGGCTCCCCCAACTCTAGGATCAACTTAGCACAAACGTCGTCATCAGTACCATTATCATTCAAAATAACTAAATCGCAAAGATTGAAAAGGAGAGATTGATAATCCATTTCGAGAAGAGACTACTACAACCAATTCATCCCACACCAACACAAGCAAACCACCGACTAAAGGAGTCAATCATGGGAGGAAGAGACCACGAAAAATAGCACCAGCAGACAACCTAAACCTCCGACCAATCACCAAAGCCAGCATAAAATCATAGGGAACCGCACAGCGACAAATTTAAATGAACAAAAACAGACCAATTTAGAAAACCTTGCGAAAAGGAAATTCCAGCAGCATACTAGAAGATATGAATTTTTAAATCCAAAGTCTCAATTATTAAAAGAAGCAATCCACAATTTAGAAAACCAATTGTAGCAACACTTAACTAAAGATGCATGATCTAGAAATCTCAACCATCTATTAAAAGATATTAAAGAAAGGACGGAAATAAGATTAGTAATGAAAAAACCTCAGATCAGCAGAGATAAGACCATAAGACTCAGATTAGCACACTGTGACGGAACAAAGGTCGGATGGATGATTAAAAGCCCATGATCAAGCATAAGGAACCGCCGGAGATCGGCCTCAGAGCGGCCATATCTCCGGCGGAGTCGGAAGGGAGCAGGTGTGGATGGAGGGGATTGAGGCGGTAGTAGGCAAGGAAACTTAGGGGTTACGAAAGGAAGAAAAGAGTCGGTCTCTCTCTCTCTCTCTAACTTTCTCTCTCTAATGTAGGTAGTAGTTCATAATAAAATATCGGGTTTGCTAAAGATCGCCCCTAAAATTTACTTTTTGCCCTTGAATAATAAATAAGCACAAAGTTGTTTTGTATATTATTTTTTCTCGAGTTTCGTATTTTATTAAAAACCGCTTCAAAAATAAAAAAAAATTCAAAAGAAAAAAAAAATCCCTCACTCCTCACTCCTCACTCCTCACTCCTCACTCCTCACAACAACACAACAACCCAGCAACACAACATCATCACCCCCCCCCCCCCTTTTTTTTTTCAAATTCAAATTTTAAAAACCGTTTCAATAACAACGAAGAACAAATCGCTTCAAATTTCAAACGGATTTCTCCTTCATTCCTCCCAAACTAGAAGAAGGTATGTTTTTTAATTTGGTTTTGTAACCCAACTAAATTTGTTTGGTTAGTATAGATTTTTGTATAGGTTGATTTAGGTATAGATTTGTGATGAATAGAGCCAAAATTAGGTTGTTTGTTATAGATTTGTTGTGTTTGATTGAATGCGGAAAAAAAAACGACGAACAGCGAAAAATCTGGGAATTGAGGTGGTCCATTCGTGTGAAATACACGAAACCACCTGGGTAATTTCGTGTGAAATACACGAAACTGCCTGGGCTATTTCGTGTAAATCACACGAAATTGACCTGGGCAATTTCGTGTGATTTACACGAATGGACCTGGGGTGTTTCGTGTATTTCACACGAATGGACCAGGCCAGTTTCGTGTATTTCACACGAATGGACCCTTTTTTTTTTAAATCCGTTTAATTTTTTTTTCCTATTTTTACTTCGTAAATTTTGTTTTTGAAATATTTTTTTTAATGCGTTTAATTTTTTTTTCTATTTTTACTTCGAATATTACGTTTTTAATTTTTATATTTACGTTTGAATTAGTTTGTTTGTAATATTACATTTGAATTAGTTTTATATTTTTTTTATAATATTACGTTTAAATTAACATTATATTTGTAATTTTACGTAACTAAATTGTTCGTTAATGCAGATGGCCGATGGTGATGAACGTCGAAACAAACTTTATGCTTCAGCTCACCTGAAAATTACTTTTAAGATGGGTAGTACTAGTTTTGGTTCGAAAGAAATTTATATGCCTTCTGAGACAGATTTTTATGAAGGTGGCGAGTACGAGCAATATCAGAGAGAGCTTGAGGATGAGATAAGAAATTATGAGAGGTCGGAAAATAAGGAAGAGGAAGATGAGGAGGCAGGAAATTAGGTGATGGAAAATGAGGTGCCGGGAAATCAGGAGGCGGGAAATGTGGAGGCGGAAAATGTGGAGGCTACTTCTGCTTTACGTGTTAGGCGGGGGATCCATGGTAGATTTCAGGTCTATGGTGAGGGGTCTAGCACTTCGATTCCTGAGCCGCGAAGGAAAGTAAGGGCTAGAATGAAAGATACTAGTTGAATATTGAGAGGGCCAGCACCGGGAGGACCATTAGTACCGGATTTGATTCCGAGTTTTGGTGGACACATATCTTACCTTTTGTGGAGTCAGCCTCAGTTGCAGCGTTTGTTGACTAAATATACTAGAGAGCGATCTTTGGCCGAGATTCGTTCATGGAAATTGTCGGGGCCAGCTTGGAAGTTAGTTGAGGATTCGGGGATTAGTCATTTGCCCAACATCATGCATAAACATTTGAACATGCCATTGTTGTGTGCTTTTATTGAGAGGTGGCAACCAGACACCAACACTTTCAACATGCCATGGGGTGAGATGACGATATTATTACATGATGTGTAGGAGATTCTTGGGATCGAGATTGATGGATTTCCTTGTAGCATACCTAATGCTGATATGGCACATCCGATACTTGGCGTGTCGGAGTTGTTGGGTATGATTGAGGCGGAGTTGGGAAGTCAGTGGGGACCTGATAAGGATGCAAAGATTTACAAGGGAAATTTGATTTTACAAAAAGTTTTGAAAGATTTGGTTGAAGGAGACAAGCGGGGAATGGTATCAGAGGCTCAGGATACAACCATGGCGTGTATCTATTATTTCAGGTTCCTCAACAACCTCGTCCTCAGGATACAACTTAGTGAACAATGACTCAATTACATCTCTTTGGACCGAATGGTGGGAAGCCCGGACTTTATCGAAAAGGTCCTCCATCACATCATTATGGCGAGAACGCTGATAGCTGGAATCCGTGTAGGCTAACCGTGACCAAAACACATGTAAATCATCAGGGTGAATTCTTTTACCTTCGTGGAAAACTGTATGTAACCGACAAGCACACAATAGCTTATGGGTCGTCCATAATGTGCAACCACAATTCTCCTCCAAATAATAACCCAAATCAGTCCCACGATTATATTCCAGTAACATTGCTTCAATGGCGGTCGCCGAAACTTTTCTTTTCCCATAATACATATTAGTAACAACTGTCTTGCTTATAGAATCTTCCAGCGTTTTACGAATTTCAATATGTTGCCCGTGAATCATAACATCAGCCCGTTTCCATATACTGTCAAGAGTAAGTTCAGCTGATCCTAACCACATCTTCAATTGAGCATGAGCGGACTCAACTCTAGACGTAGTTGTGTTACCAAAATGAAGCACCAAATTAGTAAAGCATTTGCCAAACATATGGATTTTATGCCACCAAGTCAACTCAAGATAACTGATAAGTGCAAGATGACAACAATATTTTTTCCGCAACTCATTCCACTCCATGGTACATTCATCAAATGTTTTAGCTTCAACAACTTTCTTCCAAGCGCCGTGTGCTAATGCTTTCCCAAAATTACCATTCCTCTCCATGTTCTTTGCTCTAGCCTCAATTGCGGTGTATACGTGAAATAAGCACAAAAATGATGGGAAGTACAAAATACAGCAGGAAGTGCAGCAATTAGACCACGCTCGTGATCCCTAACTATGACTGTTGGCCTCACACCTGGTTCCAACAATGACTCTAACCTTCTCAAAACCCACTTATACCCTTCTTTACCCTCATTCGCAATTAACGCGTAACCTATCAAAAAACTTTTTCCAACGGGTGTGACGCCTACACATTGAACCAATATAAGACTGTATTTATTTGTCTTGTAGGTGGAGTCGATTAGAATAACATTTGGCCACACTTTAAACATTTGCACCGCCTCTGGATGAGTAAACCAAGCATGTGTAAGTTTTTTTGTTTTAGGATGTTTGATGCACTCACTAAGGTAGTTAACTTGGTTCGCTAAATGCAACATATATTGCACACTATTTCTCCCATCTCTATCCTTCGCACTCAATCGGGCATTCTCATTATAAATTTGTTTCAGAATCGGAGGCGGTTGATCAGGATACCGAAGCGTAAAAGCGTGTCTAACCATCCCCGGTTTCACACGAGACTGTCGATATTGCTTAATCAATTCTTTCTGTTCTTCAGTAAATTTCGCTCTACGCCTATGACCTTCTAGAAACTTTCCAAACTTGTGATTGTGAACCCCGCACTTCGGAACAACAACCCACACACCTTCACCTTTTTTTATCATTTTTTTTTTGACAATTGGCAAGTTTGAGGTTACATAATAATAGCTCTTTGAGCTAGTTTATGAGCCATACTATTAAATTTCCTAGGAATAAAACAGAAGGAAATGCAATGAAATAGACAACATAAATTCAGGATATCAGCGATAACAACTCTCGTGTTTAGACAGCGTTTGGAGCTGTCCATGATTTGCATAAACACCTGCAAACAGTCGAAGAAGATGGTAACATGGAGGATTTTTTCCTTCAACGCCCACTTTAGAGCTTCGAAGATAGCAGAAGCTTCCGCTTGATCGGGTGAGATACAGAAAATCCCATTCTTCGAACATGAATACGAACTGGAATCCGCAAATTTTATGAACCACCCCAATCCAGTATTATTATCCTCCCTCCAAGCAGCATCCACAAAAATATTAGTCTGAACACAATTATAATCAATACCAATGAGCTTACACCTATTACCAAGCCGAAGGTTCAACCAAGAAGAATCTAAATCATCTTGTGAAGGTAAAGATATCAAGGACTTGGAAAGGTTGCAGTTGGCTAAAATCACTCAAATCATTCTTAATGCAAATAGACACATAAATTTTTTGGTCTTAGATTTTCTTTGCGGTTTCAAGGGATCCTTAGCCTTGCTATTATAAGCTCCGTATCGCTCACATTTCACTATTTTATACGGAGGACTCTTTTCCATGTGATACTTAGCCTTTACCAAATGAAAACCTAACCCATATGCAACTTCATCACAACGATCAAATGCTTCTTCAAATGTGTTAAACGGATGCTCAAATACAAACATATCACCGTAATCAACATTCTCTTCACCGGGATCTTCATAATTTTCCTAATTAAATCCACTAACCGTATTTTTATTTAAAAAAAAAAAACACAAAAACGTATAAAAAAAAATGGTCCATTCGTGTGAAATACACGAAACAGCCTGGGACCATTCGTGTGAACTGCATGAAATAACCTGGGCCATTTCGTGTAAATCACACAAGACAGCCTGGGCCATTTCGTGTAGTTTACACGAATGAGCCTGGGCCATTTCGTGTAATTTACACGAATTAGCCTGGGTAATTTCGTGTATTTTACACGATTGTTCCTGGGTACTTTCGTGAATCTCACCCGAAAACATAATTTCTGGAAAATCGAAAACGCGTATCCAAAAAAAAAAAATTACCAAGTACGAAAATGCGTATAATACCTCATTGTCTTGCGTGTTTTCATTGTCTTGCGTATTTTCAGCTTCCTCGTAATTTCCCGTGTTTCTACCGTCTCCATAACCACTACCTTCACCGTTACCGTAACTATAATGTTGATCGTTATACCGATAATGTTGTTCGGCATTCCAATCGTTTTGAAATCGATTTCCACCATTATTGTACGAATTATCATTATTGTACGAATTAAAGAGATAATTAAAAAAAGGATTTCCGTCAC
This sequence comes from Silene latifolia, assembly GCF_048544455.1. NCBI lineage: Eukaryota > Viridiplantae > Streptophyta > Magnoliopsida > Caryophyllales > Caryophyllaceae > Silene > Silene latifolia. The sequence continues at coordinate 26,535,144 of NC_133533.1, read as the reverse complement.
TCATTTAAAATTTTCCGAAAAAAAACAAATTTTAGAGAGTTAAAGTAGAGAGAAGGGCAAACTTGGAAAAAGAAATGAACTTTAGGGGCGAGATGAGTATTTTAGGGGCGATCTTTAGTAATTTTGTAAAATATGTAATAAACGTAAATTGAGAATATAATCTTAACCACAGCAATAAAAACCGTTTACAATAACATCAATTTATTATAAGCAATTAAAGGAACCTTGAAAGACTAGTAAACCGAGAGTTATTCATGGAATTGCTCCCTTCATCTCGGTTACACAGCCTGAGGATCAGTGGCATCTTAGAATGCTTGGTGTGTTTCCAAGTGGGTTCTATATAAGTACCCTTTAATAATCTTCTTGGATGCTTATATATGTCCTTTAGCCTTTAGGCTTTACCCCAAATTATTTGATTTTGATTTTAGTAATAATAACTAGTTGACTCTAACCATCATTAACTTCCGAAAACAAAAATACTCTAACCATTATCTTCTTGGATGCTTTACCCCAAAGTGGGTTCTATATAAGTACCGGCCCCTCTTAATAATCTTCTTGGATGCTTATATGTCCTTTAGGCTTTACTCCAAACTAGTTTTACCCCGTGCAAATAAAATGCACGGGTTAAATTTTTTAAATTACAATTGAAAAATAAAAAAGAAGGTGAATATGTTAATTAAAATATAATTCTAGTATTACAGCTATATCGAAAGTAGAGAAAAATTATACGCTTAACTTAGACTTAAATAAAAACAACGCATTAGCTCGACATTATAAGAATATACAAATTTTTATTTAAGACGATACTATCTATCTCAAGTTTAAGACGGGTCAAGTCTTTAGATGTGAATTTCCCATGTTTAGTCCAATTTTCCTTTTTTTTTTTTTTTTTTTTAAGTAAATGATTATTATTATTATAAATGTTTCGTTGATACATACATGTTTTTGTTTGAAATTCTATCATCATTATCCCATGCAATTGAAATTGTCCAATTTATTATTTTTGATAAATTAGTGTAGATTTGAAATTTTTTCCTCTTGATTTGTTTTTAAATTTGTTATTTTATTTTTACCGAATGAGTAAAAAATGACCGAAACAGAAGAAGTAGAATTTAAAGTCAATGAAAAATTTAAGTAGAATTTTAAAGTCAATGAAAATTCAAGATAGTGGAAAAAAATCAGAAATGGCCAACACCAAATAAAACTCACAAATAGGATTATACATCCAGTTGTACCATAAACATGGTACAATCAAGTATAAGAATTCGAGCTTTCGTGTATTTTTTCTGAGCTAATTTAAATTTCATGTTTTTTAATGTGTAAATGAATGTACTCAATATTTTCTAATAAAACTCATATTTTTTAATATAAAGCTCGGATACTTTGACACAAAGCTCAAATTCTACACCGTACAACATATACATCTGGTTGTATAATCCATGAATTGAATAAAACTGAAACCGGGCAATACTACAACTCATTACTCACCCAAAGGGCTAAATACCCATTATATTCCGTATTACCTTATAACAATTTCACTATATATACTAACCAGTTTTAAACTCGTGTAAAATTGCACGAGTATGTATTTGGGCCGATATTAATGTTTTTGGATGTATTTTTTTTTTTTTTTTTTTTTTGCATTTCTATTGTACTTATCTAGTTGGTCTAAATCAGCGATTTACATAATTAATGTTTAAACTTGTTACAACTACGTGTTCACATGCAATGGTTGAAGAGGAAATAACAAAGGATATATTTTTTTTTAAAAATATATCGTATTATCTAATTTTTAAAAATTATGCATGTAATTTATTCGCATTATATGTAATTCAATCCCGTAATTAAATGTAATTCTTTCTCGTAATTATGTAATTTTATTATTATTTACTTTTTTTTTGAAATTATGTAATTCATTTATTTGTAATTAGTTTCATTATTCCGATTTGTAATTCATTCCGCTTATATGCTATTAATTTCATTTACTCGGAATGTAAAATTATTTCATAGTATTTGTTCTAAGACGAAATTATAGCCAGAATTCTGAAAAAATAAATATATTACACACTAACAGGTCCCACCATAACATGTATTTCCAAAAAAAAAAAAGGTGATTTAATAATCTTCTTGGATGCTTATATGTTCTTTAGGCTTTAGGCCAAATTATTTGATTTTGATTTTAGTAATAACTAATGTTGACTCTAACCCTCATTAACTTCCGAAAACAAAATATGGAGTATACATAAGATATAAAATTTGTCATGTTATTTCATCGAAATTAGTTAGAGTGATAACTGTATCCGTCAAAACTTAAATTAACCCTGATAACCCATCAATGTTGCATGGGCAAAGAAATTGGGGACTTCGGAGTAAATAATTCAATTTTCTTAAAGAGTGTTATATCGTGCTCACAATCCTTTAGGCTCTCTCTATGACGACATAACAATCTTTTGACAATCATCATCAAAGATTGTCAAAAGTCGGGATTTGACAATTTTTGATGATGATTTTCCATACCTCAACTTGTTTTTACAAAGCTAATTTATAACAATATGGACAAGGAATATTTAAATATTCTAATACAAATAAAAGAAGTAAATATCTCAACTTGTTTTTACAAAGAATACTCAAATTCTTTATAATATAAAATAAAGACAACTCATCCTCTTTACCATAGCATAGGATGATGAGAGTGAATTTCAATTTTCAACTAAATTCGTGATTAATTTGAATGATTTCACATTTTTATACAAACTCATAGCTTTCTTCATTCTTTTTGGGTTTTTTAGATACGCAACTCTTTTAGAAATGTCTTGGATGATCAGCGCCACCTTAAAACAAGGATATATTTTTGGATAAAAATATTGGTGCTCCTCGAGGGTCATATCCGGCTGAAGCCATCATCATCATCCCTATGTGATCCGCATCATATTCGTTCCTGAATTCACAAAATAATTTTATTAAATTAAAAATGATATTAGCATGTTTTAAATAAGAGAGATAAACTCAAATCAATTTAATATAGAGCGAAGTACTTAAGTCAGTTTTTTTGAGAGAAAACAGGGAGGGTATTATTATTTTAAGTCAAGATCCGCTAACGCCAAGATCGCTAGCGGAAAATCTGAGGAGCATACAATTTCTTCTCCTAGCGATTTACATAATCTTGCCACACTATGAGCTACGGTATTGCCCTCCCGTTTCACATGCATACAATCAACGACAGTAAATAATTGAAATAAATCCAAAATATCATCTACCAGCAATCCACTGGGATCTAAACTGGTTTTTCGATTGACGATTGCTTTAACCACGTTCACCGAATCACTTTCAAGGATTAAGCGTTCAACACCCATGCTTCTGGCCATTAGTATCCCATATCTCGCTGCCATGCTCTCAGCTATGCTCGGTTCCCACTCCGCTACAACCCTGCAACTAGCCATAATCACCACCTTGCCTTCACTGTTTCGCCCCACCATTCCTAGCCCAACACTTCTCCCTCCAAAAATGGCAACATCTACATTCAGTTTAATAATATGGGACGGTGGAGGCGTCCAATAGGCTCTCAGCGGTTCAATTGGTCCTCGTTCACCAATAAAAACCATTTAAGCATAAGTACGGTAATCATCAACGAGCCTTAAAAAACCCACAACCACCTGTAAGGGCAGAGCTGGACTTTCCTCAAAATAATGAGAGTTACGTACTATCCATGTTGCCCATGCTCGAACCAAAAAATCGCACTTTTCCTGCGCATCGAAAAGCTGTAGAATGGTATCTAAATTCCTTTGGCCATCGTTTCCAATAGCATTATTAATTATATCCATATATTTAAATCCATTCCACACTTCTTGAATTGTATTACACTCCAGTAAAGCATGGACAACATCTTCTATAGCAGCCCCACATACAGCACACGATGCATCATCGATGATATGACGCCTCCACAAGTATGCTCGAACCGCGAGAGTATTATTACACGCCCTCCATGCGAAGTGGCAGAGCTTTGGTGGTGCATTCAGGGTCCATATTTGCCTCCATAGATCCCCTTGCTGGCCAATACGACCCCTCATACCCAACCAATATGCAGATTTGACCGTGAAAAACTCCATCCTTACTAGGCCACCGGTATAGTAAATCGTCTGGCATTCTACAACTAAGCGGCAATTGCAGGACCCGTCTTATATCGCTATCCTCCATCACACTTAGTAGTACGTCTTCTCGGCAACAACAGTTAATCAGGTCAATACCATCTATAACCCGAAGTGAGAGATCATCACCTCCTTTTGGCGTAGGGATACAAAGTGATGATTCACCTGGCAGCCAAGAGTCTTCGAACACCTTAATATCACGACCACTCCTCACACGCCATTTTAAGCCCTCCCACAAAAGACTCTTCGATCCCCTCATACTCCGCCAAGCATAGCTCGGTCAGTACCCAAGCCTCGAGTCCAGGATGTTATCATGTTTATAATACCTTGCTCGAAACACACGAGCTACAAGGGACTCCGGCTTACTCCACAATCTCCACACTTGTTTGGCAAGCAGCGCTTGATTGAACGTTCGAATATCGCGGAAACCCAACCCTCATGTGGCTTTTGGTTGACATAATTTGTCCCAAGACATCCAATGAATTTTCTTTTTTGCATCTGATGACCCCCACCAAAACCGAGCAATGACCGCTTGTATCTCCTCAATAATTCCTTCCGGTAATTGGAATAAGCTGATAAGGTAAGTCGGGATGGCTTGTGCAACTGATTTGATGAGCACTTCTTTACCGGGCATGGACAATAATTTTTCTTTCCATCCTTGTGTTTTTTTCCATATCCTATGTTTTAAGCAAGCAAAGATAGCCTTTTTCGATCGACCAATGACAGTAGGAATTCCACGATATTTCTCATGTTTATCCACCTCTCTAACACCCAAAATTCTCTTAATCTGCTCTCTGATTCTTGCCTCTACTTTTTTTTGCTAAAAACGATTTCAGATTTATTATAATTAATTTGCTGTCCCGATGCTCGTTCATAATGGCTGATTATTTCAGCTACTTCCGAGCATTCCTTTACATTGGCTCTAGCAAAGAGTATACTGTCATCAGCAAAAAATAGGTGTGAGATTCTAGGTGCATTTCTGGCCACTCGAGCACCATGTATCCGACCATCCTCAGCCGCCCTTCTAAGCATAATAGAAAAAGCATCAGCACACAAGAGAAATAAGTATGGCGAAATCGAGTCACCGTGTCGCTAACCCCTCCCAGGATTAATTGTTTCTGTTTTCTTTCCATTTACAAGAAAAGAATGAGACACAGAAGTTACACACCTCATAATACGTTCAATCCATTGCAAGGAGAAGCCCATCTTCATCATAACTCTCTCCAAAAAAGGCCACTCGACTCAATCGTACGCCTTAATCATATCAAGCTTTAAGGCAAAAGTACCTGTACGCCCCTCCCCTTTACGTTTTATCTCGTGAAAAGTTTCAAAAGCTATAAGAGCGTTATCAGTTATCAATCACCCCGGGGGTGAAAGCACTCTGATTCTCCGTAATGATATCATCTAAAAAACACTTGAGCCTGTTAGCCAATACCTTTGAAATAATTTTATATATAACATTACAAAGGCTAATAGGGCGATATTCGGTAATTTTCCTTGGCTCCTTGCATTTTGGAATTAAAACCCCCGATGTAACATTGAGCTCCCTTGCATTCAGTTGTCCATTCTACCATTCTCGAACAAAATTAACCACAACACCCCCGACTATATCCCAATGTCTTTGGTAAAACACCGCATGAAGACCATTAGGTCCTGGCGCTTTGTTAGGGTGCATATAGAATAGCGTCGTCTTAACTTCCTCCTCACCAATGGGTGGGTCTAAAGCCTAGTTTATCTCCCTGCTTATTACCCTGTCCACGCAATTCAGTACAACCTCCATCCCTGTCGGGTTACTTGTCGCAAAAAGTTCCTGGTAATATGATATCACAACCCGTGCAACGTCTTCTTCATTTGAATACCATACTCCATTATCATCCTCCAGTCCTTTTATGTAATTTCTTTTCCTCCTTTGTTTAGCCTTATGGTGAAAATACGATGTGTTTTTATCTCCTTCCCGAAGTTCGAATTTTCTCGACCTCGTATACCAGTATGTTTCTATGTTTTTGTAGGAGGTCAAGCTCTTGGGAGATTGATTTACAATGACTTAACATATCCGCAGAAGGAGCTTTTCACTTCCATACAGATAACTCAATTTCCTTGTCCTTGAGTCGGTTTTTTAAGTCACCAAACTTAATTAGTCTTAGCCCACTTTGCAAGCTTACGGGTACAAGCTTTAATCTTCTTGTCAATTGAAATATTATTCGTACTTCCCCAAGCATCTTCAACCACCGTTCTGCATTCCGGGTCCGAAAGCAAAAAAGGCTCGAATTTGAAGGGTTTTTCCCTATAGCTAGCTTGTTGAGGTGGAGCCTCACGAATTAAAATTGCAGCATGGTCTGAGTAACAAATAGGAAAATTAATTACCTTTGCAAAAGGGTATAGCTCATCCCATTCCGAACTAGCTACCGCCCTATCAAGGCGTTCTCGGATGATCCTGCCTTCTTCATTACCCCTTTTCCACGTGAACTTGTTACCAATATAGCCCAGGGCATGTAGAGCACAGTCATCGAGCGTATTTCTAAATGCTTCCATTTGTCTCTCTTGTCTACGTCCTCCACCCTCCTTCTCAGTTTCATATAAAATTTCATTAAAATCACCAAACAAAAGCATCCGTGTATCATTTTCTTGTCTTAGGCTCCTCATCATATCCCAAGTCTTATATTTATTGGCCGTTTCTGGCCAGCCATACACACCTACAACTTTCCACTTCTTACCATTATTATTTTCCTCAATTTTAACAGCCACATGATGTAAGTCATAAGACACACAAGTTGAGCATCGACATCTCGCTACCAAAAACCCATTCCCCCCGAGGTACCACGACTACCAAAACAAAGGCCAGTAACAAAACCACATCTACTACGAATTTTCTCTAGGTCCCTCTTACTAATCATCGTCTCCATGAGAAAGACGATGTTTGGGCACTCCCTCCAACACCAATCTAGGAGGGCCCCAACCGTCGAGGGATTGCCCAACCCTCGACAGTTCCAACTTAAGATTTTCATTATTGTTCGCGGCTCCAATCTCTGCCGGAGTCTGCTACTTGAGAAGTTTGTTCTGCATTCATTGTTCCATTACACTGTCTCTTCATCACAGAACCAGTGCCCCCATTCTCATCGTCTTGTCCCTTTCTCTTCACACCTTGTTGCCCCAGAGAGGGTTGGCAGCTATTAAAATCCTTGCTCACCCCCTTATTGTATTTTTTTGCCCTTATGAAGCGCCTCTGACTCATGTTACTATTCGGCTCCACATCATTAACATGATGTTGAGAATTGGAGCTGCTCCTACTTGATTCATTTGAAGCCCTCAAGGTCACCTCCATATCCTTATTAAATTTCTGCTTAGTCCTCATCTTACTGTTTGTATCCCTGTCATCGTCTTTAACCGATATGTCCCTATGCAGCTCTACCATCCTCTCAAGCTCCCTCGTCTCCTTCTCATTCTTATGCTCCTCTCCCTCCCTAAATAAAGCCTTGGCACAGCTCTTGTTTTCACATGTTGGCTTCCTCTCCCCTAACCCTACTTTCTTCCAGGGAGACGCAATGGGCCAATCTCCAAATTTACGAGTCTCCCTTGTCGACCCATCCCTTTGAGAGCAGTCTTTCTCCCCGTGCCCAAATCGGCCACAAGAGTAGCAAAAAAGAGGGAGCTTTTCATATCGGATTTTAATGCTCCACTGTTTTCCCCCATGAACCACAATATTCATTGAATCCATTAGTGGCTTCCTCGCATCTAGTAGAATCCTCAGTCGCATCGATCTATTAATTGATGGATTCACAGTGTTGTCAACTGCCACAAAAGCTCCTATTTTATTGCCCAGGCTCCTTGCATTTTCAATGTTTAATCTACCATTTATGGGAAGTCCATATAAACGTACCCAAAAAGGTGTGAAAAAGAGAGGTACCTCTATAGGATTTGCATCTCCTTTCAGATCGTGCAAGACGAATACATGTTGCTCAAAGTGCCATGGTTGTTCGTTTAACACTCGCACCTTGTCTTCTTCTTCGTTAAAGTGGAAAATGAAAATCTTCTTCTTTTTGTCAAGGACCTCTCCAGTTACACCACCGCTAGGCTTCCACGCCGTCATCATCGTTTCCACCAAGGCTTTTAGATTCACATGGCGTTCCGTCCACAGCCTACCCACCACACACAGACTCGTCATATCTAGACCATTTTCCTCATCAAGTATCCATTCCACATTATTGGCTTCCTGATTCTCCATCTCGTTGTGATTCTCGTTGGGTTGATTGAGATTAATTTCATAATTTTTAACTGGTATATCCATAGATGAGACCATAAACGTAAAAAAAAGCGATACACAAATGATTGGAAAGGACAGAAAATTAGGGTAAAAACCTTGCTGAAAACAAGGAAAAACCCTATGCGGAAATCCTAGAACGAGACAACCCTCCCAAGAGCAGAAACCCTAGAGGGAACTTTATTTCTTTCCGTTAAGTACTTAAGTCAGTTAAGTGTTAAATAATATATAAACCTTTTTGCGATGGAGGTTGTTGATACTCTGCTTAAGTTTGATCTCTTCCTCGTGATCAGTAGGACATGGTTCCGAAGAAAAAAGAAATGCGATTAGCATAACCGCTTCTTTTATAATACGTTTTAGAGGATTCCACATCTCTACATACTCTTCGTGTCGCCCCACGGCATGTCCCATCTGAAATATATACTTCGAATTATTATTATTCATTTATTTACATTATATGATTAAAAGAATAAAAACGAAAAAAAAAAGTAATCGATAGGGTCATATGTATGGAGTAAGTAGTTTTGATAGATAGATAGATAGTATACGAACCTCGTGCCCAATAATAAAGGCCAATTCCTCATCAGAGCAACGATCAATGACGTTGGAACGTATAAATATAGTGTTGTACGAACCTGAATGAGCATTAAAGTTTTTAGAATTAATCACAACCACTTTCCATACAAGACCTTCTAAATCTTTAGCTATATGTCCTCGATGATCTATGTATGAGCTTGATTCGAGTCCAACCACGTGTTTAATGTAGTCGAGCTCACGGTGGTAGACGTAGGAGCTAGTCACCATCATTGTTCCCGAGCACAAGGTTCATTGTCGGCGTTGGTAGAGTTATTCAAAATAATTGCCCGAGAATAATAATTTTTGTAATTGTGGTTGAGCTCCAGTAGCTTTGAATTGATGTACCTGACGATCATCGTTATCTCTTGTTGATAGTTTTTTTTTTTTTCTGTAATTTTTTTTGTGTTTGATACATACATGATTGTCTTATTTATAGTAAATACAATATTACCTATTTAAGTAGAAGTATATTATATTATTATTATTATTATATATCTAATTCCTAAACTTAGTATGTACCCAAAAAAAAAAATTCCTAAACCTACTATCAATAGTACTTTCCTAATTAATTTCAGTATTATCAGTTTTTTAAACGGTAAAAGGCTTTTCCAAATTCAAGTTAGGATCTGTAGTGTACATTCCCTCGCCTGGAGTCTGGGGTCTTGTTAGGGCCAAAATTACCGTATTTTGCCTGGTCTACGTGACACGAGATAAGTGGGTAATTAATGAGTAATGGACCCTGACATACATGGGGAGTCGGGCCCATGGACCGAGCCAGAGAGGCAGGCCTGGAAGCAGAATAATTCGGGGAGGGACAGCAGGTGAAGAAGAGTTCGGCTTGAACTAAGATACTAATAAGGTCTCGGGTAAAGTAAGGAAATCCTAATTATTGCCATATTCTGAATAAGGAAAGTCCAAACTCTACCTTGAGGAATAAGGCAATTAAGTGGGGAACCCTAATAAACCCACTAGGGTTTATTCACTATAAATACAAGGAAGATAAACAAGAGAAAGGATCCATATTCATCCACACAAAAACACACACAACGACGTACAACAAAGGGGAAGCAAGCAAGCGAGGAGCAGCCCCTCAACACCATACTTACGTACAAATAAACAATGCCCAACACCATGTAATCATTACCTCCATCCTTAGATAATGATTACTGTTAGGCCTGGAAATCTGCAGACCACCCTGATCAGCATTTCATCTAAACCTGACTGCCAGGATCTCAGGGTGCCAGGCTCTCAGGGCACATGAAGATAGGCGCCAGGCCATGGAGAGGACAACGGTCCAAATATCAGGAAAATATTTGACCATATCCGCGTATATTAATGGAAATAAATACGCAGCATTAAGTATGAAGATTATGCAATAAATACGGTAATTAAGAGGGAAATATTCAGCAGTTATTACCAGCAATTATGGAGAATATTCAGCCTTCAATGCTTGATCATACAGCCGTTCAAGATAGTAAAGCTATATAAGAGACACTTTGAAGATATTGGAGACACATCATTCATACGCAAGAAGATATAAACACATTACTTAGAGAAATACAAGCATTGTTGTTATCATACCATTATACTCCCAAATCATATAGTGAAATCCTCTTTTGGCTTGGTGCCCATGGTTTTTTCCCATTCAAGGGTTTTCCACGTACAAAATTGTTTGTCTTGTTATTTTTGTTATTCTACTTATAGCTCAATATCGTATCCTGACGACCTGATCAGTAATCTAATTAGAGCTAGTTAACCCTGCACAATATCACCCTGACCTGATTTTGCCCTGCGCAAAATCCACACAAAACAATTGGCGCCCACCGTGGGGCATCTAGCTCTTTAATCCTTTTTTCTTATCCTACAAAAATTTAAAAACCTACAAAAATGGCCCAACCCACCGTTGAAGAACAATGAGTGCGACTCTCCAAAAATCCCCGAGTTGGAAAGCCCGAAAGAAAAAAAGTGGCCCAAATCAAGCGTAAAATCCTGCAGAACGAAAGAATCGAGTCACCAAGCAAAAATTGGAAAAAACCCAAGGGGCAGGCTCTAGATTTCAACCAGGAACCCCATTCTCATCAATCATCAAAAACATTGATTTTTCCAGTTTTGGGAGCCCAAATATCCCCAAAGCCATTAACGTAGATGGTGACGATGAGCCAAAAAACGATGATCAAGAGAAACCTGATGAATCTGCGGCCATCATGATGGCGATGAGTTCAAGAGATCAAGAAACTCAATGAAAAATTCGACAAGATACCAGGAGTACCTGCCAGCATGGAAGAAGCTGCCCCTGACAGCGATGCTGATTCACCCTTCATAGGCGAAATAGCCAAAGTAGACCTACCAAAGAAATTTACAATTCCATCCATGAGGGTCTATGATGGAACCACGGATCCACAAAATCACGTGGCTCTTTACAAGCGAAAAATGTTGGTCGCATCCATTCCCAACAAATTGATAAGTTTGCATGTGCAAGGGATTTGGAACGACCTTGACCGGTCCCCGCCTCGCAATGGTACATCAACTGTTCTCTGGCGGTGTGGATAACGCCCGCGGGAACTGCGTCCGCGGGATCCACACTAGGCATAATCGACTCGAGGTTCTTTCGAATCGAATTAAGACAAATTAGAGTCGCCACCAAGTTTTTTGGGAACTTGGAACCGTTCAAGTCAACTTTACACCTTTCATCGAAAAGCATAAAGCCAATCGACTACGAGTGATTAAAGATAAAGACTTGTACCCTATATCACTCGATTTGAATGACTCTCGTAATCCAATGGTATTTAGACGGATCCACAAACCATAGATCTTGAGTAAGGGGTGAGGGTACGTGTTAGGAAGCCCATAAGGACACCTAACCCCGCCCGTCGATAACGGCCTCTACTAAGTCAAGTGTCGGATTTCAAACAAGGTCATAGCTACTACGATATATGATATGCAAACATCGTTTTTAAAAGCCTAACATGTGAAGTTTCTATGTCGATTTAGATGCAACTAAACTAACTTTGTCAAAGTTGTAATTTAGCATGTGGGTTGATTGATCTAACAACATACAAAACAAAGCAAATAAGGCTTAGGGGGAATGGGGGAGCCGTTGGGATCTACCTATTACAACCCAGGCATTTCATGCCGACACGACGAGAAATAAGAGATACAACTCGATCTAAAATACAACGCTATACACAAAACCGTACATGACGCATTACACGGCCATTCGGCCTAGGGAAACGTGCACAAGGGGGGTGGCCCACGGCTTACATGACTCACGGCCTTGGGTCACTCCTCGTAATGTGTGCTTTCACTTAATCTCATCGAATTAGACATAAGGCCACGCACCAAAGCATGCATTAGCATAAATCGGGCCATGTTGCTTTAAACAACATGCGATTTAATACGCTCTTACATGCATTGGGGCACAACCATCTAACCAAACAAGACTAAGATTTTGAAAGAGGTTTTGACTCGATAAAAGAAAGCTAACTCGAAAATTACAACTCGATAACAAACGATAAATTACAAGCGACAAAACAAATAAAGAACGAACGTTGTAAAACAAACGAAACAAGAAAAACCAAAGGACACGGCCAAGCCTCACGGCCTAAAGCCACGTCCAACCCTAGGTCCTAGGTCAGGTTCATTAGTTAGATCGATTGATTGCGAAACAAGTTCGAAAGCGGGCTAGAAAACAAGTTAGAAACGACGTTGATCGATTTGAAAAGATACCTTGCAAACGCGCATTCTACACGGCCTAAAGGGGTCCAATTAGGTCAAGTTTGCTAATTAAATTAACTCATCGAGTGTTAATAAGAAGGTGCTAATCACGCACTCTTATACTAGCGAGAAATTAGGTGAAAGAGAGAGAGATTCATTCAATTAAGTTACAGAATTGTTAGTTGATTTTTAAAGCTACGTCGATGTACCCTAATGTGTCTAATTAGATTATCAAATTGATCTAATGTCATCTAAATGAGTTATATGTTAACAATCAGAGGTCATACTAACATGTGACGGGTCCTAAGGTGGGTCGAATCACACGAAACAAAAGAGGGGTCAAAAGCGAAGAGCGAAGTTAGAACTCGTTTTATTAATGCCCTACCTTGAACACGAGGATATGTAAATGAGACGGGGGTGTACGACCGACTGATGTAGCGGTTTCTTTCCCATCTCGAGTCAACGTGGGTGTTCATGGTGGTACTTTAACTCATACTCGGACTAGACTAGTTTCATAGTTAATTTGAACGATAAATAAAAACGATAAACGAAATAAAACGAAACAATAAAAAAAACAAACATAAAAAAAACGAAATAAAAGGGAGAAAGAGGAGGATTTGATGCACCCTCAACCAACATGTATCGTTGACATCGTCTTGGGTCGTAATCGATGGTAGATTTTATCTCGAGAGGCCGTCGTTGACGAAGAAACAAAGCAAACAACACGTTTTTATCGAATCTGGACAACAACTTTCAAACAGCGATTTCTCTCTCGTTTCACGATGAAAATTCGATTTAAAAGATGTTTTGAAAACTAGAAAGAGAGGAGAACAGAGATCTTAAAACAATCCCTGCTCGTTTTGAGTTATTGGGCACGAAAAACGAGCACAAACAGAACTAGACAGACAGGAAAAGCCGCGAAAACAGAGTGTATAACACTCTGTTTTTCGAGGGAATTCGTGTACTCTCAAGGGCAATTTGGCTCGTAAATATTTGTCTAATGTGTAGATGGATGTTTTATGGTTAATTTGGAACAAGAAACTCGAATTTTGATGGAGGTTTGAAGGGAGAACGAATGGTTTCAAAGAGGACACACAAACTGATTCTCTGTTTGTATGTCGGTTTTGTCTAGGGTTTTTGGGAGGCAATTAGGGTTTGTTTCTGGAGTTTAAAGCTTGTTAATGACGGTTGTATGTATGGAGAACTTATAGGAATGAATGTATGGTGATGGGGGGGTATTTATAAGGAGTTAAGGTAGGGTTTTAGAGGGGAGAGGCAGACGGGCTCATTCACGCATAGCTGCTGTCCAGCAGCTTTTGTGAGGGTTTGAGAGGGGTTTTCTTGGTGGTTAAGCTAAGGTAATATGGGTAGGATACTAGGGTATGGGTTAGGGTTAATGGGCACGGGTTTTGGTGGTATTTGGAGCGGGTTTTGGACTCGGGTTTGAGCTGCAAAACAGGGGGGGCTGCTTTGTGTATGCGGGCTGTTTGGGGGTGATTTGGGGCATGATTTGGGCTGTGGATATGGGGTTCGAACTGGGGTTGGATGGGTAGAGGCTTAGGTTGGTTAGTGTACTCGAGATTCGTGCCAACTCGTAAAGAAAACGGGCCCAAAAACCGAGCTATAATCGAGCTCCAAAACGCGTGGTTAAAACGAGTTTTCGATTTTCAAATTCGATTTTTCAAATCGATTAACACATTAAAATAAATGATTTTTCAAATCAAATACACTCATAAAATGATTTTTCAAATCAAATATTTATTTTATTTTCAATAAAATAAACTTGAGAAAATAAATTCAAAATAAAGCAATAAAATGAATTCACTTTAAAAAAACATTAATTTAAATATCATTTAAATTAATAAAATACTCCGTCGACAACGCTCATTCTACATCGTAAAACGAACCCAAATAATGACAATGACAACTAATAAATACATGTGTCCTATCATCATCGGGCGTTTGTCGGGTTCTCTATAAATTCCAATATCGACGGATACGGGTAGCTACAGGCAGTATCCATTCCTTTGCCAACCTGATCAACAGTTTCAACCAGCAGTTTGCAAGTAGCAGGGAGTTGGAGAAACGATCCAGTGACCTTTACCGTGTTACACAGAAGCCTGATGAAACCCTCAGGACATTCCTTGCAAGATTCAATAAAGAGAAAGTATCTATACCCGGTGTGACGTTGGAACAACAAAGGGAGGCATTCGATTGGGGTTACTACCAAATAGTGACTTATACAAAGAACTCACTAAGTATCCCTGCCACACCTTCGAAGATGTTCAGGCCAAGACCCTTGCCTTCATCAGGCTGGAAGAAGATAAAAGCTACAAACTTGGATCACCCAGTGGACCAAGGGATCATGAAAGAAGTAATTGGAAAAGCAACAGAGGGAACAATTACAGACCTACTCCATATTCCAGGCCAGATCAGTCAGAAGTCAACCTGACCCATGAATATCAAGGTAAGGTTAAGGTTTATCCACCTATCTCCGAACATAACTTTAGTGTTGATACTCACAGATTAATCCGAGGCTTGACAACATAGGAACAATCGTTAGATGGCCCAGGAAGGTAGAAAATCCAAATCCCAGAAGAGACAATTCAAAATGGTGCGAATTTCACATGGATATTGGACACACCACGGATGATTGTTTCACCCTGAGGAAGAAAGTGGCCTACCTGCTGAAATCAGGATACTTAAAAGACCTGATCAAGTCAAAAGGCAGGAATGCAAACCAGGATAAAGAAAATCAGGAGCACAAGCAGGATCGAAGTCTCCCTCCACCACCACCACTCTATGAAGTAAAATTTATATCTGGCGGTTCAGAGATTTGCGGCCTGACAAGTTCAGCAGCAAAAAAGATAGCCAGGACACCGAGGACTGTGTCACCCTGCAAGCTGGATCCTGTTGCAACAATCACTTTCAATGATTGTGACCTGGTGGGCATCCCTGATGTTCATCACGATGGCATGGTCATTTCTATGCAGATTGGAACAAAACCACGATGAAGAAGGATCCTGGTCGATGGAGGCAGCTCAGTGAACCTGATCATGCTTGACGTACTGAAGGCCATGAAGATAAACGAGGATCAAATCACCAAAAAATTCAGCATCCTAGTAGGATTCAGTGGTGAAACCAGGAGCACTTTAGGAGAGATCCACCTCACAACCTACGTGGAAGGAGTCTCATCCTATGAAAAGTTTGGGGTCCTTGACTGCTTGTCATCCTACAACGCCATCCTGGGCAGACCCTGGATTCACAATGTCAAGGCCGTACCATCAACCTATCACCAGTGCATCAAGATACCAACAGACTGGGGCATAGCCACAATCAAAGGGGATCACAAGACAGCCCAGGGATAACAACCGGCTGGACGCAGCAAGACGGTGCAAGGGTGTTTTATCCCGACCACCAGTCTAAAATGCCCTCTCGACAGGCCGAATACCAAGCCCTCCAGCCAGGCAGGGGACATAAGACCTCCTGACAGGCCGGATTTCCCACCCCTTCAACCATTATAGCAAAAACACTATACTTGGTTGAAATACTCATGACAGATTAAAAACAAAAATAATGTGCGGGTTATTTAACCGAATAATGTGCGAGATCATGCAAACGAAATATTTGACAGTCCAACAGATGAAACTCACAAATCAAGCAAAGACAAAAGAGAAATCGGCCAAAAGAAGGCCATCATGCCTATATTAATAAACCTTTACCCCCTGGGGCAAAGGCGCCAAAATATTCATAAAGGCCGGGAGAGCCCCCCGACCCAAAACAGGAAAACGAAAATAATGTTTGTCCAGGGACATCCCCCTGGATGGGCCAAAATACCAACGAGAATTAAAAATATTATCGCTTCTCCTCGAAGTAGCAGATCAACAACCTGCTCCCCACTCTTAGCCGGCTCGGCCAACATTCTCGCTCCCCTCGGGAGTCGACCTCTGTTCATTCTCCAAATTATGCAGTCGGGATACTTGAAGCAAAAAAGCCATGTCACCGGGGGTCCCATTTTGCCCTGGCCTCGACAGTTCCGACATAGCAAATGCCTTCCTTTGATATAGAAATAGAGGGAAGCATCATCCAACTTAAACTCCAAGTCATCCCTCTCTTGGGTGAGCTCCTCATTTCTCCCGGGCTTCTTGCAACGTACCGCTTACTCTGAAGTCGCCTCGATCTTAGTAACATCCTCTCACCGCACCCTTGTCAAGTCGGCGGTTTTGGCAGCCAAGTCACCCTTGCAAATTCCAAATCGGACTTCAACCTATCATAATCGATCTCATCGGATCAATCCACAGCTACCAAAGAAGTAGCCTGATAGGCATTATGGAGACAGGTCGCGACACCCTGGTCAAAAATAAGAAAAGTATGAATAATTTGTACCAACAATAGAGGACTACCAAAACACATGGAAGAAATGCCAACATACCTCCCTCATAGCAGCCAGGGCACCAGCCAAGAGGCTGACCGAATGATCCACTGAAGCAACTGCCTGAGTAGCAGTCTCAACAGGGTCAAGGGTGAGCATGACATCCGATTTTGAAGCTGCATAGTCCCTGATTTTCACCCTAGCAGCCTCCATATTATCCAACCTGGCTCTCACCTCCCTGACCGGGGCAGAAACGTCAACATCTTCAATTCTTCTCTTCTGGGCTGCTGAACTTGTTTCAGCGGAGGGACAAGAGTGCGAGTGACCTTGGCAACATCAGGCTGCTCACCAAGTCAATAACAGGCTTAGTATCCCCGCTCCCTGGGGACCTTCCTCCTTGATCTTCGCCACCGGTGAAAGGTCGACCATGCCAAACCCGGCAAGACGAACAGATGACCTGGTAGGTGCAACACGAAATCTTTATCAGACGAATACAAACCAAACATTATCGTGAAGCCCAGGTAAAAAGAAAGGAAAGATTAAAATAGACTTACTGCCTGAGGTACTGGCACCAGCAGCCCCTGACGCTTTAGCCGCCCTGGGAACACCGTCAGCCTTCAAACAGCGAGGAAGGTGACCAACCTCACAACAAAGAGGCCAGGATCTCTCCAAAGGAGGAGTTGAAGGAACCGCTGCCCTAGTAGATTTTTTGTTTGCAGCCATTGTTTGAAGAATTATGGAAGATTGATTAAAGATTTGGGAAGTTGGGAATTAAGAAAACTGAAGATTGTTAAAGAAAGAAGACGAAGAGAAATTGTGTTAATGAAGTTCAACTTAATGAAGCGACCAAGTATTTATAGTGAGAAAGATTAGGGTTTCAGCCGCAAAATCATTAAGGAAGTTGCAGTAAATAAACCACGCGTCAGCAATTGCGATAAAAGAGCCGTTCTGAAAAATCGATCGGGGAAAATTTAACCGTTGGGTGATCTTATCCAAACTGAAGTTATCTCCTCATTTTTTCGTCCTGGCACTACCAATAAGGAGATAAGGAGCAATTGTTAGGCCTGGAAATCCGCAGACCACCCTGATAAGCATTTCATCTAAACCTGACTGCCAGGCTCTCAGGGTGCTAGGCTCTCAGGGCACATGAAGATAGGCGCCAGGCCATGGAGAGGACAACGGTCCAAATATCAGGACAATATTTGACCATATCCGCGTATATTAATGGAAATAAATACGCAGCATTAAGTATGAAGATTATACAATAAATACGGTAATTAAGAGGGAAATATTCAGCAATTATTACCAGCAATTATGGAGAATATTCAGCCTTCAATGCTTGATCATACAACCATTCAAGATAGGAAAGCTATATAAGAGACAATTTGAAGATATTGGAGACACATCATTCATACGCAAGAAGATATAAACACATTACTTAGAGAAATACAAGCATTGTTGTTATCATATCATTATACTCCCAAATCATATAGTGAAATCCTCTCCTGGCTTGGTGCCCGTGGTTTTTTACCATTCAAGGGTTTTCTACGTACAAAATTGTTTGTCTTGTTATTTTTGTTATTCTACTTATAGCTCAATATCGTATCCTGACGACCTGATCAGTAATCTAATTAGAGCTAGTTAACCCTGCACAATATCACCCTGACCTGATTTCGCCCTGCGCAAAATCCACACAAAACAATTACCCTAATCATTATCACCATCTTACCAATTATTACACCATGAACACCATGCTAATAACCCACGTACGGACAGTACAAGCCCACAAATAACCCCTACATCCGGTAAATACTCCGTCTGTTTCGTTTACACACTGGATAGATAATTCATCATCAGATTCGGACCGTTTTATATTGTACTTCTGCTCCGATTATCATATAGTGGAATATTGGCGGGATTCCGACTCCCCCCGCGGTTGTTTACCACATCGGGATTTCCGCGTCACCAAAATCTCTTGTGTCATTATTTCCTTATTTCGTCCTTTACTTTACTTACATCTTTACTCCGTCCAAATTACATACATATTCCATCACAAATCACATATAATTTAACCCCCCGATACGAGGCTAAAAAGAGCGGTCACTTTAACCCTAAATTGGTAGAAATTTACCAAAACAGTTTGGCGCCCACCGTGGGGCATGGTGATCGATCTCTGTAGCCAAGTTGTCATCAAGTCAGTCTCCGGTGCCATGCCTCCTAGCGAGCGAGATCTCATCACTGTTCATGGAGTCGCAGAGATCTCGCTCCCGGAGGTTATCCGAAAGCCATGACGGATCTACTTCCGAGTTCCTCCGTGTCGCAGAAAATCTGCTCCTCAGAAGTCATCCGAAAGCCAGCAGCAGATCTGCTTCCTGGGATCCTCCGCCAAAATTCAGCATTAGATCTGCTTCCTGGGACCCTCCCCGGAAGTTAGCAGCAGATCTGCTTCCAGAGTTCCTCCAGAAGTTAGCCGTAGATCTGCTTCCTAGGACCCTCCCCAGAAGCCAGCAGTAGATCAGCTTCCAGAGTTCCTCCAGGAGTCCCGCATCAGATCTACTCCCTGAAGTCCCACTAGAGACCTGCATCAGATCTGGTCCCAGAGTCCGGTAGCGGATCTGGTCCCCGAAATTCCTTCAAAAGCCTGAGTTCGACAAAGAGATTGGTCCCTGCACTTTCCCTCGAGTCCAAGAAGAAAGTCCGGTTCCCTAATTCCTCCCAGATCCAAACAGTATATTTGCTCTCCAGAGCCGTAGATATGCTCCCCGAAGCCTAAGATCTGGATCCCGGAGTCCCTCCAGAATTCAGCCGTGGATCTGCTCCCCGAAGCCGAAGATCCGATTCCCGGAGTTCTTCCAGAGTCCCGTAGTAGATCTGGTCCATGGAGTTTCCCAGGGTCTTCCAGAAGATCTGGTCCCAGAATTTATCGAGATGTTGGCAGCAGAACTGCTCCCTAGAGTTCCTCTAGAGTCCTACAACACATCTCGACGCCAGAGTCCCTCCAGCCTCTAGCTACCAGAGAAGGAATGGTCAATGCACCGAAACCGCGCATGATGTACCAAGAATAAGTGTACCAAATAAGATGGACCAAATAGAATGTTCGACAGTGTGTACGACTCGAAGGTACCAGGCTGGGAGCAGATCAGGACCTCCAGAATCTCTGGACCAGAGATCCCTAGACGTCGTGTTGGTGCTCCAGATGAAAATTCACAACCTGACTCGGGCTATCCAGAAGCAAGTTGCAGAGAGGCACCTGGAGCTTGCAGTAAGCTGAGGACACCAGGCTATACCCTGGATGCCTAGCATCCTACTACTCTCCCATGCTGACCAGAATGGAGGCAACATCAGGTAACACCGTATCTCGTAGTTCTGTTCTGTTGGAGCTAAATTCCTCCCTGTTGTAGGAACTTTTAGCCAGCAGGAACCAGAATACAAACTGAACAAGTGTCGCAACAACTCCGCTAGCCACCGACCCTGGGGGCAGACCTCTACAGAAGTGTCATTAGATTGTAACATATTTGGTACTATTTCGTCTGTCTCTAACTCTCTTGCAGGATCAGAAAGCCTGGTGCAGCAACCACCTGTTATCATGTGGGGGCAGGTCGAGTAAAATAAGCTCCACGAGTCAGATCAAGTCTAGCAAGTGGCAAATCAGAATGAGCGTCCGGCTGGAACTATCAAGGCTCGCAAAGAAACAATCGAAATATAAGAAACGCTACTCAACATGGCAATCAACACGGAGTCCGTCGGGCGTTTGGATGCTGATTCCATCAAATTGTCACCCTCATAGGGTAACAACTCATAAGGAGCTTCTAAAACAAGTTTCACACCCAGTCTACATCTCGGGGAGAAATTTCAAAACAAAGCAAAATACAAAAAGGCCAAGTCGCCAGGCACTCATAAACAAGAGTACAAACGGGTCGGAGGAGAGGTCCTCCTAACATGATTCTCTCCTTGGCAGCAGCTACACCAGCTTTTCTACATTGCTATGTTTGATCTTCTCTTGCAGGAACTAGCTCTGGCTCATGAACATCAGCAGCCTCAAAAGCATTTTAGGGGAGCTGACCTCACCAGCAGTATTTTCGGGTGGCTGACCTGACCAGCAGCATTTTCGGGTGGCTGACCCAATAAGCATCATTTTTGGGGAGCTGACCTCATCAACACCCAGAACCAGGTCCCCAAGACGCTGAGACCTAGTAGAATAAAAGAAGTCTCGACCAACTATCTCCTCTTAACTTCCAGGAGGCAGGAAGTAGGAGGAACCAGAAACGGAATTCCAGGAAGCAGGAGGAACCAGCAACGGAAATCCAGGAAGCAGGAAGAACCTGAAACGGAAATCCAGGAAGCAGGAAGTCAGAAGCAGGATGCAGGAGGAAGCAGAGGCGAAACCTGAGGAGGCAGGAAATATGACCAGATGGAAGGCAGGACCCAGAGCGAGCCAGACTTCTGCATAGCCCATTTACAGGAGCCATCAGCCAAAAGGAGTAGAGCCAGGAGAACCCTAGTACTACCTCTGCCGTCCAAGCCAGAACCAGGGGAAGCCTGGTACCACCACTGTCGTCCAGCCCGGAACCAGAAGAACCCTGGTTACCACACCTAGTCCCAGTACCTGATCCCGCACCTGGACCCTGCATCTAGTCCCCGCGCATGGTCCCAGCACCGGATCCCCATACCTGTCGGCAACCAAGGTATCAATTAGCGTCATACTGGAACTCAGAATATTATCTCAATAAGTCTCTGCATCCTGCAGAGACCAGGTACACATCACTTGAAAAACTGTTTATTGTACTTGTTATAGCTTTATGTAAATTGTTTTCTTATTTCTAGTCTCATCATATTCATGTGATAACTAACTACCCCCTAAAACCCTATATGAGAAAACTAGAGCTATTAGGATAAATGAACAATGACCAATTGAACCATACGCCTAAGTGCTCACACCCTGAAGTTCGAACCTCGAATGACAATTAAGTCACCAACCATGGTAGACTTTACACCTGACTCTAGTCCAGCACCCCAAACCTAGGTGGATGAAAACATCAGGAACCTAAAAGAGAAATAGGAATCAGAATTGTACATGACACACTAGCAGAATTTCCAATAAGAGGGACAAGATTAGGCCTGGTACCTAGGTCCCCGCGAGGGGACAAGGAGGGAACCTGATCATCCAAGCTTGTAGCGACCCTCAGAGTCAGGCACATGAAAATATCTGAAACCAGGCAAGTCCCCAGTTGGGGGCCAAAACTCAGAACCTGGAGGCAGACGTCCTTACAACCTGGGGGTAGCAATCAAGCTAGGTATCTCACCACTTATGCTTATCATTCATGTGCTAAAATCATCATTAAATAAAGAACAGGAAGATTCATGTCCATATGTCGCTCTTAAAGTAATTCGTAACTTCGTAATCTTGTTACCCTGTTATATTTTGAATAACTATTGCCTTGAGCATTGGAAGGTCGTTGGCTATGCCAAATGCTGGCCCTATCAGAATAATTTTTTGCAGGAGATCTCCCTGCCAACAGGAGTGGTTACTCGTGCTCCAGAACCTACCACTCCTTCCCCATATCAAATCGCTCCTTCTGCAGCATAGGACGCAGAATGCTGGACGCAAGACGCAGAAGGCAGGATACAGAATGCAGGACGCAGGACACAGAATGCTGAATGAAGGACGCAGAGTGCTCCCTACAGCAAATTTTCGGCCTGCAGAAACAGCCTCCTCGCGCGCAGATCGGGCCACAGAGCTAGCAGGACAGGTAGCTCCGCCAGCAGCTTGCATAACATGAATCAATGGAATGGGGGCAATTCAATCAACGTACCGCTGTTACATAAAAGCTCCTAGCACCCTGAATATCTAGGAGACAGACAGCAACCAGAATGCTGCAGAACACATCCTTGCATCAGCTTCCCAAAGTGAAAAATCACAGCAACACATGCTTCCACCAACCTTGTTCCCTGGACACCAGAACATGAAATAACAAAAGACAACACATGCTGCCACCAACCTCTTCCACTTGCTAGAATAAATGACATTACCCTCAGCAAGAAAGTAAAAAGAAAGCATGGGTCTCATACTATTTTGCATGACATCCACAGCAAAGCCGTGAAAGTCATGCAGGGGGGCAGAGACTACATCCCCCACGCGGCAGCCAGAACTCAATAGTCCATCGAGCAAGCTTGGTCAAATAGCAAAAAGAAATAGCCACAACAGCTGAACTAAAAAGTGCTCACATACGCATGACATCGTACAAAGCAATTAGAAGCAAGGACATATGATAAAAACGTCAGAACCAGGACTCTCGCAGTAGGTGACCTAGTGCTATGAAGGGTATTTGAAAACACCAAAAATCATAAGGCTGAAGAATTTGCTTACAAGAGGTAAGGACAATGACAGGTCGAAAGCGCCAGGTAATAAAGTGTACAGATTGATGGCCATGCAAGGTCAAATCTTGTATAATCCCCGACAGTACTTTGTCTGACAAA
This sequence comes from Silene latifolia, assembly GCF_048544455.1. Lineage (NCBI taxonomy): Eukaryota > Viridiplantae > Streptophyta > Magnoliopsida > Caryophyllales > Caryophyllaceae > Silene > Silene latifolia. The sequence goes on along the minus strand of NC_133533.1, from coordinate 26,511,602 downwards.
GTGCCGAAACCTTAGTGTACAGAGTACCTTTCAACAGTCCATGACGCAAAAACCTTTTTACTAATATCTTTGTTTTATCGAGTCCTTTTTTGAGTTTCAAAATTTGTTTTTGTTTTTTTTATTCCTCTTTATTTAAAACAAAATATTTTCTAAAAACCCAAGTGGTACGCGCCGTGGCTTCCTGGATCCAGATGTTGCCCTGGAACACCATGAGATAACACCAGGTATTTGTACTATTTGGTTATCTTTTACGCTTCTAGGAAGAAAGGCTTTGAGCACTAATACTGGTTGCTTGTCAGGCAAGGAAAACTCTGAGGGTCCAGCCCCTGCCATGTGGGCTACGAGACGTTTACTAAGTCAGCCACATGGAGAGCATACGTTGGAGGTAGCGCGCAGAGCACGACGATACTAAGACCACCTGTACCTCACCGTTAATCTCAGTAAATTCATAGCTATGACGTAGGGCCATATACATAGGTGCATGCACGAAACTAAAAAACGCTAGAACCACAAGGAACGCAACATTCCTTGTTAACGGGAAAAGGACAATGAGAGGTACGCTTTAACTAGCTATCCTATTGATAAAATATTTTACGTCATGGGTAAAATATTTTATCAAACATCTGCCACCAGGGGAAGAGGTTGTGCACTTTAAACCAGGTCAGCCTCCTGGCAAATCAAAAGTGGGAACTAAACTCTAGACAAAGACAAAGGAAATGACAGAGACAGAGCATATAGTCATGGTTGACATTGCATTCACAACATATGATAGTCTACAGCATATCTAATCATCATATAGTCTGCATCATATATTAGAGAGTCCATGCATGCACATGCATTGCTACTAACATTTTGCAGGTATCACCTATATAACAAGTGCACAACAAACTTATGCCGAATGCTCCAACCATCAGATTCACCCTTGGTGACCAGATAAAAGAATGGTAAGGACAGGTGGGAAGTGCTTCCCAGGATTCAGCCGTCTGGCTCCCAGCATCAGCTTTCTGGTTCCCAGAGACAACCGTCCAGTTTCCAGACTCAGATGTCTCGCTCCCAGCATCAGCTTTCTGGTTCCCTCAGCAAACCGCCCAGTTCCCAGAGCCAATCGTTTGGATCCCAGCATCTGCCACCTGGTCCCTAGTGTCAGGCATCTGCTCCCTGGCATCCGCCATCTGGTCCCCAGCGTCAGCCGTCTGGTCCCCAACGCCAGCCGTCTGGTTCCCAAAGCCAGCTGCCAGACTCCAGAACCAGCCGTCTGATTCCCCGCACCAGCCATCATGATCCCAACGTCAGCGATCAAGATCCTAGAGTCCACCGATTGTTCTGAGCATCCTCCAACAGAAATCCGCCTAGAGTCCGTTTGCTGAAAAGTCTGCTAACAGGAATGCACGAGTCTACATCAGTAAAAAATCAGCTTACATCTACTTCCCGATCAACAGAATCAAGGAGAGCCAGAAATTAGTCTACAAAAACAGCAGAGTACGATTCAGCAGAATCAAGCAGGCCAGGGTACCATAATTCTGGGTACAGAGTAGGGATAAAGAATGATCTCAAGTATATCTGGTCGGAGTCAGGTCCAGCAAGCAGCCAGCGGCTTGCTCCAGCAGAATTCCAACAAACGCCTCCATCAGAGCTTCAACACTCTGTTCCAGCAAAGTTTCAACGGTCTGTCATAGTAGTTTGGCTGCAGCTCCTTCCAGCAGAATAGCAGCATAATCCAGAAGGATAGCAACGGTTTACCGGTAGCACAATAGCGACAGTAGGCAGAGCTTAAAGAGTTAATTTCCCTCCTCAACGAAGCTGAGAAGCGAAATTGGGGGCAATTGTTAGGGCCAAAATTACCGTATTTTGTCTGGGCTACGTGGAACGAGATATGTGGGTAATTAATGAGTAATGGACCCATGACATACATGGGGAGTCGGGCCCATGGACCGAGCCAGAGAGGCAGGCCTGGAAGCAGAATAATTCGGGGAAGGATAGCAGGTGAAGAAGAGTTCGGCTTGGACTAAGATACTAATAAGGTCTCGGGTAAAGTAAGAAAATCCTAATTATTGCCATATTCTGAATAAGGAAAGTCCAAACTCTACCCTGAGGAACAAGGCAATTAAGTGGGGAACCCTAATAAACCTATTAGCGTTTATTCACTATAAATACAACGAAGACAAACAAGAAAAGGGATCCATATTCACCCACACAAGAACACACACAACGACGTCCAACAAAGGGGAAGCAAGCAAGCGAGGAGCAGCCCCTCAACACCATACTTACGTACAAATAAACAATGCCCAACACCATGTAATCATTACCTCCATCCTTAGATAATGATTACCCTAATCATTATCACCATCTTACCAATCATTACATCATGAACACCATGCTAATAACCCACGTACGGATAGTACAAGCCCACAAATAACCCCTACATCCGGTAAATACTCCGTCTGTTTCGTTTACACACTGGATAGATAATTCATCATCAGATCCAGACCATTGTATATTGTACTTGTGCTCCGATTATCATATAGTGGAATATTGGCAGGATTCCGACTCCCCCCGCGGTTGTTTCCCACATCGGGTTTTCCGCGTCACCAAAATCTCTTGTGTCATTATTATCTTATTTCGTCTTTTACTTTACTTACATCGTTACTCCGTCCAAATTACATACATATTCCGTCACAAATCACATATAATTTAACCCCCCGATACGAGGCTAAAAAGAGCGGTCATTTTAACCCTAAGTTGGTAGAAATTTACTAAAACAGGTCTGGATTATAGTGACCCCATAATGTTTTCTATTCCTTGTACCATAGGAGATCTTAGTTTGAAAAGGCCGTGTTAGATTTAGGGGCATCTATTAATGTCATCCCTTGTGCTATTAATTTCATCTCTTAACTATGAAAGATTTATCAGAGTAAATCTCGGAAGCGATATGACTGAGAATATGTATTAGCATGACAATTCCGCTACTTTTTTTTACTAAATTGTTGAAGGTTTGAAAGCGACTTTTTTAGGTGAAAAAACTAAAAAGTTATTGATTATGAAACAAAATGGTAGACGAGGTTATAGAAATGACAAAGGGATAATGGTCGTTCATGTTCACCCCAAAAAAATCATAAACATTGTAGCTAGTACTTTCCTAATTAATTTCAGTATTATCAATCCTCTCTCTCTCTCTCTCTCTCTCTCTCTCTATATATATATATATATATATATATATATATATATATATATATATATATATATATATATATATATATATATATATATATATATATATATATATATATAATCGATCAAGTGATTAGGACTTTACTATAAAGTGTTAAATTTGAACTTGTTGTAAACCTATAGGGGACTGCAAAAAAGCCAACGCCTTCTATCGGCATACATCAAACGGTGCAGTACACCCACATAGGTCGTTAGTTCAAACTGAACACAATATGTACCCTCACTAAACCCTCATAAATTACGTTGATAAGTAATAAAACCAGTTATAAAAATAACATAACCATGGTCAAATAGGTAGTTTAGTCAAGTCTTGTCATAATTCAACAAAGGATTTAGCCTATAAGGCTCATCCTTAGAGTATAAATAAAAAATAAAAAAAAATACAAAAATTAAAGAAATAACTTACAAACTTAATGTTGTAACCAGTAGATGAGGAAAGCTTAGTAAACTTTTATTATCAAGAGAGAAGATTTACAAGTGAGAGATAGAGATAGAGCCAGGAAAAGCCTACCTTCAACAATAAAAAATGCATCCTTTTATAGGCAAGGAGCGGGAAACAGATGAATTACATAACAGTAGATTTATTGTGTGCTTTATAAAAGCAAAACAAAATTCAAGGTCTTACTCAAGTGTGATTTTGAAACACACAAAAATAGGCATGCATTATTTTACCCATCTTTTCCCTAATATTCCAAATGTGTGCACCTTTTCTTAGTGCTCATAATAACACATCCAATGATCCTTATTAACCTTTGAAACTATTTGTCAAGTCATGAAAAATCTGGGTATTTTTGTTAATATCATCTGCTATAATATTGCCCTCTTCTGGATTTTGAGCGTCTTGTAAAATATCAAATTTATTTTTGTTGCTTGATGCCATAGATATCGCCATTGAAGTATCACTTTTCTGTGATTTGTCATCATCATTATTGGCCTTTTGAGCTAAAGCGAAATAATGTTGAACAATTTCTTCCTCTGTCTTGTCCTGGATATTATCCAAGGATTCAGAATGAACACCATTTGATTATAAGTTTATTCACATAGGATTAGTCCAAGTGGCTTTTAAACCCTTAACACTTGAAGGATTACCGGAAAGCTTTATAGCAGCTCTAAGAGATGGTAGAAATTTAGATTGGCAAAAGTCAATTATGGGAGTGGTCAAGTTTAGTTTAGCTCATGGCCCAGTTTATTTTGATGTTTATCCAAATTTACAGTTATCTTTAACAGATACTAATATTCTTGATGCTTTAACTTTAAATGTTAAGACTCATGGTTATAATTATGCTAAAGGATCCGAATTAATATGTATTTGCTATAGAATTTATTTTAAACCTTTATACACATTAAATCCCCATTGCAGATTAGCTGATAAGTTTATTAATGAGACTATTGTTATTGAGACTAATTGTAATAAATCTAATATTACAACTAGAAAATCTATTAAATTGGAAGAAATATCTTTTCCTGAAAATTGGACAATTGTTAAGGCAATGCCTCCACAACCTATTATGCAAACTAATTTGCTAGATGTTAAACAAACTCCAGAAGGAACGGTTACTCTAAATTTTGGTGACAATTATTTCAGACCAAGAAGTAGTACTTCTAGATTAACTAGATCTATTTCTAATAGAACTTTTATTTCAGCCTTAGACCATGATCTAGATATTCCTAGCCTATCTAGATACTCAACTTCTCAAATAAGAGATGAAGACATTATTGAAACTGATGAAGATGTTTTAAGACTTCATTCAGATAAAAAAAAAAAAAAAGACAATCCAAAAAGGATATAGAGACTATGTCTCAAATGAGTTTTAATTTTAATGATTAATACATCTTTATTGGATTTCACCTCTGGTTCAGAAGCCAGAAAGATTATTAGTAGTGAATTCAATTCTCCTATATGAGAAAAATTTAGAAATTGGTTTTTTGACAATTTTGATGATAGTCAACAAAAGGTTCTTCAAGATGAATTTTATGAATTTTGTATTTTAAAAAAAGAAATTATACATTTTGTTCCTTGGTATTGTGCTACATATCTATCTAATTATTTAATTGTTCTTGAGAGAAATTTCAAACTTTTAAATGGTGATGATTTAAAAGGAGTTTATCCTCCTTTACAATCTTTTAAGCTTGATGGATGCTGTTATATGGCTCTTTCAAAAAATTTTGATAACGATGTAGCCGTAATTACTACAAATCATATTAATGGTTTGATTCAGCAAAATAATTATGCTAATCTATATTTAAAAATTCTTGGTGATCATATTGTTGATTTACATAAAAAGACTGACAAAGTCATTAGTTTAATCAATAATTTGGCTCAAGATAGAATGGACAAATTTAAAACTGCATCTTCTAGAATTCCTAATATTCGGGATCCACCTGAAATAAAGAATTTTAAATTCAAGTCTGATCAAGAAACAGCATTAACTGAAAAGTTAATTAGTACTTTGGTTGATAAAGTGGCCAGTCTTAATATCAAGACCCTAGATGATGAATTAAATCCAGAAAATGATGACAATGTTAATGTTATCAAAAAGAATAAATAGTTTGATAAGCCGATTAATAGACTATATTATAATACTAGACCATCACCAATAGATCTCCTTCATGAAGAGCAAGAATATCACATTAATAATAGTTATAGTGGAACCCATATTTATGAATGGAATATAGATTGTTATTCTGAAAAGCAAATTCATAATCATGTTAATAGGATGCTTATGTATTCAACTATTTGTAAAAATGCTAATAATGACGACGTTACTGTTGCTAAAATGATAGTAGCAGGTTTTACTGGCCAACTAAAGGGTTGGTGGGATAATTACTTATCTGAAGAGGAAAGACAGGCTATGTATAACACTGTTAAAATTGAAAATGGTTTTACTTCGCATCAGGCTGTTTATACTTTGGTCATAAATATTGTTGACCATTTTACCGGTCAATATGCTAATAATCAAGAATCAACTAGGACACTTTTACAGAATCAAAGGTGTAAAAGTTTAACTGATTTTAGATGGTATAAAGACACATTCCTTAGTAGAGTTATGATACTACCAGAGACTAATAGCTCTCATTGGAAAGCCAAATTTATTGATGGTTTACCCCATTTGTTTGCTGAGAGAGTTAGGAAGACCCTTAGAGGTAATGAGGCTTCTATTTATTATGAACATTATAATTATGGACAACTAATAAAAGTTTGTACTCAAGAAGGTTTAAACCTTTGTAATGAGATTAAGCTTAATCAACAGCTAAAACACCAAAATCTAGTTGAGAAACACCAATTGGGTGAATTTTGTGAACAATTTGGTATGGATATGCCTTCTTCGTCTAAGAAAAAGAAGAACAATAATATTGATCATAATTACCATAAATATAAGAAAAGGAAGTATTCCAAGAAGAAATTAGAAGATAAATCTCAAAGGAAATTTCAGAGACAACAATATAAAAAGAATTATAGAAAAAAGAGTTATACTCCTTCCAAACAAATAAGATGTTTTAAGTGCAATAAAAAGGGTCACATGGCAAATGATTGCTTGGACTCGTAAGCATCAATAATTTGGAGATTGATGATGATCTTAAAGATAAACTGTCAAAATTATTTTTAGACGATAATGAACTTAATAGTGAAACTGAAGGCAGTTCAAGTAGTTCTAGTAATAATAATATCAAAATCATTGATAATGATTCCAATACTTCTGAATCATCCATGTCAGAATGTACACCTTGTGGTATGTGAAAACCTTGTACTAGTCCTATTAAGGATGATTTTTATAATTTGGTATCTCAATTCCAAGAAAATTATATTAATACCCTTGATAATGATCAATGGATAAATTTGTTGAAAACAATTCAAGACCTTGAAACACGGTCTAAGATTATTGAAAATATTCCTAGCACTTCTCAAAGTACTAATAAGTACAATAATGATAATATCGTTACTGATAGAAATCCTTATACCATGAAAGAAGTTTATAAGCTTCTTCAGAGTAAGAAAAAAGACTCTAATCCTACTCCTACTTCTTCACATGATATTTTAAAAGAAATAGATATTTTAAAGTCTGAGATAAAAGATTTAAAAGTTCAAGATAAACGTAATGACAAAAGAATTTCTAATTTAGAAACTCTAGTTATTTTCCAAGAAGAAATTTTTAAAAATAATAATTTAGTTAATAATGACGATAATCAGATCAATAATTTGGGAGATGATCAATTACATAAAACCCCTGATAAATCTAATAAATTTTTTCAAACTTTAGAAATTATTACAGGTCAGAAATGGTATGTAAAAATTTTACATCGAATTGATAATCAATATTTTAAAGAATTTACTGCTTTAATTGACACTGGAGCAGACTTGAATGTCATACAGGAAGGGTTAATTCCTACCAAATATTTTGAAAAAACCACTCACATTTTATCTCAAGCAGATGGAGATAAACTTGATATTCAGTTTAAACTTCCAAAAGCATATGTTTGTGTCAATGACACTTGTATTCCTTTAAGTTTTTTACTTGTTAAAAATAAACTTTCAGTTCCAGTCATACTGTAACACCCCCATACTCCAAGTGCCTTACCAGGACCACTTAAGGCATGGAAGTGCTACCATCTCGGTTACCCGAGGCAATGATAATCACAAGACAATAAAGAAACGTACTTTATTAAATAAGTTTAAGTGATTACATAACAAAACCAACTAGTAAAATACAACTGTTCTCAAACTATAAACCAATTGGATGAAACTGTCTTAACAAACACAGCGGAAGACTAAAGACTCTGATATGTGATGACTCCATCCCCAGCTAGATCCCTTGCGTATCCAAGATATACCTGTCAAACAACTGCTCACCACCCCCGAATGGATCACCACAGTTTTTAAAACATTTAAACGGGGTCAGTACTAATCACACAATTTATATAACTCAACAATACAGCAAACAACACAGCTCAATCATCACAGATATACTCCAAACTCCATCACCAACTCCACAATGCTGACTACACACTAAAGTGTGTAGCCCTGCCAGAGCACCCATCGCAACAGGTTACTCCTCGCCGCCAGTGGGGGACCGCAACCGTTCCCACCTAAGCCCCGCTCATCTCCATCGAGCGATACACCCAAATCCATTAATGTGCACATCTCTTCTATGGCGGGTTCCACAGAAGGCGAATAATGGGCGTGAAGTCACTCCCGCAAGTGACTCCACTCAGCTAGGGACGCACCCCGAAGAACACAGACAGATACAATCAATCACAACTACTAAATAACAATCAAACCAACAACCGTCACAATACTCGTATGATAACAATCAACAATCACAAATCACCACCAACACATTATGGGACTAATACCGAGTAGGGAAACCCTACCTGAAATGCAATACAATCAGACGGTCTCAACAGCTGTATCAAAACTCCTCTTCTACGAATCCTCCTCCTAACATATGATCATATAATTACTAACAATCACAAAACTAACAAAAACCCCCAACCCCCAAATTAGGGTTTAAATAAACTTAATAAAATACTATAAAATCGGTACGTAGATCTTACCCTCGACGCAAGGATCACAAGAATGTAAAGGATGATGAATTCCGACCTCTCAAGCTCCGGGATTTGTCAATAATGCGAAAGATGCGAAGAACGTAGTTTGAAATCTCTTTTGAAGTAGTTAGGTTTAATAAAAGTTTTCAATGATGATGACGGAAAGTTATATATACCTATTCGCATTATTAACAAAACCCGACAAAACATTACCCGTAAACCGAGCTACTCGATCGAGTAACTAACGTACTCGATCGAGTGCCCCTACTCGATCGAGTACCAAGGCTACTCGATCGAGTACCCTCTGACAGAAACACTGTTTTAAAAACCAAAACACCCTTACTCGACAGAGTAAGGCCCACTCGATAGAGTACCCAGAGGCTCATAAAACCGTAGTATTACAGTCTTCCCTCCTTAAAAAGAACTTCGTCCCCGAAGTTCAACCCATACTCAAAACAAACATACTAACTCGATCAAGACACAACAACGTAACTAAGAACTCAAAACAAAACTCCAACCAAACATGAACTTGTAACACCAACTCCATTAACTATTCCTACCTCCACAACATGGCTCACGATATCGTATCAACTCCATTATATCTCTCTCAACACTAACTTCATGCACTACCAACTACCGTCCAAAAATGCTGCTAGCTCCGTAATATATCATCCACTAGCAAATCCAATATCAAGACACTCATAGACATCAAACGGAATGTTCCATTCTACCACCCTTAAAAGGAACTTCGTCCTCGAAGTTTACTCACACTCATAACATCATCTTCCAACTGTCAAAACTATCGAACTTATAATTATCATCATTCAACTGTCAACACTATTGAAATATTCTCGCACTCCTAGACATCAGACTACTACAAGCATGGTCATGACCTTTAACAAAATCAACCACAACAGAAAACCATCCTTTATTCTCCATTAAGACTCAAACTTCCAAATATACTACAACATCTACAACCATCAAACTCTCTTTGCCGCATCCTTCTGCTCTTAAGATAAATGTTACGTCCTCGTAACTCACTAATACTAAATCCTAGCTATATCTTCTCATTATCCTCATCACCACCGCATGTCAAAGATAGCCACCTATAATCTAAACACTCGCCATACATATATCTAAGGCTCTCTTACTTAAACAATTCTCTTACTTCAATTCACTCGTCACACCACCTAACCTATACCTCAAAATATTTAGCTTAACCCAAAACTTCAACTCTTCCACATTACCGCAACATGACATACCTCTCTATATAAACTATATAAAACTCCTATCGCCAAAAGCATAACTCACGATCCATACTTGTTGCGTACACTCACACTAGATCCTCAAGTTCTTTTATTTCATTACCGCAAAACTCATACATAACTTAACACGACACCAATACCCTGCACTCACTATCTCAACAAAATATTATGAACCACCTGCAGCTTTCAGATCATTACAACACATGTTCCATGAATATGTCTACCGATGCCTCATCTTACAACAAGATCAAAATTACTGTAACAACTTCTCACAACTGTGTCCCATCAACAGAATATCACTATACCATGACAACAACGAAAACATATGCAACTCTCTTTCATATCATACTCTACCCTCATTCCCAAACTAAAACTGGTAAGAAACATCAACAAACAAGACAACAGTCTACATGTTCAACCAAAACTCACAAGGAACAGCAGCAAAAAAAACAACGATCTATGTTTAACTGGTATGTAATTTCGAAAACTCGTATCATAATCATCTCGCCTACTCCACCACAACCGGTGACGGCATCGCAACACCGCCACCAACAGTCACACCGCAGTGCGAAAATACATGCATCACAACACTAAGTACCGTGCCCGGATCACCACCCGAGGCACCACAACCACACCGATAGACATCACAACATACACAATCCCATAAACACTGGCTCAATATAACTTCTCGGACAAGAAAAACTTAATCAAGACTGCTTTACTAGATCACAACACCATATATCATACGGAATAAACAGACAAGAATCTCATGCATACCATCTATACCTTTTCACGGAATAAACATATATCATGAATACACATGCAAGTATAACCAGTCATGTCAGACTACCCAAACTATCACTTTTGATCATCATTCCATTAAGTTACCGTATCCAACATATATTACAGAACATTCAGATAACAACATTATAACTATCACACCATATCGCTTCTCGTGAGGTCATAACCTCACACAAACATTTATATACATCTTAGACCCATAATCACATCCAACTAGTCAATCCTGATCACGTAAGTTACCACTCAATAAAGGTTACCTGTCGCCCGAGCTTAACTCATATGCCCCTCATAACATATTTCCCCATTCGCATAACCATCACCTCCTGCCAAGAATAACCATTCAACTAATACTCAACGACTACCAACCGCCTCCTTAGACCACACCTCATACTTCCTCACAACCGTACTCATCAATCGGGTCTCTATAAAATCAACCCCTTTAGAATGGCCATTTTTCCTATTTATCATCACTCTTAACCATTAGTGACAACCCCTCAACCCTACCATCGCTCGGACATCAAGCCTCTTACACTCATCTCTAAACATCACAGTTCCTTTCCTATCTTTGGTTATCATCCCAAATAACGAACATCAGATACATCAACAAAAATCACCTCAACACTATTTCCAATTCCATCCTTAATTGTATCGTCACCCGACTCACCACCAGAATCTCATATCGTGCAAATTCTTTACCCAACTTTTACTTTCTTTAATTCCTCGAAACTCATGATTATCATGTTGTCCTGGAACTTCTTATATAACTGTAAATCAAATCCTCATGATAGTATTATACATCTCGACCATTCCTTACTTTTATATCACATAACCTTGGTGAACATGTTCCTAGTTTTACTCCCCTCATTCTTTTCTTTTACCCTCGACAAAACCCATTAATAATTCAACTCTTCATTATTTCTATCTAACTCTCTAGTGCTCCGGTTACCTTCTCATTGCTCCAAAACTCACATCTCATTATTTTATATCGATATCATCTCCCTCTTTCTTACCATAGATATTCTCTTATTATGCTATCACTCACCCTTGCCACTAATCTGTCCATAGAATCAACGTTTAATGTTCAAACAATTACATCTCCTTTTTTTCTTTTTTCTTTTTTCATCTCTAGAAATCAAAATTCCTTTTATACCGTTAATTGCCCGAGGAAATCACACATTAGTTTCACCTCTTGATAACACAAATTCCCAAACTCACTCACTATCTGCAAATCCACGTCGCGCCATATCTCCATTAAGTTCACTATATACCACTTTTCTCAATCCCTCTAAAATGATCTTTCATTATCTATATTCTTAACCAACACAATTCCTAACCATCTTCCTCCTTAATCCCTTACGAATCTCAAGTTACCACCATTTGCGTCCCTCATTTCAATCTTTTTATTCTCACGTTCCCTAAACTCACATCATCCCTTCCCCACATTCATTTACTTTTACATTACTCAACACACAATCATATCACTCATCTCATCTCACAAAATATGCTTCATGCCTCAATAAACCATACCAATCTTCTTTTTCTTTTTCCACAATCTATCACAACACATATAACTCATGTCCTCCCACCGAACTCCTACTCACCACAGGTGCCACTCACTACACCATAAGATTGGGTAACTTACGTATCAAGACCAACATACATGTAAAACAATGCATAAAGAAGCAAAATAACACCTTTGAATTAAACATAATATGCAACGAATTCAAAAGATAAGCATATGACCCACAACAGGGGTCACTAGATCGAGTACAGGCCACTCGATCGAGTAAATGACTTACTCGATCGAGTAGGTGAAAGTCAGAGACACGTATAACAAACTACCAGGGCTACTCGATCGAGTAAGGGATACTCGATCGAGTACCAAGGTGCACTCGATCGAGTGAGGGCAACTCGATCTAGTGGGGATCGAGTACCCTACGCATTTCTCAGCACTGTCCAGTTTTCGTAAAACGGTCATAACTCACTCGTTTCTTGGTCGTTTTGGGCGTGTGACCTATCGTTAGAATCGTAAAAGAACAAGCTATCACCTCCAATTAGAATCACATTAAAATAATTTATGCATCTCAAGTTATATCAGTTTAAAGACAACCTCTCTATAATCGAAAACACAACTACTTGATTTTACTTCCAAACAACTTAAACGACAACAAGGTAAAGAAAAACAACTCGATGCTCATAAAACCAGTATCCCTAACCACATGTTACTATCTTCAAAAGGCAAGCAACAACATCTATTATGCTCATGCATCATTCAATTTACCAAGCATGTATTTCCTACATGTTTTTATTCTATAACTTTACGTAAACAAAATTACAAATACATAACATCAAGTCTCCTATTCACATGTTACTAGCTTAACAACATTATAAAATATCTTCCATCATACAACATGCTTTATCAAAAATCATATTATCATGCAACAATTATCATCTTTTTCCACCAATTATTCATGCTCTTACTCAAACTTTCAGCTACATAAACTCGTACAACACTACCAACAACATATATGTATACATAACTCTATGTATAACTCAAATCAAACAAATTTTCTTTTCGTATTTCTATTATGCCATATCGTAAAACAACTATCATGCTTTCAATCAATAATGTATAACATCACCTCATTATCATCTTTCTCTACACATTCCCCATTCTCCACATACATACATCCACCAATTTATACCACACTTTGCTACAAAGATACACAATTCACAAGATAAACACATAGCGATCCCGACTCGTATCCCATGGTGTCCGGTTCAAAATTGTAGGACGAGTTCGCGACTTTAGGATGTCTCCCAAGTCTTTGCATTAGCTCCTACAACTTTTACCCCGGGTTCATTTTATTTGACTCCCTATGTTCATTAGATTCATTAGTTACAGGTTTCAGGATCGTCGCTCTGATACCATTTTGTAACACCCCCATACTCCAAGTGCCTTACCAGGACCACTTAAGGCATGGAAGTGCTACCATCTCGGTTACCCGAGGCAATGATAATCATAAGACAATAAAGAAACGTACTTAATTAAATAAGTTTAAGTGATTACATAACAAAACCAACTGTAAAGTAAAATACAACTGTTCTCAAACTATAAACCAATTGGATGAAACTGTCTTAACAAACACAGCGGAAGACTAAAGACTCTGATATGTGATGACTCCATCCCCAGCTAGATCCCTCGCGTATCCAAGATATACCTGTCAAACAACTGCGCACCACCCCCGAATGGATCACCACAGTTTTTAAAACATTTAAACGGGGTCAGTACTAATCACACAATTTATATAACTCAACAATATAGCAAACAACACAGCTCAATCGTCACAGATATACTCCGAACTCCATCACTAACTCCACAATAATAACTACACACTAAAGTGTGTAGCCCTGCCAGAGCACCCATCACAACAGGTTACTCCTCGCCGCCAGTGGGGGGCCGCAACCGTTCCCACCTAAGCCCCGCTCATCTCCATCGAGCGATAAACCCAAATCCATTAATGTGCACATCCCTTCTGTGGCGGGTTCCATAGAAGGCGAATAATGGGCGTGAAGTCAATCCTGCAAGTGACTTTACTCAGCCAGGGACGCACCCCGAAGAACACAAACAGATACAATCAATCACAACTACTAAACAGCAATCAAATCAACAACCGTCACAATACTCGTATGATAACAATCAACAATCACAAATCACCACCAACACATTATGGGACTAATATTGAGTAGGGAAACCCTACCTGAAATGCAATACAATCAGACGGTCTCAACAGCTGTACCAAAACTCCTCTTCTATGAATCCTCCTCCTAACATATGATCATATAATTACTAACAATCACAAAACTAACAAAAACCCCCAACCCCCAAATTAGGGTTTAAATAAACTTAATAAAATACTATAAAATCGGTACGTAGATCTTACCCTCGACGCAAGGATCACAAGAATGTAAAGGATGATGAATTCCGACCTCTCAAGCTCCGGGATTTGTCAATAATGCGAAAGATGCGAAGAACGTAGTTTGAAATCTCTTTTGAAGTAATTAGGTTTAATAAAAGTGTTTAATGATGATGACGGAAAGTTATATATACATATTCGCATTATTAACAAAACCCGACAAAACATTACCCGTAAACCGAGCTACTCGATCGAGTAACTAACGTACTCGATCGAGTGCCCCCTACTCGATTGAGTACCAAGGCTACTCGATCGAGTACCCTACAGACAGAACACTGTTTTAAAAACCAAAACACCCTTACTCGACAGAGTAAGGCCCACTCGATAGAGTACCCAGAGGCTCATAAAATCGTAGTATTACACATACTTGGAACACCTTTCATCAATAAAATTTATCCTTTTCAAAGTGTTGATAAAAATAGGTTAATTGCAACTTATAAGGATAAAATTATTACATTCAATTTTATAATGAAACCTTTTGTTAAGACTATACATGAAATGTATGATCAAATATCTTTAAAAGAAAATCAATTATGTTTTTTAAAACATGAGGTTAATATTTTGACTATAGATGAAAAACTTAATAATCCTAAGTTAAAAGCAAAAATTTCTGAAATCGAAAACCAATTTTCTTTAGCTATTTGCAATGATCATCCAAATGCCTTTTGGAGTCGGAAAAAACATATAGTTGACCTTCTTTATGAAGAAAATTTTAAAGAAGAAAATATTCCTATCAAGGCAAGACCTTGTCAAATGAATTCAGAATATTTGTCTTTTTGTAAAAAAGAAATAAATTCTCTTCTAGAGAAAAAACTTATAGGACCATCCAAATCACCATGGTCTTGTACAACTTTTTATGTAAATAAAAATGCTGAGAAGGAACGAGGAGTTCCTAGATTGGTTATTAATTATAAACCTTTAAACAAAGTTTTAAAATGGATTAGGTATCCTATACCTAACAAAAAAGATTTACTTGATCGATTATACGATGCTATCATATTCTCCAAATTTGATTTAAAATCTGGTTATTGGCAAATTCAAATTAACCCAACAGATAGATACAAAACTGCTTTTAATGTTCCATTTGGACAATATGAATGGCATGTAATGCCATTTGGATTAAAAAATGCACCTTCTGAATTTCATAAAATTATGAATGATATTTTTAATGATTACAGTAATTTTATTATTGTTTATATTGATGATATTTTAGTATTTTCCAAAACCATAGAGGATCATTTTAAACATCTTAACATTTTTAAGAAAATTGTTATTTCAAATGGTTTAGTTATATCCAAAACTAAAATGTCTCTATTTCAAACCAAAATTCGTTTCTTGGGTCATAATATTGAAAAAGGAAAAACCACTCCTATAAACAGAAGTATTGAGTTTGGGTCTAAGTTTCCAGATGAAATTACTGATAAAACTCAACTTCAAAGATTTTTAGGAAGCTTGAATTATATTTCCCCTTATTACGCAGATTTAGCAAAAGATACAGTTATCCTCTATGATAGACTAAAAAAGAGTCCTAATATGTGGTCTAAAGATCATACTAATGCTGTTAAAAAAATTAAGAGTAAAGTTATATCTTTACCATGTCTTATGTTAGCTAATCCTTATTGGGATAAAATTATTGAGACTGATGCTTCAGACATTGGTTATGGAGGAATTCTTAAACAGGTTAATCCTTTGGATAAAAAGGAATATTTGGTCCGATTTTATTCAGGAAAATGGAATCCAGCACAATCTAATTATGCAACTGTTGCAAAAGAAGTTCTTGCGATAGTAAGATGTGTTTTAAAATTTCAAAATGATTTATATAGTCAAAAATTTATAATTAGGACAGATTGCAGTTCTGCGAAATTTATGTTTCAAAAGGATTTTAAACATGATGTTTCCAAACAGATGTTTGCAAGATGGCAAGCACATTTAGCCCCTTTTGATTTTGAAATCTTTTATAAAAAGTTAAAAACCATCTCCCAGATTTTTTAACAAGGGAGTATTTATCTGTTTAATGTTTAATCTTTCAGGAATGTATCGTGGTACTGGTCGTGGCACTTATCCCCCTAATAGAGGGAGAGGAAGATATTTCCCTAATAAGGGAGGTAATTCAGAATCAGGACCAAGTAATATCTTGATCCAGCATGGAAGCAGGAAGCTTATAGCTAAATCTTTTAATGATGAAATCATAGAAAAAGAAGAACTCGGAGAGTTCAGACTATGGAAACAAAAGGGACAAGATAAAATCTCTCCTTCCTTTAGGAAGATAATTAAGGAATCAATTGATGAAAAAGAAAAAAATGGTTAAAAACCAAGAAAAAAGGATTATACTCCTTCTTAATATGTATGATAAAAGATGGGAAGACTTCTATGTGAGAGATATCTCATAAATAACAATTATACAATGGGGTCATATAAAAACAGATTTTTTTATGATAACATACTTTCATCAAATGGTTGTGAAATCAATCATTTCACTACTATTGACGCAGAAATTTATAATTTCTCAAAAATTATTGATGGGGCATATTCTGCACCCGCTGACCAAGTCAACATATTGAGCAAGGTCAAAGATATCCACAGCAAGTCAACGGCTTAGACAGCCTAACCGACGCAGCCTGTTGGCCTGTCAGATGGGTCCCGGCCGGGGCAACCAGCCAGCCGGGGCACACATCCGCGAACTCATATCCAAGACCCCTCGGCGGTGAGTCAACAGGGCCCGCCGGCCTGCCATAGGTCCCTCGGCCGAGGGGTAGATCAGTCTTTCCACCTGCTAGCCACTTGGCCACTTGGCCACTACGTGACAAAAGGTGAAAGTCTATAAATACTCCTCTACTCTCATTGAGTAGAGGATCCACAATTTAACCTAAGAATCACTATTCATCTGGTAATATCTTCCTTATCTCTCTACAATACGTACTTTGCCAAGTAACAACTTACCTCTCTAAGTTACTGACTTGAGCGTCGGAGTGAGTTCGCTCGGCCCAAAGCCGAGCCCTCAGTTTGCTCATTG
Organism: Silene latifolia; assembly: GCF_048544455.1. Classification (NCBI taxonomy): domain Eukaryota; kingdom Viridiplantae; phylum Streptophyta; class Magnoliopsida; order Caryophyllales; family Caryophyllaceae; genus Silene; species Silene latifolia. The sequence continues at coordinate 26,493,774 of NC_133533.1, read as the reverse complement.
TTTCAGGAGATCGCAAGGAGGATTCTACTAAAGACGTCATTCTACAAGCACGGGTGGTACCATATAACTGCTCTGGAATTACACCCGGAACAATTGGCGCCGTCTGTGGGGAAAGATACTAGAAGCTAGTCACATTCATTCCCGAAAAAAAAAAAAAAACAAAACAAAAACCCACCCAAAAAGCTAAGAAGATGTCGAAACAACCAGAGAAGGTGTTGGTGGAAAACAAATTCTATCAAGACGACACATTCTACAACTCAGAAATCGGGCAGTCCCCCACCGGCCGTATCACTGATACGACGAATGGGACGCCAAAGGAACAAGATATGCCGCTGCCCGCCGACCAAGTCACCGTCATGGGACATGTGGTTGATGCAGCAAAGCTGAAGCTACTCCTGGACATAATTGCTAGTACGCCGGCTCACACTGTCACACCGACAAGAGCGGCGGAACCCGTCCAGGAGACCAGGGCCTAGAATGTGACTCCAAGAGACTTGAATGGAGCACTGGAAGAAGCTGACCCTGTCAAGACGCCGGGGGAGCCCAGAGCGCTAGTGGTAGACCTTAGTCCTTCCCGCACTCGCGGGAGGATGGCGTCGCCGCAGCACCGACGAGGCACCCCCCAGAGAAGTGAAGGAAGTCCGACTCACCAGAGTCGGAGAAGAGGCCCGACTCACCAGAGTCGGAGAAGAAGCCTCTCCCGCCACGGGGAGAGGAGCCGGACTAGGGATGTGAGGAGCCGATCGCCGCGTGTCGTTCGACACGTGGTCAGGCAGCCCCTCAGCGCCTACGTCCTAGATACCCCGGTGCCGACTAAGCTGAAGTTGCCACCTATAGCATACAAAGGAGAAGGCGACCCAACCGACCACGTCGAGGCTTACGAGTCTCACATGTCAGTATGGGAGCAACCCGATGAGGTTTCGTGCCGAATCTTCCCAACGACACTGCATGGGATGGCACAAAGTTGGTACAAGGGGCTACCCGACGGGTCGGTATACTGTTACGCCGACCTAAAGGACACGTTCCTAGCCCAGTATTCCTGCAACAAGAGGAGGGCCGTGGAGACATCGGACCTCCTGAATATCAGACAAGAAGGGGGCGAGTCTCTCCGAAGTTATGTGAAGAGGTTCGACGCCAAGGTTCAGCAGATTCGAGAGCTGAACAGCGAACTGGCAGCCTTCGCGCTGATGAAAGGCCTCCCGAGAGGAGACCTAAAGAATGAGCTCATCAAATGCGGCGGCCAGAGACTAGACTCCGCCAGGAAAATGGCCGATCAAGCCATTAAGGTGGAGGACTACCACCAAACCTGGGTAGGCCCCAGCGAGGCCGACCACTCAGAAAGGAAAAGCCGCCGGGAGGACAGCCCGGATGAAAGACGCCGTAACGATAATAGGTCACGGTCTGACAGGTCCACCAGAAATGAAACTCGGCGGACGCCGGTGGAGTTCGGAACGAACCGCCGGGCGGTACAATGATCACACCCCTTGGCCGTGTCTGCGCCGAGGTTTTCGCCCGAGCAAGAGCGAGGGACGAAGTGGGAGAGACCTCCCGGGCCGAGGAGTGACGGTGACACGAGCCGATCGTGAGTACCACGGCCACACCTTATCGACAACCGCCGGCATCGAAGAATGCCATTGAAGAACTGATCCGGAAGGGAAGCCTCGGCAAGTACGTTGCCAAAGGTCAAAAGACTGATGCCGACGGTTCAGATAGGAAATCCGTCTTCGAACGGATAGGAGTAATCCATGTCGTCATCGGGGGCAACAAAAACGGTGGGTCCGCTCATGGGCACAAACGGCACCTGAACGAGCTGTATCTGGCCATCAACTTTGTGCCCAACACAGCGACTCCCGCTTCCAGCATCCCCGATATAACAATTGGGAAGAAGGATTACGAGGGAGTCATCGCCCCTCACAGCGACCCACTCGTGGTCCACTTGGACATAGCCAACCACCTGGTGAAGAGGTGCCTGATTGACACAGGCGCCTACACAAACATTATGTACAGCGAATGCTTTCTCAATCTCGGTCTGAAAGTGGAAGACTTGAGCCCCTGCACCAACCCGTTGTACAGCTTTTCTGGAGCCGGCCTGGTTCCCCTTGGGTCAATCAGGCTGTCGGTGAGGTTCGGCGAGGGAAGTGCGGCCAAAAACGTTATGTCGGAGTTCGTGGTCATTGACGGCTCGTCTGCCTACAACGTTCTCATAGGCCGAGTCACCCTGAGCGAGGCCGATGCGGTAATGTCCATCCGGGCTCTGACATTGATGTATGTCTCGGACCGGGGGGAAGTGCATAAGCTCGTCTCAAAGAACGAAAAGAACGAAGTGGTCAATGTCCAAGTATCCGCTAGAGGGTGCAACATGCAATCCTTCAAAGTGGCGAAGAAGTCAGAAAAGGGGAAGAGCCCATCCTTGCAACAGGAGGGCGAGCACAGGAATACCACCGTCGGCATGGTAGAAGGAGCGGAGACCGAAGAGGTGGAGATTGACCCAGGCCGCACCGTAACTATCGGTGTTAACCTGGAGCCAAAGTTCAGAGCCGCCCTCCTAGATCTGCTAAGGAAAAACAAAGACGTCTTCGCCTACTCAGCGGCCGAGATGCCAGGCGTGAGCCGGGAAGTAATTGTTCACAGGCTAAACGTACTCCCCACCGCCCTGTCAAGCAAAGGATGAGGAACTCCTCAGCCGAGAAAGATGAGGCCATCAAAGCCGAGGTAGATAAATTACTGGCGGCGGGGTTCATCATGCCTTGTACCTATCCTGAATGGTTAGCTAATGTTGTGATGGTGAGGAAATCATCGGGGGCATGGAGGATGTGTGTAGATTTTACCAATCTTAATAAAGCATGCCCCAAAGATTGCTATCCCTTGCCTCGAATAGATAGCTTAATCGACGCGACGGCAGGCTACACTATGCTGAGCCTGCTGGACGCCTTCTCGGGGTATCATCAGGTGTTCATGGCTGAGGAAGACATGCCTAAATGCGCATTCATCACCGCTAACGGCACATACATGTACAAAATGATGCCGTTTGGTTTAAAGAACGCCGGTGCGACTTACACAAGACTGGTGGACAAAGTGTTCCAAAATCAAAAAGGGCGAAACATTGAGGCTTACGTCGACGATGCTATTGTAAAAAGCAAGTCCGACAGCGAGCACTTAGCCGATTTAAACGAGACATTTTGTTCACTAAAGAAGTACAAGATGAAGCTCAACCCAATGAAATGCAACTTCGGTGTCCGGGCAGGTAAATTCCTCGGCGTACTTGTCAGTGCCAGGGGAATTGACGCCAATCCAGACAAAGTCCGGGCGATCCTAGACCTGCCGGAGCCGAGGAACCGAAAGGAGGTCATGATGCTAACCGGGAGGATGGCAGCTCTAGCCCGTTTCATCTCTCGGTCAGCCGACAAGAGCACCCCATTCTTCAAAGTGTTGAAGGGGAATAAAGACTTCGGTGGGGGAGGAGCGAGCACGACTTTCAAACAACCGAAAGCTCATCTTCGTACTCTCCCAACCCCGTCCAGGCCGATCTTTGGAAACACTATATCTCAGTACATAGCGTTACCTCGGCCACGGTCAGTCTGTGATCGTCGAGAAGAGGACAAGCAACAAGACCCAATCTACTTTGTCGGCATACATTGTTGCCCGCCGAGAAAATTACCCGCCATTGAAAAAGCGCCTTTCTTTGTCGTCATCGCTGCAAGGAAACTGAAACCCTACTTCGACGCACACCCCGTGACGGTCCTAACCGACTAGCCGTTGGAGAAAGCATTGGAAAAATTTGAGCAATCCGGCAGGCTCATCAAATGGGCAGTAGAGCTATCCGGCTTCGGCATTCAATACAAGCCGAGGCCCTCGATAAAAGGACAGGCACTGGCAGATTTCCTAGCCGAATGCACATACCAAGAAGAGCAAAACCCCGGAGTATGGGAGGTATACACCGACGGGTCCTCCACGACGAACGGGAGCCGGCATACTTATCATCAGCCCAAACGGGGACGAGTTCGAGTACGCCTTGAAATTTACCTTCTCAGCCTCAAACAACGAATCCGAGTACGAGGCGGTGATAACCGGAGTCGAGCTAGCTAGGGCCGCAGGGGCGGAACACATAGTTGTGAAAACAGATTCACTTTTGGTGGCTAATCAAATCAGAGGAGAGTACGAGACTCGAGACGACGGAATGGTAAGATACCTGGAAAGGGTAAAAGCTGACACCTCAAAGTTAAAATCTTTTCAGATACAATGCATTCCCAGGTCTGAGAACAACCGAGCCGACGCTCTCTCAAAACTCGCAAGTTCAACCATCAAGAATGTCAGCCGAACCGTGCTGGTGGACATCAGGAATGCCAAGAGCATTACTGAGGCCGTCGGCATGGTGGGTAACATAGAGACCGAGACAACGTGGATGACTCCGATAATGAAGTACAAATTGACAAGTGAACTACCGGAGGACCGCAGTCTCGCGCAGAAAATAAAGAGGATCGCAGCAAGGTACTTGGTGTTCGAAGGAGAACTATACAGAAGGTCCGTGATAAGACCACTTTTGAAATGTGTCGGCCCAGCCGACGCGGAGCTCATACTGACAGAGATTCACGAAGGCATCTGCGGCCATCACATGGGGGCAAGAACACTAGCCCACAAAGCTCTCCGAGTCGGCTACTTCTGGCCCACCATGCTTGCGGATTCCAGAGCCAAGACCAAAAAATGCAACAACTGTCAAATGCATGCTCCGGTGATACATGCGCCATCCCGAGACCTGCAGCCGGTACTTAATCCCCTTCCTTTTGCACAGTGGGGGATGGATCTACTAGGGCCATTTCCAACGGCATCCGGCGGAAGAAAGTTCTTGATTGTCGCCGTTGATTACTTCACCAAATGGGTTGAAGCTGTAGCAGTACCTGCAAAGACGACAGCAGCCGTAAGAAAGGTAATCTGGGAGAATGTCATAACTCGTTTTGGGTTACCCCAAGTCATGGTATTCGACCACGGCCGAGAGTTTTGGAGTGACACAATAATGAGCTGGCTGGAAGAACTCGGTATCAAATTTGCATACTCCTCCGTCTGTCACCCACAGAGCAACGGACGGGAGGAGCGACGATAAAACAATCCTCAATGGTTTGAAGAAGACAGTTGAAGACCTAAAGGGAAGATGGGCCGATGAACTACCCGGCGTCCTATGGTCCCTGCGAACCACGGAGAAAGAAGCAACGGGTAGTGCAGTCCGTTCCACTTAGTCTACGGTCCGGCGATCCCGCCATTGAGGCAACGGTGCCGACATTCAGAACGGCCACCTTTAACCCGGTCGAAAATGAGGAAGGCTTAAGAACCTCCCTAGACCTAGTTGAAGAAAGCCGAGATACAGCACGCCTCAACTTGGCGGTATACCAAAACCGAATGAGAAGAGCTTACAACCGAAGAGTCCACAAAAGGGACTTGAAAGTAGGGGATCTAGTCCTAAGGAAGTCGGCCGCCACCAACAAGGGAAACATTCATGGTAAACTAACGGCCAACTGGGAGGGTCCCTACAAAGTGGTTGAAGAAATGAGGCCAGGTACATACCGGCTGACCGACATGGAGGGTGTGCCTCTGATGAGCCATTGGAACACTGACAATCTCAGGAAATACTTTGTGTAGCGGCGGAGGTGTCCAAAACAATTGTTGGCACCCCAACGCATGTTTACATCTAATGAAGAATCACCCAATTTTTCCATCAAAGTGTTTATCCCCTCCGCGGTCATATCGAGGTAGACGCCCTGGCCCAAGCCGGGCAGTCACCCCAAGAATGCTGTCGCGTCGTAACCCCTAGTCGCCTCGGCCAACCGAAGGCCTGGCAGGGGACACAACGATCGATACGCCACCATACGCTGTCGCGTCGTAACCCCTAGTCGCCTCGGCCAACCGAAGGCCTGGCAGGGGACACAACGATCGATACGCCACCATACGCTGTCGCGTCGTAACCCCTAGTCGCCTCGGCCAACCGAAGGCCTGGCAGGGGACACAACGATCGATACGCTAACATACGATGTCGCGTCGTAACCCCTAGTCGCCTCGGCCAACCGAAGTCCTGGCAGGGGACACAACGGTCGATACGCTAACATGTTCAAGAAAAATACGTTAAACGCAGTTGAGATACGCATTCTAGCTGCCTCGGCTAAGCTGAAAGTAAAAATGAAAAAGCGCTCAATTATTAACGCAAGAAGACAAGAAAAGCCCTCGGCCAAGCCAGGGGCAAAACGAGCAAACTTTCATTAATGACAACAGATTACAAACGAGAAGAATGCAGACGACGGCCGTCCCCATAGGGATAAGCCAAAACGCAACCTACCAAAGTCTTACATAAACAAGGAAAAGAAAAGCAAAAGGTTACAGACGTGATACTTGAAGCGCCAAAAGATGGCAGGGAGGAAAGGCTCAGTAGTTGGCCCCCGAACAGCTAAAGCTATCCGAGACGCCGGGTGAGTCTGGTGACGACCGCCCGTCTCCCTACGCTTGATGCTGCCCACCATCGGCAGCAGCAGCGTCGACTTCGGTGACCGGCCCAGAGGGAAGCTTGTCATCTCTACATGCCTTCAGCCTTTCAGCCTCCTCTTCGGCCTCCTTCACCTTTGCATCATAGGCCGCCTTGGCCTCGGCTATCTGAGCCGCCTTCGCCGCCTCCTCTTTTTCCGCAACCGCCTTTTCCGCAGCATCGGCCATCTCATCCGGAAACTGTTCAAATTTCTCCCACGGGAAGGAGTCTTCAGGAATGAGCCTCCTGATTGCCTCCCTGGTCGTTTCCTCGGCTTGATCCCGGAATTGAGCGCACAAGTCAGGGAGGACCTTATCTTGAAGCACCTCAATATCTTTCTCCCTTTGGGCAAGAACAGCCCTAGTGTCCGCAAGCGCCTCCGACTGAGCCACATACATCCCCCTCCATTCTTCCCTTTTGGCGACAACGGCGTCGTAGCCACCCTTATACCTGTCCCGCTCCTCCAGCAACTGGGCGGAGGTAGCATCAGCAGCCTCAACTTTGGCCTTCTCGGCCAGTAGCTGCTTCTCAACTTCCTCCGCACGCTTCCGAGCAGCTAGGAGGTCAAGCTTAGCCTTCCCGGCTTCTCCCTTTGCAGCGGAGAGATCAAGCTTGAGCCGTTGGATCGATGGCCCACCGGCCATGGCCTGTTCTTGCTCCATAATGTAGGAGCCGGCCAGTTGAGTCCACTTCGCCAGCCTCTTGGATATTTTTGTACCCTCTGCCACAAGCTCGGTGGGGGGAACCTTCTGGAGTGCGGAGTCAACGGTGACATTCCTATCACCCGCCTTCTCAGGCTGCTTCTCTAATTGCCGATCAGTAAGAACGGCGGCTGCCGACGGCGGATCTACAAAAAATTTACACAGCGCATCCATGTCAACATTCATTGACACATCAGAGAGTCTGTCATCGGGAATGCATAATGAACCAGCTAAGTCTGAACCACGGGTTAGGTTCGTACCAGTCTGGACCCTCTTAGTTGGAGGACCGAGTGGATCACTCTTTTCCCCGGCGACGGCAGAAGCCAGCAGTGACTCTTTTCTCTTCTTGGGAGGAGGAGGGCCCTTCGCAACGGTCACCATCTCCTCGGAGACATCGATGACCTCCATACGCTCCTTCTGAACCGTTGGGGTTGAAGAGGGAGTTGGGATCGACAACGTCGCCGACCTAGACCTTGCCTTTGATGTTCTCTTCGGCACGCCTCCGAGAACCCGTGCTTGAGCCGCCGCCTGATCCAGTGCCTTCAGCTGCTTGTCCATAAGTTCGTTGGGAGCCAATCTACGATCACGCGCCTCAGCCTGAGGGCGCCGCTCAACGACGTTCCCGTCCTTATCAAGCCCCAACCTCTTCAAGGTCTCCTCTGACAGATCCTGGCCAAACCGGTCTGCAAGAAACCAGACAAGAGTTATACAAAAGAAGTAAAACAAAGCTCTAAAAACAGGAGCGTAATAGGCAAAGATGGGCCTCACACCGACCCTACTCACCCTGGTTGAGGGCCGGTATGAGGCCGACGTGGCAAAGCAGCTCATCTTGAAGAATAATCTGAGTCGGGGGCACCCATCCCTTCTCAGCATCAAACAGCTGCATCGCCCGCTCCTCGTCAGCACCAAGAGGAACCTTGCTGGCATCCATCTTGTGCTTACTCTGGGAGACCCATTTTTCACGCTCCCTTTTACTCTCGCACCGTAAGTTGACTTGGTGCTGGAAGGACCGGGGCAACGGATAGTCATCCGGCACTTGGACATACACCCACCGCCCCTTCCAGTCCTTGCAGGAAGAAAGCTTATCAACGGAGAGGACGCCCGGCTCCATCTGCACGCTGTACCACCCCACCTTACCGGGGGTCGACGCCCGAAGATGATGAAGCCGGCGGAATAAATTAACTGTAGGTACCTCCCCCCTGAAAAGACAGAGCCACACGAAGCCAACTATCGTCCTAACGGCCAACGGATGCAGCTGAGCCACGGCAACGTTCATAACTTTGACGATGGCCGTGACGTATTTATTCAAAGGAAACCGGAGGCCATACTCCAGATGCCTGATATATACGTCGATATGCCCCGGAGGAGGGCAACAGACCGCCTGACCCTTCCCAGGGATAACAATTTTGTACCCCTCACCGAAGTAGAAATGACCCTCGAAAAGAGTTCCACCGAACAATCGGCGAATTTATTGGTCCGAGGCACGGTCAGGACCGGTCACGCACGCCTCGCCGTGGTCCAGGATAGGCGGCCTCTCCTCACCAGAAGGAATCCCTTCCTCACAGTCATCCTCAACATCATCATCCTCCCCACCCTCCGGAGCTTTTGGATCGACTTCAGGAGACGGAGACCTAGGGCCCCCAAACCTTATCGGGATGGCGTTTAGTATCTCCTCCTCATCAAGACGCGACGGAACCCCGGCGCAGAGCTTACTAGGTCCAGCACCAGCGGAAGACATGTTACAACAAAACTTACGAGTTAAAAAGAGAATTTATTTGTTTACCTTGAAGAAAACGCCACGCCGGAGTAATGATTAAAAAGCTAGAGAGGTTTCGTCACAAGGGCTAGAAAAGAGAAAATTTTTGAGAAAATGAAATTGGTGGCCAATTTCAGGGACTAAGTACCCTATTTATAGAGGAAAGCCCATGAAGAGGGACCAATCAGCGCACAGCCCATGAAACGTCAGCCAATCAGCAATCAGACACGTGTCAGACATGCAACCACGGAATGTCAATCGTTGCAACAGTTAAATGTCAATCAATGCAACAGTGACCAAGCGTCTTCAACACGCCCCTTCATATCTCTCTGCCCGTTCATCTTCCTCAACAAAATCCTAAGTATCTGTTTCTCCGCTGGCCACATGATCAACCAAGCCAGAAAGCACCGGCCAGGGGACCGGCACTCTCCACCCTGGTCTCAGCCAGAGTCATTGCCTTTTCCACATCGGATGTCCATTACACAACCATGTGGAGGGGGGATAGGGTACGGCCTAAGCAGAGCCACGCCGAGGTAGAAGAAGCCGGGCGAAAAATTTTCACTTGCACTGAAATATACGCTCGGCAAGATACATCGGAGCCCATACCACGGCATAGACTACGCTGGGGCAAATTGATGGGGCATATTCTCGCACCCGCCGACCAAGTCAACATATTGAGCAAGGTCAAAGATATCCACAAAGAAGTCAACGGCTTAGACACTGGCCCTAACCGACGCACTGTCGGCTGTCGGATGGGTCCCGGCCGGGCAACCACCAGCAGGGCACACATCCGCGAACTCATATCCAAGACCCCTCGGCGGTGAGTCAACAGGGCCCGCCGGCCTGCCATAGGTCCCTCGGCCGAGGGGTAGATCAGTCTTTCCACCTGCTAGCCACTTGGTCACTACGTGACAAAAGGTGAAAGTCTATAAATACTCCTCTACTCTCATTGAGTAGAGGATCCACAATTTAACCTAAGAATCACTATTCATCTGGTAATATCTTCCTTATCTCTCTACAATACGTACTTTGCCAAGTAACAACTTACCTCTCTAAGTTACTGACTTGAGCGTCGGAGTGAGTTCGCTCGGCCCAAAGCCGAGCCCTCAGTTTGCTCATTGTTTCAGGAGATCGCAAGGAGGATTCTACTAAAGACGTCATTCTACAAGCACGGGTGGTACCATATAACTGCTCTGGAATTACACCCGGAACAATTATAATTAGAAAGGTTATATTCATTGAAGAATGGGGAATCTCTCCTCTCAAAACAAAATCCTTAATTATCAAAGGAACTCGTATTGAGTATAATTATTGGGATTATATTCAAGCATTTGATAAAACTTTTTTATATGAAAATGACAACATAAGTCATACTTGGTTCATAAAAATTAGCCAAGAAATTTATAACCAAACTATACCGCCCTGGTTAATAAAATGGTGGCAGTTCTATGGAACATCAGAGGAAATATTACCTCAATTATTTAGAGATCTATATAATGAATGGTAAGAGGTTATACCAAAGGCTCCAGAGGATAATATTCCTGGAATTATCCAAATGCAATTTTTTATTGAATTTTCTATTCCTTGGATTTAGAAATTTAATCCAAAAACGGGTTATACCCAAGAAAAATTATTTTGTTTAAAAAGAGAATCATATTCTCGCTTCTGGGACACTATGCTCAGAGAAAATAAATAAATATATATATATATATATTAATTTTCTAATTGTGCCTTGTTTTGTAAAAGACGGGATGTAAATTTCGTATAGAACATGCAGAGTCATGGGCATGATAATGTTTTTGTTTTTAGGTTCTAACACTTAAAACATGTTATAGCACAATACAAACAGAAGTAATGAAACCACGCTCTGTCATTACAAAGGCTTCATGCTTAGATGCTAATGTATTACTAAAAAAATTATCGAAACCAGGTTTTTTTTTTTGTGAGAGTCTATGCCATTACAAAGAGATGATGGAACCCTCTGGTGTGTCATGTGCCTAATGTTTTCTATTCAATAGGATTATTGACAACGATGACCGGTGTCCATAATTAAAACCCATAAGTTTGTTATTCACACACGCCAACCCATACCGGCCTGTACCCGACTTAGAAACAAAGGCAACAAAATAGGCACTATGAACCTTTCATAATTGTTTCTAAACAATTCAAATTGCATATGCAAATCAGCATTTTTCATACTGTGGCAGTCAAGCTTGTATAAACTGAAAACCGGTTTTCTGGAGAATTAAAATCTACGTTTCCAACAATGAGCATTAGTCTTTGGTAGATCCCAAGACCATAAAACTCAATTCAGAATCCTCATTGTTCCTCATTAGCACGAAACTAATGTTAAGATTGCATTCGGCCTAATAACTAAACTAAGCTAGATAGTTCTCAACCGCATTCTTGGCATCGACCTTTTCGCACTTGTTGATATCTGCAGCATCATTCATCCTCGGACTTGTTGATATCACCTGTTACATCATCTTCAGAAATCAAATGGGTGCAGGTTGTCAGCATTAGCATGGGAATCTTCTCCTTCAAATTTGTCAGAAAATGTGACATTAATTGACTGTCATATCTTCCAGGTTTTCAGCGCGAACCCCTGGTCAACGACACACCAGTCCCTAGACATTAAAGCCAAAGTTTCATAAAACACTAACTACTTAGCATATTTTAGGACAAATGACATTATCATACAATTCATGATTAGAAGGAAAGAACATGCTCCTTGGCAGATAACATACTAAGCATTACCCTTACCATTGCTAGTATCAACAAAATTAAGGACTGCTGCTTCAACAACCGACAGTCCGCCCTCATCGGAGATGACATCCGTCAAACATTCTATATTCCCTGATTGCTTTGCTGCACTTTGGGTTTCTGGACACTCTCTACACTTGAAACAATAGTATCATCAGCTTCTGACATTGTTATCAGCTTTGAGCTTGCTGGCTCTCTTGAGATTTTTCGACTAGTCCAGGTCCGACGAGCACAAAACGAAGTCATCTCAGACATGGTAGGTGAGTGTGGAGCCTGTGAATCGTATTCATTAAGAAACTCTTCACGTCCTTCAGCCTGTGACATTGCAGTAGATATATAAATGTTGACTACCTTTGATCATCATAATATAAATGAAATACAGATAAACACGAGTTCAAGAGGTATATTTATTGATACCGTCGTCAGGTACCAAAAATAAATACCTAAGTACAACTAACAGAAGTCAATGGTAAGTAGGGTCGATCTCCACATGGCGGCGGTCACTATCTACTTGTCAATTCGGTCTGTCTATGGTCACAGGATGGAGGTTTTAATTGTATAAACTAAATTAAAGGAGATTAAGGCAAGAGAAAAGGATAAGAGGAATTAATAAGAGAGAGAAAACTAGGATCGTCGGCTCATCAATGAATGTCAGTTAATTGCAGTTAAGGTACAGATCGGTCGCATGTGTCGGTCTAAGGGGCAACGAATATCTCCTTCCGGTCTCAATTCGCCCTAAAATACTATAAGCTTAGCTTCCGCTCTCACTAAAACATCATATTGTTCACTGCGGGTCTCACCCCTTCCAACCTTGGGGTCTAGGTTAAGGCTTACCAAGGTCAAATAGGCTAAGTGCATCGATTCAAATAGTTGATTACAGTTAATAGCAGTGATTAACAACATAGACATAACAACAACAAAAGATCCGTAACCTAATTAGCAATTAACAACAATCCATTGACTCACCTAAATCCTAGCAGGGAAATTAGCTAGACATAGTAATGAGCGAGGCAAGAGCGAAAGATAAGAAAGTAACAAACATTGCAAATTAAATAAAGAGAGTAAAGGGGAAGAGAAGATTACAGATTAGGATCCGGAAAATAGGGAGGAAATAAGTGTTCAACAGTAAAAGGAAGAAAAAGTAATATATGAATTGTTAAGCCATCCCCTAAGTCGTCTATCGTCTTCCTACTTATAGGAAATACAATTTATTTGACCTAGAAACGAAATAAAATTTAAAAGGCCCGAGCCCAATAGAAAATCACTCGATCGAGCAATTTAGAATCACTCAATCGAACAGATTCCTGGCAAAACCTCTCGATCGAGCAGAAAACCTACTCGATCGAGGAACTCCGATTATGCGCATTTCGATCGAACATAAATGTTACTCGATCGAAGACTTCTTCTATCCAAAACTACTCGATCGACCGCAAAAACCTTCGATCGAATGACTTGGACTCAACCAGCTACTTGTTTCGTTGATTTCAGCATTGACTTGTTTATTTAACTTCCGAAATGACTTCACGCATCTCATAACAGCGGAATTTCCGCTCCAAATATACTCATCCTCTAAATGCATGCAAAACGGACGATAAAAGGCTTGATTCCACCACTTTCAGGTCCATTCCTGCAAATAAAGCAAAACCAAAGTAGAATATTCGGGGCATTTCGTAGCATAAAACTACGAGGATAGCATAGAAATACGTGCATAAAGAGCTTAAAAAGACTATATAAAATGCACGTATCATTTATCAGTGTCGATTTTTGTGAAACAGACAATTTCATGGGACTCAAGTGCATAGGCCATCGTAGCATTGCTAGTATTTGCTAGAATTTTGTTCTCAACTCCATGATCGAGATGAGAACTAATTGATAAACCCCCCGTCCCAGTTAATTGTTGTCTGTTGATTTTGGCACAAAGATCAAAGAAAAAGGAAGGGGCCAATTACCAAATGACAAATTAATGATCAAATTGGAAGGACAACAACTCGAGACCAAAAGGTAAATAACGATAACATAATAATCATAATCAAAGCATCAAGTTAATAACAATACCGAAACGGAGGGTAAGAAGCCAACGAGCACCAAAACAATCATGATACATAGAATCCACCACTGGTTCCACATCCAATTGGGAGAAGGAGGGGGAGCCAGGAGCAGCTTGAATCCGGGGATCAAAGCATAGAGTGAGAGGAGGAGGAGGAGTAGTAGTGGGAGGAGGGGAGTAGGGGGGATGGAGAATTGTTATCAATGTCGATAACAATCTCCGTGAGCATGGCCACATCCGCCGTCACCGTTACCGGCAACGGTGACCTGTGACGGTGGCGAAAACGGTGGTGGGAACGGAAATCGAGGGGTATCATACAGCTAACGGACAAGACAATTGAATTCAACAGCATTATAAATCATCTTACAAAGGCCATGAGAGGAGATGAACAAAGGGAGCTCGGGGTTTTTTAGAGAGAGAAAATAGGGAGTAATGTTCTGGAGGTGGTTGTTCTTGGTGGTAGAGGTGAGACTGTCTGTGTGTGTCCGAATATAAAAGTTTGTGTGTGTGCGCGCGCTTTTTGTTTTAATAAACTGTTTCCAGCTGTGGAAATGCTGAGTTAAAATTAAATAAAAATGAACAAATCCTTGAGCCCCAAGGAAGCTACTACTGCTTCCGTTTCAACCTCATATGTTCCAGCGTTAGTGATCCCGGCTTAGTGAATGTTTTGGTAAGATTTTACCGACTAAAGATTTGTGAGTCAATGCGGCTATTCCAATTAAAATACGATATTAAAGACTTAAGCAGATCAGTAGTAAGAACATAACGAGAACGAATGTAAACAACTAGTACGAGAGAAAAGCAAAACGAAAAAGAGAGAGACAAATGACACAAACAAAATGGTGACGCGGGAAACCCAAAATGTGGGAAAAACCGCGGGGGGAATGGTATCCCACCAATGATCCATCAGTAATAATAGTATTCGAGTTTAAACCTAGCTGGAACAATCAGGAGGAACAGCATAAAAACTCCAAATGACTAGTACAAATGATACGAATGGTGTATATGATCCTAAGTGTGTTAATTATTGAGTGTTGCAGGTTGGTGAATGATATTTCTTCGAGTGGAATGAATGAAGAATGAAGAATGCCTTGAATCTGATGTTTGTTGCTCTTTTATAGCCTTTCTTGGGGTGGTTGCATGTGCTCCCTACATATGCTCAACCATATGGTCCACTCCCTACGAAATAGGAAGTGGTTGCTAACTTTGTCAAAGCCCATGCTGATAACCGCAATGTTCCCGCTGACCATTTCAACGTTCTTGCTGGCTGTTTGTTATTTAGTTCAACCGTGGCTTTCGTATTACTTGAATGTCCAAGTTCATCCCCCTTTGTTCTTCCTTGCGTCTAGCAGCCTACTGCCTTGTCATTGATCCGTGTGCCTTTGTTTTTCCCAATAGTGAGTTGTCACGCCATGATGAAGATGAGAGGGTATTTTTACCCATACAATTACCCCCAAGCAACTGCCAGGTTCTGTTCTTGCTCGACGGATGCTGGGAGTTGCTTCCCTCCATTGGTGCAAAGGATCTTGCATCATGACAGGTTGGCGATCTGCCAGCTTGCGCCTCATGCATGGCGCATTCTAGTTTCGCTCTGCATCCTCGCTGAGGATCACGCTCTGGGAATTAGTCTGGGTGACCTTGCCCTGCTCTATGCTTTCAGGCCCTTTGTTGACGGGCTTATCACCTTGAGGGCCTGTGACCTCAGCAACCCTGGCGTGATCCTTCCTCCCAAAGTGAGGGATGAAGACTGGAATACGAAATTCATCTTTGTTAAGATTGACTCTCTTACCCCTATCCCCGAGTACTTATTTTATAAGTGGGGGGCCTCTAAAGGTAATTTTAGTTTCTGGGCGTCTGTTGTTTTTCTTTTACCTTAATGTTCTTACTAGTGTACTGATCCAGGTTTGAAGCAGCCAGTTCCCTCAAGAGATCATAGCGTGGTTAGCCGTTTATTTGCTCTCCCTATTGCAACTCGTTCTTACCCTGGTGTACTTTCTTCCCCTGTTGGTGCATCTACCTCCGTGCCTCTTGACATTAGTGAAGGAGAGCAAGAGGTGGAAGAAGAGAGGGAGAAGAAGAGAAGGAAGAAGAGGAAGAGGAAGTTGGTACCTCCACCAGTCAACAAGAACCCCCAGATGCCGAATTCCAGATGTCGTCTGGTAAGGCTTTGTTTTTATGGGTTTTCGTTCTTGCTATATGGTCATTTGCGTTTATGTTCTAACTGTGTTCCTATACTAGGGAATGCTCCTGTTTCCTCTCTCTCCCTGCTGGATAGAAAGAGGAAGCAAGTTGCTTCTGCCTCCTCCGGTCCTTCTCTCAGTAAGAGGCCATCGCTCCCTGCTGAAAAGAAGCCGGTTAACACGCCCCTTCTGCCCAATACCTCCACCGTAATCCGCCTTCCCAAGGGGTATGGCTCCAGTGGGGTGCCCCTCTGGCCTCACATGGAACAACTCCTGCTCCCTGCTGCTGTCCATTCCCTGGGAAATACCCCTCTTCCTACAATGCTAGATGAAGCTCCTGGACGCGCCCTGCAGGTACTTTTTAATTCCCTTCATGCTTCATTGATCTATTTTGTTCGTGCTCCTGACCGTTCTTCTTGCAGGTCTTGCAGGACGGCTTGTTCCTGCGCAGAGAGGTTGCCAGCTTGATGAGGGAGGTGAACAACCTCAACGTCAACCTGGGGAAGGTGGAGGCAGATCTGGTGTTGGCTAGGAGGGAGAAGGTGACGACCCAAAAGAAGCTGGCTGAGGAGAAGGCGGCTGCCCAGAAGCAGCTGGATGCTGAGATGAGGGCGGCAGAGAGGCGTATGGAAGAGGCTCTCAAGGAGGTGGAGTTGTTGAAGCATCTGCTCTTGGACTCTACATTGGTTTCCGCCTGGGAAACAAATATCAAATGCATTAAGGAGTTTGAGGCGGGTGAACACGCCAACTGGGACCTTGCTGAGGAGGAACGGATGTTCAATGCTCCATATCCAGTCAAGCCGGACTTCAGCCTGATCAACGACTTGCTAGTTGTGATGATGGAGAAACCAGTGCTAAGACTGAACAACCAGCTGTCGCGTTAGTTGAGGAGGTCAGGGAGGAAGCCCTCGTCGCCCAGGGAGGGGAAGGTCCATCTGGAGGAGAGGCTACTGTGGAGCCTAACATCCCTACGAATGTTCCTGCTAATGCCGCCCCAGATTCTGCTGCTGCTGCCTAGTTTAGGCATTATGTTTTGTTGGACACCCTGTGTGGTGGCCCATTGTAATCTAACTCTTGGTGCCTGGTGGTTTTGGGCACCTTTAAGAACCCTTTTTTTTTGCCTTGTAGGAAGGGAAAAAAATATTTTCTTTTCAAGTTCCCCCTGTTGAAGGGTGTTTATGAAAATTTCGTTTTGTTCCTTCTGTTGTTTCGCTAGCAATTTTTCGTTCTTTCTGTTTGTGTGCTGGCTTCGTACTTGTTGAGGTGTCTATGGTGGTTCAAGGAGCTTTCTGTCCATCAGGATGCTCGAATCCCTCTGTTTCGACCACACGCACATTGGGTACTTCCTGCAGGAGGAACATTCTGCTAGTTCCTGTTCATCAGTTAGCCTACTAGGATATTGCCTTAATATTCAACTTACCATATCCACATTCAATCCAAAAACAACGATAAACTTAAAAATGGAAGCAATTTCATAAATCCAAAATAGTTTAGGGAGCACAAAGTGTGTTCCCCCAGAATTTTTACAACAACTTAAAAGAAAGAGAGTTTCATTTTGGCCGTTTGAAATACTAAGTACGCTGCTTCCACATTTTTGCTCCTTGTGACACCTGTGAAGTTGACACCAAGGGAAAATAAGAAAAAGGGTTTTGACTCAAAGGATTTGAAAGATACGTTGTAAGTTGTCATTTCCTTAGTAGTACCTGCTGAATTCAGGAGACTTAGCACGTGCGTACTGAACGAAAGACCTTGCCTGGTGACTTAGTTGTTCCTGCTGTCAAAAGAGATGTTATTGTTAGACCAATGAAGGTGGTACATTTAGGCGGTACGAAACAAAATGATTAGTTCTTTGCGTATGTACCTTATGAGAGAGTGAGCTGTGGCTCCAACAAGTGGGTTCTGGGGTTGTTCCCCTTCGAGCGGTAGCCGCTTAATCAAAGACACTTTTAGCAAGTTAGTTCATGTTCTAAGGTTTCTGGAGTACTGAATGCTAGGATTCAAGGGTCCTGGGATGTACCTCTTGGAGGTGGAACTCCTGGGTCCTGCACCTGGAACCTCAGACATAATACTTTTTAAGGTGAATGATTTTCCAGGATCTAGGGACAGCTTCCCCATTCATAGTCTCCAACTTGTATGCCCCATTACCCACGATGCCTTCTATGCGGTATGGACCTTCCCAGTTGTAGGCGAATTTACCTGCACTCTAATTCTTGGTGTTTGGGAATACCTTCCTGAGTACCAGGTCCCCTACCTGCAACGTTCTCAGCCTTACGTTTTTGTTGTAACTCTTAGCTGTTGTCTGCTTGTAGGCTGCCATCCTGATTTGGGCGCTGGTCCTTGGCTCATCAATGGTATCCAGGCTGATGGCCATTTCTACCTGGTTCCTCTCTTCGGTGGCATTGGCATACCGATATGTCGGTACTTGCACCTCAGAGGGAATAACTGCCTCGGCCCCATATACCAGACTGAATGGTGTTTGGCCTGTTGCCACTTTGGGGGTGATTCTATCAGACCACAGTACGAAGGGGAGCTCATCTGCCCAGTTGGCTTCTATCTCCTCCAGCCTTCTTTTCAGGTTGTTCATGACTATCTTGTTGCTGAATTCTCCTGACCGTTGGACTGTGGATTCCTAGGAGTAGACTTAAACAGCTTGATGTTCCACCTGGCGCAGTAGTCTTCTGTTCTGTTTGATATGAATTGTGACCCATTGTCACATATGATTTCTGAAGGGATGCCGTATCTGCTGACTATGTTCCTCTTGATGAAAGATATCACATGCTTCTCCAGGATCTGAGGGAAAGCTTCTGCCTCTATCCATTTAGAGAAGTAGTCCGTCATTGCCAGCATGTACGTCCTGTTTCCAGAAGCACGGGGTAATGGTCCCACAATGTCCATTCCCCATTTCATAAAAGGCCAAGGCGAGATGATCGGATGCATATGTTCTGCTGGCTGGTGGCTGATAGGGGCGTGCCTTTGGCATTCTTCACATTTCTTGACATAATCTATGGCGTCCTTCCTCATGGTAGGCCAGGAGTAACCCTGCCATAGTGTCTTGTTGGACAGGCTCCTACCCCTTGTGTGATTTCCACAATCACCACTGTGGATATCACACATCACTGCTTGTGCCTCCTGTATGCTCAAGCACCTCAGATAGGGTCCTGCCAAGGACTTCCTAAATAGGATACCATCAATGAGTACGAATCTGGAGGATTTCATTTTGAAGCTCTTGGCGTCTTTCTGGTCAGGTGGTAATACCTCATCACGTAGCCAACTAATGTAAGGCTTGCGCCAATCATTAGTTTCTTCCTAGGATGTGGCAGTACACAGTATCCCTGCTTCGTATGTCAACTGGGTGGTTGCAGCCTTACTGGCTGTAACAGCCCTAAATTTTCACGACCAAAACAGTAAAGTAGAGATGGAAAATTCACGGCTATCACTCCACACTTAGCTGAAAATGTCAAGTGCAAGGTAAATACAGAGTAACTTTAAAAACAAAGTTAATGTCTCAAAACTTTATCAAATAATTAAAACGTTGCAGCGGAAGACTTAATTCTTACAAAATCTAAAACAATAAATAAAATTCAAATCCAACGATATTATAAAATTATAAATAGATTAAGACGGAGACTTTATTCAAAATCCTTCCACACTCGTACAAATCCCCGGATCCAATATGCACCCATGCATCATCTCAAGCATCTCAATTGTACCCCAAACATAAATAGGTACAGGTTCTATTGGGGGAACGACCCAAAACATAAGGACGTCAGCAAAAGCTGAGTTTTGAGAAAATAAGAAGAAATGATAAATTCATATAACAATATTATAAACTTTACAAGCTCCAAAAACCAGTAAGAAAGAATTATATTCCAAAACCAACATTATCGTAAATCTAATAACAATTATTAAATCGTTTGAAATCCATAACTTTCACCACCTGTGTGCCAAGGTCCTACCCTTGACACGGTCTAGAGGCACTTGTGCTTTGTAAGACTTATAAAAGTGCGCACCTCTCACATTTGGACAGTCAGTAGGATGGAACCGCCAAAGGAGAAAGTCTAACTACCTAGCGAGTGGGGGCCGGACAATCCCCGCCTAAATAAACTCGGGACAAGAGTTAAATTTTCGGGACAGAATCCCAGGAGCTTCAAAGACGACCTTAAACCTTCTAGACCAGAAGAAAACCAAATTTTCCAAAGCGGCCTGGGCCGAAACCATTCCAATGTGTAATATTCAAAATTTAGAAGTGCAAGTAGGAATTCATGGATGTTAAAATATTATAGAAACAGCTTAAAAGTTAATCCGAACATGCTCTTAATTTTAAAAAGGGTAAAAGTCCTTACCTCTTAAGACGGTTAAACCACGCAAATATTAAACCAAGAGCTCCTTCACCTCGAACCCACAAGCTACAAATAATTCAACTTATTCGATTGTTATCTAATTGGACTCGAAAACGGACCCCTATTCATATGGACTAACTATCATACAAAATTACTCTCGAACACTCCCAAATTGGATTACGATATTATATAGCTTAGCATCATGGCAATTGACCAACAATAAATCACTTACTCCAAAACATGAACCCCTCTCATACCAACGTACATTGATCCAAGCATAACTCACCCTAAGCTACAAAGCTATACACCGAATCCAACTACGGTTTTATCAATTGATCTCAACATCATAGCTAATCACATGAATACCTCCTCCAACAATTGAGATGCTTGAGATGATGCATGGGTGCATGTTGGATCCGGAGATTAGTACGAGCATGGAAGGATTTTGAATAAAGTCTCCGTCTTAATCTATTTATAATTTTATAATATCGTTGGATTTGAATTTTATTTATTGTTTTAGATTTTGTAAGACTTAAGTCTTCCGCTGCAACGTTTTAATTATTTGATAAAGTTTTGAGACATTAACTTTGTTTTTAAAGTTACTCTGTTTTTACCTTGCACTTGGCATTTTCAGCTAAGTGTGGAGTGATAGGCGTGAATTTTCCATCTCTACTTTACTGTTTTGGTCGTGAAAATTTAGGGTTGTTACACTGGCATTTTGTTGTTCATTCTGGCGTATGGCAGGTTTCATGACATGTGTGAATGGTATAGAACCCACTGCCCTGGAGTGAAGGCTGCTCCCAGGGTGGCGAGAGCATCTGCTTCAACATTCTGGTCCCTTGGTATCTGCTGGATGTGGAAGGAGGCAAAGCGGAGTTTGAGGTCCTTCGCCACTTCCAGGAAGGCTACCATTTTAGGATCCCTGGTCGTGTACATGTTATTCATGTGGTTGACAATCAGTTGGAAGTCACTATACACCTTGATGTGGTATATTTGCATTTCTAAGGCTAATTGGAGTCCTAAGATTAGGGCCTCGTATTCAGCATCGTTATTCGTTGCTTTGAACTCGCACCGTACTGCCTGTATTATCTGTTCCCCCTGAGGTGATTTCAGGACCAGCCCTACCCCTGCTCCCTTCGTGGTGGATGCCCCATCAACATGTAATTCCCATACCTGCTCCTCTTTAGCCTCACTTAGGGTCAAGATTTCACTGTCGGCTTGTTCTTGAAGGGTGGGACTAATGTCTGACACAAAGTCAGCTAGGGCTTGGGACTTTATGGCTGTTCGCGGTTCAAATTTCAGGTCGTACCCACTTAGGTGGATAGACCACTTAACCATTCTCCCTGACAGTTCAGGTTTCCTCATTATAGTTCTCAGGGAGTAGTTGGTCACGACTGAAATTGTATGTGACTCAAAATAGGGACGAAATTTGTACGAAGCAGTAACGAGTGCTAAAACGAGTTTTTCTAGAGATGTGTACCTAGTCTCTGCAGGTAACAGAGACTTGCTTATATAGTATACTGGTTTCTGCATACCTCCGTGCTCTCGTACCAGTACAGCGCTTACAGCCGCCTTTGTTACTGACAGATACAAGTACAGTGGTTCTCCCTGTTCTGGCTTGGAGTGAAGAGGAGGGGTGCTTAGGTACTGCTTGAGCTCCCCAAACGCCTTTTCATGCTCCTGCGTCCATTCAAACTTCTGGCTCTTCCTCAAGATATCATAGAACAATCAGCACCTGTCTAAGGACCTTGATATTAACCGGTTTAGGGCTGCTACACGTTCTGTGAGCCTCTGTACATCCTTTG
Source organism: Silene latifolia (assembly GCF_048544455.1). NCBI lineage: Eukaryota > Viridiplantae > Streptophyta > Magnoliopsida > Caryophyllales > Caryophyllaceae > Silene > Silene latifolia. The sequence continues at coordinate 26,471,677 of NC_133533.1, read as the reverse complement.
GCTTCTGAGGAGATTCTAACTGGAGTACTGCTTTGATTTGTTCCGTGCTGGCCTCTTGATGGTTTCAAATTATACCTCGCAAGTGCACGGTTGTCGTCGTGCAAAATTGAGGGTCGATCCCACGGGGAGTTAGGAAGAGTACTAATCGTTCTAATCCTTAAGCTTAGCTAAGTCGGTAATAAAAGGTGAGGGTGATAATCTAACAACTAAACTAACAAAATAAAATGCAATTAAACAAGAGAAGGAAAAATGAGCAAGAAAAGATTAAGTTCTAAATCAAATGAGAAAAAGGCCTAGAACTCGGGTCTCCCACAACAATTCGTAATTCCACATCACGATTCCCTAGGCTAATCATAAGGGTAGACAAGCAAGGAGGAGATGGCTCCAATTCGCCTAAAACCCCCCTCTCGAGTTCGCAATAGGACACTAGCACTACCCACCAACCCCCCTCTCGGGTTCGTAGGTCGGAATCCCTAACCTAACACTCGGTTGCCCTAAGAACATGCATTTTCCCAAGGTGGCCTAATATTGGCTAAGGTCATTAAGCCCTCATCGTTTTCCGGGTCATCCCACTCCTCCTCTCGAAGGTCGATTTCAAACGCTAGTCTAGAGGTACCCTCCCTTGGTTCTCCCTTTCGGTCTCAACCTAGGTTAGCAATATGTCCAAATTTCGGGTACCCGGTTCACAACCTAACCAACTCTCGTTGGTGGACAAGGGTCACAAATCAACATTACCCAAAATTGGCCCATAAGTCAAATCAATCCTCTAGACTATCCTTACAAATCTCCACCAACAATTAGCCTTTATGTGAATCAATTGGTAAAATTACTCATGTTGGGTCAAACCGAGTCCTAGTAAAAGACTACTCACTAATCATGGTTCTTAAGACAAAATAATTAGTAAAGATGGATTCTTTAAGCATAAACATGGTGGAAGAATAAATTCTACATATAATCATGCAATAAACCAAAAAAGATTATGAGGAAAGACAAATTAATCTAAGATGGATAAGGATTGAACCAAAAGACAAAAACTTTAACAAAATAAACTCAAAGACCCAATCTTTGGATGTAAACAACAATGGTGAACAAGGAAAAGATGAATAAGAGAGAGAAAAAACAACAATCAAACAACAAAGAGTGGAATTCTAACATAAACAACTAAATAAAACTTAAGAGAAAAGTAAATGTAAACAAATGAAATTAAGGAGAGAAATTATACCAACTCAAAAGCAAAGAAAGGAACTTGGATTGAAATAAGAAAGGAGAAACCTTCAATCTTCTTACAACCCAATTACTAACACTAATAATGATATAATTATTGAAGAACTTGTTCTAATTAGGGAAGATTAACAAAGTAATTAGCAAGGTTCAAACTTGGAGAATGGAAATAAATTAGATCTAGGGTTGTGTGTACAAATGGTTAAGGGAAGGGGTATTTATAGTCTTTCATTGGATTAAAGAAGAAGAGAAAATAAAGCCCAATAACACGCAGCCGCTGCTCTGTGCCGGTGGACCGGCTACCGGTCAGCCTACCGGTAGCGCGGCTTCTGCAATTTAGAGTTGAAATTTAAAAAATAAACTGGTGCACGTGTTCCGCCGGTGGACCGGCTGCCGGCCTACCAGCAGAACCTACTCTTCTATACTCCAAAGTCTTCGTTGGTGCATGCTCTACCGGTTGGCCGGCTACCGGTACGTCTATCGGTAGCGAGACCAATCAATTATTCCTCTTCAATCTTACATTTAATGTGGGCGTAGTGCTCTGCCGGTGGACCGGCTACCGGCCTGCCAGCAGAGTATACTCCTTCAGCTTTTTCCACTTCTCTTTGTAACATCAGGTGGGGGTGTTCTGCCGGTGGCTGGACCGGCTGCCGGTCTGCCGGCAGAACATGGTTCTTCAGCTTTTTCACTCCTTTTCTTCTCAAGCTAACACGAGTTAGCTTCTTCCCTCGATTTTCATTCCATCTTGCCTTTTCCAAGGCCAATCCCCTACAAAAGGAGTACGGGGAGTCATAATATCGAGGTAAATGGGATGAAGGGCAAAACATGAGCGATAGTGAGCTAAAAACGTGCTAAATAAGGCAAAATGCATGAGAAACGGGAAGTGAAATGGCGTAAACTAATCGCACATCACCTTTATCCCTCTTTGCGTCACCAAGTACCCCAGGAATTTCGCCGAGGAGACTCCAAAAGTGCATTTCAGGGGGTTCAGCTTCATATGGTATTTTCTGAGGATCGAGAAGGTATTTTCCAGGTGGGACATGTGTTGTTCTTCCTTCTCGGATTTGACTACCATATTTTCAATGTAGACTTCCTTTGTTCTCCTTATCTCCTCCTTGAACATTCTGTTCACCAGGCGCTGATAGGTGGAACCGGCATTCTTGAGGCCAAAGGGCATCACATTGTAGCAGTATAAGCCTCTGTCAGATCTGAAGGCTGTTTTATCCTGATCCTTAGGGTCCATTTTTATCTGGTTGTACCCGCTCCAGGCATCAAGGAAGGTAAGTAGCTCATGCCCTGCTGTTGCGTCTACCATGGAATCAATGTGCGGTAGGGGGACGGGTCTTTTGGGCAAGCTTTGTTAAGATCTGTGAAATCAACACATACTCTCCACTTGTTGTTCTTCTTGGGTACAACCACAACATTCGAGAGCCATTCTGAGTAGTTAACTTCCCTGATCTTGCCTGCTGCCAGGAGGTTGTCTACCTCCTGGTTTATTACCTCGTTCCTTTTAGGAGCAAATTTCTGCCTTTTCTACTGGACTGGAGGAAAGCTGGGGTCTACATTTAACCGGTGTGTAATTACACTTGTATCTATGCCAATAATGTCGCTATGGGACCAGGCGAAACAATCCATGTTAGTACGTAGAAATTCAATTATCTACTCATGGATGTTACCTGCACAATCAGCTCCCACCAAAGATCTGTTCTTCTTGCCGGAAACGTGGTCCAGGGACTACTTCGTCGAGTTCCTCCCGGGAGGTGCGATACACTCCCTCTAGACGCACGCTTTTACGTAATTGCTATCTTTGGACCGGCCAGTGGGTTTCAAAGCGTTCTTGTAGCAATCCTGAGCGACATTTTGATCTCCCCGTATCTCCTGTACCCCCCCCCCCCCAGGGTGTAGGGAACTTCAGGCTCTGATGGTACGTTGATGGTACCGCTTTCATTTCATGGATCCAAGGCCTGCCAAGTATCACGTTATAAGTTGACGGACCGTCAATGACCAAGTACCGTACCTGTTTGTTCATACCCCCTCCAAAGGTAGGTATCACTATTTCTCCAAGGGATTGTTTAGTTTCTCCGCTGAAGCCCACCAAGGGTACTGCCTTCTGAACCAGGTCTTTATCCCTATAGAAATGGTAATGATCAAGGTGTCATGGTGGTGTTCTGCCTCATCGGGTATGTCTGCCTCGTCGAATGAGATTGCTGGTAGATCCTGTCTGCTGACCCTGAGGGAGAACTCTGGTTTATCTCCTTTAGTCTCGGTTGCATGGCGCTTTGCTGCTGAATAAGTGAGACCACATATCTCCGACCCTCCTGTGATGACGCTCACGACCTTTGAGTAAGGTGGAGGTGGGGATGGTTGAGCCTGGTCAACAGTATTGACCTTTCCAGATTTCGCTCCCTTAGGGAGTAGGTGATCCAAGCATCCAGCACTGTAGAGGTGCTTCACTTCCTTTCATAGTACTACACAATATTCTGCATTGTGGCCAATATCGTTGTGGTATTCACGCCTTTAATACCCCAGCAAATCCAGTGGTGAACCCATACTCGTTGAGCTTAGGTGGAGCCTCGGTGCTCTCTGTTTCTCCTGAGACTTTGTTCACTGTGTTCTTGTTGTAGGGTTTGGCTCTTTCGTTCTTCTTCTCTGTTGTGATTTTTCTGTTGGACGACTCTTTTCCGTACAGATCCCTTCTATCCTCATCCTCATCTAGGCGATAAGTAGCCTCTGCCATTTGTTTGACTTCCTCGAAGGTGGCACATGGGTGCTTGGTGAGATCCTTGTACAAATCAGAGTCGCGATGCAGTCCCCTTCTGAAGGCATTGACTGTTGTTGTAGGGTCGCACCTAGGGATAGATATTTTTTCCACATTGAATCTGGCGAGATAATCCCTGGTGGACTCCTCGAACCTCTGGACGATCCGGTATAGATCACTGGATAATTTTTCTGGCTTGCGACTGCTTGCGAACTGTTGATTGAAAACGTTCACTAACCCCGCGAAGCTGGAAATAGACTTGTTGGGAAGGTTAATGAACCATTGGAGTGCGGCTCCTGACAAGGTAGAACCGAATCCTTTGCACATGCATGCCTCCTTTTGAGGCCATGTTGCTGCAACCACCATCATTTTCTGTTTGTACTGGTTGATGTGCTCCAGCGGATCCTCTGTTCCATCATACAACGTCATTGTTGGCATGGTGAACCCCTTTGTCATGCTGACAAGGGTAATGCTGTTCACAAAGGAGGAATCCGCATAGCACCCCGGGGTTGCCACCTCCATGGGACGTGGTAACCCTGGAACCTTGCTGAGTAGGGACCTGATATCCTGCAACTGTTGTTCTACATGGCTTCCTACCCTCATACCCTGGTTGTGGGGTACTGAGTAGACCCCATATGGATTTGGTGTTCCTCCTTACATGTAAGGAGGGACCATGTAGCTTCCAGGTAATGGTGTTGAGTTCACAATAGGCCTGAACTGGTTGTCCGGAGTATATGGCATATAGGACCACATCCTGGGATATGCGTTTCTTGCTGACTGTTCCCCTGGATTGCTCCCTGGTACCACTAGCGTACTGCTGGTTGTTGGTATGGGATCTGGAGTCAGTGCTCCTAGTCCCACAGGATTGAGTACCATAGGGTACGTTTGTGGCATCCTTGGTGGTGGTGGAACCCCTGGTGGTTGGATCGTACCCTGGGTGGCCACTGTTCCTACTGGATATACTTGCTGAGGTGGCGTGGTTACCCCTGGCGGCAGCATATCCATATCGAACCTGGTTACTAGATTTTGCGGCAGTAGCCTCCCTGAGTACTCTCTGGCATTCCCATGGCCGAGTGTTGACCTTGCCATCTGCTGGGTCGTTCCCAGGGGTGACACTGCATCTATCTTTTCCTGCAAGGACTGGTTGTCCATTTGTAGCCCTATCACCGCCTGCTACAAGGATGTCATCCCTTTGAGCAACTGCTGTACTGGATCTGGTTGTGACGCTCCTGGGAGACGGGCTCCTATCAGGCGTCCTGGTGATCCTGGGCGCTACGGACTCCTATCCCTATTAGGCTTGGGCACAGGATTGATAACTGGTGATTTGCCAGCCTTCCCTGCTCCCAGATCAATGATTTTGGGGGAGTAAGGAGGCTTTGCTGATACTTGGGGCTGAGCCTGGCCTACAGTCACTCTGGTGGTAGGGGCCGCCATTGTTGGAACACCGAAGGTTGCTGGGGCCGCCCCTAGTACTGGAGTTTGCACTGATGTACTCATCGGATCTGATACGTTCTGATTGGATCCTGACATGACCAACTATAGAGATGTTAGGATATTTCGAAAAGGGGTATTTTAACCAAGATTTAACCACAATACCCCACGGTGGGCGCCAAATTGTTTTGGTAAGATTTTACCGACTAAAGATTTGTGAGTTAATGCGGCTATTCCAATTAAAATACGATATTAAAGACTTAAGCAGATCAGTAGTAAGAACATAACGAGAACGAATGTAAACAACTAGTACGAGAGAAAAGCAAAACGAAAAAGAGAGAGACAAATGACACAAACAAAATGGTGACGCGGGAAACCCAAAATGTGGGAAAAACCGCGGGGGGAATGGTATCCCACCAATGATCTACTAGTAATAATAGTATTCGAGGATAAACCTAGCTGGAACAATCAGGAGGAACGGGAGAAAAACTCCAAATGACTAGTACAAATGATATGAATGGTTTATATGATCTTAAGTCTGTTAATTATTGAGTGTTGCAGGTTGGTGAATGATATTTCTTCGAGTGGAGTGAATGAGGAATGAAGAATGCCTTGAATCTGATGTTTGTTGCTCTTTTATAGCCTTTCTTGGGGTGGTTGCACATGCTCCCTACATATGCTCAACCATATGCTCCACTCCCTACGAAATAGGAAGTGGTTGCTGACTTTGTCAAAGCCCCTGATGATAACCGCAATGTTCATGCTGACCATTTCAACGTTCCTGCTGGCTGTTTGTTATTTAGTTCAACCGTGGCTTTCGTATTACTTGAATGTCCGGGTTCATCCCCCCTTGTTCTTCCTTGCGTCTAGCAGCCTACTGCCTTGTCATTGATCCGTGTGCCTTTGTTTTTCCCAATAGTGAGTTGCCACATCATGATGAAGATGAGAGGGTATTTTTACCCATACGGTGAGTCCCTTCTTTTGCTACGAGACGCGCCTTGGGTTGGAACAAGACAGCTCGTGGGAACGAAATATCGCGGGCAGATAACGAAATTACTCGTCAAACCTATAAAAGCCACAAATCAACGCAATTAGGTTCCAAAAACAGTAGTCCTCCCGAAACTCGCGAAATTGGGGACATCAATTTGTAAGAATATTGGGTCCAATACTATTTATGTGGACACACTATTATACAGACTAGTATTGGTGCCCGGCTTCGCCCGGGATACCTCTACTTACCATTAAATTTTTTTTTCATTAAATAAAATTACTTAAAGTTGCATAACCCATAAATGTATCATTAATATATTTTTCAACGACATATTCTTAAAATTACGATAAATAAATTTTGAGACAAATTTACTACTCCCGCTATTAATATGTTACTCTTATTAATGAAACAATAGTAATAGCATTTCATTACTTGCCCGTAATCATTGTTACTTTCACTACTCCGGCCGTAGTTATTGTTACTGTCACTACTGCCGCGTTAATATTGATAATTTCACTACTCCCGCCGTAATTATTGTTACTTTCACTATTGCCGCATTAATATTGATAATTTCACTACTCCCGTTGTTGTTTCTACCACTTTCATTAATCTCACTGATAATATTGTTACTTTTACTACTCAAATAAGTGATTACTATCATATAAATATATCCAATGTGTAGATACCTCATTTCTGAACCTCCCGCAAACCACCCGGTGATGATTGGGCCGCAGGTTTGGTACGCGGAACGATTTATGACAGTTCGTAAGTTTATTGTCAAGTGATTGCTCAAACACTTGTGTCTACCTCTTAATTGTCATCTACGCGCCAATACGGTCGTTTTGACAGTAATTAGAGTACATTTGGAGTCCGGGCCTAAAACCGTCTTGATTTTCTGATAACCGCTAAAATCCCGAGTCAGAATGTTCTGGAATGTTCCGGATATTTCTATTCCATATTTCACAATCTTTTAATCTTTGGTAAAGAATTTCCCGTAATATTCATACAAAATATGAAGGAAAATAAGATTAATCCGTTATTCCATAAATTAAACACGAAAATCTTTCTTCCGCAGAAGGAAACCACTTGGGAATAGACGCAGCAGGTGCTGCGCCTTTTCCAAGGGACGCAGTGCATACTGCGCCTCTTCCTAAGTCCTTTTCTGCGTATTTTTCATATCTTTTCATATCTTTTCGAGATTCACTTCCAAAGTCTCTCCGAAAACCCTAATTCCTTCACGTGATTAGTATAAATAGGAGCCTTCGCTCCTCATATTTCTCACGCGAGTGTCCGCCCTTCTCTGCTCCCTTTGCATTCTAGACCACGTTCTTACTTTTTGGCGTCTACTTGCTTGAACTTTCGACCACGTAAGCTCGGATCCTTCTGAATACCAGCCTCGTTTTGCATGACCGACCAATTTGACCAACTCCACAATAATCAACTTAATCAATCTGTTTAATTTCCTCTTACAAGGGCACTTTTGTTTACATTCGAGTCGAGCATCACTAAAACATGAACTTAGTTCATTTCGTTTTGTCAAACATGTAAGTCTAAAGGTGTAAATCTCTCTTTTATTATTGTTATTTACTTTTTGTAATCATTAATGTAAGATTTATGTCGAAAGTACAATTTAAACCGATTTCTAAAACCATGTTTTTAAAACCCTTTTTACGAATTACCAGAAGACAGACGTCGAGAAAGGATGCAGCAACTGCTGCGCCTCTTCGAAGGGACGCAACACCTGCTAATCCTCTTCGTAAGGCTGCCGCAGTTCCTGCTTCCTTTCTTCTTCCTTCGTCCTCTGTTAGTTTCGTTTCTTTGTTTTCTTTCGCCATTATTTGCTCTTGTTTCGTTCACATAATAGTTCTGCATATTATTAATCACTGTTAGTATATAATTCATCATTAAATCCCGACTTAAATCCCTTATAATCCAATATTTGCGGGTTTTCGTCATTAAAATCAATCCGGGTTGTAGAAATTCGATTCATTCATATTGAGTTTCTGGAATTCGATCTTTGGTATATTTCTCACCTGTTTATTATCATGTTTATCATTAGTTCATCATTAATCCGTCATATTTAACTTAATTAATTCGTTTAGTTTATTAATTTGTTAATTAACCCCTTTTAGTCATGTAATTAATTCATATTAATCGGTTTTATCCATGTTTATCGCTTTTATGACTCATTCACATGTAATAATGTATTAAATCACTTCCATCCGAGTCAAATATCATAATCAATCATTAAATTCACCCACGAATATTAACGATTTGCGCTTCGGCTTCACGCCTGAACTCACCTAGAAACGACGCCAAATCGTTGCGCCTCTTCCAGAGGGCGCAGCTCTGCTGCGCCTGTTCCAGGTTGATTTCTGTCTCTGAACTCCCGTTTCTGCCTTGACCTAGTTATTAGTTTACGTATTTAATTTACTATTATTCGTATTATCGCCTAATATCTGTTCGTTTATTCCTTTATTCATTCTTTCTCAAATTATCCGTTTTAAAGGTATTTTCGACATGAATCATTAATCCGATGTAATTATTGTAATCTTCCTTATTGTATCATTGTATTTCTTTTATCGCATTGTTTGTATGCCTTCACATGCAATTGAATCTAAATCCCTACTTTGACATTTATTGTATGCTAAATTACGTGTTTATCGACTTAGCTAATTCTTCACATGTTAGGATTAAAACTTGGATGTTGCATTGCATGCATATAATCGACAATATATCGAGTATAAATAATTTCCCTAATCATTAGTAGAGGCCACTATCGAGGCGGGCGGGATTAGGTGTTCGATCAAAAGAGCTTCCTAATACGTACCCTCACCCCTTACTCCAGATCTCTGTGAACATCCGTGTTTATTGGCATCCACGAGAGTCATTCTAGACATAGAATGCTAAGGGTAACGAGTTCTTGGTGTTCATGTCACTACTTTGTGTCTTGACAAGACACGAGGTATTCGAACGGTTTCCAATTTTCCACAATAAATTGGTGGCGACTCCACAAATGCAAATGCTTGTTTCCCAAGCGCCCCCGTAGGTCCGCTTCCACAGTTTGGCGACTCCGCTGGGGATTAATACACTTATGTGTAGCCAAGGGTGAAACTTGAATAAGGTTAGGGAATAGTTTGTACGAGACAGTTGTTGGTTTTCATAACTCGGTCTTCCTAGATCGTTTTAATCGGCCTTCCTAGGCCCAACCCAACCCATACGACCAGTCGTCCCGTCTAGACGGTCCAAATTCTTATTTGGGCCTAAGGATGGATATCGATTGACGTCAACCATACCATGGTACTTACTCTTGTTTGTATCAAGGACTTTCACTACTCGAGGAAATGGACTAGGAATCGGCTTTACTCTTGTTTGGTACGAGCCTCTCCACAGACTTCGGGTTTGATTGTTCGATATGGCAACCCACCCTTTAAACCAAAACCCTTTTAAATGCACTCAGCATCCCGTTATAATGCATGTATAAATGTTTGTACCTTACGTGATCACCATTTCTAAACGAAACCATGACCAAATGTTTGTACCTTACGTGATCACCATTAGCGCAAAACCGAGTCAAAACTCTGTCCATTTGTCGAGTCAAAACTCCGGGCCCAAGCCCATTTCAAAACCTCACTTCGAGTCCACTCCTACAACTACACTATAGTTGACTAGGACACATATTTTCAAACTTTGTCATCTTTTCAAAACTCACTTGACACAAGTGGCACACACCCACTTCCCAAGTCAAAACATTTCTTTCTTAGTAAGTGTGCTAGAATGGTCGATCGTGTTTTGATTCGTCGTCGATCTCTTATCCAGTTTCCAAGATGCCTGAAACAAGCGACGCGAACTTCAACCAACTCCAGAATGGTAATGATCAAATCTTAGCCGCGCTAGCTCGCATCCAAGTTACTCAAGACCAAGTGCATGATCGCCTTGATACCATTGAGGGCCGAATTTATACCGTAGAAACGAGGTTGCCTCCTCGGGAAAGTGAAGTAGATGATGACTTTGTGAACAACTTCGGGGAAGAAAACCCTCCCATGGGTATAACTGCAGCCGAGAAACGACTCCAATACTTGGAGGAACAATTGATGTATCTCAAAGGGGATGACATTTATAGAGAAAATAACCGTAAGTATGAGGCCGTGAGTTCCAAGTTGCCAACCAACTTCAACATGACGGATATCCCTAGATTTAAGGGGCACGAAAACCCTTTGAATCACATCCGTGCTTTCAAGGACTACATGTCTATCAAAGGCATCAAACCCGAGATGTTCTTAAGGATCTTTCCTTCATCTCTTGACACCATCCCAAAGCAATGGTTCTACTCTCTAGAACATAAGAAGATCGCTACATGGGAAGAAGCCACGATCGAGTTTGCTAAGCAATATGCGGATAATGCTGAAATCCAAGTTAACATGCGCACTTTAGAGGTTCTTACCCAAAATGACAAAGAAGGTTTCACCGACTTCCTAAGTAGGTGGAGGAAGACTAGTACCCAACTAGTTGAACGCCCAGACGAAGCTACCCTTGTGGAAAAGTTCGTGGACAACCTAAAACCCATCTATGCGAGTCATTTGAGGTACCAAAACATCAAAACTTTCAAAGATTTAAACGTGTTAGGAACAAGGATCGAAGATGACATCCGTAAAGGACTCTTGTCCAAAACAGTAGGTCGAGGATATCAAGGCTCAACAAGTCGTTCTTACGGCTCCACTAGCAAGACCGATGAAGTTAACCTCCTCGAGTCATCCAAGAAAAGTACCCCACCGAGGAAATTTACAAATCTTGGGGACACTTACTCCAATGCTCTAAAAAGGTTAATGAAACAAGGCAAACTCCAACCCATAAGCCCTACACCCAAACCAGAAAAGAAATCCATGTTCTGGGACGAGAATTCATACTGCGAATATCATAGGGGTAAGGGACATGACACAGAAAAATGCTACAAATTGAAAAATGTGCTTCAAGACATGATTGAGGATGGTCGACTACCAATACCCCCGGGAGGTAAGCCCAACAACACTCAGAATCCTCTTGGAATTCTAGTGATCACAAGTGAAGAATCTACCTTAGATTGTTCACACCTCATTTCTCTAGTCGAAGATGAGATCCACGCGATCGAGAATGAAGGGTTCTACTCTACCATTTCCCCTACCATTACCGACTTCATCGCATGGGCAAGGAGTGTGGATAGGCAAGTTTCGGAATTGGAAAATGTGGTGACAACTATACATGACCCCAATGCAACGCCTAAAGAACATGCACCACTAATTTTCTCCCAAAATGCTACTATGCAAGAAGTAGTCGTCGTGGTTGATAAACTAATCGACCAAATTACACAATTAGATGACGAGATCATGAGAATGAGGGAACGAGCTACAGTCAATAGAGTATGGGCTGATGATGATGAAGACGAGTATCTCATTGAACACTCCCTAGTCAAGGAAATAGTCCAAAATGGTGAAGACCAAGATATAGACCACCTAACTCGTTCGGGGCGTCCATATCAAAATACTACTCAAAATGGTCCAACCAACGTTATAGCACCAAATGATAACGAAGATGACTCTACTGACCATTTGCTAAAGTAATTACAGAAGACAAAGGCTGATCTTTCAGTCTGGCAACTAGTAGCAACCTCATTCCCACATCGCCAAGCTTTACTGCAAGCTTTGGCCAAACTAAACATAGCACATAACTCCACACCCGACGATGTAGTCAACTTGGTCTTCCAAGAATCGCCAAAGCTAAGTAATCCTATTACTTTGTCAAATGAAGATTTGCCGCCCTTTGGCGCTAGTCACAACTTGGCTCTTTACATCATTGTCGTTTGCTTAAAGAAGAATGTGCCAATGACCTTGGTGGATGATGACTCCGCGGTCAACGTCATACCCTTGAAAACGGCATACAAACTAGGCATGAAAGAGTCGGATTGGACCCCTACCAATCAAGGTGTTCGCGCATATGATGGTACACGACGAAAGGTAGTAGGACTCGTTAACCTAACCATAGCCACAGGGCCAATTGAGCGAAAGGTTAACTTCCAAATAGTGGACATTGAAGCTTCCTTCAACATACTTCTGGGAAGACCTTGGATTCATGCTTCCAAAGCAGTAACATCCACCCTTCATCAAAGATCAAGATCCCACTAAATGGCAAAGTAGTGACGATCAGTTCGTCGCCCATCAAAGTAATAATCGAAAAGAAGTCAAATAATCAAGTCCTTGCGGATCCAGTATATGAACTTGGGGGCTTTCAAAGCATAAGTGTCATAGAAAGTGAGTTGGCACCCCTATATTACGATCCCTACTCCAACTTGGTGGTCAACCACATACTCAAATCCCAGGGATACTTCCCGGGAATGCCTTTGAACCCCGCCCAAGAAACACCTTCGCACCCTACAAGGAAGGCAACTCAAAAAGAATACCACTTGGACTAGGATACAAACCCACTAAAGAGGAAGTTCTCGAGATGCTCGCTCAAGTTCAAAGCCGTAAGCACGTAGGAGTCCAAATGCGAAAATATATCCCTACCCTAAATGGATACTTTGTTAGGGAAGGAAGTCAAGAACTCTTTCACGGATTTCCCGAACCTTGGCACTATCTCGGAAGGAAGCTAGCCGGAATCGAGATCTTTCACGATTGCTACTTCATTCCTCCAGAAACGGTTCCTACCGTCAAGGCTCGTCAAGCACCTTGCTTAGACGAACAAGCTGTTAGTCTACTATTTGGAGAAGATCGATTTGTTAGAGCCGCGCAGGATGAGATCATTACCATGATACTTTCAAGACGATCACTTCAACCCTACCGCGTTAATCACAGAAACAAACGCAAACCAGCAGAAAGGATGGATAAAATCAATCAAGTGGACCAACAATCAAGGAAGACTCTTCAAGCTCACCACTGGAGAAGGAGAGAGGTTCAAGGGAGAACCAGAAGACGATGAATTCGAGTCAGAGTCAGAGTCAGAGTCAGAGTCGGAGTCTAGAGAAGTTACTAGGAAGTCTCCTCCTATCGTCGTCCCCACTCCCTTTGTTTCTCCTTGCTTAGCCTCAAATAGTAACGACGGTTCGGGAAATGTCCCAACAACTGTCCCTTTACCGCCACTGACCACAGATCAGATGGCTTCTTTGTTTCAACTTTTCTCAAACTTTAATATGAATAAATCAGGTTCTGCTTACTCTTTGTGTTATCTTGAATGCAATTCTGTTTACGATGATACCGAGGATGACCCAGACCCAGACTCAATTGAGATACCTCCCTACATAGCCAAGGAAATACTATAAGAGGGGGAAGGGGGACCAGTAATAGAGAACACCGAACCCATCAATGTAGGAACCGAACTAGAACCCCAAGAACTTAGGATAAGGACAACCTTGAGCTCTACCGAAAGGGCCAGTTTCATAGACCTCCTACACGAGTTCAAAGACGCTTTTGCTTGGTCCTACAAACACATGCCAGGGATCGACAGGGATATCGCCGAACATAGAATCCCAATTAAGCTAGGTTTCAAGCCCGTGAAACAGAAGCTTCGTCGAATGAGGACAGAATGGGCTCTCAAGATTAGGGAAGAAGTCGATAAGCAATTCAAAGCCGGGTTCATCAAAGTTTTCGAGTACTCTGACTGGGTAGCCAACATAGTACCCGTACCCAAAGAGGATGGGAGAATCCGTGTTTGTGTTGATTTTAGAGACTTAAACAAAGCAAGTCCTAAAGTTGACTTTCCTCTACCACATATCGACATATTGGTGGACAATACTGCAGATCACGCGTTACTATCCTTCATGGATGGGTACGCGGGTTACAACCAAATCAAGACGGCCATAGAAGACATGCATAAGACCGCCTTTGTCACTCAATGGGGAACCTATTGCTACACGGTCATGCCATTTGGGTTAATCAACACCGGAGCTACATATCAACGCACCGCAACTACACTCCTACATGACATGATGCATAAAGAAGTTGAGGTATACGTAGACGACATGATCGTCAAGTCCAAGGATAGAGAGAGGCATATTGCGAACCTTCGCAAATTCTTCTCAAGGCTACGAAAGTACAACATCAGGCTCAATCCTCAAAAGTGCGCATTCGGAGTAACATCTGGCAAACTCCAGGGATACGTCGTTAGCCAACGAGGTATAGAAATAGACCCTTCCAAGATCAAAGCTCTAATCGAAATGCCACAACCTCAAACGGAAAAAGAAGTCAGAGGATTCCTGGGAAAAGTGCAATATATAAGTCGATTCATATCGAAACTCACCATGATCTGTGAACCTATCTTCAAAAAGCTCAAGAAAATAGATCACACCATGTGGGATGATGATTGTCAAAAGGCATTCGACCGAATCAAGGAGATATTAGCTAAACCACCAGTGCTCATGCCACCTCAACGAGATCAACCTTTTGGTTTATATCTCACAGTAACCGAAACAGCCATGGGCGCCATGCTAGCTCAAACCATAGGAAAGAATGACTGGGCTATCTACTACCTTAGTAAGAAGTTCCTGGAGTACGAGTGCAAATATTCACAACTCGAAAAGACATGCCTCGCTCTTGTGTGGGCAACGAAGAAGCTACGTCATTACATGCTTAGCTACTCCGTCAAAATATACTCCAAAATGGATCCTGTCAAATACCTCTTCGAGAAACACGTCCTCAACGGACGCCTACCAAGATGAACCTTGATGCTCTCAGAGTTCGATCTCAAATACGTACCTCTGAAAGTTATAAAAGGGTGCGCCGTTGCCAAATTCTTCGCAGAAAATCCCATCAATGATGCACAAACAATAGATACTTGGTCATTTCTAGACGAGGATATACTCCAAACCGATGTAGACTTCTGGGACCTTTACTTTGATGGAGCATCAAACTTAAGAGGATTTGGAATAGGAGTGTTGCTCATTTATCCTGAAGGCGAGCATACACCGATCTCTGTCAAACTCGACTTCGAGGTGACAAATAATGCTGCAGAATACGAAGCTTGTCTCATTGGACTACAAGCGGCAGTGAGCTTAGGCATTAAAAACCTCCGACTACATGGGGAATCGTCCTTGATCATCAATCAAGTTACGGGATCTTGGAAAATCCGAAGCGAAAGCTTAGCACCTTATCAAGCCAGAATAGACCAAGTTGCCCAATTCTTTGACCACGTGACCTATCTACACCTACCTCGGGAAGAAAATCAATTTTCAGATGCTCTTGCAAAACTTGCATCTTTGATTAATAAGCCAGATGACATGGTGGAAATGCCTTTATCGAACGACGATCAGAGCCAGCTTATGTCAACCAAATCACCGATGAAGGGGAAATCACAGAGGAACCTTGGTTCCAAGCAATCCTAAACTTCAAAATCAACGGTACTTATCCACCAGATATGGACAAAAGGGGACAACATGCTATACGCCTACTAGCTTCCCAATATGTTCTCATGCAAGGAGAGTTATACAAAAGAACACCTCTTGGTGTAATCCTACATTGCCTTGATCATTCACAGGCGCGGAAAGTGATGGAAGAGGTCCATGATGGAGAATACGGTCCTCACATGAGTGGGCCCGTGATGGCAAAGAAAATCACACGTCTGGGGTATTATTGGACCACAATGGAATCCGATTGCATCAAATACGTAAGACATTGCCACAACTGCCAAATCTTCGGGAATGTACAGCATGTCCCTCCTTCATTGCTCTATACGATAATATCTCCTTGGCCATTCTCTGCCTGGGGAATTGATATAATCGGGAAGATAACTCCAGCCGGAACAGGAGGTCACTGTTTCATCCCAATGGCAATTGACTATTTCACCAAATGGGTTGAAGCGGCTTCCTACACTAGTCTCACGGCTAAAAATGTAGCAAAGTTCATACAAAACAATATCATCTGTCGATACGGTTGCCCACATGAGATCATTAGTGATAATGGATCACATTTCCAAGCTGAGACTGGGCAGTTGCTAGCCAAGTACAAAATTAGGCATCACCACGCTTCGCCCTATAGACCACAGACTAATGGCGCGGTAGAGGCGGCAAACAAGAACGTTGTCACAATTCTCAAGAAAATGATTGACAACTATCGAGATTGGCCAGGCAAGATACCCTTTGCTTTGTGGGGATATCGTACATCTGTTAGGACGCCCACTGGGGCCACCCCTTCCTATTTGACCTACAGCATGGAAGTTGTACAACCAGTCGAGTTAGAAATACCATCATTGTGTATCTTACTCGAAAGCCAAATCCCGGAAGCCGATTGGAAGAGAGATAGATATGAAGAACTCATCCTCCTGGATGAACGTAGGCTACGCGCATTACATAATGTCCAAACATATCAAGCACGTATCAAACGAGCCTTCAACAAAAGGGTCAAGCCAAGGAACATCAAGGAAGGAGACTTAGTACTCAAGTCGATTAGAGCTCTTTTACCTGTCGATCCACGAGGAAAATTCAAACCTAATTGGGCAGGGCCATTTCTATTCAAGTCCATACTTCCAGGGGGTGCATTTAGAATCGCAGACCTAGATGGGAATGAATTTTCCAACCCGACGAACCTTGACTAACTAAAGCGATATTATGCCTAGAATAGGAACAAAAATGCGCCTCGCGTAACCTCAAGTGCCGCTCTTGTGGCACTAAATAAACGGCCCCTGGCCAAGCTGAAAAAAGCTAATGTCACCTTGCTCTTGCACTTTGACAATCTGTCATCCTCGTATCATCAAATAAACTAAATTGCAATTTAAGAGTAAGTAAAAAGCTCATGCTTATTTTCTAAGTTCATTACAAGCTCTTGCTTAGAACAATTATTCTTTTACATTTACTCGAACTACGCGCAAGGGTTTGATTTCATTTTTTAATGAATACGTAGGCAATCCTTCGCAGGATACAACCCATTAATTTCAAAATGTAAATAAAACGACATTTACAGTTGCATTTGGAATTCGACAAGAATAATAAATAGAAAATCACAACGGTTTCATAACCAATTAATCTCCTTTATTTCATTCATTTTCTAATAATAATAATAGTACGTTACATAATAATAATGCTAAAGATAAACAAAAAAAATAAAATAGGCTAGGATTCTAAAAACCCCACCTTCTTATTACAATAATAATAATAATAAATAATAATAAAGACTTGGGCTAATCCTCCATTTTCCCTTTGCCCTTGTCATTTTTGTCATATTTCTTGTCACGGCCTTGAGCCGGACGCTCTTGCGCCACTTCAGACCTAATCACCAACGGTATTTCTCGAGGTCTAGCCTTCCCATTCTTGTTAATCACTTTGTCCACGGCAGGAGAGGTCTTCGGTTTCTTTGAAGGATGAACAACTCGAAACCCGGCTTCTTCCTCTTCCTTAGTCAGATGCTTCTCTTTCTCCTTTTCCACCTCGCGCACCTTGTAGTCAACAGGCTCGCGCTTCCTCAATCTCTCACGCTCCTCCGGATTAGTAGCTTTCCTCCACCGCAGATAGGAGTCCGACACCCATAAGGCACTAACAGAAGAGTTCAAGAACCATACGTTTCTTTGAGCCCATTTAATGGCCCACTCCCTTCGACTCTCAGTAGTAAGCGCCACAGCAGTCTGCGGGACAGTGTCGAGCTTTGGGATTGTCTGCTTCAGTCCAACCTGTCTCATCAGCCTCTCCGGGAAGATGCATACCATGAATTCTAAGCCAGGAATGCGCACAGATCCGGTAGGATCCAAGGAAGATACTCCAGTGAAGGAAGATACTTCAGTGACAGATTTGAGATGCCACCATGGTACGGTCCATCTAATCAAGGGGCCATCATCACTCTTCAATTTGTTTTCCCAATAATTGTAGACTCGAGTGAAGTCCACCATGTAGAGCCTAGTCCTCATAGCAATTGAGTGAGCATGATAGGCAGAAACTTTAACTGGGGGCTCGATCAATCGAAGACGCTCCATAAGCCAAACCTACCAAAAAGCAGGTGTTGAAAAAAAAAACGAAAAAAAAAAACGAGAAAAACGAAAAGAGAAACAAGAAAAGAAAAGAAGAGAAGAAATTCTTTATACTTTTACCTGCAAGATAATGGGACTTCCCAAATAAGGTAGGTCACGATTGGCTTTCCTGTTATCCAAACCCAATAGGATCTCTCCTAAACATAAACAGGCTGGGCTCTTGCGCAGTTCCATTTGCTCAACTAGGCTCAGGAAACGGGGATCACCTCTCAAATCCTCATCAACATGCCCTTGAAGGACATATACATGTAACAAGCAAAATCCGAATGCCCTACGCCTAGCAACATAGGACATGGTGGGGTCGGCCTTGTTAATGAATCGGTCAATAAAGTCCAACATTCGCACTCCTTTCGAGGTCACTAGACGGTCCACCTCAATTCTTGTCAGCCCAAGCAAGTCTCTAAATTTGTTCTTATACCCTTGTGAAGTAAGTGTTCTGGGTCCCACCCACCGATCGCAGCAATTTCTTCAGGAAATGGGCAAATGTCACCTCCGGGGAAAGCAAAAACGTAATAATTTGGGTCCCAATAATCAAGACAAGCATCTAGGAATGGTTTGACTACCTTGATAAGCTTCAAACTCAACAACGATCCAAGATTATAGGCACCCATGTCGTGTTTCTCCACGTTGGAAAACTCATTGGTCCACTCTTTTAAACGAATCTCTAAAGTATTCATAATGAATGATTATTTTGAGAGTTTTATGTGATAAGACGAAGGAAGAGATGGAAGAATTGTGTGAATAAAACCTCTATCGACGTTTCTATTTATACTAAAATCTGTTTCCTAAAATCCGCCAGGACGGATACACCGGGGAAAAGGCGCAGCACCTGCTGCGCCTCTTCAAAGGGACGCAGCTCCTGCTGCGCCTCTTCTTCAGCAACGTCTCTGTGATTTTCCGCGTTGGATCTTTCCTAAGTTCCTTAGCGAATAATTTCCTATTCATACGGGTTATTATTTTGGTAAACACGTCAAAGTTACCATAGTTCGTGTTTCCTAATTCCACGGGCAAGCATTTCGAGGCAACATCAGCATTTTCGTCATTTTAGCACACATGTATATATTTCTTTCTATTTTTTCTTTTTTCGGGGAATCATTTCTCCAATTTAATGTAATTTATTTCAAACTTATATATTTCTTCTTATTTTTATTTTGGGGAATCATTCCACTCCGGTCCTACATTACATTTCTGACTTATAGGTTTCTATTTTTTTCATTTTTTTGTGGGTAACCCTCCCTACCGTCCGGTCATTTCCAGCAAATTTTTTGCATTTTTGCATTTTTGCACTTTTTACACTTTTGAGTTATTCGTTTTGCGCTAATTTAGGCCATATATACAAATTTATGTTTTACGTGAATTTCTATGTAAATTTCGGCAGCATGACGGCGTAAACCGTCATCTACCAAACCTGTTAAAAGCTAACCTGCAGGTACAAACAACGCAACCCAGCAGCAAAGGCACTCAGGCCGTCATATATACAACCAAAAGAGGGATGTGTACAACAAACTGGGGGTTCGAGGCCCAAGCAAAATCCAAAATGTCCAAAATGTGGATCCTAAAATGTACAAATGTGCAAGATACAGCCAAACAACAAAACAAACAACAACAAAACAAAACTACTGCCGGTCGCCGCCTAACTCAGCAAATCTCGCCTCGAGAGCAGCAACCTCGGCGTCACGAACCTCGAGCTCCCTAAGCAGGCGAGCCGTCTCCTCCCGAGACTGAGCGAGCTCTCGCTCCAGCTCGCGCTCCCTCTGCAAGCGCAACAATTGGCTCATGTCAATCATTTCAAGCAATCATAAGAAAGTTAGAAAGTTCAAAAATGAAGTAGACGAAATGTTCATACCTGGCGACCTCGACCGCCGACAAGTGCCTCGACGGCAGTAGCTCGCAGCCGGTTGGCTACCCTCCATAACGCCACAAACCGAGACGGCGCAACCTACATTTTCAAATAAGAAGTTCTCAATAATTGGATAAGTTCAATCAAATGTGTTCTTACACAAAAAAAAAACATACAAATTAGAGGCTCACCCTCCGAATCAGATGCTGCCAATCGTCCAAGCCAGCATCCGTCACAGCCACGTCAAAGTCACGCAGCTCGGAGATCGTCGTCCTCTCGGTCGCATCAGTGTACTCGAGGGTCTCGGGGTACTCTGGGGGCTCAATGCCCGCCGCCTCAACCTCCTGCAAAGACAAAGGATTGCCATTAAAGCGATGATCATTCATCATACTTTCGAAATGGCCATAAGGAGAGTAAAGGCTCACCACAATCGGCCAGTACGTCAGCCTCCCGTAGAGGAACGCCGAGTAGTCCTCACCAGGAAGCAGGAGGGCGTCACCGCCAACGCCTGCCAAGTCAGCCTTCATCTCAACCTCAGAAGGCTCCCTGAACATCGTCCTAGGAGGATCGATGGGAACCGTCAAGACATCCCGAGAGCACTGACGAGCCAAGCGCTCGCCCAAATACCACACAGGACCCATCGACGTCCTCAACAGCAACCAGCTGGAGCTCCTAGGTCGAAGGACCTCAGCCACGAAAGGAGGAGCGTCAGCGTACTCCGCCCAAGGTCTGGGCACCCACTGGAAAAGACAAGCAAGAAATCATTCTTATGATCGGTTAAAAAGTAATAAAGAAGTAAAACGAATATAAGTGAGATGCTCACGCTGTCCAGCTGAAGAGCGTTCACGTCCCGCCGGTAGACACCATGAGAGGAACGCTTGCTCCTCATGCGACACATCACCCAATCCCATACAACGGGATAGGCCTTCTCCAGCGGCTCCGTCCTCTTAGGCGAGAGGCTCGGAAAGTAGGAGTACACCCATGCCTGTGAAGCAAGACAGTCAATAACGATCTTTCGTAATTCGATAAGGAAAGGAAGTGATTTTAGTCTAAATGAAGGTTCATACCTCCAACAGTAGTCCAGGGCCGACAGCACCAGGAGAAGTCCCCTTCTCCATCAACTCCGGACGAACCATGGCCCTCATGAAGCGGATAAGGACCGCAAAACCAGCAGTGACCCAGTCCCAACGTCCTAGGGAGCTCAGTTCAGAAAGAAAGGGAAGAAGCTTCGTCGACAGCCTCTCTCCTTTGTCTCCAAGGTAGATCGAAGACAAGAACCACCAGAGCCACAAGCGGGCCCTCTGCTCAGCTGTACAGGGAGGAGGAGCCGTCTCCCTCCCGTCAATCACCACCGACGTCGGGGTCTTCCCCGCAAAGTAGTCTCGGACGTAAGAACTAGGCACCAAGCCAGGCACTGCAGCAGCCTTCGGCGCCAAGTTCCAGCCGATCAACCTCCTAGCCTCGGCCGAGTCCACCCTCATGGCAGTCTCCGGCCACTCCACCGCCTCGATCCCACACGGCAGACCAGAAATCATGTCGTAGTCCTCCAACGTGACTCTCACCTCACCAAAAGGCATGTGAAAAGTGCAAGTCGTGTCCCAGAATCGGTCCAAGAAAGCGCAGACCAGGCTAAGGTTAGCCCGCAGCTTCCTCTTCGCGATATCCCTCCAAGCCTGCACCAGGGCGCCAAATGCTCCCCGCTCGATCATGGCTCGCTCCTCCACCGACAGCCTCTCGTAGCACGCCATCGCCGTCATGTATCCTGAGAACGATCTGATGTTCCCGGTAATACCCGTCCTTTTAGAGGCCCTTTGACCAGTGTTGACTGACCTTGGGAGCGGGAATAGTTCTTAGAAGTGTGTGCCAAAACTATCTTGGGTTACGTGTTAAGAGTGGTACTCGATAGAGTAGAGGCTACTCGATCGAGTAGCTAGGTTACTCGATCGAGTAGGGGGCCACTCGATCGAGTATGTTGGGTACTCGATCGAGTATCGAGTTTTCAGCGAGGGTTTTTAATCGTGTTTTGTTAAATCCGCAAATCATTTCCGCCTCTTTCCTCCTATCCTTTGGTCGCCTCTTTCCCTTCCCTTCTCCATAAAACCTCCATGGAAGCCCTTTGAAGGTCCTTGTGCCGTAGGAGAGCGTAGCTTGAGTCGGGTAGCGGTCTTTTGCCGGGTTTCTCCTTATAGGTATGTCATAATCATCATCCGTGTCCTCACCTTTGCAATTAGGGTTTGCTTGGTAGTAATAGATGTTTGTGTTGTGGTTATAGGATTTGCTTGATTGCTGGATATGTCATATGTTGGCATGGATTGGTTGCAGTTGCTTAAAGGTAGGTTTGCCTACTCAGTTTTTGTAGATAGTCTAGTGTGTCGATTGTCGTATCATGGTTGTTGTGTTATGGTTGCGTTGTGTGGTAGCGTGTATGCTATAGTTGGTTAGTTCATACAGTTTGTTGGTTGTTGCGTTTCAACTGTCTGTGAATGTTTGTCTCTGGTTCGCGAGGCGTGTCCTCGGCTGAGTGGGGTCACTTGCGGGAGTGGCTTCACGCCCTAGTTTTGCCCTTCGTGGAACCCACCACGGAAGGGGATGTGCACATTAATGGACAGGGTTATCGCTCATTATGAGGAGCGGGGATTTGGTGGGTACGGCTGCGGTCCCCCACTGGCAGGGCTGGTCCAGTGGACAGTCAATGACAGAGGTTGATTAGATTGTTGTGATTGTGTGTGAGGTTGATAGCATTGTGTCGTGTTGATAGCTATGTTGTTGTTGTCGTATCTTATCTCAGTACTGACCTTGTGTGGTTGTTTTGGTTGTTATGTGTCTGCCGTGATCCCTTATGGTGAGCAGTCGGTCTTAGCAGGTGTTGATGTTGTTGATAGCTGGAGTCCGGGCAGGGATGAGTCTTCACAAGATTCGATAGCTTTAGAGAGTAGTCTTTTGAGTTGTATCTTTTATATCGTTGTTGGTTTTAATTCACTTGTAATATAACATAATAGTTCTTTTATCGACATTTGATTATTACTGTCCTCGGGCAACCGAGATGGTAATGCCCTTATATGCTAAGGAAGGCCTAGTTAAGGCTCCTCTGAATATGGGGGTGTTACAAAGTGGTATCAGAGAGACGATTTTGGAACCTGTAACAAATAAACTTAATGAACGTAGTGAGTCTAATAAAATGAACCTAGTGTATGTATAATGGGAGCCCCGCTGATGCTAGATTTTGGGTGAGTAGGCGCCCTCATTTCAAAATCTTGGCCCCATGACACTTAAGCCAGTCACATGGTATGGGAATGTAGAGTCTGTGTGTATATGTGAGATGTGTATGTTAACTGTGTCGGAGCTACCTTTGGTTAAGTCTTTGTTAAGTCTTTGGGCCGTGTATGATAATCATTGGTGGAAGTAGTGAAGTTTTTGGCATGATTAGTGAGCTTATACGATGGTTATGAGATATGTGACAAAAGTTTACGTGATAGAGATGCGTGAAAATGTGGAAGTGTATGTCATGACATGAAGAGTGAACATGTTGGTGTTTGCTATAAGTTGATGATGATGGTAGTCATATACGAGTTTATAAATCCTACTGTAATTACAATGATGATAGTTATAGAATTGTTGAGTTATAATATGAAACATAGCATATAGTAAAGCGTATATGCCTTGTTTATTGGTTGAAATTTTTCCGCTGTGTAATAATTGATTTGTGTAAGATGATTTGCTTATGATGGAATGTGGAATATGATAGATTAATTTGTTATGAAGAGTATGCAATTATATGTTATATGAAAGAATGAATGAACGTTAATTATATACTTCAAGTCGAAGTGAACACGAGTTTGGTAGTAATGTGTAAAGTAAGTTTAAGTGTAATATGATGACGTGATTATGTTTATGAAGGATTCGGTAGCAGGTAAACCGAGTTGGGTAATTTGAGTAGCGTAATGCGACATGCACTATATTAGTTGAGACGATAGGTTATGCTTGAGCAATTGTGGTAATGCGTGAACGAGTGTGATAATTAGTGCCGGGTTCCGAACTCAGTTTGGAATCGACACGTGATGTTGTTTTTGCAGGAACCTTCAAGTTACTTCGTATTTCTGACCGAGTACTTAACTAAACTTGACCGAGTGCGAGTGCTTACTAGACCAAGTAGGCCTTACTCGATCTAGTTAGGAAGCTATGACGTCGGGATGTAGAAAAATTTATGCAGATACTCGACGAAATAGCGCCTACTCGATCGAGTAGGGTGGTACTCGATCGAGTACCCGAGACACTCAATCGAGTAGGTTACTGTACAGTGAATCTTACGGGTTTCTTAAAACCCCTATTCTTCCTATTTCTTCTCATTCTTCTTCTTCTTTTTTTTTCGAACCCTAAGCCATGTTTCCTCTCAAAATACTTCCTCATCCTGTGTTGGTGGTGATTCTTGGGGTTGTTTTCTTTGCTTGATTTCGTTTCTTTACTTTACTACTTAATCAAGGTATGTTTTTCTTCCTAATTTACATGATTTATTGATTTAAATGTGTTAGAATAGTGATACAATCTGAAATTTTCGATTCATATGGATAGATTATTGCTTTTAATTGTTGTAATATGATTCACATGCTTCCCTTCTATGAATGTTGGTGATTAATTGCTGTAAAATAGGCTAGAAATTGCCAATATTGAAGCCGAAATTTCTAGGGTAACAAAATTGAAATTGATTTTTGATTGTTTTACATTGATTAGATGATGGAATTAAGTATTATACATTGTTTATATCATGTTGAAGGATGGATTTTGATGATTTTCACCTTAGAAAGTTGCCTTAAAACTCCGTCTTAAAAGTGCCCCAAGTGGAAATTCGGTTGCTATATTTGAAATTTGGAGTTGTATATGACTGCTTAGGAAAAGGTTGAACTTCAATATGATAGTAGTGATGTTAAATGATGAAGAATATGTCAAAATAATTACAGCTGTAGAGACCGTCTGACAAGTTTAATTGAGTTATTTGTTTCTAATATTGAAGGTGATGATGATATGTCCTAAATTACTTTTCCATGAGCTAGTACAAATGCTTCACATGTTATTACATGGGTGTATAGAGTAACCTTAGCATCATGCTAGGATGTTGGAATTGGTTGGGTACGTGTGTTTTCCATGATAATTTTTTTTTCACAACTATTGTCTAGGAGTTGCTCTAAACTGAAGTTATGTGTCAAATTTGGGAAACTGTTGGTGAATGTGTGTACCTAGCTGAGTGTTCAAAGTTTAATGGCATGAATTATGTGCTTCACATGTCGAACTTGTCGATGAATTGGTGTACATAGCTGAGTATGTAAATCCAAATTGCTTAAATCATATGCTGGAACAAATGCCGAGACCGAACGTAGGGACCCGTCAGAGTAAACGGGGGAGGGTTACCCAACCTGAGATTGGGGAAGGGAGTGGACCCGTGGTACCTGCAGTTCCGGAGTACCCTTATGTTGTGTTTGTAGATTTCAAACAGAGAGAGCATTTTGTAGATTTGCAAAAACGCAAGATGAGACCAACGAGGTGTATAGACACTACACTCTTGGAGGAGTTGGGAATAGAGACGAATGTCCGTCATATATTTGAGACTTTGGGCTTTACGGGTTTGTATAGGTTAAGGAAACACTCTTATACTTTTCTTACCTTGGAGTTTATGAGCTCCTTTAGTTATGACCCAGCTGCCCAGACCGTTGAGTTTCGGTTGATGAACACCAGTTTTCTGTTGACTATGGATCTGTTTGCGTCTCACCTTGGGTTGGCCAAGCCTCCCAAGGATTCTATCACTGATATTCCTGCTGAGTGCGGTGTCTGCCGCCTAATGCCTTGCTTGACCGGAAAGCCAGCTCCCACCTCAAGCAACATGCTAATTAATGATGTTCAGCATGTTACCTTGAGGGTCTTTCTCCATTCTCTTTCAAACCTCCTTTATGACAGAAAGGATATCAGTAAACTGAATAATCATGAGGTGTTGCTTCTGATGTCTTACCTCAACCCGGAGCGGGCCAGGAAAGTGGTCTTTAATGCTCCTTCCATCGTCTGTGCTGCCCTTGCCTTGATGGCTACTGCTTCTTCGCGGAACTTGAGCTGTGGCGCTATCGCCACTCGGTTAGCTGAAAAGCTAACCTCCTTTGAGGCCTCTTCGGACTACGTACCTTTGGCTACCCCAGTGCCTACCATGGACCGTGACTACTATCTCGACCTGAAGTGGTTGAGAACTTTGGCTGACGGTAGCCTAGCCTGGAGGGTGTGGGGGATGAGTTAGATGAAGATTCCAGCTCCTGAGCACCTCCCACTGACGGAGCCTTTGGAGCCGGCGGTTGTGGCTGTGGACTCTGATGATGAAGAGGAGGAGGAGGATGTTGATAGACCACGCCAACTGCAGACCTACCTCATCTACGACACGATTCTCGAGGTGATGCTAGAGCCGACGAAGGGCGAGAACGCGGCGGTTGTTGTGGAGAGACCCAAGTTGGGGAGAGGACCCCGTCGGGTGAGGGAGAGGACCTCGGAGACTAGGCCACAGCCGGTAGCACCTCAGCAGCAGCAGCGTCCTTTTCCGTGCTACCCTTACCTTGACAACCCGGAGACGCGATCTAGCTACTTGGCGGAGAGAGTGATACCCGTCGTGAGGTGTCAAAAATAAGATTTATAATTTCCAACTACAACTATAGCTAGCGGAAGTCGGGTCGAACCACAGAGAGGCAGATGTAAATTCTAGTTGTCTAATTCTAGTCTAAGGTAACGATAAAGTGGGGGGTTTGATTTGAATTGGTCTACAGCTAAGAGTAAATAATAAACTAGAAAGACGGATTAAACAAATAAAGAAGGGGTACTAGGATGGTCGGTTCATTAAAGCTTCGGCGGCAGCATACTAAACAGGTCTAAATCGAACACAAGTGAGGCGGGAAACAAGAGGTCCTCTCGGTCCACTCTTAACAAATAGCATCTTTCGATCTCGCTATAGGTCCCTAATATCACTAATACTGACTCTCGTCCGAAAAGTGACTAACGGTCTAAACTATACCTATCTTTCGATCTCAAAGACAGTTTAGTCATCTTAATTGGTGATCAAATAACTTTCCCTATCTTTCGATCCAATGGGTCAGTCATAAATTAAGCATCTAACTGGTCGCATGCATTCGATTCGTTAAATACAACATTAAAATCAATTAAAACGAAGGGTAACCTCATGAGGTCAGTCGATCGACCAAGAATGTAAGTCGATCGACTGACACGCGAATCAGGCCGTGTTCAATCTATTGCCGCCTATGCTATAACTCGCCTACATCCTAGCACAAATAATCTAGCTACTCATGCTAAGGGTAAAAACAATAATAACGATGATAAAACTAACTACTGAATTCATGCTTGAAGCGATAAAGTAAACAATTAACATAAACAATGAATTGGTTGCGGGAATCTAGCTAGCAATTATATACTAATGATGAAATAAAACAATAAACTGAAACTAGGGCAGATGAATACCGAATTTGCAAAGGAAGCATTAGGAATAAGAACCAAAGATCCAATGCTTAACAATAATCCAAACCCTAATTCCAAAACTAAATATTACTGTATGAAAACTTGAGTCTAAATCGAGATGCCTAAAACTGAATGTTCATGTTACGTTATATAGCAAACATACGTAACTTTTATTTCCAAAACCTAAAACATAGTGGGCTTATGCTTCCTCAGTCTTTTAATTCTCGTCTGGAATAGCAGTTTGGTCGATCCACTGCTAGAACTGGTCGATCGATCGTCTTCGATGAAATGTAGCTTCGAACCCGATGATTGGTCGATCGATTGATGGCAGCGGTCGATCGACTGCTTGAGCTGCTATTGACTTCTATAAACTCATGAACTTGTCTTTTGGGCCTTGAATTGCGCACCAAGCTCGTTCCTTGGGTGAATACTTCACGTCATATGCAATGCAGTATACTCGGGGACGGATTTAGCTCGATTTCCGCTGGATTCTTCACATTTCTGCAATAATGTACAAAAATACGGAAGTAGACGGAAATAGGGAGAAATGTAGCATAAACTACATGAATGAGCTCTGAAATGCGTGTAAAATGGGATGTAAAACATCATATAAAAGACACGCATCAGAGAGTGTCATCTAATTTGACACTCAGGAACATGCACGAGATGGAGTACACTCAGGGGATAGGGACCGAGGGACCGCATCCGGTTTGGTGGAGTGGAGTTGGGGACTATAGTGGGGTTTTCCACTCCTACGGGGTGGATCAGTCGACGTGGGGGACACCTCAGTCCTTTGCCTATGGTGGCTTGACCCCATGGTACGTGAGTCCGGGAGCCGGAGCAGGAGGTGATGCGGGTATTGGTTCATCGGGAGCGGGTACTTCTGGAGGTGGTGGCGATGATGAGGTGATGGTTGAGCAGCAGCAGCAGCAGGAGGAGTGATGGTCCTTGTTTTATCTTGGTTTATGGTCGTTGGTAGTAGATGTTGGTAGTGTCGTTAGATTTTAGTAGCTATTTTCGTCGAGACTTTGGTTATGGATATGTATTGTTGGCCATAAGGCCGGATTTGTTACTTAACATTGTTGCAGGATTAATTTTGGGGTCGGGAAATCATCTCGACTCAAGTTATGTGACGGCTATGTATATATATGTTGGATTATGACAGATTTTATAAGGCATTTTGGCCTGTAGGTACTCGACGGAGTACCCCGTACTCTATCGAGTAGCTGCAGGAAAGAAGGAAAGAAAGCTTCTGATCTTTGGGCTACTCGATCGAGTAGCCAAGACACTCGATCGAGTAGGATGGCACTCAATCGAGTACCACTACATACTCGATCGAGTAGCACTGTTACAGGAGGTTATCAAAAATTAAAAGTGTGCAATTGTTTTATAATTGCAAGATTGATGTTTAATGTGGTTATTAGTGCGTAGTAACACCTTTGAACCGTTAATTTCATGTGTGGGAAGTCAAGCTTCGGTTTTATATGCATATTGGTAACAAGTAGTGAAGTGGTGACGGTTTCTTGTTGTTTTAATATTACATATGCCATATTACTATCTATCCATCGAAGTTACATCTTTTCATACGTTTGTGCACACGATATTAACATGCTTTATCGACGGCGGCTAGTTATTCCGGTGGTTTGTGTATGATTTATAAATTAACGAGTATATGCTTAGCGAGTAATGTCCATAATAAATAACATGGTTCTAATTTATGTTATGAAACAAGTAATGGATAATATGTGTGCTAATTTAGGTGGTGAACTTCGGGGACGAAGTTCCTTTTTAGAGGGGAAGAGTAATGTCGCAAAATAAAAAGGCTGATTTTGAAATTATGTTGTTGTTTGTTTATAATGTTTTGTTGTTTAATTACAAAATTTTCTAGTACTTTGATCACATTGCTTATATGAAGTGTAAGTGGTTACTTTAGTTCATTGAAGTGAATGTGATAGTATGTTTTATTGATGGTCATAAAGAGCTAGTCGTGGTGCAAGGTGTCGTAATAGAATGAATTAGTGAGTAACACGGTGGTGTTAGTTGTGCAGCATGAAGTTGATATGAGATATGTTTCGGGTTGATAGTTGTTATCATATGATGGGTGATCGTTGTTTGCGCTGGTTCGCATTGCGAGGTTGATGTTTTATATATGATAGTTTGTAGGAGTTGATGCGAGGTTGATGTTTTATATATGATAGTTTGTAGGAGTTGATGTATACATATAGAGTGACAGTTGATGATGACAATGTTTGCATGATAGTAGTAAGAGTCGTTATGAACAGAGCGTTAGACAGTGATGATGATGACATGGGGGATGGTATTTCCGGGAGTAATGACTCAAGTATGAAGAATGGTGATGTCGTGTTTTCCCGTGTCTTGTGTGTGGAGATAGGTGAGTTGAACTTCGGGGACGAAGTTCTTTTAAAGGGGAAGACTGTAATACCCGTCCTTTTAGAGGCCCTTTGACCAGTGTTGACTGACCTTAGGAGCGGGAATAGTTCTTAGAAGTGCGTGCCAAAACTATCTTGGGTTACGTGTTAAGAGTGGTACTCGATAGAGTAGAGGTTACTCGATCGAGTAGCTAGGTTACTCGATCGAGTAGGGGGCACTCGATCGAGTATGTTGGGTACTCGATCGAGTATCGAGTTTTCAGCGAGGGTTTTTAATCGCGTTTTGTTAAATCCGCAAATCATTTCCGCCTCTTTCCTCCTATCCTTTGGTCGCCTCTTTCCCTTCCCTTCTCCATAAAACCTCCATGGAAGCCCTTTGAAGGTCCTTGTGCCGTAGGAGAGCGTAGCTTGAGTCGGGTAGCGGTCTTTTGCCGGGTTTCTCCTTATAGGTATGTCATAATCATCATCCGTGTCCTCACCTTTGCAATTAGGGTTTGCTTGGTAGTAATAGATGTTTGTGTTGTGGTTATAGGCTTTGCTTGATTGCTGGATATGTCATATGTTGGCATGGATTGGTTGCAGTTGCTTAAAGGTAGGTTCGCCTACTCAGTTTCTGTAGATAGTCTAGTGTGTCGATTGTCGTATCATGGTTGTTGTGTTATGGTTGCGATGTGTGGCAGCGTGTATGCTGTAGTTGGTTAGTACATACAGTTTGTTGGTTGTTGCGTTTCAACTGTCTGTGAATGTTTATCTCTGGTTCGCGAGGCGTGTCCTCGGCTGAGTGGGGTCACTTGCGGGAGTGGCTTCACGCCCTAGTTTCGCCCTTCGTGGAACCCGCCACGGAAGGGGATGTGCACATTAATGGACAGGGTTATCGCTCATTATGAGGAGCGGGGATTTGGGGGGTACGGCTGCGGTCCCCCACTGGCAGAGTTGGTCCAGTGGACAGTCAGTGACAGAGGTTGATTAGATTATTGTGATTGTGTGTGAGGTTGATAGCGTTGTGTCGTGTTGATAGCTATGTTGTTGTTGTCGTATCTTATCTCAGTACTGACCTTGTGTGGTTGTTTTGGTTGTTATGTGTCTGCCGTGATCCCTTATGGTGAGCAATCGGTCTTAGCAGATGTTGATGTTGTTGATAGCTGGAGTCCGGGCAGGGATGAGTCTTCACGAGATTCGATAGCTTTAGAGAGTAGTCTTTTGAGTTGTATCTTTTATATCGTTGTTGGTTTTAATTCACTTGTAATATAACATAATAGTTCTTTTATCGACATTTGATTATTACTGTCCTCGGGCAACCGAGATGGTAATGCCCTTATATGCTAAGGAAGGCCTAGTTAAGGCTCCTCTGAATATGGGGGTGTTACATTCCCGGCCTCCTATTGTGATTTGAAACAAAAGCTATCTTTAGTTTGAATGAAATTGAAAAGATATGAGTAAATAAAATGAAAGAAGATGAGTGATGAGTGATGAATTAAAGATTACCAAGCTCTTCACCGTCCTATAAGACAGGTGACCCTCCGCGGCCCAAAGCAAGTACCTGCTGTCCCAGGTCTCAGCCTACGCAGGTGCTCCCCTCAGCTGACGACCACCTCGCCCAACGTTGGCCCGCCTCGGGGCCTCCTCCTCCACCTCCTCCTCGAGGGCCTCGTCCTCAGCAACCTCAGTAGCTGCCCCAACAGCAGTGAAAGCCTCCTCGAGAGCACGAGAAGCGTCAACGGCTGTGTCTATGTCCATGGGAGCTCTCCCCGAAGTAGAAGCCTCGTCACCTGCAACGTTAAAGTATTTTTAGGCCGCGTCAAGTGACGACGAACCTTGATTAGGGGATTTTTGAGTTTTAGAAGCCTCGAAGTCGCTCTTTTCTCGCCATCTTTGGCCGTATTCCCACAAACCCGATCACTCATGTGGTAATTTGGGTTAAGTCAAGCCTAAGTTGAAGCCTAGTCATGGGTTCGAGTCAAAATTTCGGCAGCATTTCGTTATAACGGCGATTATGCCCTAGAAAAGTGTCCTGAAAAAGCCGTCACAAACCAAAATTCCGAGATGGTAGGAAGTTTGCCCATCATCCAAGGATTCCAAATATCAAGTTTCATCGCAAATGGGCAATCCTAAGGATATGTTCGAAGCAATTTACGGTTTAGCTGTGAAACCGTCACAATTTCACTCAAATGCTCAAAACTCAACGAAAATTCGAAACAAATACATGGTTATTATCCTTATACTACCAATTAGCCATTTACAAAGTCAGTTTTACAAGGCAAGATCATTTGGTGGAAAAGCCCCAAATTTTCGACATTTTAGGGTTGAAAACCCTGAATTTTGTCGATCCAATTCGTCCATTATAGAAGATTAATGCAAGAATGATATACATATCTCGATTAGTCATGGTAAATGCAAGATTTTGGATCAAATTTTGGCGGAAATGGTTGAGATTTGAGAGAGAAATTGATGATTTGTGTTTCGAAATAATGAAATGAAACCCCTGTTTCACCGCGTTTTTACGCAGGAAAGACACCACTAGGAATAGACGCAGCAGGTGCTGCGCCTCTTCCAAGAGACGCAGCTCTTGCTGCGCCTCTTCCTCAACTTCCCTTCATACGAATTTTCAAAAATTCGTTATGAGTTCGTTATTCGTGGGCCCATCTTTGGTGCGCCTCTTCCCCGATGCCATTTTATCTTTTCTAGTCCGTTTGACGATTATTATTCGCTCAGACCCGCATTTCTAAGCCAACTGCAGACTACCGTACATTATTTATTGCTTCCAAGACCTTGCTTGTCACAACGAGCAAGTATTCTCTCACAGGTGTTTCGACACGCCTTCATTATGTTCCCCCAGCGAGAGTAAGCGGGTAGACAATCCCTCTCGAGACATGGAGATAGGTTCCCGATAAGGTTTCCCCAACGAGAGTTCACGACATATTACAATCGTCCTTCTCAAGTTCTTCTGAAGTTTGTTTGAAGACGACTCAAGCAGATTTCTCCCAGCAGTTCCCGCCTGTGTCCTGCTACTCACGATATTTCTTGTTTCCCCACGGAGTGCGATAAAGGTGTCGTTCTCCAGAAGTTCCCAGACCGGCAGAGTTCTTACACTCGAGCCTTGGTTACCCTTTAGGTTGAAATTATATTTGGCCTCCTTCCCATCGATGTTTTCCTTTAGTGTCTCACACCCTAGCACAATCCTTACATATCCTTAGGTCTTATCCTTTAGCTCTTATGCTTACCCGTAGCTCCTATGCACCTCCGGAAGCGTCTCGAGGAAGAAGTCTCTGGTATGGTCTCTTCTTATGGCTGGCGAGCTTCCTTACGTAGTCAAATGGACTTTAAACGAGCCTCCTCGATAGTCGACAGACTCTAAAATGTTCCCGACGACAGGTCCTTGGTTCAGACCTCTTGAACCGCCTCGCGTCGCCATAGTCGTCAGGTTGTAATCTTCGATTGACCTGATGACTATACTTTGACTTTCGCCTTGTCCAAGCCTCAGTCAAAGTGGAGGCTCTGTAGATACCTCATTTCTGCACCTCCCGCAAACCACCAGGTGATGATTGGGCCGCATGTTTGGTACGCGGAACGATTTGTGACAGTTCGTAAGTTTATTGTCAAGTGATTGCTCAAACACTTGTGTCTACCTCTTAATTGTCATCTACGCGCCGATACGGTCGTTTTGACAGTAAATAGAGTACATTTGGAGTCCGGGCCTAAAACCGTCTTCATTTTCTGATAACCGCTAAAATCCCGAGTCAGAATGTTCTGGAATGTTCCGGATATTTCTATTCCATATTTCACAATATTTAAATCTTTGGTAAAGAATTTCCCATAATATTCATACAAAATATTAAGGAAAATAAGATTAATCCGTTATTCCATAAATTAAACACGGAAATCTTTCTTCCGCAGGAGGAAACCACTTGGAAACAGACGCAGCAGGTGATGCGCCTCTTCCAAGGGACGCAGTGCATGCTGCGCCTCTTCCTAAGTCTTTTTCTACGTATTTTTCATATCTTTTCATATCTTTTCGAGATTCACTTCCAAAGTCTCTCCGAAAACCCTAATTCTTTCACGTGATTAGTATAAATAGGAGCCTTCGCTCCTCATATTTCTCACGCGAGTGTCCGCCCTTCTCTTCTCCCTTTTCATTCTAGACCACGTTCTTACTTTTTGGCGTCTACGTGCTTGAACTTTCGACCACGTAAGCTCGGATCCTTCTGAGTACCAGCCTCGTTTTGCATGACCGACCAATTTGACCAACTCCACAATAATCAACTTAATCAATCTGTTTAATTTCCTCTTACGAGGGCACTTTCGTTTACATTCGAGTCGAGCATCACTAAAACATAAACTTAGTTCATCTCGTTTTGTCAAACATGTAAGTCTGAGGGTGTAAATCTCTCTTTTATTATTGTTATTTACTTTTTGTAATCATTAATGTAAGATTTATGTCGAAAGTACAATTTAAACCGATTTCTAAAACCATGTTTTTAAAACCCTTTTTACGAATTACCAGAAGACAGACGTCGAGAAAGGACGCAGCAACTGCTGCGCCTCTTCGAAGGGACGCAGCACCTGCTGCGCCTCTTCGTAAGGCTGCCGCAGTTCCTGCTTCCTTTTTTCTTCCTTCGTCCTCTGTTAGTTTCGTTTCTTTGTTTTCTTTCGCCATTGTTTGCTCTTGTTTCGTTCACATAATAGTTCTGCATATTATTAATCACTGTTAGTATATAATTCATCATTAAATCCCGACTTAAATCCCTTATAATCCAATTTTTGCGGGTTTTCGTCATTAAAATCAATCTGGGTTGTAGAAATTCGATTCATTCATATTGGGTTTCTGGAATTCGATCTTTGGTATATTTCTCACCTGTTTATTATCATGTTTATCATTAGTTCATCATTAATCCGTCATATTTAACCTAATTAATTCGTTTAGTTCATTAATTTGTTAATTACCCCTTTTAGTCATGTAATTAATTCATATTAATCAGTTTTATCCATGTTTATCGCTTTTATGACTCATTCACATGTAATAATGTATTAAATCACTTCCATCCGAGTCAAATATCATAATCAATCATTAAATTCACCCACGAATATTAACGATTTGCAGTTCCGGCTTCACAGCCAGAACTCAGCCTAGGAACAGACACAGAAATTGCTGCGCCTCTTCCAGAGGGCGCAGCTCTGGTGCGCCAGTTCCAGGTTGATTTCTGTCTCTGAACTCCCATTTCTGCCTTGACCTAGTTATTAGTTTACGTATTTAATTTACTATTATTCGTATTATCGCCTAATATCTGTTCGTTTATTCCTTTATTCTTTCTTTCTCAAATTATCCGTTTTAAAGGTATTTTCGACATGAATCATTAATCCGATGTAATTATTGTAATCTTCCTTATTGTATCATTGTATTTCTTTTATCGCATTATTTGTATGCCTTCACATGCAGTTGAATCTAAATCCCTACTTTGACATTTATTGTATGCTAAATTACGTGTTTACCGACTTAGCTAATTCTTCACATGTTAGGATTAAAACTTGGATGTTGCATTGCATGCATATAATCGACAATATATCGAGTATAAATAATTTCCCTAATCATTAGTAGAGGCCGCTATCGAGGCGGGCAGGATTAGGTGTTCGATCAAAAGAGCTTCCTAATACGTACCCTCACCCCTTACTCCAGATCTCTGTGAACATCCGTGTTCATTGGCATCCACGAGAGTCATTCTAGACATAGAATGCTAAGGGTAACGAGTTCTTGGTGTTCATGTCACTACTTTGTGTCTTGACATGACACGAGGTATTCAAACGGTTTCCAATTTTCCACAATAAATTGGTGGCGACTCCACAAATGCAAACGCTTGTTTCCCAAGCGCCCCCGTGGGCCCGCGTCCACACAATGTTACTACAATTCTTTTTTTTACTGACGTAATTACTTTTACTACTTAGGCATGCAATTTCAACAGGATTATATATTTATAAATATATTACATATATGCATTAAATCAAATCGAAAGAATTATGCAATATTATATATTATGGAATCGAACGTGAATTTTTTGTTGTATAACCTACTAATATTATATTTTTGTATGTTAAACAATTAACATATCTATACATCTAATAAACTATAAAGTTTAATAAAATTGCATAGATTTTAAATTTAATATATAATTTTATGATGATAATCATTAATACCATAAGTGTGCATGTTTATACTAATTATTTATTTTGTTTTAATGAAATTGACCATTTTCTAGTATTCTATAAATATTTAGGAAAATTACCAAGCATTTTCTTTCTTTTAGTCTCGTTGAAATTGATCATCCTAATTAATTATTTTATTTTAAGGAAATTGACAATCTTAATTAATTAATTTATTTTAAGGAAATTGACCATATTTTAGTCTCTTACAAATGTTTATGAAAATGACCAAGCTTCTATATAATTTAAATTTAACCCAAACTATATAATATTTGCATTGAGATCCCTTATCGGGTCCATCACATGGTGCTAGTGATTTAAAACTATATAGTATAGTTAATTTGTATAACTTTCTTTAATTACATTGAATTCCCTTGGTTTCTGGATTTAATATATAGTATTGATTGTATATGTTTGCTATCGTTTAAGTTTAGCCCAATATAGTGATCCATCTGGATAATATAATACGGGCATATTAATTACGTCTTATAAAGTATTGGCCGGATATCTTAATTGTGTAGATACTCATTATGTTACTAATGCATGATGGGCGAATTAGATTAAGGAGACTAAATATAAGTCACTTTATGGTCTCTGGTAACACACAATAACCTAATCTCCCCGCATTAAATTTACAGACTGGTTTTTGGAAATATTTTTCGACTAATGCTTTGAATCGAACAAATATTTGGGTTGTTTCGGATTTTTGTTTAAGTGGAAAAAGTCATTTATATTTACTAAAGTGGTCTACAAATACGATGTAGTATTTGTATTTTTCGCGAGAATAAACCGGGCTAGTCCATAGGTCGGAGTAAATTAATCAAGCGATGCATTGGTTTTGAACGATGATATTGCAACCGGTAATTTCTTATTTTTGCTAATTTGACAGGATTCACAAAAGGAGAAATTAGAAACATTAAATGGTAAACTTTTAATAATAATTCTCATAACATCAAAAGTAGGATTAGCCACGTGTATTCTTGCCTATTATTATGCTATGTCATTTACGGAAATATGAGTCTGCATAATAAAATTCAGAGTTGGCATAATAATAATAAAATAAAAATAAGTAAAAGATTTGGATACATGTACGGTTGGTTTACAAAAAAAATCAAGGTTTCTTAAATGACTAATTTGTAATATGTACAAATATGCTTTGATTCCGATTTTAATTCTTATTTTAACACACGTAAATGGCGTTAAGAATCAATAATTTATTTAATCAAATAATCAAATCAAATATTCTATAGAAATTATCTCCAAAAATATCGCCCAAAGCAACTTGAAATTAGGAATGGTCCTTCAATCACTTTTATACTTTCCTTTCTTCTTATATATTATATCATATACTTTTTATTTTCTTTGTAACGATATATTGT
The DNA here is from genome assembly GCF_048544455.1 of Silene latifolia. Classification (NCBI taxonomy): domain Eukaryota; kingdom Viridiplantae; phylum Streptophyta; class Magnoliopsida; order Caryophyllales; family Caryophyllaceae; genus Silene; species Silene latifolia. Next base: position 26,434,002 of record NC_133533.1, on the reverse strand, counting down.
ATCATACCTAAATAATATAGAACGATAGAATCCGCATATCAAGGGAAACTATCATGTTTGATCATATTTGACATAATTTCTGCCGTTAGAATATCTTAACTTCTTCGTATTCACCAAATTCCAAAGGTACGTCATTTTCATCGTGTATATCTCAACGTTCTCCGTATTCACCAAGTTCTAAAGGTAGCCTTTTTCATCGTGTATTTGATGTAGGTGAAATTTATATTCAATATGATGAAAAATTGTAGATACTCGCCACGAGAGTTTGTTAGTTCGTGGCTAAATTTTTTCTTGTCACGGAACAATTCGTGGCTAATTAAAATTTCGTCATGGGTGTGACATAGTTCGTAGCTAAAATGATTATTTGCCACGGGTGTAGCGTAGTATTTGGCGCAAGTGACTTTTTGCCATGGGAAAAGTTATCCCGTGGCATAAATTTTTTTCCAAAATAATGAATAAAATTTTTCCGTGGCTAAGCAGAATTTAGCCACGATTTATAAATTCTCATGGCATAATTCGTAGCGCAAGTGATAATTTGTTGTAGTGAATCATAATCAAAGCATCAAGTTAATAACAATACCGAAACGAAGGGTAAGAAGCCAACGACCACCAAGACAATCATGATACATAGAATCCACCACTGGCTCCACATCCAGATAGGAGAAGGAGGGGAGCCAGGAGCAGCTTGAATCCAGGGATCAAAGCATGGAGTGAGAGGAGGAGTAGTAGTAGGAGGAGGAGGGGGAGTAGGGGGAGATGGAGAATCGTTATCAATGTCGATAACAATCTCCGTGAACACGGCCACATCCGCCGTCACCGTTACCGGCGACGGTGATCTATGACGGTGGCGGGAACGGAAACCGAGGGGTATCATACAGCTAACGGACAAGACAATTGAATTCAACAGCGTCATAAACTATCTTACAAACGCCATGAGAGGAGATGAAAAAGGGAGCTCGGAGTTTTTTAGAGAGAGAAAATAGGGAGTAATGTTCTGGAGGTGGTTGTTCTTGGTGGTAGAGGTGAGATTGTGTGTGTGTGTGTGTGTGTGTGTGTCCGAATATAGAAGTTTGTGTGTGTGCGCGCGCTTTTTGTTTTAATAAACTGTTTCTAGCTGTGGAAATGCTGAGTTAAAATTAAATAAAAATGAACAAATCCTTGAGCTCCAAGGAAGCTACTGCTGCTTCCGTTTCAACCTCATCTGTTCCAGCGTTAGTGATCCTGGCTTAGTGAGTCCCTTCTTTTGCTACGAGACGCGCCTTGGGTTGGAACAAGACAGCTCGCGGGAAGGAAATATCGTGGCCAGATAACGAAATTACTCGTCAAACCTATAAAAGCCACAAATCAACGCAATTGGGTTCCAAAAAACGTAGTCCTCCCGAAACCCGCGGAATTGGGGACATCAATTTGTAAGAATATTGGGTCCAATACTATTTATGTGGACACGCTATTATACAGACTAGTATTGGTGCCCGGCTTCGCCCGGGCTACCTCTACTTACCATTAAAATTTTTTTTCATTAAATATAATTACTTAAAGTTGCATAACCCATAAATGTATCATTAATATATTTTTCTATCACATATTCTAAAATTACGATTAAATAAATTTTGGGACAAATATACTACTCCCGCTATTAATATGTTACTCTTATTAATGAAACAATATTAATAACATTTCACTACTTGCCCCTAATCATTGTTACTTTCATCCGGCCGTAGTTATTGTTACTGTCACTACTGTCACGTTAATATTGATAATTTCACTACCCCTACCGTAATTATTGTTACTTTCACTATTGCCGCATTAATATTGATTATTTCACTACTCCCATTGTTGTTTCTACCACTTTCATTAATCTCACTGATAATATTGTTACTTTTACTATTCAAATAAGTGATTACTATCATATAACTATATCCAATGTTACTACAATTCTTTTCTTTACTGACGAAATTACTTTTACTACTTAGGCATGCAATTTCAATAGGATTATATATTTATAAATATATTACATATATGCATTAAATCAAATCGAAAGAATTATGCAATATTATATATTATGGAATCTAACTTGAATTATTTACTGTATAACCTACTTATATTATATTTTTGTATGTTAAATAATTAACATATCTATACATCTAATAAACTATAAAGTTTAATAAAATTGCATAGATTTTAAATTTAATATATATTTTTATGATGATAATAATTAATACCATAAGTGTGCATGTTTATACTAATTATTTATTTTATTTTAAGGAAATTTACCATTTTCTAGTATTCTATAAATATTTAGGAAAATTACCAAGCATCTTCTTTCTTTTAGTCTCCTTGAAATTGATCATCCTAATTAATTATTTTATTTTAAGAAAATTGACAATCTTAATTAATTAATTTATTTTAAGGAAATTGACCATATTTTAGTCTCTTGCAAATGCTTATGAAAATTACCAAGCTTCTATATAATTTAAATTTAACCCAAACTATATAATATTTGCATTGAGATCCCATATCGAGTCCATCACACGGTGCTAGTGATTTAAAACTATATAGTATAATTAATTTGTATAACTTTCTTTAATTACATTGAAGTCCCTTGATTTCTAGATTTAATATATAATATTGATTGTATACGTTTGCTATCGTTTAAGTTTAGCCCAATATAGTGATCCATCTGGATAATATAATATGGGCATATTAATTACGTCTTATAAAGTATTGGCCGGATATCTTAATTGTGTAGATACTCATTATGTTACTAATGCATGATGGGCGAATTAGATTAAGGAGACTAAATATAAGTCACTTGGGTTATGGTCTCTGGTAACACACAATAACCTAATCTCTCCGCATTAAATTTACGGATTGGTTTTTGGAAATATTTTTCCACTAATGCTTTGAATCGAACAAATATTTGGGTTGTTTCGGATTTTTGTTTAAGTGGAAAAAGTCATTTATATTTACTAAAGTGGTCTACAAATACGATGTAATATTTGTATTTTTCGCGAGAATAAACTGGGCTAGTCCATAGGTCGGAGTAAATTAATCAAGCGGTGCATTGGTTTTGAACGACGATATTGCAAACGGTAATTTCTTACTTTTGCTAATTTGAGAGGATTCACAAAAGGAGAAATTAGAAACATTAAATGGTAAACTTTTATTAATAATTCTCATAACATCAAAAGTAGGATTAGCCACGTGTATTCTTGCCTATTATTATGCTACGTCATTTACAGAAATATGAGTCTGCATAATAAAATTCAGAGTTGGCATAATAATAATAAAATAAAAATAAGTAAAAGATTTGGATACATGTACGGTTGGTTTACAAAAAAAAATCAAGGTTTCTTAAATGACTAATATGTAATATGTACAGAATATGCTTTGATTCCGATTTTAATTCTTATTTTAACACACGTAAATGGCGTTAAGAATCAATAATATATTTAATCAAATAATCAAATCAAATATTCTATAGAAATTATCTCTAAAAATATCGCCCAAAGCAACTTGAAATTAGGAATGGTCCTTCAATCACTTTTATACTTTCCTTTCTTCTTATATATTGTATCATATACTTTTTATTTTCTTTGCAATGATATATTGTATCATACCTAAATAATATAGAACGATAGAATTCGCATATCAAGGGAAACTATCATGTTTGATCATATTTGACATAATTTCTGCCATTAGAATATCTTAACTTCTTCGTATTCACCAAATTCCAAAGGTACGTCATTTTCATCGTGTATATCTCAACGTTCTCCGTATTCACCAAGTTCTAAAGGTAGCCTTTTTCATCGTGTATTTGATGTAGGTGAAATTTATATTCAATATGATGAAAAATTGTAGATGTGGATTTGTAATTTGGAGTTTAGGATAAATATTAAGGCCGAGTTGCCAGTGGATGTCGAGCCGCATACACAACCCTACTTTCTTCCTTTAGGTAAATGTTTTTTCTGATTTTAAATTCTATTCTTGATTTTAAGATATTTGATCTAATTTTTACTTTTATAATTCGATTTTGTAGAGACTTGATGATTCAATTGCTGCTATAATAATCAAATGTTACCCCAACATTAGGTATATGGATGAATTTATTGTTAGAATTATTGTTTGTACCATGAGTTATGTTATGAGTTATAGACGGTGAAATGATAGCTAACTTCTCCATACACTGATTTACGAGTGTATGAGTTGTAATTGGAGAGCCGAGTTTGAGGCCAAAGCAATTGTTTCTATGATGGAATTAAAGAGTTTCTTTATTTTATTTTAATCAGTTGATTTATTTTCATTGAGATACGGAGTAACATTTTTGATATATAAATTTGCATGGTTGACCCTGTTGGCATGAGTGCTGACATGCTGATCTGGAGCATTTGGTTGACACTTCGGAACGACATTACGACAAAGGTGGGAGATAAATTAAGTACATATGACGATAACTGTTCTTAAGAGACATTTTGAATCACAATAAATAATAAAAGAAGTATAAAAAATTAACAAAAAGGTACGATAAAAGTGGTCATTTAGTAACTCACTGAGAGACTGTTTCTCAAAAATTTTGTATTGTTTTTATACAAAAGTTAAATTCGCGACTTTATTGAGAAGTTTTAACTTGTGAGAGATGGAGTGTATGTTTAATCTCTATCACTATGATATGAAATATCCATTTGACTTGTCGTGATATTATAGGTAATTGTTACTAAATTGTAGGTGGCACTGATGTAGATTACATGTGAAAACTATATTTTGAGAGCTTACACTATAAAGGGTGGGTTGCATTAGTGCATTACAAGCATGTATTTTGATGGATCATCATGTAAAGTAATGCTTACTTTAGTGTAATGAGCGTGATATAAAATTTTACTACTAAGGTCATGTTTGGTAATCAGCAGATTGCTATTAGCAGAAACAGATTGGTCAAGCAGATTATAAATGACAGATTAGATTAACATGTTTGACTAGTATATTTCAATTAGCAGATTTAGTAGAAGTGTTTGGTAATTAGCATATTTTGGTTAATAGATTGTTGTTAATAGATTGTTGTATCTATGTGTAAATTGTTGACGAATTCATATTTCACAATCTACTAATGTGAATATACTGGGTAGAGCAGCATATTGGAAAACAGTAGATTGAGCTACAATCTACTATTTCAATATGTCATTTACCAAACACTCAAAATAGTAGATTGATGAGTCAAACATGCTAAAAGCCTTGAATATGCTGAAAATTTCTTAATCCGCCGTTTACCAAACACCCCCTAAGTATATTGGTTATTTCAATATTGTTGTTCAATAATTAGGAGGTTGTCTCAATTATTTAAAATGATGTCCAATACACCAGTTAATTTAGTCCGTAAAGGGGCAACAATCATAACTTTAAGCAACATATAGATGAAAATGAATTTAGAGGTAGATTTTTTTAGTATAAGAGATAAGTAAGTTTGTTCATTGATTACTCAAAGTTCAAAATGCGTTTATATGGGGTTTAATACTAAATGTATAATAAAAATTACATATGGATTATGGATATCATCCATATTTGTACATTGTAAGAATAGTTGCTGGAGGATGTAAGATATGGTTTGCATGGTGGTTGTTAGGTGTGGAGGCTTGCTGAGATAGGGGTTGAGAGGGACATCGTGGTCTGAGGTGTTGTTGGTTGAGGTCATCATTGCGGTGGAGGGTCGACTGGTGGGTCTCGAGGTAGTCAGGCCGTGATGGCGGACATTGTAGATGCCCAGGCGAAGGTGGGTAGGAGTGGAAATGAGAGCTAAGGTAGATAATTGGAATAAGAACAAATAAGAGGGGTAATATGATAAAATCCGTAAATAAACAAGTTATGAAATCTACAATAATTTTATATCAACTTTTAAGATTTCACCTCTCATAAATTAAAAAAGTCGAGGATAAACAAGCAGAGTAATTCAAATAAAATTAAGCAACATAAAATTATCAAAATTTATGGTAGACAAAATATTTTTCTCAAATTTAGTTATTTACTAAATTCAAATATCACGTTAGTTTTTTACTTTGAATGAAACTTTCCATTATCACCCGTGCAGTGCACGGGTTCAAAAACTAGTTTAAAGAATTAAAGTAGGCAATCTAATGTTTTAAATTGAAAACCTAAATCTCTTATTTAAAAAATTAGGTTCAAGTAATTGGTATTAGATGTTGGATTGATGAATCTTCTCAGTATACCTTTTCAGAGTTGGTGTTTTGTCCCAATTTTTACTCGAATTTGTTTGTTTTTGAATTATTGCAATTGATATATTCACTTAGCTAGCTTTTGTGTTCCTTGAGGATTTGTGTAAACTCTCAGTGAGTTTTGAATTTCATGTCTTTATCTAATTGCATTGATGATGTATTATTAATGGTGGATGAAGTTAGAAGTGTATACATATTTTTTTCAAAAGCCAATTAGTTTAAATGAAAGAACATGTGCATTGCATATTGTATGAGTTCGACTCCCATATTGGCTATAAAAATAGCTTAGTTTTAACCCAGTAGCCGGGAATTTTAATGTGTCTACTAATAGTTTTATTGTTAAGCTAAGAGTCCATCTATTTTTATTATTATTACTTCGTACAATTTTGTATTCTCCTTTAAAATATCATAATTTTAAGTTATAGAGCTTAGTTAAGAGTTTAAAACCTCGAGTTTTAATTATAACTCCAAGTTTAAGTTAAGAACATTCGATTATAACTTGAAAATACTAGATTGTAAGTTGAAAGCTTTGAGTTTTAATTTGAAACGGTCTCATTTGAAAGTTCAAGACTTATTGAGTTCTTTGTGAGATAAATTTTCAAAAGTCACAATTCTAATTTGAAAGCCTATGAAGATATTAACTAAAATATTTAAGAGTTTTACTCTGAAAATTCTTGATTTGAAGCTAAAAACTCTTAATATTTACTTGGTTCAAACAATCAAACAAACTTACTTCGTATGTCTTAGTTTCAAATTGTAACTTTCTACTTAATAAGCAACTTAAAATATTAGGGTTGAAACTTCATGGTTTATAGTTGGAACCCCTACTTTTAACTTGAGAATGTGAGGCTACATCTTAAAAAAAATTATTACTAAACTACGTACAAGTGTTGGACCTTTAGTCCTAATTAGTTGTTTTGATAATTACAGTAATGATTTGTATGTGGACTTAATATTATAAACATATGCGTGTAATTGTGTGCTTAAGTCTTAATTTAGAAAGGAACAATTACGATGACGCAAGCTTGAAGTTTGGACCAAGGAGGTACAACTTCAAATACACTTGATCGTTGTATTCAAGCAAGATCAAGATCAGAAATCAACCACGAGACTCAAGATGAGAGACTTGTGAAGAGACGATTCGTTTACTGAAGATCTACTGAAGATTAGATAGTATAGGTCGTCATCCGGTAATGGTTTTACTTTATTTGATTTAAAGGTTAGTGAAGTTATGACCTCATAGCCATAACTTCATTGCTAGACAAAAATGATGCGTTAATTTTTGGAAAATATATTTTTAATGTTTTATAAGAATAAGAGAGTATTTATTTAATTGGAATTATTTAATGAGAATTTAAGTTGAATAAACTATTGGTTTGTAACACGATATTTATGTCGTCATGCAACCTAGGGTTTCAACTAAATTCTATCTCGATTTGTTGTGGGCTATGGAGGCCGAATGGACCGAAGGAAGCCTAGGGGCCGGCCGAACCCTAGTGGCCGAAAACCCTAGAGGCCGAATTCCTCCTACCCTAGCCTCCTACTTGTTCGTCAAGTCATTTAGGGTTTTATACATTCCAGAATATTCCTAAACCCTAATTCCCTACAACTATAAATACCTCTCTTCATTCAACAATTAAAAGTGACACACATATACACTTTCAAAGAGAAAAATATTTAAGCAAAAATTATTTGAGCCTTAATTCTTATTTTACAAATTGCTTAAACAAAAGTTGCGCATCATATTTGTTAATCACTCAAAGAGAAATCGTTATAGGATACTAAGTACACAAGATATTATACTCACTCGCATAACGTGAGATTAGTATTTATCGTTGTACTTTTCTTATTAACGTTAGAGCAATCTAGAGTATTTAGCGATACTCAATCTGAGTTATAATCATATAGTTGATTATACGAGTGGATTGATAATTTTTGTAATCCGTAGAAAGGTACTAAAAATTATTAATCGAGAATAGTGGACGTAGGTTTCGACTTGTGAAACTGAACCACTTCAAAAATCCTGTGTGTGTGTGTCTCTCTCTCTCTCTCTCTCTCTCTCTTTCTTTATTTTTGTTATTTCGATTTTGCGTTTATTATTAGTAAATTAATTAGTTGATTTTAATCAATAAAATCAAACAATTATTTTACATCATATAGATCGAAAAAGTAGGCATCGTTTTTAACCACTTCAAAAATCCTGTGTGTCTCTCTCTCTCTTTATTGTTGTTTTTCTTCAGTTGTTTTACCTTTATTATTAGACGAACTCGAAATAGGGATGCCCATAGACTAGCTCACGCTATTCCATGGTACTAGGGTAGACGTATATGGGTGGACGAATATGCTCAAGCTAGTGTTGACGCTTTTTCTCATGATATGAATGAAATGATTTAACCCCCACGGGGGTTTCTCTCGCAAAAAAAAAAAAAAAAGTATGAAGTTGTGAGACTAGTGACTAATTAATTACTCTACAATTTCTTGTACCTCAAAAAGACAAATAGTCAATGTTAAAGTAAAGCATCTCCGATAGAGAAACTTAATCATCTTAAAATTTTAATTCCAAAAGCCGATTTCATTAAGATTATATTTATTTGGTGGAATGCATGGTTCCATAGAAATGACATTATTTTTAATGATGTTCATTTTAATATTAGCAAAATTATCCTTTTATGTAATAATAGCATCAAGATTTGGAATGAGACTAGACATGAGGATCTTAACAATCCTGATAAAGACATGTCAGATAGAAATACTACTAGTAAGGAAGAAATTTGGTGGAAGAAACCCAAAAATGGGTTTCTAAAGCTAAATTTTGACGAATCAAAAATAGATGGTAATAAAGCTGCTATAGGATATTCTACAAGAGATCATAATGGTCAAGTCGTTTTGCTAGGAGCAAAAAAGTGCGGATCTAATAGTATTCTTGTTGCTGAAACTCTCGCTTTAAAAGAAGACATTTTAGCAGCTAAATACTTAGGAATCTCGAAGTTAATTGTAGAAGGTGATAATTTATGTGTTATCAACTCAATCCGTAGTACTTGGGAGATTTCTAGTATTATCAAGGATGTAAAATTAGATCTTTAGTTCTTTGATGAAGTGATAATTAAACATTGCTTTCGTGAAACCAACAAAGTTGCCTACTTTATGGCTTCTATTGGACATTCAAGTCCAACTCTTTCGAGGTGGTTTGAAAGCCGGTGGCTTCAACTTACTCTATCATTCGAAAGGATGAGATAGGTTGGTCCTACCTTAGAGGATCAATCTAGTTTTATTACCTAATAAAAAAAATTTAAAAAAAAAAAAAAAAAAACATCTCCGATTCACTGAAACGCTATTAATTATCCCCAATTCTTATTCCAGACCAAGGTATCCGTCTTATTAATAAGACGGATACCATATTCTCTCACAAAATACCCATTTAGGGTGAGTGGAGAAGCATATGGGGGGTCCCACCTTTGTCCCCTCTACCCATTTCCTCTCACACAACAAACCGTCTTAAAATCCGACCCGTTTTAAGCAAGACTTACTCATTAATTATTATAAGTGTGGTGAAGGTTTGAGCTTTGGTTCACATTGGATCTCAGATCAAAACTACTTACTAAAATAAAATTTTGAAGCAACTAGTCTTGCTACAAACAGATTATATCCATTTATAGCTAAAGACGGATCAAATAGCTTGAAAATGGTGACATTTTTTACCCCCATCATTCCACTTGTTACTTGTCCTATTAGGGATGTGAGATTATATTTAGACTGTCTTTAGTTATAGACGGATATGTACCCTCTATAATCAATTTTGTGATTTTGAAGCTATGATTTTATCGCCGTAGCCTTTTAATTTGCCAAATCGATGAGAATATGGAGACCGTAAATGTAGAGACTGATAGCCCATGGGTTGCCCGAATTTTAACTATAGGGCGGGTAAGGACAAGGTTCAGTGGCCCATTATTCTAACTATAGGGCGGGTAAGGAAAACTTGGGCCAATACTCAATCAAAGGTGTGATGATATAGACCGGCTGCTTGGATTTGAAAAAATGCAACATGAAACAGCAATTCTGCTTAATATGGCGCGCCATTAGCGGTGAATATGTTTTTGATCAACCAATCTACAAGGATAATTCATGCAAAAAAATTACTGCAGACCTAGACCAACTCACTGAAAATTAAACTACTGTACATGAAATCTACTGGATGATTGTTACGTGATTTCAATACAAAATATGGCCCGCAAAGGTAACGACGACTGATTCACGACAGGAGATGATCAAGCCAAATATCGAAACAGCTGAGGATTTTCCTTGTCCCGTTCGATGTAGTCCCGAGTGATCAAATCTTCAATCCTCTTCTTAATTGCCTTGAAGTCAGGCTGCAGATGACAAAAAACAAGAGTCAAAGAAAACATAAAACAACGTTATGCAGTACAAGGACAAAAAAATATGTCAACTAAAGTTGACAACTGTTGTTAAAGGCAGTCTCCCTATTTTAACCATAAGTGAATAATAGATATGGTTGATTCCACGATGAGATTAGAAATATTAGTAAACTACTAAATTTTAACAGGCATACATATTCATAGGACATAGACATGAGTAACTAAGTCAAAAACTATTCGAGGTGAGATTAAATACACCGTAGCTATTCACGATATAAAAGAGCTGCTATCAGCTATACAGTATACACAGAAACTAAAACTATCGCTTCTGAAATTACCCAATATGATTTAGAGCAAATTGTGCACTGTAAAAAGACTACAACACTACACAAGAAAGATAGCTAGCACACTATAGAAAAGACGGGAGAAGGGGCTTTGTGCATAATAAGAAGACTACAACATTACACGAGAAAGATAGCTAGCAGACTATAAAAATGACTAGGGAAGGGCATCCTGATTGAAGTGTAGGAAGAAACTATGGCGTTCAAGTTGGTTGAAAGATAGTGCTATGATGTGAACAGTATTCCTTACGCAGTAGTGTGTATTAAGAGAAGGGTAAAACTTCACATGTCTCCGTGTAAACATTCAACGCCAGGTTGCCATTCATCGTATAGACAATCACTAATAGTAAAACATTCAATACCAGGTTGCCTTTCATGTTTCATCCGATGACTTGAGAAGAAGAAAATAAAAAAAATCCGTTATCATTTCCTAAAGTTCTGCCAAACAATTTTACTAGGACATTCAATACATAGTACAGCCTTAATATGTATCAGTTAGTAAAGCCTTTAAGTTCCACAATCAACATGGTACTATTGAATCAGAGTTGAATTGACATGCATCCAACTTTCAATGGCCCACGATCAACACCACTTGCTACAGAAGAAACAGGAAGACAGCATACCTTAAACATGCGACTGAGCTGCTCAACACACTCAGTGATCAATTGCTGATAACCAAGCACCTTCCGACTTTTCATGATGCGCACAATAGAAGCATCAATAGCATATCGTCGATCTTTATCAACATCCTCAACAACCTTTTTCCTCTCATCCACCGGCGGAAGAGGAATCTGCACATAAATGTCAATGAAGGACGAATCAGTCTTACTAAAAATGACCTAATTACTTCCGAATGCGAGTAACAAAAGGTCAAGTATTGGCGCATATACCCTTATTCTCCTCATTCGGTCGGTAAAATTGGAGTTGAAAGAAAAGTGGTCAGTGGTGGTCACAGTTCTTGAGCTTGGGTCTTTGATAAGAATCTTATATTTTGCACAAGATAAGGACTGGAGAACTCTAACCAAGTCTTCATCTGCCAGATTCAGCTGAGTTGCAATTTCAGAGTAACTCAATCGATCTGATGCATTAAAAAGCATCAGAGCAGCCGCCTGAAAAAAAGAGTAACATGATGGGGGTTAATGTCATATAGCAGAGCAATCTAGCAATTACTCCTTAGAAAAGACTTGCCTGATATGTTCCAACAATCAACTCAATTGTTTTTTGACCGAACTTCCCACTAATGTTACAGCTTCCCAATGAGTATACCCAAGTAAGCTTCCTGTGTTTGGTTTTTGTCTGATAAAATTGCTTAAAAACTTCGACACACTTCACCTAAAACATAAGAAGCCAGCAAAAGAGTTTAACATGAATAATGTTATCTGATAATAATCGAATACACTATGGAATCACAAATTTAAGTACGTATAATAATATATCACAAACTACCATCTCGTCAGGAAGGCTGAGATCAGAGGACTTATAGCTAGGCCAGAACCCAGTGGTAAGAACAGTTACAGTTAAATCAAGACCAGGACTGGTATCTGGATTTTGCCCGAGATATTCCTCGAAATGAGTTTGATTTTCCCTTGCCAACGTCAAATCCGTAACCTGCATAAAAGAGAGTAAAGCATTTGATAAACTTCAGCCCACGTGTGTACACTAGTTAGCTACAGGGACGAAAGAAACCAAGGAACTAACCATTCCCTCCATCTTTGAGGTGAACTGTCCACCACACTGTTGCTTCAACTTGGTCAGTATACTTCTCTCATGATCATCGTTCGCACTCTTGTCAAAAAGAAGCCGTCGAGAGAGCTTCTTTCTACAACACATGAATGAAATACAACTATCAAAACTTTCCAGGGAACAAAACCAATAACTTTAGAGACATGGCAAAAAAAAATCAAACAGCTCACCTATAAAATTCAGCAAATAGATCTTTATCACTCACATAAGCTAGCAGCTTAACCACCTATACAGATCAAAACAGTTCTAGTAATCAAATATTTGAAAATAAAAATAAAAATAGATCAAATAGAACAGCAAGCTACCTTCTCAAGAGAATCTTCAATTGCTTCATCGCTTAGTTTCTCACTACCACCTTTTTTAAGAATATTATCACAAAATGTTGCTAGCAGCTCAGCACTAGAACTACCAGCAACACCCTTGTTCAAAAACACTTCAAAAGCTTCCTTTAAAGCCTACAATTAAAACATAACACAACGAATGTCAACCTTAGATGTTCGCACCGTATTACAAAGCCTGCAATTTTTGTTTTCAGAAATTACACCTTGTGAAAGATGGTATGGCTTTGAAATGAATCAGTCACATAAGCCATGAACTTGTCATGCAACTCAATAACTTTTCGGACGAAAACCTGACAAAAGTAAAAACGTCAACCCAAAGATCCACACAAATTCAAAAACTAAGGTTGAAAAAAAAGATTAGGTTAGGTGGCATGCCTGCTCATGTGAACTTCCAGCATTTTCAGCCTGTAAAGAATGTCGAGTAGTAATTAGTTGAAAACTTCAAATTAAAATTTGAATGTTCTTAAATTGGGAACTATATTGTAGATACACATAAAAAGCAAAATGGAAATCATGTGTGTGGAACTCCCACCTTGCTCAGTGCAGCATCCTCAGCCTGCTGTACCAAAGCTGTTCCCTCATCAGTAATATGCTGCAAGGAAAAGGCATTTTCCTGTTAGAAAAACCATGTCTATAAACTCAACACTTGCTCAATGGAATTGATGGATATGCAATACCTGCTTAAAGATACTACCAATGGGGTCCAGTCCCTTGGGAACTTTACTGTAAAGCCTGTACATCCTGGAAAGGTCGTCCACCTAACCAAATCCACAGAGCAATAGATAAAGTTCAACTGTCAACAATCTTATCTACTATTTATAAGAAATATCACCAAACAACAAAGTCGAATGACCTTGTCGTCTTTAAGTAGTGCCCGACATCCAGAATTCTCCTTCTCCAGCAATTGATTTTCAAAAACCAATAACAGCTCAGTTTGCACTTTCTGTGAACCAAAACAAAAGTCAGCAGTGAAGGCACAAAACCAATCAAAATCATAAGGACGTCCTCAAAACTCACAAAACCGGAGAAGCTTAGGGCAGAACAACCCTAAATTAATATGATAAAATAGACCAATTAAACTCACCTCCAAAAGCTTCTGTTCACTGTTAGAATGTAAGTAATGGTCCACCCTATCCTTTTCCTTTTTCAGACATTCCTCAGACTGCATAGCCAGAAATAATAACTTGTAAAGCACATAAACCATCTACAAATCAGAATGATGCAAATAAATTGTTTCAGGAACCTGTTACTTGCCTTGAGCATATATTCTGGACATGAGTCCTCCAAAATCCAGCTTGAGGCCTTTCTTGAATAGTAAGCAGCAGTATCTTCAAGCATAGGTGTTTCAAAGTCAGTTTCATAGTGATCCATTGGGCCCATCCCAATATCAACATATATATCTAGTACGTTCTTCAACAATGCTCTGTCAATTTGCCCGCCTTCTCTTTCTACATCAATCTATGTAAGAAATAAAGTCAATATACCAAAAAAAAATGTGTATTGCGGCAAAGGACCACAACAAATATTCAAGTACCAAACATACCAAGGCTATAACAGCATCCTTTGCCTTGCCAGATATTTCTTGATAAACCTGATTAATTTAAAAAAAGAAAACTAATTACCATAAAGCTTGAAAATATGCGAATTATGCATTGGACTTAAAAAAAGAACAGTTAACAGAAAGAACTGTTTATATGGTTAATAGAGAAATAAGGAGTCCTTATTGTTAAAATTAGTTTCTTTTCACATACCAGTTCGCGAAAGCAAGTGTATCCAACTTCATTTAATGAAGGAAAAGATCTACGAGCGATAAAATAGCGGTCAAGATAATGGAAGAAGCGAGACAGCCATCTAACCATCACTTTGTGATTTGACCATCTATTCACAAGTTCCCTCAACATAAACTCATCATGCTTCTCCCTCAACGAAGGCATGACCTGAAGAGCCCAACACGGAAAAAATGTTACAAACTTACAAAGATGAAGTACATAGGATTATAGGAGGGATTCTCACATCTCCCATAATGTACACAGAAAGCAAAGAGAACGGGTAAAAAAACAATGCACCCACTTATGAGATATGCTTGTTAGAAATATGTGCATGCTCAAACTAGCACATAAACCTATACATTATTTTGTCTGAATGCAGCGGCAGTTGATAGCAGCATTAAAATGAACACCTGATTGATTGAACATAATAAGCAAATCCAGCCTCTAAAATGCTTATCAACAATAACACCCTAATGCATAAAGGACTCCAGACTGGGGCGGTGTAACGGGGTCAAATGTAAGCAGTCACGTAGGCCGTAGCATAAACTCTAATGATATAGGTTGTTTACGGATGACCGCCAACGAATATTGTGTCGATAATTGCATAAGGTGTCAGTCAATCACTACTTCCCAGTACAAAAAGCGCAGTTTAGTGATACATTTTATTTAACTCGTCATATAGCCAAACTACAAAATAGTGATTATTTGGCTCCACTGGAAGCGAAAAAACAATAAATAATCACATAAAAGATATCAAAAGTTGTAAGCTCTGACGATAAGGCTGGTATTACAAAATATTGTAAATGCTTGACCTGGACCAATGCGAAATAACTCAACTAAAACCACCCACCCAAAAACGTGCAATCCCAAAAACCACCCAACCGAAATGACCGCACTCAATATCACCCATATTATTCGAGATCATCACATATGAGTATATGACTAATGATATACCCAGACCCCAACCCCATCTTAACTCCGACCCGTAACATTACAAATAACAAAAACACCACCACATGGTGACACAATTAACTCAACCCGTAAAACTCCAAATGACCCAGAAAAAATCAGGCCCAAACCCAAACTGAACCGAATAAACTTGATCCAGTCCAACCTGAAGTGCATAACATAATAATATAGCCCCATCCCCATCTTAACTGACCCGAGGCTTGAAGTCTTGAACTACTCGAGTGACGGGGTAAGTAACCGTTGCAAAGTCCACAATAAGGTTAATTCCAAAGCTAAAGTAGAACCTTTCTCCAATATGAGACTATATGACAGCAACAATACTTACTTGGACAAGAAGTAAAGGTAAAATCACAGCTTCAAGGAAAGATATATATCCAATATCCAAAACTCAAGAAGGAATGTCCACACAATCACTCGTTCATCTTAAACTTAAATGGAAAAACAAATGAAATCCATACAAATCAGCAGAACACCAGAAGGGTAAATATTCTCACCGAATCTTTTAAGTAATCTACAAAAGCCTGTTTGTAGTTGTCATATAGCTGCTGAGAATAATCATGTGGAGGTTTCTGAGTGCACATGTTATAGATGGTCCTGCAAGAGTAGACGAGACTCGGTAACATGCGAAAGGAGTAAGACAAATCAGCAAAAGGAAATTATCACAGAATCACAAGCTATGTACGTATAGAGCATCATGTAGTCCTCCGAGGTGAATGGAGGCTCGGGCAATACTTCCAAAATCCTCTTTAACTTTGTAATTCCCTTCTCCATGAACTCCCATCCTTGCTCAAGCTCTATGATCTTGCGGTCAGTCATTCCCAATTCTAATTAGCCCAATCACTGCCACAACATCAAATACCGTAGGTCAGATCTAGCTTCAGCCAAAATGAAAACAGAAAATATCCAACCATAAAGCACTCCACATCTCAGCAAGTTCTCGTATTTCGAACAATACAAAACCTGAAGTAATACAATGACCATGTAAGCGTTCCACACAACGCCACCTTGGAGCATAGCCACACAAACATCTAAGAGAACCAATTTTGTTCTAGCTTTAGAGAGAAAACCCAATTTTACACCTACAATAACAAGACTTTTATACAAGCACACCAATTCGCCATCTCAAATTTTGGTCCCACGTTCTTTAATCTACAATTAAAAATTTAAAATTAAAAAAATCCCTCTCCCATTTGCACATTTTACCACCCACTTCAAATGAAGAGTTTGCTATCTTTTGCTCCTCCTGAGTGCACATGGAGATCTATTCTCCATTTAATTCTTTGCGAGAGCCTAAAAAACTGACTAGGGCCTAATTTGTGTATTCAACAATGATGACTATTTTGAAGAGCACCTAAAGGGTTCCATGAAGAGCCCGTATTCTACATGATCCAACTCATTTGCCAAGTTTTAAAATGACAGTTTATCAACGGAGCGCCCAAAGTCAGCAATTGAGCATAAACACAAAGCAGTTCCTAGATTTGTTAGTCATGACAGTATCTCACGTAGCCACTCAGATGTTCCCCACCACAGCAAACCTAGGTTACATTTACATCCAACTCATACATCACAGTCAAAAACAACAATAAAACATCCCTAATTTAGTAATTACACGGTCACATAAAATGTACCAATCTATGTTACTCCGACTTGGATGCAAGTGTTTGACTCGACATAGAATTGTAGTATTGAATAAGCTTATTTTGTGCAAAAAATTTCAATTTTTTGGTCCAAAATGAGGTGTCATGTCTTGTCACCCGTCAAATCTTGGACTCCGCTTCTAAGAAGAGATTCTTCAACATTAATGTCAAGGATGTTTGGAACACCATTTAATCCATGCCGATTCATTGCCCAATACGGGATATCGAGGAACGTTTAGCTCAAGTGTTAAACAATAGGAAAACGCTGTTGCTTGACTATGTGAATATCGGACGCGCCACACAACCAAAGTGAAATGTCGCAGTAAGCCAGTAACATCAGTATCAATCCTAGCAAAACCCTAGACAGACGTCATCGAAGACGAAGTTTCTACATTATTCCCCAAACACATACAAATAAAATCAAGCATAAACACAATATGCCACTACTTCGAATACACACGCAATCGAAAACTTCAAAACCCTAAATTTCACCACAAATGCATCAATAATAAACATTCAAATCTATTGCGTGCGAATTTAATAGCTTAATAATCCAAATAAATAAGAAATTCGCCAGAAATATTCGAAATGTCAAGAAAATGCTAGAAGAACAATAATCAATCAATCATTCAGGTACGCCGAAATTGAATCGACAGCGTATAATGTAAGATAATATTAATCGAATTCAAGTGAAAATACGGGAGTATTGTAGAGAATTCACCTTGAAATTACGAGAATTGAGTTCGCAACGAAGATCGAGAAAAACCCTAAAAGAATCGACAGAGCAAAAGAGGGAAAGCGGATTTTGTTTTTGTTTTTTTATATTTTGTTGGCGTCAAATAGTAGAGCAAATATTGTTAAGTCTAATTATTAAGGTAAGCAAAGTACTAATCCGTACTATTAGGAAGAGTTGACGGCATGAAATAGTAGTAGAACTAGCTTTTGAACCCGTGCCCGCACGGGCGATCTTCAAAATTGCATTATAATAATACTTATATAAAGAAAATCATTTACGCGTTATTAATCGAGTATAATCAAATAACTATTTTTATATCCAACATCATATTATTAAAAAAACTATTTATATCATAATTAAACTGAATCGACCTGAACTAAACTGAACTGAAACATAATTTATAAAAACTGGAATTAAAGTAAAAAAAGAAGAGGGTCTAAGTGGCCACTACGCCACTTCTAATTCCTTAAGCCTACATACTCTAACAGCCGACTCCTCAGGGACCCTAATCAGATTCTCTTCTCTTCCAACTTTCTTAACATACCCGGCCCCTAACAATGATCGGCCAACTTCCAACACCAACGCGACTGTGACCCACGACTGACCATCCAGTCATGACCCATGTCCACCAGCCACCCGTCACGACTCATGACCCATCATTCACTCCTAATCACGTATAACTCCCACAAGTCAGGATCAATATGATTCGAAATGACGTAATTCGACCAAACCCGACCCAAACGACCAGATTGCCACGTCTCTCTACATTATCGCCCATTCACACGTAAAAAAAATGTGAGGTCGTAACATGGTAAACTGCTACGAAGTACTCACTTCATCCCGACTATTTGTTAGCTTATTCTATTTTTAGGTGTCTTAATCAATTGTTTGCCTTTCTATTTTAGGAAAGGCTTTGAGAGACAATTGAATCTTCTACACTCAATATGGTCAACTTGTCATCCAATAATTGACCCCCTCCTTTTTTCTTGGTCTTTGTGCCAAAACCAAAGGCAGACAAATGACCGAGACGGAGGAAGTGTTATGGTGTCATTAATAATGGCAAAGCCAACAAATTTTATCATTTATTTTACTCATGTCTTCCCACTAATTTCCTTCTTATCTCCCCTCATTTTTTTCAATTATGACCAATTGTATAAATTTCTCAACCCTCTCACTTTTTGTTTCCGGAATGTAGCAAATTACTCCCATAACTTATGAACCATGTGTAAATCAGCCCCTAAATTTCACTTGTAATAAATTAACCCCATAATTTTCCAAAAATGTGCAATTAAGCACAAATCAAGTTTTTGTTACCATTTTTTTAAACTAAAACCTATTGTTTTCTATTATAAAAAATATTATAAATATATTTCTTAAATAATTAAATATAATATTATCTTATTCAACGAAAAATGCGACCAAATTTAATATAAACAAAAATTTGCTCATGTAATTTTTCATTGTAACTTCATTAACAATTATCATATTATGGACATTTTTCATCAAAAATACATTAAAAAAAATATTTGAACATACTTTTTAATAATCAAAAATTTTAGGATTAAAATCTAATCAATAATTTTGATTTTCAATAATAGTAAAATATTTAATTAGCAAATTTTATTCTTAAAAATAAAATATGTGATTAATTGCACATTAAGAGAAACTTATGAGATTGATTTACTACATTTATAAGTTAAGTGCTTGATTGCAGAGTATCAAACTTATGGGAGTGATTTGCTATACTTCCCCTTTTATTTTCCACTATCATCTCTTCTACCCCATATTATCAATCTATGCTCGCGATTATATTGATGGCATTGCCTTGCTTAATTTGTTTTAAAAATCACCATCTTATAGCCGTTAATTTAGTTTACATATTTATAATTTGTCGTGACAGTTAATTTGATTCACCACTACTTTCAAGACCTCCATTTTGGTCGATGTTATGCATGTCATCTTCACCTATTCTTCTAAGGTAATTTCATCCTATTATACTTGTAAGTAAAGGATTTCGGCTTAATTCAATAGACTATGTATTATTTATGTATTATACATCAATACATGTCAATATGGACTAACAGGAGCCTTGTATTTAAGAATTGATTTAGAGTCAGTTATGTGTACTTGATAGTCTCCTAAGTAATAACTTATAGTTAATAGTTAGCTAATTAGTAGGCTATAGAATTGTCGGTTGACTTGCTGATTGTTAGCCATACCATGCATAATAAATACGTTGTATCTATGATCATAATAACCAAGCATCAAACTCCTTCATAATTTATGTGAACTATAGTCTGTTTTATTCAGTCATTCCAATTTAATCGTTTGATCCTTTTTTTTTTTTGAAGCATTGGTAAAACCGTCAAGCAACTTGATACATAATATCAAACTTACATAAAACCAAATTTGAAATAAATAACCAAGAATAAAGATTAGCGTTGAAACTCTGAATTTTTATTGTCGAATAAAACCGATGATATAATAATGAAAGGTGAGTGCAAATTCTCAGTTCACCTATAAATTGTTTAAAAAAAATGTTTCACTTGATTGCCCAAGTGATTTAGAGATGAATATAAACAATGTGTATAATCAGAATTATTTTGGCCGAGATTTTGTACGGAAAAAAAATACTCAATCAATGATTTTCTCCTATTTTTTAAATCATTCTATATGAGAAAAGATTGGTTTAAATCAAATTTTAAAAATGGAACTATAATTATGTGAGTGAAAAAATAACATGTGATTGATTCTTTCCCATTAAAATAGTCAACATTTTAATTGGAGGACTACTATAGTCATATTTTTTATTCTCATTACAATATTTTATACGGAGTATTTTGTTAGCTATAATCCCTCCTAAAAATTGTGATATCTTGCCGTTTATGAAGTTGATTTTAGCGAGATTTTTACTGAAGTGGAATTGATAATTGATTGACTTTCTTTACTTGGATAATCAATCATATATTAAAAATGCATTGGTTGTAAAGGGCAATGTACACATATATTTTACAGTAATTTGGAGATATATGGAAACTTTTTTGCAATTATAAATTATTATAAATTAATATAATTGCATTTCCGAAATTATTTTATTTCCGTTTTTATACAAATTGAATTGTTTATGTGATTTTACATTTTTTTTATAATTAGAGAGTATGACACGTGGCGTTTGAATGTGTTGTGACACGTGGCGATCAAAGAGGTAGACGGTTGTTGCTTTAATATAATATATGATACTCCCTCCTATTCTAGATAAGTGTTTTATTATGGGGATGACGAGAATTAAGAAAAGGAGTTAAATAATGTAAAATATTGTGGTGAGGTGAGCTAATTGGAGAGAATGTATTATGAGATATTATTGTGAGTGAAGTGATTAAAATAAGTATTGTTTTGGGTCGAGGTGAGTATTGTTGTGGGGTTGAAATTATTAAAATAAGTATAAAAATTTACCAAAAATAGACAATGGGACATTATTGTGAATAGACGGAAATGGATAATGAGACACTTATGTAGAATAGGAGGGAGTATGATATTACTGTAGATCCGTAGAAAAAAAAACTGCAGTTATATCTAGCGTATAATCTTCTACACAACGAGTAAGTGAGTAACGTAATGACATATAGTAACGAAAAAATAAATTTGATTATTAGGGAATTCGTACTAATAGTAGTAGAGTATGATACTAGTGTAGATCCCGTGACTATAAGAAAATCCGTACTGTTAGGAAAATTTGATGGCATCAAATACTATACTATAAAAATATTGTCAGAATATAATATAAAATTGAATTAAGAATTCAGTTTATTAATATTTAGAAGTATTATTAAAATTCTAACACGATTAAAAATATGAATACACTTGTATCTATATAGAGAATAAAAAAAATCAATAATGTGATTACTTATTATGAAAATCTATATCTTTTGTTCTTATCACTAGCTATAATCTTTTCAACAAGGCGGAATGTTGAACGAGAAATACTTCATTTTGAGAGCTTATTTGGATAGAGTGGTTTGACGGGAAAGGAAATAAAGGCATAAATAGGGATTGATAAATGTATTCCACATCATAACTTTCGTACTTGCTAAGTAGAAAAGTTAGACTGCTTAGTACGTGATTTAATAACTCTTTTTGATAGAGTCAGTAGCCATTTAAGCTCATTCAATGCGAAACCCTAAACGAAGCACAAAAAGAGAATGCTCAACAACTTGGCAAAATAACCCAACTGATTTTGTTATACAAATGTTAGATGTTTTTAAAGAAAATGAGAAGATAAATGTATGATTCCTCAACAAACTCCGCACAATCCATAAAATCTCTTTGACCCTCGATAATATGGGCAGAATTTCCTAACTCTTGCATAAAATTTCAAGTTGGGTCTTATCATTTCAGAGTATTGTCGAGTGTGGAATATTTTCGATACTATAACAAATTAACAATGCTCAGGATCCTGGCAAATTAAATAAGTTAGGTTGCATTTTAAAGGCATTCTACTATTCCTAAAATTGCATTAAAGTAGGATATGAGAGTCTCTAGAATACGCATGCATTATGTATGTATGGCAATATGGTCATTTTAATGTTTTTATGTAGATATGTAACATAAAGTGGTCATTTTTCACATATGTCTACGTTTAGTTATATATTCTTTCAACTCTTCATATTATAAATTATTGGATTATAGAATTTCACTTCATCGTATTAAAATGGACATTTTATTTTATTTCTCATCATGTTTATTAATTTACTAGTAATAATGATATTTAAAATATTGTTATTGTAATAGAAGCATCTATTGATACTCTATGCCAACATGTTTTCCTTCGACCGGTGCAAGTACAAAGTTTTTAAGATCCATTTTTGCAGCTAAAACTAATCACCCTTTTTTTTTTTTGCGAAAGTGGTAAACAACCCCCTTAAGTTTACTTCTACGTGAGATTAAGCCCCTTTAATTTGATGTGGAGTAAATAATCTCCTTAACTTTGCTATAAAGTGAAATCAAGCCCATTTTATTTTTCCGGCCAAAATCTCACCGGATTTTTCAATTTCTCACCAATTTCTCATATCGATGTATATATTAGGTATAAATTTCACTCCTTATTACTTTATACATGTAGATGTACCGCAATATTTATAACATCTTAAAAAACACATGATCATACCTTTGATATTAACAATCAAAATGCCGACTAAGATGCGTGAATGAAGAATAATTATGAATTCCGATAATTGCGCACACTCAATAGTCATACAACATATTTTTTAATCCTACCAACACCCTTGAATGCTAAGAATAATAGCTGCGAAAGTGGTAAACAGCCCCCTTAAGTTTACTCACTGGAAATGAGTTTACTAACAGCCTAATATGTACACCCTTGAATGAGGCTAAGAATAATAGCTGCGAAAGTGGTAAACATGTTCTCATATCGGTGTACATAAAATTCTTGATAATTTTCCCGCCTAAATGAATAACTCTCAAATGGGCCTATTGGATACTCACTGGAAATGATTTTATTAACAGCCCACTATATTAGATTTCAATTATCACGCTAAACATGTGTAAGAAGTCCAGAACTATATATGGAAACAATAACAAATTTATCTTTATTTAGAGTTTACCTCCTTTACACGAAATGATCGATGTCCTATATTATGCAATCATTAACATAAATATTCATTTTTCATCAGCTATAGTCTTAAATTACACAAATCTGTTGCAATCTTTACCATAATTATTGTTCATCACTAAGACATACGCTCTAAAATTATGTAAATTTGCTTCTTGTATTATCCTTCAGTTATAGTCTAAATATGGTGTATTTTTTAAAAAACGTAACAATCTTTATGTATTTTTTTCATTAGAAATTTTTAAAAAAATATTAGTTTAATTATTCGTAAATCGTCTTTTTAAATGCGTTGTATACTATTTTTACCTGTTTTCGTTATAAGGTTAATACACGTTTTAGTTAGATTTTACATCACTTAATTGTATTTTAGTATCATAAATTAGTTTCATGCAATGATATAGCATTATAAAGTTATTTTTTTTATGTAGAAAAGTAAAAATAGATTAAGACAAAAATAACTTAACTTAAAGTGTCTTTTGATGGAAGTAAACTTTAATTTTTTTACTTCTTACTAAGATTATATTAGTATATTATAACATTAAGCTGAAAAAAGAGTTAATTTATATATACAATTAATTTAATAAGAATGTCTTTCTATAAAACAAAACTAAAATATATCATGATGTAGCACGGGATCTACACTAGTTCAATATCCAGAGTACACACATTATCAGCAGGGACATGCTAAATTCAACACACATATTCCTACACTCAACACACTTTTTCCATGTTTTTCCGCATTTACCCCTATCATTTATCAAACACAAAGAGGGGACAAATAATCAAAACCCTAGAAATCCGCCCCAGCCGCCCCACTCACCACCCCATAAACATACCAGGGCAGAGAGAGGAAGGTTATTAGGTAGCCGGCGATGTAGGGACGGCGTCGGGCTTTCGTGGGTGTTGAGGAACGGAGAAAGTGGAAGGAGACAAGATCGTTGGATCCACGGTAGGGATGATGGGTCAACGCAGTGGGGTTGGTCGATGGCGCATGGATGGGTCGACGACACGTGGGAAGGGATGAGGGTGGTCGACGGTTGTTGGTGATTGATTTTAACTCGAGATGGGTGGTGGACGGCTTGTGTTCGACGACACAGGGTGGTTCGACGACGCAGGTGGTTGGGATATGGGTGGTCGGATGGTGATGAGATTGGAGAATTTTTTTTTTTTTTCTTTTTTTAAATGAAGGGTAGCAAAGGAATAGTAGGACAAAGTGTGCGGGATATAGTAAAAATGTGTGCGGGGTTTAATAATTGCGTATCAGCAAAACATAAATTCGATATATAAGTAAAAACATAACTAAACTAGCTGAAATGCATCCCTAACATCTTGTTCAACACCTAAACTTCATTCCCTTCTAATCGAAATATACACAACACTAACCATCACAAAATCAAATTCTACAACAAAATTGTTACAAAGAATATGACTTCAATCTGAAGCTAAAAATAAAAAGAATACGACCAACTATAAACTTAGCAAGACAACAAAGAAGATAAAATGGTGATCTAATGCTTAGCAAACCTCTCCAAAACCTCAAAATAGTCAGGGAAGGTTTTACGAGTACAACCCGGGTCCTTGATGGTGACAGGAACATCGGCACATGCAGCAAGTGAGAAGGCCATGGCCATCCGGTGATCATCGTATGTGTCGATAGACGTCTCCTTTAGTTTCTCCGGTGGAATTATCAAACAATAATCCGGTCCTTCCTCCACTGCTGCCCCTAGCTAAAATTTCCAAGCCACCCAAAAAACATACTCGTACTCAGTATATGATCATACTACTCGCATGGGATTTCAAGTTTTCAACCGCTTTTCAAAATATGCGGAGAAATTTAAAGTGTATTTAGTGAAACAAAAGTGTGTCTTAAATGAGAATTTGTGATTAACGAAGTGTAAACAATACTGTAGGGCCTTACCTTTCTAAGTTCAGTACAAATGGCGATCATTCGCTCCGTTTCCTTCACTCTCCAGCTAGCCACTATTCATTCAAGAAAAAACACTGATAAAATTGATATTTCCATCCCGTTCATAATCCAGAACCAAAGAATAACAAATCCAAGATAATATATCCAACCAAATATTTTGATATTATTATCATCTAAAAATGGGGACTATATAAATGAACTAAACAGAAGAACAAAGGAGTAAGGCATACCGTCTCTGATGGCGGTAGGGCCATCAGCAAAAAGGGCGACAACAGCAAGAGTCATTGCAACATCTGGCATTTTGTTCATGTTTACATCAATGCAATGCAAGTGTTTGTCTCCGGACGAGTTCCTTGGTGGACCAGTGACAGTGATGCTATTCGCAGTCCAGCTTACTTTGCAGCCCATCTTCTCAAGAACCTCAGCGAATTTTACATCGCCCTGTGAAAGTCGACAATAATGTGCAAAGATTAGAATCAGATCAATCTGAATCAATGATTAGGGTTTCAGAGAGCCTGAAATAAAGTGTAGCATTATACCTGTAAACTGCTTGTACCACAGCCCTCAACTGTTACAGTCCCACCAGTGATTGCAGCCCCTGCTAAGAAGTAACTTGCACTTGAAGCATCCCCCTCGACATACACATTTCCAGGTGATCTGAAAGATTAAGAATAACTTCAGTCTGATAAAAAACCATGATTTAGTTGACTTCCTGTAGAAAATCATGTTTTCGCAGCACGTAGAAAACCATGTCTCAACGACGACTTCTGCTGCTACTACTAATAACAACAATGGAGATTCTCACTTGTACTTTTGACCACCTTGGATCAAGAACCTGTCCCAGCTGTCACTGTGTTGTACAGAAACTCCAAAACGTTCCATTAACTTGATCGTCATTTCCACATATGGTACGGAGATCAATTTATCTACGATTTCAATTTCCACATCTCCGAGGCCTAGAGGAGTAGCCATGAGCAAAGCAGTCAAATATTGACTACTAACTGATCCAGAAAGCTTCACCTGCAAATATGTTGTGTAAAAGGGCATAAATAAGAAACTCTTTAAGTTTGGAATATGTTTAAAAACTATGAATACGCCACATCTAATTCTCGATATGATTTTAACAGGCACCGTGATAGAATAAGCCAAATGCCGCTTGCAGTTCTATAGGTAAGTGATAGAATAAGCCAAATGCCGCTTACCTTTCCGCCTGGAAGACCACCTTTAGCATTTACACGTACAGGAGGGCAATCTGTACCCAGAAAACAATCAACATCTGCTCCCAGTTGCTTGAGACCGGCTACCAGATCCCCAATTGGTCGCTTCCTCATTCTTGGTACTCCATCAAGTACATAGCTATAACAATCCGATATATATTACAATAGCGCTTTATATCCAAAATAACATAACTACAAGGGGTAAGCATAAACTAATGAGTAATGACAGCCTAGAGCAGTCGTGATTAGGAGGAGAAAAAGACAGGCAGGCATTAAGTAAATAGCACGAGTTTTCCTTTTGAAGGGGAGGGAGCTTGAAAAAACATACTATAATTAAACAAACCTAGAATCTCCTCCAGCAACAGTTACAGCAGCTGTCAGTGGTCGCATTGCTGTTCCTGCATTTCCAAGGAAAAGTTCAATCTCCCCTCTTGAATGTTTACCAACAGGAAATACACCACCACAGCCCTCTACAATTGCTCTCTTCGTTCCACTATCGTCTTCCACTTTTAATCCAAGAGTTCTCAAAGCATTAAGCATGTAACGGATATCATCACTATATAGCAAGTTTTCGACCACTGTTGTCCCCTGTAGCATAATTTGAGTTAGAATGTTGGAAATTTTAAAGGCTATTAGATAGATAGGACTGGAGCAATGGACAAAGAACCGACTTGAACAGTATATAAAACTTGAGTAAAATCGTAACAAAGCTAGCATGATAATAGCATTCATTTGAATTCAAGTCATTTTCACGTCTGCCCAAGAGCAATCCTCAGCATCATGGTATTATAAATGCAGTCGTCCGTGATACCAATAGCAACTGCTTTGTAAGGGCTTGGAAGGTTACTGTGACCTTCTGATGCAATATCAGACTGGATTTCTGACGCAAGCCCGCGATGTGCACGATTAGGCAGCGTTGACCAGTGCCGGGATTAGGGCTAAAGACGATACTTAATAACATGCTTAGAATGTGACATATTACATACTCTCAGTTGTTGACTGCAATAAATCCGTAACATTGGTTTTATTAACCATATCAACCCAACTAAGGAAAAGATCATCGCTCAAGATCCTACCTTATTCTCCAAGACAAAGATTACGTAAATATTGTATCTTTAGGAAGTATATATTTTTCCATATCTTTAGAATTAGGTCAAGTCTTCTCATTGTAATCTATATAAATACATGTATCATGCCTTCGTAAATAAGACATTCAATTAACAATCAAACCTAAGTCTTATAGGTTTTTCATTCTTGTTCTTTTGAACAAAGTAGTAGAGGTCTGTACACGGTGAGCCACACACATACATCACATTTAGTATAATCTAGTTCAAGCAAGTTCGACAAATTTGATACATTAATTAGACAAAAATGGAAAATTTGACCACAACCTCAAACCGGTTTGGTTTCCAACATATGCTAAAACATTATTTAACCTGACTTTTATCCTCCATCCCACAAAAACTTGCGTGAGACTATCTATATGTGAGGATCCCTAAAACCCACATTTAAGTGATGAATACATACGAATTTAGGTGCGTTGACATGTGAGACCGTCTCATATTACATGACAAACTGCATAAATTACATTTCATTCAACCTATCCCCAATTTCTTTTCTCCAAATTCTTCAAACTAACGTCATATACTCACTTTGTCTCAGTCAATTCTTTACGTATTTCATTTACGGGTAATCTCGAATTCTTTACGTTTTCTTTGTAAGCATATTTTTACCTTGTTATATCACGAAAAAGCCCTGGTAAAACTTATGTGCAAGTAGCCCTTTCATACGTTAGACTTTGTGAAAAATGCAAAAGTAAAGAATTGAGTCAGACGGAGAGAGTAAATCATTGATCAACCTTAGTGATAATACAGTATCAATGCTTAAACCAAACAAAGTGAAAATCAAGGACAAATAAATACCTCAGAAAGAGCAGCAAGAAGAAGAATTCTATTAGACAAAGACTTCGAACCGGGCAAATTGATCGTTCCTGATATCTCCTTGATGGGTTGCAACACAATTTCAGGCAAAACTGAGGGATTTTCCGTAGCAGCAGCAGTAACCAAAGTTCTAACCTTTACAACTGAAGATTTTCCACCATTTATTACACTATTTAAAGATTCCAACTTTTGTGAAAATCTCAAATTTGATCCAAACTTTACAGCTTTTAAGGAATTGGATATACGAGTTTTCGGTAAAACGGAGGTAAATTGTGTGGATTGAACTCCGTTATTGTTACAGAATGTAGCTTCAGCCATCTTTAATGTGCTTAATTTGATATCTCTCTCTCACTTTATTCATGTATGATCAACAACTGTAGATGACTTGATGGGTTTTAGCAGTATTTATACGTTCGTCAATCGTCAAGTCTTAACCACTAGCCCAAGACTTTTAGTAGTTAAGAATGGAGAAGTAGGAAGAACATGGAGTAAGGAAGTCTCATGCTTTACCTACCTACCAAAGTTTTCGTGATAATATGAGAAATACAGGTGTTGGTATGATCATAATGACATCTGAATAATTTAACGTAAAATCATACAGTTTAGTGTAACGAGTCATTTTTATTGTCGTTGACACTTTATCCGATCAGTAAAATTCAACACTTTTAAAACTATTTAGTAAGTTATGTGTACTTCCACCAAGAAAGCCTGAAAGAACTTGTACAGGTGCAGTGCATTCAGGAGTAGAGCAAAGATCATATTGGTCACTATCAAATTCGGAAATGAGTGCTACTCAAGCAACCGTCTCGTCAGTAATTTACGCCAGTGATCTAAGGAGCCTCACAGTCATTCTCCACCACATAAAGCATACGTAAAATAACCCAAAATTAATAGGTGGGATGGCCAGAAAAGATTGCATAATTATATATTACTTTACTATCTATAACAAGAAATCATCTGGGATTCATGAGATGTCACTGAAAAAACATTATAGGAACCCACTAAGCTCACATAAGTTTGATTCTTTTGTAGTTTGTACTTGAATTTCCAATTCCCTTAGTTGTGATGGAATATGGTGCTGACCCAGAAGGCAGAGACGGTGACTTATCGAGATGAGCATAACGCTCGTCGCCATTCCAGTACAAGATGATCCTATTTGTGCTCGCATGTGACCAACTGTCACCTGCACAGAAAATTACAATCAACATGAATGCTTAATTTCACCAAAGATATTTAGATATAGGGTAAATTTTGTTATATTTAGTTGATCAAAACAACTATAGATTGTACGATAAAAAGGGTCAAAATTGGCATCCTTAATCATCAAAGTTAAACTGGACAATGTAAATGGAATTGGGGTATTAACACAATGTTAGACCTCAAGAGGCAAGAAGGAAAACTGGTTGTATACCTAATGCCAGAGTTAGCTGACAAGATCCTTCTGAGAATTTGGTTGCCGCTTGGTTCAATAAAACCACCTTGCGACATAAAAAAACAACATTAGAACAGATGACAATAATAAACTCAGATAATCAGATGACAAATGAAGGAAACCGAGTGAGATATGTATTCCGACTAGGGACCTAGGGTATCTCATTCCAAACAGAACTCATAAAAGGAGGGTCACACATAACCACAACATTTGAGCCTATACATTCAAGGTTACACATCCCATAACAGTAACTGTTACCTAAAGCCCCAGAGGAAGTAGGACAAGTTTCGTTTTTTTAGCTTCAAAGTTATATCATTTGCTTCCAAAAAAACATGACAATTGGCTTAATTGTGAGCTCAAATGTTCTCCGAGTTTGACCATACTAATAACTACAATAAATATGTAGGAAACAGTTTGACTTTGCGTCCTATCTTCACCCACCAAATACTACACATAAAAGAATCTCAGATGGCCCCATATTTGAGATTTTTTGCAAAAATCATATTGGCATTCATATCAGTCATTTCAATGCATATTACACTGTCCGCAATATTTAGTGAAGACTGGAGGTGAGATCGCAAGGATCAAAAGGGATATTTTGATCTTCAATTAAAGGGAAATTAAAAAAAGGGTAGTTTTTTATAAGACCTTTTGGCGACTACTACCAACAGAATTGAGATTTTTTCAAGGATCTCACAGTGGCGACTTAAAAGAAAACCTTTGGAGGCTGAGGGCGATCAATGCCTAATCTATAGCCCGACTAATTTAATCTTACTTTATTTGACTTGTCACATTAGTAACCAACTATAGTCTCAACTAGCATACCTATATGTACACACATGTTGCAAATGTTGTAATCAAGCTTAATAAAAATGTTTAGAATCTCAGTATAACAGTGTCTTAGTTCCCAGGCACACCTTACAAGCGGAAAGATCTTATTTTCTAATCCAATTATAAGGATTCGAGGGTGAGAGTTCTTACCGCCAGGTTGAATTTCTGTGCAAGTTTCATTAATTTCAGCGCCATGCCTCCTAGAATACGGGTCCTTAGTGCCATGTCCTCAAAATCTTGACGGAAATAAAATGTAATGCTATCAATTACAACCATTTTGACCTGGAAAATATATGTGTTATAAGTAAGTATCAACAGTTCGAAAGCAATAAAAAGGAATATTTTGCTGCTGTTACATAGAAAAGAATCGTGCTTATGAATTTTTTAATTGGACTTCAAGTACTAAATATAGAGTCTCACTATAAGTTTCTCTAGGACCTCGAAACCAAGAGATAAATGTTATCTGTTATATTTGGCTGCCTTGAGTCACGACTCACTTTTACTATTGAAAGTCAGAATACTCCCAGTCAGGATTTCAAATAAATAAACACTCTTTAATAGAATAGGTCACTAGGTACACAGGGGCACAAATTTTTATAGCATCAATGAATAACAAACCCTAATCTTTGATTTTGCTTTATGATGGAATAAAGCAAAATGAATTCCAAATTGGTTATGCTTGTTTTTAGTGAAATTGCAGTAATTCAATGCGATTCTTGATGCAAACTTCATGATGGGTCATTGGTCTCTTTTAAGGTACTGGCGTAATTTTGTTATTGGAATGAGTAACAACCCTCTAGCCTATAGGAGCTATGAAATCAGAGTATTATGGGATACTGAAGTACCTACATCTTTATGCTCCGAGACAAACTTCTCCAAATAATTGATCATGGCAACTTGTTCAGTGTAGCTGCAGATTCGGAAGTGGTATATGTTAGCCAGGAAATTCTCTGGCGTCAATTTCTCATTTACAGACTGTACATCTCTTTGCCGAAGACAACTATCATTCTTCATAACTTCAACGCATCCTTCAGCCATCTGTAAAGCACGCTCCACCATAAAGCTGCCTTCTGTATCTAAACATACTTCTACACAGCTTAGAATCGATCATTAAGTGAAAATGGGCAACTAATACAACCAAGACTCACCTATATAAACTGCTTTCCCACCAAGGCCACCATAGTCTACTGGCATTTGAACATTAACTGCAAGCTGAATCCTGAAACCAGACTATATTATAGTGACACAACTTAACGAGTTAACGAGGCAACAGTTAATCAAATTGGGGTTGCTTACCCGAACTGTGTTTTGCCAATGCCAGGAACCCCACCTATGTTTCAGCAAAGCATTAATTTCAAAAAATCAGGAAAATGGTAGTACTAAAACTGCATATGACATCACTAATTCATTTTATCCAGGTAACAATTGGGAGGACATACCAATTTCAGTAACTTCTCTGCAGCCTATACCACCACCCAAGATGTTGTCGATGTCTGTGCAAGAAGTTGTAACCCGATTAAGTGATTCATCACTTAGCATTTCCCAAGCAGTTTGAGCACCTATAACAGACCATCAGAAGTTAGCATTGCATGCATTTATTTTCAAGTAAAATTACAAAGCACATAAAAGTTGGACAGACATCAGCTGAAGAACAAATAGTAGACAAAAAAACTCATGCAATGACTCATTAATAATACACCAAAATGAATGTTACCAAAAAAATACACCAAAATGAAGCAAAAAACAGGTTTTTTAAGGAGCAAGGGTTCAATATGCTCATTTTCTTTTTAAGTGATTGTGTAATCAAAGCAACATCTAGTATATCGGGAAAGGAAGATAATAAGAAGACTAGAGAAGGTTTAGGAGAATTAGGAAAAGATGGGATTGGTTTATTAACTAACCATGATTGGTGATTTACTAAACTGATTGTGTTTTTTTTTTTTTTTTTAATACAATAGCAACCATTTGAAGTAATTCTCGACAAGTAACTTATATTCACAGTTATTTTGGGATGTCAATGACAGAGTTATTACTCTCATTTTCCTAAAACCACCCTCAATCTACAGTCTGCATTTTGTATTATACTCCATAATTATTTCAATTTAATAAAAAGAAACATATAAAGAAAGACACCTTTTAATCGAAATTTTAAGCATGAGCTGTTTCGTGTTAGTAATAAGGTGCATCAACACATGAAAAATATATTACCATTAAGACTAGCCTGATCTCCATCAGCAGTTTCTAGTCTGCTACTATGTGATACCGCCTTTAATATTTCAAGAGCTTCAGTGTCTGAAATATTTAAATCTGTAGGATAACTTGAAAACATAAGATTCCACAAAACTAGCAACAGCGTGAACAAGTAAAAAAGAACCAGCAGAGCACATAAGGATACATCATCTCAAAATCGATTTGAAAGAGGTTATCAAGCAGAATATAAGTCTGTGGGACGTGAGTAGAAATAAGAACTCAGTTTGTGGAAAGATTAGTCAACATTCTACTGTAGATTCGTAAGATACTAATGGTATGTTGTAGGTCAGAAGTTGATCCGATAACAAGAGAACACAAAAGTTTATATACCGACGCTTAACTTGTAAAACATGTATATTTGGAGTCAAATACATCATCATATCCAAACACCAAAAACATCAGAGTCTCGGTCTCAGAGGACTCTGTAAGTGACATTTGTCCCAATTGAGTAAAATTATTCTTCTAGGAAGTTGACTCGCGTCTCCCTAATCAGGATATCAGCAACAATAACCTACAAGTTCTGCTAATCAAATTTCGGGGATCAACAACATAATTCGACTGCAGCTTCATATAATGTACCATACTGCTGCTTTCTACAGTCCCATGAGTCGATATTAAACATTTAGGAAAGTGTAAAATCTGAGCAATGAAGCTAATCAACTAGCTACAGGACTGCACGAAAACAGCAAAAAGAATTGAATGCTGCTTTATCAAACATAAACTATGACCTTGACTAGAGGAGAATTTAAGGGTGTGTTTGGATAGCAAAAGTGGAGGGAAAGGAAGGGGAGGGGGAAGGAAGGAAGAGAAAGGGAGGGCAAGGAAGGGGAGGGTAAATGGGGTATGGGTGTTTGGATACAATTTCTCTCCAAATCTTGACTATTGTGGAGAGATTTTGATTTGCCTTGGAGGAGAGAAAATGGATCCCTCCAAATCATTCCCCTTCATTTCCTTCCACCCTTATTTGCTATCCAAACAAGGGATTTTAAATCCCTTACTCTCCATTCCTTTCTTTTCCCTCCAATTCCCTCAATCCAATCACACCCTAAATGTGACGGAGGTCGTTTGTAGCTACTTAAGTTGGGGTTGGATGTCCAATCCTTTAAATTGCTAACTTTAGAAAGGGGTCAATTATTTCTGACAAACAGGCAAACAACCTCTCTCTCAAAGGTTGCGTACATCTGACCCCCGAACAACACATTGCTACCAACTAAACTACCAAAGTATCCCAGAAACGCACAAATAAATCAAAATAATCAGTTGGGTCATATTTTAGGAAGACAATTAATCAATGAGTACATAAAATTAATCAAACAATATCAATGTAAATTTAACACAGTAAAAAAAAAAAAGAGGGTAAAAAAGCTAAACCTCGTGCAAGAATAGAAGGAGAGAGGGAATACAGGGAGGAAAGAGAAGTGTAGCCAGCTGATATTAATTTACCCCTTTGCGTTGCTGATATTCCTTTTCTCAACACCTCCATTTTTACCACTTCACATACCTCTCTTCATTCTTTCTTTGGGAGTTTCTGGGTTTTCAATTTTTAATCTAGGTTTTTATTTGCAAAATTCGCGCCTAAATTTTACGATTTTTTTTTTTTCAACTTTGAGCAAATTGTGTGTCGGGAAAGAAGGTATTTTAGCGTTATGTAAGTTGTAACTCTTGGTAGCGGTTTTTACTTTTTACCTTAACATGTTGGAGCAGAAAAATACCTGCGTACTCCGGGAAGACGTACGCCTTACACTTAAAAATCAATTCACAAAATGGAATATTTTAATAGTTTGAGCGTAAGGATTATCGTCCTCCCGGAATACACAAGTATTTTTCATTGGAGCAAGTCTGAGATTGGTTTTTGCATTAATGTCTAAAAGTTGCCAATTCAGAAAGGCGGTTTTACAGTGAAGATTGTTCAATTAGCGCAATTAAGGATTATTTAATTAACTCAAAAACCACCAATAAGAGAGGTAGCTCGCTAGAAAAACCGTCGTTCCTAGTGACGGTTCACTCTCACTTCCCACTCGGAAAAAAAACATGAACACTATAATGCTAAATAATTTCATTTTTCGACTCAAATCCATATTGGAACTTGGAAAGAAATCAATTTTCACGCCTCCTATTATCTGAATCCGCCAATATTACTTCGTAGTGTGATTGACAGAGAAACCGAAACGTCACACAAAACCCTAGATGTGTACAGGTATGATGATAAATTGTTTCAGTTGAAACACTCAATAATTGAACTGTGAAGTTATTCAACCTAAACATATGCAACGTGATTTTGGGATTCTGTACATGTTCAGGTACTGATATATGTATCACTCTTCACAGTTGAGTTCCGCATCTCCATCCGGCTTCTGCAATATTCACAATCTAGCAATGCACTGATAGAAGTCGATCTCTTTGAGGAAAGTTACCCCGGAAAAAGCATGGTCTTCTCCAGTCACGTAGATTATTGAGTATAACGTAGCATATTTCCACGGTTAAATGAAGCTTTACAATCACTCAGCTAACTTGTTTAGCTTTATCGTCCAACAACAACATCAGAGATTTACCGTCCAATTTCAAAATTTTCACCTGTTACAGATATCAAACAGGCTCGGAATAAGTCTTATAACCTCTACTTCATTCATTCACCCAGATATATTAACAGACTTCCAAGTTCAATTATATGATAAACTTTCACAGCAAAATCAAGATCATAGAAATAATCAATCCATCACTTCGAACTTCACTTTAGCCATGTATCGGGTGGCCAACATGACACGACCCTCCATCGTAGGCCCAAAGCGTGTATTTCCTTGGTTTTACAAAGTTCATCCCATTTGACATTTTATGGTTACTGTTTCGAAATCTTGACCATAAATATGTTGTTAAAATTACAAAAAGTATGGATAGAGGATCATCTTGGAATACACCAAAAGTCAAATGGGAAGAATATTGTGAAACACAGGGAGTAACATTTTTAACAAAAATAGCCGCATTCAACACTCTTACACTATGTTGTGTCCGACACTTGTAACTGAGTCAGAGCAACAAAGAGGAATAGTGATGGTGGGAGATTTAAGCTCAATTCTCATGCCCTGCAAGTTGCAAAATACTGAGGGTTCCCCCTATTAACCCCTAGTTCTTGCAATACGGCTCCTTAACATACACAATAACACAAGTTAAAAATACTCCTTCCATCCCGTTTATATTTTATATGGTTCCCACGTGATTTGAGGCTGTATTCCGGATTTAGTAGTGAAAGATTATTATTATTACCCTTTACAGAATTTCCATGTAGAGATGTCATTTCCTTTCTATTAGGCGCATCCATGGGATGGAGGGAGTATGTTGCCTAATTTAGGGATAGTATTGGTAACTTCACTTTTTTTTTTTAACTAGATATAGAACGAGACGCTTATTTCAGGATGGATAAAAATGCAAATTAGAAACAATGTAAATGGGATGAAGTGAGTTAAGAAACAGTCCCACCAAGTACTGACAAGCCAACAATTGTGCACAAAGTGAGAATGTGAGACGTCTAGAGGTATAACCCGTACCTTGAATCAAAGGTTATGCCGTTTCAAGCGTAACTAAGCTGCCACATTGACTATTAATCTAAGCTTCTGCTAGCTATCTTTGTATCGAATTGAATATACCTCAATACCTGAATCACAAACCGGAAAAGTAATTAGAATATCAGAAGATTCACCACAACAAAGTAAGATGAAGGAAGAACTTCCAGAGAGTATCGTACTTGAAAGAATCCAAGAAAAGGCCCAATGTCAGTCCAGCTTTCCAGTAATTAAACCAAACAACGAGGCTTCTTATACCGTTAGGTGAAGAAATAGAAATTTTATACATAAGAGCTCCGATACCCTCCACCACAGCAACTGCCACACCAGCAGACAAAATGTCCCAATCGCCTGTTTGCCCAATGAAAGTAGCAAATGCAGTCGCACAATAGAAACCCACTAAAAAGAAAAGAAGCTTTCTAGGAAGGTCCTTTTTAAGTTCCTTAATTCTTGCATCCAGCCTTCTCTGTAGAGACTTAATTGTTTTAAGTAACCGAGTTCTTCCATCACCGCTATTGGTGAGAGGATCAAATCCTGCACCATCTGCACTGCTCTTAAGTGACCAGTCCAACCTCCTGACATTAAAATCCTTCCATCAGGCAAAATAAGGAGAAGAAACATTCACAATGAGAATTTTGTTACACAAGCAGTGCACTAGTTTTTAACATCGTAGATCTGTACTGAAACCTTACAGATGCAGATAGCTGTTCTCTTATCGCATATATTATCCCTCTAACCAATATATTGCGAGTCTTCTTGTAATCAATTATAGGGGGTATTGACATTAGCTTAAGTGAGTCAAAGCCAAAATTGACAAGAGTATTATTTTAAACTATACGGGATTAATACACTTTGTATAAGAGTATATATTAATTTCCTATCAGCGTAATGGAATCATTTACAGCAAACCCATATCAGCTCTTATTTCGGTGTAAAAGGGGCTTTCGGATCCTGGGTGTGGCATGAGTACCACCTCCAGCAAGCTAGACAACTAAACTAGAAAGCCCATTTTGATCTGCCAGCTAAACTAGCAAGCCTATTTTGGTTCTTAATCAAACCA
Organism: Silene latifolia; assembly: GCF_048544455.1. NCBI lineage: Eukaryota > Viridiplantae > Streptophyta > Magnoliopsida > Caryophyllales > Caryophyllaceae > Silene > Silene latifolia. The sequence goes on along the minus strand of NC_133533.1, from coordinate 26,396,026 downwards.
TCATACAAGAAAAAAAATTCTCTTTGAATTGAGAAAGCCTAAAACCTCAGCTAAATTGAATGTAAAATTGTGTTCTTGTTTATAGTCAATACACCTTCCATGCAAACCATATCCTATGAAATAATGGTAGAGCTTGTGAGAGATATATGGTGTTATGGACTTATGGCACGGTATGCCAAAGTTTCATACAACTTGACTGCTTACCCTGACTTCAGTGTTTTCGTAGCTGAAATTGAATAAGCATCTCAGCCGATGGAAGGACCAAGTATGTATTCACAGTATCGTGTAAGCAAATTCACGAATGGCAAGTAGTTTCTAGATTAGAAGGTTATCCTTAGCTCGTCCGAATCATCGCCCAATTTTCTTTTGTTTTAACCACCATTACCCCGTAAAAAGTTCCCCAGATCCAAGCAAGCCCTAAACGGCCGACTTAGAGAAAATGAAAGATCCATATGGATCAACCAAACAATGAAAAACGGGGAAATTTTTGCAGGTGGAAGAGAGTATAAACAGTAATTTTAAAAGTTGTTACGATTGCTCAATTAACACATACCTCCTATTACCAAGCAAACTTAGCTCATTCACTTGAATAAAAGGTAGCTTAGCACAACCACTCCATCCATAGAAAAACGCCGCCCTATGAAGCAAAAGCAAATCAATTTTTGTGAGCAAAAATCTTAAAACTGAAATCTTTGTAGACGAAGACCTTATATATATTTTGGATAGAGAGGTAACCTAATTCCAAATGTCAATACCATGGACAGCCCGAGCAACTCGGCATCCAATCTGAAAACAACATAAGACATATCACTTCTCCAATATCCTTACCCTCATCAAATTCCCCATTACACATCAAAGTTCTCGACTTTATGGCCGTGCCTTCAACATCGACATATCAGCATCTACCCATATAATGTAAAAGACATTACAGCCAGGTACAATTACGGTTTTCCCATAAGCACCAAAAAATTATGCAAGTCAACCTACTCTTCACAGATGTGCGGGCGCAAAACTAAGATTATCACAACTATGACAGCAACAACATTACCCCAATACCTCAATGGCTCCCCCAAATTGCGAGGTAAGGGGGTTCAGATGAACGCGCCTATATCAACACAAAGAGACTGTTTCCGAATGACGCAGTATGAAAATTTCGTCGAAAACTATGATTCTGACAGCCAGATAAAAATAATCCAGCAAAAAAAATTGGACACAGTGATGAAATTTAACTGAAATTAACAAAACTAGAAACACTTGCAATGTTACTCTATACTAAAAAAATCAAAACAGAAACAATGGCAAAAATGGGAAAAGAGTAAATTGGATTTAATAAATAGTAGCAACAATTAGAATAAATACCTATTATTCAAACATAAGAAAACCCATTTCTCTGGTGACTTCTTCAATGGGTTGATAATGGTGGAGGAGGAGATTATCTAATGCCTGGGGATATAGCTTGTGATTTGTGAAGAGGAGCTATCGCTCTTTTGTTTTCTTGGTTTTGGTCTCCCGACTCTCCCCTCTTTTTTTTTTTTGGGCCGGGTCTATTTCGGATTTGTAATTATACGGACAAGGTTTATACGGATTTTTGATCGTTTTCAGAAACGGTTCATGAAGAGGAGCTCTTGCTCTTTTGTTTTCTCGGTTTTGGTCTCCCGACTCCCCCCTCATTTTTTTTGGGTCGGTCTATTTCAGATTTGTAATTATACGGACCAGGTTTATACGGGTTTTCGATCGTTTTCAAAAACGGTTCAAATTGACGTCTTTTTTCAAATGATTGTTTTGTCTAATATATTCAATATCGCAATATTATACGAAGTATTGGATTGATGAGCTACACGTCCATGACAAACAATGACTATATTTATATGGTAATTATTTGATTAATCATGTGGTAAAACTATATTTTAAAAAAAATACAAGCATGCTTTATTTCAAAATTTCAAAATTTTTGATATTTTTTTAATTTATATTAGTTTCATTTGCTTTAAATACAATACACTAGTTTTAAACCCGCGTACTACGCGGGGCTGTTTTAAAAAATTGTAATATTTAATTGGTTATAAAAAATTACGACATAATTACATAGTTTCTTTAAGTAGATCGGTTAAAACTTTATTTCACCTGACTGACCCGTTTATCAAGGTATAAGCTCGTAGAACCTGTCCGAAGCCAGTAACCTGAAACAACCCAAAGTGGTGATGATTCGGTAATATAGAGATAGTAACCTCACAACCTGATATCATTTTGAAGATAATATGTGAAAATATAAGACTTGTATATATTATTTATGCGTTACATTGCAATTTCTTCAACTCAACGTTTATGTGAAAGGAGTTCGAAAACTTTACATCAAAAGTCAAATTTTAGAGCAAATTTAAACCTTTTTTTTATTAAAGTATAAGTGTATAAGTTAATAAAAGAAGAATGTTAACCAAAATACCGTTATTTGCCTTCAACCCATAATTAGTCCCATCTATATCGCCCACCCTACCACAACCTCATCAATCATCACTGTACTGCCAATTTCGACCTCCACCCCTACTGCATGAGTGAGCATGACACTCATCCCCCGCCGCCAACCACATAACTTCCCCACTCCATCACAAAACCCTCACCACACTTTCATCAAATCCTCCATCAATCCATCTAAAATATCTCGAAATAGCCTAATTAGTGTAACCCATTTGAGTTTCAATAAGAAATTTGAAGTTTAATAAGGGAGTTTGTTTTCTCCTAGGTAGACAACAATAAATTAATGATCAAATTTATAACAGCACCATATCAAGCTAATTCATTTTTGTTTCTATTATCAAAGAAATTTACTTATTGTCTTTTTTTTTCTTCTTTATGGATTTGTTTTAGTTACGGATGACATTTTTACTTGTGCTTGTTTTTAAACATCTTTAATTTCCACCGAATCAAATAAAATATATAAAAGAAAAACATATAGAAATGGATGAAAAGCTTGTATAAATCAACGGTGAGTCAAGTGAAGTTGCATAACCCATCATTAGTTAAGCACCTTGTTCTCTCTCTCTCTCTTTTTTTTTTAAAAAACAATTTACACGTTACAACTAAACTACCATATTTACTACTCTATAATAAATTAATTTACATTTCAGACTCTTCACGTAAATATTTATTTGAAATACATTATGAGATGAAATAAAATTCTAATTTTTGTTGGACTTAAACACTACTCCCTTTTCTTCTATCCCGTTTCATCAATCACTCCCTCCGTCCTGGTCAATTGTTGTCTTTTTGTTTTGGCACAAAGACCCAGGAAAGAGGAAGGACCAATTACTAAATGACAAGTGGCACAAATTGAGTGTGAATGATCAAATTGTTCATCATGTTCATTCTTAAAATAGAAAGGACAACAATTCACTTAGACATCCTAATATGAAAAATGACAATAAATGACCGGGACAGAGGGAGTATTAAATATATGTGAGGCTCCCCGCTCATTGGTGATGAATGAATGTTATAAGTTTCATTTCATTTTTTGTTTGGTCAAATGAAGTGCACTTAGTAGCATTATAATAGAGGAGATGGGGAATTCAAACCAGGGCCGTCTCAGAGTTTTCGGGGCCCCTGTGCGAAATCTAAAGATGGGGTCCTATATAACATTTTACGAAACTGTTTTTATAAAAACAATGAAAAAAAAAGACATAAATGTTTGTATTGGGTTTTGAACTTGAGTCTTGTGTTTAAAAATCTACTTACTAACCACCAAGACATTACCTTTCAATGTGTTTTTAAAGGCCCAAAGTTTATTTATCCTTATTTTACTTTGGTTTTAAAATTTTAAAATTTTGGGGCGCACTGTGTCACTGTGGCACGCCCCCAAACGCCCCGATTCAAACCTATGACCTGTTATCCTCAATACCCCATCTTAACCGCTAACAATTAGAGCCATACCAATGTATTTTTCTTTCTTTCAGATCTATTTGTATACTCATTGATCCTATCTTTGCAGAAATCAAAGCAAACAACTATGTATAAAATACCTTGTTGTAAACAAAAAAAAAAAAAAAAAGAGTAAGAAATACTTGGTAGCTTATGGTCGTTATGAATTAGCTGCAAACACGAAAAGGAATATAAGATTGTTATTATGATATTCGCTCGTATATATTGGAAAGTAGAAAATTTAAATATAGATGGAAGTAGTAGAAATATATTAGTATTATATCTCCACTCCAATTGAACCGTTGACTTTGGTAGTCGTATAGTTTGTACTCAATTTACTCGTTGTTATCAGATTCATTGGCCTTTAAAAACTCTTAGTTTAAAGATGTTCATTGGCCATTTTATTTTCAGTTATTGCATATATCTTTGAAATTGCAGTCCATTTAAGCCTTTGAGGTAAAACGGGGATGTGTGGAGTGGGTAAATTATTACCAAAACGTGTAATAGGTAACCTTGTCATTTGCCAAAGTAGTATTATATATAAGTATATCAATAGTTCCTAAGATCTTGACATGATCATCATATTTTGTTCATTTAACTTTTTTTTTCGAGACAAAACCGGGGAGTATATTATTTCAAATCAATCTCCGTCAAAGGCAAAGCCGTTAGTGGAAAGTCCGAAATATAAATAAGGTTTTCTCCAAAAGATCTTCATAAATTAGTAATATTATGCACAACCGTATTAGTGTATACTCCCGCTTGACATAAGTACAATCAAAAGATTCAAAAAACTGAGACAACTTAGTCACATGATTCACATCTTCCATAAGCAAACCGTATGACCCTTTATTTAGCTTTCTCTTCACCGTTGGAGTCATAATCTCAGGGAGTCACTTTCCCGCCTAACACACATCGGCCCCAATGAAAACGAAAATGCAAATTTAACCTCCACTTAGACGACCATGAAATATGATAGAAATGCGTTAACACTACAATTTCTCATGGTACATTTTTGTAAATCTTTCTTTTTGTAGATTCTTAATGTATACATTAAAAAAATCGTTTCAAATATTATATGGTGAATCATAAAAATGTGGATCTCATATGAAAATGGGATTCACCCAAATGCTTAATAAAGTCGCGAAATGTAACGCTCCAATACAAAAATCAACATCGACAACTTACTGAACCTTGACTCATTAGATTGAATTTGGAGCCCCGATGTGCATCCTCTTGGATACGCACAAATGCATAGTTTTTCCAGTAAAATTAAAATCAGTAAAACTTTGCCTTATTATAGCCACCTCCCGAAATCTATTGTCACTATGCCACTTTTCATTTTATCCACCTGAGCCAGTATTTGGTAAGACAATCTCATACTTCGTAGTATTAAGAATAGTCTGAACAAATTATAAGACGGAGTATTAACGCACTGATTGATGGGCGTATTTCACCACACGACAAGCTCAACATATTGAAGCGAAGGTCAAAGGTATCCACAAAGAAAGTCAACGACTTAGACAACCTTAGCCGATACAATCCATCGGCTGTCACACCTGGTCTCGGCCAGGCAACTAGCCAAATGAGACACATATCCGCGTACTCATATCCAAGACCCTCGGCGAGCCTCCCACAGTCCATCGGCCGAGGGTACAAATGTCTTTCCACCTAATGAGCCACTTGGCCACTTTGCCACTACGTGACAAAAGGTGAAAGCCTATAAATACTCCTCAACCTTCATTGAGGAGAGGATCCACAAATTAACCTAATAACCACTATTCATCTGGTAATATCTTCCTTATCTCTCTACAATACACTCTTAGCCAAGTAACAACAACTTACCTCTCTAAGTTTACTGACTTGAGCGTCGGAGTGAGTACGCTCGGCCAAAGCCGAGCCCTCAGTTTGTTCATCGTTTCAGGAGACCGCAGGAAGGATTATAGCAAGGACATCATTCTTCTAGCTACGAGTGGTATCAAACATCTGCTCTGGATTTACACCCGGAACAATTGGCGCCGTCTGTGGGGAAGACACTAGAAGCTAGTTATATGAATCATAAAAATCTCATACTTGTCGATGTTGATTTTTGTATTGGAGCGTTACATTTCGCGACTTTATTAAGCATTTGGGTGAATCCCATTTTCATATGAGAGCCAGTATTTGGTAAGACAATCTCATACTTCGTAGTATTAAGAATAGTCTGAACAAATTATAAGACGGAGTATTAACGCACTGATTGATGGGGCATATTCTGCACCGCTGACCAAGTCAACATATTGAGCAAGGTCAAAGGTATCCACAGCAAAGTCAACGACTTAGACAGCCTAGCCGATACAATCCATCGGCCTGTCACCTGGGTCTCGGCCAGGCAACTAGCCAGCCGAGACACATATCCGCGTACTCATATCCAAGACCCTCGGCGAGCCTCCCACAGGTCCATCGGCCGAGGGTACAACGGTCTTTCCACCTAATGAGCCACTTGGCCACTTGGCCACTACGTGACAAAAGGTGAATGCCTATAAATACTCCTCAACCTTCATTGAGGAAAGGATCCACAAATGGACCTAATAACCACTATTCATCTGGTAATATCTTCCTTATCTCTCTACAATACACTCTTAGCCAAGTAACAACAACTTACCTCTCTAAGTTTACTGACTTGAGCGTCGGAGTGAGTACGCTCGGCCAAAGCCGAGCCCTCAGTTTGTTCATCGTTTCAGGAGACCGCAGGAAGGATTATAGCAAGGACATCATTCTTCTAGCTACGAGTGGTATCAAACATCTGCTCTGGATTTACACCCGGAACAATTGGCGCCGTCTGTGGGGAAGACACTAGAAGCTAGTCATATTCATTCCCAAACAACAAAAACAAAAACACAAGAAAAAACCCACCCCAAAAGCTGAGAAGATGTCAAAACAGCAAATAGTCGTGACCGACGAAGCCGAACTACACCAAGATGATACATTTCACCATTCTGGAGTATTGCAACCCTCCACCGGCGGAGTAATCCAACCAGAATTCGGAATGCCGATAACACCGGATACACCGCCGCCAGTCAACTAGGTCACCATCATGGGACAGGTGGTGGATGTAGCAAAACTGAAGACACTCCTGGACCTAATTGGGAGTACGCCAACTCAAGCCGTCACGCCGACAGGAGCGACGGAAGCCATCCAAGAAACCAGGGCCCAAAACGTGACTCCGAAAAACTTGAACGGAGCACTGGGAGAAGCTGACCTCATCAAGACGCCGGAGGAGCCCAAGGTGGTTGTGGTAAACATAAGTCCTTCTCGCACTCGGGAGAGGACAGCGTCGCCGCAACACCTACGAGGCACACCCCGGAGGAACCAAAGAAGCCCGACTCAGGAGAGTCGGAGAAGAAGCCCAAGTCGCAGAAGGAGTCCTTCCCGCTACGAGGAGAGGAGCCGGACCAGGAATGCAAGGAGTCGGTCGCCGCGTGTCATTCGACACGTGGTCAAGCAGCCACTCAGTGATTATGTCCTTAACACCGCCGTGCCAACCAAGCTGAAATTGCCGGCATTTACATACAAAGGAGATAGCGACCCAACCGACCACGCTGAGGCCTTCGAGTCTTACATGTCGGTGTGGGAACAGCCCGACGAGGTCTGGTGCCGAGTTTTCCCGACAACTCTGCATGGGATGGCTCAGAATTGGTACAAGGGACTCCCCGAGGGTTCGATATACTGTTTCGCCGACCTAAAGGACGCGTTCTTAGCCCAATACTCTTGCAACAAGAGGAGGGCCGTGGAGACATCGGACCTCTTGACTATCAAGCAGGAAGAGGGCGAGTCTCTACGAAGCTATGTGAAAAGGTTCGACGGCAGGGTACAACAGATTCGAGAGATCAACCCCGAATTGGCGGCTTTCGCGCTAATGAAGGGCTTCCCGGAGGGGAACTTAAAAGACGAGCTCATCAAGCACGGAGGCCTGGGCCTGGATGCCGCCAGGAAGATGACCGACCAGGCCATCAGAGTAGAAGACTACCACGAGACCTGGGTAGGCCCCAGCGAGACTGAGCCCTCAGAAAAGAGGAACCACCGGGAGGACGGCCCGGACGGAAGACGCCGTGACGACAATAGGTCACGGTCCGATAGGTCCACAAGGAAACAGAACTCGGCGGGCGCCGGGGGGAGTTCGGCACCATACTATCGAAAGCAGTACAATGATCACACCCCCCTGGTCGTATCCGCCGCAGAAGTCTTCGCCATGAGCAAAAGCGAAGGTCAGAAGTGGGAAAGGCCCCCTAAGCCGAGGGGCGACGGCGACACAAGCCAATACTGCGAGTACCATGGCTGCACCGGCCACTTAACAAACGATTGCCGACATCTGAAAAATGCCATTGAGGAACTGATCCGAACGGGAAGCCTAGGCAGATATATTGCCGGAGGCCGAAGAACAGATGCCGGCGGATCGACTAAGAAGCCCGTCTCAGAACGGAAAGGAGTAATCAATATCGTCATCGGGGGCAACGAGAACGGCGAGTCCACTCGTAGGTACAAACGGCACCTGAACGAGCTATATCAGGCCATCAACTTTGTGCCCAACTTAGCAACCCCCGCTTCCAACATCCCCGATATGACCATCGGGAAGAAGGATTACGAAGGAATCGTCGCTCCTCACAGCGACCCACTTACAGTCCACCTGGACATAGCCAACCACTTGGTGAAGAGGTGCCTAATTGACACAGGCGCTTACACAAATATTATGTACGGAGAATGCTTTCTTAGCCTCGGTCTGAAGGTTGAAGACTTGACCCCCTGCACCAGCCCGTTGTACAGCTTCTCTGGGGCCGGCATGGTACCCTTGGGGTCAATCAGGCTGCCAGTAATGTTCGGGGAGCGAGGCACAGCCAGGAACGTTATATCCGAATTCGTGGTCATTGACGGTTCATCCGCCTACAACGTCCTCATAGGCCGAAACACCCTGAGTGAGGCTGACGCGGTGATATCCATCCGGGCTCTGACATTGATGTATGTCTTGGACCGGGGGGAAGCGCATAAACTCACCTCGAAGAACGAGAACGACGAGGTGGTGAATATCCAAGCATCCGCCAGAGGGTGCAACCTGCAATCCTTCAAGACGGCGAAGAAATCAGAAAAGAGGAAAAGCCCATCCTTACGACAGGATGGCAAACCCATTGATACCACCGTCGGCATGGTAGAGGGAGCGGAGACCGAGGAAGTAGAGATTGACCCGGCCGCACCGTCGTGACTATCGGCGTCGACACGGAACCAAAGTTCGAGCCGCTCTCCTAGATCTCGCTAAGGGAAAGCAAAGACGTCTTCGCCTACTCGGCCGAGAGATGCCGGCGTGAGCCGGAGGTAATCATTCACAAGCTAAACGTACTCCCCACCGCTCGCCCTGTCAAGCAAAGGATGAGAAACTCCTCAGCCGAGAAAGATGACGCCATCAAATCCGAGGTAGATAAATTACTAGAAGCAGGCTTCATCATGCCTTGTACTTATCCTGAGTGGTTAGCCAACGTCGTGATGGTGAAGAAGTCATCGGGGGCATGGAGAATGTGCGTAGATTTTACCAACCTTAATAAAGCATGCCCCAAGGATTGCTACCCTTTGCCTCGGATAGATAGCTTAATCGACGCCACGGCAGGCTACCCCATGCTGAGCCTGCTAGACGCCTTCTCGGGATATCACCAGGTATTCATGGATGAGGAGGACATGCCTAAATGCGCATTCATCACCGCGAACGGCACATACATGTACAAAATGATGCCGTTTGGTTTGAAAAACGCGGTCAACGTACACCGACTGGTGGACAAAGTATTCCAAAGTCAAAAAGGGCGAAACATCGAGGCTTACGTCGACAACGCTATTGTGAAAAGCAAGTCCGACAGCGAGCACTTGGCCGACTTACGGGAAACATTCTGTTCACTAAGGAAGTACAAGATGAAGCTCAACCCAATGAAGTGCAACTTCGGTGTCCGGCGAGTAAATTCCTCGGTGTACTCGTCGGTGCGAGGCATTGATGCCAATCCGATAAAGTCCAAGCAATCTTAAACCGCTGGAACCAAGGAACCGAAAAGAGGTTATGGTATCGACCGGAGAATGGCGGCTCTCGCCGTTTCATCTCTCGATCGGCCGACAAGAGCACCCCATTCTTCAAAGTGTTAAAGGGGAATAAAGACTTGGTGGGGGAAGAACAGAGCACACTTTCAAACAACTAAAAGCTCATCTTCGGACCCTCCCGACTGGCCCGGCCGATGCTAGGGGAGACGCTATACCTATACATAGCAGTTACCTCGGCCACGGTCAGCGCCGTGATCATCAGGGAAGAAGACAAACAGCAACATCCAATCTACTTTGTCAGCCACACACTGTTGCCAGCCGAAAGGAATTACCCGCTGATTGAAAAAGCGGCTTTCGCCGTCGTCATTGCCGCAAGGAAGTTAAAACCCTACTTCGATGCCCATCCCGTGACGGTCCTAACCGACCAGCCATTGGAGAAAGCACTGGAAAAATTTGAACAATCCGGCAGACTCGTCAAGTGGGCGGTGGAGCTATCCGGCTTCGGCATTGAATACAAACCAAGGCCTTCGATAAAGGGGCAAGCACTTGCAGATTTCCTGGCCGAGTGCACATATCAAGAAGAGATACACCCCGGTGTATGGGAGGTATTCACCGACGGGTCCTCCACAACAAACAGCGCAGGCGCCGGCATCCTTATCATCAGCCCAAACGGGGACGAGTTTGAATACGCTTTGAAGTTCACCTTCCCGGCCTCAAACAACGAATCCGAATACGAAGCGTGATGATAACGGGGGTCGAACTAGCCAGGGCACGCCGGAGCGAACACATTGTGTTGAAGACAGGACTCACTATTGGTTACCAACCAAATCGGAGGAGAGTTCGAGGCGCGAGACGATGGGATGGTCGATACACTGAAAGGGTAAAAGCCGACACAAAGAAAAATTGAAGTTTTTCAAAATTCAGTGCATCCCCAGGTCCGAGAACAACCGGGCCGACGCTCTCTCCAAACTTGCCAGCTCAACCATCAAGAACATCCGCCGAACCGTGCTGGTAGATATCAGGAATACGAAGAGTATCATCGAGGACGTCGGCATGATGGGCAACGTAGAGACCGAGACAACGTGGATGACTCCGATAATGAAATACAAGCTCACAAGTGAGTTCTTGGGATAACCGCAATCTCTCGGCTAAGCTCAAAAGGATCGCCGCCAGGTACTTGGTATTCGAAGGGGAACGTACGGAAGGTCCGTAATAAGACCACTCTTGAAATGTGTCGGTCCAACCGACGCAGCTAATCTTGACAGAGATCCACGAGGGCATATGCGGACACCACATGGGGGCACGAACGCTAGCCCACAAAGCTCTCCGAGCCGGCTACTTCTGCCCACCATGCTTCGGACTCCGAACGAAGACCAAGAAATGCGCAACCGCGGATGCACGCCCGGTGATACACGCTCCTTCCCGAGACCTGCAACCGGTGCTTAGCCCCCTCCCTTTCGCACAGTGGGGGATGGACATGCTAGGGCCATTTCCAACGGCCTCCGGAGGAAGAAAGTTCTTGATCGTCGCCGTTGATTACTTCACCAAATGGGTTGAAGCTGTAGCGATGACACGGCGAAGACCACAAACCGTCGAAAGGTAATCTGGGAAAATGTTATTACCCGTTTCGGATTGCCCCAAGTCATGGTGTTCGACCACGGCCGAGAATTTTGGAGTGACCTGATAATGAACTGGTTAGAAGAGCTTGGCATCAAGTACGCATTCTCCTCCGTCTGCCACCCACGAGAAACGGACAAAGGAGGAGGCAGCCAATAAAACGATCCTCAACGGTTTGAAGAAGACAGTGGAAGACCTTAAAGGAAGGTGGGCCGATGAACTACCCGGCGTCCTATGGTCCCTACGAACCACGGAGAAAGAAGCAACGGGGTACTCCCCTTTCCACTTAGTCTATGGATCCGGCGCGTCCTACCAATTGAAGCAACGGTGCCAACATTCAGAACGGCTACCTTTAACCTAGTCGAAAATGAGGAAGGCCTTAAAGCCTCCCTAGATCTGGTCGAAGAAAGCCGGGATACAAAGACGCCTCAACTTGGCAGTATACCAAAATCGTATGAGAAGAGCCTACAACCGAAGAGTCCACAAAAGGGACTTAAAAGTAGGAGACCTAGTCCTAAGAAAGTCGGCCGCCACCAACAAAGGAAATATTCACGGTAAACTGACGGCCAACGGGAGGGTCCCTACAAGGTGGTTGAAGAAATGAGGCCGGGTACATACCGGCTGACAGACATGGAGGGGGTGCCTTTGATTAGCCATTGGAACACCGACAACTTGAGAAAGTACTTTGTGTAGCGGCGGAGGTGTCAAAACCCAATGTGGACACCCCAACGCGTGATCTTAAATAAAGAAACAACCAAGTTTTTCTTCCAAGTGCTTGTCCCCTCCATAGTTGCCACCCAAAGAGAAGAATTGCTGCCGAGCCATAACCCCGTTACCTTGGCAATTGGCCGAGAGCGACGGGGACACAATGACCGGTACGCCAGAAGAATTGCTGCCGAGCCATAACCCCGTTACCTTGGCAATTGGCCGAGAGCGACGGGGACACAATGACCGTGCGCCAGGAAGAATTCTTTGTTAGAGCCATAACCCCGTTACCTTGGCACTTGGCCGAGAGCGACGGGGACACAATGACCGTGCGCCAGAAGAATTGCTTCTTGCGAGCCATAACCCCGTTACCTTGGCAATTGGCCGAGAGCGACGGGGACACAATGACCGGTGCGCCGAAGAATTCTTCTGCCGAGCCATAACCCCGTTACCTTGGCAATTGGCCGAGAGCGACGGGGACACAATGACCGGTGCGCCGGAAGAATTGCTTTGTAGAGCCATAACCCCGTTACCTTGGCAATTGGCCGAGAGCGACGGGGACACAATGACCGTGACGCCGAAAGAATTGCTTTTAGAGCCATAACCCCGTTACCTTGGCAATTGGCCGAGAGCGACGGGGACACAATGACCGTACGCTAGAAGAATTCTTGCTTGAGCCATAACCCCGTTACCTTGGCAATTGGCGAGAGCGACGGGGACACAATGACCGGTGCGCCGGAAGAATTGCTGCCGAGCCATAACCCCCAGTTACCTTGGCAATTGGCCGAGAGCGACGGGGACACAATGACCGTTACGCTAGAAGAATTGTTGCCGAGCCATAACCCCGTTACCTTGGCAATTGGCCGAGAGCGACGGGGACACAATGACCGTACGCCGGAAGAATTCTTTGAGCCATAACCCCGTTACCTTGGCAATTGGCCGAGAGCGACGGGGACACAATGACCGGTACGCTAGAAGAATTGCTGCCGAGCCATAACCCCGTTACCTTGACAATTGGTCGAGAGCGACGGGGACACAATGACCGTACGCCGGAAGAATTCTTTGCGCCGAGCCATAACCCCGTTACCTTGGCAATTGGCCGAGAGCGACGGGGACACAATGACCGGTACGCTAGAAGAATTGCTGCCGAGCCATAACCCCGTTACCTTGGCAATTGGCCGAGAGCGATGGGGACACAATGACCGGTGCGCCAGAAGAATTGCTGCCGAGCCATAACCCCGTTACCTTGGCAATTGGCCGAGAGCGACGGGGACACAATGACCGGTACGCTAGAAGAATTGTTATCAAGCCGTAACCCCGATTACCTCGGCAACTCGCCGAGAGCGACGGGGATACATCGGGCAATACATCAAAGACGTTACGCGGTTGAGATATGCATTCAAACTACCTCGGCCATACCAAAGGTAAAAACGAAGACACTCAATTAAATAACGCAAAAAGACAAACCAAGGTGCTTGATCAATGCCTCGGCCAAGCCAAAGGCCAATAGGACAAACTTTGTTGAAAGAACTTAAGGAAGAATACAGACGACGGCCGTCCCCATAGGGGTAAGCCTAAACACAACCTACCAAGAAAGTTTTTACAAACAAGGAAAAGAAAAGCAAAAGATTACAAGCATATCAATTGAAGCGCCAAAAGATGGCAGGGAGGAAAGGCTCAATAGTTGGCCCCCGAACAGCTAAGGCTATCCGAGATGCCGGGTGAGTCTGGTGACGACCGCCCGTCTCCCTATGCCTGTTGCTGCACTCCATCGGTAGCAGCAGCATTTTCGGTGGCCGGCTCTGAAGAAGGCCCGACATTTTCGAGCGCCTTTAGCCTTGCGTCCTCCCTCACCTTTGCATCAGAGGCCGCCTTCTCCGCAGCCGCTGCTTCCGCGCTTCAAAGAATCTCATCCAGATCTCGTCAAACTTGTCCCACGGGAAGGAACCGTCGGTAACAAGCCTTCTGATTGCCTCCTTGGCCGCCTCCTCGGCCTGATCCCGGAACTGAACGCACATCTTAGGGAGGAGATCATCTTGGAGCATCTCAACATCCTTCTCCTTTTGAGCAAGGATAGCCTGCGTGTCCCTGAGCACCTCCGCCTGCTTCTGGAACCGATCCTCCCACTCGTCCCTTTTGGCAACCGCAGCATCGTAGGCGCCCTTATACCTGTCCCGCTCATCCATCATCTTGGCCATGGCGCCGTCAGCATCCTCAACTTTGGCCCTCTCGGCCTTCAGCAGTTTCTCAGCCTCCTCCGCACGCTTCTCGGCAGCACGAAGATCCAGCCTAGCCTTCCCGGCTTCCCCTCTCGCAGCAGAGAGATCAAGCTTGAGCTTTGCAGTCAGTGGCCCAGATTGGGCCACGGCCTTTTCCTGCTCCTTAACGAGGGAGCCGGCTAGACGGATCCACTTCCCCAACCTCTTGTATATCCTCTCACCTTCTGCCACGAGCTCGGTGGGAGTAGCCTCTGGGTAAGGAATCAACGGTGACATTCCCATCACCCGTCGTCTCAATCGCCTTCTCGGTCGCTTCCCCGCTGCCGATCGGTGAGAACGCCGGCTGCCGATGATGGATCTACAAAAAATTTACACAGAGCATCCATGTCGCCGTGCATGGACACATCAGAAAGTCTGTCATCAGGAACGTCCAATGAACCGGCTAAATCCGAACCGCAGGTTAGATCCGTACCAGTTTGGACCCTCTTTTTTGGAGGGCTGGTGGAGGCAGGTTTCTCCCCGGCAGCGGTGGGGGCAGACGGTGGGTCTTTCCTCTTCTTCGGAGAAGGGACCTTAGCAACGGTCACCTGCTCCTCAGTAATGTTGATCACCTCCACATGATCCTTTTGGACCACCGGGGTGATAGAGGGAGTTGGCGTTGAAACCGCCGCCGACTTGGACGCCGCCTTTTTCGACCTCTTCGGCACGCCTCCAAGAACCCGCGCCCGGGCCGTCTCCCGATCCAACCCCCTCGCCTGCTTTTCCATAACTTCGTTGGGGGCTAGCCTACGATCCTTCGAATCAGCCGTAGGATGCCGGTTGACAACCTTCCCGTCCTTATCAAGCCCTAGCCTCTTCAAGTCCTTCTCAGACAGATCCCGCCCAAACCGATCTGCAAGAAATCAAACAAAGGTTACATAAAGGAAGTAAAACAAGGCTCTGAAAAAGGAACATAACAAGCAAAGGTGGGCCTCACACCGACCCCACTCACCCCAGCTGAGGGCCGGTATGAGGCCGACGCGGCATAACAGCTCATCCTGAAGAATAATCTGAGTCGGGGGCAGCCATCCCTCCTCAGCATCAAATAGCCGCATTGCCCGCTCCTCATCCGAGGTAAGAGAGACAAACGAAGCGTCCATCTTAACCTTGCTACCCTGGGAGACGTGTCTCTCATACTCTTCCCGGGTCTCACACCGTAAGTAAGTAACGGGGCTCGGAAAGACCGAGGCAATGGGTAGTCCTCCGGCACTCGGACGTACACCCATCGCCCCCGGTCCTTGCAAGAGGTAAGCTTGTTCGCGGTGACATAGCACCGCTCCGTCTCTGCTGTACCACCCCACTTTGCCAGATTTTGACGGCCGAAGACTATGGAGGCGACGAAACAAGTTAACTGACGGGACCTCCCCCCTAAAGAGACAGATCCATACAAAGCTGACTATCGTCCTCATGGCCAACGGATGCAGTTGAGCCACGACAACGTTCATAGCCTTGACGATGGCCATGACGTGTTCATTCAAAGGAAACCGGAGCCCATACTCCAGATGCCTAATGTGCACGCCGATATGACCCGGGGGAGGACAGCAGACCGCCTGACCCTTCTTAGGGATAACAATTTTATACCCCTCACCGAAGAAGAAATGATCTCCGAAAAGAGTCTCTCCGGAGCTGCTTGCGAATTTACTCGTAAACGCACGGTCGAGGCCAGTCGTGCAAGCCTCACCATGATCCGAGATAGCCGTCCTTCCACCATCAACGGGAGCCCTCTCATCCTCATCATCCAACTCCTCCACAAGGGGCAAATCAGCTACGGGAGAAGGAGACCTAGGACCCCAGTGTCTTAACGGGACGGCCTCTAGCACCCCCTCCTCGTCGGGATGCGGCGGGGAACCCCCCGGCGCAGAAACACTAGTCCCGGCGTCAACAGAAGACATGTTCACAACAAATCACTAACGAAATAAAAGAAAATGTGTTTGATTTACCTTGAAGAAACACACTCGCCGGATCGAAGACCGAAGATTTGAGGAAGAGAAAGCCCTTGAAAGTTTAGAGAGATGAAGATTTTGGGAGAAAATTTTCGAAAATTTTAGGAAATGAAAGTAATGGCCAAAATCACGAAATAAACTGCCCTATTTATAGGGAAAAGCCCACAAAGAAGGACCAATCAGGGCACAGCCCATGAAGCGTCAACCAATCAGCGAGCAGACACGTGTCGGACATGCAACCACGGAATGTCAATCGTTGCAACAGTTAAATGTCAATCAATACTACAGTGACCAAGCGTATTCAACACGCCCGTTCACATCTATTCGCCTGTTCATCTCCCTCAGCAAATTCCTAAGTACCCGCTCTCCGCCGGCCACATGATCGACCAAGCCAGGAAGCACGTACGGCGGGGCGATCAAAAAACAACTGGCACTCTCAGCCCTGGTCTCGGCCGTCATCATCATTCTTTCCCACATCGGATACCCTTTACGCATCCATGTGGAGGGGGGATATGGTAGGCCTACGAATGATCAAGCCGATGCGTCAGAGGAAGCCGACGCAGAAAATTTTTGCAAAATACTTGCGCAGAATATACGCTCAACATACATCGGAGCCCATGCCACGGCATAGACTACGCTGGGGGCAAATTGATGGGGCATATTCTGCACCGCTGACCAAGTCAACATATTGAGCAAGGTCAAAGGTATCCACAGCAAAGTCAACGACTTAGACAGCCTAGCCGATACAATCCATCGGCCTGTCACCTGGGTCTCGGCCAGGCAACTAGCCAGCCGAGACACATATCCGCGTACTCATATCCAAGACCCTCGGCGAGCCTCCCACAGGTCCATCGGCCGAGGGTACAACGGTCTTTCCACCTAATGAGCCACTTGGCCACTTGGCCACTACGTGACAAAAAGGTGAATGCCTATAAATACTCCTCAACCTTCATTGAGGAAAGGATCCACAAATGGACCTAATAACCACTATTCATCTGGTAATATCTTCCTTATCTCTCTACAATACACTCTTAGCCAAGTAACAACAACTTACCTCTCTAAGTTTACTGACTTGAGCGTCGGAGTGAGTACGCTCGGCCAAAGCCGAGCCCTCAGTTTGTTCATCGTTTCAGGAGACCGCAGGAAGGATTATAGCAAGGACATCATTCTTCTAGCTACGAGTGGTATCAAACATCTGCTCTGGATTTACACCCGGAACACTGATAATTTAAAAAAAAAAGGAAAAAAATTGAAAAAGTAACCACCTCTTACGTGAGAGGTCTCATAATACTGTTATCGTGAGACCGCCCCATAGGAGATTTAGTGTATCAACATACAGAGTATAAATATTAAAAGCAAACCCTAAGGGGGCGTTTGGTATGGGAAAGGGTAAGAGAATGAAATCAAGAAAGGGTAAGAGAGGGAAATGAATGGGATCACCCATATTATACTTGGGTGTTTGGTTGACAATTAGAGGAAAAGGGAATTAAAAGCCAACATCCACGACCTCCACCACCATTACCCACCACCTGCCACCATTATCTACACCGACACCACCACAAGTAGCGGCACCGACGATCTTCCTCACGGTACCCCACGGCGAACCTAATCACCGCGCCTCACGATCTCAACAAACACCACAATCCCGACCCCAAACACTTTATTCATTCTAAAAAATCCACCACAACCCTTCGAAACCCCCCCCCCCCACCCCTTAAAACACCAGATCTGGTGTGGCCGGCGTCGGGCGGTTG
Source organism: Silene latifolia (assembly GCF_048544455.1). Lineage (NCBI taxonomy): Eukaryota > Viridiplantae > Streptophyta > Magnoliopsida > Caryophyllales > Caryophyllaceae > Silene > Silene latifolia. Next base: position 26,377,789 of record NC_133533.1, on the reverse strand, counting down.
CAGTGGTGTGGCCGAGGAAGGTGTTGGTGTTGGTTGGTGGGGTGGGAGAGTTACTGAAGGTGTTGGTGTGGTGTTTAGTGGTTGAGGATATGGGGTAGCGTGTACAGGCGGTGTCGCTGGTGGTGGTTGTGTCGGCGTCCCTGGTGGTGGTTGTGTCAGTGTGGTGGGTGTAGGGTGTAGGTGGCAGTGGTTGACGGTGTGAGAGGGTGTGGTGGGTGTTGGTGGGAGTGGTGGAAATAGGGAGTAGGAGGAAGAAGGGATTATGGGGTTATGGGCTTACCCAAGGGGGGGGAGGGGGGAGGGGTAAGGATGAGAATGGTTTGGGGGGGTATGTGTTACCCTTTCTTTGTGTCAAACAAACAACAACAAAAGGAATCAACCATTTTTATTCTCTTTCCCTTTCCTTATTCCCTCCAACCAAACGCCCCCTAAATATACGAACTATCAAAAGCAAAATGAATGATTATGAGAATTAGTGGATAAAAACACAATTACCGATATAAAACGATCAGAACTCAAAAGTAAATTCTATGCGGAGTACTCTTCACTCTTGGCAAAGCGAATTACATCTTATATCTTCCCATTTTGAAGCCAATGTCGTTCTTTGTCACGCATAATTATACCATAAAAGTATCAAATTAATAAGAACTAAAATCTTGTACATATTAGAGATTAAGTTAGATATAGAAAAAGAAGATCATTTCCTTATTAGATGAAGATTTTAAGGAGCACAATTATATTGATGGGATATAGTAATATAGGTTTCCATTTTTTTTATCAATTATTATCCTATAATAATTACGCTGATGGCATATACATTGTATCTACCCATATTTTTGTAGAATAAGGCTGAAATTATTTGCATTTGACACGTGGCAGAAGTCATCTACCGATGACATGTGGCAGATGGTTTCTGCTTTAATATAATATATGATATGATTCGGACGGTCGGGTTTTGACCCTAATTAATGTGCGGGTTATTTATCGAGTAGGGTCGCTTTCGGGTTATTTTCGAGCGGGTTTCCGAATTATTTTTGAGAGGGTTTTGCTTGATTTTCGGATATCATCCTCTAACAGGTTCGGAAAAAAAATCCTCTTGCTATCAGAAAACCGATGCAAATGTCTGATGTTATCCAAGGTTTTCAGGTCAACTAGGACACAGAATAATCAATCAATCAATCAATGTATATATATAAAAGAGAGTTTTTTCAGGCACCGCGAGAGACTCCAACTTTTTTAAACCACTTATTTACTTTAAAAATATTATAATGTAGAATTATATCTCAACAATTGTATATTTATCAAAACAAAAACAAATTTTATCTTATTGAGATGATAGAGTTACATGGATTACAAAGATCATCTATGAGTGAAAAATTATTATATGTACAAAATATTGTTTATTTTCTGAGTTTTATTTTAAAAATTTTGAGTTCTACTTTAGGATAAAGTTTTTGAGCACATTTACTAAAACATTAAACTAAAAAAGGTCTGAGGTACTACCTCAAATGCGTAATCCTTTTTCTCATAAATACCTGACACTTTTCTAATGGTAATATTTTAATACCCCGACCCAAACCGGGTCGGGAGCTGTTACTTATGATAGCTCACCAGGCTGTGTACATGGCCCACAGATCAACACGGGTCCTTTATAGCGCATTTTGTCCTCACTCATGCACATCCCGGAAACCTTCACAGGAGGTCACCCATCTTAAGACTACTCCCAGCCAAGCACGCTTAACTTTGGAGTTCTTTCGCATGGATGACCATAAAAGAAAGTGCACTTTGTTGATATGAGTAGTACTTTAAATCCCTTTAAGCACTAGTCATTTAAGCCTATCAATGGACCTCTTCAATTTTCGTGGGATGTTACAAATATGTCCTTTTGATGGTTATTTTGGTTAAGCGTAAATATATAGCCTAATGTTTGAGAAAGTGGAGTGGCATGTTGAGAAGTTGTGACGAGGATGCGGAGGGAAGACACCTTAATTAAATAACAAGGTTGTTGGCCAAACTTACATTTTATTGTAGATTATATATGTCCATTTATCTTTTTATCTCTTTCTTTTTTTAACCCGTGTTACCGTGTATACATATTGCAATTTTTCTCAAATACATTTATGGAGTTGTGGGATCAAGTCAGTGAGTTTAACTGTATAAAAGCCGATTTTAGTATGCAATAATGAGTAATTGAATACTGAATTCGCTATTTGGTTATGCAATGAAGCTAGCGAGTGTAATCAAAGTGAAGCCCTAGTTCGAAAGAGATACTTGAACCCTTGAAGAAAGGACGTAAAAGAAAAGAATATGAAGAAAGATGGAGCATGGGAGCAAAGATCGAAAAAATTGAAGATCGCATAAATAATTAGTTTAATGCACTTTGTAATTAAATTTTAATTTTAGTAGCAATAGAATAAGTTTAAGTAATTAAAAATAAAGATGATAATAATTTGACATAACAATATTTTCTAATTATATATCGAGTATATTAGCGGCGTACATATTTTTTAGTTAAATAAGTCATTCTCACTATTGAAAAAGACACTTAACTCTTTGAGTTTTCCGTAAAAAGTAAAATACATGTAAAAAGACCAATAAAAATGAAGATAAGTTCTATTTCCTCTTAGTCGCTCATTTCTCCCATCTTTCCTTTTTCATGGTAGTCAGATTTTTTTCCCTCTTTCCTTTTTCATGGTAGTTGGATTTTCTTCTTTCTTTCCTTTTATGGAAAGGTATGTGATCCAAATTCATTTGCATGTGGGGTAGAATGTTTTGTTTGGTTCAAAATCATTTCCTTATTTCTTGTGCAAAATGGAAGGGAAAGAAATTAGCGACTAAAAGGAAGTATTACTTTTGAAGATGGATGGAAAATAGTATGGGAGAGTGAAAACGAAATTATAATTCGAATTACAAAAGTTCTAAATTTTTAGGAACGTTTTTTAAATCTTAATCCAGCTAAATAAATATAACCCTCCAAAAGTTACTAATAACGACTACTGTTTATACGTGACTATTCAAAATCTCATATTTTATATTCCTCAAAAAAAAAATTTCATATTTTATATAGTTGATAATAATATTTTTTCATGCAATGAGTTTTTAACTATTTTAAAACACTAGAAAAAAATCTCTAAATAAAAGTTCAATATTTATGAGTCCTAATGCTACATAATTCCTATCTTCTTAAATCATGGCAAATAATGATGAATTTCATAAGAACAAGGATGACTACTGAATATTTATATGCATGTATATATATCAGTTTTCAATTCATTGGTTGTTTTTACGTATTTTAGTTTAGATTTCTAATTTTCCCTAAACTATTATAGTTTACTTGGAAAAAATTATAATCAGGCGAGCTTGCAAAACACTAATTTGTAATTAAAGATTAATTGAGCTTAAATTTTCATTACACATTAGGATTAGAGCTGGCAAATAATGACACGACACGAAAACACGACACGAACCCGACACGAAATTAACGGGTTTGGGTTGAGGTTTAATGACCCATTTATGTAGGTGGGTCGACACGAACACGACACGATATTTAATTGGGTTAGGTTTGGGTTGGGCTCTCTAAACACGAACCCGACACGAAAGACCTGTTTACTAAATTAATCCTAATTTTTTTTATCCTCCATCACATAAATATACTTAAACTTTCCAAATATGGACAAAACACGAAAACACGACACGAACCCGACACGGAATTAACGGGTTAGGGTTGACGCTTGATGACCCATTTATGTAAGTGGGTTGACACGAACACGACACGAAATTTAATTGGGTCGGGTTTGGGTTGGAGGATCTGTGACCCGTTTACATGTGACACGAACACGAACCCGACACGACTCGATCTGTTTGCCAGGTCTAATTAGGATGTGTTTGGTCAGAGTTTTCAAAATATTTTTGAACGGTCAATTCATTCATATTTGGTTATTGGATTATTTTGGAGTAGAGTTAGATAGCTGATAGATTCAAATTCCATTAAAACACCTTAAATTTCATAAACCAAGTTTGACTTTATTTCACCTAATTACTATTCCTCATTTCCGATTGAACCAAACAAATACAAACAAGTGTGTAACTCTAACACCGATGAACCTATACGGTATTACACTCCATTTCCATTATTTTAACCATCAAGTGACCTTGAAATCAAGAGTTATTTTACAAAGAAAGACTTACGAAGTATATTTTTTTCAAGTGCAAAAACTTCCATTTTTTACCAGCTCGCTTAAAAATAGAACATTATTTAGTTACCGTGCAACGCACGAGCATGAAATCTAGTAGGTCCTGAAATTAGCAATTTAGCACCGCAAAAGGCACAAATACTCCATACTATATGAAAATGTCCCCTAGTAACCAAACAACCAAAGGGGCATATGCTTTGAAATAGAGACATGTTCTAAGTAGTAATTTCCAGACGTATGAGAAATATACGAAACAATATGTACTCCATTTTTAGTCGTTTCAAAGTTTTAAAAATGTTGGTAGTTTGAAGGCATACTTCTCTCAGGCCTTGTTCTTTTGGACTTCTATTTACCCTTTTAAGTTCAGTTCCTATAAGTTCAGTTCCTATAAGTTCAGTTCAGTTCAGCTCTTATAAGTTCAGTTCAGTTCAGCTCCTATAAGTTCAGTTTAGACAAGTTCATACAATGTTTATTAACAATAAATTCATACCCGTTTTTTAATATTGATGAATTGAAAAAAAAAATAGTACCTTTTTCATTAAAATCAATGCAAAAAAAATCCAATATTAAAAGGGTGATGCTCATTCATGTACATGATTTACTTAATCATGAACATGAATGACCATTATACCCTTCCATTTTTACACTTTCATTTTAATTCATTAAATCCTCTCAAATTACTCACTCTAACTACCACCAATACAACCACCAACCAATCACCACAGCAACCGTCCACCAGTCCCAGATCGGTCCCTTCTCTAGCGAGTCCGGTCACTTTCCGGCAAGACCCGCCAACCGGAGCACCTGACTTTCCTATACACGTCCTTCCCCTGCACCACCGCCCCTTCTAGATTCACCACCCTCCCCCACCGTCATCGTTCCGCCCTACCTAAGACACCGATGCCGCCTCCACCTAACCCCTCCCAAACATCACCACCAACCCGTCCCCACCACCATCCTTCATTGTAAAAGACCCTAATTGTAAAAGACAAACCCTAATTAAAATGATTTCTTGTTTAATCCAAATAAAATTAATGCACATATTGATAAACGAATGATTTATTGTCTACTATGATAACTGATATTCCTAATTGCAAATTTGGGTGAGTTTAATTTGAGTGTTTGATGAAGTTTCTGGGAATGGTAATAGAGAACATTTCTTTCTTTTTTTCTTTCTAAGAAAAGGGTAGTGTATGGAAATATTATGAAAAAAGTCTATGATTGAGTAAAATGCGTACATGAATGAGCAACTACGTATTAAAATTATCCTATATACATTATGCTTAAAAAAATAGATGGTTAGAAAAAAAAAAGATGAAGTCGATGATGTCAGTGAAAATGAAGATGAAAGTGACGAGTAGCATGATTGTGGAAATAGATGGTTAGAAAAAAAAATGTAATGTGTAATTTATTTTTTTATTGTAATGTATTGTACTAATTGTAAGAAAAATTAATATATATAAAGCGTAAATTTTTTATAAGTTCAGTTCGACTTCTATAAGTTCAGTTCATATAAGTTTAGTTCAGCTCTTATAAGTTCAGTTCCTATAAGTTCAGTTCCTATAAGTTCAGTTCAGTTCTTATAAGTTCAGTTCCTTTAAGTTCAGTTCAGTTCAGCTCCTATAAGTTCAGTTCAATTCCTATAAGTTCAGTTCAGTTCAGCAAATAGAAGTCCAAAAGAACAGGGCCTTAATGCCAAGGTTTCGGCAAAAAAAATTCACCGGTATCAGAGTTAACTATAAGTAGATTATAAATCTGATATACCACCACTAATTGTGCAATTTCTAGTTTCTGAGCTTTATAAGGAAGTTTTCGAGTTTTATTTTAAAGATTATGAGCTTTACTATAAAGTTTTTGAATGTGTTCATTTAAACCCTAAACTCAAAAAATTACAATGTAACTCAAAAACATTACATATATGCTCAATTAAATTTGAGTTTTGACGACAAAAAAATTAAAAAATTAAAATGTAACTTAAAAACTTTAACAAGCTCAGAAAAAAATATACATAAACTCAAAAACAGATTAAATCCGAGGTAGTACATACGATGTATAATTTTTTTACCCCAGAGTTAATGGGCACAAATCTACGGCTCAATCCCTTGGGAGGGGCCATTAAGGTTCGCGCAGCAGCCATGCTTCCCTAATGGGTCGAGTGTATGACTCCGTCGGTTACATACGACTTGCACGGCCAACCACAACTGCCACAAGATCAAAGTGTCTTGAATATATATGTGCTTTGTTTTTGGTTTATTCCTTGTAACAATGTCACATGTTGATCTCCCGCATTAGAGAAAACAGAAGAGCGATCTACTTTATAAACTAAAGAGTTAGTTCACCCATTGCCAATTGGTTTTGGATGAAACCTCGTTGAACTTATGAAGTGGACATTCTCTCTTCCTCAATGGGCGCGGCCCATGCCAATATGCGAATCTAACAGCCTGCTGGTTTTCTTATTTTAGTTGCGTCGTTGAGTCTCCTTATGCCCTCACAGCTTGTTGGTGTCCCACCGATCTGCTACGACCCTTGTGCAACTTGATGTTAATTTAGTTTGTATCTCACGAGTTGTTTTTACTCTCGTACATGGTTAGTTCTTATCAGTGTTAAACCTATGTGTTTTCCAACGACACGATCAAGACAAGTAAGGCACCGCATTCGGTTTAGAGCGTCGATAAAGATCGACTTGGCTCGTATACAACGACATTATCAACTATATTTTGGTGTCCAGTTAAAGCGTTCGTCAACCTATCGATCGATGTGACTAAGGGGGTGTATTAAACAATATTATCATATGCGGAAAATATTATTTTAGGGTAAAGAAGAATATTTTTGAAAAACTACTTGAAGTATTCTTACATGGTCTGCTATATATAATGTTATGTTTGGGAACCTTGAATTGGAATTGAATTATGGAATTCAGATATTTCAAGTGTTTGAGAACTCTTAGAATTTGGAATTGGAATTGACTCAAATCCTTATCAATTCCAAGCTAGTTTAAATTTGGGGTTCTCAAATACCTACCATATATTAGTCATTTCAATTCCATGACTTCTTACGTTTTATTTTGTGACGCAAATTTCATCACAATATTTTTATTTATGATATTTTTTCTGATGGCAAATATTTTTCGAGCCAATATTTTATTTTTTCAAATATAAAACATCTAATGGCCTCAACCCATATCCGTCTCGCCCAAATTCAATTCCAATTCCAATTCCACGGGTTTACCAAACACAATTTTGGAATTGGATTTGGAATTGAATTCAAACATTTCAATTTCTACAATTGAAATCATGAAAATGAAATCAATTATGTGTTTCCAAACACTACCTAAGAGTAAATTAGATTTTATTTCCTTTTAAAACAACTAGGTTTGGTGCCCGGCTACGCCCGGGCTACCTTTATTTAACATTTAAATTAATCAATAAATTATGAGACACGTTCACCTCTCCCTTACTTTCACTACATCATCTGTTAATACTATTACGTTCACTACTTCTTCGGTTACTGTTGTTTGTTTTACTATTCCTGCTATTTTTACGGTTAACCCGTTAGTTTTGTCAAGGTCGTATATTTAAATAAATTAATATTTTCTTAAAATCGAATTGTTAGTTAATTTTTCATACTCTTTCCGTTGTTATTACTATTACTTTCATTAAATGTGTTGTGACTACTATTACTTTTACTACTCCTGCCGTCATTATTTTTTCTATCACTACTCCCGCATTTATTATTGTTAATTTTACTACTCCCGTTGCTGTTAGTATGACTTTCACTACTCCCGTTGCTATATATTATTGTTGCTTTTACTACTCACATGGAAGGTTACTATCATAATAGTTGATTATCTAGTTGTATTAGAGTTATATATTTAAATAAATCTGAAATATTAAATTAGAATATTATTTAAGAGCAATCATTATTATTTAATTGTTCCGAGAGTTGTTCCAGAGCAGTATTGTTTACCACGTAAGCTTGATGAATGGATATCCTTCCTTGCTTTGACTCTTCCTTTCGGTCTCTCCTGAAACGATGAACAAACTGAGGGCTCGGCTTTGCACCAAGCGTACTCACTCCGACGCTCAAGTCAGTGAACTTAAAGGGTTTAAGATGTATGTTACTTGACAAAGTATATTGTAGAGAGATAAGGGAGTTTATACCAGATGAATAGTGAGTTTTAGGTTAGATTGTGGATCCCCTTCTCAATGAGAGAAGTGGAGTATTTATAGACTTTCACCTTTTGTCACGTAGTGGCCAAGTGGCTAGCAGGTGGAAAGACTGTTCTACCCTCGGCCGGGGGACCCATGGCAGGCCGGCTGACTCCATGCCGAGGGGTCTTGGATATGGGTACGCGGATATGTCTCCCGGCCGGCTGATGGCTCAGCCGGGACCCAGGTGACCGGCCGACAGGCTGCGTCGGTTATGGCGGTCTAACATGTTGACTTGCTGTCTCTTGATCCTTGACCTGCTCAATATGTTGACTAGGTCAGGGGGTGCAGAATATGCCCCATCAATTTGCCCCCAGCGTAGTCTATGCCGTGGTATGGACCTTCGATGAGTGTTGAGCGTATTCTGCGCAAGTTGAAAATTCTTCCCCGGCTTCCTCTTCCTCGGCTTGCTTCTGTTCAGGCCGTACCATATCCCCCCTCCACATGGATGTGTAATGGACATCAAATGTGGAAAAGAAGATGTCGTTGGCCGGCGGGTCCAAGGTTAAGAGTGCTGGATGCGTTGATTGCCCCGACGGTCTTTGCCAAGCTTGGTTGATCAGTTGGCCGTTTTGGCAAGTAGATAACAAGGAGCGTGTTGAAGAAGATACGTCGATTGGCATTCTGCCAAGTAGCGTGTCAAAGAAGATTGGTAACTGTTGTGACGATTGACATTTCGTGGCTGCATGCTTGATATGTGTCTCGTTGTTGATTGGTTGACGCTTCATGGGCTTTGCCCTGATTGGTCGGATTGAGTGGGCTTTGCCCTATAAATAGGAGAGTTAGCCCCTGAATTTGGCCTTCCAAATTCATTCTCTCAAAAATTTTCTTCTTTTTGCTTAGTTTTCTTTGACGAAACTTCTCTCTAGTCTTCGAAGCGTTACTCGGCGTAACACTCTTCCCAAGGTAAACAAACAAATTTTCCAACTTTTTACTTGTTAAGTTTTTGTTGTGAACATGTCTTCTGCTGATGCCGGTCCTAGTAATCCTGCGCCGGGGGGTTCCCCGTCGCGCCTTGATGAGGAGGAGGCACTGGCCGCCATCCCGATAAGGTCTGGGGGCCCTAGGTCTCCTTCTCCTGAGGTTGATGATCATTATTTGGATGGTTTCTCGGATGATGACGATGGTGATGATGACGGTGATGATGACGGTGATGATGAGAAAAGGACTCATCCTGATGTGGAGAGGCCGCAAATCCTGGACCACGGCGACGCCTGTAAGATCGGCCCTGATCGTGCTTGGACCCATAAGTTCGCCAGTTGTTCTGTCCCGACTTTTCGAACATCATTTCTCCTTCGGCAGGGAGTATAAGATTGTTATTCCTAGAGAGGGTCAGGCCGTCTGTTGCCCTCCCACGGGTTGTATCGGTGTATACATGAGACACCTGGAGTATGGGCTCCGGTTTCCTCTCAATGTATACGTTGCTGCCATAATTAAGACAATGAACGTCGCTGTGGCGAAGCTGCATCCGTTGGCCGTCAGGACGCTTGTTGGCTTTGTGTGGCTATGTCAGTTTAAGGGGGAGGCCCCAACGGTGAACCTATTCCGCCGGCTTCATCACCTTCGACTGAATGTCCAAGGTGGCAGGGGGTGGTATAGCATACAGACCGAGCCAGGTTATCTCACCGTCCCCAAGCTCACTTCCTGCAAGGACTGGAAGAATCGGTGGGTATATGTTGAGGTTCCAGGGGATTATCCACTGCCTCGGTCCTTCCAGCACCAAGTCAATTTGCGGTGCGAGAGCAAAGGGGAGCGTGAGAAATATGTCTCCCGGGGCAAGCTTAAGATGGACGCCTTGAAGGTCCCTCTTAATCCGGACGAACGGCGGACAATGAAGTTGTTTGAGACTGAGAAGGATGGGTCGCCGAAGGGATGGATGCCCCCGACGCAGATCATTCTTCAAGATGAGCCGCTCTGCCACGTCGGCCTCATACCGGCCCTAGCACAGGGTGAGTGGGGTCGGTGTGAGGCCCATCTCTGCTTTTAATGTTTCCGTTTTTTTGAACTTTGATTTATTTCTTTTGTTTAACTCTTGCTTCGTTTCTTTTACAGACCGTTTTGGCCGGATGCATGCGAGGAAATCCTCTTGAAGATGGGACTTGACAAAGACAAGAACGTTATTGAGATGCATCCGAAGGCCGATGCATGTGATCGCAGACCGGCGCCAAACGACCTTATGGACCAGCAGTTGAAGGGCCTAGATACGACGGCGGCCCAGGCGAAGGTTGCCGGTAACATACCGCGCCGAACGCGAAAAGCCAAGTCTTCGGCGGCGACGGCGTCAACATCAGTTCCACCTCCCATCCCTTCATTCCAAAAGGAGACGGTGGAGATCGTTGATATTACCGAGGAGGAGGTCACCGTGGTAGAGGAATCTCCTCTCTTACGCAAGAGAAAAGAGACTGCTGCTGCCTCTGCTGCCGCTGCTGCTAATACTGTTGCTACTACTGCCGAGGCCGGCAAAGAAATGGGTCCTCCGTCCAAGAAGGCCAAGCCTGGTATAGATCTATCCTGTGGCTCAGACTTAGCCGGTTCATTAGGCGTTCCTGATGACAGGCTCTCTGGTATGTCCATGAATGTTGACATGGATGCTTTGATTGAATTTTTTGTAGATCAACCGCCGCCGCCTACCGGACACACTGTTGAACGGCGTCCTGAGAAGCGACCTGCGCAGACGGGTGGTAAAGATGCCACCGTCGTCTCCTCCTTCCCGAAGCCTACCCCCGCCCAGATTAGGTCGGAGGGCCTAAGTTTGTTCGGGATCTTTGCGGCGGTGGGCGATGTGGCCGTGCTCATATTATGGAGCAAAAAAAGGTCATGGCTGAAGTTGCCCCACAGCTTGATCGGCTCAGGCTTGAGCTCGCCGCTGCGAAGAAGGAAGCTGAGAGGGCCAAGGCTGAGGCTGAAAAGGCGGTCCGTGCTGAGCGAAAACTTAGGGAGGACGCTGAAAAGGCGCGTCCTTCCGAGAGAGCTAAGGTTGAGGCCGCGGGGCGATGCCGCTAAGCGGCTGGAGGAGCGTGACCACCTCCAGGCTGTCGTCGACTTCACTGCCAAGAAGAGGGACGAATGGAAGTCTATGTTTAACGCCCAGGGGAAGGTGGTTCGGAATACGAGGGCTATCATCGCCCAGAGGGAGTTGGACATTGAGAAGCTCCAAAGCGTCATTCTTCCTAACATGTGCGCCCAATACCGGGACCTGGCCGAAGAAGCCGCCAGGGAAGTGATAGGGGAGCTCTTTCTTGATGGCTCCTTTCCATGGCAAAAATTTGACGAGCTGCTTGATGACAAGCTTGATGCTAAGGAGAAGGCCGCGGAGGCAAGGGTGAAGAAGGAGGAAGAGGAGGCCGCGGAGAAGGCGGCCCATGCTGAGAAGGCGAAGGCGGCCAAGGAGGAAGCTGAGAGAATGAGGGCAGCTGAGGCTGCTGAGGCTGAAGCTCCCAAGACAGTTTCTGGGTCGCCTACCAAAGATGATGCTGCTGACGTCGCCGATGGCGAGCAGCAATAGGCATAGGGAGACGGGCGGTCGTCACCAGGTTCACCCGGCATCTCGGATAGCTTCAGCTGTTCGGGGGCCAATTATTAAGCCTTTCCTCCCTGCCATCTTTTGGCGCTTCAAATGTAATGTCTGTAACCTTTTGTTCTTCTTTTCCTTGTTTTTTTGTAAAACTTTGGTAGGTTGTGTTTTGGCTTATCCCTATGGGGACGGCCGTCGTCTGTATTCTCCTTACTTGTAATCATTTTCAATAAAGCTTGTTTATTGGCCCTCAGCTTGGCCGGGGCTTTGATCACAATCCTTCACTTGTCTTCTTACGTTATTAATTGAGCTTCTTACGTTATTAATTGAGCGCTTTTTTCGTTTTTACCTTCGGCCTGGTCGAGGCACTTAGAATGCATATCTCAACTGTGTTTAACGTTTTTTAAACTTGTTGGCATGTTGGTCGCTTCCTCTTTCACTCTCGGTCTGGCCGAGGCGTCCGATTTGCGCTTTCCAACCGCCGCTGTGAACATGTTAGCGTATCGACCGTTGTGTCCCCTGCCAGGCCTTCGGTTGGCCGAGGCGGCTAGAGGTTACGGCTCGACAGCGTTCGTATCTGTAGACATATTGATCGCTTCCTCTGCCAGGCCTTCGGTTGGCCGAGGCGGCTAGAATTGCGTCTCAACTGTACTTATACGTTCCTAAGGCATGTTGGTCGCTTTCGCGAGTATCAATCGCTACTGGTAGTGACTCGCCGTGGCGTCTACTTCTTGGGGTGACTGCCCGGCTTGGGCCGTGGCGTCTACCTCGATATGACTACGGAGGGGATACACACTTTGATGGAAAACTTGGATGATTTTTCAATAGATATAAACACGCGTTGGGGTGCCAAAAACAGTTTTTGGACACCTCCGCCGCTATACAAAGTATTTCCTGAGGTTGTCAGTGTTCCAATGGCTCATCAAAGGCACACCCTCCACATCTGTCAGCCGGTATGTACCCGGCCTCATTTCTTCAACCACTTTGTAGGGACCCTCCCAGTTGGCCGTCAATTTACCATGAATGCTTCCTTTTTTGGTGGCGGCCGACTTTCTTAGGACTAGATCCCCTACTTTTAAGTCCCTTTTGTGGACTCTTCGGTTGTAGGCTCTTCTTATTCGGTTTTGGTATACTGCCAAGTTGAGGCGTGCTGTATCTCGGCTTTCTTCGACCAGGTCTAGGGAGGTTCTCAGACCTTCCTCATTTTCAACCGGGTTAAAGGTGGCCGTTCGAATGCTCGGCACCGCTTTTCAATTAGCGGGATCGCCTGGACCCGTAGACTAAGTGGAATGGATATGCCCGTTGCTTCTTTCTCCGTGGTTCGAAGGGACCACAGGACGCCGGGTAGTTCATCGGCCCATCTTCCCTTTAGGTCTTCAACTTTCTTCTTCAAACCGTTGAGGATTATTTTATTGGATGCCTCCGCCTGTCCGTTGCTCTGTGGGTGGCAGACGGAGGAGTATGCAAATTTGATACCAAGCTCTTCCAACCAGTTCATTATTGTGTCACTCCAAAACTCTCGGCCGTGGTCAAATACCATGACTTGGGGTAACCCAAAACGAGTTATGACATTTTCCCAGATTACCTTTCTTACGGCCGTCGTCGTCTTCGCAGGTACCGCTACAGCTTCAACCCATTTGGTGAAATAGTCAACGACGACAATCAAGTACTTTCTTCCTCCGGATGCCGTTGGAAATGGCCCTAGTAGATCCATCCCCCACTGTGCAAAAGGAAGGGGACTAAGTACTGCCGCAGTCTCGCGAAGGTGCATGTATCACCGGAGCATGCATTTGACAGTTGTTGCACTTTTTGGTTTTGGCTCTGGAATCCTCAAGCATGGTGGGCCAGAAGTAGCCGGCTCGGAGAGCTTTGTGGGCTAGTGTTCTTGCCCCCATGTGATGACCGCAGATGCCTTCGTGAATTTACGTCGATATTAGCTCCGCGTCGGGCGGGGCCGACACATTTCAAGAGTGGCCTTATCACGGACCTCCTGTATAATTCTCCTTCAAACACCAAGTACCTTGCTGCGATCCTTTTTATCTTCTGTGAGAGACTGCGGTCCTCCGGTAACTCATTCATCAGTTTGTACTTCATTATCGGAGTCATCCACGTTGTCTCGGCCTTTACGTCGCCCACCATGCCGACGGTCTCAGTAATGCTTTTGGCATTCCTGATGTCCACCAGCACGGTGTTACAAATTAGAATATTATTTAAGAGCAATCATTATTATTTACTAATTAAATTACAAATCTAATGAATTATGAAATATTATATTTTTTGGAAATCTGAATTGATTTACTTACCTTTAAATAGTTTCCAAAATATAACTTATACTTATATTATATTTATGTATGTTAAATAATTAACATATTTATATACTAATTAATACCATAAGTGGGGCCCGTTTATTTAAGGAAACTCGTCATATTCTAATATTCTCTAAATTTATACTTTTAACCAAAACTATATAATATTTACATTGAAGTCCCTTGTTCAGGTCCATCACACGGCGCTAGCGATTTAAAACTATATAGTATAATTAATGTGTATAGATTTATTTAATTACATGGAAGTCCCTTGGTTTCTGGAATTAATATATGTACTAGTATTGGTGCCCAGCTTCGCTCGGGCTACCTTTACTTACCATTAATTTTTTTTCATTAAATAAAATTATTAAAGTTGCATAACCCATAAATTTATCATTAATATATTTTTCTATGACATATCCTAAAATTAAGATGAAATAAATTTTGAGACAAATTCACTACTCCCGCTATTAATAACTCTTATTAGTGAAACAATAGTAATAACATTTCACTGCTTGCCCGTAATCATTGTTACTTTCATTACTCCCGCCGTAATTATTATTACTGTCACTACTGCCGCATTAATATATATTGATAATTTCACTACTCTCGCCGTAATTATTGTTACTTTCACTATTGCCGCATTAATATTTGATTATTTCACTATTCCCGTTGTTGTTTCTACCACTTACACTAATCTCGCTGATAATATTGTTATTTTTACTATTCAAATGAGCGATTACTATCATATAACTATATCCAATGTATCTACAATTCTTTTCTTTACTGACGAAATTACTTTTACTACTTAGTCGTGCAATTTTAAGAGAATTATATATTTATATAAATATATTACATATATGCATCAAATCAAATTGAATTATGAAATATTATATACTAGTATTGGTGTTCGGCTTCGCCCGGGTTACCTCTACTTACCATTAATTTTTTTTTCATTAAATAAAATTACTTACAGTTCCATACCCATAAATTTATCATTAACATATTTTTTATAACATATCCTAAAACTACGACGAAATAAATTTTGACACAAATTCACTACTCCCGCTATTAATATTTTACTCTTATTAATGAAACAATAGTAATAACATATCACTACTTGCCCGTAATCATTGTTACTTTCACTACTCCCGCCGTAATTATTGTTACTGTCACTATTGCCGCATTAATATTAATAATTTCACTACTCCCGCTGTAATTATTGTTACTATGTTGGAGGTGACTAACTCACACGTTTACTATTAGTAATATATTTTTCTATAGCATGTCTTGTAATTATGATGAAATGTAAAATTTGTTTTCAAATTATGAGACACATTCACTGCCCCGCTATTAATATTATTACTTTTACGACATTCTTTGTTAATATCATTACGTTCACTACTCCCGTGCTTATTATTGTTTCTTTTACTAATTTCTCTTTTTTTCCTATTAAATTCATTATTCCCGTTAATTTTATCCGGCCTATATTTAAATAAATAAAATATTTCCTTGAGTCGATTGGTTATTTAATTGTTCATACTTTTTATCATTGCTATCACTGTTACTTTCACTACATTCGTTGTTACATTCACTACTCACACTGTCATTATTATAACTGTCACTACTCCCACATTAATATTGTTAAATTTTATTAATCTCGTTGATGCTACTATTACTTTGACTACATTTAATTTAATTTATAATTTTATGATGATACTAATTAATTCCATAAGCGGGGCATGTTAATTTTAAGGAAAATTACTATATTATTGTGTTTTCTAAAATTAATTACTTTAATTTAATGTAGTTTTCATAAGTATTCTTCATCAAGGCATCTTTATATTATATTTTTAACCCAAACTATATAGTATTTGCATTGAGATCCCTTAATCGGGTCCATCACACGGTGCTAGTGATTTAAAACTATAGTATTGATTGATTTGCTAAAATTACAGGTAAAAAAAACAAGTTATTGGACAACTTACCCAAATCAAAGCCCTTTCATATTCTCATCATTCAATTGTGTTCTCTCAATCAAACAAACACACTAAACCTAAATTTCATTTTCCTAAATTAGAAACCTAAATCCCTAAATTTCCCCTCAATTTTCACCTAAATCTATCAATTTTTTTTGCGACAATTTCAATTAATCGTACAAAACAAAACAACGAAGAGGTTTAAGATATAAAATCTGCAAATAAAGGGAGAGAGAAAGATATTCGCCTTCAAATAAAGTTGCCTCCCAAATTGTAGAAATAATTTAGTGAAATTTTTTTAGAGTTTAGATAAATATGGTGTGATATGAGGAAGAGAAAGGAATACAACATAAGGGCGAAGGGACCCCGTGGCAACTTGGTCAAGAAAATAGAGAAAAGGTGGGAAAATTTTAAAAAAGACGGAATATTAGGCCTGAGTTGGGTTTTGGGAGCAATTTCTTATCTAAGGTGAAGTTAAGGTAGTAATTTTAGCAAATCAATACTATATATTAATTCCAGAAACCAAGGGACTTCAATGTAATTAAAGAAATTTATACAAATTAATTATACTATATAGTTTTAAATCGATAGCACCGTGTGATGGACCTGAACAAGGGACTTCAATGTAAATATTATATAGTTTTGGTTAAAAATATTAATTTAGATAAAACTAGAATATGGCGAGTTTCCTTAAAATAACAGGTCCAACTTACGGTGTTAATTAGTATAAAGATGTTAATTATTTAACATACACAAATATAATATAAGTATATGTTAGATTTTGGAAACTATTAATAGGTAAGTAAATCAATTCAGATTTCCAAAAAAAATATAATATTCCATAATTCATTAGATTTTTAATTTAATTATTAAAATAATTATTAATTGATTTTCCTTAAAATAAACATATAAACATGCCTTACTTATGTTATTAATTATAAAGATGTTTTAACATAAACAAATATAATTTAAGTATATTATATTTGGGAAATTATTAGAAAGTAGATAAATCAAGCTAGATTTCCAAAAAATATATTCCATAATTATTTTGACTTAATTAATTTAATGCATATATTTAATATATTTATTTCGAGTACTGAGAGTAATAAAAGTAACCTTGGGTATAGTAATCACTCATTGGATATTTAGAGAGTAAAAATAACTTTGTTAATAGTGAAAAAAATTGTAGTAACATTGGATATAGTAATATGATAGTAATCACTCATTTGAATAGTCAAAATAACAATAGCAGCGAGCGAGAGTAGTGGAAGTAACAACGGGAGTAGTGAAATTATCAATATTAATGTACAAGTAGTGAAAGTAACAGTAATTACGCCGGGAGTAGTGAAAGTAAAAGTAATAATAATAACAAATGTAATAAAATTAATAATTCTAAGAACAAAAGTAAGTATGTATGAAAAATTAGCTAAGCAATTGATTTAAGTAAAATAGTAATGGCGGGAGTAGTGAATTTGTCTCATTATTTATTTCATTGTAAAGTAGTTTTAGTTAACTGAAAATATATTTTAATACTAAATAGAGGTAGCCCGGGCGAAGCCGGGCACCCATACTAGTTGTTTTAAAAGTGAGTAATTTTAGCAAAACGTGTTTCAAAAGGGAGTAAATCTAATTTACTCTATATATAATGTACTGCGTAACTTATTCATCAATAACAATAATACAAGGCATTCCGTATTTCCGTTATAATCTCCCGCTTATTAACTTAGTTGCACCTTACGTAATTTATAGTTCATTCATAGTTCATACTATGTTACTCAGAATTGTGTGTGGGTGGTAACAACGAGTACAAATGGACACCCTCGCCATGATTCAAATTTTAAGATGTCGAAATTCAGTTCTTTTTTTAGACACGAGGGTGGTTTCACTGGTTTAAGAGTCGAAGTAGCGTAGAGTACATGATGTACATTTGCAATGACGTAGCTAGGACTGGGTCTTGGCCCGGGGTCCTTGTCCTTTTTTATTAGTATAGTTGGTCGTTGGTATAGTAGTAACTAGTAATTGACTAGTAAGACAATGCAATCTGAGACGTGAGTTTTTTATTTCTTTGATTGTTTCTTCAATGAAGAAGCTTATGCCATGAGTGGTTCTACTATTATTCGGGTATTATTTCTTACCCTAAGATCGTTTTTTTATTTGTTCTATACACATTCTTTATTAATTTTTAAATATTTTCATATAATACTCATTTACTAATTTTTAATTTTGTGTTCATAGATTTTGACGATTAATTTCAGCCCAACCTAAGATTCGGTTCTGGCTACGTCCCTGTACATTTGTATTAACACCCTCTTTATCGAGCATGTTGTAACGTACTATTCTTGTTTATGACAAGGATGAGGTTGATGTAAGGCAATACTATGCTCGGTCATTGCTTGACAACTTTAAATGTGGTTCAGCCTATACTATCAAATATGGTTTTAATTTTGTCAATTTCGGTAAAGGATTGGAGAGGCATTGCATCCGCAGAAATCTTCATTATGGTTCAAGAACTTCCTGAACAAATAACAACTTAATCCCACATAGCTTAAATGTTTCATTAGGACTGTCGAAAATTACAGGTGGTGTTTTTATAGGCACCAAACGTGCCATTTATTGGGAATAATCTTCGCAAGTAGTATGTATGTAATTTTTTGAAATCTTGCAGGTATTTATTTGATCATATGGAGATGCTGTTAGGAACTCCCATACAAGTGACGCCAGGTGGGGACACCGGCTTCAACAACTCATAAGGCACAACACCAGCTCCATTCCTGTTCTTCAACTTCTCATTATTGTTCCTCTCATCAATAATCCCTTCTAACTCTTTCAATCTCCCACTAAATTTCTCAAAAGCCGCCTTAATCGCGGCTTCTTCTTCAAATGCTGGTTCCATGTTCTCCCCTATATACTCCTCATCTGGAGAATGAGTCGAAAGCACATCCAATATCGTCATAACCCGTGTTGCTTGTATTTGAGAAGGGAAGCATTTAAGAAGTGTTGCTTCTGGCTTCTCGGAGAACAATTTCCATTCTTCATCAGTGGGATCTTCTGTAGGCATATTCGTTCTAGTTAGGGTTGGTCTGTTAGGGAAATACCCTCCATAACCATATTGTCCGAAGTTTACTGCGGCATGATGTCCCGAAGTCACCCAAATCATGGTCGTAATGATATGAATAAGGTCCTGTGTGGTCTTGAGATTAGGCCACCATGGTTCGTCCTTCTTGTCGCCATGACCTACCGTTCTTATCTCCGTCCACCATGCTTGAAGCTCGTTGTCGGATTCGACTAGGCTTGATTTAGGGTAGTAGTGATTGACATAATCTGTCACCCATTGCTTAAGGATGTCCCATAAGACTAGCCCATCATTCGCGAATGGATAGTCCTCTATGTGTAGCTTTAGTCCATGTGGAGCTGTTGGATCTTCGACCGCCATTCCTCTACTCCCGCGACATAAAATTGTTAAGTTAGTCTAATGAGTTTTGAGAAAGTTTCAAAGTTGGGGCGGAGACAAGAAAGACAGTTTAATTTACCTGCTAATAAGGTCAGCTGGCAAAGCTTCATGATCAAATCTCCACTCGGAACCATAGATCACAGAACTCAACTCAAGTGAGTACTTTCCAAATGAAAAGGAGCTCTCAATGATACCACCTGCATTAACCAATGCTTCTCGAGCAAGCGCATTGATTTCCATGGTGTATCGAAAGTGAGGATGCAACAACCTATAGATTGGATGCATTGCACTCAATTGTCTATTTGTTGCAATTATGTATGGTTCTGTGCAGCAATGGGTTCTTAGCCTGCAATAATACATATGTTCAGCCTATTTGTTGCAACTTTCCCAATATAAAAAGGTAAACAATTGAATGAGACATCCAAATATGGAATAGGTAAACAAGCGACTGGAACACAGGGAGTATTATTAATTATACCAGTGAGAGATGAGTTGATGGTATCCGGCATCATGGGCAAGGACATGAGCCTTAGCAAGCCTCCAAAGCCAGCAAGACGTGGCGTCCCAAGTGGGAGTAAAGGCTTGCTTCCATTGCGGCTTTCCATCGCATGGTGGTCGTGTTAGCTCGATGGCTAGAGGTCGTAGAGTTTGATCCTCGTTAAGGATGAACAAGGTGCGCGACCCATACAAAGTTGTGCCTTTGAGTTCCCTCACTTTGTTTACATAAGGTAAAAATGCATCATGATAGTCTAGCATAAACAACTTGTTTTGTTTTAATGCCTGCACTTAATGAAAATGTAAATTTGGCTCAGAATTATTAAATCGAAATTAAATCAAATAATATAAACCATATGAGTCAGTTGTATATGATTGATTTAACCTCATCCACAGTCATGTAGCCTAAGATGGCCTTCTCTACCAACTCCGTTGTAATAGCTGATTCTTGGGGGCCATAAATATCGGCATCCAATTTACTCTTCAGCGGCCATTCCTGCAACACAGATTCTTATTTAGGACGGATTGATTAAGAAGCTAAACTTTTCTCACCTTGCTTATTGGAGTAATGATGATTAACATACCGTGACTAATTTGATGCTATATGGATTTAGACCAGCAAGCGTTTGACGTGAAAACTCATCGTCACTAAACCAAGAGAATCTATTCCCTGAAAAATAACAAATTGAAACAATATAGTAAATTGTAACAAATTGAAACAACATAGTAAACCAAGAGAATCTATTCCCTGAAAAATATCATTTTGCGTAGCCATAGAGGAATATTAAGTAAGAATCTTACGATCATAGATAGCAGGAGGCTCAAATCGAAGAATGTGCTCTTCAATGTCATGAATGGCTTTGACAAGTCTAGGCAAAACAGAAGTGAGAAGGCCATGCTGTTGGAGAGTAGGTAAGCTAATTCCTTGATTGTAAAGCGAATCGACAGCGGTGAAATGTGGAAAACCAAGCTGAGGATCAAGAATGAAAGTCTCGAGTGATGGTATGACAGCATGCAGGACGGAGTAAATTGTCTTGGCTGAAAATGTCGTCCCCTTAATTTCCGAAAATTGTTCGTCTCTTGGTACATACACGGAAATACTCCTTGTTTCTGACTCAGGATCTGTGATAATTGATATTACAAGTAGTAGCGAACTTAATATTGGTGAATCATGTATAATTATACTCACTTTGTCCCGGTCAATAGTTTACACTTGCTTTATTTCCTCCTCGCAAAATACAGCAAGTGTAAACTATTCACTTGAACAGATGGAGTATATAGTAAGCAAAAGTATGTAATATGGTACGGTACCTGCGGTTGAAGGACGACGACCAGTTCTACAACGTCTAGGATAAGGAAGGTCCGGACCACCCAAAACGGGTCTAGCCAAGTCAGCATCTTTGTCCGGCTCTCCAAGGTCATTGTAAGTGTCATAGTCATACACTCTTTCAAAGGACTTGCGTTCTCCTTTCCCATCACCTCTCATATTCTTCAGCTCCATGTCCCTCATTCTTTTTAACCCGCTTGGAGTTTGTGACGGTAAGTACGACTGATACGACGACATTCATGGACCATACGCGTAACCAACGTTATAATTTTCATATAAAAATAAAAATAATATAATAATAATAATAATAATAATAATAATAATAATAATAAAAGAGAAAAGGAAGTTAACCTTATTGGGGAAGAAGATCCTTGAATGAGGGAACTGGGATTTGGGGTGCACCCAAGAATTACAAGTAAAACGAAGAGGACCAAGAATGAAGCCATGGATGAGTATTTGGGTGACGTACATCTCTTTGTGATGTTCATTTTCGACGACCACTGCGCCCACCTCTCCAAAGTACGCCGGTACCTTAAATTCCGCCTCATATTTCACCACACCCTCCTCGTTCTTCGTCCGATGAGCGTATGCTTTTATTGTTGCCTTTTCCTTTCCCACCTCTTCCCATTTTTAATTTGTTATATATGTCCATACATGTAATCACGTTAGTTGAATTCGCCACAATTCATGAAAAGGACAGCGAGTTCTAGTTGAATCACGGAGTATTATTTTATTTTTCGTTTTAATCAAGATATTATAAAGGAAAATGAGATAGCATCGGGTTGTAGCCTACTAGCCTCTAGGATTTAAAGTTAGTGGAGGCAAAAAATTTCAACCTTTTCATTTCTTTTTTCTCACTTTGCTCTCACAAAACATATTGTACTATATATATTCCAATCCCATTTATTTACTTTTTTATTTCCAAATAAATCTACAACCATCCAATTGAGCCCAGATTTAATTCTAACCGTTGAGAAGTAATGGGCCTCCAATGAGAGGATCATTACTCGGATAAGGTATGGTAGTGATGAGCTCCTATTTCTACATTGTTTTGGCATCATTTGGAGCTCATTTGATAACATTTGGTGACGGTTTTTGACGATTTTCATGTTATTTAACCAATTCCGAATGCTTCATCATTTAGCATGATTTCTAGTGAAGAATAAAGTGCCAAGAGACGAAGAGAAGCATCCAAGGAAGGGTGAAGAACAAACATTGAAGAAACATCATGAGAAAGCCTTCCAAGGATCCAGCAAAAGACGATTGAAAAGCGCATTCCAGGCCAGAACTCGCACGGTGCGAGTTTCCAGACCCCAGAACTCGCATGGTGCGAGTTTTCTGGGTTTGTTCCGTTTTGTGTTACGGGCTTTTCCTGTGTTAAGCCCATGATTATTAGGTTACCTTAGACTATATATAGGATGTTTTTCTCTAGGTTAAGACATCTTATGCTTACTTTTAATTAATCAAGTTGTATTTTGGGAATTATTTTCATCTTTTTGATTTGGGTTTAGATCTACTGTGGAGAACTAATCTCCTATTCTTAATCCGGCTCAAAGGTGTAATCTTTGGTTGTAAGACTCCTTAATCTTTCCTTAATTATTATTATCATTGTTAATCCTTTGTGTTTATTGTTTGAATTTTGGAAACCTTGTTTATATTGAGTAATTAAGTGTGATTTCCTTGTTGCTTAATTAATCAAGTTCCTTAAATTATTGTTGTTGGGATTATTAAGTGTGATTTCTTTGTAATCTCATCTTTGCAACACCTTGTTATTATGCTAATGAATGTGATTTCTTCTTGGCTTAATTAGCAAGTAAATGATTAACTTGTAATTAGGCATTAATTGTGATTTCATTGTGTCTAATTACCCTTATTGAATCTCTAGTGCCTTTATCTTGTTATTAATTTGGCCAATGTATGTGATTTCTACTTGGTAGGATTGATAAGTTGGGTTATTTGATTAAGTGTGATTTCCTTGTCATTTAACCATTATTTAGAAGATTTAGGAGAATCATCTCCACAATAAGGTGATAATATTAATTAGAAGGATTGATTGAGTGGTTTTATCAACTAAAGTGCCTAAATTTGAGTCGGATTAAGTCTCTCTCAAATTTGATAAATTTCCATCTTTAAACTCACTTGTTTGATTGCTTGTTGCATACTCTTGTTTAATTTTCCTTTTGTTGTCCTTGAAAACCAAACCAACCCCTCCCCCCCCTTTCATATTTGTTGTTAATTTGTCACAATTGTTTTAATTGCTCTTTTAAATTCTCTATTGCAAAACCCCTCTTCTCTTGGGTTCGATCCCTTTACTTACTAATTTACTAGTTTAGAATTAGTGTTAATTAGTACGTTTTGTGGTATATAAATTGTTAATTTTGCCGTCTTTTATTGCGACGTTTTAGATGTTTCAAATTTTGGCGCCGTTGTCGGGGAAGGTAACGGTTTTGCTAGTGTTTTTGTTGGTGTTTTTAGAGTAGTTGTGTTAGTTAACCTTTGTTCATTGTTGTTAGTGTCTTTTTCATTACTTGTGCGAACCTTTTGGATTGTGTGCTCTTGTGTAGAATTGTTTATGGTCAATACTAGGAATTCAAGTGAACCACTTCTTCCATTCAACCCGGAGATTCAAAGATCACTTGCTTGGATAGGAGGAGGTATTAGAAGAGACACCCCGGTTATTGAAGAAATCAATCTCGTGACTCAACAAGACCAAGAGGAAGATAACATCATTTCTTTTGAACCCGAACCCGAACCCATAAGAATCATCATGGGTGATCGTGAGGACGAGAATCCACACCATGACGGCGAGAGAGAGAATCCATCAAGGCCTAGAACTATCAAAGAACTTACCGCCCCGGACCTTACACAAGTGCCCTTGTGTATCTCATTTCCGGCCTTGGCGGAAAATGCCACCTGTGAACTTAAATCCGGGTTAATTCACCAATTGCCCCAATTTCATGGACTTAGCACGGAGGATCCTAATAAGCATCTTAACCAATTCCATGTGGTTTGCTTAAGTATGAAGCCTAATGGGGTTACCGACGAGCAACTTCAACTACGGGCCTTCCCTTTCTCACTCAAGGACACCGCAAACGATTGACTTTACTATCTCCCCACCGGGAACATCACTACTTGGAACCACATGAAAAAGGCCTTTCTAGAGAAGTATTTTCCCGCTAGTCTCTCCTCTCAATTGAAGAAAGAAATAAGTAATGTTGAACAAATGGATGGGGAGAAGTTGTATGAGTATTGGGAGAGGTTCAAACAACTTCTTGCTAGTTGTCCTTATCATGGACATACCGACTATGACCTACTCTTGAACTTTTGTGGAGGTCTCCTTGAGGATGATTCTAGGATGATTAAGGCCGCCACACAAGGAGGGATTGAGTACATGTCGGTCCAAGAGGCAAATGACTTGATTGAAAGATTGGTGGGAAGTTCTAGGAATTTCAGAAGGAGAATTAGGAAGACAAGTGCGTCATCTTCTTCAAGGTAAAGCACCAACCATATGGAGGACAAAGTTGATTTTCTTACCAACTTGGTTAAGGAGCTTGAAAAAGGAAATGGTAGTACATCTCATGTGAAATTTTGTGGTCTTTGTAATGATCAAACCCATCCCACCGATGGGTGTCCATCTTTGCAAACGGAGGAAGCAATTCAAGCGGTGAAAGCTCTTGGATTTCGGAAGTTTGACCCTTACTCCAACACTTACAATGAAGGGTGGAAATCTCATCCAAACATGGGTTGGGGGTGGAAATCAAAATCAAAATCAAAAGGGATCCTCAAACTCCTCATTCTAAAAGCCTAATCAAAATCAAAACCTATCCCAAAATTCCTTGGAAGAGATGATGAAGACACTTGCCATGAATCAAATGACAATGCAAAAAGAAAGTCAAGCCTTGCTAAATAATACCAAGGAATTTCAAACCGCCGTGCTTCAACAAAATCGGCTCACCGATTCTAGGTTTGTTAACCTTGAGACCCAAGTTGGTCAAATTCTCAACACCCTCAATTCTCAACCCACTCAAGGAGAAAGCCTACCTTATAACACAATTCCTCCACCTACCAAAGAACAAGCAAAAGCGGTCTCATTGAGGAATGATAGAGAATTAGTAGAGGCATCCAAAGCTCCTAAGAAATCAAGGCCACCTCCTATTGTTCATGAAGTGTAAAATGTGATTGAAGATGAAATTGAAGTGGTAGTGGAACATGGGGAAGCATCTACACCCGAACAAGTGAGGATCAATTCACCTCTTCCGGAATATGTGCCACAAGCTCCATTTCCAAGTGCTTTGAATGATACAAGGGTAATTGACAAGAAAACTTCAAGCCTTTACGATATCTTTCGTAAAGTGGAGGTAAACATTCCTCTTCTTGATCTTCTTAGTAGTGTGCCCAAGCATGCAAAGTTTTTGAAAGAGTTGTGCACTACTAAGAGGACCAATAAAGCAAAAAGCATGAAAAAGGTAAGGGCTAGTGAACATGTGTCGGCTATGTTTCAAAAACGTTTGCCACGAAAATGTAGTGATCCGGGCATGTTCACCATTCCTTGCAAAATTGGTAATTTGGATTGTCAACATGCTCTGCTTGATTTAGGTGCATTTATTAATGTTTTACCCACTTACCTTTATGAGTCCCTTAAGTTAGGACTCTTGAAACCGACTCGTACGGTCATCTCTTTGGCCGATAGGTCTAGTATCTACCCTAAGGGAATTGTTGAGGATGTCTTGGTCAAGGTGGGGGATATGCTTTTTCCTGCTGATTTTTATGTGATTGAAATGGAACCCGAGAAAGGCTCCACTCCCATTTTGTTGGGAAGGCCTTTCATGAGAACTTCCAACACTAAGATAGATGTGTCTAGTAGACGCCTTACTATGGAATTTGAAGGGGAAAGGATTGAGTATAACATACATAAGGCAATGAAATACCCAACCGAGACCTCCTCTTTGTGTTTTCTTGAGATTTTCGAACCAATTGTTCAAACCGTGTATGAATTGTGTAAAATTGACACATTAGATGTTGCTTTGACTAATGGATTGGTTGGAGAGAATATGAGGTATGCTTTGTCTTGTAATTTGCAGGAAAAAATCAAAGACTTAGAGAAAAATCCGCCAATGGAAGAGTGAGAAGAAAAGGAAGAAATCCGGAAGGCAGCCAGGAACTCGCACCGTGCGAGTTTTCAGGGCCCAGAACTCGCACCGTGCGAGTTTACCCCTGTCCAGGACTTTTGCTTCCTTTATTCCAAATTGTTAGAAGAACTACCGAAGGAGAAACCCGTTCCTTCTATTGTCAAGGCTCCTATTGTTGAAATGAAGCCCCTACCAAGCCACTTGAAGTATGCTTTTCTAGGAGATGAAGAAACTTTACCGGTAATTATTTCAAGCAAGCTTTCTAGGGAGCAAGAAGAGGCTCTCATCCGAGTTCTTAAGCAACACAAGGAAGCAATTGGGTGGACAATAGCCAACATCAAAGGCATTAGTCCCACTTTATGCATGCACCGGATTCTTTTGGAGGATGAAGCCAAGCCCGTTCGCCAACCACAAAGGCGTTTGAACTCTCCAATGATGGATGTTGTGAAGAAGGAGGTACTCAAACTCCTTTATGTAGGTATGATCTATCCTATCTCTAATAGTCAATGGGTTAGTCCAACCCAAGTTTTCCCAAAGAAATCCGGGCTAACGGTAGTCGAGAATCATGAAGGTGTTTTGATTCCCACTCGAGTTCAAAACGGGTGGCGAGTATGTATCGACTACCGTAGGCTCAATGCCGTGACACGAAAAGATCACTTCCCGCTTCCCTTCATGGATCAAATGTTGGAGAGGTTAGCGGGAAAAGCTTTTTATTGTTTTTTGGATGGCTACTCGGGTTACTTTCAAATTCCAATTGCCCCCGAGGACCAAACAAAAACCACTTTCACGTGTCCCTTTGGAACGTTTGCCTATAGAAAGATGCCTTTTGGTTTTTGTAACGCACCGGGAATGTTTCAAAGGTGCATGATGAGTATCTTTTAGGATCATGTGGAGGATTTTATTGAATTATTTATGGACGACTTTACCGTTCATGGCCAATCATTTGAGGATTATTTTAGTCACCTTTCTTGGGTCCTCTAACGTTGCATTGAAACCAACCTTCATGAGAAATGTCATTTAATGGTTGAGGAAGGAATAGTGTTGGGACATGTTGTGTCCTCTAGGGGAATTGAGGTCGATAAGGCCAAGGTCGATACCATTCGCACCTTGCCTTATCCTACTAATGTGCGTGAGGTAAGATCTTTCTTAGGTCATGCCGGTTTCTACCGGCGTTTCATCAAGGACTTCTCCAAGATTGCCGCTCCTTTGTGTAAACTTCTTCAAAAGGAAAGTGAATTTGTTATAAGTGAGGAATATAAGAAAGCTTTTGACACACTCAAAGAGAAATTGATCACGGCTCCCATTATTCAAGCACCCAATTGGAATGAGCCATTTGAAATAATGGCGGATGCGAGCAATTATGCCCTTGGCGCGGTCTTAGGCCAAAGCGTAGGGAAGCTACCTCATGTTATTCAATATGCCTCCACCATGATGAATGAAGCTCAACGGAATTATACCACCCCCGAAAAAGAATTCCTTGCGGTGGTGTTTGCTCTAGAGAAGTTCCGCTCTTATATCCTAGGAGCTAAAACCATCATCTTCACCGGGCCTTGAGGCACCTTGCCTCTAAGAAAGAATCTAAGCCCCGATTGATGCGTTGGATGTTACTTTTGAGTGAATTTGATATTGAGATCAAGGATAAGAAAGGCTCCACCAACACGGTGGTGGATCACCTTAGTAGAATCATCCTAGAAGACTCCTTAGTGCCACAAAGTTCAATCAAGGAGACCTTCCCGGATGAAGCCCTTCTTGCCTTGATGTATACCGAACCTTGGTATGCACATATCGTGAATTACTTGGTCTTGAACAAATTTCCTTCGGGTTTGACTCGACATAAAAGAGACAAAGTCAAGAGTGATTCCAAGTACTATGTGTGGGATGATCCTTATTTGTGGAAATTTTGTGCCAATCAAGTAGTAAGGAGGTGTGTGCCGGATACCGAAATCATGTCAATTCTTCGGTTTTGCCACGCGTATGCTTGTGGGGGTCATTTTGGAGCCAAAAAGACGGCTAGGAAAGTCTTAGAGAGCGGCTTCTTTTGGCCCACACTCTTCCGGGATGCCCATGATATAGTCAAGATATGTGATAGATGCCAAAGAGTTGGCAATATTTCAAGGAAGGGAAAAATGCCACAAAACCTGATGCTCTATTGCGAAATATTCGATGTGTGGGGTATTTACATACTTTCGGCGGTGGATTATGTCTCTAAATGGGTGGAAGCCAAAGCCACCAAGACCGATGATGCCAAGGTAGTTAGAGAGTTCCTCAAGACTAACATTTTCTCTCGGTTTGGCTTCCCCAAGGTATTGATAAGCGACCGCGGCACTCATTTTTGCAACAAAGCCATTGGTGCCCTTCTAAAAAAGTATGGGGTAATTCATAAGGTATCCACGACCTATCACCCTCAAACCAACGGTCAGGCCGAGGTTTCCAATAGGGAGATCAAGGCCATCCTTGAGAAGACGGTGAATCCCAATCGCAAGGATTGGAGCTTGAGGTTGGATGATGCTTTGTGGGCCTATCGCACGGCCTATAAAACACCGATCGGGATGTCACCGTACCGACCACTTTTCGGAAAACCATGTCATCTACCCGTAGAGGTTGAGCATTGGGCCTATTGGGCGGTTAAATCCTTTAATTTGCAAACTAGTATAGGCCCCGTGCAATTCATGCACGATATTTATAGAATTTTACCTCTTAGTATACTATATTTATAGATTGTAAATTGTCAATTCATTATTTTTTAACGTTTTTCATCATTGTATTTTGATTTGAGAGAAAAAAAAAACAATTTAAGTAATACTCATAACATGAAATATGTGTTTTAATGAAAAAAAACGTTTTTACACAGATTTAATGATATTGTTTTACAACTTTTTTAATAGCATATCTTTTAGCTATAACTTACCTTTTCGAGAACGAAATTTGTATAATCAAAAAAACCTAGAAGCAAATCTAATAGGGAACTATATTGAAATAGGAAAGAAAATAAGAAATTATATCAAAATAGGGGAAATATTTTAGGCGGGAAAACTTTGAGTTTTTCCTATTCATTTAGTATATAGGGGATGAGTGAAGCGGGGCTTCATAGAAAGCTTCAACTTCAAGAGTTGGAAGAGATAAGGAATGATGCTTATGAGAACGCTTCCATCTATAAGGCGAGGACAAGAGCATGGCACTATAATATGATTTCGAGAAGAGTTTTTCAAGTGGGAGAGAAAGTCTTGCTTTTCCAAAATAGGCTTAGACTTTTCTACGGGAAATTGAGATCTAGATGGATGGGACCATATGAGGTGGTTCATGTTTTTCCACATGGGGCGATCGAGGTGAAATGCTTAAAGTCCGGGAAAGTCTTGAAAGTGAACGGTCAAAGACTTAAGCACTATCATGAAGGAATTGAAGTGGGTGAAGTGGGAACGCTCCACCTTGTTGACCCAATCTATTCAAATTAATGAAGATTCAACTTTGTCGAGCCATCGACGTTAAATAAACGGCAAAAGTTTGTAAATATTTCTTCCCTTGCATATTTAAATTCCGCATTTTATTGTTTTCATAACATTTTTGCATGTTTAATTTAATTGCATAATTTAATTCTTGCATTATAAATTAATTCACTTGCATGTTTAGTAATGTTTTAGCATGTTAGGATGTTTTAATGTGTGTTTTAGTGTATAGATTACCAACTCAAAGGGATGTGTGATGAAAAGAGGGAAGAAATATGTGTAAAAGAATTGGCTAGATTGAAGAATTAAGCAACAAAGAAAACGAATCCAGCAGGAAACTCGCACGGTGCGAATTTTATGGATCCATTTCTCGCACCGTGCGAGAAATCGCAGTACACCTAATTTCAGCTTGATTTTTCTCGACACCCTTCATTGTTCTTCCCCAATTCTTTCAACATTCAACCTCTCTCTTAACCCTAACCCTAACCCACTCAAAATCAATCATCAAATCCTTCATAAATCTTCAAATTCAAGCATTTAACTTTCAAGATTCTTCAATTTTCACTACCCAACATCAATTTGGGCAAACAAATTGCAGAAAAATCACCCCATTCAGTCAAGGAATTCGACCTAGGGTTTGGTTGACTCGAGATTTGAAGGTTTTGGGTTGCAAATTGGATTTAAGGGACGAATTGAAGCATTCTTGGGTAGTATTCATCATCCAACAACACAAACAAGGATCAAAGGGAGGTATAAACCTTATTCTTATTCTTGTCATTCATAGTTACCTTAATTTCGAAATTTGTTTGGTTCAAATTGAAATTTGGTTGTTAATTGTGTTGTATTTCGTCCCTAAACAATTTCTAAACTTGTGAGGTATTTTACATTCAACAAACAACTAATTAGCACATCATCCTTTTAGTGCATATTAGGTGTTTGTTCTTTTGCCTCACCCAAAAAAAAAAAATCCTTTCCAAACTTGTGTTTTTCTGAAAAATTGTTATACCATGGGAAAAGGTAAAGCTTCCGAGGCTTCCTCCTCACAAGGACCCAAGGGAGCCTCGGCTTTTGATGATAATGAGTACTCGGGCAAGGAGGGCCTCCGAGACAAAGCCCTCACAAATTGGAAAAAGTTTGCTTCGGTGTCAACCGTAGCACAAACCAAATTTCTTGATGAAAATGTTCTTATCGAGTTGGGAATGGTTTCCAATACCCGCATGCTCCTAGAAAAGGTCGGTCTTGAGTCATTTATTGCACAATCCGCGGAAACCCGGAGAGGTGTCACCCTTGAATTTCTCTCCTCTTTGGAGAAGGTAAAGTTGGGAAGGGATAAAATCCCGGGGATAAAATTTCGAGCTTGTCGACTTACCCACACTTTGACTTATGACCAAGTAAGAGAGGCTCTCCACGTTACCAAAGTCCCCATAAAGGAACCCCTTGACAAGAAAAAAATAAGTGCATTTTGGAATGATATTACGGGGGATGTAAGGCATGCAAACTCAAAGAACACAACCCTTCTGAACCCGATTTTACGCCTCTTGAGCCGTCACATAAACACAAACGTTTTGGTCATGACCGAACCCACCAAAATTAACTACCTTCAAATACAATGCCTATGGTCCATGACCCCGGAGGGGAAGGGGATACCAGATTGGGTAGATTTATTTGTGAGCGGTTGCCTTGAGTTACAAAAAGAACCAAAAGGGACCATTTTCATTGGGGGTATGATTGAGATGATTGTGGCAAAGACGGGTGTACCATTTCCACCCAATGCTTACCCACTTGAAGGTAGTGGCCTCATGGACTACAAATTCTTGGGAAAAGCACACATGCTTGAGGTTGTAGACCAAATCACCCCGTTGGTAATTTGGTGCATGGGTGGCCAAAACTACAAGTACTACATGTACTTACCCCGTCCCCCCAACTCACCCTTGGGTTGGGGGTGTGCACAATATTTTTACATGCCTCCAGACGACGAGTTTGTGGACCTTTGGGTTGATAGAGCCCATGTAGTTGAACCCGACATTGAGGAAGGTGGAGAGCAACCACAATTGGGGGGAGCTCTAACTTATGGTGACATGCCACATTATGATGCACCTTTTGATGAACCAATGCCAAATGCTCCTTTTGATGAACCCCATTTCACTCCACCCCAAATGCCACAAGCACAACAACAACAACAACAACAACCTTTCATGGCACCTCAATTCAACTACCCGGCTTTCCAAACATGGCAATCGGATATCACCAACCGTGTCACAAACCTTGAGTCCACTCTCTCTCAAATGCAACTCACGGAGAATGCCCGGTGGAGAATCACCGAAAACCGCTACCACCACTACCAAGAGGATTATGAGGAGATGCGTTATGTCCAAAACGCAACCTTTGATATGGTGGCGGCCATGAATGCACAGCACATGAAACAATTCCCCACCCAATACCAAGGCTATAGTGAGACTCAAGTTAGTGACACAAGAGCCGAAATGACAAGATTTAGAAGAAGAAGAGAATCAAGAAGAAGGGGAGGACCTCCGGGACATGAAGGTACCTCAAGTTCACACTCTTGAATGAGTTAGGGTGTTCACCTCACACTTTGGGGACAAAGTGAAGAATTAAGTGTGGGGTGGACATGAGTTGGTAACATCATGTATATATTGTAATATATTCATTTCATGCATCGTATTTCATGTTGAAAAAAAAACGAAAAAAGAAAAAGAAAGAGAAAAAAAGAAAAGAAAGAAAAAGAAAAACCCGGCTAGGATGAAAACCCGAAAGGGCATCCTAGGCAAAAATGGGAAAGTGGCCGAGGCCGGAGTGAAAACTCAAAAGGACACTCCGGGCAAAATGAAAAAAAGAGTGCGAGCCACGAGAGTAGAGGTGAGGAAAAGAGCTAAACCGAAAACCCGAGAGGGCGGTTTAGGCAAAATGAGAGAATTAGAAAAAAAAAAATTGAAAAACATTTTTGACTCTTTGAAGCCTTGAAATCATGTCACATACATGACTACTTCCATTTGGTGTTGGTGACATAAGTGGTGGAGCTCTAGAAGGCCGGAAGAGTAGGCTAGTAGTGTGCCAAGACTAGGAGGGGGATTTGGAAGCTTACTTTGATACTAGTGCTTGGCATATTTGTTGTTGGGAGTTGAATTGTTTTGACTTGTCTTATGCATTGATAGTTGGTTGTTCTTGTTGAGGAAGTTTGTTGTTGATTTGATGTCAATTGAGAATAGTGGTAATGTAATCTTGGAGGAATTTGAGGTTGCCTAATTGATATATTAGGAGATGCTTTGATGACTATGGTGACCTTGTGTTAAACCAAGTGGAGTGATAAGGGGGAGTAATAAGGAGAATGTTGACGAATTGTGAGTGAAAAGTGAAGGTTGAATTAGTGAACTTAGGATCATCTTAGAAGAGGGATGGCATAAGGAGGGCGAGTGAGGGAAGAGAGGTTAGTATTGGAGGATTTTGGGTCACTTACTCACTTGTTGGAGCTTTGAAGAAAAGTGACCATGTGATTTTAGAAGAGGTACGATATAAGAAGGAAGTGTGAGATGAAGAGAGGGGAATTAGGAGCATGCCCATACGGTTTTCTTAGCCTAAGTGGTGATTGGATTTACTTTAGTTTGTTCGGGACGAGCAAAGGGCTAAGTGTGGGGTGTTTGATGAGCTCCTATTTCTACATTGTTTTGGCATCATTTGGAGCTCATTTGATAACATTTGGTGACGGTTTTTGACGATTTTCATGTTATTTAACCAATTCCGAATGTTTCATCATTTAGCATGATTTCTAGTGAAGAATGAAGTGCCAAGAGACGAAGAGATCCAAGGAAGGGTGAAGAACAAGCATTGAAGAAACATCATGAGAAAGCCTTCCAAGGATCCAGCAAAAGACGATTGAAAAGCGCATTCCAGGCCAGAACTCGCACGGTGCGAGTTTCCAGACCCCAGAACTCGCACGGTGCGAGTTTTCTGGGTTTGTTCCGTTTTGTGTTACGGGTTTTTCCTGTGTTAAGCCCATGATTATTAGGTTACGTTAGACTATATATAGGATGTTTTCCTCTAGGTTAAGACATCTTATGCTTACTTTTAATTAATCAAGTTGTATTTTGGGAATTATTTTCATCTTTTTGATTTGGGTTTAGATCTACTATGGAGAAGTAATCTCCTATTCTTAATCCGGCTCAAAGGTGTAATCTTTGGTTGTAAGACTCCTTAATCTTTCCTTAATTATTATTATCACTAGTTGGAAAGCCCGTGCGATGCACGGGACTTCTATTAAGATTATCTGTAAAAATATATTCTTAATAACGGAGACAGACCTTTATGAGTCTTGTAATTATTTTAACCTACAACAACTACGTAAAACTGAATGATGTTACGTAAAACAATAATTATCATAATTATATATAGTGTGTTCAAAGAAATTGTTAGATCTCTTAAACATAATTTTACCTTTATTATATATATTTACAATTATGTGTATTTGCTCCTTATAAACTTCTCGCAACATCAAATCCAAACTGAATTCCAATAGAATTATTAGTTTCTAAACAACAATAAAAAATATTTGTAATTCTATTGCATACAATGCACGGGGGCGACATCATTTATTAGTTTTATGACATCATTTAAAATCGTTGAGTTACCAAGTTAGTATTTTTTTTGGCAACGCTGAAACGTTGGTTTACGTTACCATGATCCGGTAATAGAAAACTATTAAATTTAACAAAAAGTCAAACTATGCTGAAAATGAGAGCAAACAAAATTTCGAGAGTTGATTTAGATGAGGAGTGACTAATCATCCGTTCCCCTTGCAAAAACGCAACAAAAATGTTGGCATTTGGTATTGACTATATCAGTGGTAACATTCACAGATATAATTGGATTGTAGAGTTATTATTCTTACAATCTCGCGCGTCATCGATTTTTAACAGAAATAGTATTTGACTATTTACAATTAAGACTACTTGTCCTTAAAAGTTTCATGCAAAATATATAATACGACACATAATTTGCTAAATTTGTGAAAACTTGTTTGTAACTAATGTCCTTTATTTGGCCTTGATACATTTGGTCTCTATCACGATGAGGACCTTAATGCCTTGGATGACGTTGTTCTTGACGCTTCTACGTAAAGACGGCCATTACTAAAAACGGGTTTCAGCACATAAATTCTAACATGACTCTTGTTTACTGTCTAGCGTAGCATAGCCTCAATGTATATTGTCTCCGGAACGAAAGGAATCTTTATATCCGATGAAGTCATTCCTATGCTCGGTTCAATACCTTTTGTTTTTTTGGAAGCCGTAATTATCTTCCTTTCTATTTCGAATTTCCCAAGGCGTTTGATAATAAGACGATGTCTCTTTAGATAATCCTCTTACGGAGTTGATGTTCCTCAACAACATAACCGACATACCACACTTGGTAGAATATACCATTATGAGTTATGTTAAAAAATTCATCATGTATACTCCCTTCCCTTCTTAATAAACATTTTTCCCATTGCTTCTCAAGAGTCAAACGCCGTTTATAACTTTTACCATTAATATGTCAAAAATCATGGTCAAACTAATGTATTGACGACTCTGCAAAAGCAATACGTAGGATCATTGCGAAGAAGATGACGTACATTTAGTGTGAAATTCCAAAAAAACAATGAATTTTGCTCCCAATGTCTAACGGGACTAAAATACTCTACCAAGTCTCGAATAATAGGAAAAAAAAGTGACTCCTAAAAGTAAAGATGTCATACGGGCGAGGGGACATGACGAATGTAGGTTTTCTCATACCCATATTAATTAGAAAAGTTACATGCCCTTAGTTGTCACAAGTGAAAAATTTCAAAACCATAGATCAACTTGTTTAAAATAGTTCGTGCCATATAAATGTTATATTCTCGCTTATTCTATAGTTTTCAAATATTATTTCTGGTATTTTATTTACCCATGTCTACCTAACACCCATGGTTGGCATGATTTAAAATTCAATTTGAGTCTGAAACTTTATTTATATTCGTTGCATCCAAGACTAAAGAGATATAATTGGACAATTGTGATAGATTTTTCTTTTGATCAAATTTGTTTTTTCTTATTGTACAGTTTACAATTTTCTTATATGGAAAGCTATTTATTTTGAACCAATTTATTCTATTTCTCATGATTATGATATATACGTACTTTGTGTTATAATGTCTCGTTGCTAATGGAACATGAGATTAACTCCTAATAATAGGTTCAAAAGTAAGTAAACATTGGCCAAAAAAATTATCAAAAAGAAATTAATTTGATATTAAGAAGGTCAAGAGATCATGAAATTAAAATCTCATATTTTGGCTCTGTTTCGAAAAAAAATTAGCTTAAATTTATCTGACCAAAATTTCATTTGTCTTTTTTGTTGTAAGTATTTGGTGGATAAATTATTGGGTTATTTAATGACAATAATCCAACCTAAGTCTCCCCTTCCCCATTTAATCCAACCTATTGATTATCCCATATTAATCTCATCTTTCCTATCATTTAACTTATTTTGATACTTTGGAAGTGCAACCTGTTAAACAGGTTACCCTTTGTGGGTTAAACAACTTATTTTGTCCCTTAGCTTCTACTATCCCATCTGCCAACACCACAACCACCACCATCCAACTGCCGCCGCCGACATCACCATAGCTACCCTCCTACACCTCACCTTCGTCCACCACGCACTACAACCATCTCTGCCCAACCCGACATCACCTCTGAACCGAAAACCCGACAGTCGAGCGGATCTCACCTCTGCTTTCGTCCAACTATCACCACTATCCTGGACTCCGTCAACACTAACTTCGGCCACGAAGCAAGCAACACCAACTCCTCTTCGGCGTATCTCGGTGCCCTCCTATTCACCATCTGCATCCACCAATTTCGTCACCAAAGTCGACCAAATTAATTGAAAATCATTTGGTCCTTCACTCCTGGCTTCACGCACCATTTGCCAACATCAACATCACAACTCACAAGTCACAATTGACAACCATCCATGTAAAACATTAAAGAACCACAAATCAAACGATCTTCTTGCTGCTTCTTTCTTGTCCCACAAATCCGCCTGAGCGAAGGACCAAATGATTTTCAATTAATTTATGTTTCTGGAAATTTTAATTTACGTTTGTCTTGTAAATTGTTGTTTCAATACATTGATTTCTCTCCTTTTTTAGGGAAACCCTTGTTCATTAGGATGAAGAGATGAAAGATAATTACAGTAAGATGAAAAACAATTAATTGTTGTTGATGTATCAGGAAGAATGATGAAGGTGGACAATGGAGAAATGAAGAAGGGAAAAAATAGAAAAGAAGTGGGGCTGACCTGTTGGGCAACCTGTTCTAGCAGGTCAAATATGGGACAAGATCAATTTAAGTTAAATGATAGGAAAGATGAGATTAATATGGGATAATCAATAGGTTGGATTAAATGGAGAAGGGGAAACTTAGGTTGGATTATTGTCATTAAATAACCCTAAATTATTTACCAAAATAAGCGAAGCATGTGAGAAATAAGCTACCTGCTTTTTTTTAATACTTCAATTTATAATATTAAATATGGAGTACTTAACTATGTCCTTTTATACCATATTATCAAAAAAAGCTATCTTTCGATTAGTTTTAAAAACAGTTTTTATTTAATCGGTTAATTGATCGGTTCTGAATTTTCAGTTATCTTTTAAGCTCGTTTTTTAGGTTTCAGTTAATTTTTATAATGAAATCTGAGATATAGTATATGAATAATGTGTATTGGCATTAATATATCATATAATTAGTTACATAGTATATTTTGAGTGTATAGAACCTACTATTTCATAATGGTTAGATTACTTGGATATATGCTGGTAGTATATATGAATTTTTTTAGTAGATGAAATTAAGTGAAACTACTAATGCGTGAGTCTAAAACCGATCATCAATTCATCATATGAATAACACTATGAGTTGTTCCATTGTTACACAAAAGCTTTGAGTTGTTTAAACCACCAAATTCTACTTCAGTTTTTCTCGGTTTCATTCCACCATCATCTCCACATTCTTATAGAAAGTAAATTAGTTAAACAAAAATAGTAACATATATAGATTAGTGAAATGTTTTATGTATTGATAACTTGAATGTATATGGAGGCATTTATGTTTATGATTTCTATACACACTCAAATGATTATTTAGTGATTACATTTTGATGAAATCGTAATTTATACTTCATGTAATTACGTAAGATTACACTATATCATCTTAACATAATAATTTAATAAATAAATTCATCTTCTATCCGTCAGCTTCTTGAATTTTGATGCGAGAATACAAACTAAAAATGTATGAGACCATAAGTGGGGGGAAAATAAATGCGATAGCTTGAACTATTATGAATTTCTATTATCTATTTGATCATTTTAATCTACTTATATTAGGAAAATTTTATTAAAATATATTTGATCTACGAATTATATTAGGATAATTTTATTAAAATTTG
Organism: Silene latifolia; assembly: GCF_048544455.1. NCBI lineage: Eukaryota > Viridiplantae > Streptophyta > Magnoliopsida > Caryophyllales > Caryophyllaceae > Silene > Silene latifolia. The sequence goes on along the minus strand of NC_133533.1, from coordinate 26,339,251 downwards.
CTTTAAATACAAAGAAATCTACTTTGATTAGGATAATTATTTATTTAACTTTTTTCTAAATCTTCTCTTGTTAGGATTTCTAAAAAAGTTGGACTCTCTAATATCGCTCGAAAAGTTTCTGCTTTATATATATGTATTGATTGTTAATCCTTGTGTTTATTGTTTGAATTTTGGAAACCTTGTTTATATTGAGTAATTAAGTGTGATTTCCTTGTTGCTTAATTAATCAAGTTCCTTAATTTATTGTTGTTGGGATTATTAAGTGTTATTTCCTTGTAATCTCATCTTTGCAACACCTTGTTATTATGCTAATGAATGTGATTTCTTCTTGGCTTAATTAGCAAGTAAAGGATTAACTTGTAATTAGGCATTAATTGTGATTTCATTGTGTATAATTACCCTTATTGAATCTCTAGTGCCTTTATCTTCTTATTAATTTGGCCAATTTATGTGATTTCTGCTTGGTAGGATTGATAAGTTGGGTTATTTGATTAAGTGTGATTTCCTTGTCATTTAACCATTATTTAGGAGATTTAGGAGAATCATCTCCACAATAAGGTGATAATATTAATTAGAAGGATTGATTGAGTGGTTTTATCAACTAAAATGCCTAAATTTGAGTCGGATTAAGTCTCTCTCAAATTTGATAAATTTCCATCTTTAAACTCACTTGTTTGATTGCTTGTTGCATACTCTTGTTTAATTTTCCTTTTGTTGTCCTTGAAAACCAAAACCCCCCCCCCCCCCCCTTCATATTTGTTGTTAATTTGTCACAATTGTTTTAAGGGTTTTTCTATCCTATGCCCACTAGGCATAGGATAATAAACCAAAAATAGAAAGTATTAAATGATATTTTCATGGGAAATTGTAATATCTCATCACTTTTAATTTTCTTCACAAAAAATACATTTAATACTTTCCTATTTTAGCTTCTTATCCTATGCCTAGTGGGCATAGGATAGAAAAACCGTTGTTTTAATTGCTCTTTTAAATTCACTATTGCAAAACCCCCCTTCTCTTGGGTTCGATCCCTTTACTTACTACTTTACTAGTTTAGAATTAGGGTTAATTAGTACGTTTTGTGGTATATAAATTGTTAATTTGACAGTCTTTTATTACGACGTTTTAGACGTGTCAGGTAGCCTCGAAATAATAAATCAAAATTTTTTTTTTTTAAAAATTTCAAGTCAACGGAGGCGAGAGCCCTTCTAGCTTTCTCTCGCTCCACCACTGCCTGCCGGGGGATATTGCTAGGGATCTTTTTTATTTTTTGGGGTGATTACTATGGAACTTCGGTATAAGACAAATTTGAAGTTTAGCGGAACATACAAGGACTGCCACAATTTCCATTATTGACCTTTAATGGTTTTGGTGCAAAAGTAAAATCAAGATTCAATCTTATTTTAGAACTATAATGTTATCTAGGGTGATATATACTACTCGGTGGCGCTCTATCAATCTATCACATACAATTTATTTATACCAAAGTTCAATTGTGGAATTGTGGATGAGAGGAGTAACCCATTATGAGGCCAAGTCGATCATATTAACAATATTTGTCGTCCAATAACTACAAATGTTTCCCTCCATCTAGGGACGAAGGGAATAGTAATTAAGCTTATGACAATCTAATTACCATGTTTAAACATAAACAAATTATTTTCTATTATTTATTTAAAAATTTATTTTTTTATCTTGGAAAATATGAATTCTTATTATAATGTATAAAGTTTATAATTTTGAAGCATCATATCCAAACTAACAAATACTCCCTCATATTCTATACAGAATTACTTTTTTCACATACGAGTTTTACTCCTTCACATACATTTTATCATTAGTTTTCCATCTAAAGCCATTTCTCAAACATAACAAATTAACTCTTTCTTCAATCTTTTTTCCTAAAATCAAATCTAATTACCAAAAACTTCAATAATGGATCTTAATCCCATAAAAGCTTTCATCAATTTTGAATTGTTCAACTATCTGAGCTATAAAATACCTTTTTCTTAAGTAACAAAATTTGAAATAAAAAATGACCAAAATTATTGAAATAGTGCGACGATGAAGACGGCAAGAAGATGTAAAGATTATTGATATTGTTGCTGAATGATAAGAAAAGTTCAAGTATGGTAGAGAAATATAAGTTCTAATAATGTGGCAAATGAGAACCAAATGCTAATATATGTTTTATGATCTCATCAACAATCCTCATTGGAATACGGTCTCAGGCCTGGAGAGTTTTTTTTGGGGTTGAACGGTGCCCAGGTGGTATGGTGGTTTCAGAGGCGGTTCTAGAATTTGATGGACGAGGGTGCGTAAAGTTTTTTAACAATGAAAATATCGAGTTATACGAAAAAAAAAAATTGTTTAGTTAGACAAAATGTGTGATATAACACTAGATAGAAATTGTTCAATACAAGGATAGAACCCATGACCTCTATCTATGAAATAGTATTAATAATCAGTAGACCCACATAACTAATGTGCTCTTATTATAAAGAATACTATAATTATTTTTTGGAAAAGGGGGTGCAGATGAACCCCTGCACCCCGCCAAAAACGCCTTTGGGTGGGTTGGCTGGAGCAAGGCAGTGGATGCTGCGGGGCTGTGGAGGGAGGGCGTGGGTGGTTGTTGATGGTTAGGTGGCTGAGTTGTATTGGGATTTTTGGGAGAGAAAAAATATGACAAGGATAAAATCGTAAAAATTGTATGTCTATGAGTAAAATCCGTATGTGAAAAAACACGACCCATTCACTATTTTTTCCCCTATTTCCTAAAACGGATTATTCAGGTTTTCTTCCCCTTTCTTATTTTGAAAATTTTTACTCTTATTTTATTCATTCCTCTCTTCTATCACTGAACCTCACCAAACTCTTTATTCCTATTTTATTCCTTCCCTAAATGTTTGTAGTCAGAATTCCTTTTTTAACTCATAATTATTCATCCCTATTTACTTTCACCAAACTCGACCTAACCTTTTTACTTTTATTTTATTTCCCTCCTTAATACCCGTGCCCACAAATAATGGGAAGAAAATATAGAATTGGAGGGAGTATAAATTCAAAATTACATTTTTTTTTTCTTTTTTCTGCAATATACATATCTTTGAATATTGGTGTTAGGTAGCACCATAATGAACACGGATACATGATATAGCATCCCATGGAGTCAAAATCCTCTTCATTTCCTAAAAGGAAATGGAGAAACCATTTCCTTTGCACGATCCAGATTACATCTTGGTAACATCGAACGGTTTTATTCATAGAAATAAAGGGATAATAGTGTTTAAAGGGGAAAATATTACTCCCTCCTATTCACTATGATCTTCCACATTAGTTTTGGGGTGAAATTTAGTGGTATGGTGATATCTGGATATAAATGAAAGTAAGAGAGAGAATGCAGGGTCACAAATTACTATAACCACAAATGATAGACAAATAAGAAAAGTAGAAGATCTTATTGAATTCACCGTTTTAGGAAATGTGGAAGATGTTAGAGAATAGGAGAGAGTATTAAATGGATTATGAGAGGAAATGGAGAGAAAGAAATGGAGAGGATCTTAATTGCAGCTCATAGAATAAGTAACTAATAGAGTGGCCTATAAAAATTTACAGATTTTTGTTTAAGGCGGGTGTAACATTTTAAGATTAAGATGGTCAAGTATTAAAGTATTAGTGTATTACTATGAATAAGACAAAAGCTTATTATATCGAAAAAAACATAAGATTTGTCTAATGAGATAATATTTAAGGCATTTTAATGTTAAAATAAATATCTTCATCTTAAAGGTGACTAACTGATAAAAATTAGAGAAAAATTAAAATGATGTAATTATGATTGTGAGTTGGATCTTACTTGGGTCAAGTTGAGCACTAACGAGGTCGAGTAACAAAGATTTACCAAGTAAATCCGAAATATCATCAAGGCCTCGGGTAAGACCCAGATTTGAGAAAAGACCAGCAATAGTAGGTTTGACACTTACTATTGCCTTCAAACTTTTTACACCATCTTTCTCAGCTTCCTCAATAATATTATTACTTGCTGTTATTTCGCTTACACTAATGCCTTTTTGTGAATGTTTTTGTGCCCTAGCAGCAGTTAGGTGCCGCGATTTCCTGCAAATTAATGAACTAATACTACTGCTACTATGTGGCTTAACAACATTCCGGTCACTTCCCCGTCCGTTTATTACGAAGGGCTTGTGTCCGAAACTAATATACGAGTAGTCTTTGTTTATGGTGTAGATGGCGGAGTTTAACATGTTTTTAGTTAAATATATGTGAATTATTAGTAGGGTTATCTATTCTTATTAAGTGTTTATGTTTGTGTGGATGATAATATCGACGATGTGTGAACTACTTCGTCTTATATAGATGAGCATGGCATGGGGGGGACATGATAGCAAACTGAAACGTGTAATGATCGGGGAAGCGTTTGTAGTTAAGATAGATCTTGGACGTTGACATGTATTACGCAGTGACGGAGTCAGAAATTAAAGTATTATTGAATTTATCAACGGGGTAACAAAATTTAACAGGGGCGAACAGAGTAATGGTACACGGAGAACTCGAAAGAATTGGAAAGTTTAAAATAAAAATTAAACATTTGGAATTTTCGTCCATTCAACAAGTGCCTCTGCTAACACCCCTATTTTCACCGCTGATCGATCTTGGGTCGGCATTGATTCTACCAATACTAACAGCTATACTGCATGTTTAAGTCGTTTGTTTGAGCTCTGCATGCCAGCCATTTTCATTTGTCTAGTGGAGTATGGGATTTATTATCCGTGGGGACCTTTCTCACCTCCTATGTAGGGTATTCTACCAAGCCTGCTATTAGCTAGTCTAGCTCAAGATGAATAATATTCATTTTAATGGTAAAATAAATTTAAATACTACCATGATAATAAGATAAAATTCTAGCTATTATCTAGACAACTAAGGGATATGGAACTTGTTTGCCTTATAAGGCTATTTCACAAACTTTTTGAATGTTTTGGGGCTTGTTTCGAATTAATTGGGACCAATGGGCATGTCAACATTTGTTTTCCTAATTCTAACTAAATTCTCTATGTCAAGGAGCGGCTTTACCCATTTTCATCGCAAAAAAAAAAAAGAAGTTGTACTTTGCTTTAAATGACTTTATCTAATTAAAAAGTAAACTGTTGGTTGAAGACTTGATGTGGCGGCTTTACCCGCTTATACTTAGGCATAATAGGTATTTTAAGTAGCGGCTTTACTTCAAATCAGAAAAAAAATAAAAATTATTAAGGTGAACCCATTTGCCCAAAGTAATTTGAAACATGGGCATGATGACGATTAATTTGTGAAATAGCCTTATAAGGCCAAAAAGTTCTATTATATACACTTATTTAGATCCATTTTCCCGTTGTTGGCTCGCAACTCCTTTTTTCTCTCTTAAAACATCCAATCTTGAAGCTGCTGCAACTCCCTTCTACTAGGATTCATTAATCTCATTATTTAACATATTCATATATGTGACATTTTAATTTAGTCATAAAATTAAAACTAGATCTTATGCATGCAAACTTGAATAAGAATAGAGAAGAAATCGTCTTTCTTACTACGGGAGTTTCGGATTTTGGGCACAAATGAGTTCTCCTTCTCACTTGTTCTTGAGCTTTCCTTATATGGATGAACAAAAGATCCATAATAGAATCCCTGCCAAAAGTGAATACCAAAAGAAATCCCTTAATAACTAATATTATTTGTACTAGAAATAATACAAGTCTCACTTAAAGATTGACACAAAATAAATTTTGTTCTCTTTTGTGTATTTCGGCCAAGAGAGGAATGATTTGGGAGATTTTATTTCTCTAAGTTTTTACAATGTGTAGAGAGAGTAGAATAATTTCTAACACACTAGAAATTATTATATGAGGTAATGAATAATTAAAGAGAAAACATTGGTATTTCTCTAGTGGGAAAACCGGTTGGGGTATGGGTAATGAGGGAGCCAATGCATGAAAAAATTGCTCTTCTCAAAAGCTAGGTTTGCATGGCTACTAGTTATATTTAATCATTGTGTTTTCCACTTAAGATAAAAACACAATATAAATCTTATAATCCCTCCATTATTTCGGCACACCTAAAATAAAATGGGTAATCCATTTTATTTTGTCATTTGTCAATTTTGTCACATGTATCATGTTACATGACATGTCACAATGTAATGTATTTTTAACATATTAAAAATCAACATACTCATAAAATATGTCATTTACAAAGTCGACTAGTAATTCGTAATTACTTGTACCAAAACGATTTATCAAATTATAAATTACAACGTCTTGTATTTATAATAAATTATTCATTCAATTTCGATTTCAATTGTTTCGTAAACAATAATTTTATCCAAGTAATAAACAATTCGATTACTTAGACCGTATCTAATATAATCGAATTACAATAAGACACGTTAATCTCACTCACAAATCATCCGTCAATTTTAAGCAATTTAATTAACTCGTATCGGCATACGATTAATTAAATAATCAATTAAGGGTATTTCCCTATAGGTATGACCTAAGGGGATCAACTGATCACCACCGTCGCACGACAGTAATGTCAAACTCTAGTCAGCCAATCATTAATTACCGATATGTGTGGACCAGTTGACTTGTAAAATATTACATCCCACATGTATTCTTAAAATGAGATTTAAACATGTGATCATCATGATCGACAGTTGTGATCGCATTATTGTCGTAGGACACTTATTCCAACACCTTCCGCCCACCGTCCCTCTTAAGTCTCACGCGATCATCAGAGATGGGGCCGTTTTCAAAGTTCCATCTCCGGCGACCTCTCACTCTTCTCTAATTAAACTCGATTACCCGGTTTCGTTCACCCGTTACCATGTCTCTTCTTTCCAATGTTCCCTTCGTGGTTCGATCCGTTTTCAATCTTGACTGTGGTTTGTCAAAATGATTCACCATCCTCTTCTTCGTTCATCCTTTTAGCATTTATGGCTGTGGTTGGTCTTATATGCATCCTGGTGGGTGTTCCCCTTTCCCAGGTATAGCTTCCTCTTCACCTTTGTCTTGATCATGTGTATATGACCGAGTTCGATTTTGCCGCCGGAGGTGGCTATTTTGCTTTGGTTGGCGGACTTTGTTTGTGTTTGACGTTTTCTTGTCCGAGGTTGGTGTTGAAGAGAACTTTGGGTGCTGCTGGTAGTTTGGTGTGGGATTGTGTGTTGGTAGTTTTGGCTTTAACTACTAGAGGAATGGGAGTTGGGTGAGCTTGGAATGGGATTAAACGGTGTTGATCGTTTGGGTCAGGTGCGGTGGTTTTTCCGAAAACACTTGTCCGATAGTTCTTGTTTTATAAGCTTTTATCTCTGGTTTACTAATTTTCAAAATAATCTACTCTTGTAAGAGTATTTGCATTAGTAATCACCTCTTAAAGGTGTTATATCTTAGCTTTCCGAGTTGGGGCTGTTTTGTGAAAAGTTATGGCTGCCTATTCTATAGATGAATTTTTTCTAAAACACTTTGTTGTTGCTCATGGAAATGGTGAGTTCAAGGAGGATGACTGGTTATTTTTTAGTTATTTCTTAACAATGGAAGAAACCATTTGATTAAAGTTAAACTCCTTAATGAGAGGGGCAACGACTTCTTTTAGCAAAATCTGTTTGACTCGGCTGGCGGCTGCTATGAAATGGCATGCCGACTTTTATGTTTGGTTTTGGAATCTATGAAGGACTATGACGTTCAATCTGTCTTGCAATTAGCAATCTCTTTAAATTTGAATTTAGCGGCTAGCGCTGATAAGCTCCATGAGTATGAGGCAACCATAAACTTCTACTCTTTGGTTTTGTCGTCCTTCCCTAAAAATGTTAAGGCTCTATTTCGTAGAGTTGTAGCTTGTATGAAGACTAATATGCTCATGGAAGCGCAAACTGATCTAGAAACTGCGTCAATGCTTGAACCTAAGAATAAAATATCCTTAGAGAACTGAATCAAGAATCTACGGGCTATTAATCATAACGGTAAAAGAAGTATTGATGAGCAGTTGCTATGTGAGCTGGCTTGGGAAAGTAAAAGACCTATCCTTGAATTTGATAATACTGGGGACATCTCAGTAAACGATAATGGGGGGGGGGGGGGGGGGTATTCTTGTGGCTCTTGCGTTACTCCACTTTCTGACTTCACTGTCAAGGATACCTGCATTTCAGATGATGACCTTCCTATAAATTTCGAAAAAAATTCTTCTTCTAATATTGATTTGGAAAACAATCACAAAGACTCTCAAATGGGTGATAATGAGCATATTCTTAACAACTCGGATCTTGAGTTCTCAAGAAAGGGTAGAGGAAATTCACGACTAAGGATCTCCGGACAATCTTATAAAAAAATTCTTCAAGGTAGTAAGGTGAGCTTTTACAATAGAAGAGACTTGTCAACTATGACAATTCAGTTCCTTAACATCGAGGTCACCAAGGAGGGAGAAATTACAAGAGATCATTATGAGAGAAAGAAGAGGAGGAGACGTTCTAAAAAGCGGAAATTGAAGACAGTGGTGGTAAATGAAGACACGTCTTTTTGTTCAGGTGTCATCAATGGGATTCATGGTATTAATTCGAGGGAGTCCTCTATTGGTGGCGTAAACTCGTGTTCACCTCTATTTGTGACAACTAATCTCCTTCTGGTATTCAAATCCTCCAAGGAAACCCTACGGTTGTCGCTCCTAATTCCTGCTTACACGTTTCTTTGGCGAATGACACGACCAACACCTCTATTTGCTTTTAAGCCCATAATGATTCAAATGAACATCATCATTCCTTTTTCACTTGTCCTAAGAAGTGTAAGATTTCTTCGTTTGGTAAACTGTCACGTTCCTCGCCTAGAAGTAGGCTTTATAGGTACCCTTCTAATCGTCAAGTGAGTGATAAAAAGAGAATTACTTACTCCAAGAAGAATCATAGCCAAGGGGATGAATCCCCGATACACAATGTATCTACTTGCTCTACAAGTAGGTCTTTCTCCCGTAAATTTCTGCGTCCTCTAGGCGTAAGTGCTGTGTCTTGTTGCAGGTACTCCTCCAAAGCCCAATTGACAAAGAAGTGAAAAGAAATTTTCGCTCATTTGGCAACCTCAGATCGTCCCCTCAAGAAGCCTTTTCTATTTCGTAACCCCATTCTTAGTTTAATTTCCTTTTCAAATAATAAAGCCCGACTCGGAAAGTCGGGTAGGTACTGTGTAAGGAAACTTTCTTTACTGCCCCCCCAAAAAAAAGATCAATTTTACTATTAAAATGGATATTGTCAATTTAAACAACATTTGTGCTAATAATACTATGAGTATATACTAAGGCCCTATTCTTTCCGGTGTATAACAGAAGATTTGAATTGAATGAAGCTTAGCTGAACTAAACTTAATTGAACTGAACTGAATGAAATTGCACTGAACTAAACTAAACTGAACTGAATGGAGTTGAACTGAACTGAACTGAACTGAACTAAGGCCATGTTTTTTCAGGCTTATTTTCAGCAAACTACAGTTCAACTCAGCTGATGTAAAACGCGTAGCTTTTGAATGAATGAATTGTGTAGGTAGAATTTTGCAGTGGAATTATCGATTGTATTGTGAATGTAACGTGTGATTTGATGATACTGTGTGGATATTGTGATTAAAGAATCGTAAATAAGGGATAGAGATAGCTAAATCTTGTTCTAACCTCGCGAGGTTATAGCTCGATCTGCTATAACTCAACCTCGCAAGGAAGAGTCCTAAATAATCTCGCAAGACTAATCTGTATTGCTTACAAATTTTAAACTTTATTTAATTCTCAATGTAATCTGAAAAATAAGGCCACAATCGTTCCTTATTTATAGTCCTACTTGAAGTCAACAATCTGACTATAACTCTAATTCCTTAGCTTGCTAATTAAGCTATCTAATTCTTCCTAAACTAATTAGGAAACTTCTTTTAATAATTAACTACTAAAAATCAGATTTGAAGATTCTAAATAAAACTAGGATTAGGAAATACAAAGTTTCCTAATTTTATTCGAAAATATTAAAATAAACTAATAGCTAATCCAACACGGTTTAGGACTAGGAAACCGTGCCTTCTCTTTCACAGTTGCTCCTGCATCATTCTCTCCTTTTTTTTTTCTTTTTTTTTTTTTAAATTTGTCCTCGAATTTCGAACCACCTAGATCAAAAACGACCCACCGAAACTTATCCATGATTGTAATTGCGACCCTAAATAGTGTTCCTTCCAGCTCTTTGATGGCAGTACCTCCCTTGCATCGGATATGAGTTTTGAATCTCGTGTCTTTGTGCCTTCCACCCCACCCCCCTCCATGCACAAGTGTAGAAAAACTGAAACAATATTTGCTTTTGCTAGTAAGACCACTATGAGCTTCCACCAAAACCGAATTTAAAAACCAACAACACTGATAATCTTCAACATACAGCTTCTTGTTAATCGCTTTCAAGCGGAGATTGATAAGGTTCTTTGTCGTGATCACTTGAACAATCATTACCATCTAATAATACCTTACCCAACATCAGATTAGCTTTGTTGGGTTCATGAATAAGCGGATTTGAAAGTTCCCGAAACGAGGTTACATTAACCTTATCCGAGGTTATAGTACCCTTGGTTAAGGTTATAATACCCTTGATCGAGGTTATAGTACCCTTGGTTGAGGGTTCATTAACCTTGGCTGAGGTTACATTAACCTTGAGCCGTTCATTCTCGCCTTCTATATGCTCCTCTTCTTCATGATTATCATCATCAAAAGGCTTAATTGGACCAGCTTGAAGATGCATATTTCGAACCACTGCTTCTGTTTGGTCATCGTCACTCATTGGATCTACATCATATGTGACAAACTCACCCTCTCCTTTGGTTTCTTCGTTCTGGATTTTACCCTATACTGGACTGTTTGGTAATACAAAACAAGGCAACATCTCACCCAATTCTTGTAGTGTTAGTGCTCTCTTTTGCGGGCATTCACTTGCGTATGAGAGGATATGTTATGAAGAGCACCTGAGTTAAGTTCGGATGAGAGGTATTCATTATCAAGTTGTAACTTACGTAATCAGGATTGGCTAGTTACATTCGATTATGGGTCCATGATATGCGTAAATGTTTGTGTGAGATTCTGACCTCATGAGTCATGGTCTGGATAATATTCAGAAGGTTGATATCTGTGATTCCGTTTATTATGTTGCGTCGTGATCTAGTAGAGCGGTTTTAATAAAGTCTTCTGGTCAAGGAAGTGGTACTCAGTCAGTGTTATGAGGTTGTAAAAGTTATGATGGTTATCGATATGGTTGTTGTGCCTCGAGTGGCGATCTGGGCACGGTATTTTCGTGTTGTCATACATTGTTGTTTGTTTACTGCTATTTCCTGTCAGTGTCGGTCGGGGCATATAGACCGTTGTTTTGTTTCCCGATATTTCTTACCAGTGTCGGCATGAGAGTGAGAATAGATTATGATATGAAAGAGACTTGGGTATGGTTCTGTTGTTGTCATGGTATAGTAATATTCTGTTAATGGGACACAGTTGTGAGAGGTTGTTGGAGTACTTTTGATCTTTTTTTAGATGAGGCATTGGTGGACGTAGTTGTGGCAAGAGAATTGTGGAGCATGTGTGGTATTGAACTGGAACTACATGTGGTTTAACACCTTTTATTGGGACAGTGAGTACAGAGTTTTGGGACTTAGTATCATGTCAAGTCAAGGGTGAGTTTTCTGGTAATAAAAGAAGTGAACTTGAGAAGCTAATGTGAGTGCGTGTAATAATCGTGGATCGTGAGTTATGATTGTGGAGATAAGTGCATAAAGAAGTATGTCGTTTGTGGTATAGGTTATGTGGTGTGCCGAATGAAGTGAGGTATGAGAACAACTAGAGTAAGAGAGCCCTGGATATAGAAATAGATGTAGTAGGTGTCGAGGCTATAGGCGGATATCGTTGACATGCGATAGTGATGAGAATAATGCGAATATATAGTTAAGGATCTAGTATTAGTGAGTTACGAGGACGTAACATTTATCTTAAGAGGAGTAGGATGCGACAAAGAGAGTTTGATGGTTGTACATGTTATAGTATAATCGGAAGTATGAGTGTTGGTGTAGAGTAAAGGATGGATTTGTGTTGGGGTTGATTTTATTACAGGTAATGGCAGTGCTTCTAGTAGTATGATGTTTACGAGTGTGAGTAAACTTCGAGGACGAAGTTCGTTTTAAGGGTGGTAGAATGTAACATTCCGTTTTGACGGTTAATCTTGTTTGGTGGATTGTCTTGGTATTGAGGGTGCTAGTGAGCGTTATGGAAGTAAGACAAAGTTGGCAACACTTATATTGTGGGTATCCGATAGTACTGTGGAGTTAGCATTGAGAGTTTACGCTGTAGTTGAGACGATATCGTGAGCCATAGTGTAGAAGTAAGCGTGGTTGGTGGAGTTAGTGTTAGGTGTCCATGTTTTATAGGTTGGGTTGGAACTTCGGGGACGAAATTCTTTTTAAGGAGGGAAGACTGTAATACTCCGTATTTTAGTTGGAGTACTCGGTCGAGTACTTGGTTGGTACTCGGTCGAGTGTGTGTTACTCGGTCGAGTGCACTTGACCGAGTAAATCGGTTCAGCAAGTTGACGGTTTCTTTTATGTTTTGACCAAGGATATCGTTATAATGCTTATATCATTTCTAGTTCATTTTAACATCTCTAAAAGCCATTTTCTAAACCTAGAGAGAGGGAGAGGAAGAAGAGTGTCGAGCCTTTCATTGGATTGGAGATTTCTCATATTTTTCAACCTAATTCGATTTCCCTATTGATAAGTCGATTTCATTAAATTGTTTACACTATTTTAAAGTCGTCGTCTTCGAAAAGTTTGAAAAAAGAGTCCTGTTTATTTGAAGTCTAGTTTATTCATATCAAATTTCGTGGTCAAATTCCTTGTGGTTTGTCCTATGTGATTTATTTATGAACATGTCGCTGAAAAGTCCGCGAATCTGATTTGATTGTGGAAAATGATTTGAAACCCTAATTTATATGTCGATTCAGTTTTGGGGCTTTTTCATACATCATCTTTGTAGAGTCTAAATGACAATAGAATTTGGGATTTCTGAAAAATAATGTTTTAATCTTGTTTTATGAATCAATACTTTTTATGCGGCGGATTCTATCAGCTTTTTGAAATCAGTCTGAAAACCCTTGATAAGTTTGGAATTTGAGAAAACTTCGTTAGATATAATTTGTAGCTAAGACTCATGGGATTCTAATCCAATTGGCCTTGCATCTAGTTTATTTTTCTGGAATTAGTTATGTATTTTATTCTGAGTCTGTCATATGCTGGAAAATCAGGAAAAGTCGTATTTGTTCTTTAAGTTGATATTCCATTAAGTTATGATGAGTCTAGGCTATGTGCATGATTAATTGATTTAGTAGGTGGTAATTATACATAATTATGTTATGTAGGTGATGGATATGTGAAGGATCATAATTAATTGCTTGAGTGTGCTTGGATTGCGAAAAGGTAGAGTTTCCCTACTCAGTTACTGTTAATTGATTTGAGAATGTGATTGTATTGTGTATGACTGTTTTCTGCTGATCATCGGAGTGTTGGTGTGGTGGAGGTGGTTGTGACGATGTTGTGATGGTTGTGGTGGAGTCACTTGCGGGAGTGGCTTCACGCCCTAGTTCGCCCTCCGTGGAACCCGTCACTGGAGGGGATGTGCACATTAAGGGACAGGGTTATCGCTAGTTGATGAGCGGGATTTTGGTGGGGATTGGCTGCGGTCCCCCACTGATGGCGTGGGCTACCTGTTGCGATGGGTAGTCTGGCAGGGCTACACACCTCGGTGTGTAGTCGGTTACTGTGTGAGATCAGGAGACCGGGGACGGAGGATGATCAGCTGGTTACTTTTTGCACTTGTCTTATTTTGATTATTCAGTAAGTGACCCCGTTGTTGTTTTATAAAATCTGTGGTGATCCATTCGGGGATGGTGAGCAGATTGTGACAGGTGATACAGATGTTTAGCTCTGGGACAGTTATGGACAATTATGGGGAGTTATACTTTGGTTTGGTTTTGGAAATATGTAATCGCTAATTCTTTATACTTTAATAAAGGTTGTTTGGAATTGGTAACTTTGATATACTAACCTCGGGAAACCGAGATGGTAACAGCCTTTCATGTTAGGGTAGTCCTTGGTAAGGTACCTTGGTATGAGGGGGTGTTACAATGTGCCTATAGCCTTGGCACTTGAATCACCGCCTTGAACTAGCATTATTAGACTCCACGACCACACTCTTCCCCTTATCCTTAAGCTCTTATTTTTTGGTCCACTCGGGCTCATAGTATGATTGTTATTTTCGAACACAAAATCTGATTTCTTAAACCAATCTTGATTTCTGTATGCTTTCTTACCCTTGTCATGTTTTTCGAATTTAAGAGCCAGCCTGCAAACATAGTTAAATCCATCATAATTCTGGATTTCCACCCGTTGTGCTAGGCTCGAATTGAGGCCACGAATAAAACGCGCAGTTCTCAATTCTTCCTTCTCTTCTAAATCGCAAACAATGGACATCTTCTCAAATTACTAGATGTAGTCGGTTACAGACATACTTTCTTGCGCTAAAGATTGGAGCTTTAGGTAGTTTTCTTGCTCGTAATATTTGGGATGAAATCGCTTCATGAGATGCTTCTTCAATTTAAGCCAAGATTCAATCTTTGCTTTACCTTCTTTTTTCCTTTGTTTGTTTAAATTCTCGTACCACAAAGAAGCGTATTTAGTAAGTTTCAGAATTGCTACTTTGAACTGCTTCTTGTCGTCATATTCTTTGTACTCAAACACCCTCTCGGCTTGTCGTACCCAATCTAAGAATTTTTCTGGATCCATGTCGCCATTAAAATCAGGAATATCAAGCTTTAAACCTCGATCATCATCGTTCTTGTTCCTCGATTTTTATTTTCGCTGCTCATCCTCTTCAGATCCGGATGGACTGTCCGAATCCCCTTTCTTCTTTCTCTCTTTGTTATTTAACATAGCTGCTATCTCCTTTAAAACATAAGACATCTGAGCCATCCCCGTTTTTAACTCGTTATGACCATCTTCCCATGTTTTTGGAGTACCATCTTTGTCGTTAACCATAATTAACAACTTCTCAAGACAGATCTATTAAGGAATAAATCTGAACCTTCCTCTGGTAACCAATTTGATGTAAAACGCGTAGCTTTTGAATGAACGAATTGTGTAGGTATAATTTTGCAGCGGAATTGTCGATTTTATTGTGAATGTAACGTGTGATTTGATGATACTGTGTGGATATTTGTTGGAGCTTGTGTCCTCCACAAATTAGTGTGATAACATTTGTAAATCTCTTACAGGTTCACAAGGGTATATTTCGTATATTTAATCAGTTGATTAACGTTTACCTAATAACGGTTGACTTGCTAGAAAGTTTGACGTTATTATCATACAGATGGCGGTGATCAACTGGTCCCTAAAGGTCACACCTATAGGATGTGTTTGAGAGATGTGATTATAGAAATATGATCACATTGATGCCTAATATGACTAAACAGTTAGTCAATGTGTTGATGAGACAATTATTTTGTTCCGGGCGTAATTCCAGAGCAAGTATCGTTACCACCCGTGGCTTGTAGAGTAATGTCTTTGGTTGGATCCTTCTTGTCCTTATCGTTCCTCTCGGCCTCTCCTGCAACAATGAACGAACTGAGGGCTTGGCTTTGTGCCAAGCGTACTCACTCCGACGCCCAAGTCAGTAAACTCAAGGGATTAAGTTGTGTTACTTGGCTAGATATGTATTGTAGAGAGATAAGGGAGATATTACCAGACGAATAGTGTATTTAGGTTTAGTTGTGGGATAGATGGATGTTTTCCTCAAAGAAGGTTGAGGAGTACTTATAGGCTTTCACCTTTTGTCACGTAGTGGCCAAGTGGCCAAGTGGCTTATCAGGTGGAAAGACCGTTCTACCCTCGGCCGATAGACCTACGGCAGGCCGGCCGAGGGTCTTGGATGTGAGTACGCGGATATGTGCCCCGGCTGGCGGGTTGCCATGCCGAGACCCTGGCTAGCAGGCCGATGGGCTGCATCGGCTAGGCAGTCTAAGTCGTTGACTTGCTGTGGATATCTTTGACCTTGCTCAGTGTGTTGACTTGGTCAGCGGTGCAGAATATGCCCCATCAATTTGCCCCCAGCGTAGTCTATGCCGTGGTATGGGCTCCGATGTACACTGAGCGTATATTCTGCAGAGTAAATTTCGAAGATCTTTCTGTACCGGCGTCTTCTTGGGTACCGGCGTGGTTCTTGTTAGGCCGTACCATATACCATATCCCCCCTCCACATGGATGCGTGAAGGGTATCCGATGTGGAAAGGAATCAAGACGCTGGCCGAGATCAGGGCTGAGAGTGCCGGTTGACTTTGATTGCCCCCGGCCGGTGCTCCCTGGCTTGGTTGATCGGTAGCCGGCGGAGACTAGGTACCTAGGAATTTGTTTGAGGGAGATGAACAGTCGAAGAGATGTGAATAGGCGTGTTGAAGACGTTTGGTCACTGTTGCATTGATTGACATTCAACTGTTGCGACGATTGACATTCCGCGGTTGCATGCTTGACACGTGTGTGTTCGCTGATTGGTTGACGCTTCATGGGCTGTGCCTTGATTGGTCCTTCTTCATGGGCTTTTCTCTATAAATAGGGTAGTTATTCCGTGATTTTGGCCTCCATTTTATTTTCGAAAATTTTTCTCTTAAAACCTTCATCTCTCCAAACTTTCAAGGGTTTTCTTCTTAATCTTCGGAGTATTTGATCCGGCGAGTGTTTTTCTTTGAGGTAAGCAAGCAAACTTTTCATTTTCCTTAATAATCTGTTGTGAATCATGTCTTCTGCTGATGCTGGACCTAGTAAACCTGCGTCGGGGGGCCCTAGGTCTCCTTCTCCTGAAGTTGATCCTCAAATTCTGGAGGAATGGGAGGATTCCGACTCTTTTGGTGATCTTGGTGATGATTTTGGTGATGATGCGGAAAGGTCTCGTCCTAGTGAGGGGAGACAGTACGTCATGGATCACGGCTATGTCTGTAAGATCCATCTTGATCGCGCTTGGTCCCGTAAGCTTGCCCGTTGCTCTGGCGGGAAACTTCTCGAGGATCATTTTTTCTTTGGTAGGGGGTACGAAATTGTTATCCCTGAGGAGGGTCAGGCCGTATGTTGTCCTCCGTCGGGCTGTACTGGCGTATACCTCCGGCATTTGGAGTACGGGCTTCGGTTCCCGCTGAATGGGTACGTTGTGGCCATAATTAGAGCCATGAACGTTGCTGTTGCCCAACTGCACCCGCTGGCCATGAGGACCATCATTGGCTTTGTCTGGCTTTGTCTTTTTAAAGGAGAGGCTCCGACGGTGAATTTATTCCGCCGACTCCATCATCTCAAACAGTCACTCTCTGGCCGTGTTGGATGGTACAATGTACAGACGGAGCAGGGTTATGTCTCTGCTGACAAACCTTCTTCTTGCAAGGACTGGCAAGGTCGGTGGGTGTATGTTAAAGTGCCGAATGACTATCCGTTGCCCCGTTCCTTCCGGCACCAGGTTAATTTGCGGTGTGAGACTAGGGCGGAGCATGACAGATGGGTCACTCGGAAGCATCTTAAAATGGATGCTAGCAGGGTCCCTCTTACGGAGGATGAGAGGCTGGCAATGAGGCTCTTTGAGGTGGACAAGCGTGGGATGCCGAAAAGATGGATTCCCCCGACGCAGATCATTCTCCAGGATGAGCCGCTTTGCTATGTCGGCCTCATACCGGCCCTAGCACGGGGTGAGTGGGGTCGGTGTGAGGCCCTCCGTCGCTCTCAATGTTTCTTTGTCTTCGAATTTCGATTCATTTCTTCTTCTTGACTCTTGCTTTGTTTCTTTCGTAGACCACTTTGGACCGGACCTATCTGAGGATCTTCTTCGGAGAATGGGGCTGCACAAAGATAAAACCGTTGCTGACTTGCATCCCAAGGCTGCAGCCCATGACCGCAGGATGTCGCCGGACGACCTCATGGAGCGGCGGCTGAAGGTCTTGAGCAAAGAGGAGGCGCAGGCGAGGGTTGTTAGCGGCGTGGTGCGTCGGACGCGGAAAACAAGGCCCTTGGCGGCAACGGCGTCGACACCGGCTTCAACTCCCATCCCCTCCCTTAAAAAGATGGAGATTGTTGAGATTCCCGATGAGGGGGATTCTGACGCAGAGGGATCTCCCCTTATCCGTAAGAGGAAAGGGACAGCTTCTACCGCTGGCAAGGAAGTGTCTTCTCCGGTCAAGAAGGCCAAACATGGTACCTATCTAGCTCGTGGCTTAAATTCAAAGTGCCACTAGGTATTTCGATGGGTCAATACGATATCGATCTTTTAACCGAATTTCGCAGATCGGCCCGATCGGCTATTGCCCACGTTAGGCGCGGGCGGTGGGGTCCTCTCGCACAGTTGGTGGTCAAGGCACCACCGTCAACCCTTCATCCCGAGAGGCTTTCGTCTCCCGGCCCGCAGGCTGTGGCGATTGCCACCACCGTCTCTTCATCCCGAAAGGCTTCCGTCTCCGAGCTTATAGAGGAGGGTACGAAGCTTATTAGGGAGCCGGCGAGGTGGAACGTGGCTACCGCCGCTCGTCTCGGGAGCAAGAGAGGCCGTGGCTCGGGCCGTTCATGAGCGTAATGCCACTAAGCGGTGGGCTGCATCGGCGGCTGGGTCTCCTCAATGAGCGGAGGCTTAGGGAAGGAGCGAGAAGGCGCTCTTGGCGGAGGGAAAACTCGGGGAGGACGCCGAAAAGGAGGTCCTTCTTTGAGAGGGCTAAAGCCGAGGGCCGGCGCCGCCGGGCTGCGAATCGCGAGGAAATGTGAGCTCGCTCGGGCGTGCCGACCTCTACCTCAAGCGGAACGAGTCCCGGACTGTTTAAGGCTCGGGCGGAGGTGGTTCGGGCGAGATGCCATTATCAAGCAAAAAGAGGCGGACATCGAGATGCTGCAAACCGACATGCTTCCCAAACTGTGCGCCAAGTTCCGGGATTTGGCCGAAGACGCTGCTAGGGAAGTTATCGGGGAGCTTTTCCCTCTTGATGGTTCCTTCCCGTGGGGCAGGTTCGACGCGTTGCTTGATGACAAGCTCGAGGCTAAGGAGAAAGCCGCGGTGGAGGAGGCCAAGGAGGCGGTGAAGGCGAAGATGGAGAGGGAGGCGGCCGCGGAAAAAGCAGCTCTTGCTGAGAAGGCTAGGGTAGCTAAAGAAGAAGCCGAAAGGATGAGGGCAGCTGAGGATGCTGAGGCCAAGGCTGAGGCTGCTAGAAGAGCTGCTGGGTTGCCTGCTGAGGAAGATGCGGCTTGATGAGAACAAGTTTACAGCAGATCTGCTTCAGCTGTCCGGGGGCCAACTACTCAGCCCTTCCTTCCTGCTGCCTCTTGATACATGAACATAGTGATAGTTTTTGTCTTCTTTTTGTACAACCTCGGTAGGTCGTGTTTCGGCTTATCCCTATGGGGACGGCCGTCGTCCGTATTCTTTTCACTTGTAATTTTGTAACTTATCTTCTAATAATGGTTCGTTTCTTTCGCCTTCGGCTTGGCCGAGGTCTTTATCTTATCCTTGTCAGAATTGTCTTCCTGTATTCCTAATTGAGCGCCCCTTTTGTTTCGCCTCGCTTGGCCGTGGTCGTTTTAAGTGCGTATCTCAACCGTGTTTCAACGCTTCAAGACACTTCGTCTGTTTTTTGCGAGTGTAGTGTGTGATGGCCGTTACTGTCATGGTATCCACCTTATGAGGGTGATTGCCGCTCTTGTTGGATGGGCGGTGTGGGCGGCAAGATCGGTTTCTTGACGAGACCGCCGCTCTTGTCGGTATGACAACATGAGCGCGTCATTTTCTTGACAGAGACCGCCGCTCTTGTCGGTATGACAGTGTGAGCCGGCGTCTGTTTCTTGATAGCGTGTTACGTGGCGTCTACCACTTGGAGTGACTGCGACGGCATCAAACCTCTTGGGGTGACTGCCGTGTGGCGTCGCTACTTGGGTGACTGCGACGGCGCTAATTTCTTGACAGAGACTGCCGCTCTTGTCGGTGTGACAGTGTGAGCCGGCGTCTGTTTCTTGATAGCGTGTTACGTGGCGTCTACCACTTGGAGTGACTGCGACGGCATCAAACCTCTTGGGGTGACTGCCGTGGCGTCTACTACTTGGGGTGACTGCGACGGCGCTAATTTCTTGACAGAGAATGCCGCTCTTGTCGGTATGACGGTGTGAGCCGGCGTACATTTCTTGATAGCGTGTTACGTGGCGTCTACCACTTGGAGTGACTGCGACGGCATCAAACCTCTTGGGGTGATCGCTAGTGGCGTCTACTACTTGGGGTGACTGCGACGGCGCTAATTTCTTGACAGAGAATGCCGCTCTTGTCGGTATGACAGTGTGAGCCGGCGTCTGTTTCTTGATAGCGTGTTACGTGGCGTCTACCACTTGGAGTGACTGCGACGGCATCAAACCTCTTGGGGTGACTGCCGTGGCGTCTACTACTTGGGGTGACTGCGACGGCGCTAATTTCTTGACAGAGAATGCCGCTCTTGTCGGTATGACAGTGTGAGCCGGCGTCTATTTCTTGATAGCGTGTTACGTGGCGTCTACCACTTGGAGTGACTGCGACGGCATCAAACCTCTTGGGGTGACTGCCGTGGCGTCTACTACTTGGGGTGACTGCGACGGCGCTAATTTCTTGA
The DNA here is from genome assembly GCF_048544455.1 of Silene latifolia. Classification (NCBI taxonomy): domain Eukaryota; kingdom Viridiplantae; phylum Streptophyta; class Magnoliopsida; order Caryophyllales; family Caryophyllaceae; genus Silene; species Silene latifolia. The sequence continues at coordinate 26,318,514 of NC_133533.1, read as the reverse complement.
CAGAGAATGCCGCTCTTGTCGGTATGACAGTGTGAGCCGGCGTCTGTTTCTTGATATAGACCGCCGCTCTTGTCGGTATGACAGTGTGAGCCGGCGTCTATTTCTTGATAAATAACTGATGGGAAAATTTTGTTTTGATGGAAGGCGCGGGTGGTTTTTCACTAGGTAAAAACATGCGTTGGGGTGTCCACAGCTATCTTGGACACCTCCGTAGCTACATAAATTTTACAAGATTACCAATGCCCTAACGGCTCATCCCAGGCACATCCCCCCAATCAGCCACTAGTCGTATCCATGAGGTCGCCTCCCTGCTGTAAGGACGGGCTTTTTCCTTTTTCGGACTTCTTCGCCTCTTTGAGGGATTGCATGTTGCAGCCTCGGGCAGCTATCTGGACGTTGACCACCTCATCCTTCTCGTCTTTGGAGACGAGCTTATGCGCTTCCCCCCGGTCCGAGACATACATCAGTGTTAGGGCCCGGATGGACATCACTGCGTCAGCCTCGCTCAGGGTGACTCGGCCTATGAGAACGTTGTAGGCGGACGAGCCGTCAATGACGACGAACTCAGCTAGGATATTTTTAGCCGCGTTCTTCTCGCCGAACGTCACCGGGAGTTTAATTGATCCCAGCGGTACCAGCCCGCCCCGCAGAAGCTGTATAGGGGTTGGTGCGGGGGCTTAAATCCTTGATCTTCGGGCCGAGGCCGAAAAGCACTCTCTAAACATGATGTTCGTGTATGCACTGTGTCAATCGGCACCTCTTGACCAGGTGGTTGGATATGTCCAAATTGACTACAAGCGGGTCGGCCGTGAGGGGCGATGACCCCCTCGTAGTCCTTTCTTCCGATAGTTATATCGGGATGCTTGCGAGAGGGGATCCTCGAGTTGGGCACAAAGTTGATGGCCTGATATAGCTCGTTTAGGTGCCGCTTGTGCCCATGGGCGGACCCTCCGTTCTCGTTGCCCCCGATGACAACATGAATCACGCCTATCCGCTCGAAGACGGACTTCCTATCTGAATTGTCAAGGCGTCGGTCTTTTGGCCTTTTGCAACGTACTTGCCGAGGCTTCCTTCCTGGATCGCTCCTCTATAGCATTCTTCGGTGGCGGCGGTCGTTGGTTAAATGGCCGGTGTGGCCGTGGTACTCACGATCGATCGCTCGTATCACCGTCACTTTTGGGCTTGGGGGTCTCTCCCACTTCGGCCCTCGCTTTTGCTCGGGCGAAGACTTCGGCGGCGATACGACGAGAGGGGTTTTTTCACTATACCGCCTCGTGGTACGTTCTCGAATTCCACCGGCACCGCCGAGTCTTGCTTCCGGTCGGATCTGTCCGATCGTGATCTCATTATTCTCACGGCGTCGACTGTCGGACCGCGAGCCGTTGTTGTCGTGGCGTCCTTCGTCCTGACTGTCCTGCCTGTGACTCTTCTTTTCTGATTGCTCGGCTTCGCGGGGATCTTCCCAGGTCTTGTGGTAATCTTCCACCTTGATGGCTTGGTCGGCCAACTTTCTGGCGGCGTCCGGGCCCGTGCCTCCGCTCTTGATGAGCTCGTTTTTAAGGCTCCCCTTGGGAGGCCCTTCATCGATGCGAAGGCCGCCGGCTCGGGGTTAATTTCTCGAATCTGCTGGACCTTTCCATCGAACCTCTTCACATAGCTCCGGAGAGACTCCCCCCCCCCCTGTCTGATAGTTAGGAGGTCAGATGTCTCTACGGCCCTTCTCTTGTTGCAGGAGTATTGGGCTAGGAAAGCGCCCTTCAGGTCGGCGTAGTAGTACACCGAGCCATCAGGAAGCCCTTTATACCAGCTCTGAGCCATCCCATGCAAAGTTGTTGGGAAAATTCGGCACCAGACCTCGTCGGGCTGCTCCCATACCGACATGTAAGACTCGAAGGCCTCAGCGTGGTCGACTGGATCACCATCCCCCTTGTATGACAGGGGTGGCAGCTTGAGTTTATTCGGCACCGGGACTTCGAGGACGTAGGCGTTGAGGGGTTGCCTAACCACGTGTCGAACGGCACGCGGCGATCGGCTCCGTGGGTCCCTAACCTGGCTCCTTCCCCCGTAGCGGGAGGGGCTCCTTCTTCGACTTGGACTTCTTCTCCAACTTTGCTGAGTCGGACTCCTCTGGCTTCTTCGGGGTGAGCCTCGTTCGTGTGGCGGGGACGCTGTCCTCCCACGAGTGCGGGAAGGACTTAGGTCTACCGCGCCCACTTTGGGCTCCCACAGCGGCTTGGCTGGGCGGGTCGCTTCTCCTAGTGCCCCGTCCAAATTTCTCGGAGTCACATTTTGGGCCCTGGTCTCCCGGACAGTTTCCGCCGCTCTTGTCGATGTGACAAGGTGAGAGCGGGCGTACTACTAATTAGGTCTAGGAGCATTTTCGGTTTTGCTATGTCAACCACATGTCCCATGATGGTGACCTGTTAGTGGCGCGCGGCGTGTCGGGTATCGATGGCATCCCGAACTCCGGTTGGACTACACCGCCGGTGGAGGGTCAGTATGACTCGAATTGTTGAAAGTATCATCTTGGTAAAATGCAGTTTCGTCGGTTACGACTGCATCTTGTTGTTTCGACATTTTCTTAGCTTTTTGGGTGGGTTTTTTGTTGGGTTTTTTTTTTTTGTTTGGGAATGAATGTGACTAGCTTCTAGTGTCTTCCCCACAGACGGCGCCAATTGTTCCGGGCGTAATTCCAGAGCAAGTATCGTTACCACCCGTGGCTTGTAGAGTAATGTCTTTGGTTGGATCCTTCTTGTCCTTATCGTTCCTCTCGGCCTCTCCTGCAACAATGAACGAACTGAGGGCTTGGCTTTGTGCCAAGCGTACTCACTCCGACGCCCAAGTCAGTAAACTCAAGGGATTAAGTTGTGTTACTTGGCTAGATATGTATTGTAGAGAGATAAGGGAGATATTACCAGACGAATAGTGTATTTAGGTTTAGTTGTGGGATAGATGGATGTTTTCCTCAAAGAAGGTTGAGGAGTACTTATAGGCTTTCACCTTTTGTCACGTAGTGGCCAAGTGGCCAAGTGGCTTATCAGGTGGAAAGACCGTTCTACCCTCGGCCGATAGACCTACGGCAGGCCGGCCGAGGGTCTTGGATGTGAGTACGCGGATATGTGCCCCGGCTGGCGGGTTGCCATGCCGAGACCCTGGCTAGCAGGCCGATGGGCTGCATCGGCTAGGCAGTCTAAGTCGTTGACTTGCTGTGGATATCTTTGACCTTGCTCAGTGTGTTGACTTGGTCAGCGGTGCAGAATATGCCCCATCATATTTAATGAAGATTAAATTATATTAGTTGAGACAAATTAACTGTCAATTCGTAAATTGAATATAATAAGTTATATTTAATTAAATGTATGTAATGTTAGCTTGGACGAATTAATCTGTTAATTCGTAATTAAATGTAATCGGTTATATTTAATATCAACAAGTTGAATGTGTCATAGTGGTAATAGTGAGGGTACACAAACCAAGAGGTCATGGGTTCGATCCTCACTAGATGACAATTTAACACATTTTATACATTTTTGGAATAACCAAAAATAAGGAAAGAATACTCCTTATTTCGGTTATGGGCCGAGAAAAATAGAAAAGAAAAGCCCCCCCTAATTCATTCCTATACACGGTTTATAGGTGAGTGAGGGAGAGGATTTTTTCTGTCCTAATTCATTTTTCATTTTTGCCTCCTCTCTCATCGGAAAAACACAAAGAAAACCTAAAAATTATTTTAATTTTTGGATCGATTCTAGCAAAATCAAGGGCATTTCTCGGAGCATCTTGGGTGCAACTGATAGGAGAATATCTATTTTGATATTGTTCTTAGGCCGTATTTGCTAGGACCGAAGGTTAATTCTGAATCCTTTACTTTGTTTATGTATTTTATTTATGACTAGTGATCGTCTTAATTAAATTCGTTATAATCCTTCAATTTTAAGGGAAGTATACAGATAATTTCTCACAAGTGGTATCAGAGCATAGGCCACGAATTTTAATTTTGATGATTTTCATAAAAATTGTATGTAAACTTTTAGGGTTTCCGAAAAAAAAATTAGGGCACGGCTGTTTTTTTTTGTTAATGCCGATTAAAAAAAAAATGTTTGCAGCCAGTGTTTGTTCTTTTTGATACGAGATTTCCATTTTTATTTTTCATAATGTTGTTTTAATCAGTTTAAATTATCATATGAAGAACTGGTAGATGTTTGATTTGATGCAGATTAAGTTAAAACATAAATGGAATCGTCATGTTTGATTTAATGCAGATTAAGTTGAAATTAAAAAGGCATTAGGGTCCTAATTTAAAAACCGTGAAATTTTTTTTTGCTGTTTCTGTACTGTCACGGATGAAAAGTATTAAAAAAAAAAAATTTGCCCTTTTTTTTTGCTCTCGGTTTTTCTAAGAAAAGAAAAACCGATTAAAGTTTTTTGCGGTTGTTTTGTTTATGCCGTTTTGGAAAAGCATCCGGAAAAAAAAATAAAAATTTGTTGTTACTGTTCACGTGCTACTGTTCACAGGGGACATAATTTTAATTTTTTTTTTTTGTTTCGGTTTTTACAGATAAAACCGTGTATAAAATAAGAAACATGCTTGTTTTGTTTTTCTTTGTTTATGCCGAGACCAAATAAAAAAAAAAGGATTTTGTTTTTGTTTTTATTTTGGCCAATTAGTTATTGTGAAACGGTTCACAATTAAAAGATACCGAATTATTTTAAAGCAGTTTAAAATTTTGACGGATTGAATTCATATTACAAGTTTAATATGGATTAAGATTGAAATTAATGTGATTAATTGAGGAATTGTCACTTAATTTGATTTAAATAGGTGGTTTGGATAAATTAATCAACATAATTAAGGAATTGTGTCATGTATGTTTAATTTATTTTAGTTGATGCATTATATTTTATTTTTGTTGAATGAATCGATTGAATGAATTTAATTTACGTATTTTTGCAATCAGTTGTAATACTTAGTGTGGCCTTAGTCAAATTATGTTTTCGTAATGAAGGAAACATAATTTTTAATGTAATTATGAGATCTCGAATCTCCTTTATTTTTCTTTAGTTTTTGGGTTTTGAAATTAGAATGTAATAAATAGGTTTATTATGTAAATTTTATTTATTGTAATTTTCAAAAGAAGACTAAAGATAGAGATTGGAGCTCACTCCCGCTACATGGATCAAGATGGAACATCAAGACAAGCTTTTCGGGTCCAAGGAGGATTCCAAACTTGTATTTATTGTTCATTTTGATAGGATAGGCCACACTAGGACTTTTACTGTTTTTACGTTTTTCATTCTTATTGCTTTTCATTCACATGTTAGTTTATGCATCATATTCCGCCTAAAACCAAACCACCTACTAATAAAATGCATGAAAATTGACTCATATAGGTTGTATGTTAGTTTTCATGGACATACAGATGTCACAGTCTTTAAGCCATCACCTTAGTTTATTCATTCTCGCATGCTATATATTAGTTCACTTAAAATGAATTAAAATAAAGTTGATGGGATCTTCCTCTAAAAAGGAAATTGAGATTAGTTTTTATAAGGGCAAACAACTATGAATCCCTTCTTCGTCGGTAGGCATAATATGACCCCTTCTACGTTGGGTAAGTAGTTGTGTTGACTTAGTTTACCTCAACATCATAGTCCGAAGAGTTTCTCGTGATTATGATGGACTAAAGATAGAATTTACAAAAAATTATCGACCAAGAATTCTAACGGTAGAATTAGCTAAAAAGTTAGCTTATCACAGAGAATTGAGTCTTGGGATAATTTATATAATTCTTGAGGGAGGTCAATTATATAAATGTTTTGAGTCTTCGCGTTATGACAGTAGTTCATTAGACTTAAAAATATAAACGATGCACATGCTTATTATTTTTATTCTTCTTCTCGCAGTGTAGAACACGATTATTTTTCATAATACTGTTACAACGAAATGGTTGGAAATAACGCAATCCCAATGCCTAGTGCCACACTTGATCGCGCGTCCTGGCTGAAAGTATTCATGGACCAGATGAATCAGTTCACACGTCTGAAAAATGATGGGTCCAACTTTGCGGACTGGGAGGCGGCACTACGGAATGCTGCCATTGCTGACGGTAAGCTTAAGTACTTGACTGAGCCAATACCGGTCAACCCAGGCCCCAATGCAGGAGTCAACGAGACACTCGCTTATAGTGATTTCGTTATGGAAGCGGGTGCGATAAAGAACGTACTCATCTTTGTAATGGAAACCAATTTGCAGAGACGCTTCATTGCCCAAAGTGCAAACAAGATTTTCACTACGCTCACTAACGAATTCTCAAAAGCACCGAGAATCGTTACATATGAGCATACCTGTCGCTTCTTTGATGCGAAACTCCAGAAGGGCCAACCGGTTAGCCCACACATTCTTCACATGATCGAGAATGTCGAGAAGTCGGAGGCACCGAATTGTAAAATCGTGAGAGCATTGTCATTGACCGAATGCTTCATTCTCTTCACGATGGTTTTGCCCTTTTCAGTGCGAACTATTACATGAATGACTTGAAAAAGAGTCCTCATGAGCTAAACTCCCTTCTCGTACAGACCGAGAAGGATATGAAATTGAGTGGGAGCATGAAGCAGGATGTTCTCACGATTCACAACAAGGGTAAAGGTAAGGGCAAGGCTCATGGCGACTTAGCTGTAGGTAAGCCAAAGTTCAAGAAGCCAGGAAATGGTAAGAGTGCGCCTGGTGAGACTAGTGGCTCACAGGGCAAGGCAAAGAGCAAGGGCGGTGACATAGAGTGCCACCATTGTCACAAGACTGGACATTGGAGGAGGAACTGTCCCGTCTACCGTGAGGACATCAAAGCAGGCCGCGTCGTTCCTGTTGGTATGTCATCTTATATTCATATGATTGAGATTAACCATGCAAGTTTCGGAACTTGGGTACTTGATACTGGTTGTGGTTCTCATCTCTGTAATCATTTGCAGGGCCTAAAGAACATCATACCTCTCGAAAAGGGTGATGTGGGCCTGCGAGTCGGGAATGAAGCACGAGTTGCTGCTGTCTCGAAGGGAACATATGTAATCCAACTCCCTAGTGGTTTTGAGTTATTTCTAAATAACTGTTACTATGTACCCAGTTTGTCTAAGAACATTATTTCTGTTTCCGTACTTGCTAAAGACGGTTTTGCATTTTCAATAAAGGATAATAGCTGTATTTTCTCTTTCAATGAAATGATTTATGGCAAAGCAGTTTCCATGAATGAAATTTATATCTTAGACCAAACCACAAAAGTATTACACGTGAATAATAAGAAAATAAAGGTTGGTGACAAAGATCAAACCTATCTATGACATTGTCGAATGGGACACATAAATGAGAAACGCATGAAGAAACTCGTCGATAATGGGACTATTCCCGCATTCGATTTTTCTACATATGGCACGTGTGAATCATGTCTAATTGGCAAGATGACTCGAATTTCCTTCAAAGGTGTTGGAATGCGCGCTAATGACCTATTAGGACTCATACATACGGACGTATGTGGACCTATGTCAATTACCGCTAGAGATGGCTATAGATATTTCATCACTTTCACGGACGATTTGAGTAGATACGGATATGTCTACTTAATGAAGCACAAAAGTGAGTCCTTTGAGAAATTCAAGAAATACCAGAACAGGGTACAGAACCAACTGGGTAGAAAGATTAAAGCACTCCGTTCAGATCGGGGTGGCGAATATCTTTCTAATGAGTTTGATCAACACCTAAAAGGCTGTGGAATCGTTTTGCAGTTAACTCCACCTGGAACACCTCAATTGAATGGTGTGTCCGAATGGAGAAATTGAACCTTACTTGATATGGTTCGATCCATGATGAGTCACACGATAGTGCCTGATTCATTGTGGGGTTTTGCTCTTTTGTCAGCTGCTCTTATACTTAACCGAAGTCCGTCTAAAGCTGTCGACAAGACTCCATATGAAATGTGGAAGGAAACGGTCCCTAACTAGTCCTTTATTCGGGTCTGGGCCTGCGAGGCTTATGTCAAGTGGAGACACGAGGATAAGCTCGGCCCGCGATCGGTCAAGACATACTTTATAGGTTATCCAAAAGGAACATTTGGTCATTACTTCTATTCGCCTACCGAACATCGAGTCTTTGTTGCGGCTAGTGCGACGTTCTTAGAGAAAGAATTTCTCGAGAACAAGGCGAGTAATAAAACCTTCGAGCTGTCGGAGATTCCAGAACCAACGACCGAGGAACAGATGGAGGAAGTTGTTCCTCCAACTGATGATACGGTTAATATTCCTGAGGAACCTAGGAGGTCGGGTAGAGTCTCCCATCCTCCGGACAGATACATTGGTATGGTCGAAGAGAATGACGTTTTACTCCTAGAGAGTAATGAACCCGCTACCTATAAAGGTGCTATGACCTGTTCTGACTCAAAGCTATGGCTCGAAGCCATGCAATCCGAGATGGACTCCATGTATGAGAATGACGTATGGGATCTAGTTGATTTACCTAATAAGGTAAAACCTCTACAGTGCAAATGGCTTTACAAAATAAAGCGTTCTGTAGACGCGCAACCAGATACCTATAAGGCACGACTTGTGGCAAAAGGTTTCACTCAAGTGCATGGATTGCATTATGATGAGATTTTTGTACCTATAGTCATGCTACGTTCCATTCGGATAATCTTAGCGATTGCCGCATTTCATGATTATGAGATTTGGCAAATGGATGTGAAAACCGCCTTCTTAAACGGTTATTTGGAGGAAGAGTTGTACATGGTGCAACCCGAAGGTTTCATAGATCCTGAACATCCTAAGAAAGTATGCAAGCTTAAGCGTTCCATTTATGGACTTAAGCAAGCTTCTCGGAGTTGGAATCATCGTTTCGACCAGGTGATAAAAGAGTATGGCTTCACTCGATCGGTCGAGGAACCATGCTTATATATCAAGTCGAGTGGGAGCAAGATTGTATTCTTGATATTGTATGTCGATGACATACTCTTGATTGGGAATGACATTCCTCTCCTATCTTCGGTTAAAGAATGGTTGAAGAACCATTTCCAGATGAAAGATCTGGGTGAGGCACATCGCATTTTGGGAATCCGTATCTACCGAGATAGATCACGATGGACGTTATCACTTAGTCAGGAGTCTTATTTGGATAAGATTCTTGAGAAGTTCAGCATGACCAACTCCAAGAAGGGGAACCTTCCAATGACGATCGAGATGCGGTTGAGCAAGTCTCGACCCACGGCGCTGAAGGGATTGAGCGCATGAGTCGTGTTCCTTATGCATCTGCAATAGGATCGATCATGTATGCCATGATATGCACACGTCCAGACGTGGCATATGCATTGAGTATGACGAGTCGGTACCAAAAGACTCCAGGTGAAACACACTGGATAGCTGTTAAAAACATCCTCAAGTACCTACGGAGGACTAAGGATTGAGTATTGACTTATGGAGGCGATTCTAAGCTATGCGCAATCGGTTACGCAGATGCTAGCTTCCAACCGGATCGAGATGAAATCTCAGTCCGGGTTCGTCTTCACTCTTAATGGTGCTGCGGTAAGCTGGAAGAGTTCCAAACAGAGTGTTGTAGCAGATTCTACTACTGAATCCGAGTACTATGCCGCTTCGGAGGCAGCAAAGGAAGCGATATGGATGCGTCAATTCTTACAAGGACTTACAGTAGTTCCTAGTTCGAATGACCCGATCACCATCTATTGTGACAATAGAGGTGCCATCTTCCAGGCTAAGGAGCCAAAGTCTAGCAACAAATCTAGACATGTACATCGGAAAGCTCACCTGATCCGTGATTACGTGGAGCAAGAGGAGATAGTGATAGACAAGATTGCGACGGATGATAATATCGCGGATCCTCTCACTAAACCGTTGAATTATGATAAGCATGTAGGGCATGTTAATTCCATGGGAATTAAACGTGTTCCTGAGTTGTAGTACTTGATTATGGAATTGATACATTATCTTTTTCATATACTATTTATAACTTCATCGTTTTATTATAATATTTTGTTTTTCATGTGGATTGTACTGACAACATTTAACGCCACAAAGTGAACTGAATTACATTATATTTGTTTTGGTCCGTAATCGCCAATGTGAGCCGATAACTCGGCTATTATATTGTGCAGTCGATTGATGGTGGGTTCAACGAGCCATAAGTCTAACAGTTGACTGATCGATCACAGATGCGAGATTATAACGATAACTCGTAGGACAACTTTTTGTGACAACGTAATGGAGTCCTAAATGTTTAAAACATTTGGTGCCAGGTCGTGGATAGGACATCCATTGCGTTCCTAGAGTCGATTCTTTTGACTATCGACTGTCTCTTGAGATTAAGGCAGTTTTTGGGTGACTTTGGTTTCTTTCTCACGGTCTGCCGTAACTGGAGGCTAAGTAGATTTTTTCTGGGTCATTTCATACTGTGCTTACATCTGCAGGATTCGAGTTGAGGAAAATATCCAACCCTTATCGGTATAGTTATTTCTCGGGGCCACTCGAGGAGTTGTAACTGAAATGCATGGCCATGCTCGAATGTTGATTCGTTTATCAGTTAAGTTACTCTCTAGTCGGGGAAACCACTCTTGATATTGATCGCTTGTAAAATACGACCTTTGTGAATACGGATTTGCAAATTGTTTTACATTGAGTGAGAGAAATTTTAGGATATGAGAATCGGTTATCGCACATACACTTGTGAGGACAAGTGGGAGTTTGTTGGAGCTTGTGTCCTCCACAAATTAGTGTGATAACATTTGTAAATCTCTTACAGGTTCACAAGGGTATACTTCGTATATTTAATCAGTTGATTAACGTTTCCCTAATAACGGTTGGCTTGCTAGAAAGTTTGACGTTATTATCATACAGATGGCGGTGATTAACTGGTCCCTAAAGGTCACACCTATAGGATGTGTTTGAGAGATGTGATTATAGAAATATGATCACATTGATGCCTAATATGACTAAACAGTTAGTCAATTTGTTGATGAGACAATTATTTAATGAAGATTAAATAATATTAGTTGAGACGAATTAATCACAATTAAATAAAACTGAATATAATAAGTTATATTTAATTAAATGTATGTAATGTTAGCTTGGACGAATTAATCTGTTAATTCGTAATTAAATGTAATCGGTTATATTTAATATCAACAAGTTGAATGTGTTATAGTGGTAATAGTGAGGGTACACAAACCAAGAGGTCATGGGTTCGATCCTCACTAGATGACAATTTAACACATTTTATACATTTTTGGAATAACCAAAAATAAGGAAAGAATACTCCTTATTTCGGTTATGGACCGAGAAAAATACAAAAGAAAAGCCTACCCTAATTCATTCCTATACACGGTTTATAGGTGAGTGAGGGAGAGGATTTTTTCTGACCTAATTCATTTTTCATTTTTGCCTCCTCTCCCATCGGAAAAACACAAAGAAAACCTAAAAATTATTTTAATTTTTGGATCGATTCTAGCAAAATCAAGGGCATTTCTCGGAGCATCTTGGGTGCAACTGATAGGAGAATATCTATTTTGATATTGTTCTTAGGCCGTATTTGCTAGGACCGAAGGTTAATTCTGAATCCTTTACTTTGTTTATATATTTTATTTATGACTAGTGATCGTCTTAATTAAATTCGTTATAATCCTTCAATTTTAAGGGAAGTATACAAATAATTTCCCACAATATTGTGATTAAAGAATCGTAAATAAGGGATAGAGATAGCTAAATCTTGTTCTAACCTCGCGAGGTTATAGTTCGATCTGCTATAACTCATCAACCTCGCAAGGAAGAGTCCTAAACTAATCTCGCAAAACTAATCTATATTGCTTACAAATTGTAAACTTTATTTAATTCTCAATGTAATCTGAAAAATGAGGCCACAATCGATCCTTATTTATAGTTCTACTTGAAGTCAACAATCTGACTATAATTCTAATTCCTTAGCTTGCTAATTAAGCTATCTAATTCTTCCTAAACTAACTAGGAAACTTATTTTAATAATTAACTACAAAAAAATCAGATTTGAAGAATCTAAATAAAACTAGGATTAGAAAATACAGAGTTTCCTAATTTTATTCGAAAATAGTAAAATAAACTAATAGCTAATCCAACACGGTTTAGGACTAGGAAACTGTGCCTTCTCTTTCACGGTTGCTCCTGCATCATCAGCTCTATTCAGTTCAGTTCAGTTCGGTTCAGTTCAGTTCAGCTCAGCTCAGTTTAGTTTAGTTCAGTTCATCTCAACTTCAATGAGTTCAGTTCAACTCCACTAAGTTCAGCCCATTTCAGTTCTACTCATCTTAAACTTAATAGTTTTTATTAATATAATTAACATTATTTATTTATTTATTTATTGTTGTTGTTGTTGTTGTTGTTGTTGTTGTTATTATTATTATTATTATTATTATTATTATTATTATTATTATTATTATTATTGTTATTATTATTATTATTATTGCTATTATTATGATTATGATTATGATTATGATTATTATTTTATTTTTATTTTTATCATTAATATCATTATTATGATTATTATTTTTATTTTTATTATTATTATTATTATCATTATTATCATTATTATTATCATTATCATCATTATTATTATTATTATTATTATTATAATTATTATAATTATTATAATTATAATTATAATTATAATTATAATTATTATAATTGTAATAATTATTATTATATAATATTAATAATTATTAATAATTTTTTATAATTGCTATACTCTCTCCGATCCACACCAAAGGTAACATGGGAAAAATGGAGTGTTTAAGAAAATGTGGACAAAGTAAAGGTAAAAAGGCAAAAAATGGAGTATTAAGAAAATGAGGATTTAGGAATTTTTTATAATTACTATACTCTCTTGTAGAGCATTTTTTATCAGAGTTCATACCTTATAGACTCCGAACCTGTCATCCTCGGGTGGCTTATTTGATATACATGGTCTGCAGACTATCACATATACTCGAGAGTTTACCCAATGCACATAAAAAATAGCGATTACGGGTGATCTCATCACCCAAAACAAAATAACAAAAAAATACATATGATAAGAAATCCTTGTTAATGGCTATGGCATGTTTAATGAGTAATTACCACCAAAATAACCATAATTCAACGACGCAAATGACCCAAAAAGGAGCGAAAATTCCTAAATCCTCTACTTGTAGGTTGTCAGCAAGCATCTTCTGTTTTATTCGGTGTATTATTTGTGTCGCAACTCACACACATTTTGACATATCAACACATTATCATATTTAATGTGTATTTTTTATTTGCAACAAGTGATATGTTAAAAGATGTGTGAAGTGACACACAAGTAAAATATATATACTGAAGAGGTTTTTAGTTCAATAATTAAGGAGATATATTGAATTATAAGTCTCAATTTTGAATCCCCAATTCCTGATATTGTATTATCTTTATGACTCATTTGACACCAAAAAAAGTGAAGCTATATGGAAGAGTAAAGGGATCTTAGCCTTATGGTTAAGAAGAATATATAGTAGACAATATATCTCAGATTCGAATCCCCCAACTCTCGATATTGTATTGGTCGGGGGTTTGTTATATTGCGGCCCTAAAATTACTCATTCTACCCCTAAAAAATACCGTTTTGCCCTTGAGTAATTAAACCCCACATTTTGGTAATGTTTCTTTTTCTTTGTATATTTTGGTAGAGTTGATTTCTGTATATTATTAAACAATAATTAATAACAACAACGATAATTAATAACAAAAAACGATTAAATAATTAGAAACAAAAATGACGATTAGAAACGAAAAAAACTTCAAACGGTCATAACATTTTGCTCGAGTGTCCAATTTTGACGAATTTTTTTTCAAATCGCTTAACTCGACGAGTCGAACACAATGGTAAAAAATTGGAAAGTAGGCCCATTCGTGTGAAAACACGGTCTGACCTAGGCTGGTTCATGCGATTTACACGAACCAGCCATGGCCAGTTCATGTAAATCACACGAATGGGCCTAGGCGAGTTCATGCGGATTACATGAATTGGCCATGACTGGTGCATGTAAACCACATGAACCGACCTATGCCAATTCGTGTGTTTTACACGAATAGACAAATTCACAATTTTTTTTTGTCATTGTGTTCGTCTCGTTAAAATAAGCGATTTGAAAAAAAAATCGTCGAAAACAGACACTCGAGCACAAAGTTATGGTCGTTTAATGTTTTTCGTTCTTAATCTCAATTTGTGTCCCAACTTAAATCGCTCATTTCATCAATCATCGTCTAACATTGGTAAAAAGTTTACTAATTCGTTAGTTCAATATTTTATTTTTTGTTAATTAATCGGCAATTAGTACGATAATTCATATCTAATTTAAGAATTTCCAATTAGTCGATTAAAATTATTGTTGGAAATATTATTTAGAAAGAGAAGGAAAAAGTTGAAAAATCAAACAAATAATAGAGACGCAATAAGTAATATAGAAGCGAAATATAACAATTAAGTTATGGCCCCATTTGAGACAAAAAAGACAAGTGAAATATAAAGAAGATCTAAAATACGTCAAGCATGAGCTCATAACAAGGATTATTATTTGTTTCTTGCTGATTTTTGTAGGTTAGTACTGTATATCAGTATATGTATGTGGTGTACATTTGGGATGGGACTTCTAATTATTGCTGTTTTACTTGAGGTCTTTTCTAAAGCTGGCCAAAAAAGGCACAATAATTATCTAACGAAAATTTACCATAATTAGTCACATTGTAAACGGGTATATTCGCTTAAAAATGTAGATGAGTTAAATATGTCACTACTGTCATAATAATGTAACCAGGGACGAAGCTAGAGTGAAATTACGACCAGGGCCGATTCCATTTCGTCCCATGCTTATACTCATTTATCACATATTTCATATCATTATTTTAGCATTTTTGATATATTTATTTTTACGAAACATGCAAATCAGTATTTGTTTTTATGTAACTATATTAAATTAGGATGGTAATAGGGCGCCACCCGGTGGCACTGAATCTCGGCACCACCTTAATTGAAAAAGAGAGATATTATAAATTTAAAAGTTGATTTTTGATTTTGCGCCAAAGTCTAAAGGGTAGAAACGTAATCTAATATTTACTCAATTAAATTAAAAAATTGTAACTAAATTAAAACAGATCTTCATCAATTGTCAACCTAAATTATTGTTGATTGAGCAATCCAATCATCTATACTCTCAAAAATAAACAAAATTGAATTAAGTATTTACGTCGTCTATTGATCTTATCAAGCATATCAGAGCTGTGATATTCAGTTGCAAATCTGCAATTCCATGTTCCAACCTTTCTAATTCACTTTCAAATTTACAATTCTATGCTCCAACCTTTCTAATTCATTAACAACCATATCATGTCAATGCATTTTGTACCTTGTAATGGTGTTTGATAGCATGCAAGTTACGACCTTCCAAGTGGGACCTCATATATACATACTTGAAGAGTCACGGACGAGGGCACCTAAGAGGGGGAGGGGGTGAATTAGGTGTCTATTTAAAATTTTAAGCTTAATGAAAGCTTCTTTTAAAACTCTTAAACACTTTAAACAATGCTTAGATGAAAGGAGAAGTCGATACTTAGAACTAGAGAGTTAGAAGTATTCAACAACGATTCAGCAAGCAGAAGTTACAATGTACTCAACAGTTGATTATGTAGATAAAAACGTGAGTAGAGTGTGCAGCGGAAATAAAACGAAATAGACACGACTAACGATGTTTTAAAAACTGGTTCGGTCACTACTCCGCGACCTACGTCCAGCGTTATTTTATTAAACGTCTCAGAAGTAAACTCATACAAACTAAGACCACCCCGAATAATAAAACAACTCCCCAACCTACTCCGGCTGCTAATGCTTAAAAGCTACTCCGCTTCTAAGACTTTTGCTTTGGGCTACTCCGCCGAAAGACTCTTTGCTTAAAGCTACTCCGCAATAAGACTTTTGCTTTGGGCTACTCCGCCGAAAGACTTCATGCTCAAAAGCTACTCCGCTTCGAAGACTTCGTGCTTAAGGATAACTCTATCCTAAGACTTTTTGGTTCTACCCGTTTGTTACAAGACCACTTATCTCAATTTTGTTCACTCAATTGAACGAAGGAGATAAAGTTTAAGTACAAAATACGGGATCCTTGAACACGACTAAAACGACTAGGTGCAACAACAAACTCAAGTAAAAGACTCAAAAGATAAATAAACAAACTTGCAAAAGATTCAAAGATTTTAAAATGATAAACGGTTTTGCAAAGTTAATTTACTCGATTGAAAGCTTAAGTCTTTTTCAGTTTAAAACTCGTTTGTTGCACACTTGTAAAAATGAATTAAGTAAGCTATTTCTAATGTTCAAGTAGTATACTTTACATTAAAATATCTTACACTCATAAGCACAAGTGATTAAAATAATTTAAGTAGTTTGCTTGGGCAACATGCAAAGCCAACCGAAATCTTCACCAAGAAACCGAGTATTCTTCCTCAAGAAATCGGTGCCTAAGATTGCAAGAAATCAGATTGTGCACACATGCAAAAATAGGCTGGGTTTTTCAACAAGAAACAAGCATAAATGGTTGTGTTAATGGGAACCATAAACATTTCCATAAATGTAAAAGCAAACAACCCATTTATAGTAAGTGTCTTATTGTGCAAGCAAACTCCTTAGCAAGTTATTGAAAGCTCTATATTCTTTAAAAGACTTCAAAATAATTTCAGAAAACATTTGTGAACATTGAAAGCACTTTAACAAAGATTCAAATATTTTCGAAATATTTCTTTCAAAGACGAGCCTTAATTAACTGTTGACTCAACTGTTGTTTTTGCACCTAAACGTACATTTGTGTTAAACGAGCATCTTACAACACATGACATTAGCACTAATAACAATATTCATCTTTGATCTTCATGATGACATTCTTGATAACCTTGAATTGACAATTGGAGCTTCATGCTACATGGTTAAACTTAAGAGGCACACAATTAAATAACAAATGAGATTAATTTGTCTTAAGGCATCATCAACACTAGCTTAATCAAATTGGGTTTCTTCAATTTCCCCCTTTGACGATGGCAAGACAAATAGAATTCAGTGTGCAATTCCCCCATAATCCATGGTCAAGGTTAACAAGTCAAAACATGATCAAAATAAGATGCATAAATACATGGTCATTGAAAATTAGTCAAATTTTTCGTTAGCCTAGGTAGAACATATTATCGCCAATTAAACATAGTTACGGTGTACGCAAGCCTAAGAGTCATTGAATCACCACCTGCAATTTTAAACAACTTCCTCCTCTTGACATCATCAAGTAGGAAGAACACAAGTCTAAATAAGGATTAGAGTTATACAAAACAAATTGTTCAACAACTAACAACATAACCAATGATTACCAAAATATATCATAAACATAAAGGCAAGTTAAAAAGGGACTAGAAAGGCTTTTGTTTTGATTAGGAATTAGGCATGGTTATGGCAAAAGGCTTGGTACGGCATTAGGCATAGGCTAGGTACGGCATAGAGCAAGAGATCAATCATCGGCTTCTTCGGTGCCATCTTCTCCAACCAACCCGTGAACCATCTCCATAAGCTCTTCATTTTGACCCTTAACCTCCTTGAGTTCCTTACGCAAACCCGACACTTCCAAACGAAGACCCACAATCTCACTCATTTGAGCATGTTGGAGATCCAACAAGGCTTTAACATCCTTAGTGAGACGTGTCATAGAAGACGATTGCATAGAGGAGGAAGCGACATCCGTAGCCTTCATACCCGACCAAATACGAGCAAGTTTATCACCATCAATTTTCAAGTACATTTGTGATAAAACTCCCGAGGTCATAGTGTCACACATGTGATCCACACCGAAACTAGTCGAGTCCACAATATCCAATTTCTCGAAAATGACCGATAACCACATCCCATATGCTAACACGGTGGAACTATCAACATTACGCTTTTCAACAATCTTAGCAAGATGATCAATGTGAAAGAACATCAAAGCGGGTAGGTTAATTTGAAGGTGTTTAGCAAGATAATAAATCAACCACATGTCTTGCACACCACACACACCACGGCTCTCATTACATGGAATCAAGGTTCGATAAATGAAATTGAAAAAGAACCGGTGGTTTTTTTTTTATTTCTCTCGGTTTGAGTGTGATAAGGGACGTAGCTTTGGGACTTAGAAACTTTGTTACGGTCAAGGAACTTATACCATCAATAGTCGGCCAACCACCCTTAGGAAATGAGGACAACCCGGTTGTAGGAATACCGAGTAAATTTCCAACAATTTCAACATTGAGACACAAGGGTTTGTTATTGATAACGGCGGTAAGACTACCCGATTGGACATCGACTTTGACCGTAGTATAAAATTGAACAATCTCCGCTAAATAAACTCGGTTATAGAGATTAAGAAGACTCTCCCACTTTTGTGCATGAATTGCATCTTTAAAGAATTTAAAAGTGGGGGACGAATCATACCATTCGAGTTCATAGCGACGGCCCGACTTAAAGTTCCCTTGGATGACATGCTTGCAACAATCAAATATATCCTTTGGAAAGCGATACCCATGAAGAATCTCGAGTGCCTTGGACTTGTTCTCATCAAGAGGTTGCTCAATATCAATCATAGCACTATTCGATTCATCGACTTCCTTTGCCATTTCCTCCACTTTCCTTTTCCTTGAGATAACCCGAGTGGACACTCTCCTTGCTTTGCCTTTTGGTTTGGGAACGGTTTCCTCCTTGAATAACTCGTCATCATTGAAGACGACATTCAATTTCTCCGTGTCAATTTCCGTTTCCACAACCGTTGCCTCACTCACGGTTTTGCCTTTCCTTTTTCTCCTTTTATTACCAACCATATCCTTCAACATTTCATCACTAACAACACTTCCCTTCGATTTTGATTTTGATTTCGATTTCGATTTCCCATTGCTCTTCTCAACCGATTCCTCCACACTTTTCTCAACACTCTTTTCTTTTTCCTCACTTTTCTCAATTGATTTTTCAACACTCTTTTCTTTTTCTTTTTCAATGTTTTCCTCATTCTCCTCTTCACTTTCATTTTTCTTTTCCTCACTGTTTTTCTCTCCTTCCTTCTCGGCATCCTCATCAACAATCTCCTCATCTTTTTCAGTTTCCTTACCAACACCAACATCAACTTCCTCAGCTTCTTGAATGATTGGATTTTCATCATCACCAACCTCACCAACAACCCATGTGCTTCCTTCTTCACCCTTGGTTTCGGTTGCATGCGGCATATTCAAATCGAATTTTTGATTGAACACCCGACTTGAGAATCTCCTAGCCTCGGTAGCTGTTTTAGGACGATTAGCAACTGATTTCTTTCTTGTCATTGGGGCGTTTGGCACAAAGACTCTAGGTTTCTTTGGTGGTTTTTGATTTTGGGCAGTTTTTGATCCAAGACTTTCGATTTGTGGTTTAACCGATGCAGTTTTCGGCTTGTAGGAGTCTCGGATTTTCTTCAAAGTTTTCTTAGTTGATTTTGGAGGCATGATTCTTAAAGTAAAAGTGACAGTTGGTAGAGGGATATGTAGGACGGTTTTGGAGAATATTTGGGGAAGGTGTAATTTTTGAATATTTTGAAAGGTGGGTGAATAGTGTTTTAGGCTTTTTTATTTGATTGGTTGAGAGAAAGGTGGGTGTAGCCGGTTAGGTGGGGTTTAGGCAGCTAGGACATGGGTAATGGGGAAAGGAGATTTGATGGTTAGATGAAGGTTTAGTGGCTCCATGTAAATAATTACTTTACCCATTGGATTTACATGCAAATTAATCATTTAATTCATTGAGTAAAAACAACACATAACCACTTATAAAAACAACTGTAACATCTACTATAGTCAATCATCGAGGGCAAGTCGTCATAAAATTTTACGCGGAATCCAACAAACCAATTTCCAACCGAAGTTTTACGAATTGTTCTCTTTCAAGCGGTTTTGTAAAAATGTCGGCTATTTGATCTTCCGTTCTACAAAATTTAAGACGAATTTGACCTTTTTCCACATGATCACGTAAAAAATGATGTCTTATGTCAATATGCTTAGTCCTTGAGTGTTGTATAGGGTTCTTTGAAATGTTAATGGCACTAGTATTATAACAAAAGATAGGAGTTGAATCAAAGATAATACCATAGTCCCTTAGTTGTTGTCGAACCCAAAGAACTTGCGCGCAACACAATGCGGCACTTACGTACTCGCTTTCAGCGGTGGAAAGAGCAACGGTGTTTTGTTTCTTTGACGCCCATGAGATCAAACACAGACCTAAGAAAGTAGCCATCCCGGATGTACTCTTTCGATCAACAACGCTTCCAGCATAATCTGCATCCGAGTATCCTAAAAGCTCAAAAGGACAATGTGAGGGATACCAAAGATACAAATTAGACGTTCCAACTAAATACCTAAGAATACGTTTTACGGCAATGAAATGCGATACTCTAGGACTAGCTTGGAAACGAGCACATAGACATACACTATATAAAATATCCGGTCGACTAGCGGTCAAATAAAGTAATGAACCGATCATACCTCGATACATCGTTTCATAAACTTTCTTACCATTCTCATCTTTGTCAAGCTTTGTGGACGAAACCATAGGTGTAGAGAAAGGTTTAGAATTAGTCGTACCGAACTTACATAGCATCTTCTTTATGTACTTTTGTTGATGAATCATCACACCATCTTGGGTTTGCTTGATTTGAAGCCCAAGGAAGAACCCTAGTTCTCCCATCATACTCATCTCAAACTCAGATTTCATTAGTTCCGAAAAGTACAAGTAAAGGAATTCATTCGTTGCACCAAATATTATGTCATCGACATAAATCTGTACAATCAACAGTTCACCACATTGTGACTTTATGAACAATGTCTTATCAACCGATCCACGCACAAAACCATTTTCCAAAAGAAATTTGGACAAGCGATCATACCAAGCTCTTGGAGCCTGTTTTAAACCATAAAGCGCCTTGTCCAATTTTAAAACATGGTTTGTAAATTCATTGTTCATAAAACCCGGTGGTTGCTCCACAAAGACCTCTTCTTCTAAATAACCATTTAGAAAAGCCGTTTTGACATCCATTTGAAACAGTTTGATGCCTTTATGAGCTACAAAAGCTATGAGCATACGTATGGCTTTAAGCCTAGCTACTGGTGCGAAGGTTTTATTATAATCAATGCCTTCTTGTTGTTTAAATCCTTGCACCACTAGTCTAGCTTTATTCCTTACGATATTGCCCGAATCATCTAGCTTATTGCGAAATACCCATTTGGTATCACTTACGGTACAACCAGTAGGTCTAGGGACAAGATGCCATACCTCATTCCTTCTGAATTGATTTAGTTCCTCTTGCATTTTTATCACCCAACTCGGATCTTCAAGTGCCATGGTGATGTTTGTCGGTTCAATTTGTGAGAGGAACGCATGAGATGCAAAGAAATAATTGAGGGATGATCTTGTTTTCCTTCCCGAATTCAAGTCACTGGACAAGTTAGAAAGGGGGTGATATTTTTGGTGTTTCCACTTCTTTGGTACGATTAAGGATGGTGAGGCTTCTTGGGGTTCTGACTCAACAGTTCGCTCAACTGTTGGTTCTGGTTCATTTTGTGTTTGAGGGTTTATTTCTGTTTGTTCATTTTGTTCAATTGTACCCTCATTCCCCCTGGATGTCGTAGCCTCATTTTGTGGTTCAAGTGGTTCTGTTCCCCCTGTCTCTTGGCCAGTTCCTTCAATCAACAGTTGATCCGACTGTTGATTCCGCTCCTCTTGTTCGTTCTCCTCGTGTACATCATCCATGTCATGTCGGATCATTCCAAGCTCATAGTCCTCATCATCTTCATCATCCTCTTCTTGTGTATTAGAATGAAAAAGACTAGACTCATCAAATATGACATGCACACTTTCTTCCATTTTCATGGTTCGTTTATTATACACTTTATAAGCCTTGCTACGATCCGAATAACCGACAAATACGGCCTCATCACTACGAGCATCAAATTTACCCAAATTATCCTTTCCATTGTTGTGAACAAAACATTTGCTTTCAAAACATTTCAAATAGGATAAATTAGGCTTTCTTCCTTTAAGCAACTTGTAGGGTGTTTTGTTAAGCATTTTTCGGATCATAACACGGTTATAAATGTGACATGATGTGTTGACGGCTTTGGCCCAAAAATTCTTTGGCAACTTACTACTAATGAGCATAGTCCTACCCATGTTTTCAAGTGTACGGTTCATACGCTCTAAAACCCCGTTTTGTTGAGGTGTAGCACGTGCGGAAAAGTTATGGCTAATACCGTGCTCATCACAATAAGTAATAAATGAGGAATTTTCAAATTCGGTTCCATGGTCGGATCTCAAAGATATGAGCTTTTTATCAAACTTGTTTTGGACTTTTTTCAACCAAATTAAAAATTCATGAAATACTTCATCTTTAGAACTCAAGTAGAGAAGCCAAACAAATCGTGAAAAATCGTTAACAATCACACATAAGAAATGACTACCTCCTTTACTTCTAACACGCATTAGACCACATAGATCAATATGAAGTAACTCAAGAGGTCTAGATGTACTAACGAACTTTTTGGATTTAAAGGAGCTTCTTACTTGCTTGCCCTTAGCACAATCATCACACAAACTATTAAATTCAAATTTCATATTAGGAATGCCGTCGACTAAGTCAAGTCGCTTAAGAGTGTTCAATGTTCTAGCATTTACGTGACCTAATCTCTTATGCCAAAGCCATGGGTCGTTATTTTTCAAAGAACTCATACAAGACATGGTACGACTAGACAATGCAAATAGATTAGTCAAGTAAACATCTTTAAGACGTTTTCCTTCAAGAACAACTTCCCTTGTATTACCATCTAAGACACGACATTCACTAGCACAAAATTCAACAATATTACCATTATCACACAATTGAGATATGCTAAGGAGATTATGCTTCAAACCTTTGACAAGCAACACTTTGTCGGCACATTGTGACGATGACTTACCAACTTTTCCGATTGCAATAATTTCACCTTTCTTATTGTCACCAAACGTCACGATGCCACCATTGTAGGCTTCTTGTGAGAGAAATTGGTTTCTACTTCCCGTCATATGACGTGAACATCCACTGTCCAAGTACCAATTGCTGCTGCCTCTCACTAATGCCTATAAGAAATCAAGAGGTTAGTTTAGGAATCCAAACGAATTTGGATCCCTTTTTGTGAGTTGCATTGTTAATCAAATCTTTGCGAACCCACTCCTTTTTAGCAACCTTGATGTTCTTATTTAAGTCGTTTAGTCAGTTAGGACAACCATTAAAGTCATGACCAGTCTTACCACAAAAGTTGCAAACAATATACTTAGGAAGGCCTGCATATTTTCTCCTTCGAAAATCAGTCTTGCTTGGTTCTGCCACGAAGTTACAATTCATCGAATCACATTTTGGAAACCAAGTCCAGCTTTCACTTCAGATTATTGGGACTGATTTATGTGGAAGTCTAAAATGTTTTGGCTACCTTCCCATTTCCTGTAAAACTCTTTAGCATCATGCAACTCTTTGGTCAATGTTTCAATTTTAGCAAGATGGTCAAGATTTAGTTTGCCTACTTTGTCGAAAGCGGATTTAGCATGACTACATTCATTACTAAGCAACATAGCAATTTCTTCAAGTTGCTTATTATCATGTCGACACGAGGTAAGGCCAGCTAGCAGTGAGTCTCGTTCTTTAAACAAAATATCAACTTGAATAATTAAAGACTCGTTTTCTTTTTCAACATCGTAAACAACAAATAAATGAGGCAACTGTTGATTTTGACGAGCTAGCAATATTCGTGAGAACAAGGTTTTCTTTCCTCAATTTTTTAATTTCTTTTTTGAGTGATGGAATGATGTTATTTTCTTTTATCTCGTCTAGACACTCTCTAAGACCAACATTTTCTTCAGCAATTTCCTCAATTTGAGTTTGCAAGTCATATAGTTTATCGTTTTTAGCAAGACTCTTGTCAAGTACATCATCAAACATCAAACAAAGCTTTTCTTTAGAAAGAGTTCTCACCTTGTTCTTGAGATTCATTACCTCGGTGTCGGAGTCATCGCTGGAGTTGTCGGAGTACACCATAAGACAGAGTGCGGATTCTTTCTTTGAAGACTTGGGTCCATCAAGATCAAGACGAGTTGTCATACAAACTTTGGCATCTAATTCTTCCTCAAGGACTTCATCCTCATCGGAATCAGATACATCCTATATTGCAGACATGACTTTATGCTTAAAATCTTTCTTTGCAAAATCTCGTTTTTCTCTAGATTTGAACTCATTCCACTTGGGACAATCTTTGATAAGGTGACCTTTCTCACCACATTTGAAACAAGCCACCGTGGAATAAGATCTCTTCTTTTGAAAACGTTTTTTGTTAGTATTGTTGAACTTCTTAGGATTGTGACTATTGATCATATCCGCCATGTTACGTGAGTACATGGCTTGCTCGTCATCTCCATAATCTTCCTCATCACTTGAGGTTGATTTGAGAGCGAAACCTCTAGCTTTGGAACTTTCACCCGAGCGCTTTGCGAGACTTAACTCGTGTGCCATGAGTGAACCCATTAGCTCATTGAGGGACAACTTGGACAGATCTTTAGCCTCCTTAATAGCCGTCACCTTCGGTTGCCATTTATCACTTAGGCTACGAAGGATCTTTCGGACTATATCCTCGGATTCAAACTCTCTACCTAGACCTTTAAGTTCATTAACAATACTAGAAAAGTGAGAAGAAAGACAATTAATTGACTCATCTTTCATCATATTGAACATCTCATATTGTTGCATGAGAAGGTCAATACGATGCTTCTTGACTTGGGACGTTCCTTCATAAGCAAGATTTAATGTGTCCCAAATCTCTTTAGCCGAGGTACATCCGGAGATGCGATTGATATCTTGTTCACCGATGCCATATTGAAGAATGGACATGGCTTCAGAATTTTTCTCGACTTTACGATAATCAGCCTCGACATAACTTTCCTCACTTTTCACGGCACTGTTCCCATCAGTGTCAATAACCGTTATAGCAAGGGGACCCTTTTGAATAATGACCCAACACTCATAATCCGTACTTTTGACGTAGTGTTCCATACAGTGCTTCCACCAGGAGTAGTTATCCCCTTTGAAGATAGGGTACTTAGTATGTTTCCCGTCCATGACTAAAGGATCAACTCACTGGTAGTTAACCAGTTATCAAGAGCACAAGGCTCTGATACCAATTGAAGAGTCACAGACGAGGGCACCTAAGAGGAGGAGGGGGTGAATTAGGTGTCTATTTAAAATTTTAAGCTTAATGAAAACTTCTTTTAAAACTCTTAAACACTTTAAACAATGCTTAGATGAAAGGAGAAGTCGATACTTAGAACTAGAGAGTTAGAAGTATTCAACAACGATTCAAATAGCGAAATTACTGATGTACTTAACGATTGATTACGTAGATAAAAACGTGAGTAGAGTGTGCAGCGGAAATAAAACGAAATAGACACGACTAACGATGTTTTAAAACCTGGTTCGGTCACTACTCCGCGACCTACGTCCAACGCTATTTTATTAAACGTCTCAGAAGTAAACTCATACAAACTAAGACCACCCCGAATAATAAAACAACTCCCCAACCTACTCCGGTTGCTAATGCTTAAAAGCTACTCCGCTTCCAAGACTTTTGCTTTGGGCTACTCCGCCGAAAGACTCCTTGCTTAAAGCTACTCCGCAATAAGACTTTTGCTTTGGGCTACTCCGCTGAAAGACTTCATGCTCAAAAGCTACTCCGCTTCGAAGACTTCGTGCTTAAGGATAACTCTATCCTAAGACTTTTTGGTTCTACTCGTTTGTTACAAGACCACTTATCTCAATGTTGTTTACTCAATTGAACGGAGGAGATAAAGTTTAAGTACAAAACACGGGATCCTTGAACACGACTAAAACGACTAGGTGCAACAACAAACTCAAGTAAAAGACTCAAAAGATAAATAAACAAACTTGCAAAAGATTCAAAGATTTTGAAATGATAAACGGTTTTGTAAAGTTAATTTACTCGATTGAAAGCTTAAGTCTTTTTCAGTTTAAAACTCGTTTGTTGCACACTTGTAAAAATGAATTAAGCAAGCTATTTATAATGTTCAAGTAGTATACTTTACATTAAAATATCTTACACTCATAAGCACAAGTGATTAAAATTAAGTAGTTTGCTTGGGCAACATGCAAAGCCAACCGAAATCTTCACCAAGAAACCGAGTATTCTTCCTCAAGAAATCGGTGCCTAAGATTGCAAGAAATCAGATTGTGCACACATACAAATATAGGCTGAGTTTTTCAACAAGAAACAAGCATAAATGGTTGTGTTTATGGGAACCATAAACATTTCCATAAATGTAAAAGCAAACAACCCATTTATAGTAAGTGTCTTATTGTGCAAGCAAACTCCTTAGCAAGTCATTGAAAGCTCTATATTCTTTAAAAGACTTCAAAATAATTTCAGAAAACATTTGTGAACATTGAAAGCACTTTAACAAAGATTCAAATATTTTCGAAATATTTCTTTCAAAGACGAGCCTTAATTAACTGTTGACTCAACTGTTGTTTTTGCACCTAAACGTAAATTCGTGTTAAACGATCACCTTACAACACATGACATTAGCACTAATGACAATCTTCATCTTTGATCTTCATGATGACATTCTTGATAACCTTGAATTGACAATTGGAGCTTCATGCTACATGGTTAAACTTAAGAGGCACACAATTAAATAACAAATGAGATTAATTTGTCTTAAGGCATCATCAACACTAACTTAATCAAATTGGGTTTCTTCAATACTCTTGGTACATAGCCCAAAATGCTTAATCGTGAATTGATCGGGGATGATGATTGAGTTTGATGCTGAATTATAATTGCTTTACAAAGTGTTATTCGTAAAAGTATTAGTTGCAAACTGTTTATCTTGTTTGTTCTAATTAACTCGGAACTCCATTCCTCAAAAAGAGGCAAAATGCTAGGAATAATTCTACTGTTTCCTTTTCAATTATCTATAATTATAATTAATTATGCAATTTAATGTTCCCAAATTACCCTATTTAATTAATTAGTGTGAAATTCAAATTTTTGTGGAGGAAAATGAAAATACATAATTAATTTACTATAATACCCCCGCTGGCGCCCAATTTGAGTGTCACCCGGTTGCGCCATCTCGTTTTCCATTAAATAAAACTTTGTTTTTTTTTTCCAACAAACTTACTCCATATTTCATATATTAAGCGTTTTTTTATATAAACGGTGAACCAAACACATAACATAAATACCGACAAACTTACTTTAAGATGGTTTATTACTATCATATATTAAGGTGAGACCAAAGTCGTAATATTGTTTGCTAATAAAGACCATTCCCAATGATAAGAATGGTTCCGTACTTTATAATTACAAAAGACTTTGTTGTCGTTAAAAATATATTAGGTCAAGTCATCATCGAGGGCGGAGTATAATCGATGGTAAATAAGAAAAAAATAAGATTTTTAAAAGACAATAGCATAAAGCAGCAAAAATAAGAAAAAAAAAGATTTTTAAAAAGAATAGCATAAAGCGGCGCTCCTTGGAATCGAACCAATGACTTCAAGTCAGATACCTAAAGATCTAAAGGAGTGATTACTAGCTTGCTATAACAGCCTACTGATCTATTTATGCTATCATTTATTCCGTATTACTTATTGTTGAAATGTTCGCCCGGGCCGTGGCCCATCCTGCCAAACCAGAGCTTCGTCTCTGAATGTAACCCCCACTATTCCACTTGTTATTTATCTTATTATGAAAGTGGTGACATATTTAACTCGTCTACAATTTTAAACAGATAGTGTGTTGGAGTTTTAGTTGCTCCAAAACGTAAGTATGATAACATTTGTCCCACACTGGAAGAATAGTGGGGGAATGTTTTGTTTATATATGAAGTGGGTTAACAAGTGTTAACTAGACTATATGGGATAGACAATAGTCTCCCCACACGCGCGCCGTCGCTGTCCATCCGGCTCGGCTCGGTTCGTGCGCGGTGGGCCCCCCTTTTTGCTACTGGTCTAAACTTTTTCATCGGATTCCTTTCTAGATGTTGGAATTCTATTACACAATCAATTCCGTATTCAATATCTGATTTATGGCCATTACTACCAGAATCAATGCTATCAATGCTATTTATTTTCTGACTGTTGGAGGAGCCTTCTTACAGCTATAAAACCCCACCGTCTTCCACATTTTATACACAACGAAAATCACAGAAAATTCTTCTTCCCCTTTTCATCTCTATAATATTATATCGTATTGAGAACAGTTCCCACTTCCGTCTTTGGTGTGCAACGATGTGCGAAAGGAGGCGTTAACCCTGGAATCGGTGACCGCGGAACCCAAGGAGCACCTGTGTAGGGGTCTAACTGATTTGGGGCAGTGTCTTACACAACGTCTCAATTAAGGGTATTTCTGATCAGCTAAGTTCATATTTCTTTCAATCTAAATCAGTTATAGAACTTTCTGATCTTTGTTATTCATTACTCTTTGTTTTAAACAATGATAAACCCATCCGGAAATTCTGACGATGCTAATGTCAATCAAGAAATTGTTACCGTTACTCCTAATGTCCTTGTCAACAATTTCATAATGCCACATAGAATTGTCCCCGACCTTAGTAAGATGGAACCTTTAGATGGGAAAAATTATAGGAGATGGTCTAAAAAAATGCTGTTTTATTTCTCGCAATGTGAGATTGACTATGTGTTATTTCAAGAACCACAATCCACTGAAGAGTCTAGTTCGTCTGAAATTGTCAAACCCGATCCCAAATTTGCAAAGACAATAAGACTGTTAAAGGTGTCATGTTACACTATATGGTTGCTAATTTGTTTGACATCTACTGCAAAACTAAGACCGCTAAATGAATTTGGGATGCTTTGGAAACTTAGTATGGTAGCGATGATTTCGGTACTAAGAAATATGCATTAGCAGATTACTGATGGTAAACCAATAATGGATCAATACATGAGTATGAGAATATGGTTTCTGAAATTATTGGTGAAGGGATGGTGTTGTGCGAGTATATGCAGGCTAATGTTCTTATTGATAAATTGGTGGGGATGAGTATAAGAAACATCTGAGGCATAAGAAGAAGGATATGAAGTTACAGAAGCTAATTGGTCATATCAAGATTGAGGATTCCACAAGGAGCCAGGATCAAGCCAGGACTAATGCTACTAACACTGTTAAGGCTAATGTTGTTGAATACAGGAATACAGGTACAAACAAGAGGAGCTATGATCAATACAACAAACCACAAAATTCTGATAAATCAATAAAGACAATGAAAGGAAATTGCTGGTGGTGTGACAAGAATTGTCATCCCGCTTTCAAGTGCAAAGCCAAGAAAGCTTATTAAGAAAGACAACAAAATCAAGGGAATCGCAATAATGCACATGGCGGTAAGTTCCAAAAAAAGACAACAATCAACGTGGTGGCTACAAAAATTACAAATCTAACAAGCCACAAGCCAATGTTGTCGAAGGTTCAAGTGAGGTTGCTGATATAATTGCTGCAACGGTGTCCAAAATTAATCTGGTTGGAAGCTTGGTGGAATTGGATTGTTGACACAGGAGCTACACGCCATATTTGCACCAACAAGGATCTTTACAAGGAGCTCAAGGATGTTGATGAGAAAGAGGTAGTGTATGTTGGCAACTCCAGCAAGGTTCCAGTCCTCGGCATTGGCAAGGTGCACCTGAAACTCACTTCTGGCAAAGTTTTAGCTCTTGAAAATGTGCTCTATGTGCCTGATATGCGTAGGAATTTAATTTCTGTTGCTTTACTTAATAAGGCTGGTCTTAAACTTACTATTAAGTCTGATAAGTTAGTCATGACTAAGAATTGTCAGTTTGTTGGCAAAAGTTTTTGTAGTGGTGGTCTGTTTGTTCTTAATGTTGAAATGAATGCATCTACTTCTTCGCTTACATCGTTGAGTCCATTGATATTTGGCATTCTAGACTTGGACATGTTAACACTAAATCCATTAAACGCATGAAAATAATGAACTTGTTGCCTAATCAGATTTTTTATGACATGGTTAAATGTCAAGTATGCGTGGAAGCAAAGCACTCTAAGAAACCTTTTAAGGAAGTGAACAAAAGGCAAATTGAACTTTTAGAACTTATTCACACCAACTTGGCTGATTATAAGAATTGTGAAAGTAAGGGAGGTAAAAGATATTATATAACCTTTGTGGATGATTGTTCGAGATATACTAAGGTTTATTTGTTAAGGAATAAAAATGAGGCTGAGGATATGTTTATTATTTATAAGGCTGAGGTTGGAAACCAACTTGATAGGAAGATTAAGCGTGTAAGGTCTGATCATGGTGGAGAATACAAATATGATTTTTTGGTGGATGTTTTTCAGAAAAATGGTATTATACATGAGTTTTCAGCCCCTAATACCTCCGAACAAAATGGTGTAGCCGAGAGAAAAAATAGAACTTTAAAGGATATGATGAATGCTATGTTACTATCTTCTGGGTTATCTGATTTTATGTGAGGGCAAGCTATCCTATCTGCCTGTCATGTTTTAAACCGTGTACTTCATAAGAAACTTGATATGACAACTTATGAGATTTGGAAGGGTTATCCACCTAATTTGAGATTTCTAAAGGTTTGGGGATGTCTAGCCAATGTTGCCTTATCTGCTTTTAAAAGAGACAAAATAGGACGTAAAATCATTGACTCAATTTTTGTGGGTTATGCTTCTAACAGTGCAGCCTATAGGTTTATGACCAAAGATGCGAGTTCGGGTTTTTATGGTAATATTATTGAATCTAGAGATGCCATTTTCTTTGAGGATCTTTTTCCTTTGAAATCTTCTTTAGGGCAGGACTTGACCTTTGATGATTCTTCCCATGAGGGTAATGATGGTAGCTCCCCAATCCACGTTGACACATCTAGTGAACCACCAATAGAACCGAGAAGGAGTAAGAGACCTAGAGTTGAGAAGACTTTTAGGCCTGATTTTCTTATGGAGGAGGATGGTAGATATCTAGATGATGAGTCGGTTCACATGTATATTGTGGAGGAGGATCCTAAGACCTATGATGAGGCTATGAGATCAGTTGATGCTTCTTTGTGAAAAGAGGCTATTGATATTGAGATTGAGTCTATTATGTCTAATCATACTTGGGAGATTGTTGACTTGCCTCGTTGTTGTTCGCCTATAGGGTGTAAATGGGTGTTTAGGAAGAAACTCAAAGCTGATGGGACTATTGATAAATTTAAAGCCAGGTTGGTGGCTAAGGGTTTCACCCAAAAGTCTGGTTTAGACTATTTTGACACCTATTCACCGGTCACTAAGATTGCTTCCATTAGAGTGCTGTTTGCTATTACTTCCATGTATAACTTGCTTGTTCATCAGATGGATGTGAAAACTGCGTTTTTAAATGGTGATCTCGATGAAGAGATTTATATGGATCAACCTGGTGGTTTTATAGTGCCTGGTCAAGAACATAAAGTTTGTAAAATTGTTAAATCTTTGTATGGACTTAAGCAGGCACTGAAATAATGGTATGAAAAGTTTCATAGTGTGATTGTTTCTCTTGGTTTTAGAGCTAGTGATGCTGATACATGTATCTATGTGAAATCCAACGCTAGCGGTAGTGTTACTATAACACTTTATGTGGATGATTTACTTATCTTTGGCACTTCATTAGATGTTATTGATTCTACTAAAAGCATGCTTAAAACTTCTTTTGAAATGAAAGACATGGGTGAGGTTGATGTCATTCTTGGTTTAAGAGTTTTAAACGCCAGTAAAGGTTATTATCTTAGTCAAGCTCACTATGTTGAGAAAATTTTAAAGAAGTTTAGTTACTTTGATGTTGAACCTACTAGAACACCTTTTGATGCTAGTGTGAACTTAAAAAAGAATCTATCTGAAAGTGTAGATCAAGCTAGTTATGCTAAGATTCTTGGTAGTGTCATGTATCTTATGTGTTCATCTCATCTTGATATTGTATATTCTGTTGGGAGATTGAGTAGATATACTCATAACCCAGTCATGATCATTAGAGTGCATTAGTTCGTTTGCTTAAATATCTTAAAGGTACAACTGATTTTTGATTATCTTATTGTGGTTATCCTTCAGGTTTGGAGGGATATTGTGATGCTAACTGGATCTCGGAGATTAGGATATACACTCTACCAGTGGTTATGTTTTTACTTTAGTAGAAGCAGCTGTATCTTAGAGATCATCCAAGCAAACGTGTATTGCGAGATCTACAATGGAATCGGAATTTATAGCTCTCGAATTGGCTGGTCGAGAGGCAGAATGATTGAGAAGTTTGGTA
The DNA here is from genome assembly GCF_048544455.1 of Silene latifolia. Classification (NCBI taxonomy): domain Eukaryota; kingdom Viridiplantae; phylum Streptophyta; class Magnoliopsida; order Caryophyllales; family Caryophyllaceae; genus Silene; species Silene latifolia. Next base: position 26,286,071 of record NC_133533.1, on the reverse strand, counting down.
GCGAACATTCCTCTTTGGCCAAAGCCCATGCCATATGTGCCGCTACATTGTGACTCGCAATATGCCATTCATGTAGCCAAGAATAAAGCTTATAATGGCAAGAGTAGGCATATACGCCTAAGGCATAATATAGTTTGTAACTTGATCAAGTTTGGTGTTATTTCTTTATATTATGTGAGGTCAGAAAGTAATATCGCCAATCCATTGACAAAGGCCTTAAACAGGAAACTAGTTTCAGAAACTGCTAAAAAGATGGGATTGTCCCCACCTACGTAGTGCTTTTACGATGGATACCCAATCTGGATTACCAGATTCAATGAAGTCAAACGAAATCGTCAAGCATTGCTTGTATTTTATTTATCTTGATGAATAAAGGAGGTTATTCAGTTTATCGCTTTTAGTATGTTTATTTACTGCAGAGATAGGTTGGACAAGTGGTAGTCCTTAATGAGTTCTATACCTCAAAGGTTTGAGTGGTGTGCGCAGTACAAACTTGTTGACTCACCTACGTGATTGTGGAGCGTTGGCCGCCTCCTATGAAAATAAATATGGGCTATTCTCTAATGCAATAATGAGATAGGGTTTTTCATGGGGCCATATGTTAGTCGAGAGAGCTGTTCTCATTTCTTTCTATATTTTAGGTTCAAGACTACGTTCACCTGATTATAGTCATTTTCTTATATTCCTTTTCCTATTTCTTAAGTTTGAACCAAGTGGGGTATTGTTGGAGTTTTAGTTGCTCCAAAACTTAAGTATGATAACATTTGTCCCACATTGGAAGAATAGTGGGGGAATGTTGTGTTTATATATGAAGTGGGTTAACAAGTGTTAAGTAGACTATAGACAATAGACTATAGTCTTACCATGCGCGCGCTACCGCCGTCCGTCCGTCCGACTCGGCTCGTGTTCGTGACACATGCGCGGTGTGGTGTGGCCCCTTTTTGCTACTAGTCTAAACTTTTTCATCGGATTCCTTTCTAGCTGTTGGAACTCTATTACACAATCAATTCCGTATTCAATATCCGATTTATGGCCATTTGATGCGTGTCTTTTATATAAGGTTTTTACCTCATTTTCACACGCATTTCTGTACTTTTTATGTAGCATCTAGCTACAAATACCCCCGGATATTCTACTTTGGTTCGTTTTATGTAATTTACAGGAATTGACCAAAAAGGAGCTAAACCGAGCCTTAATCCGTCCCATTTGCATGCATTTATGGAGAATGAGGAGCCGGAGTTTGGAAATCTAACACTTGGAAGACGCGTGAGCTGGATTCGGGAAGTGTTTTAAGGTCTAACGTGCTTAAACAGCTCGATCGAGTTGATTTTATGCTCGATCGAATGCTTTATATGCCTAAGGATGCTCGATCGACCACTTTCGAGTATACACAAGAGGAGACATGCAAGAAGTGCTCGATCGAGTGGTTTATTTCCACTCGATCGAGAGGGTTGGTGCTAGTTTGCTCGATCGAGTAGTTTAATTCTACTCGATCGAGTGGTTTGTCCTTCTAAAGACTTTTTCCGCCTAATTACCTTATGGGCTTTTGTAATTAGTCCATAGATTAGGTTTTAGGATGGATTTTTCGTATAAGACAGAGGGGAGGGACTACGTTACGGTCTCTCTTCTCTTCGTTCGTTCATTTTACTCTATACCTTGCTACTGTTGATTGGAATTTGTCTTTCTTCCTATACTTTTGCTACTCGGATTCAGATTGTATTGGTACTATTATTCTACTCTAATCTTTTAATTCTTAATCATTGTTTTAATTCCTTCTTCCTTTTATCGTTATCATAATTGCTTTTGTTCAATCGTTATTAGTTCTATCATCATGTTTGGTTTTAATTATCTATTTGTCATTATTGTTAATTCGATGGTAACGAGTAGCTAATTCCCCCCTGCTAAGACTATAGGGGATCCATAATCATGAGGGAATAGTAATCGATTTATTGGGTTAATGCGGGTATAATCTCTGTTGTTTAAATGCTGCAGTTAATTGTATCTGTCTGATTGAGTCGACGCGATTAGATATTTATATCTTAGTGACCCTTGACCTGGACCGAAAGGTTGGAAAAGGCGAGACTAGTAGCAAGCAATAGGGTATTGTAGTGAGGGCGAAAGCTAAGATATTTACGCTCTAGGGCGAATTAAGGACCGAAAGGTGACGTTCGTTACCCCTTAGATCGTATTTGCATTGACCTGAGACCTAGATTACTTGACTGAATGATTATGGTGAACCGTCTGTCTTAGCTATTTCTCTTTATCTGATTAATTCCTTCCTCTTATTTTCTCTTCCTTATTCTTATTAGTTTAGAATTTCACATTTAAAAACCCCCCAATTTGGTTACCTTGACGAACTTAGATTTAGCTGACAATTTCCTACCTCTCTGTGGATTCGACCCGACTTCCCTAGCTATATTAATTAGAGCCAGTTGGTTATTTTTGACAGGTACGCGACAGACGTGTCAAATTTTGGCGCCGTTGCCGGGGAGGTGGCGCATTTTTGTTGCTTTAATTAAGTTTGTCTCTCGTCTCAAGGAATTTATTCCTTGAGGCTGATCTCATTTCTGCAAAGGTTTGATTAGTTTTGCAGGTTAGTCGTTGCTTTGGAAGTTTTTTTGCCAGGATGCCTACGATTATTGAGCATATAGAGACATGTGGTAGATGCGGCGAGGAAGGGCATGACCCTATTGGATGCATGGCAAGTGTAGAGCGTGTCCTTGCTTATCGGAAATACAAGCAAGGAGTTCCTTTTTCTCAGCTGTATGAGGAAATAAAGAATGTCTCTGCCCCTTCTACGCTAGTGCCGCAGCCGGTTTCTCCTACTGCAAATGAAGAAATTGCTGAATTAAAACCCTTTATGATGAGTATGTCACAACAGTGTGATGAGAAGTGCAATAGGAAAGACACGGTCATAACGAAATTGATGGAACAAGTCGCGCAGTTAACACTCACGAAAGACCAAGCCGAGCTTCTACCGACATGCAATTCAGTTAGTGCAACAAATTTACGAGTTGGCTTTACTTATGGAGAGCCAAAAGTACCAGAAGACGGGGTTTTAACAGCTGAAGATACCCCGGAGGATGATTTGGATGAGTTTTTAGCCGAAAAAGTTAAAGAAAAAGTTGCGGGTCCACTCATTGCTACCAGAGTACCCTTCCCAGGTCGTCTGAAGGACGCAAAGATCGAGCAACAGTACGGTAAGTTTGTGGACATCATGAAGAACCTCCAGGTAACCGTCCCTTTTTCCAAACTTGTTACTCAGGTACCTACTTACGCTAAGTTTATGAAGGATATTGTGACGCGTAAGAGAAATTTAAGCGAGTTAGAGACGATTTCATTTCTGGAAGAGTCTAGTAATTTGCTTTTAACTAAGGATCCACCTAAAATGAAAGACCCGGGCAGCTTTTCTATTACTTGTATTACAGGCAACATGGTTATTGATAAGGCCCTTTGCGATTTAGGAGCCAGTGTTAGCGTCATGCCCCTTCCTGTCTACAAGAAACTGAACATGAGTCATTTTAAAGTGACTAACATTACCCTACAGATGGCTGATAGATCTGTTAGGAAGCCCTTAGGTGTCTTAGAGGGCGTGCCTGTGAAAATAGGCAAGCTCTTTATCCCAGTAGATTTCATTGTTTTAGATATAGTTGAGGACACCCGGACCCAAATTATCTTAGGAAGACCATTCCTTTGTACAGCTGGGGCCGTTATTGATGTCAAACAAGGGCGTTTGACTCTTGCAGTAGGGGATGACGCGATCACTTTCAGTCTGTCTAGCACTTTGGCTCGGCCAATGATAGAGGATACCTGTTATTCGGTTGATATTATTGATGAGTCTATTTATGACTTCTGGTCGGGTTCTTTTATGAAGGACCCACTAGAAGCCCTTATGCTTTTTGATGAGTGTGCAGATAGCCCAGACGACGATGACGCTGCGTTGGATTTGCTTGTTGATGATTTAGATGAGCATGAGGGAGAGCAAGTGGAACAAATGATTAGCACTCTTTGCTCCATTGAGGTAAAGGTGCCGAAACGTAAGCCTCTCCCTTCTCATCTTAAATATGTTTTCTTAGACGATACAGAGCAATATCCAGTCATTGTTAGTGCCAAGCTTAATGATGATCAGCTGACTTCTTTGTTAGCTGTACTTAAGAAAAACAGGAAAGCAATGGGTTATTCACTGGACGATATCAAGGGGATTAGTCCCGATGTTTGTATGCACATGATAGAGCTAGAGGAAGATCACAAACCTTGCAGACAGGGTCAGCGCCGGCTGAACCAGAAGATACAGGATGTTGTGATGGCTGAGGTAATGAAGCTACTAGATGCAGGTATTATTTATTCTATTGGTAATTCCAAATGGGTGAGTCCAGTACAGGTGGTCCCGAAGAAAGGAGGGACAACTGTTGTTAAGAATGAGAAGAATGAATTAATACCTACTCGAGTAGTAACTGGTTGGCGGATGTGCATAGATTACGATGACTCAATGCCGCCACCAAGAAAGATCACTTTCCCCTTCCTTTTATTGATCAAATGGTAGAAAGGTTAGATTCTCATAAATTTTTCTGCTATTTAGACGGGTATTCAGGGTTCTTTCAGATCCCTATCCACCCAGACGATCAAGCTAAGACTACATTTACTTGTCCTCAGGGCGTTTTTGCTTATCGCAGGATGCCTTTTGGTTTGTGTAATGCCCCTGCCACCTTTCAAAGGTGCATGATGGGTATATTTTCAGAGTATATTGAGTCTATTATGGAAGTTTTTATGGACGATTTCAGTGTATATGGAAGTGATTTTTCTAACTATCTGTCTAACCTTGAGAAAGTGTTGCAGCGCTGTATTGAGGTTAACCTTGTGCTGAACTGGGAGAAGTGCCACTTTATGGTCAACGAGGGAGTTGTCTTAGGGCACTTAGTTTTTGATAGGGGAATAGAAGTTGATAAAGCAAAGGTGGAAGTGATTCAGCAATTACCACCTCCTGTTAATGTTAAGGGGGTGAGGAGTTTCCTTTGTCACGCTGGCTTTTATCGCCGGTTTATCAAGGACTTCTCAAAGATTGCTAAACCACTTACACAGTTGCTCCTTAAGGATGCCCCTTTTGTGTTTACTGATGATTATCTTTCTGCTTTTAATAGGTTAAAGCAGGCTTTAGTCTCTGCGCCGATCATACAGCCTCCCGACTGGGACTTGCCATTTGAGATTATGTGTGATGCGAGTGACTATGCACTAGGAGCGATCTTTGGGCCAAAGGAAAGACAAAGCTTTGAATGCTATCTACTATGCGAGCCGAACTCTGGATGAGGCTCAAGTGAAGTACACTAACACTGAGAAAGAGCTGCTAGCTGTAGTTTATGCCTTAGAGAAGTTTCGTACTTATTTAGTTGGGTCAGAAGTTACTGTTTTTACTGACCATGCAGCTTTGAGGCATCTCCTCGCTAAGAAAGAGGCTAAACCACGGCTACTGAGATGGATACTCCTTCTTCAGGAATTTGATTTGCAGATTAAGGATAAGAAAGGAGCTGAGAACGTTGTAGCTGATCACTTGTCGCGACTGATGCGACAAGAAGGGGAAGATTCTCTACCTATTGATGATTCTTTTCTTGACGATACTTTAATTGCTGTTATATCGTCTATTGTTAACCAAGAACCTTGTTATGCAGATATAGCTAACTTCTTTGTCAGTGGCAAGCGCCGCCGCCGACCTTTCTCATCGCCAGAGGAAGCGTTTTACGTATAACGCTAAGCGATTTCAGGATGATCCTTATTTGTTTAAGGAATGTGCAGACGGTCTCTACAGACGGTGTATTCCGCAGTGGGAGACCAAAGTAGTCCTGGAAGGCTGTCACTCCTCTTCATATGGTGGTCACCACGGTCCATCGCGCACCGTAGCTAAGGTACTTTAGTCTGGTTTTTACTGGCCTTCTTTGTTTGCTGACGCTAAGTCTTTTGTTTCAGCTTGTGATGCTTGCCAATGATCAGGGAACATTTCAAAGAGACATGAGATGCCACAAAATGGCATCTTAGAGGTTGAGGTTTTCGATGTCTGGGGCATTGATTTCCAAGGACCGTTCCCATCCAGTAAAGGTAACAGGTATATCTTAGTGGCTGTAGACTATGTGTCAAAATGGGTTGAGGCAATTACCTCACCCCATTGTGATGCTAAGACCGTGATAAAGATGTTTTAAAAGATCATATTCCCCCGATTTGGTGTCCCTAGGGTCGTCATTAGTGATGGGGGGATGCATTTTAAAGAAAAGAAACTCACTTCTATTCTGTCTAAAGTTGGTGTCCAACACCGGCGTGGTTTGGGGTATCATCCCCAAACTAGTGGTCAGGTTGAGGTCTCTAATCGTGAGCTGAAAGAGATCTTGTCTAAGGTAGTTTCTAAATCACGGAAAGACTAGAGTCTTAAGTTAGATGACACACGATGGGCTTACAGAACTGCCTTTAAGACACCCATTGGTGCATCACCTTATAGGCTAGTTTATGGGAAATCGTGTCACTTACCTGTTGAATTGGAATGCAAGGCTTGGTGGGCAATTCGTGAGCTTAACTATGATCCTAAGTTGTGTGGTCAGAATCGTCTTTTGCAGCTAGATGAGTTGGAAGAGTTTTGGCTTAATGCCTATGATAGCTCGCGCATTTACAAGGAAAAGACGAAGAGATGGCATGACAAGAGAATTCTACCTCGGGAGTTTCATGTTGGGCAAAAGGTGCTGCTGTTTAATGCCCGATTGAGATTATTTCCTGGCAAGCTGAAGTCCAGGTGGAGTGGTCCTTATACGGTGACGGCTGTTACCAAATTTGGATCCGTGGAGCTCGAAGATTCCGAAAGTCATAGGTTCAAGGTGAATGGCCAATATGTGAAGCATTACCACGAGGCGAATGAAACGGACAATCGTGTTGAAGTCTTGTATTTTGACACACTTGACGCGCCAGTTAATTGATGCCAGAAGGAAGGTCGTGCGGGACCTCATAAACCAGCGCTCTTCGGGAGGCAGCCCGGATTGTTTTATTGCACTTTTGTTGAACTATTTATTTTTCTTTAGCTTTATGTTGAACTTTAGACGCTGTTTTACGAACTCTTTATGCTTCCCTTGCTTTGAAATACGTGTTTTGCAGGTTACTTCACTCGATCGAGTAGTTTTCTACTCGGTCGAGCGCTTTTTGAGGTAGTTGTCAGTCGATCGAGTGGTATTTTTACTCGATCGACCAAAGCAGAAAACACATCCACTCGATCGACCGGTTTTCTACTCGATCGAGTCCTTCCTTTCGCCAGTTCACTCGATCGAGCTGTTCCAAGTTGCTCGATCGAGTAGTTATGTCTTCCAGCCGCTGTTTTACGTCTATGGAGCTACTGCTTGACTTTCTTTGACCTCCCATGTTCATGGTCGGTTTGGGGAGGTCCCTCTATATGACGTTTTGTAAGTTTTCCGACTCCACTCATCCTTTTCTCTTCAGTTTGCATTTCTTTCCCTATTTTTAGTACAATGAGGGCATTGTACGGTTTGGTTTGGGGAGGTATGCATCCATATCTGTGTCTGCATGTTTTCTTGCATTTCTGCTTGCACGTTTATTTATTTCCGCATGCATTGTTGCTTTAATTAATTCAAAAAATCATAAAAAAAAAAAATCACGTTTAATTTAAGTCGGAACGTCTGAACATTGACGCTACATTGAATCTTTACTTGAGCCTTGAATACTCTTGACATTTAGTTGGCATGATTATGTGCATAATCTACGAGTTTTTGTTTCTCTCTTATCTGAACAAATAGACTTGATTCATTATGTCGGCAAACTACATTACATTATGAGGTTAGAGCTTTATAAACTGGTGACATTCACGACCAGTTTCATTTAGGATGTGAGTAGTACTCTCTTTAAGGCATGTAACATCAATTTGCATAAGCATGAGTCTAGTCTTCTTAATACCTGTATGCATTCGGTCTGTGGATGGTGACACTTGTTAGGAGAGGCAGTCCCTTTTACTTCATTCTACCCATGAGCTCCACATAGCCAAATTGCCTTTTTGTCCTTTTAACTACTTTCTATAATACTTCCTACCCTAGCCGAGCTAGTGACGAGTAGTTTTTGGAGTGTTTTATTGCAATATGGTTATTTTATCTGATTTCAGAAGATGGTGGAAGAACTGAAGGGAATGAAAGAAAAAAAATTGTTGGAAAAAATGAAAAAAAAAATGATGAAAAAAATGAAACAGAAAAGAAAAAAAAAGAGAACGAAAAAAAAGGAGATAAGAAAAGAAGAAAAAAAAGAAAGAAAAATCTTGTGTGAAGAAAAATGAGAATTGTATAATGACTTTCACTCCCATGTTTCACTTATATCTTATGGGGAGTTGACGAGTTTTTGGTGTTTTGTGAGTTTAGTGCATAGTTTTTGCACCGTTTCATCTTGTTATATTGAGTACGAAGTTGGGATGCAGTTTATGTTTGGATCCGTTGTTGCTAGCCTGGCTATTAACCCCACATATCCAAATTCATCTTAGCCCCTTCTTACCCATTACCTCACTTATCCAAATGTAAGTCCTCGACATGTGTCTTGGTCATTAGTATGGTTGGAATGCATATGTACGGTTGTAGAGACTTTATCCATGTTAACTGCATGCATGTTCTTATGGATCGAGTTAGGTGAGTGTCTTTACTTCTTCCTATCTTTCACATATATACTCACCCTGTGCCTAATTTTGAGTGACGAGCGACCCGTGAGAGTCCGATATCTTTTGAGTCTTGCAAGGTCGACGGTTCAGTAAGTTTGAAACATTGATTTAACTCGTTTGCACTTCTCATTTGCCACTTTGTCAGCTGTTGCATTAAATTGGTTCTAGTGGGTGATTTGTAGCTGATGCGTTGATCCCGTTCCATTGTTTATTCTTAGTTGCATTCATATTTGCTTGGGGACAAGCAAAGGTTAGGTTTGGGGAGATTTGATGTGTGTCTTTTATATAAGGTTTTTACCTCATTTTCACACGCATTTCTGTACTTTTTATGTAGCATCTAGCTACAAATACCCCCGAATATTCTACTTTGGTTCGTTTTATGTAATTTACAGGAATTGACCAAAAAGGAGCTAAACCGAGCCTTAATCCGTCCCATTTGCATGCATTTATGGAGAATGAGGAGCCGGAGTTTGGAAATCTAACACTTGGAAGACGCGTGAGCTGGATTCGGGAAGTGTTTCAAGGTCTAACGTGCTTAAACAGCTCGATCGAGTTGATTTTATGCTCGATCGAATTCTTTATATGCCTAAAGATGCTCGATCGACCACTTTCGAGTATACACAAGAGGAGACAAGCAAGAAGTGCTCGATCGAGTGGTTTATTTCCACTCGATCGAGAGGGTTGGTGCTAGTTTGCTCGATCGAGTAGTTTAATTCTACTCGATCGAGTGGTTTGTCCTTCTAAAGACTTTTTCCGCCTAATTACCATTTGGGCTTTTTTAATTAGTCCATAGATTAGGTTTTAGGATGGATTTTTCGTATAAGACAGAGGGGAGGGACTACGTTACGGTCTCTCTTCTCTTCGTTCGTTCATTTTACTCTATACCTTGCTACTGTTGATTGGAATTTGTCTTTCTTCCTATACTTTTGCTACTCGGATTCAGATTGTATTGGTACTATTATTCTACCCTAATCTTTTAATTCTTAATCATTGTTTTAATTCCTTCTTCCTTTTATCGTTATCATAATTGTTTTTGTTCAATCCTTATTAGTTCTATCATCATGTTTGGTTTTAATTATCTATTTGTCATTATTGTTAATTCGATGGTAACGAGTAGCTAATTCCCCCCTGCTAAGACTATAGGGGATCCATAATCATGAGGGAATAGTAATCGATTTATTGGGTTAATGCGGGTATAATCTCTCGTTGTTTAAATGTCACAGCTTAATTGTATCTGTCTGATTGAGTCGACGCGATTAGATATTTATATCTTAGTGACCCTTGACCTGGACCGAAAGGTTGGAAAAGGCGAGACTAGTAGCGAGCAATAGGGTATTGTAGTGAGGGCGAAAGCTAAGCTATTTACGCTCTAGGGCGAATTAAGGACCGAAAGGTGACGTTCGTTACCCCTTAGATCGTATTTGCATTGACCTGAGACCTAGATTACTTGACTGAATGATTATGGTGAACCGTCTCTCTTAGCTGTTTCTCTTTATCTGATTAATTCCTTCCTCTTATTTTCTCTTCCTTATTCTTATTAGTTTAGAATTTCACATTTAAAAACCCCCAATTTGGTTACCTTGACGAACTTAGATTTAGCTGACAATTTCCTACCTCTCTGTGGATTCGACCCGACTTCCCTAGCTATATTAGTTAGAGCCAGTTGGTTATTTTTGATAGGTACGCGACAGACGTGTCACCATTACTACTAGAATCAATGCTATCAATGCTATTTATTTTCTGACTGTTGGAGGAGCCTTCTTGCAGCTATAAATCCCCACCATCTTCCACAGTTTTAACACAACGAAAATCACAGAAACTTCTTCTTCCCTTTTTCATCTCTATAATATTCTATCGTATTGAGAACAGTTCCCACTTCCGTCTTTGGTGTGCAACGATGTGCGGAAGGAGGCGTTAACCCTGGAATCGGTGACCGCGGAACCCAAGGAGCATCTGTGTGGGGGTCTAACTGATTTAGGGCAGTGTCTTATACAGTGTCTTAAAGAAGGTTATTTTTGATCAGCTAAGTTCGTATTTCTTTTATAGTGCAAGTCTAAAGTTAGATTTTGTCAATTCACTATTGCGTAACTCTCCATAACTCCTATTATTGTGCATGGTGCACACTCAAACTTCAAAATAGTGGGAGTGACATTAAAAAAAACATCACCCATTGTTCTCCTTGCTAATATTATCATGGAGTGCAGTGAATATTTAAGAGCCTATTTATTTTTGAAGATTATATTCGAAGGAAGATTAACCAACTTGATAGCTGAGGATTCTCTTGCTTGATTCTCGCTCCAAGATCGGTCCTCATGTGACAGGACCTTTAATTGGCATAGTGCACTGAACTTTGCTGCTTCTATTTGTGAAATTGATTCAGCTACTATAACTTTGTCCTCTAACCCGTCCCCTTAATATACTCTATGTAAACTTGAACTTTGTTAATTAATTTTTCACCCCTTTTCACCAAAAAAAAAAAACATTAAAAAACAAGTGGTGTGCTAATATTATCACAATAAAATCAGCACTTTTAGTTATCCTTCCTTTATTCCACCTTATTTACATACTTTCTATTTCGAGAAAGATTTAAGAAATATAGTTAAAATTACAATTTTATCTCTTTAATTAAAAAGAATAGTAACAATGTCAATTTGATAAAAAAAGGATAGTTTAAAAATTAGGGGTAATAGTGGTAACTAACTCATTTACCATGCCAAATTTTAAAAAGGATAATCAATTTGAAAAAAAAAATTAAAGAAAAAAATACAATAAATATGTGATTTATTAGTAGAGTTATTGTTGGGGACTAATTTAGTTAAGATACTAAATTTATTATCTTAAGGGTATGTGAGCCTAAAAACTAAAGAATAAGGTTATTGGGTCAAAGTTATGTTAATTCAAGTTGAAGACAAACGAAGTCCAAGAAGACCAAGAAGTCCAAAAGGAGGAACGTTGGGCTAAGGGGCATGATAAGCGCTCATATGAAGCTTCAAGAAACTCGGCGGTTTATCATCCGCCTTCCACTAAGGAGTAGTTTCCAAGAAACCAAGTGATGCCTATTATATGTGGAACATTTCATTCAAGCAAACGACAACTAAAACAACAACAACAACAACTACTACAACTTAGTTTATCTTTAGATTAGTCTCTTTAGGCGTAGCATAGATTAGCATTAGCATTAACAATAGAAGTAGCACGACAAGCTCATCCGATCATGGAGGTAGTCAGCTATCTATCCCTTAGTTTGTAATTTAGCAACCACAAGTACTCTTGTGAAGACTCTAGTTAATGTTGTGTTATTGGAATCTTCTTAATATATAAGTATCGTTGGGAATTCCTGTGTTTAAGTTTGAAAATTATATCATTCATTGTTAAGCGCTAAATTATTATATGTAATTTAGCGTTGTTTATTAGATTACGCATCTACAACTGTGGCCAAAACCCTTGCATTTAAGGGTGGATCACAAAGTGTAGGAGAGTAGTTACGACCTCCAAGGTACCTTAAGGTACTAATCTTGTTTCACATAAACAATTTTTTGGCGACCACAGTGGGAGGATTAAGATAATTGATCCTTCTAATATATTAAATATCATATTACAGTGGGAAATGTACTCAACTAGATCAAAATCTAGAATGAGGGAAGCGGACGATCAAAGTTAGGGACAAGAGGCGCATACTGAAAGAACATCTTTACGCAAAGTATCTAGCAATGATTCATTGGAGATTACCCATGAAAAGAACTTGGAAAGTCCTCGTTCTAGGTCTACTCCTAATGATGAATTTCATAATGCATATGAAGAATCTGATCACGCTAGAAGCGTGGCAGATGAAATAGATGATGCAAATAAGTGTTAACTACATAAACTACATAAGAACTAAGTAGGATCATTGAATAATGTGTTGATCGAAGTTAGGGAAGCCATGCGAAATTATTTTCATGAACATTACCGGCTCCTAAGTCAAGAAAATGCTAGAGGTTTCACAAATATTGTAAGATCAATTGCTAAAAACCTTGAAGATAATCAATCAAGAGAATTAGTAAGGATGTTACAGGAGATGAAAAGTCTCTTAACCGCTACTAAAAGGGTTTTATTACGTGATATCGCCCAAGAGGTTATTAGCCAATTAGAGCCATTGATAGATAAACATAACAGTTTGAATGAGCGGTTATGTAGGTTATTGGATGATGGATTCCAAGAGATGAACGTTGGAATTAACAAAGGAGAACATATTGGGAACGATCCTAGAACCATTAACATTGGTTGTAGTGAGCCTAGATCATGAAATCCTTTACCTACTCATTCAAGAGTATATGAGGCACCATACAGACCATCTGGCGTCAGAAATCAGATGCTTGAATATGGTGAATCATCAAGACATTTGGGCAATGACCAAAATGTATATGGACATCATCATTGTGTGCCTGTTGAGTGAGGTGTTGATTATAATGGTATCACCTACTCATTCACCAGGGCTAGCGTTTAATGTTAGTAGGATGACCTTAATCAAAGTGGGTTTTTTTACACCCAGCGCACAACCCTTAGTGGGGAATGGGGGGCTTGAACCTCCATTAGGTTATCCACCAGAGGATAACTGCGCCCAACCTCCACCGTTTATGAGCGATTAGACGGGAAATAGGTGGACCTCAGAGCCTCGGAATTTTATATACCAGGCACATGTTGGTAACGGTATTGGACACAATGATCCATATTTCCACAGGAAAAATCTTAGCCAAGCGGGCCGTAACAATACCTATGCCAGAGCAGAAGGAAACCCATTTTATCAATATCTCCCTGATCAATTTCCTGATCAAGGACAAGCATATGGTGTTAATCCGATGCCATTCATGGCACATGTTGAACATATGATAGAAAATTATATGAACGCCGGAAACCGAAGGAATCAAAGGATTCGACATGAGAAACCGTATCCTGAGTGGGTGGATAGACAATATCCATAACCTCCATGATATAAGATTCCTGATTTATAAAATTTGATGCCATTTGAATTTATTAGATGGAGAATCCATACGAATTGCTCAAGATGGTCTTGCAATTCCTTTCAGGAACCGCTTCAATGGTATCATTTTTAGAAATTTTATGAAGCTAACGGAATCAGTTAGTAAATATGAGCAGATGTTGAGTAAATAAAATCAACAACGGCATAAAGCATTCAATTGTGTTACCATTGAAAAAGAGGATAATTTATATGAAGTTAATTTATCAGAAATCCTAGAAGGGCCTCCTTTTCAATGTGCTCCATTGGAAAAGAACGAAGTTTCTGCTAGTAGGGATATGGAAAATACTAAAAAAACGACTCTACACCTTTGATATAACCAAAGGAGAAGAAATTGTTAGTCACCTGCATGCGATAATATTATTAAAATTAAAGGAGATCATAAGATTCCTTCAGCACATGAGCTTGAGGGAAAAACTTTCTGTTTATGGCATAACACTAGATCTCGTGCTATAAATAATTGTTTTGTGTTCAGAAACATTTTGCAGGATTTGATTGATAATGGTCAAATTTTATTTTCAAGTGGTGATAGTGTTAAGACGGATGATGATCCATTCTCAGCACTGAACTTTGAATGTAATATGTTTGATGTCCATTCAATGCTAACAACTCCAAATTGTGATTGGCAGGAGGAGAGAGCACAAAGTTGTTTGACCACCTGGTGGATAAGCGTTGGTTTTTTCAAAAGTGGACAGTGTGGAGATGAAAGGAATTTGCAGGTGGCATATGACTGAACTTTACACTAGAGACAAGTGTCAGACTTTTCAGGCCTTTGTAGCAAAACTGGGCCAGAATGGGATGATCACATTGCTCCCATATGATAAAGAAGCTTTAGATTTAGCCAGCGAAGGCAAAATCTTGGAAGTTGTGAAGGGGAAACCTGGTAAAATTGACGAAGGATCTGCGCCTAAATCCTATAAGGAGGCTGTGGAGGCTGATCCTAGTCATGCACAATTAATCCAATGCATAGAGAATTTGCGGAGGAACATGTGCTTTGGTTGTGCTGATATGCTGCACTTTGAGCTTGTTCGAACAAGGTTATTCCAAATGATCCTAAATGGATACCGTCTTATCAACGCTGGACGACAAAAATGATCGGAGATTTGGAAAATGTGGGTCCTAGTAAAGGATCTAAGGGAATGCAATCCGTTGGATTTGTTAGGAAGCCTCTTACTGATTTGAAGAATCAAATGAATAATCCTGAAGGAAAAGATGTTCTTGTCACTAAGAGCCAAAAGAAGAAACATGCTAAGGCGCTGGCAGGGAATGCTAGCGCTAAGGTGGAGATGGAGCTGATGCAAGAAGCAATGGTAGTAGACATTAGGGTCCAAGACTAGAAGGCCACAATGAAGAGTGAGGATGATACTAGTATTGAAGCTTGTGTCAATGTCATCGATAAGCTAAGTGATCAAGTGATGGGTACTGAAAAAGAAAATGAGGATTTAGGGAATTTCTCCGACTCTGAGTTGGATTTGTTGGTGACTGATGAAGATCTACAGCCGATTCAATTTGGTTCTTTGGATCCGGATACAACAGAGTGCATGATGGTGACTATGCTGCCAAAGGAATTCAACGCAAAAGGGTCATTATCTGTAGGCTCAGAATCGCCAAATTTAAGTATCTTTGATTGTTTAATCGATAGTAATTTTATTCGTAATGACGCTCTCGACGGAGATTTGACCGACCAGGAAGTGAATGGGATTATTAAGGATTTATTTGTGCGCCGGGGTGTGGATAATCAAAATTTGATACCTGTCGAAGTAAGTATCAAAAATAATATTTATAATTTCCAAACTACAACTAACAAGCGGTAGTAAGGGTCGATCCGCAGGGAGGTAGGGACTTCTAATTGTCTTTATTTCAGTCTATGAATTACTGGGGGGTTTGATTTGAATTGAATCTAAGTCTAAATGCAAAAGTAAAAAGGCAAGTAATAAAAACAGGAATAAGCGAATGATAAAAAAGAGCTAAGATGGTCGGTTCACTATAGCTGCGATGGCACATAATCCTAGGTAACTTCGAAATACGGTCGCGAAGGATGGGGAAAACAAGTCCTCTCGGTCCATGTTAAATAGTAGCTACCTCTCGGCCTATGCTACTAATCCCTAAGTCTCATTAATACTAACTCTCGTTCTTGATTAATGATTCCTAATGCAAACTAAATTACGTTATCTCTCGATCTTAGCAATTCAGTCGTTTTAATTCGTTAATTAATGCCCTTCCCTATCTCTCGATCTATGGGATTGGTCAAAACGAAGCATCTAACAAGTCTCCTCTCGGTCTCATTGCTAGATAAAGCACTTAACGAAACAAACAAAGCAAAACCAGACGCGAAGTCAGTCGATCGACTAGCTACCCCAGTCGATCGACCAACCGGCTCAGTCGATCGACAGGTTAAGCCAGTCGATCGACCAAGCCCTAATGCGGGGTCACCTATTCTAATGCCATCTACGCCATAGCTCCCCTCACATCTTAGCAATGGTGATTTAGCTACTCATAACAGCGATAATAACAGCAATAAACTTAACTAATAAAGCGATCGAATTCATACTTGAATTAATTTAAATAAATAATTAACATAAGCGATAAATAGGCTTTGGGATCCTATCTAGCAATTCTAAACTACGGAAGAATTAAAGTAATGAAATTTAACAAAGAAAACAGAAGAATACCGTACGAAGAACTGAAGAGGAAAGAACCAAAGCTTAATGCGAAAAGTAAATTTTATTGTCGAAGGCTAAACTAAACTAATGAATGATGAATGTTTAAGCAGCAGGAAGGGTTACATTATATAGAAAATATCACGTAGCTCCTTCTCCAAACCTAATTACAAATGGGCTTAGATCAAAATCCTTTAATTCTCGTTCTCTTAAATCTCTCGTCAGAGTCGTGATGTGGTCGATCGACCATAGAGACCAGTCGATCGACCAAGGGTGCTGTACAGTATGCATTCTGACGAATTCTGCAGCGCGCACCAATCTTAAAACAGCTGCCATTTCTTCGTTACTTGGTCAAATCAGGCATTCTATACGGCGTTGGAAAGCTAAGAGGAAAATCTTTCACCTCCAATTGGAATCACTTGATTATCAGCTCTAGAACTCGAGATATAGCCATTTTAAGCAGCCTGCAATGTCGAGAAGCACTTCTTTGCTTGTTAAACTCGTGCGCACCCATGCTTTTGCTATCTTTAGGCCTTGAAACGCGCACCAAGTTCGCTTCCCGAGTCTTTACTTCATGTCAAATGCAATGTTAATTACTTAGGGACGGATTCGGCTCATTTCCGCTCAATTCTTCATATTTCTGCAATAATAGACAAAAACACGAAAGTAGAAGAAAATAGGGAAATAATGGCATATGTTGCACATTTGAGCTCTGAAATGCGTGTAAAATGAGGTGTAAAACATCATATAAATGACACGCATCAAACTTCCCCAAACCAAACCCTTGCTTGTCCCCAAGCAAGAACTAGACTCGATCCTAAAACCTAATGGAACGAGTTCAATCTCAGAGCGAAATGCAATATGTAAAGCCTAAACCAATTTAATGCAATAACCAACAATCAATTAGCATATGAATCATGCAAACGAGTTATGGAGTCGTTTAAAAATTGCTGAACCGTCGACTGTAGAGACTTATCAAATTGGACTCTCGCGGGTCGCTCAAATCACACATGAGCACAGGTGAATAATGTAAAAGATAGAAAGACGTAAAATTTGTAAAGACTCTCACCTAACTACGACCTATAAGAACATGCCTGCAATCTAATATGAAAGTGATCTCTATGACCGTACATATGCATTCCAACCAACAAATGACCATGACACATGCCGAGGTATATATGGATATGTGAGGCTATGGGTAAGAAGCGGCTAAAATGAATTTGGATATGAGGGGTAATAAGCCAAGCTAGTAACTTCAATCCAAACTATAAGCGAATCCCAACTTCAAACTCAATGTAAATGATACAATACGGTGCCAATTCAAGGCACAAAGCTCACAACCTCCATAAAAGTTAACTCCCCAAAGAATATAAATGATAAAATGGGAGTGGAAATCACCAAATCATAAAAATTGCAACATGTGAATTTTTTTTTTTGAACTTTCTCTTTCTCGGGATGCAGTCGATCGACCAATATGGTCAGTCGATCGATCGGATTCTACAGCACAACACGCTTTTCCTTTTTTTTCTTTCTTTTTCGAATCGTTTTTCTTTTTTTTTTTTTTCTTTTCAATTATATTTTTTTCTCTTTCTTCCCTTTTTCATCTTCCCAACATCTTCTCAAAATGAGCATATAACCAAATTTGCAATAAAACATTCCCACAAATACAAGTACTAGCTCGGATAAGGTAGGCTAATTTTAGACTGTAGTTTATGGGGCAAAAGAGGCTAAATTTGGCTATGAGGGGTTCATGGGCAAAATGAGAAAAGGGAAACCTCCACCACATGTGTCAGCAAAACCACAAACCGAATGCATACAGGTATTAAGCAGATTAAGTTCATATTTATGCAAATTTATGTAACATGTCTCATAAGGAGTACTACTCACATTCCTAAATAAACCGGTCATAGATGTCACCAGTTATAAGGCTCTAAATCTCAGAATATGATGTAATTTGCCAAAAATCAAAGTCAAGTTATCAAGTTCAGCAAGAAATTTAACGAAAACTCGTAGATATGCATATATGATTCTACTAATAACATGTCAATTAGCAAGGCTCAGGCAAAAACAGATGCAAAATGCAATATCATCATTGAAATACTACCGTTCCGACTCGATCTATATGCTAAAATAAACGTGCATTTTATAGAATTTTTTGAATTTTTTGAATTTTTTTTTTTGAATTTTGTATGAATGGATGAAATGGAATAAAACAATGCAAAACAGAATTAAACGTGAATGCAAGCAAATGATATGCGACGCAAAACCCTTCCCCAAACCAAATCGCACAATGTCCCCATTGTGCAAAATCATGTAATGAAGAAAAGAGAAATGGGAATTTGCGAGAAAATAAATAAGCAAGACACAAGGGAAAGATATGGAACTCACAAGACTTTAAGCGCAGAAAAGGAAACCTCCCCAAACCAGCGTGAGCTAGGAGGTTTCAGTAGCTAGCAGTGCTACTAATAAGTACCTGAAAGACAGAAGATTACCACGCGTAAAACGAGAAAACAATTATGAACGGTACAATTATGTGCAAAAACGAAAAGCAGAAGAAATCAGAAATAAGACGGAAAATAAAGTGGAGGGAAGACTCCCTCAATTCCGCAAAACGATCAAACACAGCAGGGGAATGATCAAAAATAGGTACAGCAGCGAACTTGGTCGATCGACCACATCACCCAGTCGATCGACCAGGTGAACAGGAATAGAAGCTCCTGGAGATCGCAGCTCAGTCGATCGACCATACTAGCCAGTCGATCGACTGCAATAACTGCTGTAACTTTCTGATTTCGTCTAATTAGCTCAATAAAGAGAGCTAATATGGTCTTCAACCTGCAAAAGCACATAATAACGCGCCCAAAATTGCGCAAACCCAAAGTAATAGTCTAAAGTATTAAAATCCTAAACAAACCAATCAAAATGCGAAGTCTCGCGCACACGAAAGCAATAAAAAGTCTAAAAGCAAAGAAAGAGTCTTTAAAAGGTCTAAGAAACGCATAGATCAACGGAAATCTGGGAAAATCTCCGACCAAGGCTTCGTCTACATGAAGTAGCTTCCGCGATGCTCATCTCAGAAGCTGGGCTCCACTCTACTCCAACTGGGATGCTCAATGGATCATCTCTAGCATCTTCCCAAGCGTGGCCATCATCTCCTAGCTCCTCACACTCAAGATCCGACTCCGAAATTTTGACTGACTCCTTCTTCTTGGGCTCCTCGTCAGGCTCCTC
This sequence comes from Silene latifolia, assembly GCF_048544455.1. NCBI lineage: Eukaryota > Viridiplantae > Streptophyta > Magnoliopsida > Caryophyllales > Caryophyllaceae > Silene > Silene latifolia. The sequence goes on along the minus strand of NC_133533.1, from coordinate 26,266,486 downwards.
GTCAGTTGCATAGCTCAGACATCCCAGACCGCCTCTCTGAACAATGGGCTCCTTCTCAGCTAGAGCTGATCATATGGCCCAGGCCCGCTAGCCCGACCCGGCCCAGCCCGATTTTTTCCCGGGCTTGGGCCTCGATTTTAGGCCCGAAAAGCCCACGGCCCGAAGCCCATGGCCCGATTCAATATAATAGGGCCGGGTTTGGGCCACCTTTACGGCCCGAATTTTGGCCCAGCCCGGCCCGAACATATGCAAAATTTATAAATATGTATAATTTAAGAATGTTAATAAGCATTAAGTAAAATAATTAACCAATCAATTGTTGTATTGTAAATAAGCCGTAATAACTTGTTTACATGTATTAGTTTGATAAGGCTTAGTATTTTCCTTCACCAGTATTTATATGATAAAAAAATGAGCTAATGATTTTGTATCATATTAGTGCCGATAAATTATTTACCATTATCGGCGTGCTAAGTCAATGTTTTTGAGCCTAAAGAAAAACAAATATCAAATCAATTACAAAATTACAACAACATATAGTGAGCACCGCACTAAAATATATTATTACACTACTAAAAATTGTGCATTTAGTTTGTATAAGTCACCTCAAGCAATATCATAAAAGCTACATTAGGTTACTACTTCTTAATTGCAATACTCGAAAAAAAGCAGACAATTCTATGCGAAATTTTTGATAACAAATACACAAAGTATTATTATAACTTCAAAAGGGGATTTCTAAACTTATTTTAAGAGAAAAAATATTTAGCCCGAATTGGCCCGAATCGGCCCGAAAGCCCGCTTAAGCCCGCATGGGCCGGGTTTGGGCCGACAAAATAGGCCCGCACTTGTAGCCCGGCCCGGCCCGACCCGCACACTTGGGCTTAATTTAATGCTTGGGCCCGGCCCAAACCCGGCCCGGCCAGGCCCATGATCACCTCTATTCTCAGCTGGAGCGATCAGCGATTCTTCCTTCCCCAAACCGGTTCCTGCAATATCTAAAATAAGAGAATTGTCCTCCATATTGCTCCCAATCTGGGGCGGAGGTGTCATAACAGGAATAGGCACAGGTAATGAAGGAGGAGTGTCAGTAATTACAACATAAGACTTATGAGTAGAAATCGCATTACAAGTCACAGGACACATAGCATCTTTCTTCCTATAAGTCTGGGCAAAACTAATGGACTGCTTCCCCACCTTAAAGGTCAGTGTCCCTGAGCCAACATCAATAACTGCACCAGCAGTGTGCAGAAAGGGTCTACCCAAAATGATAGGGATATGGGTATCCTCGGGTATATCCAGCACAATAAAGTCAATCGGGAAGAAGAATTTTCCTATTTGCACAGAATATCCTCTAGGACTCCTACGGGGGGACCGCAGAACGATCGACCATTTGCACTTTGTCATATTAGTGACCGCAAATCTAGTCAATCCTAATCTCCTAGCAAGACTCAAAGGCATGACACTAATATTAGCCCCTAAATCACATAATGCCTTCTCAATTGAGAAGGTACCAATATTACAAGGGACCAAAAACTCCCGGGTCGCCTAACTTGTGTGGGGCGGTGTGTGTCAAATAAGAGCTAGATTCTTCAGTCAAATTAACAGACTCGACCCTATCAAGTTTCCGCTTCTTATTTAAAAGCTGCTTCATGAATTTCATGTAAGCGGGAACTTGATTTACCAACTCAAGAAAAGGTACTTGCACATTAAGACCATGAATGACATTTTTAAATTTTTCAAAATATACCTCATCCTTCGTTGGTACTAGCCTCTCTGGATATGGGGCTGTCAGAAGTAGCTTAGCCCTCTCCTCTAGGTCTCTTATACCGGCATCAGTGGATTTAGGCTGAAAATCCACCACCTTCTCTTTGTTGAAGCTCGAACCTTCCTCAGACCGTCTCAGAAATGACCCATTAATCGACATCGGGTCATACTTGGGAACCGAGATCGACCCATCGCAGACTCGGGTCTTGCCTCAATGAATTCGGAGTTGTCGTACCCGAAATAAGTGATCCCTCAAGTTGTCCGGCATTGGAGGACGAAAAGACTCACTTACGTGCAGCGTCGTCGTCGATCGACCATGCATGTCGGTCGATCGATCGACTTCTACAGAACGATGAGTGGCAGATGTTGCGGGGATCGGTCGATCGACCGGGTGATGTGGTCGATCGACCGTGATTACTGCTGATCATCTTTTTCTCGCCCTTTTTCTTCTTCCCTTTTTCAGCAGCTTTCTCGGGCTCATCGAGAGCAGGCCCGCTCCTCAGCGTCATTGCATGTACAGTCTCAATACGCTGATTTAGAGAGTGAAACTGACTTGGTATCTCAGCTGCATTTTGATCCAATGTTGCAATATGAGATATCAGCTTCGCGATTAAGACCTGATTCGCCGCATTGCTTTTCTGTACCTCCACCATAAGCAGCTGCACTAGACTCGTCAACTCTGCAACTTCGTTTTTCAACTCTTGCCGTGACGGAGTGGATGGTGGTGGGGCTTCATAAGGAGGCTCATATGGTTGATGCGGTGAAGTAGGAGCGCAATTATACGAATTGTCGAGCTGAAGTTGATGAAAAGCGAACATCTTCTCCTTAGGGTGCCCGCATGCCTCAGATGTGTGTCCAACTCCGCGAAGCTGGTAAGAACTCCGCGAAGCTGGATCCTTCTGAAGTGCTGCAGATAGGACCTGTAGGACCTAACAAAACAACACTAAAGAAGATGGTAAGAACTGCCTCAAGGTACTCAGTCTTCCCTTGAGGCGAAAAAACAGACTAAGATGAAAAACAACCAAAACTAGCGCTGCCTCCCCGGCAACGGCGCCAAAATTTGATACCTGTCGAAGTAAGTATCAAAAATAATATTTATAATTTCCAAACTACAACTAGCAAGCGGTAGTAAGGGTCGATCCGCAGGGAGGTAGGGAGTTCTAATTGTCTTTATTTCAGTCTATGAATTACTGAGGGGTTTGATTTGAATTGAATCTAAGTCTAAATGCAAAAGTAAAAAGGCAAGTAATAAAAACAGGAATAAGCGAATGATAAAAAGGAGCTAAGATGGTCGGTTCACTGTAGCTGCGATGGCACATAATCCTAGGTAACTTCAAAATACGGTCGCGAAGGATGGGGAAAACAAGTCCTCTCGGTCCATGTTAAATAGTAGCTACCTCTCGGCCTATGCTACTAATCCCTAAGTCTCATTAATACTAACTCTCGTTCTTGATTAATGATTCCTAATGCAAACTAAATTACGTTATCTCTCGATCTTAGCAATTTAGTCGTTTTAATTCGTTAATTAATGCCCTTCCCTATCTCTCGATCTATGGGATTGGTCAAAACGAAGCATCTAACAAGTCTCCTCTCGGTCTCATTGCTAGATAAAGCACTTAACGAAACAAACAAAGCAAAACCAGACGCGAAGTCAGTCGATCGACTAGCTACCCCAGTCGATCGACCAATGATTTCAACCGATCGACAGTTAAGCGGTCGATCGACCAAGCCCTAATGCGGGGTCACCTATTCTAATGCCATCTACGCCATAGCTCCCCTCACATCTTAGCAATGGTGATTTAGCTACTCATAACAGCGATAATAACAGCAATAAACTTAACTAATAAAGCGATCGAATTCATACTTGAATTAATTTAAATAAATAATTAACATAAGCGATAAATAGGCTTTGGGATCCTATCTAGCAATTCTAAACTACGGAAGAATTAAAGTAATGAAATTTAACAAAGAAAACAGAAGAATACCGTACGAAGAACTGAAGAGGAAAGAACCAAAGCTTAATGCGAAAAGTAAATTTTATTGTCGAAGGCTAAACTAAACAAATGAATGATGAATGTTTAAGCAGCAGGAAGGGTTACATTATATAGAAAATATCACGTAGCTCCTTCTCCAAACCTAATTACAAATGGGCTTAGATCAAAATCCTTTAATTCTCGGTCTCTTAAATCTCTCGTCAGAGTCGTGATGTGGTCGATCGACCATAGAGACCATCGATCGACCAAGGGTGTTGACAAAGATGCATTCTCGACGAATTCTGCGCAGCGCACCAATCTTAAAACAGCTGCCATTTCTTCGTTACTTGGTCAAATCAGGCGTTCTACACGGCGTTGGAAAGCTAAGAGGAAAAGCTTTCACCTCCAATTGGAATCACTTGATTATCAGCTCTAAAACTCGAGATATAGCCATTTTAAGCAGCCTGCAATGTCGAGAAGCACTTCTTTGCTTGTTAAACTCGTGCGCACCCATGCTTTTGCTATCTTTAGGCCTTGAAACGCGCACCAAGTTCGCTTCCCGAGTCTTTACTTCATGTCAAATGCAATGTTAATTACTTAGGGACGGATTCGGCTCATTTCCGCTCAATTCTTCATATTTCTGCAATAATAGACAAAAACACGAAAGTAGAAGAAAATAGGGAAATAATGGCATATGTTGCACATTTGAGCTCTGAAATGCGTGTAAAATGAGGTGTAAAACATCATATAAATGACACGCATCAATGACCATTGTAAACCTTTATATATTAAAGTCAAATTGGAAAATCGGTTGGTTAGTAGAGTCTTGATCGATAATGGGGCTACTGCTAACATTCTCCCAATTGTTATTCTTCAATTGGTTGGAAAAGTGGAAAAGAATATAACTCCTTGTAAAGTGTTAGTGACTAGTTTCGCTGGAACCACAAAATGTTGTGAGGGAGCAATATCGCTAGCGATTAAAGCGGGGTCATGCATGAAAACGATGCCTTTCTATGTGGTTATAAGTATAACTACTTGTAATGTTTTATTGGGAAGGAGTTGGTTGCATAAAACTTATACTATTCCTTCTTTGTTGCATCAATTATTGGTTATGTGGAATGGTAAAAAATATGAGATTATTTATGCTGATATTCTTACTGTTGAAGTAAATGTCACTAACTTGGATAATGACTCTAAGGAACAGGCATTAGATCCGCGAGTGAAAGCACTTGATCAATGGCAAATAGTGGATATTGAAGAGCATAATGTCTTCAATAAAATTCAAGAAATTCACATATAATAATTAGAGGACATTCCCGAAGAAGGTCCAGTAACAGCAGCAGGCGCTCAAGAATTAAGCTTATTGCCGTTTAATTATTAGAATGTAGTAATTGCTATGTATTTTCTTTTTCTACAAGTATTTTAGTAACTTTTGAATTCAATAAGAATTGCAATTTGGAAAATAATGATTCTTCTATCGATGATTTATGTCCAAATAAAAATGGACAAAGTAGTAAAGATGCATCATTAACATGGCTAGAAAGGACATAGGTAATGAATGATGATATTAGAAAGGAATCACAAGATCCTTCAGGGGAAGTGAATTTGGGAACCGAAGGAGCGCCAAGATTCACATATATGAGCCAAAATTTATCTTATGATGAAAAAGAGGCGATGAAAACAATTACGTTTCAGTACAGAGATTGTTTCGCTTGGGAGCATCACGAAATGCCTGACGTTGATCTAAGTATCACTAGACATCGCTTGCCGACTAAACCCGGTTGGAAACCAGTAATTCAACGGCCAGAAGAATGTCGTCCGAAGTCATTCAGGCTGTTAAAGATGAGGTTGGCAAGCTTTTAAGAGCGAAATTTATCCGTCCTGTAAAATATGTGGAGTGGATTGCCAATATTGTTCCAATCATTAAGAAGAAAGGGAAGATTAGTGTGTGCATTGATTTTCAAGTTCTAAATAAGGTCACTCTTAAAGATAAATATCATATGCCTTTGGCTTATGTACTCATTGATGCCACCAGAAGGCATAAGTATCTGACTTTCATCGATTGATATGCTGGGTATTATCAGATAAAAATTGAGGAGAAAAACTATTATAAGATACCGTTCAGGTGTCCTAATTCTTTGGGAACATTTGAGTGGGTAGTTATGCCATTTAGATTAAATAATGTAGGCCTACGTATAACGGAACTATGAATTGTGTTTTTTACGATTACTGCTTTTTAGAGCATAATGGCCATCTACATTGATGACTTCGTTGTTAAATCCAATGAATTTGATGAACATTTGGTTCTTCTTAGGAAGATATTTGAAAGGATGAGAACGCTAAACCTTAAAATAAATCCTTTGAAGTGCGCATTTGGTGTCAGTGATAGAAATTTCCTTGGATTTTTTATTCATCAGCGAGGAATTGAAATTGATAAGAATAAGGCCAAAGCAGTAATAAATGTTAAACCGCCTTCTAATAAAACGAAGCTACAACGATTCCTGGGGCAAGTGAATTATGTTAGACGATTTATTGTCAATTTAGCTGGAAAGACTAAAGTTTTATCTCCGTTGCTGCGATTAAAAAAGGAAGATGATATTTTTTGGAACAGGAGCTATTAGGAAGCGTTTGATCAGATTAAGGAATATTTGATTAATCCGCCTGTTTTAATTTCTCCAAAAGCCGGTAAGACGATTAGGCTTTATTTGTCGGGCACCGGCCAATCAATTGGTTGCATGTTGTCTCAGGAAATGAGCTAGGCTTTGAACATGTAGTATTTTACTTGAGCCGAGTCCTCCAAGAAATCGACAACGCTACACTTATTTGGAAAATGTGTGTTTAAGTCTTTATGACTTCTCGGTTAAGCTACGGCATTATTTCATGGCCCATACTATAGAAATAGTATCAGCGACTAAAAGGACATTTCAGTATGTGGAGTATTCATCTACTTCAGTTTGATTTGGTTTATATTCCGCAAAGGGCGATGATGGGTAAGTTATTAGCTGATTTTCTTATCGAACACCCTTATTTTGATATAGAAACAAATGATAATAATAACTAGACCCCCTGGGAAATGTATTTTGATGGATCATGTATCTCAAATGGCTCAGGCGTGGGTGTTATTATTTCATCTCCTATGGGGAGAGAATGAAAATTAACTGTGACTTTGCATGGTCATGGTACTGATAGTAAAGTGGAATATGAGGCGCTTATTATTGGTTTGGAGAAACTAATCGAACTTGGGCTCTCCACATTCGAATTTTGGATGATTCTCAACTTGTAATAAACCAAGTTAATGGTTTGTTTAAGTGTAAATCTTTGCCACTATCACAATATCTTCACAAAGTGGAAGGTTTGTTAAAGCATTTTAGAAGAACTGAATGCTTTCATGTGTTAAGATATCAAAATGCAATGGCCAATCAATTGGCTCAATTTGCTTCTGGGTATAACTTAGACGATTTTGTTGTGCTGACGAATGTGAAACGTTTAGAAAGGAATTTTCTTATAAAAGAAGATAGTCTTACAACAGAAATTTGTAAGGTTGACATTTTGGAACAACCTTTGGATTGATGAACTGACATTATAAGTGCTTTGAATAGCCCATATAAAAAAGGATTGAATCCTAAGCTTCAAAAGCAAGCATTTGAGTACTTCTTAATTGATAGCATCATATATAAGAAGGATCATCAGGGAGTTTTTTAAAAATGTTTAGGCGTTGATGACGCTTTGATCATCATGTCAGAGGTTCATGAGGGTCTTTGTGGTGCTCATAAGTCAGGACCAAAGATGCGATGGTTGATTCATCGTCATGGTTTTTACTGGCCTTCCATTTTAGAAAATTGTGTGACATATACAAAAGGCTGCATGCCGTTTCAGCGTTATGGTCAGATTAGTAGGGTCCCTACTAATGTTTAAATCCTATTATAAAACCATGGCCTTTTTGTGGCTGAGCAATAGATATGATTGGTGATATTACTCCACCTTCTTCCAAAGGACATAGATATGTGGTGGTAACTACTGATTATTTCACTAAGTGGGTTGAAGCTAAACCTTTTAAAAATGTAAAGACACATGATTTGGTGGACTTTTTAAAGGAATATATGTTTATTCGCTTTGCAGTTCTATAAAGTGTTACAGTTGACCAAGTGCCTGTTTGTAATGGGCCGGCAATACAAGAGTTTACTACTCAGTTTAAAGTAAAGTTGTTAAATTCTTCTCCATATTATGCTCAGGCTAATGGGCAAGCTGAATCCACGAATAAGTTGATTAAGGTTGGGATTTCTAAAATGATTGATGAAAATCGTAGAGTTTGGCATGAGAAGTTGCTCGATACGTTATGCGCTTATAGAACTTCAAAAAAGAGGGCTATAGAGTACACTCCTTACCAATTAGTTTTTGGTCATTATGCTTTGATCCGAACTGAGGTTAATGTAGAGTCTGCTTGGATTTTGCATCAAAATTCGATGGATTTAGGTTCTTATGCTGAATCTATGAATATCGCTTATCTATATATTGAACATCTAAGAGAACAGGCGTCGACGAATTTGTTGCAAAATAAGATTAAGTGAGCCAAAACATATAATGCTCGTGTTAAGGCTAAGTCTTTTCTAGTGGGAGATTTAGTGTGGAAAGTGATCTTGCCAGAATGGCATAAAGAGCATTTCCATGGAAAATGGTCAGCTATATGGGAATGACCGTTTAAGGTTATTAAGTTTTTTTTAGGAAATGCGTATGGCCTGCAACACTTTGATGGAACACAATTCAAAAGAAGTATAAATGACAAATTTTTGAAGCTCAATCATCTCACTATTTGGTTGAAGTACACAACAAATATTAAGGCACAAAATCCAGAGTTTTGGAATAACATGGGGGCATTACACTGATTATATAAAATCAGCCCTCAAAATGTTTGGCTTGACGAACAAAAGCCAAGAAACCTGAGATTTCATCATTGAGGGCCTGGGAGCGTGAGTTCCATTGGTTCTTTATTTCGTCCAACTGTTCCTGAATTGAGGAAACATGTTGCTGGCTTTTCTCAATTTGAGCCTGAATTAGATGGGCTGATTGTCCAAGTGAAGAAGGTAGCATAGATAAACCTTTGGACAGAGCTTGGCGTTAAGCCTTCATCTGATTGAGGGTCTTCTCTGAATCACTTATTTTCTGGTCAAGTTCCTCAATTTGGCGTTCATGTTGATGCTGGGAATCGAATACTGAGGTTACCTCATAACAGAGGGTTTACGTGGACACAGTGTCAACACAAAAATGTTCATGTAAACGTTCATACTTGTCAAAGTCATCGAGCGCCAATGCTTGTAGTTGACTTATCTTTTCAACATAACTCTGAACTCGGGCGTGGAAAGTGGAATAACTTCCTAACACTTGGCATAGTTCATGGAGTTCTTGGAGTAGTTCTCTGTTGGTTGGTAATAACACTAGACACTCCAACTTGGCAATGATGGGAAACGCTGAAGGCGAGCTTATCATTTTGCCAGCCATTGGTGATTGTTCATGCCATGACAACTCCAGTGGTTTAAGCTTCTCGAGAATATTTTTTTGAGCGGTGCTCTTAGGAGGAGATGGTGTTTGAACCATTTCATTCTCTCTGAAAGAATCTTCTTCAGAAGAACAAAAAATAAATTTGAAGTTTGTAGAGTCTGATGGTGACTGTTCAGGTATAACTTGAATAGCGAGTTCTTGGTTATGGGCTACAACATCATCTACAGTCATAGTTGCAATGATGTCCCTTTGAAGTGTTTCACTTGAATTTGTGATCGCGTGGATGAGAGATGACGCCCTTGAAGCAGCATTAAAACTTTGTTCTTGAGGGGTCAGTATGAATTGATCCACGGTTTCGAGGTACTTTTCTCGAGCCAGATCACCCTCCTTAAGGTGGGGGGTATGCGTTGTTTTCTATGTTGTAATGACTAGAGCATAAGGCTGAGGAACATGTTCTTGGCTTAAAATGGTCAAGGAAGAAGGGGCTGTCTGACCCTGATCAACGATCTCAATTACTTGACTGGTTGGAGCTTGAAATTATTAGGCACAATATCGATAACATTTCGCTTTTTTGGGCTTTTCCTTAAAGTGGAGAGACCACCTCATTTCTTGACAAGTGGTTTCTCCTCGATGGTTTCATCTGAGTTTTCTGGTTGGAGGGGTTCTTCTTCCTGCGCTTCACAGCTGGTAAGGATCACTTTCATCTTAGGAACATATGGAGATAAGGGGATGTTGATTCCCTGAGAAGTCCAAGGTTATGACAAGCTCCTAAATGGTGGGCGCTGAGTAACTTATAGAGGCAAAGTTAAGCGGCATGTCACGATGAGTTGTAAAGCCAAAAACTTTAAACCTGGAGTTTTGACTGCAAAGATAGGATTGCAGGAGGATACTTAAAAAAAAGATAGATTTGTCTATAAAGAAGTCTCTAAAAAGGATTAAGATTACCTTTAATGCTTTCTTTGAGCCTGTGAGTAGCTTGAATTAAGCTATCTGCTGAGCACCATGGTGAAGAAGACCACCATTGGTAGCCGGGTTAAACCTTGAAGCTTGCAGAAATGCAGGAGTTGAGAGGTCCCGGGTTCAACTACCAGCTGGGGCGATGATCACTTGGCCACTGCAGCTCCCGAAGGGAGTGACTTACATGGTCCATGTGGCGGTGTGGGAATGCATGGTCCAGAGGGAGATTCAACCCCCTCGTCATCAAAAAAAAAAAAAAAAAAGAAGAAGACCACTATTGGATGTGTGAGGTTGTGGCCGTACCATGGCAATAGCGCCAACTTTGTGTCATAGATACTGGAACAGCACTGGAAAAGAGTTTTCAAACGTCCGCAACGTTCAATTTTACTCTACCAATCTATGAGCTGTTTATTGACCACAAGAATGGAATTCCAAAACACTGACTAAGGCCAAATTGGCGTGCGATAAGCTGAGGGTTATATACCTCCGCACTAAAATCATTAGTTAGGAATGGGGAATACGACAAGTCCCTAGGGCATAGAAAGATGTCCCAAATTTCCTGAGTTGGTTCTTCGAGAACCGGGAATTCCATGGCAATCATCCACAGAGGCATGTACAACATAAATAGAGAAATTGGAGAATCGGATAGGTGATGCTCTTGCATATAACACTGAGTAACCGCGTAAAGGGAATTCCTTTGACAAAGGAAAGAGTCGACAATGTCGCCTACGGATTTAGACAAATCTACATCGGTAGCATCGATGAAAAATTCGGCAAGACTATATCGTTTAAGGCTGGCATTGCCTTTCCAGATTTGTTTGGGGTCAATGGCGCTATGGTAAGGAAAATAAAGAGTTGCCCAACAAGACAAAAGCCAGAGGGGACCACTTACACTACTGCAAGTTGGGTTAAGATCTGGTTCTTTGGGTTCTTTTCCATCGTCCCCGTGGAATTTACAAGCAAGCTGGTGACAACATCGAAGCATCCTGCAGACTGAGCCTAACACCAAAGACGCTAGAGGAATCGGTCTGGTGCATGATTGAATTTCAGCGGCAAGTGGAATGAATCCACGAACGCATCCACCGCTCTTAGGCATCAAGGGCCTAGAGAATACATAAGCAAGGAAGATGACGTCCTCGAATTCAACTGTTGGGGGGGGGGTCACTTTTGAACTTTTTCTTGATTTCCGAGAAACCTTTCTTGGACGCAGCAATGCGTTTATCCCATTATTTAAATGCTCCTTAACAGAGACGTTTACCTTCAGAATAATTTATGGCTGGGCCAACTGGTGATAAACCAGCCAGATAACTAATGTCAGCCAAAATAATGGTCATGGGGCCATGCGGTAAAAAGAAACAGTTTAGCGCAGAATTTCATAATGACACAAGTATTGAACAAATGGTACTGTCAAAGGGGAGAAGGCTATCATGCGCTAGACAAATAAATGGGTCGATTAGATTTTCTATCCATTTATCATGGAACATGGATACCCGGTTATACCAAGCGCTAATTTCCAGAGTTTTGTTCTTATCCTTGCCATTACACCATCCCTTGATTGGGTTAGAGACTCCAACCTAGCTTATTTGAAAAGAGTCTTGGTAGAAGGCAAGTGGACAGAGACCAAAGGTATCCGGGTAGTGAGAGGCCAGAATGTGTTGGGCTTCGAGTAAGATTTTATTATCGTCGACATATCGTAGTTGTTGAATTAAAGGATGTTGAACCATATAATATATATGTTTATGTTTTGATGATGTCAAGGTCTTTTGTAATTTATATACTCGTTGCGTGTAATCGTTTGTTTAAGTCTTTTAGATTAAACTTATTTATTACAAGCAATAAAGAAGAATTGTGATGGAAGTATATCGTGATCAAGCCTTAATTGAAGATCAAAGTTATCTGAGATTCATTCAAGTATTATGAGAAGACGAAGTCCGTCTAAAGATTAATCAAGCTTGGATGATGAAGTAGCCTATGCTTGAAGATCTCCTATGAAGATTATAATAGTATAGGTGATTATCTCGTAATGGTAACTAAGAGTGGATTTCTTGTATTGGTAAAGTTATAGCTTTGCAGCTATAACATTACTAGTAAAAGAGCTCAATGTTATAGCTCTTCTACTATAACATTGAGATGCTGAGTTTTTATTGCACGACTTGAATTGTTTCAAGATTGTTTTTGAAAAACGTTTTTGTTTATTTAAATTGTTTTAGTAAAAGTATTTTTTAAGTAAAGCCCGGTTTAGTGCGGAGTTCGGTTTTATGTTGAACGTTAGTTAGTAATCGCATTGGGTCAACTTATGAGTTGAACCATATTACTAATTATGGTTTTAATATAGCTACTCCTAAAACCTAAATTCTAACCTAATATTAAGTTAGGGTTTGCACGAATCACGAGGCATAGGAGCCGTGATATTTCGTGTGACCTAAGATATAACAAGATCTTTTTGTAAAGATTTTATTCTCTAAGGAATATCTTTACATATCTTTTATATCTTACTTGATATTGTTATTTATGATAAAGATATTCTTGTTATGGAAAATCTTATCATATCTTAGAATTTATGGAAAAAATAATAATAGAATAATTTATATTCTATCTTTTGGAAAATTCTTTATTATCTTTAAGGCTTTAAGGAAAGAAATTATAGAAGATATGATTTTTTTACATATCTTTTCTTTTTTGGCTATTAGGGTTTTGTGTAAACCGTTAGCCTTGCTCCTTCCTTTCCTATAAATACTTTGCTTTTGCAACATTTAAGTTAGACACCTTAAGCATAAAATTGATTTTATTTTTAGAAAGCAAAACCGTGTGTTTCAAGCAAGAAAACCGATTTGCTATTTTCGAAAAAGGTCGTGTGTTTTTAAACTCGTATGTTCAATTGTTAGTTATCGTTATAGGATAATAGTACTCAATAGATTTCTTCCTTGTTCATTAACGTGAACCTTCGCAAGAATCATTAGTGCTTTCTTTTTACCGTAAGTTAGTCACTCGAGTATTTAACGGTACTCATTGAGTTACAGCTAGAGTTAGTTGTACGAGTTGGGTTAGTAAATTTGTAATCCGTACAAAGGTACTAAATTTATTAATCGAGAATAGTGGACGTAAGTTTTGATTTGTGAAACTGAACCACTTAAAAAACCGTGTGTCTCCTTCTCTTTCATTTGTTAATTTATTTTGTTGTTACTTGTTCGTTAGTTGATTAGTTAAAGTTTAATCAATAAACTTCAAATAATTAATTATATTCATACAATCGAAAAAGCTTTAAAAAGTTTTAAATCCTCAATTCACACCCCCCCTCCTCTTGAGTATTTTGGATCAATAGACTCTTCAATTGGTATCAGAGCCTCGTGCACTTGATTGCCTAACCGCAAAGAGGCTGATCTATCTCTTTCTTATTTATCTTATCGTTTTATATTCCGCTGCCTATCACGTGATAAATGGATTTAAAATACCTCAATGTCCTGTCTTTGATGGGAAGAATTACGGATTATGGAAAAACATGATGACTCACTATGTGAAATGTGACACCCCCATACTCCAAGTGCCTTACCAGGACCACTCAGGTATAAGAACGTCACCATCTCGGTTTCTCGAGGCAATGATAATCAAATGACAATAAAGAAACATAATTTAAATAGCCAAACTGTTTAAAGTGATTACAAGTCCAAAACCAAACTGATAAAAGGTACAATACATGTTCTCAAAAACCAAAGGTCTAAACAACTAAAGTGTGACAGCGGAAGACTCTAATCAGCTCGTGGTGATACATCCCAGCTAGCCCAAATGCCTCTGGTCAAACCTGCTCAATAACTGCTCACAATTCCCGAATGGATCACCACAATTTTTAAAACAATTAAACGGGGTCAGTACTAATTACACAAAACAAGATACAATACAACAATTACCAAACAACACAATCGTCACATCAAACCCCGGTCTCCATGAACAATCTCCACGTAACTGACTACACACTAAAGTGTGTAGCCCTGCCAGAGTACCCATCGCAACAGATACTCCACACCGCCAGTGGGGGACCGCAGCCGCACTCACCAAATCCCCGCTCATCTCCATCGAGCGATAAACTCACGTCCATTAATGTGCACATCCCTTCTATGGCGGGTTCCACAGAAGGCGAATCATGGGCGTGAAGCCACTCCCGCAAGTGACTCCACTCAGCCAGGGACACGCCCCGAAGAACACAGACAGATAATCAGCAATCACAATACAACTCAACAGCCGTCTGAAACAATCAACAATACTAACTATAGCACAATTCACCACACATATCATGTAACTAATACTGAGTAGGGAAAACCCTACCTGAAATGCAATCACAAGTAGCAGACGATCTAACAGCTGTCTCAAAAACGCTCTTCTACGAATCCTCCTCCTATTCACATAATCACATAATTACTAACAATCACAATAACCACCAAAACCCCCTATCCCCCAAATTAGGGTTTAAATAAAGTTCATTAAATGCTATAAAATTGGTATATAGATCTTACCCTCGACGCAAGGATCACAAGGACACAAAGAATGATGAAATCCGACTGTGGACAAGGCCCTCGGGAACTGCGTCCGCGGGATCCACACTAGGCATAATCGACTCGAGGTTCTTTCGAATCGAATTAAGACATATTAGAGTCGCCACCAAGTTTTTTGGGAACTTGGAACCGTTCAAGTCAACTTTACACCTTTCATCGAAAAGCATAAAGCCAATAGACTACGAGTGATTAAAGATAAAGACTTGTGCCCTATATCACTCGATTTGAATGACTCTCGTAATCCAATGGTATTTAGACGGATCCACAAACCATAGATCTTGAGTAAGGGGTGAGGGTACGTGTTGGGAAGCCCATAAGGACACCCAACCCCGCCCGTCAATAACGGCCTCTACTAAGTCAAGTATGGATTTCAAACAAGGTCATAGCTACTACGATATATGAAATGCAAACATCGTTTTAACCCTAACATGTGAAGTTTCTATGTCGATTTAGATGCAACTAAACTAACTTTGTCAAAGTTGTAATTTAGCATGTGGGTTGATTGATCTAAGCAACATACAAAACAGAGCAAACAAGGCTTGATGGGAATGGGGGAGCCGTTGGGATCTACCCTATTACAACCCAGGCATTTCATGCCGACGCAACGATAAATTAAAGATACAACTCGATCTAGATACAATTGCTACATATGACACCATTCACGACACATGGCCAATTCGGCCTAGGAAAACGTGCACAAGGGGGGGGGGGAGTGGCCTATGGCTTACATGACTCACGGCCTTGGGTCACTCCTCGTAATGCGTGCTTTCACTTAATCTTACCGAATTAGACATTGGGTCACACACCAAAGCATGCATTAGCATAAATCGGGCCATGTTGCTTTAAACGACATGCGATTTACTACGCTCTCACTTGCATTGGGGCACAACCGTCTAACCAAACAAGACTAAGGTTTTTGAAAGAGGTTTTGACTCGATAAAAGAAAACTAATTTGAAAATTACAACTCGATGAACAAACGATAAATTACAAGCGATAAAGCAAATAAAGAGTTCGATCAGTTTTCTTTGTGCTCAATGGCCAAGGAGATATGGGATGGGCTTGAACTAGCTTATGAAGGTACTTCCATTGTTAGGAAGCACCGTATAGATTTGCTAATGCAAAAATATGAGCTTTTCATAATGGAGCCTAATGAGTCATTGGATAACATGTCTGCAAGGTTTTTTTTCTTTTTTTTTTTGATAAAATCTATAAAATATAATTAAAAGGCTAATGTGACATGGCAAATTAATTGTGACGTGGCAAATGTGACATGGCTAATTAAATGTGACATGGCAAATTAAATTGTGACGCGGCATGTGACATGACAAATTAATGTGACATTATTATTATTATTCTTAAATTATATATATTTAATAAATACTCCATATGCCATTATTATTATTATTATTATTATTATTATTATTATTATTATTATTATTATTATTATTATTATTATTATTATTATTATTATTATTATTATTATTATTATTATTATTATTATTATTATTATTATTATTATTATTATTATTATTATTATGTTTGTTAAATATATGATATGATAAATTAAAAATTAGAAAAGTGATGCTACAAATCCACTTATAAGTTTCATAATTTATCTATCTATCTATACAATATAATAAAAAAGACAACTTGAGTGTAATTTTTACTCCATATGACATTGATAACAAACATATAAAACTTCAATAAGTATCTTATTTTTTCAATTCCACAATCAAAACTTAATCTCATAATTAATGGTAAAATAAATTTAGAAAGTTGAATGAAAAACCTTTTAAAATTCCACAATTTATTTTTTTGAACCATCATGGAATAATTAATTTTTACAATTTATAATATAATTAAGAAGGAAACTTGAATGTCATTTTACTCCATATGGCATTATTAATACATAAAAAAAAAAAATAAATGGCTTATGTTTTCAATTCCACAATCAAAACTTACTCTCATAATTAATGGTAAAATAAATTTAGAAAATTGAATTAAAAACCTTTTAAAATTCCATAATTTAGTTTTTAAACCATCATGAAATTAATATTTTCAATTGTCTAAGAAAGTCATGGTTTCAACATCAATTATATTGTAATGCTAGTATGCTACCCACCTATTGTAGATGGATTAATCTTTTCATATAATGACAAATAATCTTTCAATTGTCATTTGCTTTTCCAATTCATTTTTTCCCCAATTCCCACTATTTGTCTTTCTAAGTGCTTTTTTATATCATTTATGTTACTACTTTTTTTAAAGGTGATTGATGGTGTTTAACCATTAATTTGTTATCAAATATATAATGTTATGTATTTGTGCTATTATACTTTCTTGATCAACCTACTTAAATTGATATTTTTGTATTCATATGTTTAATCATCTCTAACATATATTTTTTTTCCTTTTTATTTGATATGTACCAGGCTTGTACGAAAAGAAAGCGGTCATGTACCTTCAGATAAATACTAAATAGTATGGTTTCTAAATTATACTCCGTATGTTTTTTAGTTTATATGTTTTTTGAAATAAATTCTTTTATAATCTTTATTACTAATTTTGTTTCTACATAGGATCATTTACTCAAGTTTATTAAGATTTTGTCCAAATTCTTGTACTAACAATAAGGAATTTAACAAAGTTTATGAACCTTTTGGATTACGATTGTGGGAATATCTTCTGTAGATTTATTTGAAATGAAAGCTAAATTAATATTTTATGGAGTAGAGACCGTTTGAATCATTTCTAATTTTTTTATATCCATATAATCAAATTATTATTATGATAGTTTGTCTATATAATGCATGTTACTAGATAATTATTACGTAGTTCTTTATTATAGAGTATATCAAAATTTATGTGATTCATTCATAGACTTCAATCTAAATGACAAGATTCACTCATAAATTTTTATCTAATCATGTTCAACGACTTATTTTGCTCTTAGATAATGTTCAATTATTGGTATGCATGCTACATCTTTCAATTATTTTAGTTTCTATTATTTTCATATGATAACATGCATATGTCTTTGATACCATTGTCCATTTGTCAAGTTTTTTAAGACGGGTAGTTACCCATTGTCATTTGCACAATTTATTTTAAAAATCCCGTGAAATTTTATTATATTTGACAAACTATAATGTGACGTGGCAAATTTTAATGTGACATGGATTATTAATTTATAGTTAATTACCATTGATTTAGTTCATTAATCTATAAATAAATATTTACAATATAATTTAAAGGTACCTAAAACGACAAATTTTAACGTAACATGGTAAATCTATACAATGTTATAAAAAGATAAAACTAAAAATTCAACTAAACCATGTCTCCTATCAAAAGTCATCTTGAATTTTCATGTGTCACATGCATGTAATTAAAGAAAATAAAATAAAATTTAAGTTGTACAATAGAATGTAAATGTTAATAAACTTTTTCGATTCCTCTCATCTTTATAGATATAATAA
The DNA here is from genome assembly GCF_048544455.1 of Silene latifolia. Classification (NCBI taxonomy): domain Eukaryota; kingdom Viridiplantae; phylum Streptophyta; class Magnoliopsida; order Caryophyllales; family Caryophyllaceae; genus Silene; species Silene latifolia. Next base: position 26,248,266 of record NC_133533.1, on the reverse strand, counting down.
TAATTAATAATTAATAATTAATTCACTCTACATACTAATTTATCATCTAATTCTTTTTCTTAAATGATGATTTTTTAGCTTTCCTTTCCTTATTTATACTACCTATACACATTGCCATATTTTTGTCTACAATTATAATCTCTTGCATTACCACAATATTTCAATTTCTCTACTTTAAAACACCTTGGAGATTTTATTCATTTTTTTTTAATAAAACATGTTAAAAAATTGAATAAAACTCATTATACTTAACACCCATCAAATTAATTAATACTTTTTTTCTTTTTAATTAATTTTTATAATAAAATATGTTAATAAATTGATTAAAACTCTTCATATTGTTTAACCCCCACTATTTTCATTAACATTTTTTTCTTATTTAATTCACCTCTTGAGTTTCACGGCATTCAATTATGTAGTCATAATATATTTTGTGTTCATGTTTTAATTATAAATCATTCTAGAGAATTAAATTAATTTTTCAATTTCCAATTTATTATTATAGTTTGATTGACTTTTAGTTTTTTGGCAGGTACTTTTTCATTGAAGCGACATAAAACATTATATCTGACAATTCTTGGAAGATTTATTGCCAAAAATTTTGTGAATACACCCAGATTATCTTTGCTGCAACTATTTTTCATATAACACCTTTTTTTCCTTAATTTGGTCAAGAGATCAATGGGTCACAAATCAAATAACTCACAATGTGTAAAAGATTATGCAAGTAAGGCAATAAGCTTAGACATTTTTGCCAATATAGTTTAAGGAGATATTTTAGAGTTGTAACTAATAATTTTTACAAAGTATAACAATGTTTATTTATTTATAACTTTGTGATGTTATAATATTTTGTTTAGAGATGAAGAACTAAAACAATTGAATATAAATAATATTCAGTGTGAAAATGATTGATTGCATAATGGAGAAGCAGTTAGGAAAAATATGGAGAGTTACGTTGTTAGACACACGAGGAAAAATCTAATTATAAGTGGAAAAAAACTAACACAAGTAGCCTTAATTAATACTAATAGCACTAGAAAATATAACGTATGTAATCTATTGACGTACTGGGAATAATACAATTAATGAAATCAAACAAAAGATATCTAATAATAAAAAATAAACAACTACATTTCGGTCACGACAATCATTAGGTTCATACAAATTATAAACAAGATGTAAATCTCTATCAATAAGATACCGAACGTCCTAGAAAATGTTATAGCCATTATACTGAATTATCTCTAAACTCCGTCGCGGGATCCTCATTTCATCCAGCTCATCGTGTAGTGCTCCCATTGTCAATCCCCGATACTTCATTCCTTCTAAAGTCAAATGATGAAGCTCGATAGATCGTTTGCGAGCTGCGGATATCAAAGCTTATATTCATTATAAATATTGTTTTAAATATTAAATGACAATAAAATAAATAAAATCATTTCTTGAAAAGTTTATAATTAAATTAATAAAATAAATTATACCAATATTTGAAAGTCGGGAGGTAGTCCTGAGTTGTTGATGCCAAATCACGCAAGACGATCGATACTGGGATTGATTCAATACACCAAAAACACCATGATCCTGGTACTCGCGTCCAAACAGACTAACAGACCCCTCATTCGAAATATATTTCGTTGAAATCCAGGACTATAAAAACTTATCGTAATCTTTGCGGTCAAACTCATATAACTGCAAAAAGAAAACAATATCATTAAAGTCAAGATTCATGTAACTTCATCTTAAAAATCGTAATGAAAAATCAGATTCTAAAACACGATAAACCTAAATTATCAATGTGTAATTAAACAATTAAACAACATGCTTATTAAGTGAATATTTGTGAACTGCAAATCAAAACCAAAATTTATATTGCAGTTACAATATGAAAGGTTATATATGTTGGTTCATCTCCGATCCACGCCCTTTTTTTTGGGTGGTCATATTTCCACTGGGATAACTCAAACGCCACGAACTTTTGAAGGCAATAGGTCACATCAACAGATTCTCACAACATTCTAAATTCACTTTTCTTATTCGTATATCATGTGTGGTTATATTAACTTATAACCATACATTCTTTGTGTTACTTTTATTTACATCCACTTATTATTATACCAGTTTACCATGAAATCTATAAAATAATATTAAAAGGTTAGCCTAAAAATGGCACGTAGACAATGCCACATGGGATGAAAAAAAACCACGTACACAATAACAATGTGACTTGGCAAACTAATATGACATGGATTATCAATTGATTATTATATTACATTAATTTAATTCACTTATTTCCTTAAAAAATCCATCCATATTCCCATTAGCTTTAAACTTAATTAACTAAAAAAAAATTACAATAAAAAAATACGCATTAATTACAAGTTAATAATTTCAAGATATTTCATATAGAGCAGTATTATATGTATTCGAAATTAAAAATCGGAATACATAAGAAATTAAAAACGAAGAAGAATAAATGAAGTTAAAAACAAAAAAAAATATTGTCACTAATTCACTATTTTTTTTAAAGACACTAATTCTCCGTTGTTGTTGTTGTTACTATAAAAAAAAATATATATTATAACTTTTTTGTACATAGAAGATGTTTTGAAGAACTAATTAATCAACAAATGATCAGTATTAAAGATCATGTAAAATATTTTCTTAGGAAAATATAAAATCGCAATTTATTTTTGCAGTACATATTTTACTCATTACAGTACTTTTTGCACTTAACTTTCCATTTCTTTACCCCTTACCAAAAAAAACATCAAACCTAATTTTCTCTCCTTTCCCTTTGTTGTTAAATCTGTAACTTACTTCAACCCCCTTAAAATTCTTCAATTATGAAGGATTATTCGAGTATAGATAAAACATTTAATTCAGTAATCCATTATTAATAATTAAATTGACTCTATATTATAATTTTGTATCTATTTTAATTAAGGGATTTGTTCAAATTAATTGGAGAACCCTCCCTATTCAATTTGCATGATATTAGAGTCATTTGCTTGAAAACTTATGAAGGTGATTCGTAGGAGGAAGAGAAACCCAGTGAAGCAGCGTAGTAGTTAGTTTAATTTGATTTTTATTTCTTTTTTCTTTCAATATAGTGGTTAATTTTCCTTTCAAGGTAGTACGTAATACGTTATAATTATACTATACATGTATTTGTAAAAATTATTTATCAATTATGTATTTATAAAATTAAATTTCAATGAAGTACATAATTTATGAACGCAGTACATAAATTTTCAACGAAAAAATGAATGTGTTAATTAGAGAGAATATGGTAGAGAGAGATTAGAGAGAGAAAATAAATGAATAAATGAAAGGGGTATAATTGTCAACAGTGTACTGCGATGTGTAAAATGTGTACTGCGAAAATCAACACCCTATAAATTATATGAAAAATAAAATATTTATTAAATTTAAGTAATTGACAAACAAATTCTGTAAATACTTAAGTAAAATTAAACATTAATAATAGAATTTTAAAAGGGTAGTAATAGCATGTATTTAGTTCATGAAATTATTTCACGTAAAGGATGAGGTATTCTAAAAAAAAGATTGCATTGTTTAGCAATATATTTAGTAAGTAAAACTAAAATAATTATATTTATAATTTTGTGTTCATGGTAAGTTTAAATGAGACCTTTTCTATTCCAGTTTTATTGTTTACTTATCTTTTAAAATTTATTCCAAATTAATTATTTTTGCGAAAGTTAGTATGATAAATGACTTAACTATCGGTATCTATACAATATAATAAAAAGGCAAGATGAGTGGTTTATTATTTGACGTGTGTCATGTTAAGCAATTTTAAGTGTCACATTTTATGTTATTTTTCTTTGCATTTTATTAGGAATAGTAAGAGACTATGAGTTGGTATGTATAAATCATGACACAATGAATTATCATAATTAAGTTTATTAGTGAAATTATGGTACAATGAATTTGCATAATTAAGTGTATTAGTGGTAACTTTCCAGTTGCTCACTGAATTTGTATAAATACCTCCTCATAGAAAAATAAGAGAACAAGCAAATACAAAATCAATATTGTAACTCTCTAAAGTCAAACACATTTTTATATAACTCATCTTTAATTCTCCATGGGTTATGTGAAATGTACATTGAAGACAAACATTCCATCTGTCCCCGTTTTATTGTGCTTTGAAAATCAGTGAATTCAATTTCATATAAATTTTGGATCTCAAAAGCGATATATTTCTACTTAAGTTTAAACTTTTTAGTTTGTTTGCATATTGATTTCTCCTAATTGTTCATACTTTTCATAGTATAAAGCTACAAATTTAAAAAATTAATATTTAAGTTCTGCGTAAAATAAAAATCAACTTCATATAGTTATGAAGTCAAATAACCAACTCTGGTTTCTTCCTTGCTAATATCTAAATCACGTGATTAGTATTTGTAATCTCCTTATAAGGTGATTAACTTGCTTACATGTATTTTTTTTTGACATGCAGATAGTACGTATAGATTATGTAATTGTACATGCCAATATGGAAGTTGTTGTGCATTTATTAAGTGGTTTGATTTACATTGCTAAGACAAATTCGTCCAATTTCAAGATTCCGACATATTTGCAGTATGTGATTAGTCACAACAATTTTTTGGTTTGAAACGTGACGTAGAATATTCAGTTTTTATCCTAGAAAGTAACTAAATACAATGAAAATGAATACGCATATGACTTGAGGCAACAAGTTACATCATCATGTTTAGAATGTTATGTAGATTATAACTGTAATAACCCTCAAATTCACAATATAGTCCAACCAAATTATTTAAGTTTGCATACTTTGTCATTAACATAAGAAATTCCACTTAAACAAAACAATGTGTTCTTTCTTTGTTTATAATGTCATCACATTAAGTATACATCGACTTACTAACAAAAAAGTACATTTCGACTTCGCAACCCACTTTGAACAAACATATGCATGAATAAGTTTTAATAAGTATTATACATAGTATTAACTAACCTACTTCTCAAACTAAATTCTTCCCTAAATTTTAAATCTTACCACAACATGGATTTTTTCACAACACGTGTCAACTATTTTATATCTTATCTTAAAATCTTTTATTAATAGTTGAAAAAAAATGGTCTCCATTTTTCTCCCCCTTCATTAAATTTCCGTATCAGAACAAAATTTTAAGGAAGCGTCTTGATAAAGCCCGTGCATTTGCACGGGTCACAAAACTAGTGTAAGTATTATATCAAAAGAATGCGTAACCATACAATGACACGAGGTTTAATAGTCATGACGACAGTCCAACCCAGGTCACAAAGCAAACCAACTGAGTCCATACAAGACGGCCCAATTGTGACAGAAACAACAACAAAGGAATATAACACAACAATTTCAGATCAAAACATCAGAATTTGTTGTCCTAAACCCTAACCCCGTCACTCTTTTCCTCCTCCTTCTCTTGTGATCTTCTGCAACTCTGTCATAAGCATCTCCTTAACAACCCCCTAAAGCCACAAAGCATCGCTTCTAACCAAATCTCCCTTGCCCAAACCTCAAAATCGCAGTTTTAGCTCATCCACAATAATTCGAGCAGTATGGAATGGTCGAGTAAGAACAAGGTCATGCCTGCTCCTGTTTCTCTGTTGCCAAACGGTATAGAGACAGGAATTGATTGCTACATCAAGGACCCCTAATTGAAGTGGGTTACCTGTTCTCGCAAGCCGCCAATTGATCCAATTGGATTCAGGCCAGAGAGTCCCAACCCACTTTCCGACAGCATCAATGACGATTTTGCTATAAGGACAAGCAAAGAATAAGTGTCCCAAGCTTTCATAAGATCCCCCGCAGATGCAGCAGGTAATATCATCAGTTATCCCTAATTTGAAAAGTTTTTCCTTTGTATTCATGTTTCCATGATGATAAACCCAATCTATAAAGCTATGCTTCGGTACAGTCCATTTATTCCACACCGGGTTATGCCATTGTACTTCAACTTCCCTGTTTCGAAGGAATTTATAGCCCTTACTTACAGTGTACCCCATATGAACTCGAGTTGTCCATAAATGTTGTTGATATGCCTGTTGTAGCTCTTGTTTGACGTGAAAGACCTTCCTCCAGTACCACGAGGTATTAGTATTGTGAGAGTAGTCCTGCCAGTTAGTGCCTTTCAGATAAATGTGTCCAACCCATTTGACCCATAGAGAGTCAGGTTTTGCATTAATCCACCAGACTAGCTTCCCCAATGTTGCCTTGTTCCAAATATCATCTTTTTTGAGCCCTAAGCCCCCCTCTTTCTTTGGCCTACACACTTTATCCCATGGCACATGAGGGGATCTCATAAATTCAACCCCCCCATCCCACAAGAAATTTATGCACATTTGTTCAATTATGTGGATGACTCCATTGGGTAGAACAAACATTTGTGCCCAATAACAATGAAGAGTCTTAAAAACCGCCCTTACCAGTACCAATCTCCCAGCATAGGACAATTTCCGTGCCCCCAGAATTCTGATCCTATTGATTATTTTATCAACAAGAGCTCTGCAATCCTTGGCTGTGAGCCTATAAGTTTTAATAGGCACCCCTAAGTACCTAAAAGGTAGAGTTCCCTCCACTAGGCCAGATATTTGAAGTATGTCTTGCTTTAGGGATTGCTGGACTCCATTAAAATAAACATTAAACTTCCCCTTACTCATTTTGAGACCTGAAGCAGCTGAGAAAGTAGAGAAAGTCCTTAGGATGATCATCATAGAAGAGGCATCTCCTTTACTAAAGAGCAGAAGGTCATCTGCAAATATTAGATGGGATAGCTTCATAGGCTTGCATAGAGGATGAAACTTAAAGTTCAAGCTCTCAGTTGAACACCTAAGCAATCTAGACAAGTATTCCATGCATATAGTAAATAAGATAGGGGATAAGGGATCCCCCTGCCTGAGTCCTCTTTGGACCTTAAAGAAGCCAAACATATTTCCATTAAGTCTTAGAGAATAGCTAGCATTTGTGACACATGTCATAATCCACCCTCTGAAAACTTCAGGGAAATTAAGGTAAGAGAGCATCTGATCCAGGAAATCCCACTCTATGCTATCATAAGCCTTCTGTAGATCCATCTTGATCATACATCTAGGAGAGACAGCCTGTTTTTCATACATTCTGATAATATCTTGACATATTAGAATGTTCTCCATTATACTCCTGCCCTGTATAAAGCCACCTTGATTCTGAGAGATAAGATCAGGTAAAACCAGAGCCAGCCTATTGGAAAGTAATTTGGATATGCATTTGTATATTACATTACAGCAGGCAATGGGTCTATACTCCAACACTGTAGTAGGCCTATCCACTTTGGGTATGAAAGTAATACTAGTGGCATTGAGCTGTTTGAGGAGTTTACCAGTATGGAAAAAAATCAGAAATAGCATGACATACCTCCTCCCCAACTGTGTCTGCAAGGTTTTCAAGCATTATAAACGAACTGAAAAACCTATGTAGGAAATTCAGTACCGAGGATATTGCAAGGAAGGTTCTTAGGAGCCTCACTAAAAAGTGGTGTGCCAAAGTCACAGCAATGGAGGAATCACGAGATCTTGAAAACCTATCCTACCAAGAACTCATTGGCGCTCTCATGAACCATGAAATTAATCTTAATAAAGATGATGCTGAACCAAGTAGAAATAAGAGTATGGATTTAAAAAGCGAAGATGTTAACTCCGACATAGAAGATGAAACCGTCTTGTTTGCACGTCGTTTCAAAAATAGAATCTTTCAAAACAAACAAGCAAAATCATCTTACAACAACAACAAGTCATCCAACAAGAAAGTAACAGAATCAAAGTCATCATTTGCTAATAGAGGTTGCTTCAAGTGTGGAGAATCCGATCACATGATCAAGGATTGTCCAACATGGGAGAAAATCAAGGATAAGGCAAAACGCAAGAAGACAAAGAAAGAGTTCAAAAAAGTAATGATGGCTTCATGCTGGGGAGACCTTGACTTAGAAGACGACGAGGGATCTAAAGATTACGAAGTAGCCAACCTTTGTCTCAGCAGCGTTAGTCATGACCTAATCTTCGACAGCGATGATGAAAGCACCAACTCTCATTCAAACTATTGCTTTCTTGGAGAATCAGACGAAGATGACGATGAAGAGGTAAGTTATCTTGAACTCAAAAAACGTGTTAAGAAATTATCTAAAAGTGCCTTGATAGAATGTTTTGAGCAATCCCTCGATAAATGTCATGAACAGGACTTGGAGTTAAAAGATCTAAAGGAACAAATTCTTGATATTGCATAGGAGAATCATACTCTAAAGGCCAAAGCTAAGAAGTTGAAATCTAAAGTTATAGCTGATAAAGCTACAATATTAGATTCTGCAATGGCTGAAAAGAAGGAATTAGAGTCCAAGATTATAGCTAATAAAGCTATAACTTCAGACCTAAAGCTTAATATTAAGCACCTTCAAGCCAAAGTTATAGCTAATGAAGCTATAACTTTAGAACTTAGAAAAGCCAACGAACTTTTAGAGACTAAGGTCACATCTAATGAAGCAGTGATCTTAGACCAAAAGAAAGAGATAGATTCCCTCACAAAAAAATTAAAGGAATCTAAAACCGACATGATCAATGTTAAGAAACAACATTCAGATGTTGTATTCATTCTTAACAAAAGATTCCAATATTTTTGTGATAATTTTAAGAAGGATAATGATGTAGATCACACGAAATGTACATAAAAAATAAAAACTCTAAAAGACCTACTCTTGCATGCTAGGAAAGTCCATGATAAGTGGGAGGGTAGCACAAAAGTCCTAAACTTCCTAACCGAAGAATCTGACAATAATATGAAGATGGGGTTAGGACATAAGTGCTAAAGCCGTAGAGATCACTCTAAATACAAATCAACACCTTCGAATTTTGATTTTAGAAAAAGTAAATATGCTGATCTTCCTGAATATCTGATTTGCAATTACTGTGGTCATACGGGACACATCCAAAACAACTGTGTCAAAAAGGTACATGATATACGAAAAAATACCAACCATGCTAAAACTGTTGACATAACGATCAACGATGATGAATTTCCCATAGATGAACCTAAAGAAGAAAGGAATAATAACTTTCGTTGGTTCTACGACATGGCCTTTGACTACACCAAGAAACCTAGCACCTCACAAATTCCTTTTCGAACTAAACTAAGCAAACCTATTCACATGGAAAACAGTCACGGTAGGCCTAGAAAAATTCCTAAACCTATAATTCCTCCTAGACAAAATAACCCAAGGTTTAGAAAAACGACCATTAGACAAGTTTGGGTTCGAAAGGATTTTGTATATAGAGTAACTAATCATAAGGAACCCAACCCATCTTGGGTACCTAAAAACTGTATCTAATCCTTTCTGCAGGTAATAGTGAAAGAAAACAATCAATGGTATCTTGATAGTGGATGTTCGAGACACTTGACCGGAGATAAGAATCTGTTTCTTTCACTCAAGCCATTCAACGGAGGAAAGGTGACGTTCGGAGACAATAAAAGGGAAAAGTGATTGGCGTTAGCAAAATTGGAATTTCTAAGTCACACGCGATCTGTGATGTCTATCTAGTGGTCTAAAGCATAACTTGCTTAGCATATTTCAATTATGCGACAAAGGTAATAAAGTTGTTTTCCATACCAATAGTTATCGCATTATCATTGAAGGAACTAACAATGTTATTCTTGAGGGCCACAGGAAAAGGAATGTATACATGGTATATTTAAATGATGTGCCTACTAACTCTTTTTCATGCATGAAAGTTACACTTGATGATCCTTGTTTGTGGTACAAACGGTTTGGTCACATTAGCTCACTAACCTTGAACAAACTCAAGAAATGGGAGTTGGTTGAAGGACTACCTAAAATGAAGTTCGACCAAGAAAAGATGTGTGACACGTGTGCTAGGTGCAAACAAGTAAGATCATCGTTTAAACCTAAAAGAGTAGTAAGCACAAATCAAGCCTTGGAATAGAACACATGGATCTATGTGGTCTTATGAAGGTAAGGTGTATAGGAGGATCCAGGTATGTCTTTATTCTCATAGATGACTACTCGAGGTATGTATGGCCTATCTTTCTTCATTCAAACGATGAAATGTTTGATGAATTTGATTGTCTTACGAAATGTGTTAAAAACAAATATAAGACTAATCTTGTATCTATTCGTACGGATCATGGCACCGACTTTGATAACCAAGACTTTATAGAATATTGTAAAGTTAATGGTATAGGACATAACTTTTCTGCACCAAGAACTCCTCAACAAAATGGTGTCGTTGAACGCATGAATAGAACACTGGAAGATATGGCTCGTACAATGCTTTTGCATAGTGGTCTACCTCATAACTTTTGGGCTGAAGCCATTAACACTTCTTATTATATCCATAATCGTGCTATGATATGACCTATCCTCAAGAAAATCCCTTATGAACTTTTAAGAGGTCGTAAACCTAACATCTCCCATCTTCGTTGTTTTGCGAGTAAGTGTTTTGTTCACAATAATGGTAAAAATAGGTTAAGCAAATTCGACCCTAGGAGTGATGAGGCGATTTTCATAGGATACTCGGATCATAGCAAAGCTTACAAAGTCTTCAACAAGAAAACTCTTTGTATTGAAGAAAGTGTTCACGTTATTTTTGATGAAGATAACGTGTTTGATAAGCCCTTACAGGATGAGGAAGAAGACTTGGACGAACCTGACTTTCGTCTTTCTAGAGACGGTCCCCCGGATTTAGAATTGTAGGACAATGAGATTGAAGGAACAAGTGATGAACTTGATCGTTCCTCAAAAGATAAAAAGGAAGTTATAGTTGATGATACTATAACATTGACTCAAAATAAGAACTCCCAACCCAATGTTATAGGTGATGTTATTATAACATTGAATCCAAATCAAGGTACAGAGTTCGAAGTTATAAACGGCTCTACTACAACACCTGGATTGGATTCAGGGGGAACTTCTTCCAATTCTGAGCCAAATGAAGTTGGGTCAAGCTCAAATAATGATGAAGAACCAAGTACCTCTACCAAATGGAAATACAAGAGCTCACACCCAATGGACAATATTCTTGGAAGTATTAAGAAGGGTGTTCAAACAAGACGATCCCTGAATAACTTCTGCTCATTTTACTCATTCCTATCCATAATCGAACCAACAAATATCAATGAAGCTCTTGCAGAATCAGATTGGATCATAGCCATGAGCTTCAACAGTTCGAACGGAATAAGGTTTGGCACTTAGTTCCTAGACCTAAGGATCGATCTGTAATTGGAACAAGATGGTTTTTTAGAAACAAACTAGATGATGCCGGAGTCATTATTAGAAACAAAGCAAGATTGGTGGTCCAAGGCTATAATCAACAAGAAGGGATAGATTATGACAAGACTTTTGTACCCATTGCTCGTCTTGAAGCTATTAGACTTCTGACAGCATTTGCAGCACATAAAGGAATGAAACTCTTCCAGATGGACGTCAAGACAACATTTCTAAATAGGTATCTACAGGAAGAAGTCTTCGTAGAACAACCCCCTGGATTTAAGAATAACAAATTTGAAGACCATGTCTTTAAATTAGACAAAGCCCTATATGGATTAAAGCAAGCACCAAGGGCATGGTATGACAGATTATCAAAGTTTCTACTTGACAATGGATTAAATAGAGGATCTGTTGATAAAACCTTATTTGTAAAATCCGAGGGCTCTGACCTTTTGGTTGTCCAAATCTACGTTGATGATATTATCTTTGGATAGACCAACCGAGGCTTGTGCAAGTATTTCTCTGAGTTGATGACTTCCGAGTTCGAGATGAGTATGATGGGAGAATTCAAATTCTTCTTAGGTCTGCAAATTCAACAAACTGATGAAGGCATTAAAATTCATTAACAAAAATATATCAAGGAATTGATTCGCAAGTTTGGTATGGAAAATTCTCATGTTATGCCTACTCCGATGGTTGCAGATAAGAAGTTAACTTTAGATAAAGACGGTAAACCTGTTGATGAAATAACTTACCATGGGATGATAGGTTCGTTACTGTATTTAACCTTAAGTCGACCAGATATCATGTTTAGCGTATGTGTTTGTGCGAGATATCAGCCATCTCCCAAAGAATCGCATATGACAGCCGTGAAAAGGATTTTACGATACTTAATTGGAATGGCTAAGCTATATTTATGGTATCCAATGGAGTGTAATTTCAACTTAGTTGGTTATTCTGATGCCGACTACGCATGATGTTCTCTAGACAGGAAAAGCACGTCAGGTGTTGCCACGTTCGTTGGACCATGCATTATTAAGTGGGGTTCAAAGAAGCAGAATTCGGTTGCCCTTTCAACTGTTGAAGCCGAGTATATCGCTGCAGGACTGGTATGTACTCAACTATTATGGCTTAAGCAACATTTACGTGATTATGGTGTTGACGTAGGATGTATTCCTATTTTATGTGATAATACGAGTGCGATAATTATTTATAAGAACCCCACACAACATTCACGTACCAAACATATCGAAATAAGACACCATTTTATTCGAGACCATGTTGAGAAAGGGAATATAAAACTTGAGTTTTGTAGTACTGAAAAACAATGGGCAGACATTTTGACAAAATCATTAGCTAGAGAACTATTTGAGACTTTACGGTTGGAAATTGGTTTAATCAGTGGTACCTAAGCTTCCATATGTGTTTAATCTCCTAATGACTGACTAGTAAAGATTAAGATTGTATGACTGTGTCCGTATATTGCGTTGCATGAATAATTTCGTTTATAGAAGTATATTTATCATATGTATTCTATTTGTTTTTTAGAATTATATTAGCATACAAACTTTATCTTTTTCCAAAATAAATTAAGATACACCATGTTTATTTTATTTTCCAAATTGTATAAAATTCTCCTAGATTGCTATACATAAATCACGCCTAGAATGTCCTATTCCTACTTCAATTTATATCACTTACCATATTTTGACACTTACCAAAATTCAATTACTACTTGCCTAAACCTAGACCTAAGAGTCACCTAAGCTATACTATAATTACCCCCCTGCCGTGTAACCCTCGCCCTCACATCCACTTGCTTACTTTTTCTCATTTCTAAAAATCTCATAAAATCTTTTACCATCTCCGTCATCATCACACTCAACCATCACCATCACCATGAATACTAACCATACAAAAACTTGTTCTTCTACCCGGAATCAATACCACCGAAACTCCAACAATCCTCCCTCACCACAACCATCAAATAATCTTAATTTCTCTACTTTTCCTTCACCACACCCACAACCGTCTCCTCCTCTATTTCACGGTCGGGATGATACGGTATCCGAAGGAAAAAGGCATCGTCTTTTTAAGGGAAAGAACAAAGTTGTTGTCGATGAGGGGAATGATGTTGATGAACCCGAAGTTGTTATTAGGAATGGTGTTTCGAGGACCCTACTTCGAGAAGTCTCGAAAAACGCAACAAAGGAAGGTCTGAACCGAGTCCGATTAACAAAAGATGAGAGTACTCTTGTGTCTCGGGTCTTGCCTTACTCAATCCATGGTGGAAGGTACTATCCTAAGTCTTGGTTGACTGCTATTCCGGCTCTTAAATTTTTTATCGATTTTCTGATTTACAGGAATGGAGTTATGTTAGTCAATTTTCGGGTCCAATTTATCCTGTGGAGGTTGTCCAATTTTTCGTTACTGTGAAAATTAAGAAGGGGGTGCTGCATGCGACTGTCAATGGTGTAGATGTGACGGTCTCTGTTTCAGATTTTTGCTCTGCTTTTTCGGTTCCTCATGATAGAATCGATATAAATCCGAGTCTTGAATGGTCTAATGTTGTTGATGACAAAGAATTGGCTATTAGACAATATTTTGAGGAAATTGGGTCGGAAGGTGGAAACATAATTGTCCGTCCTCTTTCAGCAAAAATTAAATTTCTTCTAAATTTCCTTTGGAATACTATTGTGCCGAGACGGTGAGGAAGGGAAAAGTGTCGAGTTATGAGGGGATCATTGTCTATTCGTGGTTGGAAGGTCAAAAAGTCAACTTGGCGAGTCTTGTGCTAAACCGAATTGTCCAAACAAGTCTCACGGTTACTAAAGAAAACTTTTGCACAACTATCGATATTCCATATGGGATGTGGGTGTCTTGGTTGTTAGAAATCAAACAAGTTGTGGGATGGGATAGTTATGGGGTTAGTGCTAAAGACTGTATGTGTGACCGGTTAATTAAGCTCATGGGTCTCGGGTTTGATGGACCCGAATTGGTTCTCTTAAAAGATTTTGAAAAAGTGGTTAATGACACGGGTTTGGGAGCTATGGGTGCAAAGATGGAGAGTTTCTTGGGCACTTTAATGGAAAAATTCGAGGAGCACTCCATTACCTTAGCCACGACTTTGTCACAAGTTGGGCCATCACGGTCCTTGGATGGCGGGTTGGATTGTGATCGGGTGTATGCTTAGATGGACGGGGTTGACAAAAGGTTGTCGGGTTTTGATAGGGAGTTGAAGGCCATCCATGGGGAAGTGTTCCCACATGGAGATCGTCTCTCCTTCCTTACTAGTCAAGGAGGTGCATTGGTGATGCACGGGAAAGCTATGGCGGCCGATCAATCGCTTACTTTGGAGGCCACAAGGGCGTTATCGTTGAAGGTTCTTAACTTTGAACGAAGTCTTCAAAGCCTTACTACTCTTGTGTGGAGTTCATTTGACCATCTCGATGCTTTGGAACACCGCACCTGTCCCGACTATGTGAACCCGTATAAGACCCGTAACATATAACCTCTCCTCGCCCTTGCCTAATTTAGCACCTACTATTTTTAGTATTTTCTTATTTTCTTTATCTTAGTGGTGTATTTTGCTAAACTCAATTCGGCCTATTTTGGCATATTACTTGTGGTTATGGCCCAAGTAATTCTCAAACATGTTCTCGTTCGGCCCATTGGCATTAGACATGTTTTCTTTTAAGTTTGTATGTTAATTAGACTTCTAATTGCTTAAGTTTATATGTGATTTATTTGCTCTTTCTCTCGTTTTTATCTCTTGTCTCGTCTTATATTATTCTAGTAATTTCATGTTTATTCCTAACTTTTCGATGATGTCAAGAGAGGGAAAGAACGCCTATGGTAAGCATCTACCTAAACTTGCTCCTTGTCAAGACCAATTGTCTCTTAAAGTACTTAAGTTTTCGATTATATGTTAATCGTCTTGATCTTGCGTTGATATTTATTATTAAGATGACGGTATTATATTGAGGGGGAACTTTATACTTAGTCACAATTATAGGAGAGTTGCCATCATCAAAAAGGGGGAATTTGTTGAACCATATAATATATATGTTTATGTTTTGATGATGTCAAGGTGTTTTGTAATTTATATACTCGCCACGTGTAATCGTTTTTTAAGTCTTTTAGATTAAACTTATTTATTACAAGCAATAAAGAAGAATTGTGATGGAAGTATATCGTGATCAAGCCTTAATTGAAGATCAAAGTTATCTGAGATTAATTCAAGTATTATGAGAAGACGAAGTCCGTCTAAAGATTAATCAAGCTTGGATGATGAAGTAGCCTATGCTCGAAGATCCCTATGAAGATTAGAATAATATAGGTGATTATCTCGTAATGGTAACTAAGAGTGGATTTCTTATATTGGTAAAGTTATAGCTTTGCAGCTATAACATTACTAGTAAAAGAGCTCAATGTTATAGCTCTTCTACTATAACATTGAGATATTAGTTTTCATTACACGACTTGAATTGTTTCAAAGTTGTTTCTGAAAAACGTTTTTGTTTATTTTAATTGTTTTAGTAAAAGTATTTATTAAGTAAAGCCCGGTTTAGTGCGGAGTTTGGTTTTATGTTGAACGTTAGTTAGTAATCGCAATTGGTCAACTTATGAGTTGAACCATATTACTAATTATGATTTTAATATAGCTACTCCTAAAACCTAAATTCTAACCTAATATTAAATTAGGGTTTGTACGAATCACGAGGCATATGAGTCGTGATATTTCGTGTGACCTAAGATATAACAAGATCTTTTTATAAAGATTTTATTCTCTAAGGAATATCTTTACATATCTTTTATATCTTACTTGATATTGTTATTTATGATAAAGATATTCTTGTTATGGAAAATCTTATCATATCTTAGGATTTATGGAAAAGATAATAATAGAATAATTTATATTCTATCTTTTGGAATATTCTTTATTATTTTTAAGGCTTTAAAGAAAGAAATTATAGAAGATATGATTTGTTTACATATCTTTTCTTTTTCGTCTATTAGGGTTTTGTGTAAACCGTAAGCCTTTCTCCTTCATTTCCTATAAATACTTTGCTTTTGCAACATTTATGTTAGACACCTTAAGCATAAAATTGGTTTTATTTTTACAAAGCCAAACCGTGTGTTTCAAGCAAGAAAACCGATTTGCTATTTTCGAAAAAGGTCGTGTGTTTTTAAACTCGTATGTTCAATTGTTAGTTATCGTCATAAGATAATAGTACTCAATAGATTTCTTCTTTGTTCATTAACGTGAACCTTTGCAAGAATCATTAGTGCTTTCTTATTAGCGTAAGTTAGTCACTCGAGTATTTAACGGTACTCATTGAGTTACAACTAGAGTTAGTTGTACGATTTGGCTTAGTAAATTTGTAATCCGTAGAAAGGTACTAAATTTATTAATCGAGAATAGTGGACGTAGGTTTCGATTTGTGAAACTGAACCACTTCAAAAACCGTGTGTCTCCTTCTCTTTCGTTTGTTTATTTATTATGTTGTTACTTGTTCGTTAGTTTATTAGTTAAAGTTTAATCAATAAACTTTAAATAATCAATTATATTCATACAATCGAAAAAGCTTTAAAAAGTTTTAAATCTTCAATTCACCCCCTCCCCTCTTGAGTATTTTGGATCAATAGACTCTTCAAAGGACCTAAGGTGGCGTTAGAAAATTCACCATGATTGGGTTTGAGATCCAAGACTAACCCTGGGGGGTGGTAAATTGTGTTATATGTGTTTGAAATCGAGTAGATTTCAGGAAGACCTTTGACACGGCTGTCGTAACCCTATTAAAAATAAACCAACTGGCTCTAACTAATATAGCAGAGGTAAGTCGGGTATCGTACTCAAAAGGGAGGCTATTGTATCTACTTGTTAATCTAGTCTGTCATGGCAATAAATTGAGGTGTTTTGATTTGTTTTCTAAACTACTGAACGAAATGTAAAGCAAAAGAGAGAGCGAGAGAACGATGAAAATAGTAAAATTAAATAAAGTTGTAATCAGATAAAGAGAGAAATGCCAGGATGTTGGTTTACCATGATATCACACAAGTCTGCTAATGGTAAGATCAGTCGGTCTGATGTGAGAAGGGTAAAGGAAAGGTCCTTCCGGTCCGATATCTGCCCTAAAATACTACTAACTTAACTTCCGCCCTCGTTAGTGTAGTCTATTATTCATAACAGGTCTATTCAATCCAATCTTCCGATCTAGGTCTGAATTTAACCGGATTAATTAATTTAGAAGTGTGCACTCAACTAAACAATTACAATTAAACTGCTATGAATCAATTCTCACATATAAACCAACTAATCTAATTATAACATTATTGCTATATTATCATGGCTCCCCTAATCCTAACACTAAGAAATTAGCTACTCATGGTGATGAGTAAAACAATAATAATAGATGAAATTATAGCAAACATAGTGTATAAATAAATAAGGAGAATTTGCATAGACTAATAACAATACTAATAAAACAGAAATTAAAAACCAGAGATTAAGAGTGCAAAAGAGAATTAAATTAAATCAAGAGAGTAAAGAGAGATTACAAAGTTTAGGATCCGGAAATAGAGAACAAAGTAACGTCGATCAAGAGAAAGAAAAGTGTCTGCTTAATATTCCAGGATTAGTGAATGAAAGATAAGCTGATAGAAAACCTCTCGACCGAGCAACATAAATCTCTTCGATCGAACAAATCCTCAGCAGAACCCCTCGATCGAGTACTTAACATACTCGATCGAGGAACCTCAAATTACCACTTCTCGATCGACAAGAGCAGGGTCTCGATCGAACACTGTTTACCACCCATAGGCTCTCGATCGAGCAACTTGACTAACAAAAAATCTCGATCAAGTGGATTTCCACTAAAATAGCTCCTTGCTTCGTTGATTTGGCTTCCGAGATGACTTCACGCTTCCCGAGGCAAAGGCAATTCCGCTTCAATTCTTCCATCTCCATAAATGCAAGCTAAGAGACAGAAAAAGGCATGATTCCGCCTTCTTTGGTACATTCCTGCAATAAAAGCAAAACAACCCAAAGTAGACTATTCGGGGGACATTTGTAGCATAACACTGCGTAAATTACATAGAAATACTTGCAATAAAGGCTCAAAAAGACTATATGAAATGCACATATAAACCTTTTCCTTGCAAAGAGTTGTACCGAATGGGTCCAATTACGGTGGTTGAGGAAGAAGATGCCATGGTAACTTTTGAGAGTTTTTCTGAATAATGAGAAAAGTTTTTGAAAAGTGATTTGAGGGTTTTTTCTTGTGGAATAAGATATTCTAGAGGACGTTCTCACTGTAAAATAAAGGTTACTTAATAAAAGAATCCAAGGGAATCTAATGTGTATTACAAAGAAATGTCGGTTAGATTACCGTGTTTTTAAGCGGTACGATGAAGGACACGTGTTAGAAGACGTGTAAGAAGTAGATACGCATCGTGTCTAACAAAACTAGGGTTATGTGGAGTGTTTGTTTAATCCTGCTTATTTAAGTGTTTCCTTAGAGGGTTTTTTTAAACAAAGTTTTTCAAAAGAAAACCCTCTAAATCTTTTTGTTTTCCTTCTTTCATCATGGAATGATTTAAGTTGAGGATAATGATTTCTTTTTTCTCATCAACTAATACGAACGCAGCCTTAATGCGATTTGAATATGAGGAGGTGAATAGGGCCCAGAAAAAGGACATCCATGTTTATTCAAATCTGTATTTTAAGGAGGTATATAAGAGGGCGTTATTCATTGAGTTAGCCGAGAAGAGAAAAGGGGGAGCAAAGCCTTTAGACAAGGATCAACCGTTCCGTACGATATGTAATGCGGAGGATGTGTTGAGAAAGATTTTGGTTTGTGCGGAAGAATGTACAAGGTATGCTATGATCATGGTATGCCGCACTTGGGCGATGTGGCTCTTACCGTCTGGCCCTGGGAATATGAAGCATGAATACAAAAGACAAATCCAATGGGGAGTCAAGTAGGCCCCAAATGGGTCAACCATCACGGCCTATTTTGGTACCAGGCCCGTCGCCTCAGAAGTTTTGAGGAGGACGAGTTTGCTAGCCTTTTTAGTTGAAGGGTTGTATGATCCAAGTACAATCCATAACCATAATCCTGCTGGGCTGGCGGTGCTATCGAGCATGTTCCTGAATATGACAGCAAGGGCAACGAGATTTTTAGGTAGGAAGACCTTTAAAGTTATCAGGCACCCAAGATGGTAGTGGCGTTTTAGGCTGTTTTACGCCCGTAGTCGCTTAGTTTTGCGATTGGGGTGATAAAATAATGTTGTTATCCATGGTACTACTTACTTTATGTGACAAATATATTTTGTCACATTTTCTTTTATCTTTTATGCATCAATTATCAGTTTCTTTTAATTGCTTCGCATTCTTTAAAATGGAAATTTCATACTCATATATAATTCTAGTAGCCTTTCTTCAAACAAATTTGATTAAGGTTCACAAAATGCGCATAAAACAATAAAATGTTGAGAATGGTGAATGAAATAATCAAGCGCCGACCAAATAAGCGAATAATTTGGAACAGCGCTGCATGTCTCAAAAGTCCTTAGCATAAAAAGGCAGAATTTGGATTTAATCCGTGGAAATTATTGTTTCCCACTTGCCCACTTGCGTGTCTCTTCGAATATGATGAGACAGTTGGGGGGAATGATTTGACATATTGGTGAACTTGGCAGGGTAATGATTACCCTTTAAAAGGGAAAGAGGGTTAATTATTTTTAACTTCTGACAGTTAATTTTTGAAAACAAGACGTTTCTTATTTTCTTTTGATATTTAAAAGGGCTATACCTTTTTTTCCAGATTTCCTATTTTAAATATAAAAGCTTGTGGGAAATCCTAAAAACTTTGCCTCTTTTCATAAAAGATGAGGTTTGTGTAAATGAGAGTTGACATTGAAACGCAATGTCAATATAGTGATGGAATTAAGGCCTCGGATAGGGCTGAATTTGCCAGAGACTTCATGAAAGAGAAGTTACCGTTTCTCAGGGCTTCTTGCCAAATTGAGAGAACAACGCTTGGACCTTATTTGAATAAGGTTTTAGGGCAAAAGAAGTTCTTGAAAGAGGTCTTTAAAAGGCTTCCACTTCGATAAAAAAAGGCGGTAATAAGAACGTGTCGACGTTGGGCTTGGCTATTTGCCTTTTATCCCGATAGTCCAGGGGTTAATTGGGCATACGAGTTGAGTTTAATTCATGAACCACACCCTACCCAACCATGGAGGAGGAGAACCATGAGGAATGGAGTTGATACGATTCAAGTCAATAATTCGGGTTTGGATAATGAGTTGGGAGTGAGCACGAATATGTGTAATGACCTTTCTTACTTAGGCTTGGTTCGTTCTCACTTTGTAGCCTTGCTTTCTTCGACAATAGGCTGATTTGGGTTATGATGCACGGTCAAAAATATGGGACGGTCCAATGCTGCGTTTGAAGTTTATAATATGGTCTTTTATTTTATTTATTGCTAATAATGTGTTCAATAAACTTCTTATTAGTGAAGTCCTTTCATTTTACTTGCTTTTAAGATTGTAATTAGTGAAGGAGTGTTGACAACTCTTCACTTGGCTAGGAGTTTTCAACCATGGCTGCCTATATAAGGCCATGAGCTTTCATAATAATAAGAATCCAGAAATTTACAAAAACTTGTGTTTAAAAAAATCATTTTCTTGCTTAGAAAATAAAAGTGGTTCGTTTGAGACGCGTTCTTAATCGAATTCTCTGGTTATAGATCAATATGTCTTTATCTTAGCCTCTTTTGTTGAGTAATAGGTCTTATTCAACAAAGTTCTATCCCAAACAATCAAGTCTGCGTGTACCTAGTACGAACAGTCCATATATCCGTTCAAATAGTTCAATTTTTCGCTGTTCAGTATGTATCATTTGAGGATTGCGCTTATCTAATACGAACAGACCCCTTACCTGTTCAATTGTTTAAAATTCCGCTGCCCAAATCGTATCATTTGTGGTATTATTTGTCGCGATTTGGCAGCGGAATCCATATGATACGATTTGGCAGTAAAATTTAACAAAACTGGACAGTCGTTGAAACTTATTTGATTGTGGAAATTGTATGATTTGAACGGTTGTATGGCTTGCCCGAAAGTAATTTCGAACCTATAATTTTTATGTGTTTTTGATTTATAAATGAAAATAAAGTAACAAGACTACTTGCTATTGTTTGACCTATAACAATAATAATGGGGACTGTTGGGCCCTAAATTATCCTGCCTGACCTGATATAGGCCAGGCAACAGCCAAGGACAACTTCCAGGCAAAAGATATCTAAAATCAGGCATTACTTCAACACGGATAGGCACCAAGCAGGAGTTAGTAAAAGACAGGCGAAAGATAACCAGCAGCCTAAAAAGGAGAAGCACCAGGCCACTGCAGGCGACAAATAGGCAGTTAATATATGTTCCCTACAAAAAAGGAAGACCAATTCCAGAAAGCTATAATAAAGGAGGCAGTCAAAACAACGGCTAATAGAGAGGCAACCACCTCCGGGTAAATAGGGCACATTCCCTATTTACCAGGAAAACCTAAACGGCATAAGAGGAAGGAAGAAATCACCTATAAATAGAAAAGAAGAGAAGATGAGAAGGATCATCAGATAGACCCTCACTTTTACTCATATTCTTTGTATTCTTAACCCATATATTCGCCTATCACGCCTGATATAACAATACTCTGTCAGGCTATCTAAAACCATAGTAACAATCACTCCTGGCTTGGTGCCCGTGGTTTTTTCCCTTATTCCCAGGGTTTTTCCACGTATAAATATCTTTGTGTCATTGTTTATTAGTTCGTTTTATACTTAATTATACCAATCAAAGAGTTATTCGAGTTAGATCACCCTACATATAAATCCCTGGCGGGGACGCTCTAGATCGATAAAAAAACCTGCCAAAACAATTGGCGCCCACCGTGGGGCATCTAACTCAAAAATAATCAAAAGCCCACTACCAAATACCACAAAAAACGAAGAAAAATGGCGGGAGATAGCGTTGAGCAACAATTAGTCATTGCCAAACAACGATTGTTGGAGATGGAACAATGAAACAAAAAATGATCCAGTGACAGTGGCAAAATTAAAAGAATCGAAATTCACCTAAAGATACAACTGGGAGAAAAAGCTTCAGGATCAAAGTTGAAAGTGCAGCCTAGCACACCATTCTCCTCCATCATAAGGAACATTGACTTCTCCAATATTGGTACTCCAACTCCATCAAAATCCAAAGTAGGAGAAGGAACGGACTCGGAGAACTCAAAATCAAGAAACCTCGTCGGATCGGACTAACACGGCCATTATGATGGCTATGCTCCAGGAAATCCAAAAACTTCACGAGAGATTTGAAAAGATTCCCGGAGTTCCTACCCCAATTGAAGAAGCAAATCCAGAGAGCTATCTTTGATTCACCCTTTGTGGATGAAATAGCAAAAATAGATCTGCCAAAGAAATTTGTGATTCCCTCAATGAGAATCTATGATGGAACCACTGATCCACAAAACCATGTTGCCTATTACAAGCAAAGGATCTTTGGCACATCAATTCCCGATGAACTACGTCAAGTCTGCATGTGTAAGGGATTTGGAACAACTCGAACGGACTGCCTTGCAATGGTACATAAACCTCGCCAAATGGAAGCATCAAGTCCTTTGCGACCAGGTCAATTCTTTCAATCATCGGTTTGCCAGCAGGGAACTAGAAAAGAGATCCAGTGACCTGTACAGGGTTAAACAAAAGCCTGGAGAATCCATCAGATCCTACATGACAAGATTCAACAAAGAAAAAGTTTCAATCCCCAGATGTGATGTTGGAACAGCCGTTGAAGCTTTCGGGCAAGGGCTACCCCCGGACGGTGACTTCTACGATGCAATGACAATGAAGCCCTGTCATACCTTTGAAGATGTCCAAGCATTAGCCATAGGCTATATCAGTGGAAGAAGACAAAGGCTACAAGGCGAGATAATGCGACAACAACTCAGGATATGACAAAACCAACAGAAAAAGCTTTAACCACAAAGGAGGCAGTTCCAGGCCATCTCCCTATACAAGACCTGACAGATCAGAAGTCAACTATACACATGAACAACGAGGTAACTCCTATACTTATCCTCCTGTCCAGGAATATAACTTCTCTGTTGATATTGCAGGACTGATCAAGAGACTTGACCATATGGGAGACATTATCAAGTGGCCAAAGAAGTCAGACAACCCCAACTCAAGGAAGGACACCACCAGGTGGTGCGAATTTCACATGGACATAGGACACACAACAGAGGAATGCCTGGGATTATGGAGACAAGTGGCTTACCTGCTAAAGAAAGGATACCTGAAAGACTTGATGCAAACAAAGAACAGGGAAGACGATGGAACAAGAAAAAACACAGAAAGGCAACAACGTGACCTACCCCCTGCACCACCCATTTATGAAGTCAAATTCATCAATGGAGGATCAGAAATTTGTGGCCTGACCAGCTCAGCTGCTAAGAAAATTGCCAGGGAGTCAAAAATAAAATCTCCTTTTAAACCTATCAATTTACCTCAAATTACTTTTGACGACACTGATATGCAGGGCATTCCAGACCTCCACCATGACAGCCTGGTGATCACCATGCAAATAGGGACTACACGTGTCATGAGAATCCTGATAGATGGAGGCAGTTCAGTAAACCTGATCATGCTTGATGTCCTTAAAGCAATGAAGATTGATGGAAGCCAAATCATAAAGAAGTCTAATGTCCTAGTAGGATTCAGTGGAGAAACAAGAAACACACTGGGAGAAATACACCTGCCCACATACGTGGAAGGAGTATCTTCATATGAAAGATTCGGAGTCCTGGACTGCCTGTCATCCTATAATGCCATATTGGGAAGACCATGGATCCATAACGTAAGGGCCATACCCTCCACCTATCACCAATGCATCAAAATACCAACAGAATGGGGAGTAGCAACCATAAAAGGTGAACAAAAATCTGCCCAGGAATGTTATACTGAGTCACTGAAGCCTTCTAAGGCAGGTAAGTCCCTCGCCTAGCAATTACAAACCACTCGTCAGGACAACTCATGTGGCAGAAACCAAAATGGAAACTGATCAAGTAATTTTAGACCCTGAGTACCCTGACAGGCACGTACTGGTAGGATCTGATGTCCCTGATAATATCAGGCCAGAATTAGTAAATTTTCTTAAAGGTAAATCTTCATGTTTTGCCTGGTCACATTTTGATATGACCGGAATAGATGCCAATATTATTACACATAAACTAAATGTTGATGAGTCTTATAAGCCTGTCCAGCAGAAAAGAAGAAAGTTTGCCGCTGAAAGACATGCTATCATTAATGAAGAAGTAGAAAAACTATTGGACATGGGGATGATAAGAGAAGTCATGTACCCTAGCTGGCTAGCCAACGTAGTGGTGGTACAAAAGAAGAATGGCAAGTGGAGAGTTTGTGTAGATTACACAGACCTCAATAAAGCCTGCCCAAAAGACCCATTTCCACTCCCACACATAGACGCAATGGTGGATGCTACAAACGAGGACATGAACTCCTGACATTCATGGATGCCTCAAGTGGATTCAATCAAATCAAGATGCACCCATCTCGATCAGAACATCTTTGCATTTATCACGGAAAGAGGCATATCTTTGCTGCTACACAAAGAATGCCCTTTGGCCGAAAAATGCGGGGGCAACATACCAACGCCTGGTCAATACAATGTTTAAGGACCAAATAGGGGACACCATGGAAGTCTATAATGATGACATGGTAGTTAAATCAAAGAAAGCTGAAGATCATGTCAGGGACTTGGAAACAGCCTTTAAGATCCTAGAAGAATTCAATATGAAACTTAATCCATCCAAATGCCATTTTGGGGTATCCTCAGGAAAATTCCTGGGGTACATGGTGACCAAAAGAGGAATAGAAGCCAGCCCAGAACAAATAAGAGCCATACTAGAACTGGAATCCCCCAAGTCAGTCAAAGATATTCAAAAACGACAGACGAGTTGCGACCCCCAATAGATTCATTTCCGGATCATCGAAGGTGCAAGGCATTCTATGACCTACTCAGGAAGAACAAAGCATTCAAATGGTTGCCTGAACACGAGTCAGCCTTCCAGGAGCTCAAAACATACCTGACTACACCTCCGCTACTTGCCAAACCAGACAAAGGAGAACCCCTGACGGTCTACCTATCTGTCACAGAAACAGCAGTAAGTGGAGTCCTGACCAAAGAAATTGATGGCCAACAACATCCAGTCTACTATGTAAGTAAAAGTCTCCTAGACGCAGAAACCAGGTATGGCCTACTTGAAAAATATGTACTTGCTTTAGTAATGTCCTGCACTAAACTTCGACCTTATTTTGAAAGTCACCCAATCATTGTAAGAACCAACTTGCCTATCAAATCTGTCCGAGAAAGCCCGAGTTGTCGGGCGGAATGGCAAAATGGTCGTCTGAAATCAAAGCACCTATGATATAACCTTTAAACCCGGACGGCAATTAAATCTCAGGCACTAGCAGACTTCGTGGCTGAATTCAGTCCTACCCTAGAACCAGACCTCATAAAAGAGGTCAATCTTCTTGACACCCAAAAAACAGACCAGGAATGGACTCTCCATGTAGATGGGGCAACAAATATGAAAGGCACTGGCCTAGGATTAGTCCTAAAATCACCACAGGGAGACCTGATTGCACAGGCTATTAATTGTGAATTCAAAGCCACGAATAATGAGGCTGAATATGAAGCCCGATTCTTTGGATTAAAGGTATGTATAGAACTCGGTGTAGCAAATCTCAAGGTAAAAACTGACTCTCTCTTAATTTCCAATCAAATCAAAGGAGTATATGCTGCAAAAGATTCAAAGATGATACTCTATTTGGAATATGTCAAAAACCTTTGCAAAAAATTCAGAACCTTTGACATTGACCAAATACCAAGGGACTTAAATACCCAGGCGGATGCCCTAGCCAGCCTGGGATCAAACTTCAGCCCTGCTGTGTTTGACAAAATACCCATCGTCCACCTGCTGGAACCAACCATAGAAAGGCCTGAACAAATTTGCCCTATCCAGGAAGATACAACCTCCTGGACTAAACCTTACTATGATTGGTTCCTACGAGGATACTCCCTACAAATAAAAACGAAGCAAGGGCCCTGAAAATCAAAGCATCCACTTATACCATTATAAATAACACCTTGTTTAAAAAGTCTCAGGCTGGACCTTACTTACGTTGCCTGGAACCAAATGAAGCCAGCCAGGTCATAGAAGACATACATAATGGATACTGCGGAAATCATAAAGGTGGAAGGAGCCTGGCAAGCAAAATTCTCAGGACAGGCTACTTCTGGCCAACCCTGAGAGCTGACTGCATAGCATATAGCTCAAAATGTGAAGCCTGTCAAATCCATTCCCCTTATATCCATCAACCATCAGAGCTACTACATTCCATCTCAGCCCCCTGGCCATTCATGAAATGGGGCATGGACATAGTAGGGAAGCTACCTCGAGCGCCTGGACAAAAGTCTTCATGCTAGCAATGACCGACTACTTTTCCAAATGGATAGAGGCGGACTCTTACGAGCAAGTCAAAGAAAAAGATGTCATATCATTTATCAAAAGGAATATCATATGTAGATATGGAATACCTTCAGAAATAGTCTGTGATAATGGTACACAATTTGTGGGAAAAATAACACTAACTTCGTGCACAATGGAATATCAATCTAGTCACATCTACACCAGGCTACCCTAAAGCCAACGGCCAAGCGAAATCAAGCAACAAAGTAGTAATCAGTTGCACAAGAAAAAGGCTGAAAAGAAGAAAAGGAAGATGGGCGGAAGAGCTCCCCTAGTCCTATGGGGTGACAGGACCACACCCAAAACGACCACGGGCCGGACACCATATTCCCTGGTCTATGGGCTGCAAGCGATAATACCGGAGAAATTCATGTGCCAACTACCGGAAGCGGCTGAACACAATAGAAGAGAACAAGCCCCTATTACAGGATAACCTACTCTTAACGAAGAAGAAGCGAGGGATGCGGCCAAAGTCGGGATAGCCGCCTACCAACAGCGTGCCGAAGTTGCAACAAAAATGTCAACATCAGAGTATTCAAAGAAGGAGACCTGGTACTAAGGAAAGTTTTCCCCAACACCAGAGAAAAGAACGAAGGCAAACTAGCCCCTACATGGGAAGGCCCGTACTTAATTGATTCAATAGTGGGACAAGGAGCTTACAGGCTACAAACTTTGGAAGGAGAAATGATCCCCAGATCTTGGAACATTTCCCACTTAAAACTATTTCATATCTGAGAAGCAGGTAAAACTACTTATCCTATATACATGTCAATAGAACTTCCTGCTATGTGCTAAAGTTGCTTGCCTGTTATTCTTAGCTTCACCTAAAACTTTATTTCAAATCCTGAAAACTTGTTTTACGCCTTCTTTTCACTTATTATATGTTACACTTTAGGCTTAAACAAATGTTCAGGATTGAGGGCCACTCCACCCAACCTGAACAACATTTCTAAAAATGCTCTAATTTGGCACCCGCCGCTCGACCCGAAAATTAAACCGAGCTCGGTACATAAAAAGACAAGTACAAAGGTGGAATAGACCATAGTACTTGTCAAAAAGCCCTCCTGACAGGTTGAGGGCCATAAGCCCTCCTGACCGGCAACCACCCTCATTCTTAAAAGCCCTCCCGACAGCGAGATAGAGCCACCATTTCCCATAAACACGGGAATGAGGGCCATAAGCCCTCCCGACGGGCATTACTCTAACAAAAAATATCACATGAACGTACGGTACAAATTCCGGTCAAACACAAAGAAGAAAATCAAGAAAAGAAAGGATATATATATATATTAAAACCTACCCAGGAATACACCCTTCCCAGCGGAAAGAACACACCGTTTATCCAGGCAAAGCCAACAAAAACCAAAACAAATCCTAAATTATTTGTTCAGGGAACATCCCCCCTGAATAGGCCAAAACAACACAAAATCCCACAAACAGAAAAAAAATCAAACTAGCCCACCTTGGACACGGTAGCGAGCCAACCCCCTCATCGCGACCTCCTCTTCTTCATCTCCATCCCCTTCAACATCACTATTTTTCCCTTTTGATGGAGCTGAGTCCACCTCCTCGTCAGCATGCAACTTACAAAGCTCAGGATAAGTGGTATTGAGATCGGCCAACTCCCGATCGGGATTCCAAAAGGCGACTTCAGCGAGCTCTTTCATAGCATCCACACGGCCCTTGCCAAAGAAATACAATGCGAAGATCTTTATACCTAGCCCGGACCTCATCCCTCTCTACTGACCAATTCTTCATTTACTTTCAACTGCTCTGCATAGCCTTTGCTTTTCACCTTCAACTCCTCCTGAGCAATATCAAACTTAGCCTAAAGAGCTTTCAAGGCATCCCCGAGCGATTTCACTTAGAAGACTCCACCAGCAACCGAGCCTTCCCTGCCTCATTATCCTCCTTCAAAGAATGATTCTCAGCCTTGGACACCTCCAACTCAGCTTTAAACTTGTCAGCATCTTTTTTCAAGATTTGTACCTCCCAATCCAAGGCGCTCCTCAGCACATCATTAACATTCTGAAACAAAAGAAAAATGCCTACCTAAGCCACAAAAAAGAAAACACACAAAAATTCACAATAAACAAAGACAATATTTACCTCCTGAAGCATGGTAACCAAGTTGGCGATAGTCCCCGGAACGATACATAGCACCCAAAGCACGAGCGACTTCCTCTGCTCGGTACTTGAAATAAGGATCATCAACCACAAAAGCCCGAGCCCGAATTTGATCCTTAGCAACCGGACCTCATCCATACGAGCCCTAACCCCGACCTCATGGACTCCCTAGGCTCATCCACTCTCTTCCTCTTCTCGGGACGGTCACTATCATCCACAATCTTTTCAGAGACGTCAACTGAACTTCCCGCACGAGTTCTGAACGTGAACGCAGCCTTTGTCACTTCCCGTTGCCTCACCGCTCTTTGACTTCTCCCCGTGTCCCAGGAGACCCCTGCCTTCACCAAAGACAGACCAAAACTAGCAATTCTGGTAGAAGCCCTGGTAGCTGCACGACGAGTTTCTAAATCAGCAATATAAGCATGAATCCAATACAGGAAACAAAACGATAAAAAGATAAGCAAAAGAACTTACTCCCTGACGAAGATGCCCCTGGAACCTTAGTGCACTTCACAGGCTTATACGAACTCAACTTAGCCTTCTTAAAACGAGGCATAGAAGCTTGCCCCCAGGACAGGCGAGGCCAAGCCCTCTCCTATTCGAGCAACGCCATAAACGCCGCTATCCGGTCACCACCCTCGACATCGGGATCATTCACCCAATCATTTACTAAAAGAAAGCACGGGCAAAGTAAGTAAACTCTTCAAAAATATTATTACCAAACCAAAAATAATGCGGAAAGAAAGATTACCTCCTTCAACAATTTGGGTAATTGAGATAGTCCAGTCGGGGGCAATTGAATCGACCTTGATAAACATATAAGTTTGAGCCCAGCCTTTATCATCCCCTGAATCAAAATTGGTGATCAGGTGAGCCATCTTTGACCTGACTCGAAAATTAAACCTCCCAGTAGAATGACTCTTCAGGTGATAGACATTCTTAAAATCATCCAGGGTAATAACCAATTTATGCTTAGAACATAAATGCTCAATAGAATGGACAATCTTCCAAACCATTGGCATGAGTTGAAACGGAGGAACCCTAATAGCCCTAATCACCTCGATCATAAAGGAGAAAGGGGAAGTTGACCACCACCCCGAACGCCCACTCAAAAATACAAACCAACCCGGCTACTCCAATTAGCCCCGACAGACCATTCTCGGGAATCCAAACCTCAGCCCCATGAGGAATAAGGCCCCTACCCTTTATATAATGCTCAAAAGCGAGTTTCGATTGATTGGCCTCATGAAAAGAAACCGCCAAAGCCTTATTAGGAGAATATTCAACCCCTTATAAGACATAGACAGAATCTCCGGAGGAGCAACAACCTCCACCACATCATCCTCGGGGATGATATCGGGGACCCCTCAACCTCGGCGAAACCATTTCAACTTCAACAGAACTTTTTCGGCCTCGGCGAGCTTTTGAAGTCGCTTTGTCCTTCTCCCCTCGCCACCAGCCATATATTATTTTTTCTGGAAGATGAATTTTTCAAAGAGAGAATTTTTAGAAAGGGAAAGAAGAAATTTGGAGATTGAGATATGGAAACAATCACGGCAAAGGAAGGCTATTTATAACCGCAAATCCTAAACGGCTGGAAAAGCAAGTGGTAGAGACTAATCATGACTCTCCTAGGGTTTTGTGAACCTACCCTATTAATGACAAATAACCGTTACAAGAAGTTGAACCAAACACCAATTCTAAATCCGATAGAAAGTTCTGCACAAATCACTTGCACTGCCCAAATTTTTATCTCCTCATTCCTGGCCGGACCCGATAAAGGAATAAGCGAGATAAGGGGCAATTGTTGGGCCCTAAATTATCCCGACGACTGATATAGGCCAGGCAACAGCCAAGGACAACTTCCAGGCAAAAGATATCTAAAATCAGGCATTACTTCAACACGGATAGGCACCAAGCAGGAGTTAGTAAAAGACAGGCGAAAGATAACCAGCAGCCTAAAAAGGAGAAGCACCAGGCCACTGCAGGCGACAAATAGGCAGTTAATATATGTTCCCTTCAAAAAAGGAAGACCAATTCCAGAAAGCTATAATAAAGGAGGCAGTCAAAACAACGGCTAATAGAGAGGCAACCACCTCCGGGTAAATAGGGCACATTCCCTATTTACCAGGAAAACCTAAACGGCATAAGAGGAAGGAAGAAATCACCTATAAATAGAAAAGAAGAGAAGATGAGAAGGATCATCAGATAGACCCTCACTTTTACTCATATTCTTTGTATTCTTAAGCCATATATTCGCCTATCACGCCTGATATAACAATACTCTGTCAGGCTATCTAAAACCATAGTAACAATCACTCCTGGCTTGGTGCCCGTGGTTTTTTCCCTTATTCCCAGGGTTTTTCCACGTATAAATATCTTTGTGTCATTGTTTATTAGTTCGTTTTATACTTAATTATACCAATCAGGCGAGTTATTCGAGTTAGATCACCCTACATATAAATCCCTGGCAGGACGCTCTAGATCAGTAAAAAACCTGCCAAAACAGGGACCAAGCTTAATACCTATTGAGAATGATCGTGAACTTACTCAAAACGCGTTGAATAAAAAAAAAAGGATTTGCCGCAGCAATTTCAAACTGAAAACAAATTTTTCTAAATTTCTAGTTGATTATTATTGAAAAACTCATGGCCTTATATAATGGCCATACTCGAAAGTCCTAGGTAAGTGAAGAGTTGTCATCATTCATTCACTAATTACAATCATAAAAGCAAGTAAATTGAAAAGCCTAAAACAATTATAAGCTTATTGAGTACATTATTAGCAATATGTAAATAAAAGATAAACATTTTATTAGCTTGCATTGGACCGTGTGCCAGTAATTCTTCTTAGGCCGTATGGAATCAGACTTGGGAATGCATAAAACGTTCTCAATGATGGTTCACACATTCAACAAAAGCTCTAAATACATTTAATCATTCCCGCAAAATATTTAACAACCCCAAATAATTAACGGGAATGCATTAAGCTGATTTCCAACTTTCATGTAATTAATTCATATGGAGCACCCAGAGATCAGCCCTTGAGACCGAATCTCTACTCGTATGATTTCCTCTTCCTTTAAAAAGAATTGTCCTTAATTCTCAATGCTTTCTTTGCTTGTTTGCTACTCGCTTGAATCTCAACTTTGGTCGAGGTTTCAGCATACCGCGTGACAACAATTCAGGCCCTTCGAGGTTAGACTGGCCGGTATCGTTCAAACCTACATCGACTAATATGCCGGTACTCCCGACTGGTGAAACTTTACTTCCATGCCTAGAGGGATTGACGCCTTCGGGCCTGTTTCTTTTGGCGTAGGGATTCAACCCAATCCAAGGTGTGTGTGGCCAAGCTTCGGACACCCTCCATTCCTCGTCACAAACCCTTGGTGACAGGATGACCCAATTTAACGGACAATCTTGCACTAAATGGTGGCCATTACATATACAACACCCAGCTTTGATCATGGCCTACACGACATCATCAAAGGGATTTTCTTCCTTAACCCGCTTAAGAACAAACTTGAGACTACCATCTTATTCAGGTGTGTCCCTACACGTCTCAACCTTTTCTCCAATGCCCTTAATCTCTTCTTTGGACCGTGATTCAAGAGCAGAACCTGCTTTGTTTTCACGGCTTCCTTAGGTTGTTGAAACCGTCCCCATTTTCTGGATTGAAACAGCCTGATTCATGATACTTGCATCGTCTTCTTCGTGATACTCATCGAGCACCAGTGGTAGATCAGAATTGAAAAACGCCATTTCCCCCATCGGATCGGTTTGAAGTAAGGACATCAAGAGCCTTGAATCTGATACCACAAATGATACGATTTGGGCAGCGGAATTTCAAACAACTGAGCAGGTATGGAGACTGTTCGCACTAGATACGCGCAATCCTCAAATGATACAAACTTAACAGCGGAAACTCGAACTATTTGAACGGATATGCGGACTGTTCGTACTAGGTACGTGCAACCCTTGATTGTTTGGGATAGAACTTTGTTGAATATGACCTATTACTCAACAAAGGAGGCGAAGATCATGACCTATTGATCTATAACCAGAGAATTAAGAACGAGTCTCAAACGAACCAGTTTTGTTTTCTAAGTAAGAAAACGATTTTTGTAAACACAGGTTTTTGTAAATTTCTAGATGCTTATTATTATGAAAGCTCATGGCCTTATATAGGCAGCCATGGTCGAAAACTCCTAGCCATGTGAAGAGTTGTCATCACTCCTTCACTAATTACAATCTTAAAAGTAAGTAAAATGAAAGCACTTCACTAATTACAAGTTTATTGAACACATTATTAGCAATACGTAAAATAAAAGACCATATTATAAACTTCATACGCAACATTGGACCGTCCCATATTTTAGACCGTGCATCATCACCTAAATCAGCCCATTGTCAAAGAAAGTAAGGCTACAAAGCGAGAACGAACCAAGCCCAAGTAAAAAAACGTCATTACACATATTCGTGCTCACTACTAACTCAT
Source organism: Silene latifolia (assembly GCF_048544455.1). Classification (NCBI taxonomy): domain Eukaryota; kingdom Viridiplantae; phylum Streptophyta; class Magnoliopsida; order Caryophyllales; family Caryophyllaceae; genus Silene; species Silene latifolia. The sequence goes on along the minus strand of NC_133533.1, from coordinate 26,214,744 downwards.
TATCCAAACCCGAATTATCGACTTGAAAGGAGTAGAGGTAACCGTGAATTGCTGTGTCTGAATTACTCAAATTTTGAAGAGAGGAGACTCTTTCACGAAGAGTGTGATACTACTAAAGTTTTGGGATGTTATTTTTTTTTGCTTATGTGTGATCAATACGATTGATTATCTTTAGTGAATAATGATAGCATTTCTATTAGTATGTATGGTGTCAGTATTAGGTAGTTTGGGTGAACTTCGGGGAAGACTGTAATACCCCGTAATTTAGTGATAAATAATATTATAATTATGGGAATTGTTTTGTGAGGCAGAAGGAATAATAAATAATAAAATATTGAATGAGTTGGGATGACGTTGACTTAGGCGTGTACATGGGCTTGGACGTGATTATGGGTTGACTCGGGGAAGGTAAATAAATAGTGACGGTGTTATATAATTGTAAAAGTAATAGCAAATAATGATAATTATAATAAGAGTAAATTGATAACTTATAACTATTATAGCGTCACTTTTCAAAACTTATACCTAACATAATTTTTTTTTTAAAACTTATACCTAATATCTTATATTTTTCTAAACGTAATACGAAATCAAGAAAAATGACATTAATTGACCATATTGCCCTTACTAATTAAAGTTAACACCCCCTCATACTAAGGTACCTTACCAAGGACTACCCTAGCATGAAAGGCTATTACCATCTCGGTTGCCCGAGGTAAGTATATATCAAAAGCAACAGTCCAAACACATTTATTAAAGTACGAGAGTTATAAAAGTTACATCATCTCAAAACCAACAAAAGTAATATCCAAATGCTAGCAACTACAAAACGACAGCTAAGACTCTTGACAGTGATAACTAATCCAGCGTGGTGACTCTCCCATTACTGCCCCAAGCTCAACAAGCGCATCACCTGTCACAATCTGCTCACCATCCCCGAATGGATCACCACAGATTTTACAAAACACAACGAGGTCAGTTACTGCATAATTAAAATAAGCCAAGTGCATAAAGTAACCAGCTGATCATCCTCTAACCCCAGTCTCCCGATCTCACAAAGTAACAAACTACACACCGAAGTGTGTAGCCCTGCCAGATTACCCATCGCAACAGGTAATCCTCGCCGCCAGTGGGGGGACCGCAGCCAATCCCCACCTAAATCCCGCTCATCAATGAGCGATAACCCTGCCCCTTAATGTGCACATCCCCTCCCGTGGCAGGTTCCACGGAGGGTGAAGTAGGGTGTAAAGCCACTCCCGCAAGTGACTCCACCACAACCATCACAACACCGTCACAACCATCACACCACCACCACACCAACACTCCAGCGATGAACAGCAAACAACAATCATACACAATAAACAAAACATCTTAAATTAATTAGACAGAAACTGAGTAGGGAAACCCTACCTTAGCACAACTGCAAGGAATACGAGCAAGCAAACTTGAACGACTCCTCTATGAAGTCTCCGCCTAAAAAACAACCACATAACACAATCACGAAATGCAAAACCCCATTTCCCCCAATTCATAATCAAAGACAAACCCTAAAATATAAACCATTGAATATGAAGATGGAAACTTACCGACGATGAAACAAAGGAAAGAATATAATAGCTGTGGTCGCTCACACACAAAGGAGATATTCGGAGATGATTAGAGCGTCGTAGAATGTTTTAGGTCTTGTAAAACGTAATTAGAAACTGTTTAGCGTAATATATAATGCCCTAATCATTTCCAAATCCAACCGCGGAAATAACACTCGACAGACCGGATACTCGGTCGAGTATGAAGTATACTCGGCCGAGTACCCTCTACTCGGTCGAGTATTCGACATACTCGGCCGAGTGTTCCTGGGCAGTAGCCAAATAGAATACACAACACACTTTACTCGACCGAGTAGGCTATACTCGGTCGAGTACCAGCCTATAAACTCCGTAGTATTACAATCTTCCCCTCTTAAACAGAACTTCGTCCCCGAAGTTCACACTCTACAAAACATACTACTACCGACTACAAAATATACTACTACCAAACAACCTCCCGACACAACATGCCAAACAAAATACTAACACAAACATTACAAAACACCACTAACACGACTCGGACTAGACTCAAACTACCCAAAAACACGCATAAGACCATCTGCTACCCCCCTAAAAAGACAACGGTTACGTCCCCGTAACCAACCGTACCTGATAAAAAAGGTTAGGAAAACACTCTCGCATAGCTTCCTCTGGTTCCCATGTGGCCTCATCCATATTATGATTAGACCAAAGCACCTTGAGTAAGACGGTCTCACCATTCCTTGTCTTGCGTACTTCGCGGTCTAGAATCTCTTTAGGAACCTCATCATAGGACAAGGACTCATCAAGCTCGATGTTCTTAACCTCAAGCACATGTGACCGATCACTCACATACTTCTGGAGCTGTGAAACATGGAAGACATTATGGACTCTATCCAAAGCTGGTGGTAAAGCTAACCTGTAGGCTACCTCACCTACACGGTCCAAAATCTCATAAAGGCCGATAAACTTCTGGCTCAGCTTACCCTTCTTTCCGAATCTCATCACTCCTCGCATTGGTGACACTTTCAAAAGAACCTTATCACATACTGCGAACTCGATATCTCTGCGGTACAAGTCGGCATAACTCTTCTGGCGATCTTCAAATACTTTCATCTTTTAACGAATTAGCTGAACTTGTTCAATCATATCTTGTACCAGCTGTGGTCCTAAAACCGCTTTCTCAGAACTGTCATCCCATCAAACTGGACTTCGGCACTTTTGACCATACAAAGCCTCGAAAGGTCCCATCCCGATACTAGTATGGTAGCTGCTGTTGTATGAAAACTCGATCAAATCCGACCTGTCCTCCCAACTTCCCTCAAACTCCATGGCACAAGCCCTCAACATATCCTCTAAGGTCTTGATAGTTCTCTCCGTCTGACCATCTGTTGCAGGATGAAAAGCTGTACTCATCTTCAAGGTTGTACCAATCAATTCCTGCAGTTCTTGCCAGAACTTGGATATGAACCTCGCATCTCGGTCAGACACTATATCCTTAGGTATACCATGTAACCGAACCACATGTCTCCTATAACTCAAGGCCAGCTACATCTTAGACCAGGTATCTTTCATAGTAACGAAATGAGCTGACTTCATTAACCGGTCGACAATCACCCAGATTATATTGTTACCTTGTCGTGTCCTAGGTAACCCCATGATAAATTCTATAGATATCGACTCCCACTTCCACTCAGGTACCTAAAGAGATTGAATCTTACCTTGTGGTCTCCGCTGCTCACCCTTGACCCTCTGACAGGTCAAACATCTAGCCACGAACTCAGCCACATCCCTCTTCATGTTGGGCCACCAAAAAGTCTTCTTGAGGTCTTTATATAGTTTGTCACCCCTTGGGTGAACCGAATAAGGAGTTAAATGAGCCTCAGTCGGGATCACTCTCCTCAACTCTGCATCATCAGGAAAACACCATCTCCCATCAAAGCGAACACTCCCGTCTGTGTGGATAGAAAACCTGGAAAATGTACCACTCTCCACCCTAGACTTCCACTTTTGAATCTTAGGATCAAGCTCTTGCTTACTCTTGATGTTCTCATACAAATCCGGCTCGATCGTCAAATCCCCTACGGCATCCCCTTTCCTTATCATATAGATTCCCATCTTGGACATCTCATCCCTCATCTATAGCAAAGACATGGTTGTACATAGCGAATGAACGCTCTTCTTACTCAAAGCATATGCAACAACGTTAGCCTTACCCTCGTGATAGATGATCTCCATATCGTAGTCCCCGATCAGCTTCATCCATTGTCTCTGTCGCATGTTAAACTCCCTCTGAATGTAGATATATTTCAGACTCTTATGATCTGAAAACACCTTAAAGGTTGCCCCGTGAAGGTAGTGCTTCCAAATCTTAAGAGCAAAAATAACTGCACCCAGTTCTAAATCATGAGTAGGGTAGTTCTTTTCATATGGCTTCAGCTGCCTTGAAGCATAAGCTATAACCTTCCCATCCTGCATCAAAACACAACCTAGACCATTATTTGAAGCATCGGTATATACTTCAAAGTTCTCACATCCCTCTGGCAAAGCTAGAATAGGAGCTGTGGTCAAACGCTCCTTTAGGGTCTGGAACGCCGTCTCACAACTCTCATCCCAAAAAAATCTGGTCTCTTTCCTCATCAAGGCAATCATAGGCCGTGCTATCGTAGAAAAGTCTTTCACGAACCTCCTGTAGTAACCAGCTAGACCCAAGCAACTCTGAATCTCAAAAACACTCTTCAGTGATTCCCACTTAGTCACTGCCTCAATATTGCTAGCATCCATGGACACCCCCTTCTTAGATATAACATGAACCAGAAAAGCCACCTCCTCTAACCAGAACTCACACTTAGATAGCTTAGCATAAATTTAGTTTTCTCGCAGAGTCTGCAGAACTATCCTCAAGTGCTCCTCATGTTCCTTCTTAGTCTTAGAGTAGACTAAGATGTCATCAATGAAGACAACCACAAACTTGTCCAAGAACGGACTGAAAATCCGATTCATCAGATCCATGAAAGCTGCTGGTGCATTGGTCAAACCAAAAGGCATTACCACATACTCATAGTGGCCATAACAGGACCAGAAAGCTGTCTTAGAGAACACCCCTGCTCCACTTAGCTGGTCAAACAGATCATCAATCCCAGGCAAAGAATACTTGTTTTTCACTGTGACACGGTTGAGCTCCCTGTAGACGATACATAGCCTCATGGTCCCATCTTTCTTCTTTACAAACAAAACTGGAGCTCCCCATGGCGACACACTTGGCCGGATATACCCCTTGTCTAACAACTCATGTAACCGTTTCTTCAACTCCGCTAGTTCTTTAGGTGCCATACGGTATGGTGCTTTAGATATAGGACATGTTCCCGGTTTAAGCTCCACGTTAAAGTCAACATCTCTCTTTGGTGTCAATCCCGGTATCTCTTCTAGAAAGACATCCTTAAACTCTCCCACCACAGGTATATCAGAAGCTGTCTGCAGCTCCACCCGGAGATCTCTCACTTGACAAAGAATCAAGGGACACTTCTTCCTCAAGCACAACTTTAAGGTCATTACCGCGATGAACTTACACTTAGGTCTCACAACAAACCCCTTATAAGACACCCTTATACCCTTAGGATCCTTTAAAGACACTTTCTTTTGCCGACAATCTATCTTGGCATCATACTTACCCAACCAATCCATCCCGACAATCACCTCAAACCCATCCATAGAAAACTCTAGCAAGTCAACTGGTAGGTCTACCCCTCCAACCAACATAGATACACCCCTATACAACTTAACACATGACACCAACTTCCCAGAAGGTATAAACACATCATCTGTTACAAGTTCAAACTCCCCCAAGCCTATAGACAAAGCATGACTCCTAGACACGAAAGAGTGTGTTGCCCTCGAGTCAAACAAAACAAAAGACGGTGTATTATGAATAAGAAAGGTACCGGTAACTACATGTGCATCATTCTGAGATTCTTGCTTGTCCATCATGAAGAGCTTTCCACAACTTTTCTGACCTCCTCTCTTGACCGAGGCATTAGAAGTACTCGGCTTAGCTGCCGAATCCTGGGTGACACTATTGTTCTGGCGCTGGTAAGATCCTCCACTATTATGGTTAAAACAGACATTGCCGCTATGTCCCCTACGGTTATACCATGACCGGACGACCTGTTGCTAACAAAACTCTGTCTCGGACTCTGGGAGAAATTCCCCTGAAAAGCTCCCGAGCCCCCTCCTGTCCTGGCACTCGTGCAGTCACGTCTCTTGTGGCCTAAGCCACCACAGTTGAAGCAAGAAAGGTTGGAGCGAGTTGTCACTCGCACTCCGACCACCACCTCTACCCCAAGCTCGTGACCCTCCAGAAAACCCGGACCAACTAGAAAAAGCACTTGCCTGGTTGAAATTGCCCTTCTTGTTACCTGACTGGTTGTTGTTCCCACTCTCCTCTTTTCTCTTCTTAGCAGCAGTTCTCTTAGTAGCAGTTCTCTCAGTAGCCTCCTTAGTGAGGTCCACCAACCTCTCGGCTTTACCAGCCCTTAAGTACGTGTCTTTTAAATTTGTGACAACCCCAGCTGGTAACCGATTCATAATATTGGGTGCCAAACCCCTATCAAAATGAAGAGCCAAACCCCGTTGCCCCAATTGCATGTCTTCCGTATAGCGAGATAACTCAAGAAACCGTTGGTAGTACTCGGTGACTGTCATGTCCTCCTTCATGGTGAAGGAATCGAACTCAGATCTCAGCTTCTAACGGATATGCTTCGGCACAAACTGTTCCCTCATGGCACTCTTCAAACTCGACCATGGTATAGCCCCTAGACCCTCAGCTTGGTAGTAGGCTCTGGCGTCTTCTTTGACGTTCTGCCACCATATAGCAGCTTCACCCCTAAGGTAGTACACTACCTGCTCAACGATTAACTCTGGCGGGCACTTAACAACCTCCATAAGTCTCTCCATCTCACGATGCCAGTTTTCGAGCAATCTAGACTCCCTAAGTTCATTGGGTTCATTTTTTTAGGTGCCGGAATCATCGACTCTGATACCACTTTGTAAGACCCCCTCATACTAAGGTACCTTACCAAGGACTACCCTAGCATGAAAGGCTATTACCATCTCGTTTTCCCGAGGTAAGTATATATCGATCAAAAGCAACAGTCCAAACACATTTATTAAAGTACGAGAGTTATAAAAGTTACATCGTCTCAAAACCAACAAAAGTAATATCCAAATGCTAGCAACTACAAAAAAACAGCTAAGACTCTTGACAGTGATAACTAATCCAGCGGGGTGACTCTCCCATGACTGCCCCAAGCTCAACAAGCGCATCACCTGTCACAATCTGCTCACCATCCCCGAATGGATCACCACATATTTTATAAAACACAACGGGGTTAGTTACCGCATAATTAAAATAAGACAAGTGCATAAAGTAACCAGCTGATCATCCTCCAACCCCAGTCTCCCGATCTCACACAGTAACCGACTACACATCAAAGTGTGTAGCCCAGCCAGATTATCGCAACAGGTAATCCTCGCCGCCAGTGGGGGACCACAGCCAATCCTCGGCTAAATCCCGCTCATCAACAAGTGGTAACTCTATCCCTTAATGTGCACATCCTCTCCTGTGGCGGGTTCCACAGAGGACGAACTAGGGTGTGAAGCCACTCCCGCAAGTGACTCCACCACAACCATCACAACACCGTCACAACCATCACACCACCACCACACAAACACTCCAGCGATGATTAGCAAACAACAATCATACACAATACACAAAACATCTTAAATCAATTAGATAGAAACTGAGTTGGGAAACCCTACCTTAGCACAACTATAAAGAATACGAGCAAATAACTAGAACGACTCCTCTACAAAGTCTCCGCCTAAACAACAATCACATAACACAATCACTAAATGCAAAACCCCATTTTCCCCAATTCATAATCAAAGATAAACCCTAAAATATAAACCATTGAATATGAAGATGGAAACTTACCGACGACGAAACAAAGGAAATAACGTAATAGCTATGGTCACTCACACCCAAAGGAGAGATTCGGAGATGATTAGAGCGTCGTATATATATAATGTTTTAGGTTTTGTAAAACGTAATTAGATACTGTTTAGCGTAATATATAATGCCCTAATAATTTCCAAATCCAACCACGGAAATAACACTCGACAGACTGGATACTCGGTCGAGTATATAGTATACTCGTCCGAGTACCCTCTACTCGGTCGAGTATTCGACATACTCGACCGAGTGTTCCTGGGCAGTAGCCAAACAGAATACACAACACACTTTACTCAACCGAGTAGGCCATACTCGGTCGAGTACCAGCCTATAAAATCCGTAGTATTACAACCACAACCACTTCCTTCTCCATCGACACCACCACTGTAGCCTCACGGCTGTCGTGATGGCGACCCTCTTTAGTACTAGCCCTAGTCCCTATGTAAACCCTATTTATTAACCTCTTTTTTTTCTTCTTCTCACATACTCTTAATAGAAATCAATTTACCACCGTCGTTGCCACCACCTCTCTGACCTTGCTTGCACCACTCCCTCATAAAAACATTTCAAAGGACATGCCGTCGTGGTTAAGGGGACACTGGATCTGTGGGACGTGGGAGGTTTTGGGTTGAATATGGGTCAAGGAACAAGAGAATATGCAATGACCACAAGGCAAATGCATGGTACCGAGAAACAAAAGACAACAAATTTGTATAACATTGAATCAAACATTTTAAAACCAATCACAAGAATAAAAATCAATTCACAATATTATATGGAAACACGAAAAAGAAGACCATATTATTGGGTTGAATATGGGTTAAGGTTTGGGTGATTTTGGTTGTTCGTATAATGGTGGCGATGGGAAAGGGTTAAGGTTTGTAGGGCGACGCATTGGAAGTGGATCTATAAGGGGTCGATGATGGGTTAACAATGATGAGGTACCGGCTGTGGCAGGGACTGTGGTGGGGCCAGTGGGGGTAGGAGGTATTTTGTGGTGTTGGTTATGGTGGAGTTGGGTGTTAATGGGCCAAGGTGGAGTAAGGGTGGGTGAACTAATTAGTAAGGGTAAAATTGTCAATTTATGGTGTTTTTTGATATTTGGTATTAAGTTTGGAAAAATATCGGATTTTAGGTATAAGTTTTAATTTTTTTTTTATCTTAGGTATAAGTTTTGAAAACTGGTGTTATAGCAGGTATAAGTTATGAATTTAACCTTATAAAAATAATAATAATATTAATACTACTTAATAATAATAATAATAATAATAATAATAATAATAATAATAATAATAATAATAATAGTAATAGTAATAGTAATAGTAATAGTAATAGTAATAGTAATAATAATAATAATAATAATAATAATAATAATAATAATAATAATAATAATAATAATAATAATAATAATAATAATAATAATAATAATAATAATAATAATAATAATAATAATAATAATAATAATAATAATAATAATAATAATAATAATAATAATAATAATAATAATAATAATAATAATAATAATAATAATAATAATAATAATAATAATAATAATAATAATAATAATAATAATAATAATAATAATAATAATAATAATAATAATAATAATAATAATAATAATAATAATAATAATAATAATAATAATAATAATAATAATAATAATAATGGTGGTCCTTGCTCCGGCCAGGTTGTCGGTGCCCCTGACAGTCTGTCTCTTCTGCCAGAGGCCGTGTCTTCTCTGGGCGTTAGCAGTTTTTCGCTGGCGTGCTGCCTGATTATTCACGGTTTAAAGGCTGGTGTCGGGCTCACTAGGCTTTTGCAGTCGGCTTTTTTTGGTGTCCGTGCTTGGTTTGCTTTCTCTCCATTCTACCGGAGGTCTGTTCGTGGCTGTTAGTATTTAACATATTGTCGTTTTTGGATTGTCTTTGGTGATGGCGGCATTGTTTACTTGTTTTCCATGCTTTTGATGACGTAGCTATATGAACTTTGGTTTTGCGTTACACTTTGGACGTATTCAAGCTGCTGCAATAGCTTGTTATTGCGTGGTTCAGGTGTTCTTTACGCAGTAGCTTTTTGATATTTTCCTCCTGCTTTTGCTTTTTCTCTAGATTTTTCGCTGGTTGCCGCTGCTCTTTGCAACTGGTGGTGGTCAGTCCACTAGGCCAATGGTTGGCTCTTCTTTTTGTGCCTATTGCTCCTTGTGCGTGGCCTATGTTATGGTTTCCGTCTGGGTGGGTTGCTTGGTGGCTATATTATTTACCGTATAGCTAGGAGGAGGGGTTTCTTCTTCATGCCTGAGCTTGTGCGGTACTATTGTCCTTTTTCGGGTCTTCATGCGTGTCGGGATGGTTTTGGTAAGGGCCTAACTAAGGCTGGATGGCATAAACATTTTCAGGACCGACATTGTCATAACGGTGCGTTGGACCTTACGCGTCAGACTCTTACTGATAGTTTGACTGTTTATTCCAATGCCGAGAGTTCTTAGAGACGGATGGGGCTCTGGTTGTGTGGGGTGTGTTTTAAAACCCGTACTACTCGAGCTAGATGTCGGCATAGTCGGGGTGATATTGTGATGCATCCGGAGTTTGTTGATGGCCTCTACACCTTTCATATTTATGGTATCCCGAGACCTTTGGCTCCTTCTACTTCGGTTTCTTCTTATGATAGTGTTGAGCTTGTTCAGTGGTCTATATCTTTGCTTGATCTTTTATTGTCATTAGGCCTTCGCACCGTGAAATCTATTCCTCCTAGGTGCCGTCTTGGGTTTGCTCGGGCTTTGAAAGGGGCCATGGATGATGTGGTTGATTCCCCTAGTGATCTCTCCCGCTGGGTTCGTTTGCTTGTTCTACCACTTTCTTTTCTTAAGACTTTCGCTCCTCGGAGTAATCATGAGTGTCGGACTGCTATTCGGCGTCAGCATCAGGAGGAGAGTATTGCCAGGGCTATCCTTGCTTGGGGAGTACCTGGAGGGGGTTTGCAGTTCTTGTAGGAGTGTTTCGATGAGGGTCCTTCTTCGTTTAATGTGGATGAGGATCTGGATTTGAGTGAGCTTAACCTCCGCCAATGTCAGCGGAAGATTTGTGATGGCCACTATACTGCTACTATCCGGGTGCTTTCTTCCTCTGGGGTCGCCCCCTACTCCGATGCCTCTCTTTTGGCCTTGCGTGAGAAGCATCCTGTCGCCCCGCCTCCTTCATTGCCTCCTTTGTTTGGGGATCATCATCATCTGGTTGCCTCTTCGACTGTGGTTTTGGATATGATTCGGAGCTTCCCACGCGGTACTTCTTGTGGGCGGGATGGTTTTCGTGCCCAGCACCTTATGAACTGTTTGAGTGGCGCTGCTATGGCTATCTCTGATGATTTGATCACTTCTATTACTAGGGTGGTTAATCTTTTTCTTGAGGGCCGGTGTCCTCTTCCTCTGGGTGAGTACATTGCCAGCGCCCCTCTCACGCCACTTGTTAAACCGGGTGGTGGGGTTCGTCCTATTGCTGTTGGCACGGTCTGGAGATGGCTTGTCTCTATGGTTGGTGCTTTTATGGTTGGTCCTTCTTTATCTTCTTATTTTGATGGACTTCAGTTTGGGGTGGGTGTGTCCGGTGGAGGAGAGGCTATCTTGCATGCCTTGAACCGGAGCTCATTGAGGCTCGGGAGTGCTGAGGTAGGGCTTTCTATGTTGCTGGTTGATTTCCAGAATGCGTTCAACCTTGTTGATCGTGCGACCATGCTTCAGGAGGTCCGCCGTCGTTGCCCGTTTCTTTCCCGTTGGGTGAAGTTTTGATATTTCAGTCCTGCCCGTCTTTTTTATGGAGTGTACTGCGTGTGGTCTTTTCAGGGTGTCCAGCAGGGTGTTCCGTTGGGACCATTGCATTTCGCTTTGGTTTTGCATCCCTTAGTATGCACGATCTGGGACACTGTTGACCTAACTATGCAGGCGTGGTACTTAGATGATGGCACCATCGTGGGTGATACTTTGGAGGTGGGGAAGGTCTTGGATTTGATTATGGTGGATGGCCCTCGTATTGGACTGCATCTTAATGTCCCCAAGACGGAGGTCTTTTGGCCTGTTGAGGATCCTCCGAGTCGGCTTCCTGGGGTTTTCCCTCCTTCTATTTCTCGGCCATTGCATGGTGTTACAGTTTTGGGTGGACCTGTCAGTACTTGTCCTGGTTTTGGCAGTGAGATTGTGGCGAAGAGAGTAACTAAGACCATTGAGCTAATGGACTTGGTTGCGAGGATTGAGGATCCGCAATGTGAGTTGCTTCTGCTTCGAGCTTGTACTGGTATTTCTAAGCTCTATTTCTCACTTCGTACTTGCTCCCCTAGTGTGTTTGGGTCGGTCCATCTTCCTTTTGATGTCGCTCTTCATTCCAGCTTGGAACGTATTGTTACCGCGTCTGGGCCGGGTTTTGGGGATTGGCATTGGCGCCTTGCTACATTCCCTTTTCATCTTGGTGGTCTTGGTGTCTATGCGGCGGGAGATGTTTTATTTTATGCTTTTATTGCGTCCCATTTGCAGTCTGCTGGTTTACAGGCTAAGCTCCTCGGCCCTTCTGGTATTGTAGCTGATGTCCCTGCTTTTGATGATGTCGCGCGGGTGTTTACTGAGACTACAGGCTCTGGTATCTTAGGTAACCCTAGTGAAATTGCTGCCCCCAAACTTATGAAGAAATTTTTTTCGCAACGGTTGCTGCTGCCTCAGAGTCTGTTTTCTCTTTGACACCACGCCAACTTGCTTTATGGCAGTCTCAGCAGGGTTCTCACTCCTCTAATTGGTTACGTGCGGTTCCTATCGCGGGGTTGGGTCAGACTATGAACGGGAGGACTTACCGTAGTGTGCTTGGGTATCGTCTGGGTGTTTTATTATTCACGGTATCTAGGCCCTGTCTTGCTTGCTCTCGGGTTTTTGCTGAGGATGTTTTTGGGGACCACGTTGTTTCTTGTCCTGGTACTGTGGGCGTTAAACATCGGCATAACCTCGTCCGGGACACTCTTTTCGACATCTGTCATAGATCTGGTATTACTGCGGGAAAGGAGGTTGATATCGGTTTGGTTGATGGGAATGGTGGCTCTCTTCGTCCTGCGGATTTCTTGCTTTATTCTTGGGACAGAGGGCGTGATGTGTGCGTTGACTTGACATGGTCTTCTCCTTTGACTCAGACTGGGATGACGGATTTTGTGCCTGGCCGGGTTGTCGCTGATGCTGCTCAACGTAGGTGTGCTAAGTATGGGGATTTGTGCGCAGCAGCGGGTTATGGTTTCCTTCCTTTCTCTTTCTCTTCACTTGGGGAGCTGGGATCAGATGCTATTGCCTTGCTCAAGCGGATCCATAAATTCTCGGTATCTCAGGATGCGGGGGCTCGGGTGGCCGCTCACATTTTTACTAGACTTAGCTTTGCTGTTGCTAAGGGTGTGGGAGCCCAGATTGTCTCTCAGCTTCTCACCAATTTCATGTAAACTTTTATTTTTCTTTTGATGAAAGTTGCGCGCATCCTTTTTATAATAATAATAATAATAATAATAATAATAATAATAATAATAATAATAATAATAATAATAATAATAATAATAATAATAATAATAATAATAATAATAACAACAACAATAATAACAACAACAATAACAACAACAACAACAATAACAATAACAATAACAATAACAATAACAATAACAATAATAACAATAACAACAATAACAACAACAACAACAACAACAACAACAACAACAACAACAACAACAACAACAACAACAACAACAACAACAACAACAACAACAACAACAACAACAACAACAACAACAACAACAACAACAACAACAACAACAACAACAACAACAACAACAACAACAACAACAACAACAACAACAACAACAACAACAACAACAACAACAACAACAACAACAACAACAACAACAACAACAACAACAACAACAACAACAACAACAACAACAACAATAATAATAATAATAATAATAATAATAATAATTGCCGTCTTGGGTTTGCTCGGGCTTTGAAAGGGGCCTTGGATGCGGTGTTTGATGTCCCTAGTGATCTCTCCCGCTGGGTTCGTTTGCTTGTTCTACCACTTTGTTTGCTCAGGACTTTCGCTACTCGGAGTAATCATGAGTGTCGGTCTGCTATTCGGCGTCAGCATCAGGAGGAGAGTATTGCCAGGGCTATTCTTGCTTGGGGGACACCTGGGGGGGGGGGGGGGTTTGCAGTTGTTACACGGGTGCTTTGATGAGGGTCCTTCTTCAATTTCTGTGGATGAGGATCTGGATTTGTGTGAGCTTAACCTTCGCCAATGCCGGCGGAAGATTTCTGATGGCCATTATACCGCTGCTGTACGGGTGCTTTCTTCCTCTGGGGTCGCCCCATACTCCGATGCCACTCTCGTGGCCCTGCGTGAGAAGCATCCTGTCGCCCCGCCTCCTTCATTGCCTCCTCTGTCTGGGGATCATCATCCTCTGGTTGCCTCTTCGGCGGTGGTCTTGGATATGATTCGGAGCTTCCCTCGTGGTACTTCTTGTGGGAGGGATGGTTTTCGTGCCCACACCCTTATGGATTTTTGAGTGGCGGTCTTTGTGGCTATCTCCGATGATTTGATCACTTCTATTACTAGGGTGGTTAATCTTTTTCTTGAGGGCCGGTCTCCTCTTCCTCTGGGTGAGTACATTGCCAGCGCCCCTCTCACACCACTCGTTAAACCGGGTGGTGGAGTTCGTCCTATTGCTATTGGTACGGTCTGGAGACGGCTTGTCTCTAAGGTTGGTGCTTCTATGGTTGGCCCGTCTTTATCTTCTTATTTTGATGGGCTTCAGTTCGGGGTGGGTGTGTCCGGTGGAGGAGAGGCTATTTTCCATGCGTTAAACCGGCTCATTGAGGATCGGGGGGCTCAGGTGGGGCTTTCTATCTTTCTTGGTTGATTTCGAATCGTTCAACCTTGCCGACCGTTCAACCATGCTTCAGAGGTCCGCCGTCGTTGCCGGCTCTCTCCGTTGGGTGGAGTTTTGTTATTCCAGCCCGCCCGCCTTTTTTATGGGGAGCACTTGCTTGTGGTCTTGTCGGGTGTTCGACGGGGTGATCCGTTGGGGCCTTTGCTTTTTGCGTTGGTTTTGCATCCCTTGGTTTGCAAGATCCGGGACACTTTTGACCTCACTTTGCAGGCTTGGTACTTAGATGATGGCACCATTGTGGGTGATACTTTGGAGGTGGGGAAGGTTTTGGACTTGATTAGGTTGGATGGCCCTCGTTTTGGTTTACACCTAAATGTCTCCAAGACGGAGGTCTTTTGGCCTGTTGAGGACCCACGGAGCCGGCTTCCTGGGGTTTTCCCCACTTCTATTTCTCGGCCATTGCGCGGTGTTACAGTATTGGGAGGACCTGTCAGTACTTGTCCTGGTTTTAGCAGTGAGATTGTGGCGACGAGAGTAACTAAGACCATTGAGCTAATGGACTTGGTCGCGAGGATTGAGGACCCGCAATGTGAGTTGCTTCTTCTTCGAGCTTGTATTGGTATTTCTAAGCTCTACTTCTCCCTTCGTACTTGCTCCCCTAGTGTTTTTGGGTCTGTCCATCTTCCTTTTGATGCCGCTCTGCGTTCTAGCTTGGAACGTATTGTCACCGCGTCAGGGCCGGGTTTTGGGGATTGGCAGTGGCGCCTTGCTACTTTCCCTTTTCATCTTGGTGGACTTGGTGTCTATGCGGCGGGAGATGTTTTATTTTATGCTTTTATTGCGTCCCGCTTGCAGTCTGCTGGTTTGCAGGCTAAGCTCCTCGGCCCTTCTGGTGTTATAGCTGCTGGCCCTGCTTTTGATGATGTCGCGCAGGTGTTTACTGCGACTACAGGTTCTGATATATTAGGTCACCATAGTGAAATTGCTGCCCCCAAACTTATGAAGAAATTGGCAGACATTTATTTCACGACGGTTGCTTCTTTGCCTCGTCAGTCTTTTTCTCTTTAACACCACGCCGACTTGCTTTATGGCAGTCTCGGCGGGTTCTCACTCCTCGATTGGTTACGTGCGGTTCCTATCTCGGGGTTAGGGCGGACTATGAACGGGAGTACTTACCGTAGTGTCTTTGGGGTATCGTCCAGGTGTTCGATTATTCACGGTATCTAGGCCATGTCCCGCTTGCTCTCGGGTTTTTGTTAGGGATGTTTTTTGGGGACCACGCTTTGTTTCTTGTCTTTGGTGCTTGTGGGCGTTAAACATCGGCATAACCTTGTCCAGGGATACTCTTTTCGACATCCGCTATAGATCCGGTATTCTTTGCGGGAAGGAGGTTGATATCGGTTTGGTTGATGGGCATGGTGGCTCTCTTCGTCCTGCGGATTTATTGCTTTATTCTTGGGACGGGGGGCATGATGTGTGCGTCGACCGACGGGTTCTTCACCTTTGACTCGGGCCGGGTTGGCGATTTTGTGCTTGGGCGGGTTGTCGCCGATCTTGCTCGGCGAAAGTGTGCTAAGTATGGGGATTTGTGCGCGGTAGCTGGTTATGGTTTCCTACCTTTCTCTTTCTCTTCACTTGGGGAGGCTGGGTTCGGATCTTGTTGCCTTGCTCAGCGGATCCGAGAAATTCTCGGTATCTCAGGATGCGGGGGCTCGGGTAGCCGCTTACATTTTTACTAGACTTAGCTTTGCTATTGCTAAGGGTGTGGGAGCCCAGATTGTCTCTCGGCTCCCCACCAATTTCATGTAAACCTTTTATTTTTATTTTAATGAAAGGCTTAATATAATAATAATAATAATAATAATAATAATAATAATAATAATAATAATAATAATAATAATAATAATAATAATAATAATAATAATAATAATAATAATAATAATAATAATAATAATAATAATAATAATAATAATAATAATAATAATAATAATAATAATAATAATAATAATAATAATAATAATAATAATAATAATAATAATAATAATAATAATATATAAACTAACAAATACAATCTTAACACGAGATTCCTCACTAAGCTCACGCATAAAAGCCAGTGTCCCTCAAAAAAAAAAAAAAAAAAAGAAACCAGTGAAAGGAAAAACAAAGGAACCGTGAGACTCAGAGGGCGAAGGCGGACAATATTTGCAAGACAAGCATCGACATTTAGTCATCCCGCTTCATCGTAAGTCTATTCTAACCTTTCTAATTAGTTTAGTTGTTGTAACTAGGGTAGTAATTGGGTGGTTAAAACCAAATACCTTCTAAGACGTAATTCTTTGTCAATGCCATAGTTTAATGTACTGAGTATAGGACGTCTTAGGATTCATGTATGGGTCGTCATTAGATAGCTTTGGCGTCAACGTTTGTGTCGTGTAAAAGGGAAATATGCTGCTCTGTTCTTTGTGCGATTTCGGCGGAGGTTCGCCACCGTCCTGTGCTTTTTGTATGGGTCGAAATGGTGTATGGAATTGATATAACAAGTTAGTATGTGGACGGGTTACATAGCGGCAATGGTAGTTGGGCAACGCCGTAGTCCTCTATTTTGGGTTTTGTTTTGGCCGTGTAAGTGAGGTGTTCGTCCAAGATGATGGTGCTTGCCATGACAGTGCAATACGTGGTGGTGTATGGGTTGTGCGTGGTGGTTTGGCCGTGGGAGTGTTGTGTTGTAATCGTGTGTACGTGATGGTGCATAGGGTAGGTTACCAGTGATGGTATGTTGAGCGTGGATAGTGAAGCAACAAATAATGGGTGCAGGTTTAGACTGGTGGTGCCTTAGTTGGTGGGTGAGTATGGTGGCTGACTAGGTGGGGTAGTGGTGGTACGAATGGTGGTGGTTTTGGTTGTTTTGGTTTATAAGTCGTGGGTGTATGGTGTTGCTATGGGGCTGTTTTGTTGATGTTGTTTGTGTCGGTGTTGCTGCTGTCCTGGGTGGTTGTTGGGGCTGCTGGCCACCGTGGCCATATGTGGGGGTGAAGGTGGTTCATGGTGGTGATGGGTGATGGGTGGTTGACCGTTAAGTTAGGGAATAAGGGGTGTGTTGTAGGTAGTGTTAGACATGGGTTTAATGTGGATATGGGGATGTTGGGTATTACTTAAGACGGGTCCAATTAATTATTTACATGTCCTCTTATCGTCTTATAATTAGATTAGTTAGTAATTGTGATTATTATTTATGTTTAGTTGAAGGTTTTATTGAAGAATCCTATTAGCTTGGATTGCGTACTCAACTCGTCTTTTGTGAAATTGAGTGGATTAATGGATGTGTAAATTATTATTGTTGAATTACTGCTGGTTGTTTATTATGTCTTGATGGATTTACAGTTGGTTGTTTATTATTGGATGAGAATATTCATATTGGCATGTTATTTTATTGGATATCCTCGATCAGTTTCGGACCGAGAGGACATTGAGTTATGAGATATCCTCAGTCTCGCACTGGGATGACATTTATATTTATCCTCTGACCAGGAGTTGGCGGGACGACGGTGTGGTGGAGCCTCGGTCAGGGACTGGGACAACTATACGGTATTGATGGATGGTTGATGGTGGTACTTATTCCTCGTTATTGCATTTGCTATTTTTTTATGTTAACGTTGCATAGTTATTCTACTCAACCATTTGGTTGACAGTGTATTCGTTAAACACCTGTAATGAACCAATTATTGGGGAGAAGATTGAATGACAGGTACTTGAGATTAGCTGACTTGGGAGCTTATGGGGATGCATGAGGATTTCAGCCAGTCAGCCTACAGGTCTAGATCACATAGTTTTAATATTTCAGTTTCTTTAATCTCCGCTGCGAGATGTAATTAATTTTTATTTCAGTTTATTTAATATTGGTTAAATTGTAATAAACCTTTATTCGCTAAATTTTATATAAAGTACTTTGGTTTGTTTTACTTTGTTATTAACTACCTCGGGCAACCCAGATGGTAACAGTCCTATTTATTTAGAATTGTCTTGCTAAAGGCTCCTGAATAAATGGGGGTGTTACAAAGAGTTTCGGGATAAGGCTCCACCAGGAAACAGTGAATCGTCTGCAATTTTAATATATAGTTCTGATGAAGAAGAAGATGATGATGATGATGAAGTGCAGCAACCAATTTCATAAAATTGGTCGACTTCAGAAAGTCAAGAACTATAAAACCCTAGCGCTGAAGGACGTTTTTGGGAATTAATTAATATAACCTAGACGGAATAAATGCGCCTATGAAATAGATTCCTTCCTTTAATGTAATGATTGAGTGTTATTTATTGTTCCAAAGATTTTTCGGAAAACGAATTACTCGGAGGAATCGAGAAAAACGGGATGTGAAGAGGTGGAGCAGTTGGTCACATTTCAAACGTTATAAACAATTGAGTTTTTCAGAGTATTATAAATATGATACTTTCTGGGTGAAAGTTTCATTTTTCTTTTTCTTTCTTAGTATTAACTGGTAAAAACTATGACAAATCCGTCACGAAAGCGTGCAAGAGATCTGCTTAAAAGGGATAGTCCAAGGTCGTGCCTGGATTATGAAGGGCCAAATCCTTTATTAATGCTAGGGTCCGATGAATCTATGATGATTCTGCAGTTTTTTCCTAAATTAGGATGGAAGAATCTGGTGGTTTGCTCCGGAATTTGTAGAGCATGGTATCAGTGGATAAAGTGCTGGGATTTTTGGTATAATAAGCTTAAGGTAAGGCGCATAGCCTAAGAAGTTTTTAGCGTCTGAAGGTATCCTTTTGAATTAAAACCTTCGAACGTTGGGGGGGGGGGGGTATTTATTGGCGCCTAATTTATTTAAGATACTAAATTTTTTATTTTAAGGGTATGTGGGCCTGAAGACTGAAGAATAAGGTTATTCGGTCTAAGTTATGTTAATCCAAGTTGAAGACAAACGGAGTCCAAGAAGACCAAGAAGTCCAAAAGGAGGAACGGTGGGTTAAGGGGCATGATAAGCGCTTATATGAAGCTTCAAGACGACTCGACGGTTTATCAACCACCTCCCATTAAGGAGTAGTTTCCTAGAAGCTGACTGATGCCTATTTATATGGAGGCATTTTATTCAAGCAAACGATCACTAAAACAACAACAACTACTACAACAACAACTTAGTCTATCTTTAGATTAGTCCCTTTAGGCGTAGCGTAGATTAGCATTAGCATTAGTAGTAGAAGTAGCACGGCGACCCCATCCGATCATGGAGGTAATCAACCATCTATCCCTTAGTTTGTAATTTAGCATTCACAAGTACTCTTGTAAAGACTCTAGTCGTTGATGTTGTGTTATTGGAATCTTCTTGATATATAAGTATCGTTGGGAATTCCTGTGTTTAAGTTTGAGAATTATATCATTCATTGTTGAGCGTTAAATTATTATAAGTAATTTAGCGCTGTTTATTAGATTACTGTAGATACCCGTATCCGTCGATATTGGAATTTATAGTGAACCCGACAAACACCCGATGATGATAGGACATATGTATTTATTTAGTTGTCATTGTCATTATTTGGAGCTCGTTTTACGATGTAGAATGGGCGTCGTCAATGAAGTATTTTATTAATTTAAATGATATTTAAATTAATGTTTTTTTTAAGTAAATTCATTTTATTAATTTAAATGATATTTAAATTAAAGCTTTTTTAGAATTTATTTTCTCAAGTTTATTTTATTAAAAATAAAATAAATATTTGATTTGAAAAATCATTTTATGAGTATATTTGGTTTGAAAAATCATTTATTTTAATGTGTTAATCGATTTGAAAAATCGATTTTAAAAGCGAAGAAAACTCGTTTTGAACACGCGTTTTGGAGCGCGATTTTAGCTCGGTTTTTGAGGCCGTTTTCTTTACAAGTTAGCACGAATCTCGAGTACACTAACCAACCTAAGCCTCTACCCATCCAACCCCAGTTCAAACCCCATAACCACGACCCAAATCATGTCCCAAACACCCCCCAAACAGCCCGCATACACGAAGCAGCCCCCCCTGTTTTGCAGCTCAATCCCGAGCCCAAAACCCGCTCCAAATACCACCAAAACCCGTGCCCATTAACCCTAACCCATACCCTAGTATCCTACCCATATTACCTTAGCTTTACCACCAAGAAAACCCCTCTCAAACCCTCACAAAAGCTGCTGGACAGCAGCTATGCGTGAAGGAGCCCGTCTGCCTCTCCCCCCTTTTACCCTACTTTAACTCCTTATAAATACCCCCCCTTCACCATACATTCATGCCTCTAAGTTCTCCATACATCCTACCGTCACTCACAAGCTTTAAACCCCAGAAACAAACCCTAATTGCCTCTCAAAAACCCTTCACAAAACCGATTTGCAAACTGGAACAGTTTGTGTGTCCGCTTCGAAATACAATTCGTTCCTCCTTCAAACATCCATTAAAATTCGAGTTTCTTGTTCCTAATTAACCATACAACATCCATCTACACATTAGACAAAGATTTACGAGCCAAATTGCCCTTGAGAGTACACGAATTCCCTCGAAAAACAGAGTGTTATACACTCTGTTTTCTCGGTTTTTCCTGTCTGTCCAGTTCTGTTTGTGCTCGTTTTTCGTGCCCAATAACTCAAAACAAGCAGGGATTGCTTTAATATCTCTGTTCTCCTCTCTTTCTAGTTTTCAAAACATCTTTTAAATCGAATTTTCATCGTGAAACGAGAGAGAAATCGCTGTTTGAAAGTTGCTGTCCAGATTCGATAAAAACGTGTTGTTTGCTTTGTTTCTTCGTCGACGACGGCCTCTCGAGATAAAATCTACCATCGATTACGACCCAAGACGGTGTCAACGATACATGTAGGTTGAGGGTGCATCAAATCCTCCTCTTTCTTCCTTTTATTTCGGTTTTTTATGTTGGTTTTTTATAGTTTGTTTTTATTTGTTTATCGTTTTTGTTTATCGATTGTTATAATTAACTACGAAACTAGTTTAGTCCGAGTATGAGTTAAAGTACCACCATGAACACCCGCGTTGACTTGAGATGGGAAAGAAACCGCTACATCAGTCGGTCGTACACCCCCGTCTCATTTACATATCCTCGTGTTCAAGGTAGGGCATTAATAAAACGAATTCTGACTTCGCTCTTCGCTATTGACCCCTCTCTTCTCTCGTGTGATTCGACCCACCTTAGGACCCGTCACATGTTAGTATGACCTCTGATTGTTAACATATAACTCATTTAGACGACATTAGATCAATTTAATAACCTAATTAGACACATTAGGGTACATCGACGTAGCTTTAAAAATCAACTAACAATTCTGTAACTTAATTGAATGCATCTCTCTCTCTTTCACCTAATTTCTCGCTAGTATAAGAGTGCGTGATTAGCACCTTCTTATTAACACTCGATGAGTTAAATTAATTAGCAAACTTGACCTAATCGGACCCCTTTAGGCCGTGTAGAATGCGCGTTTGCAAGGTATCTTTTCAAATCGATCAACGTCGTTTCTAACTTGTTTTCTAGCCCGCTTTCGAACTTGTTTCGCAATCAATCGATCTAACTAATGAACCCGGCCTAGGACTTAGGGTTGGACGTGGCTTTAGGCCGTGAGGCTTGGCCGTGTCCTTTGGTTTTTTCTTGTTTCGTTTGTTTTGCAACGTTCGTTCTTTATTTGTTTTGTCGCTTGTAATTTATCGTTTGTTATCGAGTTGTAATTTTCGAGTTAGCTTTCTTTTATCGAGTCAAAACCTCTTTCAAAACCTTAGTCTTGTTTGGTTAGATGGTTGTGCCCCAATGCATGTAGGAGCGTAGTAAATCGCATGTTGTTTAAAGCAACATGGCCCGATTTATGCTAATGCATGCTTTGGTGTGTGACCCAATGTCTAATTCGATAAGATTAAGTGAAAGCACACATTACGAGGAGTGACCCAAGGCCGTGAGTCATGTAAGCCGTGGGCCACCCCCTTTGTGCACGTTTTTTCTAGGTCGAATGGCCGTGTAATGTGTCATGTACGGTGTTGTATATAGCGATTGTATTTAGATCGAGTTGTATCTTTAATTCCTCGTTGTGTCGGCATGAAATGCCTGGGTTGTAATAGGGTAGATCCCAACGGCTCCCCCATTCCCATCAAGCCTTGTTTGCTTTGTTTTGTATGTTGTTAGATCAATCAACCCACATGCTAAATTACAACTTTGACAAAGTTAGTTTAGTTGCATCTAAAACGACATAGAAATTGTTGTCACATGTTAGGGTTTTAAAACGATGTTTGCATATCATATATCGTAGTAGCTATGACCTTGTTTGAAATCCGATACTTGACATAGTAGAGGCCGTTATTGACGGGCGGGGTTAGGTGTCCTTATGGGCTTCCTAACACGTACCCTCACCCCTTACTCAAGATCTATGGTTTGTGGATCCGTCTAAATACCATTGGATTATGAGAGTCATTCAAATCGAGTGATATAGGGTACAAGTCTTTATCTTTAGTCACTCGTAGTCGGTTGACTTGAACGGTTCCAAGTTCCCAAAAAACTTGGTGGCGACTCTAATTTGTCTTAATTCGATTCGAAAGAACCTCGAGTCGATTATGCCTAGTGTGGATCCCACGGACGCAGTTCGCGAGGGCCCTGTCCACAGTTTGGCGACTCCGCTGGGGAAAAGAGGACTAGTTACACTTTGTTTCTAGGGTCTTTTCCTCCGAGGTGAAACTTGAAAAGAAAGTATTGGAAAGTAAAACAGTACTCATAGCGCTACGATTCATGCATAAACCCTTAAGGACTTTCCCGGGCCGTCCCAGCGTTTCTTTGTGATGCGTGGGGGGCGACGTCCCACTATGCCAGGAACTCGCACATTGCTTGCTTTCGCTCCGCCTCGCGTGGTTCTTGATGGTGGGGATTGTCTTCTAGGTACTCCACCTAAAGGCCCTTGCTCTATAAGACCACAAAAAGATGGAGGGCATAGACCTTCTTGTAGAAGACTTGCCGAGACTTAGAGATGTCTAGGAGCATACATCCTTATAACATGAGAATGACAATGTGCAAGGTGTTTTCCCGAGTCTTTTCAAAATTTTCCATGTCAATTTCAAAACCGAACTTTTAAACAACTTACTTTCAAATAGCGTGATTTTCAAAACGCGGAATGCTGCCCAAATAGGACTAGGATTTTCGGCCAAAATAAGCTTTTATAGCCGGCATGCTGCCCATTTCAAATCTCATTTTCAAATTGATCCTTCGTTTTTTTCCAAATCCAATCCAAAATATTTCTCGAACCTTAACCAAGCATGAAATGCGTCGAGTCGTGTCCGGGTCATGGCCGTGTTAGGCCAGGCGTTTTTTCGTTCCAAGAGTCTAGAACACGACCCTATTGGGTCACCCAAGCTCACCTCTTGGGCTTTGAGTCATGTTGGTCGACCATTTGGTCTAGGATAGTCCACAGAAACGTCCAAGCTAGGCCCTTTAGGACGTTTCACTCGAACCTAAGGACTATGTTGGTCCAATCACGGGTTTAGTCACACCGAGTCCAGTTTAGAATCGAGCTATGACAGCTTGAGTCATGTCGTTTTGTCGAGTCTAAAATGAATCGAGGTCTAAATCCAACCGTGAGTCGAACCTTTGGTTAATCCGTCTCAAGTCGAGTCTTTGTTTGAGTCAAGTTGATGTCGTGTCCTTAAGTGTGCAGGGGCTCTTACATTCGAATATTGACTCAGTTCGGGGTTTTCTTGTAGAAAGGCCGCCAAAAACCCGACTTCAAGCAATGGAAGATGCTGTTAACAAACTCACTGAGGCCGTGAACCTCATGATGACCAGAATGGATGCGATCGAATCCAAGCTGGGTGAAGATTCCTCTTCATCTACCCCACCTCTGACTGATCTGGAGAAACGGTTCAAATTCATTGAAGACCGTCTGAAACTCTCCCAGGGGAAGAACATCCATTACGAAAATGCTAGGGCCTATGCCCCAATTCAGGATAAGTTGCCCACGAACATGGTACTCACTGATATCCCAAAGTTTAAGGGCACAGAAGATCCAGTTCACCATGTTAAGGCATATAAGGGGTACTTAGCACTGAAGGGAGTGCCTGCTGACATGCTCTCTAAAATTTTCGCTCAGTCCATGGATGAACACCCGAAGGCGTGGTTCTACAATCTAGACCTTAAGAACTTCCCTACTTTCGAAGATATCACGGTGGAGTTCTGCAAGCACTATGCTGATAATGTCGAGATTCAAACCAACATAAGAACATTGGAGGTGATGACACAGAAAGACAAAAAAGGCTTTACTGAATTCCTTGCAAGATGGCGCGCTGAAAGCGTGAAATTAGCCAAGAAGCCTGACGAAGTTGAAATGGTAGATAAGTTCGTAAAGAATCTACGACCTATTTACCGCAATGCTCTGAAATACCAGAATTTTGGCTCTTTCAAAGAATTGATAAGAATCGGGATAAAGGTAGAAGATGATGTCATAAGGGCAGAGGCTGAAAAGCCGAAAGGGTACCAAGGGGCGTCATCGTCTAAGGGCAAGGCCCAAGCAGCGGCCCATATTGATGAAGCCATCAATCTCTTAGAAGGGCAATCGAAGAAGTCGCAGCGCCAAACACCTAGGGCATTCACCGATATCGGATGCACTTATACATATGCTCTCCAAAGGCTCATAGCCCAAGGAAAGTCAAAGCCTATTGGTCCAACTCCGGACCCTCCTGCTGATCAACAAGGTAAATGGTATAAACCAAATGCCTACTGTGCCTTTCATCAAGGGAAAGGCCATGATACTGAAAGGTGTTATTGACTGAAGCACGAAATCCAAGACATGATTGAGAATGGAACACTCCCGATCCCAACTGTTAAACCCAATAACATCACCAATCCATTTGCCGATCACGCCAACTTTGTTTCTGTCGAAGACAATGTCGATTATTCCCATCTTATCCACCCATGTCACTTGAAAGGGGTGTTTATAGGGAAAATATTTGTGGATTGCTTTGAATTCTTGCCAAACCCGAAGAATGAAATACAAGTCGGGAGTCTTGCTCTAGAATGTACTCCTCTCGTTAACGAAGTTAATAAAAGACAATTCGGTTCACCAACCTTCATCACTGGCGTAGATCCTCAGAGGACTACCTCGGGATGGAGGCAGACTATCAAAGGGATCACGGATCAGAGCCGAGCATCTAAGCTGACAGCTGAACGAGAGAAAGCTCATGACCAGATTTGAAATTATGAGTCGGGATCTATTTTCTTATCTTAGTCGAGTCGAGTCTAGATCTTTCTTTTTTTGAATTTTAGTCGTTTGTTCCGCGATGACCTAGGATGTGTCCTAGGAATCGTTTCTTCGAGTCTGTTAAGCATTTCTCATTCCAATAAAAGGTTGCAGTTTCGTTTCCCAATATCTCTTGTTTCAATCCTCAATCATTCTGAAAGCATGATAAAATGCACAACACACTCAAAGGCATCCCTGGGGTAGAAATATGACCCGTTTCAAAATGGAAGGTACACTAGGATCCCGTGTTTGATTCCTTTACCTATTCCATGTCTGGTGGTAGAAAACCTCCATCTGAACCAATGTTTGTGACAAGCTTTTAGATGATTCTATGACAAACCCGGACTAGCTCCTTGTTTCCCATATCGATGATGGAAGGCAAGCCTTTTCCCCAACAAAATCATCCCATCTCGAAGAGAGAAGATATCAACCCGTTCTAACAAGGAATTGTTAGTTCCTACCCAAATTAGTTGGCGAAGCCCAGTTTTCAAGGTGTATCCATTTATGACTAAGAGAATGAATAGAAGATCATTTTCAAAGAGAGAAAAAAAAATGAAAAAATGAAAAAATTGGAAAAATGAAAAATGAAAAAAAATGAAAAAAATGAAAAATGAAAAAAAATGAAAAAAATGAAAAATGAAAAAAGATGAAAGAAAAAGAAAAAGAAAAAAAGAAAAAAAGATGTTGAAGTCATTGCAGAACGCTTTTGGTTGAATGTCGAAGTTACGGAAGCCAGAAGTCAAGTCAAGTACCCATAGTTGAAGTTCAATTGGCGAAGCCCAAAAGCTTAAGTAGTAACCTCTTTACCCTCTAAGTCCTTTCGAGACGATTCTGAAAGGGATAGTCGGGAATTTTGAGAATTATTCCGCTTGTGTTGTTACACCCAACCTTTAGGGTTCAGACATGGAAATTTGAACCCACATCATTTTTCAACCCATTTGCACTCGTGGTTCATCAAACCTGAGACACCCATTCCAACCACATCAACAGCCATAGCCCTTGGCCTTAGCACCACAAAACAAACCTTCAGAATGATGGTTAACCATTCCAACTTGTTATTACCAAGCTCCACATCCCAAAAGATCCAAGCTTTTTACACCTAACCCCAAACACGGGATTTAACGGTACTTTACAGGCTAGAATGGGATATGACATGATACCTTAGGTGAAACCTTCGAGTGTGTACACACAATCAAAATGCCATGTTTATGCACCATGATCGAACTACGTCGGATTTGATTTCGCTCCACGCGAATACGTAGGCAGTCCTTCAGAATAAGGGATTCAATCCACTCATCAACCAAGTTGCCATCTTGTCGGTTTCTTACGGGTCTTAACCAAGTCCAAATGAAGCCACCTTTGTTTGAGTCGGTCTTAGCACTCGATGTAGGTTAGGATGAGGATATAGGTTCAGATGAGTAGTATCGAGTCTCAGAATGAGCTTTATCTAATGGTTTAGGCAAAGATGCTGAGTCACATAGATGTGGGTTTGTGTTGGGAACAGAAAATATGAAAAACCCACTGAAAAGAATGAAGGCGTGGAAGAAAAATAGTAAAAGCCCGCTGAAAAGAAAGAAGGCGGTGGCAAGAAATAATGAAAACTTGCTAAAAAGAAAGGAGGCGAGGAAAAGAGTGACAGAATGTTCCCAACAAGAGTGATGTGTGATGTCTAAGTGTTCTCATAAAATCAATCTGTGTTTAGTGTCTGGGCGAAGCCAACGTTGTTGCTCCGTGAGTTTAATCCACCCTGTCAATGTCAAGTGATCTTGATTCCCATGTGCCCTCGGGAGCACGCCCATGCCATACGATATCTCCGTCCCAAGTCCGATGACCTTGTGATTCCCATTTGCCATCTTTTTGTGCCGGAACGGCCAATTTACATTTCTACCCCCAACAAGTCAATGATTGAATTAAAACCCGTGCAAACTTACGGTTTTATTTTCCTTTTTGTTTTACGGTAGCGGACTACGCCCACGTTTGTTTACGAGTCATACGGAGTGTCTGAGTCGTATTTCATGCTCACCCATCAAGGTTCGATTTCAAATTTTTTTTTCAAAATTTCAAAATTCCAAAAAATTTCAAAATTTCAAAATTCCAAAAACTTTTTGCGAATTGTGGATAGATGATCCAAGTAGTGGAATCCTTGTGGGTCGATGATCCAATCCTTCGAAATTCAAAAATTCAAAATTCATTTTTTGAAGAGCCGATGGCCCAATATTCTAAATGATGACAAATTCAAAATTCGGGTCGATGACCCAATCATTCAACATTTTCAAATTCAATTTTCGGGTCGATGACCCAATCATTCAAAATTTTCAAATTCAATTTTCGGGTCGATGACCCAATCATTCAAAATTTTCAAATTCAATTTTCGGGTCGATGACCCAGTATTTCAAATAATCCAATTTTAAGATCGATGATCCAAATGTGCTTATGTGATGATTATTGCTAATACGTTTTTGTGCTTCAAATGTAGCAGGATATGCTTCAACTGGGGGCTCTAAAGTCTTCGACTTTAGAGCCATTATAAATCAGAGGGCTCGAAGCCGTTGGCTTCAGAGACCATTATCAGGATGTAAAGGATGACATCCACCAAGAATTCAATTCAATACAAGAGTATGAAATGGAAGAATTCCGTAGCTGAAAGCAAATGATGAAAGTGGCGGCAACCTCCTCGAAAAGTCCCGTCCCATTTGGACACCTGCCAGCAGATGATAAGCTTTGGGCAAGTGTCAACAGATGAATTTCGGACAAGTGCCAGCAGATGATAAATTTTGGGCAAATGTCAGCACATGACGAATTTTGGACAAACGCCAGCAGATGATAAATTTTGGGCAAGTGTCAGCAGTTGCAGAACTACGACGCGGGTTTGATTCCGTCAGAAACGGATACGTAGGCGCCTAAGGATAAGGCTCAATCCACCATATATGCAATTTTATGGGTCGATGACCAACGATGATAATTCGACACAACAAAAGCAAGAGTCAATCCCAGGTTTTCGGGTATGATCTCTTCTTATGGTCAAGCGAGCTTATATACGCAAGTCTAATGGACTATAAACGACCATGAAATCCTCGGTCGAAAGGGACCTGGGGTATACTTTGACTTTCGCCTTGTCCAAGCCTCAGTCAAAGTGGGGGCTCTGTAGATACCCGTATCCGTCGATATTGGAATTTATAGAGAACCCGACAAACACCCGATGATGATAGGACACATGTATTTATTTAGTTGTCATTGTCATTATTTGGAGCTCGTTTTACGATGTAGAATGGGCGTCGTCGATGAAGTATTTTATTAATTTAAATGATATTTAAATTAATGTTTTTTTTAAGTAAATTCATTTTATTAATTCAAATGATATTTAAATTAAAGCTTTTTTAGAATTTATTTTCTCAAGTTTATTTTATTGAAAATAAAATAAATATTTGATTTGAAAAATCATTTTATGAGTATATTTGGTTTGAAAAACCATTTATTTTAATGTGTTAATCGATTTGAAAAATCGATTTTAAAAGCGAAGAAAACTCGTTTTGAACACGCGTTTTGGAGCGCGATTTTAGCTCGGTTTTTTAGGCCGTTTTCTTTACGAGTTGGCACGAATCTCGAGTACACTAACCAACCTAAGCCTCTACCCATCCAACCCCAGTTCAAACCCCATAACCACGGCCCAAATCATGTCCCAAACACCCCCCCAAACAGCCCGCATACACGAAGCAGCCCCCCCTGTTTTGCAGCTCAATCCCGAGCCCAAAACCCGCTCCAAATACCACCAAAACCCGTGCCCATTAACCCTAACCCATACCCTAGTATCCTACCCATATTACCTTAGCTTAACCACCAAGAAAACCCCTCTCAAACCCTCACAAAAGCTGCTGGACAGCAGCTATGCGTGAAGGAGCCTGTCTGCCTCTCCCCCCTTTTACCCTACTTTAACTCCTTATAAATACCCCCCCTTCACCATACATTCATGCCTCTAAGTTCTCTATACATCCTACCGTCACTCATAAGCTTTAAACCTCAGAAACAAACCCTAATTGCCTCTCAAAAACCCTTCACAAAACCGATTTGCAAACTGGAACAGTTTGTGTGTCCTCTTCGAAATACAATTCGTTCCTCCTTCAAACATCCATTAAAATTCGAGTTTCTTGTTCCTAATTAACCATACAACATCCATCTGTTGGGAAATGTGTCCTCAACAATAGTGAGATCACATGATTTAAATATCATTATTAAATCTCATTACAAGAATACGGAAGGGATGATACATAATATATATAGTCAACTGGTCGACACATATCGGTAATGATTGGCTGGCTAGAGTTTGACATTACTGTCGTGCGACGGTGGTGATCAGTTGATCCCTTGAGGTCACACCTAAAGGACGATTCCCTTAATTGAAAAGGTTAATTAATTGTATATCGATACAGATTAATTAATTCCTTAAAATTGAACAATACAATTTGTGAGAGAGAATATTGATATCTTATTGTAATGGGATTAAATAAGATTTATTTTAGTAAATAAAATGTCTTATTACTAAAATTGTTTATTGTTTGAGAAACAATAAAGATAAGAATGAATGGTTGATTATAATTACAAGATATTGTGTATTATAATTATATGACTCATTTTATTTATGTGATCAAGTATCACTAGTCAATTTGTTGAATGTAATTTAATTAATTTATAAAATGATATTTATGTGATAAATATGCATTTAATTAATTAGTGACATGTATCATACTACATGTGACATATTGTGTGACAAATGACAAATTGACAAAAAAATAAAATGGTAGTCCATTTTATAGAAGTTGACACAAATGGAGGAGGAGTTAGTGGGTTGTGGTTATTTTATTTTATGTGATAAAAATAAAACAATGATGCCTACACCTAATAGCCTTACACCTACTCTTACACATCTATTTCTTGTAAAGACAAAAAGTAATAAGTAGATGCCATATACTCCATTTTTCCAACCGTGAAACACTCCACCATTAAGAGGATTTTTATTTTTCTCTTATAATTCATTCAATTAAACACATGCAAAAAGTTCATGTACTTTTCTCTCTTCTCTCTCTTTAATCTTCATCAAAAAGATGAGATTTTAATCCAAATTGTTCATGAAAGATTACTAAAATTATTAATGTAATATATGAGTGTTAGTAATCAATTTTAAGGCAAACCACAATATAAATATCTAGTACATATTAGTTTGTGGGTTTGAGGGATAGTCTTGGGTGCAACTAATTGGAGGGCTTCTAATTTGAAGTCAAGAATGTTCATCCATTAATGGAAAGCTCAAGAACTAACAAGAAGGAGATCTTGTTGGTGCCCAATATGACCGAGATTCATATGGTGAGAAAATGTTTTCTTATCTTCTTTTATTGATGTTTGCATTCATAAGATCACTAATTAATTTTATGACAAATTAAATTAAAACATATATGAATATGTTAAGTATATAGATCTACTTTTCCTTCAATCGGTATCAGAGCCATGGTTGTTTTGCATGCAAATCGGTTAAAAGTTTTTCCGAGTTATAAGAATAACATATAAAACTTGTAAAATTTGTGTTATTATGTGATATCACGAAATTAATCCATGCATGTTAAAATTTCTGATCCTAAAATGTTTTTAGGATATTTTGGTTAATTTACGGATTTTTATTGTTCATATTATACAATAATGGCATTTAAATATGATTTTATGAGTAAAAATGTCATTTTCGGACTAAAATTAGCTATGCTTCGAATTTTCCAGTGATTTTTGGATATGTTGTCACATATATTATTTTGAGATAACCTGTAAATTTTAATAATTGTTGGACTTGTTATGCTCGAAAAATGGATTTTTCATTATTAAATTCGGATTTAGGTGAAAAATAGGTTAATATGAAATAAATTTCGAATCTGGTCATAGAAATTTAGTATGTTATCACATGCAATTTTACAAGATGTGTGTAAAATAATGGGCTATAGTGAAGTCTTTTTGCATGATTTATGGATTTTTGAAGAAAAATAGCATAAATAGTGACATTATTAATGAAAAATTAATAAAACATAATCTATGACTAAGGAAAAACGTTATATGTTGCATTTTATTATCTTTTTCAGATCTAAAATTGAAAAGTTAATGAATATAATTTTTTCATGTTTTTATGATTATTTTAGTTAAAACCGATAAACCGCAACATTGTTTTTCCGAAAAAAATTTCGAAATTTTTAAACTAAGTTTTTGAACATTATGAGTGTCATGGTATTTTTCCAGAATGTTCATGAGTTTAAATTTCAAATTTTGAATTTATTTGAAATTTTGTGATTTATTTGAAGTTTATAGCTTATTTTTGTAATTTTTTAGTCCATTAATGAACAATTTTATAAATATGAGTTATTATGGTCAAATTATTAGTGAATTCTAAATTTTGAGTCCTAAGAGGTTAGGGTAATTAATTTATGCATAAATATGAATTTATGTAATTTTTGTGATTGTAAAATGTTGAAATCACGCAAATCCGTAAAAACCGAGTAATATACGATATTGGCTAATTAAAGGCGATTTAGCATATAATTGGGCATGTTCATACATATTATAATGCTGCATTTTCTTTATGATTGTCATAATTTTAATTTATGTAATTTTTGAATTATGTAATTTTACTTAGTATGGCCTTAGTTTTTAATTGGTATTACCCGAAATGTATGGGAATATCGATTCGGTTGTAATTTATTGTGATCTCGTATCACCGTCTTGTAATTTAATAGATTTAATTTTATCTTAGTTACAAATGTATAATAGGAAATTATGTAATTTGTTATGTAATTTAAATTCATCTCGGAGTTCCCAAAGACGGATTTCTTCAAGATGGCGATACATAAAGACGGTGTTACCTCGAGATGCGTGCCACAACCGAAGTTTAAGGGACCAATGGAGTTGGTTTCCGAATATGTAATAGTTAAATATTTTTTTTTTCTATTTTAGGAAAGGCCATACTAGGATTTATTTATTTTTATGCTTGCATTTTATTTTATGTCGCATGCATCGCTAAATCGCCATAACTAAAACATGCCTCTTCTTTTATCGAGTTTATCGACCGTGTCAATTAGAATTATCGTAGTTCACCGCTTTAGTTCACTTAAAACGTGATAGATAATAAATTGACATGACCTCTCGCTAAAACAATTAATTGAGACATAGCCTTACCAAATAGTAGAAACCATGAAAACCTATTTCGCGAGGGAGTGCGCTCGGCCCCACCGGGGTACAAACCTTGTTACGTAGGGGAAGTGGGTGATAAATGTCTATCCATCGAATTCATGTTGATAAGGGATGTATCGGCCACACCGTGCCCAAGTTAATGTGGGTTTGGATCATGGACACATTTATTCGAAATTTGAATTGAACTCAACAAAAGTTTTTGATAAGGGATGTATCGGCCCCACCGTGCCCTTGTCGGATGTGTTTTGGGCTAAAGATAAATGTTAATGTAATATTATCGACCAAGAGTTCTAAAAGTAGAATCGATTAAACGTTAATCCACCGAGTTATATTGATAAAGGATGTATCGGCCCCACCGTGCCTAAGTCAATATGAATTTGGGTCTTGGAATCATTTATCATAGCTGGGTAGAGGTCACTATGTAAATGCTATACTTGTTTTTCAAGTATTAATAAAACGATAAATGTTAAGTTTTCCACTATTCCGTTTTTATATTGTTCTATTTCTTTACCACAATTCATATACGATATCATTTCGATTTTGATACAAATCTCCATTAAAACATCGTAACTAAAGACAAAATTTGAATTTGCTTCTAAAACCTCAAACGAACCATTGCTAAGGATCTCTTGTGAAGAGTATAGATTAAAGTTATTCATTATCAAATAGGTTTTTGATTCTAGACTAACACATCTACTTACAATGGATTGTTTTTCATGTACTTAAATGAATTAAGTACCTTGAAGCGATAAATTGTTTTGGTAATTAGTTTTGTCAAGAATTCATAATTGACCAAAATAACGCAACCACTTCAATGAAAGTTTTAAGACTAAAACGAACAAATGAAGAGTAATCTTCATGAATTCAATTTTGCTTCTCAAATCAAAGACTCATTGAAATGAGTGGGAGCATTCTCTTAAACCGTTAAGATGGCGACGAGGTTCAAGAAGTAAAGATTATAATGGAATTGATACAAGGTAATGTTAAAGGTAAAGTTGTTGAGAATGATGATACTAAATCTATCAATCCCGACCGATAAGTTTCCATTGTCTTAAATGTTGGACACGAGAAAGGAAACTACCCCAAATTATTGAAGGATCAACAAGTTAGTTGTGGGACATCTAATGGGACCTTCTTCTTTAAATGTTTATTTGATTAAACATAAATTTTGCTAGTACTACTTCGTCAATATTAGAAACCAGTGGAGGTTTTCATCATTGTTTTCGACGCATAAGATGATTAGAATATGACGACTAGCAACAATAATGTCGAGAGATAGAGTAATTGTGTACTCAATCTAGTTTTTGGATTTAAAGTTGTACTTAATTATGACTGTTAAGTGCATAAACTCTAAATAAGAATATAAACTTGTTAAGAAACAAAAGAGGTTTCACTTTTGTGACCCTATACACCACAATTTGATGTATGGCTAGCCCATTATCAAGGTGATTATATTCTAAACCAAACTAGAATGATATATCATGTAGATGATGTAAGATTCAAAATTGGTAACCCAAGATTAAACCTTAAATTTTGGAATGATGAACGCAAAGAGTTATCGAGTACTCTTGAAACCATTAGATTGTTAATGGTATATGCGTATCTTGTATTCAAAGCAAGATGTCTCGTGCCTTTTGGTTGAAAAGGAGATCGAGGTTATAAATCATCGATCCAAAATAGGTTGATCATTATCTTTTACCAACGATTTAAGTTGACACCAATATGTTCACTTAATAAGGTAAATAGAGAAATCTTTGAAGAATTTCAAAGAGTTCAAGGAATCACGATTTAGTGGTGATGGGATTATCAAAGTGAAGACTTTGATATAAGCCAAATGAATTGTGATATAGTATCACAAATTAATCTCTCTTAACACGCATTATGGGATAATGTATGATTGGATAAAAATTAAAACGCTATTCGATAAGGTTTGGACTTCAATCAAGTTACTTTGAGTTACTTGATCCTTTTGGGGATTTTATCATTTTGTCTAGATTATTTTTTCCACTAAATCGAATCATATGAGATATGGTTGCCAAAATAGTTTGTAAGTTTTCACAAGAAACAAATGCTCATTTTTCCCTTTTCAATTATCACGAGTACGACGGGTTTGCGGCTCGTGAAGCTGTCTTTCTAAAATACAAGTTTATTTCTAGAAGACAGAGTGGGAGAAATTATTCAAGAGCCACAAAGAATGCCACAAAGAATGTTATGTCGCAAGAAACTGGTCTTTCTTGGCTACATGAGACGTTTTGTGTAAGACATTGTTTCATTCAAAACCTAGGAGGTTAAATTCGTCACTTGTTAAAAATTATGAATTCATGCTACTTTTAAGAAAGTAAAGAGCTTAAAACTTACAAAAGAAATTGTTTGATTCAAGTTGATTACTTCTAGAAAGTAATGAACATATGACTTACATAAGAGTGTTTAAGTCACAACTCAATACAAGGCTTAGAGCCATGAAAATCCGAAGCAAAAGGGCTTGATTAGTGACAAAGGGTTTTGCACTAATAAAGAGAGATTTCAATGCAATATTGGTTGCAAAGGGTTTTGCACTAATTGAAATGCTTAAGTCTATTTGGATCTTCTTAGGGATTGTGTTTCATTAAAAGGATACGCATACAGCATGTGAATCTAAAACCCACTTCTTCAAAAGAAGGTATGTATTCAATACATGTCATGAGTTTTTAGATTCTTGCAATCCTAAGATAATGTGAAACTTAAGAGAGAATCTTAAGTAGGGCATCAATGAGTTGGAATCAATGATTTGATCATGTTATAAAACTTTTCTCGATAAGTCGAGAAGTTGTGTTTATACATGGAGTTTAGTGGGAGTTACGGAAATTTTATTTAGTCCGATATGTGGATGACATATTGATCATTGAGAATGATTTAAGACTTTTGGAGTAATATAATACATCTTTAATATCCAGATTTATGAAGATAAATCTACATGATATTGGCATCAATAAGAAGTCTTATGTTGATAAGATTCATGACTAGTTCAATTAAATTGAACATATTTGATTGATTCCATTTGCTTCCGCTGCCGGATCAATTAAATAAGTAATGATGTATAACACTTCATATACTTTGAGTATGATGAATTATTTTTCAAAATCGAATTTAAGTAATCTTTACCAAGTAAGCCATAAAGATTACCCTTAAGTGCTTGCAGAAGCATTAAGGAAGTAAAGCAAAGTGTTTTTGATGCAATTTTGTGTAAGGGTGTTACACAAGTGACAATTGACAATTGAGATTGCGCATGGTTTTCGACAAAACCTTAATCAAAACACACTAGGATGGTTAAGATACCATTGTGGCTATGTTATTTAAGAAATAGATTTTCTAGAATCGTTCTAGGCAATAAAGAACAATGAGAGATATTTATAACGGAAATTGAGTACACTTGCAATCATGAGATGTGCAAGAGGATGAGTCCCGCACACTGTGAAAACAGTGGGAGCTTTTCTTAGGCTAGAGGACCTATGTCTTGATTAAATCTCGACACGTATTCAGAAAGTTTTGTGATGCAAATGTATACATTACAAAGGAAAACGAGTATGTAGTAAGGTTGAGTAAGGTACAAGAAGTTGATAAAACCTACTAACCAAAGCCTTCTCAAAGGCTAAACATGATGAGTCATACCATTTCAACTGAATTGAAATGAACAACTACATACAAGATCAAATTAGATTATAGAACATGAAATAGTAATCAAGCATTGACTATTCATATGTGATAATCGCATTTGTCGTTCGAGTTTTACTTTAAAACTCTTTTATTATACTTTGTTACATCCAAACGGGTTGTAGAGACAATTGAACCCCGTTAAAGTGAACACGGATTAGCATGGTATTCGCCCATAGTCACTTGTATGAGGTGACGTCTCGAAGTAACTAGAGTGTGATGCGATTGATGGCAAGTTCAAGTGCCATAGAGTCATGTGAGATGACTAGTCGATCACATAGGCAGACTGTTAGGAACACTTTGTCGGGCAGTGACCGCTTATAGAGTTCTGGCAAATTTATAAAGCCTGGTCGTGGCGAGAGCTACTATAGTATTCTAATGAGTCGATTCTTTTGACTAAAGACTGTTCGCCTAAGATGGCACGATTATTAACTTTGATTTGTGTTACTACGACCTTCGTAAATGGGGTCAAATGGGCATATTTTGGGTTATGATGGCTGTGGCTAGTCGAAGGGAATAAGTGCGATAGGAATTGTCCACCCCCTTGTCAGGGTTAAAACAATATCTCAGGGCCACTCGAGGAGTAATGAACTGGAAATGCGTGGCCACGCTCGGAAGGTATCCATGGTGGATAAATTCCGGTCAATCAGTTATTCTCCAGATCGAGGAAACCACTCTCGATATGATCACTTGCAAGTACGACCCGAAAGACACCTTGCATTGAGTGGGAGATAGTAATAGGACAAGAGAATTGGTGACGCACACTTGTTGAGGACAAGTGGGAGATTGTTGAGAAATGTGTCCTCAACAATAGTGTGATCACATGATTTAAATATCATTATTAAATCTCATTACAAGAATACGAAAGGGATGATACATAATATATATAGTCAACTGGTCGACACATATCGGTAATGATTGGCTGGCTAGAGTTTGACATTACTGTCGTGCCACGGTGGTGATCAGTTGATCCCTTGAGGTCACACCTAAAGGACGATTCCCTTAATTGAAAAGGTTAATTAATTGTATACCGATACAGATTAATTAATTCCTTAAAATTGAACAATTCAATTTGTGAGAGAGAATATTGATATCTTATTGTAATGGGATTAAATAAGATTTATTTTAGTAAATAAAATGCTTTATTACTAAAATTGTTTATTGTTTGAGAAACAATAAAGATAAGAATGAATGGTTGATTATAATTACAAGATATTGTGAATTATAATTATATGACTCATTTTATTTATGTGATCAAGTATCACTAGTCAATTTGTTGAATGTAATTTAATTAATTTATAAAATGATATTTATGTGATAAATATGCATTTAATTAATTAGTGACATGTATCATACTACATGTGACATATTGTGTGACAAATGACAAATTGACAAAAAAATAAAATGGTAGTTCATTTTATAGAAGTGGACACAAATGGAGGAGGAGTTAGTGGGTTGTGGTTATTTTATTTTATGTGATAAAAATAAAACAATGATGCCTACACCTAATAGCCTTACACCTACTCTTACACATCTATTTCTTGTAAAGACAAAAAGTAATAAGTAGATGCCATATACTCCATTTTTCCAACCGTGAAACACTCCACCATTAAGAGGATTTTTATTTTTCTCTTATAATTCATTCAATTAAACACATGCAAAAAGTTCATGTACTTTTCTCTCTTCTCTCTCTTTAATCTTCATCAAAAAGATGAGATTTTAATCCAAATTGTTCATGAAAGATTACTAAAATTATTAATGTAATATATGAGTGTAAGTAATCAATTTTAAGGTAAACCACAATATAAATATCTAGTACATATTAGTTTGTGGGTTTGAGGGATAGTCTTGGGTGCAACTAATTGGAGAGCTTCTAATTTGAAGTCAAAAATGTTCATCCATTAATGGAAAGCTCAAGAACTAACAAGAAGGAGATCTTGTTGGTGCCCAATATGACCGAGATTCATATGGTGAGAAAATGTTTTCTTATCTTCTTTTATTGATGTTTGCATTCATAAGATCACTAATTAATTTTATGACAAATTAAATTAAAACATATATGAATATGTTAAGTATATAGATCTACTTTTCCTTCACCATCTACACATTAGACAAAGATTTATGAGCCAAATTGCCCTTGAGAGTACACGAATTCCCTCGAAAAACAGAGTGTTATACACTCTGTTTTCTCGGTTTTTCCTGTCTGTTCAGTTCTGTTTGTGCTCGTTTTCGTGCCCAATAACTCAAAACGAGCAGGGATTGCTTTGAGATCTCTTTTCTCCTCTCTTTCTAGTTTTCAAAACATCTTTTAAATCGAATTTTCATCGTGAAACGAGAGAGAAATCGTTGTTTGAAAGTTGTTGTCCAGATTCGATAAAAACGTGTTGTTTGCTTTGTTTCTTCGTCGACGACGGCCTCTCGAGATAAAATCTACCATCGATTACGACCCAAGACGGTGTCAACGATACATGTAGGTTGAGGGTGCATCAAATCCTCCTCTTTCTCCCTTTTATTTCGGTTTTTTATGTTGGTTTTTTATAGTTTGTTTTTATTTGTTTATCGTTTTTGTTTATCGATTGTTATAATTAACTACGAAACTAGTTTAGTCCGAGTATGAGTTAAAGTACCACCATGAACACCCGTGTTGACTTGAGATGGGAAAGAAACCGCTACATCAGTCGGTCGTACACCCCCGTCTCATTTACATATCCTCGTGTTCAAGGTAGGGCATTAATAAAACGAATTCTGACTTCGCTATTCGCTTTTGACCCCTCTCTTCTCTCGTGTGATTCGACCCACCTTAGGACCCGTCACATGTTAGTATGACCTCTGATTGTTAACATATAACTCATTTAGACGACATTAGATCAATTTAATAACCTAATTAGACACATTAGGGTACATCGACGTAGCTTTAAAAATCAACTAACAATTACAGAACTTAATTGAATGCATCTCTCTCTCTTTCACCTAATTTCTCGCTAGTATAAGAGTGCGTGATTAGCACCTTCTTATTAACACTCGATGAGTTAAATTAATTAGCAAACTTGACCTAATCGGACCCCTTTAGGCCGTGTAGAATGCGCGTTTGCAAGGTATCTTTTCAAATCGATCAACGTCGTTTCTAACTTGTTTTCTAGCCCGCTTTCGAACTTGTTTCGCAATCAATCGATCTAACTAATGAACCCGGCCTAGGACTTAGGGTTGGACGTGGCTTTAGGCCGTGAGGCTTGGCCGTGTCCTTTGGTTTTTTCTTGTTTCGTTTGTTTTGCAACGTTCGTTCTTTATTTGTTTTGTCGCTTGTAATTTATCGTTTGTTATCGAGTTGTAATTTTCGAGTTAGCTTTCTTTTATCGAGTCAAAACCTCTTTCAAAACCTTAGTCTTGTTTGGTTAGATGGTTGTGCCCCAATGCATGTAGGAGCGTAGTAAATCGCATGTTGTTTAAAGCAACATGGCCCGATTTATGCTAATGCATGCTTTGGTGTGTGACCCAATGTCTAATTCGATAAGATTAAGTGAAAGCACACATTACGAGGAGTGACCCAAGGCCGTGAGTCATGTAAGCCGTGGGCCACCCCCTTTGTGCACGTTTTTTCTAGGTCGAATGGCCGTGTAATGTGTCATGTACGGTGTTGTATATAGCGATTGTATTTAGATCGAGTTGTATCTTTAATTCCTCGTTGTGTCGGCATGAAATGCCTGGGTTGTAATAGGGTAGATCCCAACGGCTCCCCCATTCCCATCAAGCCTTGTTTGCTTTGTTTTGTATGTTGTTAGATCAATCAACCCACATGCTAAATTACAACTTTGACAAAGTTAGTTTAGTTGCATCTAAAACGACATAGAAATTGTTGTCACATGTTAGGGTTTTAAAACGATGTTTGCATATCATATATCGTAGTAGCTATGACCTTGTTTGAAATCCGATACTTGACTTAGTAGAGGCCGTTATTGACGGGCGGGGTTAGGTGTCCTTATGGGCTTCCTAACACGTACCCTCACCCCTTACTCAAGATCTATGGTTTGTGGATCCGTCTAAATACCTTTGGATTACGAGAGTCATTCAAATCGAGTGATATAGGGTACAAGTCTTTATCTTTAGTCACTCGTAGTCGATTGGCTTTATGCTTTTCGATGAAAGGTGTAAAGTTGACTTGAACGGTTCCAAGTTCCCAAAAAACTTGGTGGCGACTCTAATTTGTCTTAATTCGATTCGAAAGAACCTCGAGTCGATTATGCCTAGTGTGGATCCTGCGGACGCAGTTCTTGAGGGCCTTGTCCACAATTACGCATCTACAACTATGACTCAAACCCTTACATTTAAGGGTGGATCCCAAAGTTTAGGAGAGTAGTTACAACCTCCAAGGTACCTTACGGTATTAATCTTGTTTCACACAAACAACTATCTATTTCTTCTAAGAGTGTGTAGACTATGATCTAAGATGTGTGAACCTCGTCTTATATAGATGAGGATGGAGGCATGCCAACAATTTTCATTTGTTTTGTACTCCATAGTCCTAACTTAGATAATTTATTTTGAAAAGTGTGATAATCGAGGAAGTGTTTGTACTTAAGATAGATGTTGGACGTTGACATTACTTCAATAAATTCGCCAAGTCAGGAATTAAACTCAGCGGGGATAAAAAAAATTTAACGGGGCAAACAAGTAATGGTACATGAGTACTATAAAAAAAAATTGAAAAATTTTAACTAAAACTTTTGAAATTTTCATCTGCCAACTGGAGCGAGCTCTCCTTCTAACCCCCTAGCTCCACCATTCCTCCTATGTAGAGCATCAATTCTACCAATAATACAGCCAGACCTAGCAAAATAAACACGAACATTAAAAATTGATCGGTAATATAGATTGATAACCAATCAAGCACCCGATATCAGTTACTTGAATAGTACCTGAAACTCGACTCGACTCAACCCGAATCGAACCGAAACTGAATCGAATTCAATATCGAATGATACCTGAACCTAAATATATCCAAATCGATAAGAATTGAACCATTATACCTGAATTATAAATAATCATTTTCTCATAAAAACACTCATATTTAGGTGTTTTTTCATTAACTTTTACTTATTAATAGTTTTAATTTATGCATTATTATATTCAAATTGAAACGTATAAACTAAAATTAAGCTATTTTTTGTCATTTAACTCAAGAAAATTATGACCTGAAACTCAACTTAATTGATATAGACCCGGCTCGGACTACACCCGACTCGAAATAACACAAATCGATTAAAGTGGCTAATCAAAATGAACCTGATCAAAATCGAACTGAAACTGAAACTAAGATCAACTCAATTTCAATCGAACTGATTTAATCCGATCCAAAATCAAACCAAATGACCTGTTTACCCGGTCTAAGTACAACTATTACACGTTTTGTTTGTTCCAGCTATGCAAGCCGACAATTTTTATTTGTCTTGTGGAGTAGAGTTTATTATCCACTAGTTTTATACCCCTGCAAAAATACACGGGTTGAATATGTTAATTTTATCTTTCAAAGTTTAAAATTTTAAATGTATAAATAGTCAAAGTTATAGTACTCCGTATTTCATATGGTACTCGACTTAGTAGGTGTGACTCGGTCGAGCATGTAATACCCGGTTATATTGAGACTTTTAAAGGACCTTTGGAATAGTGAGTTAACCCTTTAACATAATAAGAGGCTTAATCGGGAGTAGGGAGGTGAGTAGTAGACCGAGTGTCAGTGGACCAAGTAAGACCTTTAGTGGACCGAGTAAATGGCACTTGGCCGAGAATAGGTGATACTTGACCGAGTGAGGGTACTCGGCCGAGTGTACAAACACACTCGACCTAGTGGTTTGATTCAGCGGGCGTTATAAACAAGAGTCGGGATTAGAATTCAGCAAACTCAATTCATTTCTTCTTTTCCCTCTAAAACCCTCAAATACCTCCCACATTTCTTTAATGGTATGTTTGGGAACCTTAAATTAGAATTGAATTCTATAATTGAGACTTTTCAAGTGTTTGGGAACCCCTAGAATTTGGAACTGGAATTGACTCAATTCCTTATCAATTTCAAGCTAGTTAAAATTTGGGTCTCTCAAATACCTACCATATAGTAGTTACTTCAATTCTATCACTTGTTACATTTTATTTTGTGACGCAAGTTCATCGCAATATTTTAATTTATAATATTTATTCTAATCGCAAATATTTTCCGTGACAATATTTACTTTCATCAAACATATAACATCCGATGATCCCGACCCATATCCGTCTTGCCCAAGTCAAATTCCAATTCCATGGGCTACCCAAACACAATTTTGGAATTAGATTTAGAATTGAATTCAAACATTTGAATTTTACATTTGAAATCATGAAAATGAAAACAATTTCGCATTTTCAAACACTACATAAGCTTTCCCTGGCCTCCTTCTATGGAGTTTGAACCTAAATTCGAAGACATTGCCCCCCTCGTTCATATCTCTTTTCGGATCTTGCATTTGTAAGTCTTCCGTCAATTAAAGCGAGTACTGTAATACTACACTTTTCTGGTCCTTGGGTACTCGTTCGAGTGGGTTGTACTCGACCGAGTAGGTGTCTTGAACGTTTTAGACAGGCTACTGCCTTGGGTGTAATCAACCAAGGTAGGTGACACTCGGTCGGTACTCGGCCGAGTGTCCGGTCTGGGGACGTTTTATTCGCGGTTTGGTTAAAACGATTAGGAGTTATAAAATTGTATTATCAGTTCAGTAATTATCATTCTACAAACCTAAACATTTCTATACATCTCCTTAAGCATCTTAATAATTTACTAAGCAAGTGTGGGTGGATTGTGGAGCGTTTGGAGTCCGTAAGGTCGTGCCTATCGCGTCGTAAGTCTTTATCGTCCTTAATCAATTAGTATTGTTGTTGTTAATAGATAGTTAAACCCTAATCTGGGCGATTAAGGGAAATGGTTATTTTGGGGATGTATATTGATATTAGTATTGTCGGTGTATATATGTTAGGTGACGACTTCGTTGAGAAGCAATTCCGATTGATTATTGTTTGGTTGCCAGATTTGCTAGTCAGTTGGGGTTTCCCTACTCAGTATTCTTCTCTATGATTGATGATAAGTTGTTATGGCATTGTGTGATTATCATTGGTGTTGAATTCTTCTGATATTGTGGTATTATTAGAATTGAAAGTATTAATTGTGAAGCCATTATCGGGAGATGGTCTTCACCCCTATGTTCGCCCTTTGTGGCTCCCAACACAAGGGGGATGTGCACCATTAATTAATGATCTGGATTCGCTCGTTGCGATGAGTAGGGCTAGGGGGCAAAGGTGCGGTCTACCACTAGCGGTGTCGGTGCCTATTGCGATGGGTGACCTGGAAGGTCTGGGCTGTGGTTCAGACATCCGTATTTAAGAATACGAAGATTGTTTATTGCAGGATTTGTTTTTACTGATTGTTGTATTTTTAACTCGTTATTTGTTATATAGTTGACTGACCCCTTTGTTGTTTTAAAATCAGCGGTGATCCATGGGGATGGTGAGCAGGGTGTTTGGCAGGTTTCGATGCTTGAGCTCTTACGGGATGGATGGGACACCGCTGAGTCTAGCTTTTGTCATAGCTTCCACTGTTTTGCTAGTAGACTTTATTTTATGACAGTTTGACTGTATACACTTTTCATTTGAAGTTTTGGAGTTTGTAACTTGATTTAATATACTTTATATATTTTCGTTTCATTATGGTATCTGTGATGCTTACTACCTCGGGTAACCGAGATGGTAGCACCTCCATTTACTAAGGTAGGCCTTGGTTAAGCACTTTAGTGGATGGGGGTGTTGCAAAGTGGTATTAGAGCGATGATTTTGAAACCTAAAACCAATGAACAAAATGAATATAGGGTGTCTAAATAAAATTAACCCGGGTAGGAGTTGTTTGGAGCTACCGCAAAGGTTTGGGAGACGTCCCAAAACCACAAGATTGCCCTC
Source organism: Silene latifolia (assembly GCF_048544455.1). Lineage (NCBI taxonomy): Eukaryota > Viridiplantae > Streptophyta > Magnoliopsida > Caryophyllales > Caryophyllaceae > Silene > Silene latifolia. Next base: position 26,170,141 of record NC_133533.1, on the reverse strand, counting down.
ACAACTTTGAGTCGGTCACTACGGGGCGTGTCATGGGGATCATTGTGTGTGTGTGTGTGTGTGTGTGTGTGTGTGTGTGTGTGTGTGTGTGTGTGTGTGTGTGTGTGTGTGTGTGTGTGTGTGTGTGTGTGTGTGTGTGTGTGTGTGTGTGTGTGTGTGTGTGTGTGTGTGTGTGTGTGTGTGTGTTGGAAGAATTATGGCATGAATTGGATGGAAATGATGTGAAGCATTTGATGTGACATAGTGTGACATGTGATATTTTGGTCAGTTATTAGAGTCTGAGCACTCGGCCGAGTAACTAGCACACTCGACTGCGTACCTCTGTGTACTCGACCGAGTACCTCTTTCGCGGACGTGATTTTGATTTTGAGCCATAGGCTATATCTTGGTTATTGAAGCTCAAAATGTCGCCAAAGAGATCGGCTGCGTACATCAAGGCCTCTAAGATGAGCCTAGATGATATTGCTAAGATGATCGAGAAACAAGAGGCACTCACTGAGGCCCTAAGGAATGTAGGGAAGGGAATGGAAGTAGTTGTTGATGCATCCCGGTTGAGCGCCACTATTTCCCGATTCAACCATACCACCTATGAGGGCACAAGCAAGCCCAAATTGCTTGACAGCTGGTACTGGGAGATGGAAAGTGTTTTGAAAGTTGTTAACTGTTCGGATGAGATGAAAGTGGAACAGGCTGCGTATTATCTGAGAGACGAAGCTGGGGTGTTGTGGCACCATGAGAGGGAGGTTGCACGTGAGTATTACAAGAGCATGGGTGAACCCGTAATTCCTTGGGCGGAGTTCAAGAAGGCAATGAGGAATCACTTTGTTCCAGAGCATATCAAAAGCAAGTTGAGAGCTGAGTTTGGCACTTTTGTTATGACTGATAGTATAACCGCGGCTGAGTACTATCACAAGTTCAATGAGCTGTCGCGCTATGTGGAGGACATAAAGCTGAGTTAACTGAGTCTGGCTCTCCGTTTTGAGAGGGGGTATGGAAAAGCTACCTACCGGGGTGATCTATGACTTAAAGGAGGTTTACAAGAGAGCGGGACACGCTGAGAGGTTGGTGGACATGGCCAAGGAGGCCAAAGAGAAGGGAAGTGAGAAAAGAAAGGCTGAGAATAAGGGTGGTAAATAGTCAAGCTTCAAGCGTGGTAACCACAACAAGACAAGAGCTTATTCTGGTGGGTCTGGCTTTAGTGGTGGATCTCGATTTAGAGGAAGAGGTAGTCGGAGTACGAGTGATAACTCTAACTTACACTGCTTCAACTGTGGCGGGATAGGCCACAAGTGATTTGAGTGTAAGAGTGTTGGGGGAGGAGGCTTCCAGCGATCATATCAGGGGAATTATTCGCAGGCTCCGAGTTAGAGTATGGCGAGTAATAGGCCAGCTGGGTCATGGAAGAGTCAGAGCGGATAGAACAACAACTATTGGCGGCTATAACAGCAACAATGGTGGATCTTATCAGCGCCCGAATAAAACTGTGTGACTAGAATTTGGTGGCCAAACCTACTAAATCGGCGACTACGGTGCAAGGGGGAGGGGGGGGTCAGAAGAGTAGCGGTAAACTATTTATGATTGGTAAATAGGCGGCTGAGGATGATGCGCAAGTCGTCACAGGTACTTTTCTTGTTAATCATAAACCAACTTTCATTTTGTTTGATTCAAGGGCAACCCATTCGTTTGTGTCTAGAGGTCATGCTTTAAAAATGGGTTTGGGGAGTTTGAGTTGGTAAAATATAATCTGTTTGTACCATCGAGGGAGTCGGTGTCATGTCATAAGTTGTATAAAGGGGTGTCTATGGTGGTTCGGCAATTAGACTTACCATTTAACTTACTTGAGTTCCCTATGGATGGGTTTGAGGTCATATCCGGGATGGACTGGTGGGATAAGTATGAGGCTAAGATAGACTGACATTAGAAAAAGGTGTCTTTGAAAGGTCCCAAGGGAATTAGAGTGTCATATCGGGGGTTTGTGGTGAAGCCCAAGGTCAAGATGATTACAGCTATGACTTTAAAGTCATGTTTGAGAAAGGGATGTCCGATGATCCTTTGCCATGCTACGGATACTTGCGTGGAGGAGCCATCAGTAGCCGAGATACCGGTTGTGGGTGAGTTTGACAATATCTTTCTGGAGGAGATATCAGGGTTACCTCCTAAGAGGGACATTGACTTCAGTGTAGAGCTTAAACCAGGGACGTGACCTATATCTAAGACTCCGTACCGTATAGGACCAAAGGAGCTGGAAGAGTTGAATAAACAGCTGAACGAGTTGTTGGATAAGGGATACATTCGACCTAATGTATCACCTTGGGGTGCGCCAGTTTTGTTCGTGAAAAAGAAGGATGGTAGTATGAGGTTGTGCATCGACTACAGAGAGTTAAACCATGTTACTGTGAAGAACATGTATCCTTTACCAAGGATTGATTGATGATCTTTCTGACCAGTTGAGTGGAGTCGGGGTATCTTCAAAGATTAATCTAAGATTATCGGGTTATCACCAGTTGAGGATTGCAGATAAAGATATTCCTAAGAAATATTTTCGGTTGCGGTATAGTCAATATGAGTATGAAGTGATGCCTTTTGGGTTTACAAATGCGCCAGCGGTGTTTATGGATCTTATGAACCGGATCTTCAGTCCGTTGCTGGATAGATTCGTGGTACTTTTCATTGATGATATCCTAGTCTATTCCAAGACTACGGCAGAGCATGAGGAACATTTGAGGTTGGTTGTGCAAACATTGCGCGATAACCAATTATATGCCAAGTTGTCCAAATGTGAGTTCTGGTTGGAGAAGATGGCCCTTCTAGGCCATGTGATTTCAAAGGATGGTGTAGCTGTGGATCCTAGTAAGATCGAGGTAGTGTCAAACTAGGAAGGACCGAAGAATGTTGCTGAAATTCAGAGTTTCTTGGGTTTTGCTGGATATTACAGGAGGTTCGTGAAAGACTTTTCCAAGATTGCTAGGCCTGTGACAGCTTTGATGAGGAAAGAGACCAGATTTCGATGGGACGAGAGTTGTGAGACGGCGTTCCAAACCTTAAAGGAACGTTTGACTATAACTCATGTCCTAGCTTTGCCAGAGGGAAATGATAACTTCAAAGTTTATATTGATGCTTTGAAGAATAGATTAGGGTGTGTCTTGATGCAGAATGGGAAAATCATTGCCTATGCTTCGAGGCAATTGAGCCGTATGAAAAGAACTATCCTACTCATGATTTGGAGTTGGGTGCGGTTGTATTTGCTCTAAATATTTGGAGGCATTATTTATACGGGGCAAAATTTAAAGTGTTTTTAGATCATAAGAGTTTGAAGTACATCTACACTCAAAAGGAGCTGATTGGTGACTATGATATGGAGATTATCTACCATAAGGGAAAGGCTAATGTAGTTGCAGGTGCCTTGAGTAGGAAGAGTGTTTATTTGTTATGCACTGTCATGTCATTGATGAAATTGAAAGATGAAATGACTAAGCAAGATGAGGATCCATATTATTCGTAAGGGATATGCCATTGGGATTTGACTATAGAACCCGAACATTATGATGACATAAAAAAGAAATAGGTGCTTGATCCCAAGATTCAGGAGTAGAAGACTAGAGCAGAGAAGGGTAATGTTTCAAGATTTTCGATCCATATAGATAGGAGTGTCTGATTCAATGGGAGGTAGTGTGTACTTAATGATGCCGAGTTGAAGAAACTGAATATGACGGAGGCTCATATGCACTACCTATTAGGTACATCCAGGAGGTGACAAGCTCTATAAGGACTTGAAAAAAAACATTTTGGTAGCCCAGAATGAAGAAAGAGGCAGTTGAGTTCGTGGCTAGATGTTTGACTTACCAAAGAGATAAAGGGGAGCAGCGGAGATCACAAGGTAAGATTTAGTCACTTGAGGTACTTGAGTGGAAATGCGATTCGATTTCTATGGACTTTATTGTGAGATTACCAAGAACTCAGCAGGGTAATAACATGATCTGGGTGATTGTTGATCGTCTAAAAAAGGCAGCTCATTTTATTCCAATAAAAGATACATGGAGTAAGATTCAGCTGGCTAATGGATACAAGAAGAATGTAGTAAGACTACATGGGGTACCAAAGGATATTGTATCTGATAGAGATAATAGGTTTATATCGCGGTTTTGGCAAGAGTTGTAGGATCTGATGGGGAACTACTTTAAAGATGCGTATGACATTCTATCCTACGACAGATGGTCAAACTGAGAGGGCCGTCAAAACCTTAGAAGACATGCTACGAGGTTGTGTGATGGAGTTTGTTGGAAGTTGGGCAGATTGACTCGACTTGATTAAGTTTTAATATAACAAAAGCTATCACAAGAGTATTGGGATTGTTAGGTTCATATACTCATATTAGACTCATCTAATCATTTTATAAATTACTCATAATTTGTATTTATATGGATCTAGTTGCATACATAACAAAATAAGGAGAAAAATGATTTTTTTACATTTCATATGGGCCGAAAAATAGGGCACTAGACTTGGACTCCTTCTAAATCTAGATCTTGAGCTTAGTACATTGGGATGATCCACCAAGATCTACAAGTCTCAAGTATAGAGACACTCCTCTTAGTTGCACCCAAAACAATACCCTTAAACTAATATATTAACTAATTGGATTAATATACTAGTATCCTTAAATAATTCTAATAATATGTATTACTACTCTACAAATAATATTTATGATGATATTAGAATAAAGATGAACAATTTTGTAGAGGTTCTCTAACTATTTTAAAGAGATAGAGATATATTAAGAATGATAAGAATTAGAGAGATAGGAAAATAAGAACAACTTCTTGTCCTATCAAGGGGGGTGCCGGTTGGGTGTGCTTATAGGGAAGGGAAAATTTTTCTTCTCAAGACTCCCTTTTGTTCTTACCCATAAGTTAGAGTAGGTTCTAGGGTTTGAAGGCATGCTTAAGGTGTAATGATTATGTCCTAAGCATGCAATAAACTAATGATAAAATTATCACCCACTAACCCCTTATACCAACCGTTTTTTATACTTAAAATTGACCTCCATTTTATTTTTGTAATTTGTCATTTGTAATTTGGTGGGTCATGTGTCACACACCATGCCCATATCTATTTTTAATGCATATTTAACCCCTTAAATATCATTTTATAACAAATAAACTACTTGTGACTAATTAACTAGTAATACATGATTACAATTATTAAAATGGGTCATATAAATATAATTTACAACATTTTGCAATTATAAATAATCAATCATTCTTAATTTGATTGTTTCACAAACAATAATGAATTTTAGTAATGAAATCTTTTAATTACTAAAATAAATCTTATTTAATCAAATTACAATAAGATACAAAAATTCTCACTCACAAATGAATTGTTCAAATTTAAGGAATTAATTAACTTGTATCATTATACAATTAATTAATTAATATATTAAGAGAATTGTCCTATAGGTGTAACCTTAAGGGATAAATTTATCACCACTGTCAAACGACAGTAATGTTAAACTCTAGTTAGCTAATCATTACCGATTAATATTGATCAGTTGACTATATAATGAATCATTCCTTACGTATTTCTTACTATGAGATTTAATTATGATGTTTAATCATGTGATCGCACTATTGTTGAGGACACATACTCCAACAATCTCCCACTTGTCCGAGACAAGTGTGCGTCATCAATTCTCTTGTCCTATTACAATCTCCCACTCAATACAAGGTGTCTTGTAGGTCGTACTTGCATTTGATCATATCTTGAGTGGTTTCCTCGATCAGGAGAGTAACTATCTGACCGGAATTATCTACCGTAGATACCTTCCGAGCGTGGCCACGCATTTTCAGTTCACTTCTCCTGAGTGGCCCTGAGATTTTCAACAACCCTGACAAAGGGTTGGACAATTCCTATCGCACTATTCCCTTCGTATAGCCACAGTTCATCATGACCCAAAATACACTCATTTGACTTCAGTTATGACAGTTGTAGAGTATGGTTTTTGTGTAACTCCTTGCACATAAATCCATCTCAATTCTAAATGGTTAGTTTCATATCTTTAGTACTTCCTGAGTACTAACTAATGAACTATGTGGCTATATAGAGACTTCTCTCAAAGATTCGATTTGTAACATCTCGTCATACTCCAAGTATATGAATTTTAAGAATAGCGATACATCTTAGCGTAATAAATTAATCCCGCAACGGAATCATGTGGATTCAATTTCTACATGTTCAAAACCTTTGAACTTGTCAAGATTCTTATTAACATAAGAATATTAACTTTTTGCTAATATCCATCGAACTGGATACCTTAGAGATGTATTATTCTTCTCCTAAGTCTTTCATCATTCACAATGATCAATATGTCCCTTACATATTAGACAAGTAACACCACATTACTCCCACTAAACTTCATCTATAAACAGAACTAATCGACAATTCGAGAAAAGTTTATCACATGATCAAAACATACAATTCAACTCCTTAACTTCTATGTAAAACTTTTCCTTAAGTTTTCATACTACCTTAGGATTATATCTAAATTCAATGAGGCGTTGTTGTTGCGTGCAAAATCCTTTGCCACCAATCAACCAAGCTAAATAAACATTTTCATGTTTATGCTCATTTCGGACTTTTGCGGAGTTGAAACTAGATAAAGCATCTTAATAAGTTACAGGTTTGTTACTTTCAAAAATAACATGACTCTTGTCCACTTTAGATTTCGAAGAAATAATTACTGATTTTGACCAAGAAGGAACATCTTTCAACGTCTTATTGTCAGTTTTTGGCTCTTGAACATTTTTTTCCCACTCTTTCTTTAAGAAATAATCCTATTTTCTTAATAGATAGCATCACGAGCCACAAACTCTTTGTTCTCGTGATCATGTAGGAAGAGAGAGCACATGTTTACTATCAAAATAAGCTACAATTTAGGTACCATGCCTACCATATCTCATATGAAAAGTAGATGATTGCTTTAATCATGTTCTATTTTAGTGGAAAATTTAAATGCTAGACAATTTTATAACAGAAATTACCTCCAACTGTAATGTAAAGATTCAATCATATCATAATGAAAGTGAACTTGCGATACGATATCACACTCTTTTTGGTGTAGATAAAAGTCATCACTTTATTGTTCCCCATTTTAACAAAGTACTAATACTTTGGTTTTATAATCTGTAAGTCTTGATACCTTTTAAACATTCATTGAACTTATTCAAAGAATTTCTCTTCTTAGCTCATTAAGTGGATATCAAGTATCTACCTAATTCGTTGATAAAAGAGATGAAGAAGTAATAATCTTCTGATTGAATTTGTATTCGACAACACACTTCAAAGTGTAATTAGGGCGAATATCTTGCTCTATTCATTATCCTTTTCAAGGAAAAAACATGAATTATCTTGCTTTGAATACAAGATTCGCACATTTCATGAGATTCACAATCAAATGGTGTGGGATACTAGTCAAAACTAGTTTTAATGCGACTTTCAATCAAGAAATGAGAAATAATTTGGGATCACCAACTTGAGTCTTATATAATATATATGATATTTATTTTTAGTTTGAATATAATTAACTTAATTTGTGATGCGTGTATTTTATATAAGGTTTTTATCTCATTTTTACACGCATTTCTTGGTTATTTATGTGGCATCTGGCTACAAATTCCCCCGAATAGTCTACTTTGGTTTGTCTTGTATTATTTACAGGTATGAACCGGAAAGGAGCATAATCAAGCCTAAAACATGTCCCTATGCATGCATTTAGGAGACGAGTTGATGCGGAGCTTGGAAACTACTAATTATGATGCGCAAAGAAGTAAGATAGCTAGGCGAGCAAATGAAGAACTTCAAATTACTAGTGCCTAATTTGAAGAGACATATCTCGAGTTCTACAATTTATTTTCAGGTAATTCCAATTGTAGATGGAAGCTTGTCCTCTTAGCTTTCCAACGCCACCGGAAACGCCCTGTTTGCCCAAGTAACGAAGAAATGGCAGCCATTTGAAGTTCAGTGCGCGAAGCAGGAATTATGCGCTGGAAACTACTCGATCGAGTAGATAGTGTTCGATCGAGAGGTTTAAAGTCCTCGATCGAATAGCCTATTTTAGATAGTGTTCGATCGAGTAGTTTTTCTACTTGATCGAGAGGTTTTGCTATAAATTACTCGATAGAGAGGTTTTAAACCACTCGATCGAGTACTTTTCTATCTGCCGCAAGGTTTTAATTTCGTTTAGGTTAATAATTGTCTTTCCTATATTGGAAAGACGTCATTAGGTCTAAATATCACCATATACATGACTTTTCTGCCTTTTTACTGTTGAACACTTGTTTTCTTTCTATTTTCCGGATCTTAATCTGTAACTCTCTCTTTCCCTTTACTCTCTTTATTTAATGCTTGTTACTTTCTTATCTTTATCTTTCGCTCTTGCCTTACTCATCACTATGTCTAGTTAATTCCTCTGCTAGGATTTAGGGGATTTAATGAACTGTTATTAATTGCTAATCAGGTTACAGATCTTTCGCTTGTTGTTAAGTCTATATTGTTAATCACTGCTCATAACTGTAACTAGCTACTTGAATCGATGCATTTAGCTTAATTAACTTTGGTAAGCCTTGACCTAGACCGGAAGGTTGGAAAGGGTGAGACCCGCAGTGAATAATAAGATGCTTTAGTGAGGGCGGAAGCTAAGCTAATAGTATTTTAGGGCGAATTGAGACCGAAAAGAGATATTCGTTGCCCCTTAGACCGACACATGCGACTGATCTGTACCTTAGCTGCAATTAACTGACATTCATTGATGACCCGACAATCCTAGTTTTCTCTCTCTCTTGCTAATTCTTCATATCTTTAATTCTCTTGCCTTTAATCTTGATTACTTTAGAAAACAAATTACAAAACCCCCATCTTGTGACCTCAGACGGACTAAATTGACAAGTAGATAGTGACCGCCTCCCTATGGAGATCGACCCTACTTACTGCTAGCTTCTGTTAGTGTACTTAGGTTTTATTTTTGGTACAGAAACGACCGTATCAATTTGTATGGTCTCACCATAAACTTAATTGTGGTATGTTAGGGCACAACGCTTGTTTTAATTGTATAATTGAGAAACCCTTTGCGTTTTATACAAAAACTTGAATTACATTCTTATTTAGAGTTGGTGTACATCATGACAATTATTGAGGTACATTTCTAAATACAAAACTCCTATCGAGTTCTACGGAATAGAACGATTCCTATGGAGTTAGTCCACAACCTATGATACGGTTCATTTTCAGAAAGAGATTCTTTGTCGTTACCAATAGTGGTTTAGCGGAGACTCGTGTTACAATCGAATGATATCGTATATGAGTAGGAGTAGTGAAATATAACAACATAAACAACGAAATAGTGGGAAAACTAACATTCGTCGTAATATATGAAGACATTTTAGCATGTTTTAGCATTTATATAATGACCTCCACCCAATTATATAAATGATTCCGAGATCCAAATCCACATTAACTCCGGCACGGGGAAACCGATACATCCCTCATTAATATAACTTGGTGGGTTAACTCTTTAACCGATTCTACACTTAGAACTCTCGGTCGATGAAATTACGTTAAGTTTATCTCTAGCCCCGGAACATAAGACTAGTCTTCATGTCCCGTTGAGTCCAGTCAAATTTCGCGTGTAATAACGTTTTATTACCTCACTTACCGAATGATAAATGAAAGCACCCCGGGAAAACCGAACCTACCTCAAATGTCACGGGGATTCATGGGTCCTACTATTTGGTAAGGCTTAATCTCAATTTTTAATAACGTGAGAGATCGAGTCAATTTATTATCTATCAAATTTAAGTTAACTAAATTTTCGAACTTACGATAATTATAGTTGACACGGTCGAATACTCGATATGATATGCATGTGTTGTTTTTGGCGATTTGGCAATGCATGCAAACATATAAAGGAAAAATGTAAAGCAATAAATAAATTTCCTAGTATGGCCTTCCTAAAATAGAAAATCAAATAATCTATTACAAATTCGGAAACCAACTCCTTTGGTCCCTTGAACTTCATGTGATACGCCTCCCAAGGAAAAGACCGTCTTGACCGGAACTCCTTTCCGAATGGCTCCGTCTTTAGGAAACTCCGGAATTGCAAAATAATAATAAAAATACATGGCTATTCCTATTATACATTTGTAATAAAAATTTAAATCTATTAAATTACAAAACGGTGATGCGAAATCACATCAAAATTACAACCAAATCGATATTCCCTTTCATTACGGGTAATACCAATTAAAAACTAAGACCATACTAAAATAAAATTACATAATTCAAAATTATATAAATAAAATGTGACATTCATCAAAAAAAATGCAGCATTATTATATGATCTAACATGCCAAATTAATGTGCCAAATCGCCCTACTTAAATTTTATATCGTATATAATCTGGTTCAATGGAAATGCGTGATATTAACTTATTAAAATCACAAATCAATACTTAAATCAAATTTAAGCTCAAGTTAATTATTCTAACCTTCTTAGGACTCAAACATTAGTCTTCACTCAATTTTTGACAATAATTCAACTTGGTTTTCTATTATTGCTTATTAAACTTCTCTTAATCATAACAATTATGAAATAATTCCCAATAAATCATAAAAATTTGAAAAACTCGAAATCACAATTTTCTAAATTCTGTAATATTACCAAGATTCCAAAAACTCAATAAAAATTACCCACAAAAAATATTTATAATTTATATCATTAATAAATCGTATAAATCATAACTTTTACCATTTAATTCCAAATTAAATATAAAAATTATGAAAAATCAAAATCAAAATTTTGAACATTCTTAAATAATATCCAAAACCTGGAAATGGCAAAATTTCAACTAAAAATTTCGAATTAATTTTTATGACTAATAAAGTTGCTCTTTTATCGATTTTATCACATAAAAATCAATAAACATACCAAATCAATCAAAATTAATCATAAAACTTTAGATCTGATGTTCATATCAAATATACAACATTAGGAAAAAATTTCATGCCATAAAATTCATTTTAACTATTTTTGCTAAAAATAGTCACTATTTATATCATTTTAACCATTAAAATTATAAATCACGCATAATAAATCACATTTATCTAAAATTTTACATACAATCTGTAAAATATGCATGTGACATCATATTAAAATATCATGGCCTATTTCAAAGTTTAACTATTTTTAGTCATTTAACCTCCATTTATGCCATTTTTATCACATAAAAATCATAAATCATGAAATATTAATCACATTAATACGAAATTTTACATACAATACATAATATACTCATGTGAAGTCATACTAAAAAATCACGGCCATTAGTGAATTTTAACTATTTTTAGTAAATAAAAGTTCATTTTACTCATAAAAATGTAATTATTTCACTAAAAATCATTAAAATAAGCAATAATCATCCATAAATCATCAATATGACCTAAAAACATTACCAGAATGTATAACATGCAAATATTTTCGTGGTTTTATCCTCATAAATCACAAAATATCTAGTTTTAATTAAGTTACATTTAACTCGAAAAAACCAAACCGATTATGCATGCAACACCAAAGCTCTTGATGTCAATTGTTAGGTTCATATACCCATATTGGACTCATATAATCATTTTATAAATTACTCATAATTTATATTTATGTGGATCTAGTTGCATGCATAACAAAATAAGGAGAAAAATGATTTTCTTACATTTCATATGGGCCGAAAAATAGGGCACTGGACTTGGAATCCTTCCAAATCTAGATCTTGAGCTTACTACATCAGGATGATCCTCCAAGATCTTCAAGTCTCAAGTATAGAGACACTCCTCTTAGTTGCACCCAAAACAATACCCTTAAACTAATATATTAACTAATTAGATTAATATACTAGTATCCTTAAATAATTCTAATAATATGTATTACTACTCTAGTAATAATATTTATGATGATATTAGAATAAAGATGAACAATTTTGTAGAGGTTCTCTAACTATTTTAGAGAGATAGAGATATATTAAGAATGATAAGAATTAGAGAGATAGGAAAAATAAGAACAACTTCTTGTCCTATCAAGGGGGGTGCGGTTAGGTGTGCTTATAGGGAAAGGAAAATTTTTCTTCTCAAGACTCCCTTATGTTCTTACCCATAAATTAGAGTAGGTTCTAGGGTTTTAAGGCATGCTTAAGGTGTAATGATTATGTTCTAAGAATGCAATAAACTAATGATAAAATCATCACCCACTAATCCCTTATACCAACCGATTTTTATACTTAAAATGGACCTCCATTTTATTTTTGTAATTTGTCATTTGTAATTTGGTGCGTCATGTGTTACACACCATGCCCATATCTATTTTTAATGCATATTTAACCCCTTAAATATCATTTTATAACAAATAAACTACTTGTGACAAGTTAACTAGTAATACATGATTACAATTATTAAAATGGGTCATATACATATAATTTACAACATTTTGCAATTATAAATAATCAATCATTTTTAATTTGATTGTTTCACAAACAATAATGAATTTTAGTAATGAAATCTAAAATAAATTTTTTTAATCAAATTACAATAAGGTACAAAAATTCTCACTCACAATTGAATTAATCAAATTTAAGGAATTAATTAACTTGTATCATTATACAATTAATTAATTAATCTATTAAGGAAATTGTCCTATAGTTGTGACCTTAAGTGATCAAGTGATCACCACCGTCAAACGACTGTAATGTTAAACTCTAGTTAGCTAATCATTACCAATTAATGTTGATCAGTTGACTATATAATGAATCACCCCTTACGTATTCTTATTATGAGATTTAATTATGATGTTTAATCACGTGATTGCACTATTGTTGAGGACACATACTCCAACAGGGATGGCACCATTTGAGGCACTATATGGGAGAAAATGCAGGAGTCCAGCGTGTTGTGATGCTAGCGCAGAAGCTGTGGTGTTAGGACCACAGATGGTACAAGATATGATTGAGCAAGTACATTTGATTCGACAAAAGATGAAAGCAACTTAGGATCGGCAAAAGTGCTATGCGGATCTACACCGCAGGGATTTTGAGTTCCAAGTGGGCGACAAAGTTCTTTTGAAAGTGTCACTTATGCGTGGCGCTGTGAGGTTTGGCAAAATAAGGAAGTTGAGCCAGAAGTTCATAGGCCGTATGCGATTTTGGATTGGATAGGTGAAGTGGCTTATCGGCTAGCTTTGCCACCTGCTCTTGATCGGGTGCATAATGTGTTCCATGTGTCACAATTTCGAAAGTATGTGAGTGATCCGTCTCATGTGCTTGAGATGGAGAATATTGAGCTCGATGAAGCGCTTACTTATGTGGAAGTGCCAAAAAAAAATATTGGATCGCAAGGTGCGCAAGATAAGAAACGGTAAAACCATCTTGCTTAAGGTGTTATGGTCTAACCATAATGTTGAAGAAGCTACATGGGAGCCGGAGGAAGCAATGAGGGAGCGTTATCCACATCATTTTGATCAGGTATGCTTGGTTATGAGAATGTAACCTTATTCTTTTAAGGGGGGTAGGAAAGGATCGCGCGTGTTTTTGGGATATTAGAAGTCAGTTTTAGTAGTACCTTTGAGTTATCTTTTGTCTTTTGGTTATAGTTTGTTATAGTTTAGGAACTAATTGGTGTTTGTTAGTGTTGCGTCTGGTGGTGTTTATGTTTTTTTATCCAGGTATGAGTTTGAACTTCGAGGACGAAGTTATTTTTAAGGAAGGAAGACTGTAATACTACACTTTTCTGGTCTTTGGGTACTCAGTCGAGTGGGCTGTACTCGACCGAGTAGGTTTGTTGAATATTTTAAGGCAGTCTACTGCCTTGGGTGTACTCGACCGATTTAGGTGACACACGGTCGAGTAGAGCGTACTCGGCCGAGTGTTCGGTCTGGAGACTTTTTATTCGCGGTTTGGTTAAGATGAATTAGGAGTTATAAAATCCTATTATCAGTTCACTAATCCTGATTCTACAAACATAAACATTTCTAAACATCTCCTTAAGCATCTTAATCATCTCCTAAGCAAGTGTGGGTAGATTGTGGAGCGTTTGGAGTTCGTAAGGTCGTGCCTGTCGCGTCATATATCTTTATCATCCTTAATCGATTTGTATTGTCGTTGTTAAGGGATATTTAAACCGTAATCTGGGCGATTAGGGGAAATGGTTATTTTAGGGATGGATCTTGATATTAGTATTGTTTGTGTATATTTGTTAGGTGACAACTTCGTTGAGGAGCAATTCTAATTGTTTATTGTTTGGTTGCCGGATTTTCTAGTCAGGTAGGGTTTCCCTACACTGTATTCTTCTACTTTATGATTGATTATCAATGGTGCGGAATTATTGTGATATTGTGGTATTATTGACATTAATAGTATTGATTGTGAAGCCATTGTCGGGAGATGGTCTTCACCCTCATATTCGCCCCTTGTGGCTCCCGTCACAAGGGGGATGTGCACATTAATGATCTGGGTTCGCTCGCTCCGATGAGCGGAGCTTAGGTGGCAAGGTTGCGGTCTACCACTGGCGGTGTGGGTGCCTATTGCGATGGGTGACCTGGCAGGGTTGTAGGGCTGAGCAAAACCGTATACCCGATACGGTTTTCAAAACCGTATCGGGTATATGGTTTTTAAAATACCATTTTCTGAGTTCCGGATACGATACGGTTTAACCGGGTATACGTTTTTCGGATACCCGGCTAAACTGGATATACGAAATCCGGATACCCAGATACGGTTTTTGCTGTTTTTCTATTAAATGCAATAAAAAAAACTTGAAATCCATGTTTTGCGCGAGCCATGTGATTGTGTGTTTCACATTACTTTCACCCATCATTAATACGTGGGGGAAAAGAGAACCTAATAAACTTGAATCATCATTAAATTCATCTTTTCACACACCGACGTACCTACGCGGCTATGCCTCCACCACCTACCGTCGCTGGAGTATTACGCCGCCGTCACCGAATCATCACGCCGCCTTCTACTCTCTTCCCACGCTGTCGTCTGCCCCTGCGGGAGCTTCACAAGATGCCTCCTTTCTTCCTCTTTTCCATTCTCTTAGTTTACACTTATAAGATTTGATTCTAGTTCAATTTTTAATGTGACTTTGTGTGGCAGAATTAGGGTTGAGGAATTGGGGATTTAATTGTGGAGGAAATGGGGATCTGAAAATTAGGGTTGGGGAATTGGGGTGAGAGAGGAGAGAGGAGTGTAAAGTGTAATGTGATTGTAAAGTGTGCAATGTTTCCGCATTTCGTATGGGATTAGTTTAAGTGTTTTTTTTGTTAAGAATTTATCTCAAATCAGGTCAAAACTGTATATACAGTTCTCATTTTCCCCGACACGGATACAATACGGTTTTTAAAAAACCGTCTATCGTATATACGAAAAACTGTATAACAAGAACCGTGTATCGTATCGTATCAGTATAAAAAACTGTATCGTATTTTTTTGCTCAATCCTACTAGGCTGTGGTTTATTAGACATTCGTATTCGGAAGACGGAGATTGTTTATTGTAGGATTTGTTTGTATTGATTATTATATTTGTAACTCTTGATTTGTTATACAGTTGACTGACCCCTTTGTTGTTTTAAAATCTGCGGTGATCCATGGGGGACGGTGAGCAGGGTGTTTAGCAGGTTTGAATGCTTGAGCTCTTACGGGATGGATGAGACACCGCTGAGTCTAGCTTTTGTTATAACTTCCGCTGTTTTTGTAAACCATAAAATTTCATACCTGCAAATAAATAAAGAGGCACAAATATAATACGGAAAACAAGAGTTTTATTATTGAAAGTTTGAAGGTTACAATTTCCGTAACTCTCGTGATTCCATTCTAAAGGCTAGGGTTTTGATAGTGCTACGAGCGTCTTATTGACTTAATCTCGTAGAGAGATGATGGGGTCGTTTTGTGACTTGTTCCATTTACCTATAATTTGGTAGTAGGATGATGGGGTCATTTGACTTAATCCATCTGCTCTCCTTCTAACCCTATAGACGGAGTTGTATTTATAGTAGGGTAGCTTGGAGGGCAACGTAGAAAGATTTCTAAAATAGTTAAGATATTATCACAATAATTATTGATAATTATCTCTAAAATACTAAAGATATTATTAAATAAATAGATACCAAAAATTTAAAATTTTGGTGTCTACAGATGCCCCCCGAGACTGGTTGTAGAGACATGATGTCGGTTGCAACTCACCTCCTCTACTGAATTTGGATCCCTTGAGAATGGAGATGAAGCGCGAAAATTGTCCCACCGGGCATGCCAATTTGTAAACCATAAAAATTCATACCTGCAATAATAAATAAAGAGGTACAAATATAATACGGAAAATAAGAGTTTTATTATTGAAAGATTGAAGGTTACAATTTCCGTAACTCTCTTGATTCCATTCTAAAGGCTAGGGTTTTGATAGTGCTACGAGGGTCTTATCGACTTAATCTCGTAGGGAGATGATGTGGTCGTTTTGTGACTTGTTCCATTTACCTACAATTTGGTAGCAGGATGATGGAGTCATTTGACTTAATCCATCTGCTCTCCTTCTAACCCTAGAGACGGAGTTGTATTTATAGTAGGGTAGCTTGGAGGGCAACGTAGAAAGATTTCTAAAATATCTAAGATATTATCACAATAATTATTGATAATTATCTCTAAAATACTTAAGATATTATAAAATAAATAGATACCAAAAATGTAAAATTTTGGTGTCTACAGTTTTGCTAGTAGACTTTTTGTATGACAGTTTGATTGTATACACTTTTCATTTGAAGTGGATGGGGGTGTTACAAGTACATACGATGTTTGTGCTTATACGAGTATGGATATCGAAATTTCACCTACCTATTCGTTAATTATTAAAATAAGTAATATTATAATTACTCTTTTTTAAAGTTTTTTTAGATTATTTTCCAAATATAAATCATAATCATAATTTTTTTAATGATAATTTAATATTTTTTTTTGTTTTCAACCAATAACAAGATTATCACAATGCCCCATCACTCCCACGAATTGCGAGGTAAGGGGGTTTGAATGTGCGCAGTGTTACCCTTATGTCAACATTTAATAATATAAAGAGGTTGTTTCCTAATGAACCAAGATGAAAATTGCATCGAGAATTGTATCGAATAACACTGATACTTTATAATAGAAGGAAACACAACCTACTTGACCATTTTGATTTATGCCATCATAATTTTGAACCAATGAGTAATAGAGTCATAAAAGAAATATTCCCTCCTATTCATTTGAATCTTTACCTTTTCTTTTAGTGCAGATTTTTAGGACCTTACATGCATGTGACTTTTATTGTTTTAATCATTCATTTAGATCTAAAAAAACGTATACAACTTGTTGAACATACAAAAATAAAAACGTAAACAACCTGATGAATAGGAGGGAGGATCACATTAATATTATGCATACATGAGTATATAAATAACTAGTTGATAAATGAAGCGAATTTATTCTAAACTTTTACCTAATAGGTAGACAAAACACTATACTTGGGCTGTTGAACATGGTAAATGATACGAATATAATTTAATCTTCTTAAGTCTTTGAAGTGTCTCACAGGGTATAGCCGTATATGCTCTTAGGAGTCATAGACTCAATAGGTTATAATGACACAAGTAAAAAGTTAAATAAAAAGTTGCCTGCAATATTCAAATGAATCTGTTTTTAAAATAATGCTCAAAAATAAAATATTTATCGTTTTGGGTTGGTTTTGAAAGTATTTGTGAAAATGGTATCCACGTAGGCTCGGAAAATTCTGAACTTGGAACACGGGATAAACACGCCATTAGGAATGGCGTGTTTAATGTTTACGGTAAAACTAGAAATTGGAAAAAAAATTATATTAAGGAGAACACGCCGTTTAGAATGGCGTGTCTCTTTCCCTTGCCTTTCTCAATTTCTCTTCACGGTATCCTGCAACTCTTGAATAACATGAAGCATCCAACACCACTACAAAACAACCTCACTCAATTAACGACCCACTCCACCACCTTCACCACAAAGCATGGCACCGACCCAATTATCCAGAATTCGTTTTTTGTCGGTGTAGTGCCCAGGTTTGTTGTTGAAGTGAGCAAAGGGCGGAGGTGATCAATTCGGATCTTGTGGTGCAGAAACAGTAGAGGAGAGCAATCAGTATTGATATCAACGGAGCATGTAATCAATTAATTAAACTAAAACCAGAAAATTGGGGTTTGCACTTTGGAAATAAAACATGAAATCGAGGAGGACGAAGAGAGATTGTGATTCAATCGTATGTTCCAGTGTTAGAACACTTTTGTTGATGATGACATGCCTATTTTAACTATGCTTTAAGATGTTCCATTTCAGGATTTAGCCCACTTTCCCAATCAAGAATTAATCAATGTGCAAGGTCAAGAAGTGTTGATGAAGCTACCCAAGAATTGTGTTGTAATAAGAGTCACTTATGTAAGGGTAAGAGAGTATGGTACTAAGGCAACATGCAAGCAAGATCAAGTTCAACAACATGATCTTCTTGAGAAACGATAAGCAAGACTGTTGCTTTAGCTCGTGTCACTTGAAAAACTTCTTTGGTTTTAAAAATACTCATATTTCCAAATACAAACTTCTATTTTTGAAATGTTCATTTCTGATATTTGAATTTTATGAAAGGTTGTTTATTAAGAAAAGAATATTTCAATGGTATCTTTCAAAAGGTTTTATCTCAAAGTGGCAATACATTTTATCATGGCTTTTGGAAAGAAGAACTTGTTTCTTTTCAAAATTGTTTCTCTAAAAATGGCTTCACTTGGTTGTCAACCTTGCCTTGACTGATTTTCAAAGGCTTTTTAAAGATAATAACAAAGCATCTTTTCTTCTTTAACCTTTGGAAGAATGCTCTCTTTTATGCAAACTTGGTAAAGTCAAAAAATATTTGTTTTCTATCATATGTCTTGACCTCTAAACCCTAGTTTGCTCCTCTATAAAAGGGACACTCCTCTCCTTCATTTCTCAAGACTTTTCTGAGAATTTCAAAGTGTTTTGCAAAATTATTTTCTAAAGAACTCAAAGCTTTTCTTTCATTTGCAAAATATTTCTAAGTCTTCCAGTGACAACAATCTTCACTACCGTTGCCTTAAGTATTGCATTCTCTTACCTAAAATCGTTTGATCAATAAGTTGTCCTTATCAATTCTTTCATAGAATCAGTTTGAGGAAACTTGGTCTTGTAAACAGTCTAGTTAGAGTATTGAGTTCCTAGACGCAGTAGTCTTAGAACTCGTGTTGCAACCGGAGTAGGTTGTTGGTCTTTTTATTATAAGTGTCTTAAGTAGTCGAAGTAAATCACTTCACTTATTAATAAAAAAAAGATTGGACGTAGACTCTTAGAGTGTTGATCGAACCAATTCAAAAACATTGTGTTGATCTCTCGTTGCTTTTATTTTCGCTGCATTTATCATATTCGTACTTCATTTACGTTTTTCTTTAACAATGGTTCTGGATACTGTTGCTTTTAGTCAGTAGCCTTAACCTCTTGTGCTAAGACAAACAAGCAACAGTCAAATCAACCATTGCTTTTGGTCAGTAGCCTTAACCTCTTCTTAGTAACTCTTAACACGTCATTGACAATAGCGTGTTTAGTGCATATTTCAGGTTTGAAAAACCCGAGCCTACATGGACACCATTTTGACAAATACTTTCAAAATCAACCCAAAACGATAAATATTTTATTTTTAAGTATTATTTTAAAACCGGATTCTAGCAGGTATGCATGTATTTTTTTTTAAAAAAAAATCTTGCAGGTATATACTCCCTCCAATTCGCCATATTCTTCCCTATTTCCTAAAACGGTTATTCAGGTTTTCTTCCCCTTTCTATTTTTGGTAACTTTTTACTCTTATTTTATTCATACCTCTCTCCTATTACCCCACCCACCCAACTCTTTTAATCCTATTTTATTCCTTACTTTAATATTTGTGGCCCACAATTCATTATTTAACTCTTAATTATTCATCCCTCTCTCCTATCACCAAACCCCACCCAACTTTTTATCAATATAATACTCCATTTCTTAATTCTTGTGCCCAAACTAAAGAGGAAGAAAATAGAGGATTGGAGGGAGTATATGTTTGCGATCATATGGAGATGCTGTTAGGAACTCCCATACAAGTGACACCAGGTGGGGACACTGGCTTCAACAACTCATAAGGCACAACACCAGCTCCATTTCTGTTCTTCAACTTCTCATTATTGTTCCTCTCATCAATAATCCCTTCTAACTCCTTTAGTCTCCCACTAAATTTCTCAAAAGCCGCCTTAATCGCGCCTTCTTCTTCAAATGCGGGTTCCATGTTCTCCCCTATATACTCCTCATCTGGAGAATGAGTCGAAAGCACATCCGATATCATCATAACCCGTGTTGCTTGTATTTGAGAAGGGAAGCATTTAAGAAGTGTTGCCTCTGGTTTCTCAGAGAACAATTTCCATTCTTCTTCAGTGGGATCTTCTGTAGGCACATTCGTTCTAGTTAAGGTTGGTCTGTTAGGGAAATACCCTCCGTAACCATATTGTCCAAAATTAACTGTGGCATGATGTCCCGAAGTCACCCAAATCATGGTGGTAGTGATATGAATAAGGTCTTGTGTGGTCTTGAGATTAGGCCACCATGGTTTGTCCTTCTTGTCACCGTGACCTACTGTTCTTATCTCCGTCCACCATGCTTGGAGCTCATTGTCAGATTCCACTAGGCTTGATTTAGGGTAATAATGATTTGACATAATCTGTCACCCATTGCTTAAGGATGTCCCATAAGACTAGCCCATCATTCGCGAATGGATAGTCCTCTATGTGTAGCTTTAGTCCATGTGGAGCTGTTGGATCTTCAACCGCCATTCCTCTAGTCCCATGACATAAAATTGTTAAGTTAATCTCTCTTCGTACAAATAATGAGTTTCGAAAGTTGAGGTGGAGACAAGAAAGACAGTTTAATTTACCTGCTAATAAGGTCAGCTGGCAAAGCTTCATGATCAAATCTCCACTCGGAACCATAGATCACAGAACTCAGCTCAAGCGCGTACTTCCCAAATGAAAAGGAGCTCTCAATGATACCACCTGCATTAACTAATGCTTCTCGAGCAAGCGCATTGATTTCCATGGTGTACCGAAAGTGAGGATGCAACAGCCTATAGATTGGATGCATTGCACTCAATTGTCTATTTGTTGCAATTATGTATGGTTCCGTGCAGCAATGGGTTCTTAGCCTACAATAATACATATGTTCAGTCTATTTGTTGCAAGTTTCCCAATATAGAAAGATAAACAATTGAATGAGACATCCAAATATGGAATAGGTAAACAAATGTCTGGAACAGAAGAGTAATAATTATACTAGTGAGAGATGAGTTGATGGTATCCGGCATCATGGGCAAGGACATGAGCTTTAGCAAGCCTCCAAAGCCAGCATGACGTAGCGTCCCAATTGGGAGTAAAAGCTTGCTTCCATTGCAGTTTTCCATCGCTTGGTGGTCGCGTTAGCTTGATGGCCAAAGGTCGTAGAGTTTGATCCTCGCTAAGGATGAACAAGGTACGCGACCCATACAAAGTTGTGCCTTTAAGCTCCCTCACTTTGTTTACATAAGGTAAAAATGCATCATGGTAGTCTAGCATAAACAACTTCTTTTGTTTCAATGCCTACACTTAATGAAAATGTAAATTTTGCTCAGATTGAATTATTAAATAGAAATCAAATAATATATATACTCCCTCCGACTCAACAGATTCTTTACGCTTTTATTCATTTGTAAGGAATATTTCAATAAAATGTTAAGAATCTGCTAAGTTGGAGGTAGTAATCAGTATGAGTTAGTTGTATATGATTGATTCAACCTCATCCACAGTCATGTAACCTAAGATCGCCTTCTCTACCAACTCCGTTGTAATAGCGGATTCTGGAGGGCCATAAATGCTCGCATCCAATTTACTCTTCAGGGGCCATTCCTGCAAAACTAGTCTTGGTTATACCTAAATGTTCATTGTTAAGAACATAATTTGTGTCGACCGCAATTTCAAATTCTAGTGTGCAAAGTTGTACATATCATGCCATCATACCGTGACTAACTTGATGCTATACGGATTTAGACCAGCAAGCGTTTGACGCGAAAACTCCTCATCACTAAACCAAGAAAATCTATTCCCTGGAAATTAACGAATCGAAATAAGTCAGGAAATTACCGACGGACTGAGTTTTCGAGATTGGACTTAAAATTTGCTTGACCTTGTGGCTTAATATATGAGAACTTAGCATTTCAGTTCAGTTCAGTTTTATTCAGCTTGGTTCGGTTTAGTTCAACTTCATTCATTAGTTCATTTCAGTTCAGTTCAACTTTTTTCAACTTTTTTCAGCCGAACCGAATAGGTCCTTAGCCTGACATGTTAAAATTCTCATAAGGTAGTTGCATTATTTATGGATAAGAATCTTACGATCAAAGATAGCGGGAGGCTCGAATCGAAGAACATGCTCTTCAATGTCATGGATGGCTTTGACAAGTCTTGGCAAAACAGAAGTGAGAAGGCCATGTTGTTGGAGATCAGGTAGGCTAATTCCTTGATTGTAAAGTGAATCGACAGCGGTGAAATGTGGAAAGCCAAGTTGAGGATCAAGAATGAAAGTCTCGAGTGATGGTATGACAGTATGTAGGGCGGAGTAAACCGTCTTGGCTGAAAATGTTGTCCTCTTAATTTCCGAAAATTGTTCGTCTCTTGGTACATACACAGAAATACTCCTTGTTTCTGACGAAGGATCTGTGATATAATTAATACTAATTTAGACCCCGTGCAATGCATGCTATGGTACTCTTATAGAAAGCAAAAGTAATATGGTATGGTACCTGCGGTTGAACGAGGACGGCCAGTTCTACGTCTAGGATAAGGAAGGTCCGGACCACCCAAGACGGGTCTAGCCAAGTCAGCATCTTTGTCCGGTTCTCCAAGGTCATTGTAAGTGTCATAGTCATATACTCTTTCAAAGGACTTGCGTTCTCCTTCCCCATCACCTCTCATATTCTTCAGTTCGTTGTCCCTCATTCTTTTTAATCCGCTTGGAGTTTGTGACGGTAAGTATGACTGGTGCATCATGCATTGGACCACATGTGTAACCATCATTATAATTTTCATACAGACGTGATTCTTTTTCCAAGTATAAGATGTACTCATGTACTCATCACTGTCATGACTTTCATTCACAATGATCTTCTGCATTGCTTATACGCAGTCTCTAATGCATACTTTTGAACATGATTTTCGCCATTTATAGATAAATTTACAACTTTTACTATTTATGGTCACAGCGTCACGCCGTCACAGTTTTAGAACTTTGACCTCTAAAAAAGTAATGTATAAATCTTTAAGAAGGGGAGGGATTAATGTTAGTGAACATAAAATTGATCTCGGAATTCCAATTATCAGTTTAAGCTTTTGGTTGAGATGTTATCTTTACATAGTATGAAAGCCTAAAGTGGAATATTAAGCACTAGGTAGGAGGAAGCCTAATAATAAAAGAGAAAGGCAGTTAACCTTATTGGGGAAGAAGATCCTTGTATGACTGTATGAGGGAATTGAGATTTGGGGTGCACCCAAGAATTACAAGTAAAACGAAGAGGACCAAGAATGAAGCCATGAATGAGTATTTGGGTGACGTACATCTCTTTGTGATGTTCATTTTCGATAACCACTGCGCCCACCTCTCCAAAGTACGCCGGTACCTTAAATTCCGCCTCATATTTCACCACGCCCTCCTCGTTCTTCGTCCGATGTGCGTATGCTTTTATTGTTGCCTTTTCCTTTCCCACCTCTTCCCATTATTGTTATATATGTCCACACATGTAATCACGTTAGTTGAATTCGCCACAACTTTAAGTTAAAATAACTGTGATAAATTTATACATAGATCACTGACGGAGCCAGGATTTGAGCTTAGGAGCGAAAATTTTTAGGGGCGAATAAGTAATAATATAAGGTACACTCGAAAAAAAATCGAAAAATTTAACTAAAAACTACGAAAATCTCAACCGTCAAAGGGGCGACGGCCCCTACTAGCCCCCCAGCATGGGATTAAGTCACATTCATGAAGAGGAGAGCGAGTTCTAGCTTAGCCTGTATTATTTTATTTTTCATTTTAACCAAGATAGAGTCTACTTTATATTATAAAGGAAAATGAGATAGTATCGCTGTGTCGGTAGTAGTTATTTTCAGTGCCACCCGGATTATTTTAGTAAATTACCTATCATTTTAATTTCCCTCTTAACTTTCAATTTTCATAATGTTCCAGAGATTGAATTGAAAACTCAATAGTTAATACTCCCTCTGTTTTTCTATATATGTCTTTCTCACATTTCGAGACACACACTTCTCTCTGTAATATCTCTCAAACTATATGCTTAAATATAGTAATATGTATACTCATATAAAAGAGTTTTTTATAAGTAATTTAATGGTATAATTTTTATAATTTTTTACCAAATATTTTTTTGTAAATATTAAAGTCAAAGGCTCGTCTCGAAAAAGCAAAACGTCATATATTAAAAAGTGGGAGGAGTACCACATAGATTGAGAAAAATTATCCAAAAGCCATTATTTGTAGCAATTTAACGTGACTATTCACAAACTCAATCCAAATCTTAACAACAATAAAATATTATTATTTTCTCTTTAAAATTCGATTCAAATTCTTTTATTTCTTCCACACTATTCCTCAAACTCGTCAAAATTCTCAATAGTAGTATATGCAGAGTTAGGATTTGAAGTCAGTGGGGGCGAAAAATTTCAGCAAGGGGGAAGTGATTATAGGATAAGGTATGATAGCCTCGGAATAAATCGAAAACTTTTAACTAAATTTTTTGAAATTTTTAAAAGCCAATGGGGCTAGAGCCCCTTCTAACCCCCTCGCTCCACCACTACCTGCCGGGGGATATTGCCGTGGATCTTTTTTCCTTTTTAAGGTGATTACCATGGAACTTCGGTATATGACAAATTGAAGTTTAGCGGAACATACAAGGACTGCCGCAAATTCCATTATTGACCTTAATGGTTTTGGTGCAAAATAAAACCTAAGATTCAACCTTATTTTAAAACTATAATGTCATCTAGGGTGATACTACACGGTGACGCTCTATCGGTCTATCACATGGCGTTGTTTGGTAAACAGCATATTGGCCAAATTTTAGCATATTCAAGGCTTTTAGCATGTTTGACCAATCAATATGCTAATTTTAGTGTTTGGTAAACAAAGATATTGAAAACAAAGATATTTGGGGTCAATATCTTTTTTTACAATATCTTTGCTTACCCCAAAGATATTGGTTAGCATATTGTAAAATAGGAAATTTTTCTCCATTTTACAAAGAAAACTAACAATCTACTAATCGTAATCTGCAATTACCAAACACTCAAATCAATTCTTGCTAATTATAATATGCTAGTCAAACCTTCTGATAAAATCTGCCATTTATAATCTGCTTTTGCAATCTGCTTATGCTGAAATTAATCCGCTATTTACCAAACAGAGCCACAATTTATTTACACCAAAGTTTCAATTGTGGAATTGTGGATGAGAGGAGTAACCCATTGTGAGGCTAAGTCGATCATATTAACAATATTTGTCGTCCAATAACTACAAATGTTCCCCTCCATCTAGGCAGTAAGGATAATTTGTCCCATTTTTGTGTTCCATTTTATGTGCGAAGGGAATAGAAAACAAGCTTATAACAATTTAGTTACCATGTTTAAACATAAACAAAGTATTTTCTTTTATTTATTTAAAAATTTATTTTATTTTGCAAAATATGGGTTCTTATTATAATATGTAAAGTTTATAATTTTGAAGCGTCCTATTCAAACTAACAAAAATCAATTCAAATTACTTTTTTTTTTCCTGCATTATAAACATATCTTTGAATGTTGGACTTAGGTAGTACCAAAATGAACATGAATACATGATATAGCATCCCATTAAAAAATTAGGACACGTGACACATTATAAATTTATTAAAATAAATATATATATATATATATATATATATATATATATATATATATATATAGAGAGAGAGAGAGAGAGAGAGAGAGAGAGAGAGAGAGATTGAATCATGTGAGGCACCCTTCTTAGGGTGAGGCGGCTGGACACCTTCTAAACCGTCAGATTACAAACTATAAATGCCTCAGATGTTGACACGTGTCCCCTTATATAAACCCAACAAATTGCAAATTACCTCTCATGCTCCATCATTTACTCTGTCGCATTTCATCTGTTCACTTTTTCTCTCTTGACTTCGTTTCGCCATTCACTCGATTAAGCCCGCCATTGTCGTTAAGCTTTTCGACCTCCATTATCATCCGTAAGTACACTAACTTGTTCTTCTCTCGTTCCTTGATCTTAATTAATGTCGTACTTACAATTTCTAATTCGTAAGGAATTAATCTCAATTTTATTTGACCTAATTCTTCAATTTCCCCCAATTCCTCTCCTATTTCCTTATAATTTACCGATGATCATCAATTCGTCAATTAATCATGCCATAATTACATAATCCGTAGCAATTCTCGAGACGTTACATCACTCCTCTTTGCAACAATGGTGGTCTGCAAGTGTCGTAAAGTCATTTAATTTCTTTCTCTTATTTTATTATGATTTAATCGGTTTTTCGATTCATTTCGTCTTTTGATTTCATGTTTAATGTCTTTGGATTTTCGATTGTTTGTCTTTAGTGTTGAACACTTGAACATTTCTGATGATCTTGTTGTTTTGGATTATGTTAAGGTCTGATCTTGGAGCGATCTCTGGAAATTTAGGTTTTATTTTCAAAAACTTGTGTTAATCTGTTAGCACCTTTAGATTAAGCTAGTTGGTGAAGAATTCGGCTTAAAAACCATGTTTGATTTAAAGAATGTTGATAGAAGTCTGGTCTGATTTTGAAGCTGCTGTAAAATGGTCATGTTTTAAATGGCATGTTCATGGATACATAGCATATTGTCAATACTTTTCAGCTTAACTGTAGAATCTTAATAAATGGAGATAGGGGTGTCTTGGGATGTTAACATGGAATTTTAAGGCATTTACATATGTAATTTAACATTGGACTAACCCGAATGCGATGAGGTTTTCTACTATACGAAAAGGGCTACACATGCACCGACTCACCGAGCCTTGTTAGTGCTAGTTTGGGTTGAAAAATTCTTATCTACGAGTATAAGTTGTTATTTGTCTACTTTCATATCGGATTTGGCCATTGTCGTCTATTAGCTCAAAAGGTAGAGCAATGTGTTATTGCACATGGTGTGGGTTCGAGCCCCACATAGACGAACATATATAAAGCACTAGTTACACTTTGTAGTAACATTAGTTGTTCTATGTGGTAACAATAATTATCGAACAAAGTGATGCTAGCTAAGAATAACACTAGTTATTTGATAATGTAACATTGTTTCGTATATATAATAACACTGTTTATTTGATAAAGTAACACTTATGTTACATATATTGATAATAGAAGCTAATGTAGGAATTGAACCTACATCCTTTGTGCAATTGCACAAATGCTCTACCAATTGAGCTAATGAGCTAGTTTAGTAGAAACCTGAATATTCCACCAACACACTACGATTGATGTAATGGCCACAATATAAGTTTATAAGTCACCACTTCACCTGAGTATTCGAGTCATATGTTTCTCATGTTATTCCAAAGAGCATGTAGTGTTATTCCAGTAACTTGTCATGTTATCACATAGAGTAACCGTGTTATTCTATTAACTTGTTACGTTATTCCATAGAGCCAAATAATATTCCGTGACACAAAAGCCAGGTATTATAACACAATATCCTATTATGATAACATAGTTATAGTTACGGATTATAAAGCGCGAAAAACCAATTCTATTGATCTGAAGACAAACTAGTTCCGTCGATGACCGTATAAGGCACATTATATGCATTTAAAATCTGAATAAGGTATGAGATTCACAAAATAAGGTCTGAGATTCACCAAATAAGGAAAAGAGCAAAAAAGGTGATTTTAAGACCAAGTTTCACAAAACAAGCTCTAAGATTCACTGAACAAGATCTGAGATTCACAAAACAAAGTCTGAGATTCACCGAATAAAGAAAAGAGCAAAAAGGTGATTTTAACCACTTATGATGACCAAGTTTCACAAAACAAGCCCTAAGATTCACTAAATAAAGTATGAGATTCACAAAATAAGGTCCTGATTCACCAAATAAGGAAAAGAGCAAAAACGTGATTTTAACCACTTATGATGACCAAGTTTCACAAAACAACCTCTAAGATTCACCAACAAGGTCCGAGATTCACAAAACAAAGTCTGAGATTCACCTAATAAAGAAAAGAGCAAAATAGGTTATTTTAACCAATTATGATGATCAAGTTTCACAAAACAAGCCTTAAGATTCACTGAGTAAGATATGAGATTCACAAAATAAGGTCCGAGATTCACCAAATAAGGAAAAGAGCAAAAAACGTGATTTTAACCACTTATGATGACCAAGTTTCACAAAATAAGCTCTAAGATTCACTGAACAAGGTCTGAGATTCACAAAACAAAGTCTGAGATTCACCTAATAAAGAAAAGAGCAAAATAGGTTATTTTAACAACTTATGATGATCAAGTTTCACAAAACAAGCCTTAAGATTCACTGAATAAGGTATGAGATTCACATAATAAGGTATGAGATTCACCAAATAAGGAAAAGAGCAAAAAACGTGATTTTAACCACTTATGATGACCAAGTTTCACAAAACAACCTCTAAGATTCACTGAACAAGGTCTGAGATTCACAAAACAAAGTCTGAGATTCACCTAATAAAGAAAAGAGCAAAATAGGTGATTTTAACCACTTATGATGATCAAGTTTCACAAAACAAGCCTTAAGATTCACTGAATAAGGTATGAGATTCACAAAATAAGGACTGAGATTCACAAAATAAGGCAAAGAACAAAATAGGTGATTCCTAACACCTATAATGACCAAGTTTTAGAAAATTATCTTACATGTTCACAAAACAAGCTATAGGATTCACAACATAAGGACCGAGATTCACAAAATCAGGAGAAGAGCAAAACAGGTTATCTCTTATCACTTATAACAAAATTTAAGAATTTTAGCTTCTAAGTTCACAAATTAAGCTCTAAGATTAACGAATAAGGTCGACATTCACGAGAATAAGGTCTGAGATTCACAAAACAAAGTCTGAGATTCACCTAATAAAGAAAAGAGCAAAATAGGTAAACATGAAAATTTGATAAATTAAAACCAATCGGATTTACTACTTATGTGAGTGTAATTGGTGATTGTGGGTATCTGCACATCCAGGAGTTTATAGTCCAGAATACTGTCGACAGAAGATAATACAATATCATCAGTATCATAACTATATTGCATACCAGTTCACCCATTAATGCATCATGCTTCACTTTTCAGAGCATGTACCAAGTTATAGCAAGAAATTTGGAACAATGACCATAAACATAGCAACAGTACAGATTAAAAAAATTACAAGCCGAGCATGGAGGGCCTTCTTCACATCTGGTCGATTCAAGTAGCTTACGGTCTCATCTTCTATACATACATCAACACTCTCGCCCGACTTTTCGTAATTTAAAGTAAGCTCGTTAGTTATTATACAAATACTCAGGGAAGCACATTTTGAACTGATTTTATGATAGAAAATGTTATACCTCCTGAGGGCATATAATCTTGGATTGAGATAGCACTGAAGATATACAAACGTCAAGAGTGACATCATATTTGTCTATAAACCTGCTTGTTTCGGTCCCAACTTGCCTCATAACTTTGGAGCATATAGGTGATACAGACCCACTGTAATACTCTGTAACATATCGTGAATAATTGCAAGCCTTGGTGAATATGTTGTACGTTGAATCTGATATCAATCCATGAGACCAGAAGTACTCTGCCCTTGAGTTAAAATCTGTAGCTTATTCCAAAACCGGGTTCCATAGCTGCGATACATTAAACCCACGTCAATTACTTTGTAATACTGAAAATCGCTACAATTGATGTAATACTGAAAATCGCTACAATTGAGGCGAGAGGCGATGGCGATTTGGTGGTTGTTGAATTGATGCAATTGGAAAATCGCTACAATTGATCTGAAAATCGTTCAATTGATCAAATTGATCGAAAAAACGTCGGAATTGATCAAATTGATCGAAAAACTCGGAATAGATCAAACGATTGGAAAATCGCTACAATTGATCGGAAAATCGCTGCAATCTACGAACAATTGCTTCAATTGATTAGGTTATGGAGATTGATTTGGGAAAGATGGCTGAGAGGAGTTTTGATGATGAAGAAAGAAGGTTGTTTGTATAGGGTTGGGCGTGTGTTTATTCTAAGCCCAGTAGCGCGCAATATATCACAGTCCACTCAACATGTATCATTTTGGTGAGACCGGCCACCTCGCCATAATGAGGTGCCTCACGAGGATCCGGCCTCTATATATAGAGGCCGGATCCGGTGAGGCACCTCATTATGGCGAGGCGGCCGGTCTCACCAAATTTCTTCATTAGATTGGGGCGGACTGTTAGCGCGCAGTCATTAAATTTGGGTTGAAAATTTGGCCCAAATATTTTATATATTTAAAATAAACACACAAACACAACGACTCAAATATTCTACATCGACAAGCTACAACGATTCATCAATTTTAGCCATCAAACCCAAATATGCTCCATAAACTAATCAATTTTAGCGATTGTCTGTAGATTCCAATTACAGCGATTTGCCGATCAAGCTACAACAAGCTACAACAATAATATCGTGATTTGATCAGTTTCAGAAGATTTTATTTGATTAATTTGAAGGTAATTTCATGTTTTTGATAAAAATTGAATATATTCATATAATTTTGTTAATTCAATAATAAAGTGATGATATAAGGTTAGAATTTGATCAAATTGAGCGATTTAAGTAATTATAACGTTCAAATTGATGCCGATTGCGCGATTTCCTTTACCTAGCGATTTCGTACTAATTATTACATTGGTTTTGACGATTTTGGAGCTCTAATTACTATGGAGATTGTAGATATCACAATGGTTGATGATAATAGTGCTATTGAAACAAGTATTTCTTTTATTGAATCTCTAATTATTGTTTTCTATTTCAGTTTTAATTTGTGAAATTTTGCGGATTATTTGTTTCAATGTTGTGAATCTTGAAGGCGATTTTGTGAATCATAGTGAACTTATATGTGTATTTTGTGAGACTTGGTCATAAGTTGTTAAAATCGCCTATTTTGATATTTCTCTTATCTTGTGAATCTTAGGCTTTGTTTTGTGAATCTTAAAGCTAGATTTGTGAACATAGAAGTTAATCATATGATGCATATATCTTTGTTTAGTTGTGAATCTAGGGCCTGATTTTGTGAAACTTAGACATAATTTTGTGAAACGTAGGACCTGATTTTGTGAAACTAGAAGGTGATTTTGTAGACCTCGTAACACTCCCTCTGTTGTTAAAAGTTTTATGTTTTATGTTTGAGTTGTTGTTAACCTGTGACATGATTAGTGAATATGAGACGTGATTTTGCAGAGCATCCTCATAACACTTTCTCTTCTTCTTGTTTTTTTTTTTGATGGAGGGAGTATATTGTTAATTGGAGTATAGGCCGACATGAAAAGAGGTTGTCTTTAACTTCAAGCGGTGTTATTGATTGGGGAATTTTGTGGTGAATTTTGTAGATGAGACTTTACCAGAGATGGTTGTCGGCGTGTATTCTGATGATCCAGTTGCACAACTCGACTTTACTACTCTATTCCGTAAATTGCTTTCCATAGGTATGGTTTCACTACGTTGTAGTATTCCCTCTGTCCCAGTTAAAACAATTTTTTGTTGTCATAGTGATTTTGAACAAAGGTAAAAGATAATCAATGACTTAAGCGTGTATTATGATGATGCATATTTTTTTTGTAAGAAATATGCGGAATTTCCAAATGTTTTTTTTTGTTAATCAAGTATGAAGTATAATAATTGGTATGTTGGATAGGCGTAGTTTCTTCTGCTGGTATGAATATATCTTATTCTAAAGTGGAAATTGAAAGAAATGGTGTTTAAACTATGATTTTTATCACTTTTGTTGAAAATATGTGTGTTATGTGAGCTTGTTTACATAACATGTTGTTTTTGTTATGCATAAATTATAATGAATGTCTGCTTTGTTGTGATGTCTTGTGTGTTTAGTCGGTTTGGTGTTATTGAATTGGTAACAAATATTTAATTGTTTAAATTGTGATTCCTAGTAGTTAGAAGTTTGGTGTTTGGCATATTTCATAGGGGTTGTTTCCCTCTTCAACACAATGTCTTGATTGAGTGATTGGAGAAGTGTTCGCTTGCTGCCGTTCGTATGCTTAGGTACTTATGTGATTTAATTGGCTTATTAGGTGAATCTGAGACTTTGTTTTGTGAATCTCAGACCTTGTTCAGTGAATCTTAGAGCTTGTTTTGTGAAACTTGGTCATCATAAGTGGTTAAAATCACGTTTTTTACTCTTTTCCTTATTTGGTGAATCTCAAACCTTATTTTGTGAATCTCATACCTTATTCAGTGAATCTTAAGGCTTATTTTGTGAAACTAGATCATCATAAGTGGTTAAAATCACCTATTTTGCTCTTTTCTTTATTTGGTGAATCTCAGACTTTATCTTGTGAATCTCATACCTTATTCAGTGAATCTTAAGGCTTGTTTTGTGAAACTTGATCATCATAAGTGGTTAAAATAACCTATTTTGCTCTTTTCTTTATTAGGTGAATCTGAGACTTTGTTTTGTGAATCTCGGACCTTGTTCGATGAATCTTAGAGCTTGTTTTGTGAAACTTGGTCATCATAAGTGGTTAAAATCACGTTTTTTGCTCTTTTCCTTATTTGGTGAATCTCAAACCTTATTTTGTGAATCTCATACCTTATTCAATAAATCTTAAGGCTTGTTTTGTGAAACTTGATCATCATAAGTGGTTAAAATAACCTATTTTGCTCTTTTCTTTATTAGGTGAATCTCAGACTTTGTTTTGTGAATCTCAGACCTTGTTAAGTGAATCTTAGAGCTTGTTTTGTGAAACTTGGTCATCATAAGTGGTTAAAATCACGTTTTTTGCTCTTTTCCTTATTTGGTGAATCTCAGACCTTATTTTGTGAATCTCAGACCTTGTTCAGTGAATCTGAGGGCTTGTTTTGTGAAACTTGATCATCATAAGTGGTTAAAATCACGTTTTTTGCTTTTTTCCTTATTAGGTGAATCTCAGACTTTGTTTTGTGAATCTCAGACCTTGTTAAGTGAATCTTAGAGCTTGTTTTGTGAAATTTGGTCATCATAAGTGGTTAAAATCACGTTTTTTGCTCTTTTCCTTATTTGGTGAGTCTCAAACCTTATCTTGTGAATCTCATACCTTATTAAGTGAATCTTAAGGCTTGTTTTGTGAAACTTGATCATCATAAGTGGTTAAAATAACCTATTTTGCTCTTTTCTTTATTAGGTGAATCTGAGACTTTGTTTTGTGAATCTCAGACCTTGTTCAGTGAATCTTAGAGCTTGTTTTGTGAAACTTGGTCATCATAAGTGATGAAAACTAGTGGAATGATTTAATTATTGTAAAACCAATAAGCTCAAATGGTAGAGCGTTGTGCAATGCACAAGGTGTGGGTTCGACTCCCATGTTGGTTATTATGTTGGTTATTGACTGCTACTGTTACTTCAAAGCCTAATTGGTATTTCTCTAGTGGACTCTTGGGTTTTGGCCTTTTACATTTATGTTATTGTATTTAAGTTTAATACACTAAATTCTTAAATTAACTAGGCTATATGAGATTCGAACTCATACCTTTGTGCAAGATTTGCACATTGCTCTCCCATTTGAGCTAATAGCCGTTAAGATATATTAGTACATAACAAAGATTAAATAAGGGGAACCTTAAGCTAATAGCTAACAAAGATATACGAGTACATATAGTATGTGCTTTAACAAGATACTTTAATACGACAATCTGCGCATAAAGGTTTCCTTTGGTTATTATCATGAATAACACTTCTCCGCAACTAGCAAACAGTGAAACAATCTTCAAGTTCAGGTAATGTGAAATCAAGTGACAGCTTTTTTTATGGCATATGATTTCTGTCAGATAATTCAAGTCTCACTTACTAGCTAGTAACCAACTACAAGTATTCATTTAGCATCATCAATTGCAAATCACTGGAAATAACAAAGCTAAATGACAAAGACCTATTAATCGACAGATTTTTGGGAACCAACAAACAAAAAATTACGGAATATTTACACAGCAAGAACCCATTACAAGAACATTTCATTATCGGCCAAACAACAAGGAGAATCGATTAAAAGAAAATCCAAAGAAAAGTACCTCAAAAAAGAAAAGAACAAATCCGAAACAATACCTGTGGGCGAGGAGGAAGAACAATGAGAAAGTCTATAATGAAATAACGCCGCAGGTATCGCTTGGCTATTTGAGCGGTATCAATTACAAGTTCACCTCGCCCAAAACCCGAGAAGATGGTGCAATAAATGCGATGACGAATTGAAAAGCCATGTGGATAAGGTAGAAAGCATCAATCATTGTACGCATGGAAGTCGTAGTAGCAGCTAAGCCATAGTCCAAACCAAGACAATCATCCTTCTCAACTATTGGAAGATAGAAGAACAAGGGATCTATAGACACTGCAACAATGCAAGATATGACAAAGAGTTTATTCCAAAAAAGAAGGGATCGATCTTGAGGAACAAATACATTCTTGTCAGAAACTCTAAGATCTTCAGGGAAGACTGCTCGACCAACTCCTGATTTAAGTGATTTACCAAATGTCCTAAGGCCTTCAGATCCCACCCTTCCAAAATGAAGGGATGTGGCCCTAGTTTGGGCTCCATATCTGATTTTTCGGTCCTCAATCTTTGAAAGGAAATCGAGTTGTACTGGGGGTTGCAGATGAGAATGAGTCCATGTTATTGAGCCTGTCATACAATAGGAAGCCATTGAGAGTAATAGTAGTAGTACACAATTTAAAACAAGCTCGAATCGAAAACACACAAAATCAAGTAAATCAGTGAGCAAAATAGAAATAAAAGGGAAGGACCTTACAAAGAAGCGGAGAAATCGACGTCAATTGATTTTATGTGTTCATACGCTGCTCGATTATGATCAAGAACGATTAAAACCTGCATTAAAACAATTAATAAGTAATGAAAGTATAGTGATAACGGCAAAAACGAGATGAGTCAGAGAAGAAAAAATGAAAAGTACCGATGAATTGAAATGAAAACTATTGAATCAACTGAATCGATCATAACGGAAAGGAACATTTGAATAAGAGGAGAAATCGACTTCAATAGATTGCATGTGTTCGTATTGTGCTCGATTATGCTCAGAAACCGATCAAAACCTGCATAAGAACAGCGATAAATTAAGGAATAAATAAGTCGATTGAAAATTAGGGTGAAAAATAAGGAATTATAATGGAGGTGAAAATCTAAGTAAATTGAAATTAAAATGAGGTGATCGAAATTACCTAACTTCGGATGATAACGAGGTCCGAGAAAGTTCATGGTAATGGCGGAACAAGCTCGATGGTAATGGCGTCGAAATCGAGTGAATGGCGAAGACGGAGCTCACTGTATTAGACGACTTGAACAGAGAGAGTGAAGGGAGTAAATGTGACGGAGTAAATGTTTGAAGTTAGGGAAATTTGGAGTTTGTTGGGGCTATATAAGGAGACACGTGTCAACATCTGAGGCACTTGTAGTTGTTTAATCCAATGGTTTAGAAGGTGTCCAGCCGCCTCACCCTAAGAAGGGTGCCTCACATGATTCAATCTCTATATATATATATATATATATATATATATATATATATATATATATATATATATATTTTTTAAATGAATTTTATATTAAATTTTAAAAAGTGAAGGTAAAACTTGACTTTTGACTATGGGGTTGTTTGGTTGATCAAGGAACTTAATTCTCCTAGAAAAATACAATTCATAGGAATTAAGTTCTCTCATCCATTTCGGGTGAATTTCGAAAAAGTGTTTGGTTGTTCATGTAGGAATTAAATTCTAGAAGAATTTCCAATGACCAAGGGGTGAGTAGGTAAGCAACTTCACACATCATGTAGGCATTGGAAGTTCCTGGGAAGTTCTAATTCCTACATTTTTTAAAATTTATGGCAACCAAACAACCCATGTTTTTCAAAATCATGGGATTTTCCAATGCCTGTGTTTTCTAAGTGGCAACCAAACGACCCCTATATATAACTCATTTGCATTTCCCACCCAAACCCATTTCCTAATTAATCTCTTTCGATATCTCATTCTTCGTCTAAAGAACATCACTCACCCTCAATTCAACTCATTTCTCCGTTATAAAACAATGCACACTATTCAACTTAAATTCAGCTTGATTCTATTTGAAAAATGTGTCCAAAGGTATGTTCAAATACCTTCGGCACATGCCCGAGACATGTCCAATTAAATACCATGGACACGTGTTAAATGAAGAAAAATAGATATGGCTTTATAGTTATTCCACATATTTAGGCGTGTGTTCGACGAGTACTATCAGTATCCGATACAGTATCGAATACGGGATGACTAGTTAAGAGAAGTGTCGTGCTACCAAGTATCGGAGTGCATTTTAATAACAAATAAAAATTCATTAAAAATTCTATTAGCTAATGAATATGCAGAGTCTACTGATGAGTAGAGCAAGTAACTAATAAAGTGGCTTATAAAAAATTACAGATTTTTGTTTAAGACTGGTGTACCATTTTAAGATTAAGATTAAGATTAAGATGGTCAAATAGTATTAAAATGTTACTATTCTAGACAAAAGCAAATTATACCGGAAAAAAACAAAAAGATTTGTCTAATAAAATAATATTTAAGGCGTTTTAATTTTAAAGACAAATATCATCATCTGTAAAGGTGACTGATTGATAAAAATTAGAGTAAATTAAAATGATGTAATTGAATTATGATGGTGAGTTGGATCTTACTTGGGTCAAGTTGAGCACTAACAAGGCCCAGTAACAAAGATTTACCAAGTAAATCCGAAATATCATCAAGGCCTCGGGTAAGACCAAGATTTGAGAAAACACCTGCAATAGTAGGTTTTACACTTACTATTGCCTTCAAACTTTTTACACCATCTTTCTCAGCTTCCTCAATAATATTATTACTTGCTGTTATTTCGCTTACACTAATGCCTTTTTCTGAATGTTTTTGTGCCCTAGCAGCAGTTGCGTGCCGCGATTTCCTGCAAATTAATGAACTACTACTACTACTGCTAGTATGTGGCTTAACAACATTCCGGTCACTTTCCCCGTTTATTACCAAGAGCTTGTGTCCGAAACTAATATACGAGTAGTCTTTGTTTATGGTGTAGATGGCGGAGTTTAACATAATTTTTTTTTAGTTAAATATGTGAAATAATATTTAGTAGGGTTGTCTATTTTTATTAAGTTTGTATGTTTGTGTGGATGATAGCAAACTGAAACGTGTCATGATCGGGGAAGTGTTTGTAGTTAAGATAGATCTTGGACGTTGACATGCATTATTACGTAGTGACGGAGTCGGGAATTAAAGTATTATTGAATTCATCAGCGGGGTAACAAAATTTAACGGGGTGAACAGAGTAATGGTACACGGAGAACTCGAAAAAATTGGAAAATTTTAACTACAAATCTTTGTAATTTTCATCCATCCAACGAGTGCCTCTGCTAGCACCCCTATCTCCACCAATCGATTTTATGTGGGCATTGATTCTACCAATACTACAGCTATACTGCATGTTTAATTCGTTTGTTTGAGCTATGCATGCCAGCCATTTTAATTTGTCTTGTGGAGCACGAGTTTTATTATCCGTGGGGACCTTCCTCACCTCCTATGTAGGGTATTCTACCAAACCTATTAGCTAGTCTAGCTCAAGATAAATAATATTTATTTTAATGGTAAAATAAATTTAAATACTACCATTTAATAATAATAATAAGATAAAGAGTAAATTATCAATTACACCCACGCTTAATTCACTTTTTTAAACTAACTCCTACGTCAATTTTTTTTAATAATTTACCCCCAAATTATTTGCTCAGGTTACATTTTGCACTCTTTACCATTTTCAGGCAAAAAATAAATAAAGAATTGACAATTTTGCCCCCGCGTCTTGCTTTCTCTTTCTCTATACAACTTTTAAACAAATAATTGATCATTTCCAAACGTCTTGCTTCTTGCTTTTTCTTTCTCTTCTTTCCACCTCATTTTATGGGGTTCTTTATCTAATTTCCCCAAAAAATTTCCACCAAAAATTTTCCCCAAATCTCCGTCATAATCAAACAATTGATGAAGATGAAGAACCAATCAAAATCCTAATTGATCCATTCACTAAAGAACAATTAATCATGATTGTTGCGGATCGAAATGCGGTCTGGAGCGAAGAAGCCGTTGAAGGAGCCGCAAAGGACGATATCGGGTCGAACTGCGTCGTGTCGACTTGTTTGCGGTTGGGCCCGTGGTCGGGAGTAGTGGGCGTGGCCGGGTTTGTTGACGTCGATTGGGGTTTGGGCATTTAAGTATACATACACAGAGAAGAGAATGAAAGAGATGGGAAAGAGGGGAAACAAGTCAACAACCTACTTAATAAAAGAATAAGGGTAAAATCGTCATATTTAAACAAAAAAATTGAATTTTGACGGAAAATTGGCCTGAAAATAGAATTGAGTGCAAAATGTAACCTGAGCAAATAATTTGGGGGTAAATTATTAAAAAAAATTA
Source organism: Silene latifolia (assembly GCF_048544455.1). Classification (NCBI taxonomy): domain Eukaryota; kingdom Viridiplantae; phylum Streptophyta; class Magnoliopsida; order Caryophyllales; family Caryophyllaceae; genus Silene; species Silene latifolia. The sequence continues at coordinate 26,131,217 of NC_133533.1, read as the reverse complement.
ACGTGAGAGTTAGTTTAAAAAAGTGGATTAAGCGTGGGTGTAATTGATAATTTACTCTAAGATAAAATTCTAGCTATTATCTAGACAACTAAGGGATATAGAACTTGTTTGCCTTATAGGGCCATTTGACAAACTTGTTGAATGTTTTGGGGCTTATTTCAAACTAATTTGGACCAATGGGCATGTCAACATTTTTTTACCTAATTCTAACTAAATTCTCTATGTCAAGGAGCGGCTTTAACCATTTTCATTGCAAAAAAAGGAGTTGTGTACTCTGCTTTAGATGACTTTATTTAATTAAAAGGTAAACCGTTGGTTGAAGACTTGATGTAGCGGCTTTACCCTCTTATACTTAGGCGGAATGAGTATTTCAAGTAGCGGCTTATTTCAAATCAGGAAAAAAATAAAAATTATTGAGGTGAACCCATTTGTCCAAAGTAATTTGAAACATGGCCATGATGACGATTAATTTGTGAAATAGCCTTATAAGGCCAAAAAGTTCCATTATATACACCTGTTTAGATCCATTTTCCCCGTTGTTGGCTCACAACTCCTTTTTTTCTCCCTCTCTTAAAAAATCCTAATTAAAAACCCAATCTTGAAGCTGTTGCAACTCCCTTCCGCCCACCGTCCCTCTTGAGTCTCACGCGATCGTCGGAGATGAGGTCGTTTTCAAAGCTTTATCTTCGGCGACCTCTCACTCTTCTCTAATTAAACTCGATTACCCGGTTCCATTCACCCATTACCATTTCACTGCTTTCCAATGTTCCCTTCATGGTTCGATCAGTTTTCAATCTTGACTATGGTTTGTCAAAACGGTTCACCATCCTCTTCTTCGTTCATCCTTTTAGCAGTTATGGCCGTGGTTGGTCTTGTATGCGTCCTGGTGGGTGTTCCCTTTTCCCAGGCATGGCTTCCTCTTTACCTTTGTCTTAATCGTGTGTATATGTCCGAGTTTGATTTTGTCGTCGGAGGTGGCTGTTTGGCTTTCGTTGGTGGACTTTGTTTGTGTTTGACGTTTTCTTGTCCGAGGTTGGTGTTGAAGGGAACTTTGGGTGGTGCTGCTGGTAGTTTGAGTGTAGGATTGTGTGTTGGTAGTTTGGCTTTAATTACTAGAGGAGTGGGAGTTGGGTGGGCTTAGGATGGGATTAAACGGTGTTGATGGTTTGGGTCAGGTGCGGTGGTTTTTCCGAAAACACTTGTTCGATAGTTCTTGTTTTATAAGTTTTTATCACTGGTTTACTAATTTTCAAAAGGGTCCTGATTTTCGCATTACACATTTTACTCATTTCAGTACACTATTGACAATTATACCCCTCACATCATTTTTCCCTCATTTTCTCTCTCTAATTTCTCCCTGGTATATTCTCTCTAACTCCACACCTCCATTTTCTTTTAATTTCACATCACCCTATTTACGACTACTCATGACCACGTTGGGAGCGGGGTTCGTCGACCTAGTGGGCGGTCGAAGGTGGCTCGCCGGCGGTTGGTAGGTGGGTTAGGGTGTTGTAGTGGGGTTCAACGGTTGGTTGCACTGGTCGCCGGCGGTGAGGCACATGGCCGGCCGACCACACCCCCTCGGAGCAGTGGTGGGTTGGCAGTGGGTGAGGAGCCGCCGGTGGGGTAGCCGTGGTATGTGGATCAGGAAGTTGGCTTGGTGGTGGAATTCAATTGATTTACTGTACTACTTTGATTTACTATACGTCTATACATAAATCTACAATGTAAATGAGAGGTTTTTTTTCCTTTTTAATGTAGTACCTAAACAGTACTCAACGTTGTACACTTAGTTTCTGTTGTACTTGCGCATACATTGTCCATTCGTTACCACCGTAAAACAAACAATACCACCATTGAACGACACAGACTGCCACCACACCCTCTGCCTGTCTGCCACCGCCGTTACTATCGTTGCCGGCCTACCACCATCAAACGACACCAGCGGCACAATATGCTAAGCAACCAACAACAAACGCATACACCAATTAGCAATTTATTAATTTTAGACATAGAACCCTAATTAAAAAGGAATAAAAAATACAAGAAAGAGTTAAATAAATTATTCATTTGGGATTTTAACGAATTAAATATCTATTCATTCGAATAATTGTTCATATTTGAGAATTTTGAGGAGGTTGAAGAAGGTTAATATTTTAACAATGGAGAGAATTAGGTTTGATGTGTTTTTTTAGTAGGGGTAGCAAATGAAAAGTTTAGTGTAAAAAGCACTAAAATGAGTAAAAATTGTACTGCGAAAATAAATTCCGTTTTCAAAATATTCTACTCTTAGAAGAGTATTTGCATTAGTAATCAGTACCTCTTAAAGGCTTTATATCTTAACTTTCCGAGTTGGGGTTGTTTTGCGAAAAGGTATGGCTGTCATTTCTATAGATGAAATTTTTCTAAAGCACTTTGTTGTTGCTCCTGGAAATGGTGAGTTCAAGGAGGATGACTAGTTACTTTTTAGTTCTTTCTTACCAATGGAATAAACCCATTTGATTAAGCTTAAATTCCTTAAGGAGAGGGGCAACGACTTCTTTAAGCAAAATCTGTTTGACTCAGTTTTGTTTTTTATGAAATGGCATGTCGACTTTTATGTTTGGTTTTGGAATCTATGGAGGACTATGACGTTGAATCTGTCTTGCAATTAACAATCTATTTAAATTTGAATTTAGCGGCTTGCGCTTGATGCGTGCATTTTATATAGACTTTTTGTACCATATTTGCACGCATCTCTATGCATATTTAGTAGTGTTTAGCTACAAATGTCCCCCGAATTGTCTACTTTGGTTTCTCTTGTATTATTTGCAGGTATGAACCGGAGAAGAGCATAATCAAGCCTAAAACATGTCTCTATGCATGAATTTAGGAGATGAGTCGAGTTGGAGCTTGGAAACTACTAATTGTGATGCGCAAAGAAGTAAGATAGCTAGGCGAGCAAAGGAAGAACTTCAAATTACTAGTACCTACTTTGAAGAGACATATCTCGAGTTCTACAACTGATTTTCAGGTGATTCCAATTGAAGATGAAAGCTTGCCCTCTTAGCTTTCCAATTCAACTGGAAACGCGTTGTTTGCCCAAGTAACGAAGAAATGGAGGCTGTTTAAAGTTCGGTGCGCAAAGCATGAATTGTGCGCTGGAAAGTACTCGATCGAGTACTATCTTGTTCGATCGAGTAGTTATTTTCTTCGATCGAATTCCCTCTTTTTTATAGTGTTCGATCGAGTATCTAAAGTCCTCGATCGAGAGGTTTTAGCTTGGATTTGTTCGATCGAGTGTTATGAAAGTGCTCGATCGAGTAGCTTGCTATGGACACGAGCTCTTTAGCTTAAGTTCGTGTTTTAGGTTTAATAATTGTCTTTCCTATAAATAGGAAAGACGTCATTAGGTTTAACTCTCTCTTTTCTCTCTTCTTTTCTCTCTTTTGAAAACTGGATACTGTGGAAGGCTGCTTTTCTCTCATTTTCGGATCTGAACTTTTGTAATTCCTTCTTCCCTTTTATCCTAGTATTCTTTCTCTTCCTTTCATCTCTTTACTATTCTTTCTATTGCTTTATCTTTCCCTTTTTCTTCACCCATTATTATGTTTAGCTAATTCTCCTGCTAGGATTTAGGTGATTCAATGAGTTGATGTTAGTTGCTAATTAGGTTTGCAGATCTGTTGCTAAAATCTTGTCTTTGTTATTAATCACTGCAATTAACTGTAATTAGCTGCTTGAGTCGACGCAATTTGATAATTAACCCTGGTACACCCTGACCTGGATCGGAAGATTGGAATGGGTAAGACCCGCAGTGAACATTAGGATGCTTTAGTGAGGGCGGAAGCTAAGCTAATAGTGTTTTAGGGTGAATTGAGACCGGAATGAGATATTCGTTGCCCCTTAGACCGATACAAGTGACCGATTTGTGACCTTAGCTGCAATTATCTGACATTCATTGGTACCCGACAATCCTAGTTCTCTCCCTCTATTGTTAATCCCTTTTATTCTTTTCTCTGCTTTAGTTAGTCAGTTTAGATAACAAATCAACAAAACCCCCCAGTTTAATGACATTAGACAGACTGGAATAACAAGTAGATAGTGACCGCCTCCCTGTGGAGATCGACCCTACTTACCGCTGACTTCTGTTAGTAGTACTTAGGTATTTATTTTTGATACTAAAACGACGGTATCAGTGCTAATAAGCTCCATGAGTATGAGGCAGTCATAAACTTCTGCTCTTTGGTTTTGTCGTCCTTCCCTAAAAATGCTAAGGCTCTATTTCGTAGAGCTGTAGCTTGTATGAAGATTAATATGCTCATGGAAGCGCAAACCGATCTAGAAACAAATAATCAATGCTTGAACCTAAGAATAAAAATATCCTTAGAGAAATGAATATTGTCAAGAATCTATGGGCTATTAATCATAACAGTAAAAGAAGTATTGATGACCAGTTGCTATGTGAGGTGGCTAGGGAAGGTAAAAGACCTATCCTTGAATTTGATAATACTGGGGACATCTCAGTAAACGATAACCACTTTCTGACTCTACTGTCAAGGATACCTGCATTTCGGATGATGGTCTTCCTATAAATTTCGAAGAAAATTCTTCTTCTAATATTGATTTGGAACACAATCACAAAGACTCTCAAATGGGTGATAATGAGCATATTCCTAACAACTCGGATCTTGAGTTCTCAAGAAAGGGTGGAGGAAATTCACGACTAAGGATATCCGGACAAGCTTATCAAAAATTCTTCAAGGTAGTAAGGTGAGCTTTTACAATAAAATAGACTTGTCAACTATGACAACTCGGATCCTTAACATCGAGGTCACCAAGGAGCTAGGAATTATAAGAGATCATTATAAGAGAAAGAAGAGGAGGAGACGTTCTAAAAAGCGGAAATTGAAGACGGTGGTGGTAAATGAAGACACGTCTTCTTGTTCAGGTGTCATCAATAGGACTCGTGGTATTAATTCGAGGGAATCCTCTATTGGTGGCGTAAACTTGAGTTCGTCCTCTATTTGTGACAACTTATCTCCTTCTGGTATTCAAATCCTCCAAGGAAACCCTATGGTTGTCGCTCCTAATTCCTGCTTACCCGTTTCTTTGGCGAATGACATGGCCAACACCTCTGTTTGCTTTCAAGCCCATAATGATTCAAATGAATATCAGTCATTCCTTTTTACAACTTGTCCTAAGAAGTGTAAGATTTCTTTGTTTGGTAAACTGTCACGTGCCTCGCCTACACGTAGGCCTTGCAGGTACCCTTCTAATCGTCAAGTGAGTGAGAAAAAGAGAATGACTAACTCCAAGAAGAATAATATCCAAGGGGATGAATCTCCGAGACACAATGTATCTACTAGATCTACAAGTAGGTCTTTCTCCTGTAAATTTCTACGTCCTCGAGGCGTAAGTGTGTCTTGTTACACGTACTCCTCCGAAGCCCAATTGACAAAGAAGAGAAAAGAAGTTTTCGCTTATTTGGCAAGCTCAGATCGTCCCCTCAAGAAGCCTTTTCTATTAGCTATCCCCATTCTTAGTTTAATTTCCTTTTCAAATAATGTAATAATAAAGTCCGACTCGAAGAGTTGGGTAGGTACTGTGTAAGTAAACTTTCTTTATTCCTACCTAAAAAAAAGATCCATTTTACTACTAAAATGTATATTGTCAATTTAAACAACAATTGTGAGAATAATACTAGGAGTAATACTAAGGCCTTATTCTTTCCGGTTTATAACAGATGACCTGAATTGAATGGAGCTTAGCTAAACTAAACTGAATTGAATTGAACTGAATAAAGTGGAGTTGAACTAAACTAAACTTAACTGAATGGACTTGAACTGAACTGAACGGAACTAAGGCCATGTTTTTTCTGGCTTATTTTCAGCTCACTATAGTTCAACTCAGCTCTATTCGATTCGATTCGATTCGATTCCGTTTAGTTTAGTTCATTCACTCACTCGATTCGATTCAGAACACCCCACATACCAAGGTGCCTTACAAAGGACCATCCGAGCATGAGAGACTGTTACCATCTCGGTTGCCCGAGGATAGTATATCAAAGAAACCATTCCGGAAAATTTATTAAAGTATATAAGTTTAAGTTTACAAGTCCAAAACCAAAACAAAACAAGTGTTCACTAATACTAAAAACAAGTGAATCTAAAACAGCTAATCTCGTGACAGCGGAAGCTAGACTCGAAGTGATGACTCCCCATCTCGTCTCCATAGCTAAAGACCATCATCACCCGTCCCAATCAGCTCACCATCCCCGAATAGATCACCACAGATTTTACAAAACAACGGGGTCAGTTCAGTGCATAATCAAAATAAGACAAAGTACGATAAAGATAAACAGCTGTTTCACAATCCACCTCCAACTCCCAATCACATCTCATAACTGACCACACACCAAAGTGTGTAGCCCTGCCAGTGGGGGACCGCAGCCTTGCCCACATAAGCCCCCGCTCATCAACGAGCGATAACCCTGTTCATTAATGTGCACATTCCCTCATGTGGCGGGTTCCACAGAGGGCGAATCAATGGCGTGAAGCCACTCCCGCAAGTGACTCCACTCAGCCGAGGACGCACCTCGCGAACATCATCAACCATCTTAACTCCAACACCCAAACTCCAATACACCAACAATAATCAATCACAATATCAATCGTACAATCAATAACAACACATATCTTAAATCAATTAAATAGTAAACCGAGTAGGGAAACCATACTTTAGCACCAACTGAAATGAGACAATCAAGCAGGCTAAAATGGCTCCTCTACGAAGTCTCCACCTAACAACAATCATACAATATAATTGAATCACAAACATGCACAACAACCCCTTTCCCCCAAATCATAAAACTAAGGCAAAACCCTAAGAGACAAATTGACAAAACTTATAAAACTAGAGGCTTACTGATACAATCGACGCAAGAGAAGAATGAACAAGACTCACGAGCAATCCACGAACTTGAGAGAGATTAGAGATGATTAGAGTTACGTTGAGGGTTTAGGTTTTGGTAAAAAGTGATTATGAAACTGTAAATTCCGTTTTTATAACTCTAATCCTCTCTAAATCAAACCGTGGAAATAAACACCGTCAGACCGGATACTCGATTGAGTATAGAGTATACTCGGCCGAGTATCCCTTACTCGGTCGAGTATTATCATACTCGGCCGAGTATTCCTGGACAGTGGCCTGACCAGAAACACACGACGCATTACTCGGCCGAGTAAGCCATATTCGGCCGAGTAACAGACTTAGAAAACCGTAGTATTACAGTCTTCCCTCCTTAAAAAGAACTTCGTCCCCGAAGTTCAAACCAAACCTATAAAATATGAACAACTAACACTAACTCAACCAATCATGCTTACTTCCACAACACGGCTCACGATATCGTCTCAACTAGAGCATAGCCTCTCGATACTAACTCCATAATACTATTGAATACCATAAACATAAGTGTTGCCAACTCTATCTTACTTCCATAATGCTCACTAGCAAACTCAATGCCAAGACAATCCACCAAACAAGATCAACCACTAAAACGGAATGTTACATTCTACCACCATTAGAACAAACTTCGTACTCGAAGTTTACTCATACACATAAACATCATCACCCAATCCGTCAACACTATCGAAGTTTACTCACCCTCATAAACATCATACCACTATAAGCACTGCCATTACCTGTAATAAAATCAACCACAACATAAACCCATCATGTATTCTATACCAACACTCAAACTTCCAATTATACTACAAAATGTACAACCATCAAACTCAATCCATCAACATCATCACCCAATCCATCAACACTATCGAAGTTTACTCACCCTCATAAATATCATACTACTACAAGCACTGCCATTACCTGTAATAAAATCAACCACAACACAAACCCATCCTGTATTACACCAAAACTCAAACTTCGAATTATACTACAATATGTACAACCATCATTCTAAAACGGAATGTAACATTCTACCACCCTTAGAACAAACTTTATCCTCAAAGTTTACTCATACACATAAACATCATCACCCAATCTATCAACACTATCGAAGTTTACTCACCCTCATAAACATCATACTACTACAAGCACTGCCATTACCTGTAATAAAATCAACCACAACACAAACCCATCCTGTATTCTACACCAACACTCAAACTTCCAATTATACTACAACATGTACAACCATCAAACTCTCTTTGTCGCATCCTACTCCTCTTAAGATAAATGTTACATCCTCGTAACTCACTAATACTAGATCCTTAGCTATATCTTCTTATTATCTTTATCACCACCGCATGTCACTGATAACCGCCTATAGCCTCAACACCTACCTACATCCGTTCATATATCCAAGGCTCTCTTACTCTAGCCATTCTCATACCTTAATTTATTCGGCACACCATCTAACCTATACCACAAAATCCTTAGCATAACCATTATCGCAAAACGACATACTTCTTTAAACATGCACTTATCTCCACAATCATAATTCTCCACAATTGTTATACACACTCACACTAGATCCTCAAGCTCTCCTGTTTATTACCGTAAAACTCATCCATAACTTAACATAATACTAGTTCCCAACACCTTATACTCACTGTCCTAATAAAGATTACAAACCATTTACCGCTTCCAGCTCAGCACACACACACATTTCACAAAACTCGTGCCACAACTATGTCAACCAATGTCTCAACTAAACGAGATCGAAAGTTCTCTAACAACCTCTCCCAATTGTGTCCCATTAACAGAATATCATTATACCATGACAACAACGGAAACATACGCAACTTTCTTCCACATCATACTATACCCTCACTCCCAAGCTGAAACTGGTAAGAAACATTAATAAACAAAACAACAATCTATATGCCCAGACCGACACTGACAGGGAACAACAGTAAACAAAACAACAATCTATATAACTGATATTTACTTTTAAAAGTTCGTCTCATCAATATCCCCTCTACTCCACAACAACCGATGACGGCAGCGCAACACCGCCACCAACACGAAGTACCGTGCCCGGTTCGCCACCCGAGGCACAACAACCACATTGATAGTCGTCGCAACTTATACAATCCCATAAACACTGACTCAGTACAACTTCCTTGACCAGAAGACTTCCTTAAAACCGCTTTACTAGATCACAACGCAACATATTACATGGAATCACAGATAACAACCTTATGAATATTATCCATACCATTACTCATGAGGCCGGAATCTCACACTATCACTTGCAGATATCATACATACACATACAAGTATAACATATGACGCGGAACACTCATATAATGACTCATAACTATCATACCATACCATTACTCGTGAGGTCAGAACCTCACACAAATATTTACACACATCATGGACCCATAATCGAATCTAACTAGCCAATCTTGATCACGTAAGTTACCACTTGATAATGGATATCTCTCACCCGACTTAACTCAGATGCCCTTCATATCATATCCTCCCATCCGCACAATTATCACCACTCGACAGACGTACCCATATCATAAATACCCAACTACTAGCAAGCCCCTCATATATCCACATCTTATACTCCCTCACAACCATACATACCAATCAGGCCTCCACAAAATCAACCTCTTTAGAACGGCTAACTTCCCTATTTAACATCATTCTTAACTACTAGTAACAACAGTACGACACCACCATTTTTCACGTAATTACTCTCTTACCATCACCTCTAAATATAACGATTCATTCCCTCTTTTTGGTTATCATCTCAAATAACGAACATCAAATCCATCAACAAAATTTACCTCAACATTCTTTCCAATTTTATCCTTAATTGTATCGTCACCTAACTCTCCACCAAAATCTCATATCGTCCAAACACTCCACCAGCCTCTCACTACCTTAATACCTCGAAACTCATGTCTAACATGTCGTCCAGAACTCCTATAGAACCATTCACTCACACCCTCCCATGATGCTATCGTACATTTCCATGATTCCTTACTTTCATGTTCCATAACTTTACTCAATAATACCAATTAACAATTCATCTCCTTCCTTCTTCTACCTAACTCTTTAGTAATCCGATTACCTTCTTGTTGCTCCACAACTCAAATTCCATTAATTCATATTAATATCTTCTCATTCTTTCTTATCACTGATCCTCTCCCATCATACTACTAACTCACACTTGTCACCATCAAGTCCACACATTCGGGACTTTGCCCCTCTTTTGCACCCAAAAAAACCATCAAGTCCACACAACTAACGGTTACTCTTTAATTAGTTGTATTTCCCTTTCGTATCCCTAGAAACCCAAAAATTCACCTCATACCGTTAATTGCCCAAAGAATTACACACCAGGCTCACCTCTTGATAATCCAAATTCCCAAACTCAGTCACTATCTACAAATCCACGTCGCGACATAACTCCATCTAATTTCACTATATACCACACTTCTCCATCCCTCTACAATGACCTTTCATTACATATATTCTTAACCAACACAATCCTAACCATCTCCCTCCATAAATTTTCAATCTTTCATTCTCACGTTTCTTTACACTTATATCACCCTTGCCCATATACACTTACTTTTATATTACTCAAACACGCGACTACATCACTCACCATATCTCACAAAACATACTCCTTGCCTCGATTAGCTCATCAATCTTCCCTTTCTTTTTCCATCATCCATCACAACCACATATAACTCATGTCCTCCCTACCCAAGACATATCCCTCATAAGCCGGCATTTCCCACATCATAGCATCTGGTAACTTACGTATCAAGACCGTCACATATATAAAATAATGCTTTAAGACCCAAAACATACGTGTGCACATAACGTACGACTCAAAATATATGTAAGAACATAGCCGCCGACTCAAAACAACCGCCCAAAGAGGTACTAGGTCGAGTGCATGACGTACTCGGCCGAGTACAGAACACTCGATCGAGTAATGAGATTACTCGGCCGAGTTCACGACTCCAGAAGCTGAACAAAATTATCGCAGAAAGATTACTCGGCCGAATATGGGTTACTCGGTCGAGTATGAAAGTTACTCGGCCGAGTAGGGCCTACTCGCTCGAGTACCGCAAGACAGATTCTCGAACGCGTCCGTTTTTAAAATACATATACCTCACTCATTTACTTGGTCATTTTGGGCGTGTGACTTACCGTTAGAATGGTAAGACGACAAACTATCACCTCAAAATGAAATTACAGCAATATCATTTCTAGAACTCGACTTATGACAGTTTAAAGACAGCCCTTCCATAATCGGTTTTCATACAAATCAATTTTTCTTAACAAAACAATTTGAACATGAATAAGGCAAACAATAACAACTCAATACTTCTAAAATCAGTACATAGGTAAACTTTTATCATACCCATATATAAATTAAACACCACATTCATATATATAGACGCATCACCTTAATCACATGCTACTACCAACAAACCAAACATTAACATCATCATGATCATACAGACATACCCCACATCACATTACATATACTCCAATCACTTCCATTAAAACCAAAAACATATACTTCATCCAACATACACTTCAAGGCATACAATAGATAACGATCCCTTGACACCCCGTCGTAACCGGCTCAAAGTTGTAAGGGCCTCAATGCGACTTCGGGACGTCTCCCAAGTCTTTGCGGTAGCTCCAAACAACTCTCCCCAGGTTCATTTTATTTAGACTCCCTATGTTCATTAGGTTCATTAGTTTTAGGTTCCAAAATTGTCGCTCTGATACCACTTTGTAACACCCTCACATACCAAGGTGCTTTACCAAGGACCACCCGAGCATGAGAGACTGTTACCATCTCGGTTGCCCGAGGATAGTATATAAAAAGAAACCATTCCACAACATTTATTAAAGTATATAAGTTTAAGTTTACAAGTCAAAAACCAAAACAAAACAAGTGTTCACTAAAACTCAAAACAACTGAATCTAAAACAGCTAATCTCGTGACAGCGGAAGCTAGACTCGAAGTGATGACTCCCCATCTCGTCCCCATAGATAAAGACCATCATCACCTGTCACAATCTGCTCACCATCCCCGATCACCATAGATTTTACAAAAAACTAACGGGGTCAGTTCACTGCATAATCAAAATAAGACAAAGTACGATAAAGATAAACAGCTGTTTCACAATCCACCTCCAACTCCCAATCACATCTCATAACTGACTACACACCAAAGTGTGTAGCCCTTCCAGTGGGGGACCGCAGCCTTGCCCACCTAAGCCCCCATTCATCAACGAGCGATAACCCTGTTCATTAATGTGTACATCTCCTCCTGTGGCGGGTTCCACAGACGGCGAATCAAGGGCGTGAAGCCACTCCCGCAAGTGACTTCACTCAGCCCAGGACGTACCTCGCGAACATCATCAACTATCTCAACTCCAATGTGACACCCCCATACTCCAAGTGCCTTACCAGAACCACGTAGGTATAAGGACGTCACCATCTCGGTTTCCCGAGGCAATGATAATCATAAGACAATAACGAAACATACTTAAAAGTAAATAATGTTTAACGTGATTACATACCAATACCAAAACTGTTAAAAAGAAATACAAGTTCTCAAAACTGTCTACTGTCAAAATACTATCAAGGGTCAGACACAGCGGAAGACTTCTAAACTGCAACGTGATGACTTATCCCACCTATCCCATACGCATCGTCTCATACCTGCTCAATAACTGCTCATCATCCCCAAATGGATCACCACAGTTTTTAAAACATTTAAACGGGGTCAGTACTATTTACATAAAAACAAGCCACAACAAATCAAATGCCAAAACAACTCACACAACAAACCCCAGTCTCCATAATCAATCTCCACACAACTGACTACACACTAAAGTGTGTAGCCCTGCCAGAGTACCCATCGCAACAGATACTCCACACCGCCAGTGGGGGACCGCAGCCGTTCCCACCTAAGCCCCGCTCATCTCCATCGATCGATAAACCCATGTTCATTAATGTGCACATCCCTTCTGTGGCGGGTTCTACAGAAGGCAAATCAAGGGCGTGAAGCCACTCCCGTAAGTGACTCCACTCAGGCAGGGACGGACCCCGAAGATCACAGACAAATAAACAGTAATTACAACACAAACCAACAACTGTCTGAATCAATCAATAATACGAAATCACAACAGTATGAATCAATCAACAATCACTAACTACAGCACAATCACCACACATCATGTAATTAATACTGAGTAGGGAAACCCTACCTGGATAGCAATCACCAAGATCGTCACAATCAGCTACACACAATCGTTCTTCAACGAAATCATCTCCTATAAACACACAATCATACAATCACAATCTAACATCAACCATACTCCCCAAAACCCCCCAAATTACCCAAATAAGGTTTCAACTAAAATCAATAAAACGATATAAAAACTATACTAGGATCTTACCCACAAAGCGACGGTCTCAACGGCGTAAAGAACTCAACGATCCGACGACTCTAGCCCTCATGATTTGATAGCAATGCGAAAGAGGAGAGTAACGTAACATGTTTTCACTCTTTAAGAAACTTAGAAAAGGGTAAAATGAAGATAAATTGACGAAAGATGATTTTATATCCTTCTCGCGTTACTATCAAAACCCGACAAAATAACCCGTAAAACTCACTTACTCGATCGAGTAAGTAACCTACTCGATCGAGTGCCTCTTACTCGATCGAGTGCCACAATACTCGATCGAGTACCCATCAGACAGACTACTGATTCGTATAAAAATATACTTACTCGACAGAGTAAACCTCACTCGATAGAGTACCCATAGACATAGAAAACCGTAGTATTACATCCAACACCCAAACTCCAATACACCAACAACAATCAATCACAATATCAATCCTACAATCAATTACAACACACATCTTAAATCAATTAAACAGTAAACCGAGTATGGAAACCCTACCTTAGCACCAACTGAAATGAGACAATCAAGTAGGCTAAAATGGCTCCTCTACGAAGTCTCCACCTAACAACAATCATACAATTGAATCACAAACATGCATAACAACCCATTTCCCCTAAATCATAAAACTAAGGCAAAACCCTAAGAGACAAATTGACAAAACTTGTAAAACTAGAGGGTTACCGACATAATCGACGCAAGAGAATAATGAACAAGACTCACGAGCAATCCACGAACTTGAGAGAGATTAGAGATGAATAGAGTTACGTTGAGGGATTAGGTATTGGTAAAAGTGATTATGAAACTGTAAATCCCGTTTTTATAACTCTAATCCTCTCTAAATCAAACCGCGGAAATAAACATCGTCAGACCGGATACTCGGTCAAGTACAGAGTATACTCAGCCGAGTATCCCTTACTCGGTCGAGTATTATCATACTCGGTCGAGTATTCCTGGATAGTAGCCTGACCAGAAACACACGAGGCATTGCTCGGCCGAGTAAGCCATATTCGGCCGAGTAACAGACATAGAAAACCGTAGTAGTACAAGTTCAGTTCAGCTCAGCTCCATTCGATTCGATTCACTCCATTAAGTTCAAATTTATTTTCAGTTCTACTCATCTTAAACTTAATAGTTTTTATTAATATAATTAACATTACTATGATTATTATTACTATGATTATTACTATTACTATTACTATTACTATTACTATTACTATTACTATTACTATTACTATTACTATTACTATTACTATTACTATTACCATTACCATTACCATTACCATTACCATTACCATTACTATTACTACTACTACTACTACTACTATTACTATTACTACTACTACTATTATTACTACTATTACTATTACTATTACTATTACTATTACTACTACTATTACTATTACAACTACTATTACAACTACTATTACTATTATTACTACTATTATTACTACTATGATTATTATTATTATTATCATTATTATCATTATTATTTTTATTATTAAAATTATTATTGTTATTATTTTTTTATTATTATTATTTATTTTAAAACCGCAACTTTTATTGAGATCAAATAAATTTTTACAAGAAATTGGTGTAATACCACAGTTTTCTGAGTTCTGTTAATCGGCCGAATAGGGCTAACTCGGCCAAGTAGTGTGTCGTGTGTTTTCTGGGCAGGCTACTATCCAGGAACACTCGGCCGAGTAAGGGGTACTCGGCCGAGTAAGGGGTACTCGACCGAGTATCCGGTCTGACGGGAATTATTTCAGCAGTTTGGTTAAGGGTGATTAGAGTTATAAATTACCTTTTAACAGTTTCACTTTTCACTTTTACCAAAACCTAAAACATTTATAAGTACTCTAATAATCCCCAATCTCTCCCAAGAGCTTTGTTTGTTCTTGAGTCTTGTTCATCTCTTTCGTGCGTCGGTTGCGTCGGTGAAGGATTTGTAGAACGACAATTCTAGCTTCTGCTTGTTGACTCGTAATTGGATCTGTGCTAAGGTAGGGTTTCCCTACTCAGTTGGTTGCATAATTGATTTAAGATGTGGTGATTTTGATTGTATTCATATGTTTAGTATTGTTGTTGATTTGTATTCTTAATTGTTGGAGTTGTGGTGGATTGATTATGTTGGTGAGGTGCGTCCTCGGCTGAGTGGAGTCACTTGTGGGAGTGACTTCACGCCCTTGATTCGCCCCTTGTGGAACCCGTAACAAGAGGGGATGTGCACATTAAGGAATATGGGTTGTTGCTCGTTGCGATGAGTGGGGCTTAGATGGGCAAGGCTGCGGTCTCCCACTGGCGGTGTGTATTATTTGTTATGGCAGTAATCTGGTAGGACTATACACTTAAGTGTGTAGTCAGTTATGAGACATGATTAGGAATGGAGAATGATTGTGGAATTGTTGCCATTGATATTCTTGTATTTTACTTATCGTAATTATACAGTGAACCGACCCCATTGTTGTTTTGTAAAACTGTGGTGATGCATTCGAGGATGGTGAGCAGATTGTGACAGGTGATGGTTGTCTTTAGCTACGGGGACGAGATGAGATGTCATCACTTCGAGTCTAGATTCCGCTGTTACGAGTAGTTGTTTTGGTTTTCAGTTGTATTGAGATTTCATATACACTTTCTTTTGGTTTTGCTTTGAGACAATGTAATCGTTTAAACTTTATACTTTAATAAATGTTTCGGAATGGTTACTTTTGATATACTATCCTCGGGCGACCAAGATGGTAACAGCTTCTCATGCTAGGGCGGTCCTTGGTAAGGCACCTTGGTATGTGAAGGTGTTACAAAGTGGTATCAGAGCGACGATTTTGGAACCTAAAACCAATTAACCTAATGAATATAGGGAGTCTAATTAAAATGAACCCGGGTAAGAGCTGTTTGGAGCTACTGCAAAGACTTGGGAGACGTCCCGAAGTCGCATTGAGGCCTTTACAACTTCGAGCCGGTCAACATGGAGGTGTCTTGGGAATTGTTGTGTGTTTGAAGTAATGTGTATTGCATCTATAGCTGTGATTCATGTGAAGTTGTTGGATGAAATGAGAAAGTGAATTGCGTATCTTGAACTTGGTAGTACTTGAGCATGATTATGTGTTAGAAATTGGCTTTGGAAGGGTAGTAATATGTTATATATGTCGTATGCATGATTAAGTATGTTTTCTCGTATTAGTTAGCTCGTTTTTGGCCTGATTCGGCCAAGCAGGGCGGGTACTCGACCGAGTAGGTGATACTCAGCCGAGTAACCAAGCACTCGACCAAGTGTTTGTTTGTGTATATGAGACAATAGCTACTTGTTGTGATCACTCGGCCGAGTAAGAGGGATACTCAACCGAGTGAGGCATACTCGACCGAGTACCGTGTATACTCAACCGAGTTTGTTCTATGTGTTTTAGAGGTTAACTACTGGAGTGGAATACTCGGCCGAGTAGTCTCAGTACTCGACCGAGTATTTCACCGTACTCGACCGAGCACTTCTTTGGCGGGCGTTTTGTTTATTTTGAGCCGTAGGCTATGTGCTTACGATTTTTTGGTTATATCAGCTCAAAATGCCGCCAAAGAGGCCAGCAGCATACATCCAAGCCACTGAGATGACTGTGGATGAGGTTGCCTGCATGATTGAGCAACAAGATGCGCTCATTGAGGCACTCAAGAACGTGGGTAAGGGAGGTGAGAAACCGGTGGACGCATCCTAGCTAAGCACCACCATTTATCGCTTCCACCCCTCTACTTATGAGGGCACCGATGAGCCACAACTGCTTGATAACTGGCACCGCGAGATGGAGAGTCTACTAGAGGTTGTGAAGTGTCCGACAGAGATGATGGTGGAACAAGTTTCATTCTACCTAAGGAATGAGGTTGAGGTCTGGTGGCAGAATGTGAGGGAGGATGCTAGTGAATACTATAAGGATAAGGGATATAATGTTATCCCATGGTCAGGCTTCAAGAGTGCTATGAGGGAGCATTTTGTGCCGGAGCACATCCGTCACAAGCTGAGAGCTGAGTTCGATTCTTTCACCATGGCTGATGATATGACCGTCACAGAGTACTATCACCGGTTTCTAGAATTGTCACACTACACAGAGGATATGCAGATGGGTCAACGAGGTATAGCTCTTTGCTTTGAAAAAGGGCTGGCACTGAAGATCATGGATAGACTACCAGCTGGGGTACTCACAGATCTGAAAGAGATTTATGCACGAGCAGGGCATGCTGAGAGGTTAGTGGACATGGTCAAGGAGGCTAAGGGAAGGAATGCTGAGAAGAGAAAGGCGGAGAGTGATAGTGGCAACTAGTTGGGCCACAAGAGGGGCAATCACAGTCAGCCTAGGGCCTTTTCTGGAGGATCTGGGTATGCAAGGGGATCTTGAGCTTGGGGAAGAGGAGGAGTTAGGAGTACTAGTGATAACTCCAAACTTACTTGTTTCAACCGTGGCGGAGTGGGTCATTAGAGGCACAAGTGCACCAGTGCTAGAGGAGGAGGAGGAGGCTTTTCGGGGACTTATCAGGGGAAATATTCTCAGGCTCTAAGCCAAAGCTCTCCTAGCAACAGGGCATCTAGGTCGTGGGGCAATCGTGGCGGGCAGAACAACAACAATGGTGGCTACAACCGCAATAGTGGAGGGTCCTATCAGCGTCCAAACAACAGTGTGACGCATAATTTGGCAGTCAAGCCAACTACTTCGACTACCATGGTTTAGGGTGGAGGTCAGAAAAGTAGTGTGAACATCTTTATGATGGGCAAACAGGAAGCAGCGGACGATGCTCACGTTGTTACTGGTACTCTTCTTGTTCATAATACGCTATCTTTTGTCCTGTTTGATTCGGGGGCAACCCACTCGTTTGTGTTTAGGAGTCATGTTGTAGCTATGGGTTTGGGAGCATATGAGCTGGTGAAAGATAGTTTGTTTATACCTTCATGGGAGTTGGTGTCATGTTCTAAGTTGTATAGATATGTGTCCATGTTGGTGAGGGAGGTAGACTTATCGGTTAACTTGTTAGAGTTCCCTATGGATGGGTTTGAGGTCTTCGTCGGGATGGTCTGGTTGGGCAAGTATGATGCTAAGATAGATTGCAGACAAAAGAGAGTATCTTTAAAGGGGCCTAAGAGAGTCAAGGTATTATATAGGAGGGTTTGTGGTGAGACCTAAGCTTAAGTTCATAGCGGTGATGACTCTAAAGTCATGTTTGAGGAAGAGGTGTCCTTTGGTTCTTCGTCAAGTGAGAGATATGCGTGAAGAGGAGCCATCGGTGTCTGGTATACTTGTGGTTGGGGTGTTTGGTGATGTTTTTCCAGATGAGATACCGGAGTTACCACCTAAGAGAGATAACGACTTTAATGTTGAGCTCAAACCGGGAACGGGGCCTATATCTAAAGCACCGTACCGTATGGGGCCTAAAGAGTTGGAAGAGTTGAAGAAGTAGATGAATGACCTCTTAGACGAAGGGTATATTCGGCCTAGTGTGTCACCGTGGGGAGCAACAATATTGTTTGTGGAAAATAAAGACGGGAGTTTGAGGATATGCATCGACTATAGGGAGCTGAATCATGTCACGGTGAAGAACAGGTATCCTTTGCCAAGGATTGATGATCTTTTTGACCAGCTGACGCAGGGGTGTTTTCTAAGATCGATTTGAGATCGGGTTATCATCAGTTGAGGATAGCAGATGAGGATATTCCTAAGACAGCTTTTCGATCACGATATGGTCACTATGAGTACGTAGTGATGCCTTTTGGGTTAATGAATGCACCAGCAGTTTTCATGGATCTTATGAACCGGATTTTCAGCCCGTTCTTAGATAGATTTGTGGTCGTCTTCATTTATGACATTTTGGTCTACACTAAGACTAAGGAGGAGCACGAGGAGCATCTGAGGTTAGTTTTACAGACTTTGCGAGACAATCAGTTATATGCCAAGCTATCTAAGTGCGAGTTTTGGTTGGAGAAAGTGGCCTTTCTGGGTTATGTGATATCAAAGGAGGGTGTGTCGGTGGATCCTAGCAAGATGGAGGCGGTGACTAAGTGGGAATCACCGAAGAATGTTGCTGAGATTCAGAGTTTCTTGGGTTTAGCTGGCTACTACAGGAGGTTCGTGAAGGACTTTTCAAAAGTCGCAAGACCTATGGCACCGTTGATGCGGAAAGAGACTAGATTCTATTGGGATGAGAGTTGTGAAACGGCGTTCCGAACCTTAAAGGACCGTTTGACCACAACTCCCATCTTAGATTTACCTGAGGGAAGTGAGAACTTTGAAGTATACACCGATACTTCAAAGAATGGTTTGGGTTGTGTGTTGATGCAGAATGGGAAAGTTATCGCTTATGCGTCGAGGCAGCTGAAGCCGTATGAGGAGAATTATCCTACTCATGATATGGAGCTGGGTGCAGTTGTTTTCGCTCTAAAGATTTGGAGGCACTATCTTTATGGGGCAACCTTTAAAGTGTTTTCAGATCATAAGAGTTTAAAGTATATCTAAACACAGAAAGAGCTGAACATGCGACAGAGACGATGGATGGAGTTGATTGGGAACTATGAAATGGATATCATCTATCACGAGGGTAAGGCTAATGTGGTGGCAGATGACTTAAGTAGGAAGAGTGTACATTCGTTATGTACAACTATGTCTTTGCTAAAACTGAGGGATGAGATGTCCAAGATGGAGATTCATATGATTTGAAAGAGGGATGCCATCGGGAACTTGACTATCGAACTGGACTTGTATGATGACATAAAGAGGAAACAAGAGTTTGATCCCAAGATTCAAGAGTGGAAGTCAAGGATAGAGAGTGGCACAGTTTCAAGGCTTTTTATCCACACAGATGGGAGTATTCGTTCTGATGGGAGATGGTGTGTTCCTAGTGATGCAGACTTGAAAAGGTTGATCATGACGGAGGCTCATTGTACTCCTTATTCAATTCATCCGGGTGGTGATAAACTTTATAAGGACTTAAAGAAAATGTTTTGGTGGCCTAATACTCGCCCGAGTACTCTCAGTACTCGACCGAGTATCCGGTCTGACGGGTTTTATTTCCGCGGTTTGGTTAAGGGTGATTAGAGTTAAAAATTACTTTTTAACAGTTTTACTTTTCACTTTTACCAAAACCTAAAACATTTCTACGTACTCTAATCATCCGTAATCTCTCCCAAGAGCTTTGCTTGTTCGTGAGTCTTGTTCATCTCTCTCTCGTGCATCGGTTTAGGATTTGTAGAAGAGCAATTCTAGCTTCCGCTTGTTGACTCGTAATCGGATCTGTGCTAAGGTAGGGTTTCCCTACTCAGTTGATTGCATAATTGATTTAAGATGTGGTGATTGTGATTGTATTCATATGTTTAGTATTGTTGTTGATTTGTATTCTTAATTGTTGGAGTTGTGGTGGATTAATTATGTTGGTGAGGTGCATCCTTGGCTGAGTGGAGTCACTTGAGGGAGTGGCTTCACGCCCTTGATTTGCCCCTTGTGGAACCCGCCACAAGAGGGGATGTGCACCTTAAGGAACATGGGTTGTTGCTCTTTGCGATGAGCGGGGCTTAGGTGGGCAAGGCTGCGATCTCCCATTGGCGGTGTGGATTTTCTGTCGCGGCAGTAATCTGGAAAGACTACACACTTAAGTGTGTAGTCAGTTATGAGACATGATTGGGAATGGAGAATGATTGTGGAATTGTTGTCATTGATATTTTTGTATTTTGCTCAGCTTAATTATACAGTGAACTGACCCCGTTGTTGTTTTGTAAAACTGTGGTGATCCATTCGGGGATGGTGAGCAGATTGTGACATGTGATGGTTGTCTTTAACTACGGGGACGAGATGGGATGTCATCACTTTGAGTCTAGCTTCCACTGTTACGAGTAGTTGTTTTGGTTTTCAGTTGTATTGAGATTTCATATACACTTTCTATTGGTTTTGCTTTGAGATAATGTAATCCTTTAAACTTTATACTTTAATAAATGTTTCGGAATGGTTACTTTTGATATACTATCCTCGGGCAACCGAGATGGTAACAGCTTCTCATGCTACGGTGGTCCTTGATAAGGCACCTTGGTATGTGGGGGTGTTACAATTGGTGGGCAGTCAGGACACAATATGGTCTCCCACCTCCTTAGAAATAGCAAAGCTAAGTCGAGTAAAAATAAAAGCAGCAGCGCACGCCCCGGTATCCTAAGACACAGAAAATTTATGAATCCGCTTGAGCAAGGCAATGGCATCCGCCTCCAACTCCTCCAACGAAGAAAAAGAAAAAGGTAAGAAACCATAACCGATTGCCGAACACGAGCCCTGATACTTGGCGCATTTGCGCCGAGCAGCATCAACTACCACACGCCCGGGTACGAACTAAGACATCCCAGACTGAGTCAAGGGGGCAAGACCCGGTCAGATCCATACACACATCACGGCCCCTGTCCCATGAATAAAGTAATAAATCTGTAAGACGCAAGGACCTGTCATGCCCATCGATCAAACCAATATCTACCTCCTTACCAGCAGAGATTCTAGAGCGAAAGCAGATATCTAAAAGGGTGTCGCGAACAAGGTTATGCCGATGTTTGATACCAACAACGCCATCACACGACACAACATGATCCTCGTAAATATACCCCTCAAAGACCCGAGAGTAAGCAGAGCACGGCCCAGGCACCGAAAACAAAGGAATACCCAACCGATAGTTAAGCACACAACGGTAGGACCTACCGTTCATAGTCTGCCCTAACCCAGAAATAGGGACCGCACATAGCCAATCAAAAGTGTGCCCACCCTGTTGGGACCTCCACAACAGAACCTATCGAGGAGTAAAAAAGAAAACTGATTTTGTAGTAGCAACAACCCTCGCGAAATATATGTCTGCCAATTTCTTCATAAGTTTGGGGGTAGCGATCTCACTAGGGTTACGCATAAGGTCAGAACTATAACCTCATTAAACACACTCAAAGCCGCATTAAAAGTAGGTCCGGGAGCCATGACATCAAAGGTCCGAAGGAGCTTAGCCTGCAGCTCAGCAGACTGCAATCGAGATGCCAAAGAAGCATAATGTAGAACATCTCTGGCAGCATACACACCAAGTCCTCTGAAGGTAAATGGAAGGGTGACAATCCGCCACTGCCAGTCACCAAAACCAGGACCAGACGCAGTAACAATACGTTCTAAATGAGAACGAAGTGCCGTGTCAAAGGAAAGCTTAGCGGACTCAAAAGCAGCAGGTGAACAAGTACGTAAAGCAAAATAAAGTTTCGAAATACCAGTACAAGCTCGAATCAACAGCAGCTCGCACTGCGGATCATCAATCATAGCGACGAAACCCATAAGCTCGATGGTCCTAGTCAC
Organism: Silene latifolia; assembly: GCF_048544455.1. Lineage (NCBI taxonomy): Eukaryota > Viridiplantae > Streptophyta > Magnoliopsida > Caryophyllales > Caryophyllaceae > Silene > Silene latifolia. The sequence continues at coordinate 26,108,427 of NC_133533.1, read as the reverse complement.
TCTCCTCATTACAAGCTTACTGCTGAACTCATAGCGCACACTCATAAGGCCACTAAGGACTTTGACACCACGCAGGGGCCTAGCAATAGCCCTGGGAGGACTAGGAAGCCTTGCTCACGGGATCTTCCGTAGGCAAAAAAAACCTCGGTTTTACCGACATTAAGATGAAGACCCGAACGAGGACCATCTTCCATAATCAGCTCCAAAACCTTCCCCACAACCAAGGTATCCCCAACAATATTGCCATAATCCAAGTACCAAGCCTGCAAACTTTAGTCGAAAGAGTCTCTGATCTTACAAACAAACGAATTTAACACTAAAGCAAAAAGCAAAGGACCCAAAAGGGTCACCCTGCTGGACCTCTTGACAAGACCACAAGCTGTGCTCACCATAATATAAACGGGTAGGACTAGAATAGCAAAACTCCACCCAGCGGGAGAGAATAGGGCAATGACTACAAACCTCTCCTAACATGATATCACGATCGACCAAGTTAAAAGCATTCTGGAAGTCCACCAACAGCATGCTTTTATTATTATTATTATTATTATTACTAATACTACTACTACTACTACTACTACTATTACTACTATTACTATTATTATTATTATATTAAAATTATTATTAATTGTTATATTATTATCATAATATTAATTATTATTAATAATTTTTTATGATTATTATAATTATTTGTATAATTATTGTTATTATCTCAGTTCAATTCAGCTCCAATGAGCTTAATTCAGTTAAGCTCTATCCAGTTAAGTTTAGTTCAACTCCATTAAGTTCTGTTCAGTTTATCTCCATTTAGTTCAGTTTAGTTTAGCTCAACTTCATTTAGGTCACCTCTAAAAAGTCAGAAAGAACATGGCCTAAATGGTCAGAGCTGAACTGAACTGAATCGAACTTGACTGAATTAAACTAAGCTGAACTGAAATGAGCTGAAATAAAATTAGAGAGAACAATACCTAAGATGTTTTTATTCCCGTACTTATAATCTTTTTATGAAGCATGCATTAAATTGTTTTCGTTTCCCCTACTTTTAATCTTATTATATTATGAAGAATGCATTCAATTCTTTTCTAATTCTAGGCCCTATTTGTTTTGGCTGATGACAGCTAAGCTGAACTGGATGAAATTGAATTGAGTTAAACTGAACTGAACTGAATTAACCTAAAATAAGAGTTAATTTGAGAAGAGATGAGCTTAAATGGGCTAAACTGAACTAAAGGAAACTGAACTGGACTGAATAGAGCCTAGCTGAACTGAAATGAGCTGAAATTAAGTCAGAAAGAACATGGTCTTAATCCCTCTATCCCAGTTATTTATTTATTTTTACTATATTTTGGCATAAAGATCAAGAAGAGGGGAATGTATCATTTGCGGTTATTGCTATTGGATAACAAGTAAACAATATGGAAATGAAATTTCAATTTACTCACTTCCAAAATTCACACATTATAGAAAGATATATAAAAAAAATGAATATTTTATTTTTTGTTAATTCATCGGTAATTAGTAAGATAATTCATATCTAATTTAAGTTACCGTCACCCATTTCCAATTAGTCGATTAAAATTATTGTTGGAAATATTATTTAGAAAGAGAAAGGCAAAGTTGAAAAGTTAAACGAATAATAGGAACGGAATAAGTAATATAGAATCGGAATATAGCAATTAAGTTAACGGTCCGGATTCTCTCCATTTCCTCAACAGAAATGGACATCCATTTCTTATCAACGGTCCGGATCAAATATTATGATGATCCAACGCTTGTAATCGTTTCATAAAAATAAAGGTGTAATAGATGGTGAGAGAAAATATATTAAAATATGGTTGTATTAGAGAGGTAATAGAGAGAAGGTAATGGAGAGGATCTAAATGCATTAAGTTATGGCCCCATTTGAGACAATAAAACAAGTGAAATATAAAGAAGATCTAAAATACGTCAAGCATGAGCTCATAACAAGGATTACTATTTGTTTCTTGCTGATTTTTGTAGGTTAGTACTGTATATCAGTATATGTGTGAGGTGTACATTTGGGATGGGACTTCTAAAGTTCTAATTATTGCTGGTTTTATTTGAGGTCTTTTCTAAAACTGGCCAAAAAAGGCACAATAATTATCGAACTAAAAATCTAAAATTCACTGTAATTAGTCATATTGTAGACGGATATATCCGTCTAAAGATGTAGTGTGTTAAATATGTCACCACTTTCATAATAAAACAACTCCCATCGTCCCACTTGTTATTTATTTTATTATGAAAGTGGTGATATATTTGACCCGTCTACAATTTTAAACGAATAGTGTCAATTTAAAATGAGATTTTGTGAATTCACTGTTACGTAACTCTCCAGAATTCCTATTATTGTGCATGGTGCACTCTCAAACTTCAAAATGGTGTGAGTGACATTAAAAAAAGCCATCACCCATTATTCTCCTTGCTAATATTATCATGGAGACTGAGCACCGAAAAAAAATATTATCATGGAGACCAGTGAATACTTAAGAGCCTATTTATTTTGAAGAATGTATTTGAAGGAAGATTAACCAACTTGGTAGCTGACGATTCTCTTGCTTGATTCTTGTTCCAAGATCGGTCCTCATGTGACGGGACCTTTAATTGGCATAGTGCACTAAACTTTGCTGCTTCTATTTGTGAAATTGATTCGGCTACTGTAACTTTGTCCTCTAACCCGCCCCCTTAATGTACTCTACATAAATTTGAACTTTGTTAATTAATTTCTCACCCCATTTCGCCAAAAAAAAAAGACATTAAAAAATAAATGGTGTGATAATATTATCACAATAAAATCAGCACTTTTAGTTATACTCCCTTTATTCGACCTTATTATCATACTTTCTATTTTGAGAAAGATTTAAACCTATTTAATTAAAAAGAATAGTAACAATGTCAATTTCGTAAAAAAAAAAAAGGATACATTAAAGATTAGGGGTAACAATGGTAATTAACTCATTTACCATACCAAATTTTAAAAAAGGATAATCAATTTGAATAAAAAAATTAAAGAAAAAAATACAATAAATATGTGATTTATTAGTAGCGTTATTGTTGGCACCTAATTTAGTTAAGATACTAAATTTATTATTTTAAAGGTATGTGGGCCTGGAAACTAAAGAATAAGGTTATTTAGCCTAAGTTATGTTAATCCAAGTTGAAGACAAACGGAGTCCAAGAAGATCAAAAAGTCCAAAAGGAGGAACGCTGAGCTAAAGGGCATGATAAGCTCCCATATGAAGCTTCAAGAAGACTCGACGGTTTATCAACCGCCTCCGACTAAAGAGTAGTTTCTAAGAAGCCGAGTGATGCCTATATATATGGAGGCATTTCATTCAAGCAAACGACAACTAAAACAACTAAAACAACAACAACTACAACATAGTCTGTAACACCACAACTATCCGGCCAAGATAATTGGAGCGTTACCATCTCGGTTTTCCGAGATAGAGATTCAAAACTCCAATCAAAGAACATTTTATTAATGTAATGATTAGTGAATTACATAAACGTAAACAAATGAATAAATAAAATACAACTCGTGACATCTATACTCTTCTAGCCAACTAGACTCGTCTCGTGATATCATCAAGCTCGTCCCGTCTCCCGCGTACTATCCAAACAACCTGAACATACATAACCTACTCCTCATATGACCAAAGGATATCATATGGATCGACACAGGCTACCCCAAAATAGATAGGTGACAATGCAGAGACACAACAAACGTCAGTTTCAATAAATAAATAAAGTGTAGTGTGAACATGCAATATGACTGTGATATGAATGAACCACCATCAACAACCACCACCACGGTACCGGGACACGCCCAGACATACCTACAACCACACTGGTATGGGGACACGCCTAGACATACCGATCACCACACTGGTACCGGAACACGCCCAGACATACCGATAACCACAAACAGGTACCGGGACACGCTTAGACGTACCGGGTCCGGAAGCCAACCGGATCCCCTGCAAGACGTCGTTTCTCAAACACACACGTCCCTCCAAACTCAAGTCATTAATGTGCACATCCCTCTTGGAGTGAGAAAGCTCCAAGAGGCGATCCAAGCGGAAGACGGTCTCCCAACTGCCTTCCGTCTCCAAAACAATCAACAACAACAATCCTCCAACACATGTAAAATCCCAACATACAACGGACAACATATGCCAAATACGTCACAAATACTAGTTCCTCAAATATCCCGACTCCTCGAGTCGTCATGACCAACCACATGCAATAAGACTCACTTAATACAATTAAAGATAAAAGACTCATTAAATAAATAAAGACAACAATGAAACTGAGTAGGATAAACCTACCTCGCAGCAAATCCGCATAAGCAAACCGTCACACAAGCTAGGCCCGTCTCGTAAAACCGTCTCACAAAACCCTTTTCCTAAAATACGATAATAATACGAATACGTATAAATATACTCATCTAATCATACAAATATGTATACAAATACGTATAAATATACTAATCCAATACGTATAATATACTAATATATTTATACCAATACGTATAAATATACTAATACATTATACAAATACGTATACAACTAAATAAACTAAATAAACTAAATAAACCCACTTAAACAATACAAATCCCGACTCAAACCCAAAACCACCACCACCACCGCTGCCACCGTCGACCACCACCACTAGCCGTGGTGGCCACGGCCAGCAGCAGCCACCCACGACCTCACCATAACCGACACCCTCAACAACATCAACAAACACTATAATCACCACCCTCCTCGCAATACCCATGCACAACATGCCACCACCGAGTCTGCCACCACCACCACGGTGCCAGCCTGACCATGGTGGGTCTAAGGGTGGCCACCATGCCGGCAACCACCACCCACAACAACAACAACAACACAGGACACACATATCCCCATAACCACCCGTCCGTACACCCCATTTCTAACCCAGATCCTGACCACCACAGCTACCCTAGCCATCAACCATGACCACCTCTCAACTCCCCGTACCACCCTCGACAACGACCACCCAAAACCTGAACCCAAACTGACCCGAAACTCCCCCAAAATCGAAGCCCTAACCCGCATGACAACATCCCCTAAAAACCCCTTTTTAAACTCGGTCAAACCCCTAAATGGGTGGTCAACGGCGGTCAAATGGGTGGTCAAAGACGGGTCAGAGGTGGGTCAAGGTTGGGACGAGTCAATGGTATAAAATTAAAAATATAAAGGCTAGTATAAGACGGTTTACCTTACGATCTCAAGGCGGATGGCAAAAGACGGTCTTTCTTTTCCTTTCTCCCTCTCTCTCTTTTCTCTCTAATGTGTGATGGTGGATTTTTGGTGGATTGCAATAGGATAAGGATGAGTGGATGAGGATAAGGGAGTATATATGTATATGGTGGGAGTATAATACATGTATAATGTATAATATATAATGTATTATTACTATTACTATTACTATTACTACTACTACTACTACTACTACTACTACTACTACTACTACTACTACTACTACTACTATTATTATTATTATTAAATACGAAGTATTACAATCTTCCCCCGTTAAAAAGAACTTCGTCCCCGAAGTTCATCTCACTCTCTTATTTCCTCAAATCTCATGCATTCTCTCGCACCTCACATGTTTATCAACCGTATACGCTCTTTCTAAACATCACACTCATCCCAAAGTTCTTCACTCAATTCTCACTACTTTCTCACATTCTGTACTTTCTCTTTCCTAAATTTCCGAATTATTACATCTACTCCCCCTAAAAGAGAACTTCGTCTTGAAGTTCGACTATCAACCTCAAAATACGATCTCATAGACTGATTACTAAGTTCCACAAATTATTATGTTCCAGGTTCGGCATTCTCTCCTATTTATTGCAAATCCATAAATAAATCACATATGGTCCTAATGTCATAGATATAACCCTACACTACGAGCCTCCCAAACTTCAAGGTACAAGATCCCGCCCACGGTTCGAAACCCTAATCCCATAACAACACCCAACTCAACTGGTTCTAAGTCTACACATCGGTCTCGGGGATAACTCGATCGTTACTATACACATATAAATCACATCTAATATCATACATGTACATGTATGCCAATCAATCATAAACATGCGGATTCTATGAAGCAACCAAATAATGCAACATTACTCGACATGTGACTAAACTATGCTCAATATTCCCATATTCCGGATATGCCACGCATATACCGCGTCAAATCCATCACATGATCCCACATGTGTTTTCAACATCCATTCCCATCTATCACCAACACTTCCGCTCATACGGAAGGCCACAATCACAACCATGCAAACGATCACTATGCAACACACAACTTGCATTTTTCATCTTACTTTTATGCAATGAAATGAATTTACGTCGATTAACATACATCAAACAAGGTTATCACATCATTAATGTCATAAATCCACCCATGCTGAATCAACAATTTCCATTTAATTTACAAAACGTCACACCACGTAGTAAAACGTAAACAATTCACACACATTACCCATGTAAGGTCAATCGTGGTCATCCAACCCAAGTCAACTAATATAAACCGCGAAATAAGGGTACATGCTCAATATTTGGTCAAACATCCACAAAACAAGGGTCAAGCACTCCACTCGATCGAGTTCAGAAAGCCACTCGGCCGAGTAGGAGACCACTCGGTCGAGTGCATGGTACACTCGGTCGAGTGTCACCTAGGGCAGAATGTTTTCATTCTTAACTTGGTTCAAAACTTCCCATTTCATCACACAAATGATAATAAATTCCGATGGTTTTTCATATACCATTAAACAACCGAATCAAACACAGTTATTAACCTTATGGCTAGCACTACTACACAATTTAGATAACGCATCCAAGGCATACTACCAACACAAACCTAATATTTCATCACCAACAACTGCATCGTAGTGCGACACTCTAGTCACAACGGTAACCACTATGCATTGCATCATCTCATGGACACGGTCTAATCACTTTTCACCCTCAAGGAACAGTAACAACATCACCACTTACTTAAGCACTACAACACAATGACGATGCACACCGTGGGTATTTTCACAATAACGCTTGGGAGGCAATTTTACAAACAAAATCTATACTACCACTCTCAGGACCGAAGTCCGACACAACCACTTTCACACATCATGACTATGTACTTAGGTTAACAGTTACCTCATGTATCACCAATGATCAAACTCATCCACGTTTATACCTCTTCACACGGGTTCACTTGAAACTTAAAACAAATTCCTCACTGAATGACGGCTACGACTCGCAAATCTCCAACTCATCTCTCGTTCTAGTACTCTCTCTCCCTCTCTTCCCCCCCTCTCTCTTTCTCTCTCTCTCTCTCTCTCTCTCTCTCTCTCTCTCTCTCTCTCTCTCTCTCTCTCTCTCTCTCTCTCTCTCTCTCTCTCTCTCTCTCTCTCTCTCTCTCTCTCTCTCTCTCTCTCTCTCTCTCTCTCGTATTCCCGATTCCTAAATCTTATCACTATTTATTCAACTCACATCATTTCCTAAGCCTAATTCCACATCCCCCAACTACTTTTGCAATTCATATTATCACTCTCTTTTCGACTCTCTGAGTACCTCAACTATTTCCTCATCTTTTCACAAGTTCTAACTTAACCACACCCTAACCAAGACATCTGGGTCGTGCTCAAAAGGTCATCCTCACATGTCCTCAAATTGCGTTCACTATCTATGAGTCCACACAGTCGCTAAGTATCAAATTTTGATTGTATTTCACTCATCATTTATGACTATGATCAATTTACCATACTCAAAGCATCACATGGGCCAACTACCGTCCTAGTGTTTCCAAATTATCAAACTTGATGACTATGTCCAAGATCACTCATTTTGTCGGAAACATATGCCTAAGGCTAGGGTGAGAAAACACTTTTTTGGGGCTCACACAGAACTCTATGCCTGGGAACTCGGGTTAACTTACGGATAGGGTCATGAAAATCAGAACAATCCAGAACGGACATGAAAAGGTAGCAAATTAAATAACATGGAGGGGATAGGAAATCAATGGTCGACACCTTTAAATTTTGCCCTAATAGCACATTGGAAATATGATAAACTTTGGAAAATGGTGCAACTTCAAAACTCGACTCTAATGCAATTTTACTCAAACTTGACTCAAATGCAAATGCTATATTAAATCTTTTAGCATAAAGGTCATTTGTCTCAAATTTCTCGAAAACTTTAATACGGAATAACCCGTCATAGGATGGTATGTGTCTCTATAGGCAAAAATCAAAGTATTACTATTCAATTGGTATAAAACATAACTTAGAAAAGTCAAAATCCGGGTAGTTGTATCATTCACTTTCAAAAAGAAAATCTTAAGACGGAAAATTTCTTATATACGATTTCACAAAAGGTTGTAATCGAAGATTAGGATAATAAAGAATAAACGAAGTACGTCACGAGCGAAAAATCAAAGCTTATTTATATTTTTCACAACATTTTCGGGAAATTTGTCAACCTTTAAGACGGAAAAAAAATTTGATTCACACCTTTTTTTTACAAATTTCCAAAATGATTTTATAATTTTACAATAATATTAAACCATATTTGGGTAAAATAAAAAATGCTCATATACCTCACTTGGTTCAAAAGTTTAGGCTAAAATTTACGATGAAATCTTCGTTTTCAAGACAAGGTACCACACTACTAGGGATGATAGTAGTCTTTTTAAAGTGATTAAAACAAGTTCCACCCATGAAAATGAAAAGTAAGTCAGAACTTTTAAATTGAAATTTTCGCATACTAGGTAAAATCCGACTTTAACAACAAGCATTAAGCCCTTTCTTGTTCAACATGACCTAACAACAAATATGAAAATCCGGTTATCGACTCAAAAGCACAAGTTTCTAAACTCATCCACGGTGGGAAAGAAAAAAAAAATTATCGTAAAAATCTGATTTTTGTCCACTTTAATGATATAGAAATTCAATCATTACTATGAAATCAAACAAGCCATGCAATTATTTGATAAAACTTGAATAAACATGTGTATATATATAAAAAATCATTTCAATTTGCAAAATGACGAAGATGACTCAACTACATGGTCGAAACTTGAGAAAACGGATCAAGAAAAGTGGAGTAGCAAAGTGTAATTCAAACAATAAACCACAATATGAGAATTTTGAATTATTTTAAGATAAATCGATGCCGAGATTACGAGGTTCGAGAAAAAAGGTTAGGTAGAAAACAAATTTACACGAATTTCTCGGCTAAACAGACTCACTCGGTCGAGTGCTACCGAGTGCAACTCCACTCGGTCTAGTGACAGGTTACTCGATCGCGTGGAAACTTTCCCCAAGTTTTCCAATTTCTCAAATTTGTCCACTCGGTCGAGTGACAGGTTCACTCGGTCGAGTGAACTGTCCACTCGGTCAAGTGACGCATCCATTCGGTCGAGTGACTGGTCAACTCGCTCAAGTACTACCCTACTCGGTTGGGTTTAGCCTCACACTCACTATCTTTGGCACATTGCCCCCAAAAATCATAACTATTCTATCAACAATCATCTACATTTATACTTTAACAACGACACTAGCAGCTCAAATACGCATATGATATTAACATGCCAAGATTCGAGACTCCCGTCCCTCCTATCAACACACACTAATCCTATCTACAACATATTTACATTATTCCACTCATTCATCCATCACATGTTATCATATTCTACACAAACAATTCTATCATAGATAAACCTATTACGAGTCACAAAGCACATGTATGCATACCACCTTCACTAATGATTATACTCAATGGCATATTCAAACATACATTAAAACCACGACACACATGCATTCATATCACGATTCACATAACGTTTCCCATACTCCTAACCACCCACTTAGTGACCAACTGAGACGATACGCACTTGCTTTGGCATGAAAGCGCCTACTCATCCAAAACCGATCTCCTATGGTGCTCATGTCGGGTTCATTTTACTTAGACTCTCCTAGATTCATTTTTGGTTCATTGGTTTTAGGTTCCAAAATCGTCGCTCTGATACCACTTTGTAACACCCCAACTATCCGGCCAAGATAATTGGAGCGTTATCATCTCGGTTTCCCGAGGTAGGATTTCAAAACTCCAATCAAAGAACATTTTATTAATGTAATGTTTAGTGAGTTACATATACGTAAACAAATGAATAAATAAAATACAACCCGTGACATCTATACTCTTCTAGCCAACTAGACTCGTCTCGTGATATCATCAAGCTCATCCCGTCTCCCGCGTACTATCCAAACAACTTGAACATAACCTGCTCCCCATATGACCAAAGGATATCATATGGATCGACACTGGCCATCCCAAAAGAGATAGGTGATAATGCACAGACACAACAAACATCAGTTTCAATAAAGAAATAAAGTGTGACACGACTCGAGTGTGAACATGCAACATGACTGTGGTATGAATGAACCACCATCAACAACCACCACCAGGGTACCGGGGCACGCCTTGACATATCGACAACCACACTAGTACCGGGACACGCCCAGACATACCGATCACCACATTGGTATCGGGATACGCCCAGACATACCGATAACCACAAACAGTTACCGGGACACGCCCAGACGTACCAGGTCCGGAAGCCAACCTGATCCCTTGCCAGACGTCGTGTCTCAACTACACGCGTCCCTCCAAACTCAAGTCATTAATGTGCACATCCCTCTTGAAGTGGGAAAGCTCCAAGAGGTGACCCAAGCGGAAGACGGTCTCCCAACCGCCTTCCGTCTCCAAAACAATCAACAACAACAAACCTCCAACACATGTAAAATCCCAACATACAACAGAGAACATATGCCAAATACGTCACAAATACCAGTTCCTCAATTATCCTGACTCCTCGAGTCGTCAAGACCAACCACATGCAATAAGACTCACTTAATGCAATTAAAGATAAAAGACTCATTTAATAAATAAAGACAACAACGAAACTGAGTAGGATAAACCTACCTCGCAGCAAATCCGTATAAGCAAACCGTCACACAAGCTAGGCCCGTCTCATAAAACCGTCTCACAAAACCCGTTTCCTAAAATACGATAATAATAGGAATACGTATAAATATACTCATCTAATCAAACAAATACGTATAAATATACTAATCCAATACATATAATATACTAATATATTTATACAAATACGTATAAATATACTAATACATTATACAAATACGTATACGACTAAATAAACTAAATAAACCCATCTTAAACAATACAAATACCGACTCAAACCCAAAACCACAACCACCACCACCGCTGCCACCATGGAACACCACCACTAGTCGTGGTGGCCACGGCCAGCAGAAGCCACCCACGGCCTCACCACAACCGACACCCTTAACAACACCAACAAACACCATCATCACCACCCTCCTCGCAATACCCACGCACAACACGGCACCACCAAGTCTGCCACCACCACCACGGTGCTGTCCTGACCACGGTGGGTTCAAGGGTTGCCACCATGCCAGCAGCCACCACCCACAACAACAACAACAACCGCAACAACAACACACGACACACATACCCTCATAACCACCCGTCCGTACACCCCATTTCTAACCCAGATCCTGACCACCACAGCCACCAACCATGACCACCCCTCAACTCCCCTCACCACCCTCGATAACCACCACCCAAAATCCGAACTCAAACTGACCCGAAACTCCCCCAAAATCGAATCCCTAACCCGCATGACAACATCCCCTAAAAACCCCTTTTTAAACTCGATCAAACCCCTAAATGGGTGGTCAACGACGGTCAAATGGGTGGTCAAAGATGGGTCAGAGGTGGGTCAGAGGTGGGTCAAGGTCGGGACGAGTCAATGGTATAAAAATAATAATATAAAGGCTAGTATAAGACGGTTTACCTTACAATCTCAAGGCGGCGGGCAAAAGACGGTCTTTCTCTTCCTTTCTCTTTTTCTCTCTTTTCTCTCTCATGTTTGATGGTGGATTTTTGGTGGATTGCAATAGGATAAGGTTGAGTGGATGAGGATAATGGAGTATATATGTATATGGTGAGAGTATAATACATGTATAATGTATTATAATGTATTATTATTATTATTATTATTATTATTATTATTATTATAATGTATTAATATTATTAATATTATTATTATTATTATTATTATTATTATTATTCTTATTATTATTATTATTATTATTATTATTATTATTATTATTATTATTATTATTATTATTATTATTATTATTATTATTATTATTATTATTATTATTATTATTATTATTATTATTATTATTATTATTATTATTATTATTATTATTATTATTATTATTATTATTATTATTATTATTATTATTATTATTATTATTACTATTATTACTATTGCTATTACTATTGTTATTGTTATTGTTATTGTTATTGTTATTGTTATTGTTATTGTTACTATTGTTATTGTTACTGTTATTGTTATTGTTATTGTTATTGTTATTGTTATTGTTATTATTATTATTATTATTATTATTATTATTATTACTATTACTATTACTATTACTATTACTATTACTATTACTATTACTATTACTATTACTATTACTATTACTATTACTATTACTATTACTATTACTATTACTATTACTATTACTATTACTATTACTATTACTATTACTATTACTATTACTATTACTATTACTACTATTATTATTATTATTATTATTATTATTATTATTATTATTATTATTATTGCTATTGCTATTGCTATTGCTATTGCTATTGCTATTGCTATTGCTATTGCTATTGCTATTGTTATTACTATTATTATTACTATTATTATTACTATTACTATTACTATTACTATTACTATTACTATTACTATTACTATTGTTATTGTTATTGTTATTGTTATTGTTATTACTATTATTATTACTATTATTATTACTATTACTATTACTATTACTATTACTATTACTATTACTATTACTATTACTATTACTATTACTATTACTATTACTATTACTATTACTATTACTATTACTATTACTATTACTATTACTATTATTATTATTATTATCATTATTATTATTATTTTTTATTATTATAGAAGGATGCGCGCAACTTTCATTAAAAGAAAAATAAAAGTTTACATGAAATTGGTGGGGAGCCGAGAGACAATCCGGGCTCCCACACCCTTAGCAACAGCAAAGCTAAGTCTAGTAAAAATGTAAGCGGCCACCCGAGCCCCCGCATCCTGAGATACCGAGAATTTCTGGATCCGCTTGAGCAAGGCAACAACATCCGAACCCAGCCCCCCAAGTGAAGAGATAGAGAAAGGAAGGAAACCATAACCCGCTCCCGCGCACAAATCCCCGTACTTAGCACACTTACGCTGAGCAGCATCAGCGACAACCCGGCCAGGCACAAAATCCGTCATCCCAGTCTGAGTCAAAGGAGAAGACCCTGTCAAGTCAACGCACACATCACGCCCTCTGTCCCAAGAATAAAGCAACAAATCCGCAGGACAAAGAGAGCCACCATGCCCATAAACCAAACTGATATCAACCTCCTTTCCCGCAGTAATACCAGATCTATAACAGATGTCGAAAAGAGTGTCCCGGACGAGGTTATGCCGATGTTTAACGCCCACAGTACCAGTACAAGAAACAGCGTGGTCCCCAAAAACATCCTCAGCAAAAACTCGAGAGCAAGCAGGACAAGGCCTAGATACCGTGAATAACGGAACACCCAGATGATACCAAAGCACACTACGGTAAGTCCTCCCGTTCATAGTCTGACCCAACCCCAAGATAGGAACCGCACGTAACCAATCAGAGGAGTGAGAACCCTGCTGAGACTGCCATAAAGCAAGCTGGCATGGTGTCAAAGAGAAAATAGACTCTTAGGCAGCAGCAACTGTCGCGAAATAAATTTCTGCCAATTTCTTCATAAGTTTGGGGGCAACAATTTCACTAGGGTTATCTAAGATACCAGAGCCTGTAGTCGCAGTAAACACCCGCGCGACATCATCAAAAGCAGGGCCAGAAGCTACAATACCAGAAGGGTTGAGGAGCTTAGCCTGCAAACCAGCAGACTGCAAACGGGACGCAATAAAAGCATAAAATAAAACATCTCCCGCCGCATAGACACCAAGACCACCAAGATTAAAAGGGAATGTAGCAAGGCGTCACTACCAATCCCCAAAACCCGGCCAAGACGCAGTGACAATACGTTCCAAGCTGGAACGAAGAGCGACATCAAAAGGAAGATGGACTGACCCAGAAACACTAGGGGAGCAAGTACAAAGTGAGAAATAGAGCTTAGAAATACCAGTACAAGCTCGAAGTAGAAGCAACTCACATTGCGGGTCCTCAATCCTCGCAACCAAGTCCATTAGCTCAATGGTCTTAGTTACTCTCTTCGCCACAATCTCACTGCCAAAACCAGGATAAGTACTGACAGGTCCACCCAAAACTGTAACACCACGCAATGGCCGAGAAATAGAAGGGGGGAAAACCCCAGGAAGCCGACTCTGAGGATCTTCAACAGGCCAAAAGACCTCCGTCTCGTAGACATTAAGATGCAGTCCAAAATAAGGGCCATCCACCATAATCAAATCCAAGACCTTCCCCACCTCCAAAATATCACCCACAATGGTGCCATCATCTAAGTACCAGGCCTGCATAGTGAGGTTAAAAGTGTCCCGGATCCTTGCATACTAAGGGATGCAAAACCAAAGCGAAAAACAAAGGGCCCAACGGATCACCCTGCTAAACACCCTAACAAGACCACAAGCAGTGCTCCCCATAAAAAAGACGGGCAGGGCTGGAATAACAAAACTCCACCCAACGGGAAAGAACCGAGAAACGACGGCGGACCTCCTGAAGCATGGTCGCACGATCAACTAGGTTAAACGCATTCTGGAAATCAACCAGCAGCATAGAAAGTCCCACCTCAGCAACTCGAGCCTCAATGAGCCGGTTCAAGGCATGCAAGATAGCCTCTCCTCCACCGGACACACCCACCCCAAACTATAGTCCATCAAAATAAGAAGATAAAGAAGGACCAACCATAAAAGCACCAACCTTAGAGACAAGCCGTCTCCAGACCGTGTGAACAGCAATAGGACGAACCCCACCACCAGGTTTAACGAGTGGCGTGAGAGGGGCGCTGGCAATGTACTCACCCAGAGGAAGAGGACAGCGGTCCTCAAGAAAAAGATTAACCACCCTAGTAATAGAAGTGATCAAATTATCAGAGATAGCCACGGCAGCGCCACTCAAATAGTCCATAAGGTGCTGGGCACGAAAACCATCCCGCCCACAAGAAGTACCGCGTGGGAAGCTACGAATCATATCCAAAACTACCGTCGAAGAGGCAACCAGAGAATGATGATCCCCAGAAAAAGGAGGCAATGAAGGAGGCAAGGCGACATGATACTACTCACGCAAGGCCACAAGAGTGGCATCGGAGTAGGGGGCGACCCCAGAGGAAGAAAGCACCCGGACAGCAGCAGTATAGTGGTCATCACAAATCTTCCGCCGACATTGGCGGAGGTTAAGCTCACTCAAATCCAGATCCTCGTCCACAGTAAATGAAGAAGGACCCTCATCGAAACACTCCTGCAACAACTGCAAACCCCCCCAGGTACCCCCCAAGCAAGGATAGCCTTGACAATACTCTCCGAATAGCAGTTTGGCACTCATGATTACTCCGAGAAGCGAAAGTCTTAAGCAAACAAAGTGGTAGAACAAGCAAACGAACCAAGCGGGATAGATCACTAGGGCAATCAGCCACATCATCCATGGCCCCTTTCAAAGCCCGAGCAAACCCAAGACGGCACTTAGGAGGAATAGATTTCATGGTGCGAAGGCCTAACGACAATAAACGATCAAGCGAAGATATAGACCACTGAACAAGCTCAACACTATCATCAGAAGAAACCGAAGTAGAAGGAGCCAAAGGTCTCGAAATATCATAAATATGAAAGGTGTAGAGGCCATCAACACACTCCAAATGCATCACAATATCACTGTGGCCGACATCTAGCTCGAGTAGTACGGGTTTTAAAACACACCCCACACAACCAGAGCCCCATCCATCTCAAAGAACTCTCGGCATTGGAATAAACAGTCAAACTATCAGTAAGAGTCTGATGCGTAAG
The DNA here is from genome assembly GCF_048544455.1 of Silene latifolia. Taxonomy (NCBI): domain Eukaryota; kingdom Viridiplantae; phylum Streptophyta; class Magnoliopsida; order Caryophyllales; family Caryophyllaceae; genus Silene; species Silene latifolia. The sequence goes on along the minus strand of NC_133533.1, from coordinate 26,092,206 downwards.
GTCCAATGCACCAGCATGACAATGTCGGTCCTGTAAATGTTTCTGCCATGCAGCCTTAGTTAGGCCCTTACCAAAACCATCCCGACACGCATGAAGACCCGAAAAAGGACAATGGTACCGCACAAGCTCGGGCTTATTATTATTATTATTCCGTCTCAACATTACTCGTATAAATAAAATATTATTATTATTATTATTATTATTATTATTATTATTGTTGTTGTTGTTGTTGTTGTTGTTGTTGTTGTTGTTGTTGTTGTTGTTGTTGTTGTTGTTGTTGTTGTTGTTGTTGTTGTTGTTGTTGTTGTTGTTGTTGTTGTTGTTGTTGTTGTTGTTGTTGTTGTTGTTGTTGTTGTTGTTGTTGTTGTTAAATACGGAATATTACATAGTCTATCTTTAGATTAGTCCCTTTAGGCGTAGTGTAGATTAGCATTAGCATTAGCAGTAGAAGTAGCACGGCGAGTGTAATACTCCACTGAATCGAAGATGTTATTCGGGTGGGTTACTCCCTTGAAGAGGTCTTTTGATTGACTTAAAATCTGACTAGTGCTTAAAGGGATTGAAAGTACTACTCATATCAACAAAGTGAACTTTCTTTTCTGGTTATCCATGTGAAAAAACTCCACATTTAAGCGTGCTTGACTGAGAGTAGTCTTAGGATGGATGACATCTTGAGAAGGTTTCTAGGATGCGCATGAGTGAGGACAAAATGCGCTGGAAAGGTCCCATGTTGATCTGTGGGCCATGTACATAGCCTGCAGGCGAGCTACCGTGAGTGACCGCTACCGACCCTAGGTTTGGGCCGGGTGTTACAGCTAGCCCATCCGATCATGGAGGTAATGAGCCATCTATCATTTAGTTTTTAATTTAGCATCCACAAGTACTCTTGTGAAGACTCTAGTTGATGTTGTGTTATTGGAATCTTCTTAATATATAAGTATCGTTGGAAATTCCTATGTTTAAGTTTGAGAATTATATCATTCATTGTTGAGCACTAAATTATTATAAGTAATTTTGCGCTGTTTATTAGATTACATATCTACAACCGTGGCTCAAACCCTTGCATTTAAGGGTGGATCACAGAGTGTAGGAGGGTAGTTACGACCTTCAAGGTACTAATCTTGTTTCATACAAATAAGTTTTTTGGTGACCACAGTGGGAGGATTAAGATAATTGATCCTTCTAATATATTAAATCTCATATTACAGTGGGAAATGTACTTAACTAGATCTAAATCTAGAATGATGGAAGCAGACGATCACAGTAAGGGACAAGAGGACTATATTGAAAGAACATCTTTATGTATATTATCTAATAATGATTCATTGGAGATTACCCATGAAAGGAACTTGGAAAGTCCTCTTCTAGGTCTACTCCTAATGATAAATTTCTTAATGCATATGAAAAATCTGATCACGCTAGAAGCGTGGCAGATGACATAAATGATGCAAATAAGCGTTATCTACGAAAACTACATAATAAATATGTAGGATATTTGAATAATGTGTTGATCGAAGTTAGGGAAGCCATGAGAAATGATTTTCATGAATATTACCGGCTCCTAACTCAAGAAATGTTAGAGTTTTTACAAATATTGTGAGATCAATTGCTAAAAACCTTGAAGATAATCAATCAAGGGAATTAGTAAAGATGTTACAGGATATGAAAAGTCTCTTAACCGCTACTCAAAGAGTTTTATCACGTGATATCGCCCAAGAGGTTATTAGCCAATTAGAGCCATTGATAGATAAACATAACAACTTGAATGAGAGGTTATTGGATGATGGATTCCAAAAGATGAACGCTCGAATTAACAAAGGAGGATATATTAGGGGCGATCCTAGAACCATTAACATTGGTTGTAGTGAGCCTAGATCACAAAATCCTTTACCTTCTCATTCAAGAGTATATGAGGCACCATATGGACCATCTGGCTTCAAAAACCGGATGTTTGAATATGGTAAATCATCAAGACATTTGGGAAATAACCAAAATGTATATGGACATCAGCGTCGTGTGGCTTTTGAGCGAGGTGTTGATTATAATGGTACTCATTCACCAGGGCTAGTGTTTGATGTCAGTAGGAAGACGCCTAATCAAGGTGGGTTTCCTACACCCAGCGCACAACCTTTAGCAGGGAATGGGGGGCTTTAACCTCCATTAGGTTATCCACCAAGGGATAACTGCGCCCAACGCCCACCGTTTATTAGTGATTGGATGGGCAATAGGTGGACCTCTATAATACCTAGATATTTTGGGGTCCGCAAAGAAACCTTAGGATGTGTGAGAGGTTTCTCGGGTTTGATAAGTCTACTCGGGAGTGAAGTATAACTACAAATTGGACCGAGTATAACCTATACTAGATTTAGTGGAGTTGTTATAATGTCCGCCTATAGAAAGGTCGTCTTAAAACAGTCATAACTAGAGATCTAGACATGGTATTGATGTGATTCCAAATGGAGATGATATCTTGTTCTCTAACGATTCAAACGGTAGGTCACACGCCTAAAATGACTAAGAAACGAGTGAGATATGACTATTTTACGAAATTTGATCATTGCTGAGAACTGCGTTGCACTCGACCGAGTGAGGGTCACTCGATCGAGTGGACTCGGCACTCGATCAAGTGAGTGAAAATTGACCGAGTGAGTGAAACTCGATCGAGTGGACTCATCACTCGATCGAGTGGCGCTGAATCAGAATACGGGATAAGGAAATCTTAAAATCCTTATCCTTATTCATTCTATCTTCTTTCTTCTCACTCCAAATCCTCTCCTTTCTTTCTAAAACCTCCATAAACACACTTCCATGGGATTCAAGCTCACTCTAGGGGATTGTTCATCATTTTCCTTCCTTTTTCTTACCTTATAAGTTAAGATCTACCCTTCTTTAATTAGTTTAAACCCTAAAATTTGCTGGGATTTTTGTCTAATTGGGTAATTAATTAGTAATTAGTATGTGTAATATGGGTAATTAGTGGATAATAATAAAGGGTTTTGTACTGTATAATAGTGTAGGATGTATTTATGACAGTATTGCATGGTTTGTATAGGAATAAGACGGTCTTGCGACACGGAATCATATGGGATTCGAGTTGCTTGAAAAGAATGCTAAAAGGTAGGTTAACCCTACTCGGTTTCAATAATGTGTGTGTACATTTATATGTCTTTTGCATCATTTGCATATTATGAGTCGGATTTGTATCATGTGGTAATTTTTGAGGACCTTGGTGAGTCTCTTATGTTGTTGGATTTGTATTATATTATCTGGTTTGATTGGCATTCATGGTGTATGAAAAAAAGGCAAATTGGTAAGAGTTATGCATATTCATTATGAAATGGGCATATTGGCATATTGTGATGCATTTAGTGATATATGTGATGGTTGGTAATTATTGGTGGTGATTTTTGTTGTTGAGGAGATGTAAGACGGTTGGGAGACCGTCTTACGCTTGAGTCACCTCTTGGAGCTTACGAGATGTATGGGACACCGCTGAGTCTAGCTTTTATCATAACTTCTGCTGTTTTGCTAGTAGACTTTATTTTATGACATTTTGATTGTATAGACCTTTCATTTGAAGTTTTGGAGTTTGTAACTCGATTTAATATACTTTATATATTTTTGTTTCATTATGGTATTTTTGATGCTTATTATCTCGGGTAACCGAGATATTAGCACCTCCGTTTACTAAGGTAGCCTTGGTAAGACACTTTAGTGAATGGGGGTGTTACAAAGTGGCATCAGAGCGACGATCCTGGAATCTAAAACCAATGAACAAAATAAACATATGGTGTGTCTAAATAAAATTAACCTGGGTAGAAGTTTTTTGGAGCTACGCAAAGGCTTGGGAGACGTCCTAAAACCGCAATATTGCCCTCACAACTTTGAGCCGGTCACTACGGGGTGTGTCATGGGGATCGTTATATGCGTGTGTTTATATATGTATGAATAGGGTGGGTGTGTATATTTGTGGTTTGTAAGAATCGTGGAATGAATTGGATGGAAATGGTGTGAAGTATTTGATGTGACATCGTGTGGCATGTTCTATGTTTTGGATGTTCATATTTTCTCATTTTTGGTTATAGGAGCATGTGAATAGGTTGTTTGACTGCATGTATACGTCGTTGGGAACCTGTAGAAACCTCGTTTCTGCACCTCCCGCCAAATACCCATTGATGATTGGGCCGCATGTTTAGCATATATCGCAATTTTATGACGTTTCGTAAATCGGTTAATAAAAGGTAACTCGTACACTTGTGTAATACTCCATAATTTAATAATAATTTATGAGAATAATTTATGTAATTTAAATAACTAATTAATGGCATTTCTAATAATAATTACAAATAAGACGTTAATTAAATAATAAAGTAAGCAAGCAAGTTCAGATTTGATTAAGGGAATGCAATAGAGCTATACTTCTGGAAGTCAGGTTGGATGGGCAGCTGCTTGGTTTAGGACGACATTAGCTGCAGTAGTATATAGCATATGGATGGAAAGAAATGGGTGGATATTTAGGGACCAGGAGCATAATGCTCATGTAGTGGTAAATCGTGTTAAGTACCTTGTATCTGTGAGAATGTATATGAAAGCACGGTTCTCTGCTTTTGTAGATAGGCTTTTCTCTTAGATGGAGCATGGTGTGCTTGAGTCTTAGGCTTGAGTAGGTTGCTAGTGTGATATTATTGCAAAAATGTAATTTCTTTTCTTCTTGGAAATGAAATGATAAGTTTTTGCAAAAAAAAAAAAAGTAAGCAAGCAAGTCGGGAATTGGACTTAGAGCTAGTTAAGCCTTGGGCTGTGTGATATGGATTAATGGGCTTATTATATTAGGCCTAATATAAGTAGTAGTCGGGATTTGAAGCGGGATTTAATAATAAAATAATAAGTATAATAATAATATGGTAATTCCTAATAATAATCGGAATAAGGCAATAGTTTCCTAATTGGCCTCATATACTCTCTAAACTTAGACTATAAATACCATGATATCTGAAAAATAATTCACAAAGAAAGAAGAAGGAGATTTAAGAGACGGAAGGAGCAGTTAACGATAAAAGGTAAGACCGTCTTATAAATAATGTGTTGATTTATATTTGCTATAACTCGTAAACTAGACCATCGTTTAACGAACTAAGACCGTCACCATGACCGTGGATCACCAGGGGGTTGACCGGACCTCCGTTTGACGGTCGTTAACCGCCAGGGATGGGTGTTTGACCGACTATAATATGGTTGTTGTGGGTGGTTGTTTAACACGAATTATAGGGTTTATAAACCTCTATTTCAGTTATGGCTGACCTAGGCATGGTAAGGGTGGTACCTGGGGTTGAGTCGACCACCATGGGTGGTCATAAGTGGTTATAGGTGGCGGCTTGTGCGGGGGTGTGGACACGAGCCCACGGGGGCGCTTGGGAAACAAGCGTTTGCATTTGTGGAGTCGCCACCAATTTATTGTGGAAAATTGGAAACCGTTCGAATACCTCGTGCCATGTCAAGACACAAAGACCCTTAGCATTCTATGTCTAGAATGACTCTCGTGGATGCAACTGAACACGGATGTTCACATAGATCTGGAGTAAGGGGTGAGGATACATATTAGGAAGCTCTTTTGATCGAACACCTAATCCCGCCCGCCTCGATAGCGGCCTCTACTAATGATTAGGGAAGTTGTCTATACTCGATATATTGTCGATTATATGCATGCATTGCAACATCCATTATTTTAATCCTAGCATGTGAGAAATTAGACTAAGTCGGTGAACACGTAATTTAATCATACAATTGGGTCGGAGTTGGGATTTAGATTGATTACATGTGAGAGCAAACAATATGATACAAGAAAGACGATAAATACAATAATGAAAATTACAATAATTACAATGGGATTAAATGATTTATGCCGAAAATACTTTTAAAACGGATAATTTGAAAAAGAATAAATAAATAAATTAACGAACAGGAATTAGGGTGACAATATGAATAATAGTTAGTTAATACGTAATTAGCAAACTAGGTCAAAGCAAAACTGGAGTTCAGAGACAGAAATCAACCAGGAACAGGCGCAGCAAAGCTGTGTCCCTTGGAAGAGGCGCAGCGGTTGCTGCGTCTGTTCCTTGGCTCAGTTCTGGCTATGAAGCCGGAATTGCATGTTGTTAATATTCGTTGGTGATTTTACGATTGATTATGAACAATTGACTCAGATGAAAGTGATTAACAGATTATTTACATATGATTAAGGGTCATAAAAGCAATAAACATGGATGAAATTAATTAATATGAGTTATTTACAAAATTACAAGGTCGATTAATTAACAAATTAACAAACTAATTAGGTTAAACAGGTTATTAATGACGAATTAATGATGGATACGATAAATAACAGGCGGGAATATATCAATGACGAATTCCAGAGACTCAATATTGATGAATAGAGCCTCTAAAACCCGAATTTGATTTTAATGACGAAAACCCGCAAATATTAATTACTTGGGATTTAAGTCGAGATTTAATGACGAATTAATACTAATGATGATGAATAATATGTTACATGTTAGAATTATTATGCCTAAATCATCATGTCAATGAACATTTAACAAACACAAGAAAATAAAAACAAACGAATTGACAAAAGACGAAGGAAGAAGAAAGGAAGCAGGAACTGCGACAGCCTCACGAAGAGGCGCAGCAGGTACTGCGTCCCTTCGAAGAGGCGCAATAGTTGCTGCGTCCTTTCTCGACGGTTGTCCTCTGATAATCCGTAAAAAAAGGGTTTTAAACAAGATCTTAGAAATCGGTTTTAGAAATACTTTCGACATAAACCTCACAATATTAATTACAAAAATAAAGAGCAATAAATAAAAGAAGGATTTACACCCTCAGACTTACATGTTTGATGAAGCGAGTTGAACTAAGTTAACGTTTAGTGATGCTCGACTCGAATGTAGACGAAAGTGCCCTCGTAAGAAAAAAACGAACAAGATTGATTAATGTTGATTATGGTGGAGTTGGTCAAATTAGTCGGTCATGCAAAACGAGGCTGGTACTCAGAAGGATCCGAGCTTACGTGGTCGAATTTTCAAGCACGTAGACGCCAATAAGTAAGAACGTGGTCTAGAATGCAAAGGGAGAAGAGAAGGGCGGACACTCGCGTGAGAAATATGTGAGACCGAAGGTCTCTATTTATACTAATCACGTGGAGGAAGTAGGGTTTTCGGATAAACTTTGGAAGTGAATCGCGAAAGATATGAAAAGATACAAAAAATACGCAGAAAAGGACTTGGGAAGAGGCGCAGCAGGCACCGCGTCTCTTGGAAGAGGCGCAGCACTTGCTGCGTCCTTTCCCAAGTGGTTTCCTCCTGCGGAAGAAAGATTTCCGTATTTTGGTTATGAAAAAACGGATTAATCTTGTTTTCCTTAATATTTTGTGTGAATATTACGAGGAACTATTTGCCAAAGATTAAAAGATTGTAAAATATGGAATAGAAATATCCGGAACATTCCAGAACATTCTGACTCGGTTTTAGAAAATGAAGACGGTTTTTAACCCGGACTCCAAATGTACTCTAATTACTGCCAAAACGACCGTATCGGCACGAAGATGACAATTAAGAGGTAGACACAAGTGTTTGAGTGATAACTTGACGATAAACTTACGAACTGTCACAAATCGTTCCGCGTACCAAACATGCGGCCCAATCATCACCGGGTGGTTTGCCGGAGGTTCATAAATGAGGTATCTACAGAGCCCCCACTTTGACTGAGGCTTGGACAAGGCGAAAGTCAAAGTATAGCCATCAGGTCAATCGAAGATTACAACCTGACAACTATGGCGACGCGAGGCGGCTGAAAGGGTCTGGGCCAAGGACCTGTCGTCGGGAACATTTTAGAGTCTGTCGACTATCGGGGAGGGTCGTTTAAAGTCCATTAGACTACGTAAGGAGACTCCCCAGCCATAAGAAGAGACCATACCTGAAATTCCTCAAAACTCCAGGGGAAACAAAACGCGATATTGGGAGAAGACAGCAGGGCATAGTCTGGAACTGCTGGGAGAAATCTGCTTGCAGTCGGCTTCAAACAAACTTCGGAAGAGTTTAGGGTCGATGTTGATCTCCATGTCTCGAGAGGGAACGACTGTCGGTCGTGAACTCTCGCTGGGGGAACATAATCGGGAACTGATCTCCATGTCTCGAGAGGGAGTGTCTATCCGTGTACTCTCGCTGGGGGAACATAATAAAGGCGCATCGAAACACCTGTCAAAGAAGAACCGCTCGTTGTGAAAAGCTAGGTCTTGGATAAAAATAAAATATGGCAGTTGGCAGTTGGCTTGAAAATGCGGGTCCGGGCGAAGAATATACATCAAACGGACCAAATATGTGATATGGCATCGAGGAAGAGGCGCACGAAAGATGGGCCCACAAAATAACGAACTCATAACGAATTTTTGAAAATTCGTATGAAGGAAAGCTGAGGAAGAGGCGCAGCACTTGCTGCGTCTATTCCTGGGCGTGTCTTTTCTGCGTAAAAACCCGATGAAACAGAGGGTTTATTTCATATATTCGAAACACAAATTCTCAATTTCTCTCTCAAATTCCAACCATTTCCGTCAAAATTTGATCCAAAAGCTTGCATTTGCCATGACTAATCAACGTATGTATATCAATCTTGCATTTATCTTTCGTACTTGATCAAATGGGATCGACAAAATTAGGGTTTTCGACCCTAATTAGTCGAAAATTTGGGGCTTTTCCCCCAAACGGTTTTGCCTTCCAAAATTGGCTTTGTAAATGGGTAATTGGTAATATAAGGATCATAACCATGTATTTGTTTCGAATTTTCGTTGAGTTTTGAGCATTTGAGTGAAATTGAGACGGTTTCACAGCTAAACCGTAAATCGCTTCGAAAATAGCCTTAGGATTGCCCATTTGTGACGAAACTTGATATTTGGAATCGTTGTATGATGGGTAAACGTCCTACCATCTCGGAATTTTGATTTGTGACGGCTTTTTCGGGACACTTTCTAGGGCATAATCGTCGTTATAACGAAATGCTGTCGAAATTCCGACTCGAACCCATGACTAGGCTTCAACTTAGGCTTGACTTGACCCAAATTACCACATGAGCGGACGGGTTTGTGGGAAAATTGCCAAAGATGGCGAGAAAAGAGCGATTTCAGAGCTCCAAAAACTCGAAAATCTCCTAATCAAGGCTTGTCGTCACTCGACGCGGCCTAAATTCACTTTAATTTTTTAGGTGACGAGGCTTCTACATCCGGGAGGGATCCCATGGATGTGGACACTGCTGTTGACCCTTCTCAGGTGCTTGAGGAGGCGTTGGAGGAGGCTTTCACCGCTGCGGTGACGGCTCCTAACAACGAGGTCCTGGAGGAGGAGGTTGTTGAGGAGGAGGAGGCCCCGAGATGGGCCAAGGTTGGACGGGGTGGTTGCCAGCTGAGGGGAGCACCTGCGTGGGCTGAGACCTGGGACAGTAGGCACCTGCTTTGGGCTGCGGAGGGTCACCTGTCTTACAGGACGGTGAAGAGCTTGGTAAATCGAATTCATCACTCTTCATTTATCTTCTTTCATTTCTGTTTGTCATTCCTTTTCTTCTTCATCTGAGCTAAAGATAGCTTTTTGTTTTAAATTAACATAGGAGGCCGGGAACATTAGATCGTTCTCGAGCTATACGACGGCGATGGGGTGCTATGAGAGGCCGTCGGCTGAGGAGCGAGCCATGATAGAGCGGGCAGCGTTCGGCGCCCTGGTTTAGGCTTGGAGGGATATTGCGAGGAGGAAGCTTCGGGCTAACCTCAGTATCGTCCGAGCCTTCTTGGACCGGTTTTGGGACACGACCTCCACGTTTCACATGCCTTTTGGCGAGGTGGGGGTCACGTTGGAGGACTACGGCATGATTTCTGGTCTGCCGTGTGGGACTGAGGTGGGGGAGTGGCCGAAGACAGCCATGAGGGTTGACTCGGCGGAGGCTAGGAGGCTGATCGGCTGGAACTTGGCGTCGAAGGCGGCTGCGGTACTTGGCTTGGTGCCTAGTTCTTACGTTCGGGACTACTTCGCGGAGAAGACCCCGGCGTCAGTGGTGATCGAGGGGGGAGACGGCTCCTCTTCCCTGCACTGCAGAGTAGAGAGTCCGTTTGTGGCTCTGGTGGTTCTTGTCTTTGATCAACCTCGGAGACAAGGAAGAGAGGCTTTCGACGAAGCTTCTTCCCTTTCTTTCTGACATGAGCTCCCTAGGTCGTTGGGACTGGGTCACTGCTGGTTTTGCGGTCCTCATCCGCTTCATGAGGGCCATGGTTCGTCCGGAGTTGATGGAGAAGGGGACTTCTCCTGCTGCTGTCGGCCCTGGACTGCTGTTGGAGGTATGAACCTTCACTTCATTTCATGAAAGATCATTTCCTTTTCTTATCAAATCACGAAAGATCGTTGTTAACTATCTTGTTTTACAGGCGTAGGTGTACTCCTACTTTTCGGGCCTCGCGCCCAAGAGGACGGAGCCGGTGGAGAAGGTCTATCCCGTTGTGAGGGATTGGGTGATGTGTCACACGAGGAGTCGGCGTTCCTTCCACGACGTCTGTCTGCGGGAGGTGAACGCTCTTCAGCTGGACGGCGTGAGTATTTCACCTTACATTTGTTTGTCTCCTTTCTCTTACTTTTCAAACTGATCATAAGAATGACCCTTCGTTTGCTTCTCCAGTGGGTGCCCAGGCCCTGGGAGGAGTACGCTGGCGCTCCTCCTTTCGTGGCTGAGGTCCTTCGACCTAGGAGCTCGAGCCGGCTGCTGCTGAGGACGTCGATGGGTCCTGTGTGGTACTTGGGTGAGCGCTTGGCTCGTCAGTGCTCTCGGGATGTCTTGACGGTTCCCATCGATCCCCCTCGAACGATGTTTAGCGAGCCTTCTGAGGCTTAGAGGGAGGCTGACCTGGCTGGCGTCGGTGGCGACGCCATCCTTCTTCCTGGTGAGGACTACTCGGCGTTCCTCTACGGGAGGTTGGCGTAGTGGCCGGTTGTGGTAAGTGCTTTATCCTCTTTTATTTTTGATTGTTTGAGAATATGATCAATAATCATCGGTAAATGAAAATCACCTGTCCTTGCAAGAGGTCGAGGTGGCGGGCATCAATCCCCAAAGTACCCCGAGACCCTTGAGTACACTGACGCGACGATCTCCGAGCTACGTGACTTTGACGTGGCGGTGAGAGATGTTGGCCTAGACGAGTGGCAGCATCTGATTCGGAGGGTGAGTCCCCTAATTTGTACGATTTTGTGTAGGAACACATTTGCTCGAGTTTGTCTAATCGTTTGAGAATTTTCCTTTTGAAATGCAGGTTGCGCCATCCCGGTTCGTGGCTTTGTGGAGGGTAGCCAACCGGCTGCGGGCTACTGCCGTCGAGGCACTTGCTGGCGGCCGAGGACGTCAAGTATGAACCTTTCGTTTACTTCATTTTCGAATTTTCTAATCTTCCTTTATGTTTGAAATGATTGACATGAGCCAGTTCTTGTTGTTTGCAGAGGGAGTGTGAGTTGGAGCGGGAGCTTGCCCAGTCCCGAGAAGAGACAGCTCGCCTGCTGAGGGAGCTCGAGGTCCATGACGCCGAGGTTGCTGCTCTCGAGGCGAGAGTTGCCGAGCTAGACGGCGACCAGCAGTAGCTTCCGTATTGCTTCTTGTTTTTTGGCTGTATTTTGTACATTTGTACATTTTAGGACCCTCTTTTTGGACATTTGGATCTTGTTTTGGGGCTCGAGCCCCCAGTTTGGTGTACATATCCCATTTTGGTTTTATATATCATGGCCTGAGTGCCTTTGCTGCTGGGTTGTTTTGTTTGTACCTGCAGGTTAGCTTTGAACAGGTTTGGTAGATGACGGTTTACGCCGTCATGCTGCCGAAATTTACACAGAAATCACATAGAACATATATTTGTACATATGGCTTAAATTAGCGTAAAACAAAGACTCGAAAATGCAAAAAAATTGGCCGGAAATGACCGGACGGCAGGGAGGGTTACCCCCTAAAAAAAGAAAAAATAAAAACATATAAGTTTGAAATGTAATGTGGAAGGAGAGTGAAATGATTTCCCAAGAAGAAAGCTAAAAAGAAATGTATAAGTTGGAAAATGATTAAATTAAATTAAATAAATAAAAAAAATGTATAGATTTGAAAAATGAATAAATTAAATTAAATTGGTGAAATGATTCCCCAAAAAAGAAAATTTAAAAGAAATGTATAAGTGTGCTAAAATGACGAAAATGTCGATGTCGTCTCGAAATGCGTGTCCGTGAAATTAGGAAACACGAAACATGGCAACCTGACGTATTTACCAAAATAATAACCCGTATGAATAGGAAATTATTCATTGAGGAATTTAGGAAAGATCCAACGCGGAAAATCACAGAAAGAATGCTGAGGAAGAGACGCAGCAAGAGCTGCGTCCCTTCAAAGAGGTGCAGCACCCGCTGCGCCTGTTCCCCAGTGCGTCCGTCCTGACGGATTTTAGGAAACAACTTTTAGTATAAATAGAGACGTCGATGGAGGTTTTATTCACATAATTCTCCCGTCTTTCCTCGTCTTATTACACAAAGCTCCCAAAACAAGCATACATCATGAATACTCTTGAAATTCGTCTAAAAGAATGGACAAATGAGTTCTATAATGTGGAGAAACACGACATGGGTGCTTATAACTTTGGATCGCTTTTGAGCTTGAAGTTGATCAAGGTAGTGAAACCATTTCTAGATGCTTGTCTTGACTAATGGGACCCGAATTATCACGTATTTGCCTTCCCTGGAGGCGACATTTGCCCATTTCCCGAGGAAATTGCTGCGATTGGTGGTTGGGACCCGGAACATTTGCCTGCTATTCCCTCCACTTCTCAAGGGTATAAGAACAAGTTTAGAGACTTGTTTGGATTGGCCAGAGTTGATGTTGACTGTCTTGTGACTTCTAAAGGAGTGCGAATGTTGGATTTCATCGATCGATTCATCAATAGGGCTGATCCCACTGTCTCTTATGTTGCGAGGCGAAGGGCATTCGGATTTTGCCTATTACATGTGTACGTCCTTCAAGGGCATGTTGACGAGGATATGAGGGGGGACCCTCGTCTCTTGAGCTTGATTGAGCAAATGGAGCTGCGTAGGAGCTGCGTAGGAGCCTAGCTTGCCTGTGTTTAGGAGAGATCCTATTGGGGTTAGATAATAGGAAAGCCAATCGCGACCTTCCTTACTTGGGAAGTCCCATTATTTTGCAGGAACTCTTTTTCTCTTTTTTTTTTTTTCTTTTTTTTTTTTCGTTTTTCTTTTTTTGTTTTTCTTTTTTTTTTCTAATACCTGATTTTGGTAGGTCTGGCTTATGGAGCGCCTTCGATTGATCGAGCCCCCAGTTAATGTTTCTGCTTATCATGCTCGCTTAATTGCAATGAGGACCAGGCTTTACATGGTGGACTTCACTCGAGTTTGCAATTACTGGGAAAACAAATTGAAGAGTGAAGATGGACCCTTAATTAGATGGATCGTACCATGGTGGCATCTCAAATCAGTCACTGGAGTATCTTCTTTGGATCCTACCCGATCTGTTCGCATTCCCGGCTTGGATTTTATGATATGCATCTTCCCGGAGAGGTTGACGAGGCAGGTTGGATTGAAGCAGATGATCCCGAACCTTGACACTGTCCCGCAAAGTGCCGTGGCGCTTACTACTGAGAGTCGAAGAGAATGGGCCATCAAATGGGCTCAGAGGAACATTTGGTTCTTAAATTCTTCTGTCAGTGCTCTATGGGTGTCAGATTCCTATCTGCGGTGGAGGAAGACTGCTACTCCGGAAGAGCGTGAGAGATTAAGGAAGCGTGAACCTGTTGACTACAAGGTTCGTGAGGTGGAAAAGGAGAAGGATAAGCATCTGACCGAGGGAGAGGAAGAAGCCGGGTTTCGAGTTGTTCATCCTTCGAAGAAACTGAAGACCTCTCTTGCCGTCGAGATGGTGGTTTAGGCCGGAAGTGGCGCAAGAGCGTCCGGCTCGAGGTCGGGACAAAAAGTATGATAGAAATGACAAAGGCAAAAGGAAAATGGAAGAGTAGCCTAAGTCTTTATTATTATTATTTATTATTATAATAAGAAGGTGGGGCTTTTTAGAATCCTAACCTATTTATTTTTATTATGATTTTATTATGTAACGTACTATTATTAGAAATGAAATAAAAAGGTTAACTGGTTATGAAACCATTGTGATTTCCTTTTCATTATTCTTGTCGAATTTCAAATGCATTCGCAAATGTCCTTCTATTTACATTTAGAATAATTAAAAGGGTTGTATCCCATGAAGGATTGCCTACGTATTCATTTAGAAAATGAAATCAAACCCTTGCGCGTAGTTCGAGTAAACGTAAAAGAATAATTGTTCTAAGCAAGAGCTTGTAATGAAATTTAGAAAATAAGCATGAGCTTTACTTACTCCGCAAATGCAATTTAGTTTATTTGATGATATGAGAATGACAAATTGTCAAAGTGCAAGAGCAAGATGACATTAGCTTGATTCAGCTTAGCCAGGGGCCGTTTATTTCGTGCCACAAGAGCGACACGTGAGGTTACGCGAGGCGCGTTTTTTGCTCCTATTCTAGGCATAGTAACGTTTTAGTTAGTCAAGGTTTGTTGGGTTGGCAAATTCGTTTCCATTTAGGTCTGTGATCCTAACGGCACCCCCTGGAAGTATGGATTTGACTAGGAATGGCCCGGCCCAATTGGGTTTAAAATTTCCTCGTGGATCGACAGGTAAAAGAGCCCTAATTGATTTGAGGACCAAGTCTCCTTCCTTAATATAACTTGGCTTAACCTTTTTGTTGAAGGCTCGTTTGATACGCGCCTGGTATGTTTGCACATTATGTAATGCACGTAACCTTCGTTCATCCAGGAGGATGAGTTCTTCATATCTATCCCTCTTCCACTCGGCTTCGGAGATTTGACTTTCGAGTAAAATACGCAAGGATGGTATTTCTAGCTCGACTGGTTGTACGGCTTCCATGCCGTAGGTCAAATAGAAAGGAGAAGCCCCAGTGGGCGTCCTAATAGACGTACAGTATCCCCATAAAGCAAAGGGTATCTTGCTTGGCCAATCTCTATAGTTGTCAATCATTTTCTTGGGAATCGTAACAACGTTTTTGTTTGCTGCCTCTACCGCGCCATTGGTTTGTGGTTTATATGGCGAGGAGTGGTGATGTTTGATTTTGTACTTGGCTAGCAATTGTTCAGTCTCAGCTTGGAAATGTGATCCATTGTCACAGATGATCTCATGTGGGCAACCATATCGACAGATAATATTGGTTTGTATGAACTTTGCCACGTTCTTGGCAATAAGACTGGTGTAGGAAGCCGCTTCTACCCATTTGGTGAAATAATCAATTGCTACTATGGGTGGGCACCGGTCCAAAACCGGACCGGAACCGGAATCGGTAAAATTCACGGACCGGGACCGGACCGGATTACAAAAATTCAGGTCCGGGACCGGACCGGAAAAAATCCGGTCCAAGACCGGACCAGACCGGTTGGACCGGAATTACCCATTTTTTCAAATAACGGTCCAAAAATTCCGGTCCATTGGACCGGTTCGGACCGGAATAAAAATACAATTTTAAGAAAAAAAATGAAAATAACCATAATTCCGGGCATTCCGGTCCGAACCGGAAAATACCGGTCCCAGACCGGACTGGACCGGAAACCGGAAACTTGGAAAACGGTGGACCGGAGACCGGAATTTTTAATTCCGGTTACCACTCCACTCGGTCCCGGACCGTCCATTTTTCCGGTCCGGACCGGATTATGCCCACCCCTAATTGCTACTAGGATGAAACAATGTCCTCCTGTTCCGGCTGGAGTGATCTTGCCGATGATGTCAATTCCCCAAGCAGAAAATGGCCAGGGGGATGTCATAGTGTAGAGCAATGAAGGAGGAACATGTTGTACGTTCCCGAAGATTTGGCAATTATGGCAATGTATCACATATTTGATGCAATCAGATTCCATCGTGGTCCAATAATACCCTAAACGTGTAATTTTCTTTGCCATTATGGGTCTACTCATGTGAGGGCCACATTCTCCATCATGGACTTCTTCCATCACTTTCCGTGCCTGTGAATGATCAAGACAACGTAGGACTACACCAAGAGGTGTTCTTTTGTATAACTCTCCTTGCATGAGAACGTATTGGGAAGCTAGCAAACGGATAGCGCGTTGTCCTGTTTTGTCCATTTCTGGTGGATATGTGCCATTGGGTTTGAAGTTTAGGATTGCTTGGAACCAAGGTTCCTCCATAATTTCCTCCTTATCGGTGATTTGGTGCACATAAGCTGGCTCTGATCGTCGTTTGATGCATAAAAGCATTTCTACCATGCTATCCGACATATTAATCAAAGATGCAAGTTTTGCAAGAGCATCTGCAAATTGATTTTCTTCTCAAGGTAGATGCAGGTAGGTCACTTGATCGAAGAATCGGGCTACTTGGTCTATTCTGGCTTGATAAAGTGTTATGCTTTCGCTTCGGATTTTCCAAGTTCCCGTAATTTGATTGATGATCAAAGATGAATCTCCATGTACTCGAAGATTCTTGATGCCTAAACTTACTGCCGCTTGTAATCCAATGAGACAAAGCCAGTGATTCTGCGCGTTATTTGTCACCTCGAAGTCGAGTTTGACAGAGATTGGTGTATGCTCGCCTTCAGGAGAAATGAGCAACACTCCTATTCCAAATCCTCTTAAGTTCGATGCCTCATCAAAATAGAGGTCCCAAGAGTCTACATCCGTTTGGCGTATATCCTCATCCGGAAACGACCAGGTGTCTATCGTTTGCGTATCATTGATGGGATTTTCTGCGAAGAATTCGGCAACGGCGTGCCCCTTTATGACTTTCAGAGGCACATACTTGAGATCGAACTCTAAGAGTATCAAAGTCCATCTTGCTCGACGTCCATTGAGAACGGGTTTCTCGAAGAGGTATTTGACAGGATCCATTTTGGAGAATATTTTGACGGAGTAGCTAAGCATGTAATGGCGTAGCTTCTTCATTGCCCACACAAGAGCGAGGCATGTCTTCTCGAGTGGTGTGTATTTGCACTCGTACTCCAAGAACTTCTTACTAAGGTAGTAGATGGCTCTTTCTTCTTTTCCTACAGTTTGAGCTAGCATGGCGCCCATGGCCGTTTCAGATATCGTGAGATATAAACCAAGAGTTTGATCTCGTTGAGGTGGCATGAGCACTGGTGGTTGGTTTGGCTAGTATTTCCTTGATTCGATCGAAAGCCTTCTAACAGTCATCATCCCACATGGCGTGATCTGTTTTCTTTAACTTCTTGAAGATAGGTTCGCAGATCATGGTGAGTTTCGATATGAATCGACTTATGTATTGCACCTTGCCTAGAAATTCTCTAACTTCTTTCTCAGTTTGAGGTTACGGCATTTCGATTACAGCTTTGATCTTAGAAGGGTCTATTTCTATACCTCGTTGGCTAACGACATATCCCAGGAGTTTGCCAGATGTCACTCCGAATGCGCATTTCTGAGGATTGAGCCTCATATTGTACTTCCGTAGCCTTGAGAAGAGTTTGCGAAGGTTCACAATGTGTCCCTCTCTTTCCTTGGACTTGACAATCATGTCATCTACGTATACCTCAACTTCTTTATGCATCATGTCATGTAAGAGCGTAGTTGCGGTGCGTTGGTATGTAGCTCCGACGTTGATTAACCCAAACGGCATAACGTGTAGCAATAGGTTCCCCATTGAGTGACGAAGGTGATATTATGCATGTCCTCTATGGCCATTTTGATATGGTTATATCCTGCGTATCAGTCCATGAAGGATAGCAACGCGTGATCCGCCGTATTATCCACTAATATGTCGATATGTGGTAGAGGAAAGTCATCCTTGGGACTCGCTTTGTTTAAGTCTCTAAAATCAACACAAACACGGATTCTCCCATCCTTTTTGGGTACGGGTACTATGTTAGCTACCCAGTCTGAGTACTCGGAAACTTTGATGAACCCGGCCTTGAATTGTTTGTCGACTTCTTCTTTGATCTTGAGAGCCCATTCTGTCCTCATTCGACGAAGCTTCTGTTTCACGGGTTTGAAACCTGGTTTAATTGGGATTCTATGCTCTGCAATGTCCCTGTCGATCCCTGGCATATCTTTGTAGGACCAAGCAAAAACATCTTTGAACCCGTGCATGAGGTCTATGAAATTGGCCCTTTCGGTGGGGCTCAAGGTTGTCCCTATCCTAAGTTCTTGGGGTTCTAGTTCTATTCCTACGTTGATGGGTTCATTATTTTTTATCACTGGTCCCCCTTCCCCCTCTTGTAGTATTTCCTTGGCTATGTAGGGAGGTATTTCAATTGAGTCTGGGTCTGGGTCATTCTCATTATCATCGTAAACAGAATTGCATTCAAGATAACACGAAGAGTAAGCAGAACCTGATTTATTCATATTAAGATTTGAGAAAAGTTGAAACAAGTAAGCCATCGATCCGTAGTCGGCGATAAAAAGGGACAAAATGCGGTTGGGACATTTCCCGAACTACTGTTGCTATTTGACACTAAGCTAGGAGAAACGAGGGGAGTGGGAATGACGACAGGAGGAGACTCTCTAGGAACTTCTCTAGACTCCGACTCTGACTCTTACTCGAATTCATCGTCTTCTGGTTCTCCTTTGAACATCTCTCCTTCTCCAGTAGTGAGCTTGAAGAGTCTTCCTTGATTGTTTGTCCACTTGATCGATTTTCTCCATCCTTTCTGCTGATTGGTGTTGGTTTCTGTGATTAACGCGGTAGGGTTGAAGTGATCATCTTGAAGTATCATGGTAATGATCTCATCCTGCGCTCTAAAAAATCGATCTTCTCCAAATAGTAGACTCACGGCTTGTTCGTCTAGGCAAGGTGCTTGACGAGTCTTGACGGTAGGAACCGTTTCTGGAGGAATGAAGTAGCAATCGTGAAAGATCTCGATTCTGGCTAGCTTCCTTTCGAGATAGTGCCAAGGCTCGGGAAATCCGTGGAAGATATCTAGACTTCCTTCCCTAACGAAGTATCCATTTAGGGTAGGGAGTTAGGGTCGCATTTGGATTCCCACATTCTTACGGTTTTGAACTTGAGCGAGCATCTCGAGAAATTCCTCTTTGGTGGGTTTGTATCCTAGTCCAAGGGGTATTCTTTGTGAGTTTCCCTCTTTGTAGGGTGCAAAGGTGTTTCTTCGGATAGGATTCAAAGGCATTCCCGGGAAGTATCCCTGGGTTTTGAGTATGTGGTTGACCACTAAGTTAGAGTAGGGATTGAAGTATAATGGTGCCAACTCACTTTCTATGACATTTATGACATGGAAGCCCCCAAGTTCATGTACTGGATCTGTAAGGACATTATTACTTGACTTCTTTTCGATTACTCCCTTGATGGGCGACGAAGTGATCGTCACCACCCTACCATTTAGTGGGATTTTGATTTTCTGGCGGAGTGTGGATGTTACCGCTTTGGAAGCGTGAATCCAGGGTCTTCCCAGAAGTATGTTAAAGTATGCCTCAATGTCCACTATTCACTATTTGGAAGTTGACCTTTCGCTCAATCGGCCATTTGGCTATGGTTAGGTCAACAAGTCCTACCACCTTTCATCGTGTACCATCATATGCGCGAACACCTTGGTTGGTAGGGGTCCAATCCGATTCTTTCATGCCCAATTTGTATGCCGTTTTCAAGGGTATGACATTGACTGCGGAGCCATCATCTACCAAAGTCATTGGCACATTCTTCTTTAAACAAATGACAGTGATATAAAGAGCCAAGTTATGACTACCACCGAAGGGTGGCAAATCCTCATCCGAGAAAGTAATAGGATTACTTAGCTTTGGTGATTCTTGGAAGACCAAGTTGACCACGTCGTCGGGTGTGGAGTTATGTGCCACGTTTAGTTTGTCTAAGGCTTGTAGTAAAGCTTGGCGATGTGGGAATGAGCTTGCCACTAGTTGCCAGACTGAAAGATCAGCCTTTGTCTTCTGTAGTTGCTTTAGCAAATGGTCGGTAGAGCCCTCTTCATTATCATTTGGTGTGACCACATTGGTTGAACCGTTCGCTATGGGACCATTTTGAGAAGTGTTTTGGTATGGGCGTCCCGAACGAGTGAGGTGGTTTACATCTTGATCTTCACAATTCTGGACTATTTCCTTACTGACTTTGACTAAGTAGTGTTCAGTGAGATACTCGTCTTCATCATCATCGGCCCATATTCCATTGACAGTAACAAGTTCCCTCATTCTCATGATTTCAGCCTCTAATTGGATAATTTGGTCGACTAGTTCGTCAACCATGGCTACTACTTCTTGTATTGTGGTGTTTTGAGAGAAGACTAGTGGTGCGCGTTCTTTAGGTGTGGCATTGGGATCACGTGGGGTTGCCACTGCACTCTCTAGTTCCATGACTTGCCTATTCACACTTTTTGTGCATGCAATGAAATCAGTGATAGTTGGAGAAATGGTAGAGTAATTCCCTTCATTTTCTATTGCATGAACTTCATTTTCGACTGGAGAGATGAGATGTGAACAATCTATGGTAGATTCTTCACTTGTAATCACTAGAATTCCAAGAGGATTCTGAGTGTTGTTAGGCTTACCTCCAGGTGGTATTGGTAGGCGACCGTCTTCAATCATATCTTGAAGTACATTTTTCAGTTTGTAGCATTTTTCTGTATCATGTCCCTTGCCTCTATGGTATTCGCAGTACGAATTCTCATCCCAGAATTTGGATTTCTTTTCTGGTTCGGGTGTAGGGCTTATGGGTTGAAGTTTACCCAGTTTCATCAACCTTTTCAGAGCGTTAGAATATGTGTCCCCTAGATTTGTGAACTTCCTTGGAGGAGTACTCTTCTTAGATGGCTCGAGGAGGTTAACTTCATCAGTCTTGCTAGTAGAGCCGTAAGAACGACTTGTTGAGCCTTGATATCCATGACCTATTGTTTTGGACAAGAGCCCTTTACGGATGTCGTCTTCGATCCTCGTCCCTAGTACGGTCAAATCTTTGAAGGTCTTGATGTTTTGATACATCAAATGATTTGCATAGATGGGCTTTAGGTTGTCCACGAATTTCTCCACGAGGGTGGCTTCATCCGGACGTTCAACAAGTTGAGTACTAATCTTCCACCACCGACCTAGGAAGTCGGTGAAACCTTCTTTGTCATTTTGGGTAAGAACCTCTAAAGTGCGCATGTTGACTTGGATTTCAGCATTATCCGCATATTGTTTAGCAAACTCGATTGCGGCATCATCCCAGGTAGCGATTTTCTTGTGCTCTAGCGAATAGAACCATTGTTTTGGGATGGTGTCAAGAGATGAAGGAAAGATCCTTAAGAACATCTCGGGTTTAATGCCTTTGATAGACATGTAATCCTTGAAAGCACGGATATGGTTCAAAGGGTTTTCATGCCCCTTGAATTTAGGGATATCCGTCATGTTTAAGTTGGTTGGCAACTTGGAACTCACGCCCTCATATTTGCGATTGTTCTCCCTATAAATGTCATCCCCTTTGAGATACATCCATTGCTCCTCCAAGTATTGGAGTCATTTCTCAGCTGCAGTCGTACCTATGGGAGGGTTTTCATCCCCGAAGTTGTTCACAAATTCATCAGACACTTCGCTTTCTCGAGGAGGCATCCTCTTTTCCACGGCATATATTCGGCCCTCAATGGCGTCAAGGCGATCATACACTTGGTCTTGAGTAACTTGGAGACGAGCTAGTGCGGCTAGGATTTGATCATTACCATTCTGGAGTTGGTTGAAGTTCACGTCGCTTATTTCAGGCATCTTGGAAACTGAATAAGAGATCGACGACGAATCAAAACACGATCGACCATTCTAGCACACTTACTTGAAAAGAAATGTTTTGACTCGTGAAGTGGGAGTGTGCCACTTGTGTCAAGTGAGTTTTGAGGAAATGACAAAGTTTGAAAAATGTTGGTCCTAGTCAACTTTAGTGTAGTTGTAGGAGTGGACTCGAAGTGAGGTTTTGAAATGGGTTTTGAGGCCCGAATTTTGACTCGACAATTGGACAGAGTTTCGATTGGTTTTGCGCTAATATTAGGCCTAAATTTCTAAATTTTTACTTTTTAGAAAAGGATTTTGATTTTACAAAAATCGTCATGGTTTGTTTTAGAAATGGTGATCATAAGCATTATAACGGGATGCTGAGTGCATTTAAAAGGGTTTTGGTTTAAAGGGTGGGTTGCCATACCGAACAATCAAACCCGAAGTCTGTGGAGAGGCTCGTACCAAACAAGAGTAAGGCTGATTCCTAGTCCATTTCCTCAAGTAGTGAAAGTCCTTCATACAAACAAGAGTAAGTACCATGGTATGGATGACGTCAATCGCTATCCATCCTTAGGCTCAAATAAGAATTAAGACCGTTTAGATGGGACGATTGGTCGAATGGGTTGGGTTGGACCTAGGAAGGTTGAATAAAACGATCTAGGAAGACCGAGTTATGAAAACCGACAATTGTCTTGTACAAATTATTCCCTAAACTTGTTCAAGTTTCACCCTTTTGGCTACACGTAAGTGTATTACTCCCCAGCGGAGTCGCCAAACTGTGGACGCGGGCCCACGGGGGCGCTTGGGAAACAAGCGTTTCCATTTGTGGAGTCGCCACCAATTTATTGTGGAAAATTGGAAACCGTTCGATTACCTAGTGCCATGTCAAGACACAAAGTAGTGACATGAACACCAAGAATTCGTTACCCTTAGCATTTTATGTCTAGAATGACTCTCGTGGATGCCAATGAACACGGATGTTCACAGAGATCTGGAGTAAGGGGTGAGGGTACGTATTAGGAAGCTCTTTTGATCGAACACCTAATCCCGCCCGTCTCGATAGCGGCCTCTACTAATGATTAGGGAAGTTGTCTATACTCAATATATTGTCGATTATATGCATGCAATGCAACATCCATTATTTTAATCCTAGCATGTGAGAAATTTGACTAAGTCGGTGAACACGTAATTTAATCATACAATTGGGTCGGAGTTGGGATTTAGATTGATTACATGTGAGAGCAAACAATATGATACAAGAAAGACGATAAATACAATAATAAAAATTACAATAATTACAATGGGATTAAATGATTTATGTCAAAAATACTTTTAAAACGGATAATTTGGAAAAGAATAAATAAATAAATTAACGAATAGGAATTAGGGTGATAATACGAATAATAGTTAGTTAATACGTAATTAGCAAAACGGGAGTTCAGAGACAGAAATCAACCAGGAACAGGCGCAGCAGAGCTGCGTCCTTTGGAAGAGGCGCAGCGGTTGCTGCGTCTGTTCCTTGGCTCAGTTCTGGCTGTGAAGCCAGAATTACAAGTTGTTAATATTCGTTGGTGATTTTACGATTGATTATGAACAATTGACTCGGATGAAAGTAATTAACAGATTATTTACATATGATTAAGGGTCATAAAAGCAATAAACATGGATGAAATTAATTAATATGAGTTATTTACAAAATTACAAGGTCGATTAATTAACAAATTAACAAATTAATTAGGTTAAACAGGTTATTAATGACGAATTAATGATGGATACGATAAATAACAGGCGGGAATATATCAATGACGAATTCCAGAGACTCAATATTGATGAATCGAGCCTCTAAAACCCGAATTTGATTTTAATGACGAAAACCCGCAAATATTAATTACTTGGGATTTAAGTCGAGATTTAATGGCAAATTAATACTAATGATGATGAATAATATGTTACATGTTAGAATTATTATGCCTAAATCATCATGTCAATGAACAATGAACAAACACAAGAAAATAAAAACAAACGAATTGACAAAAGACAAAGGAAGAAGAAAGGAAGCAGGAACTGCGGCAGCCTCACGAAGAGGCGCAGCAGGTACTGCGTCCCTTCGAAGAGGCATGTTTGACGAAGCGAGATGAACTAAGTTAACGTTTAGTGATGCTCGACTCGAATGTAGACAAAAGTGCCCTCGTAAGAGGAAAACGAACAAGATTGATTAATGTTGATTATGGTGGAGTTGGTCAAATTGGTCGGTCATGCAAAACGAGGCTGGTACTCAGAAGGATCTGAGCTTACGTGGTCGAATGTTCATGCACGTAGACGCCAAAAATTAAGAACGTGGTCTAGAATGCAAAGGGAGAAGAGAAGGGCGGACACTCGCGTGAGAAATATGTGAGACCGAAGGTCTCTATTTATACTAATCACGTGGAGGAAGTGGGGTTTTCGGAGAAACTTTGGAAGTGAATCTCGAAAAGATATGAGAAGATACAAAAAATACGCAGAAAAGGACTTGGGAAGAGGCGCAGCAGGCACCGCGTCCCTTGGAAGAGGCGCAGCACTTGCTGCGTCCTTTCCCAAGTGGTTTCCTCCTGCGGAAGAAAGATATCCGTATTTTGGTTATGGAATAACGGATTAATCTTGTTTTTCTTAATATTTTGTGTGTATATTACGGGGAATTATTTGCCAAAGATTAAAAGATTGTAAAATATGGAATAGAAATATCCGGAACATTCCAGAACATTCTGACTCGGTTTTAGAAAATGAAGACGGTTTTGTTTACCCGGACTCCAAATGTACTCTAATTACTGCCAAAACGACCGTATCGGCACGTAGATGACAATTAAGAGGTAGACACAAGTGTTTGAGTGATAACTTGACGATAAACTTACGAACTGTCACAAATCGTTCCGCTTACCAAACATGCGGCCCAATCATCACCGGGTGGTTTGCAGGAGGTGCAGAAATGAGGTATCTACAGGTGGTTGACGGTATTTCGCGAAAACAGGATGAGTTGTTGGTGTTGTCGCTTGTTCGAACTATTGGACCCTTAAACGAACTCGACTTGAGATGGGTATGGTTGGGTTGGTTCGTGGTGTTGGAGTCGACCATGTTGAGGATGATTTGGCGGTTGCGGGTGGTGTTTTATGGTGGTGGCAGCCGGAAAATGCGAAAACAGGGGAGGGGCTATAGTGGTTATTGGTGTCGGTTTTGGTGGTTTTGGGTTGTCGTTAGGGTCGTGGCCAGTGGTGGGACCACCATGGGTCAAGGGAGACCACGGTGGTGGCCACTTGTAGTCGTGGGGTGGTGCAAGGTGATGAGTGGGTGTGTTGAGGTGTTTGTGTCGGGTTTTTGAGGGGCTGTTTAGGGCGTGGTTTTGTGGCCTGGTTAGGGCGGTTCAGGGGGTGGTTGGTGGACGTCGGGATGCGCCGTGGTGCGGGCTAATGGGTGGCAGGATTGGGTGGTGCTGATGGTGGCTAGGGGTGTCGTGGTAGGCGGGTTTTGGTGAGGTGTTGATCACGGTTTTAAAACCATGAATGTAATATGGGTGTGGGTTGTTTCACGTGTTTTTGGGGTTGGGTGATTGGGTTGACTTGTTTGGTTTAAGAGGGGTTTTTTCTTGGGTGACTCAGGATTGTATTTGAATCGGGTTTTAATATCGTAGACAATTAAAAATAATAAAAATTAATTAATTTGGATAATAAATATAATTTATAAATAATAATGGAAGGTAATAATTAATAATTGATGGGAAGTTATAATATTTATGTTAGGTGACAATTTGTGAAGAAATTACAATCGGGTTCGGATTGCTTTAATTATTTGGAACACTTTGAGCTGCTTATTTGGAGTTGCTTGCCAGGTAGGATAGCTACTCAATACCTTTAATGTTTACTTGAATGATATTATCTGATTGTATTGGTTAAATTATTTGGAATTGTGATGGATGATATATGGTTATTGGTTGGTTGTATTGAGATGATTCAATTTATGACTTCCTCAGCTCGTGTCTGAGATGATTTAATTATTGACTACCTCAGCTCGTGACTGAGATGATTATATTGATTATATTGATGAATGGATTCCTCAGCTTCGTGTCTGAGATGGTAACATTATTGTGTTACTCAATTGTTTGCATTTTCATATCATGAGCACTTGCATTGGATACCCCATAACTGGTTCTGCAGGACTTGTTACTGGGATGATGAGACTACCTCAACTTCGGTTGGGATGATGAGACTACCCCGGCCAGGGATTGGCGGGATGAACGGGAGCGTCGGGGGATTGATCATGAGCATGCATTGCAGTGCATTTGCATTTAGTATTGTTCTTGTATCCATTTATTGTTGTTATTTGGCTATTCCTACTCAACCTCGTGGTTGACAGTGTATTCATGAACACCTGTGATGAACCATAATGGGGAGCAGATTTGACAGGTACTAAAGATTAGCTGACTTGGGAGCTTATGGGAATGCGTGAGGACTTAGACAGTTTACCTAGAAGTCTAAACCACATAGATTATTTAGTCACTTATTTATTTCCTCTGCGAGTTGTATCAAATTTTACGTTATGTCTAGTTTGAATAAGTTGTAATAATATGTAATCGCTAAAGTTTTTAATTAAAGTAATTTGGTGAGTTGGACTTTGTTATTCACTTCCTCGGGAAACTGGGATGGTAACGCTCTCATTTACTTGGGATGTCCAGCTAAAGGCTCCTAAATAAATGGGGGTGTAAAAACTTGTGTCTACCCCTTGGTTATCATCTAGGTGTCATTACGGTCGTTGTTGTAGTAGTTATTAGAGATCATTTGGAGTCCGGATCAAAAACCGTTTCTCAAAAAGCAATGTGCTTGTCTACCTAAGGTTAGGATGTCATAAAATGTTAGGAATATATCTCATTTTGAGTCTTATGTCACTTATTTAGGCTAAACTTATATTTATATTGCAAAATGTGCATTTCATTTAGCTAAAATGACAACCCGACCTTTCCTAATTTCGTCGTACCTCTTTCCTAAACCCCTACCTCGTGATTAGTATAAATAGAGGCCTTCGCCTCACATATTTTTCACACGAGTGTCTGCCCTTGTTTTCTCCCTTTGCATTCTAAGACCGCGCTCTTGCTTTTCGACGCCTACGTGATTGCTCTACGCAACCACGTAAGCCCAGATCATTCTGGGTACCACTCACGTTGCATAGACCGACCAATTTGACCACTACACATTCATTTAATCAATCTTTTAATTCATTTTTCAAGGGCACTTTCATATTGTGGACATGGGTCCACCTGCGTATGCCCAGCCGATCTGTGGACAACGGCAGCGGTCTTTTTGAAAGCCACGCTCGGCGGCGTAAAGGTGCTTTCGACCGGATCGTTTTAGATCGGTCGGCTTCGTCTCGGTAAGGGTCTCGAAACGATTAGAGATGTTCGGAGTCGCCACCAAGCATTTGTGGGATGCCTGGAACCCGTTCGAATTCCACTTTATATCTCGGTCAAATGGAAGCACAAAGCAGCGTTTGACATAGGTACTATAGATAAGGAAATCATCCCTCTTTAGCATCCTATCTCTAGAATGACTCTCGTACACCCTGGATAAGGACGTCCACTATCCAAAGTTTCTGAGTAAGAGGTGAAGGTACGGATTTTGAAGCCCTTTAATCAGACACCCAATCCCGCCCGCGTTTAGCGGCCTCTACTGATCGATCTTGGTTGGTTGAATGCAAAAATTGATAACGGTTTAAATGCATGAATGCGCATCCAATGTTTTAAACCTAACATGTGAGAGCTTTCTAAGTCGGTTGATTTAATCCAAGTATCAAGTATAAGATGTCGAGTTGGATTAATGATTGATTTGCATGCAAGACGGAAATTAAACATCCATTTACCGTATTAGGTTTAGGGTGCATAGCATGATCCATTTGTCTTAGTAAGGCATTTGGCAAATATGGTTTGAATAGTCATCTGATCCGTCCTATATCCGGGTTAACTGGAGTCGGGATCGTCCTAGACTAATGCCGGAAGGGAACAAGCCCTGTACCAGACGGCTATAAGAGGCGCGAGCCAGCCGGCGGTGTAAGGGGCCTCCCTCTGGTTTTGAAAATGAGAAAGAAAAGGGCCTGCTTGAGGCGCGGGTTAGCCAACGACTGTATGCCGTGTTCTGGTTGTTTAGAAAAACGTTATAAAACGTGTTGCAAATGGGTATTTGGACCCGGTTTGATTTTGAAAGGGTCGTTTAGACCGCATTTGTTGATTTGGGGAACTAGACTCAAATAATCATCATTGTTTGATAATATTCGATGTCGGGTTCGATTTTGACAAGTTTGACATGAATAGTTTTGAAAATGATTATGGACTAATTGTTTTAAGTCCATTTTGAATGTAAAGAGTCGTTACTCATCATCGTACCCGGGTTAAAATCCGGCATGGTATATAGAACCAAGGATGATTTCGTGTTGGTGACTAATATGCATGTTTTGCAAATGTAAAGAAATGAAATAAAAGGCTTTAAAATACCTCTTAAATGTCATTAACCAAATATTATCATTGAAACACGGATTTAACCGTCATGGTATGAAGAACCAAGGGTGAAAAATGATTTATGGTTAAAACATGTGAAATGAAACAAAAGGTTTCGAAAATACTTGAAATGGTAAAAACCGATTACAAATATGAAAATGGATTAAGGGAAATGAGGAGAACAAACACGGTTGATCTCTGGTCTGGGCACCCCATTTAGGCGCGAGCCTGTTGGCGACCTAAGGGGCTTCTACCTCAGACCAAAAATCAGTTTTTGCTCGTTTATTCCATGTTTTGGTTCATGTTATGCGTGTTTTAGCATGTTAAAGTCATGAAACAAATGAAAACATAATAAAAGAGGATTTTTACACCCTCATACTTACATGTTTGGTTATGGCGAGTGACCGACGTAAGTGTAACAACTTGTTTGATCGGAAATGACTCGGTTTAAAACCGTTTTGGTAAGTAAAAAAGTGTTCTAAAAGTTTAGTGATGGTGTAGTGGTCAAAGTGGTCGGACAAGTAGTTTAATGCACGATGACGGTACCAAACAATGTGTAAGGCTTGTGTTTACGATCGGTAGGTCGTAAACACGTGTCAGATTGTGACTTTAGAAGCCGAGTCGAGAATTTTAAAGGAGAAAAGAGGGGGCGGACACGCGCATAACTCTCAAATGGGTGGCATTTGAGGGGTATTTATAGGAGAATGAGTGGTTGTGTGAGTTTTGAGCGACGTGGCCACCTGGGCTGGTCAAAGAGGCGCGAGCCAAGTCGCGGCACTTCGAGTTGTGTTGTCACTATCACAACAAACGCAATCATGATTTCTTCTATCCTAGGTTTTGTAGTCACATGTTTGGTACTTGACCATTCATGAATCCGGGAAAACTTAGTATAGAAGGCTTGAAGATATTTTGTATTTGTGGTTGACTCGGTTTGACTCGTTGTTAGAGTCGGGATTTTGAATTTTCGAGTCGGTTTTTGGCTCGGTGTCGGTTTTGACTCTAGTTAGTGTCATCGCGACCCCGTCGTTGTGCATTAAACACTCCAGGTATTTTTGAAATGTTTTGAAATGTTTTGTTTTCGAAATCGATTTAAGTTTTCCGACGCAAAGTTGTACACAAATTGCCGATCAAACGCTGCGATCCCAAAACATGTTGTAGTCCGATAATCATCGGGTGTTTGTTGGAGTCTCAGCAGATACTGGGTATCTACAGAGCCCCCACTTTGACTGAGGCTTGGACAGGGCGAAAGTCAAAGTAGAGTCCCCAGGTCAATCGAAGATTACAACCTGAAGACCCACGCGACGTCGAGGTGGCTCGAAAGGATTCGGGCCAAGGACCTGCCGTCGGGAAGGGCGACGCCAAGGCGACTCGAGAGTACGAGCCAAGGACCTGTCGTCGGGAATAGTTTAGAGTCTGTCGACTGTCCGTGCGGGTCGTTTAAAGTTCGTTAGACTACGTACAAAGGCTCGCCAGCCATAAGAAGGAGTCATACCTGAGGCATCTTCGAATATGTCCTTGCATGGTCGCGGATAAACGCTCGCCAGCTGTGGTGCGTATATGAGGAGGGCTCGCTAGCCGCGGTGCGTTGTAAGGCTCGCCAGCCGCGGTAAGGAATTGTACCCGAGGCATCTTCGGGATGTATCCTTGAAAAGGTAAGGAAATGTACCCGAGGCATCTTCGGGATGTATCCTTGATGAGGTAAGGAAATGTACCCGAGGCATCTTCGGGATGTATCCTTGAAAAGGTAAGGAAATGTACCCGAGGCATCTTCGGGATGTATCCATGGAAAGGTAAGGAAATGTACCCGAGGCATCTTCGGGATGTATCCTTGAAAAGGTAAGGAAATGTACCCGAGGCATCTTCGGGATGTATCCTTGATGTGTTGCGGACAAAGGCTCGCCAGCCAAATGTGACGGTCGGTTAATGGACCATGGTAACAGCCGCGTTGAATGGGCTTATTTTGAAAGTAGCGAACTCATGATGTCGCTGGAGAAATAGCGAGTATGGATTCTCACTATCACTGCTTTTGGAATGAGCGGGTTCCGCGAGGAAGCCCCCTGCTGGCACTTGAAGGAATAGTGAATTTCGAATTTTCACCATTCGGTTGAAGTGACGGTTTATGTGCCGCTGTTGACGTTTTGACAGAAATAGTGAATTTGGAATCTTCACTATTAATTGAAGTGACGGTTTATGTGCCGCCGTTGACATTTGATGGAAATAGTGAATTTGGATTCTTCACTATTGATTGAAGTGACGGTTTATGTGCCGCCGTTGTCATTTGAAAGAAATAGTGAATTTGGAATCTTCACTATTAATTGAGAAATTTGAATGGTGAATTTTGATTTCGCCATCATTTTTGAAATTGGCGGTTTTGATCGCCGTTTGCTCGAAAATAGGGAGTTTTAAATTTTCACTATTTGTTTCTGTTTGTTTTCGAGGAAATGACAATATTTAATATTGTCAACGAAAGTTTTGAAGTCAGTTGTGGGAAATTGGGCCAAAGCCCAAATTTCGCTGAAAAAGAAAAGGAGAGGCATGGTTTAGGCGCGAGCCACCTGGCGATGCAAGCCGGCTTCCCTATTTTTTGTTAAAAAGACGTGAGGTTGAGTTGCGGATGAACATTCATCTTCAACCTCGAAAATTCGCCCAAAATTGCCATTGACGGACCTTCAAGATTGCTTTCATCCGTGCCATTGTCAACAAATGTCGTCTCAAGGTAAGTATTCCCTCTTGAATCCTTTCAAATTTGCTGATTGTTAGCTAGATTGAATTAGGGCGGATTTTGCCCTAAAAATCGAATTGGGCGTTTTTGCTTGAGCCAATTTCGAGTGAAATTGATGTTTGCATTAGGTTAGAAACCTGTTTAGGAGTATAGGGGTGCTTTTAGTTTGCATTTTGGTCCCCGTTCCCGCTCCCTATGCTCGAAAAACGTGAATGAGGCGAGAAACCGTCTCATTTCACAATGCCAAGTTTATTTGCTTGGGTAGTGGGTCCCACTAGGTTGCACTGTAGTTGGGAAAACCCGTGTTTGCCATTTAAGGACCTTCATTGGATGTTTGTGGGCAAAATTGAATTTTTGCCTCTTGCGACGGTCATACGTCTGACAAAATAAGCGCTTGTTTGGGCTTGAATTGAGTCAGTTTGCCTTGAAATGGACCTTAATGGTATTTTAGATCACCTTGGGGTGTGATAAAATCACGTTTGCCTCTTCGCGGTCGTTTTTGGATTTTTGACCGGTTTGGGCTCAAATTAGCGTATGAATTGCCTTTTTGAACCGTAGAAAAATCCCCATTGTGTCGGGAATGTATTTTGGGTTGTTGGCGGACCTTGTATGGGTCTTGAAATGCCGTTTTTTGTGGTTTTGACTCGTCTTTTGCTTGAAAAGAGGGGCGAGTCGTTTTTGTGTTGTTTTTTTTTGTGAATGGTTCGGGGCGAGATTGCCCCTTGTTTTTTTGTTTGTAGGTTGTGTTTTTTTTTTGTTGTTTTTTTTTGGGTTTATCCGTTTCATGCCGTCGTAATGCTGAAATTTCGGCTGACGTTTTTGTTGTTTTTGATTGCAGGATATCATTTGGGACCGATGGGGTCCGTTGTTGAGGCTTTGGAGGAGGAAGTTGATCCTTGAGGGGATGTAGCGGCCGAGGATGCTGCCGTATTCGAGGCGGTGGTGGAGGATGCTTCCGTAGAGGAGGATAGGCGGCTGGTATGGACGGTTTGTCCTTTTCCTTGTGGCTCATGGACAGGATGACTGATGATTGGGGGTCAGCACCGAAGTGGTGCATCGCATCATGGTTCTTGGCCTCCTCATCATCCAAAATCTGCCAGGCATTGTCTTCTTTTTTGTCATGGAGCAGGAGCGGAGGGTTATCGCCATGGTAACCTCCTCTGCTTTCACTGTTGCTCCTCTGTTTCCTGTTGCTCCCTTTCTTTTCTGACCAGAAGGGTAGGGAGTGCCTAGTTCGGTAGGTGGCAGATAGCCCCCAGTTCATTGTATTAGGCCAGTGTCTGTATGATAGACGTTTTTTTTAGGCCAGTGTCTGTATGATAGACGTTTGTTTTAGGCCAGTGTCTGTATAATAGACGTTTGTTTTAGGCAGTGTCTGTATGATAGACGTTTGTTTTAGGCCAGTGTCTGTATGATAGACGTTTGTTTTAGGCCAGTGTCTGTATGATAGACGTTTGTTGATGTATTTTGCGTAAGGCAGTTTGTATATATGTGTTTTTGGACTGTGGTTTATTTTGTGTGCTTTGGCTTTTTTTTTGTGTTGTGTTTCGGAGGAGCGCTTGTTGGCTGTCGACTCTTCTTTTGCTTTGCACCAGTTCCTGCATCGTTAGTGTAGAAAACAGGCAACAGATAGCATATAAACACGTGGAAGCATTTGATCACGTAAAGCATTTCTTTGAATTAACCAAGATTAGTTGAAGTTAAAATTGAAATTTTGAAAATGAAATTTTGAAAATTACGTGGCAAAATCGCCACGTTTGGAATTCAAAAGGAATTGATTTGAAAATTTGAGCAATTAACTCGTGTCGTGAATTAGATTGCATCGAAAATTTGAAAATGACTCAAAAATAAAAAACTCAGACTGTCAGGAAAGAATTTTTAGAAATGGATTTTTGCGAGTCCATTTGGCTTTTGATGTCAAGACTCGAATTTGTGTGTGCTTGAATTTTGGAGGAAAATTGATGTCGTGTTATCAATTTTCGATTTTGATTTTTGATTTGCGAAAAAGCGAAAAATTTCGGAATTTCGACTGACATGGAAACGATCCGTCGCAGATCGGGGCGACTAGCCCTTCCCCCCTTTAAAAAAAGAAAGAAAAAAATCCGTATGTTTAAAGCTGCGTCATGGAAACCGTGCCAGATTTCGTAAAACGCGAAAACAAGGAAATGTGAGTGTGAAGAAACACAAAATTTCCCGGATCACCCCGAAGAGGCGCGAGGTTCCTGGCGCGAGGTTTGAGGTGTCAGGAGAAAACACATGTTGAAAGAGACAAGTCAACAGCGGGAATCCTGGGGAAGCCTCAAAGAGGCGCGAGCGTCTTGGCGATGGAAGCCGGCTCTCCTCTTTTCCGGAAAAATGCGCTGATCATTTTGTATAAATAGAGACGTTTGCACTTCATTGTTTCAGCATCCGAAACACAAAAACATCTCTACAAAACCTCCTTCTCTTCCACAAAAATATTTCATGGATGCTTTTGAGAATGCATTGCGACAATGGTGCCGGGATTTGTCGCCTCCCGAGAAGTATCAACTCGATTGCATGGGAGTTGGTCAATTATTGGTGCTTCGTCAAGTCAAGGTGCAACCTTCGTTTCTTGAAGCGTGTTCTCGGTTTTGGGATTCGAAACATCATGTTTTCGTTTTCCCGAAGGGCGAGATTTGTCCTCTTGTCGAAGAAGTTGGAGCCATTGGTGGGTGGCCGGGTTGTACTCTGGTGCTTCCTCCGACTCGGTTGTGCTACAAGGAGAAATTTCGTTCCATGTTGGGCTTATCAACAAGCCAAGTCAACTTTCTTCTTACTCCGCATGGTGTGGATATGTTGGCTCTTATCAACATCTTCTCGAATCGGTTAGATGCTAATGTCTCGGAGGTGGCTAGGAGAAGGGCTCTTGCATTTTGCCTTGTCCATGTGTACCTCTTTGTTGATGTCTTGAAGAAGGAGGGGCCAAGATGTCATGGTAGCATGACCCTTGTTCATGTGATTGAGCAAATGGAGCATGGTAGAGATCCATCGTGGTTGGTGCTTGGGGAGATTATCCAAGCTTTGGACAAGGAAGGCTCTTGTGGAGAAGCTCCCTCTTTTAGATCGCCCAGGATCCTCCAAGTGTGGCTATTGGAGAGGCTAAGGTATGTAGAGCCTCCGATTAATCCTTCTTCTTACTCCTTCCGTCACCTTACCATGAGGAAGAAGTTGTACCCGGATAGTTTTGCTTCCACCGAGGCCTATTGGGCCGCAAGATTGGCGGAGGAGGGTGGTCCTCATATCCGTTGGGTGGTGCCGTGGTGGCACTTGAGGTCCTTCACAGGGTTGCCCGCTTCGGGTGCTAGTCCTCGTTCTTTGATGGTGGTGGGTTTGAAGGTTGTTTCCTTCATTTATCCCGAAAGGCTCATGAGGAAAATGGGGCGTCAACAAAAGGTGCCCGCTCAAGATACTCTTGTCCAAGAGAATGTTTTCCGCAACTCCGAGCTTGTGGAGTTCTTTGAAAGGTGGTGGGCCACTCGGCCACTTTTGGAGGTACCAAACCCCGCTGCCACGACATGGGTGACTCCCGCTTATGTCAAATGGTCACGTGCTCCGTCCTTGGAAGAGAGATCCAAATTCCGTAAGGATGAGGTTGTTGACCTGAAGTACCGAGAGGTTGGCAAGGCCAACCGTGCCTTATTTGAAGAGTATGTTGATGGAGCTACTCCCGATGTGATGAGACCACCGAAGAGGAGGAGTTTTGGCCCCAAGAGTATGGTGGGCCGTGCATTGGCTCGTCTTGGGTCGAACATGGGGTCTTGTGCTAGACCGGAGGCCGTTGTCGTCTTAGATCCGTTTAGGATCCGTTCCGAGGAGGAAGTCCATGATAGGCGGGCCAACAAGAAGAACAAGGGGAAGATGTACCCCGAGGGAAAAGGCAAGGGTAGAATGGAAGAGTGAAGACCTCCATTACCTACTTTATTATTATGTCGTATTATTGTTGTGAGTTTGTATTATTTTGTTCTGGCTAGTTGTTGTGTGTTTTGTGCTAGTTTTACTATGTGAGGTGTGTTAGTGGACACCTTAGCTTTGACAAGTTGTAGACTCGTCGAGCTTTATTTGAAATTGTAATCCCTCCCATTATTAATTAAATAAGAGGATTGCTCGTGTCGAAAATTGTGAACGCTTGTTTCTTCCATCCATTTTGTAAAGGCAACTCGATTTGAATCGTCCTAAACAGTTGCACTTGGGAAAGTGGTATTTTGTGGAAAGGCAGAAAGGCTCATTTTTTGTATTTTTGTGGGAAAGGGAATGGTTTTCCCTTTCCTTTTTATGATGTTTTTTTTTTATTGTGGGAATGGTTGTATCCTTCTTGTGTAAGAAAGGTCTGCCTACGTATCCACTTGAAGAGGTGAAATCAAACCATGCTCGTAGTTCGAAATGTTTTGTGAATTTGAATTGGGTTTTGTGGTTGTATCCCTCAAGCATAAGAAGGACTGCCTACGTATTCACCTGAAGAGATGAAATCAAACCATGCTCGTAGTTCATGGGGTTTGGTTTTTGTAGTGCAAATGGACGTTGCCTTTGACGGATCAAAGGACATTCGAAACGGGCAAGGTGCCGCAGCTTAGACTCGATAAAATATGCAATTTCAAATCAGAACGTATTGAGGAACTTAACTTGAAAAGGGTTGAGGTCGGTGCTAGTTGCGAAACTAGGCTAGGTTGTTTGTTGATAGGGTTCAAGGGTAGTATTTCTTGAGTTGGTCTAGGTTGGTTGGGTTTGTAAAGTCCTCCCCATCTAAGTCACTCAGTCTCACTGCGCCCCCCGAAAGTATTTTCTTGACCAGGTATGGCCCGGCCCAGTTGGGTTTGAATTTTCCCCTCGGATCGACGGGTAATGGTGCCCGGACTGACTTGAGGACCAAGTCGCCCTCCCGGATGTTTCTGGGTTTGACCTTTTTGTTGAATGCCCGTTGTATACGTCGTTGGTATAGCTAGACGTTGTGCAAGGCGTTGAGTCGCCGTTCATCTAGAAGAGTGAGCTGTTCGTACCTTCGACGGGTCCATTCCGCCTCAGGGACTTGACTCTCCAATAGAATGCGTAGAGATGGGACCTCTAACTCCACCGGTTGAACCGCCTCCATACCGTATGCTAGGTAGAAAGGTGTGGCGCCTGTCGGTGTTCGAATGGAGGTTCGGTATCCCCAGAGTGCGAATGGGAGTTTGCTCGGCCAATCGCGGTAGTTGTCTTGCATTTTCTTGATAATGGTAACAAGAGTCTTGTTCGCTGCCTCCACCGCTCCGTTGGTTTGGGGGCGGTAGGGGGATGATCGATGTTGTTTGATCTGGTATTTGTCCAGCAAAGTTTGAGTTTCCGCCCGGAAGTGAGAGCCTTGATCGCTGATGATTTCATGGGGTACCCCATATCGGCAGATGATGTTGTTTTCAATGAACTTGGCCACTTGTTTGGCGGTCAAGACTGCATATGACTGTGCTTCCACCCATTTGGTGAAGTAGTCGATGGCGACGAGGACGAAGCAATGCCCCTTGGTGCCTATCGGGTTGACTTTCCCGATGATGTCGATGCCCCAGGTTGAGAATGGCCAGGGTGATGTCATGGTGTATAAAAGGGATGGTGGTATGTGTTGTATATTGGCGAAGATTTGGCAATTATGGCAATGGTTGACGTAGTTACAGCAATCGGCTTCCATGGTTGTCCAGTAGTAACCTAGCCGCATGATTTTCCGTGTAAGCATCATTGCACTCATGTGAGGGCCACATTATCCGTCGTGAACCTCTCCCATGACTTTCTTGGCTTTGTGATGGTCAATGCAAAGGAGGAAAATTCCTTGGGGTGTTCTTTTGTAGAGTTGATTTTGGTTTATCACGAATTGTGATGCAAGTAAACGGATGGCTCTTTGTCCTCTTTGATCAGAGTTGGGAGGGAATTCGTTTTTGGTTTTGTAATTGAGGATGGCTTGGTACCACGGTTCATCATGGCTTTCCTCGTCGTCGATAATGGCACAAATGTGAGCTGGCTCGCTCCGTCTTTCGACGCATAGGGGCATCGATGCCATGTTGTCAGGTATGTTGACGAGCGCGGCATGTTTTGCCAGGGCATCCGCAAATTGATTTTCCTCTCGCGGCAAGTGGAAGTAGTCGATTTGGTCAAAGAATTCGGCCTCTTGATTGATCTTTGCTTGGTAGGGAGCTAAGCTGTCAGATCGGATTTTCCACGATCCGGATACCTGATTGATGATGAGTAAGGAATCGCCATGGACCCTCAGTCTCTTGATGCCAAGTGTGATGGCTGCTTGTAGGCCGATGAGGCATGCTTCATATTCAGCGGCGTTGTTTGTGACGGCAAAGTCTAGCTTGACCGAGATCGGAACATGTTCTCCCTCTGGTGATATTAGAAGGATTCCTACCCCGAAGCCTCTCAGATTAGATGCGCCCTCAAAGTATAGGTCCCATGCGTCGGAGTCGGCACAAAGGATGTCTTCGTCAGGAAGTGACCAGGTGTCGGTCGTTGGATCCTCGTTGACGGGATTTTCTGCTAGGAAATCGGCGACAGCTCTTCCCTTGATAACCTTGAGAGGCACAAACTTGAGGTCGAATTCAGACAGCATGAGTGTCCACCTAGACAGCCTTCCGTTTAGTACGGGTTTTTCGAAGATGTATTTAACCGGGTCCATCTTGGAGTAGATGTGGACCGAGTAGCTGAGCATGTAATGCCGCAGCTTCTTTGTTGACCATAGTAGGGCAAGGCATGTCTTTTCCAGCTGGGTATACCTTGTCTCGTACTCAATGAACTTTTTGCTGACGTAGTAGATGGCTCGCTCCTCGTTGCCAACTGTTTGTGCTAGCATTGCTCCCATGGCTGTGTCAGTAACAGTGAGGTACAGGGATAGAGGAATCCTCGGTTGAGGTGGCATGAGGACGGGAGGTTTGGATAGGATTTCCTTTATCCTGTCGAATGCCTTCTGACAGTCGTCGTCCCAATCGGTGTGATCGGAGGCGCGAAGCTTCTTGAATATTGGTTCACAAATCATAGTGAGCTTGGCGATGAACCGGCTGATGTACTGGACCTGACCGAGAAATCCCCGAATCTCCTTCTCGTTCTTAGGCCGAGGCATTTGCTGAAGGGCTTTGATTTTGGTTGGATCAATCTCAATGCCTCTTTTGCTGACGACATGTCCCAAGAGTTTTCCGGAGGTGACCCTGAATGCACACTTATGAGGATTTAGTCTCATGTTATACTTCTGCAGATGAGCGAAGAATTTCCGGAGGGCATTGATGTGGCCGTCCCGTTCTTTTGATTTGACGATCATGTCATCGACATATACCTCTACCTCCTTGTGCATCATGTCGTGTAGGAGAGTGGTAGCGGTTCTTTGATAGGTCGCTCCGGCGTTGATGAGGCCGAAAGGCATGACCGTGTAGCAATATGTACCCCACTGTGTAGTGAACACAGTTTTGTGCATGTCTTCCTCAGCCATCTTAATCTGGTTGTACCCGGCATACCCGTCCATGAATGATAGGAGAGCATGTTTGGCGGTGTTGTCTACCAGAATGTCAACATGCGGCAAAGGGAAGTCGTCCTTTGGACTTGCCTTGTTCAGATCCTTGAAGTCGACGCAAACCCGAATTCGTCCGTCTTTCTTTGGTACCGGCACAATGTTGGCCACCCAATCCGAGTATTCAGACACTTTGATGAACCCAGCCTTGAACTGTTTGTCCACCTCTTCTTTGATTCTTAAGGCCCACTCAGGACGCATCCGGCGTAGCTTCATTTCACGAGTTTAGCCCCGGGTTTGATGGGTATCCGGTGCTCTGCAATTTCTCTCACAATCCTGGCATGTCTCTCGTAAGACCAAAGGCGAACACGTCCTTGTATTCGTGGAGGAGGTCAATGAACTGTTGTCTTTCCGAGGGTCCAGGGTTGTCCCTATCCTAAGTTCTTGAGGTGTATTGTCGGTTCCTACGTTAATAGGCTCGGTTTCCTCAATGATGGGGTTCTGGTTTCCCGTTTGTCAAGTTCTTTGGCTAAGTGAGGTGGGCGATTACTCAAGTCAAATTCCTCATGATCATTCGAATTGCATTGCGATTAAAATGAGACGAGTTATAAGCAAACTTAGCGTTCATTAAGTTGACACGAGCGAAAAGCTCGGAAAGGACAGAC
Source organism: Silene latifolia (assembly GCF_048544455.1). NCBI lineage: Eukaryota > Viridiplantae > Streptophyta > Magnoliopsida > Caryophyllales > Caryophyllaceae > Silene > Silene latifolia. The sequence goes on along the minus strand of NC_133533.1, from coordinate 26,053,004 downwards.
ATCTCGTGGTCGATCGGAGGCAACACGACAGAGGAAGTGGCCCCTGGAACAGGCTCCGGTTGTCGGCTTTCATGGGAGTGGGGTGACCTTAGTAGACTCGGCCTACCGAATCGGCCACGACTTTGTGATAAAACAATGGGAAGGGGACTTTGACTGGGACTTCCGGAGTGTTAGGAGCTATAACAGACTCAGACTCCGACTCAGACTCAGACTCGGATCCTTCAGCACTTTCCTTATTGAACATAGGCCCTTCTCCAGTTGTGATCTTGAGAATGCGGCCTTGGCGATCGGTCCACTTGATGGTTTTCCTCCAGCCTTGGGTGGCTTTCTCCGGGTCAGTATCGGAGATCAAGGCAGTTGGATCAAACTGATTGTCTTTCAGGGCGATGTTAATGATGTCCTCATAGTCGAGGCGTTTGATATTGTCTTCCCCAAAGAGTAGTGTGACAGCTTGTCCGTCGAGGCACGGTGACGGTTTGGACTCGGTTGATGCAGCTTTGATGTTGTCGGGAATAAAGTAGCAGTCCTGGAAGACTTCCACTCCCGGGTATCTAGCTTTTGCCACAGAGTTATAGATAGGCTCCGGAAAGTCGTGGTAAAGCTCGGACTCTCCCTCGGGGACAAAGTATCCGTTGAGAGTCAAGTGGTAGGGACGGAGGATGACTCCGTGCTTCTTGCGTTTTCGGATTAGGAGGTTCATCTCCTGGATGTCTTCATTGGTAGGTTCGTATCCCAGCCCAAAGGGGATGTTGGGCACCTTAGCCTGTTTCAAGGGAGGCAATGGGTCCTTTAGCGGATTGAGCGGCAAACCCGGGAAATAACCCTGGTGCATCATGATACGGTTGATCGTGAGGCTGGCGAACGGGTCACATTCAGAGGTTGTTAGCTCATCAGTTATGGCGTTCACGGCTTGGAAACCCCACATTTCATTGTCGTCCTCCTCAATGGCTTGGGAGGCTACCCCTCTTCTCATGACTGCTTTGATTGGGGAAGCGGGGATCGTGATCGTTTTCCCGTTAAAGGGGACCCTAATCTTTTGGTGAAGCGTTGATGTGACTGCCTTGACGGCGTGAATCCAGGGACGTCCCAGGAGCATGTTGAAGGACGCGTCGATGTCGACCACTTGGAAACTGGTTTGTCTTTCTAGTGGCCCGGTTGCGACGGCTAGAGTGATAAGCCCAGCGACCTTGCGATGAGTGCCGTCGTAGGCACGTACTCCTTGATTCGTCGGGATTAAATTAGATTCCTTAATACCCAGCCTGTGGGTAGTTTTGAGAGGAATGACATTCACGGCGGAACCGTCATCCACGAGGACCATTGGTATGTTCTTTTGGAGGTATTGCACAGTGATGTATAGGGCCAGGTTATGGTTGGCTCCGAACAGGGGGATATCCTCGTCGGAGAAGACGACCGGGTTACTCAGATCAGGGGCGTCTCTTGTCATGTGTGCCACTATTTCTTCTGGGGAAGAGGTGGAGGGCACGGTTAATTTTCCCAAGGCCTGCAGCAAGGCATGTCGATGCTCAATAGACGTTGCGATCAGTTGCCAGATAGAGATCTCGGCTTTTGCTTTCTGGAGCTGTTTCAGGATTGAGTTCTCGGGAGCCTTTGGTTGAGTGTCCACCTCTGGGACGATTTGGTCATTCGTTGTTGGAACGACCAATGGGCTGCTCGGATTCTGATGGGGACGTCCGGACCGGGTGAGATGTTCGATTTCCTTTGTCCGCTTCTCCTTTCCTGGGACGACATAGACATCCTCAACATCATCCCGCCATATGCCGTTAATTTCAGGGTCTCGAGGATACCTCGGAGGGGTACTCCTCGGTGGGTAGTTCTTGTGGGGTATATTTTTGTGAGGGCGATTTTTGTGAGGGTAGTTATTTTGAGGGTAGTTCTCGTGAAGGTGGCTATTTTGAAGGTGGTTTTCATGGGGCCTGTGCCAGAATGGTCGCGGGAGCAATCCATCCTGGGGTGGGTAGTTTTGAATGCTTGGGGAATTCTCCCGCGGGCGTGGTGTCGGGGGATTGAAGATGAGTCGACGGTAGGCGTCGTCGAGTCGGGTGATTCTCTCAGAGAGGCTGGCAATGGCCTCCTCAACTTGCTGAAACATAGTGAGCATAGTGGCAGCACTGAATACGAACACTCCGTCTGAAGGGTCCTTTTCCAGAGCATTTACCTCATCGTCAATTGGCAAGATGAGATGAGAGCAGTTTAGGGTCGGCTCATCGTCAGAGATGGCGTGAATTCCCAGAGAATTCGTCTTGTTGTTTGGCTTAGTTGGTGGGGGTATAGGCAAATCTCCCTTCTCAATCATGTCTTGAATGAGGTGCTTGAGTTTGAAGCAATTTTCGGTATCATGCCCTTTCCCTCGATGATATTGGCAGTTGGCGTTGGGATTCCAAAATCGGGATTTCTTGGCGTCGGCCGGGTCCAGGGTGGGCCCGATCGGTTGTAGCTTCCCTTGGTCCATGAGCCTTTTCAAGGCACTTGCATAAGTTGACCCTATGTTGGTGAACACTCTCTGGGGGCGTTCAATTTTCTTGGCAGATGGTTCGACGAGGTTGACCTCATCAATTTTGTTTTTCTGACCGTAAGGGCGAGATCCGGTTGAGGTGGATCCTTGATAACCCCTGTCTGTGGTCTTTGCTAAGACACCCTTTCGGAGGTCGTCCTCAATACATGTCCCCAGAATCTGCAGATCTTGAAAAGTTTTGATGTTCTGATACCTCAACAGGTTGGCATAAACCGGGCGGAGGTTGTGGACAAATTTTTGCACCAGAGTTGATTCACTCGGCTTACTAACCAACTGAGTACTCATCCTCCTCCAACGGGTTAGGAACTCAGTGAAACCCTCTTTGTCGTTTTGGGTTAACACCTCGAGAGTACGGGTGTTGGCTTGGATCTCGACATTGTCGGCATACTGTTTGGTAAACTCAACTGCGATCTCATCCCAAGTGGTAAGGTTCTTCGGGTCCAAGGAGTAGTACCATTGCCGAGGTATCCACTCCAAAGAGGATGGGATGATCCTGGTAAAAAGTTCCTGTTTGACCCCCTTAATGGCCATGTAGTCTTTGAAAGCACGGATGTGGTTGAGTGGGTCCTCCACTCCCTTGAATTTAGGCACATCAGTCAGGGTGAAGTTGTCAGGTAACTGGTCCCCAACAGGTTCGAACCTTCGGTTATTTTCAAGATGGATGTTGTTACCCCGGGCTAGGAGTTGCTCTTCTAAGAGTTTCAGCCTCTTTTCAGTCTCAGACAGAGGTGGGGTATTATGTTCCCCGATTTCCTTGTTTTCCAGGGCGTCGATACGGGTCTCGACGCGATCCAGGGTGACCTTAAGAGCGGTAAGTAGGCTGGCTAGCTGATCAGTTGTGACATCTCTGTTGTTATCATTGTTGTTGTTGGACGAAGCTGAAGACGGGGCCATGGCTCTGAGGCAGAAAAACGGCTCACATTACAACTCAATCCGACACGGTTCCAAGACTGAACGCAGACAACACAGAGGTCGAGACCAAGATCGACTCAACAAGACGGGGTGACCGTGTGTGGTCCCTCGGTGCTGACTCGATTTATGACGTGACGGTGTTTGACCGAACCTTTGACACGAGTCCAACATGACGGCGTGACGCCATTGGACGGGTCTCGTGGCGAGACGACTCATAAGTAAAGACCCATAAGTACGTTTGCTTTGACTCGATAGACACGAGGCGGAATTGGAATGGTGGACTGAAGTTTTCGAAAATAGAAATTTTCAAAAGATTCATTTGTCGCTTTAATGGGCGGCTTCCTAAGATAGAAATCTCCGCAAGTCGATCAGTTGAAAAGGGTTGTCTTATGTTTATTTGCAAAAGACGGTTTGAGTTTGAGCCGGCTCGGAAAACGGTGTGTTGCTTCCCAAGACGGTTTTGAAATTCAAAATTGTATATTTTGAAAATCGAGTTTGAAATGTTTGAAGAGGTCTCAGGGACGGTGCATGGTCCTCGGGATCCCGAAAGTGTCTCGAGAAAAGAGTGTGTGCTTTTCACGGGTTTTGAAAGAGCCAATGTCGGCGCGAAACGGGTTAAAATCCGTGTCTAGACGCGGCGATTATAACGGCGTAAAAAGGTGATTTGAAATGGTTATAAAAACCGGGTTTTGAAAATCGTCATTACGACGGCCTAGAAAGGCGTGTTGAAATGGTTATAAAAACTGGGTTTGAAAATCGTCATTATGACGGCCTAGAAAGGCGTGTTAAAATGGTTATAAAACCCGGGTTTGAAAATCGTCATTACGACGGCCTAGAAAGGCGTATTGAAATGGTTATAAAAACCGGGTTTGAAAATCGTCATTACGACGGCCTAGAAAGGCGTGCATCGGTCGGCGAAAGACCGAGGTTTGAAATGGCCATTATAACGGCGCAAAAAGGTGTTTTGAAAGTTTGCAAAATGACACGGAAGGATTTATGATCAAGTAGCACATAAGCACTCACAATTTCATTATATTATGCATCATGCTGACACGGGTTTTGGCTTAAAAGGGTGGGTTACACACCAAGCAATCAAACCCCGATTTGTGAGAGGGATACCAATCCAAACAAAATGTGTAAGGAGGGTGCCCTACCCTCGTGCTCGAAAGTGATGAAAGCTCTTTGACGAAACAGAAATGTGTAACGTCAATGGTATGCTTAACTCAATCGAGATTCGAACCACGGGGATGAGAAAACTCATGCCGAAGAGACGAGCCAACTGGTCGAAAAGGGTTAGGTTATGGGCCCAGACAAGGAACCCGACCGTGACCGTAATATCAATTAATGCATTCCAACCAAGACCTCGTTCGAGTCTCACCATATAGGGATCACAAAGACGTAAGTGTCCTAGTTTTCCCCAGCGGAGTCACCAATCTGTGGACATGGGCCCACCTGCGTATGCCCAGCCGATCTGTGGACAACGGCAGCGGTCTTTTTGAAAGCCACGCTCGGCGGCGTAAAGGTGCTTTCGACCGGATCGTTTTAGATCGGTCGGTTTCGTCTTGGTAAGGGTCTCGAAACGATTAGAGATGTTCGGAGTCGCCACCAAGCATTTGTGGGATGCCTGGAACCCGTTCGAATTCCACTTTATACCTCGGTCAAATCGAAGCACAAAGCAGCGTTTGACATAGGTACTAAAGATAAGGAAATCGTCCCTCTTCAGCATCCTATCTCTATAATGACTCTCGTACGCCCTGGATAAGGTCGTCCACTATCCAAAGTTTCTGAGTAAGAGGTGAAGGTACGTATTGGGAAGCCCTTTAATCAGACACCCAATCCCGCCCGTGTTTAGCGGCCTCTACTGCTCGATCTTGGTTGGTTGAATGCAAAAATTGATAAAACGGTTTAAATGCATGAATGCGCATCTAATGTTTTAAACCTAACATGTGAGAGCTTTCTAAGTCGGTTGATTTAATCCAAGTATCAAGTATAAGATGTCGAGTTGGATTAATGATTGATTTGCATGCAAGACGGAAATTAAACATCCATTTACCATATTAGGTTTAGGGTGCATAGCATGACCCATTTGTCTTAGTAAGGCATTTGGCAAATATGGTTTGAATAGTCATCTGATCCGTCCTATATCCGGGTTAACCGGAGTCGGGATCGTCCTAGACTAATGCCGGAAGGGAACAAGCCCTGTACCAGACGGCTATAAGAGGCGCGAGCCAGCCGACGGTGTAAGGGGCCTCCCTCTGGTTTTGAAAATGAGAAAGAAAAGGGCCTGCTTGAGGCGCGGGTTAGCCAACGACTGTATGCCGTGTTCTAGTTGTTTAGAAAAACGTTATAAAACGTGTTGCAAATGGGTATTTGGACCCGGTTTGATTTTGAAAGGGTCGTTTAGACCGCATTTGTTGATTTGGGGAACTAGACTCGAATAATCATCATTGTTTGATAATATTCGATGTCGGGTTCGATTTTGACAAGCTTGACATGAATAGTTTTGAAAATGATTATGGACTAATTGTTTTAAGTCAATTTTGAATGTAATTAGTCGTTACTCATCATCGTACCCGGGTTAAAATCCGGCATGGTATATAGAACCAGGGATGATTTCGTGTTGGTGACTAATATGCATGTTTTGCAAATGTAAAGAAATGAAATAAAAGGCTTTAAAATACCTCTTAAATGTTATTAACCAAATATTATCACCGAAACACGGATTTAACTGTCATGGTATGAAGAACCAAGGGTGAAAAATGATTTATGGTTAAAACATGTGAAATGAAACAAAAGGTTTCGAAAATACTTGAAATGGTAAAAACCGATTACAAATATGAAAATGGATTAAGGGAAATGAGGAGAACAAACACGGTTGATCTCTGGTCTGGGCACCCCATTTAGGCGCGAGCCTGTTGGCGACCTAAGGGGCTTCTGCCTCAGACCAAAAATCAGTTTTGGCTCGTTTATTCCATGTTTTGGTTCATGTTATGCGTGTTTTAGCATGTTAAAGTCATGAAACAAATGAAAACATAATAAAAGAGGATTTTTACACCCTCATTGATACGTGCATTTTATATAGTCTTTTTAGCCTATTTTATGCACGTATTTCTATGCTTTTATCGTGGTTTTATGCTACGAAATGCCCCGAATATGCTATTTTGGGTTATTTTGTCTTATTTGCAGGAATGAACCCAAAAGTAGTGAAATCAAGCCTTTTACCGTCCGTTTAGCATGCATTTGGAGGAAGAGTGTATTTGGAGCGGGAATGTAGCTATTTTGAGATGCGCAAAGAAGAAAGATAGCTAGGCGAGCAAAAGAAGAACCTCAAATTGCTAGTGCCTACTTTGAAGAGCTATATCTCGAGTTCTACAATAGATATTCAGGTGATTCCAATTGGAGATGAAAGCTCGTCCTCTTACTTTCCAATGCCACCGGAATCACCTTGTTTGCCCAAGTAACGAAGAAATGGCAGCCGTTTGAAGTTTAGTGCGCAAAGCAGGAAACTGTTGCTGGAAAGTACTCGATCGAGTTGAGTTTTGCTCGATCGAGTCCTTTTTCTACTCGATCGAGTAGTGGCATTTATTGATTTACTCGATCGAGTAGATTTTCTACTCGTTCGAGTGGTTTAAGCTTTAGTTTACTCGATCGAGTGGTTTTATTCCACTCGATCGAGTGGATTCGCTATGGGCTTGGACTATTTAGTTAATTTCCGTCAATTAGGTTTAATAAATCCTATTTTCTTATAAATAGGAGTAGGGACGACAGAATTAGGGTTTTTTTTTTCCTCATGAATTATATTCTTAACACTTTGTTACTGTTACCTTGCTACTGTTACTTTCTTCCGGATCTAATTCAGTGTTTCTTTCTTTCCCTTTCTTTTCCTCTTTAATTCATGCTTATGTTATTTGTTCTTCCTTTATTTCTTGTTTTCCCCTTTAATTATGTCTAGCTAATTCCCTTAATATGTTAGGATTAGGGAAGCCGTAGTAGCGATATGATAGGACCAATTTGATTAGATTAGTCTTGCGATAAGAATTGTATTAGGAAATTTAATTGTTATTAGGTTGAATGAATGCATGCAGGAGACCATTTATCTAGTTAATCCCGACCTGGATCGAAAGATTGGAAGGGAAGGCTTGCTTAATTACAATAGGTAATACCTAATTAGGGCGAAAGCTAAGTTAGGAGACCCTAGGGCGGTTTAAGAACCGAAAGCTGACGACCATAGCTCTTCTTATCAATAGTTTAATCGACTCAGTTGACCCGATAGTGTAGCTGCCACGGTAGACCGACTCCTAGCATATTCCCTTCTCTTATTGTTAATTTCTCGCACTCATTTCTCCCTTTCCTTAGTCCCTTTAGTTTAGTTAAATCAATCAAAACCCCCATTTGTGACATTAGACAGATAGAATAGACAAGCAGATAGTAAACCGCCTCCCTGTGGAGATCGACCCTACTTACCGCTGACTTCTGTTAGTAGTAATCTAGGTATTTATTTTTGGTAGGAAACGACAGTATCAAATTTTGGCGCCGTTGCCGGGGAGGCAACTATTTATTTATTTGTTTAATTCCGTCTGTTTTTAGCCTCAAGGTATTTTTTTCCTTGAGGCAGTTCTTATATTTTTCCTTGAGTGCTGTTTTGATAGGCCTTACAGGTACTACCTAGACAGTTCTAGGTGAGAGATCGTCAAAGGGAAGGCTTGAGTACCTTTGACCCATCACCAATGTCCCATTATATGGCACAGCAGGTGATTTACTGCGGTAGATGTGGTTCTGCTGAGCACAATGCAGTCTTTTGCATGGCAGAAAATGACGAAGTTTACGCGTTCCAACAGCGCAGTCGAGCTAGTCAAGCAGCTGTAGTTGTGCCGCCACATCCACCCTATCAATGGCCAACGCAACAAGATCTTCCTGATATACAAGAAGAAGAGATTGCGGAGCTGAAATCCTTGATGGAGACACTTGCATTCCAAGCGCAAGAATATGATAGACAATTCTTCTCGCGGGTTGATAAGCTCGAGTCTGTAATTGCTCAGTTAGCAGCTGAGATACAGATAGAAGAGATCGCGGAGCTGACATATTTAATGGGGACGCTGTTGGGAAATGTGTCCTCAACAATAGTGCGATCACATGATTTAAATATCATTATTAAATCTCATGCCAAGAATACGAAAGGGATGATACATTACATATATAGTCAACTGGTCCACACATATCGGTAATGATTGGGTGGCTAGAGTTTGACATTACATTACGTCGTGCGACGGTGGTGATCAGTTGATCCCTTGAGGTCACACCTAAAGGACGATTCCCTTAATTGAAAAAGGTTAATTAGTTGTATACCGATACAGATTAATTAATTCCTTAAAATTGAACATTTCGATTTGTGAGAGAGAATATTGATATCTTATTGTAATGGGATTAAATAAGATTTATTTTAGTAATAAAATGCTTTGTTGCTAAAATTATCTATTGTTTGAGAAACAATAAAGATAAGAATGAATGGTCAATTATAATTACAAGAAGTTGTGAATTATAACTATATGACCCATTTTATTTATGTGATCAAGTATCACTAATCAATTTGTTGTATGTAATTTAATTAATTCATGAAATGATATTTATGTGATAAATATGCATTAAAATTAATTAATAACATGTAGCATACTACATGTGACATATTGTGTAACAAATGACAAATTGACAAAATAAAATGGTAGTCCATTTTAAGTATATGGACCGAAAATGGAGGGTGTGTTAGTGGGTTTTGGTTGTTTTATTTTATTTGATAAAATAAACATAATGATGACTACTCTTGACTAGCCTTACAACCTACACCACTTTCTTACACACCTATACTTTTTGATAAGAGAAAAAGAAAAGCAATGATGCTCCTTGGGCTTGAGTTGGGCGGCCACACTACTCTTAATTGAGTAGTGTTGGTTCTTTTCTATTCTTCTTACACTACCATTCAATTAACATGCAAAATGTTCATGAATATTCTCTCTTCTCTCTCCTTAATATTCATTAAAAAGATGAGTATTTGATTCAAATTGTTCATGTAAATTACTAAGATTACTAGAAGTAGTATATGAGTATTAGTAATAGATTTTAAGGTAAACTATAATACAAACATCTATTACATGTTTATTTGTGGGATTAAGGGATTGTCTTGGGTGTTACTAATTGGAGAATCTCTACTTTGGGATTTTTGTATGTTCATCCATTATTGGAAAGCTCAAGAACTAATAAGAAGGAGATCTTGTTTGTGCCCAATATGACGGAATTTCATGGTGAGAAAATGTTTTCTTATCTTCTTTTGTTTTAGTTTGCATGCATAAAATCCAACTTTAATTTTAAGACAAATTAAATTAAAACATATATGAGTATGTTAGTATGTATATAGATCTACATTTCCTTCAATCGGTATCAAGAGCTACGGTTGTTTGCATGCAAATCGGTTAAAAGTTTTTCCGAGTTATAAGAATAACAAATAAAACTTGTAAAATTTGTGTTATTATGAGATATCACGAAATTAATTAATGCATGTTAATATTTCTGGTCCTAAAATGTTTTAGGATATTTTGGTTAATTTTTCGAATTTTTATTGTTCATAATTTACAATAATGGCATTTAAATGTGATTTTATGAGTAAAAATGTCATTTTTGGTCTAAAATTAGCTATACTTCGAATTTCCATTGATTTTTGGATATGTTGTCACATATATTATTTTTAGATAACCTGTAAATTTTCATAATTTTTGGACTTGTTATGCTCGAAAATTGAATTTTTCATTATTAAATTCGGATTTAGGTGAAAAATAGGTTAATATGAGTTAAATTTCGAATCTGGTCATAGAAAATTAATATGTTGTCACATGAAATTTTACAAGATGTGTGTAAAATAATTGGCTATAAAGAAGTCTTTTTGCATGATTTATGGATTTTTGAAGAAAAATAGCATAAATAGTGACATTATTAGTGGAAAATTAATAAAACATAATCTATGACTTAGAAAAAACGTCTAATGTTGCATTTTATTATCTTTTTTAGATCTAAAATTGAAACGTTAGTGAATATAATTTTTCCATGTTTTTATGATTATTTTATTAAAAATCGATAAACCGCAACATTGTTTTTCCGGAAATATTTCAAAATTTTTAACCTAAGATTTTGAACATTATGAGTGTCATGGTATTTTTCCAGAATGTTCATGAATTTAAATTTCAAATTTTGAATTTATTTGAAATTTTGTGATTTATTTGAAGTTTAATAGCTTATTTTTGTAATTTTTGGTTCATTTATGAACAATTTTATAAAATATGGGTTAATTATGGTCAAATTATTAGTGAAGACTAAATTTTGAGTCCTAAGAGGTTAGGGTAATTAACTTATGCATAAATATGAGTTTATGTATTTTTGTGATTATAAAATGTTGAAATCACGCAAATCCGTAAAAACCGAGTAATATACGATATTGGCTAATTAAAGGCGATTTAGCATAAAATTGAGCATGTTCATACATATCATAATGCTGCATTTTCTTTATGATTGTCATAATTTTAATTTATGTAATTTTGAATTATGTAATTTTACTTAGTATGGCCTTAGATTTTAATTGGTATTTCCCGAAATGTATGGGAATATCGATTCGGTTGTAATTTTTATTGTGATCTCGTATCATCGTTTTGTAATTTAATAGATTTATTTTATTTTAGTTACAAATTTATAATAGCAAATTATGTAATTTATTATGTAATTTTATTCATTCCGGAGTTCCAAAAGACGAATTTCTTCAAGAATGGCGATACATAAAGACGGTGTTACCTCGAGATGCGTGCCACAACCGAAGTTCAAGTGACCAATGGAGTTGGTTTCCGAATATGTAATAGATAAATAGTTTTTCTATTTTAGGAAAGGCCATACTAGGATTTATTTATTTTTATGCTTGCATTTTATTTTATGTCGCATGCATCGCTAAATCGCCATAACTAAACATGCATTGTCATTTTATCGAGTTTATCGACCCTGTCAATTCGAATTATCGTAGTTCACCGCTTTAGTTCACTTAAAACGTGATAGATAATAAATTGACATGACCTCTCGCTAAAATAATTAATTGAGACATAGCCTTACCAAATAGTAGAAACCATGAAAACCTATTTCGCGAGGGAGTGCGCTCGGCTACCCCGGGGTACAAACCTTGTTACGTAGGGGAAGTGGGTGATAAATGTCTATCCACCGAATTCATGTTGATAAAGGTTGCATCGGCTACCCCGTGCCTAAGTTAATGTGGGTTTGGATAATGGACACATTTATTCGAAATTTGGATTGAACTCAACAAAAGTTATTGATAAGGGTTGCATCGGCTACCCCGTGCCCTTGTTGATGTGTTTTGGGCTATAGATAAACATTAGAGTAATTTTATCAACCAAGAGTTCTAAAAGTAGAATCGATTAAAAAGTTAATCTACCGAGTTATATTGATGAAGGTTGCATCGGCTACCCCGTGCCTAAGTTGATATGAATTTGGGTCTTGGAATCATTTATCATAGTTGGGTAGAGGTCACTATGTAAATGCTATACTTGTTTTTCAAGTATTAATAAAACGATAAATGTTAAGTTTTCCACTATTCCGTTCTTATATTGTTCTATTTCTTTACCACAATTCATATACGATATCATTTCGTTTTTGATTCAAAACTCCATTAAAACATCGTAACTAAAGACAAATATGAATTTGCTTCTAAAACCTCATATGAACCATTGCTAAGGATCTCTTGTAAAGAGTATAGATTAAAGTTATTCATTATCAAACAGGTTTTGATTCTTGACTAACACATCTACTTACAATGGATTATTTTTCATGTACTTAAATGAATTAAGTACCTTGAAGCGATAAATTGTTTTGGTAATTAGTTTTGTCAAGAATTCGTAATTGACCAAAATAACGCAACCACTTCAATGAAAGTTTTAAGACTAAAACGAACAAATGAAGAGTGAATCTTCATGAATTCAATTTTGCTTCTCAAAGCAAAGACTCATTGAATTAAGTGGGAGCATTCTCTTAAACCGTTAAGATGAGGACGAGGTTCAAGAAGTAAGGATTATAATGGAATTGATACAAGGTAATGTTAAAGGTAAAGTTGTTGAGAATGACGATACTAAACCTATCAATCCCGACCGATAAAGTTTCCATTGTCCTAAATGTTGGACACAAGAAAGGAAACTACCCCAAATTATTGAAGAATCAACAAGTTAGTTGTGGGACATCTAATGGGACCTTCTTCGTTAAATGTTTATTTGATTAAACATAAATTTTGCTAGTATTACTTCATCAATATTAGAAACCGGTGGTGGTTTTCATCATTATGTTTGATACATAGGATGATTAGAATATGACGACTAGCAACAATGAAGTCAAGAGATAGAGTCATTGTGTACTAAATCTAGTTTTCGGGTTTGGAGTTGTACTTAATTGTGACTATTAAGTACATAAACTCTAAATAAGAATACAATTTGTTAAAGATACAAAAGAGGTTTCACTTTTGTGACCCTATACACCATGATTTGATGTATGGCTGGCCCATCATCAAGGTGATTATATTCTAAACCAAACTAGAATAATATATCATGAAGATGATGCAAGACTCAAAATTGGTAACCCAAGATTAAACCTTAAAATTTTGGAATGATGAACGCAAAGAGTTATCGAGTACTCTTGAAACCACTAGATTGTTAATGGTATATGCGTATCTTGTATTCAAAGCAAGATGTCTCGTGCCTTTTGGTTGAAAAGGAGATCGAGGTTATAAATCATTGATCCATAATAGGTTGATCATTCTCTTTTACCAACGATTGAAGTTGATGCTAATGTGTTAACTTAATAAGGTAAATAGAAAATCTTTAAAGAAGTTTAAAGAGTTAAAGAAATCACGATTTAGTCGTGATGGGATTATCAAAGTGGAGACTTTGATACAAGCCAATGGAAATGTGATCTAATATCACAAGTTAATCTCTCTTAGCACGCATTATGAAATAATGTGTGATTGGATAAGAAATCAAACGCTATTCGATATGGTTTGGACTTCAATCAAGTTACTTTGAGTTACTTGATTCTTTTGGGGATTTTATCATTTTTGTCTAAATTATTTTTCCACTAAATCAAATCATATGAGATATGAAATGGTAAGGGTACCATGTTTGTAAGTTTTCACAAGAAACAAATGCTCATTTTTCCCTTTTCAATTATCACGAGTACACCGGGTTTGTGGCTCGTGAAGCTGTCTTTCTAAAATGCAAGTTTATTTCTAGAAGACAGAGTGGGAGAAAATTATTCAAGAGCCATAAAGAATGTTATGTCGCAAGAAACTGGTATTTCTTGGCTACATGAGACGTTTTGTGTAAAATATTGTTTCTTTAAAACCTAGGAGGTTAAATTCGTCACTTGTTAAAAATGATGAATTCATGCTACTTTTAAGAAAGAAAAGAGCTTATAACTTACAAAAGAAATTGTTTGATTCAAGTTGATTACTTATAGAAAGTAATGAACATATGACTTACATGAGAGTGTTTAAGTCACAACTCAATACAAGGTTTAGAGTCATAAAAATCCGAATCAAAAGGGCTTGATTAGTGACAAAGGGTTTTGCACTAATAGAGAGATATTTCAAAGCAAAATTGGTTGCAAAGGGTTTTGCACTAATTGAAATGATTAAGTCTATTTGGATCTTCTTAGGGATTGTGTTTCATTATGAGGTTATGAAATACATAGCGAGTGAATCTAAAACCCACTTCTTCAATAGAAGGAATGTATTCAATACATGTCTTGAGTTTAGTAGATTCTTGCAACCCTAAGATAATGTGAAACTTGAGAGAGGGTCTTAAGTAGGACATAAATGAGTTAGAATCAACATTTTGATCATGTGATAAAACATTTCTCGATAAGTCGAGAAGTTGTGTTTATACATGGAGTTTAGTGGGAGTTACGGAAATTTTAATTAGTCCGATATGTGGATGACATATTGATCATTGCGAATGATTTAAGACTTTTGGAGTATTATAATACATCTTGAATATCAGGATTTATGAAGATAAATCCACATGATATTAGCGTCAGTAAGAAGTCTTATGTTGATAAGATTCATGACTAGTTCAATTAAATTGAACATATTTGATTGATTTCATTTGCTTCCGCTGCCGAATCAATTAAAAAGAAATGATGTATAACACTTCATATGCTTTGAGTATGATGAATTGTTTTTCAAAAATCGAATTTATGTAATCTTAACCAAGTAAGCTATAAAGATTACTCTTAAGTGCTTGCAGAAGCATTAAGGAAGTAAAGCAAAGTGTTTATGATGCAATATTGTGTAAGGGTGTTACACAAGTGACAATTGACAATTGAGATTGCGCATGGTTTCTGACAAAACCATAATCAAAACACACTAGGATGGTTAAGATACCATTGTGGCAATGTTAATTAAGAAGTAGATTTTCTAGAATCGTTCTAGGCAATAAAGAACAATGAGAGATTTTTATAACGGAAATTGAGTACACTTGCGATCATGAGATGTGCAAGAAGGATGAGTCCCGCACACTGTGAAAACAGTGGGAGCTATTCTTAGGCTAGAGGGCCTATGTCTTGATTGGATCTCGACACGTACTCAGAAAGTTTTGTAATGCAAAATGTATACATTACAAAGGAAAACGAGTATGTAGTGAGGTTGAGTAAGGTACAAGAAATTGATAAAACCTACTAACCAAAGCCTTCTCAAAGGCTAAACATGATGAGTCATGTCATTTCAATTGAATTGAAATGAACAACAATGTACAAGATCAAATTAGATTATAGAACATGAAATAGTAATCAGGCATTGACTATTCATATGTGATAATCGCATTTGTCGTTCGAGTTTTACTTTAAAACTCTTTTATTATACTTTGTTACATCCAAACGGGTTGTAGAGACAATTGAACCCCGTTAAAGTGAACACGAATTAGCATTGTATTCGCCCATAGTCACTTATATGAGGTGACGTCTCGAAGTGACTAGAGTGTGATGCGATTGATGGCAAGTTCAAGTGCCATAGAGTCATGTGAGATGACTAGTCGATCACATAGGCAGACTGTTAGGAACACTTTGTCGGGCAGTGACCGCTTATAGAGTTCTGGCAAATTTATAAAGCCTGGTCGTGGCGAGAGCTACTATAGTATTCTAATGAGTCGATTCTTTTGACTAAAGACTGTTCACCTAAGATGGCACAGTTTCAGATTAACTTTGATTTGTGTTACTACGACCTTCGTAAATGGGGTCAAATGGGCATATTTTGGGTTATGATGGCTGTGGCTAGTCGAAGGGAATAAGTGCGATAGGAATTGTCCACCCCCTTGTCAGGGTTAAAACAATATCTCAGGGCCACTCGAGGAGTAATGAACTGGAAATGCGTGGCCACGCTCGGAAGGTATCCATGGTGGATAAATTCCGGTCAATCAGTTATTCTCCAGATCGAGGAAACCACTCTCGATATGATCACTTGCAAGTACGACCCGAAAGACACCTTGCATTGAGTGGGAGATAGTAATAGGATAAGAGAATTGGTGACGCACACTTGTCGAGGACAAGTGGGAGAATGTTGGGAAATGTGTCCTCAACAATAGTGCGATCACATGATTTAAATATCATTATTAAATCTCATGCCAAGAATACGAAAGGGATGATACATTACATATATAGTCAACTGGTCCACACATATCGGTAATGATTGGCTGGCTAGAGTTTGACATTACTGTCGTGCGACGGTGGTGATCAGTTGATCCCTTGAGGTCACACCTAAAGGACGATTCCCTTAATTGAAAAAGGTTAATTAGTTGTATACCGTCTGATTAATTAATTCCTTAAAATTGAACAATTCGATTTGTGAGAGAGAATATTGATATCTTATTGTAATGGGATTAAATAAGATTTATTTTAGTAATAAAATGCTTTGTTGCTAAAATTATCTATTGTTTGAGAAACAATAAAGATAAGAATGAATGGTCAATTATAATTACAAGAAGTTGTGAATTATAACTATATGACCCATTTTATTTATGTGATCAAGTATCACTAATCAATTTGTTGTATGTAATTTAATTAATTCATGAAATGATATTTATGTGATAAATATGCATTAAAATTAATTAATAACATGTAACATACTACATGTGACATATTGTGTAACAAATAACAAATTGACAAAATAAAATGGTAGTCCATTTTAAGTATATGGACCGAAAATGGAGGGTGTGTTAGTGGGTTTTGGTTGTTTTATTTTATTTGATAAAATAAACATAATGATGACTACTCTTGACTAGCCTTACAACCTACACCACTTTCTTACACACCTATATTTTTTGATAAGAGAAAAAGAAAAGCAATGATGCTCCTTGGGCTTGAGTTAGGCGGCCACACTACTCTTAATTGAGTAGTGTTGGTTCTTTTCTATTCTTCTTACACTACCATTCAATTAACATGCAAAATGTTCATGAATATTCTCTCTTCTCTCTCCTTAATATTCATTAAAAAGATGAGTATTTGATTCAAATTGTTCATATAAATTACTAAGATTACTAGAAGTAGTATATGAGTATTAGTAATAGATTTTAAGGTAAACTACAATACAAACATCTAGTACATGTTTATTTGTGGGATTAAGGGATTGTCTTGGGTGCTACTAATTGGAGAATCTCTACTTTGGGATTTTTGTATGTTCATCCATTATTGGAAAGCTCAAGAACTAACAAGAAGGAGATCTTGTTGGTGCCCAATATGACCGAATTTCATGGTGAGAAAATGTTTTCTTATCTTCTTTTGTTTTAGTTTGCATGCATAAAATCCAACTTTAATTTTATGACAAATTAAATTAAAACATATATGAGTATGTTAGTATGTATATAGATCTACATTTCCTTCAGACGCTTGTATCCAAAATGCAAGAGAGGATGGACATATGGACGCTCGAATCCTTGAGCTGGAGTCACAAATAGCTCAGTTAGCAGCTGAGTCGGATAATGGGCAACCAGAAGAGGTATACCTTACTGAGAGCGGTTTTTCCCATGAAGGAACCGTGTTGCCCAATGCTGAGGATGACTTTTATGACTCAGACGACGAGTTTCTATCACATTTCACCACCCCACACGAGGATTTCAAATGACAGGAGGAATCACTCGATCGAGTGACTAATATTGGTCGATCGAGTGATTTGCCAGGAGAAAGTGCTCGATCCAGTAATGTTTCTACTCGATCGAGTAGAAATCAGGAGGAAACTGCTCGATCGATTGACAATTCTACTCGATCGAGTAGTCTGGCCATTGGGAGCTTGGATTCGTCATTTGGGTTTGATTTAGATGACAATTTTGATGACAATAATGGATACGGTGAGTCTCCCCTATTCAAAGCCGAGTTGGATGCGCTTGAGGCTGAGATTTACGGGACGAATTCCACTGAGGGCGACGAAAGGACAGCTGAGTCGGTATTTGCTCCTAGCACGGATGAGGTATTACATTCTTTTGTCAGTGATTCCATTGTTGAGAGCAACCAACCTGAGGTAGTAAACGATAATTTTATTATTGTTTGTTTTAATAGTATATTGCCTCGTTTGACTCGCGCTATTTCTTTTAATGCTATACCCCCTTCCATGTGGACATATAAATTAACGAATTTTCACCGTACATGTCATCTCAAAATTGCTAATCTGAATCGGGACCCTAATATATCGTCTATTGCTCCCGCGCTCCTTTATTTTGTGGATAAATTTAGGAGCTCACATAGGAAATTTGTTAGACTTAAACAGTTGTTTAAATTTATTTCCTATTTCTATATTCCACTTTGGTGCTACATACATTTCTGTGTAGCACATACGCAGATGTACGATCTAATGTTGCGCACTTTGAGCTGTTTTGATTATGATTAATTAGAGAGCCTCAAAGAAAAGAAGGTCGAGCTGGGACCTGTCTGAAGCTAGCGCTACCCGGGAGGCAACCCGGCGATTTTATTTTGCTTATTATTTTATTTCAGTTGTAATAAATGGTCTTCGTACCATAAACCTATATCAGTATGCTTGCTTAGTTAGTTTGCGGGCCGTTTTTAATTGCGTCTTTGCAGGAATTCTACTCGATCCTTAAGCTGAAGAAAGACGAGTTACTCGATCGAGTAACTTTCTACTCGATCGAGTACAAAAAAAAAAAAAAAAAAAAGTTACTCGATCGACCACTTTTCCTCTCGATCGAGCTGTTTTGAACGCCCATTGCTTGACTTAGCTTCTTCTGACGATGTTTCGGAGCTATTAGTGATCTCCCACGTTGCTGGCTGGTTTGGGGAGTTCCCTTTTTCGCGTATCTTGTGAGTTTTCCGCATTTCCACTCTTTCTCTTTTAGTTTGCATTCCCTTTCCATGTTTTGGTACAATGAGGGCATTGTACGGTTTGTTTTGGGGAGGTTATGCATCCATATTTATGTCTGAATCTTGTTTTTATTGCATTCCTGTTTCACGTTTAATTTTCAGTTTGCATTGTTGTTTATTTTTATTATAAAAATCAAAAATCTCATACTCATAAAAATTAGAAAAATTTCAAAATTTAAAAATTTCACGTTTATTTTAGCATATAGGTTGAGTCAGAACGGTAGATTTCAATGATGAAATTGCACTGCGTTTGTCTTTTTGCTTAAGCCTTGCATTGAATTAATTATCTTATTAGCTTTGTCTTTTTGCATATCTACGAGTTAATGTTTAATTTAGCTGAACGAATAGACTTGACCTGAAATTTTGGCGAACTACTTATAATTTCTAAGGATTAGAGCCTTATAAACTGGTGTCATTCATGACCGGTTTCATGTAGGATTGTGAGTAGTTACTCCTTGCATAACATGTTCATCAATTTGCACGTATATGAAATTCAATTGCTTTTTGCCTTCATACATTCGGGTTAGTGGTTGGTGTCACATGCAGGGAGGTGCTTACATTTTTCCTTTCTTTCATTTTTACCCATTAAACTCCACATTAGCCAAATTTGCCTGCTGACCCTTAGCTACATTCCAAATTTAGCCTGCCTTATCAAGCTAGTTTAGTGTATGTTTTGCGGTACATATTTTATTGTGCCAAGTTTGGTTCGTATTCTGTTGATTCGGAGTTGGTAATCTAAGAAGGAAAGGAGGATGATGAAAAAGACGTGAAAATGAAAAAAAAAAGTTGAAAAAAAAGGAATTCGAAAATGAAAAACAAAAAAAAAATTCGAAAAAGAAGAAAAGAAGAAACCGAAAAAAATAGAAAAAGAAAGGAAAAGATTTCGAAAAAAATATGTTGATTGGTTGACGGTTTCACTCCTATGCTTTATCTATATCATTTGAGGAGTATTTTCAGTTCGGTTTGGTGAGTTTTATGCCAAATGAAGGGCATGTGCTTAATTCTATAATTGAGTAAGAATGGATATGTTTCATATGGTTCTGTTTAGGTACTAGCTTGGCCGCCTATACCTCCACATTCCCATAAATGTTTTGCCTTTTCTTACCCATTGCCTCACTTTACCATATTTTTGTAAGCCTCGGCTGTGACAGGACCTTGATTGGTTGGAATGTGTGTACGGTAGTTAGAATTGTCTATCATATTAGTTGCATGCATGTTTATGTGGGTCCTAGTCTAGGTGAGCGACTATTTTTCTTTCTCTCTTACATATATATGTTCACCCTTTGCTTCATGAGAGAAGAGTGACCCGTGAGAATCCAATATTAAAGGTCTTGCAAGGTCGACGGTTCAGCTACTTATATAGACATCTTACAACTCGTTTGCATTTGACTATTTAGCTATAAGTGTTAGTTTGTCTGCATTAAATTGGCTTAAGTGGGCATTTGTAGCTAGCTCTGAGTTATCTTTTCCGTTCCATTAGTTTGCATTTAGTTTACTCGAGGACGAGTAAAGGTTTGGTTTGAGGAGATTTGATACGTGCATTTTATATAGTCTTTTTAGCCTATTTTATGCACGTATTTCTATGCTTTTATCGTGGTTTTATGCTACGAAATGCCCCGAATATGCTATTTTGGGTTATTTTGTCTTATTTGCAGGAATGAACCCAAAAGTAGTGAAATCAAGCCTTTTACCGTCCGTTTAGCATGAATTTGGAGGAAGAATGAATTTGGAGCGGGAATGTAGCTATTTTGAGATGCGCAAAGAAGAAAGATAGCTAGGCGAGCAAAGGAAGAACCTCAAATTGCTAGTGCCTACTTTGAAGAGCTATATCTCGAGTTATACAATAGATATTCAGGTGATTCCAATTGGAGATGAAAGCTCGTCCTCTTAGCTTTCCAATGCCACCGGAATCACCCTGTTTGCCCAAGTAACAAAGAAATGGCAGCTGTTTGAAGTTCAGTGCGCAAAGCAGGAAACTGTTGCTGGAAAGTACTCGATCGAGTTGAGTTTTGCTCGATCGAGTCCTTTTTCTACTCGATCGAGTAGTGGCATTTATTGATTTACTCGATTGAGTAGATTTTCTACTCGATTGAGTGGTTTAAGCTTTATTTTACTCGATCGAGTGGTTTTATTCCACTCGATCGAGTGGATTCGCTATGGGCTTGGACTATTTAGTTAATTTCCGTCAATTAGGTTTAATAAATCCTATTTTCTTATAAATACGAGTAGGGACGACAGAATAAGGGGTTTTTTTTTCCTCAGGAATTATATTCTTAACACTTTGTTACTGTTACCTTGCTACTGTTACTTTCTTCCGGATCTAATTCAGTATTTCTTTCTTTCCCTTTCTTTTCCTCTTTAATTCATGCTTATGTTATTTGTTCTTCCTTTATTTCTTGTTTTCCCCTTAATCATGTCTAGCTAATTCTCTTAATATGTTAGGATTAGGGAAGCCGTGGTAGTAATATGATAGGATCGACTTGATTAGATTAGCCTTGCGATAAGAATTGTATTAAGCAATATAATTGTTATTAGGTTGAATGAATGCATGCAGGAGACCAATTTATCTAGTTACCCCCGACTTGGATCGAAAGATTGGAAGGGAAGGCTTGCTTATTTACAATAGGTAATACCTAATTAGGGCGAAAGCTAAGTTAGGAGACCCTAGGGCGGTTTAAGGACCGAAAGATGACGACCATAGCTCTTCTTATCAACAGTTTAATCGACTCAGTTGACCCGATAGTGTAGCTGCCACGGTAGACCGACTCCTAGCATATTCCTCTCCCTTATCTGTTAATTTCTCTTTTTCCTTTACCTCTTGCTTTAATCTCTTAGTCTAGTCAAAACATTTCAAACCCCCAATAGTGACATTAGACAGATAGAATAGACAAGTGAATAGTGACCGCCTCCATGTGGAGATCGACCCTACTTACCGCTGACTTCTGTTAGTAGTATCTAGGTATTTTATTTTTGGTACAGAAACGACTGTATCACTCATACTTACATGTTTGGTTATGGCGAGTGACCGACGTAAGTGTAACAACTTGTTTGATCGGAAAAGACTCGGTTTAAAACCATTTTGGTAAGTAAAAGAGTGTTTTAAAAGTTTAGTGATGGTGTAGTGGTCAAAGTGGTCGGACAAGTAGTTTAATGCACGATGACGGTACCAAACAATGTGTAAGGCTTGTGTTTACGATCGGTAGGTCGTAAACACGCGTCGGATTGTGACTTTAGAAGTCGAGTCGAGAATTTTAAGGGAGAAAAGAGGGGGCGGACACTCGCGTAACTCTCAAATGGGTGGCATTTAAGGGGTATTTATAGGAGAATGAGTGGTTGTGTGAGTTTTGAGCGACGTGGCCACCTGGGCTGGTCAAAGAGGCGCGAGCCAAGTCGCGGCACTTTGAATTGTGTTGTCACTATCACAACAAACGCAATCATGATTTGTTCTATCCTAGGTTTTGTAGTCACATGTTTGGTACTTGACCATTCATGAATCCGGGAAAACTTAGTATAGAAGGCTTGAAGATATTTTGTTTTTGTGGTTGACTCGGTTTGACTCGTTGTTGGAGTCG
The DNA here is from genome assembly GCF_048544455.1 of Silene latifolia. Classification (NCBI taxonomy): domain Eukaryota; kingdom Viridiplantae; phylum Streptophyta; class Magnoliopsida; order Caryophyllales; family Caryophyllaceae; genus Silene; species Silene latifolia. Next base: position 26,030,543 of record NC_133533.1, on the reverse strand, counting down.
GGATTTTGAATTTTCGAGTCGGTTTTTGGCTCGGTGTCGGTTTTGACTCTAGTTAGTGTCATCGCGACCCCGTCGTTGTGCATTAAATACTCCAGGTATTTTTGAAATGTTTTGAAATGTTTTGTTTTCGAAATCGTTTTAAGTTTTCCGACGCAAAGTTGTACACAAACTGTCGATCAAACGCTGCGATCCCAAAACATGTTGTAGTCCGATAATCATCGGGTGTTTATTGGAGTCTCAGCAGATACTGGGTATCTACACATATTTGCATAAATCGAGTCGAGTTACCACTAAAAACCGATTTTAGTTAAATCTCGCGACGCTAACATGTAAGTCTGAGGGTGTAAAATCCCATTTAATTTTGTACCTTTCGTTTACGTTTCTACATCATATTAGTGCCAAAACACCTTTCAATCTTTAATAAAATTAAGCTTTAAAGCCGAGATTAAGCAATCAGACCTGTTTGACGCTTAGAGAAAACGCATCAGACGATGCGCCTCTTAGAAGGATCACAGCATCTGCTGCACCTCTTCTTGGGTTGCCTGATCTGTTGATCGTCTTCTCTTTTCGTCTCGGTTTACGTGCCCAACTCCTTTTTTGGTCCGAGGATATTTTTAGATCCGGGGAAGATCAGTTTTCTTCTTTTATTTTATTTTCCAATACTCTCCAAAGTCTTACTGTTTTATTTGGTTAATTTGATTTTAGATCTCTAATAATTTAATATTTGAGGATTTAAATTCGTTTAATCAAATCTTTTGATTTTAAATCTCTAGTAATTAATATTAGAAGATTAAAATCAATTCTTTTCAGTTTTGTTTTTTTTCTAAATTAATTTTCAAAGATTCTTTTAAGTTTAATTTAGGATCATTAGCAATTAATATTAATCGGTCTTATTCTAAATCTAATTCAATACTTTTCTATCTTTTAATTATATTCTTCCTTTTATTTTACTTAGTTTATTTTGTTTATTGTCTAAATACGATTCCATAAATAAAACAAAATCATTTTCCTAATTAATCAACTCTAAAAACCAACCAGATCTGACTTTCACAGTTAGAACTCGCCTAAGAGCAGACGCATAAAGTGGTGCGCCTCTTCCAGAGGACGCACCTTCTGCTGCGCCTACTCCTAGTCAGTTTCTAACTCTGAACTCATTCTTATTTTGACGTAGTGTATATATTAATCGACTATTATTCGTATTATCACCTATTTAACTATATTTTGAGTCTTTTAATTTATTTTGTCATTATTTCCTTATTTATTCAAATTTCCTTTTCTTATTTATATCCTCTTTCTTCAAATTTCCTTTTCTTTTAAATTTCCTTTTCTTTTATTTCTTTCCTAAATCCCGTCTTTGGCATTTATATAATGTACATTCAGTTGTAAATTATATTTTATTCTTTTGTATGCTTATTCACATGTAAATGAATGTAATTTTTCACTTCGACTTAATTGAGTGCTAAATTGCTTGTCTACCGTTATAGTCTAAATTCTCACATGCTAGGATTAATCTATGGATGTTGTATTGCATGCATACAACTGACGACATATCAAGTATAAATAACTTCCCTGATCATTAGTAGAGGCCGCTATCGAGGCGGGCGGGATAAGGTGTTCAAATAAAGAGCTTCCTAATATGTACCCTCACCCCTTACTTAAGATCTCTGTGAACAACCTTGTTCATTGGCATCATGAGAGTCATTCTAGACATAAAGAGCTTCCTAATATGTCGCTTTTGTAACCCAAATAATGCCGAATTTTACGATGTTCAAATTTCAATTTTTCAATAAAAAACCCATTGAAAAATACATTTTGTAAATCAAATAATGTCCAATTTTATGTAAATGTAAAATCCATTTCCTTTCAAAAAAAACTTTTTTTAAAATTCCATTTTTAAAATTCAAGTCATTTTAAATTTTCCATAAATAAAATCCTATGTAAATTCTCGAAAAAAATCCAAAAAAAAAAACGTAAAAAAAAATAAAAAAAAATCCAAAACACGTTTTAAATCAAAATATTTTCAAACAATGTAAATGTAAATGTGTAAATTCAATTGGGCTAAGCGAGAGTCAAAATACCAACCGACTATGTCGTAGTCGGAACTCTGTCGAGTTATATACCCGTCTTCCCTTAAGTTTTGGGTCATTTCAAATTCAAGTCAAGTCCTAAGGCGTCACGCCGTCATTTTGGAACCGCTATCCCTAGTCATTTAAGATCTAGACATTTCTAATACCTCGACTCGCACACTCGAGTCCAACACACTGAATTCTCCTAGTGACACGTTTGGGTACACACATACCCGAACCTCGAGTCAAGTCTATCTTAAACATACGTCTTAGAATCACACCAACTTCAATCCCATCAATAAGGTCAACCATATAAGTGTCACTCCTTCAAAGTCAAAACTCGAGTCTAAAATTAAAGTCATGCACCGTGAACTTAAATACGAGAAGTCGTTCACGATATTTAACGAATTCACAAGTCAAAGTCTAAATTTGTCGTATTGTCCTTGTGATTACTTGTCCCTTCCCGCATTCTTTGCATGTTGCCATAGTATGCATGATCCCATATCGAATCGAGTTGTAACGCCGTCATTTTTGTCGAGTAGGAATCCGGCAAATTCTGCGAGTCAGTAAAATTCTGAAGCAGTTCAAGTCACAATCACCATGTCTCTCCAAGACGTTTATGCCATGGTCCTATGAGTTCAAGCTACAGTGGAAATTTCAAGCATTCGCGTCCTCGCCCTTGAAAATGGGATGGTGAAAAAGAACACGCCACCTCAAGAAACCACTAGTAAAGGCCGTCCAAAGCCTACATCTTGCATGTAATAACCGTCGTCCTAGAAAGCCGAAAACAACCGAAAGGAAACCTAGGAGGCATCAAAGGGTGCTCTATGATCTAGGCATGTCTTATGCTAATGCTCTGAACAAACTCTCTACCCAAGGCAAGCTACACCCTATAGGTCCGACTCCAGATCCACCTTTAGAGAAACAGGTGGACCTCTGGAAGGATAACAAGTACTGCCTATATCACCAAGGTAGAGGTCATGATATTAAAGAGTGTTTTCTCTTAAAAAACACCATCCAAGATATGATCGAAGAGGGCAAGCTTCCAGTGCCGCCTTCTGTCGAGCAATTCGAGAGGATCGACCCTCTTGGGTCTAGCAGCACTAAACATGACGAAGAATCATCCCTAGACTATTCTCGTCTCCTTTATCCCCGTGACGACAGAGAGGTCAACATGCTTGAGGAAGACGGTATCCAAAGTGGAATGCTCATGCTTTCCATTGCCTTCAACAATAAATTTTTCAAGTTAGAGGGAGCCATTGATAACCTAAACTCTTGGATTTCCAACATGGAGAAACAGTTTGCTGAAATGGGTAAGAAGCTTGAGGCCTAACCTCTCAAGATGAAAAGTGCCCAGACAAACCCTCAACCTAAGGAGAAACCAACAAGTGAGCAACCTATTCCTAGTTCTTCTCATCCAGGAATCAAAATCAACAAAGGCAACCTCATGGAGCCTTCATCGAAGAAGTCTAACAAATCTCCAAAACAATTCACGAATCTAGGCATACCTTATGTAGTAGCCCTGAACAAGTTATCTTCTCTAAGTCTTCTCCAACCTATCGGTCCTACCCTAGACCTAGAAAAGAAAACTATGTTTTGGAATAGTAGTTCATACTGTCAATACCATAGAGGTAGAGGCACGATATTGAAGATTGCTACAAGCTTAGGCAAGATATATGTTGGGCCCAAAATTATCCTGCCTGACCTGACATAGGCCAGGCAACAACCAAAGCCAAGTTCCAAGCCAGACATTTATTTAATACGGGTAGGCACCAAGCAGGAGTTGATACAAGACAGGCAATAATCAGCCAAGCAACCTGGGAGGAAAATAACTCAGGCACAAGAACATTGGACAGGCACAACAGGCGCAACAAGCAAAGACTAGGCAACTAACATATGTCCCCTACAAACAAGGAAGACCAATTCAAGAAAAAAAGATATGAAAGATAGTCAAAGGCAACGGTTGGATTGATGGCAACCACCTTCGGATAAATAGGGCACAAGCCCTATTTACCAGGAAACCCTAAACGAAAGAAGAGGAGGCTAGAAGAATAAATATAAATAGAAGAGAAGATGAAATCAGAAGGATCATTCCACACACCCTCATTCTTACTTACACTTTTGTATTCTTAAGCAATATAATTTCGCCTGTCATGCCTGATATACCAATACTCTGTCAGGCTATCTAAAATCATAATAATAATCACTCCTGGCTTGGTGCCCGTGGTTTTTTCCCTTATTCCCATGGTTTTTCCACGTATAAAATCTTTGGGTCGTTATTTATTAGTCGTTATTTCACTTAACAATACTAGTCAGGCGAGTTGTTTGAGTTAGATCACCCTACATATAAATCCCTGGCAGGGTATTCTAGATCAGTAAAATCCCTGCCAAAACAATTGGCGCCCACCGTGGGGCATCTAGCTCAAAACAATCAAAATCCATAACCTAACACCACAAAAACTTGAGAGATGGCAGGAGATAGCATTGAGCAACAACTGGCTGCCGCCAAACAACAATTATTGGAAATGGAACAGTTGAAACAAAAAATGGCCCAGGCTGAAGCAGAAGTTGCAAAATTGAAAGAGTCAGAATCCAGCCTAAAACTAAAGCTGGGAGAGAAAGCTTCAGGATCAAAGTTGAAAGTTCAGCCTGGCACACCATTCTCCTCAATCATCAGGAATATTGATTTCTCCAATATCGGCACTCCTGCTCCATCAAAGTCCAAGACAGGAGAAGAAATAGACTCAGAAGAACTCCAAAATGAAGAAACCTCATCAGATCAAACCAATACAGCCATTATGATGGCTATGCTCCAGGAAATCCAAAAACTCCATGACAGATTTGAGAAGATCCCAGCAGTTCTTACCCCAATTGAAGAAGCAAATCCAGAGAGTTATGCTGATTCACCCTTTATGGATGAAATAGCAAAAATAGACCTGCCAAAGAAATTTGTGGTTCCCTCAATGAGAATCTATGATGGGACCACAGATCCACAAAACCATGTTGCCTACTATAAGCAAAGGATGCTGGTAGCATCAATTCCCAGTGAACTACGTCAAGTCTGCATGTGTAAGGGATTTGGAACAACCCTGAACGGACCTGCCCTGCAATGGCACATAAACCTGCCAAATGGAAGCATCAAGTCCTTTGCTGACCTGGTCAATTCTTTCAATCATCAGTTTGCCAGCAGCAGGGAACTAGAAAAGAGATCCAGTGACCTATACAAGATTAAACAAAAGCCTGGAGAATCAATCAGATCCTACATGATAAGATTCAACAAAGAAAAGGTTTCAATCCCCATATGTGATGTTGGAACAGCTGTGGAAGCTTTCAGGCAAGGGTTACCCCTGGACAGTGACTTCTATAACGCAATGACCATGAAACCCTATCATACCTTTGAAGATGTCCAGGCATTAGCCATAGGCTATATCAGGCTGGAAGAAGACAAAGGCTACAAGGCAGACAATGCTGACAGCAACTCAGGATATGACAAAGTCAGCAGAAAAAGTTCTAACCATAGAGGAAGCAGTTCCAGGCCATCTCCTTACACAAGACCTGACAGATCAGAAGTCAACTATACACATGAACAACGAGGTAACTCCTATACTTATCCACCTATCCAAGAATATAACTTCTCTGTTGACATTGTAGGACTGATCAAAAGACTTGACCATATGGGAGACATTGTTAAGTGGCCAAAGAAGTCAGACAACCCCAACCCAAGGAAGGATACCAACAAATGGTGTGAATTTCACATGGATATAGGGCACACAACAGAAGAATTCCTGGGACTGCGCAGACAAGTGGCTTACCTACTAAAGAAAGGATATTTGAAAGACCTGATGCCAACAAAGAACAGGGAAGATGATGGAACAAGAAGGAACACATAAAGGCAACAACGTGACTTACCCCCTGCACCACCCATCTATGAAGTCAAGTTCATCAATGGAGGATCAGAGATTTGTGTCCTGACTAGTTCAGCTGCAAAGAAAATTGCCAGGGAGTCAAAAATGAAATCTTCTTTTAAACCTAGCAATTTACCTCAAATTACTTTTGACGACACTGATATGCAGGGCATTCCAGACATCCACCATGACAGCCTGGTTATCACCATGCAAATAGGAACTGCACGTGTCATGAGGATCCTGGTAGATGGAGCGATTCATAAACCCGATCATGCTTAATGTCCTTAAAGCAATGAAGATTGATGAAAGCCAAATCATAAAGAAATCTAATGTCCTGGTGGGGTTCAGTAGAGAAACAAGAAACACCTTGGGGGAGATACACCTGCCCATATACGTGGAAGGAGGATCCTCATACGAAAAATTTGGAGTCCTGGACTGCCTGTCATCCTACAACGCCATATTAGGAAGACCATGGATCTACAATGTAAAGGCCATACCCTCCACTTACCACCAGTGCATCAAGATACCAACAGAATGGGGAGTAGCAACCATAAAAGGTGAACAAAAATCGCCCAGAATGCTATCTTTGAGTCACTAAAGCCTTCAAAGGCGGTATGTCTCTCGCCTAGCAATTACAAAGACCACTGTCAGGACAACTCATGTGGCGAAAAACCAAAATGGAAACCGATCAAGTAATCTTAGACCCTGAGTATCCTGACAAGCATGTACTGGTAGGATCTGATGTCCCTGACAACATCAGGCCAGAATTAGTAAGTTTTCTCAAAAGTAAATCTTCATGTTTTGCCTGGTCACATTTTGACATGACCGGTATAGATGCCAATATTATTACACATAAACTAAATATAGATGAGTCATATAAGCCTATCCAGCAGAAAAGAAGAAAGTTTACCGCTGAAAGAAATGCTATCATTAATGAATAAGTGGACAAACTATTGGACATGGGGATGATAAGAGAAGTCATGTACCCTGACTGGCTAGCCAACGTAGTGGTGGTACAAAAGAGGAATGGCAAGTGGAGGGTTTGTGTAGATTACACGGACCTCAATAAAGCCTGCCCAAAAGACCCATTTCCACTCCCACACATAGACGGAATGGTGGATGCTATAGCAGGGCATGAACTCCTGACATTCATGGATGCCTCAAGTGGATTCAACCAAATCAAGATGCACCCATCTGATCAGGAACATACTGCATTCATCACAGAAAGAGGCATATACTGCTACACAGCAATGCCCTTTGGCCTGAAAAATGCAGGGGGAACATACCAACGCCTGGTCAATACAATGTTCAAAGACCAAATAGGAGACATAATGGAAGTCTATATTGATGACATGGTAGTCAAATCGAAGAAGGCTGAAGATCACGTCAGGGACTTGGAGACAGCTTTCAAGATCCTGGAAGAATTTAACATGAAGCTTAACCCATCCAAATGCCATTTTGGAGTCTCTTCAGGCAAATTCCTAGGTTACATGGTGACCAAAAGAGGAATAGGAGCCAGCCCAGAACAAACAAAAGCTATACTAGAACTGGAATCTCCCAAGTCAGTCAAAGACATTCGAAAACTGAGAGGACGAGTTGCAGACCTGAATAGATTCATTTCCAGATCATCAGTAAGGTGCAAGGCATTCTATGACCTACTCAGGAAAAACAAGGCATTCAAATGGTTGCCTGAACACGAGACAGCCTTCCAGGAGCTCAAAACATACCTAACTACACCTCCACTACTTGCCAAACCAGACAGAGGAGAACCCCTGACGTTCTACCTATCTGTCACAGAAACAGCAGTAAGTGGAGTCCTGACCAAAGAAATTGACGGCCAACAGCATCCAGTCTACTATGTAAGTAAGAGTCTCCTAGACGCAGAATCCAGGTATGGCTTACTTGAAAAATATGTACTTGCTTTAGTAATGTCCTGTACTAAACTTTGACCTTATTTTGAGAGTCACTCAATTATTGTAAGAACCAACCTGCCTATCAAATCTGTCCTGAGAAAGCCTGAGTTGTCAGGCAGAATTGCAAAATGGTCAGTACAAATTAGCACCTATGATATAACCTTTGAACCAAGGACGGCAATTAAATCTCAGGCATTAGCAGACTTCGTGGCTGAATTCAGTCCTACCCTAGAACCAGACCTCATAAAAGAGGTCAATCACCTTGACACCCATAAGACAGACCAGGAATGGACTCTCCATGTAGATGGAGCAACAAATATGAAAGGCACTGGCCTAGGACTAGTCCTAAAATCACCACAGGGAGACCTAATTGCACAGGCTATTAGTTGTGAATTCAAAGCCACGAATAATGAAGCTGAATATGAAACCCTGATTGCCGGACTAAAGGTATGTATAGAACTCGGTGTAGCAAACCTCAAGGTAAAAACTGACTCTCTCTTAATTTCCAACCAAGTGAAAGGAATATATGCAGCAAAGGATTCAAAAATGATGCTCTATTTAGAATATGTCAAAAACCTTTTCAAAAAATTCAAAACCTTTGACATTGACCAAATACTAAGGGACTTAAATACCCAGGCGGATGCCCTAGCCAGCCTGGGATCAAACTTCAGCCCTGCTGTGTTTGATAAAATACCCATCATCCACCTGTCAGAACCAACCATAGAAAGGCCTGATCAAATTTGTCCCATCCAGGAAGACACAGCCTCCTGGACTAAACCCTACTATGATTGGTTCTTACAGGGGATACTCCCTAAAGATAAAAATGAAGCAAGGGCCCTGAAAATCAAAGCCTCCACTTATACCATTATAAATAACACGTTGTTTAAAAAGTCTCAGGCTGGACCTTACCTACGTTGCATGGAACCAAATGAAGCAAGGCAGGTCATAGAAGATATACATGATGGATACTGTGGAAATCATAAAGGTGGCAGAAGCCTGGCAAGCGAAGTCCTCAGGACAGGCTATTTTTGGCCAACCCTGAGAGCTGACTGCATAGCATATAGCTCTAAATGTGAAGCCTGCCAAATCCACTCCCCTTATATCCACCAACCATCAGAGCTACTACATTCCATCTCAGCCCCCTGGCCATTCATGAAATGGGGGATGGACATAGTAGGCAAATTACCTCAAGCGCCTTGACAAAAAGTTTTCATGCTAGCAATGACTGACTACTTTTCCAAATGGATAGAGGCAGACTCTTACAGGCAAGTCAAAGAAAAGGATGTCATATCATTCATCAAAAGGAATATCATATGCAGATATGGAATACCTTCAGAAATAGTCTGTGACAACGGTACACAATTTGTGGGAAAGAGAACAAAAACTTCTCGTGCACAATGGAATATCAACCTAGTTACATCTACACCAGGCTACCCAAAAGCCAACGGTCAGGCAGAATCAAGCAACAAAGTAGTAATCAGCTGCCTGAAGAAAAAGCTGAAAAGGAGAAAAGGAAGATGGGCAGAAGAGCTCACCTTAGTCCTGTGGGCTGACAGGACCACACCCAAAACAGCCACAGGCCAGACACCATATTCCCTGGTCTATGGCTGTGAAGCAGTAATACCAGCAGAAATTCATGTGCCAACCACCAGAAGCAGCTTGAACACCATAGAAGAGAACAGGCCCCTATTGCAAGATAACCTGCTCCTAACAGAAGAACTAAGGGATGCAGCCAAAGTCAGGATAGCCTCCTACCAACAAGCAGTAGCCAGAAGTAGTAGCCAGAAGTTACAACAAAAATGTCAACATCAGAGTATTCAAAGAGGGAGACCTAGTCTTAAGAAAAGTCTTCCCCAACACCAGAGAAAAAAACGCAGGCAAATTAGCCCCTACATGGGAAGGACCGTACTTAATTGATTCAATAGTAGGACAAGGAGCTTACAGGCTACAAACTTTGGAAGGAGAAATGATCCCCAGATCCTGGAACATTTCCCACTTGAAACTATTTCATATTTGAGAAGTAGGTAAAACTACCTACTCTATATACGTGTCAATAGAACTTCCCCGCTATGTGCTAAACTCGCTTTTATTATTCTTAGCTTTATCTAAAACTTTATTCCAATCCTGAAAACTTGTTTTACGCCTTCTTTTCACTCGTTATATGCTACATTTTAGGCTTAAACAAATGTTCAGGATTGAGGGCCACTCCACCCAACCCGAATAGCATTTCTAAAATGCTCTACAATTTGGCACCCGCCGCCTGACCTAAAAACTAAACCGAGCTCGAGACATAAAAAGGCAAATACAATGGTGGAATAGACCGAGTACTTGTCAAAATAAGCCCTCTGACAGGCTGAGGGCCATAAGCCCTCCCGACCGGCAACCACCCTCATTTTAAAGCCCTCCGACGTGCAAACAGGGCCACCATTTCCCAAAAACACAGAATGAGGACCATAAGTCCTCCCGACAGGCATTACTCTAACGAAAAACGCCACATGAATGTACAGGTACAAATCCGGTCAAGCACAAAGAAAAAATCAAGAGAAGAAAAGATATATTAATACCTATCTAGGAATATACCCTTCCCGAGCGGGAAGAACAACTGTCTACCCAAAACAAATTCCAAATCGCTGTTTGTCCAGGGGAACATCCCCCTGGATAGGCCAAAACTACACAAAATTCCACAAAACAACAAAATAAAAAACAAAATAGCCCGCCTTGGAAGTCATGTGAGAACCAATCCCCTCATCGCAGACCTCCTCTTCTTCATCTTCATCCCCCTCCCCGTCAGCATCACTATTCTTTCCTTTGGATGGTGGAGAATCCACTTCTTCGTCAGCATGTAGTTTACAAAGCTCAGGATAAGTGATATTGAGCTCAGCCAACACCTGATCAGGATTCCAAAAAGGCCTGACCTCAACAGGCTCCTTCATGGCATCCACACGACCCTTGCCAAAGAAATATAGTGCAACATCTTTGTACCTGGCCTGAACCTCATCCCTCTTTACAGGCAATTCTTCATTAACCTTTAACTGCTCTTGCATAGCCTGCTTTTCAGCCTTCAATTCTTCCTGGGCAATATCAAACTTGGCCTCAAGAGCTTTCGAGCATCTTGAGCGATTTCACTTAGAAGACTCCACCACCAACCGAGTCTTCTCTGCCTCATTATCCTCCTTTAAAGAGTGATTCTCACCTTAGACACCTCCAAGTCACCTTAAACTTTTCAAAGATATTTTTTCAAAATCAGCCTCCCAATCCGAGTATTCTTTAGGCATGTGGACCGATTCCGATTGACAGCGCTCCTCAAAGATATCATTGACATTCTAACAAAGAAGAAAATGCCTATATAAGCCACGAAAAAGAAAACACACACAAATACCCATAAGAAACAAGCCAAAAACAAAAATATATACCTCCCGAAGCATGGTAATCGGGTTGGCGGATAATCCTGGAACGGTACATAGCGGCCAAAGCACGGGCGAAGCATCCTCTCGCTGATACTTGAAGTAGGGATCATCAACCACAAAAGCCTGAGCCTGAATTTGTTCCTTGGCAAACTGGACCTCATCCATACGAGCCCTAACCCCCCTGACCTTGTGAACCCTTCCTGAAGACTCATCCACTCTCTTTCTCTTCTCAGGACGATCACTCTCATCCACAACCTTCTCAGGCGATGCCAACTGAACCCCCTGCACAGGTTCCTGAACTTGAACAGCACTATCACTTCCCGTAGCCTCACTACTCTTAGACTTCTCCCCTATAATTTGAGAGACCCCTGCCTCCACCAGAGACAAACCAAAGCTAGCAATCCTGGCAGAGGCCCTGGTAGCTGCACGACGAATTTCTAAATCAGCAATATAAACACGTGTCCAATACAAGAAACAGAATGACAAAAGAAAGCAAATGAACTTACTCCCTGACGAAGACACCCCTGGAACCTTAGTGCTCTTCACTGGCTTATATGTACTCAACTTGGCCTTCTTAAAACGAGGCATGGAAGCTTGCCCCAGACAGGCAAGCCACGACCTCTCCTCTTCAGGAAATGCCATGAACGCTGCTATCCGGTCAGCCGACCCCTCGACATCAGGATCATTCACCCAATCATTTACTACAAGAAGGGATGGGCAAAGTAAGTAAACTCTCTAAAACATATTATTGCCAAACCAAAAATAATACAGGAAAGAAAGTTACCTCCTTCAACAGCTGGGTAATTGAGATAGTCCAGGTCAGGGGCAATTGAATCAGCCTTGATAAACATATAGGTTTGAGCCCATCCTTTATCATCCCCTGAATCAAAGTTTGTAATCAGGTGAGCCATCTTTGACCTGACTCGAAAATTAAACCTTCTAGTAGAATGACTCTTCAGGTGATAGACATTCTTGAAGTCATCCAGGGTAATAACCAACTTATGCTTAGAACACAAGTGCTCAACTGAATGGACAATTTTCCAGACCATTGGCATGAGTTGAAACGGAGGAACCCTGATAGCCCTAATCACCTCAGTCATGAAAGGAGAAAGGGAAGTCGACGACCACCCCGAATGCCCATTCAAAGATACAAAACCAGCTGGACTACTCCAATTAGCCCCGACCGGACCGCTCTCGGGGATCCAAACCTCGGCCCATGAGGAATAACGCCCCCCGCCCTTTATATAATGCTCAAAAGTGGTTTCGGTGATTGGCTTCATAAAAAGAAGCCGCCAAAGCCTTAATAGGAGTATATTCAACCCCCTTATAAGACATGGACAGAATCTGCGGGGCAAAGAATAATCTCCACCACATCATCCTCGGGGATGATATCGGAACCTTTTCAACCTCGACAGAAACCATTTCGACTTCAACAGGAACCTTTTCAGCCTCAGCAGGAGCTTTGGAAGCTGCTGTCTTTCTCCTACCACCAGCCATATTTTATTTTTCCCGGAAAAGGAATTTTTGCAAAGAGAGAATTTTTAGAAAGAGAAAGAAGAAAATTGGAGATTGAAATGTGAAGACAAACACGGCAAAGGCAAGATATTTATAGCCGCAAATCTAAAACGGCTAGGAAAGCAAGTGGATGAGATTAATCATGACTCTCCTAGGGTTTTGTGAATCTACCCTATTTATGGCAAATAGCCGTTACAAGAAGTTGAATCAAACACTAATTCTAATCCGATAAAAAATCCTGCAAAATCCATTGCACAGCCCAAATTTTTATCTCCTTATTCTGGCCGGACCGACCCAATAATGGAATAAGCAGATAAGGGGCAATTGTTGGGCCTAAAATTATCCTGCCTGACCTGACATAGGCCAGGCAACAACCAAAGCCAAGTTCCAAGCCAAACATTTATTTAATACGGGTAGGCACCAAGCAGGAGTTGATATAAGACAGGCAATAATCAGCCAAGCAACCTGGGAGAAAAATAACTCAGGCACAAGAACATTGGACAGGCACAACAGGCGCAACAAGCAAAGACCAGGCAACTAACATATGTCCCCTACAAAAAGGAAGACCAATTCAAGAAAAAAAGATATGAAAGATAGTCAAAGGCAACGGTTGGATTGATGGCAACCACCTCCGGGTAAATAGGGCACAAGCCCTATTTACCAGGAAACCCTAAACGAAAGAAGAGGAGGCTAGAAGAATAAGTATAAATAGAAGAGAAGATGAAATCAGAAGGATCATTCCACACACCCTCATTCTTACTTACACTTTTGTATTCTTAAGCAATATAATTTCGCCTGTCACGCCTGATATACCAATACTCTGTCAGGCTATCTAAAATCATAGTAATAATCACTCCTGGCTTGGTGCCTGTGGTTTTTTCCCTTATTCCCAGGGTTTTTCCACGTATAAAATCTTTGTGTCATTATTTATTAGTCGTTATTTCACTTAACAATACTAGTCAGGCGAGTTGTTTGAGTTAGATCACCCTACATATAAATCCCTGGCAGGGTATTCTAGATCAGTGAAATCCCTGCCAAAACAATATACAAGATGGAATTGAGGATGGCAGGATTCCTATTTCCCTCTTAACCAGCCCCGATGCAGAAAACAGGTGACCTTATCATAAATTCAATCAAGATGGTGAGCGTTCCACTAATAATTTGGTGAAAAGAAGGAAAGCCGATTCACAAACGCTCGATTAGTCAGAGGAGAGAACATTAGTCCAACATGTCATTGTCTACCTTCACCCAAATTATGCATCTCGTTTGAAAGGTTGTGATATTAAAACCGTCGAGGATTTATCAATGGAGATTGCACGCGTCGATGGGGTCATCCTCTTAAAGGCTTCCGACAAGCATGGTACATCTCTTAGGAAATTTACCGACATTGGTATTACATACACCGATGCTCTTCAGAGACTCATGAAACAACGAATGTTGAAACAGATAGGACCTACACCAGATCCTGAAAAGGGATCTAAATTCTAGGATAGTAATGCCCATTACCAGTATCACAGGGGCAAAAGACACGATACTAAGATGTGTTATAGGCTTAAGCATGAGATCTAGGACATGATTGATAACGGGAAGTTGTCCCTCTCATCTTTTAGCCAACGTAATAGTCTGGACAATCCACATGGATATACCACGTCAGCGAGTCAGGAAACCCTTCTTGACCGTTCTCCACCTATTATCCCAAACAACGAGGACGAGGTGCTCGAATGGATGGATGCTCAAAGACGAGAGTCAAAGCCAGTTGCCGGAAAAGGAAATGTTCAAGCATGGGCCGATGATTACGAGTCTGGATCTAAGATCGAGTTAGGGTCCGAGTCCTAGGCTTTCTATATGACAGTTATTCTAGGTGTCTTTTTTTGTGTCCATTTCCATTCCTAGTGACAACCTGGGGGCTGTCACACGAGTCATATCTTCTCGAGTCTATAAATTCATTCTTCATTTCAATAAAATTACAATTTTCAATCCACATATTCTATCTTATCTCTTCCTTTACCATTTCCCGTGACAACAAGAATTGGTTTGAGACATTTTAAAATGACAACAACAACATGGCAAGTCAATGTGAGTACGATTAAATCATGTTCCATTCCTAGTTGTAGAGGGTTTGAAGCTCCGTGTTCGTTCCTCACCTATTTCATGTCTGGCAATAGAAACCCCTTGTAACCCAGTTTAGGACGAGCTTTATCTCAAAGATATTCTAGGACGAATCAAGACCATCTCCCCTGTTAATGATCAATGACGGAAGGCAAGCCCACTCCCCACAATAAACAACCTATTTCCTAAAGACCAACCCCTTTCACACCAAAGGTGCTAGTTTGACCCAAATCCATGGTAGCAAGCAAATCCAAGTCGATACGAGCCATGATCAAAGACAAAGGCTCAATCAAGAGAAACTAAGACCAATACCAAAGGCCGCAGTTATGCTCGTAATCCAAGACTAAAGAGTCAAAAGAAGAAGGCTCAATCAAGCAAGTCAATGTCAATATCCAAAGTCAAAGTTATCTTCAAAAACCTGAATAAATCTCTTTACTAAAGACCAACCCCTTTCACACCAAATGTGCTAGTTTGACCCAAATCCATGCTAGAAAGCAAATCCAAGAGGATACGAGCCATGATCAAAGACAAAGGCTCAATCAAGAGAAAGCGAGACCAATACCAAAGGTCGCAGTTATGCCCGTAATCAAAGACAAAAGAGTCAAAAGACAAAGGCTAAATCAAGCAAGTCAATGTCAATATCCAAAGTCAAAGTTATATTCAAAAACCTGAATCAAGAATCTGAGCAAAAGCCGAGATATATTCCAGACCAAGAATCTGAGTCTGAATCAAGAACAAGCCTGCTGAACCAAGATTTATCCTGCCTAATCATAAAAATGTCAGGCGACAACCATCAGGCCAGTCCACATAGGGGCAACCCAGAACCAACTACCTATCACAGATATTGACACCAGCCAGGAGGGAAGAGCAGGTCAGGGATCTATATCCTGCCTGCCCAGAAGGAGTACATGTCTAGCATGATCAGATATGGTTGACACACATCAAGCAATAGTCAGGGCATAGAAAGACGGTTCCTACTTTCATGGAAGAATCATCTCACCAACCCACAAAAATAGAAGAAGCAGTCAACCCAGCAAGACGTGCTGATAGGCAGTTGCAAGGTCAATACCCACTTCCGGATTAATAGGGCACAAGGCCTATTAACCAGGAACGGTCATATTGAACGCTGGAGAACATGAAAGCTTCCTATAAATAGCTAAAGGAAAGAAGAAACAAAGAGAATCAATTACTTACTCACTTACTCTTGCTCTATTGTATACACTCTACTCAATTTAGCATACGTTCTCTCACATTATAAGTATCCTGACAGATATATCTTCTGTCAGCATATATCAATTATAGTAAAATCTCTCATGACTTGGTGCCCGTGGCTTTTTCCCTTATTCCCAGGGTTTTCCACGTATAAATCTTTGTGTCTTTTTGTATTGCTTACTCTTTACTTACTTATTATACTAGTCAGGCGTTTTTTATTGAGTTAAATCACCCTGCAAAATATTCCCCTGGCAAGACAATACATCCGTGTAAAATCTTGCTAAAACAATTGGAGCTCACCGTGGGGCATCTAACTCAAAAATAACCAAAATCAAATCTCAAACAAAACAAATACTTTTTAAAAAATGACTGGAGAGAGTGTTGAACAACAGTTGGCTGCCGCCAAGCAACAACTACTGGAAATGGAATAGCTAAAACAAAAAATGGCTCAGGCTAAAGCCGAAGTCCAGAAGTTGAAGGAGTCAGAGTCCAATCTGAAACAAAAGCTAGAGAATAAAGCCTCAGGCTCAAAATTAAAGATCCAGCCTGGAACTCCATTTTCTTCAATCATCGGGAATATCGATTTCTCCAACTTTGGTACTCCAACCCCATCAAAAAACTAAGGTAGGATATCTTGATTCTGACTCGAAAGAAATCCCAAATGAAGAAACCGGTCCAGATCAAACAAATGTAGCCATAATGATGGAAATAGTACAGGAAATCCAGAAACTCCATGAGAAATTCGAGAAGATCCCTGGTGTACCTACAAGCATCGAGAAAGCCAACCCTAAAAGCTATGTTGACTCTCCCTTGGTGGACGAGATAGCCAAGGTAGACCTGCCAAAGACGTTTGTTGTACCATCAATAAGGTCCTATGATGGAACTGCAGATCCTCAAAACCATGTAGCCTACTACAAGCAGAGGATGTTGGCAGCCTCTATACCCAGTGAACTACGAAAAGTATGTATGTGCAAAGGCTTTGGAATAACCCTGACCGGGCCTGCCCTATAATGGTACATAAACTTGCTAAATGGAAGCATCAGATCCTTTGTAGACCTGATAAATTCATTCAACCATCAGTTTGCTAGCAGCAGGGAGATCGAGAAACGATCCAGTGACTTGTATCGAATCAAGCAAAAGCCTGACGAAACAATCAGAGCATTCTTCACCCGATTCAATAAGGAGAAAGTTTCAATCCCTAGATATGACGTTAGAACAGCTGTGGAAGCATTCAGGCAAGGGCTACCACTGGATAGTGATTTCTACGATGAGCTGACCATGAACCCTTGCCACACTTTTGAAGACATTCAGGCAAAGACACTTGGCTATATCAGGCTAGAAGAGGATAAAAGCTTCAAAGCAGAAACCACAAACAGTGTTTCAGGCTACGAAAGGTCTAGCAGGAAAAAGTCCAATCATAGAGGAAGCAACTCCAGGCTATCTCCCTATACTAGACCTAATAGATCAGAAGTCAACTATGCTCATGAGCAACGAGGTAACTCCTATACTCATCCACCTATTCAAGAATATAACTTTTCAGTTGATACTGCAGGACTCATCAAGAGGCTTGACAACATGGGAGACATCGTCAAATGACCCAAAAGGACGGACAACCCCAACTCCAGGAAAGATACAACCAGATGGTGTGAATTCCACATGGACATAGGACACATCACAGAGGAATGCCTGGGCCTATGCAGACAAGTGGCCTACCTCCTAAAGAAAGGATACTTGAAAGATTTAATACCATCAAAGAACAGGGACGACAGTGGATCAAGAAAGGATCAGGAAAAACTAAAACGTGATCTGCCTCCAGCACCACCAATCTATGAAGTCAAATTCATCAATGGAGGTTTTGAAATTTGTGACCTGACTAGCTCAGCTGCAAAGAAAATAACCAGGGAGTCCAAAATGAAATCTCCTTTTAAACCTAGAAATTTACCTCAAATTACTTTTGACGACACTGACATTCAGGGAATTTCAGACTTACATCATGATGGCCTGGTCATCACGATACAAATTGGTACTGCTCGTGTCCTGAGGATTCTAGTAGATGGTGGCAGCTCAGTTAATCTGATCATGCTTGATGTCCCGAAAGCCATAAAGATTGACGAGGATTAGATCTTAAAAAAGTCAAATGTCTTCGTAGGATTCAGTGGTGAAACCAAGAACACTCTAGGGGAAATCTACCTGCGAACCTACGCTGAAGAAGTCTCATCATATGAAAGATTTGGAGTCCTAGACTGCCTCTTATCCTACAATGCAATCCTTGGCAGGCCTTGGATCCATAACATCAGAGCCATTCCCTCAACTTACTACCAGTGTGTCAAAATTCCAACAGAATGGGGAATAACAACAATCAAAGGTGAACAAAAATCTGCCCAGGAATGTTACACAGAGTCATTAAAACCTCCCAAGGCAGGTAAGTCACTCTCCTAGTAATTACAGTACCCTGTCAGGAGCACTTATATGGCACATACTCAAATGGAAACAGATCAAGTAATACTAGATCCTGAGTATCCTAACAGGTATGTACTGGAAGGATATGACGTTCTTAATAATGTCAGGCCAGAACTGGTAAGCTTTCATAAAAGTAAATCGACATGTTTTGCCTGGTCACATTTTGATATGACTGGCATAGATGCTAATGTGATTACCCATAAGCTCAATATTGACACTTCTTTCAAGCTTGTGCAGCAGAAGAGGAGGAAATTTGCCCATGAACACAACACAATCATTAATGAAGAGGTGGACAAACTCCTGGACATGGGAATGATCAGGGAAGTAATGTACCCTGAATGGCGGGCCAATGTGGTTGTTGTACAAAAGAAAAATGGCAATGGAGAGTCTGTGTAGACTACATAGACCTAAACAAAGCCCGCCCAAAGGATCTATTCCCACTCCCTCACATTGATGCAATGTTAGATGCTACAGCTGGACATGAACTACTGACATTCGTGGATGCCTCAAGTGGATTCAACCAAATAAAATGCATCCAGCTAATCAAGAGAACACTTCATTCATCACGGAAAGAGGCATATATTGCTACACAATAATGCCCTTTAGCCTGAAGAATGCAGGGGCAACCTATCAATGCCTGGTGAATATGATGTTCAAAGATAAAATTGGTGACATAATGGAAGTTTACATAGATGATATGGTGGTCAAATAAAGAAAGGCTGAAGATCATATGAAGGACTTGGAAGTAGCATTCAAAATTCTGGAGGAATTCAACATGAAACTCAACCCTTCCAAATGCCACTTTGGAGTATCGTCAGGCAAATTCGTAGGATACACGGTGACAAAGAGAGGAATTGAGGCTAGCCCAGAACAAATAAAAGACATCCTGGAACTAGAGTCACCTAAGTAAGTCAAAGATATCCAGAGATTGACAGGAAGAGTTGCAGCCCTGAACAAATTCATATCCAGGTCATCTGAAAGATGCAAGTCATTCTACAACTTTCTCAGGAAGAACAAGTCATTCCAATGGATGCCTAAACACGAAACAGCCTTCCGGGAATTAAAAACTTACCAGGCCACTCCACCATTACTGGCCAAACCCAACAAAGGAGAACCCCGACGATCTACTTGTCGAGTCCACCAAACAATGATAAGTGGAGTCCTAGTTAAGAAAATCGAAGGCCAACAACATCCCGTCTATTATGTAAGTAAAAGCCTCTTGGATGCATAAATAAGGTATGGATTACTTGAAAAATATGTACTTGCATTAATTGTATCCTGCACAAAACTCAGACCTTACTTTGAGAGTCACCCAAAAATAGTCCGGACCAATCTACCTATCAAATCCGTCTTGAGAAAACTTGAACTATCAGGTAGAATGGCAAAATGGTCAGTCCAACTTAGTACTTATGACGTCACCTTTGAACCTAGAATGGCAATAAAATCCCATGCCTTAGCAGACTTTGTGGCTGATTTCAGTCCTAACCTAGAACCAGACTTGATAAAAGAGGTCAATCGACTAGACACCCAAAAATCAGATCAGGACTGGTTCCTGCACGTGGATGGAGCAACCAATATGAGAGGAACTAACTTAGTACTAAAGTCACCACAGGGGGATATAATAGCTCAAGCTGTTAGTTGTGAATTTAAAGCAACAAACAATGAAGCTGAATATAAAGCCCTGATAGCTAGGCTCAAGGTATGTATAGATCTTGGCGTGCAAAATCTCAAGGTAAAAACTGACTCACTTTTAATTTCAAATCAAGTCAAAAGAACCTACGCTGCAAATGATTCAAAAACGATTCTATATTTAGAATATGTAAAAAACCTTTGCACAAATTTCAGTTCATTTGACATTGATCAAATACCAAGAGACTTAAACACCCAGGCCGATGCCCTAGCTAGCCTGAGATCAAATTTCAGCCCTGATGTATTCGACAAGATACCCATTGTTCACCTGCTTGAACCGGCCATTACCAAGCCTGATCAAACTTGTCCCATCATTGAGGACACAAACTCCTGGACTAAACCATACTACGATTGGTTCTTGCATGGGATATTACCCCAAGACAAGCATGAAGCAAGACCCCTTAGAATCAAAGCTTCCACCTATACCATCATCAATAACACATTGTTTAAAAAGTCTCAGGCTGGACCTTAATTGCATTGCCTGGAATCACAAAAAGCCAAACAAGTCATTGAGGACATATATGACGGATACCATGGAAATCACAAAGGAGGCATGAGCCTGGCAAGCAAAGTTCTAAGGACATGCTACTTCTGGCCAACCTTAAGGGCTAATTGCCTGGCTTATAGCTCGAAGTGTAAAGCTTGGCAGCTTCACTTCCCGTTCATTCATCAACCATCTCAGCTACTACATTCCATCTCACCCACCTTGCCATTCATAAAGTGGGGGATGGACATTGTAGGCAAGTTACCACAAGCCCCAGGGCAAAAAGCCTACATGTTAGCTATGACCGATTACTTTTCGAAATGGATAGAAGCTGACTCATAAAGGCAAATCAAAGAGAAGGGCGTCATATCATTTATCAAGATAAATGGCATATGTCGTTATGGCATCCCCTCGGAAATAGTTTGTGACAATGGTACACAATTTGTGGGAAAGAGAACAAAGGCCTTTTGTGCACAATGGAACATTAACCTGGTGACCTCCATATCAGGATATCCAAAAGCCAACGGCCAGGCCGAATCCAACAACAAAGTAGTGATTAACTACCTCAAAAAGAAACTAAAGTAAAGAAAAGGCAGATGGGCTGAAGAACTCCCTCTAGTCCTCTGGGCTGACAGAACTCACCTAAGACATCAACTGGCCAAACACCTTACTCTCCGGTATATGGCTGTGAGGCAGTAATCCCAACAGAAATCCACGTACCCACCACCAGATGCGGCCTGAATACTGTTGAGGAAAACCAACCATTGATGCAAAATAGCCTGACCTTGGCTGAAGAGCTGAGAGATGCAGCCAAGATCAGAATAGCATTCTACCAATGAGATGATAGCCGGCTACAACAAAACGTAAACATCAGAGTATTCAGAGAAGGGGACCTAGTCCTGCGAAAAGTCTTTCCAAATACAAAAGACAAGAATGCAGGCAAACTTGCCCCCGCATGGGAAGGCCCTTACTTGATTGATTCAATAGTAGGACAGAGCCTACAGACTTCAGACCCTGGATGGAGAAATGATCCCTAGATCCTAGAATGTCTCTCACTTAAAACTATTTCATGTATAAGTCCTTTTATTTTTGTCTGAACCAAGATGATCCATGTTTTTCCTATGTAATTTCTTGCTACTTGAAATTGTCTGACAACCTGAACTTCCCAATTATTTATTATACATCTCAAGCCGTTACATTAAATCCTGAAAACTTGTTTTTACGCTTTTTCTGCAACTATTTAGCATAATATACTTGCACGCTTAAACAAATATTCAGAATTGAGGGCCACTCTACCCAACTTGAAAAGCATTCCAGAAACACCTCACAAGCTATGATAAATAGAGATCACTAAAAATCTCAACATTTTGTCACATCCAAAAATACATAAAAAACTGAGCTCAGTACAAAAGACAGGTAAGATGGTGAAATAAATCCGGACTACTTGTCTTAAGCCCTCCTGACAGGTTGAGGGTCATAAGCCCTCCTAACAGGCAACTACCCCTCCTTAAAAAGCCCTCCAGACAGGCTGAGGGCCATAAGCCCCTGAACAGGTTGAGGGCCATAAGCCCTCCTGACAAGCGTTATCTTGACAGGTACAAAAACTTTAAACAAGGCACATAGAGAAAATCAAAAAGCTGCTTCAAATTGCATACTCACTCACAACACATGAAGATCAAAAGCAAAGTTTTATCCAGGGAATATCCCCCATGGATGGGCTAAAAGCCAACTAAAATATTCAAACTTTTGTCCAGGAACACCCCCCCCCCCCGGATGGGCCAAAAACTTATCCTAAGCAAAATCGTTTACCTGCCTTGGAGGTAGTGGCAGAACCAATTCCTTCATCTGCAATCTCTTCCTCATCACTCTTGTCCTTAGTTGGAGGAGAGTCGACCTAATCATCAGCATGCAATTTGTGAAGATCGGGGTAGGTAGCATTAAGATTAGCTATCTCTTTCTCAGGGTTCCAGTATGGCCTGACCTCAACAGGCTCCTTCATAGCATCAACCCAACCCTTGCCAAAGAAGTACATGGCAGCATCCTTATACCGGCTCTGCACCGTGTCCCTCTCAAAAGCCAGCTCCTCATTTGCCTTCAGAAGGTCCTGCATAGCCTGCTTTTCAGCTTTGAGCTCATCCTGGACAGCAGCAAGTTTTGCCTGGGGGGATTTCACTGCATTCTGAGCAGACCCCAGCTTGGACGTTTCAACAACCAATTTTACTTTGCCTGCCTCGTTCTCCTTCTTCAAAGCTTCATTTTCCTCTTTCAGCGCCTCCAAATCGGTCTTCAAAGCTTCAAAGATCCTTCTTCAAACACTTCACCTCCCAGTCCAGGACATTATTCTTGGCATTAGAGGACTTTAATTCACAAGCACCCCTCAACATGTCATTCACATTCTGCAACGAAATCACGAGCAGGTAAGAAAGAGTAGGACTAAAATTGAAAAAGAAGAATAAAGACCAGCAAAAAGGAGCTATACCTCCTGCAACATGGCAACAAAGTTGGCAACACAATCCCTGGAATGATACATAGCAGCTACAGCCTGGGCGAACGATTCCTCAGCCTGGTACATGGAGTAAGGATCATCAACCAAGAAAGAATGAGCTTGGATCTGCTTCTTGGCAAACTGTACATCACCAAGCTTGGCCCTAACTTCCCTAACCTCGCTTACACTTTTACCAACAGCCCCAACCCCTTTAGAAACCTCTGCCTGCCTTTTCCTACTTTTGCTAGCCTGCCTGGATTCATCAGCATCACCCACATCCTGCGGAGGGGACACCAGTTGAGCCTGATGAGTAGAAACCTGAATTTAAAGAGTATTATCACTCCTTGTAGCCTCACTGCTCCGACACATCTCCCGAGTAATTTGGGAAATTCCTGCCTTCACTACAACAGGCCAAAACCAGCAATCCTTGCAGAAGCCCTAGTAGCTACACGACGAAATCCTATATCAGCAATACTAATGTATGCTCAAGCATAAATATCAGCACAAGAAAATGAAACTTACTTCCAAATGTTGAGGCCTCTGAAGCCTTAGCACTCTTAGCAGCCTTGTAAGTACTCAGTATAGCCTTCTTAAAACGAGGCAGTGGCTCTTGGCCAAGGCAAGCAGGCCAAGTCCTCTCCTCCTCTAATAGGGCCATGAAGGCTGCAATACGATCAGCCGACCCTTCAGCATCATGATCACAAGCCCAATCAACCACTAAGGCACAATACAAGTAAGGTTGTATTAAAAATTTTGTATAGATCATTATGTTCAAAAGGAGACCCAAGGCAAGCAGGCCAGCTAGGACTGCACCAATTGGCCCTGACTGGACCACTTTCCGGAACCCAAACCTCAGCCTCACTATAAAGGAGACCTCTACCCTTCAAATAATGTTCAAAATAAGGTTTGAGTTGATTGGCCTCAGAAAATGAAGCGGACAACGGCTTTACACGGGCAAAGCTGACACCTTTATGCATAATAGCCAGAATTTCCGCAGGAGCAGAAACTTCAATGACCTCATCCTCAGGAATGACATCCGGAACATCAACCACCACCGGAGGTTGCTCAGCCTTAATAGTTTTTGGTGCAGTAGTTCTCCTTCTCCCACCAGCCATTTTTTGGGATTAATATGAATTTTTTTTAGTAACGGAATTTATCTTGCAAAGAAATCAAAGAGAGAGGAAGACAAGTTTGGAAAATTGGAGAAATGAAAGTAAGGAAAGAATAATTGACGGCTCAAATCAATTTATAGGCAGCAATCAGACTAACGGATAATACAAGTGGATGAGTTCAATCATGACTCTCCTAGGGTTTGATGAACCTACTTCATTTAATGGATAATAGCCGTTAGGAAGTTGAATATAACTCAAACTCTAAATTCTTTTCCGGTAAGTCTCTCATTTTTGCCTGGCCCGATTTTTTATCCCCTCATTCCTGGCCAGAACGAGTGCAAGTAAGGAGATAAGGGTCAATTGTTGAGCCAAGATTTATCCTGCCTGATAAGACAAATGTCAGGCGACAACCATTAGGCCAATCCAGACAGGGGCAACCCAGAACCAAGTACCCATCACAAATATTGACACCAGCCAGGAGGGAAGAGCAGGTCAGGGATCTATATCCTACCTGCCCAGAAGGAGTACATGTCTAGCATGATCAGATACGGTTGACACACATCAAGCAATAGTTAGGGCATAGATAGACGGTTCCTACTTTTATGAAAGAATCATCTCAGCAACCCACAAAAATAGAAGAAGCAGTCAACCAAGCAAGACGTGCGGATAGGCAGTTGCAAGGTCAATACCCACTTTCGGATTAATAGGGCACAAGGCCTATTAACCAGGAACGCTCATATTGAACGCTGAAGAACATGAAAGCTTCTAATAAATAGCTAAAGGAAAGAAGAAACAAAGAGAATCAATTACTTACTCACTTACTCTTTCTCTATTGTATACACTCTACTCAATTCAGCATACGTTCTCTCACATTATAAGTAGCCTGACATATTTATCTCCTGTCAGCATATATCAATCATAGTAAAATCTCTCCTGACTTGGTGTCCGTGCTTTTTTCCCTTATTCCCAGGGTTTTTCACGTATAAATCTTTGTGTCTTTTTCTATTGCTTACTATTTACTTACTTATTATACTAGTCAGGCGTTTTTTATTGAGTTAGATCACCCTGCAAAATATTCCCCTTGTAAGACAATACATCTGTGTAAAACCTTGCTAAAACAAAGCCTGAAATCAAATAATGAACAGAATAAAGCTGAAGTCTATATAGAATCAAGTTACACGGTAGAATCAAGACGTCGATGCCAAATGGTCAGCTAGCACCCTCACTTAGCCTTTCACACATCACACACCCTAAATCCTTCTCGAGATCGTTACAGGGAGATAGTTAGGAATTTTGAGAATCCTCTCAGGCTCGTCAAGTATACCCATCCTGTAGAGCCAAGACATGGAAACTTGATCCCGCATCAATTAACTTACCTTTATGTGCTCGGGCTACATCATGCCAGGAGACTCCATTTCCAAGCCATATTACAAGCCATAATCTCGTAAACCCTTAACTCCACAAAATCAAGCTCCAGAGATTTGTTCATCAAAACCTCTTATTTCCGAGCTCCACATTTTAAATATCCAATCTAGTTTCACCTTGACCCAGACACTGAGTTTTCAAATACTTTGCTACCCGGGATGGGACATACCCAATTCACCCTTAGGGTACACTTTCGAGTGCGCTCACACGACAGGGAAATTTTTACAAACTTAATTATACCTCTTTGATCTATGATCAGGGAGAGGAATTATTTCAAATTGGTTCTTTGAGTCACCAAAGGAAATTACACTCGTGACCCATGCACTTTAAGGCCCCAACAGCATAGCTTAGGCACACACTCAGAACTACGATCTGGTTTGATTTCACTTCACGTGAATACGTAAGCAGTCCTCAAGGACACAACCACCCCAACCATAAACCTTCAACCTCAATTATCGACACCCATTTTACAACCATCCCTTCCCATTTCATAACCATTCTTACCATAACCATCCATTTTTACCTCTTTACTGTTGGCTCCTTCTTATCGCCCAGTCTCCTTTCTACTAAATTCCCAAGTCATGTTCTCATCTTGGGGGCTTCTCTTCCGAGGCACCACCCTTCCTTTATTCCTTCCTTTTACTCTTGAGTCTCATTTGATTCAAGCTAGTGCTTGGTCCAGATGATGGCAAGATCTTAGATCGATTCTCTCAGTTATCGTACCTCAAGAGGGGTCTCTTTTGCAGCAAACAGTGGCGAAAGACATCCAAGTAGACAACTGATCCATGCCTCATGCCTTGCCTTTATATGTCCCTATCATTCTTACAATTCTTCTACCTTTGGAACTGATACGCCTTGTCACCCATAGTTGGTTTGGGGTTGCGCATACTTAAGCAAAGTTTGTCAAGGTCATCCCCGTGTCGCGTCAAATCTAAGTCAGTGTTACATCAATCTGCTGTCTTGCGTCCTAGTGAGTCGATGTCGTGTCAAGTTATGTGACTAGAGCCCATTGGATATGCGTAACGCATTACAAGCAACAAATTTCGAATTTCATGTTTTAAACAATTTTATAAAGAAAAGATCTTTCAAAATTTGTGTGTTTCCTCATGTGTTATGTGCTATTTGCCTGTTAGACTGCGTTATTATATGGCTACTAACCATGCAGGTGAGTATAAGAAGTATAACTCGCTCCAACTAGGGGCTTCGCCCAAGTTTTCATTCTCCCCAGTGGCAGTTAAGATATTCCCTAGCAGTATTTGTAGTGATGCTCAAGGTTTCTTCTATACGATCAAGATGTTCCTAATCGTCGATGTGTTCCCCAGCGAGAGTTCATTGCCGCTATATAGCCCATGTATTTCTTAGCCAAACGGTTCTCGGAAAGTCCCGCCTTCGACCAAAATTGATTAATTTATCAACGGTTCTTGGAAAGTCCCGCCTTCGACCAAAATTAATTATTTTTATCAGCGATTCTCAGAAAGTCTCGCCTTCTACCAAGTAAAGTTTTTCATCGGTTCTCGAAAAGTCTCGTCTTCTACCAAGTCAAGTTTTTCATCAGTGGTTCTCGAGAAAGTCTCGCCTTCTACCAAGTCAAGTTTTTGTCGGTTCTCAGAAAGTCTCGAATTCTACCAAGTCAAATTTTCTATCAGCGGTTCTTAGAAAGCCTCGCCTTCTACCGAGTAAAGTTTTCTATCAGCGGTTCTCGGAAAGTTCTGCCTTTATTCAGCGGTTCTCAAAAAGTCCTGCCCTTTGTTTCTGACGGTTCTCAGAAAGTCCTGTCTTTATTCGGCGGTTCTCAGAAAGTCTTGCCCTTATTCCTGGCGGTTCTTAGAAGTCTTGCCCTTGTCCTCGACGGTTCTCAGAAAGTCCTGCCTTATTTCCTTCCAGCAGTTTCTACCGACGTCCTGCTACCCTCAATATTATTATTTCCTCACGGAGTTCAGCAAAGGTGTCGTTCTCCAGAAGTTTCCAAACCAGAGCCTCCTATTAAATCCAAAGTTATAATTTCTACCCCTAGATTCTTAGATCCCAAAATAGCTTCCCTTAATTTCGAAAACCTGAAAGCTTTCATACCAAATGTCCTTGGGTTTATGGTTCATAAACCCATAAATCCTTTTGAAGTTCTCATACCCTTTTTTTTTCTTAGAAAGCTTGGACGCATGCGTTCAAAACAAGAATTAGTAACCCAGTAGTTCCTAAACATAACCTTAGGATCCCAATTCCTCTTAGGTTCATAAGCCTTTAAGTACCCATACCGAGCCCGTCCTCTTAGGTTCATAAGCCTTTAAGTTCCCATACCAGACTGTCCTTTTGGGTTCATACACCCAAAGTCTCTAGAGTTCAAACACTTCTAGCATTTTAATCTTTATGATCACACTCCCTTAGAGTTCCTACACCCAAACCTTTGTTACCGCTGAGGTTGAGCTTATATTTGGCCTCCTTCCCATCGATGTTTTTCTCTTGAGCCCCACACCCTAACACAATCCTTACATATCTTTTAGGTCTTACCCTCAGCTCCTACGTACCTCTGGAAATATCTCTGGAAATAAGTCTCAGGTATGATTTCTTCTTATGGCTGGCGAGCTTTCTTACATAGTCTAATGGACTTTAAACGACCTTCCCCGATAGTCGACAAACTCTAAAATGTTCCCGACGACAGCTCCTTGGCTCAGACCCCTTGAACCGCATCGTGTCACCATAGTCTTCAGGTTGTAATCTTCGATTGACCTGAGGACTATACTTTAACTTTTGCCTTGTCCAAACCTCAGCCAAAGTGGGGGCTCTATAGACACCTCGTTTTTGCGCCTCTCGCCAAACACCCAGTGATAATTGGGCCGCATGTTTAGCATATTGTGGACACAGCCACGCACGCCGCGCCCACTCGAGCGTTGGTTTCGAGGCTGCGTATGAGATAACCAAGATTGCTTTCCTTCCAAATGGTTTATTTGTGGTAAGATTCAACAAAGCTGAGCATCATAAACTGGTCCTGGCTAATGGAATGTTTATTTTAGATGGTAAGCCGCTTGTTATTAAACCTTGGGACCCTGCTGATAGAATTTCTAAAATTTCTGTTAAGAAGGTACTCATTTGGATTAAACTTGTGGGTTTAGATCTTAAATTTTGGGGGGCAGGCTGTTTAGGAAAAATTGCTGGGCTTGTTGGTTGTTTCATTCATATTGATGATGCTACATTAGATAAATCTTTGTTGGGCTTTGCACGAATAATGGTTGAGGTAGAAATTGATCAACAATTCCCTAAGAAAATTATGTTTGAAGATGAGATGGGATGTGAGACTAAGGTGGCTGGTGAGTATGACTGGCTTTCTATTACCTGTCAGCAGTGTAAGGGGATTTGTCATCTCACAAATGCTTGTCGCAAGAAGATTATGGGTGCTAACAGGCCTTATAAACATCAGCCTCAGAGGCAAGTTTGGAGACCTAAACAGCCTATAGGAGAGGTGACTGTGGATCCAAAGGAGTTTCCTTCTTTACCTGGGGTTGTTCAGAATAATGCTGGGAGTACGGCTGGGGTGGTTGCCACTCCTACTGTGACACCTGCACATCAATGTCCAGGATCTGTATTTACGCCTGCTAGGATTATCACACGTATGACTAGGCATGAATCTAGGGTGACTGGAGACCCAACTTCAGGTTTTACAGTGAACTATAATGCTGAGATGGCCAAAGCAAGTAGCAAAACTGGTCCAATGGTTACTGAGTTGGTTGATAAAGGAGGAGGGGGATGGGATCCCTGCTCTTCCAATGATTAATTTTGGAATGTGGAATGTTAGAGGCCTTAACAGTGAGACCAAACAAAAAGACATAAAATGGTTTCTGCATCAATCTGGTGTGGAACTGTTTGGGCTCCTTGAGACTAAGGTTAAACCTGAGTCTCTAAATAGGGTTGCTGGTAGTTTGTGTCAGAATTGGAGTTACATTACAAATACTGCTTGTCACTCAGGTGGTAGAGTCTGGATTCTTTGGAAACATAATAAGCTGGATGTTGTTCTCATTGATATGGATGCACAATATATACATGTCTCTGTTACCAACAAACTGGATGGTTCTCAGTTTTTTGCTACTTTTGTTTATGCTTTTAATAAACTAGAGGATAGGGTACCACTTTGGAATGCGCTCATTAGGCTAGCTGGGTGTGGACCTTGGGTGGTGCTTGGCGATTTCAATAATTTTATGTTTGCTAATGAAAGAATTGGTAAAATTGTTAAGGATGAGGAGATGTTACCATTTCAGAGTACTGTGGCTCTTTGTGACCTTCAAGATATAAAGAGTACTGGGGCATTTTTTACTTGGAACAACAAGCAGCCTAGTGAGACCAGGATATTTAGCAGGATTGATAGGGTCTTGGTCAATGTTAATTGGGTAAATAGGTGGCCTGATTGGTTTGCTCACTTCCAGCCTGAGGGATCTTTTGATCATTGCCCTTGCCTTGTCTCTAGTTGGGGTGAATGTCAAGGGAGGAGGAAACCGTTCAAATTTTTTAATATGTGGACTAAAGTGCCAGATTTTCAGAGTATAGTCTTGACTGGGTGGAATAATGTTATTACTGGTACTGCTATGTTCAGAACTGTGAAAAAATTGAAGCTGCTGAAATCTGATCTTAAAGGGTTAAATAGGGGGTTGTTCTCTGATATTTAAAGGAATGCTGATGTTGTCTATAAGCTCCTTGTGGATTGCCAATTGTCCCTACAACATGATAACACCAACAAAGATCTTATGGATAAGGAAAGAGATTTGAGACAATCTTACTACCTGCTGGCTACTGCTAGAGAGGATTTCTTAAGGCAAAAAGCTAAGAGTGATTGGGCTAAGGATGGTGATACTAACTCAGCTATGTTTCATCAAGTAATCAGGCAGAGGCATATACATAATAAGGTTCTACATATTGAGGATAAAAATGGCAATCTTTGTAAGGAACCTGGTGAGGTCTTACAGGCATTTGTTGAGTACTATGAGGATCTCCTGGGAACTAAAGGCCATACTGTGGACAGCGGGCCGCCCACGGGGGCGCTTGGTGAGAAACGAGGGACAAGCGTTTGCATTTTGTATGGAGTCGCCACCAATTTTTATGGGAAATTGGAACCGTTCGAATACCTCGTGTCATGTCAAGACACAAAGTAGTGACATGAACACTAAGCAATCGTTACCCTTAGCATTCTATGTCTAGAATGACTCTCGTGGATGCCAATGAACACGGGTGCTCACGGAGATCTGGAGTAAGGGGTGAGGGTACGTATTAGGAAGCTCTTTTGATCGAACACCTAATCCCGCCCGCCTCGATAGCGGCCTCTACTAATGATTAGGGAGTTTATTCGTACTTGATATATCGTCGGCTATAATGCATGCAATGCAACATCCATAGATTAATCCTAGCATGTGAGAATTAAGACTAAGTCGGTGAACAATTAATTAGCATACAATTAATGTCGAAGTTGGATTTAATGTTGATTTACATGAGAACATACAAACAATAAAAGCAATAACGATAAATTACAATAATGGAAATTACATTAATTACATTGAGATAGGCGATTTATGTCGAAAATACCTTTAAAACGGATGATTTGATAAAAAAAGAAATAAAAGAATAAAATTAACGAACAAAACAGAAGGTGATAATACGGATATTAGTTAGTTAATACGTAACCTAATTAATCTAGGTCAAGGCAGAAACGGAGTTCAGGGACAGAACTCAACCTGGAACAAGCGCAGAGAGATCGCGCCCTGCGGAAGAGGCGCGGCGATTCTTTGCGTCGTTCCCAAGGGTGTGTTCTGGCTGTGAAGCCGGAACTGCAAATCGTTAATCTGAATTGATGAATTTAATGATGGATTAAAATAATTGACTCGGATGAAAGTGATTTAATGTATTAATTACATGTGAATGATGGTCATAAAAACAGTAAACATGGGTAAGACGGAATTAAACGGATTAATTATGTGAAGGGACGATGTTAATGAATGATTAATTAGTGACATCGGTGAATAGAACAAACTAAACATGATGAATTAACAATGAATATGGATGCAAATATATCAATGACGAATCTCAGAAACCTAATATGAACAGATTGAATCTCTAAAACCCGGGTTTGAATATTAATAACGAAAACCCGTAAACATTTATTATTTAGGATTTAAGTCGAATTTGAATAATTAAAACATGTTAATGATGAACGAATAATATACATATGATTACTAAACTATCATGCGAACGAATTAAAGAACAAATATATTAAAACAAATAAGAAAAGAAACGAATTACAGAGGATGAGGAAGAAGAAAAGAAGCAGGAACTGCGGCAGCCTCACGAAGAGGCGCAGCAGGAACTGCGCTCCTTCGAAGAGGCGCAGCGATTCTTTGCGTCTTTTCTCGACGTCTGTCTACTGGAAATCCGCAAAAACAGAGTTTTAAAGCACGGTTTTAGAAATCGATTTTAACGGTGTTTTCGACATAAATCTTACAATAATGATTATAATAAAAAGTACAATAAATAAAGAGAAACATACACCCTCAGACTTACATGTTGACGGAACGAGATGAACTAAGAAAATCGACTAGTGAATGCTCGACGCGAATGCAAGGAAAGAGTGCCCTCGTAAGAGGAAAACGATTGATTAATTTAAGATTGATTAAGTGTAGTTGGTCAAATTGGTCGGTCATGCAACGGAGAGGCTGGTACCCGGAAGGATCCGAGCTTACGTGGTCGGAAGTCCAAGCACGTAGGCGCCAATTAGTAAGAACGAAGTCTAGAATGCAAAGGGAGAAGAGAAGGGCGGACACTCGCGTGAGAAATATGAGGAACGAAAGCTGCTATTTATACTAATCATGTGAAGTAATAGGGTTTCGGAGACTCTTTGGAAGTGAATCTCGGAAAGATATAAAAAAGATACGTAAATCATGCAAAGAAAGGCCTGGGAAGAGGCGCAGCAGCCACTGCGTCCCTTGGAAGAGGCGCAAACTGGCTGCGTCTGTTCCCGAGAGGTTTCCTCTGCGAGAAGAAAGATTTCCGCGTTTGAGTTATGGTAGGACGGAAATAATTCGGTTATCTTTTGAATATTACGGGATATTATTTGCCAAAAGATAAAATTTGTGAAATATGGAATAGAAATATCCGGAACATTCCAGGACATTCTGACTCGGGATTTAACAAATATCGAAAAATGGAGACGGGTTTTGACCCGACTCCGAATATACTCTAATTATCGCCAAAACGACCGTATCGGGACGTAGATGACAACTAAGAGGTCGACATTAATATTTGAGCAAACACTTGACGATAATCTTACGAATTGTCACAAATCGTTCCGCGTAACAAACATGCGGCCCAATCATCACCGGGTGGTTTGCGAGGGTGCGAAACGAGGTGTCTCTGAGCCCCCACTTTGACCGAGGCTTGGACAAGGCGAAAGTCAAAGTATAGCCATCAGGTCAATCGAAGATTACAACCTGACGACTATGGCGACGCGAGGCGGCTCAAGGGGTCTGAACCAAGGACCTGTCGTCGGGAACATTTTAGAGTCTGTCGACTATCGGGGAGGGTCGTTTAAAGTCCATTAGACTACGTAAGGAGGCTCGCCAGCCCTAAGAAGAGACCATACCTGAGACTTCTTCCTCGAGATGCTTTCGGAGGTGCATAGGAGCTAAGGTTTGAGCTTGGGAGCTAAGGGTAAGACCTAAAAGATATATAAAGATTGGTGCTAGGGTGTGGGACCCTAAAGGAAAGCATTGACGGGAAGGAGGTCAAATATGAGTTTCGACCTAGAGGTAACTAAGTTTTGGGTATAGGAACTTCTGGAGAACGACACCCTGTCGGACTCCGCGGGGAAACAAGAAATATTGAAAGCAGCAGGACGTCGGTAGAAACTGCAGGGGAACCCGCTTGCGTTGGTCTCAAGCGAACTCTTGTTGGGGAAATATTGACGACTAGGAGCATCTTGATTGTCGTGAAAGAAATCTTGAGTGAGCAATACTGCAAAATACTGCTGCGCTGGGCAAAATGAATTGAGCAATACTGCAAAATACTGCTGCGCGGGGTAAAACGAATCTGGACAATACTGCAAAATACTGTCGCGCTGGATAAAATGCGGACCGGAACGAAAGAAAATCGTCGAAACGGACCAAAAGAATATAATAGCGCTGAAGAAGAGGCGCACCAAAGATGGGCCCACAAATAACGAACTCATAACGAATTTTTGAAAATTCGTATGGAGGGAACAAAAGGAAGGGGCGCAGCAAGAGCTGCGTCTCTTGGAAGAGGCGCAGCGCCTGCTGCGTCTTTTCCCCAATTTGGCAATTACCGCGTAAAATCGCGAAATCAGAAGGTTTATGTTTCATTATTTCGAAACCCATTTCCTTCAATTTCTCTCTCAAATCTCCACCATTTCCGTCGAGGTTGGATTCAAAAGCTTGCTTTAAATATGACTAATCGAGGTATGTGACTTAATCTTGCATTAATTATCTACATTTGTCGAATTTTGAGCCGCAAGAGTTAGGGTTTTCGACCCTTTTGATCGAAAATTTGGGGCTTTTCCCCCAAATGGATTTGCTTTGCCAAATTGATGCTAGAAATGGATAGTAGGCAATGTTAGGAACATAACCATGTATTTACTTTGAATTTTCATCGAGTTTTGAGCCCTTGAGCGAATTTTGAGACTCGGTTTCTGGTGAACCGTAAATTGCTTCGAAAATAGCCTTAGGATTGTCCATTGGCGATGAAATTTGATATTTGGGATCCTTGGATGATGGGTAAACTTCCTGTCATTTCGAAATTTTGGTTTGTGACAACTTTTTCAGGGCACTTTCTAGGGCATAATCGCCGTTATAACGAAATGCTGCCGAATTTTCGACTTGAACCCGGGACTAGGCTTTGACTTGGTCTTGATTTGACCCAATTTATCACATGAGTGATCGGGTTGACGAGAATATGACCAAAGATGGCCAGAAAGGACAGTTTTCAGGGCTCCGGAGGCTCGAAAACTCCTTAACAAAGGCCTGCCGTCAAGTGACGCGGCCTAAATTTACTTTAACGTTGCAGGTGATGAGGCTTCTACTTCTGGGAGGACTCCCATGGAGATAGACGCCAGTGCGGTTGAGGAGGCTTTGGAGCAGGTCTTCACCGACGCGGTGATGGCCACTGGAGACGAGGCACACGAGGAGGCGGAGGAGGAGGAGGCCCCGAGACGGGCCAACGTCAGGCGAGGAGGTCGTCAGTTGAGGGGAGCTCCTGCGTGGGCTGAGACTTGGGAGAGTAGGCACCTCGTGTGGGCTGCAGAGGGTCACCTGTCCTACAGGACGGTGAAGAGCTTGGTAAATAAGAATTCACTACTCATCACCTATTCTCTTTCATTTTTTTGTCCAAATTTCTTGCAAATTTCATTCAAAACTAAAGATAGCCTTGTTTCAAATCATAATAGGAGGCCGGGAACATCAGGTCATTCTCGGGTTACACGACGGCGATGGAGCACTACGAGCTAGCTCGGCGGAGGAGAGGGCCATGATCGAGCGCGAGCGTTTGGTCCTCTCGGTTCGTGTCCGGAGGGATATCGTGAAGAGGAAGTCCGCGGCTAACCTTAGCCCGGTCCGCGCTTTCTTGGATCGATTTTGGGATACGACTTCCACGTTTCACCCGCCTTTTGGTGAGGTGGGAGTCACTCGGAGGGACTACGGCATGATTTACGTGCAGCCGTGTGGGGCCGAGGAGATGGTGTGGCCGAGACCGCTATGAGAGCGGATTCGGCCGAGGCGAGAGATTGATCGGCCGGAACTTGTCGCCGAAGGTCACTGTTGCGATCTTAGGGCTTGGTACCCGCACCTATGTCCGAGACTACTTTGCGGGGAAGACCCCGGAGCTGGTGACGATCGATGGGAGGGAGACTGCTCCTCCTCCTTGTACAGCTGAGCAGAGAGCTCGTCTGTGGCTTTGGTGGTTCTTGTCTTCGATTTACCTCGGAGACAAGGGCGAGAGGCTATCGACGAAGCTTCTTCCCTTTCTTTCTGACTTGAGTTCCCTAGGACGTTGGGACTGGGTCACTGCTGGTTTTGCGGTCCTCATCCGCTTCATGAGGGCCATGGTTCGTCCGGAGTTGATGGAGAAGGGGACTTCTCCTGGCGCTGTCGGACCTGGACTACTGTTGGAGGTATGAACCTTCCTTTAGGCCAAAGTAAATTTTTTTCTTTGTTGAATTACGAAAGATCGTTATTGATTATTCTGTTTATAGGCATGGGTGTATTCTTACTTCCCGAGTCTCGCGCCCAAGAGGACGGAGCCGCTGGAGAAGGCCTATCCCGTGGTGAGGGATTGGGTGATGTGCAGGACGAAGAGCAAGCGCTCTTCTCACAATGTCTATCGGCGGGATGTGAACGCCCTTCAGCTGAGCAGCGTGAGTATCCCACTTGTATGTACATCCCTTGTACTTTGCTTCTATTTGATCATAGGAATGATCTTTGCTTTATCTTGTCGCAGTGGGTGCCCAGACCTTGGGCGGAGTACGCTGGAGCGCCTCCTTTTGTCGCCGAGGTCCTTCGACCTAGGAGCCCGAGTCGTCTGTTGTTGTGGACGTCGATGGGTCCTGTGTGGTATCCGGGCGAGCGTTTGGCTCGTCAGTGCTCTCGGGCGCGTTGACGGTTCCCATTGACCCTCCGAGGACGATGTTCGGGGAGCCTCACGAGGCCGAGAGGAGGCGGACCTGGGCGGTGCCAGTGGCGACGACCTTCTTCTGCCTGACGAGGACTACTCAGCGTTCCTTTACGGGAGGTTGGCGTACTGGCCAGTAGTGGTGAGTATCCTTTACTTTTCTTGATTTAATTTCGAGAGTTACGATGAAAGATCATCGATTAATGAGAGCTATTTGTCTTTGCAGGAGGTCGAGGCGGCGGGCGTCGAGCCCCCAGTGTACCCCGAGACTCTTGAGTACACTGACGCGACTGGGAGGACGACGATCTCCGAGTTGCGTGACTTTGACGTAGCTGTGACGGATGCTGGCTTAGACGACTGGCAGCATCTGATTCGGAGGGTGAGCCTCCAGCTTATATACCTTTCGTGTAAGAACACACTTGATTGACCTTGTTCACTTTACTGAGAATTTCTTTTGAAATGCAGGTCGCGCCATCTCGGTTTGTGGCACTATGGAGGGTGGCCAACCGGCTACGAGCTACCGCCATCGAGGCACTTGTCGGTGGTCGAGGTCGTCAGGTATGAACCTCGTTCGATTTATTTTGATTGATTTTGATTTTCAGTTTTGTTTGAGTTGATTGACATGAGCCAATTTGTTGTTTACAGGGCGACCGCGAGCTGGAGCGAGAGTTGGCCCAGTCTCGGGAGGAGACGGCTCGCCTGTCGAGGGAGCTCGAGTTTCGGGACGCCGAGATTGCTGCTCTTACGGCGAGGGTTGCCGAGTTGGAGGGTGTCCATTAGTAGTTTGGCATAGTTTTGTAGACTTGTACATCTGATTTTGAACGTTTTCGGACTTGTTTGGGCGCAAGCCCCGATTGCTGGACTTTGGATTTGGTTGGGCGCAAGCCCCCGGTTGCTTTGTACATTTGTATATATGATGGCCCGAGTGTCTTTGCTTTGCTGGGTTGTGTTGCTTGTACCTGCGAGTTAGTTCTTGAACAGGTTTGGTAGACAACGGTTTACGCCGTCATGCTGCCGAAATTTACATGGAAATCACGCAAAACATACATTTTATACACATATGGCCTCAATTAGCGCAAAAAAGAGACTCAAAAGTATGCAAAAGGTGCGAAAATGCAAAAAAGCAAAAATTTTGTCAGAAATGACCGGACGGTAGGGAGGGTTACCCCCCTAAAAAAAAGAAAAAATAGAAATCTGTAAGTGTAGAAATGAAAGTGTTGAAATGAAAACAAAAGAGAATTATTGCCTAAAAAAAAAATGAAAATGAAATTAAAATAAAACTTTATGAAGTTTAATTAAAATGAAATTTTATTTCCTAAGAATAAACAAATGAATTAAAATAAAAAAGAATTAAGTGCGATGAAAATGGCGAAGGTGTCGACGTCGCCTTGAAATGCGTGCCCGCGAATTTAGGAAGTTGGAAACATGGTAAACTGCTCGTATTTACCAAAATAGAATCCCGTAGGAATAGGAAATTATTTGTTATAGAATTAGGAAAGATCCAAACGCGGAAATCGCAGAAAGTGAGCCTCGGGAAGAGGCGCAGCATGAGCTGCGTCGCTTTGAATAGGCGCAGAGAGCCGCGCTTTGTTCCCAAGTTCGTCTCTCCTGGCGGATTTTGGAAACAGCAATTAGTATAAATAGAAGCGTCGACGAAGCTTTAAATCATATAATTCTTTCGTCTTTTCTCCGTGAATCTCATAAAAAACTCCCAAAATAAATTTTCAAGAGAAAATTTGTCATCATGAATGCTTTGGAGATCCGTTTGAAGGAATGGACCAATGAATTTTCGAGTGTTGAGAAGCACGATATGGGTGCTCATAACCTTGGGTCTCTATTGAGTTTGAAACTCATTAAGGTGGTAAAACCGTTCTTGGATGCTTGCCTTGACTACTGGGACCCAAATTGTCATGTTTTCGCGTTCCCAGGTGGTGATATTTGTCCTTTTCCGGAGGAAATTGCTGCTATTGGTGGGTGGGATCCCGAGCACTTACCCGCTATTCCTTCACTTCTCAAGGGTATAAGACCAAATTCAGAGACTTGCTCGGATTGACTAGACTCGAGGTGGATCGCTTGGTTACCCCGAAAGGCGTGAGAATGCTGGATTTTGTAGACCGGTTCATCACCGAGCCGACCCCACGCTTTCTTATGTTGCTAGGAGGAGAGCATTTGGCTTCTGTTTGCTGCATGTGTATGTCTTTCATGGACACGTTGATGAAGATTTGCGAGGTGATCCCCGTCTTTTGGGTCTTATCGAGCAAATGGAGCTGCGCAGGAGCCCAGCTTGCTTGTGTTTAGGGGAGATTATCTTGGGTTTGGATAATAGGAAATCCAACCGCGATCTTCCACTT
Source organism: Silene latifolia (assembly GCF_048544455.1). Taxonomy (NCBI): domain Eukaryota; kingdom Viridiplantae; phylum Streptophyta; class Magnoliopsida; order Caryophyllales; family Caryophyllaceae; genus Silene; species Silene latifolia. The sequence goes on along the minus strand of NC_133533.1, from coordinate 25,991,763 downwards.
TTGGGGAGTCCCGTCATCTTACAGGTAAAAGACACCTTTTTTTCTTTTTTTTTTTTTTTTTTTTTTTTTTTTTTTTTTTTTTTTTTTTTTTTTTCGTCTTTTTTTATTTTGTCTTTTTTTTTTTCTTTTTTTTTTTTTTTTTTTTGTTTTTTTTTTTGTTTTTTTTTTTTTTTGTGGGTGTCTAATTCCTGCTTTTGGTAGGTTTGGCTTATGGAACGGCTCCGATCGCCGAGCCCCCGTTCATGCACTTTCCTATCATTCCCGTATGATCGCGATGAGGACGCGGTTGTACATGGTGGACTTCTCCCGGGTCTGTGACTATTGGAAGAACAAGTTGAAGAGTGATGATGGCCCGTTGATTAGGTGGGTCGTCCGTGGTGGCATCTCAAGTCCACACTGGAGTGTCTTCTTTGGATCCTACTAGGTCCGTGCGCATTCCGGGATTAGAGTTCATGGTATGCATCTTTCCGGAGAGATTGATGAGGCAGGTTGGGCTGAAGCAGACTATCCCGAGGCTTGATACTGCCCGCACATTGTAGCGCTTACCACTGAGAGCCAAAGAGAGTGGGCTATCAAATGGGCCCAAAGGAATATGTGGTTCTTGAGCTTCTCTGCCAATGCTTTGTGGGTGTCGGATTCCTATCTGAGGTGGAGAAAGGCTGCAACTTCGGAAGAACGCGAGAGATCGAGGAAACGCGAGCACATGTCGACTACAAGGTACGCGAGGGAGAGAAAGAGAAGGAGAAGCATCTCGACGGAAGGAGAAGAAGAAGTCGGATTTCAGTCATTCATCCTTCAAGAAATCAAAGACTACTCTGTTGCGAAATGGTGGTTGGCAAGAATGGAAGAGTCGGGGCCTCGAGAAAGACCGTTGGTGATTAGGTCCGGCGTGGTGCAAGAGCGCCCGGCTCGAGGTCGTGACAAGAAGTATGACAAGACTGACAAGGGCAAGGGGAAGATGGAGGAATAGCCCGAGTCCTTATTTATTATTGGATTATTATTATTATTGTTGTAATAAAAGGGAGGGATTTTTAGAATCCTAGCCTATTCTATTTTTTATTATGTAACGTACTATTATTATTAGAAAATGAATGGAATAAAAAAGGTTGAATGGTTAAGAAACCGCTGTGATTTTCTTTTATTATTCTTGTCGAATTTCAAATGCAATGCAAATGTCCTTCTATTTACATTTTAGGTATATTGGGTTGAATCCGGTGAAGGATTGCCTACGTATTCACTTAAAAAAAGCGAAATCAAACCCTTGCGCGTAGTTCGAGTAAATGTAAAAGAATAATTGTTCGAAGCAAGAGCTTGTAATGAACATAGAAAATAAGCATGAGCTTTTGTTCTCAAGGTGCGAATTCAGTTTATTTGGTGATATGAGGATGACAGTCTTGTCAAGATGCAAGAGCATAGTGACACTTAGCTTATTTCAGCTTGGCCAGGGGCCGTTTATTTAGTGCCACAAGAGCGACACATGGGTTTACGCGAGGCGCGTTTTTGTCCTATTCTAGGCATAGTATCGTTTCAGTTGGTCAAGGTTTGTGGGGTTCGAAAACTCATTCCCATCTAGGTCTGTGATTCTAACCGCACCGCCTGGGAGTATGGATTTGACTAGGTATGGTCCGACCCAATTAGGTTTGAATTTTCCCCTTGGGTCGACAGGTAAAAGAGCTCTAACCGATTTGAGTACTAAGTCTCCTTCTTTGATGTTTCTTGGCCTAACTCTTTTGTTGAAAGCTCGTTTGATACGTGCTTGATATGTTTGGACATTATGCAAGGCGCGTAGCCTACGTTCATCCAGGAGGATGAGTTCTTCATATCTATCCCTCTTCCAATCGGCTTCAGGGATTTGACTTTCGAGTAGAATACGCAAGGATGGTATTTCTAGCTCGACTGGTTGTACGGCCTCCATGCCGTAGGTCAAGTAGAAAGGAGTAGCCCCAGTGGGCGTCCTAACTGATGTACGATATCCCCATAAAGCAAAGGGTATCTTGCTTGGCCAATCTCTATAGTTGTCAGTCATTTTCTTGAGAATTGTGACAACGTTCTTGTTTGCCGCTTCTACGGCGCCGTTAGTCTGTGGTCTATACGGCGAAGAGTGGTGATGCTTAATCTTGTATTTGGCTAGCAATTGCTCGGTTTCGGCTTGGAAGTGTGACCCACTATCGCTGATGATCTCATGTGGGAAACCATATCGACAGATGATGTTGTTCTGTATGAACTTTGCCACATTTTTAGCCGTAAGAGCAGTGTAGGAAGCCGCTTCTACCCACTTGGTGAAATAATCAATTGCTACTAGAATGAAACAGTGACCTCCTGTTCCGGCTGGGGTTATCTTTCCGATTATGTCAATTCCCCATGCGGAGAATGGCCAAGGAGATGTCATCGTGTATAGCAACGAAGGAGGGACGTGTTGTACGTTCCCGAAGATTTGGCAATTGTGGCAGTGTCTCACGTATTTAATGCAATCGGATTCCATTGTGGTCCAATAATACCCTAAGCGTGTGATTTTCTTTGCCATCATGGGCCCACTCATGTGAGGACCGCATTCTCCGTCGTGGACTTCTTCCATCACCTTTCGTGCCTGTGAATGATCAAGGCAACGTAGGACTACACCAAGAGGTGTTCTTTTGTATAACTCTCCTTGCATCAGGACGTATTGGGAAGCTAGTAGGCGTATAGCACGTTGTCCCCTTTTGTCCATATCTGGTGGATAGGTACCATTAAGCTTGAAATTCAGGATCGCTTGGAACCAGGGTTCCTGTGCGATTTCTTCTTCATCGGTGATTTGATGGACATAAGCCGGTTCTGATCGTCGTTCGATACACAAAGGCATTTCCACCATGTGATTTGGTATACTTATCAAAGATGCGAGTTTCGCAAGAGCGTCTGCAAATTGATTTTCTTCCCGAGGTAGGTGTAGGTAGGTTACGCGGTCAAAGAATTGAGCCACTTGGTCTATCCTAGCTTGATAGGGTGCGAGGCTCTCGCTTCGGATTTTCCAGGATCCTGTAACTTGATTGATGATCAGTGATGAATCCCCATGTACTCGGTGGTTTTTGCTGCCTAGGCTTACTGCCGCTTGAAGTCCAATGAGGCAAGCTTCATACTCTGCAGCGTTGTTTGTCACCTCGAAGTCGAGTTTGACAGCGATTGGTGTATGCTCACCTTCAGGAGAAATGAGCAATACTCCTATTCCGAATCCTCTTAAGTTTGATGCTCCATCAAAGTATAGGTCCCACGAGTCTACGTCTGTTTGGAGTATATCCTCGTCGGGAAATGACCAAGTGTCTATGGTTTGCGCGTCGTTGATAGGATTTTCTGCGAAGAATTCGGCGACGGCGCGACCTTTTATGACTTTTAGTGGCACATATTTAAGGTCGAATTCTGAGAGCATCAGAGTCCACCTTGCAAGACGTCCGTTGAGGACGGGTTTCTCGAAGAGGTATTTGACTGGATCCATTTTGGAATATATCTTGACGGAGTAGCTAAGCATGTAGTGATGTAGCTTCTTCGTTGCCCACACAAGAGCGAGGCATGTCTTTTCGAGTTGCGAGTACTTGCACTCATATTCCAAGAACTTCTTACTTAGATAGTAAATAGCTCTTTCTTCACTTCCTACGGTTTGAGCCAGCATAGCACCCATGGCAGTTTCAGTTACTGTGAGATACAAACCAAGAGGTTGATCTCGTTGTGGTGGCATGAGCACTGGTGGTTTAGCTAATATCTCCTTGATTCGGTCAAACGCCTTTTGACAATCATCATCCCACATGGTGTGGTCTGTTTTCTTGAGTTTCTTGAAGATAGGCTCGCAAATCATGGTAAGCTTCGATATGAATCGCTTATATATTGTACCTTTCCCAGAATCCTCCGACTTCTTTTTTCTTTGAGGTTGTGGCATTTCGATCGAGCTTTGATTTTGAGGGATCTATTTCTATACCGCGTTGGCTAACGACATATCCTAGGAGTTTTCCGGATGTTACCCCGAATGTGCATTTCTGAGGATTAAGTCTCATGTTATACTTTCGTAGCCTTGCGAAGAAATTGCGAAGGTTTGCAATGTGTCCTTCTCTTTCCTTGGATTTGACGATCATGTCATCTACATATACCTCAACTTCTTTGTGCATCATGTCATGTAGGAGTGTAGTTGCGGTGCGTTGGTATGTAGCTCCGCGGCGTTGATCAATCCGAATGGCATTCTTGTATAGCAATAGGTTCCCCATTGGGTGACGAAAGTCAGCTCTTGTGCATATCTTCCATGGCCATCTTGATTTGGTTATAACCCGCATACCCATCCATGAAGGATAGTAATGCGTGGTCTGCAGAATTGTCCACCAATATGTCAATGTGAGGTAGAAGGAAGTCATCTTTTGGACTTGCTTTGTTTAAGTCCCTGAAGTCAACACAAACACGGATTCTCCCATCCTTTTTGGGTACGGGTACTATGTTAGCTACCCAAATCAGTACTCGGAAACTTTGATGAACCCAGCTTTGAATTGCTTATCAACTTCTTCTTTAATCTTTAGAGCCCATTCTGTTCTCATTCGTCGAAGCTTCATTTCACGGCTTGAAACCTGGCTTAATCGGAATCCTATGTTCGGCGATATCCCTGTCGATCCCTGGCATGTCTTTGTAGGACCAAGCGAAAACGTCTTTGAATTCATTTAGGAGGTCTATGAAATCGGCCCTTTCGGTAGAGCTCAAGGTAGTCCCTATCCTAAGTTCTTTGGGTTCTAATTCGGTTCCTACGTTGATGGGTTCGGTATCCTCTATTACCGGTCCCCCTTCCCCTTCCCCTTCTCGTAATATTTCTTTGGCTACGTAGGGAGGTATTTCGGTCAAGTCCGGTCTTGGTCATCCTCGGTATCATCATAAACAATTGCACTCGAAAGAACACAGAGAGAGTAAGCGAGAACCCGATTTATTCATATTAAGATTTGAGTAAAGTTGAAACAAATGAGCCAACCGATCCATGGTCGATGGCGGCAAAGGAAACGATAATTGGGGCATTCCCGAACTACCGTGACTACTCGATGCTAGGCTAGGAGAAACGAAGGGAGTGGGAATGACAACAGAGTAGACTCTCTAATGACTTCTCTGAACTCCGACTCGACTCGACTCAGACTCACTCGAACTCGTCGTCTTCTGGTTCTCTTTTGAACATCTCTCCTTCTCCGAGAGTGAGTTTGAAGAGTCTTCCTTGGTTGTTGGTCCATTTGATAGATTTTCTCCATCCTTTCTGCTGCTTTGTGTCGATTTCTGTGATCAATGCGGTGGGGTTGAAGCGATCGTCCTGAAGTATCATAGTAATGATCCCATCCTGCGCGGCCCTAATGAATCGGTCCTCTCCAAATAATAGGCTAATGGCTTGTTCGTCGAAGCAAGGTGCTTGACGGGTTTTGACGGTAGGAACCGTTTCGGGAGGAATGAAGTAGCAGTCGTGAAAGATCTCGATTCCGGCTAACTTCCTCTCAAGATAATGCCAAGGTTCGGGAAACCCATGAAAGAGTTCTGAACTTCCTTCTTGAACGAAGTATCCATTTAAGGTGGGGAGATATGGCCTCATTTGGACTCCTACGTACTTGCGATTTTGGACTTGAGCGAGCATTTCGAGAACTTCTTCAGCTGTGGGTTTGTACCCTAGTCCAAGTGGTATCCTTGTCGAGTTGCTATTCTTGTATGGTGCAAAGGTGTTCTTCCGAACTGGGTTTAAAGGCATTCCAGGGAGGTATCCCTGATTCTTGAGTATGTGGTTGACCACCAAGTTGGAGTAGGGATTATAGTATAAGGGTGCCAACTCACTTTCTATGACGTTCACACTTTAGAAGCCCCCAAGTTCGTATATGGGATCCGCAAGGACTTGATTGTTTGATTGCTTCTCAATTATTGCCTTGATAGGTGACGAAGTGATCGTCACAACTTTGCCATTGAGTGGGATCTTGATCTTTTGGTGAAGGGTGGATGTTACCGCTTTGGAAGCGTGAATCCAAGGCCTTCCCAGAAGTATGTTGAATGAAGCTTCGATGTCCACTATTTGGAAGTTGACTTTTCGCTCGATTGGTCCCGTGGCTATGGTTAGGCTAGCAAGTCCAACCACTTTTCGTCGTGTACCGTCATATGCACGTACACCTTGATTGGTGGGAGTCCAATCCGACTCTTTCATGCCTAGTTTATATGCCGTTTTGAGGGGTATGACGTTGACCATGAGCCATCATCTACCAAAGTCATTGGCACATTCTTCTTTAGACAAATGACGGTGATGTATAGAGCAAGGTTGTGACTAGCGCCAAAAGGTGGCAAGTCTTCATCTGAGAAAGTAATAGGATTACTTAGCTTCGGTGATTCTTGGAAGACCAAGTTGACTACATCTTCGGGAGTAGAGTTATGCGCTACATTCAATTTGGCCAAAGCTTGCAGTAAAGCTTGGCGATGCGGAAATGAGCTTGCCACTAGTTGCCAGACTGAAAGATCAGCCTTGGTTTTCTGTAATTGCTTGAGCAAATGATCAGTGGGGTCGTCTTCGTTGTCATTTGGCGTGATGACATTGGTTGGACCGTTTTGAGTGGTGCTTTGATATGGGCGACCCGAACGAGTTAGGTGATCCACATCTTGGTCTTCACCATTTTGGACTATTTCCTTGAGCAAGGAGTTTTCAATGAGATATTCGTCTTCATCGTCATCGGCCCAAACTCCATTGATTGCAGTTAGTTCCTTCATCTTCATGATGTCACTTTCTAGTTGTATGATTTGATCGACTAGCTTATCGACCACGGCGACTACTTCTTGCATAGTTGCATTTTGAGAGAAGGTCAATGGTACACGTTCTTTAGGCGTTGCATTGGGATCGCGTAAGGTCGTTACCATGTTTTCTAGTTCCCACACTTGTCTATCTACACTCCTTGCCCATGCGATGAAGTCGGAAATGGTAGGGGAGATGGTAGAGTAGAGTCTTTCTTTCTCAATTGCATGAATTTCATTTTCGGTGGGAGAAATAAGATGTGAGCAATCTAAGATAGATTCGTCACTTGTAATCACTAGAACTCCAAGAGGATTCTGAGTGTTGTTGGGCTTACCTCCTGGTGGAATTGGAAGTCGACCGTCTTCAATCATATCCTGAAGCACGTGTTTCAACTTGTAGCATTTTTCTGTGTCATGTCCTTTGCCCCTATGGTATTCACAAAGAGGAATTTTCATCCCGAATTTGGATTTCCTTTCAGGTTCGGGAGTAGGTCCAATGGGTTGGAGTTTACCTTGCTTCATTAGCCTTTTTAGAGCGTTGGAGTATGTGTCCCCAAGGTTTGTGAACTTCCTTGGTGGGCTAGTCTTCTTGGATGGCTCGAGAAGGTTAACTTCGTCGGTCTTGCTAGTAGAGCCGTATGAACGACTCGTGGACCCTTGATATCCTCGACCTACCGTTTTGGACAAGAGTCCTTTACGGATGTCGTCTTCAATTCGTGTCCCTAGTATAGTTAAGTCCTTGAAGGTCTTGATGTTTTGATATCTCAAATGGTTGGCGTATATGGGCTTGAGATTATCCACAAACTTTTCCACAAGAGTAGCCTCATCCGGGCGTTCAACTAGTTGGGTACTAGTCTTCCTCCACCTACTTAGAAAGTCGGTGAATCCTTCTTTGTCATTTTGGGTAAGAACCTCTAGAGTGCGCATGTTGACTTGGATCTCGGCATTATCCGCGTATTGTTTCGAGAACTCGATTGCGGCATCCTCCCAAGTAGCGACCTTTTTGTGATCTAAAGTGTAGAACCATTGCTTTGGGATGGTGTCAAGAGATGAAGGAAAGATCCTTAAGAACATCTCAGGTTTGATGCCTTTGATAGACATGTAGTCCTTGAAGGCGCGGATGTGGTTCAAAGGGTTCTCATGTCCTTTAAACTTAGGGATATCCGTCATGCTAAAGTTAGTGGGCAATTTGGAATTGACGGCTTCATACTTGCGATTGTTCTCCCTGTAAATGTCATCCCCCTTAAGGTACATCAATTGCTCCTCCAAGTATTGGAGTCTTTTCTCAGGTGCGGTTGTTCCTAGGACGGGATTCTCATCTTTAGACTTGTCATCGGAAAATTGTAGCACTCCACCTTTAGGGGGAGGTAGCTTTCCCTCTACATCAAAGATACGGCCTTCGATAAGCTCAAGGCGGTCATAGGTTTGTTCTTGAGTGATTTGCATTTGGGTTATCGTGGCCAGGATTCGATCATTACTTTCTTGAATTTGCTGGAGGTTCGTTTCATCACATGACCCAGGCATCTTGGAAACTGGATAAGAGATCGGCGACGAATCAAAACACGATCGACCATTCTATCACACTTGCTAAAAGAGGAAAAGTTTTGACTCGTGAAGTGGGTGTGTGCCACTTGTGTTGAGTGAGTTTTGAAGAAAGACAAGGTCTTTGAAAATGTGTGTCCTAGTCAACTGTAGTGTAGTTGTAGGAGTGGACTCGAAGTGAGGTTTTGAAATGGGCTTGTGGCCCAAATTTTGACTTGACAAACGGACAAAGTTTTGACCGGATTTTGCGCTAATTAAAGGCCTATATTTTTTTCGAAATTTTGCTTAAAAATAAGGATTTTGATTTTTTGAAAATTCGTCATGGTTTTGTTTAGAAGTGGTGATCACGTAAGGTTTACACATTTATACAAGCATTATAACGGGATGCTGAGTGCATTTAAAAGGGTTTTGGTTTTAAAGGGTGGGTTGCCATACCGAACCATCAAACCCGAAGTCTGTGGAGAGGCTCGTGCCAAACAAGAGTAAGGCCGATTCCTAGTCCATTTCCTCAAGTAGTGAAGGCCCTTGATATAAACAAGAGTAAGCATCATGGTATGGATGACGTCAATCGCTATCCATCTTTAGGCCCAAATAAGAATTAGGACCGTTTAGACGGGACGATTGGTCGAATGGGTTGGGTTGGGCCTAGGAAGGCCGAATAAACGGTCTAGGAAGACCGAGTTATGAAAACCGACAATTGTCTTGTACAAACTTATTCCCTAACCTTGTTCAAGTTTCACCCTAGCTACACGTAAGTGTATTATCCCCAGCGGAGTCGCCAAACTGTGGATAGCGGGCCGCCCACGGGGGCGCTTGGTGAGAAACGAGGGACAAGCGTTTGCATTTTGTATGGAGTCGCCACCAATTTTTATGGGAAATTGGAACCGTTCGAATACCTCGTGTCATGTCAAGACACAAAGTAGTGACATGAACACTAAGCAATCGTTACCCTTAGCATTCTATGTCTAGAATGACTCTCGTGGATGCCAATGAACACGGGTGCTCACGGAGATCTGGAGTAAGGGGTGAGGGTACGTATTAGGAAGCTCTTTTGATCGAACACCTAATCCCGCCCGCCTCGATAGCGGCCTCTACTAATGATTAGGGAGTTTATTCGTACTTGATATATCGTCGGCTATAATGCATGCAATGCAACATCCATAGATTAATCCTAGCATGTGAGAATTAAGACTAAGTCGGTGAACAATTAATTAGCATACAATTAATGTCGAAGTTGGATTTAATGTTGATTTACATGAGAACATACAAACAATAAAAACAATAACGATAAATTACAATAATGGAAATTACATTAATTACATTGAGATAGGCGATTTATGTCGAAAATACCTTTAAAACGGATGATTTGATAAAAAAAGAAATAAAAGAATAAAATTAACGAACAAAACAGAAGGTGATAATACGGATATTAGTTAGTTAATACGTAACCTAATTAATCTAGGTCAAGGCAGAAACGGAGTTCGAGACGAACTCAACTGAACAGCGCAGCGAGATCGCCCTGCTGGAAGAGGCGCAGCGATTCTTTGCGTCTGTTCCCAAGGGTGTGTTCTGGCGTAGCCGAATCGCAAATCGTTAATCTGAATTGATGAATTTAATGATGGATTAAAATAATTGACTCGGATGAAAGTGATTTAATGTATTAATTACATGTGAATGATGGTCATAAAAACAGTAAACATGGGTAAGACGGAATTAAACGGATTAATTATGTGAAGGGACGATGTTAATGAATGATTAATTAGTGACATCGGTGAATAGAACAAACTAAACATGATGAATTAACAATGAATATGGATGCAAATATATCAATGACGAATCTCAGAAACCCAATATGAACAGATTGAATCTCTAAAACCCGGGTTTGAATATTAATAACGAAAACCCGTAAACATTGATTATTTAGGATTTAAGTCGAATTTGAATAATTAAAACATGTTAATGATGAATGAATAATATACATATGATTACTAAACTATCATGCGAACGAATTAAAGAACAAATATATTAAAACAAATAAGAAAAGAAACGAATTACAGAGGACGAGGAAGAAGAAAAGAAGCGAAATCTGCGCGGCCTCACGAAGAGGCGCAGCGAATCGCGCTCCTTCAAGAGGCGCGCGATTCTTTGCGTCTTTTCTCGGCGATGCTCTCTCGGAAATCCGCAAAAACAGAGTTTTAAAGCACGGTTTTAGAAATCGATTTTAACGGTGTTTTCGACATAAATCTTACAATAATGATTATAATAAAAAGTACAATAAATAAAGAGAAACATACACCCTCAGACTTACATGTTGACGGAACGAGATGAACTAAGAAAATCGACTAGTGAATGCTCGACGCGAATGCAAGGAAAGAGTGCCCTCGTAAGAGGAAAACGATTGATTAATTTAAGATTGATTAAGTGTAGTTGGTCAAATTGGTCGGTCATGCAACGGAGAGGCTGGTACCCGGAAGGATCCGAGCTTACGTGGTCAGAAGTCCAAGCACGTAGGCGCCAATTAGTAAGAACGAAGTCTAGAATGCAAAGGGAGAAGAGAAGGGCGGACACTCGCGTGAGAAATATGAGGAACGAAAGCTGCTATTTATACTAATCACGTGAAGTAATAGGGTTTCGGAGACTCTTTGGAAGTTAATCTCGGAAAGATATAAAAAAGATACGTAAATCATGCAAAGAAGGGCCTGGGAAGAGGCGCAGCAGCCACTGTGTCCCTTGGAAGAGGCGCAGCACCTGCCTGCTGCGTCTGTTCCCAGGAGGATTCCTCCTGCAGAAGAAAGATTTCCGCGTTTGAGTTATGGTAGGACGGAAATAATTCGGTTATCTTTTGAATATTACGGGATATTATTTGCCAAAATATAAAATTTGTGAAATATGGAATAGAAATATCCGGAACATTCCAGGACATTCTGACTCGGGATTTAACAGCTATCAGAAAATGGAGACGGTTTTTTGACCCGGACTCCGAATATACTCTAATTACTGCCAAAACGACCGTATCAGGACGTAGATGACAACTAAGAGGTAGACATTAATATTTGAGCAAACACTTGACGATAATCTTACGAACTGTCACAAATCGTTCCGCGTAACAAACATGCGGCCCAATCATCACCGGGTGGTTTGCGAGGGGTGCAGAAACGAGGTGTCTACACATACTACCCCGGTCCTTGAGCACGTTATCAGGCAGGGACCACTTGTGTATGAGTCTGAATGGGATGGTTTATACAGGTTACCTACTGAACAAGAGATTAGGGATACCTTATTTTCTATCCCTGAGGACAAAAGTCCAGGCCCGGATGGATACACTAGTGGTTTTTTTAAGGCTAGCTGGGACATTATTAAGGGGGACATCTGTGAAGCTGTGGAAATTTTTTTTGAGAATGGTGCTCTCCTCAAGCAAATCAATTGTACCACTCTGGTTTTACTCCCTAAGGTGGACAATCATGTGAGTGTTAGAGAGTTCAGACCTATTGCGTGCTGTAATACCTTATATAAACTGATCTCTAAACTACTCTATGCCAGGCTGGGTAATCTCCTTTCTAGGCTGATTAATCCTGCTCAGTGTGCTTTTGTTAAAGGCAGGAGCATCCTTGGTAACATATTAATTAGACAGGATTTGGTTAGATTATATAAAAGGAGGAGTATTTCACCAAGATGCCTTATGAAAATTGACCTCAGGAAAGCTTATGATTCCATTGAATGGGTGTTCATTGAACAACTGCTGACCTTCCTTAATTTCCCTCCTCACTTTATCAAGTTAATTATGGCTTGTGTTAGCACTACCTCCTTTTCTATTGTTCTTAATGGATACCTGCATGGATTCTTTCCTGGTAAAAGGGGGTTGAGGCAAGGGGATCCCATCTCCCCCTTACTTTTCACCCTTTGCATGGAGTATCTGAGCAGACTCTTGACTGTTGTGACTGCTTTGCCTGGTTTTCACTTCCATCCTCTTTGCAAGCATATGAAGCTATCACATTTAATGTTCGCAGATGACTTGCTGTTATTCTGCAGAGGTGATGTCCAATCTATTTTCATCATCATGGAAACTTTCAAAAGATTTTCCTCTGCTTCTGGATTGTCTATTAATTCTGAAAAGTCTGACTTCTATAGCAATAGAGTTAGTCAGTTTGTGCTCCATAGGGTACTCCAGGGCACTGGATTCAAGAGTGGGCAGCTTCCTTTCAAATATCTTGGGGTTAAGATCTCACAAAAGAGGCTTACTAAGATAGATTGTAATATCTTAGTGGATAGGATGATTGCTAGAATACGAGGTTGGAATAGCAGGAAAATTTCATACTCTAGTAGACTGATTTTGGTCAAGTCTGTGCTATCTACTATTCACAGCTATTGGTCCCAAATTTTTGTGCTTCCTGCTGGCATTATGGTTAGAATTCAAGCCCTCTGTAGAACATTTCTTTGGGAAGGTTCTGATACTTATTCTAAATCCCCTTTGGTTTCCTAGAATGTGTTGTGTATGGATAAAAAGCAAGGAGGTTTGGGTTTAACTGACAGTAAACTATGGAATTATGCAGCAATTGGTAAACTAGTCTGGTGGATTGCAAGTAAACAGAATCATCTCTGGATTAAATGGGTGGATCACATTTACCTAAAGGGTACCCCCTGGTTTCAATATGAACCTAACAACTATAGCTCTTGGGCTTGGAGGAAGGTTTGCCAAATTAAGTCAATGTTTCAGAGTGGTTATATAAATGGGTTATGGAAAGGTGATGCAAAAGCTTATACTATATCTGAGGGTTATAAGTGGTTACAGAATTGTGCAGGAGCTAAAGTTCCTTGGTTCACAGTTGTCTGGAATCGTTACAATGTCCCTAAATGGAACTTCACTATGTGGTTAGTGCAGCAAGAACGTTTGCTTACTCTGGACAGACTAAGGAAATGGGGCATGGATGTACCTGTTGAATGTTTTCTCTGTGGACAGGCACCTGAAGATCATCAGCACCTTTTTCATCATTGTCCTTTTACTCAACAATGCTTTCAAATCCTGGCTTGCTGGCTGGGTATGGCACCAAGTACTTTGCTCAAACCTGAAAATATTTTGAGACTAAGACGCTTATCTGTGTATGTTAGGAAAGTGAGTTTTGCTGCTGTGGTTGGTCTCTACTATGGTATTTGGCGTTGCAGGAATGTTTGCAGACTGGAGAATTTTGTTCCTACTCCTGCTATGGTGGTTTTACAGATTCATGAGGAGTGTAAACGCAGGATTCAGGGATGCTTCCAAGGTTCTTTGAAACAAGTTGACAAGGATTGGAATAGGTTGCGTAATATAAGCTTATAGCTATTACTTGTGCACGATGTATAGTCTTTTTTGATAAGTTCTTAAGTTACTAGCTAGGTGTAAAAGGTTGTGACTGTTTATTCTTTTTGAGATTAATGAAATTCACATTTCACCAAAAAAAAAGACGAGTTCAGAGGCAGAAATAACCTCAAAACAGCTGCGCCCCTTAGAAGAGGCGCATCAGTTTATGCGACTGTTCTTGAGTTGGGTTTCTAACTGTGAAAGTCAGACTCATTAATTGTTATCGTTTATTGGTTGATTAGTATGGATTATTGATATACAATTCGAGTGAAGGTGATTTAGTCAGATTATATGCATCGGAACCGTTGTAAAGCAAAAACGAATTAAAACAAATTATTACAAGTTATGGTTATTATTTATGAGGTCGGAAAAGGGTTTATATACAAACTTCAAATTAGAGATGAAAATTAGAAGATAAAGCAGAGCTAAAATCTTATATCAAAGACGAATTCGAGGGACTTGATATGAACAAACCGAGCCTTTCGAATCCAGGTTCGAATTTAATGATGAAAACCTGCAAATATTGAATTAGAAGGGATTTAAGTCAGAATTAATGAAAAGTATTTTATAAAACAATTTGTAAATGAGAAAAGATGATAACCTGAAACGAATAAGGGAGAAAACGGAAGAAAACCTTTGAACAAAACAAAGAAGAAACACGAGGAAGAAGAGGAAAAGCAGCAGCGGCTAAGCAGTCTCTGGAAGAGGCACAGAAAGTGTTGCGACTGTTCCAGGAGGTGCAACAGTTGTTGTGTTTCTTCTCGACAGTGCCTCTCTGTTGTTCAGTTAAAAGGGTTTTAAAACATGTTTTTGGAAATGGTTTTAAGCATACTCGTGATGTAAACTCAATACATTAATTGATATAAGATAAAATACAGTAAATAAATTGGGATTTACACCCTCAGACTTACATGTTTGACGAAGCGAGATTAACTAAGTTGTCGTATTAGTGATTGCTCGACTCGATTTAGAATGAAAGTGCCCTCTAAAGAGGATTTAGAAAAAGTTGATTAAGTTGATTAAAGTGTAGTAGTCAAATTGGTCGGTCATACAAACGTGACTGGTACTCAGAAGGATCTGAGCTTACGTGGTCGATTGATCAAGCAAGTAGGCGTCGAAAAGCAAGAGTGCGGTCTTAGAATGCAAAGGGAGAAGAGAAAGGCGGACACTCGCGTGGGAAATATGTGAGGCGGAGGCCTCTATTTATACTAATCACACTGAGGAATTATGGAAAGGGCAGGATTTGGAAAGGATTCTGGAGGAAATCTGGAAACTGGAGAAAAAGCAGCCTAGAAAGAGGCGCAGCAGGAACTTCGACCTTTCAAAGAGGCGCAGTACCTGCTGCCTTTTCTCTTGGGCAGTTTCCTCCTCAACAAGAAAGATTTCCGCTATTGATTTTAGGAATTAGGGAAGATGTAAGATTCCTTATTCCGCAAGGTATATATTTCCCTGATAATAGATGAAACTTAAGAAAATTACTCTAGAAAATTTCAGAATATTCCGACTCAGGTTTTAGACGGTTTTAGAAAATGGAAGCTGTTTTTGACCCGGACTCCAAAGGAACTCTAATTACTGTCAAAACGATCGTATCGGGGCGTAGATGACGACCACGAGGTTGACTCAAATGTTTGAGCTATCATGTGTCGACGAACTTACGAAATGTCATAAATCGCTCCGCATAATCAGACATGCGGCCCAATCATCACAGGGTTGTTGGCGGGAGGTGCAGAAACGAGGTGTCTACAGAGCCCCCACTTTGACTAAGGCTTGGACAACGCAAAAGTTAAAGTATAGCCTCCAGGTCAATCGAAGATTACAACCTGAAGACTATGGCGATGCAAGGCGGCTCAAGGGGTCTGAGCCAAAGATCTATCGTCGGGAACAATTTAAAGTATGTCGACTATCGGGGAGGGTCATTTAAAGTCCATTAGACTACATAAACAGGCTCGCTAGCCATAAGAAGAAATCATACCTGAGACACCCCTGGGTGAAACGGGACTAAAGCGCTTCGGCAAAACTCTTTTGTCTGAAGATAACTTGGTGTCTGAAGGCATTGGGGGTTACAGGGCTTCTGAAGAAACTTCTTAACACTTCTGAAGGAAGGCTGAAGGGGTTATCTGAAGGACAACCTTCTCTGAAGGACTGAACATAAGAATTTATGAGAATTACTGAAGGGGTTATTTGAAGGATTATCTCGATAATTGAAGGAGGCGGATCTCTCTGAAAACTGCTGAAGGATAACTTGATTTGGTAGAAAACTTGATTTGGTCGAAAACTTGATTTGGGTTGAAGACTTGATTTGGGTTGAAAACTTGATTTGGATTGTATAACGGTAATGAACTCTCGCTAGGGAACAAAATATTGCAACCGTTGGAGAGAATGTAGACTGGATGGGTGAAAAAAGTACACCCGTAGAAAATATACCGAGTAAAAATACCCGTACATTAGGGCCATGGTTCATCCCAAGCTGATGGAGAAGGGGACTTCTCCTGCTACTGTCGGTCCAGGTCTTATTTTGGAGGTATGAACCTTCCTTTTTCTTTTTCTGTTTGATTCGTAGAAATGCTAGAACCGTTTGTAAATGAAAGATCATTTGGAATATGAATTGTATTGAGATGAATTTTGATTTGAATTTGACTTGAACATGAATTTTGACTTGGACTTGAATTGAATTTGAATTTTTTTGAACTTGAATTGAATTTGAAATTTTAGAATTTGAATTGGAAATTGAACTTGAAATTTTGAACTTGAATTCAATTTGAAATTTTTTTAACTTGAATTGAAATTTTTGAAATTTTTGAACTTGAATTAAATTTAAACTTGAATTTTTGAATTTGATTTGAAATTCCTGAATCCAGTTTGAATTGAATTTAGAAATTTGAATTGAACTTAAATTGCATTACTAATTTTGATTTTGATTGGAAATTGAATTTGGAATTTCAAATTGAATTTGTATCGAGAGATCGAATGGGAGATAGAAATGCTAGATAGAAGTCGAAGTTTTGTATTGGACTTTTGTAATTACTTTTGCTTTTCAGGCATGGGTATACTCATACTTCCCCGGCTTCGCTCCCAAGAGGACAGCGGACGTGGCGAGAGATTATCCAATTGTTAGACACTGGATTATGTGTCGGCAGAAGAGCCAGCAGTCTTTTTAGGACACCTTCAAGAGGGGTGTCAACGCCGTGAAGCTTGACAGTGTAAGCTTTTTTTTCCTTGCTCTTGATTTTTACTTGTTTTGAAATAATAGTAATCATAAGAATGACCCGCTGGTACCCCTTTCAGTGGGTGCCGAGACGGGAGTACTACACTAGCACTCCAGCTTTCGTAGCCGACGTTCTCCGACCTAGGAGTTCGAGTAGGTTGCTTCTGGTGACGCCCATGGGACCTGTGTGGTACCTGGGTGAGTGGTTGGCTTGACAGTGCGTCCGTGACGCTTTTGTGGTTCCATCGATCCTCCACGGACGATGTTTATTAGGGAGCCTTTAGAGGCTGAGAGGACGGCTGACCTCGCAGGAGCGAGTGGTGATGCTCTATTCCTTCCCGAGCTTGAGTACTCAGAGTTTGTATGGAGGATCCTGGCGTATTGGCCGATCGTGGTAAGTATACCTTCTTTTGACTATTTTAAATTTAAATGACATACTCGAATATAGCTTGAAAATGATAATTTTATCTCGGCAGGAGATCGAGGTGGCGGGCGTCGAGCCCCCAGTTTTTCCCGAGACTCTTGAGTACCCTGGGTCGGCTGGTACGACGGTGTTGATGGAGATTCCGTCTTTTACTGAGGCGGTGATAGAGGCTGGACTCGACAAGTGGCAGCATGTCGTGAGGAGGGTAAGACCCCAGTTTAGGCTTGTTCTCTCTTTTTAAAATAATTGTGTAAGAACACGGCTTCCATCCTTGTTTCATTATTGAAATGCAAGTGGCACCGTCGAGGCACGCGGAGCTGTGGCGGATGCCTAACAGGCTATGAGCGATGGCAGTGGAAGCGCTTTCGGGTGGCCCGAGTTGTAACACCCGTGAATTTAACTTAATGGGTAATTTATTAAAATCACTAATTTAATAATACTCGATTTTAATTGGTATATTATTTATTTGGTTTTATAATTTCAAAATCGTGCTTTTATTTCATAAAAATTAATTTGGTTTTATTTGGACCCGGAATGCCTTAAAAGTCGTAGTGTGAGTCTTTTTAGTGCAAAACCGAGTCACAAACCAAGTATCTTTGTTATTGGGCTAAAACAAACCTATGTACCATCTTTAAAACAACAAAAACTCCTTCTTTTAGGGTTTCCCTTCTAATTTTTCAGCAACTTTTCTTCATCTTCTTCCTTAGGAAAAATGAGATTTCCACCATTTAAACATTCAAAAACTCAAAGCTTAAGACGGATCCCATTTCTTTGTTTCTCAACGAAATGTTATGAGTTTTGTACCAATTTTATCCTCTCCTTCTCCTCCAATATTACCTTTTGAACCTTTTAGAAAATCCATCTTTTTGTAAAATGAGTTTTCTAACCCTTTTTGTCTTAAACTTGTTTCTAGGTGAAAGCTTTTGTATTCCGGAGTATTATTGAGTCGGAATCGTGTTATTTGAAGTGCTAAAAGACAACGGTGATAGGTTACTCGACATTATGTCAATTTTGTTTGTTTATATGTTGTAGTATACTCATATGTGTGTTAAAGTTTGAATCTTTACATGTTTTACATGTTTATTGTTGAATAAGTTTGTATGTGAAACCATCTTATGGTTGTTTGAGAAATTTCTAGTCTTTTGGTTACATGAGTGTTTACATGGATGAATTGGGTTAGTTACATGGATGAATTAATGAGTAAACCATCTTATTCATGTTTAATATTTATGTTTAATTAGGAGATGAAATTGTTAGTTTGTAAACTTTGAGTTGAGAACAATTGGGTAAAGTTGGTTGTTTGGATATGTAAACTATTGATTTCCATCTCAAGTATACATATAAAATTCATTGTTAATTACATGTTCTTATTCAATTGGATTGTAATCATAAGATAAGATTGATTTGGGGATAAAGATGTGGTTTGTATGTGTCGTGGGAAGTTACCGTAGCCACGGTTTCAGCCTGGCCAGTTTTCTTAAAATGGCCATAATTTCCTCGTTCACTACTACAGATACAGCCTATAACAACGGGTAAAAACCGTTGTAAAATAAAAAAGCGGACGTTGTTAAAGCGGCCGTTGTAGAAGGTATTTACAACGGTTTGCTTATTTAGTGAAACCGTTGTCTAAAGTATTCACCACGGTTAAAAGCCGTTGTTGTTGGGTGTTCTCCGTTGTGGAAAGTGTTTCAAAATTTTGGAGGGAATAATATAACAACGGTTGTCGTATGTATAACCGTTGTTGTAACTTTCCCTCCAAAATTATGAAGTCTTTTGACAACGGGTTTATGTTACATACCCGTTGTTGAAATTGTTAGTAACAACGGTTCTTTGTTTAATACCCGTTGTTGTAATTTTACCTCCAAAATTGTGAATACTTTTAACAACGGTTCTTTGATTAAAACCTGTTGTTGAATATTATGCGCGGGTATTTGTAAATGTCATTCACAACGGTGTTAGTTTTATTAACCGTTGTGAAAGGTATTCACAACGGTTTTTTTTTAGTAACCGTTTTTATTACGTACACCTAATGTTTTGAAAAATTAAATTTGTTTCATGCCATTCAAAACCTCGCATATATCAAGACACCATATACCAAAGACTAAAGATAAATCATAGCTGGGTTCATCAGAACTCAATAGATTCAATTCAACCACAACAGCAGCATCATATATATATATATATATATATATATATATAATTACAAGGAGTTGAATTTACATGAACTAATTAATCATTCCCTAACTTCAACAAAAAAATTACTAATAAGCTGATCTAAACTGTGAGTATAGTATCATGCATTTCTATCTATATATATTCTAAGACGTAGTTGCCCCACATGTCTCTTACCTCGTCTATATCTATACTTGAGTATTGCTCAATCTGTTGTGACTGGTTGATTACATACTACGGAAAAAACAAAGAGAATACATTATGGTATATATAGCAACAAAGCAAGACAACATTAGCAACATCATGGTATATATAGCAATTTGCAAGACAACATTAGCTCTAATTTAAAAAAAGTAATAAACACATGTTTAAATTATTACTAACCCTTTCTGGAATAACGAGATATCTTCGCCTAATAATCTCCAACATGTACCGACAAGCGTAGTATCCACATTGTATGCTATCCTATCCTGGTGGCGAGGGCCTATTATTACATAAAAAAAAGCAGAGAGAGAAGGCTCACATCGGAATCTTGAACTTTAGGTATTGTATTAGTATTAAACACAGATTTTGCACTTAATGTTATTGTATTTGAGCACGTACCCCTGTTATCGTAATAAAATCAGGGCCAACATCAGAATCGTTCGTGGGTTGATCCTCCTCGTTTGCTCTTTTCTTCTTAAAGGCCCTTTTTTAAAAAATAAAAAAGGAGGCAGAAACTAATTTTTTTAGGGGCAAAAATATGAACGAGCTTTTTTCTATAAATAAAAATTGAAAATGTTATTATAAATAAATCAGTATTATAAACTTACATTTTAATCAAGTGCTTAAAAGTCTCGCTTGGTTGATGATGTAAAGAGTCCAACCAAAAACTTTTTCTTTGTCGGCATGATGGCCGCTAGCACCCAATGAGTCCTACATCAAGAGACATCATCATTATTAACAAGTACATATATTAGTTATGAAAATGCAATTGTAGGGGAAACGTAATATTAATTTGTTTATTACCCTTTTTCATTATAAGCGCCAAAAATCGGCTTCTTGGTTGTCGTCAATTCTTTGAGCAATATAATCTACCCGTTGTTCGAACGAAAAATCCGGAATAAATAAAGATAAAACATAGGGGCACAGGAATCTGTATTGATCAGATGGAATATTCTTCTCGGGGATCACTCTCAATTGCAATATCCTACATTATTACGGTATTAATTCCGGTATTTAAAACACTATCTACCTAGTAGTCGAATATTAGACTATGAAATTATTTATTAAGAAACTTACTTCATCCAAACAAATATGTGTGCTATATCAATCTGGTCTAGTCCAGCCTATACGGCTAGCAGATCCCATGATATAAGCGCTTGGCGCTCAGCCCTAGAATATCCTCCTCGAGCGGAATAATTATCAGTTGCTCGGAGGCTATGCGATGGCCATCCTCCTCATACAGTCTCATCATCGTCCCCGTTCTTACTTTTTGCATGTAATCCTTCCCTTTATATTTTGTGGAGTTTATACTCCTAACTTTCACTACGGAAAGAATGAGTCTTTGATGTGGTGCTACTACCACCAGCCTACACATGTAGTATAGATAATTAAAATAATAAAAAAATCCAAAGGTAACATATCCTAGTTGGAGTAATAAAAATAAAAGCGTACTTAATTAAATACCTCGTCAACCTGCTCTTCTAATGATGAGGTAGTAGTAGCAGTAAGACCGGGGACTTAGGCTTATCGGTCTTTTTTGTCCCCTACACAAAATTACCATGCTTTTTATAAATACAGACAAAATATAAATAAAGGGGCGAGGTTAATTTTTTAAAAAATGGAGAAGTTAATTAAATACATACCTCATCAAGTTGTTGTGAAGTCGAGGTCGTTGGCATGTCTGTGGACTTAGGCTTATCCGCCAAAGCCGCCTTTTTGTTCCCTACAAAAAAAAAAATAACATATAAATTTAACATATAAAAACATTCAACAATTAAAAATGTAACACATATATATATATATATATATATATATATATATATATATAAAGGTATTTCTTCTAACCCCAATCGCTTTCCATTTGCTCAGGCGAGGCGGCGAGATATCTTCGCCAAGTAGATGTGAGTATCGAGCCATTGGATGAAACTTCCAAGCGCATCTCCCGAATGGTAATGTCGTCACGAACCGGGACAGCGGTGGAAATTTTTCATGGCCTGGATTGACTGTAGTTATCTCTACTATTCTATGATTCGGCAAAAGTTTTTCGCCATGAACTACGATTTCTTGTTTGCAAATTTGTTTTCTACGAGACCCGCCAACACGCACGGTGGCTTTTCGATTCTATTAGGGTGGTCACAAGAATAACTCGGCCTCTTGTTTACGGCCTGAAGAATATACACATACATACATTATTATTATATCTTTGCAAAAACGCTTCAACATTCAAAAGATTTTGCAAAACGCTTTCTCTCGGCCGATTTTTGCACAAACTTCAAAGATTCATATAAATTTAACTAATTAAACACTTCATGCATACCTTATCAAAACAGGGAACTGACTTGAAGGGGATGTATCTTTGTTTTCCATCAGCCGTCTTCTCATCAAGTTTCATCTCCTTTTCAGACCCATTAGTTACCTAATAAAATTAACCAATTCAATGGCACCATGTCGAAGTTGGCGGTGAACACACCCCCGATCTTACCCAAAAAAAAAAAAAAAAACAAAAGAAAAATAAGGAAGTATATTAGGTACCCGATCGGCTTTAGTTGTTACAACTTCAGAAGCATTATTAGGTACCTGATCTTTCTGAATCTCGTTGACCGATACTTCCTTCTCATGTATTGCCAAGGTAGTAGCGGCCTCTTCACCAATCTGTTGTACCTTATTATTACCCCCTTTAGAAATGACATCCTCCATCATCTTCACTTCTTCTTCGGAAAGCTTACCTCCAAAGATTCAGCTTTAGTAGTACGGATGCCATTAATCAAGTCGCTTGCCAAGAATGTAATGTGTCAGCAATTTTATCCCAACAATAACATGTGAATTGAACTTAAATGAAAATAATAGAATAAATGTTACCATGTCAGCGTTCTCGGACTTAGTCTTCCTTTTCTTCTTTATCTGGCAGTTTTCCCATAATATTTCGTTACTCCAACCTGTAACGGGACGCCCCTCAAACGACCTGGATGTTCGGGTCGGCCGATCGCTTTAGCAAGAACGTCATTACGACCACTGGGAGTGAATTTCCCTTCTTCTACCTCTTTCAATACGTTATCCTATAATATATTAAATAAACTTCAAATTATATTTGTGACTAAAATAATAAAGTTAGTAATGAACTCGTCTTAATAAAATAATGCTTACTATGTTGGCCAAAACTTCCTCATCATATTTGTCATGCGACGATCGGGATCCTTTAGGCGTGTGCCCATGTTTATAAGTTACATGCCGATCCACCTCTTTCACTCCCTTTGCCACCTACACATTAACATGGTAACATTTATACACGTAAATGTGTATCAATGCAAGTCCAAGTGTGATTAAAAAATTAAAGTCTCACAGGGCAATAATGCATGCTACTTACGAGGTCCTCTTCTATCTTTCAGAATCGCCTCGAGAACCATAGAATTTCCCCTTCTTGCATGAAATGTTAGCACGATTTCTTTTGCTAACGGCCTTCAAATAATTATATAAAAGCGCAAGTAGATGAGATAATAAAAAGATTATATAAAGGACTCATTAATTAAAAAATGATAGGTAAATCGTTAAAAGGCGAGGATATTTAACTCAAAACTTCTCGAGTTCTCATCTTTTGAAAAGATCCCATTCTTCCTGCTTGATGGTGGGACACTTGTTTTCCGGTGGGCTCTTACGCATCTCCCCGTTGCCTTGTCCACATACAACCAATCCCTAGCAACGCCACACTTCCACCGCTCGTGGACATCCGCTGCCTTATGCATTAAATACTCATCATGGCTTATATCGGGTATAATAAAGCCTTCCTTTATACGAGCCAAGTATAACTCCGCCAATTTTGGATTCAAAGTTCTAACATCATCTAAATGGATAGGCACAAACTGTCTTGTGCAAGCACCAATCCAACTCGGAGAAAAGACCCGCATTTGGACCAAGAGGGAAACCCTTCTCACTCCATGTTATTTCGAATGTAATGCTTAGCGGCTATAGCCGCAAGGACTCTCTTGCACTTCGTAGCATCCCTCTCACCAGGCTTATTATCACCAGGCTCATTATTCTTTTGACTTCTTTTACGTTTTTCACCCATGATAATCCTAAAACCCAAATATGAATGATATAGTGAAATGAACAACTTAACAACGTATATGCAGTATTATCTAAAACCCTAAACCCTAATAGGAATGAAAATTTAAAACAACAGATTGAGCTTCTAAAATCCTAAACCCTGATAAGAGGAGTAAAGTAGATGATGCGGGATGATAAAGATAACAAAGAAGACGAAAAACAAACAGATGCATGAAAAAGAAACAAGATGATCGTCTTAAAACCCTAATGACGAAACACAAAATTAAAGTGAACATACCTGTTGATGATGATGAAAAAGAGAACGAGCAGGATGATAAGGGAAGGCAACGGAATCTGGGCTTGAAATCAAGGCGACGGCCGGCGACGAGAATGTAAAAAGCGAGGAAGAGAGAAGAATTAACACAGGATACCAACGGTTGGAGTAATAATGTTGTGTGTGTTTGTGTATGGCATGCTGGATGGGTTTCTATATTAGTTTTTTATTAAGACAAACTATTGACAACGGGTGCTCAAAACAAAACCGTTGTTGTATGTTAATAACAACGGGTCAATAAAAGTCAACCGTTGTCAAAAGTTTATTACAACGGGTAAAATATACCCGTTGTAATATATGTTCACCAAATTTGCGCCAAAATGAAATATGTCAAAAAAAATAATTGACAACGGGTAGAGGTACTACACCCGTTGTTGAAAGTATTAACAACGGGTAATTTAAATATAATCGTTGTTATTGTTGAACCTCTTTTTTTTAAAAAAAATTATCAGTAATTCCATTACGGTCAAACTGTAACAATACATACTTGCAACATTATTCAAAGAATTTCAACACCAAAGATCCACATCTAATAATAAGATCAAGAAAATAAGACAACTTACACCAAAGATGCATGCATATCATATATGTCCCGATGAACTATCTCAGGATCGGGACGTTTCTTGGATGTCATAGTTTCTTCGTTAACCCAAATACCTTCACCATGGTCATCACGCATATAGATGCTTTCGGTGTCCTCATGATCAGTGTCAACATCGTCGAAATAAGATACGGTGGTAGACTGATCCATTCCCTCAAAAACGACATCCCGATCATCATCATCATTATCGGATGGACTACTCCTTCTTTTCCTTATAGACAGTACAACGGACCACTTCTTATCCATAGGATCGGTGACATAGAACACTTGTTTTGCTTGGGATGCCATTATGAAAGGATCATCCTTATTATTGCCAACCTTACCCAGATTGACCAACGTAAATCCCATCTTATCCTTTCGGACACAATGGATGTTGTTATCAACCCGCTTATTATCGAAACAAAGGCATTGTGAAATCAATGTAATCTAGTACCAATATTTCTTGAATAACACCATCATAAAGGCATTTTCCCCAAATAGGCTTTTTATCTTTTGAAGTAGCAAAGTGCATTGCCTCAAATTCAGAACTCACACTACTATTTTGCATTGTGCTCACCTCATCTTGCTCGCGGGTGTAAAAAGTATATCCATTAATGGCAAAACTGTTGTAAAAGGTGACCCCGGCATTTGGACCTAAACCAAGACGTAGTAACCTAGGAGAGATGTCATCACTAGTTTGATCAAGATAATCGTAAGACAATATTCCTAAACCACTCTGGAAACGTCTTCGTATGCTCGTTCACAATCCACTTCTCGGTCTTGTTTTGGTGATCGTATTTGAGCTCATCTTTGTGTTGTTGAATATAAGGTTGCACCTCATCTTCGTTGTTTAGCACATACATGTGTGCTAAATACAACATTTCACGTGTCACAATTTTTTCAACCCGGCCCTAATACCTTTTCCGGTCATCCAATCACTATGACGATTCTTAGGAACGCCAATCAACTCCTTCGGGGAGAGATGAGCGTAACAATATGAAAGAGCTTCGTCTAAAATAGCGCGTTCAAAAATACAACCTTCCGGACGATACCGATTAGTTGTATAGTCCTTGTAGACTTTCATCAATCTTTCGAAAGGATACTGGTATCTCAAGTACACGGGCCCAAGGTACAAAATCTCCCTAACCAAGTGAATGGTCGGATGAATCATGATAGTGAAGAAAGAGGGTGGAAAATACATTTCCAACCGACAAAGAGAGGTTACAACGAGGTCCCGCAATGAATCCGCGTCATCGGGATCGATGACTTTCTCGCATATGGACTGGAAGAAGAGACAGAATCTAGTTATAGCATATCTTACCTTTTCAGGTAAAATGGAACGAATAGCCACGTGTAGTAATTGTTGCATCAAAGTGTGACAATCATGTGACTTTAACCCGCTGAGTTTTAGGTCTTGCATCGACACTAGGCTTTTGATGTTCGACGAATAACCATGTGGCACTTTAATTCCATTCAAGCATGCACAGAACTCTTTTCTCTCATTCCGTGAAAGGGTAAAAGTCTGCTGGGTAAAAATGTACGATTACCTCTCTTCTGTGGTGCCAACTCTAGCCTAATACCCATCATTTTCATATCTTCCCTAGTCTGCGTTATCCTTTGTTTTACCAGGAACATTCGTAGGGTATTGATAATATTATCACGGACATTTTTCTCAATGTGCATGAAATCGAGGCAATGCCCGACCTCCAGTCGTCCAATATGGAAGTTTATCAAAAAATATGGATCTTTTCTTATACCCCACGAGTAGACAATTTAGAGCCGCTCTTCTTCCCATAATCTATCTCAATATGCTTTACTTTCTGATAAACTTCATGCCCACTCAAAATTCTAGGAGGTTGACGAAGTTCTTGTCTTCCATTGAATGCTTTCTGCATCTTGCGATAACAATGGTCATGATACAAGAACCTCCTATTTCCCATATACACATACTTACGAGAAGACTTCAAGTATTCAGACTCGATATCCTCCCCACACAATGGACAAGCCTCTTTCCCATGAACTGTGTGCCCAGAAAGGTCGCCATAAGCCGGATAGTCAGTTATTGTACACAATAACATCGCTCTCAAATTGAAAGTTTCGTTCTTATATGCATCAAATACTTCTATCCCACTATCCCACAACAATCGCAAATCATCTAGAAGAGGTTCCAAATATACATCTATATCATTTCCAGGTTGTTTAGGGCCAGAAATTAACAACGACAACATCAAATACTTTCTTTTCATGCACACATATGGAGGTAAGTTATAAATAGCCAACACTACTGGCCAAGTACTATGTTGGCTACTCATGTTTCCGTGTGGGTTCATTCCATCAGTGGACAGCGCTAGACGTAAGTTTCTAGGTTCATTGCCGAACTCGGGATACTTAGCGTCGAACGATTTCCATTGCTTACCATCTGCCGGGTGTCTTAGCTTTCCATCATTTATTCTTCCTGTTTCATGCCAAGTTAACATTTTTGCATCATCGGGATTCGCATAAATCCTTATGACTCTTGGTATATATCAATGGAAAATACCACAACACCTTAGCCGGGATCCCTTCCTTATCCTTATAACGCCACTCCAAACATTTAGGGCAATTGGTTAAGTTTTGATATAATTTCCGATACAATATGCAATCATTTGGACATGCATGTATTTTCTCATATTTCATACCCACTCCTCTTATTAGTTTTTTCGCCTCATATGTCTTAACAGGTAGAACATTACCATCAGGAAGCAACTCCTTTATCAAGGCTAAAAAACTAGTGAAACACGTGTCACTCACCCCATTTGCCCCCTTGATATTATACAACTTCACCACAGCCGACATTTTTGTGAACTTACAACCAGGATAAAGAGGTGCTTCAGACTCACACAACTTCTCATACATGTTGTTAAGGTCATCCCAATTACTAGTGTCATCACCTACATCTTCAAAAGCAATGGACTCATCATCATTCTCTTCATTATCTATAGACCCAACATTCAACTTCTCTACTTCCAACTCTTCCAACTCAAAAACTCGGCAAACTCGGGATCATCGCTTAGCCTTTCGTGTACCTCAACATCATCTTCTTCAGAGTTATTCTCTTCCTCTAATGATTTCCCATGAAAAATCCAAAGTGTATAGGATCGACTAAATCTCCACTTTTCTAGGTGTATTTTAACGTCCGAAAAAGCCATATAGCTAATATTACCACATCTTTCACAAGGACATGCAATACTAGAAGAACCTTTCAAATTGTTCTAAACGAATTCATAAAATTCAGCTAAACCATCCTTGTAGGTGCGGTCACTCATATTTGCATCAATCATCCAAGTTCGAGTCATTATTCTACATTCGTAATAATAGGCAACTAATTCAGAAAATACAATAATAGGCAAACAAATAAACGAAATTCAGGAAAGCAATTAAGCTAAATTATCAACAAATTAGATAATAACCCAAAAAATCCTATATTTAGTTATAATAAGCGTTGCTAAGAAACATATATATACCTGATTGATAAACACGCGCGATGAGGGAGAGAAGACGTGACAACAGTGACGGAGATGAAGACAGAGAGACGATCAGGGAGGAATGGAGGATGATATAGTAGCAGTATTAGCTTGTGTTTGTGTTTGTAGCGTATAGCAGAATAAAGCAATATGTTGTTCTTAAGATTTTCATAATATTAATAACAACGGTTATTGAGTCTACAACCGTTGTTAAAACGTATTAAAAACGGGTTCTAATATAACCGTTGTGATTACTTTTCACTAATTTGGCGCCAAACCATTAACAACGGTTAAAATTTAACCGTTGTTATTAGTTTTTTCATTAACAACGGTTGTTTAAGTATGACCCGTTGTTAAAACCAATAACAACGGTTAACAACACATAACCGTTGTCATTAAGTTTGGTAAAATTCGCGGAATAAATTCTACAACGTGTTTTGATGATTTTCGTGAATAAGCGTTGTTAAAGGGCCGTTGTGGTTGCCTGTATTTGTAGTAGTGGTTTCTTGGTCATTTTGGGCTTATGACCTACCGTTAGAACCATAAGAGGATAAGATATTACCTCAAATTAGTTTCACCTCATTATCTTATTTAGAACTAAAGTTATAACCATTTGACGTTGACCCTTGTTGTAGTCATGTACTAAACTTGTTGTTATAAATTTGGTTTTATGTTTCTTGTTGGGTATGCATCTTAACCTTGGTTCTAATGCTTGTGTATAGTGTGTTGATACCTTTTTATCATTGGATCCCCTTGCTTATGTCCCATTCACATGTTAAACATCGGTTTTGGTTGTCAAACTTAAATGCGGTTCGGTTTGGGTTTGTTTATATTTTTCCTAATGTTTCGCATTACTTAATTCATTTATTATCGTTTGTTTAAACTATGTTTAATTAACATGAAAATATGGAGTATAATTTTTATTCAAGTTATAAAAGTATAAAGTGATGCTCTATACTTCATATTTGTGTTCATATTCATTTGTTTACATTTTGCCACATGTTTCGTATCACTTAAGTCATTTGTTATCACTTGTTCCATTTTGAGCTCAAGTGATATATAAATATGAAATATAAGGTTTATTCAAGTTATATAAGATTGAAATAGTACTATATACTCCACATATGAGTTCTTACTCGTTCATGGTCGAATCTTTATCGAATTTAAAGTATGGAATGGTTATCTTGAATATCTACTGTATTACTACGGTTTTCTAAGTCTGTTACTCGGCCGAATATGGTTTACTCAGCCGAGTAGGTGTGTCGTGTGTTTCTGGACAGACTACTATCCAAGAATACTCGGCCGAGTATGGGAATACTCGACCGAGTAGAGGATACTCGGCCGAGTATACTCTATACTCGACCGAGTATCCGGTTTGACGAGGTTTATTTCCGCGGTTTGATTTAGAGAGGATTAGAGTTATATAAAACGGGATTTACAGTTTCTTAATCATTTTTACTAAACCTAAACTTACAACTTAACTCTAATCATCTCCAAATCTCTCTCAAGTTCGTGGATCGTTCGTGAGTCTTGTTCATCATTCCTTGCGTCGATTGCATCGGTAAGCCTCTAATTATATGAGTTCCATTAATTTGTCTTTTAGGGTTTTGCTCTAGTTTATGGTTTGGGGGAAAGGGGATTTTCGCATGTTTTAATTGGAACTATGTGATTGTTCTTAGGTGGAGACTTCGTAGAGGAGCCATTTTAGCCTGCTTGATGTCTCATTTCACTTGGTGCTAAGGTAGGGTTTCCCTACTCGGTTTACTGTTTAATTGATTTAAAATATGTGTTGTAATTGTTTGTACGATTGATATTGTGATTAATTGCTGTTGTTGGATTGGAGTTGGTGTTGGTGTTGGTGTTGGTGTTGGTGTTGAGATGGTTAATGATGTTCGCGAGGTGCGTCCTCGGCTGAGTGGAGTTAGTTACGGGAGTGGCTTCACGCCCTAGTTTCGCCCTCGGTAGAACCCGCTACAGAAGGGGTTGTGCACATTAATGAGCAGGGTTATTACTCGTTGATGAGTGGGGGCTTAGGTGGGTACGGCTTCGGTCCCTTACTGGCAGGGTTACACACTTTAGTGTGTAGTCAGTTACGAGATGTGATTTGGGAGTTGGAGGTGGATTGTGAACAACTGTTTATCTTATCGTACTTGTCTTATCTTGTTATGCAGTAAACTAACCCCGTTGTTGTTTTATAAAATTTGTGGTAATCTATTCGGGATGGTCAGCAGATTGTGACAGGTGATGATGATCTTTAGCTTCGGGGACGAGATGGGGAGTCATCACTCAAGTCTAGTTTCCGCTGTCATGGGATTTATCGTTTTAATTTCAGTTGTTGAACACTAGCAAACATTTGTTTTGGATTTGGTTTTGGAACATGTAATCCTTAACTCGTTATACTTTAATAAATGTTGTTTTGGAATGGTAACTTTGTTATACTAGCCTCGGGAAACCGAGATGGTGACGGTCTCTCATGCTAGGGTGGTCCTGGTAAGTGTGGACAGCGGGCCGCCCACGGGGGCGCTTGGTGAAGGTCGAAAAAACAAGCGTTTGCATTTTGTAAGGAGTCGCCACCAATTTTTATGGGAAATTGGAACCGTTCGAATACCTCGTGTCATGTCAAGACACAAAGTAGTGACATGAACACTAAGCAATCGTTACCCTTAGCATTCTATGCCTAGAATGACTCTCGTGGATGCCAATGAACACGGGTGCTCACGGAGATCTGGAGTAAGGGGTGAGGGTACGTATTAGGAAGCTCTTTTGATCGAACACCTAATCCCGTCCGCCTCGATAGCGGCCTCTACTAATGATTAGGGAAGTTATTCGTACTCGATATATCGTCGGCTATATGCATGCAATGCAACATCCAAGTTTTAATCCTAGCATGTGAGAATTTAACTAAGTCGGTTGACAATTAGTTTATCATACAATTGGGTCGAAGTTGGATTTAATGTTGATTACATGTGAAAACATACAAACAATAAAAGAAATACAATAATTATAAATTACGATGGATAGGCGATTTATGTCGAAAATACCTTTAAAACGGATAATTGAGAAAAAGAAATAAAAGAATAAAATAAAGAAATTAACGAACAGGAATTAGCGATATTACGGATATTAGTTAGTTAATACGTAGACTAATTAAACTAGGTCAAGCGAAACGGAGTTCGAGACGAACTCATCACGAACAGCGCAGCAGATCGCGCCCTCGGAAGAGGTGCAGCGATTCTTTGCGTCTGTTCAAGGGTGAGTTCTGGCTGTAAGCTTAAAATCGCAAATCATTAATGTTAATTGGTAATTTTATGGATTGATTAGATTATTTGACTCGGATGGAAGTGATTAACGGGTTAATTACATGTGAATGATGGTCATAAAGGCGAAAACAAGAATGATACGGATGTAAACGAATTAATTACATGAATGAACGATTAATTAGTGAATTAAACTAACTAAACAAATTATTAGATTAAACATGATGATTAATGACGAATATGCGATGAACATGTGAATAAACAGATGAAAACTATATCAAAGACGAATTCCAGAAACTCAATATGAACAAATTGAATCTCTACAACCCGGAATTGAATTTAATGACGAAAACCCGCAAATATGAATTAATTGGGATTTAAGTCGGATTTATGATAATTGAAACATATTAATGAATGATGAATTATATGATATAATACACATGTGAATTATCGGACGATTATATCAAAGAATTAATGTGGAGACGAACAAATAACAAATAAAAAGAAAGCGAATTACGAGAGGACGAGGAAGAAGAAAAGAAGCGAGAATCTGCGGCCCCACGAAGAGGCGCGGCGGGGGACTCGCGCTCCTTCAAGAGGCGCGCAGCGATTCTTTGCGTCTTTTCTCGACGCCTCTCTCTCACTGAAATCCGCAAAAGCAAAGTTTTAAAGCACGGTTTTAGAAATCGGTTTTAACGGTGTATTCGACATAAATCCTACAATGGTGATACGATAAATAAAATACAATAAATAAAAAGAGGAATTGTACACCCTCAGACTTACATGTTGACGAAACGAGATGAACTAAGATATTGACTAGTGAATGCTCGACGCGAATGCAAGGAAAGTGCCCTCGTAAGAGGAAAACGATTGATTAATTAAGTTGATTGAGTGTAGTTGGTCAAATTGGTCGGTCATGCAACGGAGAGGCTGGTACCCGGAAAGATCCGAGCTTACGTGGTCGGAAGTCCAATCACGTAGGCGCCAATTAGTAAGAACAAAGTCTAGAATGCAAAGGGAGAAGAGATGGGCGGACACTCGCGTGAGAAATATGAGGAACGAAAGTTCCTATTTATACTAATCACGTGAAGGAATAGGGTTTCGGAGACCCTTTGGAAGTGAATCTCGGAAAGATATAAAAAAGATACGTGGAACATGCAAAGAAGGGCCTGGGAAAAGGCGCAACAGCCACTGCGTCCCTTGGAAGAGGCGCAACACCTGCTGCGTCTATTCCCAGGAGGTTTCCTCCTGCTGAAGAAAGATTTCCGCGTTTGAGTTATGGTAGGACGGAAATAATTCGATTATCTTATGAATATTACGGGATATTATTTGCCAAAAGATAGAATTTGTGAAATATGGAATAGAAATATCCTAAACATTCCGAACATTCCGACTCGGGATTTAACAGATTATCGAAAAATGGAGACGGTTTTTGACCCGGACTTCAAATGTACTCTAATTACTGCCAAAACGACCGTATCAGGACGTAGATGACAACTAAGAGGTCGACATTAATATTTGAGCAATCACTTGACGATAATCTTACGAACTGTCACAAATCGTTCCGCGAATCAAACATGCGGCCCAATCATCACCGGGTGGTTTGCGGGAGGTGCAGAAATGAAGTATCTACAGAGCCCCCACTTTGACTGAGGCTTGGACAAGGCGAAAGTCAAAGTATAGCCATCAGGTCAATCGAAGATTACAACCTGACGACTATGGCGACGCGAGGCGCTCAAGGGGTCTCGGGCCAAGGACCCGTCGTCGGGAACATTTTAGAGTCCGTCGACTATCGGGGAGGGTCGTTTAAAGTCCATTAGACTACGTAAGGAAGCTCGCCACCATAAGAAGAGACCATACCCGAGATACCCCAGGTGAAGCGGATCAAGACGCTTCGGCAAAACTCTTTGGTCTCGAAGATAACTTGGTGTCCAAGGCATTAGGGGTCACAGGAACTTTGGAGAAACTCTGCGGGAAACAAGAAATATTGAAAGCAGCGGACGTCGGTAGAAATCTGGGGGGAATCCGCTTGCGTTAGTCTCAAGCGAACTCGCAAAACTTGAGGTTGAATCGCTTGCGTCGGACTCAAACAAACTCTTCTTTGGGGGAATATTTTGACGACTAGGAACATCTAGATCGTCGTGGGAAAAATCTTGAGTGAGCGATCGCAAAATACTACTGCTACCTGGATATAATGATCTTGAGCAATACTGCAAAATATCTTTCTGCACGATAAAATGCGGGCCGGAACGAAAGAAAATCATCGAAATGGACCAAAAGAATATAATAGCGTTGAAGAAGAGGCGCACCAAAGATGGGCCCACAAATAACGAACTCATAACGAATTTTTGAAAATCCGTATGGAAGGAACACGAGGAAGAGGCGCAAGAAGAGCCGCGTCTGCGGGAAGAGGCGCGGCGCTGCTTTCGTCTTTTCCCCAATTTGGCTATTTCTCGCGTAAAAACGCGAATCGGAAGGATTGTATTTCATTGTTTCGAAACACAATTCACTCATTTCTCTCTCAAATCTTCACCATTTTCGTCGAGGTTTGATCCAAAAGCTTGCATTAAACATGACTAATCGAGGTATGTGTTCCAATCTTGCATTAATCATCTACATTTGTTGAATTTTGAACCGCGAAAACTAGGGTTTTTTTACCCTTTTGATCGAAAATTTGGGGCTTTTCCCCCAAATGAATTTGCTACGCCAAATTGATGTTAGAAACGGATAGTAGGCAATGTTAGGAACATAACCATGTATTTGCTTCGAATTTTCATCGAGTTCTGAGCCCTTGAATGAATTTTGAGACGGTTTTTACAGCTGAACCGTAAATTGCTTCAAAAATAGCCTTAGGATTGCCCATTGGCGATGAAATTTGATATTTGGGATCCTTGGATGATGGGTAAACTTTCTACCATCTCGAAATTTTGGTTCGTGACAACTTTTTCAGGACACCTTTCTAGGGCATAATCGCCGTTATGCTGCCGAATTTCCGACTTGAACCTGGAACTAGGCTTTGACTTGGACTTGACTTGACCCAATTTATCACATGAGTGATTGGGTTGGCGGGAATATGGCCAAAGATGGCATAGAAAGGGCAGTTTTCAGGGCTCTGAAGGCTCGGAAACTCCTTAACAAAGGCTTGTCGTCATGTGACGCGGCCTGAATTTACTTCAACGTTGCAGGTGATGAGGCTTCTACTTCTGGGAGGACTCCCATGGAGATAGACGCCAGTACTGTTGAGGAGGCTTTAGAGCAGGCCTTCACCGCTGCGGTGATGGCTACTGGAGACGAGGCTCACGAGGAGGAGGCCGTCGAGGAGGAGGAGGCCCCGAGACGGGCCAACGTTGGGCGAGGAGGTCGTCAGCTGAGAGGAGCTCCTGCGTGGGCTGAGACTTGGGAGAGTAGGCACCTTATGTGGGCTGCAGAGGGTCACCCGTCCTGAGACGGTGAAGAGCTTGGTAAATAAGAATTCACTACTCATTAGCTATTCTCTTTCGTTCTTTTTCTCCAAACTTCTTGCAAATTTCATTCAAAACTAAAGATAGCTTTGTTTCAAATCATTATAGGAGGCTGGGAACATCAGGTCGTTCTCGGGTTACACGACGGCGATGGAGCACTACGAGCAGCTGTCGGCGGAGGAGAGGGCCATGATCGAGCGTGGAGCGTTCGGTCCTCTGGTTCAGGTCTGGAGGGATATCGTGAAGAGGAAGTTGCGGGCTAACCTTAGCCTGGTCCGCGCTTTCTTGGATCGATTCTGGGACACGACTTCCACGTTTCACCTGCCTTTCGGTGAGGTGGGAGTTACTTTGGAGGATTACGGCATGATTTCTGGTCTGTCGTGTGGGACCGAGGAGATGGTGTGGCCGGAGACTGCCATGAGGGCGGACTCGGCCGAGGCGAGGAGATTGATCGGCTGGAACTTATCGCCGAAGGCTGTTGCGATCTTGGGTTTGGTACCCGCACCTACGTTCGAGACTACTTTGCGGGGAAGACCCCGGCACTGGTGACGATCGATGGGAGGGAGACAGCTCCTCCTCCTTGTACAGCTGAGCAGAGGGCTCGTTTGTGGCTTTGGTGGTTCCTGTCTTCGATTTACCTCGGAGACAAGGGCGATAGGCTATCGACGAATCTCCTTCCCTTTCTTTCTGACCTGAGTTCCCTAGGACACTGGGACTGGGTCACTGCTGGTTTTGCGGTCCTCATCCGCTTCATGAGGGCCATGGTTCATCCGGAGTTGATGGAGAAGGGGACTTCTCCTGGCGTTGTCGGACCTGGACTACTGTTGGAGGTATGAACCTTCCTTTAGACCAAAGTAAACTCCTTTCTTTATTGAATCACGAAAGATCGTCATTGATTATTCTGTTTTACAGGCGTGGGTGTACTCTTTCTTCCCGAGTCTCGCGCCCAAGAGGACGGAGCCTGCTGGAGAAGGCCTATCCTGTGGTGAGGGATTGGGTCATGTGCCAGACGAAGAGCAAGCGCTCTTCGCACAATGTCTACCGGCGGGATGTGAACGCCCTTCAGCTGAGCAGCGTGAGTATCCCACTCGTATTCATTTATATTTCTTATCCTTTGCCTTCACTTGATCATAAGAATGACCTTTGCCTTATCTTATCGCAGTGGGTGCCCAGACCTTGGGCGGAGTACGCTGGAGCGCCTCCTTTTGTCGCTGAGGTCCTTCGACCTAGGAGCCCGAGTCGGCTGCTGTTGTGGACGTCGATGGGTCCTGTGTGGTATCTGGGCGAGCGTTTGGCTCGTCAGTGCTCTCGGGACGCGTTGACGGTTCCCGTCGATCCTCCCAGACGATGTTTAGGAGCCTTCGAGGCCGAGAGGGAGGCGGACCTAGGCGGTGTCGATGGCGACGACCTTCTTCTCGTCGCGAGGACTACTCGGCGTTCCTTTACGGGAGGTTGGGGTACTGGCCGGTAGTGGTGAGTATCTTTTACTTTTTCTTGATTTGATTTTGAGGATTACGACGAAAGATCATCGATTAACGAGAGCTATTTGTCTTTGCAGGAGGTTGAGGCGGCGGGCATCGAGCCCCCAGAGTACCCCGAGACCCTCGAGTACACTGACGCGACTGGGAGGACGACGATCTCCGAGTTGCGTGACTTTGACGTAGTGTGACGGATCTTGGCTTAGATGATCGGCAAGATCCGATTCGAGGAAGGTAAGCCTCCAACTTGTATGACTTTCGTGTAAGAACACACTTGGTTGAACTTGTTCAATTTACTGAGACTTTCTTTTGAAATGCAGGTCGCGCCATCTCGGTTCGTGGCACTATGGAGGGTGGCCAACCGGCTACGAGCTACCGCCATCGAGGCACTCGTCGGTGGTCGAGGTCGTCAGATATGAACCTCATTTGATTTCTTTTGATTTTTGATTTTCGCTTTTGTTTGAATTGATTGACATGAGCCAATTTATTCTTGTTTATAGGTGGTCGTGAGCTGGAGCGAGAGTTGACCCAGTCTCGGGAGGAGACAACTCGCTTGTTGAGGGAGCTCGAGTTTCGGGATGCCGAGATTGCTGCTCTTGCGGCGAGGGTTGCTGAGTTGGAGGGTGCCCAGCAGTAGTTCTGTGTAGTTTTGTACATTTGGACATCTGATTTTGAACATTTTTGGACTTTGTTTGGGGCGCAAGCCCCGATTGCTGACTTTTGGACTTTGTTCGGGGCGCAAGCCCCCAGTTTGCTTGTACATTTGTATATACGATGGCCTAAGTGCCTTTGCTGCTGGGTCGTGTTGCTTGTACCTGCAGGTTAGTTTTTGAACAGGTTTGCTAGATAACGGTTTACGCCGTCATGCTGCCGAAATTTACATAGAAATCACGCAAAACATACATTTTATACATATGGCCTTTGACCAGCGCAAAATGAGACTCGAAAGAGCACGAAAAATGCAAGAATGCAAAAAATTTGTCGGAAATGACCGGACGGTAGGGAGGGTTACCCCCTAAAAAAAAGAAAAAAGAGAAATCTGTAAGTGTAGAAATGAAATGTTGAAATGAAAACAAAAGAAAATTATTTCCCAAAATGAAATTTACTTCCTAAAAAAATGAAATTCATTTCCTAAGAATAAAAAAAAAGAATTTAAGTGTCATGAAATGGCGAAGGTGTCGATGTCGCCTCGAAATGCGTGCCCGCGAAAATAGGAAACTTGAAACATGGTAAACTGCTCGTATTTACCAAAATAAAATCCCGTAGGAATAGGAAATTATTCGTTATAGAATTAGGAAAGATCCAAACGTGGAAATCACAGAAGTGAGACTGGGGAAGAGGCGCAGCATGAGCTGCGTCCCTTTGAAGAGGCGCAGCTGGTGTTGCGCCTGTTCCCAAGCTTGTCCGTTCTGGCGGATTTTTGGAAACAGCAATTAGTATAAATAGAAGCGTCGACGGGGCGTTAATTCACACAATTCTTCCGTCTCTTCCTCGTCCATTCTCATAAAATTCTCAAAATAAATCTTCAAGAGAGAATTGTCATCATGAATACTTTGGAGATCCGCTTGAAGGAATGGACCAACGAGTTTTCGAATGTGGAGAAGCACGACATGGGTGCTTATAACCTTGGGTCTTTGTTGAGTTTGAAACTCATTAAGATTGTAAAACCGTTCTTGGATGCTTGCCTTGACTATTGGGACCCGAATTATCATATTTTCGCGTTCCCAGGAGGTGACATTTGCCCATTTCTGAAGAAATAGTGCTATTGGTGGATGGGATCCCGAACATTTACCCGCCATTCCTTCCACTTCACAAGGGTATAAGAGCAAATTCAGAGACTTGCTTGGACTGACCAGACTTGAGGTGGATCGTCTAGTTACCCCGAAAGGCGTGAGAATGTTGGATTTTATTGATCGATTCATCAACAAGGCTGACCCTACTGTCTCTCATGTTGCTAGGAGGAGAGCATTTGGCTTTTGTTTGTTGCATATGTATGTCTTCCAAGGGCATGTTGATGAAGACTTGAGAGGTGACCCTCGTCTTTTGTGCCTTATCGAGCAAATGGAGTCTGCGCAGAGCCCACTTGCTTATGCTTAGGAGAGATTATTTTGGGCTTGGATAATAGGAAATCCAACCGTGATCTGCCATTTTTGGGGAGTCCCGTCATCCTACAGGTAAAGACACCTTTCTTTCCTTTTTTTTCTTTTTCGTTTTTTTTTTTTTTTTTTTTTTTTTTTTTTTTTTTCGTTGTTTGGTGTCTAATACTGTTTTTGGTAGGTTTGGCTTTATGGAACGGCTCCGACGCCGAGCCCCCGGTTCATGCACTTTCCTATCATTCCCGTATGATTGCGATGAGGACGCGGTTGTACATGGTGGACTTCACCCGGTCCGTGACTATTGGAAGAACAAGTCAAGAATGATGATGGCCCGTTGATTAGGTGGGTTGTGCACCGGTGGCACCTCAAGTCCGTCACTGGAGTGTCTTCTTTGGATCCCACTAGGTCCGTGCGCATTCCGGGATTGGAGTTCATGGTATGCATCTTTCCGGAGAGATTGATGAGGCAAGTTGGGCTGAAGCGACGATCCCAAGGCTTGACACCGTCCCCGCAGACTGCTATGGCGCTTACTACGAGAGAGCCAAGAGAGTGGGCTATCAAATGGGCCCAAAGGAACATGTGGTTCTTGAGTTTCTCCGCCAATGCTTTGTGGGTGTGGATTCCTATCTCGAGGTGGAGAAAGGCTGCGACTTCAGAAGAGCGCGAGAGACTAAGGAAACGCGAACCCGTTGACTACAAGGTGCGCGAGGGGGAGAAAGAGAAGGAGAAGCATCCGATGAAGGAGAAGAAGAAGCCGGTTTTGGTCATTCACCCTTCAAAGAAATCAAAGACTACTCCTGTTGCGGAAATGGTGGTTATCAAGAATGGCAGAGTCAGGCCTCGAGAAAGACCTTTGGTGATTAGGTCTGAAGTGGTGCAAGAGCGCCCGGCTCGAGGTCGTGACAAGAAGTATGACAAGAGTGACAAGGGCAAGGGAAAGATGGAGGAATAGCCCGAGTCCTTATTTATTATTTGATTATTATTATTATTATTGTTGTTGTAATAAAAAGGAGGGATTTTTAAAATCCTAGCCTATTCTATTTTTATTATGTAACGTACTATTATTATTAGAAAGCGAATGGAATAAAAAAGGTTGAATGGTTATGAAACCGTTGTGATTTTCTTTTATTATTCTTGTCGAATTTCAAATGCAACGCAAATGTCCTTCTATTTACATTTTAGGTATAATGGGTTGAATCCTGTGAAGGATTGCCTACGTATTCACTTAAAAAAGCGAAATCAAACCCTTGCGCGTAGTTCGAGTAAATGTAAAAGAATAATTGTCCGAAGCAAGAGCTTGTAATGAACATAGAAACTAAGCATGAGCTTTTGCTTGTTCTCAAGGTGCGAATTTAGTTTATTTGATGATATGAGGATGACAAATTTGTCAAAATGCAAGAGCATGGTGACACTTAGCTTATTTCACCGGGCCGGGGGCCGTTTATTTAGTGCCACAAGAGCGACACATGGGTTTACGCGAGGCGCGTGTGTGGTCCTATTCTAGGCATAGTATCGTTTCAGTTGGTCAAGGTTTGTGGGGTTTGAAAACTCATTCCCATCTAGGTCTGTGATTTTAACCGCACCCCCTGGGAGTATGGATTTGACTAGATATGGTCCGGCCCAATTAGGTTTGAATTTTCCCCTTGGGTCGACAGGTAAAAGAGCTCTAACCGATTTGAGTACTAAGTCTCCTTCTTTGATGTTTCTTGGCCTAACCCTTTTGTTGAAAGCTCGTTTGATACGGGCTTGATAGGTTTGGACATTATGTAAGGCGCGTAGCCTACGTTCATCCAGGAGGATGAGTTCTTCGTATCTATCCTTCTTCCAATCGGCTTCAGGGATTTGGCTTTCTAGTAGAATACGCAAGGATGGTATTTCTAGCTCGACTGGTTGTACGGCCTCCATGCCGTAGGTCAAATAGAAAGGACTAGCCCCAGTGGGCGTCCCTAATCGATGTACGGTATCCCCATAGGGCAAAAGGTATCTTGCTTGGCCAATCTCTGTAGTTGTCAGTCATTTTCTTGAGAATTGTGACAACATTCTTGTTTGCCGCCTCTACCGCGCCGTTAGTCTGTGGTCTATAGGGCGAAGAGTGGTGATGCTTAATCTTATATTTGGCTAGCAATTGCTTGGTTTCAGCTTGGAAGTGTGACCCATTATCGCTAATGATCTCATGTGGGCAACCATATCGGCAGATGATGTTGTTTTGTATGAATTTGGCCATATTTTTAGCCGTAAGACCAGTGTAGGAAGCTGCTTCTACCCATTTGGTGAAATAGTCAATCGCCACTAGAATGAAACAGTGACCTCCTGTTCCGGCTGGGGTTATTTTTCCGATTATGTCAATTCCCCATGCGGAAAATGGCCAAGGAGATGTCATCTTGTATAGCAACGAAGGAGGGACATGTTGTACATTCCCGAAGATTTGGCAATTGTGGCAATGTCTCACGTATTTGATGCAATCGGATTCCATTGTGGTCCAATAATACCCTAAACGTGTGATTTTCTTTGCCATCATAGGCCCACTCATGTGGGGACCGCATTCTCCGTCGTGGACTTCTTCCATCACCTTTCGTGCCTGTGAATGATCGAGGCAACGTAGGACTACACCAAGAGGTGTTCTTTTGTATAACTCTCCTTGCATCAGGATGTATTGGGAAGCTAATAGGCGTATAGCACGTTGTCCCCTTTTGTCCATATCTGGTGGATAGGTACCATTAAGCTTGAAATTCAGGATTGCTTGGAACCAGGGTTTCTGTGCGATTTCCTCTTCATCGGTGATTTGATGGACGTAAGCCGGCTCTGACCGTCGTTCGATACACAAAGGCATTTCCATCATGTGATCTGGCATATTTATCAAAGATGCCAGTTTCGCAAGAGCGTCTGCAAATTGATTTTCCTCCCGAGGTAGGTGTAAGTAGGTTACGTGATCAAAGAACTAAGCCACTTGGTCTATCCTAGCCTGATAGGGTGCGAGGCTTTCACTTCGGATTTTCCAGGATCCTGTAACTTGGTTGATGATCAGCGATGAGTCCCCATGTACTCGGAGGTTTTTGATGCCTAAGCTTACTGCCGCTTGTAGTCCAATGAGACAGGCTTCATACTCTGCAGCGTTGTTTGTCACCTCGAAGTCGAGTTTGATGAAGAATCGGTGTATGCTCACCTTCAGGAGAAATGAGCAACACTCCTATTCCGAATCCTTTTAAATTTGATGCTCCATCAAAGTATAGATCCCAGGAGTCTACATCTGTTTGAAGTATATCCTCGTCGGGAAATGACCAAGTATCTATGGTTTGTGCGTCGTTGATAGGATTTTCTGCGAAGAATTCGGCGACGGCGCGACCTTTTATAACTTTTAGTGGCACATATTTGAGGTCAAATTCTGAGAGCATCAGAGTCCACCTTGCAAGACGTCCGTTGAGGACGGGTTTCTCGAAGAGGTATTTGACTGGATCCATTTTGGAATATATTTTGACGGAGTAACTAAGCATGTAGTGACGTAGCTTCTTCGTTGCCCACACAAGAGCGAGGCATGTCTTTTCGAGTTGCGAGTATTTGCACTCATATTCCAAGAACTTCTTACTTAGATAGTAAATAGCTCTTTCTTCACTTCCTACGTTTGAGCCAAAGATAGCACCCATGGCGCTTTCGATTCTTGTGAGATATAAACCAAGAGGTTGATCTCGTTGTGGCGGCATGAGCACTGGTGGTTTAGCCAATATCTCTTTGATTCGGTCGAACGCCTTTTGACAATCATCATCCCACATGGTGTGGTCTGTTTTCTTGAGTTTCTTGAAGATAGGCTCGCAAATCATTGTAAGTTTCGATATGAATCGACTTATGTATTGTACTTTTCCCAGGAATCCTCTGACTTCTTTTTCTGTTTGAGGTTGTGGCATCTCGATCAGAGCTTTGATTTTTGAAGGATCTATTTCTATACCTCTTTGACTAACGACGTATCCCAGGAGTTTGCCAGATGTTACCCCAAATGTGCATTTCTGGGGGTTGAGTCTCATGTTGTACTTTCGTAGCCTTGCGAAGAATTTGCGAAGGTTCGTAATAGTTCCCTTTCTTTCCTTGGACTTGACGATCATGTC
This sequence comes from Silene latifolia, assembly GCF_048544455.1. Classification (NCBI taxonomy): domain Eukaryota; kingdom Viridiplantae; phylum Streptophyta; class Magnoliopsida; order Caryophyllales; family Caryophyllaceae; genus Silene; species Silene latifolia. The sequence continues at coordinate 25,949,293 of NC_133533.1, read as the reverse complement.
ATCTACATATACCTCAACTTCTTTGTGCATCATGTCATGTAGGAGTGTAGTTGCGGTGCGTTGGTATGTAGCTCCGGCGTTGATCAATCCGAATGGCATTACTGTATAGCAATATGTTCCCCATTGGGTGACGAATGCGGTCTTGTGCATATCTTCCATGGCCATTTTGATTTGGTTATAACCCGCATATCCATCCATGAAGGACAGTAATGCGTGGTCTGCAGTGTTGTCTACCAATATGTCAATGTGAGGTAGAGGAAAGTCATCTTTTGGACTCGCTTTGTTTAAGTCCCTAAAGTCAACACAAACACGGATTCTCCCATCCTTTTTGGGTACGGGTACTATGTTAGCTACCCAGTCAGAATACTCGGAAACTTTGATGAACCCGGCTTTGAATTGTTTATCAACTTCTTCCTTAATCTTTAGAGCCCATTCTGTTCTCATTCGTCGAAGCTTACATTTACGGTTTGAAACCCGCTTAATCGGAATCCTATGTTCGGCGATATCCTGTCGATCCTGGCATGTCTTTGTAGGACCAAGCGAAAACGTCTTTGAATTTATTTAGGAGGTCTATGAAATCGGCCCTTTCGGTAGAGCTCAAGGTAGTCCCTATCCTAAGTTCTTTGGGTTCTAGTTCGGTTCCTACGTTGATGGGTTCGGTATCTTCTATTACTGGTCCCCCTTCCTCTTCTTGTAATATTTCTTTGGCTACGTAGGGAGGTATTTCGGTCAAGTCTGGTCTTGGTCATCCTCGGTATCATCATAAAAAAGAATTGCACTCGAAAGAACACAGAGAGTAAGCAGAACCTGATTTATTCATATTAAGATTTGAGTAAAGTTGAAACAAAGAAGCCAACTGATCCATGGTCAGTGGTGGCAAAGGAACAGTAGTTGGGGCATTTCCCGAACTACCGTGACTACTCGAGGCTAAGCTAGGAGAAACGAAGGGAGTGGGGATGACGACAGGAGTAGACTCTCTAATGACTTCTCTAGACTCCGACTCTGACTCCGACTCCGATTCGAACTCATCGTCCTTTGAACATCTCTCCTTCTCCAGTAGTGAGCTTGAAGAGTCTTCCTTGGTTGTTGGTCCATTTGATAGATTTTCTCCATCCTTTCTGCTTTGCTTTGTGTCGATTTACGATCAACGCGGCGGGGTTGAAGCGATCGTCCTGAAGTATCATAGTAATGATCTCATCCTGCGCGGCCCTAATGAATCGATCTTCTCCAAACAATAGGCTCACAGCTTGTTCGTCGAAGCAAGGTGCTTGACGGGTTTTGACGGTAGGAACCGTTTCGGGAGGAATGAAGTAGCAATCGTGAAAGATCTCGATTCCGGCTAACTTCCTCTCAAGATAATGCCAAGGTTCGGGAAATCCGTGGAAGAGTTCTGAACTTCCTTCTTGAACGAAGTACCCATTTAGAGTGGGGAGATATGGTCTCATTTGGACTCCCACGTGCTTGCGATTTTGGACTTGAGCGAGCATTTCGAGAATTTCTTCTTTTGTGGGTTTGTACCCTAGTCAAAGTGGTATCCTTGTCGAGTTGCCTTCCTTGTATGGTGCGAAGGTGTTCTTCCGAATTGGATTCAAAGGCATTCCAGGGAAGTATCCCTGAGATTTGAGTATGTGGTTGACCACCAAGTTGGAGTAGGGATTATAGTATAAGGGTGCCAACTCACTTTCTATGACATTCACACTTTGGAAGCCCCCAAGTTCGTATATGGGATCCGCAAGGACTTGATTGTTTGATTGCTTCTCGATTATTGCCTTGATGGGTGACGAAGCGATCGTCACAACTTTGCCATTTAGTGGGATCTTGATCTTTTGATAAAGGGTGGATGTTACCGCTTTGGAAGCATGAATCCAAGGCCTTCCCAGAAGTATGTTGAATGAAGCTTCAATGTCCACTATTTGGAAGTTAACTTTTCGTTCGATTGGTCCCGTGGCTATGGTTAGGCTAGCAAGTGCAACCACTTTTCGTCGTGTACCGTCATATGCATGTACACCTTGATTTGTAGGAGTCAAATCCGACTCCTTCATGCCTAGCTTGTATGCCGTTTTGAGGGGTATGACGTTAACCGCGGAGCCATCATCTACCAAAGTCATTGGCACATTTTTCTTTAGACAAATGACAGTGATGTATAGAGCGATGTTGTGACTGGCGCCAAAAGGTGGCAAGTCTTCATCTGAGAAAGTAATAGGATTACTTAGCTTCGGTGATTCTTGGAAGACCAAGTTGACTACATCTTCAGGAGTGGAGTTATGTGCTACATTCAATTTGGCCAAAGCTTGCAGTAAAGCTTGGCGATGCGGAAATGAGCTCACCACTAGTTGCCAGACTGAAAGATCAGCCTTGGTCTTCTGTAATTGCTTGAGCAAATGATCAGTGGGGTCATCTTCGTTGTCATTTGGTGTGATGACGTTGGTTGGACCGTTTTGAGTAGTGATTTGATATGGGCGACCCGAACGAGTTAGGTAATCCACATCTTGGTCTTCACCATTTTGGACTATTTCCTTGACTAAGGAGTTTTCAATGAGGTATTCGTCTTCATCGTCATCGGCCCAAACCCCATTGACTGCAGCTAGTTCCTTTATTCTCATGATGTCACTTTCTAGTCGTATGATTTGATCGACTAGTTTATCGACCACGGTGACTACTTCTTGCATAGTGGCATTTTGAGAGAAGATCAATGGTACGCGTTCTTTAGGTATTGCGTTGGGATTGCGCAAGGCCGTTACCATGTTTTCTAGTTCCCACACTTGTCTATCTACACTCCTTGCCCATGTGATGAAGTCGGAAATGGTAGGGGAGATAGTAGAGTAGAGCCTTTCTTTCTCAATTGCATGAATTTCATTTTCGGTAGGTGAAATGAGGTGTGAGCAATCTAAGGTAGATTCGTCACTTGTAATCACTAGAACTCCAAGAGGATTCTGAGTGTTGTTGGGCTTACCTCCTGGTGGAATTGGGAGTCGACCATCTTCAATCATATCTTGAAGCACGTGTTTCAACTTGTAGCATTTTTCTGTGTCGTGCCCTTTGCCCCTATGGTATTCACAGTAGGAATTTTCATCCCAGAATTTGGACTTCCTTTCGGGTTCGGGAGTAGGTCCAATGGGTTGGAGTTTACCTTGTTTCATTAGCCTTTTTAGAGCGTTGGAGTACGTATCCCCAAGGTTTGTGAATTTCCTTGGTGGAGTAGTTTTCTTGGATGGCTCGAGAAGGTTAACCTCATCGGTCCTGCTAGTAGAGCCGTATGAACGACTTGTGGACCCTTGATATCCTCTACCTACCGTTTTGGACAAGAGTCCTTTACGGATGTCATCTTCAATTCGCGTCCCTAGTACAGTTAAGTCTTTGAAAGTCTTGATGTTTTGATATCTCAAATGGTTGGCATATATGGGCTTGAGATTATCCACAAACTTTTCCACAAGAGTGGCCTCATCCGGGCGTTCAACTAGTTGAGTACTAGTCTTCCTCCACCTACTTAGGAAGTCGGTGAATCCTTCTTTGTCATTTTGGGTAAGGATCTCTAGAGTACGCATGTTGACTTGGATCTCGGCATTATCCGCGTATTGTTTCGAGAACTCGATTGCGGCGTCCTCTCAAGTAGCGACCTTTTTGTGATCTAAAGTGTAGAACCATTGCTTCGGAATGGTGTCAAGAGATGAAGGAAAGATCCTTAAGAACATCTCGGGTTTGATGCCTTTGATAGACATGTAATCCTTGAAGGCGCGGATATGGTTCAAAGGGTTCTCATGTCCTTTAAACTTAGGGATATCCGTCATGCTAAAGTTAGTGGGCAATTTGGAATTGACGGCTTCATATTTGCGATTGTTTTCCCTATAAGTGTCATCCCCCTTAAGGTACATCAATTGCTCCTCTAGGTATTGGAGTCTCTTCTCGGCTGCAGTTGTCCCTATGATAGGATTCTCATCTTTAGACTCGTCATCGGAGAAGCGTAGTACTTCACCTTTAAGGGGAGGCAACCTTCCCTCTACATCAAAGATACGGCCTTCGATAAGTTCAAGGCGGTCATAGGTTTGTTCTTGAGTGATTTGCATTTGGGCTAGCGCGGCTAGGATTCGATCATTACTCTCTTGAATTTGCTGGAGGTTTGTTTCATCACTTGATCCGGGCATCTTGGAAACTGGATAAGAGATCGGCGACGAATCAAAACACGATCGACCATTCTATCACACTTGCTAAAAGAGGAAAAGTTTTGACTCGTGAAGTGGGTGTGTGCCACTTGTGTTGAGTGGATTTTGAAGAAAGACAAGGTCTTTGAAAATGTGTGTCCTACTCAACTGTAGTGTAGTTGTAGGAGTGGACTCGAAGTGAGGTTTTGAAATGGGCTTGTGGCCCGAAATTTGACGCGACAAACGGACGGAGTTTTGACCGGATTTTGCGCTAATTAAAGGCCCTATTTCGAAATTCTTGTTTGAAAATAAGGATTTTGATTTTTTGAAAATTCGTCATGGTTTTGTTTAGAAGTGGTGATCACGTAGGGTTTACACATTTATACAGGCATTATAACGGGATGCTGAGTGCATTTAGAAGGGTTTTGGTTTAAAGGGTAGGTTGCCATACCGAACCATCAAACCCGAAGTCTGTGGAGAGGCTCGTGCCAAACAAGAGTAAGGCCGATTCCTAGTCCATTTCCTCAAGTAGTGAAGGCCCTTGACACAAACAAGAGTAAGCATCATGGTATGGATGACGTCAATCGCTATCCATCCTTAGGCCCAAATAAGAATTAGGACCGTTTAGACGGGACGATTGGTCGAATGGGTTGGGTTGGGCCTAGGAAGGCCGAGTTAAACGGTCTAGGAAGACCGAGTTATGAGAACCGACAATTGTCTTGTACAAACTATTCCCTAACCTTATTCGAGTTTCACCCTAGCTACACGTAAGTGTATAATCCCCAGCGGAGTCGCCAAACTGTGGACAGCGGGCCGCCCACGGGGGCGCTTGGTGAAGGTCGAAAAAACAAGCGTTTGCATTTTGTAAGGAGTCGCCACCAATTTTTATGGGAAATTGGAACCGTTCGAATACCTCGTGTCATGTCAAGACACAAAGTAGTGACATGAACACTAAGCAATCGTTACCCTTAGCATTCTATGCCTAGAATGACTCTCGTGGATGCCAATGAACACGGGTGCTCACGGAGATCTGGAGTAAGGGGTGAGGGTACGTATTAGGAAGCTCTTTTGATCGAACACCTAATCCCGCCCGCCTCGATAGCGGCATCTACTAATGATTAGGGAAGTTATTCGTACTCGATATATCGTCGGCTATATGCATGCAATGCAACATCCAAGTTTTAATCCTAGCATGTGAGAATTTAACTAAGTCGGTTGACAATTAGTTTATCATACAATTGGGTCGAAGTTGGATTTAATGTTGATTACATGTGAAAACATACAAACAATAAAAGAAATACAATAATTATAAATTACAATAATGAAAATTACAATGGATAGGCGATTTATGTCGAAAATACCTTTAAAACGGATAATTGAGAAAAAGAAATAAAAGAATAAAATAAAGAAATTAACGAACAGGAATTAGCGATATTACGGATATTAGTTAGTTAATACGTAGACTAATTAAACTAGGTCAAGGCAGAAACGGAGTTCAGGGACAGAACTCATCTCGAACAAAGCGAGAGATCGCCCTGGAAGAGGCGCGGCGATTCTTTGCGTCTGTTCCAAGGGTGAGTTCTGGCTGTGAAGCCGGAACTGCAAATCATTAATGTTAATTGGTAATTTTATGGATTGATTAGATTATTTGACTCGGATGGAAGTGATTAACAGGTTAATTACATGTGAATGATGGTCATAAAGGCAGTAAAACATGAATGATACGGATGTAAACGAATTAATTACATGAATGAACGATTAATTAGTGAATTAAACTAACTAAACAAATTATTAGATTAAACATGATGATTAATGACGAATATGCGATGAACATGTGAATAAACAGATGAAAACTATATCAAAGACGAATTCCAGAAACTCAATATGAACAAATTGAATCTCTACAACCCGGAATTGAATTTAATGACGAAAACCCGCAAATATGAATTAATTGGGATTTAAGTCGGATTTATGATAATTGAAACATATTAATGAATGATGAATTATATGATACAATACACATGTGAATTATCAGTGACGATTATATCAAAGAATTAACAGACGAACAAATAACAAATAAAAAGAAAGTGAATTACAGAGGACGAGGAAGAAGAAAGAAGCGAGAATCTGCGGCCCTCACGAAGTGGCGCAGCGGGGGATCGCGCTCCTCCTTCAAGAGGCGCAGCGATTCTTTGCGTCTTTTCTCGACGTCCTGTCTCACTGGAATCCGCAAAAGCAGAGTTTTAAAGCACGGTTTTAGAAATCGGTTTTAACGGTGTATTCGACATAAATCTTACAATGGTGATACGATAAATAAAATACAATAAATAAAAAGAGGAATTGTACACCCTCAGACTTACATGTTGACGAAACGAGATGAACTAAGATATTGACTAGTGAATGCTCGACGCGAATGCAAGGAAAGTGCCCTCGTAAGAGGAAAACGATTGATTAATTAAGTTGATTGAGTGTAGTTGGTCAAATTGGTCGGTCATGCAACGGAGAGGGTCTGGTACCGGAAGATCCGAGCTTACGTGGTCGGAAGTCCAAGCACGTAGGCGCCAATTAGTAAGAACAAAGTCTAGAATGCAAAGGGAGAAGAGAAGGGCGGACACTCGCGTGAGAAATATGAGGAACGAAAGTTCCTATTTATACTAATCACGTGAAGGAATAGGGTTTCGGAGACCCTTTGGAAGTGAATCTCGGAAAGATATAAAAAAGATACGTGGAACATGCAAAGAAGGGCCTGGGAAAAGGCGCAACAGCCACTGCGTCCCTTGGAAGAGGCGGACTGCTTGCGTCTATTCCCGGGAGGTTTCCTCCGTCAAGAAAGATTTCCGCGTTTGAGTTATGGTAGGACGGAAATAATTCGATTATCTTATGAATATTACGGGATATTATTTGCCAAAAGATAGAATTTGTGAAATATGGAATAGAAATATCCGAACATTCCAAACATTCCGACTCGGGATTTAACAAATATCGAGAAAATGGAGACGGTTTTTGACCCGGACTCCGAATGTACTCTAATTGCTGCCAAAACGACCGTATCAGGACGTAGATGACAACTAAGAGGTCGACATTAATATTTGAGCAATCACTTGACGATAATCTTACGAACTGTCACAAATCATTCCGCGAATCAAACATGCGGCCCAATCATCACCGGGTGGTTTGCGGGAGGTGCAGAAATGAGGTATTTACAGTAAGGCACCTTGGTATGTAGGGGTGTCACAAAGTGGAATCAGAGCGACGATTTTGGAACCTAAAACTAACGAACCTAATGAACATAGGGTGTCTAAATAAAATGAACCCGGGGAGAGTTGTTTGGAGCTACCGCAAAGACTTAGGAGACATCCCGGAGTCACATTGAGGCCCTTACGATCTCGAGCCGGTCACATGGGGGAGTCTTGGGAACCATTGTGTGTTTAAAGCTATGTGTGTGGTACTTGTAGCTTATGAATCTTGTGAAGTTATTGGATGAAATGAGAAGAGAATTGCGTAATTTGAACATGGTGATATGTGAAAAGTGAATTGCATAGTTGAGCATGATGAATTTTGAGCATGATATGTGTTCATTACTTGGATTTCGAAAGGGTAGTGAAGTATCGTGTATATATATAGAAATGCATGTTTAAGTATGTTAACGAAAGTTTATAGTTCATTTTGGCATGACTCGGCCGAGCAGGGCGGGTACTCGACCGAGTAGGGGAGACTCGACCGAGTAACAAGGCACTCGAACGAGTGTTGTTTTGTGTGTACGTAGCAGTAGCTACTAGTTGTGATCACTCGGACGAGTAGTAGGCATACTGGACTGAGTGAGGCATACTCGACCGAGTAACACCCATACTCGACTGAGTATGTTTTCTGTGCTCTTGACGTTGGCTACTAGAGTGGAACACTCGACCGAGTAGTAGTGGTACTCGACCGAGTAGTCCATACTCGACCGAGTATCTCACCATACTCGTCCGAGTGCTTCTTTGGTGGAGGGTCTTGTTTATTTTGAGCCGTAAGCTATGTGCTTACGTTTCCTTACTTCTATTAGCTCAAAATGCCGCCAAAGAGGTCAACAGCATACATCCAAGCCTCTGAGATGACTACGGATGAGGCCGCCCGTATGATTGAGCAGTCGGATGCACTTCTAGAGGCTCTTAAGAACATGGGAAAGGGAGATGAGAAACTGGTGGACACAACCCATCTAAGCACCATCATTACTCGCTTCAACCCATCGAATTATGAGGGCACCGGAGAACCTAAGCTGCACGATAACTGGCACCGCGAGATGGAGAGTCTTCTGGAGGTAGTGAAGTGTCCGGCGGAGTTGGATGTCGAACAGGTGGTGTACTATCTGAGAGGTGAGGCTGCGGTTTGGTGAAAGAACGTGAAGGAGGATGCCAGGGCATACTAAAGGGACGAGGGGCTCGATGTTATACCGTGGGCAGGTCTAAAGAGTGCTATAAGAGAGCAATTTGTGTCGGAGCACATTCGTCACAAGCTGAGGGCTGAGTTCGGTTCTTTCACCATGACTGATGATATGACTGTCACAGAGTACTATCACCGGTTCCTTGAGTTGTCACGTTTCGCAGAAGATATGCAGCTGGGTCAGCGAGGTTTGGCTCTTCATTTCGAAAAAGGGTTGGCACCTAAGATCATGAATAGACTACTAGCTATAGTTCTTACCGATCTGAAGGAGGTTTATGCACGAGCTAGGCATGCTGAGAGATTGGTGGACTTAGCCAAGGAGGCTAAGGAAAGAAACACTGAAAAGAGAAAGCAAGAGAATAAGAGTGGCAATCAGTTGGGCCACAAGAAGAGCAACCATGGTCAGTCTAGGGCTTTTTCTGGTGGGTCTGGGTTTTCAGGGGGGATCTCGAGCATGGGGAAGAGGTGGTGGTCGGAGTGTTAGTGACAACTCCAACCTTACTTGCTTCAACTGTGGTGGAGTGGGTCACAAGCGGCAAGACTGTACCAGTGCCAGAGTTGGTGGCTTTTCAGGAGATTACCAGGGGAGTTTCTCTTAGGCTCCAAGACAGAGCTTTTCTAGTAACAGGCCATCCGGGTCATGGGGCAAGTGTGGAGGGCAGAACAACAACAATGACGGTTTCAACCGCAACAGTGGAGGATCCTATCAGCGCCCGAACAACAGTGTGACTCAGAACTCAGCAGTTAAGCCGAATACTTCAAACACCTCGGTCCAGGGTGGTGGCCAGAAAAGTAGTGGGAAGCTCTTCATGATGGGAAAAAAGGAGGCAGAGAACGATGCTCATGTGGTTACCGGTACCTTTCTTGTTCATAATACACCGTCTTTCGTTTTGTTTGACTCAGGGGCAACCCATTCTTTTGTGTCTAGGGGTCATGCCTTAGCTATGGGTTTGGGGGAGTATGAACTTGTATAAGATGATGTGTTTATACCTTCTGGAGAGTCGGTGTCTTGTCTTAAGTTGTATAGAGATGTGTCTATGTTGGTAGGAGAGGTAGACTTACCGGTCAACTTGTTAGAGTTTCCTATGGATGGGTTTGAGGTCATCGTCGGGATGGACTGGTAAGTATGATGCTAAGATAGATTGCAGGCAAAAGAAAGTGTCCTTGAAGGGTCCCAAGGGTGTCAGAGTGTCATATAAGGGGTTTGTTGTGAGGCCAAAGTGTAAGTTCATCGCTGTAATGACTTTAAAGTCATATCTAAGGAAGAAGTGTCCCTTGATTCTTTGCCAAGTGAGAGATAGGCAAGCGGAGCAGCTGATGGCATCCGACATACATGTGGTTAGGGAGTTTAGTGATGTCTTTCCAAATGAGATATCGGGGTTACCATCTAAGAGGGATATCGACTGAGTGGTTGGCGGGAGGTGCAATAGTAAGTATCCCATTGAGTGACGAACGCTGTTTTATGCATATCTTCTTCAGCCATTTTGATTTGATTATACCTCGCATATTCGCCCATAAAAGAGAGGAGTGCGTGATCCGCTGTATTATCTACCAATATATCGATGTGTGGGAAAGGAAAATCGTCTTTCGGACTAGCCTTTTTTAGGTCCCTGAAATCAACACAAACCTGGAATCGTCCATCCTTTTTGGGTACGGGGACTATAATAGCCACCCAGTCTGAATACTTGGAAACTTTGATGAACCCGGCTTTGAATTATTTGTCTACTTCCTCCTTGATCTTTAGAACCCATTTTGTTCTCATTCGACGAAGCTTCTATTTTACGTGTTTGAAACCTGGTTTGATTAGGATTTGATGTTCTACAATGTCCCTGTCTATCCCTGGCATGCCTTTGTAGGACCCAGCGAAGACGTCTTTGAATTCATGAAGAATGTCGATGAAGCGAGCTCTTTCATTTGGGTCTAGGGTCGTCCCTATCCTAAGTTCTTGGAGTTTTAAATCTGTCCCAACGTTGATAGGTTCAGTATTCTCTATAACTGGTACCCCTTTACCCTCCTCTAGCATTTCTTTGATTATGTGGGAGGTAGTTCAATTGAGTCTTGGTCAGGATCATCCTCAGTATCATCATAAACAGAATTGCAATCAAGATAACACGAAGAGTAAGCAGAATCAGATTTATTCATATTAATGTTTGAAAATAGCTGAAACAAGGAAGCCATCTGTGATGTAGTCAGTGGCGGTAAAGGGACAGTTGCTGGGGCATTCCCGAACTACTATTACCAGACGATGTTAAGCTAGAAGAAACAAAGGGATGGGGGAGTAATAACAGGAGGAGACTCTCTAATGACTTCCCTAGATTTAGACTCAGTTTCTGACTCCGACTCTGACTCATATTCGAATTCGTCGTCTTCTGGTTCTCCTTTGAACATCTCTCCTTTTTCAGTTGTGAGCTTGAAGAGCCTTCCTTGACTGTTGGTCCATTTAATTGACTTTTTCCTTTGAACATCTCTCCTTCTTCAGTTTTGTTTTTCAAAATTAATTTTCAAAGATTCAAACATTATTTGTTTTAGGTTAATTTAGGATCATTAGTAACTAATATTAATCGGTCTTATTCTAAATCTAATTCAATACTTTTCTATCTTTTAATTATATTCTTCCTTTTATTTTATTTAGTTTATTTTCTTTATTGTCTAAATACGATTCCATAAATAAAACTAAATCTTTTCCTAATTAATCAATTCTAACAACCAATCGGATTTGACTTTCACAGTCAGAACTCGCCTACGAGCAGACGCATGAAGTGTTGTACCTCTTCCAGAGGACTCACCTTCTGATGCGCCTACTCTTAGTCAATTTCTGCCTCTGAACTCATTCATGTTTTAACGTACTGTATATATTAATCGACTATTATTCGTATTATGTCCTATTTAGCTATATTTTGAGTCTTTTAATTTATTTTGTCATTATTTCCATATTTCTTCAAATTTCCTTTTCTTTTTTATTTCCTCTTTCTTCAAATTTCCTTCTTTTAAATTTCCTTTTCTTTTATTTCTTTCCTAAATCCCGTCTTTGCCATTTATATAATGCTCATTCAGTTGTAAATTATATTTTATTCTTTTGTATGCTTATTCACATGTAAATGAATGTAATTCTTCACTTCGACTTAATTGAGTGCTAAATTGCTTGTCCACTAACATAGTCTAAATACTCACATACTAGGATTAATCTATGGATGTTGCATTGCATGCATACAACTGGCGACATATCAAGTATAAATAATGACACGTCTGTCGCGTACCTGTCAAAAATAAAACCTAACGGTCTCAACTAAATATGTAGTAGAGGCAGTCGAGTATCGAATCCACAGGGAGGAATGTAACTACAGCTATCTATTTCTAATCCTAAGGTAACAATTGGGTTTGATTAATTTTTGGTTCTAAACTACGGAGAAAAAGGAAGAGAAATAAGGCAGAGAGCAGTAAAGCAAGAAATATGAATTAACTATCAATAAGAGGGAGACATGTCGGGAACTCGGTTCACTACGGTAAATCAACAACTTAGCAGTAAATGACTCAGACGAACTAATGCGAGACGGATATTAGAAGGTCCTTTCGGTCCACTTCCCACCCTAAAATACCACTAACTTAACTTTCGTCCTCATTAGGGCAGTCTACTGTTTATAGCAGACCTATTTAATCCAATCTTTCGATCTAGGACTAATTGTAGCCAGATTAATGGGTGACATAGAAGCGTGCACTCAACTAGGTCGATAATTACAGTTATATTGCTATAGGGACAGAGTCTCTTTAATCAAATCGTCTAATTCATTCACTACATCGTTATCATTCTACCGTAGATCCCCTAATCCCAACATGAAGGGAGATTAGCTACTCATGACTATCGATAAACTAACAGCATACAAATTCCCAGCAGATGACATAACGATATGATGATAAAAAGCAATGATAATAATTAGGGCAAGAAGAATAAAAACAAAAGCATAAAAACAAGTAATAAACAACAAATGAAGGTTAATTAATATTAAAGAGGAAAAGAGAATTACAATCCGAGAAATTCCGGCGTAAAGAACGAAATCCCAGTGAAAACGATCCAACGTCGAAAGTAACAGTAATCTAATGTGTATGATAGTAAAGATGGTCTTGAGAGTGAAAAGAGATTAAAAGATAGATAAAAGGTAAAGGAAGATGACTAATAACCTAGTTAAACATAGGTTATATAGCCGAAAAAACCTAAGTGTTTTTGCGTACTTAATAAAACACGGACTAATTAAAGCCCACAGACGAGATCCTCTCGATCGAGTGGATCAGACCACTCGATCGACCAGTGTCTCAGCAGGAACTCCTCGATCGAACAGCAGGGTTCTCGATCGAGGACTTGATCAAAGGCAGATTACTCGATCGAGGAAGGAACCTCTCGATCGACCTCAGGGAGCTTCAGGGACCATTCGATCGTCCTCAAAACAGCTCGATAGACCACCTATCAACTCGATAGATCACTTGGGTCTTCAATTCAGCTCACGTCTTCACCCAAATGCTTCGTAATGCGTGCAACGACACTTCAAGTGCAGCATCTCACTCTGGGACAATCCCGTCTCCTCTAAATGCATGCAAAAAGGACGAAATGGAGCATGGTTTCGCTACTATCGCGATTATCCCTACAAAAAGGACAAAATACAACAAAGTAGCCAATTCGGGGCAAAATACTATAAAAACAGTATATAAATGCATAGAAATACGTGCTGAAATAGGCCAAAAAGACTATACATTAGGCACGTATCAAATCTCCCCAAACCAAACCTTTACTCGCCCTCGAGTAAACTCAAAACTAAACTAATGGAACGGAAATGATAACTCAGAGCTAGCTTAACTTGTCCACTTGAACCACTTTAATGCAACAGAAATCAACAGTTAAAGCTAGGCAGTCAATACGCAAACGAATTATAAGCTGTTCAGAAATAAAGCTGACCTATCGACCTTGCAAGACCAACAAAACCGGACTCTCACGTGGTCACTCTTCTCTCATGAAGCAAAGGGCAAATGTTATATGTAAAAGAGAGAAGAAAGACAGTCACTCACCTAACTGCGACCTACATAGCATGCATGCAATAAAAATGAAAGACAATTCAAGTACTAATGCACACACTCCAACCAATAATGTCCGTCACAAATTTAGAGGGTTTGCAAATAGTATGGGAATAGTGAGGTTCAGGTGAGAAAAGGCAAAACAAGTTATGGAAATGTGGAGGTAAAAGCGTCAAGCTAGTTCCTAACAGGACCATAATAAACCATCCGGATCTCAAACTGACTGAAAGATAAACACAGGTGCCCTTCACTTGGCACAAAACTCACTAAACTCAAACACAATCTCCTCAAAAAATATGGAATAAGAGTGGAGGAGTCAGACGGTCACAAAGTTCCCTTTTTTAAACACCGTCTGAGACAATAACTGAAACAACCAACCCTCTTGACGATTGTACGTCTTCAAACATCTTCTCAACTCTGACAAGAGGGGACTACATCTTACACAACTTTTCTTTCTTTTCTTTTGTTCACTGTACACGTGAATTTCATTTTTTTCATTTTTTTTTTTTTTTTTTTTTTTTCTTCTTCTTCACGTTTTTTTCTTTCTTTTTTCCAATACTCTTTTTTTTTTCACTTCCTCCTTCTTTAATTCAAACACCAACTCCAAACAGGAATTACGGACCAAACTGCAATGGAAAACGTACCACAAAAGGACAGACTAACTAGCTTGACTAGGCAGGCTTAGTTTGGAATGTAGCTAATGGGTCAAAAAGGGCAAGTTTTGGTCAATGTGGAGCTAAATGGGTGTAAGATGTAAAGAAAGGGGAATTTGCAAAACCCTCCCTGCATGTGACACCAACCGCAGACCCGAATATGTGCATTTGACGAGAAATTGAATGTCATAAATGTGCAAAATGGACGAACATGCTATGCAAGGAGTACCACTCAAAATTCCTAATGAACTGGTCGTGAATGTCACCAGTTATGGGCTCTAAAAACTCAGAATTTTTAAGTAGTTTGCCAGTTTATCAGGTCAAGTCTAAACAGTCAGCTATTATTTGAACAGAAATTCGTAGACTATGCGTATGACAAAGCTCAAAACTATCAATAAAGTGCAAGGCTCAAGTGAATTGACAAGTTAAGTGCAATTTCATCACGGGAATCTACCGTTCCGACTCAACCTAAATGCAAAAATAAACGTGAAAATTTTTTGAATTTTTAACATTTTCTAATTTTTTTGGATTTTTGATTTTTTTTGATAATAAACAACAAATGCAAACTGGAAAATTAAACGTGAATGCAAAACAAATGCAGATGCAGACTCAAAAGGATGCAATACCCTCCCCAAACCAAAACGGACAACGCCCTCGTTGTCCTCCAAAGATACACCAAATGAGAAAAATGGGGGATGGGGGTATACAACCAATAAAAATAAAAATAAAGGAGACGAAATAAAAAGAGTGAAAGGACATACAAAACACGAACTTCCCCAAACCAGTCAGAAAACTGGGGAAGTGAGTAGACCAGTAGCTACTCGTCGTCGGCACCGCTGTCTCCCAGGTACTCCGACTCAACAAAACGGTCTCCCCAAACCAGCAACAAACAAGGGGAGACTCAGTCGTCATCTCCAGGCTGATCATCCGGACCGGGTACGAACGGAGGGTCACTCGCCTCCTCTCTGGCATCTCTCGCCGCCGCCTTCTCTGCCCGTAACCGCACCTCTCGTGCTACCTCTGTCTCCTCCGCTTCCTCCTCTGAGTCAGAAGAAAGTGGAGGGTACCCGTCCGCTGGGTATCGGTAGAAGGAAGGATGTGGCCACCCCTCTGGAATCGGTCGCCGGGCTCGGATGTGGAACTCGTAGAGAGGGAATACAGCCAAAGCCATATCCCGTCTTATCTCAGTAAGGTACCTGCACAACTCCGGAGGCAAAGCATCACGACGCCCTTGGTCTGTGACCGCGGGCGCCTCTAAGGCAGGAGGGCAAACAAAATTGGCCGGGAAAACCGGGCCAGAAGGAGGGTCAAGTGGAGGTGGAGTATGAGTGGGTGCAGGCTGAGGCGTGGGTGTCGGTCCAGCCTGGGCCTGAGTCTGGGAGCTAGAAGAAGCTCCGGCCTCCCGCTTCCTCTTCTTAGTGGAAGAAGAGGGAGGGGTGAAGGTAAGGTGGTAGGTAGGTGGAGGTGGCCTCGCTCCCTCAGCAGCAGTAGGGAGCGGAGAAAGTGGCGGAAGGGTAGAGCACGGCAAGGTAACAGACGTGGAACCACATATCTTCCACGTCCTCGCACTCCCCTTCGCCTTTGGGAGCCAGGTCAATGTTCCCATGGCCTCCAGGTCAAGGAGAGCCACCCTATCAGGTGCAGTGAGTGAAGAGTCAGCGGGGTAAAGGTGGCGGGCAATCCTAGTAACTAGCCCGCCACAGACAACAGTGTTCTTGACCCGAGTCCCAATCCCGTTCCAATGCTGAGCTACCAGATAGGCAATGTTTAGAACAAACGGGGAACCGGAGTCAATGTTGAGGTACCCCGCGAGAATCGCTAGCTCAGTGTTGGTCACGTTATTGGGCTCAGGGCGCCCAAAAATGGTCTCTCCTAACAGACGTAAGTAATAACGGGGCGCGGGTAAGTGAACGTGAGCTCCCTTCCGTGAGTGGAAGGGAGTGTGAGACAGAGCAGCCCAGAGTGGCTGAAGAAGGTCTCGAGGTGGGGCAGTGAGGCCGTCACTGACTAGGCCTAAAACCTGCCCAAACTGAGCCAAAGTCCAGTGATGTGACTCGTTGCGGAGTCGAAAGTAAATACGAGAACCGGGTGGTCGGCGCGTAAAAGTCGGTGTCAAAGGAATAGGAGCTAAAGAACTCGTATGTAAGGGTACGAATGGTAGCCTCCTGCATGGTAATCAAACCCGACATACCCGTCCCGTTCAACAAACTACAGACCTCCTCGTAAATGCCTAAGGTCTCTAGGTCAGTCCGCGCAAGGAAACGGGTGGAGGAGAGGGGGCAACGAAGTAAAGCAAGTAACCGTTCCCGGTGAGCCTTGGAAGTGAAACGTACCGAAGGCATCTTCGGTAGAGGTGTGAGTGCGCTCTCCCCTGTAGCAACAGCCTCAGACGGGCTGGAAGTGAGGGCTAGCTGGCTAGCCTGCTGGTGTGGCCTCGGTGGCACCATGCCAGGCTGCGGAAAACGGGGTCTGAAGCCGCAAGCCAGCAAAGAGAAAGGCCTGGGAGTGATGGCTGGTGAAGCCTGAACCGAGCTCCCGGCTGAGCTGGGTGCGCCGTAGACCGTCCCTGCAGCTGAGACAAGTAGAACCGGTGCTGCAGTAGTAACCAAGGCAGAGCTAGTGGCAACAGCAGGGGCCACTTGCTCGCTCACAGAAGAGCTGGAGGACGTGCTAGTAGAAGACAGGGAACTCGCGTCCATCCTGCAAAGTGTCAAGGGCATGAATAAGAGACAATGCTGCTGACCGTGGTTAAAATGAAGCGTTAACCAGCATGTGACAGCAAATGAAAAGCCCTATTAGTCGGGAAAACCGACTTCCAGCATACAAAACCGACAATTCCTCAAAAATTTTCGAAAAAAACAGCGTGTGAGTGGTGAATAAATGATGAAGTAGTGACTGCCAAGGGGCTAAAATAGCATGGAACCAGAAAGGGGGTATGTGTAACTCTGGGCAGTCGAAAATAACCTACTCACAGCGCGAGATTCCTAATAATGTACATCATATAAAGGCGATAGGGGACGGGAAAACAGATAACAGCAGCAAAAGGTAGTCAAGAACTGCAGTTAAGCATAGCATGGCAGTTTAAAACCGTCAGACAGTCGATGAAGTCGACTTACAGGAGCCCTAGTCGCGGAAATCGCGCTAAAATCGAAATTAACTTGCAAAAACAGTGAGGAATTGCGCAAATATCATCATCAAACTAATTAAGGGCAAATAAACACAATTTAATCGAATAAATTCGATTATACATGGAATTTTCGAACCCTAAATCAAATTACCTCATAAAGATTCGAAATAATTGAAGATAAAATGCAAAGAGGTCGAATGGATACTTACTTGATGATGATTGGCCTACAAATTAGCAATTAAACTCCGAACAACACGCAACAAAGGCGGATTTTCAATTGGAAAACCGCAAACCCTAATCCCCTTTGAAAACCGTAAAAACGAGCACAAAAGAGGGGGAAATTAAGGGGTTATGGAAGATTAATTAGCTAGCAAGAGAATGTAGGTGTTTGATTTGATAAATTTGGGCAAGAAATTGGGGATTTGGGGAAAAGGAAATCGCAATAAGGGGGGGTTTAGACGGAAATTGTAAATGAAATGAAATGAAATTAGGGAATTAAAGAGTTGAAGATAGAAAACTCCCTCGGTCCCTGTTCAATCCACTCGATCGAGTGATTTTGAGTCCCTCGATCGAGGACTTGTTGATGTCCCCTTACTCGATCGAGTAAGCAACCTCTCGATCGAGCTGTTTTGTTGTGGCCTTATCGATCGAGTAACCAGATAGCTCGATCGACCCAATTACCATTCGATCGAGTACAAAAAGTACTCGATCGAGGACTTCTTCTCGTTGACTCTTGGATTTCCGTCTTTATTCCCTCGAAATGCGCGATATTTCCCCAAACCTGCATAAAACATATCCAAACGCATCCCAAAAATACCAAAAATGCAGCAACACAGTCTATAGTCTTATTCTACGCTAAAAAGAATGTCTAATCTAATTGTCCTAATAAAAACGTAAATAAAGAAATTCAAAAGTAATTCAAACCAAAAATCTATTACAATTTGTTACACGGGGCATTTCCCCGTTTAATTCCCATCAGCTGTCGGTAGCCCCTTCGTGGGCTTCTGACTGGAGGACGTCACTTCAGCGATACTGACCGTCCTCTTTGACTTCCATGAACTTGAATTTCTGAGAGGAGGAGGAATATAATTCCAATCTACGTGGTGCGAACTGTCTTTGTTCTCGCCCTGCGTCAGCTTCCTTAGCCTTCTTGGCTCCAGTTTGATTGACAATGGTTCCACCCTGTCCTTTGATTGCTCCTTTCTTGCCTTCATCTGTAGCTGCAGTAAGGACAACAGACGAATTTTCCTCCTTGTTGCTCTCAATCTGAGGCGGAGGGTTAGCAATAATAGCAATATTCTCCAAATTTTCATCTGGAGTGTCAATAATAGGGTCAACGAGAAGAGAGGGCATTGCAAGGCCGAGCTTGCATTGGGAGCCCTCCGAATTGGGACCGACGAAAAGTCGGCTCCTCATCCCCTACCTGGAAGGTCAAAGTCTTCCCCGACATCTATCACTTGCACGGGCAAAGGACAAAAATGGTCTCCCTAAAATGATAGGGGTGTGCACATCTTCGGGGATATCTAGGACGACAAAGTCAACGGGAATAAAGAACTTCCCGATCCTAACAGTCGTCCTCTGCTACTCTAGTGGCCGTGATAAACTACGGTCGGCCATCCGGACATCATATTGGTGCAACTCAGCTTTGTCACACCAAGTCTCTTAGCTAGAGACAGAGGTAGTACACTTATGCTAGCGCCTAAATCGCATAGCGCATTATCAATCAAACTCATACCTATGTGACAGGATCGAAAAACTACCCTGGTCGATTGCTTAAGAGGTAGCTTATTTTGAGACAGGGTGACCCCATCTCGATCAAAGCGACAGTCTCATTATCATTAATGGTCCTCTTACGTGCTAAAATATCTTTCATAAATCGTAAATAAGAGGGTACCTTCATAAGCAATTCAGATGAACGGCACGGAAACTTCCAAACTCTTCAAAAGCTCAACAAATTTGCTTGAACTGTTGATTAATCTTGGTATTCTCGCGCCGCCTCGGAAAGGGAACGATTGGAATCTCGAGTCCCTTATTTCGCGCCTCCAATGTGTCTTCCGGAGCAAGTTCGGTGTCCTTTGGGCGCTTCTTACCTCTCGAACGAGGCCTTTCTGGTAATTCATCGCTTAAACGAGCACTAGCAGGCTCTCGAATAAGCTTCCCATCATTCATATCACTCGATCGAGCAGTGTGTTCACTCGATCGATCTCCTTCTTCAGCAACTATGGTCGATCGAGCAACATCCCCACTCGATCGACCAACCTCGTCTTCCTTTCCATTCGATCGAGCACTGTGCTTATTCGATCGACCAGCTTCCTTACCAATTCCACTCGATCGAACTGTTTCAGCACCAGACTTCAGTCGATCGAGTAATTCCTGTGTCGTAGGTCCTTTTCTCTGAACAGAACACTGTTCATCATCGATGTGACTTCCCCGAGCTGATTTCTTCATTTCTGGTCCTTCGTAAGAGAGACCGCTTCTCAACTCTATCAAATGTACCGTCTCATTTGGGTTCTTGTCATTTTGAGTCGGTAAATGACCGGGCTTCCTGGAGGATTGATTCTCAGCTAATTGCGCAACTTGAGTTTCAAGTGCCTTGAATGCCGTGTCCTTCTGTTGTAATTGCTTTGCAATGGACTGCATCATGGTCTTTAGCTCACTTATCTCACTCACCCCACTAGATGACGAAGCACCTTGGTTAGGAGGGTTGAAAGACGGAGGCTTCTGATAGCCTTGCTGCTTCTGATGTGGCGGAATATAAGGCTGCTGCTGCTGGTTCGGGGGAGCGGTGGGGTTAAGCACATTGTTCTGATTACTCCACCTCAAATTGGGGTGGATATTCGGCTCGTAATGAGTGTTGTTTTGCCTGTAGTGTTGAAAGGCAGCACATTGCTCATAAGGACTAGGACAATAATCAGCGACATGTCCATCTACCCCACATCTCGTGCAGACGAAAGGACCGTCTGTCATAGCATTAACCTGGTACATCCCTGGCTTGAAAGCTCCCCCAAGTTCATACTTATCGAACCTAGCAGTAAGGGCTTCTAATGCGGTCACTGAAGAGGATTCAGCGGCTCTCCGTTGGTTTCCTCTTGAATTCCCGTATTCAGCCCTGTGAGTGGCTAAATCATCTATGATTTTCCAGCCTTTCGTCGGCCCCAAGTTGTCGGAAAATCGACCGTTGGCTGCCGCATCTAGTATTGCTCTCTGATCATCATATAAACCATTGTAAAAATGGTTACACAGACTCCATTTCTCGAAACCGTGGTGCGGTATGGTTCGCACTAGTTTCTTAAAACGAAGCCACGCCTCATGGAAATTTTCGTCGGGCCCTTGCTTGAAACTGGTTATCTGAGCTCTGATGGCTATGGTTCTCGAAGCAGAGAAATACTTCTTATAAAACGCCGATGCTAGCGAATTCAATCTGTTATGCCGTGAATGACCTTGTCCAAATCCTGTACCACTCCCTTGCAGCATCGCGGAGTGAGAAGATGAACATAGTTTCTTTGATCGATCGATCACCGTCACACCGGTGGGAGGAGGTATGGAGCGACGATGATCGATGAAGGTCTCCATATCTTGAGCCGCATCTTCCTTAGCGCTCCCCGAACTGATTTTTCTCTACCATGCTTGATGTAAGAGGGCTTCGGTTCGAACTTTCTCGGCATCTCCGGCAGTTCGAACCCCTTATAAAGGTTGTCGGTACCGTGGGCTCGGAGTGACTAGCGATGGATGCTTCCTCAGCCATTTCGGGAAATTCTGGGAAAGTGATAGACTCAAGTGAATAGTCGGAAACTGGAGAAGACGGCGGGTTGTCTTCGAAAAGCTCGTTCTCGTAAAAATTGCCGCGAGAACTGGGCTCTTCCTGTTGCTCTCGAAATAGTCTCCTCTTTGCGCGACAGGATCTCTCAATCTCGGGATCAAAAGGTAGCAGTGGACCACCTTGCGACCTGCGCATAAGACGAAACTACAGACAAGATATGAGAATAGTCTAAGGAACGATGTTCCTTAAACTAAAAAGGAGAATTAAAAATAAAACAGCTAGTAATTGGAACAATTGCCTCCCAAAAACAACGTGCGCCAAAATTTGACACGTCTGTCGCGTACTGTCAAAAATAAAACCTAACGGTCTCAACTAAATATGTAGTAGAGGCGATGAGTATCGAATCCACAGGGAGGAATGTAACTACAGCTATCTATTTCTAATCCTAAGGTAACAATTGGGTTTGATTAATTTTTGGTTCTAAACTACGGAGAAAAAGGAAGAGAAATAAGGCAGAGAGCAGTAAAGCAAGAAATATGAATTAACTATCAATAAGAGGGAGACATGTCGGGAACTCGGTTCACTACGGTAAATCAACAACTTAGCGAGAAATGACTCGGACGAACTAATGCGAGACGGATATTAGAAGGTCCTTTCGGTCCACTTCCCACCCTAAAATACCACTAACTTAACTTTCGTCCTCATTAGGGCGTCTCGTTTATAGCAGGCCTATTTAATCCAATCTTTCGATCCAGGACTAATTGTAGCCAGATTAATGGGTGACATAGAAGCGTGCACTCAACTAGGTCGATAATTACAGTTATATTGCTATAGGGACAGAGTCTCTTTAATCAAATCGTCTAATTCATTCACTACATCGTTATCATTCTACCGTAGATCCCCTAATCCCAACATGAAGGGAGATTAGCTACTCATGACTATCGATAAACTAACAAAGATACAAATTCCCAAAGAGATGACATAACGATATGATGATAAAAAGCAATGATAATAATTAGGGCAAGAAGAATAAAAACAAAAGCATAAAAACAAGTAATAAACAACAAATGAAGGTTAATTAATATTAAAGAGGAAAAGAGAATTACAATCCGAGAAATTCCGGCGTAAAGAACGAAATCCCGGTGAAAACGATCCAACGTCGAAAGTAACAAAGAATCTAATGTGTATGATAGTAAAGATGGTCTTGAGAGTGAAAAGAGATTAAAAGATAGATAAAAGGTAAAGGAAGATGACTAATAACCTAGTTAAACATAGGTTATATAGCCGAAAAAACCTAAGTGTTTTTGCGTACTTAATAAAACACGGACTAATTAAAGCCCACGACGAGATCCTCTCGATCGAGTGGATCGACCACTCGATCGACCGGTGTCTCGCGAGAACTCCTCGATCGAACAAACGGGTTCTCGATCGAGGACTTGATCAAAGGCAGATTACTCGATCGAGGAAGGAACCTCTCGATCGACCTCAGGGAGCTTCAGGGACCATTCGATCGTCCTCAAAACAGCTCGATAGACCACCTATCAACTCGATAGATCACTTGGGTCTTCAATTCAGCTCACGTCTTCACCCAAATGCTTCGTAATGCGTGCAACGACACTTCAAGTGCAGCATCTCACTCTGGGACAATCCCGTCTCCTCTAAATGCATGCAAAAAGGACGAAATGGAGCATGGTTTCGCTACTATCGCGATTATCCCTACAAAAAGGACAAAATACAACAAAGTAGCCAATTCGGGGCAAAATACTATAAAAACAGTATATAAATGCATAGAAATACGTGCTGAAATAGGCCAAAAAGACTATACATTAGGCACGTATCAAATAACTTCCCTAATCATTAGTAGAGGCCGCTATCGAGGCGGGCGGGATTAGGTGTTCAAATAAAGAGCTTCTAATATGTACGCTCACCCCTTACTCAAGATCTCTGTGAACACTCGTGTTAATTAGCATCGCAAGAGTCATTCCAGACATAGAATACTAAGGGTAACGAATTTCTTGGTGTTCATGTCACTACTTTGTGTCTTGACATGGCATGAAGTATTCGAATGGTTCCAATTTTCCATAAAAATTGGTGGCGACTCCACAAATGCAGGCTTGTCAAACCTTTCATCGGTTTCAATCCCTTACAAATCGGTAACGGCCCATGACGTGCTTTGGCTCGAGCCGGAGTTCCGTGGGAGAAGTGTCGCCGCCTCGAAACTAACGCGCGGGTGTGCGCTACGCGGGTGCGCGATGCGCGGGTGGTTGTGTCCACATAACCGTTTTTGAAGATTCGGCCGAGTAGTGGGTACTCGATCGACTATCCTAGCATTCGACCGAGTAAGGGTTTTTGTGATTATGGCAGTAGCTACTGGAACATGACCACTCGGCCTTGCAGAGTCAGTACTCGATCGAGTAGGGAGTACTCGACCGAGTACCCGATGTACTCGACCGAGCATGGTTTATGTGATATTTTGGTCAGTTACTAGATTCTGAGCACTCGGCCGAGTGGCTTGTACTCGACCGAGCACCTTTCTGTACTCGACCGAGTACCTATTTGGCGGACTTGATTTTTATTTTGAGCCGTTGGCTATGTGCTTACATTTGTCTGGGTTCTTGAAGCTCAACATGCCACCAAAGAGGTCTACAGCGTACATCAAGGCCTCTGAGATAAGCGTAGATGACATTTCTAGAATGATCGAGCAACAAGAGGCACGCACTCACTGAGGCCCTAAGGAATGTAGGGAAGGGAATGGAAGTATTTGTTGATGCATCCCGAATGGGCACCACTATTTCCCGATTCAACCCTACCACCTATGAGGGCACATGCGAGCCCAAATTGCTCGACAACTGGCACCGGGAGATGGAAAGTGTTTTGGAAGTTGTTAACTGTCCGGATGACATGAAAGTGGAACAGGCTGTGTTTTATCTGAGAGTAGAATCTGGGGTGTGGTGGCACCGTGAAAAGGAGGCTGCACGTGAGTATTACAAGAGCATAGGTGAACTCGCAATTCCTTGGGCGGAGTTCAAGAAGGAATTGAGGAATCACTTCATTCCGGAGCATATCCGTAGCAAGTTGAGGGCCGAGTTTGACACTTTTGATATGACTGATAGTGTGACCTTGGCTGAGTACTATCACAATTTCAATGAGCTGTCGCACAATACAGAGGACATTGAGCTGAGTCAACTGAGTCTGGCTCTCCGTTTCGAGATGGGGTTATCGCGGAAGATTATGGAGAAGCTATGTGCTGGGGTGATCTCTGACTTAAAGGAGGTTTACGAGAGAGAGCGGGACATTCTGAGAGGTTGGTTGACATGCCCAAGGAGGCCAAAGAAAAGGAAAGTGAGAAAAGAAAGGCTGAGAGTGAAGGTGGTAACCAGTCAAGCTTCAAGCGTGGTAACCACAACCAGGCTAGAGCTTATTCTGGTGGGTCTGGCTTTAATGGGGGATCTCAATTTGGGGGAAGAGGTGGTCGGAGTATGAGTGATAACTCTAACTTACACTGCTTCAACTGTGGCGGGATAGGCCACAAGAGATTTGATTGTAAGAGTGCTAGGGGAGGAGGCTTCCAGCGATCATATCAGGGGAATTATTGATAGGCTATCGCACACCTATGCAAAAATAAATACCCTAGACACAAATAAATGTAGTACGTATGGGTCGAATCCACAGAGAGACGGTAGTTGTTAATTAGTTGTTATGGAGTGAATTTTATCTTGAGTCAATTATCGTATGATTGGTTGGTTGGATAATGGAAGAAAACAATAATGATAAAGAAATAGTCTAGGGAGGTCGGGTTACAGATGCAAATTATGTAAATGCTCAAATTAAACATAGGAGTTGATAAATCGTTAATTGTTTAGGCTTAGAGACACCCATCTCTCGATATTAGTGTCAACCATAGTCCAGGTCCTAGAGAAACTCTCGTTTATGACTAGATCATCCTACTACACATGCTTAGTCTAATCTGATTCCGTGCCTCTCGACTTATAGAATGAATTAACAAACTTAATCAATGATTATGATCATTAAACAAAGATTAATCGTGACAATACAAACATGTGATAGAAACAATGAAATAATATTATAACATCCTAGTTTAACAATTGCAAGAACTACTTATGCATGGTTTCCCTTATTCCCTAGACAATTGAATTACTTATGCATAATGAAAACTATTCTAATGACATATGAAATGGTAAAGATAAACATACTAACTAGTGCTGTAAATGGAAAATGATTAACAAAACAATATTGGAAATAAGATTACCTTAACAATTGGGAATGGACTTGGAAATGAAGAAAAAGATAGAACAAATGGAAATAACTTGAAATGTAAATTGTATATAACTTGAATAAAATTATTTATAACATAATGGAAATGCTAAAGGAAAATCTAATCTAACCTAAACTAAGAACTGAAATGAGAGAATGAAAGTGGTGTAGAAGGGTGTGTCTTAGGTCCCGGATCAACACCCTTTATATAGGGGTGAAGGGAGTAACGTAAACATCATAAAAAGAGGTAACCCCGATCGGGCCACCCCACCCCGGTCGGGGTCGTGGGTTTTTATGATTTTGCCTTAATTCCGTCTTAACTCCTTGCTTTATGGTGATGCGGAATCCTATGCTACTATGTTTAAGAGTTCGTCTAAGGCATCTTAGGCATCCTTTGGCATCCAATGCATGCATATGGCTTGGGCTTTTCACTTAGACTTCATTTCTTTACATATCCACCAACCAAGAATGGTTTCCTTTTTTCTCGGGTTTTCCAATTTCTTCCCAAAATGCCCCTATACTTCCCGGAACTCCTTTACATGATCAAGACTTGCTCTCATTACCCTCGTGAACTCTTGTACTTGCTACTTTGCCGGGAAAAAGCTACTAAAAGCTTAATTTCCTACAAAACACAATGAAAAACAAGCAAACACAACTAGAACACGGAATTAGCTCACAAACACTAACATTAGTGCAAATGACATGTAAAATAGAGCTAAAATAGGGGGTTAAAATTTATATAAAATGGACCTATCAATTATTCGCAGGCTTCGAGTCAGAGTATGGTGAGTAACAGGCCAGCTGGGTCATGGAATAGTCAGGGTGGACAGAGAAACAACTATGGCGGCTATAACGACAACAATGGTGGATCTTATCAGCGCCCGAACAACATTGTGAACCAGAATTTGGCGGCCAAACCTACTACATCGGCGAATACGATGCAAGGGGGAGGTCAAAAGAGTAGCGGTAAACTGTTTATGATGGGTAAACAGGCGACTAAGGATGATGCGCAAGTCATCACTCGTACTTTTATTGTTAATCATAAACCAGATTTCGTTTTGTTTGATTCAGGGGCAACCCATTCGTTTGTGTCTAGAGGTCATGCTTTAACAATGGGTTTCGGGGAGTTTGAGTTGGTAAAAGATAATGTGTTTATACCATCGAGGGAGTCGGTGTCATGTCATAAGTTGTACAAAGAGGTGTCTCTGGTGGTTGGGCAAGTAGACTTACCAGTTAACTTACTTGAGTTCCCTATGGATGGGTTTGAGGTTATATTTGGGATGGACCGGTTAGGTAAGTATGAGGCTAAGATAAACTGACGTTAGAAAAAGGTGTCTTTGAAGGGTCTCAAGGGAATTAAAGTGTCATATCGGTGGTTTGTGGTGAAACCTAAGGTCAAGATGATTGTAGCTATGACTTTAAAGTCATGTTTGAGGAAGGGATATCTGATGATCCTTTGCCATGTAAGGGATACTCACGTGGAGGAGCCATCAGCAACACAGATACCGGTTGTGGGTGAGTTTGACGATGTCTTTTCGGAGGAGATATAAAGGTTACCTCTTAAGAGGGACATTGAATTCAGTGTAGAGCTTAAACCAGGGACGTGACCTATATCTAAGGCTCCATATCGTATGGGACCAAATGAGCGGGAAGAGTTGAAGAAACAGCTGAACGAGTTGTTGGATATGGGATACATTCGACCTAGTGTATCACCTTGGGGTGCGCCAGTTTTGTTAGTAAAAAAGAAGGATAGTAGTATGAGGATTGCGGATGAATATATTTCTAAGACAACTTTTCGGTCGCGGTATGGTCATTATGAGTATGTGGTGATGCCTTTTGAGTTGACAAATGCGCCAGCGGTGTTTATGGATCTTATGAACCTGATCTTCAGTCCGTTTCTGGATAGATTCGTGGTGGTTTTCATTAATGATATCCTAGTCTATTACAAGACTAAGGAAGAGCATGAGGAGTATTTAAGGTTGGGTTTGCAAACATTGCGCAATAACCAATTATATGCCAAGTTGTCCAAATGTGAGTTCTGGTTGGAGAAGGTGGCCTTTCTGGGCCATGTGATTTCAAAGGATGGTGTAGCTGTGGATTCTACTAAGATCAAGGCAGTGTCAAACTGGGAAGGACCGAAGAATGTTGCTGAAATTCGGTGTTTCTTGGGTTTGGCTGGATATTACAGGAGGTTCGTGAAAGATTTTTCCAAGATTGATAGGCTTATGATAACATTTATGAGGAAAGAGACCAGATTTCGATGCGACGAGAGTTGTGAGACGGCATTCTAAACCTTAAAAGAACGTTTGACTACAGCTCATGTCCTAGCTTTGCCAGAGGGAAGTGAGAACTTCGAAGTTTATACTGATGCTTCGAAGAATGGATTGGGGTGTGTCTTGATGCCGAATGGGAAAGTCATTGCCTATGCTTCGAGGCAATTGAAGCCGTATGAAGAGAACTATCATATCCATGATTTGGAGTTGGGTGCAATTTTATTTTCTCTGAAGATTTGGAGGCACTATCTATACGGGACGACCTTTAAGGTGTTTTCAGATCATAAGAGTTTGAAGTACATCTACACTTAGAAGGAGCTGAATATGCATCAGAGGAGATGGATGAAGCTGATTGGTGACTATGATATGTAGATTATCTACCATGAGGGGAACGGTAATGTAGTTGCAGATGCCTTTAGTAGGAAGAGTGTGCATTCGTTATGCACTGCCATGTCATTGAGGAAATTGAAAGATGAAATGACTAAGATGGGGATCCATATGATTCGAAAGGGAGATGTCATTAAGGATTTGACTATAGAACCCGAACATTATGATGACATCAAATAGAAACAGATTCTTGATCCCAAGATTCAGGAGTGGAAATTGGAGTAGAGAAGGGTAATGTTTCGAGATTTTCGATCCATACAGATAGGAGTGTCCGATTCGATGGGAGGTGGTGTGTACCTAATGATACCGAATTGAAGAAACTGATTATGACGGAGGCTCATTGCACTCCCTATTCGGTACATCCGTGAGGTGACATGCTCTATAAGGACTTGAAAAAGACATTTTGGTGGCCCGGAATGAAGAAAGAGGCAGCTGAGTTCGTCGCTAGATGTTTGACTTACCCGAGAGTTAAAGGGGAGCAGCGGAGACCGCAAGGTAAGATTCGATCACTTAAGGTACCTGAGTGGAAATGGGAGTCGATTTCTATGGACTTTATTGTGGGATTACCAAGAACTCAGCAAGGTAATAATGTGATCTGTGTGATTGTTGATCGTCTGACAAAGTCAGCTCATTTTATTCCAATGAAAGATACTTGGAGTAAGATTCAGCTCACTAATGGATACAAGAAGAATGTGGTAAGACTGCATGGGGTACCAAAGGATATTGTATCTGATAGAGATACGAGGTTTATATCGCGGTTTTGGCAAGAGTTACAGGATCTGATGGGAACTACTTTAAAGATGAGTATGGCATTCCATCCTGCGACAGATGGTCAAACTGAGAGGACCATAAAAACCTTAGAAGACATGTTACAAGCTTGAGTGATGGAGTTTGGTGGAAGTTGGGAAGATCGACTCGACTTGATTGAGTTTTCATATAACAAAAGCTATCACACGAGTATTGGGATGGTACCATTCGAGGCACTATATGGGAGAAAATGCAGAAGTCCATCTTGTTGGGATGATAGCGCAGAAGTTATGGTGTTAGGACCATAGATGGTACAAGATATGATTGAACAAGTACATTTGATTCGACAAAATATGAAGGCGACTCAGGATCGGCAAAAGAGTTATACGGATCTACATCCAAGTGGGCGACAAAGTTCTTTTGAAAGTGTCACCTATGCGTGGCATTATGAGGTTTTGCAAATGAGGGAAGTTGAGCCAGAAATTCATAGGGTCATATGAGATTTTGGATCGGATAGGTGAAGTGGCTTATCGGCTAGCATTGCCACCAACTCTTGATTGGGTGCATCATGCGTTCCATGTGTCATAACTTCAAAAGTATGTGAGTGATCCATCTCATGTGCTTGAGGTGGAGAATATTGAGCTCGATGAAGCGCTTACTTATGTTGAAGTGCCAAAGAAAATATTGGATCGTAAGGTGCGCAAGATAAGAAACGGTGAAACCATCTTGGTTAAGGTGTTATGGTCTAACCATAATGTTGAAGAAGCTACATGGGAGCCGGAGGAAGCAATGAGGGAGCGTTATCCACATGTTTTTAGTCAGGTATGCTTAGTTACGAGGACGTAACCTTATTCTTTTAAGGGGGTAGGAAAGGATCGCGCGTGTTTTTGGGATAATAGAAGTCAGTTTTAGTAGTACCTTTGTGTTATATTTTGTCTTTTGGTTATAATTTGGGTACTAGTTGGTGTTGGTTAGTGTTGTGTCGGTTGTGTTTATGTTTTTTATCAGGTATGAGTTTGAACTTCGGAGACGAAGTTATTTTTAAGGAGGGAAGACTATAATATTACACTTTTCTGGTCCTTGGGTACTCGGTCAAGTGGGTCAGACTCGATAGAGTAGGTGTCTTAAACGTTTTAGGCAGGCTACTGCCTTAGGTGTACTCAGCCGAGTTAGGTGACACTCGGTCGAGTACCTCAAGTACTTAATCGATTGTCCGGTCTGGAGACGTTTTATTCGCGGTTTGGTTAAGATGATTAAGGGGTTATAAAATCATATTATCAGTTCATAATCGTCATTTTACAAACCTAAACATTTCTAAACATCTCCTTAAGCATCTTAATCATCTCGTAAGCAAGTGTGGGTGGATTGTGGAGCGTTTGGAGTCCGTAAGGCCGTGCCTATCGTGTCGTATGTCTTTATCGTCCTTAATCGAGTTGTATTGTTGTTGTTAAGGGATAGTTAAACCCTAATCTGGGCGATTAGGGGAAATGGTTATTTTGGGGATAGATCTTGATATTAGTATTGTTTGTGTATATTTATTAGGTGACGACTTCGTTGAGGAGCAATTCTAATTGATTATTGTTTGGTTGTCGGATTTGCTAGTCATGTAGGGTTTCCCTACTCAGTTCTTCTATATGATTGATTATAAGTTGTTGTGGCATTGTGTGATTATCATTGGTGTGAATTATTGTGGTATTATTGACATTGATAGTATTGATTGTGAAGCTATTGTCGGGAGATGGTCTTCACCCCCATGTTCGCTCCTTGTGGCTCCTGTCACGAGGGGGATGTGCACATCAATGATCTGGGTTCGCTCGTTGCGATGAGCGGAGCTTAGGTGGCAAGGCTGCGGTCTACCACTGGCGGTGTGGGCGCCTGTTGCGATGGGTGACCTGGCAGATCTGGGCTGTGGTTCAAACATTCGTATTCGAAAGACGGAGATTGTTTATTCCAGGATTTTACCTAATAGGTAGACAAAACTGTACTTGGGCTGTTGAACATGGTAAATGATACGAATATAATTTAACCTTCTTAAGTCTTTGAAGTGTCTCATAGGGTATAGTCGTATATGATCTTAGGAGTCATAGACCCAATAGGTTATAATGACACAAGTAAAAAGTTGCCTGCAAAATTAAAATTGCAGGTATGCATGTATTTTTTTTTTTTAAATCTTGCAGGTATGTATATGTTTGCGATCATATGGAGATGCTATTAGGAACTCCCATACAAGTGACACCGGGCGGGGACACCGGCTTCAACAACTCATAAGGCACAACACCAGCTCCATTCCTGTTCTTCAACTTCTCATTATTGTTCCTCTCATCAATAATCCCCTCTAACTCCTTTAGTCTCCCACTAAATTTCTCAAAAGCCGCCTTAATCGCGCCTTCTTCTTCAAATGCTGGTTCCATGTTCTCCCCTATATACTCCTCATCAGGAGAATGAGTCGAAAGCACATCCAATATCGTCATAACCCGTGTTGCTTGTATTTGAGAAGGAAAACATTTAAGGAGTACTGCCTCTGGTTTTTCAGAGAACAATTTCCATTCTTCATCAGTGGGATCTTCTGTAGGCATATTTGTTCTAGTTAAGGTTGGTCTGTTAGGGAAATACCCTCCGAAACCATATTGTCCGAAATTAACTGCGGCATGATGGCCCGAAGTCACCCAAATCATGGTCGTAATGATATGAATAAGGTCCTGTGTGGTCTTGAGATTAGGCCACCATGGTTCGTCCTTCTTGTCGCCATGACCTACCGTTCTTATCTCCGTCCACCATGCTTGAAGCTCGTTGTCGGATTCGACTAGGCTTGATTTAGGGTAGTAGTGATTGACATAATCTGTCACCCATTGCTTAAGGATGTCCCATAGGACTAGCCCATCATTCGCGAATGGATAGTCCTCTATGTGTAGTTTTAGTCCATGTGGAGCTGTTGGATCTTCGACCGCCATTCCTCTACTCCCATGACACAAATTTGGTAAGTTAGTGTCTCTTGGTACAAATAATGAGTTTCAAAAGTTAGGACGGAGACAAGAAAGACAATTTACCTGCTAATAAGGTCAGCTGGCAAAGCTTCATGATCAAATCTCCACTCGGAACCATAGATCACAGAACTCAGCTCAAGCGCGTACTTCCCAAATGAAAAGGAGCTCTCAATGATACCACCTGCATTAACCAATGCTTCTCGAGCAAGCGCATTGATTTCCATAGTGTACCGAAAGTGAGGATGCAACAGCCTATAGATTGGATGCATTGCACTCAATTGTCTATTTGTTGCAATTATGTATGGTTCTGTGCAGCAATGAGTTCTTAGCCTGCAATAATGCATATGTTCAGCCTATTTGTTGCAAGTTTCCCAGTATAGAAAGGTAAACAAATAACCGGGATGAAGGCAGTATTATTAATTATACCAGTGAGAGACAAGTTGATGGTATCCGGCATCATGGGCAAGGACATGAGCTTTAGCAAGCCTCCAAAGCCAGCATGACGTGGCGTCCCAATTGGGAGTAAAAACTTGCTTCCATTGCGGTTTTCCCTCGCTTGGTGGTCGTGTTAGCTCGATGGCTAGAGGTCGTAGAGTTTGATCTTCGCTAAGGATGAACAAGGTACGCGACCCATACAAAGTTGTGCCTTTAAGCTCCCTCACTTTGTTTACATAAGGTAAAAATGCATCATGGTAGTCTAGCATAAACAACTTCTTTTGTTTCAATGCCTGCACGTAATGAAAATGTAAATTTGGCTCAGAAATCAAATAATATACTCCCTCTGGCTCGACAGATTCTTTACGCTTTTATTCATTTGTAAGGAATATTTTAATAAAATGTAAAGAATCTGTTGAGTCGGAGTAGTAATCAATATGAGTTGGTTGTATATGATTGATTTAACCTCATCCATCGTCATGTAACCTAAGATGGCCTTCTCTACCAACTCCGTTGTAATAGCGGATTCTTGGGGACCGTAAATGTTCGCATCCAATTTACTCCTCAGAGGCCATTCCTGCAAAACTAGTCTTGGTTATACCTAGATGTTCATTATTAAGAACATAATTTGTGTCGACCGCGATTTCAAATTCTAGTGTGCAAAGTTGTACATATCATGCCATCATACCGTGACTAACTTGATGCTATACGGATTTAGACCAGCAAGCGTTTGACGCGAAAACTCCTCGTCACTAAACCAGGAGAATCTATTCCCTGAAAAATAACGAATCGAAACAAGTTAGTAGTTTTATTCAGTTGGGTTCAATTCAGCTCAACTTCATTCATTAGTTCATTTCAAATCATGCGGTTTAACTTTTTTCAGCCGAAAAAAAAAAGGTCCTTAGCCTGACATGTTAAAATTCTCATA
Organism: Silene latifolia; assembly: GCF_048544455.1. NCBI lineage: Eukaryota > Viridiplantae > Streptophyta > Magnoliopsida > Caryophyllales > Caryophyllaceae > Silene > Silene latifolia. The sequence goes on along the minus strand of NC_133533.1, from coordinate 25,916,102 downwards.
AGGTAGTTGCATTATTTATGGATGACATAGGATAAGAATCTTACGATCAAAGATAGCGGGAGGCTCGAATCGAAGAACATGCTCTTCAATGTCATGGATGGCTTTGACAAGTCTAGGCAAAACAGAAGTGAGAAGGCCATGTTGTTTGAGAGCAGGTAGGCTAATTCCTTGATTGTAAAGCGAATCGACAGCGGTGAAATGTGGAAAGCCAAGCTGAGGATCAAGAATGAAAGTCTCGAGTGATGGTATGACAGCATGTAGGGCGGAGTAAACCGTCTTGGCTGAAAATGTTGTCCCCTTAATTTCCGAAAATTGTTCGTCTCTTGGTACATACACGGAAACACTCCTTGTTTCTGACCGAGGATCTGTGATAATTGATATTACAAGTAGTAGCGAACTTAATATTGGTGAATCATGTATAATTATACTCCTTCGTCGATCATAGTTTACGCTTGTTTTATTTCCTCCTCACTAAATACAAAGAATGAAACCATTCACTGAGACGGATAGAATATATAAAAGCAAAAGTATGTAATATGGTATATATGGTACCTGCGGTTGAAGGACGACGGCCAGTTCTACAACGTCTGGGATAAGGAAGGTCCGGACCACCCAAGACGGGTCTAGCCAAGTCAGCATCTTTGTCCGGTTCTCCGAGGTCATTGTAAGTGTCATAGTCATATACTCTTTCAAAGGACTTGCGTTCTCCTTCCCCATCACCTCTCATATTCTTCAGTTCGTTGTCCCTCATTCTTTTTAATCCGCTTGGAGTTTGTGACGGTAAGTATGACTGGTGCATCATACATGGACCACATGTATAATTAAACAACGTTATAATTTTCATATAAAGTCGATCTCGGCCGGGGTTCCAACTATCAGTTTAAGCAAGCTTTTGGTTGAGATGACATTTTTACATGGTATCAGAGTCATGTGACTAAAAGGCTACAGCCCACAAGTTCAAATCTTACCGCCCTCCCATTTCATTTTAAAGTAGAATATTAAGCACTATGTACGACTGTACGAGGAAGCCTAATAATAAAAGAGAAAAGGAAGTTAACCTTATTGGGGAAGAAGATCCTCATATGAGGGAATTGAGATTTGGGGTGCACCCAAGAATTACAAGTAAAACGGAGAGGACCAAGGATGAAGCCATGGATGAGTATTTGGGTGACGTACATCTCTTTGTGATGTTCATTTTCGATAACCACTGCGCCCACCTCTCCAAAGTATGCCGGTACCTCAAATTCCGCCTCATATTTCACCACGCCCTCCTCGTTCTTCGTCCGATGTGCATATGCTTTTATTGTTGCCTTCTCCTTTCCCACCTCTTCCCATTATTATGTCCGCACACATGTAATCACGTTAGATGAATTCGCCTCATACAAGACTTATTATCTATCAAGTTTAAATATATAGTTATGCATGGGATTAATTAAGTCACATTCATGAAGAGTATGGTGAGTTCTTAGCCTACGTTCTTTTATTTTTCGTTTTAGTCAAGATGGAGCCTACTTTATATTATAAATAAAAATGAGATAGCGTCATTAGATAATAGTTATCTTCACTTTCACTTAGGTTATTTTAGTAAATTACTTGTCATTTTGATTTCCCTCTTAACTTTCAAATTTCAAAATGATTTATTGAAAAAGGATATTATCGTAAATGCAATTTTGATAATTTGTTACAATCAAGCTAAGTAACTAATGCAACAAATTTGAAGAAATAAGTTGATGGAGATTTTATTGATGTCGAAATTTTAAGATACTTTGTTGATTGGAGTCCAGAGATTGAGTTGAATACAATACCTCATAGATTGTGAAAAATTATCCAAAAGTCATCATTTGTAGCAATTTACCATTAATACTTGGGTTTTCTAACGTGTGCCATATTTGGATACTTGCTTATATAAGAGTACGATTAATTAGTGTTTATAACGAAGTTCAACCATATTGAACAAGTTTTATATTTTATAGGTAACCAGTTGTATACTGCAAAAAAATAAATCATTGAAAATTATACAGTATTAGCTAATAAATATGCATGGTATACTGAGTAGAGCCAAAAACTAAAGTGGCCTATAAAAATTCACAAATTCTAGTTTAAGAGGTTGATCCATTTTAAAGACAAAAACGGATCAACTATTATATAGATAAAATAAAAGTCTATTATTGGCCTTGCTTAGATTGAAGGTAAAAGAGGGGGAATGAATAGGGGAGTGATATGTGAGGTGAATTTTTCATGTTTGATATGAGAAAAATTTTTCACCTCCCGAATCTATTACCCTCATAGAGGGGCAATACATTATCCACCCTCCTCCGGTAATGATTAAGGGAGTAAAACATTCCTCAGTAATCAATTACTCTTATATGTCAAACCTATCATCAAAGAACTCATTACCCTTGTAATTAATTTCTCCAATAATTATCACCCAAATAAAATTTATCCCCGATTATTCCATAGATTACGGGCAAGCCCTAAGACAAATACTTTTGTGGACTAACCGATAAAAATTAGGGTAAATTAAAGTGATGTAATTATGATGGTGCGATGGATCTTACTTGGGTCAAGTTGAGCACTAACGAGTCCGAGTAACAAAGATTTACCAAGTAAATCCGAAATATCATCAAGGCCTCGGGTAAGACCAAGATTTGAGAAAACACCTGCAATAGTAGGTTTTACACTTACTATTGCCTTTAAACTTACTACACCATCTTTCTCAGCTTCTTCAATATTATTACTTACTGCTACTTCGTTTACCCTAATGCTTTTTTGTGAATGTTTTTGTGCCCTAGAAACTACATGCAGATGTTTCGGCTTAACAATATTCCGGTCACTTCCCCCGTTTACTACGAAGGGTTTGTACCCAGAACATAGAAACGAGTAGTCTTTGTTTATGCTGTGGATGGCGGAGTTTAACATATTTTTAGTTTAATATGTGAATTATTATTATTAGTAAATTATGTATTTTTATTAAGAATGTATGTATGTATGTGTGGATGATGAGTTAAGAAGATGTGTGAACCTCGTCTTATATAGATGAGCATTGAACATGGGAGGAATATGCTACCAATTTTGATTTGTTTTGTAGAGTGTCCTAACTTGGATATTTTACTGTACAAAGTACTGAAACATGTGATAATCGAGGAAGTGTTTGTAGTTAAAATAGATGTTGGATGTTGACATTACTCGTGTGTAGTGGCGGAGTCAGGAATTTAAATTAGCGAGTGGAAAAAATTATTTAACAAGTGGAAAAAATTATTTTAGCAAAAACGAACGGGTAATAGTGCAAGGAAATATCGAAAAAAAATTTAAAAATTTTAAATAAACATTTGAAATTTTCATCGCTCAACGGGAACGAGAACTCCTGCTAACCCCCTCTAACTGGACCACCGTTCCTGGCATATCATTAATTCTACCACAAATAGTACAGCTATTACACGTTTCGATTGTTTAAGCTACTTATTATCCATATGCGGGGTCTGCGGACTGCGGGGACCTTCCTCGGCTCTTATGTAGGGCATTCCAACAATATTACAGATAGTCTCGCTTAAGACGATAATAACTTAAGACCATAATAGATGTTTTAATGGTAAAACGTATTCAAATGTTCACTTTTTAACAATAAGATTGAACTTTTTGGTTACTAGACAACTACCCTTATTAATATACACCTATTCAGATTGTTTTACTATTACAATGGATATGTCGTTTTAAGCAACAATTTGTAATACTAGCACAAAGGTACTGGATCCCATCACAACATTTTGTGCCAATAATCCTATTATGAAGAATCATTAAATTCTTTTCTTTTGTTTTAATTTTTTAGACGAAACCAAATATAATCTTGTTCAAATTATTACGAGGCGATGGATTTTGAGTGGTATACATAAATAATGAGGAATACACGTACATTTTGGCTGCGAAAATGGTTATGGCAAGTTTAATTGGCTGGGAGTGTATACGTACATTATCTCTAACCATAACGAATCAAATGACCCATATCACATAAGCATATTGTGTGGCCAAAAGAACAAGATTAGTACAGAACAGTGGCGGATTTAGAGGGGCTAGCAGGGTGGATATTGGAAATTTTCGAATTTCTTAGTTAAAATTTTTAAAAAATTTTGAGGTTTACTTTATGGCAATGCATTACTAGTTCGCCCCTGCTGGAATTTTTCGCCCCCTTAACGGAGAATCCTTACTCCGCCACTTAATACAGAATAACATATCGTACAAAATATCATATCGTAAAAACAAAAAAGTTCGAATCTCCAATTCTCAATATTGTATTGCCCTTGTGTGGCTCATTTGACAAAAAGAAAGTGGAAGATATAAGGAAGAGGTCTTAGACTTGTGGTTAAGAAGAAGGTAGATTGGATAAAAGGTTTTAGGTTCGAATTCCCGATTTTCAATATTGTATTGCCATGGTGACTCATTTGAAAAAAAAAAAAAAAAAAAGTCTAAAATACATTAAGCATGAGCTCATAACAAGGATTATTGTTCGTTTCTTGGTGATTTTTGTATGTCTTGTACATTTCGGATGGAACTTTTAAATTTTGCTCGTTTTATTTGTGGTCTTTCCAAGAATTGGCCAAACAAGATTGTACTAAAATTCAATGTTACGTAACTCTCCAAAATTCATATGATTGAGCAAGTTAGGGAAAACTGGCTAGTAGTAAAGGTACCACTCGCTACCCCAAATCTCTCAAAAATGGTTAAAATTATCAATCTTTACTACCCAAAATTCTTAAATATGGACCTTAGCATAGGTATAAAACAAAATGATAGGAATTTGCTATCCCAAAATATTATTTCTAGCTACTGCAAGGTACATTCCTCAAAATTCAAATGTAGGATATATGACTAATACCAAAATTACAATTCATATATCAGAAGGTAAATAATACGGAGTAACACAATTACGATTTATGTAGAAATGAAATTCATAAAACTTATGATGGGGATAAAAGAGATAAGTTGAGGAGTTTGACGTAAACAAAATCACTGTCCTAAAGTGATTATGCCTACAAATACTGTTACACACGGATTTAATGGCATTCAACCTCCAGGATTACACGACGTCTCCGCCTCCAGTGTACTACAGACTTGCAGAATAAGAACCACATGGACACCGCATAAGAGGAATAACACACGAATAATCGTATAAAGTATGGAGAAGTAATTGTCTTGTATTTCTTGCCCCCTCAAAATGAGAAAGGAGTTGCAAATATATACTTGAAAATGAAAACGTAAAACAAGGAAACCAAATAAGTTAAAAATGGTACTCCGTTGTTAAGTAAAAACACCAAGTTATTGAATGATGATTGAAAAGAATTAAAGGAATTAGCATGGAAATTGGGCGCCCAAATTATTTGCAAAAACCTGTAGAAAGATGGTTTAATAAGTTATTGAGATCATACCTCTCGTGATGAGAGAGAAGAGTATTTTAATTTTTATTTTCCATGTTATGTCTCCCAATAATTTAAGGAGACACGGTCTATCAGAAAACTTACTGAATCTTTTGTTACTCCGGATAAAAAGCATATTGTGCCTAACTCACAAATGAGCCATGTGTGGCAGAAATTTCGACAAAATATTTTCTTTTGTGGAAGAATTTAATTATGTGCGATAAATTGTAAAGACTTCTTTTTAAGTAGTGGTGTGACCTTAAAATAATAAGTGGTGTGATAATAATACTAGGGACGTTCTAAATTCCGCACACAATTTTACTAAATTCCGCGTATTTTTTCTCCTTATTTCAAATGTACCCTCCTCATTTCTCACCCCAGCCAAGAGAAAAATGAAAAAACCCAAAAAAAATAACACATCTCATTCTCCCTTCATCCCCTCCCAATCACCCACCCCCTCTCTCATTAACACCATACTCCAATGATAACTATTTGCAGCAACCAAATCTGGCTAATGCTTAAGAATACAAAGTAAGAGAACACACACCATCTTCGATTAGCATCAATTAAATCGATTAGCACCAATTAAAATCAAAAGCGTAAGAGTAAGTGAGTCTTACGGGTTATTTTAGCCGAAATTCGTTAATAACGCGTGATTAGTATAAAAGGATTCCGTCATTCTTTTTAATCACTTTTTTACTTTCTAAAACCTTTCAAAGAGAGAAAAAGGAGTTACGTTGCATTGTTCTTCGCGTTGTTAACAAATCTCAAGGGCTAAGATCGTCGGATTGTCTTGTTCTTTACGTCGTTGAGTTCGTCGCGTTAAGGGTAAGATTCTTGTATAATTTTTATAATGTTTCGTTGAGTTTTTTTAAAACCCTAATTGGGTAGATTTGGGGGTTTTGGGTGTATTATGTTGATTAGGTGATAATTATATGAATATGTGTTATAGGAGGAGGATTCGTAGAGGAACATTATTTATTAGCTGCTGTGACGGTCTTGTGGTTGCTATTCCAGATAGGGTTTCCTTACTCGGTTATTGTTTACATTGTATTGTTAATGGTTGATCATTGTTGTTGATTAATATCATATCGGAATTGGTAATTGGTAATTGTTGTGGTATAATGTGGTTGGTTGTATAATTATCTGTGGTTTGCGAGGTGCGTCCTCGACTGAGTGGAGTCACTTGCGGGAGTGGCTTCACGCCCTTGATTCGCCCTCTGTGGAACCCGCCACAGAGGGGATGTGCACATTTAGGAACTTGGGTTATCGCTAGGATGAGATGAGCGGGGCTTAGGTGGGAACGGCTGCGGTCCCCCACTGGCGGTGTGGAATACTTGTTGCGATGGGTATTTTGGCAGGACTACACACTTTGTAGTCAGGTGTGTGGAGTTATGATGGAGGTTGGATGATTGTTGTATTGTTTTTGTTGTATTGTTTTATGTAAACAGTAACTGACCCCGGTTTAAATGTTTTGAAAACTGTGGTGATCCATTCGGGGATGGTGAGCAGGTATGAGATGGTGCGCATGGGATAGCTGGGTTGAATTGCCACGAGATGTCTAGAAGTCTTCCATTGTGTCTTAAACATTCTTTTACATTATTTGGATTAGTATTTTGGGAAACTGTTGTATTTTACTTTATTAGTTTTGGTTTTGGACTTGTATCACTTTAAACATATTTATTAAAGTATGTTTCTTTATTGTCTATTTGATATACATTGCCTCGGGTAACCGAGATGGTAGCATTCTCGTGCTTTAAGTGGTCCTGGTGAGGCACTTGGAGTATGGGGGTATTACACTTCCAATGCTACCTTGAAGTTTTTAAATTCCGTCTTTAATTTCCGTATTTCCAATTTCTTGCACTGTAATTCTTACTTAATAAACAAAAGCCACAAATTAACATTTAAGTTATCCACGCTCAAATCCGCTGCCCCACTCGATCTCATTTTTTTCGATGTATGGACCTCACCCGTATTGTCTCACGACTCTTATAAATATTATATATATTTTTTGTCGACCACTATACTCACTATTTTTGGCTTTACCCAATTAAAAATAAATCCGACACCCTTATTACTTTTAACCGATTTAAAGCAATCATTGAAAAATACTTCCAAAAACCGATAAAACAATTCTACTCCGATAACGGAGGTAAATACATCAAATTAAACCCGGAATTACTAAACGACGGCATAACCCACCTCACCTCTCCACCTCATACACCCGAGCACAATGAGTTCGCCGAAAGACGTCATCTTCATGTGGTTGAAACAGGTCTCGCCCTCCTTAGCCACGCCCATATGCCTCTCCAATTCTGGCCTTACGCCTTTGTCACGGCCACTTATCTCATCAACCGATTGCCTACACCCACGCTCCAAAATAAAAACCCGTATAAATTATTATTCAATCAAGACCCGAATTACAAACTTCGCCCGTTTGGCTGCCTATGTTACCCATGGCTCCGCCCCTATACCCATCACAAACTCGAAGCCAAATCCCAACCATGTGTCTTTGTTGGATAATCCAACACCCAAATCGCTTACCTCTATTATGAACCCGTCACCAAGAAGCTTTATACATCGCGCCATGTTCGATTTTTTGAAACCGAGTTTCCCTTCCCTACCCTAGCCAACTCGACCCCATCCTCCCTTCCCTCGACGGATCAGTGGTGCGAGCTCACCATCCCCCTCCTCGAACCCGCTTTACCTATCACCAACCCACATCCCTCGACCCCTCCTCCCTATGCCAGCCCCACCACACCTCCCTCACTGTCATCACCAAATCCCCCCCCCCCCCTCCCCCTCATCCTCTCATGTTGATCCCACTACCCCCACCTCGCATATATCCCCCTCTACTACTACTCCGACATCTGCACAACCCGACTCCAACCCCCCCCCCCCCCCCTATTAGGTTCTTTAACCCTCTTATTAGACATTTCTAATGAAGATTTAAGTTACTAATTAATTTAGATGTGAAGAATCTAGTTGCATGAAAACAAAATAAGAGTAAAAGGAGAAAATGATTTTTCCTTACATTTGAATGAGACGGAAATATGGGCACAAGAATGGACTCCTTCCAACCTTGTTCTTGAGTTATGAATATAAGGATGGTCCTCCAAGTTTCAAAGTATAAACTCTCCTTTTAGTTGCACCCAAGGCTTACCCTTAACACTAATATATAGTTACTAACTACGTAAAATATATTAGTAACCTTAAATTTATTCTAATAATATTATTATTACTACACTAGTAATATTTTGTGATATTAGAATTTTCTAGAACAAAATTTAAGCATAAAACTATTTTATGGTGATAGAGAAGGAGAGATTTTGAGCATCATTATTTTTTAGAATAATAAGTGAACTTATTCTCTCTTTATGGGAGAGGGGGGAGCCGGTTTTTCATAGCATGGGGAAGGGAATGGATTTTCCTTTTTGTCTTACCAAAAACTATAGGCTAGGTTTAGTTGAGAAGGTATAATGATTATGTTTAACCATTAAATAATCAACTACACAGCCATAAACCTACCCTCTTAAAAAACCGGTCCCTTTACCATAAAATGGACTTCCATTTTATTTTTTTAATTTATCAAATGTAATATTGTAGGTCATGTGATATGTAACATGTCATTAGACATTTTAATGCATATTTAAAAAATTAAATATCATTTTAAATCAAATAAATTACATTTAACAAATTAACAAATAATTCACAATTACATGTATATAAAATGGATCACATTAGGTCTAGTTAATATAATTTAAAACATATTGTAATTATGATTAACCAATTATTCTTATCTCAATTGTTTCATAAACATTAATCAATTTTAGTAATATAATATTTTAATTGCTATATTAAATCTTATTTAATCGCATTACAATAAGATATATAATTCTCACTCATTGATAAACCTTTGTTCAATTTAAGGATTTAATTAATCTATATCGACATACAATCAATTAACTTATCAGTTAAGGGAATTGTCCTATAGGTGTGACCTTAAGGGATCAACTGATCACCACCTTCAAACGATAGTAACGTTAAACTCTAGTCAGCCAATCGTTACCGATTAATGTTGATCAGTTGACAATATATTGAATCATCCCTTGTGTATTCTTAATATGAGATTTAAATATGTGATCGCACTATTGTTGAGGATATATACTCCAACAATCTCCCACTTGCCCGACACTTGTCCGAGACATGTGTGCGTCACCAATTCTCTTGTTCTATTACATCTCCCACTCCAATGATAAGTGTCTTGGAGGTCGTACTTGCATGTGATCATATCTAGAGTGGTTTCCTTGATCTAAAGAGTAACTGTTTGAGCGGAATTATTTGCCGTAGATACCTTCCGAGCGTGGCCACGCATTTCGAGTTCACTACTCCTCGAGTGGCCCTGAGATTTAGATAACCATGACAAGGGGTTGGACAATTCCTATCACACTGTTCCCTTTGTTCAGCCACAGTTCATAATGAACCAAAAGATGCCTATTTGCACTCCATATTCGAAAGTCGTAGAGCAAAAATCAAAGCCAATCAGAAACTATGCCAACTTGGGCGAACAGTCTCTAGTCAAAGAATCGACTCAAAAAGAATACTATGGTAACTCTCGCCACGACCAGGCTACATAAAAATTACCATAACTCTATAAGTAGTCACTGCCCGACAGAGGGTCTCATACAGTCTGCCTATGTGATCGACTAGTCATCTCTTATGACCCTATAGCACTTGAACTTGCCATCAGTTGACTCACATTCTAGTCACTAGGAGACGTCACCTCATATAAGTGACTACGGGCTAATACTATGTTAATCCAGTTCACTTTAACAGGGTTCAACGTTGTCCTTACAACTTATTTGGAAATAACAAAGTAATATAAAAGAGTTTTAAAATAAAACTCAAACGATAAATGCGATTATCACATATGAACAATCAATACAATAGTATTGCTTCATATCTCATAATCTTAAGGATATAAAATCCATGTTACTTCATGGTAGTTTGGTCAAACCTGCAATAAAAGCTTGGTTAGAGGATATAAAATATAATCCACTCATCTCAACTTCATTAAATTGCAATTTCTTTCCTTCGATGTAATCTTTTAATTACATGTATTTTCTAAGTACATATCTAGACTTGAATCTAGGCTTGGGCTCTTTTACTTGAAACATGCTCCCACTGTTATCATATAACTTGTGATAAGATCCATGGTTTAAAGGATTTACTTTTAGACCCTTTACAATCCATCTTATCCTTACCGCAAGGTACTCAGACTCTATTTGTAGAATTCACAATGGCTGACTTTTCAAGGTTGTTCTCGCTATTCGCACTTCTGACAATTGACTACAAGATCAGCCTACGAAACTTGAGCTTTTTTAACCCTTAACACAAAACTCCATGTTTCTATAAAATATAAGTATGAATCCTTATTTCTATTCAAGAACTCAAGGATGTATATAGCGGCTATCCATTGACCCTCACATGGATTGAATTGTCTTGCTTAAAGCATACAATTTATCAGTGCTTGCGCATATCTTAGCACATTAGGTCGATCCAATGGCGAAAAAATTGGGAATCGATTTCATGCGTTCAAAAATTTCAGATTCAGTGGATAACTGTGACTCGGTTCAAAGTAATCCCACAATTCATTGGAATAAAATCCCTCTTAAATTTATCCATGCTAAAATCATGAAGAATGTTATCAAAATAAGATTTTTGACTTAGTGCCATATCTTTTTAGATATATCTCCATAGATCTAGATATCTAATATGTGATGTGCCTCACCTGAATCTTTCATCTGGAAATGATTTCCCAACCACCGCCCCTTTACAGAGGCAAGCATCGGTACATCATTCCCAATGACTATTATGTGAAGACAATTTTTGTTCCCACTAAACCTTATGTGTAAACATGGTTCTTCGACACATCGAGTGAAACCATTCTCTATTATCACATGAACTAAAAATAAGCTCCAACTAAAATTCATGTATAATTATGGTTCTTTGAAAAATCAAATGCAACCATTCTCTATTATCACATGACTGAGAAAAATGATTTTTACAATCTTTTAATGCTTTGCTTAAAACCACATATGGATCCCTTAAGCTTACTTAGCATGTTAGAATTCTCAGACTTAAACCTAAGATTAGTGTCACACACACACACACACACACACACACACACACACACACACACACACACACACACACACACACACACACACACACACACACACACACACACACACACACACACACACACACACACACACACACACACACACACACACACACACACATCCTCATCTAATACCTATTTAGAAAAGCGGTTTAACATCACTTGCCATGTTTCATCAAAATGAAATGCGACAAGAGAATTTGGTTGGATTAACATCACCATGTTCATATACGCTATTCTATACTTGAAAGCTTTACTTCAAAGAGACCAATATCTTAAATTAATTATTCTTATCTTTACGTATAGAATCTATCACGAATTGTAAAACCAAGATTTCTTTGCAATAAATTCCGATTTGGATCACTAGCAACAATTCATTCAATAGATAATAGTTCTATTACCTTCTAAAAGCAACTCTATTTATAACATGTGGATGATTTTTTAGAACATTTTCTCATGTCACTATTCTACAAAATAAGTTTGTAGCAAATTTTCTCTCATTCTATCTTTTTAGAAATACACCTATTTTCCAAGAAGATAGCTTTAGGAGCGACAAACAATTTTGTTCTTTTGAATGCAAAAGAGCATTAGGCACATGTTATTCTTGAGTTATATATTAAAAAAATGTTACTATTTTAGAGACTAATCCCTTCCATATCTTGTATGGAGTCTCGTTTGTGATTTACATTGCGCGTTTTCACTTTAAACATCCATACTAACATTAGATTTCAAATCCCCAAATATGAGTTCAATAACTCATTTCAACTCTCAATCGATTTATCTTACATTACATAAGAAATGTCATGGTGCCATGAATCCTCTAATTGGGAATCAAATTCACAACTTAGGTCTTTACCATATTGAACAAATCATCATCTTTCAATATTATCGATTGAGTTGAGTCGATTCATTTTATGTTATAAATATTAATAGAGAAAGAGGAAAGATGTCTTTAAAACTTAAAATGCCATAAACCGAAATGACTAGGGTTGAAAGCCAAGTCATCCAAAACAAAATACAATATTTGTTCGGAGATGCAAAATAAAAGAACCTTCCACGTCTAACATGGAAACAAAATAAGTTTTAAAGACAATGTCATAACATAACTACTATTATGAAGACATATTCAAAATAAAACGCCAAGCCAAGTCCATAGGTCTCCATCTATGCGGCGGCTACTCTAGCTTCCTTTGGAGATACTCCTCATGCTTGCTTAGCTTTTCAACTTTTCCCATGCTCCTAAATTCAATAAGAAAGGCAAGAAACACAATTAGTATCTTAATACAAAGTTGAGTTGGAAAATTAATATCAATAACATAAACTTTTGGAAGAAATATTACCTACTGGAGTCACACGTCCAGCTTTGATGTCTTCCAAATATTTAGGGCAATTGCGCTTCCAATGGCTATGCCATTACAATAATGGCACTTATCTTCGGATTTGACTCCCCTTTTGGGTTTGGAAGAGCTATTCTCAATAGTTTTCCCCTTACTTTTGTAGGGAGTGGGCTTCTTACCCTTATTAGCACTTTTCTTAAACTTTCCCTTACTTTTTGCATTGATGTTGAGCACATCCTTGCTAGTGCTTGCATTAAGCCCCATGTCTTTTTCGGCTTGCACAAGCATTTTGTGTAACTCATGGAGATCGGTTTTCAAGTTTTGCAAGTTATAGTTTACCCTAAACTGAACATAGCCCTTGATTCGGCTTAAGGAATGGAGCACTCGGTCAATCACGAGTTGCTCGGGGATCTCAACCCCTTGCAACTTGAGGGTCTCAACATACTCAATCATTTTGAGCACATGAGGACTCACTTTTTGTCCTTCTTTGATATTGAGGTCAAAGAATTGGGAAGCCGCTTCATACTGAATAATCCAAAACATGGGCACAAGTCTAGTGTAGATTTCATAGGTGGTGCTCATCTTTATGGCACTCCTTTGAAGATCGGGTTCCATGGAGAAAATCAAGACATTCTTGACCGCGGCGGATTCTTTTTGGTATGTCTAAAGGCCTCCCTAAACGCGGTTGTTGACCTAGTATTAGAAGTAGCGGGAGGAGCCTCGGTAAGGATTTGAGCTTGTCATCACCTTCCGCGGTTAAGCGAAGTTGCACATCCCAATCGGAGAAATTTGAACCATTCTTTTCGAGTTTGAAACGATCCATAAAGGATCGAAGCCATGAAACGGTAGTGAGAGGTGGTGCGGACGAGCTAGAGGATGTCATTGTGATATATCAATTGACTACAAAGTATGAGATGAAGGAAAAATTAACATTTATCATGAAAAAGACTTGTAAATATTTTAAACAAGTTTAGCATTTATATAATGACTTCCACCCAATTATATAAACGATTCCAAGACCCAAATTCATATTAACTCGGTTGTGAGTCAACGGGCCCTCTACATCCTTACTAATATAATTTGGTAGGTTAACTCATTTAACCGATTCTACATTTAGAACTCTCGGTCGATGAAATTACACTACGTTCATCTTTAGTCCGGACCTATTGAGACAACGGTCCCTCTAATACTTCCGTTGAGATTAACCAAATTTTGAAATGTAATAACATTTTATTGCCCCACTTACCTAACGTAAAAAGAAAGCACCCCGGTATAGTATTTCAATACCGTATTGTACCCCTAATGAAATTGGGATTCATGAGTTCCTACTATTTGGTAAGGCTAAGTCTCAATTTTATAAAATGTGAAGGTCTTGTCAATTTATTATCTATCTCTTTTATGTGAACTAAATTAGTGATCTATCGATAATTATAATTGACAAGGTCGATGATTTGAAATCAAATGCATGAGATGTTATGGCGATTTGGCATGCATGCAAACATATAAAGAAAGAAAATATGCAAAATAAAACAAATTCCTAGTATGTCATTTCCTAAAATAGAAAATCTAATAATCTATACAAATTCGGAAACCAACTCCTTTACTCCCTTGCAACTTCATGTGACACGCCTCCCAAGGGAAAAACACCGTCTTGATCGGAACTCCTTTCCGAATGGCTCCGTCTTTAGGAAACTCCGGAATTACAAAATAATAATAAAATACATAGATATTCTTATTATACATTTGTAATAAAAATAAATCTATTAAATTACAAATCGATGATGCGAAATCACATTAAAATTACAACCAAATTGATATTCCCTTTCATTACGGGTAATAGCAATTAAAACTAAGGCCATACTAAGACAAATTACATTATTCAAAAATTACATAAATTTAAATGAAATTCATCCCTAAATTATGCAACAAAATATATGTATTCAAACATACAAAATGAATGTGCTAAATCGCCTTACTAGATTATATATAGCTCGGTTTTTATGGAAATGCGTGATTTTTAACTTATTAAAATCACTAATTAATACTTAAATAAAATTTAAGGCCAAGTAAATTATTCTAACTGTCTCAGGACTCAAAAATTAGTCTCCAATAAAAATTTGACAATAATTCAACTTGGTTATACATTGTTGCTCGTATTTAACCCCATTTATCATAACAATTATGAAATAATTCCAAATTTCATTACAATAATCTAAAAATTTGAAATTTAAACTTTGGAACATTCTGAAATATTACCATTACCCTTAAAATATCAAAATTATGGGTTAAAAATTTTGAATTAATTTAGAGAAAAATATAGTTGCGATTTATCGGTTTTATCAAATAAAATACCCAAATCATACGAAAATTAATCTAATAAATTTTCCAACTTTACATCTGATGCGTAGGACATAAATGCAACCTAAAATAATTTTCTCATACCATGGAAATTAATTTAGATATTTTTGCTAATATAATCTCGATTTAATCCAATTTTAACCATTAAAATCATAAATCATGCAAAATTAATCGACTTAATCTCAAATTTTACATACAGTAAGTAAAATATGCATGTGAGATTATATTAAAATTTCATGGTCAGATTCGAACTTTAACTATTTTTAGTTAATAAACCAACATTTTACCCACTTAAATGTAATTATTATACTAAAAATCATAAAAATAAGCAATAAACTTCCATAAACCATTAAAATGACCTAAAACATTTTAGGACCAGAATTTAT
The DNA here is from genome assembly GCF_048544455.1 of Silene latifolia. Taxonomy (NCBI): domain Eukaryota; kingdom Viridiplantae; phylum Streptophyta; class Magnoliopsida; order Caryophyllales; family Caryophyllaceae; genus Silene; species Silene latifolia. The sequence continues at coordinate 25,900,429 of NC_133533.1, read as the reverse complement.
ACATGCATCAAACATTTCGTACATATGTCATATTTACACAAATTTTCCGGTTTTTATTTTAGTCATCAAATAACTCGTAAAAAACTCAAAAAACGATTTGCATGCAACAACAAAACTCTGATACCAATTGTTAGGTTCTTTAACCCTCTTATTAGACATTTCTAATGAATATCTAAGTTACTAATTAATTTAGATGTGAAGAATCTAGTTGCATGCAAACAAAATAAGAGTAAAAGGAGAAAACGATTTTTCCTTACATTTGAATGAGACAGAAATATGGGCACAAGGATCGACTCCTTCCAACCTTGTTCTTGAACTATGAATCTAAGGATGATCCTCCAAGTTTCAAAGTAGAAACTCTCCTTTTAGTTGCACCCAAGACTTACCCTTAACACTAATATAGTTACTAACTAGGTAAAATATATTAGTAACCTTAAATTTATTCTAATAATATTATTATTACTACACTAGTAATATTTTGTGATATTAGAATTTTCTAGAACAAAATTTAAGCATAAAACTATTTTATGATGATAGAGAAGGAGAGATTTTGAGCATAAGCATTTTTTAGAATAATAAGAGAACTTATTCTCTCTTTATGGGAGAGAAGGGAGCCGGTTTTTCATAGCATGGGGAAGGGAATGGATTTCCTTTTTTGTCTTACCAAAAACTATAGGCTAGGTTTAGTTGAGAAGGTATAATGATTATGTTTAACCATTAAATAATCAACTACACAACCCTAAACCTACCCTCTTAAAAAACCGGTCCCTTTACTATAAAATAGACTTCCATTTTATTTTTGTAATTTGTCAAATGTAATATTGTAGGTCCTGTGACATGTAACATGTCATTAGACATTTTAATGCATATTTAACAAATTAAATATCATTTTAAATCAAATAAATTACATTTAACAAATTAACAAGTAATTCACAACTACATGTATATAAAATGGGTCACATTAGGACTAGTTAATATAATCTACAACATATTGTAATTATGATTAACCAATTATTCTTATCTCAATTATTTCATAAACATTAATAAATTTTAGTAATATAATATTTTAATTACTAAATTGAATCTTATTTAATCACATTACAATAAGATATATAATTATCACTCATTGATAAAACTTTGTTCAATTTAAGGATTTAATTAATCTGTATCGACATACAATCAATTAACTTATCAGTTAAGGGAATTGTCCTATAGGTGTGACCTTAAGGGATCAACTGATCACCACCGTCAAACGACGGTAACGTCAAACTCTAGTCAACCAATCGTTACCTTTTAATGTTGATCAGTTGACAATATATTGAATCATCCCTTGTATATTCTTAATATGAGATTTAAATATGTGATCGCACTATTGTTGAGGACATATACTCCAACACTACAACCCCACCACCGCATCCCCCCCCCCCCCCCCCTTCTCGGGCTGTAACCCGACTCTCCAATAACATAGTCAAGCCCAACCGAAATATGCAAAAACCGCGACCTCCTCGTCCCCCCATATCACACCCTCCACCACCACCAAGCAAGCCCTCATTGACCCCCGATGGAGAACCGCCGTGCTTGATTAACACCAGGCCCTCCTCCGAAACCAAACGTGGTTACTTGTCCCTCGTTCCCAAGCCTAAAATGTTGTTGGTTGCAAATGGGTGTATCGCGTGAAGTATAACCCGGATGGAACACTTAAACAATAAAAAGTGAGACTCCTCGCCAAGGGTTTTCACCAACGACCCGGTGTCGATTACTCGGAAACCTTTTGTCCCGTTATCAAGCCCGCCACCATTCGCCTTGTCCTCTCTCTTGTCGTAGCCCAACAATGGCACCTTTACCAAATTGATGTCAACAATGCCTTCCTTCAAGGTCACCTCACTGACTCGGTTTTCATGGACCAACCTCCCGGCCTCATTGACTCCGAGAAACCCGATTATGTGTGTTAACTGCATAAAGCGATATATGGTTTAAAACAAGCCCCTCGAGCCTGGTACATTGAGCTCAAAACTTATCTCCTTTCTCTCGGTTTTCGCAACTCTATATCTGACCCCTCCCTTTTTATCTTACACACCTCGGCCATCACCCTCTTTGTTCTTGTATTCGTCGATGACATCGTCGTTACTGGTCCAAACACCAACCACATTCGCGATTTTATTACTTAAATATCTCAAAAAATTTCGCTAAAAGACCTCGGTCCCCTATCCTTCTTCCTTGGTATTGAGGTTACTCCCACCAAATATGGACTTCACCTCAACCAAACCAAATACCTATCGGATCTCCTTCACAAATTTAAAATGCAAGACAGCACACCTGCCACCACACCCATGGTTGCCCACCCCCCACTACTTAAGGAACCTGATCAACCGGTCGAGGACATCGTGGATTACAGGGCGATTGTAGGTAGCCTACAGTACCTCTCCCTAACCCGTCCTAACATCGCTTATCCCGTGAATAAACTAGCCCGATTTCTTACTCATCCTACCTCCACCCACTGGACTACCTTGAAGCGCCTTCTGCGCTATCTAAATGGCACTCTCCACATTGGCATTCACCTCCACAAATCCACACCCCTCACACTCCATGCTTAATGTGATGCAGATTGGGGGCGTGACACGGAGGATTGTGTCTCCACCACGGGCTTCCTTGTTTACCTTGGCCGAAACCCAATTTCCTGGTCTTCGAAAAAGCAAAAAGCCCTTTCCCGTTCCACCACTGGGGCCGAGTTTCGAGCTATAGCCGACACTACCTCGGAGCTTCTATGGCTTGTCTCGTTACTTACCGAGCTTGGTTATCATCATGCCTCGTCGCCTGCCATCTACTGTGATAATCTATCAGCTACTCACTACTCGGCAAACCCTGTTTTTCATTCGAGAATGAAACACCTCGCCCTCACGAAAAAAAAAAATTAAAAAAAACTAGAAAAAGGATAGACTGTCGCGATAAACACAAACCAAACAAACAAAATAAACATCGATAAACACAAACACAAACAATAAGACAATAACGTCGACTGCACCACGCCACCACCTGCCGTCGGCCTCCTCCTTGGCTCATCTTTTCTCCAGCCGTCCGTCACCGTCTGCCTGGACTGTCTCACGGCTCACTGCCTCACTCCATCACTTGCCCAGGTAGTCGACTAGTCGGTATCGCTACGCCAAATAATAGGTGCAACAACGGTTAGATAAGGTGATATACTGTTGTAGTACAAAATACGGAACTGTTATTACATTGACCGTTGTTATTTTATGACCACGGTTGTTAAAAAGGCGGAACCGTTATGAAATGTAAATAACGGGTTCAAATAACCGTAATATAATATTAAGAACGGTTCAAAAACCATTGTCTATAATATTGAAAATGTGGTAGTATTAGTTGGAATGCTCTACGGAAACCTATGACAACAATTTTACTGAAACAAAACCGTTGTAAAATATTAAATATGACAACGGTTTATGCTTAATAAACCATTTTAAATATCATGAATTCGATAACGGTTTTATTTCGTTATATTATATTTTTGGCCGTAGCATTATGGATGAATATGTCAACGGGTTTCGATGTAAATGCGACCGTTGTCAATATATTTATTGACCACGGTTTTATTTTTAACCGTAATCGAATTTATAAATATTTTTTAAAAAAATTGGTTTAGCGAGTTCCAAAAGCCATTCTTGAAATGCTAATTTTTGCGATGATGCGAGTTCAATTTGAAATGCTACGCAAAATAGCATTTCGATAGTTCGCATTGCAAAAATTCAATCCTGCAACATCAGAATATTACACAGAATGATCTATTCAACCCAGCATCAAAATATTATAAACAGGGTGACAAAAACTAAATACACATGGCTCTATATACACACATACATAATGATCAGACTATGATCCGTTAATAAAAGAAAATAAGTGGTCCACTTATTTCTCATGTCGGCGATGTCTTCCTTCGAATAGGTTGGGTCTTTGTTGTTGATTAAAGGTGGGAACTACAAATCAAAATAGACAAAATAAGTGGAATATTACACAGAATTAAACCCAAGTTACGTTTGAAATAGTTATTGAAACACACTAACCGGTGACTTTATGCTGGTATACTTTCAGGTGATAATCTCCCACATGGACCGACAACAGAAAAAGGCGCATTGTTTGCTGTCTGGTCGTAGAGGAGACTATTATATAAATCACATACAAATAAGCTAAATTAGATCAAGCTCTCGCATAAACATAAAATAAATGATAGGAGTAATTATTAAGAATACACTTACTATTATACGGACAATAGTTGGACTTGATGATCCAATTGCTCGAAACACACTAATTCATAAATATATACAGGAAATTATAATTAGTATTTGGCTCAGTATTATTGATGGGACATTAAAAGGAGCCTAGTCTTCAAAGGTCATACAATAACAAATGACATTATAATATAAGGTTGTAAACTTATTCAGTTATCATCTTTACAAATTTTTCAGTGGGACTATGTCCGCAAGAGTCAATCCAGTACACTATGCTTTTTGTCACATTGATTGTCGTTAGCAGCCAATGCTGCTATGAAATATTGAAAATTGAACTGTTAGTTCATATACATGCATGTAAGCATGTTAATAAATAAATAGAATCGTGATTCATTATAATAAAGTACTATACATACAAATTCTCATTGTATGGGGCAAACCATAGGCTTTTGGGCGTCCTCAACCGTTGAGCAATTTTATCGATGTGTTCTCCGTATGTGTATTCAATCACCTTTTGAGAGAAAAATTCAGGTAACAAGAATCCGTAGTCATGAGAAACATAGTTCCCCTCAGCGATGTGTGTACACATATACCTATTACGTCAAATGAAACGAAGAATGTTATTTTCATTGATGATTTAAATAAACATCACTATTCGTAAAACCAAATGACAAGTTTAATTAATGAACTTACTTCATCCAAATTACAATGTGCATAACAACTAACTCGTCAAGGTCGATAAACTGACACAGTGATTCCCCATCCATCATAACAATCGTACCTTCGCCCATAACATCCTTTTTGATCTCAATCATGAGTACATCCCCAGTAGCTGCCTTCCTTTCAGCCAGCTGGTGCAAAGCTACGAGCGTTGTAGTATTCCATTTTTGCTTATAATCATCGCTCTGATATTTACCTTTAAGAGGAATAGCAGGGTTGTGTGAAGCAAAAGTAGATGGCTTATAATGTACGTCGCCCGTTTTAACCCCGGTCTACAATTTAAAAAAAAAAAAAAATATATATATATATATATATATATATATATACACATACATTACACGAGACGTCATATATAATTTAAATAACCAAAACAAAGGAAAAACTCACAATCTATTTTTCAAATTATTACTACCTTTTGAATTTTGGGTGGAGAGGTAGTCGAATCAGTGACTTTGGGTGTTCACGTAGTAGTCCTAACTTCAGCCATAATGGCTTCGTGTAACTCCTGCAAATGTAAAAATTGAAATACTTACTATATGTTAAATAAGGTTATCCTAATAAATTTAAAGGCATTCATTATATAAAATGCGTTCGCTTTAACATAACTACCCCGGAGATGTCAACACTAATGAATGCTTCAGGCCGGTGCACAATAGAACCCACGACATCTTGCAAACGTCAATTATCACTAAGTGGTACTATTAGAGTACCATACTCCTCCAGATATAAGTCGGTCACTTCCACTTCCCTCCATTTCTGACGGAGGGCAATGCCTTCAACCCCAACTTCTTGAATTTGGTCGTAATAGAATGATGCTCCCCTAGCAATAGCAATTTTGCCGGATGCTACTGCAGGGGCATTGTAGTAAAGAACACAAGGCTTTTTGCAAACGCCCTTTACTTTTTTAATTAATTAGTATATATGCATGCACTACTTTAATTAATAAATATAATTAATTAGTATATATACAATAATTATAAACTAGTCGTAGTAGCTAATACCTCGTCAAAAGCCGGATTTGGAGATAATAAGAACGTGTCATCATCAACTACCTCCACCTCCTCTCTCACGGTCTTCATGGCTTCTTATTCAATTACCCGAACTCAATCTATAACCACCTCTGGAGCCATGAAAGATGCTCTCTTCCTTTGAAATGTTCTCTAGGTTCTGCTTACTCATCGTCTTCATAAAATGAATTGCATCGAGTAACGTAAGCATATTTCTTAACTTATTAAATGATTACTAATAAAGTGTTCCCAATGAGTCGCAGATAAATTACCTCAAACTTGTCAGACTGCCTATAAGCGATCAAGTTATACAAATCTTGCTGGCTGACATATCAATACTTCTTCGTTGGTGGTTTCTTGTTTATCTCCCCGGTTTTCTTGTTGAACAAGTGGTTTCGAGCAACCTTTAACTTCCATGCTCTAAAGGATTCCCCTATCTTTTTTTTAGGTAACCATCATGTTCTTGGGGGACAGTGTAAGCTGCCTGCATATATGGTGAGCATATTTTGTTAATTTCGGCTAATAGCACATATCGAATACTAAGATAATTTCATTTTACTGCATTTATTATTGTATATACATACCTTTATTCTCCCCCGTAGCTTTTCCTTCAGGTCTTTACTCAACTGATCGATACGCGGTAAACCGAGAGGCACATACTCTCTTACACAACAACCAATCTAACTCGCAAATTTTGCAGCAAAGATACCATCCGGCAGCCTCGTTAATTAATCTCATTGAAGTTTATTAGGTATCCCTCTCTCTATTTCTTCTAGGGAAACCCTATGGCGCCTTCGCCCAGTATCCGATTCCAAATTATTCCCATCCTCTGAATCTTCTTCGCCTGACTTTTTCCCATCTTTTCTTTTCCGCTTTCCACCCATATCTAAACCAAAAATTAATAAACTACTAACATTAAGCATTAAGTCGACATAGCAGGAGCACCGTCTCAAATAAATGATCACACAGTATACCTAAAAATATAGGTGTTGTTTAACACACAATATACTTAAAATAATAGGTGTTGTTTAACACATAATAAACCTAAGATAATTAGGGGATAATATCACAACTAAAAATGAAAATAAAGACATTAAGTTAATGAGACTAAGGAGTAGGGTTTATTATTACTTCTTCGAAGAGGAGAAGTCGGGTCCGGTATGGCGATGACGGAGGGGACGGCAGAGGCAATGGGGATGGTGACGGTGATGGCGACGGCGTCGGAGAATACTAGTGGTTCTAGGAAAACTCAGTGCTCGAGGGTTTTAAATGTGCAAGGAGAAGATTTGCATATATGTTGGTTGAAGAATTATTTAATTGAAACTAATAAACACGGGTTAAGCCAAACTGCCTTCTTTATTTTGCAATATGACAACGGTTGATTAAAAAATCGTAATTATTTTCATTATAATACAGCGGTTGGTGTGTAACCGTTGTCATTTATCTTTCATTGTGTCAAGTTTTTCCCGCCAAAAAAAAAGCATCTTCCATATTTGGTACTCCCTCCATTCAACTCCACGTTACAAGTTTCTCTTTTGTACACTATTCACAAGTGAACATTCAATGTCGATTTTCTCTCGATATATAAGTGAAAATATATTCATGTGAGATCTTATTTGATTCGTCTTTAGGAGTACATTAAGAATATATAACGTTTATAATTTTCGCAAATACGTAGCTAAAGATATTACCGCGTAAAACACGCGTTAGCAAACGTGAAAAAGCAAACTTGTAATGTGGAGTTGAATGGAGGGAGTATTGAGTTTGTACAAAGCGTCTTGATTGTAACGGACATTATCCGTCACCAATAAGTCTCACTTGTGACGGATATATCCGTCACAAGCTTATGACGGGTTAAGTATCTCCCACTTGTGTAGATAAGACAAGTCTAGGGAATCACAAAATGTTTGTCTTCACCTACTCAAGTGGATAATATTTGACCCGTCACAAGCTTGTGACGGATATGTCCGTCACAAATGAGAATTTGTGATCCGTCATAAGCTTGTGATGGATATTGCTCCTCTCACAATAAGGCAACTGGGATAGCAAGTGGGGGAAAATGGAAATTCAAGACTAAATTATACACAATCCAATGTAATTAATGCATATATTAAAAACTTATTTCCTTAATTAGTTTCCTAAATACAACCCATTAAGCAATTAATAAACATATCCCTACCCTTTAAAAAGAGAGGACTTGGTGGTACTGTAGCTATGAATAGTACCACCCAAGTCCTCCCCTCCACCGTTGGATCTACCTTTTAAATCTCAATCCTCCATTTTTCATTTGCTCACAGCCACAACTTTCCCATTCATTCTAACGCTCTACTCCACTCATTCCCGTTTCACACTCATTTCTCAGTTCTCACTACTCACTCTCACACACTCAGTTCCTCTCAAATATCACACTGTGATGATGATGGACGATGTCGACTTCTTTCTTCATCACAGTTGCTGCGCATCCATATAGGTAGTTATCATCCATCCTCTATGATGTTTTTCGCTGTTGATTGTTTACATTGTTGTTTTTGTTCAGTTTAATATTATTTGATCTGATTAATTGTTAATTATATTGTTGTAGTTGAATCAGGCGATCTTTAAAAATTAGGGTTTGTTGATTTCCCCTTCTTTAGTACTATTGGTTGATTGTTTTCATTGTTGTTTTTGTCCAGTTTATTTGATCTGATTAATTGTTAATTATATTGTTGTAGTTGAATTAGGCAATCTTTAAAAATTAGGGGTTTGTTGATTTCCCTTTCTTTAGTACTATTGGTTCTTTGTTCCATATAATCCGCCTAATCTTAAATTAATGCGCTGACTGATCCTTGTGCTTTCAGGTCCTGTGGAGATCAGCAGCGCCAAAATTTGCGCAACTGACCAGATTTCGCGACCCAATTCTCTTGATCGTCCGTACCACCAGAAGATTCTCTAGGCTATACTTCGCTCGGTATCAGCATTTATCAGAGTGCCATAGGTGTTTGATCTTTCACGGTATGTCTTGTAACTGGGACTTGATTAGCGTTTTGCAATCGTTGATTACTTCAAGTGCTATTATTATTTTTTATTACTATTATTATTGTTATTGTTATTGTTATTGTTATTGTTATTGTTATTGTTATTGTTATTGTTATTGTTATTGTTATTGTTATTGTTATTGTTATTGTTGTTATTATTGTTGTTATTATTATTATTATTATTATTATTATTATTATTATTATTATTATTATTATTATTATTATTATTATTATTATTTATTATTATTATTATTATTATTATTATTATTAGTTTTGTTACTATTATCGTTGTTTCTATATTAAGATTCGTCGTCCTTTACCAGATGGTGGCGTTCGACAGTCCATTTAGCCTCATTTGTTTCCCGCCGCTTGCAAATTTGCTTATCTCCATATTTTCAGGTATTCGTCTATTTCTTGATTCATGTTCATTTGTGTAATAATATCTGCCATGTTGCAATCTTCTTTGTGCTTAATAGTGATTCATAGATTAGATAGTTAGGCTCGTTGCTTTTGATTCTAGGATGTGATAGGTTAGCTCTTGTTTTTGGATTGTTTGCAGGATGCTTTTGAGAACATGATGATTTTGTCCTTAATTTTGGCATCTCTGTATCTGATTATAATATTCATTCATAGGTTTTATATAACATTTTGGGTGCTTTAGAGTTGTTTGGGAGTGTTCGGAATTTAACATTAGTGGAGAGTAGACGGAGATCTCGAAATCACTGCGTAGAAACACCCCCCGTATTATTGTATTCTGGGGTTTTTTAATCACTATTGTTCAAGTTGAACCATTCTTTTGCCATTCGCATTATGTACTTTGTGGTTTTTGAATCACTAATGTTTTCAAGTCGATGCATTTTTATGCCACCTTTTTTTTTAAGTCACTAATGTGACCCCTTTTCGTTCCATGTTAAGAGTTCATCCATGGGGTATCACGACTATGGTCATGCTTTACATCAGGTTGATTGATTAGGGTGTTTATTTATCGTGCTCACCGTTGAACATCCCAATAAACCTAATTTCTCCTATGTAGGTATTATGTACATGTAACTTTTGATTTATGTTGTCGCTTTGTTATTCTTGGTTTATGGTCTTGGTTTTGAACTTTTTTGTTCTTTTTTTTATTCTACTATTATTACTGTATTCCTAGGGTTTTTGGTTGCTAATTGAAACTGGCTTTAATAACCAGGTTGTCGTCGCGGTGGTTGGAGTTGTCTCGGCTACGGAGTTAAACATTGAGCTCGGAACATGAGGTATTGGTTCTAACCCTAATTAGTTATTTGTTTTTTTTAGCGTAATTCCTCTTGCGTATACCCATCTTATCATTTACTGTTTTGATTTTGGTTTTCTAGCTTGGTTGCTTACAGTTTGCAAATATTCAGATACAAGGTTGTTTTCCATTTTTCGGAATGCCTCGTTGTTGTTTTTTGACGCCTCTGGATATCCTGGGGTTTTGGGTTTACCCCTTCCCCTACCATAGGTGAGCAATTTTTTAACTGTTGCCTTCCTTTTATTGCTTTTATGGATTTTCACTTAGGTTCACCCTCTATAAACCTATCATCACAATCGTTTTTTTTTCTCTTTATTTGTTCAGGAAGAAAATTCATTCGGGTAAGCCTATCAAAGTACAACCTGAGCGAATATATTGAACTTCCGAACAACTGCAGCCGGTTTACTTGGTTTCTTGATGCAGATAGCTGAGTTTTGAAAGGTATGGATTACAATCCGAGCTCGAAAATTAAAAGTAGTTGTTGATATAATGTTCTTACTTTGATTTTTCCTTTTGATTGCTTTAAAAAAAATTATCGTTCAATTAGTGTATTGGATGTTGGTAATCACATAGGTTTCTTAAAGACCGTTATATGAGTAATTAGGTCTGCTCTGGTGTTTTATTAACATCATTATGTTTTGAATTCCTTATTATTATGATTATTGCTTTCTGGGATTTAATCTAATTTTTTTACTTTTGATCTTTGTCTTATTGTTTTGCCGAGTATTAGGAGTACTTATTTGTTGAATCACCGAATTAAATACTTAATTATTATTTTTAATAAACTTATCTGCTTTTATGTTTTCTGATCTGGATTCTGGTTTAGCTCTGATTTGGTTTTTCTAGAATTCAGAATATTGAGTATAAGCAGCATAGTAGGATCTTGATGATGGTGATTGACAATTTTGGATGACTATCAATTTAGTTGGATTAATGACTACGCGTAGTCGCTTACGACAACACAGTTTTCCCATATTAAATCATATCGTATAATTTTCCTATATCAAATCGAATCTTACTTGATATTGTGAATGGTGGTTCCTTTTCTATCTATATGATATGATGGTGAACGTAAGCATAGGGTCTTAAACTGGGACTCTGATATTCCTTTCAAGTTTATCACTCTCATCGACTTTACCCCCTTTGCCCTTCCACTACTATTTACATCACCTCTTAAGGCACTTGGTTATGTTGTTATTCTTCTACTCTCATGTCTCAAGGTATCAACTTTGGAAATTGAGCTTTAGGATCTATGCTATTTTTTTTGGTAATTGCATTTTTGATACAACAGAGGGTCGATGTAAATGAATAGCTAGCTGATGGTTTCATGAAATATACAGAACTAGCCTTTTTCTGTTTTGCCTCCTCCATCAATCATTTAACAGATTTTGTTCCTTCGTGTTATGTCTTTCTCCATTTTCTAATACTTGTGGGGTGCAAATACTTTTAAAGGTCAATTTTAGGTTTCTTTTATGGGTTACTTGACAATATTACCCTTATTACGGATGACCAACTTCACATTTTCTATATTTATAAAGTTATTCAGACTTTCTGGTTTTGACAATCATTCTACTTTTAGTCACACATCGTTTGTATTGTACCAAAAGCCTTGATAAATGCTAAAGTTTTTGTACACTTTATTAGTATCTTTTGATGAGTTAACCTTTCCTCCGCACTTCACCCAATTCGAAAACATAGAATGTAGCCAATTGAAGCTTTGAATGCTTGGTTATATTTTCCTAATCTGGTATCTCATTCCCGCATCATATAAATGTTGACCCGAGCTTTCTTTCCATTTTTACCAGTTTTTCCCGGGCACATAGATTATTGCTTCAGAGAACTAGCAGGAGAATCACTTTCAGATGAGCATGGTTTTCATCAATGCCCTTTTTTAAGAAATATCGATGATCCAAAAAAAATTTCCTTCACATCTTCGCTGGACTTTTCTTTACCTGTAAGTCATGACTTTTCGAGAAATTTGCTGGAAGGATTTCGCCTTTAAAATGTATCTTCATGATTAAGAAAATGTTGATTATTTTGACATTGATCTAACTTAAATTGTTTCACTCATTTTGTTGTTTCCGTTGTATAATACTCCGTTGTTGCTTGCTTTTTACATTGTGCTAACTTGTTCCACTCGTTTTGTTATTTCTGACGCATTTCATTTGTTATGTTTGTGTAGGTAGGTAGATCTAAAGGTCTAATTTTTGAAGATGGGCCCAATTTTGACACGGCGTTCTGGTTATTTCATGGGCATGATGGAGTTGTCCCACTTTCTAAGAGATCATTTGTGCGGTCTGAGAATCTTAAACATGGCCCAACTGCTCCTCAGTTTAACTCATTAGGTGCGAAGGTTGCCACAATCAGCCTCTCAGGTTTGAGGTTTCTTTGGTTTTGACGCATTCTCTGAGAAGTGGAAAAACCAACAGAAGAAGTCTCAATCATCAAAGAAGATTTCTTCTTCAAAGGTAATTTAAGTTACTTCCATTTCCAATGAATCGATGGGCTCTCTATCATCCTGGCTCCAGATTGTGATAGAATAATGCAAAATGCCTTGCTAATCAATTGGATTTCTTTTTATATGGAGCAACCATTGAAAGCAATTATCATTATGAGTTATCTGGATCCCGGAAACAATATCCTGATACAGGGGTAAGGTTATGAATGTCTGATCCCTCATTAGTAGGGCTGAGCAAAACCGGTTATCCGCTCCGGTTTTGCAAACCGGTTTGGTAATCGGTTTTAAAAAATGGTTTTTTTTCAACACCGAATCCGCTCCGGATTAATCCGGCTAACCGGTTTTTTCGGAATTTAAAAACCGGATCCGTAAACCGGTTTACCCGCTCCGGTTTTTATAATCGGTTTCAAGAAAGATCCACAATCAAATGCATAGAAACACATAGAAAAATTAGGTTACCGGTTTAAAAACCGGTCTCTGGTTTTAAATTTACATTATTTTTGACTTTTAGTTTCTAAAAAAGAAACCAGTTGGTTTCAAAAAAAACTAAAAATAAAGAAACCGGTATAAAAACCGGTCCCCGGTTTTGAATTTTCTACAACCGAATCCGCTCCGTTTTTATAGTAAAAAATACGGTTCGGTTACCGCATCGGAAAAAAACCGAATATTCGGACTCCACAATTCGGTTTTCGGTTTAAAAGTACGGTTCAAACTTTTTTGCTCAGCCCTACTCATTAGCCCGTCATTTACGGAACCCGTTAGGAACCATGATAACAATGTTGTTCTATATTTGATGAAATAAACTAGGCTTTTATGTTATTCTGCATCATATGAAATCAAAAAGCCCTTTATCTAAAATTTATTTCATCTTGTCAGTTGTCACACATGACAAAAGTCTTGACTTCGTTGAATCTCAAATCTCATAATCGCTGCGGCGGACATGTGAAACATAGTATTGATCCTGTATTACCCCTGGAAATTATCTAACATGTTGATTAATATCTATATTTCCAGGGAGGCGACGGAAAGTACGAGTGATTGAGTAACGAATGGCTACATCAGGGAACTGTCTAATTGCCAAGTCGTATAGGGCCGTGAGTAGTGTTGTACAAAGAGGCAGCTTATTATTGATGCTACTGTTTGATTTATCGCGTCGTATCCTTGTATTTAGTTCACTTAGTGCATAGGATATTGTGTTGCTTTTATGTGTTCGCTTCCCGACTCCTAATCTAGCGACATAGTCGTCGTCTTCTTCACACTTGATTAACTATTGCACCTCTATTAAGCAAGCTTTTACCAGTGGATCTTGTATGAAACATCTTACATGTGAGACCACCCTAACCCTTGTGTACTACTTATTCGAGGCAAGTTCATCATGCCTAGAGAGTATGACAAGTTATTTAAATGATCATGTATGTGCGACCAAACCAATCCTTTTATGAGCCATTACTCTCTTACGTAGTAGGTTGTGACAATTAATCGTGTTTAATGCAAGGGGGATCGAGATTTAGGCATGAACTTGCTTGCATTTTAGCCCCCCACTAGAATTTCAGTTGGCGGCCATGTTAACAATCGGCGACGGTAGATGCCAAGTCAACCATTCAACCTACACCTTTTGGTGGCTTCCCATCGCCAAAGGTAGCTGCCATATCGACCTTTTGCTCTACACCTTCTTGTTTGATCTTGTTGCATGTATCCGTGTTTCTATCCTTGTGCTTTCAGTTTGCATAATTAATGTTCAATTGAAAAGGAGTGTTGACCTTACTAGGACTTCAGGTATTCGCATATTTGGCTTCTTCGATAGGGACTGTTCATACTTCAGGTACACTATCCAGCTCTCGTTCTTAATTCTGACTTTTGGTACTTACAGATTATGTTGTCAATCTATGATACTAATTGTGTTTTGGCTTGAATCTTTGTGATTTTAGTTTAGCAAACTGATTCAACAAAAATTGAATGAGTCCGCTGCAAGTATGGTTTTACATTACAAAAACTATAATTGTCTGTTTATTTTTTACACTCACATTTATTTTATCCGCTCTCAAGTGTACTTGGCCTGATTTTATTGTTGTCTCTGTATTTTGTATTTTTTTGGACTGTTTTGTGCATTTATTTTCAATCACTATTTGCATCGTTTGGATAAGATTATAATTTCAAAGTTGCCTTAATGGGTGAGTAGGTTAGACGCACCAATTGGTGGAGTTAGTGAAAGATCATAGATCCAAATTAAACTCTCTAATAAAAATTAAATTATCTCATAATTTATCATTTAAGTGATCTATGTAACATGCATGCAAATATAAAACCATAAAAATGAAAGTTTAAGGAAAAACAATTTCCTTACATTGATTTTATGGTAATAAGGGCACAAACTAGATCACCTTTCTAGTTTGATCTTGAGCTTATAACAAATGGATGATCCTCCTTGAAAAACCTTCAAAAAGAAAGTCTCCTTCAAGTTGCACCCAAGAACTCAACCCAAAAATTCTAACAAGTATTTAACTAGAAACTTGTTAAAATTATACCCTTGATAATATTTTAATATTACTAACTCTCTTAGTAAATATTAATTTTGTATACTAACAAACTTAGTAAGAGGATGCTTTATTATTTTTAGAGAGAAGTAGATACACATGCAAAATGTTCAAATGTTGTTGTGTGTAAAAATGAACAAACATTTTGGAGTGTATATGGGGGGAAAACCGGTGGGAGGGTAGGTGAGGTGGAGTGTTCAATTTATCTTATATTTTTAATCTTACATCACATGCAAAATCTAATATAAGATAACTTATGGTAGTATATAAAGTAAGGTGAAATGATTATGTTCCTAATCATCCACTACTCTATTTTACACGGTCCACTTGCCCATTTACGGGTCCATATTGGTTCTTATATTTGTTGCACGAATACGTGTAATTTTATTTTAAACATCGTTTCATGTTTAAATACTTCCATAATTAATTCGTTCAAATCACTCCGTAAATATACGTGTACCACTACACATATTATTTACGTACTAATATTAATCACATTACTCAGTTAGTACAATTTTAGTGAATTAACAATTAATTAACTAAAACCCGTCTCCCAAAATTTATTATTCAATTATCGCATAATTAAATAATAACTGATGTGTCTCGAGTTCGCAACTCGAAATCTCTCTAAAATAATCGACTAACCTTTTAGTCTATAAATCAAGGGACTAAATAAATTGTATCTCATACAATTAATTAGTTTTCAATTGGGGTTCGTTCCTTTAAGTGTGACCGAAACGAGGGTCGATTGATCACCGCCGTCTCACGACAATAACGTCAAACTCTAGTCAGCCAACCGTTATCGATTTACGTTAATCAACTGACGAGGATCAAATAATTAAATATCTGATGATATTCCATTAATGAGATTTATTATGTAAACGCACTATTGTGGAGGACACTAACTCCAACAATCTCCCACTTGTCCGATACAAGGTGTGCGCTACCAATTCTCTTGTCCGTTTTAATCTCCCTCTCATTGCAAGGTGTCTTTCAGGTCGCACTTGCACGCGAACATATCGCGAGTGGTTTTCTCGATCGGAAGTGTGACTACCTGACCGGAAAAATCTCTCACAGATTACTTTCGAGCGTGGCCACGCATTTGTAGTCATTAACTCCTCGAGTGGCCTTGAGATATAGTTACCCAACGTGGGTGGACAATTCATGTATGCCCTATCTATCCTATTGCACAATACAGCTCACCATGACCTAGTAAATGCCCTTTTGGCCTCCTTTCACAGCACGACCTAGGACAAAAACCAAAGTCACTCGGAAACTGCACTTGCTCAGATAATAGTCTCCAGTCAAAAGAATCGACTCATTAGAACATCTTAGAGATCCCCGCCACGACCAGGCGTCTATAATAGAACTTAGGGACTCTCTAAATGGTCATTGTCCGGCAAAGTGTCACACACTCTGCCTATGTAATCGACCAGTTATCACATATGACCTTATGGTGTTGAACAACAATCAATCGACTTATAATCTAGTCACTCCGAGACGTCACCTCATTAAGTGACTAGGGACAAAATACAATGTTCATCTTATTCACTTGAATAGTGTTCAACATTGTCTCCACAACTTATTCAGATAAACAAGGTATTTAAACTTTAGTCACATTAAATAAAAGATTCATAAAAGAATGAATGTGAAAACAATGAATGTGATTATCATATATATAATAAGAGATACACTATCCAATTATTACATATCCATAATCTAAAGAACATCTGGTACTCGTCTCAATCCCATAGCGACGACATTACCATCATGCTTAGCCTTTGATAAAGGCTTGGTTAAAGGATCAGCAAAATATTATCATCTGTCCCAACCTTACAAATGTCAATTTCCTTCCTTTCCACATAATCTCTAATTACATAATATTTCCTTTCAATGTGTCTAGATTTGTTACTAGACTTCGGCTCTTTGGCTTGAAAAATTGTTCCACTGTTATCACAATATAGAGTGATAGGATCTTTGGCGGAATGGACTACTCCTAGCCCTTCCATGAATTGCCTAATCCAAACAGCTTCCTTTGCAGCCTCAGACGCTGCAAGGTACTCAGCCTCTGTTGTAGAATCCGCGGTAACGCTTTGCATGAAGCTCTTCCAGCAAACAGCTCCTCCATTTAGCATAAACACATAGCCGGATTGGGATTTCATGTCATCCCGATCGGTTTGGAAACTTGCGTCCGTGTAACCTCGTACACGCAACTCAGTTTCTCCTCCAAATACTAAGAACGAATCCTTAGTCCTTCTCAAGTACTTAAGGATGTTCTTTACAGCTATCCAGTGACTCTCACCAGGCTTGGCTTGATAACGACTTGTCATGCTCAAGGCATACGCAACGTTGGGACGAGTGCAAATCATAGCATACATGATAGACCCAACAGCGGAAGCATAAGGGACGGTCTTCATGTGTTCAATTTCCTTAGGGGTGGAAGGAGACTGTGACTTGCTCAAAGTAATCCCTTGGCCCATAGGTAGAAATCCTCTCTTGGAGTCTTTCATATTGAACCGGTGAAGAACTTTGTCAATATAAGCTTCTTGACTCAATGCTAGTATCCTCTTGGACCTATCCCTATAGATCCGGATACCCAAGATTCGTTGTGCCTCTCCCAAGTCCTTCATTTGGAAGTGTTTCCCTAGCCACTCCTTAACGGAAGTGAGTGATGGAACATCATTCCCAATGAGCAATATGTCATCCACATATAGGACAAGGAATTCAACCTTACTCCCACTAAACTTCATGTATAAACACGGTTCTTCCACACTTCTAGTGAAACCGTATTGTTTAATAACATGATCAAAGCGATGATTCCAACTCCTAGATGCTTGCTTAAGACCATAAATGGACTTCTTGAGCTTACACACCTTCTTAGGGTTAGATGTATCCACAAAATCTTCAGGTTGTATCATGTACACCTCTTCTTCTAGAATCCTATTCAAGAAGGCGGTTTTGACATCCATTTGCCAAATCTCATAATCATGAAATGCGGCAACCGCTAAGATTATCCTAATGGACCGAAGCATAGCGACTGGAGCAAAGTTTTCATCATAGTGTAAACCATGAACTTGGGTGAAACCTTTTGCCACCAATCTAGCTTTGTAAACATCCACATGTTTATCCACGCCGAGCTTAATTTTATATATCCATTTACACTGAAGGGGTCGCACTCCCTCAGGTAAATCCACCAAGTCTCATACTTGGTTCTTGTACATGGAATCCATTTCGGACCGCATGGCTTCTAGCCAAAGCGAGGAGTCGGGACTAGACATGGCCGATTTGTAGGTAGTGGGTTCATCACTTTCAAAAAGTAACAAAACACCATCCTCTTCGATATTACCAAGGTAGCGATCAGGTGGATTAGAAATCCTACTTGACTTTCTAGGAACAATTACCGTTTCAGAGGAAGAGGGAATGCTATCCTCCACGTTCTCCTCTACCTCATTCTTGGTTTGTGGCTCTCGAACTTCTTCAAGTTCAAATTTTCTCCCACTCTGTCTCCTAGAAATAAACTCCTTTTCTAGGAAGACAGTATCACGAGCCACAAACACTTTGTTCTCGTGTTTATTGTAGAATTAATAGCCACGTGTTTCCTTTGGATATCCTACAAAAAGACATTTGTCAGACCTGGGTACAAGCTTATTGTCAGACTTGATCTTAACGTACGCTTCGCAACCCCAAATACGCATGAATGACAAATGAGGAACTTTCCCTGTCCATATCTCATATGGAGTCTTATCGGCCGCTTTAGTCGGGCTTCGATTTAGTGAAAATACTGCAGACAAGAGGGCAAAACCCCAAAATGAACTAGGAAGCTCAGTTAGACTCATCATAGACCGAACCATATCTAGTAAAGTTCGATTTCTCCTTTCGGCCACACCATTTAATTGCGGCGTGCCAGGAGGAGTCCATTGTGATACTATACCACAATCTTTTAGGTGTGAATCAAATTCAATATTAAGATACTCACCACCACGATCGGACCGTAGGGTTTTAATCTTTTTATCCAATTGGTTCTCTACTTCATTTTGAAACTCTTTGAACTTGTCAAAAGCTTCACTCTTGTTCTTCATTAAGTAGACATACCCATATCTACTTAAGTCATCAGTAAAAGTAATGAAGTAGTGAAAACCTCCTCTAACGGTGATGGTTAATGGTCCACACATCCGTGTAAATTCGGTAAGTCACGTTGACTAATTCTACCTCTAGAACTCTTGGTCGACGAATTTCCTTAAATCCATCTACTAGCACCGGAACACAAGACCGTCTTATATCCCGTTGAGTCCAACCAATTTTAGCGTGTGATAACCGTTTACCACCCTACTTGCCCAAGGTAAAAAGAGAACACCCCGCTTGGGCGAGCGTGGCTCTAATGAACAAGAGATTCATAGGTGTTACTAATTGGTAAGGCTAATCTCAATTTTAGTTATGTGAGAGATCTTGTCAATTTAGTCATAAATTCCATATAAGTGAACTAAGTCGGTGAATGTAAATGACGTGAATTGACAACCGCGAAAATAAAAATGCATGTGAGTGGCGATTTTGGCATGCGCGAAAATAAAACAAGCAAACAAGTAAGCATATGAATAAATCCTAGTATGGCCACCTAGTTAATAAAAACTAGTCTATTATATTTCGGAAACCAACTCCGTGGTCCCTTGCCTCTTTGATGAGTCATAATTATATACATATTTATGCCTCCCCTTAATTACTTTTGATACGGTTTTCGTGCTAGTTTATATCATTTACATGCCTTTTATGTTAGAATGTTGATACTTCCGCCTTTTGATGTTTAATGAAGGAATGATGCATTTGAGGAGCAAAAGAATGAAATGGGCATCATGGAGTGAGCATGAAGGGATACACGAAGCATGACACGAGAATCCATAAGAATGAAGGAAGAGAAGTTAAGAAGAAAACACGAAGAAAAGAGCTTCTTATTACAAGTGCCTCCTTTGAAGAGCCATATCTTGAGTTCTACAACTGATTTTCAAGTGATTCTAATTGGAGGTGAAATCTTATCTTCTTAGCTTTCCAACGCCGCAAAAATCACTTGTTTCTGATAAGTAACGAAGAAATGGCGGCCGTTTTAAGTTCAGTGCGCGAAGCAGGAAATTGGTGCCTCGATCGAGTCACCCTTGGCTCGATCGAGGAACCACTAGTTTCCGCAATATTCCGCAAATTTCCTTAAGTCGGTTATGACTACTATAAATACCAAAACTCGTACCCTAGGTTAATTATGCTTTATTTTACATAGGTTTAGTATAGCTACCTTAGAAAACTCTCTCAAATACTTAGTTTAGTTTAATTATTGTTCGGATCTATTGCCTTTAATTACGGTATTGTTCTAATCTTTCTTCAATTATTATTTCAATTACTTGTTTATCTTTATTATTGTTCATCATGTTTTCCATTACTATTATTGTTATTCTTTCTATTATGCGTAGCTAATTTCCTCATCTAGGATGAAGGGGATCTAGGTTAATTAAAAGGGAAAATTGATTAATTGCTAGGGAAATCATATAAGTTGTCGTTTGATTGTTGTTCTTATTCTAGTTAATTGACTTAGGCCTGAGTTATTAATTAGTGTAGCGAATTAATCCTTTCATCGACCGGGTTAGAATTAATATAGGCTGCGATAATCAAATAGATTGTATCTAATTATAGCGACCGCATGTTAGAATCGATCTAAAGGACATAATTGAGTCGACCGATCTTATGACCTTAGACAGCTTGGTAGATCTAGCAATTGATTAATAGACCCCATATAATTGACCTAGTGAACCGGAAATCCTAGACCTTTAATATTATTGTTATTTGTCTTTTAATTACTTGCAATTAGCTGTTAGCATACAAACAATCAAAACCCCCACAATTGGTTACTTTAAGACAGATTTAAATATAAACAAACTAGATAATCACCGCCTCCCTGTGGATTCGACCCTGACTTACCGCTAGCTATTTTGTTAGTAGTAGTTTAGGTTTACTTTGATTAAGGTGATACGACTTTAGCCTTATCAAATTTTGGTGGAGATGCGGGATTTGTATGTGCATTAAACATTAGCTCTGAGTCGTTTATTCGCCATTTGTATGATTGTCTTTTGTATTGTGTGTTGCTTTGCTTGAGGACAAGAAAAGAGATGGTTTGGGGGAGTTTGATGAGTCACTCTTCATTCCAAAAGTGGCTCTTCCTTGTGGGATTTGGAACACCTTCCAAAATAGACTCCGTCTCGATGTAATCCGTCTTTTGGAAACGCCGGTAAAAATAACTATTACAATTGAATTACATAGCTATTCCTATTATACATTAATTAATAAAATAAATAAAACTATTAAGTAATTACAAACTGACGATACGAGATCGTATTTAATTACAAACAAATCGATATTCCCATTCATTTCGGGTAATAACGATTAAAATTAAACTAGGCCATACCACAACAAGATAAATACTTTAAATAAATGACAATCATTCATTCAACTTAAATAAATATGCTTAAAATGCTGTAAAATCATGCCAAAATCGCCCTATCTATCAATCGTTGGTATCCATCTCGGTTTTTGTGGATTAATCGATTTTTAACATGTAAAAATCAATAATCAACTCTTACATCTCATTTAAGTCCAAACTAAATTTCCAAACTGTTTGAACCTCAAAACTAGTCCTCACTAATTTTATGATAAATAATTAGTTTGATTTGGTGATATTTTGCTAATTTAATCGATAAAATCATAATATTTAAGTAAAAATCCAAAATAATTGAAAAATTACACAAACAATTGAAAAAATTTTTTTGAGTATTCTGTAATACTCCCAAGAATACCAAAATATCAGAAAAATTGCCCCAAAAATCCGGATAAAATTTATGAAGAAAAAGATCGATATTTATCGGTTTTTAACCACTAAAACCAATAAACATCAAAACAAAGTGAAAACACATATTAAAATTCACTTTTAATATTTAAATAATATTTTTAAATGTACATAAATTTAGCAAGGGCAGAATCAAATGTTTCGAAATTATGATTATTTTATTTCACTTTTATCGACTTTTATCTCATAAAATCAATAAACATGAAAAAATTCGAACCAACCTTCAACCTTTTGCATACAATAAGTAGAAAACATGCATGAAATACCATAAAAATTCTATGGACCTAATCAACTTTTAACTATTTTTAGTCAATTTTTAACTAAAATACGGCATTTTGACTCGGTTTTCTACCAAAAATCATTAAAAATAGCAAAATAACTTCAAAAATCACCAAACTTAACCACAAACCTTTTAAGATCATTAGTTATTCATGCCCCAAAAATTTCGTGCTAAAACCTCTTCTAACACAATTTTTGAGTTTTTATAAATTATCTCATAATTCATTAAAATGTTTAAAATCAACATGCAAATTACAAGCCTAAGCTCTGATACCACTTGAAAGATCATAGATCCAAATTAGACTCTCTAATAAAAATTAAATTATCTCATAATTTATCATTTAGGTGATCTATGTAACATGCATGCAAATATAAAACCATAAAAATGAAAGTTTAAGGAAAAACAGTTTCCTTACATTGATTTTATGGTAATAAGGGCACAAACTAGATCACCTTTCTAGTTTGATCTTGAGCTTATAACAAATGGATGATCCTCCTTGAAAAACCTTCAAAAAGAAAGTATCCTTCAAGTTGCACCCAAAAACTCAACCCAAAAATTCTAACAAGTATTTAACTAGAAACTTGTTAAAATTATACCCTTGATAATATTTTAATATTACTAACTCTCTTAGTAAATATTAATTTTGTATACTAACAAACTTAGTAAGAGGATGCTTTATTATTTTTAGAGAGAAGTAGATACACATGCAAAATGTTCAAATGTTGTTGTGTGTAAAAATGAACAAATATTTTGGAGTGTATATGGGGGGAAAACCGGTGGGAGGGTAGGTGAGGTGGAGTGTTCAATTTATCTTATATTTTTAATCTTACATCACATGCAAAATCTAATATAAGATAACTTATGGTAGTATATAAAGTAAGGTGAAATGATTATGTTCCTAATCATCCACTACTCTATTTTACACGGTCCACTTGCCCATTTACGGGTCCATATTGGTTCCTATATTTGTCGCACGAATACGTGTAATTTTATTTTAAACATCGTTTCATGTTTAAATACTTCCATAATTAATTCGTCCAAATCACTCCGTAAATATACGTGTACCACTACACATATTATTTACGTACTAATATTAATCACATTAATCAGTTAGTACAATTTTAGTGAATTAACAATTAATTAACTAAAACACGTCTCCCAAAATTTATTATTCAATTATCGCATAATTAAATAATAACTGATGTGTCTCGAGTTCGCAACTCGAAATCTCTCTAAAATAATCGACTAACCTTTTAGTCTATAAATCAAGGGACTAAATAAATTGTATCTCATACAATTAATTAGTTGTCAATTGGGGTTCGTTCCTTTAGGTGTGACCGAAAGGGGTCAGTTGATCACCGCCGTCTCACGACAATAACGTCAAACTCTAGTCAGCCAACCGTTATCGATTTACGTTAATCAACTGACGAGGATCAAATAATTAAATATCTGATGATATTCCATTAATGAGATTTATTATGTAAACGCACTATTGTGGAGGACACTAGCTCCAACAGTTAGAATGCTGGAATGTTTGACAAGTAGGGTGGATGGTGAGATTAGCTTGTAGTGGTAATGTTCAGTAGTTGATGTTATCGTCAAATGGAGTCGATCCAGCTCACATGACATTACAGGATTGTTCTATGTTTCTTGGGGGGTTGGTTTAGGTTTGACCATCCAACTTGGAACTTATTCCCCACTGCATAGGCCTCATGTACATGTAGCTTGGTGATTTACGTTGCCGAATTTTTATTGTGTAAAATGTTGGCTGCTTTGATGTTTGGGTTTAGCGTCTTTTTGGGGCTTAGCTTTTAAAGAAGCGCGAGTTGAGGGGGGGGGGTAATAATTGTGTGAGATTTGAACTTTAAAGGGATGTTTTCTGTGTATTTTGTAGGCCTTGCTTTGCGAGTTTCCGGTATGGTGGTGATTTGCGTAAATGTTCAGCTATGGTGTAATGGCTAGGTTAATTCCCATCTATGACTTAAGTTGCCATGGTAATTTATCGCTTGGTGCCGTGGCTAGGAAAATAAGGGTTGAATTTGGTGCATGTGATATGTAATACTACGTATTTATGAGTCTCTGGGTACTCTATCGAGTAGGCCTTACTCTGTCGAGTAAGGGCGAGTTGCAGATTAAAATAGTTTCTGACCTGTTGGGTACTCGATCGAGTAACGTGGATACTCGATCGAGTAAGGGGGCACTCGATCGAGTACCTTAGCTACTCGATCGAGTAGCCGGTTTACGGGGGACGATTTCTCGGGTTTTGTTAATAATGCGATTAAGTATATAATAACTTCCGTCATTGTTCTTTAAACACTTTTAAAACCTAATTACTGTGAAAAGAGAAATCAAACTACGTCATTCGCTTTAATCGCATTGTTGGCAAATCCCGGAGCTTGGAAGGTCGGATTTTACCTTTCTTTATACCGTTGTGATCCTTGCGTCGAGGGTAAGACCTATATACCGTTTTTATAGTATTTCATTAAAGTTGGTTAAACCCTAATGTTGGGAATTGGGGGTTTTGTTGTGTTTTATGCTTGGTAGTGATTATATGTTTATATGTTAGGAGGAGGATTCGTAGAGGAAGCATTTTGATATCAGCTGTGAGATCGTCTGATTGTGTTGTGCTTTCCAGGTAGGGTTTCCCTACTCAGTATTAGTCCCATAATGCATTGTTGGTGTTGTGTAATTGCTGATTATTATCGTATTGGTTTTATGACGGTTGTTGATTGATTGCTGTTGATGGTTGTGATTGTTTGTCTCTGGTTCTCGAGATGCGTTCTCGACTGAGTGGAGTCACTTGCGGGAGTGGCTTCACGCCCTAGTTTCGCCCTCCGTGGAACCCGCCACGGGAGGGGATGTGCACATTAATGGGACAGGGTTATCGCTCGGTATGATGAGCGGGGATTTGGTGGGTACGGCTGCGGTCCCCCATCGGCGGGGTTGGTCCAAAGGGGACGGTCGGTGACGGAGATTGATTGGATTGGGTGATTGTGTGTGTGTGATTTGTTTGAGCTGTGTTGTTTCTTTGTCTTGTTGGTTATATAAATTGTGTGATTAGTCTTGACCCGTTTAATGTTTTAAAATCGTGGTGATCCATTCGGGGATGGTGAGCGATTATTGAGCGGTATGAGTCGAGTTCTTGGGATAGATGGGATGTGCCACGATGCGATGATAGAAGTCTTCCATGTAGCTAGTAGTTTAATAAACATTTCGATTAGTTTGTTTAGACATTGGTTTGAGAACATGTATTCGTATTTTGGTTTTGGTTTTGAGATTGTAACCTTTCGTTAAAGTATTTCTATTTAAATGTTGTTTCATTATTGTTTATTTGATTATCATTGCCTCGGGTAACCGAGATGGTAACATCCTTATACCTGAGTGGTCCTGGTAAGGCACTTAGAGTATGGGGGTGTTACATGATATTTCCCTTCTACACATATTCTTATTCATTGGTTGCTTTTTTTGAAGTGAAATTCGAACATGATTTTTTAAGCTCTGAAAAAATTTGGGTGATCAAAGCCAGCATAGCTGGGCATACGCCACAGGACATTTAACATTTCCCCTAATTAGTCATTGATTGTTTAATTTTAATTGATAAGAGTTCGTTCGGCCTGATAGTTTGTTTGACTTGTTTGGGCTCGACTTGATAGGATGTGCCCTTTCTGATAAAGTTAGCAACTGTATGATCTTTCTCAGGTGGTATCTTTTCTTAGACCTATACGCCCTTCAGCTAAAATTAGTTGCGTTGTGAAGTGCATTTATCCATCGTCAGTCTCTATGTATTTGTTGCTAACATAGATGTAACTAGGTAGTGCTATGTACACTGGTTATCCTTACCCTACAATATGCGGAAGTCATCAATTTTGCTTTAGATTTACGCTGTAATATAGGAGGTGCTAATTCAGACCAGAAATTTCGGTCATTTTTTATCTAATTTACACGTTGAGTAAGATGGTTCGGTCGCTTCTTTCAAGTCAGCTTTATTAAAACTCCCATAGTGTTTCGCGAGCTCATAGAATAGTGTAGTACTCTAAAACAGCCACTTAACATGGATAATTTCATGGAAGGTCATGTTTTCATTCTATTTCACATAAAATTTTGCAAAGTTTTTATGAACATGGTGGTGGTTTTCTTGTTGCTCCTGAACTGAAATGAAACTTGTTAGCCTTATAGAGATGAACCAATTGAATGGAGTGGACTAAATCAAATGAACCACCTTTTAGTGTAGGTGCATACAACCATTTGCATCAGTTCAGCTCATGCTCATGTCTTCACAAAGTAATAGAATTTGGCCTTCTGTTCTCTTTCCCCAACCTTCTTAATGTGAAACTTCTTGTGGAATTTCATACTACTTGTTTGCTCTAGAGCTGCTTTATTTATTAACGATTTCCAGAAATATTGTGCATTAGGACCATGTAACTATGTTACTATGTTTTATCGTTCTTTGTTACTCTTAAACTCTCAAATGGTTCCCTTGCATTGTTGAGCGATTGAAAGCCGACTTGATGAGATTGCGAACTAAGTTTTGTTTATTTTGATATGGGTGGTTCAATTTGTTCATGAAAATTTCAAATTCTTTTTTTAAAGAGTATAAGTGTCATGTTCTTGATGCCCATGTCTATACTCGATTGACTTACTATTAGATTTATAGACTGTGTAAGGTTAGACTTATAACATATCTTTAAGTTTATATATTTAGTCGGAGTTTCACTTATTAAGCTGGCACAAGGGAAATATTAATCGATGAGTTTAATTAAGGTAGTAAGTTGGTGTATAGGATGTCATTCATCTGAATATCTTGATACAGCTGAATAATTTAACAAGATAGTCATATCCTTATTGTTTGTGCCTCTTATTTCTATTTGGTTTTTGTATTAAGTGAGAGGGAGTTGAGATGTTATCCTTTGTCACACTAAATATATCAACATGGATAAAGAGTATGACACTGGTTAGATAGAGGGAGGGAGGGGGGCCATTCGAGTCCATTTGATGCCTTATACTGATGTCATTGATGCCATTTTCTTGGTAAATATTTATGTGATTTTTGTTACACGTACCTCAAAAGATAAAAAAATGTTTCATATCCATTTGTGAATCCCTGGTCCATTTAAAGCTTCATATCGGATATTTTCAGGGCATTGATGAAATGCTTCTATCTTCCCTTAGATCTGACGATTTTCTGGTGGCAATGCAGGAGAGTTTA
Organism: Silene latifolia; assembly: GCF_048544455.1. NCBI lineage: Eukaryota > Viridiplantae > Streptophyta > Magnoliopsida > Caryophyllales > Caryophyllaceae > Silene > Silene latifolia. The sequence continues at coordinate 25,872,819 of NC_133533.1, read as the reverse complement.
CAGCTTGTGTGTTTAATCCATAACGTCGATCAACTATGCTCGGGTTCTCCATGAAGCCAAGCATGAAGACCAAACGCTTATGGTTGTATGCGCCTACACTGCTGTCCGTCTCTCCTTGCGCGCCCTGCACTCAAACTGTTGTAATGGCCTACCATAAGAAACTCCAAGAATAACTTTTTATGCGTATCATGTTGTAGTTTGGTTTGCACAATGTACTTTAGTTTTTAGAGGAAACAGGTCTCCCTTACTGACCATGGGTTTTCGGTTTATGTTTATTCTAAAGCCATGGTATTTTACGTAAATGTCTTTCTTTTACACGCTTGTCTTACATGTAGTATAATAATTGCTATGTTCTAAAATCGTTTTCACAAGGTGAAAGGCAATTATTGTTTTTATTTCAATGCCTCACAACGACGCTCTGTAAACAACTAATCAAATTGGAGTTCCGCGCCCGGTAGGGTGTAGAGCAACGACTAATATTAATCAAATGACCCAAAATATACTACGTCATGGATAATATCTCTTCCCATTAATGATGGTGTAGGAGTCTATTTCAACTCTAGTCTTTTCCTCCAAATCTGACATCACCTTCGATGACCTAAACCACCATTGACGCCAAGCTTTTGTAGCTTTACTCACGGTAGATATATACCAATCGCATCAGGGTAATGTATACCCCACCATCAAATCCTCAGAAGAATCAACTTCGAAAGCCGATGAATTCTCATCTGTGTAACACCCCCATACTCCAAGTGCCTTACCAGGACCACTCAGGTATAAGGATGCTACCATCTCGGTTACCCGAGGCATGATAATCATAAGACAATGAAGAAACATACTTTATTAAATAAGTTTTAGCGATTACATAACAAAACCAACTGTAAGCAAAATACAACTGTTCTCAAACTATAAACCAATCGAAAGGAACTGTTTCTAACAAACACAACAGAAGACTAAAGACTCTGATATGTGATGACTCCATCCCAGCTAGATCCCACGCGTATCCAAGATATACCCGTCAAGCAACCGCTCACCACCCCGAATGGATCACCACAGTTTTAAAACATTTAAACGGGTCAAGATTAATCACACAATTAATATACATGTCACAATAAGATAAACAGACAACTTAATCACACACATACACAACCAACCAACTCCAATCATCTCAATCATCGATCGTCCACTGGACCACCACCGCCATGGGGGACCGCACCGCACCCACCAAATCCCCGCTCCACATAGTGAGTGATAACCCTGTCCATTAATGTGCACATCCCCTTCCGTGGCGGCTTCCACGAAGGGCGAAACTAGGGCGTGAAGCCACTCCCGCAAGTGACTCCACTCAGCCGAGAACGCATCTCGAGAACCATAGGCAACCAATCACAATCACAATATCAACAACCGTCTCAATTTATCAACAGTGCAATCACAATCATCACGGTAGTCACAATACAATTACTATATCAAACAATCAATCTCAACACATCAACAATCATCCCATTATGGGACTAATACCGAGTAGAAATCCTACCGAATGCAACACAAACATTAGACGATCTAGCAAATTGCCTCAAAACCTTTCCTCTACGAACCCTTCTCCTATACACATAATCACATAATCACTACCAACACAACAAATCATAAAAACCCTCAATCCCAAAATTAGGGTTTAAACAAAGTCAACCAAACGCTATAAAATTGGTATGTAGGACTTACCCTTGACGCAAGGAACACTATGATGCAAAGAACAATGAAATCCGACACCTCTAGCTCCGGGATTTGCTAACGATGCGATGACAGACAAACTACGTAACTCCTTTTCTCCTCACTTAGGTTTTAGAACATATAAAAGAAACTAAGAAAAGTGACGGACAACCTTTTATACTTATCTCGCATCATTTAACAAAACCCGACAAAACATCCTCAGAAAACCGGCTACTCGATCGAGTACCCAAGGTACTCGATCGAGTACCCCCTACTCGATCGAGTACCCCAAATACTCGATCGAGTACCCAACAGTCGAAACTATTTTAAAACGCAACTCACCCTTACTCGACAGAGTAAGGCCTACTCGATAGAGTACCTAAAGACTTATAAATACGGAGTATTACGCCTCTTCCCTCCTTAAAAAGAACTTCGTCCCCGAAGTTCAACCCATACATAAAAACAACCATACTAACTCGACCAAGACACAACAACATAACTAAGAACTCAAGAACTCGACCAAACATAAAACATGAACTTTTAACACCCACTCCACCAACTATGTTTACTTCCCTAACATGACTCACGATATCGTATCCACCACATATATATCTCTCACGACACCAACTCCTTACATAACCAACTACCATCCTCTAACGCTGCTAGCTCCATAATATCATCCACTATCAAATCCAAAATCAAGACACTCATAGACATCAAACGGAATGTTACATTCTACCACCCTTAAAAGGAACTTCGTCCTCGAAGTTTACTCACACTCATAATCTCATCATCCAACTGTCAACACTATCGAAGTATTCTCGCATTCCTAACATCAAACTACTACAAGCACGTCCGTGACCTTTTAACACTATCAACCACAACATATACAAATCCATATCTTATGCTACACCAACACTCTATTTCCAAATATACTACCATATGAACAACCATCAAAATCTCTTTTATCGCATCCTACTCCTCTTAAGATAAATGTTACGTCCTCGTAACCTACTAATACTATATCCTTAGTTATATCTTCTCATTATTCTCATCATCATCACATGTCATAGATAACCACCTATACTCTAAACACTCGCCATGCATGTATCCAAGGCTCTCTTACTTAAACAATTCTCATACTTCAATTCACTCGTCACACCACCTAACCTATACCTCAAAATCTTTATCTTAACCCAAAACTTCAACTTTTCCACATTACCGCAACATGACATACCTCTCTATATAAACTATATGAAACTCCCATCATCAAAAGCATAACTCACGATCCACACTTGTTACGTGCACTCATTCCAGATCCTCAAGTTCTTTCCTTCATTACCGCAAAACTCATACATAACTTAATATGACACTAATTCCCCCAACACCCTACACTCACCGTCCCAACAAAAGATTATGAACTACCCGCCGCTTTCGCATCATTACAACACATGTTCCACGAATCATTTTCCATTACCATGTCTACTAAAGCCTTATCTAGAACAAGATCAAAATTACTGTAACAACCTCTCACAACCGTGTCCCATCAATAGAACATCACTATACCATGATAACAACGAAAACATATTCAACTCTATTTATATTAAACTCTACCCTCCTTCTCAAACTGAAACTTGTAAGGAACATCAGCAAACAAAACAACAGTCTATTCGTTCAAACTGAAACTCACAGGAAACAACAACAAACAAAACAACAATCTATGTATAACTGGTATGTACTTTCGAAACTCGAATCATAATCATCCCGCCTACTCCACCACAACCGGTGACGGCATCACAACACCGCCACCAACAACCACACCGTAGTGCGAAAATACCCGTATCACAGCACTAAATATCGTGCCCGGATCACCACCCGAGGCACCACAACCACATCGATAGACATCACAACTACATACAATTCCATAAATACTCACTCGGAAATAACCTTTCGGACAAGAAAACTTACTCAAATCCACTTTACTCAATCACAACGCCACATATTATATGAATAAACAGATAAGCATCTCATGAACATCATCTCTACCATTTCACGGAATACACATGTGTTATTAATACACATAAAATTATAACTAGCCATGTCAAATTAATCAAATTATTACCTTTTTGGATATCATTCAATTAAATTACCGTGTCCAACATATATATTACAGAACATTCATAAAACAACTTTATAATTATCACACCATACCACTTCTTGTGAGGTCAGAACCTCACACAAACATTTACACATATCATAGACCCGTAATCACAACCAACTAGTCAATCCTGACCACGTAAGTTACCACTGATAAAGGTTACCCTCGTCAGCTCCGAGTTTAACTCATATGCCCCTCATAACATATTCCCCCATTCGCACAACCATCACTTCCTGCCAAATATAACCATACCTTTACTATTCAACTATTAGCATCCGCCTCATCTAACCACATCTTATACCCTCTCACAATCATACACAATAATCAGGTCCCTACCAAATCAGCCTCTTTAGAATTGCTACCTTTCTAATATACCATCACTCTTAAGTCTTAACCACTAGTGATAACACCACAATGCCACCACTGCTCGTATATCAAACCTCTTACACTCATATCAAAATAACATGGTTTTTTTCTCCTATTTTTTTGGTTAACATTCCAAATAACGAACATCAAACCCATCCACAAAATTACCTCAACATTATTCCCAATACTATCTTATTTGTATTGTCATCCAACTCTCCACCAAATATCTCGTATCGTGCCAATACTCCACCAACTTCTTACTCCCTTAATTCCTCAAAACTCATTATCAATCATGTTGTCCTGAAACTCCTATATAACCTTCAGCTAACATCCTCGTGATACTATCACACATTTCGATGATTCCTTACCTTTATATCACATAACTCCGGTGAACATTTTCCTCAGCTTACTTTTATCCTTCTTTTCTCTTTACACTCAATAATACCAATTAATAGTTCAACTCCTTATTCCTTCTAGCTAACTCTTTAGAAATCCAGTTACCCCTTCGTTGTTCCAAAACTAAAATTCCATTATTTTCTACCGACATCATCTCACTCTTTCTCACCATGGATCTTCTCTTATTATGCTATCACTCACACTTGCCACTAATCCATCCATAGAATCAACGTTTAATGTTCAAACAATTGCATCTCCCTTTTTACATCTCTAGAAATCAGAATTCATTTAATACCGTTAATTACCCAAGGAAATCACACAGTAGTTTCGTCTCTCGATAACACAAATTTCCAAACTCGATCACTATCTCGCAAATCCACGTCGCGACATGTCCCATTAAGTTCGCTATATACCACTCTTCTCAATTCCTCTAAAACGACCTTTCATTACATATATTCTTACTCAACACTATTTCTAACCATCTCCCTCCATAATTTATTATACATCTCAGGTTGCTACTATCCACATCCTTTCTTTCAATCTTTTCATTCTCACGTTCCTTAAACTTACATCATGCCTTGCCCACATTCACTTACATTTTCATTACTCAACATACAATCATGTCACTCATCTCGTCTCACACAACATGCTCTATGCCTCAATTAAGTCTTACCAATCCCAACACATATAAATCATGTCCTCCCCACCGAACTCATACTCATCATAGGTGCCACTCTTTACACCACAAAATTGGGTAACTTATGCGTCAAGACCAACATACATGTAAAACAATGCATAAAGAAGCAAAATAACGCCTTTGAATTAAACATAATATGCAACGAAGTCAAAAGATAAGCATATGACCCAAAATAGAGGTCACTAGATCGAGTACAGGACACTCGATCGAGTAAGGGACTTACTCGATCGAGTAGATGAAGATCAGAAGCACGTAAAACAAATTACCAGGGGACACTCGATCGAGTAACGACGTACTCGATCGAGTACCCCTTCTTCGATCGAGTACCAAGGCTACTCGATCGAGTACCTACGCATTTCTCAAGACTGCCTTTGTCCAGTTTTTAAAAAGTCATAACTCACTCATTTCTTGGTCGTTTTGGGCGTGTGACCTATCGTTAGAATCGTAAAAGGACAAGCTATCACCTCCAATTGGAATCACATCAAAATCATTTATGCATCTCAAGTTATAACAGTTTAAAGACAACTTTGTCTGTAATCGACGACATAACTATTTGATTTTTACTTCCAAACAAATTAAACAACAACCAAGCAAACAAAACCAGTCCAAATTCATAAATCCAGTATTCATAATCATATGTTACTATTTTCAAAAGCCAAACAACAACATTCATCATGCACATAATTTATCTAACTTGCCAATTATGACTTACCCACATGTTTTTTATTCTATCACTTTTCGTAAACAAAATCACAAATACACGACATCAAGTCCCCTATTCACATGTTACTAGCATAACAACATTATAAAATAACTTCCATTATATAACATGCTTAATCAGGAACCATGTTATCACACCACAATGATTCATCTTTTCCCACTAATTCATCCATCATACCACATATTTACCCACCATATTCGTTCAACATATTCACCCAGCACATGTTCAATTCACACTCCCAACCTTCTGTACTTTTACTCAACACGACAACAACAACATGTATACTTACACATCGCTTTATATATATATATATAGACAAAACACTTTTCCTTACATAATTATAACATGCCAAATTACATGTATCAATCATTATACTTTCATGCTTTACAATCAACCAACATACAATTCACGTCATCATCATCAATTCATGCAACATACTACTACATAGATACACACAGCACACAATATGCACATAACGATCCCGACACATATCCCATGGTGACTGGTTCAAAATTGTAGGGCGAGTTCGCGACTTTAGGACGTCTCCCAAGTCTTTGCATTAGCTCCTACAACCTTTACCCGGGTTCATTTTAATTGACTTCCTATATTCATTGGATTTATTGGTTACAGGTTTCAGGATCGTCGCTCTGATACCATTTGTAACACCCCCATACTCCAAGTGCCTTACCAGGACCACTCAGGTATAAGGATGCTACCATCTCGGTTACCCGAGGCATGATAATCATAAGACAATGAAGAAACATACTTTATTAAATAAGTTTTAGCGATTACATAACAAAACCAACTGTAAGCAAAATACAACTGTTCTCAAACTATAAACCAATCGAAAGGAACTGCATTCTAACAAACACAAATGAAGACTAAAGACTCGATATGTGATGACTCCATCCCCACTAGATCCCACGCGTATCCAAGATATACCGCTAAGCAACTCGCCACCACCCCCGAATGGATCACCACAGCTTTTAAAACATTTAAACGGGGTCAGTACTAATCACACAATTAATATACATGTCACAATAAGATAAACAGATACGACTTAATCACACACATACACAACCAACCAACTCCAATCATCTCAATCACTCGATCCCCACTGGACCACCACCAGCTGGGGGGACCGCAGCCGTACCCACCAAATCCCCGCTCCACATAGTGAGCGATAACCCTGTCCATTAATGTGCACATCCCCTTCCGTGGCGGGTTCCACGAAGGGCGAAACTAGGGCGTGAAGCCACTCCCGCAAGTGACTCCACTCGGTAGAGAACGCATCTCGAGAACCATAGGCAACCAATCACAATCACAATATCAACAACCGTCTGAATTTATCAACGATGTACAATCACAATCACAATCACAACAGTCACAATACAATTACTATATCAAACAATCAATCTCAACACATCAACAATCATCCCATTATGGGACTAATACCGAGTAGGAAATCCTACCGAATGCAACACAAACATCGACGATCTAGCAAAATGTCTCAAAACCTTTCCTCTACGAACCCTTCTCCTATACACATAATCACATAATCACTACCAACACAACAAATCATAAAAACCCCCAATCCCAAAATTAGGGTTTAAACAAAGTCAACCAAACGCTATAAAATTGGTATGTAGGACTTACCCTTGACGCAAGAAACACTATGATGCAAAGAACAATGAAATCCGACACCTCTAGCTCCGGGATTTGCTAACGATGCGATGACAGACAAACTACGTAACTCCTTTTCTCCTCACTTAGGTTTTAGAACATATAAAAGAAACTAAGAAAAGTGACGGACAACCTTTTATACTTATCTCGCATCATTTAACAAAACCCGACAAAACATCCCCGTAAACCGGCTACTCGATCGAGTACCCCCCTACTCGATCGAGTACCCAACAGGTCAGAAACTATTTTAAAACGCAACTCACCCTTACTCGACAGAGTAAGGCCTACTCGATAGAGTGCCTAAAGACTTATAAATACGGAGTATTACAATCTGTACCTTCAAGAATTATATGTTTAGGGGGGAACTTAATGAAATGGAAAGGACATCGTTCCTTTAACCTTTCTCGTAACGCATCCATTTTCTTCTCGCTTTCAATATAGCTCGGTTGACGACGCAATTCTCTTAATCTATTATTTTCTGCTTCTTCTGACAACTTACGATCCCTCTGCACCCATGAACTCGCAATATTTGTACCTTGGTTAACGACCATAATTTTGGAAAAAAATTAAAATTATAGAATCACCCACCAGTAATGCAACGTTGATTCAAACCCATCAATAATGCAACGTTGATTCAATAAAAAATATATGAACAGTCCGTGCATTGGTCAAATCAAGAATAATGAGAAATACTTACCACGGCTTAAAAAATCACGTATGGTCAAACAATTATTTTTTTTTTAATATATTGAGTCATATGGTCATATCTTACATGTATTTATTTTTTTAATATATTGAGTCGTATGGTCAAACAATTAATAAACGGTCCACGTTGAAGTTAGAATGTCACGATTGACAACGATTGTAGGTGAACCGTTGTTGATGAACCAATTGACAACGGTTGTAGGTGAACCGTTGTTGATGAACAAAATTTACAACGGTTGTAGGTGACCCGTTGTTAATCAGTATTATGTAGCAGCAATCTTGATCTTGATTACTGAGTGATCTATGGAGTTCAAAAAATTGAAGCAAATCAAACAAGCATAACTCAACACTTTCAAAATGATCATCATTTAATTTTAAACCAAATACATTATAGCATTTATCAGAAATCAAAAGATGTATAATAAGCCGAAACAACCCCGGTTAAGAGTAAAAAGCGCTTCTCAACCTGCCACCAATTACGCCACTCTGGTATACCGCTAACTTCCGGGTCATTGGCTTCATATTTTGCAATAACAGATTGAATATATACAAGGACACGACTTGCATGTAGAGATAAGGTTGGAAGAGTACAACTCAACCTATCTTTCACTGCAGCCAAGTTGCGAGTAATAGGCCGACGAGGGTATGAATATGATGATGATGATGATAAGGCTTGGTTGACAAGCCGGACTGCTTCACGCCTCGTAATCCAATAATCCCGTTGATGTTCAAAGGGTGATTTGATTAATGGATGTTGATCGGCGGGAAACCCGGTGAGAACCTTCCCATCATCTGCAATCGTTTGTGTAAGTCATTCTTCGTTGTTGATAAAATTTGGTTCATTGCCATGTTGTTTAAAATTTGTGTAATGGGGATGAAATATTGTGATTTGATTAATGGATGTTAGTAAAGGATGCTTTAACATTTATAGTCACATTTATAATTTTTTTCAAAATCGTTGGTAATTAATTCCTAAACATTAATTACCTAATTAATTTAATGTAAAGTTGACTTATTAACAAATATTTTAAACCTACGTAACTTGTAATAAATAATTAGAAAATAAAATACACTACCATGCATATATTCAAGAAAAACACATACATAACAAGAAATTAAAAGACGCGCGGTTTTAACAACATTAATTAGAATAATAGTAATAATTAATCAACATAATCATCTTGTAATTCCCCTGCGATTGAGATAAATATTGGGAATTCAATATGTGGATTATTAGGAGGCATTTGTTCCGCCTCCCATGAACGAGGCACGGTGTCAATATAGTGCCGATATGTTCTTAATAGATTAATGTCACAATCGGTTGCAATCCATAAATATTGCGCTTGTAACATATCATCCATATAATAATTTTTCTTCCCAGCATCATGATCCTCGTATCTTCCCTGGAGTTTTTTCTCTTGACGAAAAGATTCCAGCTTCTTCCCAAAACCTTCAAACTCGATCATTGCGTAACCAAGAAAACCATGAACTTTAGTCCAAGCTGGGTGAACCTTTTTAACGTTCGTATAACCACCTTGACGAAGCATATCTCGCATCCAAGTAAAACTTCTCGAAAAAGCCTTACCATTGTCATCATATTTGATTGGAAGGTTGTGTATAATATAGGTAATAGGATGGACATAGCGGGTATTTGATTGTGATTCGGCGGGTGTAGAAGACGAAGACGGCATGGTGATCGAACCTATGTTAATCCAACCTATGCCTCTCCTTCTTATATTAATCCAACCTATGTTTTAACCTATATTAATTTGATCTATACACTCATTTATCTTTCACTGAACTTACCCTAATTTTTACCTGTTACAACCTGTACAGTTTCCGATCACAAGGCTATGGACCCTATTTTTTTTGTTCTTATTTACTAAACTAAGCCAATTTATCTTCTTCTTTCAACTTTTCCCAAATTAAAAACAAACTCAGAAAATCACTTCTCCCTTTTATCTTCTTCTTCTTCTTCTTCTTCTTCTTCCTGGATCTATTTCCTCTTCATTCATTTCTTCTTCTTACTTCTTCATTATTATTCTCCAGTAATTTCTTCTAAACAATAGAGTCATTCTCCACACATCCCGGCTAAAAGGGTAACATTGTGTTACCCTATCAATTAAAATGCACAACTGAAAACAATAATAAACAATACCTGCAAAACCCAAATCTTAATATTGAGCACAAACCTTAAATCTCAAAATTAAACACAATATTTATCCATCAAAATGTATAACTACTAGAACTCTAAAGAATTGAAATATAAATCCACAAAATCAGAAAAGGGGAAATCGAAAGGTTAAAACTTAGCTTGATTGTAAAATGCAATACCGTGAGTTTTGACGATGCGAGGTTGATTGTATTTGGTGGCATAACTATGACGCTTACGATAACGGAGACATTCCACCATTTTCTCAAATTGATTGATTTATGTCTTGCACTCTCTAAATTGAGCTGCAAATTCTCCCACAAGTCACCACCACCATTATCCACATAAATCTCCATTGATTAGCCACATAAATTCATTAAAAATCACCTTTGCGCCTCAACAATCTCTCTATTTGTCGATTTAATTTAGTTGGAGTTGTAAATTTAGATAGTGCAAGAAATATCAAAAAGACCGACACTCGAGCTAGCCAACGGGTTTTCAGATTGAAGATTTTTGTGTAGCTCGCCAAAAGTTGTTACTTCACTTATCGTATAATCCGTTTCAACCTTCTTATTTTCAATTATAGGTTGAATTCAGTGCTGGCGAGATTCTTAATTTCAAGGTTTGTCACATTTATATGCAATTCTTAGTTTTTTCTTTCATAATTATACTTTTTAGCTTGTAAGGTATTCGCAAAATTTAGAATTTGTGATTTTTTTTTCTCGCCGATGAGGCCATTGAAGTGATTACACTAGTGTTGGGGAACTGAAGTAATTATAAAGGGAGTTGATTTTACTTTTATGAATATGGCCTATAGACTACTATAGAATTTCGCTTGCCGTCATTTCACATGTATAATGTACTCTTTATCATTCTTAATTATAATAAACTCACCGGTATTACAATTCTTTACACTTTAATATTAGTGATAAATTTCAAGGGACTTGAAAAATCTTATATTAGCGTCCTCCTTTATACTCGATATTATGTTTGAATTAATTGTGATTATTTCATCGTATTTCCCATCTACGTAACTTAATTTTACTTATCACCAAAAGAAAGAGGAACACCTCTCTAAGCAATATAAACATAAACATTTTAGGAAATACTTGTAGTATATTGTACTAATGCTAACCTGGATACAAGGAATTATGTGATTTTGAGAAAAGAAAGAGTGGTAGTTACGTTTCTTATTAAAACATATGTTATCATGGTTAAGAGGAGAGGGATGGACGATTTAAGGGGAAGGGGATGGGATTAAGGATGCCGAATGGAATAAATGAAATCATTAGTCTTTGTGAAGTTCAGTGAATACTTCGCACGAGTAGTTTAGACTTTAGACAATTTCCATCAAAGTTAAGTTTTAGGCGTGTTTAAATTAAATCTCAAACGGGTGGTTTGGAATAAGGTGTTACTTATTCAGTAAGTGGATCATACATTTGATGTAATACATCATATTGGTATAATTTTTTAGCATTAAGATAAAATTTTTGAGTTTTAATTTAAAAATTTTGAGTTTTATTATAAAGTTTTTGAGTTTAATTACTTAAACATTAATTTCAAAAAGTTACATTATAACTCCAAAAAATTACATACAAGTCCATAAAAAATTGATTTTTGACATCATAAAACTTAAATATAATTTATAAACTCTATAAAACTAAAAAAAAAATATACAAAAACTCAAAAAATCAATAAGTGTGAGGTAGTACATCCGATGTACAATCTTTTTTCTCGTTACTTATTCCATGCTTATTACTCCTTTCGATTCTTTAAAATGTCTCGTATTTCATTTTTTGGCATATACATTAGAAATGTCTCATTTCCATCATTAATATGTACGAGTATTTGTTAGTAAAAGCAATTTACTTTATTGATAAGACTCGCCACTCCACTCACAACATTAATCCTTGTAAAAAAAGGTAAATGGGATTAGTGGGAGTATATGACCCATTACTGTTCTACATAAATCGCCCTTCTATTGTTTGGATAAAAATATGGAGGAAAAGGGTGGGACAATGAAGAAATTTAGTACTCCGTAGTTAGGTTAAATGAAGTGGACAATTTATTTTGGTAACTAATTAAACACAAAGTTTGATGGGACATGGTGGTGATAATAAAGAGCATGTAGCCCTAGATAAAAGAGGTCCAACGTCTCCATTATCATAAATTTTACTCTGTACAATCAATCGTATAAAAATTACTATAAGTTTATTAGAGAAAATGAAAAAATCGTTAAAAAAGAAAAAAGAAAAAACAAACTTACCTAAAAACAAAAGGAGTTACCTTAACAACACCGTAAGTATCACGTGTTACAAAACTAGTTTAAGAGATTAGAACCCTTAATACTCACACCCACCAACTTTAGTCTTGTCTCTCCAAATTACGACTTAACAAGTTTAATTACCTTTTTACTCATGAAAAAGAAGAAAACAAAACTAGTTTAAGAGATTAGAACCCTTCATACTCACACCCGGATGGTGGTTAGATGAAAAAGAAGAAAACAAAGTTAATCCTTGTTGTTAATTGCGCAGTTAAAAAGTTAAAACCACAAACATCATAAATTGGGCTGCGTTCTAGACTTCTAGTCTTCCTCCCCGCCAACTTTTTCTGCAACCCTAGCTCCCCTCAATCTCTCTTCCCCTTCAATTCAACCTCATTTTTTATCAGGTAAATTTAATCACAAATGCTTATTCTTAATACCCATTTCTTCATTTTTTATTTTTTTAATTGTTGTATTTTTGCTTCGGAAACAGTCTCTTTGTGTTGGTAACACAGGGGTAAGGCTGCGTATACCTTGTAATTTGCGGAAGCCCTTGAGGTATCGGGGTAATGTTGTTGAACTTCTTCTTGTTGCTGATGTTGTATGTTTGCTAATTGAATTTGATTATGTTAATAGCTAATTCAACTTACAGTCAACTTTTTGCAGTCATACAAAGATGGCTGGTGGCGATTCGGAAACTGGGCAATCAGCTATTTCTTGTGCTCGATGTGCTAAACCTGCTAATTTACAGTATGCCCTTTTCAGCTATTTCTTGTGCTCGATGTGCTAAACCTGCTAATTGTGTTTTGGTATTGTTATGATTAACTTGGTTTATGTAGTTATTTCGAAGTGGGTTTTTGTTATGATTAATTACTTGTGTATTGGCATTTGTATTGTTATGATTAGCTTGGTTTATGCTTTATAAAGTGTTTAAAATGGACTTGGCAAAAGATGAACTTACAAAGCAAAATAGTAAATAGGAAAATACCCAATAACTGAGTTCATTACTAGTTGTGATCTTTTGCAAAAAGAATAAAGCTATACTCCCTTCGTCTCGGTCATTTGTTTACCTTTGGTTTTGGCACAAAGACCAAGGAAAGAGGAGGGGGTCAATTAGTAGATGACAAGTGTACCGATTTGAGCGTGTAGGAACAAATTGCCCATCAAATGCATTCCTAAAGTAGAAAAGTAAACAATTGACTGGGACACCTCGAAATGGAATAGGTAAACAAATCACCGGGACGGATTAAGTATTTGAGATTAATAAGCTAATTAAAGACATTATTTTTACGCTAATCATTGAACTAGTTTGGATACTCCTCGCTCCTTTTGGCATTCGGCTGACATGATTGATTTGGAAGTGTTTTTATCTATGTTGCTCAGACTCCTTTAGAAGGATCCGATACAGGTGCGTGTCCGCGTGTCGGACTCGGCCATTTTTATGAAAAATATGCATATTTTGGCTTAAAATGAAGGGTCGAAGTGTCATGCCCTTGTCCGAGTGTCGGACACGGTCACACGGGTACGTGAAGGAATTAGAAGAGTCGGAGTAACATAGATTTTTACAGTTCGCGTGTCGAGATGTTAGGGTGTATTAGTTGGTACTATTATACTCTTGGATAGTAAATGTATATCTGTCTCATTATTAACTACGTGGTTATGATGATTGCCGTCTTTTTTTTTTTTGGACCTAGAATTGCATTCCCATTAGAATGTGAATTTTACAATGTGTATTCAAGAAATTAGTTCAAAAATCTTAGTAATAGTTGTTTATGCTAGGTGTCCGAAGTGCGTAGAGTTGAAGCTACCTCGTGAAGGCGCTGCATTCTGGTAAGTTTTTTTACGCTAATTTTGTTTTTCAATGAGGTTCAAGCTCGTTAGCTTAGGATTAGTTTTCTTATTGATCTTCTTCTTTGATGCATCTTGCCCTTCCCGATAGTATTAAAAATAGCCTTTATGTGTCGGTTGACTCTTGACACTTTGCTAAGGGTGTGTTATTCTGCCCCTGGCCCTTACCATAGTATTAAATCTCGGTTTGGGTTGTGGTATTGATTTTATTGGCCTAACCGCGCTAAATGCGGTCATTATCGCTTTGAATCATTATAAAATACGGCCGCATTAACCCCAAAACCTTTATAAATTCATACCTTGGTCCCTGTCGTCACACCGATATGTTAAAACTATGCCGGTATGCCCCCCTACCCTGTCATTCACAAGAACCTTTGAGGTATTAGAGTAATGCTATTGGTGACTCTGTTTGGCTTTAGAGAAACATGTTTCTGGCTATAAATTGCTAGTATGTTCAATCGAAAGCGGTGGTAAGCAAAAAAGAGTCGTCGAGCAGATTTTTGTTCATTTAGTTGCGTGGGGAAAATAGCAGAAAGGAGAGATAGGTAATTATAACGTGTTTGTGTTGCCACAACATACAGGGTTTTGAAATACATGTGTAGCATGCTTGTATTCAGAACCCTGTGTGCTCAGTCTCATTATAAGAAACAGGCTTATATCCCATTGATTAATAAATGATGTTTATGGAAGTTCTCAGGACTGTTTTAAGGCATCTTGGAGTTCTCATAAGTCAGTTCATTTGAAGGCAAAGGCATCCTCTCTAGAATCAGGAGCAGCTGGGGACAAAAATAATGAAGGTTGGCTTTATTGCATAAAAAGAGGACAAGCTCGTACACCAAAACTTCCGCAGTTCGATTGGACAGGGTACCTTGTCAACTTTTATTTGTTTGTAGTTACGTACACTTCTTCTTTTAATATATTAATGTGTTTAAACTCTCTACTATCACTTCTCTTGACAATGAGATCGTTGAGAGTAACCTAGATAAGTCCTCCATTACTTGTAGTTTGCCATTTGGTATTTCTTGTCATTTGGCGGGTATTTATTATGTTATGCTTTGTAGTACCACAACTTTAAGCTTCATACAATTTTTTTTCCGGTCTTGTTTGTGACTCTTAATGTTATATTTGTGGTTGAAGATCATAAATTTCTTTCAGGATCCACATATCTTACTGGCATAAATTTGTAATCAAATGATTTTTACATCATGCGGACACGCATTTTTTTTAATACATGTTTGTGACCGGTCAGATTAATTAGCTTCTCTTTGAGCATAACTGTACTTCTATGAGTTGCCTTGTCTCTTTCTCTCGTTCTTTTCTAAGATGTAACCTTGCCGTAATGTAGGCCGTTAAGACCATACCCTATATCAAGTAAGCGCATTGTACCGCCGCACATTGAGCTGCCTGACTGGGCGCATGATGTAAGCGTTTATTTTTGTTAGTTCATTTTGTTCCTTTTATACGTAGATATATGTTATAGAATTGTTGCGTCAATGGATATAAACCAATTTTGTATAAATGGTCTAAGCTTTCTCTTTGCTCTTGCATTTGAAGCTCTTTTACTGTCAATACAAGGTTCATCTAATATATCGAAACCCTGCAGGGAATTCCCAAGAGTGAGCCCATAAGTGATTTTCAGCAAGTTGTTGAGGTACACATGGAAATAGTCTAATACTAGTTCACGGAGAGCCTTTTTTTTTTTTAAATGCCAATTGTATGCATTTTTCCCTCCTGCCTATTTTGTCCTCCCTCTGTGTCCTAACTCCTTTCTAATGACTCGATTTCTGCAGATCAAAACACCAGAACTGATTGAAAGAATGAGAGAGACTTGTAGGGTATGCATATATTTATTAAGGTTTATTGTTGTACATATTTAAATTTTGACCTTGCCCTTTGTTTCCTAGTATTTGTTGCTCTGGTAAACTTGTTCCATTATGCTCCACAATAGAGATGGTCACCCCATCATGTCTATATTTTAGCCATCATCTACCCTCAATGAGAGATTGAGAGGTTATACCTGAATTAGGTCTAGTTTTTGTGAATATTGGATTTAGTTTTCAGACTTATGCTTGGTGATGGTTATCGATCAAGACCTCTAATAAGAAAAAAGTTTCCATTGTGGTGGAAATTTTTATTGGGTGGGTATGGGCCTACTCTTCACCTCTATTACTGTCAGCTAGGTCCTGTGCTATTTCTTCTTTCTTAGTCTTTTTCTGAAGATTGCTATCTCTAGATTGGCAGAGAGGTTTTGGATGCTGCTGCTCGAATTGTTCGTCCAGGCATCACAACAGATGAAATTGATCGTGTTGTCCATGAAGCTACTATAGCTGCAGGTATTTGTTGATTTATCCAGACAGGAGTTCAAAGAGATATTCATTTCTGTTCTTAAATGTTGAAATTGATCGTGTTGTCCATGCACTAGCCAAGCACTTCCGCGCGCCTCGTAGCGCAGTTAACGAGATGTGCACTGCTATGCAGTTTCCATATATTGCACCTCTTCACCCCTGGCCATCGTGGCCCTGTTGCACCTTCCTAAACCAAGTGTTGTATAGAAATTGCGTTTTGTGGGAGGTTATTAGTACGTACAGGCAAATAGGAATAATGAACCATCCATTTTCAATTTGTCTGTCGCATCTAGATCAATTTTTGGATAATAATAATGAGTTGCAGTTTCAGAATGGGCTGTCACCTCTGTACCTCTTAACAAATGAAATTTTTTGTATGCAGGTGGCTATCCTTCTCCATTAAATTACCATTACTTTCCAAAATCCTGCTGCACGTAGGTACTTCTACTTGTTAACTTTCGTACCCTTTTGTATATGATACCTTTTTCTAATATGAAATTCGTTTGTTTGGGTGTAGGTCTGTCAATGAAGTGATTTGCCATGGAATTCCTGATGCTAGGTATTATCAATCCTTCTATCTACATTTTATGTTCTGTATTATATGGATACCGCCATCCCCCTTTTTCTTGGTGTGATATTCGTAGATGTTATTTCATTTCCTTCTTGATTGTTTCCATTGGCTTTATACATACATTGAGCTATTGAGATATTACGTAGTCTCCTATTTTTCTCATTTCAACAAAACGTATAGTATAAGAGACTATCTCTCCCCTTAGCTCCCAACTCAATATAAACTAATGTCTACTTTTGGGAGACGTGATCAGAGAGAGTACTCCTTGAAAGTCTAAATAAGAAAGCTTCGGTGAGTATATTTGATTAAGTAGGGAGCAATTAATAAGAAATGTAAGATGCTACTTTTAGGAGACGTGATCAGAGAGAGACCACTGCAGTATTTTCGTTCTTCTTTTAAGGTTGCCATTAGAAAGGTCTTTTTCCAAAATAGCCGTTTAACTCAAAGTAAGTCCAAAATGACCATTTTATAAGTTTAATTAAAAAATGACCATCTTGGTTATATAAAGTTGCCGAAAAAAAAGACACCTAAACTATTAAAACAATGAAAAAATTTACAAAATTGAAGGGCATGTTTGGCCTAGTTTGTTAACAATGAGTTTTTATTTCTTAAGCTTAATTTTCTAAAAGTGTTTTTCAAAATCTAGAAGCACCAAATTGGTGGTTCTATTTATAAGGGCAAAAAGATGATTTTTGAGCTTTTAAGAAGCTATTTTCAGCTTTTAAATAATTGTGTGTTTGACCGATTTGTGTTTTTTGTCCAAAAAAACACTTTAAAAAGTTAGGCCAAACACACACGAAAAATAGTAATATTTCTAAATTATTTTCAGAAAATTAAGAAAACTATCTATTGGCCTACAAATCTACTTTTGAGTGAAGGCATATGAATTATTTTTAAAAGTTACAAAGGTAAAAACGTATGACACGTCCATAAAATATTTTAAAAAAAGTACAGTATAATAATAAAATAAAAGAACATGCAGTTTCTTTTCTATTTGTCAAAGCCCTAATAGTAATGTTATTATATTACTGTATTTCTAAGTTTTTAGCTATTAATGAATTATTTTTTAGCTATTAATGAAATATAATGGACATATGGTCATTATGGTTATATAGTTTAGGCCAAATGGCTATTTTGGCAAAATATCCGTCATTACTCCTTAGACCATGTATATCGGATTCGTTATATGTATTTTCAGTAAGTGATAGGATAGAATTCGCTCTGAATGATTCGTGATTCATAGGTTATCCGAGCGAATCCGAAAACCCTGCTTTGGACAACCAATGTTTTTTTTACCACCCATTCCCTCTCTTATGTACCACCATGAATGTAGAAAAGTAAAACAGAGAACTTCACCCATATGATTATATTTTACCTCATGTATGTGTGTCTTATTGACCCCTTTATATAGCATTTTGGGAATGTCAACCATACTTCATGATTTGCTATTTGTTAACTATGTTATGTAGTTTAGAGACTACTTCGAAGCATCATCTAAATCCCTGATTGAATGTTGAAAGGCCTTCAAGACTGACTTGTTAAGTCTGTATGTATGTTTTTTCAACAACTAATACATGGATTAATTCAGGGTGTTAGAAGACGGGGACATTGTAAATGTTGATGTCACTGTTTACTATAAAGGAGTTCATGGTAAGAATTATATTCTGGGTACTGCTTTAAATTATTCAACTGTGGAAGTCATAGCTAACTTAAAGAAATTTTCAGGTGATCTTAATGAAACTTTTTTTGTTGGAAACGTTGACGAAGCATCGCAGAAGCTGGTCCAGAGTACATATGAATGCTTGGAGAAAGCTATATCAATTGGTTGGTACCTCAGTACTCTCATAGAGCTTATTCACATGATAATGGTGTTGTTTGGCCAAGTTTATGTGAAAGTGTTTTTACTTCTTAGAATGAGTTTTTTAAGAAACTACTTCTTGAAAAAGTTGAAGTTGTTTGGTCTAACATTTGTAAAAGTAGTTTCTTAAAAAATTGATATGTTTGGCCTACTTACTTTTATCCTATTTTTTCACTTTGTTTTTTGTTAACTATATTATTTATATGTAAAACGGTCTCATAAATTATAGCACAAATTATAAGATGATCTCACACCGTAAGACGGTCTCATGATGTAAGACTTCTACGGAGTATAAGTTTGGCCAAGCAGAGAAGAGAAAAAGTGGAGTTACAACAAGGATTGTAAAGACACAAATTCTTGTTTCAGACGGTTATTTTTCGTCATATGTGATCATTTTATGGTGAAATGTAACCACAATGATACAACCACTGTTACCGCTTATGATAACTTGTTTTTCAATAGTGGTCACATTTGACTGTAAGTTACAAAATCTCATCTTATTATTTCAAACCAAAATAACCCGTCTGAAGCAAAACCAACTGATATAAAGAAGTAATGGTCTCCTGGAAAAAAAAAAAAAAAAAGCACATTAGTAATGAATTTTTAGCACTTTATGTGAAAAGTAGTAGAAGTAGAAAATACCTACTTCTACTTTTGGGGATAAGTTATTACTTTTTGACTTTTTAAAAGCTGTTTTTGAAACTCCATAATTTAGGGTGTTTGGCCTAGCTACTACTTTTTCAGTTACAAAAACAGTTTTAAAGCTTGGCCAAACAGCACCAATGTTTCATTAACTTTCAAAGCAAGGATTTTGAGTTAATACTTGTTCGGAAAACAAAACAACAACATCAGAGCCTTAATCCCAAAATGATTTGGGGTCGGCTGATATGAATCATCCTTTAGAACCGTCTATGGGTGAACACACACCTCAAAAAGCAAATTGAAAAGGGAAAGTGAAAAACAAAAGGGAGAGCGAGAATGTAATGAAAAGTCGAGATAAACTTAGAGGTTTTAAAATCGAATTCCTGATTTCTTTTATAAAAACTTCAAATTTAAATCGAGAGAAAAGATTAAAACGATTTTGAAAACCGAAATAGAATTAAGGATCCGGAATGCCTTAAAAGTAAACCAAGTAAAATATATAAGAAAGTGGTTGGTAAAAAAGTGTAATAAAGGAGAGAAGAACAAATAATTTATTTATTTTTAAATTAAATAAAAACCCTAAATATGTCCAAAAAAAAAAATCAAATACTAAAAATTCACATGTATCCTTTTCCTCCATTGTGCCCTCACCGTCACCATACCCTCCTCGAGCCCCAGAAATCTCATATCTTGCTCTATCACTCTCAACCATGTTTGTCTCGGTCTTCCTCTACCTCTAGGGACCTTTTTTGTTCTCCAAGTCTCCAGCCTCCTAACCGGTGCGTCCATAGGTCCGGAAAACAAAAAACAAGCAAAAAAGAAGAGTTAAAAATGAAAATCTTGTAGCTTGAAGGATTGGTCTGGGAGCAATAGCGTAACTGCTTATATGCCCCTTTACTTTGCCTATGACATTTTATGAATAATTTAATTACCATTTCTAGGTGCCAACTGCCACAACCCCTTTTTTCTCTGTTATGATTCAATTGATGCTCTACTTTTGTCATGCTCAGTGAAACCTGGCGTGAGATTCCGGGAAATAGGAGAGGTTGTCAATCGACATGCTTCGATGTCAGGGCTCTCTGTGGTATGTAGCCTATGACAACAAGGAATTCTCTTACTTTAGTGACGTTACCAACTGGTAATTTACTTGTTCTCGTGATTTTTACAGGTCAAGTCATATTGTGGTCATGGTATTGGAGAACTCTTCCACTGTGCTCCAAATATTCCTCACTATTCCAGTATCCTTGAATAATGAATGATTGGTCATAAATCCACTCTAGTTATCTGCCGAACAAATTTGTCTTTAATATTTTGCTGTAGTTGTACATATTTGGTTCCTTAACCTATACAGGAAATAAAGCCGTTGGTGTGATGAAGGCGGGACAGATCTTTACCATCGAACCAATGATTAATGCAGGTACTTGTTGTAGTTTTGTTTAATTAATGACTTGTTACGCGGTCCTTGTATGGTAGACATGGGTACATGTCCAAGTGTCAGATTCACCAAGACTCTAGTTTTGGACATAGGGGCTATTCTAAAATGAGGATATGGGTGTGTGCATGTGTCAACGCCTCTTTGAAACAAAAATATATTTGTAAATTTGGAATATATGGTTTGAGTTTATAAACTTCATTATCGAGTTTTACCCTAAATTAAAGGCTTAAAAGCAGTAAATAATCATCAGTAGTATTATGCCTCTTATAGAACAGGCCGAGTTGTAGGCTTTGGCCTTCGTGTAAAGACTTCATACCCATATCCTTGCCTATGTTAAGTGTTGTGATAGGCTCGGGTACTGCCGCTAATGCGGAGAGTCAAAGTAACACGGGTTTTATTCCTGCATGTTTTTCAAATGTTCTAATCATTTCCTGGTATCTGATTATATTTTCTTATAGGAGTATGGCGAGACCGAATGTGGCCTGATGGCTGGACTGCAGTTACTGCAGATGGAAAGCGCAGTGCACAGTTTGAACACACTCTACTGGTGCGCACCCTATACCTTATGATTTATTCTATTTTTTTCCCTCGTTTCTAGGCACTTTCTACTTCACCTAATTATTAGGCTGAAGGCCTAAGCGGATGACAATTTAGATAAAGGAAAACCTTTGGGCCTAATTCCATAATGCTCATAATTTAAGTGCTCTGTTTATGCTCATTCTGAGGAGTAGCTCATTTTCTTAGTTCGCGTTATCTTACTTGGATTCGGGAAGGCTTATCGGACAGAATTACATATCTAAGTGCTCTGTTACTCCGACACTTCACTTAACTGCCGTGTCGCGTGTCAGACACGTGTCGGTGTCCGACACGACACGACACTTCGACGCTTCAATTTAGACCACAAAACAGGAAAATTCACCCCAAATAGCCGTGTCCAACACGCCGACACGTGTCGGCGTGTCTGAGTAACACAGTCTAAGAGTCAGATTTGTCACGACTCGTATTTTGGGACACGGGTAGTTCGACTTAAGATAAACCTATGGATATGGGAAGTGGGAACACATCTTTTAATAAAAACATAATCTAGAGTATGAATATTTAGTGCTTTTTTAATAAAGTGGCGTTCGCTCTACTTTGCTTCAGTGCACAAACATTGTAACACCCAAGTTAGTGAGAGGAAAGTTGTCCCATATCGGGAAAATTAGAGGTTTGTGATATTTTTATAAAGGATTCCACCACCACTTAGTAACAAGGCCTTGTGCTTTTGGGCTCAAGTGAGGACAAATAATGAGCTCAAAGGTACACATCCCATCTTATTGGGGTTGTGTTACGACGGTGGTAGGTCGGGTTGTTATAAACATACTGCGCTCTTATAGTCATCTTTTTCATTCACTATTTACTGGAGTATTAGTTTTGATGATTAGCAATATGATAAATTTATAGGATAATGAAACTGATCTTCAACAAGTGTACTAATTTTTTTTAACCTTCGCTCATTATTGAAATTCAAATATTGCAAGATGGGCAAATAGTCAAATACTTGTAACATCTCAATTTATATTGTGATAATCTGCCTTCTGCACAATATACTCCGCCAAAAGAATTTTACAATTATCTTATTTATAATATGCGACTGACTTATTCGATAAATCATTCTACCACTTTCCCATTAGCTTACTAACTCAAATGAAAACAAATCCCCTTTATAAATCAGAGAGAATTTATGTTAACGTGTTTGAACATTCCGTACTTGGAAACTGATGTTAATTCCGACATTGTGATGCTGCAGGTGACTGAAACTGGGGTGGAGGTACTCACAGCGCGTTTGCCTTCTTCTCCCAATGTATTCCCTTGGCTTAAAGCTTGATAAAAAAAAGCAGTCGGCCTGACAAATTGCAGCTGTCTTTTTTCGTGTCGGCTTTCAACTATTAACAATAAAAATTGTTTTGTCAGACTAATGTATTCATTTTTTTTTGCTTTAAAAATTCCATTGGTGAGTTTTGAATTAGTTCTAATGTATGTGATCTTCGGTTTATGATTGAATACAAGGCTGTGATTGCAGATTTGCCTATTTGAGTATTTGGCCTTCTTTTCAACACTATTGCTCAGAAAGCGACTTTTGTGTATATCCTTTTAGAATCGGAAAGTCACAAATTGTAAGGTAATACTCCCTTCTGTTCACTGAAATTGCAACATCACTTGAATACATGTGTAGTATTTTAATGGAATGTTGCAATTCCTGAGAACCGGAGGGAGTACCGTTTGACCATGTGTCTAGTTCATAGCCTTAGCTAGTCCTATAAAAAGTTCATGGGACTAAACAAAATTTTATTATGATAGAATGGTATTTTATGTGATACCAATTTTGAATCAGAGAAGATATCATATCATTCATATTAAACAAAATTTTATTATGATAGAATGGTATCATATGAAATACCAATTTTGAATGGTATTTCATATGTAGCTTTACTTGTTTACATGTATGTTTTGTGATGACAGTGACTCACATTTTAGTCGCAAGTCACTCAATGACGGTTGGATGACATGCAATGGCTCTGTTGCACGTTAAGCACCATAAAAGAGCCGTTTTACATAAAGTACGACCATCTTACACAAGAATTACTCATCGACAAGTTATCATTAAAACCCACAAGTACAAGGCAAATTAGTTGCGGACAACCAAGAATCACCGGCTGTCAGACTTGTATGATTTGTAATTTTGTATGATACCTGGAGAACAATGAGTTGGAACCCGTGATCACATCTCTCCCCGGTTCCCATAGCACAAAGTGCTCACGGCAAACATACCCTCTACTCTAAATCAACACACTTCAGATTGATGAAATTATCCACGTCTGTACAAAAACAGGTAGGGTATCATAGGCAGTGGCAGCCTGGGTATACAGGCACACTAATGACTAACCCAACCATTGTTGATATACTCATTTTGATTCAGGTCAATCCGGCCACATGCAGTAAGTGTGTTAGTCCCTACTGGTGGATATAGGATTCACCAGGCGCCACACTCATACTGGTTCGGTATAATTTTGGATCACCATATGTACAGACAGAACAAAACAGTTGCGAGAAGCTAAAGGAAAAAAAACTACTGCAAAATGAAAGTCGATCCAAATAGAACAGATAGGACAGAATCACACAAATCCCTCCAACTTTGGGATTTGACACCCTACCGGCTACCACACTCAAATCATACATTCTAGTTGCTACAAATACAACACCACAGTGATTCTGAAAGACACTTGTGACACTGAAGCAATTCCGACAGAGCAGCCATCGACTTGAAAAGATAAAGTTACATACATATGGAGTATGATATAATAACACAGGTTACATTACAAGTGGGAGGCATTGCCGGGAAAGCTCACTCAGCCACCTTCATGCCAGTTAAGTAGACTCGACTCTGAATTACAGTTCCTCCAACCCAAAACCCGGGCATAACCATCAAGCCAACCTTTGGCTTTTCCTCGTTTTCATCCATTATCAAGTTTTTCACCACGCTTTCCATGTAAACCTCGGAGAATTCGTTCCCCTTGTTCACTTGAAATATTTTCACACTTGGATCAAAGGAATGAGCCAACCTATGCAAAAGCCAAGTTGACTTGGCTAGTTTCAAGAAGGCCTGATAGAATGGGGTTCGAGGGTGCCCGCCTCCCATAACATAGTTGCGTTGATCCAAATTGCCGAAGAATGAGGCCTCCATTTTGGGATGGATCACAACTAGATACTTGCTCCTGCAGAATTTACCAAATATAGAATCTGGGTTTTGGCCCAGAGCATCCAACGGGTCCATTTCTCTCAAAGCAAGGTACTGGTGAAAGAAACTCTCAGTGTTCACTGAAACATCTTCGGGTTTCTCTGTGAATGTCTCTTGTTGAAACCCCAAGAACATCTTCTGGCATATGTAGGATTCAAATGCATATTTTTTGTGGGCCCTCTTGGCATAGACAACACTAGGCTCAATTGACTGAGCTGCGGCATCAAGGTCCCAACTAGCTGCTTTCATCATGTTAATTAGTGGCTTTGAGAAATCGTGAATAGCTTTATACGCAGTTTCAACAGCTGAAATGAACAAATCAGGGGTCAAATCCACAGGAAAGAATCCGTTTTGTTGGCCAGAAACATCAGATTCTCTAGTGGACAAGCCTCGCATCTTCAGATTCTTTTCCAGCTTCTCTCGCTTTTGACCTGCCTCTTCCACTAATTGCTGCAATTGATGTATCTCAGAATCCTTGTTCTGAATTTCTGACTGAAATTTTTTCACCATGATTTCATATGTTTTCAATAAACTTTGCTGTTCTTGAATCTCGGCAGCTAATCTGGAATCCTGAGGAGAAACACATGCAGGTTTTGGATTGTTTTCCCGGTAAAAATGCTTTAGTTCAGACAGATGTTTTAACTCTGAGATGACTTGTTTGTCAGCAGCTTGAATTTTATCGGGATCATAAGGAGTATGAGCAGCTTGGAGGTTGATATAAGCGGTCTTCAGAGATGAAATGTTCGTAAATATTCTAGAGATTAGAGCATCTATAGCTTCAACATTCTGATTCATGGACTCCTCCATAGGTTGAGGGTGGACTTTCTGGCTATTGCTCTCACGAAGTTGACTTTCTCTAACTTCAGTGGGTAGCATAGCTAATTCTAAACAAAATGGCGGTCAGACAATTACCACTCCCCTCACGAAATAGTCGAGTTCAACCTGTACAATTGCACACAGTAAAAGTTTGAAATCATTGTACATGAGTACAGGATCAATGGTTATGGCAAACCTTATTAATCAAACATGTCACCCAAAGATCGTAAAAAATTGCATAGAGAAGTGGGATGTAAAATATCGGTGGTATGAACTATTTATATACTCCCAAGTCTCCAACAGCATACTGTGCAAGTGCACGGTGCATATATATGGTCTTTGGTTGCAAGGTGCATATATACGGTCTTTGGTTGCAAGGTGCAAATCTCTAGTCTTTGGTTGCAACTTGCAAGGTGCAAATCAAACTTAAAAGCCGAGGCTTGGGAAGAAAATGCTGTATGATAGTGTTAATAGAGTAATCAAAAGCAGTTGTGACACTCTACATTAGGCGAAATGTTCGAAGGAGTCATGTTTTGACTATTTAAGTTACCTCAAAGAAGCAGTACATGGGGAAACAAAGGAATGATTAACGGGGGTATTAAGAGGAAAAACAAAACTAGCCAGCTGAAATGCAGACGCACTACCTAAATGATTTGAGCACAACTATCTCAGAGCCTACACTGATACAATACAACAACAAGACTCCCAAAATAATTTCCGTTGTCTGATATGAACAAAGCAACATTTATGGCTTGAGACTACATATGGAGCATTGCCTCAATTGCCTAATAACTGAGCTAGCATACATAGTCGATATTATAACTTTCCTTCGGAAAGATAACTGGCCTAAACCAACAACAACAACAACAACAACATTACCCCAGTGCCTCAATGGCTCCCGCAAATTGCCGGGTAAGGGGGGGTCGGATGTACGCAGCCTTACCCTTGTGTTAGCAACACAAAGAGGCTGTTTCCGAATGACCCAAGATGAAAATTGCGTCGAGAACTGCATCGAAGGACCGCCACTTTACAAAAGAAAGAAGCGCAGCCACTTTAGTGAGCCATTTTGATTTATTCCATTATAATCCATAACCAAAGAATAATGAGTCTTTGGCTCCATTGGAAATATAAAACATAGATTGCGAGTCCGGCCGACTTAAGAATACATTAAAGTAACATAGAAAAACCGATTTTTTTTTATTAAAAATCATATTTTTTTTAATGCTTAGGGAGGTAACAGCTAGTACCCAAGAGCTAGCTCCCTAGTTCCGCCACTGCCCATCTTCGACGACAAAAATACCCAAAACCAAATCACAACTTAGATCTATTTCCACAATTTCACCATCCTAAACGCACAAAATTGCAAAATCTGAAAGCTGCCCATATAAATCCAAAAAGACTACATATTTTTAATCAATTAACACAAATCATAAATTCATCATTTCTTGCGAATCAAAAATTACATAAATCAGTACCCAAAATCTAGAAATCGCCTAAATTTCAAGAATTTAACCTATCTGAAAAAGCGGAAATAAAATTAATAACAAAAGATTGAAGTTAAAGAAATGCAAGATAATTAAATAAATAAATAAATAAATAAGAGGAAAATAGAAAAAGAAAGACGAAGAAAGGAACCTGAGGAGTGAGTAGAGAATGGAGAGAGCATGAAGAAAGGAGAGAGAAGGAGCCTAGAGAAGCACTAAAGCGTTCGAGTGTTTTTGGCGAGAGTAGAGCTGATCAAAATGCGAGCTTGGGGCAGGACGTGGTAGATCTAACTTTTAAAAAGTGTTCGACGAATCAGATTTGTATTTAATAAGAAAACATAAGCGTAATTTTCCACTGTCCGTACCCGCCTACTTCAAGAGAGCGGGCCGGCCCGTGAGCCTGACTAAAATAAAATACAAAAATTAGTGTTTCTATTAAAACACGAGTTTGTTATAGCTACATCCCCTAAATCTTAACAATTATCTTTAAAAGCTTACCCTTAAAAAAGTATACTAATTTTCAAAAGATAAGTTTACTAATTTTGGAAAAAATACAAGTTTGGCAATGTTCTACTACAAACATCGAAAGTTCATTTTTGCCTCGGTATTTGTGCGGCACTATTAGCGGTTACATACACTCCCGTGTAAATATTTGAAAGGTACTATCTTTATACGACAATCCCGTTAGCATGTCCAATCTCGGAGAATCTTTATACGACAAGTGTAAATACCGACAATCTCCCTCTTATACGTAAGGCATAAATATTCATTTGCGCTACCTAATTGATTTAGAGTGTACAAATTGCAAATGAAATGAGCGGAGAAACGTCGAGATTGAGGTTTGAGGACTTTTATGAGGTTCTTAATAATAATAGCGGGCTGTGCGGCCAATGGGCAATTTTGTTTAGTCCAAGCCCGTCCATTTATTCTAGCGGGCCTAATTTTCTTGTCTGTTACCCGTTTAATTTTTGATTTTTCTTGTCCAAGCCCGCCATTTCAGTGTAGCGAACGATCGGTCATACCAAGACTTGATCAGCTCTAGCGAGATGGTAGTCAAGGGTATATTAGTAATTTGCATTAATATATTATTATTATTATTTTTTTCAGCCAGTCTTATCCCGTCACAAGCTTGTGACCTCTCACAAAAAGGGAGAGGGGAAAAGGTGGGGTACCCCGTGTGCTTCCCACTCACCATTTAATGGGTATTTTGTGAGAGGAAACGGTATCCGTCACAAGCTTGTGACGGATATCGCTCGTCTTCAATGAGATTTTGTGTTTTTTTTTTTTGTATAGCTCTTGTTTAATCTGGATTTGAGCTGGGTAGGAGTCTAGATCAGGTAAACGGGTTATTTTGTTTGGTTTTGAAACCGATATCGAATTTACCTTTTTTTTCCAATTTCAGTTTGATTCCCATCGCATTTCAGTTAGCCTATTTGATCGATTTATGCTCTTTCGAGCCGGGTACGGCTCGGGTCTGGTTTCATATCAGTTCAGTTGAGTTTTGGGTCATACTTTTCTGAAGTCAACTTAAATTTAGTTTTGGGTCGGGTCAGTTATTATCAAGTTATTTAAAGATAATGATCAATGCACAACAATAAATATTGGGGTCGGGTCAATTCGAATTTCGGACAAGTTCGGGTTCTCAGTTCGGGTGTTTGGTCAAGTCATTCGGGTCGGATCAATTTTAACAGGTATATTCTCAGGAATCAAAGTCGTAACCTCTGGTTAAGGTAGAACAATCTCTTTCTGATTGGTCTAAGGTCACCGTTTTTTCTTTCACCTATTTATTTAGGTAGTTCATTCCTTATTCTTTTCGACTTAATTTTAGCTCATTTAAGATCAACTCAACTTCCTCATATTAGTTTATACAACTTAGGTTATCTCTATTCTTAGTTCATTTTTATTCAGTTCAACCCAACCTCGTTCACTCATTCAGTTCAAATCGGATCGGTTGCGAGTCGGGTTTGTAACATCAAGGCACTCTTTCATTAAAATGGACACCTATGTTGTAGCATTGCATGACACTGTAATTTATTTCTCTCATGTTTTGGACAGCGGAGGGGAGTTTGGTTACGTCTGGAGGGGGTACGATTCCTATTAAATTATCATCCATCCGACCATCCCCCATCAACTTAATGATCGAGTACTAAATATTCACACACAAAATCATTTGCTCCCCTTATTATTTGCTCCAAGATCCGCTAGTGTTTGGAGACGACGTGCATTGCTAGCTCCTCACGCTCACAAATGCACACTAGTTATGTACTTGGTGGTTATGACTTATGAAGCATGAAGCATCCTACTAACTAGACCAAGTTATGTACTTGGTTACTTTCAACCCGGTCACTATTAGCGCTAATTTTATGTCGGATAAATTGCTCCATCAATATGAAGTTAAAAAAGAATAAGGGACCATTTCCATCAAAGTATGTTTTTGTATCGAAGAATGATTTGGTATCGAAGTATGTCCATGTTCTTCTCGGCTCTAACGAGGATGGTACGGAATCACATCCATACCAACTAAAACAAGTTAAATTTGATCATGAATGTCTTGAGCTTAAACCATATACCGCTTTCAGGTTAAGACAGTCTCAACTACAATTTTGTATTCCTGAATATGGTACAAGATAAACAAGTACTGCTCGAACTTTGCAGCACTAGAGAAAAATTGAGGCAGTATTTAGATAGGATTAAAAGATCCCTCAATATCACACTGTGTAGAAGTAAGAATTTACGGAGTAAGAGGATTAGATTTGGCTTGCTAGGGAGAACAAATACACAAGAAATCATTAAATTTCCCTCTATTTTCACAAAATAAGAAGAAAAACTGCATACATTCCTCGGGCCATTCCTGGCCTTATGTGCAGTTCGTAACGTCTCAAAAATTAAAGAATCAAAGTCAGCTTTCATTCAAACAATGATAAAATGAGCAAATTTCAATTTCCGAAGAAGACGATGACTGAACTTGAAAAGATAAAAGTGCAAAGCCAATTTGAGTGACCGAAAAGTACAAGACAAAGTACTATGAAAACTCGGTATTTCAAGGTGAATTTCATCTCATGAATTTAAGAATTCTTACAAAACAAAATGGCCTTAAAGTACTTGGACCACTTAACAGAGTAATCCGAAAAATTTAGAAATCAAAACATCAACGTACTGTCATGCTTTGCATTGCATGTGCAGCATCGTCAGTTATCTTGTTCGCCTGAATTGTATTGACTACATTTGCTATGTTACCCTGAAAATATCGCACAACAATAAAAATAAGAGCATAAAATGGAGCTAAAAATATCAGTAGTCAAAAGAGCCAGTGGAATCATTCCATTTACCCACTAGTAACTTGTAAGTTTAACCATCAGTAATTGTACATATCACAATTTATAAATGTGACTGAGTCCCGTCTCACAAATGACTAAACAAGTGACGAAAATATCAACGTGAGAACTTTGCAAGAAAAATATTATGGCTTTCGGAACAAAATATCCCTCTAATGAAATGAGAAACATTTTGAGAGATCTTGTAGAAAGTAAAGGTCTTCAGGTTTTTGGTTTTTAAAGATAGACAAAACATATCGAGTGATTTGAGAACGTGTATACTTGAGTTTAGAAATGGCTTTTAATGATTATGCAAATTTGTTGTTAAGCCAAAGTGTGGATTTAAAAGGAGAGTTTCTCCTTCTCCAAAAATGCAATGATGAAAAATGCTCACACGCATTCAATACTATTTATTTGGCATGCAAGTGTACTTCGGAAACATATGCAGCCAGGCACTTCGTGCAAGAAAACAAAAGCATGGTTATAGCAGGTCATTAATTCATACTGACATATTGCTATCTAAGTGAACTAATCTGAAAGCTAAAAGTGTAGGATGAAAAATGAACCCAACATCATTTGCTAACAGCGAGCTATAATTTCCATCGTGATTGACTATTAACCAAACTAGGTTCAGATAAATGAATGAATTGTTTAATTTAAAATGTTGAAAACATACCCTCCATGTCACTAATTTTGATTGAAGATCCACCCATTGTTGATGTCCAAACAAGCGTTCAGTGCGGCGGCTAAAAAAAGAGAGTAATTTTCATCAACAGTTAAACAAAAGACATGCTACTATAACAGAAACAATATAGTCAGAAGCGTGCGATTATTGAATCATGCAAAGACTTACCTAACAATGACAACTTGGTTCATTTGGTCCATCTTGCAGTCAAGAAGCTTGGCACTAATTGCTTTAACGACCCATTGCTCTACCTCATTATCGTTGACCTGTGGTAATATTGAATAAATCAACCAAGACATAGTATACTCAAAAAGGAGAGAACAAATAAAAGAAATGAAGAGACTCAACTCTAAGAGTATCCTTTATAACGGCATATGGAATCTGTCCCGACTCACTAGAAGCAAGATCTACTAAAGACAGAAGCCTCATTTTTGCAACGCAATCTTCATGGACAAGACCTGCACAACAAATTTAAAAGAACATTTAATCTTAATAATAAACTCGCTTCTAAAATAGTATTCCATACTTCATATGCCAACCTACATGGCATGTCCATAATGAAGTTGTGTGACGTGTCTTTTATTCCCAGCTTCATGAATTCTCATCCTATGTGGACCCAATTTTGATAAATAGCCAATTTGATATTTTTTTAAAATCTATTTAAATAACAGGTGCACATAATTTTTATTTGAACATCACCAACCTTCAAAGAATCAAAGAATTCAAATAAGCTATTTAAAGTTAATTACATTTATATCCATGTGGAAACCCAACAAAGCACCAAAACAACTGGTAGAACATGCACAATACTTGTTTTAAGTAATCCGAGTACGAAAACGTATAAATGCAAACATCCATATGTCATAGTTTGACGTCCCTTTAGACTCAAGCCTAAGAGTATAGCACAAAGATCCGTGAATAGCCATGATATTTTGAAGTACATGAAATGGATGAAGTCATTTGCTTTCAATTAATTTGCTAACCCATCTTTCAAAAATCTCATCTTATTAACATTAAGGGCCCATGATGCTCACACGCGAATAAGAGGATCCAACACGGGTAATATGTCTCTGACCCCCTCTGTACTCACAATCGGTAGCATATACTGGGATTCGATCATGAAAAAGGAAGAAATACATATAATGAGCAACTTACCGTAATTCTTCAACATGTCAGAATTTGCAGTCTGAAAGTTCAAGTAAGCATCCAGTCTTTGAGTTAAGAAAATCAGAAGGAGCTGATATATGGGTGAGTATTTGGTATCATTCTCTAATTGCACTACGGCAGGCATGTCCAACAAATCACACTGCAAACAGATAAATTATATAGTCAAAACATAAAAAGTTCAAAGTGGATAGAAAGGTACAGAAGTATTAGTACCGGAAGAAGTGCCATAAATGAATAGAGCCGACACGTCGAGCCCTCGGGATCCGCTCGGTCAAAGCTCAGCTCGAGCTCGGTCAAACCAAGCTCGATCCCAAACACACCAAGTCTGCTTGTTTGGGCACGTTTTGACTTATTTTTAGTATATTTTTAATATTTTAAGTAATTTTAAATTATGTTATTTTAGTATATTTGTAATTATGCCATATTACATTCTAATGTTTCTAACTATAGTTGCTTTTTTTTTAAATGAGTAAATGAAAAGAACATGGTTACAAACCGAGCTCGAGCTCAAAATTCCGAGCTTACTCGAGCTCAGACAAGCTCGTTTACACCCCTGATTGGAACATTAAAATGAAGGGAAATCAACCACAAACAAATGATGACCAAAAACTTCAAGCTTCTTAAACTTAGAAATGGCGGTCTAATCTGAAACTAAGAATAGGCATGTTCGAGACAAACAGATCTAACAAATGATTGCGGACTATTAACAACTCCCCGTCACATCACTAAAGCAGAAGAGGCAACCAGCATAGAACGCCTTAATTTCTAACCAAAAAATATTTTTCTATGTGACAAAAAAACAGCCATAATCTAATTCAGAGACCACGCAACTATAATGATTTATACCCACACACCTGCCTACTGACAACAACAACTAAAAGATTCAAACAACATTAAGGAATACCTGAAACATATCTGGAGCCTTAACAAATTCTATTATAGCATTGACAGCCTCATCTTTGACCTCACTCAAAGCATTCTCATCTTCCTGGGAGAAAGTCGCCAAATATTTGGCAACAAAGTTATATGATTCCTTCCCAGAGCTGAAGTTGCAAAATGGCAAAACACAAATCAAACAGTGTTCACAGAAAGACAAGGGACAATTTCAGGCTTTCACAGTTGTTTGGTTGGCAAAGGGGTAAAGATTGCCATAAACTTCAAATTCGCAAGTGTTGAAAGTTCACTTGAATTGCTTAAAAGTGTTTGCCAAGGGAATTTCCACTTATCTAGGGAGCCAAGTGACTTCCAACATAATGGAAATTCTACTTTCAATGTTTTTGGCAAACCAATAAAAGCAAGGTTGTAGGATACACCATCTCGTGAATTTGACAAACAACCAAACAAGTATTAAGTGCATGGAACGAGGGAATTACTACAATACCTTTTACTTTCTCTTAAAATGTTGAAGATTGTCAGGTAAAGCTCTCTCTGATCTTGGACACTGACACTCCATTCCTTCAAAAAACTGTCAATTTTCTTCAAAGAAGGAATAACCTGCTCAGTAACCTTGCCACTGGCAGATAACTGAAGGGCCTTCAGATAAACATAGTATCGGCTATATCCATCTTCCAATAGGTTATAGAGGTTGAATAAACTGCAACACAAAGTAATCATCAGGAGCAGCGACTAGCGAGTTTATATAAGCAAAGAAAAGAAGATTGCAACTAACTTACATTTTCAAACGAAGAACAGGCTTCTCACTAGGTTGCTGAGTGATTTTAGCTGTCACTAACTTCACAATCTCCAAAACCTCATCAGGATTTTCAGATTTCGTCGTAATGTTACAAATAACAGTGTAGATGCATTCAACATCTGAGATAGACATGTAAGAAAAAGAAGAATTAGGATAATTATCACAATCGACATGGCAGAAGAAAGAAAGGAAAAAAACAAATTACTTTCAAGTACATAGGTCATTTCATATGACATAAGCAATAAGCACTTAACCTAGGTCCATATCTGATCCCACTTCCCAGTCTATAGTTTCCTCATTTTTAACAAAGTCACCTTAAGTTTGCCAAAAAAAAAAAACGATACTCCAAAACTCACATCTCGACCCGTGTCAAATTTTCCCCATCTTTTACAACAACACTGATCCATAGGCCTTTAAATATATACAGTAATTCAGTAACATGTAAACCTAAGTACCAATATAACGAATTGACAGGATGAAATATCAGTATTATAGAGAAACTATGGCATCTCAACATGGTCTTAGCACTACATTAACTACTCCGTACCAAAATATTTAAAAGGTAAAAAACCTTCCAAGTTTAATGACTGATGCTTTGCTCAGTCTAAGTTGACACATTAAACAGTCTTTAAATACCACATATCACTTATTATCACTGCTCATACATAGTGTGGACCCTCCCCGATAAATAATCTTACTTCTAGGAGCCTGCTTTATTCGTGGTTTAGGGAAATTATGGAACTCCAAAAGTTAGGTCAATACACTATTAAACTATTAGCGCATTCTTATATTGTAAAGGATAAATACAGGTTAAAAAGCACAACCAAGAACTTGCTAGCAGTACTTTGCTTTCTCTGCCAATCCAATTGATCAAACCCCAGACTCGCAAATTATAACATGGATCCTAGGTCATTCAGCAGCGTATTAGCATGTTTCGCTAAGTTCTACACCAAGTGAATTAGTTTTACACTAGACAGTTAACATACATTTAATAAGAATTTTGTAACCTAAAACTAGAGCCTTGGATAAACACTCCTTTGAAGAGTTAAAATCAAATATTCTGAAGCACAAAATTAGTTATCGACTACCAAACACACAACCACTCAATGCTTTTGCTTCTACTTCTTGCAAAGTCACACTCTTAAAATCATTCACTGCATTACTAATATCCCACGAGTAACCCCAAATTTCTTACTGTCCTCGACATATTTCATGCCCACTTCATCACTATCTGCAAACAAACTTTTTAAACTTGTCAGCCTGCTAATTTTTTTCTCACAGCTAGGATTAATTCTAAGCTGAGAAGTTCGAACAAACAATCACCAATCTCAAAAGAGAGAAAAAAATAATAATTTGAAAAACAACAACAGCTCTCCCGAAACTAGGTCAAACACGCTCCATATCAACAATTAGCTAACCCTAGCACTTCTTAACTACCATAATTCACATACCTGATCGAAATCAATACAAATTATCACACCCAAAGTAGCGAGGGCAAAATATTTCAGGGGCCGAACAAGTAATGACACAATAAGGTTATCTAGAAGAAATATCACAACTTTTAACTAAATCTTTCAAATTTTTCATTGTCAGGGCAAGGGTCACTGCTAGTCCCCCTGGTTTCCGCCACTACGGACACGTAATAGAAATCAACGATGCCAAATCAAGCCTACAAAAAAATCCAAACCTTTCTCAGAAACTTTGGAGAACACCAAATCAGCAGAAGTAAGAATCAACGATGCCAAATCAAGCCACCTCCCCATCACAATACACTCTTGAGCTTCCTGACATAATCTCGTAACTTGCGGCTCCGCAACCTTCACCAATATTCACCAAAATCGACCATTATTCAACAATTAAACATCATAAAACCCTAGACAACTGTAAATCAAATCAATTGAATTGACGAATCCAAACACCAATTTTCACCAAATTCCACCATTATTGAACAATTCAACATCATAAATCCTCAAAAAAAACCTAGATTACTGTAAATTAAATCAATTGAGGTGAAATTGAACCGTAGTCGAAATACCTCGGCGCCGGCATCGGCCCAAGCGAGCTCGGAGACGGAGCGAACGACTGAAAGATGAATGTCTTCTTCAGTAGTAGGAACAATTGTCGCCATTGTTGGTTGAAATTTGGAGCTTGATTAGTGATGTTCGTCGGGAAAAATTGCGCACGAGTTGAAGAAATTCGGCTATGGAGGAGAGAGAAAAACCCTAGGACAAAACCTCAATTTTGATTTTGTTCGGATTTTTTTGTTCTGTTTTTTTTTTTTTTTAGTTTTTAGTTTTTTGTACTGTTTTGTTTTGCGATATTTGAGTCCGAAGATGAGTCCGTTGGGCTGAGGTACTGGATCAGACAGACCAAGAAGGCAAGAAGGCCTGAAACTGAACACGTTTGTGAGACCGACTTACCACCGTGCGCTTGCGGTTTTTTTTTTATTTAGGAAAACCCACAAGGCATTTATTAATTCATTTCATTGAGATCGGAAAATAGAGTAGCCGCAATATTACACGGGAAAGACGACCAATAATGCGTGCCAAATTCGGACTGATGTGCATGAGTGAGATCATGCGCAACTCAATTAAACTTCTTATTTAAAAAAGATCAAACTATGGAATTGAAATTACAACAATACAATCAAATTTCTGCTACGATTAGATGAAAATCGCCTCTTGTTTGCCTTTGTTGAGCATATCAATCACCACTAGACAATCGCTCTTGACGATAATGCTATTACGAGTTTACGACCGAACTTCATCGCTTCAATCACCGCTACTAAAACTTCTTCTGCCTTCGCAACTTCAGGCTTAACACTCCCCCTCGCCCTACTCGTCATCCCCATCTAACTCCTTCATCCTCATCTCGACATATAGCCCCCACACTCGTCCAACACCCCTCACCCCGGCATTGACGTTGATCTTCAGCCTTCCTTTCTCCGGTCTCCTTCACCGTACACCCTCCTCCTTCCCTCTTCGTCTATATATCTTGCACCCTAACCCCAACATTTGAAGTCTCCACGCCATACTCCACCTCCATTAATTCGGCCAGGAACTCGATCCCTAGTTTGCTTTACCACCTTGTCCACCCTCACCTATGTTTAAACACCAGTTTATTCCTTACTTCCCATATCGCCAAACAACTCATCATAAAGACACCCCTCTCACACTCCTCCAACTCCCTCCACACATCCTCTACCATGCTCCCTCACCCTCTCAAACTTGTGAGCCTCCTTAATCTCCAACTTAAGCCCATCCCGACCCCTTTCACCCACGCACAACCCCTTGTAAAATGGAGACATCAGAGTGATCAGACAAGTCTCCACCTCACATTAACAAATTGAACAACGGTTTCAATTAATTTAATACTTTGTAGTTTAGACCATGTGTAATGCATGCACGAATACATAGAGTCATATATTTTAGTGTGTCACTTATAAATTCTTATCACATATCTCTTTCCTATAATTAACTTTTATACGTTTGAATACTCAAAATTAACATTAAATTCGGAAAATGAGATAATTTAGAGATATTTCTCAACGACTATTTCAAATTCACTTTATCTTGTTTTATAAAATAAGTGATTTTTGTTTTTAGAGACGATCTTTTGATTTTTTTTAAAACCTATATAATCAAATTAGTATTATAAAAAAGTTATCGATGTGCAATTTGTGGGTAGGCGGATAACTATTAAAAAATTGAGTTCGTACTTGTAACGATATCTTTCTTAGATTATTACATAAACTACTTTTATAACGAATACACATTTCAAATTTATTATTCGTAATATTATGAGAGATAACTAAAATAAAAGTGAATATCTCGAAATATAATAACAACCTACATAAAATAACACGGACGGTATCATCGAGCAAAGGACACAATTAATTAACTCATGCAACACCCGATTTTTAAAGTTATCTACTTAATAGATTTACTCGACTTTTAATTGTATGTTCACACCCTAATATATTGAAAAACAGAAGACCTTCCTTAAGACAGATATATTCGTTTTAAAAATAAAATTCATTAAATAACACTCTATTTACATACACAAAAACGGAGCAAATCTTTTGCAAATTTCAATGCATTATGTTTTTGTCGTATGTGTAATACTTAATATGTTTTAAGGTTACCCGTCTTAAATGAGAATTTGTGATTGAAATAGGTAAGTTATTAGGTCATCATATTTGACCTATAATTACCAAAGCTAAATTCTACCACTATTGAATAAATACTCGTATGTGTTTTACTTTTGGGCGACCGGCGTATTTATGTAACACAAATTCTCATTTGTGACGTGATGAGTCATAATTATGTGCATATTTATGCCTCCCCTTAATTGTTTTTTATACGGTTTTCGTGTTAGTTTATATTATTTACATGCCTTTTATCTTATAACGTTGATACTTCCGCTTTTTGATGTTTAATGCAGGAATGATGTATTTAAGGAGCAAAGGAATGAAATGAGCATCGCGGAGTAGGCATGAAGGAATACACGAAGCATGGCACGGGAATCCATAAGAGTGAAGGAAGAGAAGTTAAGAAGACAATACGAAGAAAAGAACAGAAACAAGTGATGCCTCGATCAACTTTAGCCAAGCTCGATTGAGGAAGCATGTACTCGATCGAGTACATTGGGGCTAGATCGAGGAAGCTCTTGATTCTATATTTTCTGCAATTTTCCTTAAGTCGGTTATGATTTATTATAAATACCTATGTGGAAACAGTCACCCGCTTCGCGCGCACCCGCGCGTTGATTTTGAGGCGGCGGCACTTCTCCCACGTAACTCCGGCGCGAGGTCGAGGCACATCATGGGCCGTTACCGATTTGAAAGGCATTGAAACCGGTGAAAGGCTTGACAAGCCTGCATTTGTGGAGTCGCCACCATTTTTTATGGAAAATTTGAACCGTTCGAATACTTCGCGTCATATCAAGACACAAAGTAGTGACATGAACACTAAGAAATTCGTTACCCTTAGCATTCTATGTCTAGAATAACTCTCGTGATGCCAATGAATATGGATGTTCACAAAGATTTTGAGTAAGGGGTGAGGGTACGTATTAGGAAGCTCGTTTATTTGAACACCTAATCCCGCCCGCCTCGATAGCGACCTCTACTAATGATCAGGGAAGTGGTTTATACTCGATATGTTGTCAATTTGTATGTATGCAATGCAACATCCAGTAGATTAATCCTAGCATGTGAGATTAGACTAAGTCGGTAAACAAACAATTTAGCACTCAATTGGGTCGAAGTTGGAAGTTAGATTAATTACATGTGAATGCCAAGTAAATAAATCATACAAGATAATAAGTAAAGAACAAACAAATAAATAAATAAGTTACAATTGATAAACTTAAATTTACATCATAAACATGCCCAAAATAATTTGAAAAGAAAAGAAAATAAAGGAGATAAAAGAAAATAGAAGAAATAAGGAAACTAAAAGAAATAGGAGATGAAATAAATTAGGAAAATAAAAATAAAAAAATAAAAAAATATGAAAAATATGAATTATATGGAAAATAGTCGAATTATGGAAAATATGTCGAATTATGGTGATAATAAGAATAATAGTTGATTAAAATCCTAATTAGAAAAGCTATGTCAAAACGAGACGAGTTCAGAGGCAGAAGCCATCCTAGAACAGGCGCAGCAACAACAACTGCGTCCTCTGGAAGAGGCGCATCACTTGTTGCGACTGTTCTTGAGTTGGGTTCTGAATGTGAAAGTCAGACCCGCGGGTTAGTTATTATTCGTTGGTTGATTTATGTTGATTATTAGCATACGAGTCAAGTAGAAGTGTTTTAGTCCGATTATATGCATCTAAGATTGTCGTAAAGTGAAAGAAAAAAAACGAATTAAAACGAAGGTTTATAAATTATGGTTATTTACGATGTCGGAATCGATTCATAAACAAGACTTGAATTAAAGACGGTTGAAAGCAAAAAGAACAAAGTCTGAAAAATAAAGAGAAATATGTACAAAAGAGGAATTTCAGGGACTTGATATGAATGAATCGAGTCTCTTAAATCCGGGTTTGAATAAGATGACGAAAACCCGCAAATATTAATTATAAATGATTTAAGCCGAAAAAGGGTTAAAAAGATTTATAAAAATTAATTTGAAAATTATTAGGTGAAATAAGGGAAAGAACGAAGAAAGAAAAATAAAAGACGAAAGGAACAAAAACCCAAGGAAGAAGAAGAAGTGCAGCAACTGAAGGCAACCTCTGGAAGAGGCGCAGTAGATGCTACGACCTTTCCAGAAGGCGCATCAGTTGATGCGATTCTTCCCCACGTCGTTTCTCTGCTGTTTTCGTCAAAGAGTTTTAAAAAGTGATTAAAAAACAGTTTTGAGCATGCTTATGACATAAATTCTTACAAAAAAAATACAGAAAATAAATACAGAATTAAGATGAGATTTTACACCCTCAGACTTACATGTTAGCGTCGCGAGATTTAACTAAATTGGTTTTTTAATGGTAACTCGACTCGATCTATGCAAATATGAGAGTGCCCTTGAAAAAGGATTTAGAATAAATTGATTTAATTGATTGTGTAGTGGTCAAATTGGTCGGTCATGCAAACGTGACTGGTACCCAGAAGGATCTGGGCTTACGTCGTCGATTGATCAAGCACGTAGGCGTCGAAAATCAAGAGCGTGGTCTTAGAATGAAAAGGGAGAAGAGAAGGGTGGACACTCGCGTGAAAAATATGTGAGGCGAAGGCCTCTATTTATACTAATCACGAGGGGTAGGATTTAGGAAAGGGATAAGGAAGGAAAGATCCGGAAAAAATCGACTTAGCTTGAAACACGGAAACTTAGACAAAAAGAAAGCTTTGAGAAAAGGCGCAGTAAAAGATGCGCTCCCCAGAAGAGGCGCATCATTTGGTGCGTCTTTTCTCGGGTAGTATTCTTTTGCGCAAGAAAACGCGTTTGACAGCCTGTCGTAGTTTAGGCATAGCTTTCTCTACAAGATTCGGATTAAGTTTATTTTGGTGGCCTTGGAAAGCTAAGAGAAAGATATATAACTTTCTGTGAAATAGGCCAGACCAAAAAAAGTTGTTATCACCTCGTAAAATGGGCCTAAATGTCGGGTTGTCATTTTAGCTAAATGAAATGTATATTTTGTAATGTATACTTTAAGTTTAGCCCAAACAAGTGGCATGGGACTCAAAACATGAGATATACTCAAAACATTTTATGACATCCTAACCTTAGGTAGACAAGCACATTGCTTTTGACTCGGGATTTGACGGTTTTAGGAAATAAAGACGGTTTTTTACCCGGACTCCAAATGTACTCTAATTATTGCCAAAACGACCGTAATGACACCTATATGACAACCAAGGGGTAGACACAAGTGTACGAGTTACCTTTTATTAACCGATTTACAAAACGTCATAAAATCGCGACATATGCTAAACATGCGGCCTGATCATCACGGGTATTTGGCAGGAGGTGTAGAAATGAGGTGTCTACAACCTAAACCGTACCCTAATTTATAGGACGTCTTATTTTCCGTAGTTTCGTAGAACTTCTCTAAAACTCTCTTAGAATACTCTTAGTTTAGTTTATTTATTATTCACTTCGGATCTATTGTCTTTAATTACGGTATTCTTTAATGGTTCCTCAGTTATTATTATTATTGAATCGTCATTCATCTTTTAT
The DNA here is from genome assembly GCF_048544455.1 of Silene latifolia. Classification (NCBI taxonomy): domain Eukaryota; kingdom Viridiplantae; phylum Streptophyta; class Magnoliopsida; order Caryophyllales; family Caryophyllaceae; genus Silene; species Silene latifolia. Next base: position 25,830,648 of record NC_133533.1, on the reverse strand, counting down.
TATTCATCATGTTTCTTATTATTCTTATTATTGTTCTTCCCCTTACTATGAGTAGCTAATTCTCTTATCTAGGGTGAATGGAGATCTAGGTTGTTAGAAAGAGGAATTAATTAATTAATTGATAGTTAAAATTGCTTATTCGTTGTTGTTCAGTTTATTGTTCTTCATCTAGTTAGTTAATTACTGGCCAGGGTTAATTGACTAGTATAGCGAATTGAGACTTTTATCGACTGGGTTAGAATCAATATAGGCTGCGATAACTGTGTAATACTACGTATTTATGAGTCTCTGGGTACTCTATCGAGTAGGCCTTACTCTGTCGAGTAAGGGTGAGTTGCAGTTTAAAATAGTTTCTGACCTGTTGGGTACTCGATCGAGTAACGTAGATACTCGATCGAGTAAGGGGGCACTCGATCAAGTACCTTAGCTACTCGTTCGAGTAGCCGGTTTACGGGGGTTGATTTCTCGGGTTTTGTTAATAATGCGATTAGAGTATATAATACTTCCGTCATTGTTCTTAAAACACTTTTTAAAACCTAATCACTGTGAGAAGAGAAATCAAACTACGTCATTCGCTTTAATCGCATTGTTGGCAAATCCCGGAGCTTGGAAGGTCGGATTTCACCTTTCTTTATACCGTTGTGATCCTTGCGTCGAGGGTAAGACCTATATACCGTTTTTATAATGTTTCTTTAAAGTTGGTCAAACCCTAATTTGGGGATTTGGGGGTTTTGTTGTTTGTATGATTGGTAATGATTATGTGTTTGTATATTAGGAGGAGGATTCGTAGAGGAAGCGTTTTGATATCAGCTGTGAGATCGTCTGATTGTTGTGCTTTCCAGGTAGGATTTCCCTACTCAGTATTAATTACATAACGTGTGGTGATTGTGCTGTAGTTAGTGATTGTTGACTGATTCAGACGGTTGTGATGTTGTATTGTGATTGCTGATTGTTTGTCTCTGGTTCTCGAGATGCGTTCTCGGCTGAGTGGAGTCACTTGCGGGAGTGGCTTCACGCCCTAGTTTCGCCCTTCGTGGAACCCGTCACGGAAGGGGATGTGTACATTAATGGGACAGGGTTATCGCTCGGTATGATGAGCGGGGATTTGGTGGGTACGGCCATGTCCCCCACTGGCGTGGTCGGGTCCAAAGGGATAGTCGGTGACGGAGATTGATTAGAGTGGGTGATTGTGTGTGACTGCTTGAGCTGTCTTGATTATTGTATTGTTGGTTCTATAAATTGTGTGAATAGTACTGACCCCGATTTATTGTTTTAAAACTTGCGGTGATCCATTCGGGGATGGTGAGCAGATTTTGAGCAGGTATGAGTTGAGTACTGGGACAGCTGGGATGTGCCACGGTCTGATAATAGAAGTCTTCCGCTGTAGCTTAGTAGTTTTCATAAACATTTCAGTTAGCTGATTAGACAGTTGGTGTAATACTCCGTATTTATAAGTCTTGGGGTACTCTATCGAGTAGGCCTTACTCTGTCGAGTAAGGGTAAGTTGCGTTTTAGAAAAGTTTCTGATCTGTTGGGTACTCGATCGAGTAACTAGGATACTCGATCGAGTAAGGGGGTACTCGATCGAGTACCTTGGGTACTCGATCGAGTGTCCGGTTTTACGGGGAGTTTTCTCGGGTTTTGTTAATTATGCGATTAAGGTATATAAGCTTTATCGTCATTATTCTAAATCACTTTTGCAAAACCTAAATTACTGTTTAAGAGAGAAAGCAAGCAAGTTCTTCATCCTAATCGCATAATTAGCAATCCCCGGAGTTTGGAAGGTCAGTTCTCGTCGTTGGTTATACCGTTGAGTTCCTTGCGTCGAGGGTAAGATCTATGTACTCTTTTTATTGTCTTTCCTTTGATTGGGGTAAACCCTAATTTAGGGATTTGGGGGTTTATGTGTAGTATGTGATTTGGTAGCCTTTATATGTTGTATGATAGGAGGAGGGTTCATAGAGGAAGCTTTTTGATTCAGCAGTAGAGACCGTCTGATTGTGTGCTTACCAGGTAGGATTTCCTACTCAGTATTAGTCCCATAATGGGATATTGGTTGATGTGTTGTGATTGGTTGTTTGATATAGTAATTGTATTGTGATTGTGGTTGTAATCATTGTCTATGGTTCGCGAGGCGTGGCCTCGGCTGAGTGGGGTCACTTGCGGGAGTGGCTTCACGCCCTAATTTCGCCTTTTGTGGAACCCGCCACAGAAGGGATGTGCACATTAATGGACAGGGTTATCGCTCACTATGTGGAGCGGGGATTTGGTGGGTACGGCTGCGGTCCCCCACTGGCAAGGCTGGTTCGGTGGACAGTCAGTGATTGAGATGATTGGATTTGGCGTAATTGTGTGTGTGTGTGACAGTTAAGCTGTCTGTTTATCTTATTGTTAATATATATTGAATTGTGTGATTAGTACTGACCCCGGTGTTGTTTTGTAAACCTGCGGTGATCCATTCGGGGATGGTGAGCAGATATTGAGCAGGTAATGAGATGAGTACTGGGATAGCTGGGATTGCCACGACATGATGATAGGAGTCTTCCGCTGTAGCTTATTAGTTATTTACATTTCAGTTAGAACAGTCAGTTTGAGAACATGTATTACACTTTTGGTTTGGTTTTGAGAATTGTAACTCTTCGCTAAGTATTTATACTTAAACGTTGTTTCTTCATTGTTTATTTGATTATCATTGCCTCGGGTAACCGAGATGGTAATGTCTTCATACCTGAGTGGTCCTGGTATGGCACTTGGAGTATGGGGGTGTTACAAATGGTATCAGAGCAACGATCCTGAAACCTGTAACCAATGAACCTAATGAATATAGGGAGTCAATTAAAATGAACCCGGGGTAAGAGTTGTAGGAGCTAATGCAAAGGCTTGGGAGACGTCCCAAAGTCGCGAACTTGCCCTACAATTTTGAACCGGTCACATGGGGGGTGTATGTCAAGGTCGTATGTGTTGCTTGGTTAGCTTGTGTAAGAATGTGATGAAGTGTGTTAATTGTTGGATGTTTGAAGTAGAAGGTTGAGGATGTGAAAGAAAGATTAATGATATATGTAGACTTGTTGTTGGAGTGATAACATGTTGGATGTTTATAAGGTGGCATTTAATAACATGATATAACGATCTCGTAGATCGTACGAAAGGATGTGTAGCATTATATGCTTAGTTATGATATAATATGTGGTTTTATAAAGTTTTTAGCATGTTAGCATATGATATATCATGCGGGTAGCGTTTATGAGTTAGCATGACTCGATCGAGTGGGACTGACTCGATCGGGTGGGTTTTTGACGATTTTGAGTCCAGAATCGTGTTTTTGGGTACTCGATCGAGTAACTAGGGGTACTCGATCGAGTAGGGGGTCACTCGATCTAGCTACTCGGTCGAGTATGTTAGAGATCAGAAGGTCTGTTTGGGGTCTGATGTTTGGGTACTCGATCGAGTATGTTGGGCACTCGATCGAGTAGCCCGTTACTCGATCGAGTGTGTTTGGGAACTCGATCGAGTAGGTTCTGGGCAGCGTGTTTTCGTGTTTTGAGGTTTAGTACGTGTGTTTATGTCTACCCTTTCTTATATATAGTTTCAAGATGCCGCCCAAGAAGACTGCTTTGTATGCGAGAGCTGAGCTTATGAACATAGATGACATCGTTAAGATGTTGGAGCATCAGGATGCTCTCACTGAGGCTTTAAAGACTGTGGGGGGAAGATAAGGATAAGGATAAGGATAAGGAGGTTGGTCATTCAAAAATCAGCCTCTATATAGCGAGGTTTAACCCGAAAGAGTATAAGGGAGTTGGGGAGCCTAACCTTCTCGATAGTTGGCTTAGAGAGATGGAGAACATATTAGATTTGGTTCACTGTCCTGAGGAGATGAGAGTGGAACAGGTTGCGTTCTATCTAAGGGAGGCAGCTGGCAAGTGGTGGGATACAGTGAAAGTGAGTGCTAAGGAGATATATACAAACCAAGGTTTACCTGCTATACCTTGGGAGGAGTTTCGTAGGGCTGTGAGAAAAGAGTTTGTACCGGAGCATGTGAGGAGTAAGTTGAGAGAAGAGTTTGACAGTTTTAAGATGACCACTGAGATGTCTGTGGCCGAGTACTACAGCGGTTCAATGATAAGTCTAGGTATGCTGAGGATATGAGTTTGAGTGAAGAGAATTTGGCACTGAGGTTTGAGAGAGGGTTGACCCCTAAGATTATGGATAAGTTACCCGTGGGAGTCCTTACTGATGTTAAGGAAGCTTATGAGAGGGCTGGGAGAGCTGAGAGGTTGGTAGAGATGGCTCAGGAGAGGTCAGGTGGTGAGAAGAGGAAGTCTGAGAGCGAGGGTGGTGGCCAATCTAATCACAAGAAAGGCAACCACAATCAGTCTAAGGGGTTTTCTTCTGGGTCAGGGTTTAGTACTGGGGCTTCCTTTGGGCGTGGCCGTGGAAGTGTTGGTGGTAGTTGGAGAGTGATCACCTGCTATAGCTGTGGTGATGTAGGCTACAAGAGACATGAGTGCACAAGTGCACTGGGATTTTTCCAGAGATCTGCGCAGAGCTACGCGAGCAACAGACCAGCTGGGTCATGGCCAAACCGGGGAAGTCAGAGTTACCAGAGTGGAGGCAACCGCAACGACGGTAATTCTTATCAGAAACCACCGACGAACAACAACAACAATCAAGGGTCGGTGCTAAGCCGACCACCTCACCAAGATCTTGTCCAGGGAGGCGGACGAGAAGACCAAAGGGAAAGTTATTCATGATGGAGAAGAAAGCGGTGAGGAGGATGCTCACGTTATCACCGGTACTTTTCTTGTTAATGGTGTTCATACCTTTGTTTTGTTTGATTCGGGGGCTTCTCAGTCGTTTGTATCTTTGAGTCATGTTAAGCGGTTGGGTTTGAGGGTATATGAGTCCGTTAGTGAGCAAGTTTTTATACCTTCGGGTGAGTCTGTATCATGTGGAAGGTTGTTTAGAGATGTATCTATGATAGTTAGGCAAGTTGATCTACCTGTAGACTTGCTAGAGTTTCCTTTTGACGGTTTTGAGATGATAGTCGGGATGGATTGGTTAGGAAAGTATAAAGCTAAGATAGACTGTCATCAAAAGAAAGTGTCTTTAAGAGGTCTTAGGGGCATTAGTGTGTCTTACCGTGGGTTTCTAGTCAAACCCAAAGTTAAGTTGATTGCAGCTGTTACTTTGAAGTCATATCTGAGGAAGGGATGTCCTTTGATATTGTGCCATGTGAGAGATGACCGGATAGAGGGTCCGACGATTGATCGATACCAGTGGTGGGAGAGTTCGAGGATGTGTTTCCGAGAGAGATTCCGGGGTTGCCGCCGGAAGAGAGATAGATTTCACAAAGAGAGTTGAAACCAGGGACGGGGCCAATCTCTAAGACACCGTACCGCATGGGTCCTAAGGAGATGGAGGAGCTTAGAAAGCAGTTGGATGATCTGATAGAGAAGGGATACATTAGACCTAGTGTATCGCCGTGAGGAGCACCAGTTCTTTTTGTAAAGAAGAAAGATGGGAGTCTGAGGTTGTGCATAGACTACAGAGAGCTGAACCGAGTGACCGCGAAGAACAAGTATCCTTTGCCAAGGATAGATGACTTGTTTGATCAGTTGAGTGGCGCATCAGTCTTTTCTAAGATTGATTTGAGGTCGGGGTACCATCAGGTGAAGATTAGAGAGGTGGACATACCAAAGACGGCTTTCACGTCAAGGTATGGTCATTATGAGTATGTGGTGATGCCGTTTGGGTTGTCTAATGCACCAGCAGTGTTTATGGATTTGATGAATTGGATCTTTAGACAGTTTTTGGATAAGTTTGTAGTGGTGTTTATCGACGATATCTTAGTCTACTCTAGAGCTGATCAAAAGCGGGCTTGGGCCGGACATGGGCCGGGCCTAGCTGCCAAAAAAGTATCCGGCGGGCCGTATTTAGTAGCCCGAGCCCGCTAAGCGGGCTATTTTCCACTGTCCGTACCCACCCACTTCAAGAGAGCGGGCCGGCCCGTGGGCCTGACTAAAATAAAATACAAAAATTAGTGTTTTTATTAAAACACGAGTTTATCATAGCTATATCCCCCTAAATCTTAACAATTATCTTTAAAAGCTTGCCCTTAAAAAAGTATACTAATTTTTTAAAGATAAGTTTACTAATTTTTGAAAAAACACAAGTTTGGCAATGTTCTACTACGAACATCAAAAGTGCATTTTTGCCTCGGTATTTGTGCGGCACTGTTAGCGGTTACATACACTCCCGTGTAAATAATTGAAAGTTACTATCTTTATACGACAATCCCGTTAGCATGTCCAATCTCGGAGAATCTTTATACGACAAGTGTAAATACCGACAATCTCCCACTTATACGTAAGGCATAAGTATTCATTTGCGCTACTAATTGATTTAGAGTGTACAAATTGCAAATGAAATGAGCAGAGAACGTCTGAGATTGAGGGTTTGAGGACTTTTATGAGGTTACTAATAATAGCGGGCCTAGCGGGCCGCCCATGGGCAATTTTGTTTAGTCCAAGCCCGTCCATTTATTCTAGCGGGCCGAATTTTCTTGTCCGTTACCCGTTTAATTTTTGATTTTTCTAGTCCAAGCCCACTATTTTAGCGGGTCGAACGGGCTGGGCCGAACGGGTCGGCCCGGACTTGATCAGCTCTAGTCTACTCCAAGACTAGGGAGGAGCATGAGGAGCATCTAAGGATCGTGTTGCAAACTTTGAGGGACCATGAGTTGTATGCTAAGCTATCCAAGTGTGAGTTCTGGTTAGAGAAAGTTGCTTTTTTGGGGCATGTGATCTCTAAAGATGGGGTAGCTGTGGATCCGGCGAAGATTGAGGCAGTGACAAAGTGGGAAGCACCGAAGAATGTTGCTGAGGTTAGGAGTTTCTTGGGTTTAGCTGGATACTACAGACGGTTCGTGAAAGATTTTTCCAAGATAACTAGACCTATGACAGCGTTGATGAGGAAAGAGAACAGGTTTCATTGGGATGAGAGTTGTGAGACGGCGTTCCAAACATTAAAGGAGCGTTTGACCACAGCTCCTGTCTTAGCATTGCCTGAAGGGACCGAGAACTTTGAGGTTTATACAGATGCCTCAAAGAATGGGTTGGGATGTGTGTTGATGCAGAACGGTAAAGTGATTGCCTGTGCTTCTAGGCAATTGAAGCCTTATGAGGAGAACTACCCTTCTCATGATCTGGAGTTGGGTGCGGTAGTGTTTGCTCTCAAGATTTGGAGACATTACCTTTATGGAGCAATCTTTAAGGTATTTTCTGATCACAAGAGTCTCAAGTACATTTTCACTCAAAAGGAGTTGAACATGAGACAGAGGAGGTGGATGGAGTTGATTGGCGATTATGACATGGAAATCATCTACCATGAAGGGAAAGCCAATGTTGTTGCTGATGCTTTGAGTAGGAAGAGTGTACATTCTCTGTGTACAGCTCTATCTTTGATGAGGCTGAGAGATGAGGTAGCAAGGTTTGGGATACATATGATGCGAAAAGGAGACGCCATGGGTGATATGACAAGACATCTTGAGTTTTATGATGACATTCGAGGTAAACAAAGCGTTGGATCCCAAGATGGTGGAGTGGAGAGTCGAGTAGAAAAAGGGACAAAGTGTCCCGATTTTCTATTCATACTGATGGTAGTTTGAGGTTCGATGGTAGGTGGTGTGTCCCTAATGATGAGGAGTTGAAAAAGACTATCATGACAGAGGCGCATTGTACACCATACTCAGTACATCCGGGTGGTGACAAACTGTACAAGGATTTGAAGAATACGTTTTGGTGGCCTGGGATGAAGAAAGAGACAGCTGAGTTTGTGTCCCGTTGTTTGACATGCCAAAGAGTTAAAGGGGAACAGCGACGACCACAAGGGAAGATTCAGTCTTTAAAGGTACCTGAGTGGAAGTGGGGATCCATTTCCATGGATTTCATTGTGGGTTTGCCAAAGAGTCAACAAGGTAACAACATGATTTGGGTAATAGTGGATCGACTGACCAAGTCAGCTCACTTTGTTCCAATGAAAGATACATGGAATAAGGCACAACTGGCTATGGCCTATCGAAAGAACGTGCTTAAGTTACATGGAGTCCCTAAGGACATAGTGTCTGACAGAGATGCGAGGTTTATATCGAGGTTTTGGAAGAAGTTGCAGGAATCGTTGGGAACAACTTTGAAGAAGAGTACAACATTTCATCCTGCGACAGACGGATAGACTGAGAGAACAATCAAGACTCTTGAGGATATGCTGCGAGCTTGTGTGATGGACTTTGGTGGTAGCTGGGAACAGAGGTTGGACTTGATAGAATTTTCTTATAATAACAGCTATCACACTAGTATTGGTATGACACCGTTTGAGGCTTTATATGGGAGGAGATGTAGGAGTCCAATCTGTTGGGACGATAGTGCTGAGGCAGTGGTTTTAGGACCAGAGATGGTGGAACAGATTAAGATGATCAGGGAACGGATGAGGGCAAACTCGGATAGGCAAAAGAGTTATGCAGATCTACATCGCAGGGACATAGAGTTTCAAGTGGGGGACAAAGTTCTTTTGAAAGTGTCTCCTATGCGTGGGGTTATGAGATTTGGGAAGAAAGGCAAGTTAAGTCAGAAGTTTATTGGGCCTTATGAGATCTTAGAGCGAGTTGGGGAAGTTGCATATCTTCTGGCTTTACCAGCTACATTAGAGAGAGTGCATAATGTGTTTCATGTATCGCAGCTGCGGAAGTATGTGAGTGATCCGTCACATGTATTAGAGGCAGAGAACTTAGAGCTAGATGAGTCCTTATAATATCTTGAGGTGCCTAAGCAGATTCTTGACCGAAAGGTTAGAAATACTAGGAGTGGTGAGACAGTTTTGCTTAAGATCCTTTGGTCTAACCACGAGACTGAGGAAGCTACATGGGAGCCAGAGGATGCTATGAAAGAGCGTTACCCTTTCCTTTTTGATCAGGTATGTATGGTTACGGGGACGTAACCTTGTTTCTTTTAGGGGGGTAGGAGATGATCGCGAACAGTTTTTAAGAATTTCATACCCTTTTGTATGTTGTGTCGGTATGTGTGTCGGGATGAGTTGGGTTAGTAACACGTTTTATGTTGAATTTTGTTTTGGTTGTTGAGTCGGGAATGTATGGGAGTACCTTTGTTTAGTAGTGGTTTGAACTTCGGGGACGAAGTTCCTTTTAAGGAGGGAAGACTGTAATACTCCGTATTTATAAGTCTTGGGGTACTCTATCGAGTAGGCCTTACTCTGTCGAGTAAGGGTAAGTTGCGTTTTAGAAAAGTTTCTGATCTGTTGGGTACTCGATCGAGTAACTAGGATACTCGATCGAGTAAGGGGGTACTCGATCGAGTACCTTGGGTACTCGATCGAGTGTCCGGTTTTACGGGGAGTTTTCTCGGGTTTTGTTAATTATGCGATTAAGGTATATAAGCTTTATCGTCATTATTCTAAATCACTTTTGCAAAACCTAAATTACTGTTTAAGAGAGAAAGCAAGCAAGTTCTTCATCCTAATCGCATAATTAGCAATCCCCGGAGTTTGGAAGGTCGGTTCTCGTCGTTGGTTATACAACAGTTCCTTGCGTCGAGGGTAAGATCTATGTACTCTTTTTATTGTCTTTCCTTTGATTTGGTTAAACCCTAATTTAGGGATTTGGGGGTTTATGTGTAGTATGTGATTTGGTAGCCTTTATATGTTGTATGATAGGAGGAGGGTTCATAGAGGAAGCTTTTTGATTCAGCAGTAGAGACCGTCTGATTGTGTGCTTACCAGGTAGGATTTCCTACTCAGTATTAGTCTCATAATGGGATATTGGTTGATGTGTTGTGATTGGTTGTTTGATATAGTAATTGTATTGTGATTGTAGTTGTAATCGTTGTCTATGGTTCGCGAGGCGTGGCCTCGGCTGAGTGGGGTCACTTGCGCGAGTGGCTTCACGCCCTAGTTTCGCCTTCTGTGGAACCCGCCACAGAAGGGATGTGCACATTAATGGACAGGGTTATCGCTCACTATGTGGAGCGGGGATTTGGTGGGTACGGCTGCGGTCCCCCACTGGCAAGGCTGGTTCGGTGGACAGTCAGTGATTGAGATGATTGGATTTGGCGTAATTGTGTGTGTGTGTGACAGTTAAGCTGTCTGTTTATCTTATTGTTAATATATACTGAATTGTGTGATTAGTACTGACCCCGGTGTTGTTTTGTAAACCTGCGGTGATCCATTCGGGGATGGTGAGCAGATATTGAGCAGGTAATGAGATGAGTACTGGGATAACTGGGATTGCCACGACATGATGATAGGAGTCTTCCGCTGTAGCTTATTAGTTATTTACATTTCAGTTAGAACAGTCAGTTTGAGAACATGTATTACACTTTTGGTTTGGTTTTGAGAATTGTAACTCTTCGCTAAGTATTTATACTTAAACGTTGTTTCTTCATTGTTTATTTGATTATCATTGCATCAGGTAACCGAGATGGTAATGTCTTCATACCTGAGTGGTCCTGGTAAGGCACTTGGAGTATGGGGGTGTTACAGTTGGTTTGAGACATGTATTCGTATTTTGGTTTGGTTTTTGGATTGTAACCTTTCACTAAAGTATTTCTAGTTAAACGTTGTTTCATTATTGTTTATTTGATTATCATTGCCTCGGGTAACCGAGATGGTAACATCCTTATACCTGGGTGGTCCTGGTAAGGCACTTGGAGTATGGGGGTGTTACAAACTGAATAGAGATAATTTAATGATAACGATTGCATGTTAAATTAGATCTAAAGGAATATTGAATCGACCGATCATATAATGTGACACCCATAAATCTAGCCTTAATTAAATACGTAAATTCTACAGAAAAACTGGTAGGATATGTTTGTAATTGGTTCAACTAGCCAAAAACCTGTGATTTCAAAATTTTTTCTAAACCAATTACAACATCTCCAACATTCCCAATAGACGGGTGCCAAAACCTGCAATAGCTAACAATCTAACTTACTTAATACCGCTAAAGGTAAGAAAATACATAATGATACATCCCAAAATAGAAAAAGGGAGACATATGTCCCTTCAAATAATATACAAACCAAAAGATAAAAGGTTTACTAATAGAATAGCCAAAACTAGGTCCAAGGTTCCTTGCTCACTAGCTCGTCTGTGACCCCAACTAAGCATCAACAACCCACAAACGCATTTTATACAAACACGAAAGCCACAATTCAGTGGGGAGTAACTTCGAGTCCTCCCAGCCACGAATCGTCAAAATTAATGTAACATGTAATGTAACATGTAAACAATATGATAAACCATGTAATTAACATGTAATCTAACCTATGACCCCTAAACTGACCAAACTAAACTATCATGTGAATCATGTAATTCAAATAGTAATCCAAACTTTATGAATCAGAACCGCTTACATCTCACCTATTACACTTCATAAAATCACCATACAAGAAAGGGCAATATATCAAAGACAAAAAGTAAGTTCTTAGTACGGTCAATAGTCACTTTGTAACTCGAGTCTATACCACGAGGTAGGGAAGGTAATCGAACCGGTATCTTGGCTCGCCTGTTAATATTAATAAAACATGGCCAAGAGACAACACAACCCTAGCCTAAAATCACAAGAGACCTAGACATGCGGATACACACCACCGCACCCAAGACCCACAACTTTTTTTAAAACAAAGTGAAGTGAGTACCCTAAGGACACCACCGAAGGGTTGGCTAGTACTTAAGCCGACCACTTACTATCAAAATAAGTACCGAGGTCATGCCCCAACTTGGATATAAATCCACTAGTCAGGAACACAAAGGCTATCAAGCAGTGAACATATACTCGTCAGAGACTATAAAGACCTATCTATGATGAAGGCCGAAATACTCACCTAGGACCTAGTCCCAGCTAGTCCCAGCTTGAATACTTTAGCCCACACCACACAAGACTCACCACACAAGTCAATTAAGACACCCACTTAACCATAAGAGGGCAAAAAGTCCTACTTACCAACATAAATTCTAATATTCTCATGTGAAAGGCTATATAAAAGTTTAATCAAATAGATAAACCAACGTAATCCTCAATACCAATTTCCAATTCTAACAACATTAACCAAATTAAAGGCTTCGGGGAATCTAGGGCCGTTTTTACAATATAAGAAGCTACTTAAATCAACTAATTACACATGTGAGATAAAAATATAATGAATGGCCTAAAACAAGAAAAAGGCCGATTATCCAATTCATTTAAAATTTCATCCAACCGAATTTTTACCCGCAACCCCAGCCCTGCGACAGTGCGGTTAAATTGCGGTGACCAATCACTCAATTGATCGACATCGAATCGGTCAAAGGGATTAAGGCTCGATTTTCGACAATCAACAAAACATTACAATTATCACTATAAAATTCATTTTGAGCCTATTAATTACAATTTCATTTTGTAAACTATCCTAACATGTGATAACTATTAATATGAGCACAATTTTACCATTAACATAATTTTTGTTACTTATATGATCCAATTCCTAAAGTGTACTCATACTAACTATGTCATTAATAAACCTTAAATGACAAATTTTGCATGGAAAACCGCGAAACAAGCAACGGACCGACCCGGGCCAGCCGTGGGCCTGCCACGGGCCTACCGGCCTGCTGCCCGTCCCCCTACACCACCATTTTTTTCCATTTTTATTTAGTAAAAGACCGTCTGAACATTAATTAATCGTTCCCAATTCAACTTTGTTAATTTAAACTAACAAAAGGCATCATTTAAGCTAACAATTGACATGCATGCATCCATTCTAAACATGTGAAAACTAATTCTCAAACAAAAATTCACCAAACATACAAAAATCAAAAACATGTGACGATCTTTCGTCGAGTAACTCGAAATATGTTACCTTAAGCTAGAAAATGAGCAATTAGCACCCCAAAACCGAAACCCTAACAACAACTAGCCACTATCCTCAATAATATACGAGTCCCCGAACTCGTCCTCCAATTCTTCACCTAAATAAACAATTAAAACACAAAAATAAGCACCAAAACCGAAAATACCGAAATTTTATCTTAAAACAACTTAATGAAAATTGAAATTAGAACATACTAAGTTGTAGATCTCAAGTGAGGGATTCCGGAAAGGTAAATTATGCAAAAATCCGATAAGAAACGAAGAAATTGTGACGATTTTAAGCTTGAATGTATAAGAAATGAGTTTGGTGTTTATCATAAGGTAGAAGATGAAGTTAGAGGAAGAAAAATCAGAAAATAGAAGAGGAAGGGGCTGGTCACGCGGAAAAGGGAAGAGGAAAGGAGAAGAGCGGGATTTTTAGTCGGGATTTTTACGAGTCGGGTTTGACTCGTTTCAATATTAATTAAATCCGTAAGTCAAATGCAAATTCCGTCAAGACCAAAGTTTTTAAACACGAGATTACAATAAAATTGAGTATTCATACTACCCATTTCCAAATTCGTTTACCCAACGTTCAAAAGAATTGTCATTTCCCCCCGATACGCCCTTATTTCGAAATAAAAGATTTTACACGGTTTAAACTATTTTTAAACATTTCAAAACTATCAAAATAAATAATTTTCTTCAAAATATAATAAAATTATATTTCTTTGAATTATTTTTACTTTAAATACATTAATGTCAAATTTTACTTGATTAATTAATTATTTTCGAAATATATTAACGGTCCGAAATTTACGGGGCGTTACAATCACCCCTCCTTTTAAAAAGTTTCGTCCTCGAAACTCAGAAGGAGAAATGACAGTTATAAGAAAATATAGGTATCTTTTCAATGAAACGGTGATACTCTTGTTGATCAGACAAGAACATCCATATTCATATCAAGATATAAAAATATTTCTACACCAATAAATGAGAAAACCCATTATTGGGACGTCTCCAACAACGAGATTCAATATTCACTAATGTTAAAACCATTGAAAATCATAAAAGCATTTTCAAAATTTTAGTTTAAAGTTCTATAATAAGAATAATAATCAAAAGAGCTATAAGAGTTTCATGAGGTAAGAATTGAAGTCGAACCTGAATGGGTGTCAAAGATGGAGTTTCATAGGTTACCAACATCAAACTTATGAGAGGAGTATGATGAAGTAAGGAAGAGAGGTATGAGCGGTAACGCTCATGATCAAGGAAGAAGGAAAATCGGACAACAAGGAAATGCCAGACACTTTTATCACAAACTACAACAACACCCAAAACGGTTCCAAAAACTTCCTAACAACAAAACTCATAACCACATCACTCCCAAGGATTTCCTCAATTGCTTATGTTACCTCATCCAAATCTATTCCCTGAAACAAGGTATTCCACTATAAGTGTGATCTCATCGTTCCAAATCCTCAAACATCCAGAAACAACTTCCACAAGCCTCAGGTCAAGGCTTCTAACAAAGTTATATTCGTATCCAACTAGTGTCAATCTATGGTTTCCTCAAAAAGTAAACCTTCACTCAAGAACCCAAATACCAAGCTATAAACTCCAAGAGAAAGTTCCTCAAATATTCCACAAGACTCTCATTTCAAAATAAGGTAGTAACATACCAACCCCAAACTCTGAAAAATCAATAGGATCTCAAGTTTTTCTATCCTTTTGCTTATTAAGGATTGCCAAAAGCGGATCTACACTCAGCTACAACATCATCCCATCATCTCAAGTACTCAATGCGACCTCAAGGTCTATAGAACTATAGGATTAACAAATTCTTCTCAATGCTAAGTCTCTCTCAACTCAAAAACTCTCAAGAGCCAATTAATACCAAATCACATCACCAATCCATTCTGGTCATCTACATCCCCAAGGAGTATTCTTTCAAATTTGATATCCTAAACTCACTTACCATCAAATTCTCAAGGAACAAGGTCATAATTGTAACAACACTTTATCACCTCAGAGTTCCTAAAATCATAAATTGAAATTATGTTCCTTAGCCTAACAATTGGTGTCAACCATACCATTACCCTTTCTAGTTTCCAAAACAAGTGCTAAAACCTCCCAATAAAGTAGCTTACTCTCTCTTTCATACCATACCTCAAGTAGTAATCAATATCACTCACTAAAACCAACTAATAATCCCACATTTAACATTTCTCACACGGTAACATATACATTATCAAATCCTCATCTCCAAAGTGATTATGGAAGCCAATCACAATCTCGACTACTTAGTCAATCCTATATCCTCAAGTCACATCTCACTAACTCCGTAAACATGGTCAATAAGGTACCAACTATACTAAGGAGATCAGGAGTGATAAAGGAATTGAGAAACGATAAAACATTTCCGAAGGGTGCATGAATCTGACAAGTTAGGAAACTAAGGAGTCGGTCCGTAAAGATAACGGTTGATAAAAATAAGAGGTATTCGAGTTAAGAAGATATCTCGGGCAAGAAGAAGATACGTAAAATTTGGCATAAAAACAAGGTTCAACGAATGTTAAAGAGAAGGAAAGGAGAATAGAAGCGGCACAATGAAAGGGTTACCGCTTACCAAACACTCATCCAAGCTTATGATCGATATGATAAGGTTACACCACTAAGGTGCTCAACAAAGCCCCAAAAGTCTACCAAATTATAAGACTAACAAGGACTCCACAATGGTAGGTATTCCTCAACTCAATTGGTTCTAAGAGCCAAAATCAATTCACTACACAAATTCATTTGTTACCACCCATGTCCCAAAGTATCTCCTTTACAATTCTCGTCATTGAACTTCACTTACTATGTCATCCCCAAGTACCATAGCTTGTCTACTCCATCATCTCACCACTTAATACTTCTAATCTCCGATACCATAAATTGGAATCACATCCTTGAACTCACGAACTACATTGAACAACATTCCACCAAAATTCCCAAATCCAGATATGATTGATAAGGTCAACCACGTGTCCTCAAATTTCGAAAGGTCAACAAGGGCTACTCTATACTAGATTTGGTCAACTTAAAAGGTTTAACAAACTAACTAATTCCAAAGTACGATACCAAATCATTAAGCAACGTCAATGTCCTATTGTATTCCTTTTAAGGCCTACAAGGATTAGGGCTAACTATCATTCCTTTAATTCTCCATAAGAAACATCGAGACTCTCAAATGAAGTAGCTCAGGTTCATTCCATCTTATGCGCTAAGGTAGTACCTCATGCTCAATCATCTATAACAAACAAGCTCTCAATAGACATAAATCCAACGATGTTCCTAAACTCACTAGGCTCTCATATCATGCACAACTAACAAGTCTAACCAAAGGATCCCAAGTTATATTCTCCTATACCACTCAAACCTTAACCAATCAATTTCTCAACTCGTTCACACCCTCCAAAGTTACATTCTCTCAAAACCGGGTTCTCTTGAACAAGGGGACTATCCTATGGAATACAAGGTAGGTGTCCACATGGACTTTATTATAAGAAGAAAATGAACCTAAGATGAATCGGGAGAAAGAATTGAAAGGTAGTTACCAAGGCGAGAGAAGAGGAATTTGAAAGACGAATAAACAACGAGATTCGAAAACTAAGGTAAGATTGCATTATCTACATCTATTGGAGAGCCATCTTACAAAAGAGAAAATCAATTAGTACCTAACAATTAGCAATCACAAACAGACTACCACATAAAATCCTAATTCTACCCATCCTACCCTTCTCTCAAGTTTATTATTCAAAGGTCAAGTGATTTTAAGTGGGGTGCACAAACGTGCGTCGGGAGCAATAGGCTCTGATACCAACTGTGACACCCATAAATCTAGCCTTAATTAAATACGTAAATTCTACAGAAAAACTGGTAGGATATGTTTGTAATTGGTTCAACTAGCCAAAAACCTGTGATTTCAAAAATTTTTCTAAACCCATTACAACATCTCCAACATTCCCAATAGACGGGTGCCAAAACCCACAATAGCTAACAATCTAACTTACTTAGTACCGCTAAAGGTAAGAAAATACATAATGATACATCCCAAAATAGAAAAAGGGAGACATATGTCCCTTCAAATAATATACAAACCAAAAGATAAAAGGTTTACTAATAGAATAGCCAAAACTAGGTCCAAGGTTCCTTGCTCACTAGCTCGTCTGTGACCCCAACTAAGCATCAACAACCTGTCAAACGCATTTTATACAAACACGAAAGCCACAATTCAGTGGGGAGTAACTTCGAGTCCTCCCAGCCACGAATCGTCAAAATTAATGTAACATGTAATGTAACATGTAAACAATATGATAAACCATGTAATTAACATGTAATCTAACCTATGACCCCTAAACTGACCAAACTAAACTATCATGTGAATCATGTAATTCAAATAGTAATCCAAACTTTATCAATTGTAACCGGCTTACATCTCACCTATTACAGTTCATAAAATCACCATACAAGAAAGGGCAATATATCAAAGACAGGCACAAGTTCTTAGTACGGTCAATAGTCACTTTGTAACTCGAGTCTATACCACGAGGTAGGGAAGGTAATCGAACCGGTATCTTGGCTCAGCGGTTAATATTAATAAAACATGGCCAAGAGACAACACAACCCTAGCCTAAAATCTGCGCAGACCTAGACATGCGGAT
The DNA here is from genome assembly GCF_048544455.1 of Silene latifolia. Lineage (NCBI taxonomy): Eukaryota > Viridiplantae > Streptophyta > Magnoliopsida > Caryophyllales > Caryophyllaceae > Silene > Silene latifolia. The sequence goes on along the minus strand of NC_133533.1, from coordinate 25,813,041 downwards.
ACACACCACCGCACCCAAGACCCACAACTTTTTTTAAAACAAAGTGAAGTGAGTACCCTAAGGACACCACCGAAGGGTTGGCTAGTACTTAAGCTGACCCCATACTATCAAAATAAGTACCTGAGGTCATGCCCCAACTTGGATATAAATCCACTAGTCAGGAACACAAAGGCTATCAAGCAGTGAACATATACTCGTCAGAGACTATAAAGACCTATCTATGATGAAGGCCGAAATACTCACCTAGGACCTAGTCCCAGCTAGTCCCAGCTTGAATACTTTAGCCCACACCACACAAGACTCACCACACAAGTCAATTAAGACACCCACTTAACCATAAGAGGGCAAAAAGTCCTACTTACCAACATAAATTCTAATATTCTGTCATGTGAAAGGCTATATAAAAGTTTAATCAGCAGATAAACCAACAGAATCCTCAATACCAATTTCCAATTCTAACAACATTAACCAAATTAAAGGCTTCGGGGAATCTAGGGCCGTTTTTACAATATAAGAAGCTACTTAAATCAACTAATTACACATGTGAGATAAAAATATAATGAATGGCCTAAAACAAGAAAAAGGCCGATTATCCAATTCATTTAAAATTTCATCCAACCGAATTTTTACCCGCAACCCCACTGCGACAGTGCGGGTTAAATTAAATTAACGGTGACCAATCACTCAATTGATGACATCGAATCACCAAAGGGATTAAGGCTCGGTTTTTAGACAATCAACAAAACATTACAATTATCACTATAAAATTCATTTTGAGCCTATTAATTACAATTTCATTTTGTAAACTATCCTAACATGTGATAACTATTAATATGAGCACAATTTTACCATTAACATAATTTTTGTTACTTATATGATCCAATTCCTAAAGTGTACTCATACTAACTATGTCATTAATAAACCTTAAATGACAAATTTTGCATGGAAAACCGCGAAACAAGCAACGGACCGACCCGGCCAACCGTGGACTAGCCGTGGGCTGCCATGGGCCTACCGGCCTCTTTGCCCGTCCCCTACACCACCATTTTTTTCCATTTTTATTTAGTAAAAGACCGTCTGAACATTAATTAATCGTTCCCAATTCAACTTTGTTAATTTAAACTAACAAAAGACATCATTTAAGCTAACAATTGACATGCATGCATCCATTCTAAACATGTGAAAACTAATTCTCAAACAAAAATTCACCAAACATACAAAAATCAAAAACATGTGACGATCTTTCGTCGAGTAACTCGAAATATGTTACCTTAAGCTAGAAAATGAGCAATTAGCACCCCAAAACCGAAACCCTAACAACAACTAGCCGCTATCCTCAATAATATACGAGTCCCCGAACTCGTCCTCCAATTCTTCACCTAAATAAACAATTAAAACACAAAAATAAGCACCAAAACTGAAAATACCGAAATTTCATCTTAAAACAACTTAATGAAAATTGAAATTAGAACATACTAAGTTGTAGATCTCGTGAGGATTCCGGAAAGGTAAATTATGCAAAAATCCGATAAGAAACGAAGAAATTGTGACGATTTTAAGCTTGAATGTATAAGAAATGAGTTTGGTGTTTATCATAAGGTAGAAGATGAAGTTAGAGGAAGAAAAATCAGAAAATAGAAGAGGAAGGGGCTGGTCACGCGGAAAAGGGAAGAGGAAAGGAGAAGAGCGGGATTTTTAGTCGGGATTTTTACGAGTCGGGTTTGACTCGTTTCAATATTAATTAAATCCGTAAGTCAAATGCAAATTCCGTCAAGACCAAAGTTTTTAAACACGAGATTACAATAAAATTGAGTATTCATACTACCCATTTCCAAATTCGTTTACCCAACGTTCAAAAGAATTGTCATTTCCCCCTGATACGCCCTTATTTCGAAATAAAAGATTTTACACGGTTTAAACTATTTTTAAACATTTCAAAACTATCAAAATAAATAATTTTCTTCAAAATATAATAAAATTATATTTCTTTGAATTATTTTTACTTTAAATACATTAATGTCAAATTTTACTTGATTAATTAATTATTTTCGAAATATATTAACGGTCCGAAATTTACGGGGCGTTACATATAACCTTAAACAACATAATTACCCCTATCAATAAGTTTAAGTCTCACCCCCGAATAACTACCTAGTGAACCTAAACCCTAAACTTCTTAATATTATTGTTATTGATCTTTTCTTCACTTGTTATTAGTTGTTAGAAATCAAATATTCAAAACCCCCATAAAACTGGTTACTTTAAGACAGACTTAAATATCAACAAACTAGAATAATTACCTCGCCTCCCTGTGGATTCGACCCTTCTTACCGTTAGCTACCAATTAGTAGTAATTTAGGATTTATTTTGATAGGCCAACGACTGAAAATAACCTTATCAAATTTGGCGTCGTTGCCGGGGAGGCAACAATTTTTCTGTTTGTTCTTGTTTATTTTTCTCTTTTGTATCAGGGAGCATCAGTTCCTTGAGACAGTTTGATCTTTTCTTGTTGTTTTCGTGTTTGTCCAGGTCTAACAGGTTAGAGATTATACCTTTTGATCCCGAGCCAGAAAAGACTTTTCGGTACAGACGAAAATTTCAAAGAGAAGTAAGTCAAGTGGAAGACTTGAGTACACTTGACTATGAGCGGTATACTTTCGCAGAAGATTCGTCCTTTGAAAAGGACACTCTTATTTATGCACCAGTTACTCCTACAACATCAAAGATGCCTACCTTAGCAAGTCACTCCGAACCCACGGTTGATTCTATTCCTAAAGGCTTCAAGCTCCCTACCACTGATAAAGGGACTTTTGAGATCAAACCTTCCTACATAAGCCTAGTAGAGAGAAATTTGTTTGTAGGAAAATCAGGAGAGGACCCCGCAAAGCATATGGAGAAGTTTGTTACATATTGTTGTTCTATTCCTTTAACAGCTGGGGTGACTCAAGATCAAGTGAAACAGACTTTATTTTCTTTCTCTTTGAGAGATGATGCAGCTGAGTGGTTACGTGACTTGGATATGGAGACCGACGCAATCACTAACTGGACTTCACTAGCTCTTGCATTCTACGAGAGGTATTTTCCACCATAGAAGACTAATGCTCTTAGAAGTTAGATTACAAGTTTTAAGAAAGGTCCCACCGAAGATTTTAATGAAGCTTGGGTTCGATTCAAACGACGTTCGATCCGTCCCCCACCATGGCTTCAAGATTTGGTTCCTTTGCAACTAGTTTTACAACGGGTTGTATGACGGTCACAAGGCTTTGCTTGATTCAGCTGCTAATGGGAGATTCCAGGATAATACTAATGACGGTAATGCATGGAAGTTAATTGATCAGATAGCTACTCACACAGTTGAGTATGGTAATCCCAGGGGAAGTAAGAGAGGAAGTGGTTCAGACAATGTAATTGCGGCGCAATTGGAGGCTTTAACGGCTCAAATAGCCGAGTTAAAGACTACTCAGTCTTTGGGTAAGCAAGAAACGGTTCACATGGTTCAACAAGAAGTGTCCTGCGAGAGATGTGGGATATGAGAAGGGTAAGGGAAAGATCCTTTAGGTCCGCTATCCGCCCTAGAATACAACTAACTTAACTTTCATCCTCATTAGTGTAGTCTACTATTCATAACAGGTCTGTTCATTCCAATCTTTCTATCTAGGTCTGGATTTAACAAATTTAACTAGTTTAGAAGCGTGCACTCAACTAAACGATTACAATTATATTGTCATAAAACAGTTCTCGCAATTCAATCATCTAACCTATTTACAACTTCATTTATTCACTACTATGGCTCCCCTAATCCTAACATAGAGAGATTTAGCGACTCATATTATTGATGAAATAAACAACAATGATATATGAATTAGCAAGAGACATAATATAAGAGCAATAAAGATGAATCATAAACTAATAAAAACAATATTAAACAGAAATTAAGAACAAAGATTAAGAGAAAGCAAAGAAGAATTAAATTAAGAGTAAAGAGTGAAGAGATATTACAAGCTTGAGATCCGGAATTAAGAGCAAAAGTAACGTGAAAGAGGAGAAGAGTAATAGTTTGCTTAAAAGTAATTAGGGACTGATTAAGGAGTAAAAGTTCATTCCTAAACTTAATTACGTCTTCCCTTATATAGGGGAGATACTTATTAACTAAACTAAAGTACTAATTAAGATAATCACGGAATAGAAATCCCGTGTTAAGTAGCAAGTTACTCGATCAAGGGATTTGAGACTCCTCGATCGAGCAATATCCCGACAATTCCTCTCGATCGAAATAGTAGGGCTTTCGATCGAGTAAACTCCAAAAGCTTCATTTCGATCGAGTACAGCAGGGACTCGATCGAGCTTCCTTGACCACCAAAACCTCTCGATCGAACAGAAAACCATTCGAACGAGGACTTAGCCAATGAACCAGCTCGACACTCGTTTGGTTAGCTTCCAAAAACTTCCTTCACGCTTCCCGAGGCACGACATTTTTGCTCAAAACCTTCCATCTCCATAAATGCATGCTAAGAGGATTGAATAAGGCACGATTTCACCACTTTCAGGTCCGTTCCTTCAAATGAGGCAAGACAAACCAAAGTAGCCTATTCGGGGCATTTTGCAATACAAAACTATGAAAACGGCATGGAAATGCGTGCAATAAGAGGCCAAAAAGACTATATAAATTGCACATATCAAATCTCCCCAAACTGAACCTTTACTCGTCCTCGAGTAAACTAAATGCAAACTAATGGAACGGAAATGAAAACTCTGAGCTAGCTATAACTTGGCCACTTAAACCGTTTAATGCAAACAAAACTGACATTTATAGCTACAACAGTCAAGCGCAAACGAGTTGTATAATGTCTATAAATAAGCTGAACTGTCGACCTTGCAAGACCTTCAAAACTGGACTCTCACGGGTCACTCTTCTCTCATGAAGCAAAGGGTAAGTATATAAGTGTAAGAGAAGAAGAGAAAATAGTCACTCACCTAAACTACGACCCATATAAACATGCTTGCAACTAAAATGATAGACAATTCTAATCATCATACATACATTCCAACCAAACAGTGTCTGTCAGAGCCGAGGGCTTACAAAAGTTATGGGAAAGTGAGGCTATGGGTAAGAAAAGGCAAAACAGTTATGGAATTATGAGGCAATAGTCAAGCCAGCTACCTAACGATACCATATGAACCAACATCCAATTCTCAACCAATTAGACAATTAATCACAAGTGCCCTTCAATTGGCACAAAAACTCACTAACCGAAACAATAACTCCTCAAAAGATATAGATAAAGCGTAGGAGTGAAATCGTCACAACCAAACTTACTTTCTTTTTTTCTCATTCACACGGTTTCTCTTTTTTTTTTCTTTTTCTTTCAAGTTTTTTTTTCTTTTCTCATTTTCCTGCCCATAATTTTCTCTCTTTTTTCCATTTTTCAATTCTTTTCAACACATCCTCCTTTCTCTTTTTCCGACCATTCCAAAACGTTACAATACAAACCAAACTTGATCAATAAATTATGTACCGCAAAACACACTAAACTATCTTGACGGGCAGGCTTAATTTGGGTGTAGTTAAGGGTCAAAATGGCTAAGTTTGGCTAATGTGGAGCTAAATGGGTGAAAATGAAAGAAAGGGAAATTGTAAGCACCTCCCTGCATGTGATACCGACCACAAACCCGAATGTATGCAAGCAAAAAAGAAATCGAATTTCAAAAAAGAGCAAATTAGTGAACATGTTATGCAAGGAGTATACTACACACTATCCTACATGAACTGGTCACAAATGACACCAGTTATAAAGGCTCTAAAACTTAGAAATTATGAGTGGGTTGCCAATTTTATCAGGTCAAGTCTATATGCTCAGCTGTATTTTTAACATTAACTCGTAGATTATGCGCATGACAAAGCTAATAAAATGACAATCTGTTGCAAGGCTTAAGTCAAATGACAAATTAGAGTTCAAAATCATCACAGAAATCTACCGTTCTGACTTGACCTAAATGCAAAAATAAACGTGAATTTTTTTTGAATTTTTTTGAATTTTAGGATTTTTTTGTGATTTTTTTCATTATTTATTGAAATTAAAAACAATGCAAGCAGAAAATAAACGTGAATGCAAAACAAACGCAAATGCAGACTCAAAGGATACAATACCCTCCCCAAACTAAAATGGACAACGCCCTCGTTGTCCTCCAGCATACACCAGCAGTATAAATGGGAAATGGGAAAATTACAACCAATAAATGAATGAAATAAATAAATAAAAGGAGATGAAAAATAAATGAAAGCAGAAATACTCTTAATATGTACAAACTTCCCCAAACCAGCCAGTGAAACTGGGGAAGTGAGTAGAACAGCAGCTACTCGTCGGCCTCCTCCTCCTCACCAACCACCGTGTAGTCGGGGTCACGCTCCTGCTCCGGTCTCCTCCTCTCGTCAGCTCTATCTCTCTCCTCCTGCTCAGCTGTGTCCGCCTCGCTCTCCGGTTGTGGGTAGCCCTCCGCCGGGTACCGGTAGAAAGAAGGGTGTGGCCAGCCATCTGGAACGGGACGTCCTCTCCTCATGTGGTACTCATATATAGGGAACAAGGCAAGTGCCTGGTCCCACTCTATGCGAGGCACTCTCCTGCACATACCAAGAAGCAGAGCATCACGACGCCATTGGTCCATGACCTCAAGCGCCTCAAAGGGAGGAAGAGCAACAAAATTAGCCGGCAGATCCGGCTGAGTAACAGAAGGAGTAGGGACAGGGGTCGGTGTGGGCGTCGGCGTGGACGTGGACGTGGACGTCTGCCCAGCCTGGGTCGGTGTGGACCGTTCTCCGGTCTCAGGTCTCTTCCGCTTCTTAGAAGCGGAATGAGCAAGTGTAAGGAGGTAGGAAGGTAAAGGTGGAGGCAATCTACCCAACATAGTGGTGAAAGGTGAAAGACAGGGTAGGTCAGGAAAAGGTAAGGTCACGGACTCAGAACCACTAATCTTCCAAGTCCGTTGGTCCTTAGCTAACCAAAACATGGCCAACATGGCCTGAATATCTATAGCTGTGTTCCTATCTACATGTGTCAAGCCACGGGGGAAGTCAGTGAAGAGGCGACGGGCAATGTGGGTCGCCAACCCACCACAAGAATTTGTGCCCTTCCTCTTCTGCCCGACAACGTTAAAATGCTGAGCTGTCAGGTAAGCAATGTTAAGAACAAAGGGGCCAACACTATCAATGGTCATGTAGCCCGCTAAGATAGACAGCTCAATGTTGTTAACGTTGTTAGGCTCGTGGCGCCCAAAGATCGTCTCTCCTAAGAGACAGAGGTAGTAACGGGCCGGGGGAAGGTGAACATGAGCCACCTTCCTCAAGTCAAAGGGAGTATGTGCAAGAGTGGGCCAAAGTAAAGCAAGGAGCTTCCTAGGAGGCTCCGAGGGACCGTTACTAGTCAAACATAACCTCCTCCTAAACTCAGCTAAGGTCCAAGTTAAGGTCTGGTTAAACAGTCGAAATGAAATACAAGAACTCCCTTGGTCAGTCTTATAAGCGGCGGGTGAAAAAGTGAAGGAGCTAAAGAATTCTAAAGTCACTTGTTCATATGTTAAATCCTTCATAGAGATCAAACCAGCCATCCCAGTCCCGTTTAATAACTCAGCCACGAGTTCAAAAATCCCCAATTTGTCTAATGAAGAACGACACAAGAAACATGTATAGGTAATGTCACAATCCATCAAATGCATGAAACGGAGACGATGAAGAGGGTTAATAAATCGTATCTGTGGATACTCAGGTAGAAAATCCAAAGAATTATCGACCACGAACCTAGCGGCGGAACGTGCAACAGCAGTGGAACCCCCTCCCTTTCCCCCTCGTGAGGTTGAAGCAGCGGCAGCAGCAAGGGCGGCAGCAGCTAGTCCAGGAGCACGGACAGAGGGCGGTCTCTGGACAAGTGCAGACGACGTAACTGTGACGGACGGTGTCGACACATCAGGGGTCGACGCCGTGACAGGGATAGAAGCACTAGCAATAGTAACAGTAGCAGTGACGGGGACTGTGGTGGTGACAGTGGCGGCAGCAGGGACCACCGTCTCAGTAACAGACGGAGCAGTGGCGGAACTAGAGGCAGACACAGTACCACTATCCATCCTAACAATCAAATTAAGTCCTTTAATCAGAAAACAATCGACTAAAAAGACGATTTTTCCCCCAAATTTTGAAAATCCGAAACCCTAATTGCAAAAATAAAGCTTGAAAATGCAATTAAACAATAAAGAATAGGGAAGAGGACTTACTTGACAAATTACCCAAGAAGAATTTTCAATTAAAATCAACAAATAAAGCATAAAACAATCAAAAATTATTCGAGTTTTTCGAACCCTAATCCCTCAGAAAACCCGCAATTAACACGAAATTTCAAGGGGAAAATAAGGGGCAATGGTCGAAATAATTGCAAGGAGTGATATTGGGTAGTTAATTTGGTAGAAAAGGGAAGAAAAATGGAGGATTCGGAAAGATTAATGGGGGTTTATCGCGAAAATAAGAAGAAGAAGTTAGAATGAAAATAGAATAGGGAATTAGAAACTCCCTCGTGTATTATCAGTTGCTATCACTTGATCGCGTAATTTGAAACAACTCGATCGAGAACTTTCTTCACCATTATGTTCGATCGAAGGCTTCCGGTTTGTTCGATCGAAAGCTTTTTCCTTCCCCTTGGATTCTATTCGATCGAAAACAGCAGATTATTCGATCGAGGACTTTAGATCCTCATTTATTCTTGATCGAGTACATGACAACTCGATCGAGGAACCCTCAAAAAGGACATTTCGATCGAGCACTCTTGTTTACTCGATCGAAGGCTTTACCTAGGCATTCTTCTCGATCGAGTACAAAAAGTACTCGATCAAAGCTTTTTCTTTTGGCACGCAGCCTAATGTGTCATATCTTCCCTAAACCTGCATAAAAACACACAAAATACTTCCCAAAAATACCAAATTCACAATACGCAGTCTATATTCGGTCTTACGCTTTTTAAAACTAACTACGCTAATGTCTAGAAAGCAAATAAAGTCTCTAACAAAGTAATTTAATTACAAATGTTTTTACAACGGGACATTTCCCGTTTATTTTCCAAAACACTTCTGATACGTGCATTTAATATAGTCTTTTTAGGCCTTTTTATGCACGTATTGCTATGCTATTATCGTAGTTTATGCTACGAAATGCCCCGAATATGCTACTTTGGTTTGTTTTGTCTTATTTGCAGGAATGAACCAGAAAGTAGTGAAATCAAGCCTTTTACCATCCGTTTAGCATGCATTTGGAGGAAGAGCGAATTTGGAGCGGGAATATAGCTATTTTGAGATGCGCAAAGAAGTAAGATAGCTAGGCGAGCAAAGGAAGAACTTCAAATTGCTAGTGCCTACTTTGGAAAGCCATATCTCGAGTTCTACAACATATATTGAGGTAATTTCAATTGGAGATGAAGGTTTGTCCTCTTAGCTTTCCAATGCCACCGGAATCGCTCTGTTTGCCCAAGTAACGAAAAAATGGCAGCCATTTGAAGTTCAGTGCGCAAAGCAGGAAATTGTTGCTGGAAAGTACTCGATCGAGTACAATTTTACTCGATCGAGTCCTTTTTCTACTCAATCGAGTAGTTGCATTTTAGGATTTACTCGATCGAGTATATTTTATACTCGATCGAGTGGTTTAAGCTTTAGTTTACTCGATCGAGTGGTTTTAAATCACTCGATCGAGTAGATTCTCTTATGGGCTTGGTTCCGTGACGCATTAGGTCTAATTACGCATAGGTTCTTTTTTATAAATAAGGAGATTAGTCTTGCTAATCAGACATCTCTATCTCTCATCATACATCTCTTAGTTTACATCTCAACACTTTGCTACGATTTCCGATCTACAACTTTGTAACCGTACTCTTTCCCTTTTAATTCATTCTTGTTTCTTTATTGCTTTTATTATTCTGCTATTTAGTTATCATGTCTTATGTTATTAGATTAGCAATTGCTAGTGTAGTATCCCGAGCCATGCGTAGCTAATTCCTTTAATATGTTAGGACTAGGGAAACCGTGGTAGCAACATGTTAGGATCGACATGATTAGATTAGTTTTGCGACAAAAATTGTATTAAGCAATATAATTGTGATTAGGTTGAATGAATGCATGCAGAAGACCGATTAATTAGTTACCCCCGACCTAGATCGAAAGATTGGAAGGGAAGGCTTGCTTAATTACAATAGGTGATACCTAACTAGGGCGAAAGCTAAATTAGGGAGACCCTAGGGCGATTAGAGACCGAAAGGGTATAATCGTAGGTTTAAGGACCGAAAGGTGACGACCTCGCTCTTCTTATCAATAATTTAATCGACTCAGTTGACCCGATAGTGTAGTTGCCACGGTAGACCGATTCCTAGCATATTTTATCTTTTATCCGATTTATCCCCGTATTTCTTCCTTATTATCTCTTGTTTTGATTTCTCTTCCTTTAATCCTCGTAGTGTAGTTACCAAACAATTAAAATCCCCGTGGAGATCGGCCCTACTTACCGCTAGCTTCTGTTAGTTGTACTTAGGTTTATTTTTGATACTGCGACGACCGGTATCAAATTTTGGCGCCGTTGCCGGGGAGGCAGCGTAGTTTTATATGTTTTTATTTAGTCTATTTCTTGTCTCAAGGAACCTCGGTTCCTTGAGACTGTTCTCATGTATTTCGTTCTTGACTTTCCGCAGAGAGAGAACGAAAGCTTTGGTGCTTATATAGACAGGTTAGAGGAGTTTCTCGAACCAAGACGAGGAAGGTTTTCGGGAGAACAAATTTGCCGGTCTATCATCAAGGGAATGAATGTCCCTACGCGAGCATACCTCGAGGCTAAAGCTAAGGGGGATTTTGATGGACTCCCCACAAAAGAGGTATTAGAACTTTTTGATTGGTTTGCTGCTGAAACTGTTAAACCCAATTTCTCTCTTCATGTTGACTCAGACGAGGGGATGGGTGAGACTTTAGAGACCAATCTAGAGGATGCCATAATTTTTTACGGAGACATAAAGGAGACTTCTAGCATGGTTGACAATCCCTTCTATAGGGAAAATCTAGAACCCCTTTATGATTCTTTCACAGACAGTGAGGAGGACGACTGGGAGGGTCTCTTTGAGAACTTCCCTACTGACGAGTCTAGCGCTAGGGGGAGTGAGGAGGTAGATTTAGACAGTCTTGAGGTCATATGGGATAATTACGACAATGTAGATGAGCCTATTATAGAGGACCCGATTGACCCAATTGACTTTACATCCCCATGCATCTGGGATGATTATCCACCTTCTCTTTTAGCCGGCCAGATTCCTCCACCTCACAGTTTTTACCCGTCTGAGCATTTAAATTCTACTCGCCTTATTTTTTAGTCAAATGCTACAGAGCTCCTTTATTTACCACCTGCGGTTATTTTGAGCTTCTATATTCCGCCCTTAGCTGGAGGGAGGAATAATTTTGTGAATGATTTTAGGAGCTGTCATAGGAAATTTGTTAGGCTTAAATGTTATTATATTTTACTTTCCTATGCTATTGCTGTCTTATGGTGCTACTTACAGTTTTGTGTAGCACATGCGCAGAAGTTTGATAGGTTGCTGCGAGCTTTGAGCTGTTTTGATTGGGCTCAATTAATTAGAGCAGCTGGATGAAAAAGAAGGTCGAGCTGGGACCTGTCTGAAACCAGCGCTAGCCGGAAGGCAACCCGGAGATTTATTTTTAGTTGTTTTTCAAACATTGCATTTTATTTCAGTCGTGTGTAATAATTGGTCTTCGTACCATAGACTATATCAAGATGCTGCCTTTGTTAGTTTTGCGGGCTGTTTTTATTGCGTCTTTTGCAGGAATATACTAAGGATCACTCGATCGAGTACTTTTTGTACTCGATCGAGAGCTTTTGCTGCTGAAATCACTCGATCGAGTACTTATATTCTACTCGATCGAGTACCTGCAAAAAAAAAAAAAAAAAAAAAGAGTTACTCGATCGACCACTATTCCTCTCGATCGAGCTGTTTTGGACGCCCATTGCTTGGATTAGCTTCTTGTGACGATGTTTCAGAGCTATTAGTGACCTCCCACGTTGCTGGCTGGTTTGGGGAGGTCCCTTATTCGCGCAATCTTGTGAGCTTTCCGTATTTACTCTCTTTCTCTTTTAGTTTACATTTTCTTTCCATGTTTTGGTACAATGAGGGCATTGTACGGTTTGGTTTGGGGAGGTTATGCATCCATATCTGTGTCTGCATCTTGTTTTTAATGCATTTCTGTCATCACGTTTAATTTCAGTATGCATTGTTGTTTATTTTCATAAAAATCAAAAATCTCATAAAAATTGAAAAATTCAAAAAATATTCACGTTTAAATTGCATATAGGTTGAGTTGGAACGGTAGATTTTCGTGATGAAATTGCACTTTAACTTGTCTTTTTACTTGAGTCTTGCACTTTATTGACAGTTATTAGCTGAGTCTTGCGCATATCTACGAGTTTTTGTTCAAATTTAGCTGACTGTTTAGACTTGACCTGATAAATTGGCAACCTACTCTATAAATTCTGAGTTTTAGAGCCTTATAACTGGTGACATTCATGACCGGTTTACATAGGAGTTGAGAGTAGTACTCCTTGCATAACTGTTTATTACTTTGCACATTTATGAAATTCGATTTCTTGTCAATTGCATACGTTCGGGTTTGTGGTCGGTGTCACATGCAGGGAGGTGCTTGCAAATTTCCTTTTCTTACATTTTCACCCATCTAGCTCCACTTAAACCAAATTTAGCCTTTTGACCCATTAGCTACATCCATAATTAGCCTGTCTTGTCAAGCTAGTTTAGTGTGACTGTTGTGGTATTTAGATCCATGTTGCGAGTTTGGCTCATTTTTATTATCTGGAGTTGGTAGGAAAATGAGAAAGGATGAAGAAAAAAAAACGTGGAAAAGAGAAAAAAGAAGGACAAACGTGTGAATGAAAAAAAAAAGAAGAAAAAAATTGAAATCATACGTGAAAACCAGAGAAAAAAAGAAGGAAAAATCAAAGAATTGAACTAGTTTGAATTTAGAGACTGTCTGTGCTTATTCTTATCTTGTGACGGTCTCACTCCTCTGTTTTATTCCCATATTTTTGAGAGAAGAGTGACCACGTGAGAGTCCAATTTTGTTGGTCTTCCAGGGTCGATAGGTCAGCTTAATTTATGGACATCTTATAATTCGTTTGCGTATTGACCATTGTAGCTATAACTGTTGATTTTAGCTTGCATTAAATTGGTTTAAGTAGACAAGTTATAGCTAGCTCTGAGTTATCTTTTCCGTTCTATTAGTTTGCATTTAGTTTACTCGAGGACGAGTAAAGGTTTGGTTTAGGGAGATTTGATACGTGCATTTTATATAGTCTTTTTAGGCCTTTTTATGCACGTATTTCTATGCTATTATCGTAGTTTATGCTACGAAATGCCCTAAATATGCTACTTTGGTTTGTTTTATCTTATTTGCAGGAATGAACCAGAAAGTAGTGAAATCAAGCCTTTTACCGTCCGTTTAGCATGCATTTGGAGGAAGAGCGAATTTGGAGCGGGAATATAGCTATTTTGAGATGCGCAAAGAAGTAAGATAGCTAGGCGAACAAAGGAAGAACTTCAAATTGCTAGTGCCTATTTTGGAAAGCCATATCTAGAGTTATACAACAGATATTGAGGTGATTTCAATTGGGGATGAAAGTTTGTCCTCTTAGATTTCCAATGCCACCGGAATCGCCCTGTTTGCCCAAGTAACGAAGAAATGGCAGCCATTTGAAGTTCAGTGCGCAAAGCAGGAAATTGTTGTTGGAAAGTACTCGATCGAGTACAATTTTACTCGATCGAGTCCTTTTTCTACTCGATCGAGTAGTTGCATTTTAGGATTTACTCGATCGAGTAGATTTTCTACTCGAACGAGTAGTTTAAGCTTTAGTTTACTCGATCGAGTGGTTTTAAATCACTCGATCGAGTAGATTCTCTTATGGGCTTGGTTCCGTGACGCATTAGGTCTAATTACGCATAGGTTTTTTTTTATAAATAAGGAGATTAGTCTTGCTAATCAGACATCTCTATCTCTCATCATACATCTCTTAGTTTACATCTCAACACTTTGCTACGATTTCCGATCTACAACTTTGTAACCGTACCTGAAAAGTTAGAGTCTTTCCCTCGACATCGATTACTGTGCGAGCGGTAAATAAAAATGGTCGTTCTAATATGATAGGAGTGTAAGAATCTTCGGGGATGTCTAAGACTACAAAGTCAACGGGAATAAAGGATTTCCCGATCTTTATAGGTATGTCCTCTAAGACACCTAGGGGCCGTGATAAGGTACGATCGGCCATCTGCACATTCATGTTGGTACAATGAAATTTTCTCAAACCGAGTCTTTTAGCAAGAGACAACGGTAGGACACTCACGCTAGCTCCCAAGTCACATAATTCATTATCAATCAAATGGGTCCTTATATGGCATAGAATAGAAAAGCTACCCGGGCCAGACAATTTGGGTGGTGTCTTATTTTGAATTAGGGTAGTGCCCACTTCATCAAAGCTACCGTTTCATGATCATTTATATGCCTCTTACGCGTTAATATTTCTTTCATGAATTTCATATAAGAGGGTACCTGAGTTAGCAATTCGGCGAAAGGAACGTTAACGTGAAGGCTCTTTAAAATATCAGCAAATTTACCGAACTGTTGTTCAGCCTTCCAGTTCTGCAATCACCTCGGGAAAGGGACCGTGATGGGAATTTCTAATCCTTCATTTCTTTTTGCCAAATAATCAACACGATCAACTTCATTTTTACTTGATCGAGCATGCTTTTCCTTCGATCGAGTGATTTCTTCCTCATTCCTGTTCGATCGAGTACTTTCACTTACTCGATCGAAAGCTTCCTTTTCAGCATTGCTCGATCGAACATCATCACCATTCGATCGAGTACTTTCCACAGCAAATCTCTTCGATCGACCTCCAGTGATTAGTCGATCGAGCACTTTTCTCGATTCAGCATTGTTTCGCCCAAAGACGACTGTTTCTGCACAGCAACATCAATTTCCGGGTCTGATTTATCACTTCCAGTCGGCATTTTAGGTCCTTCATAGGAAAGACCACTCCTCATATTAGTTAAATTCACCGTCTCATGATGTTTCTTATCAGGTTGGGACGGTAAATGACCCGGCTGTCTCGAAGCTTGATTGGTGGCTAGTTCAGCTATTTGTGACTCAAGTGACTTTATTGAAGCATCTTTTTGTTGGTCACTTTTCTGCAATTGGATTGTCAATGACTGAATCATCGACTTTAACTCAGCCACATCACTTATATCACTAGAAGAAGCACCTTGTTGCGGCGGTGGGAAGAAGGAGGCTTTCGAAAGCCTTGTTGAGCTTTATGAGGCGGCACGTAAGGTTGTTGCTGCTGCGGTGGAGGTGTAGGATTTAATACATTCTGACTCGTCCATCTCAAGTTAGGATGGACTCCACTCTGATTGTTGTAATAGGAGCCCCCTTGCCTATATTGTTGAAAGGCAAAAAGCTGCTCCTTCTCAGCTAGACAGTCTACAGCAATGTGACCGTCATTACTACCGCAACTCTCACATGAGACGGTTTCTTGTCTAGGCAACAAGTGAACCATTTGTTGATCTCCAGCAGCCTGTAACTCAAGTTTATCGAATCTGGCATTCATGGCTTCCAACTGAGCCACAACTACACTATCAACAGAAGAAACTGTTCTAATTCCTCCTCGTGGGTTCCCATATTCAGCACAATGGATAGCCATCTCCTCAATGATCCCCCAACCTTTGTCATCATCAATGTTCTTCTGGAACCGACCATTAGATGCAGCATCCAAAATAGCTCGGTGATCGTCATACAACCCATTATAAAATTGGTTGCACAAAAACCACTGATCGAAACCGTGATGAGGGACGGACCGCACCAATTTCTTGAACCGACCCCACGTCTCGTACAAGTTCTCATCTGGTATTTGCTTGAAACTTGTAATCTTTCCTCTAAGCTGATTAGTTCTTTGCGAAGGAAAGTACCTTTTATAAAAGGCTAGGGCCAGGGTCTCCCAATTGGTAATCCTAGCTGCAACTCTATCAAGATCAGTGAGCCACTCTCGGGCTCCATCAGTCAGAGAAAAAGGAAATAGAACCTTCTTAATCTTATCCTGTGTCACTCCCTTAGTAGCGGGAATGGTAGAACAGTAATAAGTGAAGACTTTCATGTGCTTTCGTGGATCCTCACTAGCTACTCCGGGGTACATATTCCTTTCGACCAGATTGATATAAGATGGTAGAATGTCGAATGTACTCACATCCTCTGTTGCAAGGTTGAAACCTTTAGGGATGGAAGCAGCTGTAGGCTCGGAATGGCTCGCGATATTAGGCATCTTCACAGAATTGGCTGCAGAAATAGAAGTATCTTCTTCAAAAGACTGGTCTTCTGCAAATAAAAAGTGTTCAAGATCGGGGTCAAAAGTACTCGAGGCTTCCTTTTGACGATTCTTTTTCAATAAGCTTTGTGTATAGCGAAAAGTCCACTCCAGTTCAGGATCAGCTGGTACTAATTCTGACCTGTTAGACCTAGGCATACACAAAACTAAGAAAGAAAAATAATAAGAGCAGCCTCAAGGAATTAAAAATCCCTTGAGACTAAGACAGGCGAAAAATAGAAAGATAAATAGGCCAATTGCCTCCCCGGCAACGGCGCCAAAATTTGATACCCGTCGTCTAGTACCAAAAATAAATACCTAAAACAACTAACAGAAGCTAGTGGAAGTAGGGTCGATCTCCACAGGGAGGCTATTATATCTATCTGCTAATCTAAGTCCGTCAGGTAGCAATTGGGTGTTTTGAATTGATTTCTAAAATAAAGGGAGGTTCAAGCAAGAGAAAAGAGCGGTAAGAATAAAGAGAAATAATAATGTGATAAAATAAAGAGAAGTATGTTAGGAAGTCGGTTTACCATGGCAATTAATCAACTCAGTCATAAATAGTTCAGACGATCTAACGTGAGAAGGGTAAGAGAAAGGTCCTTTCGGTCCGTTATCCGCCCTAGAATACAACTAACTTAACTTTCGTCCTCATTAGTGTAGTCTACTATTCATAACAGGTCTGTTCATTCCAATCTTTCGATCTAGGTCCGGATTTAACCAATTTAACTAGTTTAGAAGCGTGCACTCAACTAAACGATTACAATTATATTGTCATAAAACAGTTCTCGCAATTCAATCATCTAACCTATTTACAACTTCATTTATTCACTAACATGGCTCCCCTAATCCTAACATAGAGAGATTTAGCTACTCATATTATTGATGAAATAAACAACAATGATATATGAATTAGCAAGAGACATAATATAAGAGCAATAAAGATGAATCATAAACTAATAAAAACAATAATTAAACAGAAATTAAGAACAAAGATTAAGAGAAAGCAAAGAAGAATTAAATTAAGAGTGAAGAGAGATTACAAGCTTGAGATTCGGAATTAAGAGCAAAAGTAACGTGAAAGAGGAGAAGAGTAATAGTCTGCTTAAAAGTAATTAGGGACTGATTAAGGAGTAAAAGTTTATTCCTAAACCTAATTACGTCATCCCTTATATAGGGGAGATATTTATTAACTAAACTAAAGTACTAATTAAGATAGTCACAGAATAGAAATCTCGTGTTAAGTAGCAAGTTACTCGATCGAGGGATTTGAGACTCCTCGATCGAGCAATATCCCGGCAATTCCTCTCGATCGAACAAGTAGGGCTTTCGATCGAGTAAACTCCAAAACCTCATTTCGATCGAGTACAGCAGGGACTCGATCGAGCTTCTTTGACCACCAAAACCTCTCGATCGAACATAAAACCATTCGAACGAGGACTTAGCCACTGAACCAGCTCGACACTCGTTTGGTTAGCTTCCAAAAACTTCTTTCACGCTTCCTGAGGCACGTCATTTCTGCTCAAAACCTTCCATCTCCATATATGCATGCTAAGAGGAATGAATAAGGCACGATTTCACCACTTTCAGGTCTGTTCCTGCAAATGAGGCAAGACAAACCAAAGTAGCCTATTCGGCGCATTTTGTAATACAAAGCTATGAAAACGACATGGAAATGCATACAATAAGAGGTCAAAAGGACTATATAAATTGCACGTATCAGGATACATGGCCACACTGCGGCCAAGTGTATGAGTACCATTGAACAAGTCCATGCCTACCAATCTTTCAAGCAAAGTACTCCATATTCTAACTTCTTCCCTAAAAGGAGTCAGAATGCTTATGCTCAAGCCCCGCCATAGAATACGTATATTATTCCTCCAAATCGTGGTAACCAACCACAAGGTAATTTTGTTCGGCCGAATCAAGGAGGTTTTCAACAAATTCAACCTCCTCCTCAAGCTCCAAGTAATGAAATGTCGGAGTTGAAAGCTCTATTGCAACAAACGTTGATGATTCAACAAAAGCAAATGGCTCAGATTTCCGAACTCATGGCTCATAACAAGATGTTGGATACTCAAGTTGCGCAAATGGCGGCTCAAAATCCTTCAAAATAGTCTGGTCTTCCTCCCCAAGGTAAACAAGCGCATGAGCAAGTTAATGTTATATCTTTGAGGAGCGGTACTTCTTATCACGGTCCGGACATGCCCGTTAATGAAGATGAATTTCCCTACATGAATCCTAAGGGATTGGGTGATTTGGAGCTAAATGACGATAAAAAAGAAATTGACGAAACTGAAACACGGGATTTGAAGAAAGGCGAGAAAAGCAAAAAAGACGGGATTGCAGAAGATCCTCGATCGAGTAGCACAAGGCTCGATCGAGGAACCAAGCTACTCGATCGAGTTCACCCCGGGCTCGATCGAGGCACCCCCCCCCCCCCAACGACAGGGCTTTTTCGCGTGTTTCAGCTACGACATTGGGCAAAAATAGGTTCCTAGATCAAGTGACTACTGGACTCGATCGAGTCACCTCTGGAACTGACGATAATGCTTCCAAACGTACTTCTAAAGCCAAAGAAGTTGAGCCGATAAAAATTCAACTACCTTTTCCTCAAAGATTGCAAAAATCTATACTTAGACAACGGTTTCGAAGGTTCATGGAGGTAGTAAAGAATCTTCAAGTGACAGTGCCATTTACTGAATTGGTAACTCAAGTGCCGGCTTATGCTATATTTTTGAGAAATGTTTTGTCAAAGAAGCGGTCTTTTGATGAAGTGGAGACTGTCGCGTTCACTCATGAATGCAACGCCGCGTTACAAGCCAATTCTCCACCTAAACTTAAGGATCCAGGGAGTTTTTCTATTCCTTGTACTATAGGCGCTTCATATATTGACAATGCTTTATGTGATTTAGGAGCAAGGGTCAGTGTCATGCCGTATAAAGTTTGCAATCAATTAAATGTGACTAAGCTTAAATGTACTAACATGACTATTCAATTGGCTGACAGGTCTATTAAGCACCCCATGGGTATCTTAGAAGATCTGCCAGTTAGAATAGAGAAATTTTTCATTCCAGTCGACTTTGTAGTGATAGATATAGCTGAAGATTCTCTTGTTCCTATTATTCTAGGACGACCATTCTTGCATACAGCAGGGGCGGTTATAGATGTTAGGCATGGGAGTCTTACGTTCAATATTGGAGATGATACTATCACTTTTGGTCTTGACAAAGCATCACGTCCTCCTGATTTAAAAGCTTCTTGTCATATGATTAATGCTCTTGATCCTACTTTTGATGATTCCCTTGCTTTATGTTTTGACAGGAATCCATCTGACGCCCCTGCTGCCGCGTCATATCCATGGAGTAAGGAGGTGGATGAGATAGAGAGGTTGATTTATGGAGATAAGCCTCCTCCTGAGATGGTTTACAACTGTGATGAGAGTGTTGACATAGAAGCCGAGTTGGATGCTTTGGAAGCTGAGATTTTAAGAGAGGAGTCAGTCAAAGTTTTTGATGAAGCTCCTTTGACGGATGAAGTTCCCTATCTCCTACCAAATGACGATGACTTGGAGAACGATGAACATTGCTCATATTTTAAATTAAACTTTGAGTTTGATGAGCAAGAACTTTATTAGTCACTTATTTTCTCTTGGACTATTTATTGGTGCTACTTATGCTTGTGTGTAGCACATGCGCTACTTTTTGATTTACTATTACGCGCTTTAAGTTGTATTAATTGTGGTTTGTTTGGGCATTTGTTTTAATACAGGAAACTTGCTCGCCAGTTGAGTACTCGATCGAGTGCCGGTAGGCTCGATCGAGTACCCAAGCTTTTTGGGTTTAAAACGTGGCCAGATGGATAGGAATTGCAAGGTTGATCTTTCTCCCCTATTTTTGCAGCTGGTTTGGGGGAATTCATACGCTCTTACCCGGTATTCTCTTCCCTTGTACCTTTTTTTATTGTATTCTCTATTTCTTTTCCATTCCTTTTGTTAGTTGTGTCCTTTAGGTTGCTGGAACATTTTGTTGTGTGATTGCTATGCTGTAGGCGTCACAATGAGGATACTATGACATTTAGGTTTGAGGGAGGAATCTTTATTTATGTTGTGTGCATTTATATCAAAAATCCATAAAAATTTAAAAAATTCAAAATCTAAAAACATGTTTCTTCCTTTTTTTTGAGTCGAGTCTTGGTGAATTTAATAACAATGATGTTAAATTGCATTGTTTTTACATTTGAATCTCATTTAGTTGTCCATGTACATTATTTTGACCCGTTATTCATGAAAACAAAGCTCATAACTCGAGTCTTGACCGTATTGACATGCCTTATACTAATTAGATTTGACACAATTATGTTGGTAAACTACTTAAATTTTGAGGTCTATAGAGCTTCCTAGGCCAGAACATCAACAAACTGGTCTCATTGTCAATTAGGCTTGAGTGTGGTTTCTCCTTGTGGAATATGTAATATCAAACTGCATAAGTGTGACATTGATTTCTTGATGCTTTTATTGCTTTCATTTGACTAAGTACATGTGGATAAGCGGTTCTTACCGTTCAAATAAGCCATACATTATCTTTTTTGTTAGCCCGTTTGAACTCTTGTAGCCGTTCTATATCCTACATTTATGAGCTACAATGCAAGAATTTGACTACCTTATCGGGACAGTCGCAGTTGCTTGTTTATCATGTCTATTTTGCTATTATAGTTGGGTGGGACTTATTATCGTCATGTGGGTATAGCAAAGTACTTTTTAGCAATTGTGTCGTATCCTTGTGTTGGAAAAAGAAAAAAATTATGATGCAAAAGAAAAAGAAAAAAAAAGAATAAAAAAAGAAAGAAAAATCGAGAAAAAAGAAGAGCATTGAAGAAGAAGAGAAAAGAAATTGATTGCTTCATTTGGTTTTGTCAAAGATCAAAAGGATGGTTATTAGTGTAACACCTGTGAAATTTCCATTTTGACATTTATAATTTATTTAACCATTCTATTACTTTATTTTATATTTTAAAATTATTTTATTTTATTTTTAAACACAATTTTTATAAAAGCTATATTTTTATAAGCTTGTTTATATAAAAATCTATATTTTTAGTCAGATATTAATATTAATAATAATAATAATAATAATAATAATAATAATAATAATAATAATAATAATAATAATAATAATAATAATAATAATAATAATAATAATAATAATAATAATAATAATAATAATAATAATAATAATACTGCTGCTTTACGAGTGCTTTCTTCCTCTGGGGTCGCCCCCTACTCCGCCAATGCCGGCGGAAAATATCAGATGGCCATTATACTGCTGCTGTACGAGTGCTTTCTTCCTCTGGGGTCGCCCCCTACTCCGATGCCACTCTCGTGGCCCTGCGTGAGAAGCATCCTGTCGCCCCGCCTCCTTCATTGCCTCCTCTGTCTGGGGATCATCATCCTCTGGTTGCCTCTTCCGCGGTGGTCTTGGATATGATTCGGAGCTTCCCTCGTGGTACTTCTTGTGGGAGGGATGGTTTTCGTGCCCAAAGACCTTATGGATCGTTTGAGTGGCGGCTGCTTTGTGGCTATCTCCGATGATTTGATCACTTCTATTACTAGGGTGGTTAATCTTTTTCTTGAGGGTCGGTGCCCTCTTCCTCTGGGTGAGTACATTGCCAGCGCCCCTCTCACACCACTCGTTAAACCGGGTGGTGGAGTTCGTCCTATTGGTGTCGGTACGGTCTGGAGACGGCTTGTCTCTAAGGTTGGTGCTTCTATGGTTGGCCCGTCCTTATCTTCTTATTTTGATGGGCTTCAGTTCGGGGTGGGTGTGTCCGGTGGAGGAGAGGCTATCTTGCATGCCTTCAACCGGCTCATTGAGGCTCGGGGGGAACAGGTGGGGCTTTCTATGTTGTGGTTGATTTCCGCACGCGTTCAACCTTGTTGACCGTTCGACCATGCTTCAAGAGGTCCGCCGTCGGTGCCCGGCTCTCTCCCGTTGGGTGGAGTTTTGTTATTCCGGCCCGGCCCGCCTTTTTTATGGGGAGCACTTTGCTTATGGTCTTGTCGGGGTGTTCAGGGTGATCCATTGGGGCCTTTGCTTTTCGCGTTGGTTTTGCATCCTTTGGTTTGCAAGATCCGGGACACTTTTGACCTCACTTTGCATGCATGGTACTTAGATGATGGCACCATTGTGGGCGATACTTTGGAGGTGGGGAAGGTGTTGGACTTGATTAGGTTGGATGGCCCTCGTTTTGGTTTACACCTAAATGTCTCCAAGACGGAGGTCTTTTGGCCTGTTGAGGATCCACGGAGCCGGCTTCCGGGGGTTTTCCCCACTTCTATTTCTCGGCCATTGCGCGGTGTTACGCTTTTGGGAGGACCACAAGACTTGTCCTCGTTTTAGCGGTGAGATTGTGGCGACGAGAGTAACCAAGACCATTGGTGATGGATTTGGTTGCGAGGATTGAGGACCCGCAGTGTGAGTTGCTTCTTCTTCGAGCTTGTACTGGTATATCTAAGCTCTACTTCTCTCTTCGCACTTGCTCCCCTAGTGTTTTTGGGTCCATTCAACTTCCTTTTGATGCCGCTCTGCGTTCTAGCTTGGAACGTATTGTCATCGCATCGGGCCGGGGTTTTGGGGATTGGCGGTGGCGCCTTGCTACATTCCCTTTTCATCCGGGTGGCCTTGGTGTTTATGCGGCGGATGTTTTGTTCTATGCTTTTATTGCGTCCCCGCTTGCGATCTGGGTTTGCGAGGCTAAGCTCCTCGGCCCTTCTCGTGTTGTAGCTGCTGGCCCTGCTTTTGATGATGCCGCACGGTGTTTACTGCGACTACGGTTCGATATTTTAGGTCACCCTAGTGAAATTGCCGCCCCAAACTTATGAAGAAATTGGCGATATTTATTTCACGACGGTTGCTCTTGCCTCGAGTCTGTTTTTTCTTTGACACCTCGCCGAGATCGCTCTATGGCGGTCTCGGCGGGTTCTCACTCCTCTGATTGGTTACGTGCGGTTCCTATCTCGGGGTTGGGGCAGACTATGAACGGGAGGACTTACCGTAGTGTGTTGGGGTATCGCACAGGTGTTCCGTTATTCTCGGTATCTAGGCCCCGTCTGCTTGCTCTCGGGTTTTTCTTTGGGGATGTTTTTGGGGACCACGCCGTTTCTTGTCTTGCATCTTGTGGGCGTTAAACATCGGCATAACCTTGTCCGGGACACTCTCTTCGACATCTCGTTATAGATCCGGTATTTGCGGGGAAGGAGGTTGATATCGGTTTGGTTGATGGGCATGGTGGCTCTCTTCGTCCTGCGGATTTATTGCTTTATTCTTGGGACGGGGGCGTGATGTGTGCGTCGACCGACGTGGTTCTTCACCTTTGACTCGGATCGGGTTAGCGGATTTTGTGTCGGGCGGGTTGTCGTCGATCTTTGCTCAAATGAAAGTGTGCTAAGTATGGGGATTTGTGCGCGGTAGCGGGTTATGGTTTCCTACCTTTCTCTTTCTCTTCACTTGGGGAGTTGAGTTCGGATGTTGTTGCCTTGCTCAGCGGATCCGAAATTCTCGGCATCTCGGGATGCTTGGGGCTCGGTAGCCGCTTACATTTTTACACGTATTAGCTTTACTATTGCTAAGGGTGTGGGAGCCCAGATTGTCTCTCGGCTCCCCACCAATTTCATGTAAACCTTTTATTTTTATTATAATGAAAGCTGCGCGCATTTTATAATAAAAAAAAAAAAAAAAAAAAAAAAAAAAAAAAAATAATAATAATAATAATAATAATAATAATAATAATAATAATAATAATAATAATAAGAGTGAGGAGAGAGAGAGGCGATTTGGCGTTTTGTTACTGCCCTGCAACTCTACTGTCATCACATCACCGCGCATGCAGCCGCCGTCTCCCACTGCCACCACTGTCTTCTCACGCCGGTCCCATCACGCCGTCGGTCGTGGGTTCATCTGTGGTGGGTTTTTGCGGTTTCGGTTTTGTGTGGTTTTGTGTGACGGCTGTTTAGGGCATACATTTCGCCTGTTTTCCCGACGTACTGCCACCGTTAAATGTCACCCACAATTCTCACCGGCCATTAGACCTCACGTCGCCGGTCTAGGGAGCCCTTTGTTGGTGGTTTGTGGTTGTTTTGCGTCTAGGGTTTTTCTGCGTGGGTTGTTGTCGTCTTTCTGTGTTTTCCATCTGCCTGCCTGCGGTGGTTGACTCACGGTGCCACCACCCTTTGGCCATCAGACCTCAAGTCGCCGGTCATAGCTGTGGTGGCTGACGTCCCTGCCCATGCTTGCACTCCGGTGAGTTTTTGTGTTTCGTTTTGGTCTTTTTCGCATTACGGTTTCGTTTTTCCTTTTTCTCGTGGTTGCTGCTCTATTTGCTCTGTCGGTGTTGTGTCTGGCCGCTGTTTGCTGCTGCTGCCTTGTGGTGGTTGTGGTTTGTGGTGGGTGTTGCGGGGTGATAGTGCCGTGGGGTTTGGGGTTGCTTGGGGTGATTGTTGATCATCGTCGGAGTGGGTGGTGTGTTGGTGATCACCTTGCCCGGGAGTGGGTCTTGCCTCAGGCTGCTTGTGCGGTTGCCAGTGTGGTGGTTTTCGTTCGGGTGGTTGTTTTGGTGGCTATATCGGTTTTTGTGCAGGTAGGGTGTGAGGTTTTCTTCCTTCATGCCCGAGCTTGTGCGGTACCATTGTCCTTTTTCGGGTCTTCATGGGTGTCGGGATGGTTATGGTAAGGGCCTTACAAAGGCAGCTTGGCAGAAGCATTTACAGGTCCGACATTGTCATGACCGTGCGTTGGACCTTACGCGTCAGACTCTTACTGATAGTTTGACTGTTTATTCCAATGCCGAGAGTTCTTTCAGACGGATGGGGCTCTGGCTGTGTGGGGTGTGTTTTATGACCCGTACTGTTAGAGCAAGATGTCGGCATAGTCGGGGTGATTTTGTGGAGCATCCGGGGTGTGTTGATGTCATTTACACCTTCCATATTCATGGTATTCCGAGACCTTTGGCTCCTTCTACTTCGGTTTCTTCTGATGATAGTGTAGAGCTCGTTCAGTGGTTTATATCTTCGCTGGATCGTTTGCTGTCTTTAGGCCTTCGCACCGTGAAATCTATTCCTCCTAAGTGCCGTCTTGGGTTTGCCCGGGCTTTGAAAGGGGCCTTGGATGCGATGTTTGATGCCCCATGTGATCTCTCCCGCTGGGTTCGTTTGCTTGTTCTACCACTTTGTTTGCTCAGGACTTTCGCTCCTCGGAGTAATCATGAGTGTCGGTCTGCTATTCGGCGTCGATCGGGAGGAGAGTATTGCCGGGCTATACTTGCTTGGGGACACCAGGGGGGGGTTGCGGTTGTTACAGGAGTGCTTTGATGAGGGTCCTTCTTCATTTTCTGTGGATGAGGATCTGGATTTGAGTGAGCTTAACCTCCGCCAATGCCGGCGAAGATTTCTGATGGCCAATATACTGCTGCTGTTTGGGTTCTTTCTTCCTCTGGGGTCGCCCCCTACTCCGATGCCACTCTCGTGGCCTTGCGTGAGAAGCATGCTGTCGCCCCGCCTCCTTCATTGCCTCCTCTGGCTGGGGATCATCATCCTCTGGTTGCCTCTTCGGCGGTGGTCTTGGATATGATTCAGAGCTTCCCTCGTGGTACTTCCTGTGGGAGGGATGGTTTTCGTGCCCAGCACCTTATGGACTGTTTGAGTGGCGCTGCTGTGGCTATCTCTGATGATTTGATCGCTTCTATTACTAGGGTGGTAAATCTTTTTCTTGAGGGCCGGTGTCCTCTTCCTTTGGGTGAGTACATTGTCAGCGCCCCTCTCACACCACTCGTTAAACCGGGTGGTGGAGTTCGTCCTATTGCTGTTGGTACGGTCTGGAGACGGCTTGTCTCTAAGGTTGGTGCTTCTATGGTTGGCCCGTCTTTATCTTCTTATTTTGATGGGCTTCAGTTTGGGGTGGGTGTGTCCGGTGGAGGAGAGGCTATCTTGCATGCCTTGAACCGGCTCATTGAGGCTCGGGGGGCTCCGGTGGGGCTTTCTATGCTGCTGGTTGATTTCCAGAATACATTCAACCGTGTTGACCGTTCGACCATGCTTCAGGAGGTTCGCCGTCGTTGCCCGGCTCTCTCCCGATGGGTGGAGTTTTGTTATTCCAGCCCGGCCCGCCTTTTTTATGGGGAGCACTGCTTGTGGTCCTGTCAGGGTGTTCAGCAGGGTGATCCGTTGGGGCCTTTGCTTTTCGCGTTGGTTTTGCATCCCTTGGTTTGCAAGATCCGGGACACTTTTGACCTCACTTTGCAGGCATGGTAC
Source organism: Silene latifolia (assembly GCF_048544455.1). Classification (NCBI taxonomy): domain Eukaryota; kingdom Viridiplantae; phylum Streptophyta; class Magnoliopsida; order Caryophyllales; family Caryophyllaceae; genus Silene; species Silene latifolia. The sequence goes on along the minus strand of NC_133533.1, from coordinate 25,786,294 downwards.
TTAGATGATGGCACCATTGTGGGTGATACTTTGGAGGTGGGGAAGGTTTTGGACTTGATTAGGTTGAATGGCCCTCGTTTTGGTTTACACCTTAATGTCTCCAAGACGGAGGTCTTTTGGCCTGTTGAGGACCCACGGAGCCGGCTTCCTGGGGTTTTCCCCACTTCTATTTCTCGGCCATTGCGTGGTGTTACGATTGGGAGGACACACAAGATTGTCCCGCTTTTAGCAAAGTGAGATTGTGGCGACAAGAGTAATTAAGACCATTGAGCTAATGGACTTGGTTGCGAGGATTGAGGACCCGCAATGTGAGTTGCTTCTTCTTCGAGCTTGTACTGGTATTTCTAAGCTCTACTTCTCCCTTCGTACTTGCTCCCCTAGTGTTTTTGGGTCTGTCCATCTTCCTTTTGATGCCGCTCTGCGTTCTAGCTTGGAACGTATTGTCACCGCGTCAGGGCCGGGTTTTGGGGATTGGCAGTGGCGTCTTGCTACATTCCCTTTTCATCTTGGTGGACTTGGTGTCTATGCGGCGTGAGATGTTTTATTTTATGCTTTTATTGCGTCCCGCTTGCAGATCTGTTTGGTTTGCGAGCTAAGCTCCTCGGCCCTTCGGTGTTGTAGCCGCCGGCCCCGCTTTTGATGATGCCGCGCAAGTGTTTACCGCAACTACGGTTCGATATATTAGGTCACCCTAGTGAAATTGCTGCCCCCAAACTTATGAAGAAATTGGCAGATATTTATTTCACGACGGTTGCTACTGCCTCAGAGTCTGTTTTCTCTTTGACACACCGCGCCGACTTTGCTTTATGGCGATCTCGGCAGGTTCTCACTCCTCCGATTGGTTACGTGCGGTTCCTATCTCGGGGTTGGGGCGGACTATGAACGGGAGGACTTACCGTAGTGTCTTTGGGGTATCGTCCTGGTGTTCCGTTATTCACGGTATCTAGGCTCATCTGCTTGCTCTCGGGTTTTTCTTTGTGGATGTTTTTGGGGACCACGCTGTTTCTTGTCTTTATCTTGTGGGCGTTAAACATCGGCATAACCTTGTCCGGGACACTCTTTTCGACATCGATATAGATCCGGTATTCTGCGGGAAGGAGGTTGATATCGGTTTGGTTGATGGGCATGGTGGCTCGCCGTCCTGCGGATTTATTGCTTTATTCTTGGGACGGGCGTGATGTGTGCGTCGACCGACGGGTTCTTCACCTTTGACTCGGTTTGGCGATTTTGTGCGGGCCGGGTTGTTTCGTCTTTGCTCGGCGAAAGTGTGCTAAGTATGGGGATTTGTGCGCGGTAGCGGGTTATGGTTTCCTACCTTTCTCTTTCTCTTCTCTTGGGGAGCTGGATTCGGATGTTGTTGCCTTACTCAAGCGGATCCAGAAATTCTCCGTATCTCAGGATGCGGGGGCTCGGGTAGCCGCTTACATTTTTACTAGACTTAGCTTCGTTATTGCTAAGGGTGTGGGAGCCCAGATTGTCTCTCGGCTCCCCACCAATTTCATGTAAACCTTTTATTTTTATTTTAATGAAAGCTGCGCGCATCTTATAATAAAAAAAAAAAACAAAAAAAAACAAAATAATAATAATAATAATAATAATAATAATAATAATAATATTAATAATATTAATATTAATAATAATAATAATAATAATAATAATAATAATAATAATAATAATAATAATTTTCGTCTTAAGTTATAGTAGATTTAAGACGTACTTCCGTATAACCAAGACGGTCACGTTTTTCATGTGAGACTAGTCTAATCCAGACCAACCAAAAATTGACAACACAGGCCTACCTTTTTACACCTAACTTAAATAATCTTTTTTTTATTATTATTTCTCACTCATTCTCACTCACTCACCCAGTCAACCCCTTCCCCAATTCCTTTCTATTTTTTTTCGAAGGAAAATGAAAGGGCGTCACCCTCTCACATGGGGTGAGTGGGACCCCTTTATTAAAGAATGGTTGTGAGAGGGTGGCACCCAATTTGGGCGTCACCCGGCGGCGCCCTATCACTATCCTTTTTCGAATATCAGCTACAATAATGCAGTATACCTACAAATCGTAGACTTCATTAAAACTCCTCCTTCAACCTCAGATTTCTCCCTCATCTCTCAACCTTTTCCTTTGATTTTTGCGCCATTAGCTTCCTCTTTTCGTCCTTCAAATTTCTAGGTAAGAAAGTTCCATTTTTGTTGAGTTTTCAAAATGACCCGTCTTATGGGAATTTCGGTTTTGAGCTTAAAAGATCCCGTCTTTCTCGTTCTAGGTGAAGGAATTGAAGACTCGGAGGAAGACTCGAGCGTTGTGGACCGTTTACTTGAAGAATAAAGAGTTTCGAGGTAACGGTGATAGGTTACTCGACAAAAATGTCGAAATTCCGTCTTACTTGTCGTTTCATATGCTCTTGTTTGATAAAGTTCGATCCTTTATACTTTTCCTCATTTGTATGCTCAATTTCATCGTATCAATTCTGTCTTTATGCTCGGTTTGCTTGTTGTTATTCACGAAGTAGTTGTATTAAATTTCCGTCTCAAAATAACGTTTGAAACGGACTGTTTTACATGGATTTTCGAGCATGGTTAAGATGAGATTGGTGGGTGAAATTTGTGTTGGTTAATCGTACTTTAAGCATGTTTATTTCTGTCTTAAAATCGAGCTAAAAAGAGGACTGCTGAATTCGGATTTGATAGCCGTGACAGGCTGTTTCGGGTCTCTGTTTTGGGGACGGGTAGAGTTGAATTTCAGACCGACTTTCATGCTTACTATTTACCCTTCGATATCGTCTTATGTATACTCAAATTTCCCGCTTTGAAAACCCAGTTTTGGACCATGTACACCTCTGTTTTGATGACCGTTTCATGGGTCTTTCGACAACCGTGGTTGGGTTTGTGGATGCTATGTTGCAGGCTGTGTGTACAGCTGTGGGGGAGTGGTTTTGAATAGGTGTGAATGGTGGTTGTGGGCAGTCAAATGGTGGTCGTGTGGGGGGTTGCGCACGGCCTGCATTGGGGTTGTTACGGCCTCCTTTAGCAGCCTGTTTTTGGAGGTGTTTGCAGCCCGTGTTAATGGTGTTTGCAGCCTGTTTTGGTGACCTCTGTTACGGCCTGCACTTTGGTCTATTTTTGGCGGGCTTGGTGGCTGATTTGGGTTGAGTTTGACACGGTTTTGGATGGTCAACGTGGCTGCCTATGGCATGGTTTATGGGCGGGAGAATGGGCTGCTTTGATTAGTTGTAAGGGGGGCGAGTTTGATGGTGTGGGTGGTTGGAATGCGTAAATTTTCACCGTTGTTAATTCCGTCTAATGTTTTATATAACGAATTTCATTAACTTTGACCGTGTTTAATTTATTTAAATTCCGTCTTGTGTTTTATATAACGTAATCCGTTAAATATCGTTCATTTATATATTTTTCTCACATGAATTATAACAGTGGAATTAATTATTTAATTATAACATCTATATAGGAAATGACATGCTTTCATTTTCAGATGAGTCCAATTCAATTATTTATGTTTTGTAAGTAATAAATGGTCTATCTTACATTTGAGTCATTTATAATTCAATTCTTGTTTTGCCCTTTATAAATGGTTTGTTTCCATTTATTTACATTTTTATTCAAGTGAGTTACTAATTCATGTTTACGAGGATAAATGGTATTGAAATGTCTTACTTGGATTGTTAGTTGTCCATTACATTTATTCTTCCCATGTATGTTTTGTTGGGCTCATTAGGTTTTGTTTGATGGGCTTGTCATGTTTTAGTGGTTGGGCTCGTTAGATTTTCTTTATCGGGCTCATCATGTTGTATTTGTTGGGCTTCACATGTTTTATTTGTTGGGTTTCACATGTTTTATATGTTGGACATGGCATGTTTTATTTGTTGGGCTCACCATGGTACTAGTATGAAAGATTTATTATAAATAATTACTTCTAGTGAGTTGTATTCTTATGATAATGTCTTTATGATATACCATATTGCTTGACTTATCTTTACGCCCTACTTGTGCCGATTTGCCAGGTATGGGTTTAGCTCATATCTTTCGCCTCTTTCGGACTGTATTGCCGATTGTGGGTTCTCGACTTTCGATCTGTCGTTCAAGTCTTGGATGCGGACTGTCCTGCCGCATGTCGAATCGGGAACTGTACTGTCCCGAGAGTATGGCCAGATTTAGACTGGGACCGAGTCTTTGTGATTATCATTGTCGTCCTACCAGGGGAATTATATTTAATGAGTAGTAAAGGTCTTGCTTGGTTATAGTTATTGGTATTTATCATTCATGACAAGAGTCATGCCTTATATTGTTTGGATGTGAGAGTCTTGGTCCTATCGGATACTAGAGGTGGGATGCAAGCCTTCTAGTTGCGATATGATCGCCGGGATTGATGTTCCCATTCGTTCTTATGGTGAGATGCAAGCCATAAGTATGAATGTGACATTAGTAGCCACGTCCTGTGCTATGTTTGTTAAGAGGTTTTCAAAGTAATGGCTATGTTTTCCATTCTCGTAATTTGTATTGATTGATCCCTCATTTATCTACTTCACATGATTCGACTTCTAATCTCATATCTATGTTATATTTCCTTGAAATATGTGCCTTTGTATAAATGACCGTATTCTTGTCTTTCATGTTATTTAATCATTTCACATAAATAGTTGAGTCTCTATTATGGTAATGTTGATCTATCTTGTTCCATCTCATTTAATTGCCATGTTTGAATATAAACTTGATGTTCATATCTTTTGTAAGTATCTCACATGATTTACTTAATTGAGTTCTTTGTTATGTTCATTTTGACAATTTGTGCCTGGGAGAACCTTGAGTTACTCCCCACTGACTCTGTCATTCATGTTTACATGAATGACGGGTATTAGTTGGTGCATTTATGGGGTGAAGACATGTGTGAGCTACAGAGCTAGTGAGTACCTCGACCGTGGATTTTGTCTATCGTTATGTTTAGACTCATCCTTTTAGACTCGTTATTCGAGGGATATATTTTCCCCATTTGACTTTTATGTTTGTATAAACTTATCTTTATTTCCGCATTCTTTATTTATGTTTTAAGTTTTAATGAACCCGCGCTTTAAACTTTAAAAGTTTCAAAATTTCCTAAAATTCCGCTTTTCTGTATCGTATTTTCTTAGCGTTTTTGCGGGAGTTCACAATTAGAGTCTAATGCATTTTTGGAGAGTACCTCATAAGCTCTCATGTGTTATAAAGTTGAGATTATTTCTCTAAGTTTGGTTCATTTGTTATTATAAGATTTGGTTTTGGTTTAGCGTTGCGACTACCGTCTTAGCTCCACATATCCATAACGTGCTTTTGCACAAACCATTTCAATCCCTTTAACCCATTTGCCATCCTTATTGTCCTTGATACATGTACTTTTGTGTACATTTTGTGAATGCATATTAGCTTGGGAAATCACTATCACATTAGATTGCATGCATATTTCATAAGTTGAGTGAGTGTTTCTACTTCTTTCTATCTTCACATATAACTCACCCTTACATACTTATGAGTGCATGAGTGAATCCGCGAGAGTCCGAATAATTTGTCTTGCAAGATCGAAAGGTATTTGGCATTTGTCTATAGTATGGTGACTTGAGACTTGAGCTACGTTTTCTATTTCCCGTACCTTTGAATTTGTTTTATTGGTACACTTTGGTCATTGCTTTGTTACAGATACGGAGGATAGATTGGGATTTGTATGCATTAAACATTGCTCTAAGTTGTTTATTCGCCATTTGTATGATTGCCTTTTGTAATTGTATGATGCTTTGCTTGAGGACAAGCAAAGAGATGGTTTGGGGGAGTTTGATGAGTCATAATTATATGCATATTTATGCCTCCTCGTAATTATTTTTTATACGGTTTTCGTGCTATTTTATATTATTTACATGCCTTTTATGTTAGAACGTTGATACTTCCGCTTTTTGATGTTTAATGCAGGAATGATGCATTTGAGGAGCAAATGAATGAAATGAGCATCGTGGAGTAGGCATGAAGGAATACACGAAGCATGGCACTGAAATCCATAAGAATGAAGGAAGAGAAGTTAAGAAGACAACACGAAGAAAAGAGCAGAAACAAGTGATGCCTTGATCAACTTTAGCCAGGCTCGATCGAGGAAGCATGTACTTGATCGAGTACATTGGGGCTCGATCGAGGAACCTCTTGATTCTATATTTTCCGCAATTTTCCTTAAGTCGGTTATGTTTTATTATAAATACCTAAACCGTATGCTAGTTTATGGGACAACTTATTTTCCGTAGTTTCCTAGAACTTCTCTAAAACTCTCTTCGAATACTCTTAGTTTAGTTTATTTATTATTCACTTCGGATCTATTGCCTTTAATTACGGTACTCTTTAATCGTTCCTCGGTTATTATTATTATTGAATCGTCATTCATCTTTTATTGTTCATCATGTTTCCTATTATTCTTATTATTGTTCTTCCCCTTAATATGAGTAGCTAATTCTCTTATCTAGGGTGAATGAGGATCTAGGTTGTTAGAAAGGAGAATTAATTAATGAATTGATAGTTAAAATTGCTTATTCGTTGTTGTTCAGTTTATTGTTCTTCATCTAGTTAGTTAATTACTGGCCAGGGTTAATTGACTAGTATAGCGAATTGAGACTTTCACCGACTGGGTTGGAATCAATATAGGCTGCGATAACTGAATAGATATAATTTAATGATAGCGATTGCATATTAAATTAGATCTAAAGGAATATTGAATTGACCGATCATATATCCTTAAACAACATAATTAGATCTATCAATAAGTTATGTCTCACCCCCGAATAACTACCTAGTGAACCTAAACCCTAGACTTGTTAATATTATTGTTATTCATTTTTATTTCACTTGTTATTAGTTGTTAGAAATCAAACATTCAAAACCCCCATAAAATTGTTTACTTTAAGACAGACTTAAATATCAACAAACTAGAATAATTACCTCGCCTCCCTGTGGATTCGACCCTTCTTACCGCTAGCTACCAGTTAGTAGTAATTTATAATTTATTTTGATAGGTCAACGACTGAAAATAACCTTATCATGACGGGCATATCTGTCGCAAGCTTGCGACGGGCCAAATACAATCCACATGGGGAGATAAGACAAAAGCAAATTGTCTAGGGAGTAACATTTTCTTTTGTCTTATCTATCCATGTGGTAGTATTTGACCCGTTGAAAGCTTATGACGGATATACACGTCACAAGGGGGACTTACCGTTTTTATATTAGATAATTCACATATTAATATTATCTAATCAAGATCAAATTATATGATTAATTAATAAATCGCTCTCATATAATTTTCTTTTTTCATTTGTAAAGTCTATTTTTCCCATTGAAATTGTTGATAAGTTAAATCACTCAATTCATTTTCCTTTTCTAAAACTTTAATGCATTGTTAGCTTAGAATATGACCACTTATTATATTCAAATATACGTTAAGCCAAAACCCAAGAAGTACACGCAAAGGACTTATCCATCCTACTTGGCAAAATTTGAAACCCTCTCTAAACTAGTATTGGTCAAAATCTAACAAAATCAGCAACAATGTTCTTATTCCTTGAAAATTATAGGATTTGGTCTCTATTTTTTTGGTTATAGATGTCTTTATTTTGATGACACTTGGACGGCTTAGACTTAGAAATCTAGTGATTTATGACTTCTTAACTAACTTAAGCTTCATCCAAGACTATTAGACACTAGTTTATGACATTATGTAGGTCGCTTATCTACATAATTAAAAATGGATACCCCATGTATGCATATTAGTCAAGTAGGTTAGCTATACATTGCCTCCATTAGGAACGGATGGATGGACATTTGACATGCATACACCCACTTGCTCATGTAACTTAATTATTGAAAATGAGTTTTTTTTTGTTTTTCTTAATTAGGAGTACCTCCTATTACCCGTCGAATAATCTTTTTCAGGGTATCGAAGACCATTAACCTCCTTCAAAGTTTAGGTTTTTCGCAGCAAGAGTCGAAAGTTCTTTGCAATATACTCCCTCCATAGTCGTCCATGCATTCCAATCATTTCTATACATTGTGGAATATACTCTGGGTTATATTTTAATCAAATGTATATAATTGATTGGAATGGAAGAAGTATAAGACTGTTAAGGTATAAGATCATACACTCGGCTTAAACCATCACTATAAAACGATTAATTGAGATTCAACTATGACCTTAAGGTTTAAGTTGGAATAATTTTCTTACATGCAGGTATTAAATTCAGTGTGACCAAAATATCACATGTTCAACTCCTAGGAGCCTAAAATATCCTTTAAGTATAATTTCAATTCACCTATGCATTATCCACTTTATATATTCTCGTAAAATCTATACAAATGACAACCCTGGTAACAACTTACTCCCTATATACTATTAATAGTTTTTTATATGATGGTTTTAAATCATTATTATTATTATTATTATTATTATTTTTTTTTTTTTGATGACGAGGGGGTTGAATCCCCCTCGAGCCCATGCATTCCCGCACCACCACATGGACCATGTAAGCCACCCCCTTTGGAGGCTGCAGTGGCCAAGTGATCATCGCCCCAGATGGTAATCGAACCGGGACCTCTCAACTCCTGCATTTCTGCAAGCTTCAAGGTTTAATCCGACTACCACTGGACTAACACCACTTGGTTTATTATTATTATTATTATTATTATTATTATTATTATTATTATTATTATTATAATAATTATTATGTAAAATGGATATCAATTACTCAAATCTAAAACATAACATGACCGTACCCATAAATATTAAAATGAATTGGGCGTAACATAGTTGTCAAAAAAATCCGTTTTACAAAAAAGCGTTTGTGTTACTTTTACACTCTACCCTACATCTAACTAAGTCTTATTAGAACTTTTATATATACATACATCATCACATATTCGGATATAGTGCAAATTATACCGTGAATACTCGGCTTATCTCAACCATTTGTTTATCTTTGATTAAAAAACTTCTATCAAAAAACAAAATAAGTAAATAATACAAATGAATTAAACGAGTAATTAATAAATAATGTCTATGTCTTGTTGCTCAATAGCTAATTATATATCCAATAATCCAATACCTCGGTCTCCTACCTATAGTTTACATGTAGAATTTACAAACCCTAATATATAGTCATAACAATCTTAGTGTACACACAAATAGAGGATTAGAGTATTAGACTATTATTAGTGGCGGCAAATCACGCAGCTGTTTGTTGAGTTGACACTTTAAGGATAAAACTTTCTTTGTCTTTAACCAACCATGCATTTTAAAATGAAAATTTCAAGGACAAGACTATTATACATTATGTACGAATAATGCACCTTACGACTTACGTTACTTACGTATTCATCTTTCCATGCATCAAAAGACAAAAACTATTTGTATCACATATTCACATGCTTGCCTAACCCAAATTGATGCACATAGCCTACATTTCTACATATATACTTTTTTTTTTCAGGAATTCTACATATATATAGTTCGTTGTACATTATTGAAACCTTTTTTGCTATACAATTCAATAATAATATTGATTAATTACTTGACCGATCGATATGTATAAAGTAGTGGTCAAGAATAAAAGCCAAACTAAGCTACTTTAGGGATTTGATGAGTCACAAAAAGTTGTACACGTAGCATATATGAGGACAAGACATTTACGATCAACGATCACGTATCTGTATGCATTGTTTCGATCATTTTTTTTTCCGAGCAACAATGAGGAGTGGTTCCTCAAATTGAATTAAAATGATGGATTCATAGTGGATTAGTATCTACTAGAAAAATATTGTGAAATTGAAATGCATACCGACTACGACTCATCAAACTTTTTAAGTTTGCTCAACTTCAACTTTAGAAAGAGAAAAAAATATGTCGAGTCAGGGTGACTATTCAGTATAATTAGTTTTGTTTATACCCGACAACTTTTCTAGATTTTCTCATTTCTTTGGCAAAAAATATTACGGAAGATAAATTACTCAAAACACTAAATTAAGAAATTAATTCATTGAACAAATGGATTATTAGAACAAAATTCTATTGCAAAGAAAATTACATGAAACATCCCCTATCTACTAAAAGAATAGATGCTCTCACAATTTTTTTCATTCCAAAAAGCATCTTCCTAAATAAGGAAACTAATTACAATTAAGTTTATTTACTAAATAATGAAACTAATAATTATATTTTATTTTGTTAAATTATTATATTTTCATTAAAATTAATCTTTTAATCAAATTATAATATTTTCACTAAACTCTAAATTATAGTCTCTTAATTATAATATAAATAAAATTTATATAAAATTATAAATTGTTAAATCTTATATTGATGCTATTATTTGAGAATTATTTCACCCATATTATGTATAAAACAAAACTGTAAATCACAATTATTAATTTTGTGACAAAAAAATTAAGAAAACTTAATAATTGAAATAATTAGCTTTGGATATAAAAAATATTTTGTTTAAAATACATTTCAGCACATTACTCAATCCTTTTGATTAATGGTCAGTTACAACTTTTTTTTTTATCAAAGCCAAATACAATGACGAGAAATATGAATAATTAATTTAATACCATTATTATGTAAGTAGTTTATTAAAAATAAAAAATAAAAACTCTAATATACCGCATTTCTTGTACGGTGTCTAAACTAGTTATTATATACCAAGAATATTGCAGAAAAAGGGGTCACGGCAACTAGGGTTCTTTTCACATTACATTCAAAAAAAGTATGATCACGAAATGCGATGGATTGACATAATTTGATATTTCACTTACCATTATAAACAAGAGTAAAGGGTAGTATGGATTATGCATGTGTTTCCATCAAACAAACTTTAAGTAACTGTTTTCGGACAACGGTCGATTAACTAACGAAAATTAAGTTTATACTATTGCCACATTAACTATGGTCCACTATAGAGTGCTATAGGCTCATATAATTTGTACGGGGATTTTTTTTTCAAGATAAAAAAGACATACAATTAGTCTTTTATAAGATCTTATGTAGTATCCGTTTTATTATTCAAACGGGCCAAATTCATCTTATTTGAGCATTTAAAACAAATATTTTGTTTTCTCTTATACATTCTGTTTTTGTCTTATTCATACTATCTGTCTCAATCATTTGTTTGTCTTTTATATTCTCTGTGACGGTTATATTAGTAAAAGACAAACAAATAATTGAGACGGAGGAAGTATGTCGTAAGCTTAAAACATATATACTTGTCTCTGTTGCAAAAAAAAAAAAAAAAAAAAAAAAAAAAAAAAAAAAAGATAAACATGTCTTAACTTAAACAAGAATTTGAACAAGACAACTTTATTACAAAGGCTCGGGCCACTAACCCCGTTTGTTCCGTGGACCAAAAATTTAACGTGAACCTCACTCATGTCCTGCCCAAACTCGCATTTAATTTGTTAGAAAATATTACGGTATATTACAATATACCGTAATCGGAATAATATAATATTAGGAATACACTTATTATATGTTGCCTATAATAGTTGGTACGATTTAGATCTCGGGAGTACTATAAATGTCGAGACAATGTAATCATTCGAGACACAAATCATCAATAATACGAGCGACTCATTTATGCTTTCCCCTCTCTACGATTCTAATAACCTTTAATAATGTATATATTCGTATTACACTATATAACACGTATAGTAGTATTATCAATAATAATTACCCACAAATTCTCAAATGAGACCGTTCATGATAAAATTACCATGAAATAAACCAACTCATAATATAAATATAATTATTGTACTCTCGTATTTAAATAGTTAAAAAATTAAGAAGTTTATGGGTAGACATATTAGCTAAGTTGATTTGATTCGGATCACATTATGGGACATTTTCTAGAGACAAAGTAGCAAAGCAAAGTATTTCCATCAAAGATAATGGTTGGTGAAGAGTTAAAATCGTTCTTGGTTAAGTAGACGTTACCATACTACAAATCTATTGGTGAAGCAATCGAATTTTGGCCCTTCATTTCTGAAAACTATGGGTGTATCGTATTGGCCGCCGGAGCAATCTAGAAGTGCAACATTTATCTGACATCAATTCTCAACAGACAAATAATGCTTTTGGTTCTCCCATTGCGTTTAATTATAATCAAAATTATTGTATATATGTTGACTCTCCACTTAGCTTCCACTATTTGAATATGGAAAATTATTAGACCACATCTGGTACCGAATCTCGTTAATACCCTCTCATATATATAATATACAGAGTATATAAAGTTTTATTCAACGGATTTTACATAAGGATATGTGAAAAGGAAGTATATAATGTTAGCATCATTCCTTAACATCCTATTATTGTCCTTTGTTTATTGATGTTTTAATTTTGTTATAGTGAAAACTAAATTGTTTGCAAATGGCTAGATTTTCCAAAATGAAATGTAATGAAAATGACCGAGTTGGATGAAGTGTTTAGTAATTTAGGTACTTTTCAAAAATGGATATTTATTCATAAAATTAGCAGAAAATTTAACTGAAATCTAAAGAATTAGGAGTAGTTGAAAATAAAGTTAGTTGAAAATTAATATCTAATAAGATACCTGTCTTATAAGAGTATTAAAAAAAATTGTTTGACAAATTAGTTGAAAAAGTTGTTGATGGGGCATATTCTGCACCGCTGACCAAGTCAACACACTGAGCAAGGTCAAAGATATCCACAGCAAGTCAACGACTCAGACTGCCTAGCCGATGCAGCCCATCGGCCTGCTAGCCAGGGTATCGGCATGGCAACCCGCCAGCCGGGGCACATATCCGCGTACTCACATCCAAGACCCTCGGCCGGCCTGCCGTAAGTCCATCGGCCGAGGGTAGAACGGTCATTCCACCTGATAAGCCACTTGGCCACTTGGCCACTACGTGACAAAAGGTGAAAGCCTATAAATACTCCTCAACCTTCATTGAGGAAAGAATCCAACTAATCCACAACTAAACCTAATATCACACATAAACTGGTATTATCTTCCTCATCTCTCTACAATATATCGCTCTAAATAACATACAACTTAATCCTTTAAGTTTACTGACTTGAGCGTCGGAGTGAGTACGCTTGGCGCAAAGCCAAGCCCTCGCCTGTTCATTGTTGCAGGAGAGGCCGAGAGGAACGGTAAAGAAAAGAAGAATCCAACCAAAGACATTATTCTACAAGCCAAGGGTGGTAACGAATATCTGCTCTGGAATTACACCCGGAACAATTGGCGCCGTCTGTGGGAATAGACACTAGAAGCTAGTCACATTCATTCCCAAACAAAAAAAAAACCCAACAAAAAACCCACCCAAAAAGCTAAGAAAATGTCGAAACAACAAGATGCAGTCGTAACCGACGAAACTGCATTTTACCAAGATGATACTTTCAACAATTCTGGAGTCATACAGCCCTCCACCGGCGGTGTAGTCCAACCGGAGTTCGGGATGCCATCGATACCCGACACGCACGCCATTGCCCGACCAACCAGGTCACCATCATGGGACATGTGGTTGACATAGCAAAACTGAAAATGCTCCTAGACCTAATTAGTAGTACGCCTGCTCACACTGTCACATCGACAAGAGCGGCGGAAACTGTCCGGGAGACCAGGGCCCAAAATGTGACTCCGAGAAATTTGGACGGAGCACTAGGAGAAGCGACCCGGCCAAGCCGCCGGGGAGCCCAAAGTGGGCGCGGTAGACCTAAGTCCTTCCCGCACTCATGGGAGGACAGCGTCCGCCGCACGAACGAGGCTCACCCCAAGAAGCCGAGAGGAGTCCGACTCAGCAAAGTTGGAGAAGAAGTCCAAGTCGAAGAAGGAGCCCCTCCCGCTACGGGGGGAGGAGCCAGGTTAGGGACCCACGGAGCCGATCGCCGCGTGCCGTTCGACACGTGGTTAGGCAACCCCTCAACGCCTACGTCCTCGAAGTCCCGGTGCCGAATAAACTCAAGCCGCCACCTCGTCATACAAGGGAGATGGTGATCCGATCGACCACGCCGAGGCCTTCGAGTCTTACATGTCGGTATGGGAGCAGCCCGATGAGGTCTGCAGTGCCGAATTTTCCCAACAACTTTGCATGGGATGGCTCGGAGCCGGTACAAAGGGCTTCCCGATGGCTCGGTGTACTATTACGCCGACCGAAGGGCGCTTCCTAGCCCAATACTCCCGCAATAAGAGAAGGGCCGTAGAGACATCGACCTCCCGACTATCGACGGAGGGGGCGAGTCTCTCCGGAGCTACGTAAAGAGGTTTGATGAAAAGGTCCAGCAGATTCGAGAAGTTAATCCCGAGCTGGCGGCCTTCGCGCTGATGAAGGGCCTCCCAAAGGGAGATTTAAAAAATGAGCTCATCAAGTGCGGAGGCCTGAGCATGGACGCCGCCAGGCAGTTGGCCGAACAAGCCATCAAGGTAGAAGACTATCACAAGGCCTGGGTAGGCCCCAGCGAAGCCGAGCACTCGGGGGAAAGAGCCACCGGAGAACGGCCGGGGAAAGACGCCGTGGCGACAACAGGTCACGGTCCGACGAAAGACGCCGTAAGAATGATAGGTCGCGGTCAGACAAGCCTGCCTGGAAACAAAGCCCGGCGGATACCCGAGGGAGCTCGGGAACGTACTACAAAAAACAGTACGAAAATCACACCCCTCTGGTTGTATCGGCCGCCGAAGTTTTCGCTTTGAGTAAGAACGAGGGCCGAAATGGGAAAGACCCCTAGGCCGAGGAGTGACGGTGACACGAGCCAAGATCGCAAGTACCACGCCACACCGGACACCTTACCAACGATTGCCGACACCGAAGGATGCCATTGAGGAACGATCCGTAAGGAAGCCTCGGCAAATATGTTGCCAAAGGCCAAAAACCGGATGCGGCGGATCGAACAAAAGTCCACCGGCCGAGCGGTTAGGAGTAGTCAATATCGTCATCGGGGACAACGAGAGCAGTGGGTCCGCTCATGAGCACAAACGGCCCCAAGATGAGCCTCATCCGGCCATCAACTTTGTGCCCAACACAGCAACCCCCGCTCCCAGCATCCCAGACATGACCATTGGACAAGAAGACTACGATGGAGTCGTCGCTTTTCATAGAACCCACTTACAAACCGCCTGGACATAGCCAACCACTTGGTGAAGCGATGCCTGATTGACACGGGCGCCTACACAAACGTTATGTACAGAGAATGCTTTCTCACCTCGGATCGAGGATCGAAGATCGAATCCCTGCACCGACCCATTATACAGCTTTTCTGGGGACGGCCTGGTACCCCTGGGGTCGGTTAGATTGCCGGTGAGGTTTGGTGAGGGGAATACAACCAAGAGTGTCATGTCTGAATTCATAGTCATCGACGGCGTGTCCGCCCACAACGTTCTCGTAGGCCGAGTCACTCTGAGCGAGATCGACGCTGTGGTATCCATCAGGGCCCTGACACTGATATATGTCTCGGACCGGGGGGAGGCGCAGAAGCTCACCTCGAAAAACGAAGACCCCGATTTATGGGAGGTCTACACCGACGGCTCCTCCACGACGAACAGCTCAGGAGCCGGCATCCTTATCATCAGCCCAAACGGGGACGAGTTTGAGTACGCCCTGAAATTCACCTTCTCGGCCTCGAACAATGAGTCCGAATACGAGGCGGTGATAACCGGAGTCGAGCTAGCTAGGGCTGCCGGAGCAGAACACATCGTGTTGAAGACTGACTCGCTGTTGGTTACCAACCAAATCAGAGGGGAGTATGAGGCCCGGGACGACGGAATGGTAAGGTACCTGGAGAGGGTAAAAGCCGACGTAGCAAAATTGAAATCCTTCCAAATCCGGTGCGTTCCCGCATCCGAGAACAATCGGGCCGACGCTCTCTAAACTGGCCACTCAACCATCAAGAATGTCACCAACCGTCGGTAGATATCGAGAATGCGAAAAGCATCACTGAGACCGTCGGCATGGTGGGTAACATAGAGACCGAGACAACGTGGATGACTCCTATAATGAGATACAAGCTTACGGTGAATCGGAGGGCCGCAATCCCTCGGCCAAAATAAAAAGGATCGCCGCCGGTACACTGGTATTCGATGGGGAACTGTATAGGAGATCCGTAATAAGACCACTCTTGAAGTGTGTCGGTCCGGCCGACGCAGAACTAATACTTGACGAGAAATTCACGAGGGCATCTCATGGACATCACATGGGGGCAAGAACACTAGCCCACAAGGCTCTCCGAGCTGGCTACTTCGGCCCACCATGCTTCAAGATTCCGAACGAGGACCAAGAAGTGCACGAATCGTCGGATGCACGCCCGGTGATACACGCTCCCTCCGAGACCTACGGCGGTGCTTAGTCCCCTTCCCTTCGCGCGGTGGGGGATGGACATGCTAGGGCCGTTCCCGACGACCTCCGAGGAAGGAAATTCTTAATCGTCGCCGTCGACTACTTCACCAAATGGGTTGAGGCCGTAGCAGTACCAGCAAAGACCACAGCAGCCGTCAGGAAGGTAATCTGGGAAAACGTTATAACCCGCTTCGGATTGCCCCAAGTTATGGTATTTGACCACGGTCGAGAATTCTGGAGCGACCTAATAATGAACTGGTTAGAGGAGCTGGGCATCAAGTTTGCGTACTCCTCCGTCTCGCCATCCGCGAGTAACGGGCGGGCGGAGGGCGAACAAAACCATCCTCAACGGCTTAAAGAAGACAGTCGAAGACCTTAAGGGTAGGTGGGCCGACGAACTACCCGGCGTCCTATGGTCCCTTCGAACCACAGAGAAAGAAGCAACGGGATACACCCCTTTCCACCTAGTCTACGGCTCCGAAGCAGTCCTGCCAATCGAAGCGACGGTGCCGACATTCAGAACGACCACCTTTGACCCAGTTGAAAACGAGGAGGGCCTAAGGGCTTCCCTGGATCTGGTCGAAGAGAGCCGAGACGCGGCACGCCTGAACTTGGCCGTATATCAGAACCGGATGAAGAGAGCCTACAACCGAAGAGTCCACAAAAGGGACTTAAAAGTAGGGGACCTAGTCCTAAGGAATTCGGCTGCCACCAACAAAGGAAATATTCATGGGAAACCGACGGCCAATCGGGAAGGTCCCTACGAGTAGTTGAGGAGATGAGGCCGGTACATACCGGGCCGACGGACATGGGAGGTGTGCCCTTGATGAGCCATTGGAACACCGACAACTTGAGAAAATACTTTGTATAGCGGCGGAGGTATCCAAACCCATTGTGGACACCCCAGCGCACAATCATAACATATGAATGAAACGCCCAGGTTCCCAATCAAAGTGTCTGTCCCCTCCGAAATTTGCCGCCAAACGAGGAAAGAAACGCTATCGAAGCCGCAACCCCGATTACCTCGGTCAAAACCGAGAGCGACGGGGAACACGACGGCCGATACGCTAAAAGAGAGACGTATACTCAGCGCAATTGAGACGCCAATCTAGCGGTCAATATGCCTACACGATTCGGACGCTATCAAAGCCGCAACCCGATTACCTCGGTCAAAACCGAGAGCGACGGGGAACACGACGGCGATACGCTAAAAGAGAGACGTATACTCGCCGCACCGAGACGCCAATCTAGCGGTCAATATGCCTACACATTCGGACGCTATCAAAGCCGCAACCCCGATTACCTCGGTCAAAACCGAGAGCGACGGGGAACACGACGGCCGATACGCTAAAAGAGAAACGTATACTCAGCGCAATTGAGACGCCAATCTAGCGGTCAATATGCCTACACAGTTACGGACGCTATCAAAGCCGCAACCCCGATTACCTCGGTCAAAACCGAGAGCGACGGGGAACACGACGGCCGATACGCTAAAAGAGAAACGTATACTCGGCGCAATTGAGACGCCAATCTAGCGGTCAATATGCCTACACGATTCGACGCTATCAAAGCCGCAACCCCGATTACCTCGGTCAAAACCGAGAGCGACTGGGAACACGACGGCCGATACGCTAAAAGAGAGACGTATACTCGCCGCAATTGAGACGCCAATCTAGCGGTCAATATGCCTACACGATTCACGGACGCTATCGAAGCCGCAACCCCGATTACCTCGGTCAAAACCGAGAGCGACGGGGAACACGACGGCCGATACGCTAAAAAAGAGACGTATACTCAGCGCAATTGAGACGCCAATCTAGCGGTCAATATGCCTACACAGTTACGGACGCTATCAAAGCCGCAACCCCGATTACCTCGGTCAAAACCGAGAGCGACGGGGAACACGACGGCCGATACGCTAAAAGAGAGACGTATACTCAGCGCAATTGAGACGCCAATCTAGCGGTCAATATGCCTACACAGTTACGAACGCTAAAGACGTTGAACACAGTTGAGACGTGCATTCGAACTACCTCGGTCATGCCGAGTGCGGAAACGAGCGCACTCAATCAGCAACGTGAAAAGAAGCGAAGAACTATGATCGAAGCCCCGGCCAAGCCAAAGGCCGGCGAAGATAACTTTATTACAGGTAATTGCAAGGAGAGTACAAACGACGGCCGTCCCCATGTGGGTAGCCTAAACTCTACCTACCAAAGTTTTACAAAAGGCAAAAAAACAAAAAAAGCAAAAGATTACAGACTTGGGATTTGAAGCGCCAAAAGGATGGCAGGGAGAGAAGGCTCAATAGTTGGCCCCCGAACAGCTGAAGCTATCCGAGACGCCGGGTGAGTCCGGTGACGACCGCCCGTCTCCCTATGCCTGCTGTTGCCCTCCATCTGTAGCAACGGCATCTTCGGTGGCCGGCTTTGAGGAAGGCTGACCATCTCCAAGTAACTCCTTCGCCTCGGCTGTCTGAGCCGCCTTCGCCGCTTCCGCCTTCTCCGCAGCCTCAGCTATCTCATCCATGAACTGGTCATATTTATCCCACGGGAAGGAGCCGTCAGGGACGGACCTTCTGATTGCCTCCCTGGCCGCCTCCTCGGCCCGGTCCCGGAATTGGACGCACATTTTAGGGAGGAGATCGTCTTGGAGCATTTCAATATCCTTCTCTTTTTGAGCAAGGATAGCCTGCACATTACTGAGCACCTCCGCCTGCTTGTGGAACCGACCCTCCCACTCGTCCCTCTTGGCAACCACAGCGTCGTAGGCGCCTTTATACCTATTCCGCTCCTCCATCATCTTGGCCGTGGCACCATCAGCATCCTCAACTTTGGCCCTCTCAGCCCTCAGCAGCTTTTCAGCCTCCTCCGCACGCCTCACAGCAGCATGAAGATCCAGCTTAGCCTTCCCGGCTTCCCCCTTCGCGGGAGATCAGGCGGAGCCTTGTAATCAGCGGCCCGGATTGGGCCGTGGCCTTTTCCTGCTCTATGATAAGGGAGGCGGCCAGACGACTCCATCTCCCCAGCCTCTTGTATATTTTCTCGCCCTCCGCCACGAGCTCGGTGGGAGTAAACTTCTGGGGTAAGGAGTCCACAACGACGTTTTGGTCACCAGCCTTCTCAGCCGCCTTCTCAGTCGCCTTCTCCGGTCGCGGTTCAGTGAGAACGGCAGCCGCCGACGATGGATCTACAAAAAATTTACACAGAGCATCCAGGTCACCTTGCGTTGACACGTCAGAAAGCCTGTCGTCAGGAATGCCCAACGAGCCGGCTAAATCCGAACCACAAGTTAAATCCGTACCAGTTCGAACCCTCTTAGTTGGAGTGCTGGTGGAAGCAGGCTCCTCCCCGGCAACGGCGGAAGCAGACGGTGGGTCTTTCCTCTTCCTCGGAGAAGGGACCTTAGCAACGGTCACCTCCTCCTCAGAAATGTTGATCACCTCCACATGAGCCTTTTCGGCCACTGGGGTCGAAGAGGGAGTTGCCATTGAAGCGGCCGCCGACTTGGACGCCGCCTTCTTCGATCTCTTCGGCACACCACCAAGAACCCGTGCCTGAGCCGTCTCCGGATCCAACGCCTTCGCCTGTTTGTCCATGAGATCGTTAGGGGACACTCGGCGATCCTTCACTTCAGCCGTAGGATGACGGGTGAGAACCTTCCCGTCCTTATCAAGCCCCAACCTCCCCAAGTCTTTCTCTGACAGATCCCGACCAAACCGATCTGCAAAAATCGAACAAGAGTTACGTAAAGGAAGTAAAAGCAAAGCTCAGGAAAAAGAACATAGCAAGCAAAGGTGGGCCTCACACCGACCCCACTCACCCCAAAATTGAGGGCCGGTATGAGGCCGACGCGGCATAGCATCTCGTCCTGAAGAATAATCTGAGTCGGGGGCAGCCATCCCTCCTCAGCATCAAATAGCTGCATTGCCCGCCTCTCATCCGCAGAAAGAGGGACAAAAGTAGCGTCCATCTTAACCTTGTTACCCCGGGAGACGTACTTCTCATACTCCTCCCGGGTCTCACACCGTAGGTGAACGGGGCCATGAAAAGACCGAGGCAACGGGTAGTCCTCCGGCACTTGGACGTACACCCATCGCTCTTGCCAGTCTTTGCAGGAAGTGAGTTTGTTTACGGAGACATATCCCGGCTCCGTCTGCACGCTATACCACCCCACCCTTCGGGCGAATGACGGCCGAAGACTATGAAGTCGGCGGAATAAGTCAACCGTAGGGACCTCCCCTTTAAAGAGACAGAGCCATACAAAGCCAATTATCGTCCTCACGGCCAACGGATGCAGTTGGGCCACGGCAAGATTCATAGCTCTGATGATGGGCACGACGTGTTCGTTCAAAGGAAACCGGAGCCCGTACTCCAATTGCCTAATGTACACGCCGATATGACCCGGGGGAGGACAGCGGACACTGACCCTCCCGAGGGAAAACGATCTTATACCCCTCACCAAGGAAGAAGTGATCTCCGAAAAGAGTTTCCCCGGAGCTGCTTGCGAATTTGTTTGTCCAGGCACGGTCGAGGCCAGTCGTGCAGGCCTCACCATGGTCTGGAACAGCCCTCCTCCCACCACCAGCAGGAGCCCCCTCACCGCGATCCGGAGTAGTAATCCTCCCACCGTCACCGGGAGCCCCCTCATCGTCATCCTCATCTTCCAACCCCTCCAGGAGGGCCATCTCAGCTACAGGGGAAGGAGACCTAGGCCCCCCAAACCTTAGCGGGATGGCCTCCAGTATCTCCTCCTCATCAAAACGCGACGGGGAACCCCCCGGCGCAGAAGTACCAATCACGGCATCAGCAGAAGACATGATTCACAAAAATTACTAGCAAGAAAAAATAAAAGTTTGTTTGTTTACCTTAAAGAAAAACACTCGCCGGATCAAATCTTCCGAAGATTAAGAAGACAAAGACAACCCTTGAAAGTTTGGAGAGATGAAGGTTTTAGAGAGAAATTTTCGAAAATAAAATGGAGGCCAAAATCACGGAATAACTACCCTATTTATAGAGAAAAGCCCATGAAGAAGGACCAATCAGGGCACAGCCCATGAAGCGTCAACCAATCAGCGAACACACACGTGTCAAGCATGCAACCGCGGAATGTCAATCGTCGCAACAGTTGAATGTCAATCAATGCAACAGTGACCAAACGTCTTCAACACGCCTATTCACATCTCTTCGACTGTTCATCTCCCTCAAACAGATTCCTAGGTACCTAGTCTCCGCCGGCTACTGATCAACCAAGCCAGGAAGCACGCGGCGTGGGGCAATCCAAATCAACCTAAGACTCTCGGCCACTGGTCTCGGCCAGCGTCATGTTCTTTTCCACATCGGATACCCTTTACGCATCCATGTGGAGGGGGGATATGGTATATGGAGCGGCCTAGCAAGAGCCACGCTGGTACACAAGAAGACACCGATACAGAAAGATTTTCGAAATTTACTCTGCAGAATATACGCTCGGCATACATCGGAGCCCATACCACGGCATAGACTACGCTGGGGGCCAATTGATGGGGCATATTCTGCACCGCTGACCAAGTCAACACACTGAGCAAGGTCAAAGATATCCACAAAGAAGTCAACGACTCGGATCGCTTAGCCGATGCGGCCCATCGGCTAGCTGTGGTATCGGCATGGCAACCCGTAGGGGCACATATCCGCGTACTCACATCCAAGACCCTCGGCCCTGCCGTAAGTCCATCGGCCGAGGGTAGAACTGGCATTCCACCACGATAAGCCACTTGGCCACTTGGCCACTACGTGACAAAAGGTGAAAGCCTATAAATACTCCTCAACCTTCATTGAGGAAAGAATCCAACTAATCCACAACTAAACCTAATATCACACATAAACTGGTATTATCTTCCTCATCTCTCTACAATATATCGCTCTAAATAACATACAACTTAATCCTTTAAGTTTACTGACTTGAGCGTCGGAGTGAGTACGCTTGGCGCAAAGCCAAGCCCTCAGTTCGTTCATTGTTGCAGGAGAGGCCGAGAGGAACGGTAAAGAAAAGAAGAATCCAACCAAAGACATTATTCTACAAGCCAAGGGTGGTAACGAATATCTGCTCTGGAATTACACCCGGAACAGTTGTCTTTTGGTAAAAGTATATAAAAGGACCATTAGTATTTAATACGAGTATTACTCCCCTCGTCCCGGTTATTTGTTTAACTTTACTTTTGGCACAAAGACTAATGACACAATGAGGGGTCATTTGCAGTTACATTTAATAGATGACAAGTTGATAATAATGCTATTGAACGATCAAATTATTCTTCAAAATAAGCTAATAGTGCTATTGGACAAGTGTTACGAATATTTTATGTAAATTATGGATGAGTAACATACAACTGGTCGATCGAACTGTGCTAGTGTATTAGCTCGTGCAATAAGCTAAAATAATTATTTAACTTTGGATTTTGCATCGATTGATTTTTACGCGATTGATCGATGATCAAATTAAAACATATGAGTAAATAACAACTGTGGTATAATTAGTCCCCGAGGACGTATGTGCCCCCGTAATCCTTGAGTATTCCGCTATTCCTTGAAAGGAAAAAGTGCATGATATGTATTGCACATTTGCACTATTGCGTACTAAAGAAACAGGACAATAATGCTATAATATAAATGCTGAGATACATACGTGCCCATTAATAATGTTAACAACAATATACTCATTAATAACTTAATCTTTCGTATACTTGTATATTCTAAGATAATGTTTTAGGTTTTGACATTTATTTTTATATATTATCTAAATATTGGCGTTTAACATATTTTTTAGGAAAAAAAAGATAGATATTACATACATTATTCGTCACCTGGAGATGATACAAATATACAATCATGAATAATAGGGTGTAATACACAAGGGAGTTGTATATTCGATACAAATATACAATCATGAATCATATGGGAGTATGTGTTCAAAATGATCTAACGTTTGGAATAATTTTCCATTTAACGATTATACAAATAATATAAATAATTATTTTGTACTCCGCAACTGTTTTAGATAATTTTTACGACAAATTATACTTTATGTTCCCTTTACTAGTTGTTACGAGTAAAAGTTTAGCTTGTATTATGAGTCGGATTAATTTGTATTATCAGTTAGTACTAGTGAACACTACAATACTGACTAGTTCTTATTCGTTTGTTAATCAGGTACGTAGTGTCACGCCATACCCAACTAGCGAGCTACATATACCAGCAAATTTACACTTTTGTAAATGTTTATTGTCTCGTCATCTCTAATTTGAACCACATTTGTTTTTAAACAATCAGAAGCAACTACAATTAAATTAGCGGATGCGAATTAGACATGGATGAACTTTAGATTCTTCAATTTAATTAAGTGGCTCTTATAATCCTCTTGTATTGAATAAAGTCTAGTTTTTTCTGACTTAATTTTAACTCATTTCAGTTCAGTTTAGTTTTGTTTAATTCAGTTCATATCTTCACAAATTAACCCTTATTTCATTTCCACTCTATTTAATTCAGTTCACCTATATTAAGTTTAGTTTAATTTAGTTTAGTTCAGCCCTTTTTAGCTGAAAAGAACTGAGCATAAATATGTTATTTAACTTATACTTCTATATAGGAAGACCATCTTAACTAAAAGTTTAAGTTAATGACAATTAATATGTTTGGATACCTTATTACCTCAATACACCCTATTAATAGAATGTTTTTTGAGCTTGAAGTGTAGATAATGTACAAGATTAAATGTGTGATATTTTGAAGATTTTCAAGTTCTGAACTCACCTTTCAACAAATTTTGATACCATGTAAGTAAATTATTTCAATCAGATGTTTAAACCGACGTTTGAAGCCCAACCGTCCCATGTTTCAATACCTTAATGAAATTCTGTACGAAAAGCAATTTTATATGAATATATATATATATTTCATAATATTTGCATAAATATTTTGAAAATTATTAAAAAAGAAATAAGTATGGCAAACTAAGAATGACATCTAAAAAAACAAAAACAGAAGCCACGAGTACGAGTACACACCAACAGGCAACAACTACTGTGCACTATGCAGACTTGATAGTTGGTATAGGAGTTGAGGAAATGGATCCTGTCCATTTCCTTTCTCTCCATTTCCTCTCACAATCTATTTAAATAATAATTACCCCTTCATTCTCATTTCTCCTTTATTTTTATGCGTAAATTTATAACCGTTAGATGTTGCCAAAATACAATCCGGACCATTCATAGGAACTTGCCTCTCCATTTCTTTTTAGGAAATGGAGAGAAATTGGGCTCAGGAGTTGACTCCAAAAAGCCAAATCCATCAGATTCTGCGCAAAAATATTAGAGAATATATTAGAGATATACATTATGGCTATGTCGGCAAGCCATTTCAGGTACCTGATTTGACTAATATTTCAGGCAGTTATTTTAACTAGTACTGTTTAGTAAAGTCATTTCAGGTTCAGGTACTTGAAATGATAAGCTAGTTACCTTTTCAGTTAATTTTACCAAACACTATACAATTAATCAGCTACCTTATCAGTTTCCAATTTTCAGGTACCTTTTTAATTTCAGTCACTTTATCAGGTTTCAGGTACCTTTTCAGATTTCAGGTACCTTTTCAGTTAGTTTTACCAAACAGAACCTATATTTCCGTCTTAAAACTCCTCTACAATCGAGTGTTGCGACCGAAAATAATGTTCATTTTTTAATAAATGATGATCATTTTATATTAAATAGTGACTACTTTTTATTATAGAAAGTACAAATGCTTATGAGTGTAAATGTGTAATACATACTCTGTATGTGTTTATGAGTAAACAGACTTTTCAAATAATCACTTTTATCTATTAATACAATTATGATATGTACAATTACGAATTCGTTTACACTATATAAGTAAACCATTTTACGTACACAAGAATATCAAACAATATTTTCTCTTATTCTACGCATGATTATTATTTTTTAAATCAAGTTGAAAATATCCATGATCAGCATATAAAGCATTTTTATTACTCCGTACATAAATAATGTACCCTTCCGAACAATGATAACTATTGATTTGATCAAGCTAAAGGGGGATAGAGGGTGTAATAATTTTTGTTTGAAATTGTACACTTAGTTAAGATTTTCAATACGCATTTGAACATTCTAATTGCTATTTATGAAAACGAAATCAAAGTAAAGAATTAAAAGATAATACGTATGAATACTTGAGGCAACACGAAATGCGTAATAAAGAGTTAAAGACCACACTAAGTCTTCCTTAAGACGGCTTAGTCGGCTTTATCTGTCGTAAGCGCCTAAAACATGTCAAGTACATACCACCTATATATATAAGAATACATCGAGAAAAATAATATATTTATCTTATAATACGTATTGTGATATTTGATCCGACTTAAACTTAAAACAGATAATACAGGCCGTCTTAAATTACAATTTGCGTAAAGACCATAACATACAAGTATACAACTAAAGTCTTGTGTTGCATTCTTATCCACAAAGTTACAAACTATTTTCCTACGTAGGAAGGTCCAACCTAGTCATTAACCTCTATATAAACCCCTTTAATATTACGTAAAAATTATATTAATCATCACATGCAAAATATATATGCAACACCAAAACGTAACCATGCATATACAAATAATTTCATTTTTCATTTTAATTTCTTCATTAATTATGATTAATGGTGAAATTCCTCTAAATAATCTATCATCATGGTGTAAACAAACACCATATAGTGAACAATGTGAATATTACCTTACACAAAATAAAGAAAATACTTTCCCTATAAATGGAAAACAAGATTTCCTAACCATGGTGATTAAAAATGCCATGGGAAACCTAATCCAAGCTCATCAAAATGCATACTCACTAAGTAGCTCAAATGTCGAAAGTGAGGTCGAAAAGGCGGTATGGTTGGATTGTTTGGATCTCTATGAGCTAGCTATAGACCACCTTAACCAAACAATCACAAACACAAAGTGCACCAAATTTGACACACAAACATGGCTTAGCACTGCCCTAACCTCACACCAAACTTGCCAAAATGGGTTTAATGACATGAACCTTCAAAATAAGTTCATGCCGAATAATCTAAACATTTCTTCCTTGATAAGTAATGCACTTGCTATCAATAATGATGGGGATACTGATACTGATACTGCCTCGTGGACGAAGACGGAGAAAGACGGGTTTCCAAGTTGGGTTCGACCGGGAGATAGGAAATTGTTGCAGTCTATGGGGGGAGGAGGGGATATAGTAGTGGCACAAGATGGGTCAGGGGATTATAGTAGTGTAGAGGCAGCAATAAGTGCTGCCTCAAGTAAAAGTAAAGGAGGAAGTAGGTTAGTGATTTATATTAAGACAGGGACTTATAAGGAAAATATTAATATTGGTTTGAAAAATATTATGTTGAAAGGTGATGGTATTGGTAAGACGATTATTACAGGGAGTAAGAGTGTTGGTGGTGGTGCTACCACGTTTAGATCAGCAACTGTTGGTAAGTACTTCGTATAAAATACAAGTTTTTTTTTTTTTTTACGATTTTTTTAAACTGTGCCCTAGGGATACATGTTAAGAGAACCGAAATGGAAAGTCTGACAGCATGAATTTGAAAAAGTGTTCTTTTATTTAACTTTTCAATCCTTAAGGCACGTTTTTGAAAAAACGTTTTTAATTACATTTTTTTTTTATATTTACACATGTTTAGTTATATATACGTAGTAATCATCTGAGGAATAATAATAACTTATATAAATTATTTTATTATAAAATCGACTTTCATTCACAAAAAAACCCTTAAAAACTGATTACTTTTACAAGGGTAGTGGCTAGTTATGTAAAATACCATGCGGAGTTACAATAATAATAATAATAATAATATGAACCGCTTCACACAAGTATTTGTATAATATAACAGACTAACAAATCGAGTGCATCGACTTATGAGATTGGTGTAAAATTGAAAGTAATAGTTATAAGATGAAATAATCAGATTTTGTAGTTTTTTTTAATTATAGTCATGGATCGTTTACACGGACGTAAGTACTTATATTTGTTCTTTGGTTATAATATGATTTTCAATTACTTTAACTCGTAACAAGTCATTTTAATTGATTATGAGTAGAAAAAGATCATTTTCAAGTATTGAGATGTTCAAAATAAACATCAACATTAAATTTGCATGCATAATAGAGAAAAGGACGTAATATGTTGACTTAGGTTTTTAACGGTTTCAATTGGTACGTAGTTTAGATTAAGTTACGTAATCTTAACTTATAGCAAAATTAATTACTATCTTATAGACTATAGGAAAAGACGACGTTTTTTTTTCTTTTTATGACTTTTCACTTCATCCTGAAAGCGATTAGCATATTACCAAAATAATATGGGCAATCTAGTCGTTTGTCGAAAAATAGACGAATACTAGCATCCTTGTTCTCATGCATCCATGCATGCATGCATGATACGTAGTAGATATTACCAAAACTAGTAGCTTGTCCACAAATCATACATATACTACATACGTATATGCTTGCATATACACAACCAAATACTCTCTTATTTACGGTCTACTTCCTTTTTCATTTGTTACTTAGATTAAAGGAGTAAAAATATAAACCACTCAAAATCCACTCCCCCATGCCACTACCCTCACATACAATTGAATTTGAAGCAGACAAACTTCCAAATAAGAAAATAAACTAAGAAAACCTCGGTAAATCGAAAAAAGAAATATGGAAGTTAACCTAGGGGAGAGTACAAATCTTCAGTGGAAAAGAATACTTTATGATGATTTTTTTACCAAAAAAATACGGAATATAACTCATCTATTATATTCAGTACAATTTTATCAATTTTTTTTATAGCACGATTTTATATTAAAATTATAATAAAGTTTACACATACGACGGTGGGAGTTATTCAATAATTTTAGTTATTTTCTTTCTTTGTCATATTCTGTCATTGTTTTAGGTTAATGGAATTAATCTCATGTTATTATGTTAATATTATGAGTCATTTTATAAAAAGACTAACTACTTTCTCTGTTTTAAGACTCTCAACTATTTATTAAGTTTTAACTAAAATATCTTTTACGATAAATAAAAAGGGTAAACAAATGGTTAGGACAAAGATCGTTATTTAGAATTTGGTTAGGTTTTGAATTGATGGATATGTGTACCCAACTTTGTAAATAAACAACAATCATTTCAATGATGTTATTAATTAACAACAATTATGTTAGCATGTCATTAGGTTCAAAGACTAAAGCTTTAATTGTGGCTCGTATATTAATTATTACAAATTTTTTAATTCCACATATTTAATTAAGAGCTCTTAAATGGATAGGAAGCAAGAATAATCTTCGGCATTGGACTTTAAGCTATGTACAATTATGAAGGTCGTTATCGAACGTTATGAACTACGTTACTACGGAGTGCTAAATAAAATTGACTGAACTAATAGCTACTAGCTAGCGAGTGGCAGTCGACCTCTAAACAATAAAAAAAAATATATATATAATTCACATTTAAAATTTTATATTTTTACTTTAGTTTAAGCTTGTTTTCTAATATTTTTCGCTTTCTAAATATAAATACTGGTTGCGCATGAGCGAGGTTTGATCAATTATACATACTAATAAGTTGCGTAAAATTGTCACCCTGAATTCCGTCATCTTCTTTAATTTTCACCCATAATTGGGAATAAGTTATGAATATGAAAGTTAAATCATTTTTGGGATATTGATGGTACGTAAATCGAACTGAATTTTGGAATTCTAATGACGTAGAGCTTCTTAATTAAGCTGTTGATTTCTTAAGGATGGAGATGATAATAGCTTGTTCACTAATTTTCTAAAACCAAAATGTTTACATCATGATTTGTATTATTTTTGTATTTTTCAGGTTTTCAACTACGTAATTTGTACTTTCTTGCTGATTGATTATTCATGATAGTTATAGAAGGTTGTTTCAGCTTTTTTTGTTTTTTTTTGAAAAATCAAAGTCTAAAAAAAAAATAATTCATTTAATACTAATAAGTGAGTAGTCTTTTCCGCAAAAAAAAAAATGACTCGTCTTTTTATATATCAGGACTATTTCATCGGTAAGTAGATTATACATCTAATGTAGTACCACCAGTTTTATAGTTTTTGAGCATTATAATAAGATTTTGAGTTTTATTTTAAAAATTATGAGTTTTAGTATAAAGTTTCTGAGTTTATTCACTTACACATTAAGCTCAAAAAATTACAATAAAACTCAAAAATATTACATATAAGCTTAGCTAAATTTGAGTTTTAACCGAAAAATAAAATAAAATTTAACTTATGAACTTTAATAAGCTCATAAAAAAAACACATATGCTCAAAAACAAATAAAGTTTCAGGTAATTAACTCTGAAAAAATACACATATGCTCAAAAACTAATAAAGTCTAAGTATTATATCCGATGTATGTTCATTTTTCTCTTATTTCACCGGTGTGAGAATGCCTCACAACTAATTACTGGCTTTCACAAGTTATTCAATTTTTTATGTAAATAAAATCTCCACACTTTTATGTGATGTAAGTAATGACTAATGGGTACATAATTTCAAAAAATACTGAGAAAAGGATCAATGGTAATTATGTTACATTATTGTTAATTATTAGGTCTTCCTCCTAAAAATTGTATAAGTAAAATCTGTTAATTTTGAGTTTTATTAAAATGAAACTTATATATGCTTTAAAAATTCAGAAAAAATATACGTAAACTCATTTGCTAAAATATCTGATATACATCAGATACTTTTTCCTTTTCTCCTTAAAATTCTAAGGTAGTGAAGTGTTGTCCAACTTCTAAAAGTTTGTGCATTTGTTGTTGCACTTGAACAGCTGCAATGGGAAGTGGATTCATGGCCCAAGGCATAACATTTAGTAACACAGCCGGCCCAGGAAACCATCAAGCAGTAGCCTTTCGGTCCAATTCCGATCTCTCCGTTTTCTACCAGTGTAGTTTTGAAGGCTACCAAGACACTCTTTATGTTTTAACCAATCGCCAATTTTATCGTGAATGCAATATATATGGCACCGTCGATTTTATTTTTGGAAATGCCGCTGTTGTCCTTCAAAATTGCAACATTTTGCCTCGACATCCACCCAATGGGCTTAACACCCTCACAGCCCAAGGCCGAACTGACCCGAACCAGAACACGGGTATAGTTATCCACAATTGTCGTGTTACTGCGGCCGAAGGCCTAGGTGGAGCTAACACTTACTTGGGTCGTCCGTGGCAAAAGTATTCAAGGACCGTTTTTATGAAGACATACTTGGATAGTATTATTAACCCCAAGGGTTGGTACCCATGGAGTGGTAATTTTGCTTTGAGCACTTT
This sequence comes from Silene latifolia, assembly GCF_048544455.1. NCBI lineage: Eukaryota > Viridiplantae > Streptophyta > Magnoliopsida > Caryophyllales > Caryophyllaceae > Silene > Silene latifolia. The sequence continues at coordinate 25,755,540 of NC_133533.1, read as the reverse complement.
GTACTACGCCGAGTTTGCGAATACCGGTCCAGGGTCATCCACTGGAAGCCGTGTTAATTGGCCGGGTTATCATGTGATAGGTGCGTCCGATGCCGGAAGATTTACTGTCGGAAGTTTTATCGCTGGTGGTTCTTGGATACCTAACACTGGTGTGCCTTTTACCTCCGGGCTTTGAAGATATCTTATGAATTGAACATTACTCTATACATGTAAATGTCATTTTTATCACAAACACAAATAAAGAAGAGGCGTAGTTAATAATTATATGATGCTAAAATGTAAAATGTATATAGTTATACAAAAACGTATATTGTTTGATTATTCTAAGTGATTTGGAATTGATGAAATACTTACTTCTAATGGTTGTATAAAGATGAGTAGAAAACACATCTTTGATTATTCTAAGTTATTTAAAATTGATTGAATGAGTTTATTTAAGTTACATTTTATGAATGAATACTATTGGTTTTTCCTTAGTTGGCGCATCCATCGTCTGTGCATGTTCATTTAATAATAAAGATGGCTAATCTAATAAGTGTGATTTATATATTAGGGAGTATATCCCCTACTACTAAGAGAATAAAAATTCTCTTAGTTTTCCCTCTAAAAAGAATCTAGCTAAATAAGGCAATAAACAAAATTTTCTTTCATTACATTATTATCTTTTCAATGAATATATTCTTATAAATAAACTTTAATTTTTTAAATAAATTCATAATTATGATTTTTTCATTAAAATAAAATAAAATTGATATTAAATTATAAAGTATAAGTTGCTAAATTTTTCAGTAATGCAATAATTATTACTGTAGAGAATAACTTGACACGTGCTTACTATTAGCTTTGTGACAAAAATCATTCACTAAAAAAAAATCACAACTTAAATAAATTTTTTTTATTAGTTTTCCATTTCAAATTTTTTTATTTCATATCAAAATATAATGGAGTGAACTGATAAATATTAATGAGGTGCAAATTTTAAAAGTATAAATTATCCTATATACTAAGAGAATACAACTTCTCTAAAGTTTTCCCTCCAAAGTGCTTAAACTTATATATGGAAACAAATTAGATTTTCATTTATTAAACTAATTTTCCATTTAAAATAATCTATACATAAAAACTGTATCTCTCATTATTAACTTCGTGACGAAAAAAGATTTTTTTAAAAAAATTTGATGTAGTTAAAATATTTTCATAAAAAACACAATTCATGGAATTATTCAATTCTTTTGATTAACTTTAATATTAGTTATTTTTTATAAAAATTCGCGAGATATAAATCTAAAATCTATAACTAATACACTAAAAATTAAAAGGCCTATATTTACCGCGCATTTACGCGGAATCTACACTAGTTAGTTATTACGTATTTACTATCTACACATGCTCAAAGCTTTACCCTATATGGCTATACGCACCAAAAATGGTAGCAACGAACTCGACCCTTAGACCATCCCCAAGCAGTAGTCGCGCTAACTAGATCGCGGCCCGATTTTACTTTTAATCTCACCTTATTAACTTTGACTCATATTCACCCACTCAAGCAGAAGGTCGCGGCCTAGGTCATCAACCCAATCATTATCCACTTTATAACATTTCCATCAATCATTTTTCTCATTTTCTACCCCACTCCTCCCCTTCCCACCCCCCTCCCCCTCTCTCTCTCTCTCTCTCTCTCTCTCTCTCTCTCTCTCTCTCTCTCTCTCTCTCTCTCTCTCTCTCTCATTCTCTCATTTTTACAATTATTTTTCCTAACATTTTATAAATATATTTATTTTTCTATTATTGTAAATATCTTAATAAAAAAAACTAACTCAATATTTTACAACTATATTAATCTTATGTTGTACTTTACGAAAAAAATATTAAATAACAACGTTATAATTTGAAAAGTGATTAGATGATTTCATTAACAATTAAAAAAAATTATTAAAAAATATGATTCGACATATAAAATACCGCATATATTTTTTTTAAAAACATTAAATACTACGAAATGATAGAATGCATTAAAAGCAAATTATAGTTACGAAAGTTTTCCCAAATTCTAGTTACGAAAGTAGAGTAGAATAGTGTAGAGTAGTTTTTTTTATTGTTTTATAATTGTTCAACCAATAAAAATTGACACATACAAGGTCAATAAGACTATTTCTTTTGACCAACCTTGGTTACAAATTGAGCATTTCTTGTTTTTGGTCACAATTTGACCACCTTTGGTCACATATTAACAATACTAATGACTTGATTAACCATGACCAAGCAAGGTCATGACCAAGCAATCGACCTTGCTTGGGGATGGTCTTAGAAAAAAAAAGACATTCAACGCTAAATAAATTATGAGATTTTAGTTTTTTATTCGCAAGAGTCAGAAATCCGTTGCAACATATAAGACTGTTAAGGTATAAGACCATTTAATTGGCCCTCAATAACCACACTATAAGCCCATTGATTGAATCTCAACTATCACCTTAAAGTTTAATTTAGATAGTCTTCTCACTTGCAATTGGTATTATAGTCAGCGTGATTAAAAGGTCGCAGACTCGCAGGTTCAAATTTTAAGAGACTCCAAAAATCTCACATGTGGGATTTGAGAACATCGTACGAGTAAATTAGTGCATTATCCACTTTTCAAGTCCAACAACATTCGAGTGAAGGGACATCGATCTTTAAGGTATAAAACCATAGACAAAGTAGCTAGTAAGGGTAATTGTATCTTACATTGTTTCATAAAATCTCTATATGGATGACAACTCTAGTAACCTCCTCTCTATACAAATATCAAAAATTCTACCGTCCTTTCGGAGGACGGTACTCCTCACACACAAACACAATCCACCCAATTGGAATATTATAATGGCTTGTGTGTGAGGAGTACCGTCCTCCGGGAGGACGGTAGAATTATTCATACAAATATAGTTAGTTTTTTTTAAAGATGTTTTAAATTAATATTTTGTAATTCCCCTATTTATTAAAAGAATAAGCAAAATTCTAAATTTTCCTACCTAAAACATATTTCCTAAAATAGGACTTGGTATTTTAGCATATTATAGGTATATGGACATAGTAAGTTGTAACTGAGTATAATATTTTAGATTTAATTAAATATTACATTCAATATTTCACATTTTGTAAACATTTATCTCCGATCTTTTTATGATAAATAAATTCTTTTTTTTTTTAACGAACTTTATGATAAAAATGCAATTTTTTTATAATAAAAAGTTACATCTAAAAAATATGTTATTAGTAAATATTTGTAAAATAACATTATTAATTTCTCGGTTTAAAAAAAAAGCTCTCAAAAAAAATACTCATTTCATTACTTCTTACAATAATTTAAATTTTTATTTCTCAAATCAAAGTAAAATGATGAGAAATATGAAAATTAAATGAATTGTCAATTTAAATTCTATAAATAATAAACTGAAAAGTAGAACTCTATAGGTACCGTGCATATATTGCACGGAGTGTACACCAATTTAATACCAATTATATAAAATATAACATGACCTATAAATGTTGTGTAGTTACTTAGATCCGTTTCATAAAAAGTACTTCATCCATTCTAATCCAACATTCTCTTATTCATTTTCGGTCTATTTAAATTCAACCTCGCCTTTTCCTTTTTAGGATATTTTTAGACATAATTATCCTTATTGAATTTGCCTATTTACACAAAATATCATTGTTATAATATTATTCTATTATATTAACTATTATTTTTGTCCACCAACATGTACTTATAATAATATTTTATTCTACTCTTAAAATTTGTGCAAAAAGCAAAAAGGAAGCTTGGATTTGAATCAATTAGGATTCTCTCCATTTCTTTCTCTCCATTTCCTCTCACAATCTATTTAATAATATTTTCCTCTCTAAACCCTATTAAACCTTAATTTCCTTACATAAATCTTGAACCGTTCGATATTAGCAGCATGCAATCCTATCCGTTGATAGAAAATGGCCTCTCCATTTCTTTTTAGGAAATGGAGAGGATCTTGACTCGATTTGAATGGAGGGAGTATTTGTGTTGCTTTTTTATGCTAAACCATATACATACTCCCTACGACTCAGACCAAAGATAACACTTACTATAAACGGACGATCGAAGCCTAGGTAACATTCCTTATTTGGCTAACAACATTACCAAATTGTCCCTATGCTCATTTGATATTTACACAAAAACGTCATTTCATGACTCACCTACCAATCCACAATTAAACCCGACCTATTCTTTTCCTTCTTTACCCTTATTTTTTCCCACTTTCTTAAATTCTCTCAAAATCTCTATGTTATTTTTGGTCTGGGTCGGAAGGAATAGAATATAACTCATATTTAAAATTTTATATATACATCATTAGATATAAGATATAAAGCAAATTATACCATTAATATTCACTCTGTCTCAATTACAGATGAACATAAATGCGGGCTAGCCCGTCCCGCCGACGGGCTTCTCCTTCCTGTGGCCCCCTGGCCCGGTCTGTTGCCTCGCCCACCCCGCTCCCCAAGTCGGGCTAATCCCGGGCTCACTGCTCCCCAGCCTAGCCTGCCTCCTTTTTGCCCAACCTGGCTGGTTTAGGGCCATCACTCCCCCAGCCCGCACACCCCAGCCCCTTTTTGCCCAACTTGACCCGCCCTCAGCCCGGCCCGCCCTATGCTGGCATGGTCCATTGTCCAACCTAATCTCAATCATATATTTGTTTAATTATCTTTGATAATTAAAATGCTTTCGATAAAGAAAAAAAAAAAGATAAATAAATGATGGGGAAGAGAGAGTAAAACAAATTAAATGTGGATTTCTTGTTGCACAAATAGTTGACTACTCGTATCCAATAATTCCAATACCTCGGTCTCCTACCTATAGTTTACATGTAGAATTTACAAACCCTAATATGTAGTCATAACAAGCTTAGTGTACACACAAATAGAGGATTAGAGTATTAGACTATTATTAGTGGCGGCAAATTACGCAGCTGTTTGTTGAGTTGACACTTTAAGGATAAAACTTTCTTTGTCTTTAACCAACCATGCATTTTAAAATGAAAAATTCAAGGACAAGACTATTATACATTATGTACGAATAATGAACCTTACGTTAGTTACGTATTCGTCTTTCCATGCATTAAAAGACAAAACTATTTGTACGACATGCTTTACCTACTCAAATTGATAGCTACATACTTAGCCCATAATAGGGCACATAGCCTACATTCTACATATAGTCTTTTTTATTTTTGAGGAATTCTACAAATATATATAGTTCGTTGTACATTATTGAAACCTTTTTTGCAGTACAATTCAATAATAATATTGATTAACTACTTGACCGATCAATATGTATAAAGCAGTGGTCAAGATTAAAAGCTAGACTACTTTAGGGATTTGATTAGTCACAAAAAGTTGTACTCGTAGCATATATAAGGACAAAACACTTACGATGAACAATCACGTATCTGTATGCATTGTTTCGATCATCTTTTTTTCCGCGAGCAAAAATTAAGTGAATTATAATGATGGATTCCGAATGGATTAGTGTCTAATGGAAAAACATTGTCAAATTGAAATGCATAATGACGACTCATCAAAGTTTTTAAGTTTACTCAAATTCAACTTTAGAAAGAGCAAAAAAATATGTCGAGTCAAAGTGAGTATTCAGTATTAGTTTCGTTTGTATTAAGTACTGTACAACATTTCTAGATTTTCTGATTATTTAGCGAAAAAAGATTACGCAAGATAAATTATTCAAAACACTAAATTAATAAATCGATCCATCAAACAAATGGATTTTTTAGAATAAAATTCAATTTTCAAGAAAATTACATGAAGCAAATACACGAAGAATATTGCAGAAAAAAGTGGTCACGGCAACTAGGGTTCTTTTCACATTATATTCAAAAAAAGTATGATCAGGAAATACGATGGATTGACATATTTGATATTTCACTTACCATTATCAACAAGAGTAAAAGGTAGTATGGATTATTAATTTATTATGTGTGTACATCAAACAAACTTTTAAGTAACTGTTTTCGGACAACGGTCGATTAACTAACGAAAATTAAGTTTATAATATTGTCACATTAACTATGGTCCACTATAGAGTGCTATAGGCTCATAGAATTTGTACGGGATTTTTTTTTTTTTTTTTTTTTTTTTTGCAGATATTAGAAATGACATGCAATTAGTCTTTTATAAGATCATACTATACTATACTAGGATAGTGATAGGGCGCCACCGCGATGTGCCTTCGTGCCACCTCTCTCACAACCCTTTTTAATTGAAGGGTCCCCACTCCACCCCACGAGAGGGTGGCGCTGAAATTAATCGCCTTAGGGTGTGTATTTCATTTTCCTACTATAGTATCCATTTTAATATTCAAAGGGGTCAAATTCATCTAATTTGAGCATTTAAAATAAATATTTTGTTTTCCTTTATGCATTCTGTTTTTATTTTATTCATACTATTTGAATTATTTCATCTGTCTCAATCATTTGTTTTTCTTTTATATTCTTTTTGAGAGTATTTTAATCAAAGACAAAAAAATGATTGGGACAGAGAGAGTATGTCTCAAACTTAAAAAGATATACATGTCTTAACTTAAACAAGAATTTGTGAAAAACAAGACAACTTTATTATAAAGGCTCGGGCCGCTAACTCGTTTGTTCCGTGAACCAAAAATTTAACGTACGTGAACCTCACTCATGTCCTGCCCAAACTCGTATTCGATCACCTTTAATAACGTATATATTCGTTTTACACTGAATAACACCTGTAGTAGTATTATCAACAATAATAATTATTCACAAATTCTCAAATGAGATCGTTCATGATAAAATTACCATGAACTAAACCGAGTCATAATATAGATATCAGTATTGTACTCTCGTATTTAAATAGTTACAAAAATTAAGAAGTTTATGGGTAGACATATTAGCTAAGTTGATTTGATTATTCCGATCACATTATCTCAGTATGGGACATTTTCTAGAGACAAAGTTGCAAAGCTAAGTATTTCCATCAAAGATAATGGTTGGTGAAGAGTTAAAATCGTTCTTGGTTAATTAGACGTTACCATACTACGAAGTACAATTCTATTGGTGAAGCAATCGAATTTTGGCCCTTCATTTCTGAAAACTATGGGTGTATGAAGTGTATACCATTTCTTAAGCTCCATAAAAATATACTCGTATTGGCCGCCGGAGGAATCTAGAAGTACAACATTTATCTGATATCAGTTCTCAACAGATGTAAAATGATTAGACAACATCAACTGATGTACCGAATCCTCCTATTCACTAGTATATTCTTCCCCTTTACTTTTTACCCAAGAAATAAGGAAATCAATTTGGACCACACAAATCACACTACTTCACATGCCATTGAATTTGGACCACACAAATCAACCCAAAAAAGAAAATAGGGAAAAAAATCCGAATAACCGAATATGGAAATAGGGAAGAAAACCCTGAATAGGAGGGAGTACAATGTACGGAGTATAAAAATTATTCAACAGATTTTACATAAGAATCTGTGAAAAGGTAGTATATTGTCTTAGCACCATTCGCTGACACCCGACCCTATTATTGTCTTTTGTTTATTGATCTGATGTTTTAATTTTTACTTGTGAATTAAAGGGAATAGGGACAAAATCTTGTGTTGCATTCTTATCCACAAAGTTGCAAACTATTTTTCCTACGTAGGAAGGTCCAACCTAGTCATTAACCTCTATATAAACCCCTTCAATATTACGTAAAAATTATATTAATCATCACATGCAAAATATATATGCAACACCAAAACGTAACCATGCATATACGAATAATTTCATTTTTCATTTTAATTTCTTCATTAATTATGATTAATGGTGAAATTCCTCTAAATAATCTATCATCATGGTGTAAAAAAACACCATATAGTGAACAATGTGAATATTACCTTACACAAAATAAAGAAAATACTTTCCCTATAAATGGAAAACAAGATTTCCTAACCATGGTGATTAAAAATGCCATGGGAAACCTAATCCAAGCTCATCAAAATGCATACTCACTAAGTAGCTCAAATGTCGAAAGTGAGGTCGAAAAGGCGGTATGGTTGGATTGTTTGGATCTCTATGAGCTAGCTATAGACCACCTTAACCAAACAATCACAAACACAAAGTGCACCAAATTTGACACACAAACATGGCTTAGCACTGCCCTAACCTCACACCAAACTTGCCAAAATGGGTTTAATGACATGAACCTTGTAAATAAGTTCATGCCGAATAATCTAAACATTTCTTCCTTGATAAGTAATGCACTTGCTATCAATAATGATGGGAATACTGATACTGATACTGCCTCGTGGACGAAGACGGAGAAAGACGGGTTTCCGAGTTGGGTTCGACCGGGAGATAGGAAATTGTTGCAGTCTATGGGGGGAGGAGGGGATATAGTAGTGGCACAAGATGGGTCAGGGGATTATAGTAGTGTAGAGGCAGCAATAAGTGCTGCCTCAAGTAAAAGTAAAGGAGGAAGTAGGTTAGTGATTTATATTAAGACAGGGACTTATAAGGAAAATATTAATATTGGTTTGAAAAATATTATGTTGAAAGGTGATGGTATTGGTAAGACGATTATTACAGGGAGTAGGAGTGCTGGAGGAGGTTCTACCACGTTTAGATCAGCAACTGTTGGTAAGTACTCTGTACTTCGTATAAAATACCGTTTTTTTTTACGGTTATTTTAAAGTGTGCCCTAAGGATATAGGTTAAGAGAACTGAAATGGCATTGAATATGAAAAAGTGTTCATTTATCATAAACTATCATTTATGTCTTCTTAACAAGTGTCCGTATAGACGTATGTCACATTTTAGAAAAACCATTTTTAGTTACATTTTTTATATATATTTATACACATGTTTAGTTATATACTCCGTACGTAGTACTCATAATATGAGGAATAATAACTTATACGAAGTATTTTCTTATCATAAGACCGACTTTTATTCAACAAAAAAGCACTTTAAAAGTGATTACTTTTACGGGGGTAGTGGCTAGTTAAAATACCATGCGGAGTTACAATAATAATTATATGAATCGCTTCACACAGGTATTTGCATAATATAATAGACTAATAAATCGAGTGCATCGACTTATGAGATTGATGTAAAATTAAAAGTAATAATAGTTATAAGATGAAATAATCAGATTTCGTAGTTTTTTAAATTCTAGTCATGGATCGTTTACACGGACTTAAGTACTTATATTTGTTCTTTGGTTATAATATGATTTTCAATTACTTTAACTCGTAACAAGTCAATTTAATTGATTAGGAGTAGAAAAATATCATTTTCAAGTATTGAGATGTTCAAAATATACATCAACATTAAATTTGCAAGCATAATAGAGAAAATGACGTAATATGTTGACTTAGGTTTTTAACGGTTTCAATTGGTACGTAGTTTAGATTAAGTTACGCAATCTTAACTTATACGGAGTAGCAAAATTAATTACTCGTATCTTATAGACTATAGGAAAAGACGACGTTTTTTTTCTTTTTATATGACTTTTCACTTCATCCTGAAAGCGATTAGCATATTACCAAAATAATATGGGCAATCTAGTCGTTTGTCGAAAAATAGACGAATACTAGCATCCTTGTTCTCATGCATCCATGCATGCATGATACGTAGTAGATATTACCAAAACTAGTAGCTTGTCCAAAAATCATACATATACTACATACGTATATGCTTGCATATACGCAACCAAATACTCTCTTATTTACGGTCTACTTCCTTTTTCATTTGTTACTTAGATTAAAGGAGTAAAAATATAAACCACTCAAAATCCACTACCCCATGCCACTATCCTCACATACAATTGAATTTGAAGCAGACAAACTTCCAAATAAGGAAATAAACTAAGAAAACCTCAGTAAACCGAAAAAATAAATATGGAAGTTCACCTAGGGGAGAATACAAATCTTCAGGTGGAAAAGAATACTTTATGATGTGTTTTTTACCAAAAAAATACGAAATATAACTCATCTATTATATTCCGTACAAATTTGTCAATTTTTTTATAGCACGGTTTTATATTAAAATTATAATAAAGTTTACACATACGACGGTGGGAGTTATTCAATAATTTTAGTTATTTTCTTTCTTTGTCATTTTCTGTCATTGTTTTAGGTTGATGGAATTAATCTCAGGTTATTATGTTAATATTATGAGTCATTTTATAAAAAAGACTAACTACTTTCTCTGTTTTAAGACTCTCAACTATTTATTAAGTTTTAACTAAAATATCTTTTACGATAAATAAAAAGGGTAAACAAATGGTTAGGACAAAAATCGTTATTTAGAATTTGGTTAGGTTTTGAATTGATGGATATGTGTACCCAACTTTGTAAATAAACAACAATCATTTCAATGATGTTATTAATTAACAACAATTATGTTAGCATGTCGTTAGGTTCAAAGACTAAAGCTTTAATTGTGGCTCGTATATTAATTATTACAAATTTTTTAATTCCACATATTTAATTAAGAGCTCTTAAATGGATAGGAAGCAAGAATAATCTTCGGCATTGGACTTTAAGCTATGTACAATTATGAAGGTCGTTATCGAACGTTATGAACTACGGAGTGCTAAATAAAATTGACTGAAATAATAGCTACTAGCTAGCGAGTGGCAGTCGACCTCTAAACAATAAAAAAAAAATATATATAATTCACATTTAAAATTTTATATTTTTACTTTAGTTTAAGCTTGTTTTCTAATATTTTTCGCTTTCTAAATATAAATACTGGTTGCGCATGAGCGAGGTTTGATCAATTATACATACTAATAAGTTGCGTAAAATTGTCACCCTGAATTCCGTCATCTTCTTTAATTTTCACCCATAATTGGGAATAAGTTATGAATATGAAAGTTAAATCATTTTTGGGATATTGATGGTACGTAAATCGAACTGAATTTTGGAATCCTCATGACGTAGAGCTTCTTAATTAAGCTGTTGATTTCTTAAGGATGGAGATGATAATAGCTTGTTCACTAATTTTCTAAAACCAAAATGTTTACATCATCATTTGTATTATTTTTGTATTTTTCTGGTTTTCAACTACGTAATTTGTACTTTCTTGCTGATTGATTATTCATGATAGTTATAGAAGGTTGTTTCAGCTTTTTTTTTTTTTTTTTTTTTTTTTTTTTTTTTTTTTTTTTGAAAAATCAAAGTCTAAAAAAAAATAATTCATTTAATACTAATAAGTGAGTAGTCTTTTCCGCAAAAAAAAAATGACTCGTCTTTTTATAAATCAGGACTATTTCATCGGTAAGTAGATTATACATCTAATGTAGTACCACCAGTTTTATAGTTTTTGAGCATTATAATAAGATTTTGAGTTTTATTTTAAAAATTATGAGTTTTAGTATAAAGTTTCTGAGTTTATTCACTTACACATTAAGCTCAAAAAATTACAATAAAACTCAAAAATATTACATATAAGCTTAGCTAAATTTGAGTTTTGACCGAAAAATAAAATAAAATTTAACTTATGAACTTTAATAAGCTCATAAAAAAAACACATATGCTCAAAAACAAATAAAGTTTGAGGTAATTAGCTCAGAAAAAATACATATATGCTCAAAAACTAATAAAGCCTAAGTATTACATCCGATGTATGTTCCTTTTTCTCTTATTTCACCGGTGTGAGAATGCCTCACTACTAATTACCGGCTTTCACAAGTTATTCAATTTTTTATGTAAATAAAATGTCCACACTTTTATGTGATGTAAGTAATGACTAATGGGTACATAATTAAAAAAAATACTGAGAAAAGGATCAATGGTAATTATGTTACATTATTGTTAATTATTAGGTCTTCCTCCTTTTTCTCCTTAAAATTCTAAGGTTGTGAAGTGTTGTCCAACTTCTAAAAGTTTGTGCATTTGTTGTTGCACTTGAACAGCTGCAATGGGAAGTGGATTCATGGCCCAAGGCATAACATTTAGTAACACAGCCGGCCCAGGAAACCATCAAGCAGTAGCCTTTCGGTCCAATTCCGATCTCTCCGTTTTCTACCAGTGTAGTTTTGAAGGCTACCAAGACACTCTTTATGTTTTAACCAATCGTCAATTTTATCGTGAATGCAATATATATGGCACCGTCGATTTTATTTTCGGAAATGCAGCTGTTGTCCTTCAAAATTGCAACATTTTGCCTCGACATCCACCCAATGGGCTTAACACCCTCACCGCCCAAGGCCGAACTGACCCGAACCAGAACACGGGTATAGTTATCCATAATTGTCGTGTTACTGCGGCCGAAGGCCTAGGTGGAGCTAACACTTACTTGGGTCGTCCGTGGCAAAAGTTTTCAAGGACCGTTTTTATGAAGACATACTTGGATAGTATTATTAACCCCAAGGGTTGGTACCCATGGAGTGGTAATTTTGCTTTGAGCACTTTGTACTACGCCGAGTTTGCGAATACCGGTCCAGGGTCATCTACTGGAAGTCGGGTTAATTGGCCGGGTTATCATGTGATAGGTGCGTCCGATGCCGGAAGATTTACTGTCGGAAGTTTTATCGCGGGTGGTTCTTGGATACCTAACACCGGTGTGCCTTTTACCTCCGGGCTTTGAAGATATCTTATGAATTGAACATTACTCTATACATGTAAATGTCATTTTTATCACAAACACAAATAAAGAAGAGGCGTAATTATATGTTGCTAAAATGTAAAATGTATATAGTTATACAAAAACGTATATTGTTTTTCTTCAAAAAAAAAAATTATATTGTTTGATTAGTCTAAGTGATTTGGAATTGATGAAATACTTACTTCTAATGGTTGTATAAAGATGGGTAGAAAACACATCTTTGATTATTCTAAGTTATTTAAAATCCATTGAATGAGTTTATTTAAGTTACATTTTATGAATGAATAATATTGGTTTTTCCTTAGTTGGCGCATCCGTGCATGTCCATTTAATAATAAAGATGGCTGATCTAATAAGTGTGATTTATATATTAGAGAGTACGTATTAGTTATTATGTATTTACTATCTACACATGCTCAAAGCTTTGCCCTATACGGCTATACGCACCAAAAAATGGTAGCAACGAACTCGACCCTTGCAAAAAAAAGACATTCAACGCTAAATAAATTATATGTTGTAGGCCCCCTTCCCCCTTTTTTCACAGATTGCATTTAAAGTGTCAATTGGCCGTCACTCAAGAGTGACGGATATGTGCCGTCACAAACAAGAATTTGTGTTAAAGTGTAATGTTGAACTCCAAATTTAATCTCCATTATATCCTCCTCTAACTCTCCCTTTTCGAGTAACCCGTCTTCAACCATAGTTTTTTTTTTTTTTTTTTTTTTTTTTAGGTAAGAAAACTAGGTTGATCCTCTAGGGTAGGACCAACCTATCTCATCCTTTCGAATGACGGAGGTAAGTTGAAGCCACCGGCTATCAAACCACCACGAAAGAGTTGGACATGAATGTCCAACTGAAGCCATGAAGTCAGCAACCTTGTTGGCTTCACGAAAGCAATGTTTAATTATCACTTCATCGAAAAAATGAAGGTCTAATTTCACATCCTTGATAATACTAGAAATTTCCCACGGAATTTGCCAAGTACCTCGAATCGAGTTAATAACACATAAGTTATCACCCTCCACAATTAACTTTGAGATTCCTAAGTATTTAGCTGCTAAAATACCTTCTTTTAAAGCAAGTGCTTCCGCAACAAGGATACTATTGGATCCGCACTTTTTTGCTCCCAACAAAACGACTTTACCATTGTGATCTCTTATAGAATATCCTAAAGCAGCTTTATTACCTTCTATTCTCGATCCGTCAAAATTTAGCTTTAGGAAACCGTTTGTAGGTTTTTCTCACCAAATCTCTTCCTTACTAGAATTGTTTCTAGCTGATTCTTCTACCTCGGGATTGTTGAGATCCTTAAATCTAGTCACATTCCATGTCTTAGTGCTATTATTACATAAAGTAATAAGTTTGCTGATACTTAAATTAACATTATTAAAGATAATATCATTTCTATGGAACCATGCATTCCACCAAATGAAAATAATCTTTATAAAGTCATCTTTTGGAATTAAATCCTTGAGATAATTAAGTTTCGTTAGAAAACTTTGACTTGTAATAGTATCATAATTTGACAAAAACTCGTTGAAACTAATAATGTTCTTTTTTTGGTGAAATGTGAGATGTATATATATATATATATATATATATATATATATATATATATATATATATATATATATATATATATATATATATATATAATCAAAAATGTAGTTCATGAGGTACATGTCAACTAAAGCCAATTACATAATTCCAACTTCCTTAACCCAATCTAGCTCTAAGTAAGTAAGCTTGTTTCTGTCTCTACCTTGAATTCTTAGCTTCATGTCATCAACAATATTTGTAGCAACCTTTTGTGGCCTTAGAAGAACACCATCATTCCTGCATTTATTTCTATGATGCCATACATGATATATAGCTCCCAAAGTCAGTCCTGCCTGAACTCCTCTCTGCATCTTAGTACCAGTAGCATGTATACACCAGTCCAGCACATTGCCAGCTGGTAGATTGAGGCCAGTTTTCAGTTTTCAGCTGCAGATGCTGGACTATCTTGCTGCTGTAATCACACCCAAAAAAGAGATGTTCCAAGTCTTCTGATGCCTGTCCACATAACCAGCAACTATCATCAATGTCCACCCCATATCTGATCAACTTGTCTTTGGTTTTGAAAGCTCCATGGGCAAGAATCCACCCCATGAATTGATGCTTTGGTACCACCCATTCATTCTATATCACCCCATCCCAGCTGACCTTAGGACGAGTCCCCATGAGCCATTGATAACATCTGGCAGTAGAGAATCCTACCCCCTATATATCCCATGTCCCATTAGTGTAGGTAGCAGACAGGTCCTGTTTTACCCTACAGACTCTTCTCCACACCCAGCTTGTGTTAGCACCAGGCTTATCGCCACCAATTCATCCTTTGGATGATTGTGCTTCACCCATTTGACCCAGATAGTATCTTTATCCTCAGCAATCCAATTGACCAGTTTACCTATCAGAGCCTTATTCATCATTTCCAAATTTTTAATTCCTAACCCACCCTCTGATTTAGGCCTGCACACAGTGTCCCATGCCACCATTGGAACCCTATGGTAGTCAGCACAGTTATCCCAGAGGAAGTTTCTGCAGACAGCCTCCACTTTTGCAAGAATTCCCTTTGGTAGAACAAACAAGGAAGCCCAATAGGAATGTAAAGTAGTCAAAACTGCTCTCACCAAGACAAGTCTCCCAGCATATGAGAATTTTTTAGCTCCATAACCATGAATTCTACTACAGATCTTCTCAACTAAACATTCACAATCTTGTTTCTGCAATCTAGTAGTTTGAATTGGCATGCCAAGATATTTAAAGGGTAACTTACCCTCTACAAATCTAGAGACACTCAGGATGTCTTGTTTAAGCTGATCAGACACCCCTCTGAAATAAGCATTAGATTTTGCAGCACTTATTTTTAGACCAGATGCTTTAGAAAAAGTAGAATAAGACTGGAGTAGCAACATTATAGACTTGGCATCCCCATGGCAGAAAAGGAGCACATCATCTGCAAACATCAGGTTGGCCAATTGCACTTGCTTGCACATAGGATGATACTTGAACTCAAATTTAGCAGCAGCATACTTAATAGATCTTGTCAGGTATTCCATACATAATGTGAAAACAAGAGGGGAGAGTGAGTCTCCCTGCCTGATACCTCTCCTGCCTTGGAAATATCCAAACATTTCTCCATTGAGGGATAAGGAAAAGGATGCTGTAGTTATACATTGCATCAACATTTCCTGAAACTCCACAGGGAATCTTAGCTCTTGAAGGAGTTTTTCAACAAATATCCACTCCACTGTATCATATGCCTTTTGGAGATCTATTTTAAATAGACATCTAGGAGATGCATTAGGCTTTTCATAGCACCTAATTAGATCTTGACAAATAAGGATATTCTCCTGAATGCTCCTATTTTGTATAAAAGCTCCCTGATTAGGATCAATGATAGCAGGTAACACTTCAGCTAGTCTTGCACATAGCAGCTTGGATATTACCTTATATACTACATTGCAGCATGCTATAGGTCGAAATTGATACACAGTTTGGGGCCTGTCACACTTAGGAATCAGAGTCACATTCGTTGCATTCACTTGCTTCAGCAACTGCCTGGTTCTGAAAAAATCTTGGACAACAGTAATCACCTCCCCTCCTATCTCAGTCCAAGCATCCTTAAAAAACTTGCTTGTGTATCCATCAGGACCTGGTGATTTGTTATCAGGGATACTGAACACAGCTGCTCTAATCTCCTCCCCAGTAACAGGTCTCAGTAAAATAGTCTTGTGCTCCTCCCTGCATCTTTGTCCTTGATCAATGATCTTCCTGTGTATTTTAGTTGTTGCTTGTTTAGTCCCAAGGAGTTGCATATAGTATTCCAGGAATGATGTCTGAACCTGCTCTGGACTGTCACACATCTTTCCATTCATGTCCTCTATCAAAATCACCCTATTCCCATTCCTTCTCTTCTTGAGAATGCCATGGAAATAAGCACTATTTGTGTCCCCCTCTTTCATCCAGAACTGCTTTGCCTTTTGTGCCAAGAAGTTATCCCTAGCATTGCTTAATTTCTTTAGTTCCTGTGAGGCCTCATATTCTGCATTAAGCAACTGAGTATCAGTGGGATTCCTTCCAAGTTGTTCCTGCAAATCATGGACCTGTTTCTGAAGTCTGCTTGTTGAATGCTCAATATCACTATACCCCTCTTTATTCAAACTTTTCAAAGCTGGTTTCAGGTGTTTTAGATTTTTAACTTGCCTGAACATGCTAGTTCCCATCAGACCCTTGTCCCAATTACTTCTAACAATGTGCAGGAATTCCTTTGCTTCTCCCCACATATTGAAATACTTGAAGCAACGTTTCCTCTGGGAATTTTTAGAGCTACTAATAATACATGGAGTATGATCCATTAACCTCTCAAGCAGAAAATGGGCATAAAGATCAGGCAAATGGTCACACCAGTCCTTATTAATCAGGAACCTATCAATCCTACTATAAATCCTCTCCTCAGGTTTCTGTTTATTGTTCCATGTAAAGAGAGACCATGTAGCATCTATATCAAGGACTCCACAATCTGCCACACATTGCCTGAAAGGCTCCATCTCACCTGAAGGTGTGTTGCCACCAACCCTCTCAGCAGCTGATAACACACAATTAAAATCACCAGCAATGGCCCAAGGACCACTGACCTGACCAGCAATTCTTCTTAAATGATCCCATAGAGGAGCCCTATCATGAATAGAATTGAAAGCATAGACCATTGTCATATAGAAAATGCTTCTAGTCTCAATTGATTCAACTCTCATATGAATGAATTGTGCATTATACTCTATAAATTGAACCTTCACAGCTTGTGGTTGCCACAAAATCCAGATTCTCCCACCATTGTGATGACCATTATTAGTTGATATGCACCAGTTATTGAAATTATTTACAACTTTCTTCAGAACCCTACTCTTTATTTTTGTTTCTAAAAGACCAAACAATCTGATCTCTTTATTATGTAAGAAATAATTTATTGCTTTTTGTTTTCCTACTCTATTCATACCACTCACATTCCAGAATCCTATCTTATCCATTGGAGATTTTAGGTTGAGGACTGTTACCATTTGCACCACCACTTCTTCTAGGAGGAGATGAGACCACCTCTTTGTAGGAATGTGCTCCAAAAGAGTCAGAGCTGTATCCTCCGCCACTGTACTCATGTCTCTGCATCTGAACTAGCCTTTTAACTGGAGTAACAGTCCTATTTTTAGTGATCTGAATTGGGCCTTGCAAACTCCCAGGAGGGTTAGCAGGAGGGGGTAAAGTAGCTTTCTTCACCACAGGTCTTCAAACCAACTGAGCTTTCTGACCCTTCTTTTGATCATTCTTCCTGCAATCTGCCTCCATATGTCCCATTCCCATACACTTTTTGCACTTAACTGGCCTCCATTCATATTCGACCTCAATTTGAATCACATAACCTAGTCTTGTTTTGTCCTCAGTAGCTACATCACTCTTGATGTATTTGCTTACCAAAGAAGTTATCTTAGGCAGTCCCTTTCCCCAAAATTTCAGAGGTAGATTATGCATCTTAATCCACGCAGGAACTGAACTTACCTCCTCCTTTCTCATCTCTAGATCTCGTGTCCAGGACTTCACAATCATAGGTTTATTGTCAAACATATAATAGCCCGAGTTCAGTACCTTGTCCTTCATTTCAACAGATTTAAAGTGAACCAGAAAAACACCATTTGGCATAAACGAGATTTTATCAATGTTGAACTTGGTCCAAATCCTCCTAATAAAGCCTTCAATCACCTCCCATGGAGGATTTGCTCCTAGTATATAGCAGACAACAACCTGACTCCAGTATTCAATCTCCTCCTCTACATCCTCTTGTTCAATCTGCAGTAAATCCTCATGCTCTGTTTTTGGATTCTCCTCAGGGATTTCATTTCTCTGTTCTACCGTTTCTCGCACAACTTCCTCCTCATCCTCTATTTCTTCCACGTCTTCTTCTTCATCCTCAGTTTCCACTTCTAATTCAGGAATTCCTGTGATCTCATTAATATTCTTCGTTTTCACTGCATCCTCACCATCCGGGCCTGCTTGTTGTTCATCAGGGTTTGTTATATCATTAGTTTCCTCTATCTCTTCAACAGGCGATGATGTCTCAGCAGTAACTTGAATATTTCGTCCTCTTAAGGTCATCTCATGCTGCTTCTGATGCGTTGATTTCCTAGCCATTAGCTCTAAAATCAAATCAACAATCGTAATTAGTGCACATTAACATCTCAGTAGGGTTTTTTCGCTCATTAGGGTTTTTTCTCTCATTAGGGTTTTTTCTCTAGCTTTACTATACGAGATTTTATAATGTGGAAATAATGACAAAAATTACATGCAAGAAATTGAAACTAATAATGTTCAGGTCTTGGATGACAGACCCAATCAAGGGACATTCGTAAAAGAAATGATCTTTGTTTTCAATAGGATTGTTGCACAGAACACAATGAGGTGGGACATCAATATGATTCTTGAGAAGTCTACTTTTCGTTGGAAGGCCGTCAACACAGTCTTTCCAAAGAAAAAATTTCAATTTAGGAGGAATATTCAATTTCCAAATCCACTAAAATTCACATTTGACAAGAGCTTGATCGAACAAACCTTGCGCTAACCAAGTTGCTGTTTTGGTAGAAAAATTTCCATCTACGGACAACCCCCAAATAAGGGTATCTGAAATATCATTATGTGGCACTGAAATGTTAGTAATCTGATTAATAATATCGTTATTCACTAAACTGGATAATTTACAAACATCCCATTGCTTGTCTGAGGTTATGAAATCTTTAACCAAAAGATTAAGATCGCAGTTACTATCATCATCAACCATACTGCTTGTAAGTGGGTGTGAAAAAACCCAATTATCAGACCAAAATTTAATGTTGCTACCATTACCTACCTGCCATCTTAGTCCTTTTCTAAATAGAGTTCGAAGACTCATTAGTTTACGCCATTGCCAAGAAGAGGCTGAATTAAGCTTATGATCAAAGAGTGAACAATTTCTCAAGTATTTTTTAGATACCACTTTGACCCAAATACTTTCCTTATCCATAAAAATTTTCCATAAAAGTTTCATTTGAAGAGCTTTATTAGCTGCTTCAGAAGATTTAATTCCTAAACCACCAACCGACTTTGGTAAACAAACTTTATGCCAACCAACCAAATTAGGAGAACGCTGGGAAGGATTCTTATTCCAAAGAAAGTCTCTATTAATTTTATCTAATCTATTATGGATCGATGAAGGGAGGAGGAAGCTTTGCATCTGAAAAGTTCCCTTCGCGGCTAAATTAGCATTGATAAGAACTAGTCTACCTGCTTGAGATAGAGAATTCGCTTTGCATTTCGATAATTGAGTGCAAGAAGATTGAATAATGTTCTCGAAAGTATTTTTAGTCACTTTGCTATCAATTATAGGACATCCTAAATACTTACCCAAATGAGCTTCCTCGTTCATATGGAGAATGCCTCTAAATGATTCATGAAGAGAACGCTCAATATTTCTAGTGCATTGAAAAGTGGATTTGTCAAAATTAACAAATTATCCGGAAATCGTGCAAAATTTATCTAAAATAGACTTAATAGTTCTACAACTCTGGTTAGAGGCTTTAACGAAAATGATAGTGTCATCCGCAAAACTGAGAAACGGAATTTTCTCCACCTCGGATCCAATTACATTATCTTTCGATCTAGCAATTTAGCCGTCTTAATTCGTTAATTTAAGTCCTTCCCTATCTTTCGATCTACGGGTTGGTCAAAACTAAGCATCTAACAAGTCTCCGATAGGTCTCATTGATAGATATTGCACTTAACGAGTCAAACGAAGAAAATCAGGCACGAAGGTGGTCGATCGACCAGCTACCCCAGTCGATCGACCAACCGACTCGATCGGCCAGACTAGATAAGCCGATCGTCGACCAAGCCCTAATCCGAGGGTAGCCTATTCTAGTGTCATCTACGCTAAGTTCGCCTACATCCTAGCAATGGTGATTTAGCTAGACATGTTAATGATAATAACAACTATAAGATTGGTAATTAAAGCATAAGAATTCATAATTGAAATACTAGAATGATTAAAGTGCATAAACTAAATCTAGGGTTCCGAGATTCTAAGCTAGCAATTTCTAAACTATAAACAAAATAAATAAACTGAAGTAAAGAAACAAGAATTACCGAAAAATAAAAGAGGAATGAATAGATCCGCCATAAGAACTTTATTGATAACTAAAATATAAATTGAATGTGAATGAAACCTAAAGTAACGTAGTATGAAAAACTAGATTAAACTAAGCTAATGAATGATGATTAATGAATAAGAAGGGGTTACGTTATATAGGAATGTCACGTAAAACCCTTATTCCTAAACCTAATTACAATGGGCTTCCTCGTCTTTTAAATTGCGCATCAGATCGTGGGGTGGTCGATCGACCAATGAGACCAGTCGATCGACCAAGAGTGTTGTACAGTAGTGCATTCCGACAATTCCTACAACGCGCACCGATCTTAAAACAGCTGTCATTTCTTCGTTACTTGGTCAAATCAGGCGTTCTACGCGGCGTTGGAAAGTTAAGAGGATAAGCTTTCACCTCCAATTGGAATCACTTGATTATCAGATCTAGAACTCGATATATAGCCATCTGAATAAGGCTGCAATATCGTGAAGTGCTTCTTTGCTTGTTAAACTCGTACGCACCCATGCTTTTGCTATCTTTAGGCCTTGAAACGCACACCAAGCTCATTCCTCGAGTCACTACTTCATGTCAGGTCCTATGATAAATACTCGGGGACGGATTCGGCTCATTTTCCGCTGAATTCTTCACATTTCTGCAATATTACACAAAAACACGAAAGTAGACGGAAATAGGGAAAATAGTAGCACAAACTACATAATTGAGCTCTAAAATGCGTGTAAAATAGGGGGTAAAACGTCATATTTAGGACACGCATCAAACTTCCCCAAACCAAACCCTTGCTTGTCCCCAAGCAAGAACTAGACTCGATTCTAGGACCTAATGGAACGAGTTCAATCTCAGAGCGAAATGCAAACTGAAAAGCCTAAACCAGTTTAATGCAACAACTAACAATAAATTAGCAATATGAATCATGCAAACGAGTTATGAAGTCGTCAAAAACTGTTGAACCGTCAACTATATAGACTTATCATTTTGGACTCTCACGGGTCGCTCATATCACTCAATGAATACGGGTGAGTATATGTAAAAGATAGAAAGAAGTAGATGTAAAGACTCTCACCTAACTACGACCTATAAGAACATGCCTACAATCTAATATGAAAATGATCTCTACAACCGTACATATGCATTCCAACCAAACAAATGACCATGACACATGCCGAGGTAAATATGGATATGTGAGTCTATGGGTAAGAAGGGCTAAGATAAATTTGGATATGAGGAGTTAAAGCCAAGCTAGTAACAACTAAACCAAATTATAACAACATCCACTGCCTTACTCAAAATTAAATCGATGAAACGGTGCTATAACTACCACAAATCTCACAACCTCCAATAATAACTCAACTCCCCAACAATTAGAAATAATACATGGGAGTACAAAATCACCAACTCATAACAATTGCAACATGTGATTTTTTTCGAATTTTTTTTTTCGTATTCTATTTTTTTCTTTCTTTTCTCTTTCTTTTCAAACCTTTTTCTTTCCTTCCCTTTCACCATTTCACCAACATCTCAATAAAGAGTAAAATAACCAAACCGCAATAGACACATTCCCAAAAACTAAGACTACTAGCTTGACAAAGGCAGGCTAAATATATGATGTAGTTAAGGGACAAAAGGCTAAATTTAGCTATGAGGGGTTTATGGGTAAAATGAATAAAGGGAAACCTCTACCACATGTGTCAACAAACCACGAACCCGAATGCACACATGTATTAAGCAGATTAAGTTCATATTTATGCATATTGATATAACATGTCTCATAAGGAGTACTACTCACATTCCTAAATAAACCGGTCATGGATGACACCAGTTATAGGCTCTAATAACTCAGAAAATGATGTAGTTTGCCAAAAATCAAAGTCAAGTCTCAAGATTCAGCAAATAAATTAACGAAAACTCGTAGACCATGCATATATGATTCTACTAATAACATGTCAATTAAGCAAGGCTTAGGCATAAACAGCTGTAAAAGCAATGTCATCATTGAAATACTACCGTTCCGACTCAACCTATATGCTAAAATAAACGTGCAAATTTGTTTGAATTTTTTGAAATTTTTCAATTTTTTTGGTATTTTGGTATATATAAGGGAAATGAAATAACAATGCAAGCAAAAATGCAATAAACGTGAATGCAAAACAGAATGAATGCAACGCAAAACCCTTCCCCAAACCAAATCACACAATGTCCTCATTGTGCAAAATCATGTATAAGAAGTGAAAAAGGAAATGGGAATCTGCATTTAAAGAACTACAACTAAATAAGACATAAGAGAACAAGATTTCGGGAACTCACAAGACTTCATGCGCGAACGGAAACCTCCCCAAACCAGCGCGAGCTAGGAGGTTTCGGTAGCCAGCAGTGCTACCATAGGATACCTGAAAGACAGAAAAGCAAACATCGTTCGGAAATAAAAGAACTTGGGCGGGAAAAATGTGCATGGAAATTAAAGTAGAAGAAAATGAGAGTCAAGTATAGCAGCGTCGGTGGTCAACCGACTGATGGGGCTGGTCGACCGACCAACTACTCAGCGAACAATGCTTCTGGAAATTTGCAACCCGGTCGATCGACCAAGGGAACCGGTCGACCGACCATTGCACCTGATGCAGCAGTCTTGTTTTCTTCGAAATAACTCAATAGATTGAGTTATCATGGTCTATAAACCTGCAAATGCACAATATATACGCGCCCAAAATTCGCGCAAACCCAATAAAAACAGTCTATAGTCTTAATAATCCTAAGCAAAACAAATAAAATACGTAGTCTCGCAAACTTAAAGCGGGAAATAGTCTAAAAAATGCAATAAAAAGAATTGTCTTAAAACTCAAGCAATAAAATGTGAAAGTGTTTATCCGCGGAAACTGCGGGATAACTCCGACCATGGCCTTTGGCTAGATGCAGTCGCCTCAGCAATACTAATCTCAGCAGATGAAGACCACCCATCTCCGTCATCTAGGCAACTCAATGGATCGTCAACAGCTCTAGCCCTCCATGCCCTAGTATCGTCCGACTCATCGAACTCCAGATCATACTCCATGCCTCGCTCTGACTTCTTCAAAGCTGGAAAATCAGGTGGCTCTTTCTTCCCCAAACCAGCTCCTGAAACAGACAAAACAGCAAAATCTTCCTCCATCTTGCTCCCAATCTAGGGCAGAGGTGTTAGAGAAGTAATAAGGGTAGGAATAAAAGGTGGGACATCATCAATATTCACATAATGTACCTCATCTTCCGATTTCTGGAGCCGCTCAGGAAATGGAAGCTTTATTGACAACTCGGCTCGCTCCTCTACTTCCTTCTTTGAAACATCCTTTCAATTAAGGACCTTGTCCTTATCAACTCTCGGAAGTGACTTCATAGCTCTTGAAATGAACGACCCGTCAATAATTCAGGCCGAAGTATCACGCAAATTAACAACATCGAACTTGCGCATGTTCAAAACCCTCGTCACATTATCATTAGCTGTGGTGTCATGCAAATCAAGTGACGGATTTTCATTCTGTGCGAGGCATCTTTGGTGGTCGACCCGGTGGTGTTGGTCGGTCGACCATTGGAGCTGGGATCAGAAAGCTCCTGACTGTCAAATTAAAGTGTGCAGTATCATCAGGTAGGTTGGTCGATCGACCATGGTATACGGTCGGTCGACCATGAGTACTGGGAACGTGATCTTTTTCCGCATCAGAAACTTTAATAAGCTTCTCCATATTTCCCGAATCCTCTCCTTGCTTCACGGGTCCATCATAAGAAAGGCCACTTCGGAGATTAATGGCATTAATGGTCTCGATAGGCATCTCAAATTTACTTGGTGAGTTAGCAACTTGATTAGCTGCGAAGATAGCTATTTGGCTTTCAATTTTCACCATATGAGCCATAAGAGCTTGGACTACCGTTCTCAATTCCGCAATCTCATTGGTGCCATGAACCGAAGCATTCTGCTCTGAATTTTCTTGCTTCAATTGTGCCAGCTCAAGCTTTTCAGATTGAGCATTAACAGAAGCCTCAAGTGCCGCAACAGTACTCATCTCTACACTTGCTTTCCGCGATTGTCTACTCTCCAGCTTGTCAGATTTTGCATTCTGAGCTTCAAATTGTGCTATAATTCTAGAGATGTTAGACATCTTGGTGGAAGAATCAAAGGTACTCAAGCCTTCCCTTTGATGTTCTCCTTCCAAAATCCTGCTTAGATAGGACCTGAAAGACCTATAAAAACAAAACTAAAGGAAAAAGATGAGAACTGCCTCAAGGAATAAATCCCTTGAGGCTAAAGACAGACTAAAATAAAAACAACTAAAACTAGCGCTGCCTCCCCGGCAACGGCGCTAAAATTTGATGCATGTCGTTGTGTGCACCAAAAATAATATTTATAATACCTATTAAAACTAACAGAAGCTAGTGGTAACAGGGTCGAACCACAGAGAGGCGGGGGAGTTTCTATTGTTTAATATTCTAGTCTTAGGGTAACAATATGAGGGGGTTTGGATTTTGTCTAAGTCTAAATGCAAATGAAATAAATAAGCAAATAAAAACAAGCAAATAATAAGATGATGTAAACAAATAATAGAAAGGAGCTAGGATGATCGGGTCACTATAGCTACGATGGCACAAAAGTCTAGGTAAGTCTCGAAATACAGTCATGGGTGATGGGTATGACAAGTCCTCTCGGTCCAAGTCAACTAATAGCCCCTCTCGGTCTATGCTATTAGTCCCTAGATGTCACTAATACTAACTTTCGTTCTTGACTAGTGTTCCTAATGCCTAAATTACATTATCTTTTGATCTAGCAATTTAGCCGTCTTAATTCGTTAATTTAAGTCCTTACCTATCTTTCGATCTACGGGTTGGTCAAAACTAAGCATCTAACAAGTCTCCGCTAGGTCTCATTGATAGATATTGCACTTAACGAGTTAAACGAAGCAAATCAGACACGAAGGTGGTCGATCGACCAGCTACCCCAGTCGATCGACCAACCGACTCAGTCGACCGACCAGATAAGCCAGTCGGTCGACCAAGCCCTAATCCGAGGGTAGCCTATTGTAGTGCCATCTACGCTAAGTTCGCCTACATCCTAGCAATGGTGATTTAGCTAGACATGTTAATGATAATAACAACTATAAGATTGGTAATTAAAGCATAAGAATTCATAATTGAAATACTAGAATGATTAAAGTGCATAAACTAAATCTAGGGTTCCGGGATTCTAAGCTAGAAATTTCTAAACTATAAACAAAATAAATAAACTGAAGTAAAGGAACAGGAATTACCAAAAAATAAAAGAGGAATGAATAGATCCGCCATAAGAACTTTATTGATAACTAAAATATAAATTGAATGTGAATGAAACCTAAAGTAACGTAATATGAAAAACTAGATTAAACTAAGCTAATGAATGATGATTAATGAATAGGAAGGGGTTACGTTATATAGGAATGTCACGTAAAACCCTTATTCCTAAACCTAATTACAATGGGCTTCCTCGTCTTTTACATTGCGCATCAGATCGTGGGGTGGTCGATCGACCAATGAGACCAGTCGATCGACCAAGAGTGTTGTACAGTAGTGCATTCCGACAATTCTTGCAGCGCGCACCGATCTTAAAACAGCTGCCATTTCTTCGTTACTTGGTCAAATCAGGCGTTCTACGCGGCGTTGGAAATCTAAGAGGATAAGATTTCACCTCCAATTAGAATCACTTGATTATCAGATCTAGAACTCGATATATAGCTATCTGAATAAGGCTGCAATATCGTGAAGTGCTTCTTTGCTTGTTAAACTCGTACGCACCCATGCTTTTGCTATCTTTAGGCCTTGAAACGCACACCAAGCTCATTCCTCGAGTCACTACTTCATGTCAGGTCCTATGATAAATACTCGGGGACGGATTCGACTCATTTTCCGCTGAATTCTTCACATTTCTGCAATATTACACAAAAACACGAAAGTAGACGGAAATAGGGAAAATAGTAGCACAAACTACATAATTGAGCTCTGAAATGCGTGTAAAATAGGGTGTAAAACGTCATATTTAGGACACGCATCACTTTCTCCATATCAAGTTTGATTGCAATCCAACCTCCTTTTCCCTTTTTACGTTTAAATGAGTTGAAAATCTCGTGTGCTAAAAGAATATTATCTTGAATGAATCGATTAGGTGTAAAAGCACTTTGAAACGGGTGTATAATCTTATGCAAGACATTTCGAAGACGATTAGCCAAGATTTTTGCAATAATTTTATAAATTGTTGAACAAAGACTATCGGGCGAAAATTGTTTGCTGTTTGAAGATTTTCAATTTTAGGAATCAATGCTATGGAAGTATGGTTTATTTCTTTTAGTAATTTCTCAGAATGGAAAAATGCTAAAACTGCATGAGTGACAGAATTTCCTACAATATCCCAGTATTTTTGAAAAAACTCAGGAAATCCATCGGGAACCTGGACATTTATCAGCGGCTAAACTAAACACATTTTGTTTAACCTCTTCCCTACTAATATTACCTGTAAGAAATCTGTTATCTTCATCTGTAATTAAACCACAAATAGACTTAAAATCCTCATTCTTGTCAAAATTACAAAGTTGATTTTTCGCAAACCTAAGTTTAAACTCCTCGGATATTTCTTGCTTAATAAGGTTTTGATCAGTAATACAAGCACCATTCTTATTTATAAACTGTTTAATACCATTTCTACTACGTCTAATCGTGGCATGAGTTTGAAAAAACTTGTTATTATTATCTCCAAAATTAGCTTTGTTTATACGAGCTTTTTGTTGCCAGTAAACACGTTTATAGTCAAGGAATGCATCACGCTTTTTCAACCATCTCACTTGCGCGACTTCTAAATTGGTAATATGAGATGTGCCTAGTTGATTTTGAATATTTTCTAATTTTTTTTTTCAAAGAATTGAAAGTTGTCTAAAAATATTTCCAAAAGTAGACTGGTTCCATTTCTTAGCCTTTTGTTTTAGCAATTTGCATTTTTGGGAGAGACAGAACATATAAGATCCCTGAAACTGATATTGCCAACAACTTTTGACAATTTTACCGAAATCATTCCGGAGGGTCCACATGAGTTCGAATCGAAAAGGTGGGGCTTTCTTATGAACTTGGTCATGGAACTTCACTGAGATAGGACAACGGTCGGAACTAGTGAAAGCATGATGCAAAAACTGCAAGTTTGGATATCTACTAATCCAATTAGGGGACGCTAAGGCTCTATCAAGTATTTCAAAAATATTCTCAGAACCACTTTTCTTTTTTCTCCAAGTAAAAAAATTACCGGAAAAAGGGAGATCTATACAATTTATATTACTTAAAAATTTAGTTAATCTCATACAACGCGCATTCGTTACCATTGCACCACCTTCTTTTTCCCTGAGACTCTTAATCTCGTTAAGATCTCCTAGTAATAAAAAAGGTAAATCAAGATTAAGGACAAAATTCTGCAATTCATTCCAAAATTCCGACTTTTCAGACGGTTGAGCCGGAGCATAAACAAAAAGCCCTCCTTTATGATACACAAATTACTTTTAGGAAATAAGAAGCAGAATTTACACCTAAAGCCCATCCGTGAAGCTTGAAATGACATTAGATTGGTTAATAGATTATTTGGTGATTTGGTTGTTTATGTGAAATCTAAGTAAATAAACTAGCAAATGATAATTGACTTGGTTTATGGATGAATTATGAATTAACTAACAAGCCAAATTAACGAAGACAAATAAACAACGTATAAGATCATTATATAAACATACAATAAGTCTCGCTTGTGTTCGTCATAAGCTTGTGACCTCACACAGCTTCTGTCCCACTTGCAACTTAGGAGAGGTAAAAAAATATGACAAAAAATGCTCGTCACAAATGAGAATTTATAATAAATAATTAAATATATACATAGAGTTTAACTATATACACTAAATACACAATAGTATAACTTGGAAAACACAAAAACTCAATTAATCTCAATTTATTTGTGATTTAGCCCAAATTGATGATCGAAATTCTAACTACTCGTACAATTTACTTAATTTTACCTCCATTTTTCTTCCTCAACACTCCCATAAACACAATAAAAACCCAGAAACACCA
This sequence comes from Silene latifolia, assembly GCF_048544455.1. Taxonomy (NCBI): domain Eukaryota; kingdom Viridiplantae; phylum Streptophyta; class Magnoliopsida; order Caryophyllales; family Caryophyllaceae; genus Silene; species Silene latifolia. The sequence goes on along the minus strand of NC_133533.1, from coordinate 25,726,572 downwards.
ATAATAAAATGCGATCACTCCTCCACCCAACTTCCTTTAACAAATACCATTATTCATCTTAAATCTCAAACAACCCAGAATTCATCTTCATTTTTGTGCGTGTTGACGAACACAAACCGGGTCGGATCGAGTCGAGCTGAAAGGTGCTGATAATGTCGGATCTGAATGCGGAGTTGCAGGAATCGGGTTGGGAAGAACTTCGAAAAGAAGCCCGAAAAATTGAAGGAGATCTTGATGTTAAACTCTCTTCTTATGCTAAGCTTGCCTCTCGTTCTTCTCAAGGTTTTCATTTCTTTAATTTGATTTGATTTCAGTTGTTTTTCAGTGATTTATTGATTTTTAGCAATGATATGCTAAAATGCTGCGTACATCCGATCCCCCTTACCCCGCAATTGAGTTTATCCGATCCCCTTACCCCGCAATTTGCGAGAGTCATTGAGGCACTAGGATAATGTTGTTGTATTGTGCTGAAATGCTGCACTAGGGTCTGCATTGTATTGGGTATAGATTATTGGGTGGAATTTGAATTTGGATATGAATTTTATGATTTGATTTCGGGTTTTAGTTGTTGATTTTAAGTCAATCAGCTGTTTGATTTGTTTGTTGCATGTTGGGGAATTCGATGTTTTGAGTTTTAATGAGAGTTACGGTATAGATTACTTAGAAATGATTTGTGGGAAGTGTATTGAAGGTAGAACAGTTACACTATTTGATTGTTTATGGGTGTAATGAGTGTGAGTTGCTGGAGGTAGATGTAAATGATGAATAAGGATTTAGGTTAGAGTTTGTAATTGGTGGGCGGAAATGTGGCTTAGGTGTCAAGGTTCGAAAGAGCTGTTCAAGGGCGTTCTGTAATATGCATGAGGTACACCTTGACTTGGATGCACACAAGCTAGCGCGTTTGATGTGGCAGGGTTATAAGTTTATCTTAACTAGTGGTTGCGTTCTTTTCGATCAATTGTAGGCTTATTGGTGTATTCGTGGGAATAGATCTGACTACTTAGTCGAGGTTACCAATTTTAGTTTTTGGAACTTGGGAGTTGAAACTGTTGAAGAATTGATTTGTGTTCAGGTCTTTTATGGATGCACTAATTTCGATAGGCATGATTGTATGAAGGTTTTGACTGTTGAGTATATGGCATATTTGGTATGTTGGAAGGAAGCTAGCAACCGTAAAGTTAGGTCAACACAAGTTAGTTTTCTTTGAGAAAACCATGAACTGCAATGGTTCTCCTAGAAAACCACGGGTGAGGAACCTTGGTTTCTCACCATGGCCTCAAATGATTTTCTACTAAAACCATGGCTTTGTACTCAAAAGAAACAATGTGTAGAAAACCGCGGAATAAAATCTCTTTCGTATTTCCAACTCATTGGTGGATTATCCAAGAATTCTCTAACAAGTTTATGACAATTGTAGCATGTCACATTAAATAAGTCTTTCTTTCCACGACGCTTCCCTCTGGCATGCTTAGCGTCTCTATTTTTAGTCTTCTTTGTAGGAGGTTTATTCTTCTTCCCACCTTTGGGAGCTCCTGGAGTACCCCACTTGCGCTTATGACCAGTTGTCTTACTCATTTCTCCCTCAGCTATGAAGGCCTTTTATTCCGACTTCTCAGGGAGATTCACTTTCACCTTCATCAAAAGTTTTGATGTTGTCGTGGGTGAGGTTCACCTTCATATGATCCCAACCCTTAGGTGGAAGAGAACGTATCAGCCTGAACTTGTTGTTCATCACTTAGAATATTACCAACAAGAGCTAACTCACTGATCATGTTTGACATGGTTGGTTGTAAGATGCTGCCTCATAGTATGATAACGGCACTTCTTATAACCATCAAACTTTAAATTCAGTTCGCGCAAGTGAGTAGTGTATGTTCCACCATATTGCAAGCATCCCAGAGGGCCACAACCGTGGTATGCCTTTCAAACCTGAGCATTACCAGTCCTCATGCTGCTCAACATCAAGATGCGAGCTACACTATCATTTCTCTTGAAGGCTTTCTAGGCCTCCTGATCTCGCCTATGAATCTAGTTTTTTTTAGGGTTTGTTGAGCAACCTGCCTTTTGCAATCTCCTTAGTTTTAAAAGGCACAAAGCAACAAGAGCCTTAGACGACAAGATACGAGGTAGATGTAAAAGCGCTTGCCTCATTGTCAAGAGTCGAGACCACTCTTTTTGCACACAAATTTTATTTTCAAAATAAAATATCGTTGAATGGGATCTTTTTTGGATATTAAGATGGCTAACCTGTAAGATATGGATAACGGGAGAAAAATGCACTTGCATAGCATTGCGCATTGCTTGCTAAGCCTTGCTGCAGAAGGCGCAACTGATGCCTGTAGGCATTTTGGCTATTGCTTTACTAAGTCTTGAGCTCAAGCACACCTCTTTTTAAACTAAGGTTTACTTGTGGTTTAATGAATTCTTATTATTACACACTAGTGAATAGTCTCATCAAAATGACTAATTATTTGTTTAAGATTCCCACGGGCAACATATATTTATTAAAATAAATTCATTTTCTCTTTCCCTGAGAAATGGCCAGTTACAACCTTAGTATTATCATTGCCATAACACCAAAAAAACGACCATTTCTTATGCTCACCATGATTGTACTGTTAAGGCGATATTGGCCACATTTAGCAACATGAAATTGTAACAGCTGACATTGTGATTCAATATAATGGGACTACAGCCCATGTTGCTAATTCGCCCTTGATGTATCTTAGTATTTTCTTTCCTCTTCGTCTTTTTTTGGGAAGGGGATATGCTTTTTCCCCTGGCAGCGACATTCTGCGCCAAATGCAGCTTAATAGTGAATATCATAAATGTGGAATGTTGTAGAAGAATTTGGTTATCCCTCTGTTAGTGTAAATTGTTAATTCTATTGAAAATCACCTTTTACTTTTTGCACTTTGTATGTTATGTTGGTTTCTTTTGCTCCGCCCCAGTATACATGCCAGCCATTGAACAGGATTCTTGAATGCCCACTTCTTTGTATGTTGCCTTTGAAAGAACCTCACAACATTATTCTCAGTTCCTATGTTCAATTTAGATTTTGGTTTTGGACGATATGTCTGTTTAAATGCTCTCATTACAGAGTTGTTCTTTCAAAACATGAGGACCACTCGCCGATTATGGCATTAATGGGAGGGTGCGCGGCTCGTGTTGGCTTTTGATGTTATATGCAATCTTTGTAAGAAATATGTACTGTATTATGTTGGTTCGTTTTGGATGCCTTAAATTCGTGTCAATTACAACGAAAAGTCTTCATATTTGATAATATTATGTGATCACTTATCTGCATAATGCATAAACCATAGTGCCGAATTTATGTCACCCATCTCTGTTTTCTGAACATAGTGTCATGAACTAGGCTTTGTTGATTCCGGTTCACCTAGCTCCAGCAGATCATGGAAGTCTATGGAAATGGAAATCCAGTCTTTGCTTGAGAAGCTAGTTGACATAAATGATTCAATGAGCAGATGTGCTGCGTCTGCTGTCCCCACGACATCAGTTACTCAAAAACTGGCAAGACACAGAGACATACTTCATGAGCTTACCCAGGTATTTTTTATTGCATGGATATTCTGCTTCAGTGCGCTTTCCACTTGTGTCTCAGGCCTGGAAACTGCAATTAGCTTTTGTTGATTGACCACAGGCACCAAAGCATGGAAGTTTGTTTCATAAATCAACAATCTTAACTGAATTTAAACTGTGTTTGCTTGGAGTATTGTGCTTTTTATGAAATTTCATCTCTGGTCCACAACCACAAGACAACAAGTGACTTCTTCTGAGTTTTTAATGCGGCTTGTCTGTAGATATTGTTGTCATACAGTAATGCACTGGTCTTTTGAAATGTTGCTTTATATGTTTTTAGGAATTCCGGCGTATAAAGGGAAATATAAATTCGATGAGGGAAAGTGCTGAGCTTCTCAGTTCAGTGAGAGATGATATCAGCGAGTACAAGGTAGAGCAACAATTGCTGATATAAAATTGTTAAGTTCTGATGTTTTTCATTTTTAGTAGATTTCTTATTTCTACGTTCTTGCAGGCGTCTGGAAGTATGTCTCCAAAAGTGCAACTATTGCGAGAGAGAGCTGCGATACATGGAAGCATATCTCATGTAAGCCTTCAAAGCTTGTACTTTTGAGGATGAGTGCAATACATTGTGCCTTTTTTTAATTGGAGTTTAATGTGAACCTCGCAAGACCGGAATCCACCTGGCGCAAGCCTGACTGGACCCGAAAGTTCAACATGAAGTAGATCCCAACTAGAAGTGATTTGATCCGTAATCACTCAAACCTGAAGTGACATGAAAACACTTGAAAAAATTGTAATAGTCATAGTACTGAATCGTGGTTTCGCATTCGCAGTACTGGCTGTCGCGGGCTATTCTGCCAAATTCGGCCAGTTTTGCATTAAGTGTCCATAGTCTCCATACAAAATTGTAATAGTCATAGTACTAAATTGTGGTTTCGCATTCGCTGACAAAGAAAAGGTTATGATGGACTAGTGTATGGATTGGAGACTATGGACACTTAATATGGGACAAATTGGAGGGTCTTTGTCAGTTTTTCTTCGCTTTCCTCTGCCTTTTCTTTTGCCTTATGCCTCATGTATTCCAACTTTATCTCAGCATTTCATGGCAACTGTATCCTATTTACCATCAGTCAGTTTAGCGCAAGTGCAAATATCTTAAGCACTTGATAAATCACATTAAGTGTTTTTTCGTTTATTTGTATGGAAATCATTTGATGTCACACCTGTGTTTTTGCTTGATGCTCTGCAGATAGATGAGGTAATTAGTCAGGCACAGGCAACTAGGTCAGTATTGGGTTCTCAGAGAGCATTTTTCGGGGATGTAGGCGGAAAAGTGAAGCGTTTAAGTGAGAAATTCCCAGTCATTCGAGGCCTACTTGGTATGATAAAAAAATTGCTTATTAATTTTCGTTTTCTTGACTTGCTTAGACTACTCGTAACCATAAAAGTTTTTATGATGTCAAATTGCTACTCATTCATCACCATGACCATAAATTTTTCATGTGTTTACAGGTTCAATTAGAAGGAAGCGGTCTAGAGACACGCTCATTCTAGCAGCAGTCATCGCGGGTTGTACCTTGTTCCTTATCATCTATTGGCTTTCAAAATGATGAAACTGAAAACCTGAAAACCACAATTAATGTACTCTTTAGATCAATTTTTGCATCTGTGATTAACTAAAGATTATACGGAGTATGTGCCAATGAATTCTTTGAACTACTCTTCTGTAATTACTGATTGCAAACAGGCTTACCGATCTTTTAGTATGACTCCCATATCGAGCCTTCGACGAGTGTTAGCAGTATTTGAACTTTGAAGGATCCAGAAATTAACCCCTGGCTTTAGTTATTTCTGACATTTCTTGTACGAGATACCTATGAGTCGTGCATGGAAGGTTTTTATTGTAATTTTGTACGTAAAGTTAGAGGTGACAATCACGTCAGTCGGGTCTGGGTCTGGTCAGATCGGGTTGTGTCATATCGGGTCGTGACTACATTCGGGACGGGTTCGGGTTGTTATGGGCCGGGTTAGTCGGGTCCATTAATAGCTTGGGTTCGGGTCGTTGTCGAGTCGGGTTTAGGTCGGGTCATTGTTGGGTTGAGTTATTAACAGGTTTGTTATTGAGTTGGGTCAAAATCGGGTCGGTCGAGTCATTTTGTGTTTCTGATAGGTTTTGCATGATTTGGCTCCTTAATTCATTATCGAGTTGATTTTCTAATTATTTAACTAGTTGGAGTGTTGATACGCGTATCAAGGAGGTGGCGTATATTTGATGACTTGGCAACTTTGAATAAGATATTAAAAGATGACATAACAGTTTTACAATGTACTAAAGATGTTAAAACGCGATTTTGGCTCATTAAACACATTATAACGTGTTCTTTAATTGACGGCGTTGCAATCGATTTAGGCGAGAAGTAATGAAATGTGGTCTTTAGTATTGAAGATTGTTAATAAGTCGTCTTGGAAGGTTGTGTAGAGCATACTGAGTCGAACTCGAAGTAGTTTGAATGTGACGTTTAATAATATCGAAAGAGTTCTTTGCATGAACCTTGTAGTTCAAAGTTAGAGACTTCAACGTGAGATTATGTAATTGATAATGTATGACCAAGAACAAATTCTTTTGTCGACTATTTGTTTGTTTTTGTAAATAAACGTATTCCAAACACATTAAAACAGTAGTTTAAAAATATAAAATTCAAATTTTGAGTAATAAAACATAATGTTTTCACATTTAATTATACATATAAGACGTATTTGAGTTTAAAAACCCGAAATTTGAATTTTCAGAGTTGGCACCAAGGTAAAGAATTGAATTTCAAGCATGGTGCCAAGTCGAAAATTGAAAATTCGTCTTGACTCCAAGTCTAATTTTTAAATATTTCAAATATTGATTTTGGCACCAAGTTTGAAATTCAACTTTAATGCTAGTTTTTGTTTAGGGTTAATTAATGAAAATATTCCAAACTATTGGGGTGCTTCTCAAAATACTCCAAACTATAATTTAACTACCAATATACCCAACTTTCACATCTATTCGCTTTTATTAGAATTGGTTCTTTATTAACTTGTAGTAGCAGGTAAAAAGATCTCTCCTTCGTCATTATATATGATCTTCATCTTCTTCCTCTTCAATATACTTAAAAACCCAGTATACCCCACTTTTAAATACCATAAATTACCAAATATCAATCAAAAACACACAAAAGCCCTAATTATCCTAATTAAACAAACACAAAATACAAATCGCAAAAACTGCCTTAAAAACAAATTAAGAAGAGTTATCAGTGCGTTCATATGAATTAAACTGCTCTCAATCCTTATTTCCAATACTCACCATTGTTCTTCTCATTCTCACACTCGTTAAAACATTAAAGTCTTGACAAATTAACCTTTAAAACAGTACAAACCTAGAATATCAATCTTCTGTTTCCCATTAATTACCAAATCTGATACAACTAAGACTAAAATTTATTGGGTAACTTCGTGGTTGATTTTGCCGCACTTTCTGCTGATTCATATAAATGGAAGAATATGAAGGAGAGTGAGAATGAGAAGAAGAAGGAGATTTCCGCTAACTCCGCTGCTTCTTTAATTTGGCGATTGATAATATTGTTGCAGATGTTCTTGCTGAGATTATTACTGATGATGAGGATGGAGAGAAAAGAAGGCGACCATGATCGAATGAACCCATAAATCAAAAGAAAACAAAATCAACAAATAACAAGAACAAGAACCTAAATTGAGACTTCAATCAAAGATTAAGGGTAAAAACAATCTGAATTAGACAAAATATCAAATTCCCACCTCAAATTAATCAAAAATACAAAAAGCCCAGAAATCAATTTTTTAAAAAACTAACGGAATTTAGGGTTAGGACTAGGATTTGGTGAAGTTGTGTATGAGAAGCAATGGACGATTGTGAGTGAGGTTTGCAGAAAGATAGAAGATAATAGGCGTGATTTTAGGGTTGATGATTTGGAATATGGGACATGTGTGGAGGTAGACGATGAGGAGTGAAAGAAGGTTGAGGTAGACTATGGTCATGTGAATGGAGATTGTAATACCCCGTATTTTATATAATAAATTAAACGGATATCATTATATATTAATTATTATCAATTTTATTTTGCCATTAAGCCGGGTAAATTATTGAGTCGATAATTTCATTAAGTTATTTTATCTAACTCGCGTCGTGTTGAGCTAAGTTAATTGAGTCGGTTTTATATAGAATTCGAATTGTGAGCTGACCCATTGAGCTAGCCCATTATCTGTTCAGCCCAATTAAACCCTAAGCCCATTAACCCTAATTATAACCTAACCCTAACCCTAAATACCCTACCCAACCCGCCTCCCTCCTTCCTTTCTCCCTCAGCCGCCTACCTCACTTCATCAACATCAATCATCAAATCTCGCACTTTGAGAGAGAGAGAGAGAGGTCGTGGGTGTTGACGGTGCTGCAAGGAATAGCTAGGGGTGTTGGTCGACGTTCATAGGTGGCCCTGGTGGCGGTAGCGGCGGCAGAAATGGTAAGAGTTCAACCCCTTCTCTGTTTTTCATTGTTTATGTCGGGGTTTTGGGGTTGTGTCGTGTCTGATAGGGGAGTTTATGGGGGTTGTTGACAGGGTATAGGAGTAGAGTGGTAGGGGACGAGTGAAATGGTGGTGGTTATGGTGGCTCTAGGTGGAAATGGTGGCTGTGAAGGGCGACATCGACAAGGGTGGACAAACGGGTGTTAACACGGGTTTTCAGGTGGGTTTTAGATGGTTAGGTTTGGGGTGGTGCCAACGTCGACTAGGGGGAGGTCGACAAGGTGGCGCCACCGTGTCCGGGTACGTGGTCCGACGGCGAGCAAGGGCGTGGTGGTTTGGCGGAGTGCTAAGTGACGATTGCGGTGGTGGTGAGTCACGTAAATGGGGCGTTTGGGTGAGGCACGGTGGGAACCAGGCCCGTTGACGGCCTGGGTTTGACTCGCCGGCGGCAGTCGACCCCAGTGGGGGTGGCCGTTGGTGGCTGGGGTAGAGTGGGGGTTTGGTCAGGTGGTTGTCGCGGTGGTGAGGTGGCGTGTGGTGGTTTGTGTGCGGGTGTGAAGGGGACGTGTTGATATCGAGTTGTTTTGTTTTTTTTAAGCGGGTTTTTCATAGTTTAATCGTTATAATTCGTATTTGGTCGTACTCTTAATTAATTAATATAATTCCCGTGTCATTAAATAATTTATTTAATTAATTCCCGAGTGTAGTAAAATAATTAGAGACATATTTTGAGTCGGGTGTCGAGTTATTCAAATGATTGATTCGGGTTTTTATTAAATCACATAATTCGTTAATCCTTTAATTACCATTTTGGGTTTTAGTTCCGGGTTGTTAAAATAAAATAATAATTAATCATAATTAATTATCTTGAGTCGGGTTTAAAGGAAAGTTACTATATCGGGAAAGTTTCCATTTTAGGAAGTCCTATCATTAATAATCCTCTATGTTGGGAACGGGAATAGTTAAGTAATTGTTATCATTATTTATCTTTCAGAGAACGATTTTGTGATGGAATATTATTGGACATCTGTCCATTGGACTCGCTTAATCGCTTAATTGGATTTCTTTGGCACTTGAGGTAGGGAAATACACTTGTCCTATTATCGTCGTTGTTGAATTGTGTTGACTTGATTCCTGATTGTTGATTTACGTTGCCATTTATATTCGGAAATGTGATTGACTGATTTGACCGTATTGAGTATGATATCACAACATCGGGTAGCTGGCATGACTTTATGATTTATCAGTCAGTGATTTATATACATATTGCATTGCATTAATTACTGTTGAGCATTTCATATGCATTGGAGTTGGAGGAGGATGTGGTGGTGACGATGTTGAGACACGATGTGATGTTGTGATAAGGCCCAGGCGGGTTCTGCAGGACTTGCCCTGGTGTCCTCACCGCTGGTGGTCGGAGATCGGCTTCGGTCGATATATATAGTCTGGGGATCGGTATGGTCAAGGCGTTCGGGGTATGAGATGTGTGTGATGAGTTGAGATGGAGATGGAGGTGGCGGAGTATCATGCATATCATATTTTATTGTTTATTGTTTTCCCTACTCAACCTCGTGGTTGACCCTGTGTATTCGTGAACACCTGTGATGAACCGTTTTATGGGGAGCAGACTTGACAGGTTTAAGAGATAGGACGGGAGCTTGATGGGCGTGAGACACTGGATCAGACGACCTAGTAGCTAGACCATCATCTAGAAGACTTCACTTTTATTTACGTCAGTTTTTGTATTTAATTTAAAAGGAGAATTTGTAATAATTAAGTTAAAATATTATATAAATTGCCTTGGAGTTTAATTTGTTATTCACTACCTCGGGAAACCGAGATGGTAACACCGTCATTTATCTGAGGAGTCCTAGTTCAGGCCCTTAAATAAGTGGGGGTGTTACAGAGATGATAAAGAGGATGAATTGGAAAAGATTACTGGGATTTTGGTGTTCTGGAGAATGAGGAGGAGATTAATGGTGGATTCATAAATAAAGTAAATAAGGTGGAGAAACAGAAGGGATAAAATAGGAAGTAACCGGCTTAGTAGGTAGTCCTTCCAGCTATTTTAGTAAAAGCAAATAGATGTGAAAGTTGGGTATATTGGTAGTTAAAATAAGAGTTTTTTGTCAGAAACTATCTTTTATTTAGGGTCATTTGTGAACAACCACCTTTCATTTTATTTTTGGCGTTCAACTACTTTTCATTTCTTCATTTTGCGAAAGACTACCACAAATCCACTCCCGGCGAAAAAAAGACAATTTTCCGGCGTTGACTTGCTCTTTTCTCCCTTTTTCACACATATAACCCATATTTCTCCCTTTGTTCACCCAACAAAATCCAAAACAGCTCCTCTCCATGCCCAACACCTTATCAAAAGTTTGTTCAAAGCAATACCAACGCATCAACCATCTCAATCTCCATCTCTATCTCCGTCGTCACCTTTACTACCACTTTCACCTTCACCCTTACATTTCAACAATCTTATAGACTACTCATGATTCATCAACCTACTGAATCTATTGTCCATCTAAGTCATATTAAAGTACCTTCCTTCTCTTTTCATGATAAGATGGTGGGTATACGAAAAGTAAGAGATAGTAGCACACAAGTGGTCCTGAGAGTGAATCCATGATTATCTTCGAATAGTTAACACTAGGAGTTAATTTTGCCAACAAGGTCATAATAGATCATTATTGTTGCAGAATTATTTACCATGTTAAGATTAATATCAATGATGATTTTGTTTCGGTGATTAGGACTTTGATTCAGGTAAGACTTAAGAGATAGACAAAATGAGGTGGGTTTAATCAATCTTTATCATCGATTATTAGGGTCATGAAGTAAAGAGTTAGATTCAACATGAAATAGTAAGTCAATGCCGGAAAGTTGACTTTTTTTCGCCGGAAGTGGATTTTTGGTAGTCTTTCACAAAATGAAGAAATGAAAGGCAGTTGAAAGTCAAAGATAAAATGAAAGGTAGTTGTTCACAAATGACCCTAAATAAAAGGTAGTTGCTGACAAAAAACCCTTAAAATAAAGTCTGTAGTAATTTGAGAAACACCCCAATAGTTTGGAGTATTCTCATTAATTAACCTTTTTGTTTACTACTCCCTCCAATTCACCATATTCTTCCCTATTTTCTTATTCGGTTATTCAGTTTCCTTCTCTAATTCCTTATTTGGACATAAATTATCTTTAAATGGACATATATACCCCCATTCATGCCTTCTCTTTCTTTCGTTCCTGCCAACCCTCCACCATTTTTCAATCCACCATTTTCTTCTTTCAACCCAACACCCTCCTTCATCACCTTCATCATCTTCATCTCTCACTACACTTCAGTGAGCCCCGCTAACCTAAAATCTCCATTTTATAGGGTTTCAAATTTCATCAATCAATTTTTCCCCAACTTCGATTCGTCGGCACCAAATAATCATTCACAATAGTGCATTTTGTAGCTCAATTTTGTTTGATTTGATTGTAATTTAACAAATTTATGTCGAAATTTCTTGAGATCTATAATTTGTGTGTTTTATGATCTTGATTTCAATCGTGTTTGATCACCGGTAACCGACTCGGTTTCGCCTTTTTTGCCACCGAAGCTTTGTCTCACCGTCGGGTTGATGGTGGTTTGGGCTTAGTTCTGTGCGGGACGGGTCTTGGTTGTGGTTGGGAATATGTTTCGGCGGGTTGATGGTTATTCGGGTTTTGGGGGTGGGGTTATTGTAATACCCGCCCTTTTAGAGACCCGTTGACCGGCTTTGACCGAACTTGGGAGCAGTAATAGTCCTTAGAAGTGCGTACCAAAGTTATCCTGTGTTTTGAGTTATGGGTGGTACTCGATAGAGTAGAGGCTACTTGATCGAGTAGCTTGGATACTCGGTCGAGTAGGGGCCACTCGATGCAGTAGATGGGTCACTCGATCGAGTAGCGTCTTTTCAGCGAGGGTTTATAATCGTGTTTTGTTAAAACCGCAAATCATTTCCGCCTCACTTCTTCAGATCTTTAGGTCGCCTCCTTCCCTTCCCTTCACCATATACCTTCCATGGGAGCCTGTGAAGGTCCTTGTGCCTTAGGAGTGCATAGCTTGAGTCGGGTAGCGGTCCTTTGCCAGGTTTCCTCATGTAGGTATGTCGTCATCATCATCCGTGTCTTTGTCTTTGCAGTTAGGGTTAGCTTGGTAGTGATAGATGTTTGTATTGTGTATATAGGTGTTGCTTGATTGCTGGGTATTACGTGTATGGGCATGGAATCGTTGCAGCCGCTTAAAGGTAGGTTCGCCTACTCAGTTTCTGTGGATGGTCTAGTGTGTCGGTTGTTGTGTCGTGGTTGTTGTGTTTATGTGGCAGAGTATATGTGGTAATCGGTTGGAGTATACAGTTTGTTGGTTGTTGTTGTTTCTCAGCTGTCTGTGATTGGTTGTCTCTGGTTCTCGAGGTGCGTCCTCGGCTGAGTGGAGTTACTTGCAGGAGTGGCTTCACGCCCTAGTTTCGCCCTCCGTGGAACCCGCCACGGGAGGGGATGTGCACATTAATGGGACAAAGTTATCGCTCGGTATGATGAGCGGGGCTTAGGTGGGAACGGCTGCGGTCCCCCACTCGGCGGGGGTCCAAAGGACGATCGGTGACGGAGATTTATTGGTGTGGGTATGAGTGTGTGTGGCTGGTTGTGTTTTGTTTTGTGTTAACGGTTGTTGTCGGTTAATGTCGTGTCTTGTCTCAGTTACTGACCTTGTGTGGTTGTCTTGTTTGTTTATGTGTCTGCCGTGATCCCTTATGGTGAGCAGTCAATCTTAGCAGGTGTTGATGTGGTTGATGGCTGGAGTCCTGGCAGGGGTGAGTCGTCACGAGTTCCGATAGAGATAGTTTGTAGCGGACGAGTTGTATCTTTATTTTGTTGGTTGGTTGTAACGCTTGTAATATAATTATAAATGTTCTGTTATTGACCTTTGATGATTACTTTCCTCGGGCAACCGAGATGGTAATGCCCTTATATGCTAAGGAAGGTCTGGTTAATGCTCCTCGGTATATGGGGGTGTTACAATTATATGGGGGCGGTTGGGTAATTTTGTTGGTTTTTTTAATTCACTCCATCAAACACAAAGGGAAGAAAATAGGGGATTGGAGGGAGTATTTTTTTATTGTGATTTCAAGAATAACGATTTATTTACTTAAAAATTAGATATTTTCGGAAAAAAAATTTAAAAAGTCTCGTAGTATTAAAATTATTCTTATTTTTAAAGTAATTACAAAAAATCGGGAAAAATAAAAAAAAAATATTAAAGTGGTGAAAAAGAGGAACAAGAGGTTGAAAAATGATGGATTTTTTTTATTTTAAAATTACTTTTTTTTTTCTTGTCAATGATTTAATTGTTATTTTATTTCAAGTTATCTTTTAGGTCGGATCAACTTTCGGGTTATCATTTGGGTTGGGTCACCAGTCGGGTCGGGTTAGTACATGAATCGGGTTGACTCGGTCACGAGTCATCTCGGGTCGGGCTGGTCCGGTTTCGGGTCACCGATAATCAGGTTACGTCGGGTTACGGATCCTCACTGGGTCGGGTCGGATCAGTTTCGGGTCGCAATATTTTTGGGTCCTATCAGGTCGGGTTTACTCGAGCTCGGGTCGGGTCAAACTTACTAGCTCTACGTGATGTCAACCAATATCCTCATTTATACGGAGTACCTCATTTACCCCTCAAGATTAAATTTAGTTAAGATGATCAAAATCATAAGACCTCTTTTTATTATATAAATCGGTTTCACATTTAAATATCTCTCGAAATAAATGAGTAAATATAATAAATGTATATGTAATACTACGGTTTTATGAGCCTCTGGGTACTCTATCGAGTGAGCCTTACTCTGTCGAGTAAGGGTGTTTTGGTTTTTAAAACAGTGTTCTGTCTGTAGGGTACTCGATCGAGTAGCCTTGGTACTCGATCGAGTACGTTAGTTACTTGATCGAGTGGCTCGGTTTACGGGTAATGTTTTGTCGGGTTTTGTTAATAATGCGAATAGGTATATATAACTTTCCGTCATCATCACTAAACACTTTTATTTAACCTAATTACTTCAAAAGAGATTTCAAACTACGTTCTTTGCATCTTTCGTATTATTGACAAATCCCGGAGCTTGAAAGGTCGGAATTCATCATCCTTTACATTCTAGTGATCCTTGCGTCGAGGGTAAGATCTACGTACCGATTTTATAGTATTTTATTAAGTTTGTTTAAACCCTAATTTGGGGGTTTGGGGGTTTTGTTAGTTTTTATGATTGTTAGTAATTATGTGATCATATGTTAGGAGGAGGATTCGTAGAGGAGGCTTTTTGATAACAGCTGTTGAGATCGTCTGATTGTATTGCATTCCAGGTAGGGTTTCCCTACTCAGTATTAGTCACATGATGTGTTGGTTGTGCTTTGTGATTGTTGAGTTTTATCGTACGAGTATTGTGACAGTTGTTGGGTTTGATTGCTGATTGGTAGTTGTGATTGATTGTATCTATTTGTGTTCTTCGGGGTGCGTCCCTGGCTGAGTGGAGTCACTTGCATAGTGGCTTCACGCCCATGATTCGCCTTCTGTGGAACCCGCCACAGAAGGGATGTGCACATTAATGGATTTGGGTTTATCGCTCGACGGAGATGAGCGGGGCTTAGGTGGGAACGGCTGCGGTCCCCCACTGGCGGCGAGGAGTAGCCTGTTGCGATGGGTACTCTGGCAGGGCTACACACTTTAGTGTGTAGTCAGTATTGTGGAGTTGGGTGATGGAGTTTGAAGTATATCTATGACGATTGAGCTGTGTTGTGTGTTGTTTTGTTGAGTTATATAAATTGTGTGATTAGTACTGACCCCGTTTAATTGTTTTAAAAAATGTGGTGATCCATTTGGGGATGGTGAGCAGTTGTTGAGCAGGTATGAGTCGAGATACATGGGATAGCTGGGATGTGTCGCCACCAGATGATAGAGTCTTCCGCTGTAGTTTTGATAGTTTTTAGACAGTTGTTTTGAGATCATGTAAACCGTATTTTGGCAGTTGGTTTTGGATTTTATTTACTCACTTAAACTTTATACTGTTTAAACGTTGTTTCTTTATTGTCTTTTGATTATCATTGTCTCGGGAAACCGAGATGGTGACAGCTTTATACCTGAGTGGTCCTGGTAAGGCTCTTGGAGTATGGGGGTGTCACCAAGTGGTATCAGAGCGACGATCCCGAAACTCAGAATCGATGAATCTAATGAATATAGGGAGTCAATTAAAATGAACCCGGGGTAAATGTTGTAGGAGCAAATGCAAAGACTTGGGAGACGTCCTAAAGTCGCGAACTCGTATATGTCAAGGTCATATGTGTTGTCTTTTAGTGTGTATGAGTACGTAACGATATATGTTGAGAATCATTGAATGTTGGAAGTGGGGAATTGAAATTGTGGTTGAAAAGTCGGTGAAGTATGTTTATATGTTGATTTGAATAAAGAAGCATGATGGTTGTTTATAATGTGGCACTTGATAACATGAAGTAGATTATTTTGTTGATTGTATGAGGAATTGCGTAGATTTGGCTGCATAGTTGTAATTATAATGTTCAGATAATAAGGAATGCATAGTACGTTGGGTATGTAAGATAACATGCGGGTAGTATTCACGAGTCTGAATGACTCGATCGAGTGGGGGGCACTCGATCGAGTGGGTGAGGTGCTCGATCGAGTGGCTCTGACTCGATCGAGTGGGTATTTGACGTTTTTATGATCAGAATCGTGTTTTTGGGTACTCGATCGAGTACATAGGGGCACTTGATCGAGTAGGGGACACTCGATTGAGTGGCTTGTCAGCTCGATCGAGTAGGTTAGAGATCAGAAGGTCTGTTTCGGGTCTGGAGTCAGGGTACTCGATCGAGTAGCCTCAGCTCGATCGAGTGGGTTCTGGGCAGGCTGTTTTCGTGTTTTGAGTTATAGTATGTATGTTTATATCTACCTTTTCTTATATAGTTTCAAGATGCCGCCAAAGAAAACCGCTTTGTATGCGAGAGCTAAGAGCATGAACGTTGACGATATAGTTAAGATGTTGGAGCATCAAGATGCTCTTACGGAGGCCCTTAAGAGAGCGGGGAAAGATAAGGAGGTTGATCACTCTAAGATCAGTCTTTATATAGCGAGGTTTAACCCAAAAGAGTATAAGGGGACCGGGGAGCCAATTCTTCTTGACAATTGGCATCGTGAGATGGAGAACATTCTGGATCTGGTACATTGTCTTGATGAGATGAAAGTAGAACAAGCTGCGTTCTACTTGAGGGAAGCGGCTGGTGAGTGGTGGGATAAGGTGAAGGTGGGTGCTAGGGAGATGTATGCAAAGTAGGGTCTGCCTGCTATACCTTGGGAAGAGTTCCAGAGGGATATGAGGAGAGAGTTTGTACCTGAGCATGTGAGGAGTAAGTTAAGGGAGGAGTTTGATGGGTTCAGGATGACATCGTATTACCGGCAGTTCAATGAGAAGTCTAGGTATGCTTAGGACATGGGGTTGAGTGATGAGAACCTAGCACTGAGGTTTGAGAAGGGGTTGACCCCCAGGATTATGGAAAAGTTACCCGTGGGAATCCTTACTGATGTTAAGGAAGCTTATGAGAGAGCTGGGAGAGCTGAGAGGTCGGTGGACATGGCCAGGGAGAGAGGAGGTGAGAAAAGAAAGGCTGAGAGTGAGGGTGGTGGCCAATCTAATTACAAGAAAGGCAACCACAATCAGGCTAGAGCGTTTTCTTCTGGCTCGGGGTTCAGTGCTGGGGCTTCCTTTGGGCGTGGCCGTGGGAGCGGTAGTGGTAGTTGGGGGATGACCTGCTTTGGCTGTGGCGGTGTAGGCCACAAGAGACATGAGTGTACAAGTGTACCGGGAGCTTTTCAGAGATTGGCTAAAAGGAGCTATTCTCAGGGTCCGGCACAGAGTTATGCGAGCAACAGACCAGCTGGGTCATGGAACAACCGGGGAGGTCAGAGCTACCAGGGTGGAGGTAACCACAATGGCGGTAATTCTTATCAGAAACCAGTTACGAACAACAACAACAATCAGGGGTCGGGTGCTAAGCCGACTACTTCAGCCAAGATCTTGTCCAGGAGAGGTGGACGAAGACCGATGGAAAGTCAGTATATGATGGAAAAGAAAGCAAATGAGGACGACCCGGCGCACATGTTATCACTGGTACCTTTCTTGTTAACGGTATTCATACCTTTGTTTTGTTTGATTCGGGGGCGTCTCAATCGTTTGTATCTTCGAGTCATGTTAAACGGTTGGGTCTGAGAGTAAACAAGTCTGTAAGTGAGCAAGTTTTTATACCTTCGGGAGAGTCTGTAACTTGTGGGAGGTTGTATAGGGATGTATCTATGATAGTTGGGCAAGTGGATCTACCTGTAGACTTGCTAGAGTTTCCTTTAGACGGTTTTGAGATGATAGTCGGGATGGATTGGTTAGGAAAGTACAAAGCTAAGATAGAATGTCATCAAAAGAAAGTGTCTTTGAGAGGTCCTAAGGGTGTTAGTGTGTCTTATCGTGGGTTTGTGGTCAAACCCAAAGTTAAGTTGATTGCAACTGTGACCTTGAAGTCCTATCTGAGGAAGGGGTGTCCGTTGATCTTGTGTCATGTGAGATATGACCGGATAGAGAGTCCGACAGTTCACCAGATACCAGCGATGGGTGAGTTTTCAAATGTCTTTCCAGAGGAGATTCCGGGGTTGCCACCGAAGAGGGAGATAGATTTCACGGTTGAGTTGAAACCGGGGACGGGGCCAATCTCTAAGGCACCGTACCGGATGGGTCCTAAGGAGTTGGAGGAGCTCAGGAAACAGCTAGATGATCTGATAGAGAAGGGATACATTAGACCTAGTGTATCACCGTGGGGAGCACCAGTTCTTTTTGTGAAAAAGAAAGATGGGAGTTTGAGGTTGTGCATAGATTACAGGGAGCTAAATCGAGTGAAGGTGAAGAACAAGTATCCTTTGCCAAGGATAGATGACCTGTTTGATCAGTTGAGTGGTGCGTTAGTCTTTTCCAAGATTGATTTGAGGTCGGGGTACCATCAGGTGAAGATTAGGGAGGTGGACATACCAAAGACAACTTTCACATCGAGGTAGGGCCATTATGAGTATGTGGTGATGCCTTTTGGGTTATCTAATGCACCTACCGGCTGTGTTTATGGATTTGATGAACGAGTTTTCGATCGGTTTGGACAAGTTTGTGGTGGTTTTTATCGATGACATCTTAGTCTATTCCAAGACTAAGGAGGAACATGAGGAGAATCTGAGGATTGTGTTGCAGACCTTGAGGGAGCACGAGTTATATGCTAAGTTGTCCAAGTGTGAGTTTTGGTTAGAGAGAGTTACTTTTCTGGGGCATGTGATCTCTAAGGATGGGGTAGCTGTGGATCCGACAAAGATTGAGGCAGTGACCAAGTGGGAAGCACCAAAGAATGTTGCTGAGATCGGGAGTTTCTTGGGTTTAGCTGGATATTACAGACGGTTCGTGAAGGATTTATCCAAGATTGCTAGACCTATGACAGCGTTGATGAGGAAAGAGAATAGGTTTCGTTGGGATGAGAGTTGTGAGACGGCGTTCCAAACATTAAAGGAGCGTTTGACCACAACTTCTATCTTAGCATTGCCTGAAGGGAGTGAGAACTTTGAGGTTTATACAGATGCCTCAAAGAATGGGTTGAGATGTGTGTTGATGCAGAATGGTAAAGTGATTGCCTATGCTTCTAGGCAATTGAGGCCTTATGAGGAGAATTATCCTACACACGATCTAGAGTTGGGTGCAGTGGTGTTTGCTCTCAAGATTTGGAGACATTACCTTTATGGGGCGACCTTTAAGGTATTTTCTGATCACAAGAGTCTCAAGTACATCTTCACTCAAAAGGAGTTGAACATGAGACAGAGGAGGTGGATGGAGTTGATTGGCGATTATGACATGGATATTATCTACCATGAAGGGAAAGCCAATGTTGTTGCTGATGCCTTGAGCAGGAAGAGTGCACATTCTTTGTGTATAGCTTTATCTTTGATGAGGTTGAGAGACGAGGTAGGGAAGTTTGGGATACATATGATGCAGAGAGGGGATGCCATGGGAGATTTGACAGTGCAGCCTGATCTTTATGATGATATTCGAGGTAAACATGCTTTAGACCCTAAGATGGTGGAGTAGAGAGCTGGAGTAGAGAAAGGGACAGTGTCTAGATTCTCTATTCATTCAGATGGTAGTTTGAGGTTTGATGGGAGGTGGTGTGTCCCTAATGATGAGGAGCTGAAAAAGACAATCATGACAGAGGCACATTGTACACCATATTCAGTGCATCCAGGAGGTGACAAGCTATACAAGTATTTAAAAAACACGTTCTGGTGGCCTGGGATGAAGAAAGAGACAACTGAGTTTGTGGCCCGTTGTTTGACATGCCAAAGAGTTAAAGGGGAACAACGACGACCACAAGGTAAGATTCAGTCTTTAGAGGTACCTGAGTGGAAGTGGGAATTCATATCTATGGATTTTATCGTGGGTTTGCCAAAGAGTCAACAAGGTAACAACATGATATGAGTAATAGTGGATCGACTGACCAAGTCAGCTCATTTTGTGCCAATGAAAGATACGTGGACCAAGGCACAATTAGCTTTAGCTTATCGGAAACATGTGTTGAGATTGCATGGAGTGCCTAAGGACATAGTATCTGACAGAGATGCGAGATTTATCTCAAGGTTTTGGAAAGGGTTGCAGGAATCTTTGGGCACGACATTGAATGTAATACTACGGTTTTATGAGTCTCTGGGTACTCTATCGAGTGGGGCTTACTCTGTCGAGTAAGCATGTTTTGGTATACGAAACAGTGTTCTGTCTGTAGGGTACTCGATCGAGTAGCCTTGGCACTCGATCGAGTAAGCGGCACTCGATCGAGTATGTTACTTACTCGATCGAGTAAGTTGGTTATCGGGTAATATTTTGACGGGTTTTGTTAATAATGCGAATTAGTATATATAATACGCCGTTATCTTTCATAAACACTTTTATAAACCTTATACACTCAAAAAGATATTGCAAACTACGTTGTTCTCCCCATTCGCATTATTGGCAAATCCCGGAGCTAGAAAGGTCGGATTTCGTTGTTCTTTTCATCATAGTGATCCTTGCGTCAAGGGTAAGATCCACGTACCATTTTTATAGCATTTGGTTGACTTTGTTTAAACCCTAATTTTGGGAATTGGGGGGTTTTTATGATTTGTTGTGTTAGTAGTGATTGTATGATTATGTGAATAGGAGGAGGATTCGTAGAAGAAAGATTTTGAGACAGCTGCTAGATCGTCTGCTGTTTGTGTCGCATTTCAGGTAGGGTTTCCCTACTCTGTATTAATT
The DNA here is from genome assembly GCF_048544455.1 of Silene latifolia. Taxonomy (NCBI): domain Eukaryota; kingdom Viridiplantae; phylum Streptophyta; class Magnoliopsida; order Caryophyllales; family Caryophyllaceae; genus Silene; species Silene latifolia. The sequence goes on along the minus strand of NC_133533.1, from coordinate 25,706,117 downwards.
ACATGATGTGTGTGGTGATTATGCTGTAGATAGTAATTGTTGATTGTTTCAGACGGTTGTGATATTGTATTATTGATTGTTTCAGACGGTTGTGATATTGTGTTGTTGAATATTTCAGACGGTTGTTGATTTTGGTGTTATGATTATTGTTTATCTGTCCGTGTTCTTCGGGGTGCGTCCCTGGCTGATTGGAGTCACTTGCGGGAGTGGCTTCACGCCCTTGATTCCTCTTCTGTGGAACCCGCCACAGAAGGGATGTGCACATTAATGAACATGGGTTTATCGCTCGATGGAGATGAGCGGGGCTTAGGTGGGAACGGCTGCGGTCCCCCACTGGCGGCGAGGAGTAACCTGTTGCGATGGGTACTCTGCGCGGGGCTACACACTTTAGTGTGTAGTCGGTTGTGTGGAGATTGGAGATGGTGACTGGGTTGTGTTGAGTGCTTTTTGAACTTTTTGTGTACTTGTTTCATTGTGGCATTGTTTTTGTGTAATTAGTACTGACCCCGTTTAAATGTTTTAAAAACTGTGGTGATCCATTCGGGAGTGCTGAGCAGTTATTGAGCAGGTATTATTGATGCGCATGGGATAGCTGGGATGAGTCATTACGTGGCAGTTAGAAGTCTTCCGCTGTGTCAGTCAATGCCTAGTAGCTTTGATAGTTTTATCAGTGGATCGTTTGAGTACTTTGTATTTCATTTAACAGTTTTGTTTGAGACATGTAATCAATTAAATTATATTTACTTTTAAATTACGTTTCTTTATTGCCTTATGATTATCATTGCCTCGGGTAACCGAGATGGTAGCACTTTCATGCCTTAAGTGGCCCTGGTAAGGCACTTGGAGTATGGGGGTGTTACAAAGTGGTATCAGAGCGACGATCCCGAAACCTGTAACCAATAAACCTCATGAACATAGGGAGTCAAACTAAAATGAACCCGGGTAGGAGTTGTAGGAGCTAATGCAAAGACTTGGGAGACGTCCTAAAGTCGCGAACTCGCCCTACAATTTTGAACCGGTTACGTGGGGTATGTGTCGGGATCGTTATGTGCTTATTGTGTGCTTTGTGTATCTATATAGTAGTATGTTGTGTGAATTGATGGATGCATGCATGTGGAGGATTGGAGATCCGAGTTGAAAGATGATGATGACGTGAATTGTATGTTGGTTGATTATAAAGCATGAAAGTAAATGATTGATATATATATATATATATATATATATATATATAGAGAAGGGTTCTTATAAGGCCTTGATACCATATAAGGCCCTAAGTCCTTATAAGAACCCTTGGATGGAAGGGATGGAGGGATGAGATTGTATCTAAATGAAAGGCTACAATTTCATCTCAGCTAATTATCTTCCTTAATCACTCAAACTCCCTTAAACACACAGCCTATCCTAACCTCCTCTCATTATCCCACCCACCTACTCTCTCTCTATATCTCATTTCTCTCTAAAATTACCAACAAAAAAAAAACCAAAAAAAATAAAAAACACTCTCTCATCCTCACGGTTCACCAACACAACCCAACCCAACCCTCCCTACCAAATCCGGCAACCTTCACTGACCACCGCGCCACCGCCTTCCTCCTCCCCTTCTCCTTCCTCTCATTTCTCCGGTTTCCCCACAACCACAAAAGCAACACCGCACACAACCACACACCCATCGCAACAACCTTCACTCACACCACCGACATCAACAACCACACTCACGACCTCAACGCCGCACCACCTTTCTCCATATTTACTGCCGCCTAAACACCACCATACCACCACCAACTTCGTCGCCAAATCTGCGACAGCAACAACAACCAACAACAATGCCGACTTTAACTGAGACCGACCACGACGACCGACCACGACCACGACGCACCTGCTTCAACCGACCGCCACCGCCTTTTCTCTTTTTTTCACCATTTTTTCAGATCTTTAAAATCTGTTTTTTTTTTTTTAATAAATTTTGGTTCGTTGAAGTTGTTGTTGTCACCAATCGTCCATTTTCCTTTTAAAATCTGAAATAAATTTTGGTTTAATAAATTTTGGTTTAAAATCTGAAATAAATCTTTTTCTTTGTTTAATAAATCTTGGTTTGTTGTTGTTGGTAGTGGTAATGTCTCGGGTTTAAAAGGAAAATGGACGATTGTTGTTGTTGGTAGTGGTAAAATCTGAAATAAATCTTGGTTGTGGGTGGTTTTTATTTTTTCCAGATCTTGTTTTTGGGTATTGGTGAATGTCGTTTTTTTTTTTTCTTTTCAGATTTGGTATTTTTTTTATTTTCATCTTGAGTTCAGGGTGTTTTTGTTCTTTGTTTTGATTTTTTATTTTTTATTTGGTTGTTATTGTTATTTGATTTTTTGGACTAAAGTTATACATCTTGTCTATTAAAGTTATACACTGCGTGCATTAGAGTTATACACACGATATTTAAATTTGGTTTTTTTTAATGTTATTTGGTTTATTTCAGATTTCGGGTTGGGTTGGGTTGTTGGTTTTTTGGTTTTATTATTGCTATTTGGTTTTTTGTTTTTGTTATTATGAGTTTTTTTGGTTTTTGTTATTTTTTTTTTTTCATATTTTTCATATTTATTGTTTGATTATTTTACTATTTACGACAAAAGTTATACATTTTATGACTAAAGTTATACATTTTATGACTAAAGTTATACATTTTATGACCAAAGTTATACAAAAAAAACTAGAGTTATACAAAAATGTCTAGAGTTATACATTGTATGTCTAGAGTTATACAGTTTGTGACTAGAGTTTTACATCTTTTGACTAGAATTATAAATACTGTGACTAGAGTTATACATTAAATGCCTAGAGTTATACATTATATGCCTAGAGTTATACATCATATGCATAGAGTTATACATTATATGCCTAAAGTTATACAATTTTGGACTAAAGTTTTACAAATATGGACTAAAGTTATACATATGAAGGACTAGAGTTATACAAAAATGGACTAAAGTTATACAACTATGGACTAAAGTTATACAAAAATATGGACTCAAATATATAATGGACCTTAGATTTTTAGATTTGTTTTAGATTTTTCATATTATTTTTTTTGTCTTTTTGTTGTTATTTTTTTTTTTTTGACTAGAGTTATACATCAAATGCCTAGAGTTATACAGATTGTGACTAGAGTTTTACATCTTTTGACTAGAATTATAAATACTGTGACTAGAGTTATACATTAAATGCGTAGAGTTATACATTATATGCCTAGAGTTATACATCATATGCATAGAGTTATACATTATATGACTAAAGTTATACAATTTTGGACTAAAGTTTTACAAATATGGACTAAAGTTATACATATGAAGGACTAGAGTTATACAAAAATGGACTAAAGTTATACAATTATGGACTAAAGTTATACAACTATGGACTAAAGTTATACAAAAATTGGACTAAAGTTATACAAAAATGAACCAAAGTGACTAGAGTTATACATTGTATGAGTAGAGTTATACAAACTGTGACTAGAGTTATACATTGTATGACTAGAGTTATACAAAAATTGGACTAAAGTTATACAAAAATGAACCAAGGTGTGACTAGAGTTATACAAACTGTGACTAGAGTTATACAAACTGTGACTAGAGTTATACATTGTATGACTAAAGTTATACAAAAATTGGACTAAAGTTATACAAAAATGAACCAAAGTGACTAGAGTTATACATTGTATGACTAGAGTTATACAAACTGTGACTAGAGTTATACATTATATGACTAAAGTTATACAATTTTGGACTAAAGTTTTACAAATATGGACTAAAGTTATACATATGAAGAACTAGAGTTATACAAAAATGGACTAAAGTTATACAACTATGGACTAAAGTTATACAAAAATATGGACTCAAATATATAATGGACCTTAGATTTTTAGATTTGTTTTAGATTTTTCATATTATTTTTTTTGTTTTTTTGTTGTTATTTTTTTTTTTTGACTAGAGTTATACATCAAATGTCTAGAGTTATACATTGTATGTCTAGAGTTATACAGATTGTGACTAGAGTTTTACATCTTTTGACTAGAATTATAAATACTGTGACTAAAGTTATACATTAAATGCCTAGAGTTATACATTATATGCCTAGAGTTATACATCATATGCATAGAGTTATACATTATATGACTAAAGTTATACAATTTTGGACTAAAGTTTTACAAATATGGACTAAAGTTATACATATGAAGGACTAGAGTTATACAAAAATGGACTAAAGTTATACAATTATGGACTAAAGTTATACAACTATGGACTAAAGTTATACAAAAATTGGACTAAAGTTATACAAAAATGAACCAAAGTGACTAGAGTTATACATTGTATGACTAGAGTTATACAAACTGTGACTAGAGTTATACATTGTATGACTAGAGTTATACATTTTTTTTTATTGTTATTTGATTTAAGAAAATGACTAAAAAATGATAAATAACAAAATAAAAGACAACTAAAATAAAATAAAAGAAAAAAAAAATAATAAATGGAAAAAACAACTAAAAACATACAAATTAATACAAAACGAAAAAAAAAAAAAAACGAGTTGAAAAAAAAAAAAAAAAAAAAAAAAAAAAAAAATCAGCGGCGGTGGGCGGCGGCGGTGGGGTGGCGGCGGTGGGGTGGTGGGTGGTTACTTGGTGTCGGGTGGGGTGGTGGTGGGTGGTGGTGAATGAGGAAGAGAGGAATGAATGATTTATTTGAGTTTTTTGATTTTTTTGGATTTTTTGGGTTTTTTATTTATTTGGATTTTTGGGTTTTTTTTATTTATTTGGGTTTTTTTTTTGGAGTTTGAGAGAAGAGAGAAATGAAATGTGTAAGATGAAAGAGAAATGGATGAGTGGAAAAGAATTATAAAGTAAATTAGTGATTAATTAGAGTGGATTAGTGAAGGAGGAGAGAGATGGTGAGATTAGCTTTATAAACACACTTTTTGGGGTTGATCTCATCCCTCCATTTCCCTCCATCCAATGGCTCATAATAGAACTTATGGACTCAAAATAAAGGTGGACCTTAGTTGATCTCTTCTCTATATATATATATATATATATATATATATATATATATATATATATATATATATATATATATATATATATATAATGTGACATGTTAGAATTATGAAAGGAAATTGTTTTGTTTTTATATATAAAGCAATGCGTAAGTATATATGTTGTTGTTGTCGTTTTGTGTAAGAGTATATAAAGTTGGGAGTGTGAATTGAACATGTGTTGGGTGAATATGTTGAACGAATATGGTGGATAAATATGTGGTATGATGGATGAATTGGTGGAAAAAGATGAGTAATCGTTGTATGATAATATGATTTCTGATAAATCATGTTGTATGATACAAGAGATTTTATAATGTTGTTATGCTAGTAACATGTGAATAGGGGACTTGTTGTTATATATTTGTGATTTTGTTTACGTAAAGTTATAGAATAAAAACATGTAGGTAATACATGCTTGGTAAGTTGAATTATGTGTGTGCATAATGGATGTTGTTGTTTTGTTTTTGAAGATAGTAACATGTGGTTAAGGATACTGGTCTTATGAGTATTGAGTTGTTTTCGTTTACCTTGTTGTCGTTTAAGTTGTTTGGAAGTAAAATCAAGTAGTTGTGTTTTCGATTATAGAGAGATTGTCTTTAAACTGTTGTAACTTGAGATGTATATATGATTTTGATGTGATTCCAATTTGAGGTGATAGCTTGTTCTGTTACGATTCTAACGATAGGTCACACGCCCAAAACGACCAAGAAATGAGTGAGTTATGACCATTTTACGAAAACTGGACAGTGCTGAGAAATGCGTAGGGTACTCAATCAAGTGGCCCTTACTCGATCGAGTGCACCTCTTGTTACTCGACCGATTAGCCCTTACTCGATCGAGTAGCCCTGATAATTTGTTTTACGTGCTTCTGACCTTCACCTACTCGATCGAGTAAGTCACTTACTCGATCGAGCGACCTGTACTCGATCTAGTGACCCCTGTTTTGGGTCATATGCTTATCTTTTGATTTCGTTGCATATTATGTTTAATTCAAAGGTATTATTTTGCTTCTTTATGCATTGTTTTATATGTATGTTGATCCTGATGCGTAAGTTACCCAATCTTATGGTGTAGTGAGTGGCACCTATGGTGAGTATGAATTCGGTGGAGAGGACATGAGTTATATGTGGTTGTGATAGATAAAAAAAAATTGGCAAGGCTTAATTGAGGCATAGAGCATGTTTTGTGAGACGGGATGAGTGATATGATTGTGTGTTGAGTAATGTAAAAGTAAGTGAATGTGGGCAAAGGGTGATGTAAGTTTATGGAACGTGAGAATAAAAGATTGAAATGAGAGACGCATATGGTGGTAACTTTGGATGTTTAAGGATTATGAAGGGAGGTAGTTATCACTCAGTTGGTTAAGAATATATGTAATGGAAATGTCGTTATAGGTGAATGGAAAGAAATGGGGTATAAAGAGCTTAAATTGAGTTATGCAGCGATGTGGGTTTGCAGATAGCGAGTGAGTTTGGGAATTTGGTTTAACAAGAGGTAGAACTAATGTGTGATTTTCTTGGGCAGTTAATAGTATGAAATGAGTTTGGGATTGGAAAAAAAAAACAAGATGGAGTTGACTGACCGTGTAGATTGATTGGTGATAAGTGAGAGTGATAGCATGATAAGAGAAGATCCATGGTAAGGAAGAGTGAGATAATATCGATAAGAAATAATGGGATTTGAGTTTTGGAGCAATGAGAAGGTGATCGGAGCACTAAAGAGTCAGGAAGAAGTAATAAGGAGTTTTATGGTTAATTGATTTTGTCGAGTGTAAAAGAAAAGAATGAGGGGAGTAAAGCTAGGAAAATGTTGACCAGAGTTATGTGATATAGAGGTAAAGAGTCGTCGAGATGTGTGATACCAATCATGAGGATGTTAGTTAATGGTTATATAGGAGTTTCGGGACAACATGATTAGTCTTGAGTTTTGAGGAATTAAGGAAAGTAAGAAGTTGGCAGAATATCTGCATGATATGAGATTTTGGTAGAGAGTTAGATGATGATACAATTAAGGATAGTATTGGGAAGAATGTTGAGGTAATTTTGTTGATGGATTTGATGTTCGTTATTTGGGATGTTAACCAAAGATAGGAAAGAAATCGTGATGTTCAGAGATGAGTGTAAGAGGTTTGATGTCCGGACAGTGGTAGTGTTATGGTTTGTGACTAGTGGTTAAGGGTGATGGTATATTAGAAAGGTAGCAATTCTAAAGAGGTTGATTTTGTAGAGACCAGATTGATATGTATGGTTGTGAGAGAGTATAAGATGTGGTTATATGAGGCGGTTGTTAGTAGTTGAGTATTAATGGTATGGTTACAATTGGCAGGGGGTGATGGATATGCGAATAGGAGAATATATTATGAGGGGTATACGAGTTAAGCTCGGATGAGAGGTAACTTTTATCAGGTGATAACTTACGTGATCGGGATTGACTAGTTGGATGTGATTATGGGTCTATGATGTGTCTAAACGTTTGTGTGAGGTTCCGACCTCACGATAAGTGGTATGGTGTGATAGACATAAAGTTGTTATCTGAATGTTCTGTAATATATGTTGGATGCGGTAACCTAATGGAATGATGTTTAAAAATGGTAATAGTTTAATTGAGCTGGCATGGTTAGTTATAATTGTATGTGCATTTATAATACATGTGTATTCCGTGAAATGGTAGGGATGATGTTCATGAGGTGCTTATCTGTTTATTCCATATAATATGTTGCGTTGTGATCTAATAAAGCGGTTTTGAGTAAGTTTTATTGTCCGGGAAGTTGTACTGAGTCAGTGCTTATGGGAATTGTATGTGGTTGTGATGTTTCTCGATGTGGTTATTGTGCCTCGGGTGGTGATCCGGGTACGATACTTTGTGTTGTGATGCGGGTATTTTCGCACTGCGGTGTGGCTGTTGGTGGCGGTGTTGCGATGCCGTCACCGGTTGTGGTAGAGTAGGCGAGATGATTATGATACGAGTTTTTGAAAGTACATACTAGTTAAACATAGATTGTTGTTTTGTTTGCTGCTGTTCCTTGTGAGTTTTGGTTGAACTTGTAGACTGTTGTTTTGTTTGTTGATGTTTCTTACCAGTTTCAGTTTGGGAATGAGGGTAGAGTATGATATGAAAGAGAGTTGTATATGTTTTCGTTGTTGTCATGGTATAGTGATATTCTGTTGATGGGACACAGTTGTGAGAAGTTGTTACAGTAATTTTGATCTTGTTTTAAGATGAGGCATTGGTAGTCATAGTCATGGCAAGTGATTCGTGGAACATGTGTTGTAATGATCTGAAAGCGGCAGGCGGTTCATAATCGTTTGTTGAGATAGTGAGTGCAGGGTATTGGGAATTGGTGTCATGTTAAGTTATGTATGAGTTTTGCGGTAATGAAAGAAAAGAACTTGAGGATCTAGTGTGAGTGTACATAACAAGTGTGGATCGTGAGTTATGCTTTTGGCGATAGAAGTTTTATATAGTTTATATAGAGAGGTATGACATGTTGCGGTAATGTGGAAGAGTTGAAGTTTTAGGTTAAGCTAAATATTTTGAGGTATAGGTTAGGTGGTGTGACGAGTGAATTGAAGTATAAGAATTGTTTAAGTAAGAGGGCCTTAGGTATATGCATGGCGAGTGTTTAAATTATAGGTGGTTATCTTTGACATGCGATGATGATGAGGATAATGAGAAGATATAGCTAGGATTTAGTATTAGTGAGTCACGAGGACGTAACATTTATCTTAAGAGGATTAGGATGCGATAAAAGAGATTTTGATGGTTGTGCATATGGTAATATATTTGGAAGTTTGAGTCTTGATGTAGAATAAAAGATTGATTCGTGTTGTGGTTGATTTTGTTAAAGTACATGGTCGTACTTGTAGCAGTGTGATGCTTCGGATTGTGAGAATATTTTCTATAGTGCTGACAGTTGGATGATGATGTATATGAGTTCTATAGTGTTGACAGTTGGAGGATGAGGTTATGAGTGTGAGTAAACTTCGAGGACGAAGTTCCTTTTAAGGGTGGTAGAATGTAACATTCCGTTTGATGTTTGTGAATGTCTTGATATTGGATTTTCTAATGGATAATATGTTACGGAGCTAGCAGCGTTTGCAGATAATAGTTGGTGGTGTTGGGAGTTGGTGTCGAGAGAGAATATGATGTAGTTGATATGATATCGTGAGCGATGTGTGGAGGTAGAAATAGTTGGTGGAGTTGGTGTTAAGAGTTCATGGTTTCATGTTTTATAGGTTGGGGTTTTGTTTTGAGTTCTTAGCTATCTTGTTGTGTCTTGACCGAGTTAGTATGTTTGTTTTTATGTATGGGTTGAACTTCGGGGACGAAGTTCTTTTTAAGGACGGAAGACTGTAATACTACGGTTTTATGAGTCTCTGGGTACTCTATCGAGTGGGGCTTACTTTGTCGAGCAAGCATGTTTTGGTATACGAAATAGTGTTCTGTCTGTAGGGTGCTCGATCGAATAGCCTTGGCACTCGATCGAGTAAGCGGCACTCGACCGAGTATGTTACTTACTCGATCGAGTAAGTTGGTTATCGGGTAATATTTTGACGGGTTTTGTTAATAATGTGAATTAGTATATATAATACGCCGTTATCTTTCATAAACACTTTTATAAACCTTATACACTCAAAAAGAGATTGCAAACTACGTTGTTCTCCCCATTCGCATTATTGGCAAATCCCGGAGCTAGAAAGGTCGGATTTCGTTGTTCTTTGCATCATAGTGATCCTTGCGTCAAGGGTAAGATCCACGTACCATTTTTATAGCATTTGGTTGACTTTGTTTAAACCCTAATTTTGGGAATTGGGGGTTTTTATGGTTTGTTGTGTTAGTAGTGATTGTATGATTATGTGAATAGGAGGAGGATTCGTAGAAGAAAGATTTTGAGGCAGCTGCTAGATCGTCTGCTGTTTGTGTCGCATTTCAGGTAGGGTTTCCCTACTCAATATTAGTTACATGATGTGTGTGGTGTTTGTGCTGTAGATAGTAATTTTTGATTGTTTCAGACGGTTGTGATATTGTATTGTTGATTGTTTCAGACGGTTGTGATATTGTGTTGTTGAATATTTCAGACGGTTGTTGATTTTGGTGTTATGATTATTGTTTATCTGTCTGTGTTTTTCGAAGTGCGTCCCTGGCTGAGAGGAGTCACTTGCGGGAGTGGCTTCACGCCCTTGATTCCCCTTTTGTGGAACCCGCCACAGAAGGGATGTGCACATTAATGAACATGGGTTTATCGTTCGATGGAGATGAGCGGGGCTTAGGTGGGAACGGCTGCTGTCCCCCACTGGCGGCGAGGAGTAACCTGTTGCGATGGGTACTCTGGCAGGGCTACACACTTTAGTGTGTAGTCAGTTGTATGGAGATTGGAGATGGTGACTGGGGTTGTGTTGAGCTGTTTGAACTGTTTGTGTACTTGTTTCATTGTGGCATTGTTTTTGTGTAATTAGTACTGACCCCGTTTAAATGTTTTAAAAACTGTGGTGATCCATTTAGGGGTGCTGAGTAGTTATTGAGCAGGTATGATTGATGCGCATGGGATAGTTGGGATGAGTCATCACGTGGCAGTTAGAAGTCTTCCGCTGTGTCAGTTGATGTCTAGTAGCTTTGATAGTTTTATCAGTGGATCGTTTGAGTACTTTTTATTTCATTTAACAGTTTTGTTTGAGACATGTAATCAATTAAATTATATTTACTTTTAAAGTACGTTTATTTATTGTCTTATGATTATCATTGCCTCGGGTAACCGAGATTGTAGTACTTTCATGCCTTAAGTGGTCCTGGTAAGGCACTAGGAGTATGGGGGTGTTACATTGAAGATGAGTACAGCATTTCATCCTGCGACGGACGGTCAGACTGAGAGAACAATCAAGACTCTTGAGGATATGTTACGAGCTTGTGTGATGGATTTTAGTGGTAGCTGGGAGCAGAGATTAGATTTGATTGAGTTTTCTTACAACAACAGCTATCACACCAGTATTGGCATGGCACCGTTTGAGGCTTTATATGGGAGGAGATGTCGGAGTCCGATTTGTTGGGATGACAGTGCTGAGGCAGTGGTTCTAGGACCAGATATGGTATATGAGATGGTTGAGCAGATTAAGATGATCAGGGAAAGGATGAGAGCGGCTCAGGATAGGCAGAAGAGTTATGCAGATCTACATCGCCGGGATATAGAGTTTCAGGTTGGGGACAAGGTTGTTCTGAAAGTGTCTTCTATGCGTGGGGTTATGAGATTTGGGAAGAAAGGCAAGTTGAGTCAGAAGTTCATAGGACCTTATGAGATCTTAGACCGGGTTGGAGAGGTTGCTTATCGTTTGGCTTTACCAGCTGCGTTGGAGAGAGTGCATAATGTGTTTCATGTATCTCAGCCGCGGAAGTATGTGAGTGACCCATCACATGTGTTAGAGGCAGAGAGCATAGAGCTAGATGAGTCCTTGTCTTATCTTGAGGTGCCTGAGCAGATTCTTGACCGGAAAGTTAGGAAGACTAGGAGTGGTGAGACAGTTTTGCTTAAGATCCTTTGGTCTAATCATGAGGTAGAGGAAGCTACATGGGAGGCAGAGGAGGTCACGAGAGAGCGTTACCCTTTCCTTTTTGATCAGGTATGTATGGTTACGGGGATGTAACCTGGTTTCTTTTAGGGGGGTAGGAGATGATCGCAAAGAGTTTTTACACCCTTTTTGTGTTGTGTCGGTATGTTTTGTAGTGGTTTGAGTCGGGTTGAGTTTGGTTGGTAGCATGTTTTTATGTTGAGTTTTGTTTTGGGTTGTTGTGTCGGGAGTGTTATAGTATGTCTTTTCTATGTTGTGGTTTGAACTTCGGGGACGAAATTCTTTTTAAGGAGGGAAGACTGTAATACTACGGTTTTATGAACCTCTGGGTACTCTATCGAGTGGGCCTTACTCTGTCGAGTAAGGGTGTTTTGGTTTTTAAAACAGTGTTCTGTGTGTAGGGTACTCGATCGAGTAGCCTTGGTACTCGATCGAGTAGGGGGCACTCGATCGAGTACGTTAGTTACTTGATCGAGTGGCTCGGTTTACGGGTAATATTTTGTCGGGTTTTGTTAATAATGCGAATAGGTATATATAACTTTCCGTCATCATCACTAAACACTTTTATTAAACCTAATTACTTCAAAAGAGATTTCAAACTACGTTCTTTGCATCTTTCGCATTATTGACAAATCCCGGAACTTGAAAGGTCGGAATTCATCATCCTTTACATTCTTGTGATCCTTGCGTCGAGGGTAAGATCTACGTACCGATTTTATAGTATTTTATTAAGTTTGTTTAAACCCTAATTTGGGGGTTTGGGGGTTTTGTTAGTTTTTATGATTGTTAGTAATTATGTGATCATATGTTAGGAGGAGGATTCGTAGAGGAGGCTTTTTGATAACAGCTGTTGAGATCGTCTGATTGTATTGCATTCTAGGTAGGGTTTTCGTACTCAGTATTAGTCACATGATGTGTTGGTTGTGCTTTGTGATTGTTGAGTTTTATCGTACGAGTATTGTGACAGTTGTTGGGTTTGATTGCTGATTGGTAGTTGTGATTGATTGTATCTGTCTGTGTTCTTCGGGGTGCGTCCCTGGCTGAGTGGAGTCACTTGCGTAGTGGCTTCATGCCCATGATTCGCCTTCTGTGGAACCCGCCACAGAAGGATGTGGACATTAATGGATTTGGGTTTATCGCTCGACGGAGATGAGCGGGGCTTAGGTGGGAACTAGGGATGGCAATGGGTAGGATCTGGATAGGATCCTATAAGATCTAGATCCGATCCATATTTACAGGATCTGAAATTCCCATATCCATATCCGGATCCGCAGGATCTGGATTGGATCAGGATATATCCATATTCTTTTGATAATAAAAGAAAAGTCCCTCTTAAAATATGAAAATATTATTTTTTGTATTTTACTACGACGTAACATACTATTTTCCTTTATAGATACTAATAATAAAGCTAAAGTTCTAAAAACATAAAAATAAAGTCTTATGAAATTACAATAACACTAAAAAAGTATCTTTTTTTAACCAAAAAATGTTAATCAGAAAAAATCATGGTTTGATTTATGAAAAAAATTAAAAGACCAAAGCATATAATTTTACTATTTGTTTAGCTGAACTTATTTTTTAAGAAAATGAAATAAAAGTGGATCTAAGGGTAGGATCTGTATCTCGATCATACGATCCATATCCATATCCTCACTACTACATTTAGATTTTATAGCAACACTTTGCTATTGTTGCATAATGTCATATAAATGTTGCAATAGAGTTTATGCAACACTTAATCAAGTGCTACATCAGGTCTTGTTGCATTAGGTCATTGCAACGCTTAATGCAACACTTTTTAATCTGAAGCAACACTTTTGAAAAGTGTTGCATTGGTCATGTTTATGCAACGCTTTTTCAATTGCAAAGGCAACATTTTTTATCTTCTAATGCAACATTTCTTATGTAAAAAAAGCAACACTTCCTGAACTAATGCAATACTTTTCATGTTGATAAGCAACACTTATATCAAATTAATGCAACATTTTTATTTTGGAAACACAACACTCGTTACGTCCCAAAACAACACTTATAATAAACAAATGCAACACTAATTTATTCAAAAACAACACTTAATAAAGTGCAACGACATAAGGACTTGTAAGGCACGCAACAATTGTAATTCTCTCTAATTGTGCATTCAATTGATTCAGTCTCAAAAATATATGTCAATTACATTTCAAAAAAGGATCAAAAGTAGAACTTCGATCGCAAATGTTCAATTATTTAACTAAAACAAATATAACAAATGTTTAAATAGAACAAATAATAATTCTTAACGACTATTTGAAAGCTACTCAGTACTAATTATAAGTCTTCATTCTTGTATTGTGAGCATATATATGTTGCCAGCCGGACAAAAAATCAACCCGTCGTCATTGTTAATACCTCAAATGCAACCTGTAACATAAAAAATAGAACATTATTAGATTTGAGGATTCAAAGGCTCAATAGGCATAGATGATACGTTACACTTAATTATCACGAAATAATAAATAATGCATTAAAGAACAACTAATTAACAAGGATGTGCAGAAAATAGAGTACGTGATTGTACACAAGGTGTAGCCTATGTGAAACGTTTGAGTTTGATCTGCAAAGGTAGGCATGTCCAGCCATAATAATCACACCAAAGACTCAGAGACCCTCTGTTCTCGATAGCCAGGCCATTTTTCTACCTTCACAGGATAAGCATAGCATACTAACCTGCCTTACTCTAATAATTCTGCATCATAAGTTCCAATCATAGCAGCCCTATTGACTACTCTATCTACCTACAGAATTTACTCTAACTACCTACTCTGCCTCATGCTACTAATAAGGTTTATCAATGGTCTGAATGGTTCAGAGGTACACAAGCATACACCAGCATAGGTGACCTGGAACAACAGTGCCTAGAATGGGTGGTTTAGTTGTGTTAAAAATCAGTTTATGGGATGACAATATGCACTAGAAGCTCTGAATATGAATGACAAATGACAAACTGATCATGTATGACATGGATATTGAGGATAGATGCTACTTTTGTGGGCAAGCTGAGGAATGTATATATCACAAACATTCATTTTCTACAATTATGGGGTCTCTTATAGGAAGCATAAGCGGGACATAACTCATCAGTCATCAGGCATGGATAAACAAAAGGGTACACTACATATCCTACACTATATCATATTCATAGCAAATGAGTAGTGTTTGTAATAAATATTTATGAGAAGATTGATACATCCTAATGAAAGATGAAATTGATGAGATGGGTCACCTAAAGTAGGATGCGAAGAGAGTTAGCAAACAGAAGAGAAAATTGACGGCGTAAGGCAAAATCGATTAAACCTTAAACCATAAAATCGATGAAATAAAGTCTGTGACTAACCTCGTGACAAGGAGTTGACGGCGGCTTGAGTAATTGGATTTCACGGTGGTCGACGGCGGCTGAAGTAATTGGATTTCACGGTGGTCTCAAAAATATATGTCAATTACATATCAAAAAGGATGAAAATTAGTAGATCTTCTCGCAAATGTTTAAATAGAACTAATGATTAACGATTATTATAAATAAAAGCAAGTCTTCATCCGTAAAAAAAAAAATGTTTGCCAGCGTGCCCTCGCTCAAGGAATTCACTCCGCCTGCCAGTAAGACAGCTAGCCGCCCCTTATTTCTTCTACAGGTACATGATTTGCAGGAGCTAATAGGTGCTAAGAACAGGCCAAGAGAGGGTTTTCTTCCGTCAACAAAGGAAACAACAGATACCTGGTAGGCAATGACAGTGATCAACTAACACAAAGAATCAGAGATTGAAAAAATTAAACCTGTGCAATTAAACGACTAAGAGAATTTTGATCAACTAACACAAGCAAGGAAGAAGTCAATTTCTGGTTGCTCATAATATGCAGAAATCTGATCTAACTTTAGAGGAGCACAACTGGAGTTTCACTTATCCAAATATTGAGTTCCTTATATGTATAGAATCTTTAAATAGTCTACTTTCACGTGAAATTGGAATCAACAAGAAAAAGCAAGCAGAATTCTCACAATACGAGTTCAAAGACTGGCAGGGTTTGATGCAATTGAAGACTACTGCCAGAATGACCTGATGAAAGAATGGAACCTGTTTAAATGGCTCGATTAGGTTCTTTAAGATATCTTTGTTATTCATGTGATCAACATGATAGGACTGCAGTGCAGAAGTTTTAGCCAAATTAAATTACTAAATGAAAGAATGGAACAAAAGGAATCTATTCATGTGATTTGAATAACAAATAAGTTCAAACACAAATCATATGAATTACCAGAAATACGATTACTTATAGATGCTGCAACTAATAAGTAAATTCCCAGATGATGAATCCAAAAGAAACACACAGTTTGGCAGTTTGGCTACAAATGCAATTATCACTTAGTTGGCATTACATCTTAAACTATACTATTAAAATGAACATTACTTGTATATGAAGCAATTAATCACATTTTGCAGCCCTGTTCATAGTAACACAAAACCGACAACTAATTGTTATACTTATTTTGTACGGGATTTTGATATACTACCTAATACTCTAATAGGTAGACATGCACCATTCATCTATGTTCAAAGGAGTAAAGACCTATTCATAACAATGAACTTGTAAGCTTTAATTTACTCACCGCCTTTAATTTGAACGAATTAATGTATTAATGACCGAATAATAATGAGGTAGTTACGATTACTTACCGTAACTGGTTATCCCATTCCTAATAGCCTAATACTGCACAAAACTGTTCTGACCAAAGTGAATCAGATGACCTCTCGATGCAACCAAATGTTCCTAATATGGTATCCTGCCTTGTAGGAGTGCATCCAATAAGTTAAATCAAATATTAAGAATCACCATTATAACCCTTCTAATATCGATTATGTCATGTGCTTTCTTTTATCTTTTTCCAAATTAGGAAAATGTTATCATTGACATGCTATCAAAAGATCAAGATATACCTTATCTACTGAGAATTTGCCAGGAAACAGGTTGTTAAAATCTTAAAGTCACCCGTTGAACAAAAGGCTCTGTTCTTACTTTGTGAATAACTAACTCATCTACTAAAAAACTTAATCCCACTTTACTCAATGATGATAAACGCAATGAACATCCAATTCGTCCAATTGTCTATATCCCGAAAGACATGACTCACATGACCATGTAACATTCATACACAGTAGCCACCGTAAAGCAAAGTTCTATGTCCGGAATATCATGAGAATAATTCTAAAAGAAAATATTCTTCATCTCTAGTCGAACTACTCATAATATGGACTACGGAGTAGTAAAGAACAAAACCAAGCCCACAATTACACAAAATCATATTCACATCTAAATTCTTAAGAAATCAATTAATTGATTAACTGATTATGTATTGAAGATAACCAAACAATAAATAGAAAACAAATTGAAGGGAGTAAAAATTAGGAAACAATAATTACTAAACAAATTCAATCGCTAATAATGAAATCTTCATATGGCAAGGGAAATTAAACAGTATAGATATACCTAACAGAAGTGAGCCATCGCAGAGCGTTGAGTCAGAGATTCATTAAGTGACGACGCCAATTAGTCGCTTCTCAAAATCTATACTTGGTACTTCTTCGGTTGGAATTCATGGAATGTGATGAAAACTGATCTATACTGATATTGGGAAGGAGAAAGGCTTGTGTTCCGAAAAATTCATTGAGTATCTTGGAAATATGTAATATCTCAAGAAGCATAGAGAATGACAAACGGTTAGGTTAAATTAACGTCAGATTTAATTGGACTTTTTTTTTTTTTATATGTGGCCATATTGCAAAGCCGTGATTGGCTCAAACAAAACTGATTTTGTGAGGTTGAATGTGAGGGCTGCATTACCTTAATTCTCAAAGAATATTGTGCCACCTCAACTTTTTATCATTCCTCTTTTATATATATAATGATAATGATGATAATAATATTGATTATTGATGGGAGATTCCAAAAAATAAAAAGTGGCGCACAAACAAAATTTTCAGTAAAATGTTTTGAGCGGCTGAACAAAAAAAATGAAATTTTTATAAAGGGTTTATAACTTATGTGATATAAGTGTTGCACAAGTGTTGCGACAAAATGCAACATTTGTATAAAAACGTTGCACTTCGAGTAATTCATTGCAACACTTATATTAAAGTGTTGCCCTATGTAAGTAAAAGCAACATTTATAAGTTAAGCGTTGCTTAATTAACTGAAAATTGCAACACAAACCGTAAGTGTTGCACACGAAATGTTGCATTAGGTCTATTTTTGTAGTAGTGCCTTATCCACTGGATCTTAAATATCGCAATCCATATCCGCTCCGTAGGATCTGGATCTCAGGATCTGGGCAGGATCTGGATTCTGTTGCCATCCCTAGTGGGAACGGCTGCGGTCCCCCACTGACGGCGATGAGTAACCTGTTGCGATGGGTACTCTGGCAGGGCTACACACTTTAGTGTGTAGTTATTATTGTGGAGTTGGGTGATGGAGTTTGGAGTATATCTGTGACGATTGAGCTGTGTTGTGTGTTGTTTTGTTGAGTTATATAAATTGTGTGATTAGTACTGACCCCGTTTAATTGTTTTAAAAACTGTGGTGATCCATTCGGGGATGGTGAACAGTTGTTGAGCAGGTATGAGTCGAGATACATGGGATAGCTGGAATGTGTCGCCACCAGATGATAGAGTCTTCCGTTGTAGTTTTGATAGTTTTTAGACAGTCGTTTTGAGATCATGTAAACCGTATTTTGGCAGTTGGTTTTGGATTGTATTTACTCACTTAAACTTTATACTGTTTAAACGTTGTTTCTTTATTGTCTTTTGATTATCATTGTCTCGGAAAACCAAGATGGTGACTGCTTTATACCTGAGTGGTCCTGGTAAGACACTTGGAGTATGAGGGTGTCACAGTATATGTCATTCTTACTTTTGAATCTCTCAAAAAAAAAAGTGAGTCAAATAACAACATGATGTCATTTATGAGTCATTACTCATGTAATCATGTTCTTGTTTCCAACTTCAAACAACACTTATAAAAAATAGGTAAAATTAAAAACAAATATAGTAAGCACAAATTCTAAGAATAAAAACCAAAGAATAAAAATTCTTTTGTAAACTAGGAATTTCAAACCTTTATATTGCTATTTTCATGCAATTTTCCATGGGTTATTTTGTTCGATTTTAGAAAAAGAGAAAAGTTATATTTTGCTCGTAAAAAATTGTTGGAGGATAACTTGTATCCTCTAAAGTCCAAATTGGTATTTTAGCTAAAATATGCGGTAAAAATTGAAAGAAAAAAGTTGAATAAAATACACACAAAAAAGGAAAAGTGGAAAGAAAAATAATCAACACAAGCTATAAAGTAAACTTCTACATTATTTTTGTTGTCAACTCAAATTAAATTATGTTATCTCATCTTAGGCAAATGAGCTCCATGCAATTGTCCAACGAACCCTTGTAAAATGTAAACCAATCTGTATGTGAATTTGACAATATAACCATCTATTCTTTAGTAATTTTATCGTAGTTTAATTACTTTTCTATTTGTTTATTAACTTTTCTTATTCAATATGCTAAATTTATGATAAAAGTTTAATACCAGACGAAGAAAATACTTCGGTTCAGTGACAGAGGCATGATTTCCATACTCTTTAAAAAACCCAAACTTGGGTTACTGTTGCTGTAACAGTAATATTTAGCTATTCTCCCCATTATGCCCCTACCTTTTATTCTTATTACTACTGTGCCATTTCTGTTTTCCATACTCTATTATTATCGGTTCATTCTCCCACTTTTCCTCTACCATGCTCCACATTCTTCCCCAGCTCCACATTCTCCATCCTCCATTTATATGTGGATCTTCTTTTACTAATATCTTCTTCTTCGTCAATAGCAATCAATCAATTATATGGCCAAATCTCCCTTTTAAAAACGAACCCTAACCCGAAACCTACCCTAATAGTCATCATAATTCCTGTATTTTCTACTTATTTGGAGAAAGCTACTCACTTTTATCAGACTGGCTTTAATGGCGATCACTAATTTAGTCCGGCTTATACAAAACGTAGCAGGTAAGGTGTATGAAATTGATTGCATGCATTATTTTTTTGGGGCAATTAAAATTTCTGGGTTATTGCGTAATTCCCGTACTACTGTTATTTTTTTATTCTAAATGTTACCTATTACTGCTCACGGCTGTGATTTTGTTATGCGATTATAGCAGTTCTTGAGGACGCCGTATATCATCGCGAGGAAACACTACCACTTCCCCCCCCCATTCATTTACTTTTGGTGGATCATTAAAAGGTGAATTTCCCAGTTGATTATTGTGTTTTTTCTTCCTATTTTTCTGTTGGTGAACCTTTGCATGTGGGGGTGACCAAACTATGATCATGTTATGATTTTTATTTAAATACTCCCCACAAATATTAAAAAGTGAGCCAATTTCAAAGAAACTGAGGTAGTATAGTTCAACCTATGAATGTCTTGGATTGCATGGTGTGAGGTGCTGCGTTTTATGCCCGTGATTTGATCGTCCCGATGATTGACAACAGTTCTCATTTGTGATTTTTTTTCTTGTTAATAAGTTGAGTTTTGCTTTCCTTACTTCAAATTGTTGTTTTGATATGAGTTTTGTGGTTGGGTGAGCTGGATGGTATAATTTACTGATTAGTTAGTGTAGATGAATGGCTTTCTTATCGGATCATTTCAAGGTACCGTAGTTATTTGATCCATTTTACATGTATTGTGCTTTTCCATACTCCTTTAAAATCCTAAAGATGTGCTACTGTAGCCAGCACAGTAATTTTTTGTATTTACCACGTTATATTTTTCTTTCTTCTGGTGTTTTCCGCCTCTCTCTCTGCCGCGTCTTTCTTTTTCCTTCTCACTTTCGCAGCTGTCGTTTGACATGGCCATGAGTTACTCTACGCTAATTCCTTCTGTTACTCTACTCTAATTTTTACTACTTTCTTTCAATTTTCGTTTGTGCATGTGATACTGTACCAGGCTGAATATTTCTTCCGTCTCCCACTCATCAAAAGCAACAACAATGGTGATAAGAGTTGTATCCGCTGATAGCAAAGCGTATTAGGTAAGGCCCTCTTTTGATTCGTGTGATTTCTTTTTTTTTTTTTTCCTATTCTTACTCTAATTCATTTTCTAATTTAAGCACTTTTGATATCTCTTCATCTCTGTTCAGGGCCTTTTACTTAGCCGTCTTGAAGTTGTTTGCTTTTTTTTCCGTTTAGCCAGTGATTATTCACACTTGAGGTATGTCTTTTTTTTTTATTAATTTAGGGTTTAATTATTAGGTTTAAATTGATTTTCATTGTATGCAATAATTTGGGGCTTCTATTTAGGTTTAAATTGATTACATGCAATAAGTTGGGCAATTTTAATGTCTTGTAACTATTATTCACTATGAATGGAAATTCTTACTAATTTGCCAATTTTTAAGCCGTATTAAGCGCGTCGACGCCAGAAAAGAAGGAAAAAAGCGCGAAAGAAATCAACCAAAACGAACAGTTTGAGAATATTGGAATTTCTGGGTTATTTTGGGGATTTAGCAAGTACCAATGTGTCGATGTTATGAGTAGTTTGGTTAGATTGTTCAAGCTATATTTCCAATTTAAATTTCTAACAAACTTTACTTGAGACCCCATGCTCGTACACAGACCATACGTCGGCGAGAGAGTGTATTGCACGGAGGATAACGAGTATTTTTTGTTGTTAAAAGACTGAAATTATCATGTACAAATTTACTGAACTTGTGTTTATTTCTTATTGATCCAGATGACTACGAAGTTGTGCAGAAGATTGGAAGGAGGGAACATAGTGCGGTATTCATCTAATTTCTATGGTTTACATTTGATTTCTGTTTATTGATTTACATCCAATTTCTGATTTTGATTATTTCTTACTCAGTTTCGATAAATGTATGAAAACAATCAAGATGAATAGAATATACTCTGTTGCATTATTTTGCATGTTTGCATGTGCTGTTGGGTTAATTGAACTTGCGATTTGGGATGGAAGGGTCACTGAATCTTGTGAATTGATCTATTATTGTGCCTCAAATTATGGATTGTACGCCTTTTTATGGATAAAATGGGTCTGACAAATCAGGTTTGTAGCTGATGCCGGTTAAAGGAAGGAAAAGGACAAAGAGGCATCACATGGGAGAGTTGGTGCATTCCTTTTTCCGTCTTTTTCTGAAGGTCAAGTCTGAATGCCACATCCCCTTCACCATAGGAGTTGTTTGGTTCGACATAGGAAGATAGAATTCCGGGGAAGATTAAATTCATATGAACTTGAAAATCACGTGAATTGTGTAAATGTTGTTTGGTTGGATGTGGGAACTTCAATTCATGTGGCAACTCCCACTTACCTAGGAGGGGCTAGGTAAGTGACTTCCTACATTATGTAGGAATTGGAGTTCCATAAGAAGTTCTACTTCCCATGAATTGGGCAACCAAACAAGACTCCATTTAGTCACTTCCCATGATTTTCCAATTCCCCTGATTTTAAAAGGCAACCAAACAACCCCATATTCTATTGCATAAGCATAAACATAGGGTCAGGTGATGCTATTTTGCAAGGATTAGAGGTTGTGTGGAACGAACAGAATGCCCTTTTGACACACAAGTATAGCAGACTTGATTTAGCATTACTTTCAGCATTAGGGACGACTTGCAGAGCTCATAACTCTTTGGTACCTTGAAATTAACATGCCCAACCTATACCATTTTGAAGCTAGAAATGTTGGCTTTCACCTCCAACAAGTTTCACCCTCAATAATGATCTGTAAGTCAGGATATGCATGTTTATAAGTGATATCAGGTCATTTCTGAACTGTGCTGTAACTTTTCAGCACGTAGTAACAACTTTCAAGCACCATAACGCTTGACTCAAGATGAACCAGGAAGTGACCCATATGCCAAATCAAAGCTACATTAGTTGGCTATGCTCTCCAATTGGAATCACCCCAAAAACCCTCCTAGATCTTTTATTATTCAACCTTGAGTGATTGCAGGTAACTGCTGAAAGTTCAGCATGTTTCCTGTGTAGCAGCAGGAACTTTGATACAACATTTCTCCTAGCTCAGGTTGAGTAAAAAGGCCCATGATACACCATATGAAAGCTAAATGAGTTGGCTTTCATTCCCAATTGGAATCATGCAAGAACATAGCCTGGATCTTGAGTTAGTAAACCGTTAGTAACTTCAGGTCAGAAATGTGCGTCATAGCATTCTTCTGTAGAGTCTGCTTGCAGCAGCCATATGTCATGCTATAGATCTGATATAGTGGTGATTCAAAATGCGTTGTTTAACTAAGATTCCAAGCTTTTTAGGAACATAAGATTCACTCATATCCAATTAGCATAGCATGAGATATGATGCAATGAAGTTGCCCCATTTCTGCTGAGATTCTGAGAACTGTTCTGATGTACTAAGCTTCTGAAATCCATTCTTTTTGGCTTGATTTGGGATCACTTGGCCTGCCTTGTGCCATGAACTAAATAATATCTTAACAAAAATGATAACCCCCTTGCTCCTGTTTCACTTTTGGTGTATTTGTGCATAAATAGTCTGCGTAGAAGATGTGTACCGACATTGTCTCTCGCCTCACATACTCACGTACGACACATCCACAACCACATGAGTTTTAGTAGGATGGGTTTGCTTTGGTTAGAGCTGAGTCGGTATAGTTGACTATGTCCACTAACAACAATTTTTACCGGTGGCTGTGTATCGAAGGTCGAAGCAGGAGACAACGGAGTCGGCGGCTGAGTGGTCGCTGAAAGTGGTGAGTGAAGATTGAATCATGTAAGCTCCGTTGTGTGTGGGTTGTACTATTTTTGGCTGAATCTTGTACTCACTTCATTGTCTGGTTTGTATGCATAGGTTGTCTTATCTATCAAGGTATGCCTTCCAATTTTGCTTCAGTTGTTAGTTACATCCCTACTTTAAAAAAGTTAACTATTTTGGTTGTGTAGAGTAACCCCAGACAGCTTTGTTTCCTTTGATAGACATGAGGGACGGGATAGTTAATATGAGTTAGGATCATAGAAATTTATGAGCCGATTTAAATTTCTTATCGTTTTTGAAACCTTTTATCCTATTCTACATAATTTTTTGGGTTCATTCATGTCTAGGGGTGTTCACTCAGTGGTCTGGACCAAAGACCAGACCGGACCAGACCATTTGATTCCCACCAGACCGGACCGTATTTTATTTGGTTCGGTCTACGGTCCACCTGTTTACTCTACTTTGGTCTTCGGTCCGGTCCGGTCCTGGACCAAACCGAATGGACCACGGACCGGACCACGGACCGAACTTGTATAACAAAATAATCTTTAAAATTGTAATATTGTTGATTTTATTTTCTAATTTGTTTACACGTATTATAAGATGTGTAATTATGTACTTAAATGTAGTAAGAAGATAATGTTGCTTATTTTTATCATAACGAACTTCTTGAGTTCTAATTTTTTATTTTAAACCATGTCGATGACAATTATATTTAGTCCACTTTGGTCCATTTGGTCCGGTCCGTTCTGGTCCACGTGTTTTTATGGTCCCGGACCGGACCATATGATTTTGGGCTCTCTCATATGATTTCCACTTAAATAATAAGATCACAACTTGGATTTGAGTTTGTTATTGTTACTGTAAAATTGTTGCCAACTAAGTTCGATTTAATCGCTTATAATTTGATTGTTATGGAACACGGTAAGTTGAAGTGCTTGCATTCCAAGATGTGACAAATATCTTATTTTATCAGTAGCAGATTTTATCTGCAAGCCACTGTCAGAGTATCTGAGGCGCTATAGTCATAAAACTCATAATAATAGTGGGTTCAGGCTTTGCCTTGTGTTACATGCTTTAACAGTGACAAAAATTTAATCTTGAATCCTGAATAAAAGGTTTGCCAGGTTCTGGTAGTGACAGCTATTGTGCATATATTTGGTTTTGCATGCAAATTTTAGCTTTTTAGAACGTCAATTGAGGAGAGGGGAGAGAGGAGTGGGTAGGAGGAAGGGAAAGTGAAATTGGAATAAGTTGTTTTAACTTCATGTCAATGGGAGTATACCCTCACAATCAGGGGGAAGGAGGGAATGGAAAGGGATAGAAGGGAAGGGGAGGGGGAATGGGGTGTGGGTGTTTGGATACAAATTCCCTCCAAATCTTGCCTATTGTGCAGAGATTTTGATTAGGCATGGAGGAGGGAAATTGGATCCCTCCAAATCTCTCCCCCCTCCCCCCTCCATTTCTCTTCACCCTCATTTGCTATCCAAACAAGGGATTTTAAATCCCCTACACTCCCTCCCTTTCTTTTCCCTCCAAATCCTTCAATCCAAACACACCTTTTGGATTGAGTGATTTGGAGGGAAAAGAAAGGGAGGGAGTGTAGGGGATTTAAAATCCCTTGTTTGGATAGCAAATGAGGGTGGAGGGAAATGAAGGGGGAGAGATTTGGAGGGATCCAATTTCCCTCCTCCAAGCCTAATCAAAATCTCTCCACAATAGGCAAGATTTGGAGGAAAATTGTATCCAAACAACCACACCCCATTCCCCCTCCCCTTCCCTTCTCTCCCTTTCCCTTCTCTCCTTCCCCCTCCCCTCCCTTTCCCTCCACTTTTGCTATCTAAACACACCCTAAAAGGATGAAAGTGAAAAGCTGTTTTAAGTTTAAAAATTATAATGGAAGTGAGAAGTCGTCTTCATTACAAATGGGATTGGCTTATGTTTCTTTGTTCACTTCTAATTAACTCTTATCAATTCATTGATCTTTCTCATTTTCTTTATTTCTGATTTTTAATAACTTTCATTTGTTATTTAAGAGGTTAAAGATTTGGAATTTTGGTATCCGATGCCAGTTGTTGGTGCCAATGGTGGAGGATATTGGACTCCGATTCGGTTTCATTCTTGGAAAGCACTCAAAGCGATCGATCGGGTATTTCTTTATGGTATGACTTGAAATCTAATAATGATTTATAGGAATGGGACTATGTGAGCATATAGCTACGACATTGGGTTGTAGCCTGTAGGTAATAATATGCAAGTCAGTTTTCTTTAGACCTTTCAATTTTAGAGTTGATTCAAATATTTTTATTTGTAATTGATTATCCAGCTCTGGTCCTCCTCGGATTCAAGTGATGAGTCTATAAGAGAATCAATTATATTATATAGTAGAGAGAATATTCTCTAAATAGAGTCTAATTAACTACTTACTCTTCGTAATTTGTTGTGAATTGAAATCACGGGGTTATAATAATCTGCAAGTAATTGTAAAATCCTCTATTACTTTTGCATAGATGTTTAGGGTTTTCTTAACCATAATTTTCCAGGATTTGTACTTGAATCTTGAAACCATTCTTCTATTTAACAGCAAAAAACAACTTAGAACTAAAAAGCAGAAACTTAGACTATGGGTAGGGAAAAAGCTGACAGATCACTTCCTTCGTCTGCTCCGGGAAAGGTGAGCAAATGTTCTTTAATTCAATAATACGAAGTGGTAGATCTGTCATAAGGTTTCAATGGTCCAAGGTTAATATTCTTACTGAAATATCTAACCAGCTTTTAGGTCCCTAGATTCGAGTGAGGGGAGTTGGGACGTGTAAGCTATTTGTTACTTGTCGTGTATTATGGCAAAATGGTTATTTCATGAACCCTATTGAGATGGCTTTATTTACTTGAATGTTCTGGCCCCGTGCCCCTGTGTGTCGGCTATTTCCGTACCATTCCCAGTCAACGCAAATGAACTTGTTACTATTTGGGATCCAGAGGTGGGAAAGATAAATCCTTCAGAGCATAAGCGGATAACGCTTCATAGGAGCTTTAGTCGTGCTATTATTGACCAGGAGTTGAACCCAAGCTCTAATGAAAGGAAATAAGTTTGAAATTTAACAACTTCTGCATACTTTGCGTTTGGGCTGCTATCACGAAGTAATCTATGGAAGTTGTAACTGTCATCTTTATAAATGCAGAGTCAAATAATTTCCTGTGGCCTGATATCCAATGGTTTTTAATTGCAGTATTCTGTTAAATTTGCTTCATACCTTTTACTAATAAGTTTTACATGAACCACGTTCCACATCTGGTTTATGCCTTATGTTTTAGCAGGATTTTCCCTGAATGGATCCGGCTTGACTAAAGAGTAATTTGGGTATCTAGTTCTATAAGTTTGGAAAAATATTGTGAGTAAATAAGGAAAGACTAAGTACAGAGAATATCACTTGTGTTATTTGGATAAGCTGAATAAAAATTTGTGTATATAATTGAATATTCGGGAAATAATGAAAGGTAAATTGTGAAATAGCTAAATAATATATATATATATATATATATATATATATATATATATATATATATATATATATATATATAAATAGGATCATATGAGTTTGGTTTTTTTGGTGAGTTACCCCTCTAAATCTGAACCACTAATCTAATCTAAGATGGATGGCTGAGATTAGATCTTACCCAACCTACAAATACCCACCTTTTCCTCAATATCCCCCATTATTAGAAAAAATCATTCTCTCTCCTCCTTCAACCTCTAAAAACCGAACAAAAAAAAAAAAAAAGAATCGATAAGAATTATGAAATTCAATCTTCATCAATTTCGTTCAAATTCTGACTACAAACTCAGTCTTCATCATACTCATTCAAATTCGTCATCAATTAAGGAGATTTCGTCGTCACTTTCGCCTCATCTTCGTATTTCTCTTCAATTTCACAATAGGTAAGTACTAATTTTGTTTTTCCAGATCTGATTTGTGCGTTTTCATTATCGTTCTTATCTAATGTTCATTTCATTTTCGTTGATTCGTTGTATATCTGCTTGTTCTTATGTCTTTGTTGTTAAATTACTTGTTCTCTCATTGTTTTTGCCAATAATTTCTAAGGTTTTGAGTTTGAGATGAGAATTCTAAATGATTTGTGCATTTTCATCTTGTTTGTAAGGTGTTTGAGTAGGTTTTTTTATTCAATTGTGTTTTTTGTATCTTTGATAATATCTCGAATTCTCTGGTTAATCTGTTAATAGCAGTTATTGTATTACTTTAACCGAGTTATTGTATTATTCAAACTCAGTTATTGTATTTTGTATTTTGTATTTACTTCTTGTTTGCTATGTTTGAATATATTCTGTTAATAATAGTTATTGTATTGCTTTAACCGAGTTATTGTATTATTCAAACTTAGTTATTGTATTGTTTTAACTTAGTTGTTTCAAATTAAAGTTGTTGTAAGATGGCGTATTCTTATATAATCTGTTTAGGTTGGTTATAATAATATTACACCTCAATTATTGTATTGTTTTAGCTTAGTTATTTCAATTTGGAGTTATTATTGTGGTCTCATATAATATGCTTATAGTCGGTTATAATAGTATACTTTACTTCTCTAAAATATCCAGTTATTTTATAGTTGTTTTACGGTTATTGTATTATACAAACTCAGTTATTGTATTTTGCAGTTACTTTTTTTTGCTGTTTTAATCTGTTAACAACAGTTATTGTATTGCTTTAACCGAATTATTGTATTATTCAAACTTAATTATTGTATTGTTTTAAATTAGTTATTTCAAATTAGAGTTGTTGCAAGATGACGTCTTCTTATATAATCTGTTTAAGTTGGTTATAGTAATATTACATCTCAATTATTGTATTGTTTTAACTTAGTTATTTAAATTTGTAATTATTGTTGTGGTCTTATATAATCTGCTTATAGTTGTATAGTAATTTATAACTTACTCCCTTTTTGTTTTTATTTCTTTCAGTGAGCTTTTGTTGTCTGCTAGTTCAGCCTACATCAATAGGCAAGACATGGTTCTCGTCGGGAAGAAATATCGGTGGAAGAAACGTGAACACAACGACAAGACACGGTTCTCGTTGGAAAAAATATTTTTAGACGTTGTAATAGAGATAAATATATGTAATATTTGTGATGTACTATTGTTAGATGTATTATTTGAAATGATGATGATGCTTAGTTATAATTAGTTGGAGATATTTAAGTGTAATGTGTTGGAAACAAAATAGTTATATAATAAAAGTAATTGATTTGTTTTAGCCATGTTATATATGATTATTTCATTTTTCAGATTTTGCAATTGCATTAACCAATCTCAATGATTGATTGAGTGGAAATGACTAGTTATTCAATTAAAGAAGATGAAAACAAACACACGATAGATATTTGAATATATTTGAGTTTCATCTTAATACAATAACACAATTTACTCATTACAATAACCGAGTTTCTACATTACAATAACTACAAAATACCAGAGTTTTACATTACAATAACTGAGTTTCTAGATTACAATAACTGAGTTTCTACATTGGAATAATTACAAATACCAGAGTTTCTACATTACAATAGCTGAGCTTTTCTACATTACAATAACTGAGCTTCTACATAACAATAATTGAGCTATTCAATTAAACAAGATGAAAGCTAACAACAAATGACCAAATATATACATCAATTTTTCCATTGAACGTCAATTATCCGCGTCTATCTTGATTCAATCTGCAAATCACCAAAAAGAAGAATATAACTTAACAGAACATCATATAGAATGACTCGGTCAATATATTATAATAACTAGACTATAAAATAACTGTAATTGAGTTTAAACAACTAATGAGTGAATAACTGAATCACATATAGAATAACTGACTTTATTCATTACAATAATCGAGTTTCTACATTACAATAACTACAAATATCAGAGTTTCTACATACCATAACTGAGTTTATACATTACAATAATGACATCCTATATTACAATAATCGAGTTTCTTCATTACAATAACTGAGTTTCTGCATTTGAATAACTATTAAATAACCACGTTTCTTCATTACAATAACTGAGTTTCTATATTGAACTAGACATTATAACATACAATTGGTGTGCTAAGTTATATTACCAACAATTTTTCAGGATTATGATAATAAATCACCAATCAAATGCCAACGGTATGATAGACAAGCATATTAACGGAGTAACAATTGAAATAACTCGCAAATAACATATATTCACTTATATAATCTACACTTACCTTCGTTTTGTCAATTTGCGCTAGGTTTCTGCAAATTTTGGGCAAAAAAAAAAAAACGATTGATGCGTGTATTAATCAAATTGAATGAAGATAATGAATTAATTTTGTGTTTTCAACTTGAATTACTCAAGTTTTGAGAAACTTTGATTGGATTATGCCATAAATTGGAAGAAAATAGGAAAAAAGAGGGGAAGAATGAAGAAAGGGAGGGGAAAAAATAGTAAGCAGGGTAACGTAGAACAAGAATGAACTGGAAGAGAGAAAGAAAAATTAAGGTTGTGTATTTTTGTGTGGGTTAATCTCAGCTCTTGATCTTGTTAGATCCAATGGTATATAAATGCGGGGGTAACTCACGAAAAGTGGCAAACTCACCGGATCCTGCCTCTATATATATATATATATATATATATATATATAAGAGAGTTTTTTCGAGCGATCTGAGAGCGTCCACATCATCAAAAATCAATTTAGGAAAGTATAATTTTTGATGTAAAAAATAAAGTGAAAAATCTTTTAATTATTATAATATGTATATTTCCTAAATTATATTCAAGTGATATTTCCAATTTTTATATCAAACTTTTACATTTCATTTGGCAAAAAAATACCGTTAAAAAAATTATGAAAATAATATAATTAGTTTTGTGTTAAAAAATGCTATCATTAGAGTATAAATTTCATATTATTTGCACATATTAAAGATGGTGTACCTCTTAATACGTAAAATAAATTATGAAAATAATATAATTAGTTTTGTGTTAAAAAATGCTATCATTAGAGTATAAATTTCATATTATTTGCACATATTAAAGATGGTGTACCTCTTAATACGTAAAATTGTGTACTTTTTAGTATGTTTTGTCCCACATTGGAAAATAAGAAGGTGTGGTGAATATACTACATATAAATAGTAGAATTGTCCCACATCGAAAGATTAGTATAAGGTGATGTGATCCTATGATTATAAATAGGATGCATATTTGGAACTTATGTATCCACCCAAAAAAATTTGACTCTCATAAATATTGTTTTAAAGAGCTCTTAAGATTTTCTATCATTATCTACGATATGATATAAAAAATAAAGTGAAAATCGTTGGAAACTACCCAGGAAAGAGTTAAGAACATGAACAAGAAAATAAAAAAAAAAATTGTTTTAAAGAGCTCTTAAGATTTTCTATCATTATCTACGATATGATATAAAAAATAAAGTGTAAATATATCGTTGGAAACTATCCGGGAAAGAGTTAAGAACATGAACAAGAAAATAAAAAAAAAATAACTAAAGGTGTTACTAATGGTAGTCTCCTGACACAATACAAAACTAAAGATTTTACTAATGATGTAATAGAGCGTTAATGAGTCGTTATATGTACGATGTAGAGATCCATATCTAATGATCGAGACTAAGGGGTTTTTGCTTCAAAGAAAAATAATATGTATACAATAGTGGTTTTTTAAGAAGAGACATGTATTTCTTGGTATGTTTTATATCTTTCACATTAAAAACTAATGTAGGCATTATGAACATACTACGTCTAAATAATTAAATTATGTATCTCACATTGAAATAATAGTATACGGTAGGGTGATTCTATAAATATAAATAGGAGACATCCTTGAAATTTAGGTATTAATCCAAAAATTTTTAATATAAAAGATATAGACTTTTTAGTATGTTATATGTCCCACATTGAAAAATAATGTAGGTGTTGTGAATATATTATGTATAAATAATAGAAATGTCCCATATATATACATTTTCTATATTATATTAAAGTGATGATGTTTATAATTTTGATATAAAAACTTTATATTTCATTTGAAAAAAAAAGTATCGTATGAAAATTATATAATTAGATTGTGACAAAAAAATGCTATCATTAGAGTGTACATTGTATTGTATTGTATTGTATTGTATTGTATTTTCCCATTATTAAATCGGGTTGATGTCAAAGTAGGTGCAAAAAAAAATGGTGTACTTAGTATGTTATTTGTCCTACATTGAAAAGTAACGTAAGTGTGGTGAATATACTATGTATAAATATTAGAATTGTCCCACATCGGAAGATTACCATAAGGCATGGTGATCTTATGATTATAAATAGAAGTCATAACCCAAAATCTTTTGATTCCCTTAAGTATTGTTAGAGATAACTCTTAAAAGAGTTTGTATTACTGTCTCTACAATAATGATTTCTAACCTAAGTTAATGTTTGGAAAATCTTTTAGTTATTATAATATATACTATGTATTTCTTATTTTATATTCAAGTGATGTTTCTAATTTTTATATAAAAACTTTTAAATTTCATTTGACAAAATAATGTCGGTAAAAAAATTATGAAAATAATATTATTAGATTCATGGTAAGAAATGTTATCATTAGAGTATATATAGATTTCATATAATTTGCACATATTAAAGATGGTGTATTTCATAGTATGTTATATCTCCCACATTGAAAAATAATATAGGTGTGATAAATATACTACATATAAAAAATAGAATTTTCCCACATCGAAATATAGCATAAGGTGGGTGATTCTATGAGCATCCTTGGAACTTAGGCATCAACCCAAAATCTTTTGAGTCGCTTAAGTATTGTCTTGGAGAGCTCTTAAAAGTTTATATCATTATATTTTCTACCTATAGATTTTATATGTGCCATGTTGAAAAATAATGTAGGTGTGGTAAATATACTATGTTTAAATAATATAATTAGAATTGTCTTAAAAAATATTCCATCAGTAGAGTATCAGTTCTTATCATTTGCACATATTTTAATTATGATAAAAAAAAATAGAAAATAAACGTCCATGGTAGCATGTGTAATCTATCAAAGTTCAAGGTTACCATGAGAAATTTCCAATATTATAATGATATAGTTAATTAAATTTGCATTTAAAAGAGAGATATCCGTACCAATAAAACAATAAAGGGGGTATTATTTTTTAATTGTTATTTATTGTCACGTCATCAAACTTAACGTCCATTTAACAGTCTTTACATTAGGGGGTACCATGGGCAAAAAAATGGAACCTCAAGGGTACCATAGGCAGATTTTTAAAAGTAGGAGTAACATGGAAAATAAGAGAAAATTAAGGGATACCACGAGAAATTTCCGTATCTCAATTATGTTAAATACTAGTATTGGTGCCCGGCTTCGCCCGGGCTACCTCTTCTTATCATTAATTTTTTTTTTTTTCATTAAATAAAATTACTTAAAGTTGCATAACCCATAAATTTATAATTAATCTATTTTTCTATGACATATCCTAAAGTTACTGTTCCGGGTGTAATTCCAGAGCAGATATTTGTTACCACTCGTAGCTCGTAGAATGATGTCCTTGCTTGAATCCTCCTTGCGGTCTCCTGAAACGATGAACAAACTGAGGGCTCGGCTTTGGCCGAGCGTACTCACTCCGACGCTCAAGTCAGTTAACTTAGAGAGGTAAGTTGTTGTTACTTGGCTAAGAGTATAGTGTAGAGAGATAAGGAAGATATTACCAGATGAATAGTGGTTATTAGGTTAATTTTCCGATCCTTTCCTCAATGAAGGTTGAGGAGTATTTATAGGCTTTCACCTTTTGTCACGTAGTGGCCAAGTGGCCAAGTGGTAGCAGGTGGAAAGACCGTTCTACCCTCGGCCGATGGACCTATGGCAGGCTGGCCGAGGGGTCTTGGATATGAGTACGCGGATATGTGCCCCGGCTGGCTGGTTGTCATGCCGAGACCCCGGTGACAGGCCGATGAGATGCATCGGCTAGGCTGTCTTGACTTTGCTGTGGATACCTTTGACCATGCTCAATATGTTGACTTGGTCAGCGGTGCAGAATATGCCCCATCAGTTACGATAAAATAAATTTTGAGACAAATTCACCACTCCCGCTATTAATATTTTACTCTTATTAATGAAACAATAGTATTAACATTTCACTACTTGCCCGTAATCATTGTTACTTTCACTACTCCCGCCGTAATTATTGTTACTGTCACTACTGCCGCATTAATATTGATAATTTCACTACTCCCGCCGTAATTATTGTTACTTTCGCTATTGCCACATTAATATTGATTATTTCACTACTCTCGTTGTTGTTTCTACCACTTTCACTAATATCGCTGATAATATTGTTACCTTTACTATTCAAATGAGTGATTATTATCATATAACTATATCCAATGTTACTACAATTCTTTTTTTTATTGACGAAATTACGTATACTATTTAGGCATGCAATTTTAAGAGGATTATATATTTATATAAATATATTACATATATGCATTAAATCAAATCGAAAGAATTATGCAATATTATATATTATGGAATCTAACTTGAATTATTTATATATTATTAAATTTAAATATAACTATTAGATATAATGAGTAGCAATTGTCTGTATTCGGTATTCGAGATCTGGTTGATGTCGAACTAAGTGCAAAAAGATGGTGTAATTCTGAGTATGTTATTTTTCCCACATTGAAAAATAATGCAAGTTTGATAAATATATATTACGTATAAATATTAGAATTGTCCCACATTAGAAAAAATATCCAATTTTTGTGAATATATTACTTATAAATAGTAGAATTGTCCCACATCGAAAGATTAGTATAAGGTGGGGTGATTATATATGATTATAAATAAGAGTTAACCCACGTATATATTAATCTTTTAATTTTTTTGAAAGAGATATTTTAATAATATGTAAACAAATCATTAGACATATAATGTCAACATTAAACGCTTATAACGTTTTTTTTTTTTTTGCATTATAAATAAGCTAATTACCCCGTTGCAACGCACAGACATTCAAACTAGTAAAATAAGAGTAAAAAGTTGGGTAGGATTTAGTAGTAGGAGAGAGGGATGAATAATTATGAGTTAAATAAGAAATGGTGGGGCCAAAATATTAAGGAAAGTAATAAAATATGAGTAAAAGAGTTGGGTGGGGTTTGGTGATAGGAGAGAGAAATGAATAAAATAAGAGTAAAAGTTTCCAAAATAAGAAAGGGAAAGAAAACCTGAATAATCCGTTTTAGGAAATAGGGAAGAATTTATATATCTATATATATATTATATATATATAAAAGAGAGTTTTTTCGAGCGATTCTAGAGCGTCCACATCATCAAAAATTAATTTAGGAAAGTTTCATAAATAATAATTTTCACATAAAAAATAAAGCGGAGAATCTTTTAATTATTATAATATCTATATTTCCTATTTTATATTCATGAGAAGTTTCTAATTTTTATATAAAAACTTTGACATTTCATTTGGCAAAAAAATGTTGTTATAAAAATTATGAAGATAATATAATTAGATTCGTGGTAAAAAATGCTTTCATTAGAGTATAGATTTCATATCATTTGCACATATAAGTACTAAATAAGGTGTACTTATAATAACATTGAAAAACAATGTTAGTGTGGTGGTTATAATACGTATAAATTATATAATTGTCCCACATCAAAAGATTAACATAAGGTGGGTGATTGTATGATTATAAATAGGAGTTATCATTGAAACTTATATACCAACCAAAAACCTTTTGAGTCTCTTATATATTGTTTTGGAGAGCTCTTAAGAGTTTATATCATTATTTTCACAATATAATATATACATATTTTTTCTATATTATGTATTATATTCAAATGATGTTTATGATCTTTATATAAAAACTTATACATCTCAATTGCAAAAAAATATTATAAAAAAACCGTCATTTAAATATTAAAAAATAGTACTCCCTTCATTCAAGACCAAATACAATATTTTCGTATACACACTTGCCAAGACACAAATTACAACGTAAATATCTTTAAGTTTACATTATTGATGGGGCATATTCTGCACCCGCTGACCGAGTCAACATATTGCGCAAGGTCAAAGCTAAAAGTCAGCAAGTCAACGTATTAACAGCCTAACCGACGCAGCCTGTCGGCCTGTCACTTGGGTCTCGGTCTCGACAACTAGCCGGCCGAGAGGCATATCCGCGTACTCACATCCAGTCCCCTCGGCATGGAGTCAACCAGGCCCGCCGGCCCGGCATGGGTCCCTCGACCGAGGGCAAGATAGTCTTTCCACCTGCTATGCCACTTGGCCACTACGTGACAAAAGGTGAAAGTCTATAAATACTCCACTTCTCTCATTGAGAAAAGGATCCGAAAAACTATCTCAAACCAACTGAATAAATTGGTATAAACTCCCTTATCTCTCTACAATATATCTTTGCCAAGTTAACATACAACTTATCTCTTTAAGTTTACTGACTTGAGCGTCGGAGTGAGTACGTTCGGCCCCAAGCCGAGCCCTCAGTTTGTTCATCTTAAACAGGAAAGAGTGAAAGGAAGAGACAAGCAACGACATCATTCTACAAGCTTACGTGGTCACAAACCTGCTCCGAAATTACACCCGGAACAATTGGCGCCGTCTGTGGGGATAGATACTAAAAGCTAGTCACCTACCTTAAAAAAAAACCAAAAAAACCATTCAAAGAGCTAAGAGGATGTCAAAACAACAAGAAATTGTGAGTGAAGAAACTGCATTCTACCAGGATGACTCGTTCCCTAATTCGAGATCGGGCGAGTCCCCACCGGCCGAGTCACCGAGCCGGTGAAGTACGGGATGCCAAGAGAGCCAGAAACACCGCTGCCGACCGGCCAAGTCACTGTCATGGGACATGTGGTCGATGCGGCCAAATTGAAGCTATTCCTGGACCTGATGGGTGGTACGCCGGTTACCCCCGTCACGGCGACGGGGCGGCGGCTCTCCACGGTGGCCAGGGGCCCATAAAGTGACTCCGAACAACTTGATCGGAGTAATACAAGGAGCTGGGCATGCTGGGACGCCGGCGGAGCCCGTGGTGCCAGTGGCAGACCTAAGTCCTTCCCCCACTCGAGGGAGGACAGCGTCGCCGCGGAAACAACGAGGCCACCCCCGAAGGAATGAAAGAAGCCCGACTCACCAGAGTCGGATCAGAAGCCCTTCCCACCAGAGGGAGAGAAGCCGGACTAGGGTTGCGAGGAGCCGATCGCCGCGTGTCATTCGACATGTGGTCAGACAGCCCCTCAGTGCCTATGTCCTAGAGGTCCCTGTGCCAACTAAGCTGAAGCTGCCGCCCATATCATACAAAGGGGATAGCGACCCGACCGACCATGCCGAGGCTTTCGAGTCGTACATGTCGGTATGGGAGCAGCCCGATGAGGTGTGGTGCCGAGTCTTCCCAACGACCCTGCATGGGATGGCTAAGAGTTGGTACAAGGGGCTACCTAAAGGCTCGGTATACTGTTATGCCGACCTGAGGGACAATTTCATAGCCCAGTATGCTTGCAACAAGCGAAGGGCCGTGGAGACATCAGATCTCCTAACCATCCGACAGGGGGAGGACGAGTCCCTCCGAAGCTACGTCAAAAGATTTGACGCTAAGGTTCAGCAGATCCGTGAGCTGAACACCGAACTGGCGGCCTTCGCACTGATGAAAGGCCTCCCGAAAGGCGAGTTCAAAAACGAGCTGATCAAGTGCGAGGACCTCAACCTAGACTCCGCCAGAAAGATGGCCGACCGAGCCGTCAAGGTGGAATACTATCACAAGACCTGGGTAGGCCACAGTGAAGCTGGGCACCCAGAGAGGAGGAGCCGCCGTGACAACGTAGATGAAGGATGCCGTGACGGGAATCGGTCATGGCCTGAGAGATTTAATAGGAAACAGAACTCGGCGGGCGCCGGGGGGAGTTCAGGACCATACACCCAGAAGCGGTACAGTAGTCTCACCCCCTGGTCAAATCACCGGCCGAGATCTTTGCCCTAAGCAAGAATGAAGGGCAGAAATGGGCAAGGCCCCCCAAAGCGAGGGGGGACGGCGACCTTAGCCAGTTTTGCGAGTACCACGGCCAAACCGGCCATAAGACCGACAACTGTAGGCATCTGAGGAACGCCATCGAGGAGCTAATCCGAAAGGGGGCCCTCAGCAAGTATGTAGCTGGAGGCCCAGAAACAAGCTCCGACGGGGCGAATAGAAAATCAGTATTCCAAAGAATGGGAGTGATCCAGGTTGTCATCGAGGGAAACGAGAACGGTGGGTCAGCTAATGGGCACAAACGACACCTAAATGAGCTTTACCAAGCCATCAACTTTGTGCCCACCACAGCGATCCCCGCTTCCACCATCCCCGATATAACCATCGGAAAGAAGGACTACGAAGGAGTCGTTGCCCCGCACAGCGACCTGCTTGTAGTCCACTTGGATATAGCCAACCACTTGGTCAAGAGGTGCCTGATTGACACAGGCGCCTACACGAACATCATGTTCATGGAGTGTTTTCTTAATCTCGGTCTGAAGATTGGAGACCTGAGCCCCTGCACTAACCCGCTGTACAGCTTCTCTGGGGCCGGCCTGGTACCCCTGAGGTCAATCAAACTGCCGGTGATGTTCGGCCAAGCCGACGCGGCTAAAAATGTTTTATCTGAATTCGTGGTTATCGACGGTTCGTCTGCCTACAATGTTCTCATAGGCCGGGTCACTTTGAGCGAGGCCGATGCTGTGATGTCCATCCGGGCCCTGACATTGATGTACGTCTCGGACCGGGGGAAGCACAAAAGCTCGTCTCAAAGGACGAGAGAGATGAAATCGTCAACATCCAAGTATCTGCCAGAGGGTGCAACATGCAATCCCTCAAAGTGGCGAAGAAGTCAGAGAAAGGGAAGATCCCATCCTTACAGCAGGAGGGCGACCCGATGAACACTCATGTCGTCATGGTCGAGGGAGCCCAGACCGAGGAAGTGGAAATTGATCCAGAGCGCACCGTAACTATCGGTGCCGACCTGGAGCCAAAATTCAGAGCCGATCTCCTAGACCTGCTGAGGAAGAACAAAGATGTCTTCGTATACTCAGCAGCCGAGATGCCAGGCGTGAGCCGGGAGGTGATCGTTCACAAGCTGAACGTACTCTCCACCGCTCGCCCTGTCAAGCAGAAGATGAGGAACTCCTCGGCCGAGAAGGATGAGGCCATCAAAGCTGAAGTAGATAAACTATTAGCGGCGGGCTTTATCATGCCTTGTACTTACCCTGAGTGGCTAGCAAATGTTGTAATGGTGAGGAAGTCATCGGTGGCGTGGAGGATGTGTGTTGATTTTACCAATCTTAATAAAGCGTGCCCTAAAGATTGCTATCCCTTGCCTCGAATAGATAGTTTAATTGACGCCACGGTAGGCTACACTATGATGAGCCTGCTAGACGCCTTCTCAGGGTATCATCAGGTATTCATGGCCGAGGAAGACATGCCTAAGTGCGCATTCATCACCATACACGGCACATACATGTATAAAATGATGTCGTTCGGTTTGAAGAACGCTGGCGCAACATACACTAGGCTGGTGGACAAAGTGTTCCAAAATAAAAAAGGGCGAAACATCGAGGCTTACGTCGACGATGCTATTGTAAAAAGCAAGTCTGACAGCGAGCACTTGGCCGATTTAAGTGAGACATTTTGTTCACTAAGGAAATATAGAATGAAGCTCAACCCAAAGAAATGCAACTTCGGTGTCCGGGCCGGCAAGTTCCTCGGCGTACTTGTCAGTGCCAGTGGAATTGATGCCAATCCAG
Organism: Silene latifolia; assembly: GCF_048544455.1. Classification (NCBI taxonomy): domain Eukaryota; kingdom Viridiplantae; phylum Streptophyta; class Magnoliopsida; order Caryophyllales; family Caryophyllaceae; genus Silene; species Silene latifolia. The sequence continues at coordinate 25,666,780 of NC_133533.1, read as the reverse complement.
AGAAAGTCCAAGCAATACTGGACCTACCGGAGCCGAGAAATCGAAAAGAGATTATGACGCTGACCGGGAGGATGGCGGCTCTCGCCCGCTTCATCTCTCGGTCGGCCGACAAGAGCACACCGTTCTTTAAAGTGCTGAAAGGGAATAAAAACTTCAGCTGGGGGGAGGAACAGAGCACAACTTTCAGGCAACTGAAAGCTCACCTTCTGACACTACCGACCCGTCCAGCCGACACTGGGGAGACGCTATACCTATACTTAGCGATTACCTCGGCCACGGTCGGTCCGTAATCGTCGGGAAGAAAATAAGCAAAGAATGCCCAATTTACTTTATCGCCACACACTGCTGGACGCCGAAAGGAATTACCCACTAATCGAAAAGGCAGCCCTCGCCGTCGTCGTTGCCGCAAGGAAGTTAAAACCCTACTTCGACGCACATCCCGTGACGGTCTTAACCGACCAGCCATTGGAGAAAGCATTGGAAAAATTCGAAAAATCCGGCAGACTTATCAAATGGGCAGTGGAGCTATCCGGCTTCGGCATTCAGTACAAACCGAGGCCTTCGATAAAGAGGCAAGCGCTTGCAGACTTCCTGGCCGAGTGCACATATCAAGAAGAATCACATCCCGGTGTGTGGGAAGTGTATACCGACGGGTCCTCCACGGCGAACAGCTCAGGAGCCGGCATCCTTATCATCAGCCCTAACGGGGACGAGTTTGAGTATGCCATGAAGTTTACCTTCTCGGCCTCAAATAACGAATCCGAATATGAGGCGGTGATAACTGGAGTCGAGTTAGCTAAAGCTGCCGGGGCGGAGCATGTTGTGTTGAAAACAGATTCACTCTTAGTGACTAATCAAATCAGAGGAGAGTATGAGACTCGAGACGATGGGATGATAAGGTATCTGGAGAGGGTAAAAGCTGACACTTCAAAATTAAAATCTTTCCAAATACAGTGCATTCCCAGGTCTGAGAACAACCGAGCCGACGCTCTCTCAAAACTTGCCAGTTCAAGCATCAAGAATGTCAGTCGAACCGTGCTGGTGGATATCAGGAATGCTAAAAGCATCACTGAGACCGTCGGCATGGTGGGCGACATCGAAGCCGAGACGACGTGGATGACTCCGATAATGAAATACAAACTGACAAAAGAGTTGTCGGAGGACCGCAGTCTCTCGCAGAAGATAAGAAGGATCGCCGCAAGGTACTTGGTGTTCGAAGGAGAATTGTATAGAAGGTCCGTAATAAGACCACTCTTGAAATGTGTCGGCCCAGCCGACGCGGAGCTTATACTGACAGAGATTCACGAAGGCATCTGTGGACACCACATGGGGGCGAGAACGCTAGCCCACAAAGCTCTCCGAGCCGGTTACTTCTGGCCTACCATGCTGAAAGATTTCAGAGCAAAAACCACGAAGTGCAAGAATTGTCAGATGCATGCTCCGGTAATACATGCACCTTCCCGAGACCTGCAACCAGTACTTAGTCCCCTACCATTTGCACAGTGGGGGATGAATTTATTAGGACCATTTCCGACGGCCTCCGGAGGAAGGAAGTACCTAATTGTCGCCGTTGACTACTTCACCAAATGGGTCGAGGCTGTTGCGGTACCTGCCAAGACCACGGCGGCCGTAAGAAAGGTGATTTGGGAGAACGTCATAACTCGATTTGGGTTGCCCCAAGTCATTGTATTTGACCACGGCCGAGAGTTTTGGAGCGACATGGTGATGAATTGGTTGGAGGAGCTCGGTATCAAATTTGCATACTCCTCCGTCTGCCACCCTCAGAGCAACGGGTAGGCGGAGGCAGCCAATAAAACAATACTGAACGGGCTGAAAAAGAAGGTTGAAGATCTAGAGGGAAGATGGGCTGATGAACTACTCGGCGTCCTGTGGTCCCTTCGAACCACGGAGAAAGAAGCAACAGGGTACAGTCCATTCCACCTAGTCTATGGATCTGAGGCCGTCCTGCCAATTGAAGCAGTGGTGCCGACATTCAGAACACAAACCTTTAACCCACTCGAAAATGAAGAAGGCCTGAGAGCCTCCCTAGACCTGGTCGAAGAAAGTCGAGATACGGCACGGCTCAACTTGGCAGTATATCAAAACCGAATGAGAAGAGCCTACAACCGTAGGGTCCATAAAAGGGACTTGAGAGTAGGAGATCTAGTCCTAAGAAAGTCGGCCGCAACCAACAAAGGGAACATCCATGGTAAAATGACGGCCAACTGGGAAGGACCCTACAAGGTGGTTGAAGAAATGAGGCCGGGGACATACCGGCTGACAGACATGGAGGGTGTTCCTCTAATGAGCCATTGGAACACAGACAACCTTAGGAAATAATTCGTATAGCGGCGGAGGTGTCCGAGACCGTTGTGGGCACCCCAACGCGTGATTATATCTTATGAAGAGTGATCCAAGTTTTCCATCGAAATGCTTGTCCCCTCCGTAGTCGTACCAAGGTAGACGCCACGGCAAAGCCGGGTAGTCACCGTAATGGCAGTTGATACTCGCGAAAGCGACCAACATGTTTAGTAGACGCCACGACAGTCACTACAAATGCAGTTGATACTCGCGAAAGCGACCAACATGCTTAAGAACGTATAAGTACAGTTGAGAACGCAAATCTGACTGCCTCGGCCAATCCGGGAGTGGCAGAGGAAGCGATCAATATGTCTATAGATACGAACGCTGTCGAGCCGTAACCTCGATTGCCTCGGCCAAAGCCGGGAGTAACGGGGAAAATCGACCGATACGCTAACATGTTCACAACAGCAGTTGGGAAGCGCAAATCTGACCGCCTCGGCTAAGACCGGGAGTGGAGGAGGAAGCGACCGACATGCCAACATGTTTAAAAACGTTTAAGTACAGTTGAGATACGCATTCTAACTGCCTCGGCCAAGCCGAAGGTAAAAACGAAAAAAAGCGCTCAATATGTTTAAAAACGTAAGAAGACAACTTAATGGAGGATGAGATCAAAAGCCTCGGCCAAGCCGAAGTTAAATAAACAAACTTTATTGAAAAATGTTTACAGGTGAGGCAAAACAAAGTCGACGGCCGTCCCCATAGGGATAGCCTAAACACAACCTACCAAAGTTTAACAAAAACAAAAGGTACAACAAAAGATTACAACATAAGACATGAAGCGCCAAAAGGATGGCAGGGAGGAAAGGCTCAATAGTTGGCCCCCGAACAGCTTGAAGCTATTCGAAGGGCCGGGTGAATCTGGTGACGACCGCCCATCTCCCTATGCTTGTTGCTGCTCGCCACCGGCAGCAGTAGCAGCATCACCATCAGTGGGCGGCCCAGAAGCCGACTTGGCAGCTTCACCTGCCTTTGCCCTCTCAGCTTCCTCCCTGGCCTCCTTCACCTTAACATCCCGGGCCGCCTTGGCCTCAGCTTCCTGAGCAGCCTTCGCCTCATCCGCAGCCTTGGCCTTCGCAGCAGCCGCCTTCTCATCAAGAAGCCTGTCAAAATCTTGCCACGGGAAGGTACCTTCAGGAAGGAGCTCTTTGATTGCATCCCTGGTAGCATCTTCAGCTTGGTCCCGGTACCGGGCACACATGTCAGGGATGATGACGGTTTTAAGCATTTCAATGTCCTTCTCCCTCTGAGCAAGGATAGCCTTTGTATTCTTATGCTCCTTCGCCTCGGCCAGATGCAGGGACTTCCATCTTTCCCTCTGCTCAACCATGGTATTATAACCACCCTGAAGTTTGTCTCTCTCCTCCCGCAGCTTAGCGGCATCAGCCAACGCAGCCTCAACCTTGGCCCTCTCGGCCAGGACCAGCTTCCCAGCTTCCTCCTTAAGCTTTCGCTCAGCGAGGAAGTCCTTCATGGCGGCCTGGAAGTCCTTCTTCGTCCTCTTGGCCTCCTTCTTAGCAGCGGCTAGCTCAAGCCTAAGCCGTTCGAGCGCAGGGGCAGATTGAGCCATAAGCTTTTCTTGCTCGATAAGTTGAGTGCTTGGCTAGTTCACCCACCTCACCTCACCCCTTTTGGCCAACTTTACGCCGTCCTCCCTGAGCTGAACACAGAAAGCCTTCTGGGATGAGGAGTCGGCGGTGACATTTTTATCGCCCGTCTGCACAAGCTGCTTCCCCAATTGCCGTTCAGTAGGAACGACAGCCGGCGACGGCTGATCTACAAAAAATCCAGACAAAGCATCCATGTCAACATTCATCGACATATCAGAAAGCCTGTCATCAGGAATGCCTAAGGAACCTGCTAAATCCGAGCCATGGGTTAGATCCGTACCGGTCCTGGCCTTCTTGGATAGAGGGCCGGCTGACCCCTTTTCTTTCCCTGCCTCGGTAACAGCAGCAGCAGGCATTGCCTCTTTTCTCTTATTTGAAGGAGGAGGACCCTCCACAACGGTGACCTCCTCTTCAACATCGACGACCACCTGCTCCTTTTGGACTACGGGGATTGAAGATTGAGTTGGAGTTGGCGCCGTAGCCGCCGTAGACGTTGTCTTTGGTCTCCGGCGCGGCACGAAACCGCCAATCTCCGCTTGAGTCGCCGCCACATGCATTGCCTTCATCGCCTGCTCCATAAGTTCGTGCGGGGCCGGTCTGCGATCACGTGGCGCAGCCTTAGGGTGCAGCTCAATAATTCTCCCGTCCTGATCATGTCCCTACTTGTTTAAGATGGAGACGGAGAGATCCCGGCCAAATCGATCTGCAAAAGAAACAAAGCAGGAGTTAAACAAAAGAAATAAACCAAGGCTCAAAATACAGAAGCATAAAAGCAAAGGTGGGCCTCATACCGACCCCACTCACCCTGGCCGAGGGCCGGTATGAGGCCGACATGGCAAAGCGGCTCGTCTTGAAGAATGATCTGCGTCGGGGGCATCCATCTCTTCGGCGTGCCATCCTTCTCAGCCTCAAACAGCCTCATTGCCCGCCTTTCGTCCTCTTTAAGATAGACCTTCTTGGCGTCCATCTTAAGTTTATTACGGGAGACATTTATTTCGTGCTCCCCCTGACTCTCACACCGCAAATTGACGCGGCTCTGGAATGACCGGGGCAGTGGATAATCCTCCGGAACCTCGACGTATACCCACCGCCTCTTCCAGTCTTTGCAAGACGTCAGCTTAGAGACGGTCACGTAACCCGGCTCCGTCTGCACGCTGTACCACCCCGTGCCACCTAGGGTAGTCTGCCGAAGATGATGAAGCCGGCGGAACAGATTAACCGTTGGGGCCTCCCCCTTAAAGAGACAAAGCCACACAAAGCCAATAATCGTCCTGATGGCCAACGGATGCAGTTGTGCCACGGTGAAGTTCATGGCTTTAATTATGGCCACAACGTGTTCATTAAGAAGAAATCGGAGCCCATACTCCAGATGTCTGATGTACACGCCGATACAGCCTTCGGGAGGGCAACAGACTGCCTGATCACCCTCAGGGACAACAATTCTATACCCCCTGCCGAAGGAGTAATGGTCTTCAAAGATATCAGGCCCGGAGACAGAGGCGAACTTGTTTGTCCAAACGCGATCAGGATTGATCGAGCAGGCTTCGCCGTGCCACAAGAATTGCGGCCTCTCGGAATCAGATTGGGTCGCCTCATCATCGTCATCATCAAAACCCTCCAAAAATTTCTCATCAATTTCAGGAGAAGGCGACTTGGGACCCCCAAACCCTATCGGGGTGACAACCAGTGGCTCCTGTTCATCAGGACGCGACGTTCGCCCCCACCTTGCAGAGGTCTTGGGTTGAGCATCAGCAGAAGACATGGTGACAATAAATACTTAAATAAAAGTTGGGAAAAAATTTGTTTGTTTACCTTGGAAGAAAGTGTTACGCCGAGTAACGCTTCGAAAGTTAGAGAAAGAAAGCTCTTCAAAAACTAGAGAGAGAAAATTTTTTAAGAAAATGAAGTTTGATGGTCAAAATGAGGGGCACACTGCTCTATTTATAGAGCAAAGTCCATTTAATTGACCAATCAGAGCAAAGCCCATGAAGCGTCAACCAATCAGCACCAGGCCACGTGTCAAGCATGCAGCCACGGAATGTCAATCGACATACAGTAACCAATCTTCTTTGACACGCTTCCTGGTATCTACTTGCCAACGGCCAACTGATCAACCAAGCTTGGCAGCACCGGCCGGGGGCAATCAAAAGCACACGGCACTCTCAACCTTGGTCTCGGCCAGCGCCATTTCCTTTTCCACATTTGATGTCCATTACACAACCATGTGGAGGGGGGATATGGTACGGCCTGAATAGAACCAAGCCGAGGAAGAAGTTCGACATGCGCAGAATACGCTCAACACTCATCGAAGGTCCATACCACGACATAGACTACGCTGGGGGCAAATTGATGGGGCATATTCTGCACCCGCTGACCGAGTCAACATATTGAGCAAGGTCAAAGCTAAAAGACAGCAAGTCAACGTATTAACCCTAACAACGCGGCACTGTCGGCTGTCACTTGGGTCTCGGTCTCGGCAACTAGCCGGCCGAGAGGCATATCCGCGTACTCACATCCAGTCCCCTCGGCATGGAGTCAACCAGGCCCGCCGGCCCGGCATGGGTCCCTCGGCCGAGGGCAAGATAGTCTTTCCACCTGCTATGTCACTTGGCCACTACGTGACAAAAGGTGAAAGTCTATAAATACTCCACTTCTCTCATTGAGAAAAGGATCCGAAAAACTATCCCAAACCAACTGAATAAATGGGTATAAACTCCCTTATCTCTCTACAATATATCTTTGCCAAGTTAACATACAACTCATCTCTTTAAGTTTACTGACTTGAGCGTCGGAGTGAGTACGTTCGGCCCCAAGCCGAGCCCTCAGTTTGTTCATCTTAAACAGGAAAGAGTGAAAGGAAGAGACAAGCAACGACATCATTCTACAAGCTTACGTGGTCATAAACCTGCTCCGAAATTACACCCGGAACAATAACAATTATGCCATTTCAACTGTTAGCTCCAATAGCTTTGTTTACTGAAGGACTCAAATTTACCCCTGCGTGTCTAGAAGCTGCTGTAAGAACACCGTTTTAAGCTTCTTTTTTTAAGTGTTTGATCTCCAAAGATCAATACTCAATAATGCATTTTTGATAATACATTTATCTTTGTTGTGGCAGGGAGTTAATGTTAAACAGATATACGTGAGATCTTTACTAGCTGATCTATGCTTCAATGCCTACCATCAGGTAAAATTGCACTCTCTGTCTAAAGGACCATTGTGTCATTAGTTGTTCTTGCTGTATGTTGAATACCGACTCCTCATATTCATGTAGACAGTCTCATATTATAATTTGTTAGCATCCTGAGAGGCGGTCTCATAATCCATTGTGAAACGAACATGATTTCAACTTAGATCCTCACTCATATCGTCGGTCTCATGGTATTCTTATCATGAGACAGTCGAGAAATTGTGTTCTATTGGGAATTTGGGATGGTTTTAACTGATTTGGACATTCAAATAATTGGATTTTTTCCCCATCAACTTTGACTCTTTGAGACAAACTGTTAAATTTTAGTATGAATCTTTTAGGTATCTTACATGATTTTGCAAAGGTTTCTCCCATTATAACCCATGCTCTCGGTAAGTTCACTGGCTTCGACCATCTATGTATTACCTTTCACTTCACCAATAGATTCTTTGTAAACATCAACGATCCGTTAGCATCGGAATACATTGAGAATCTCATTTGTTTTGCCTTTCCTCACTCGTAGGCACCGGAATAGGACTTGCCGGAGTTTTCTTATATTCCAGGGTGAATTGCATACGGCAAAACCAAAAGCAGCGTAACATTTGGATATTGGAGACTGAAGGTGAACTAACTAATGCCTCTTCTTTCTATAGGCATATAACTTATTGAGTGTTTTTTGAGTTCTAATAATATAGGTTGGATAGGAAAGTTGAATTCTATATCGATTCAAGATGGTCAGATATTTTACACACACAATTAAAGCCATGTAGCCCTTCTTTTTTGTCCTTTTTCTTGTCATGTTTATGGGAGAGGTACTATTTCTATATTTTTCACATGTTCTGTTTATATGCAGTAGTTGATGTTAGTATGGTTAAAAAACATCAAACTTGTACCCATGGCGAATGACCAAAGTAGTTTTGTGCTACTCCCCGCATTTCTATTGTACAGGTTTTTTTTATTGTGCATGTCTACTTTTTCCCGGTCGTTTTCCCTCAATTTCCTCTCCTCCACAAGACAACCTTCTCAGTTCTCGCTCCTTTCCCCTAAAATTCCCAATTATTTCGGTTCTAATTGATTTTAATTGGGTATAGCCTATTCAGAAGAATCGGGCGAAGTTCAGCTTCAAGAACCACTAATTTGATGGTGGTACTGACATCTTCTATGAGCTTCGATTGGATCATGGATCAGAAGAATTAAGATTATCAATAACAATCAAGTCCATGATTGCATTTCATTCCGTTGTTGCTAAATCAGAATAAGTCTAACTTTTTAAAAATCCAATTTTGAAGGATTAGATTTATTTTATATTTGCTCCTCCGGCTTTCTACTCACCCTTTTTTTATTATGAGTTTCAGAGGAAGAGGCATGGTGGGAATCTTGAATTTTTGGTCTTCGAATTATGTATGACTCCTACGGCTTGCTACATTTATACAATTATGTAGGATTTGGGTGTTTTTTGGTGAATGTCACTGATCGCTTAAGAGATGAATATAAATTGGATGTAATGATTAAATAAAGGTCACAACACTCACAAGCAAGTGTTACCATTGCTACTGGCTAGCTCTGCCCCTGATTGGATGTAATTATGCTGTTTTTTTTATCAAAGTTAGCTGATTTTTTTGGAGCTAATGAATTGACGTGGTGTAGGAAGGAAGGCCAGATGTAGAGGGAAGGGTTGGAGCTCTTAAAGCTTTGGTTATTCGGGTTGTAGCTTTATTGGTTTTTGGTTCTAAAAGCCTTGCTGAGGTTTGTTTATCACTTTTTTCTTGCTTGGGATTAAGGCTCTGATGTTGTTGTTTATATTCTTAAAAAAATTGGGATTAAGGCTCTGGTCTTACTGTAATTGTTTGTGTTCGAAATTGATAGTTTTAACTTCAGAAACATTGGGATAGTAATACGTGTTTCAACAAATGGTAACCGATTCAGTATGAGTTTAGTGAATGATTTGTGAAAAGGAATATGATTATGAATGCTGGTATTTCATTGATGTCAAACGTAAAGCAAGCTAGGTTAAATACTATACAATGCAATCTCCACATTATCTACTTACCTAAACTACCTCCTAAATATCCTCCTATTAGTTATCACATAATCTTCCATATCCTAAACTAATACAATTACATATCACAACAATATTCACAAGATAACCAAAAGATATGATCTTATTCTTGACACTCCCCCCTCAAGTTGGAGCTCTAGGAACACCAAGACCCAACTTGTATTGTAGATGATCGAATGTCTCCCCTCTGAGTGCCTTTGTGAGTAAGTCCGCAATCTGCTCTTTACTTCTCACGTGTGATGTCCTAATTTCCTTCGAAACAATGTGTTGTCGAATGAAATGACAATCGACCTCGATGTGTTTCGTTCTATCGTGGAACACGGGATTTTTCGCTATGTGAATTGCAGCTTGATTGTCGCAATACAAATCCATCTCATTGACATGAAACACTCCTAAAGAAGCAAGAAAAGATTTAACCCATATCAACTCACTTGTTGCGGCTGCCATGGCCCTATACTCCGCCTCCGCTGTGGATTTAGCTACCGTAACTTGTTTCTTTGCCCTCCACGATATGGGTGACTGCCCTAAGGAAACAAAATAGCCACTTATTGACCTCCGCGTCAATGGACAACTCGCATAGTCGGAATCACAATAGCCCTTAAGTCGCATATCCGTTCCTTTCTTCATCGTTATCCCCTTGCTGGGATTTCGTTTTATATACCTTACGACTCTTAAGGCAGCTTCCCAATGCTCTTTCCTCGGCTCATTGACAAATTGCGAAAGTACATGCACCGTGTATACCAAATCCGGTCTCGTGATGGTCAGATACACCAATTTCCCAACTAGACGACGATATTTCATAATGTCTTTCAAAACATATCCTTTAGCTAAAGATAAATTGTGTCGTTGTCTAATGGGTGTGTATACCGTTTTCGCTCCCTTCATTCCTGTCTCTTCTATTATACTTAGTGCATACTTTCTTTGATTCAAAAACAAACCCTCCTTGCCATGAGCCACTTCAATTCCTAGAAAGTATTTTAACTTTCCCAAATCCTTAATTCCAAAACTCTTATTCAAAAAGGTTTTAAATTGTTTACATGCTTCTTTATCGTTACTCACCACTATCATGTCATCGACGTAAACGAGTACTCCAATGAATATGCCATCTCGATTTAAAGTAAATAGAGAATAGTCCGCCATAGATTATGTAAACCCATAATTCTTTAACGAGTATGCTAATTTTGCAAACCAATTACGTGAAGCTTGTTTCAAACCGTAAATTGATTTAAGTAATTTGCATACCTTTCTTTCTTCTCCCTTTTCGAATCCTTGGGGAATTCTCATATATACTTCTTCTTCGAGATCTCCGTGTAAGAAGGCGTTGTTCACATCCAATTGCTCAATACACCAACCCTTCGACACTGCCACGGCTAACATGCATCTCACACTCGTCATCTTTGCCACTGGTGCATAAGTTTCATGAAAATCAACTCCTTCTATTTGTGTGAAACCTTGTGCTACCAACCGAGCTTTATATCGTTCAACACTTCCGTCAGCTTTGTATTTGATTTTGTATACCCATTTGCATCCTATGGGTTTCTTTCCCTCTGGTAATGTCACAATCTTCCATGTTTCATTTTTCTCCAATGCCTCGACTTCCTTACTCATTGCTTCTCTCCACCTCTCATCTTTCGCTGCTTCTTGATAATTAATCGGCTCTTTTTCTTTATCAATGGCAGCTAGAAAAACTTTGTGAGACATAGAAAAACAATTATCTGTAACATAATTATCTAGAGGATAGCGAGTACCTGACCGGGAAGACTTTGATGGAGCGAAATGAGCATTAGAATTCGGGGTAATTATTCTTGTCGATTTACAATAATAGTCCTTCTTCCATGCGGGTTCAAATCGTTCTCTTGCTCCTCGACCCATCACCTGTTCCTCTGTTTGTGTGTTCGATGCTGGGGCTTCGTCCTCTCCTTCCTCACTGACACCCTCTGCATCTGATTCAGACCTCTCATCCTCACCGCACTCCCCACTTTCTGACTCAACACTCCCCCTCACAACAGGACCTGGTTCCGTGTCACTGTTGTGAGCATGTGGTTAGTTATTATGGCTATGTAATGTGGGTTCAAGTTGTGGTGAGGGTTCCTTTGTCGACACTTGATAAGGGTATTCGTTTTCATAAAATTTAACGTCACGGGAAACAAAAACTCGTCTTTCTCGTAAATCATAAACCTTCCACCCTTTCTTGCTATGTGGGTACCCGATAAACACACACCGTATGCCTCGTTCACTGAATTTGTCACGGGTTCGATCTTTATTATGCACATAACATAAACATCCTAAGACTCGTAAATTGTCGAGGTTAGGTCGTTTTTGATATATGACTTCATATGGGGTCTTTCCATTTAGCAAAGGGGTGGGTGTTCGGTTTATTAAATACGCAGCAGTGGTAACACATTCTCCCCAAAATTGCAAGGGTAGATTTCCTTCAAAACGCAAACCCCTTGCCTTCTCTAGTATGTGTCGATGTTTTCTCTCGACCCTTCCATTTTGTTGGGGTGTACCTACGTTACTAGTGCGAAATAATATGCCATTTTCCTCATAATAATTTCGCATCGACCCAGCTAATAACTCCGTCCCATTATCACTTTGTATTATTTTCACATTTGCTTCGAATTGAGTTTTCACCATTTGACAAAAAAATTTCATGTATTCCCCGGCTTCACTCTTGTCTTTCATTAAATTGACCCATACTCCCCGACTATGGTCATCGACTATGGTAAGAAAATAGTGAGCGCGAGTCAAACTGGGTTCTTTGTAAGGTCCCCAAAGGTCACAGTGAATAAGGCCAAATAAAACATCACATCTACTATTATTAATTTTGAAAGAGGTTCGGGATTGTTTTGCCCGGCAACAAGAATCACACAAATCATCAGAATTCCAAAATAAAGTTTGTCCAACTAAATTCGAAAAATGCGAAAAAATATTCTTCGAAGGATGTCCTACCCTTCGATGCCATACCCTGCTTTCTTTATCTGCCGTGGTGCTTCCAGCAATCTCCTCCTTTCCCGGCTGATAATAATACACCCCTCTTCTATGCTCACCTCGTCCAATCATCGTCATCGTATTCCGGTCCTGCATTTCACAATAATCCGGATAAAAAGTTATTAGACAGTTGTTTTCATGAATTAGTTGTTGGACTGAAATGAGATCACAAGTGAGTGAGGGCACAAACAACACATCTTTCAACACAAAATTTTTACTCAATCGAACTTCGCCATGGACTGTGGCCTCGACACGCCTACCATCAGGTAGACTGACCGTGGAATACTCCTCTTCCCAGACGTTTTTCAAGCATTCTCGTCGTCCTGTCATATGGTGAGATGCTCCACTATCGATTAACCATTCAAAGTTTTTAGTTAATTTCATACCTTGAATCTTATCATTGCCATCAGGACTGGTTTTTACCAAAATCTTCAACCTGTCGATTTCTTCCGCCTTGAATGGGACATTTGAGTTCCCTTGTTCCTCTGTTTTAGCATTCCCTGTCACGGCATTGGCTTGGTGATGTCCACGGCCCCTTCCTCTGCCACGACTACCATTGCCACGGCCTCTCCTGCCTCGTCCACGTTCTCGTGCCTTGACCTCTTCATAGCCATGCTTATCATAACAGTTGTCTTCCGTATGATAATACTTCCCGCAGTACGTGCATCGTGGTGGTGGCGGTCTGTCAGGTTCTTCTTCATCATCTCTAAAATACTTTCCTCTTTGTTTTCCACCATTGTTCCTCATAGCCATTGCAGCGTCAAATCGTTCCTCTTTCACCTGGGTAAGAGACGCATGACGCTCTTCCCTTAATACTAAAGCATAGACTCGATTTAACTGAGCAATTGGCTCTTCCATGAGCAAATTTGTTTTGATTTGGCCATATAATTTTGCATCAAGCCCCATCAGAAATTGGTGCACCTTTTCTTCTTCCTTTTCCTTTGCTATGGATGCCGTTGCTCCGCAATTACAGTCCTTTATTTTACTGTATTTGGCTAATTCGTCCCAAATGATTTTTAGTCTAGTATAATACTCGACTACCATCTCCTTGCCTTGCTTGCATTCATTTAACTCGCCTTTGAGTTGGTGAACCCTGGGAGCATTCCCAGCCGAGTATCGTCCCCTCAACTCTTCCCAAATTTCGTTAATTGGTTGAGTAAATGTGATACTCGGATGTAGTTTCGGATCTATCACATTTCGAAGCCATGCTCGCAACATTGCGTTGCATTGACGCCATTCTACCGCTTCTAAATCATCCTCGTCTCCGCTGCTTGATGGTTTCTTTACTGTCCCCTCAATGAAACCCAACTTATTCTTCGCATCCAATCCGTTCTTAACAGCCTCAGCCCACATATCGTAGTTTGTTCCGTCAAAAATTATTTGAGTGACGTTCAAACTTGGGCTGTCGGATGGATGAAGGTACAACGGAGACGCCATGGGAATTGTCTTTGGACCACTCCCTCCTCCTTTCAATTTATCACCAGACATTCTGAAAAACGATTGTGTTTAATTTTTCGGAATAGTTTTGTGGATCTTTTTGGCTCGAGATACCATGTGAAAAGGAATATGATTATGAATGCTGGTATTTCATTGATGTCAAACGTAAAGCAAGCTAGGTTAAATACTATACAATGCAATCTCCACATTATCTACTTACCTAAACTACCTCCTAAATATCCTCCTATTAGTTATCACATAATCTTCCATATCCTAAACTAATACAATTACATATCACAACAATATTCACAAGATAACCAAAAGATATGATCTTATTCTTGACATGATTTCCGTCAAGTGACTATATAAACTTGATTATTGCATTTGGAAATTCATCTTGTGAGCTAGAACTCGGCTTTCTAAGAGCTGCTTACATATAATTTCGGAGTTGAGGTGAGAATGATTAAATTCCACGTCTGAAATTTTTTTTGCTTAAGTCAAAAGCCGGCTGCTCTTGCTGAAATCATTACACGTCAAGGAGAGGAACTAATGTCCTTACGCTAGCATGTTTTCTTGTCTTCTCTCCCGGTGGGACCTTCATGACTCATAAGGCTATCTTCTCCTGCTTTCAGTGCCGAGGAAAAGAAAAAGTATGACCAATGCTTTAGCTTGCTAGCTAATGGCAAGCCAAGCTATTCCTTGAAACACAGTCGAAATTGAGTAGCACCTGTAGTATGTCTACTTGCTTCTTCCTTGTTTGTATAAACTAATGCCCTTTACTACTGCTCCATACAGGCTAGCTATAGCTATAGCAGTTTGCCAGAACTCATCAATCTTGATCATGGATGAAGCAAGTTCTAGCATGGATAGCACGTCTGCGCTGTTGGTTAGAGATACAAGGGAATGTGTCATGAAAATACGGTAAGCACTCAGTCTCTTGCATCCATCTTTCATTGAATCCTGCTGGGATATGCAAATATATCTTATGGACACTTAGAGCAATGTCCAAAATACTCCCTTTGTAAATTATTTGCGGCAAATAATTTATTTATACAATTGTGTATGATTTGGGTGTTTGCCTCTTTAAATTTAGTTGTGTAAAGTTGACGTGTTAGTGCTGAAGCTTAATGGTGTAGGTATATGCATCAGGTTCAATTTGAACGATCAGTTACTATTATGTTTGGCTAAAGCGCTCTTATTAAGTTTCTCGTCCTGAATGTAAGCTTCTCTTATTTGTCCAGTTTTTAGGCCACCGGGAGTTAATTTGTCCTTGTTGGTTGTTGGCCCTCTGTTTCTTTTCACGGGTTTGATGTTGCGGTTGAAGTGAGGTTGGATGAGAAACTTAGTAGTACCTTGTAATCGGAGTGAAGAGACAACATGGGCGCACAAACCTGAAGGCTCGCCTACTATTGTATTATAGCCGACTCCATGTGGTAAGGTGAAATCCAAGTGACCTAAAGCACTCAAAACTCAAAAGCCCCGGGGGCAATGTTCTTTTTTACTACGAGCCTGGCTTCCCCAGAGTAGAGAACTACGACTCATATACCTAAAGTTGTTTGCGGAAAATAGGACTCTGCAGCTGCTAAGTATGCAAAAATCTATATGATACCCATACCTTTTTGCCACTTGATACCATGTGCATTCTCCGTAAATATTGACCTACTTGATGATTTATACTGCATTTTCTGAGCTTGAAGACTAACTCTATTTGTTAACAATATTGTCTTTGAGTTTAAGTTGGGAATAATTTAATGATTTGACCCTTAATTTAAGTAAACAGTTACATGGCATAATGTCAAATTCGTCATCAAAACTAATTGTATTTTCTTATTATCTTTCTTTTTATAAAAAGCTTTTAACTATTATATATGGTGACAAATATAAATGGATGGAGTGACAAATAACCATTATATGAGTGACAAATATAAATGGATGGAGTGACAAATAACCATTATATGAGTCACTCTTGAAAATGGTCTAATCTTCCGCTTCATCATTTACTTATGTCATTTTATTTTCCGATTTATATTTTTCGTATGTTTTTCGTTCTTTACGGTTAGACATGATGATCATCTTTCTGAAAGTAGAGGGGAATGATATTGCAGGTTTCAGTTTCAGATCTCGGAAATGATCTTACCGAAAATTTCTATTATTGCACTTGTCGACCTCAGCAACTCAACTGACACTGTAGAAGCGCGAGATGGAGGAGCAATTGTTCGACAGTGTGGGTTTGGAGAGGGAAAGAAGAATGGCAATAAAACTATAGGCTTAGCTACTTAGTTTCTGTTAAGGTACTCTTCTCATAACAGCTCTCATAACAGCTGAAATCACATGCTCATATATCTTTAAATTTCTCGACTTTTTTTCCTGTCTGATGTATAAAAGTGATGTGAGAACATCTTTGCTATACATGTAGAGTATTGAGTTGCGTCCTTTATTTTAGTGGCAACGTACTTTTAGTGGACGTGACCCCAAAAGAATTAATACGCACTTCTTTTATGGGGTACCAAGCTTCTTCGGCTAAGAAATAGAAGATATCGATATAGGACGTGGCCCCCTGAATTAATGTTCTATAGCATTTATGCCCCCATTATATTTTATTCTAGATCCGCTTGTGACAAGTCTAATTCGAATAATGCCATTAATCATGGGAAAAATGCAGGCAATAGGAGGGGAAGAAACAGCTCAACATCACCTAAAACGAGGCAAAGAACAACGAAAGCCTGACCATCAAGAAATAGAGATGATTGCGATAGATAGAACACAGAGCTTATTATAAATTATAGGTGGTTGTGGCCTATGTAACTATGTATTTGCCCTACATTCTAAAACAAATAGTATTAGTTATTTTGAGGATCCAAATGTAACTACCTCATAGTTCGTATCTATTTCATTCGATGTTTAATTATGTGAAATACAGTACAAATGTTAGGTATGTGAATCACTATTCACTACAACGCTTTAAATTATCAACAATAAATTTTAGGATATCAAGGGATCCCTTCGAATCAACCATGTCGGATAATACCCAAAAAAAACATGTCCCATTTTGTTGCTATATTTCCGACAGACTTCCGCTTAGCATTTCACCAGGCGCGGTGCAACAACTAGTATAAACAAAAGTAAAATACGTAGGGATTAACAAATAAAATATTTGTCTCATCTATAGATACGAGTATTAACTAACCCGTTTTAATATAGGGTAATGATAAATACTTTTAAGTTATTCCTCCGTATAAACATATTTGATCCGTCTTAAGAATGACCCGAACTAACACAAACTGCAACAAACCTAAAATAACCCGATCTAAACCGGTCCAACCCGAAGCCGTTTGTGAGGTCTACATAAAAATAAGGTTGGAACAAAATACTAACATAAGAGCAGAAAACAGGGTGCAGACAACTGTCAACAAATAACAATAATCATTAATTGGAACAAAATACTAACATAAGAGCAGCAAACCGTAGAGTTGCACTAATAATTGCATGTTTCAGCACACCGGGAGACCGGCAGAGTCAATACTACTCAATAACTTCGCAACAAAAATCAAGACTTCATTATCTCCGATAGTTCAAACCATACACCTGGTTGAACTTTGTCTGCGTTATATATGTAATTCGACTGCATCACATTTAGAGACATTATCAGCACTTTAGCAGTATAATTCAGTTACAAAATTCAGACAGAGGACCATCTCATTTCATTCAAGGATAGCAAGAAAATGAGACGAACCATCGGATTTGTTATGACTTTAGGTGCAAAACGTTCATGGCAGTCATCCTGCAATTGGTTAGAAAAACCAGTGCCCAACCAGTTAATAAAGAAAATTTCCTCAAATAGATATAATAATGAGTTTTCCTAATCGGTAACAGAACCAGAATTTGTAGCATTCATTTACAGGGCACGCAATACGACTTAACAAGCGTAGAAACACTTGCAATAGTGTTCAAGGAAAGCTACATACTAAAAAGTATAAGATGATTTCCAATGAGCAGAAACTCACAACTACCCGGTCCATCTTCTCTAGATACAGCCCTCACAAGGCACTGACTCTTGATCAGGAGAATTTACAATAACTAAAGCAGAAAATAATCAGTAGAAAATTCAAACAAATCTTTGTTTTTTACAGTAATGACAACATCTAACCAGCCAGCAATGACAACATCTATGGAATTCAATAGAAATACGATTCTCTTTCTCATTCGGCAAACCTTAGTTTACCATATATCAACTTTATGACGATTCTTTCATTACATCTCTCAGCAATGACAAGTTTTACAGTAATCCCCCTGCCTTCAAAGAATGAAACATTACAGCTTACAGTCGCATCCAGTACACCAATTTAACAATTTTTAGCACGGGTCTCGATGGCAAGGATGAGATGATTTTCGAATTTGCAAATTTCAAGTTTATTAATCACAGAAACTAAATAACTACACTAATTATACCTACTAAGTACAAACACAAACAAGCATGCTCCATAGTCCATACATTACAAGTTCTATAACTGAAACCATGAAGCAAGAGATGCAAGTACCTTGCAGGAGCAGATTCTTCCAAGGAATTCTGTAATAATTTTGGATCTTGAGATGACAAAGCAGTTGCAAACTCAAGGAGAATTCCTGCTAAAAAAAATCAGATCAGGATACCGCGTCAATAAATCAGATCAGGTTGATATTCGAACAAGATTCAACTTTTGATCCAAAATCAAGTGCCAAGCAGGATGTACGACGACCAAAGTTGGGTGTCGGAGAAACAAAACATACAAGTGTAGAAAATAAACATCTTCCGTCTAAACAAACTTTAAATTCAGAAAAGGATCCAGAAACAGCATTGAAGCAATGTATAAATATTGATCATAGGGCAGTTCAAAGAAAAACGAGGCTAGCTTCTTTAAGGAAGCGTCTATTCTCCGACAATTACTAACAAAAAACACACTGTCTTCAACATAAGGCTCAACAGATCTGATACTTGTAAAGAAATAGACCTACATATTTCAGAAATAGTAGCAGACCACAATCCTTCGGGACTCTTAACGATTAGCCTTGGCGACTCTTTCAATCTCATCCTTCTTCTTGATAGCATAACTGAAATAAAATGAAACACAGCACATAAGTCTCGATCCATGCCAGCTAAAGACAATAGCACTCACGAAATGTTTAAAGAGTTTAGACAAATTAGCATCATCAACAGAATAGATACACGCTTCAGATAACCTAATGAAGCTCCAAAATGCCACAATTAAGGGTGCATTTGCATTTGGACTGGAGTTAATGGTTAGTTGGTAAAAAAAAGCCAGGCTGGCCGGCTGCGCTTAAGGTAATTGTTAGAGAGGGTTTATTTGGATTGGAGTTCATTAAGTAAAACAAACAACGGGAGACATTAGCCTCAATGAGAGTAACAAATAGCATTTTCTACGAGTTCCTACTTTCCTAGGTTTTCAAGGGTAGTTTTTCCTGTGACTTTTCGTACCAATGGATTACTCGTAAAAATAAAGCCCTTGCTAGTAGAAAATATACCTGTTGGAGGAACCCTTGGCAGCATTGATGACCTCATCAACAAGGCACTCAGCAATAGTCTTGATGTTCCTGAAAGCACTCTCCCGAGCTCCTGTTGTCAGAAGATAGATAGCTTGATTGACCCTCCTCAATGGAGAGATATCCACAGCTTGACGCCTCACAACACCAGCCGATCCAATTCTGGTAGCATCTTCTCTAGGCCCACTGGATTTAGACAACAATTTGTAAGAGAGAACAAGTAAAGGAGAATGCCCACGACCAGATGGACATCATAGTGTGACAGCAGAGGTAAATCTAGAAAATTTTACTCTGTATCGTGGTTTGCCAATGTCAACAGGAAACAGAAATCAAAAATAGTGAATGGCTGAAGTCGGTACCTGTTGATGATGGCATCCACAATAACTTGAATAGGGTTATTCTCAGTCAGGAGGTGGATGATTTCCATGGCATGCTTCACAATCCTAACAGCCATCAACTTCTTACCATTGTTACGGCCGTGCATCATGAGACAGTTGGTAAGTCTCTCAATGATGGGGCATTGAGCCTTCCTGAAACGCTTCATTTGGTACCTCCCGGCAGTGTGAGGCACATAGGTTGCATGTTTGACAGCAGATACACCAACGTAATCAACTAGAGCAATGTCATTAACCTACAA
Source organism: Silene latifolia (assembly GCF_048544455.1). Taxonomy (NCBI): domain Eukaryota; kingdom Viridiplantae; phylum Streptophyta; class Magnoliopsida; order Caryophyllales; family Caryophyllaceae; genus Silene; species Silene latifolia. The sequence goes on along the minus strand of NC_133533.1, from coordinate 25,646,957 downwards.
AGATTGGCCAAGTAAATCTCCTCATCAGAGATACTTTCATCGGAAACCCCAAACTTGGTTTGTTCCCTGTTTCAAGAGCAAAGAGAGTAGGTTCAAGACCTCACCTCCAAGGACCCGAGGAGCATCGACGTCTCACGTCGGACAAAGCTTAGTCATCATAAAAAAACACTTATTAATCTCGTGTAATTTGTATTAAGCACTAAATACTCCTTCCTATTCTAAATAACTGTCCCATTTGCCATTTCCGTCTATTCACATAACTGTCTCATTTGCCATATTTGGACATGATTTTTTACTTTTCTACCCTTAGCTCTTTTCTTTATTTACCACCCCAACCACGCATAACCCATCATATTCAATACTTTTCATTATTTAACTCATATATTCTTACCCCTATACAATAATTTTCATTATTTTAACTATATTCCTTAATTTTCGTGCCATTGTCCAAATGGGACACTTATTTGGAATAGGAGGGAGTACATTTTTACTCGAAATAGATAGTATATCCTTCTCACTTGCATTTTTGGATTATGGCCTACCTAGATTAACAAATAAAATATATGTAAGCTCTAAAAATAAGGTTACTACTATATGTAAGCTCTAAAAATTGTAAGTCGGCAAACAGAGCCAATACGACCTCTACACTTGCCTTAGTTGCAGACATACCACCTCCTCTACACTTACTTATATGTATTTAGAAGTTTCTAAACATACAACCTCTATACTTGCTAATGTATATCTTGAACTTTCTACACTTACTACTTTAGAACACAAGGTTAGTTCTATCATGTCCTATTTTTATTGGCTTTGATAAGTCGGCAAACATAGCCAACATGCATGGCGACCAACCTGTCGATTAGCGCTACTATACACTTGCTTTTAGAACTTTCTAGGCATGGATTTTTCTAGAAATTTCTAGTGGATAACATATAAATAGGAGGGACGTGATACAAAATTTCATCCCCCTTAAACCAACCATCGGAACATAATTCACACTACTAACACCCACCTGAGAAATTAAAATGAGTACAAGTAACTCCGAAGCGGCCGCCACTCGTTTCAGCGGGTTGTCTGATTTCCTGATGAATAACTGGGGTGAATTACCGTTAAAAGAGGACGATTCGGAGGATATGTTGTTGTATGACGTGTTACAGGATGCCATTGATACGGGGTGGTCTCCTGTCACAGACCCACCGGAGAAATTGCCATTTAATTCGGAGGATATGTTGTTGTATGACCCTCCAGTTGAGAAGCGTTATAGAGGAGTCAGACAGCGGCCGTGGGGGAGATATGCGGCCGAGATTCGGGACCCTGCCAAAAATGGCGCTCGGGTTTGGCTGGGGACATTTGGGACTGCTGAGGATGCGGCATTGGCCTATGACCGGGCTGCCTTACGAATGAGGGGGAACAAGGCCTTGTTCAATTTCCCTCTTCGGGTTAACTCTGCTGAACCTGACCCAATCCGAATCACAGCAAAACGAAGGGCCCCTCAGAGGACTGCATCGTCCTCGTCTTCCTCCTTATCGGATAACCAGTCTCCGAAGAGGAGGAAGGATGTGTTGGGTGGCACAACAACAATTTAAGCTAATTTGTTAAAAACGCAGTAGACAACGAGTCATTTTATCATATATGACACCTCTAGTAATAGGTGTTAGGTGTACCGGTAGACTGAGTCATCTTATAATATGACACCTAGAGGTGTACTAGTGAAAACTCTAGGGACGGTTCTATTAATAGTGTGATAAACGGGCCGGGTTAGATTGGGTCGAAAACGGGTCAAATCGTTTGAACCTGGATTAATCTTGAGTTTACAAAAATTCGAGTCAAGTCGGGTTAGATCACCAGTAGATTCCGGTCATTTTCGGCTCCATTACTATCAAGTTTTAGAGGTAATGATCGATGAAAAAAAAAAAAAAAAAAAAAAAAAAAGTCAAGTCGAGTTAGATCATTTCGGGTTAGGGTTATCTTGGCTCAATTACTATCAAGTTTTAGGGATAATGATCGGTGTGGAAAAAATAAAAATTAGGTCAAATAGGGTTAGATCACTTTTAAGTTCGTGTCATTTCCGGCTCAATTACTATCCAATTTTAAAGGTAACGATCAATGTGAAAAAAAATAAAAGTTTAGGTCAGGTTAGATCACTTCAAGTTCCGGTTATATCCAACCCAATTACTATCAAGTTAATGATCTGTTTGTAAAAAAATAAAAATTCAGGTTAGACTATGCTGGGTAGGATCAATTCGGGATATTGATTAAGCTCGAATTTTCAGTTCCAATGTCAGGTTAGGTCGAATACATGTTTGATCATTTGGAGGAATAATTTTGTCAAGTCTACTTGTGGGTGTTAGAAAAATGTTGGTCAAATGCAAATCATAAACGATTTGTATACTTTTTTTTTTTGTATTTAGATATTTGCTGCTTTTGTTTAAGTAGTAACAAGTTCGACACCACACTACTACAAAAAAAAAGCCAAAGAAACCGGTTAAAAATAGCCTTAGAAACCGGTTTATAACCGGTCTCTAGCTCACAGGTGTCTTAGCCTAAGAGACCGGTTATTTAAACCGGTTTCTTTGATTATTTCAAAAAGACCAGTTGAGTGGAGAAACCGGTCTCTTTGATTATTTCAAAGAAACCAGTTGTCTGCAGAAATCGGTCTCTTTGATTATTTCAAAGAAACCAGTTATTGACCATAAACGGTTTCTTTGATCTGTCTTTGAAACCTGTGATTTACTAAAACCAGTCTCTTAGGTTTTTCTTTAAAACAAAAAAAAATATCATTCAATAAAGTAAGACCTTGATAATTTTTAATCAAAAATTAAAATTAGATTACATCATCATCATATACATATAAAATAAGTCTGACCTTTAACTTTACGAAATATGATACAAATTCATATAAATTGATCCACAATTATTAAAACGGATAAATCTAACAAAATAATAAGTCTACGAGTTAATGTTATGTCAGAGCAATCTAGCATGTACCCAACTTAGAGTCTTCAAATGAGTCGTCGCTGGCCTCGATGTTGTAGGAGAAAAGAACAAGCAGTTTTATAGTGACTGGGATTCATCAAATGAGTCGTTGATGGCCTTTAATTTCCACGGTGTTGTTAGTGTTGTACAATGAAAAAGGATGCAAAGCACCTTAAGTTTAAAAGCTTGCCTATTCAGTCTGCCAAGGACAATCAAGAGCTTTTTATCCAGAAACTTCCACACCGATAAAACCACGAGATAGAAGCATCGCACAAAAGAAATTCTCTTATGACATAAAAATAACAAATAAACTATTTCGAAGACGTGAGTGGTGATAGTAACACAAACCTGACCTGGCTTAGTTGTTCAGATCAATGCCACCGAACGTTAGATTCACTTCACGTTCTTTCTGAGGAGCTGCATCATTGTGAAAAGGTTAGCAAATACCATATCATTTATTTTACTGCCTCTACCACAAGCTATTTTAACATTTAACTAGCTTGCTAGTATATAACATATAAGAGTGTGACTTTGTCCCTATATTGTCGTAATCATTGGCATATATACGATTATTAAATTTTTAAGCTCTAGCACCAAAAGACCAAAACATGAAGGGACACTACTACAAAAATGATCAAAGAGAACGGTTGGTAACCGTTCTTATACGTAGTTTGGACCGTCCTGTGGCCAAGCGTTCTCTTTGATCTAAGAGAACGGTTGAAATCAAGTCAACCCGGTCTCTTTGTAACAACAATCAGAACGGTTGCCTTTTAGAACCGTTCTCGTTGATATATCAAAGAGAACGGCTACATGAAATAACCAGTCTCTTTGATAAGGCAGTTCTCTTTGTTAGAGTTTTCGATTTTTTGGCGCCTTAGTTCTATCATTTCAAAGAGAACAGTTGTGATGGTACTAACCGTTCTCTTTGATTCTGTAATTTTTTTAAAAAAATATTTCTATTTTTATCGTAACCTTACACGAATGAATCGTATAGCTCATAAGAATTAAACCTGTTACAATTCAGAAACTCCGGCATTTTTTACACAAGAAAAACCTTCCGATTTAATTTGAACCATTAGGACAAATTTTATTGAAACAAAATACAAAATTGTATCATATTGTTAAGAGCCTACAAATATCGAAGATACTCTACCATGTGCAAGACATAAATAAAAATCTTCAATCCTCATCACTTAGTCGCATCATAGTGCAAATAAATCGAACTTCAAAAAATTGTAATCATCGTCTGCAGAAAAATGAAGCTTGCATCAGTTTATATAGCAGGACTCTCGTGAATATTTGATACCGGATACATAATTAAAATGAGTGACTCTTAAACACATAGGACACACCAATATATGGCATATAATTATGATAAATATGCTCATTAAAAACTCAATGTATTAGCGGTTCTAAGTTAGTCAAAATTAGACCACATCTGATCGATACACCGCCAAAAGCACACGCACATGTAAAACAATCAACACATAAGCTGACAATTTTTTTCTTCACATACAAACTACTCCTAGCATTTATCATTTAATCGAAATCAATGTCCTCCAGCCCCACACAATCAATCCACAACATAAAGAGGAAGGGAAAAAAAAAGTTGAAGAACAGATAATCGTTACCAATCAAATCTAGCAAATGACTTAAAGAAAAGCATGAAAAAAAAAACAAAGAATAATCGTCGAACTTGGAATTCACCATGACCTTGTTTTCTCGCTCATGTTCCATAATATAAAGATTATCATCTTGTTTTCTCATTTTCAGAAACGACACTAAAAGAGTCAGTAGTGGAAAAATGTTACCTGAGACAAAATAAGGATTGATGCACCAGGAAGCATGGCTGATCCCCTGATCCAAAACACATAAACAAGAAAAAAAATCAAGGTAAGTTAAGCCAAATGCCTTTGTTGCAGAACCTTGGTCACAAATGCAAGACGATACAGTAATCAACAATTATTTTATACACTCAATCGATTATCCAAAGTCAATTACCAAAATATCTAGGGAGTACTCCGTATCATACATAATGTTTCAAATATATTAAGACAACAAACCTATCAACAAAATAGAAACCAGTGTATAGGATGCTAGGAAAAATAGGTCCTCGGCCAACGACGGTAACCAGTAAGCTTGATTGTCTATAGTAGATCTTCATTAAGAAAAAATCGACATGCCCCTCCTATAAGCTATACTCCCTTAACCTGTTCAAATTATATAGTCAGAATGTTAGAGAAGAATAGGTTAATCACTTAATCTTATGAATTGATCACACACCTTGGAGATTTTCTTCAAGTTTCTTAACCATGCTAACCTGTCCGGGCGATTCAACTCTTAGAGGCTCAAACAAGAGTCACCTAATTGAAAGGTCACAAACTGAGATTCATGTTGGAGTAGAACACTATTTGTGGACTCTTATCTTTTAGCTCATATATTCCTAATCCTATAGGAATAGATAGATTTTACAAACACTATATAAATAACCTAATATCAACATTAAAAGTACCTGTGAAAAAAACTATCTTGCAAACTCTTTAAGCAACCATGGCACCAAGGTGTGTTCTCCATGTGTAGCTTTAGTACCGTTTCAGTACCTGCATCCAATTACTATTAAGTTAATTTATATTATATTAACTTGAATTTTTCTTTGCAACAGATCTTATTCGTTGATCAGTAACGATTTGAAAATCAAGGTTCGTGTGACAAGATTGTGCAATGTTTTAGCTAGAGCTGGCAAATAATGACACGACACGAAAACACGACACGAACCCGACACGAAATTAACGGGTTTGGGTTGAGGCTTAATGACCCATTTATGTAAGTGGGTCGACACGAACACGACACGATATTTAATTGAGTCGGGTTAGGGTTGAGCTCTCTAAACACGAACCCGACACGAATGACCTGTTTAATAAATTAATCCTAAATTTTTTATCTTTCATCACATAAATATACTTAAAACTTTCCAAATATTGACATGACACGAAAACACGACCCGAACCCGACACGATATTAGCGGGTTAGGGTTGAGGCTTGATGACCCATTTATGTAAGTGGGTCGACACGAACACGACACGAGATTTAAACGGGTCGGGTTTGGGTTGAAGGGTTTGTAACCCGTTTACATGTGACACGAACACGAACCCGACACGAACCGATCTGTTTGCCAGGTCTAGTTTTAGCTCATTAATTTTATGATAAATCATAATAAAAAGCATAGTAGAAGGTCAGGGAAGGAAGGATCACCTAAAAGTCTAGTAGTTATTAGATAACTATCGACAATCAGGTTGTCAAGAAAAGTATGAAAGTAGATGAACTTGTCCATACTCAAACAGACTCAAGGCTTTACTTTAACTTCATCATAATCAGCTTTAGTCATTAGTCCTTTCTCCACAATCTGCAACTTCAGAATGTCAGTATTGAAAAATAAATGAACAATCCTAATGACAGAGCCAAGAACATAACAAATATCGTTGATTTTAATTTCTACCCCCTTCGTTCCAATTATTTGTTTACCTTTATTTAAAATACTCCTTCTCACAAAGAATATAAAACGTAAGCAAATGATTGGGATGGAGGGAGTATGTCCTAGCCATAAATGCCATGATTATTGGTGGCCTGGTGATCACAGGCTTACTGATCTACAAAATACTAAACCCTCAAAAATCAAAATCCCCATGATGTCAGACTGTCTCACTTGAATTTATCTGAGGTCATTTGGCTCATTAAAATATTGAAATTTCAAATGTTATCTTGTGGCATAACAAATTTTGTTCTAGGAAATGCCTCCATCAAAATTCATCCGAAAGTATCATCCATTTTCATGGAGTTCATAACACAGATGGTCACAATTTCATCATACTTAATGAGAATGCTGGAATTGGTAACACAATTCTCGTATCGGTTTCATCATAGGAGTAAGCAATAAGGAGTGCATAGCTAACAAGACAATGGAGACTTTAGCTATTATTTAGGTGTTAGAAAGTGAAAAGCTAACTATTACTTGTAGCACAATGGAGCAATGAGCCAATGACATCAACCAGATCATTAGCTGGTAGACTAAAGTAAGGAACCTGGTCAATTTAAAGAGAAGATTAGAGGATGTGATACTCCATATACCGTTACGGTTTAAAATGTGAAAGTTAACAGAAAGTTAAGACTTTAAGTTCCTCTTACTTCTTCGATATGTCCATCCAAATGCTTCAAGTGGCCTAGCATATCAAATAGGAGAACACAAACATTAGCAATGATGTGGAACACTCACAAATAGCATCTGGAAGCTTTATAGATGGATTGGTTAAACTTATATTTTTTAGAGTAGCATGCATAACAAGGGTCAGCTGCTCAGAGATGGAGAATACTAAAACCATGGGAAATTACACAAAGTAGAAGGAAAGCAAGTATATGCAGTCACAGAAGCATATGCACTCAGCCAACAATCCTATGATGTCAATAATTAATAGATGAGACTCGCAGCAACAAAGCAAATGGAAAGTACATGACAACCTTGTAATCTTGCATAAATTCATAATGAAGAACGGAGTCTGGATCATTGCTAGCAGATTTTGATATGCCTTGGAGGAGGGAAAATGTATCCCTCCAAATCTCTCCCCCTCCATTTCCCTCCACCATTATTTGCTATCCAAACAAGGGAGTTTAAATCCCATACTCTCCCTCCCTTTCTTTTCCCTCCAAATCACTCAATCCAAACACACCCTTAATCTACAAACTTATTTCACATAACAATTGTCCAAACACTCAAGTAACCCGAAAAATCGAAAACTTGAATGGAAGCGCTATTATAAGTTCAGTAGACTGAAATAAGGGATGTGAAATGAAAAAGAAGAAGATACCAAAAGTTAGGGTTTCCTTTCCCCCACATTGACAATAAGGGTATGTAGATACAACAAACAACAATCCAACCAACAGAGATAAAAGATCAGGGAGAAGCAAACAAAAATAATAAAGTAAAAACAACTTTAATGTAATAAACCTCAAACGAAAAGAAGACTGAAATGAAGAACTTGACCTTACTGGGAAAGAAGAAAGTTGCCAATTTAGGAGTTAACAATATATTTCAGAAACGAAGAACAACCCATCGCATCCACCAAACCACGTCCAAAGAGACGGCATCCTGAAAAGAGCAAAAATTCTACAGGAGAGGAAAGAGGACTCCAATCCAAAGAGACGGCATCCTGTACGTATGCCGATATGAGTTGATGAAGTGTAAATGGGGTTTTTAGGGATTTAATAGAGAACGGTCGAGAATAGGGACCGTGCTCTTTGTTTTATCAAGGAGAACGGTTTGGATAGATAACCGGTCTCTTTTATAATTTGGACGGTTGATTGCACAAACCTAACTGCTTTCTTTAATGTCACGATTTGCGGTTTGAAGCGAAAAACAACCGTTCTCTATTGAAATTCTATATGCCCGCCAAACTAAATATAACAAAGAGACCGGTTCCGCTATCATCCGTTCTTGAAGGGGCGTTCTCTTTGCCTTAAATTGTAGTAGTGGGAGGCTAACATGAAGGGAGGCTATACCTTGCAGCAGATGAAGATTTAGAACACACTACATGATCACTTCTAAAGAAGACTAGGATTTAAGAGTCAGAATAAACCATATTTTCTTCCACGATGTCCAATCAATTCCCAGATTTAAACAATAAATGTCAAAGACAATCTAAATAAACACTGATATGGTTGAACATATTTTTTAATAATGACATGTCTATTGCATTGCTTGCTTACCCAACCTGTTCAGTGGCATCAACCTGATAGGCCAGAGTAAATAACAATCACAAACTCAATGTCATACAACAAATGGTCACTACTTACAAGTGCTTTCTGCAATGATCCCATCCTGAAATCTTCTAAGCTCGGCTCCCCTTCCCAAAATTTCCTAAATCACATCACCCCTAAATTAAAAAAAATAGTAGAGAGCTTAGACCACCAAAAACAAAGAGAGCTACGGGCTATACATTTGAAAACACGAGCATGTGAAATCTAACCAACAGTACAACTGTACAAGATAATGCTTTGTACCTTTCGCCATTCTGAGCCCACCAGTCTACAACTCATCTTCAAATAAATCATCCTTGTTCCCACCTCTGCTTCGCCTTTATTCTAGAAATCGACATCCCCAAATTAATTCAAATACTGCACTTGGTGTACTAGTCATAGGTTTGTCTTAGTGCTTGTTCATAACTTTTAGATGACTTTGCATTCTATAGAGTTCAAAGAATTAGGGCGTCACCCGCACTCTTCACCCTAGTATTTCATAAAACTATAGGTATAGATAATCAAACATAGGCACATTTCTAGGTCCATTAAAGAATACTAATGTATAGACATTGATAAGACGGGTAAGCGTATATGAAGTCTTCCGCAACAACTTATGTATAACAGAGAACTGCATTTAAGCTTTATTTTATTTTATGTATACTTATAGCCATCCCAAACAAGTAGACAATATTCTACCTGACTAAGTACCTAAAGAAAGGATCACATAACCAAGCTAATAGTTATTTAGCTCCACTATACAGATTGCAGGTATATTAACTAAACTTTACGAAATATATTAGTTATACAATTAACACTGTCGAATGCAGAAGACTAACTCAAAAACATCACTCATGTGACAGTCCTTGATCTTCAGCTATTCGAAGATTGTATAATTGGTGCCTGAATGTGTAAAGTGCCCTTCTTTGTTCTCTACTGTTAGATGGATTAGAACAATTATACTCCGTATAAGATTGTCAGTTACTTCATTTGAGCCTCTACCAATCTACCTAAAAACAAAGAGGCATTATCTACGATCTATTGGAGATCTCTATGCAATTCTAGTTTAGAACAAAAATGCCCTCATTCAAGCATGTGGGAAGTTAACTGTCTTCCTTAATCTTTTAATAAAGACATGGAGAGATGATTTACAGTAGTTATGTGTCAAATGAAGTAAACAACAACAAAGCTCAAAAATTGATAAAACTATTAACCAAGCTGGTGCACCTCTTCAAATCGTGACACATCAATCATTAGGCGTAAACTTATAACTAAATACTTCATAGCAATGCATTTATTCATAGATTAATATTTAGTAACATTTTCATGAACAAGCGTAACATCACGAGTTCACGACCATAAAACCAACTGAGTTCGAAGTTTAAAGTCATAAGGATGTATGACTGTCAAACCTTGTTATTTCTCCACTCAACTGCAATAAAGGCTAAAAAGATCATGCATAAGAATAACTTAATAATTACAATGTCTCAATGACAACGGTAAATTGCGGGGTATGGTTGTAAAGAGGGAGGTACGGGTGTACACTGCATTCCCCTATAAGCAACTGAGAGACAATAACATCATGGATTAAAAAAAAAAATAAAGCAAATGTGAGACAACGAGAGAACATATTTTATTGTTCATAGACTTAATTACTGATAAAAGGCAGGGGCTATGATACACGAAGGAGTCGAAATCAAAATCATTGAAGCTTAACGATCGGTTGCCTGAATTCCAAGCTACGGCTCTCCGAATCACCACTCTTACTCTAGCTGTTCCTTTTTCTACTTCTCCCTTATTACATCTCCTCACGTCATTTAGTTTTTCCTGCAAAATTATTCACACTCGCTTCTTCTTAAACAAATGTCTCTTATACAACCGTTTAATACTTACACAGAATTAATTTACAAACACAGTACTCAAAGCCATAACAATTCAAATGAGTATCTCTTCAATAGTCTGCCAAAAGCCATAGGGGAAAACATAAGCTAAATCCCACCCATCTACCCATCTCCCCACATCCCTCTCAATCTTAACAAAACCAAGCGCAAATCACCAGTTCCATTAACAAAACCAAGCATAAATAAAAGCATAGCCTGAGAGTGTACGAGAACATGACCTTGAACAAAGATTTTGTTTCAACAAAAACCAGGCATAAATAAAAGCATGATCTTCCAAAAAAAGATGAGAAAGAGAAAAGAAATAGGAGTGTACAGTGAAACTGAAGGGAAATGGAACTGACACAAATCGCCAGCTCTCCACCGTCACCACTTTCACCCACCACTGACACTGTCACCAGCAACTTCGGCCTCCAATACGCAGTCACTACCACCAATTCAATCTAGAAAATATAATGTAAAAACAAACTCAAAGTAACCCATTAAAAAGAACCACCCCCCACCCTACCAACAACTATACAAGCAAACACTAAATGCAATATGACTATAAAATGTTTGATTTTTGATTGACTTTGGCTAGACCATGATCAAAACGAACATTCTGATCAAAATGACAATTATGAATCTATTCACCTTGGGGATTGCAAGACAATTTTTAATGGCAGAAGGATAAAACCATAAAACAGGCCATATACATGTGAAAAATTACAGCATAATGTAGCCTCACATTGTATCAAACCAAATAGAAGAATTCAGTATGCAGTTGTATGCTTGTTGTAGTTTCTCAACTTGCAAAACACAATTACGTACAAAACTAAAAAAATAACAATACAAACAATCAATTTAACTAAATGGTTACCATAATGTTTTAACTCAAAGTGGAGCAAATTAAAGAACACATAATTAAAAAGATTCTCATATGAAAAAGAGTAACAAATCAGTCTGATTCTAGTAAACGCTATTATTAGCTCACTTTCTGAGACCATGAATTATCATAGGTAAATAGCATCATCTAGTACCCTTAAATGGACTAAATGTCTCATGTGACAATCAATTATAGTCTTCGAAAGTTGAAACCACGGTTTTTTCAACCCAATAAAACACAAATATCTAAATCGAGCAAACGACATTCAGAAAAAGTTAGCCGAGTGATGATTTACTCACCTACCCAATCCACTCAATTCCCCAATTACTAATTTTGCAGCTCAATCAACTCCAAAATAATCTACATTTATTCACAGATTCCATCCTCAGAGCTTAACCCAGCAATAGTTTGGACAAATAAAAAAACCCACATTTAATTAATTTTTTTTTTAATAGAGTTATCCCTCCCCATATCCCGTCTCAATCTCATCATAACTTCATCAATGTAAACAAAACCATCTCTGAGACAACTTGTTGTCTCTGAGACGACATGCCACATCCAACTTGGCACTTGGGATGTTAAAATCTCTCACCTGGCCCTCTCAAAGTTGTGCATGTTATTTCCCTTCCAAAAAAAATGTTGTGCATTTTACTTAAGTGTCTCATTTCTTTCCGAGATGGCTTGCCATATCCAACTTGGAACTTTCCTCCTCATTCTCCCTTCTTCTCTTTATCCTTACCCTTACCTTCCTTACCCTACTCCATTTTCCCTCCTCTTACTTCTACCCCTTCTCCTTCCTCTTCCCCCCTCCCCCTCCCCCTCCCCCTCCCCTTGGCAAATATTTCACATGTATCAAGTTAATACAAATGCATGAATAAACATGATTTAAACTTCTGAAGATATTTAAGTATTAAAGATAATTGAGAGGATAAGATGACTAACCAGAAAGCAAAAGATCAGCATAAGGCCCAATCTCATCATGTCTTGCTCTTCAGAACCAGAAAGCAAAAGATCAATCGTCTCGCCTTTCAAACCAACCTATAAAAAAGGAGCTCACATTATCCGCGAATTCCTTTTGTTGAAGAAAATAAATAGTAGAATGTGGTAGCTGGTAAAATATATGCTCACCTGATTAGTCTATCTCTCTCAAGACAATTATAGTTTGCCTTTACCAAGACTTTTAGCACCACTGGACCCAAAATTCCTATGTTCCATGTCTCAAGATGTCCTCCCACATTCTTCAGGAATTAAATTTTTGAAATAGTGTTAGAATGATATAAAAAAATATATTAGGTCCAAATGCAGATAGCCAGAGAATGCCGCAAATCGACTGCTATGCTCAGTTGCGCAAATTTGTTTGTTCCCAGCAGTAAATGCACTTTTCCTGCGAAAATAAATCTTCTCGGGTTTCGGTCCCCAAAGGCATATCCTGCAAGTAGTTATCGATCACTGGATCACAGACCAAGTACTTCTTAATTCTTAAAACAAAAGTCCAATTACTTGTGAGCCAGAGTATCTTCTACTCTTTGTCTCATTCATTAGGTTACAGATTTCTTTTTCGGTGCGCAAAGGTATATCCTGCAAGTAGTTATCGATCATTTGTTTTGTTTTTTGTGGTAAGAAAATAATTCTACCTTGATTATTTTTCTAATTTGTGCCCATTTGTAAAAGGGACCCACAATTATTGAAATCTAATCTGGCCATTATTAATCGTCGTTAATCCACAAAAGTTAAAATTATTTGTTGTCTTTCACTGCAACTTAGTGGTGCGTTACTATAAACCCTTCAATCTTTGTGTTAATTAGACTTTGAATCTTTATTCGAAGTATCTAACACATGTCATACTCTTGGTTTAAAGTAAAGCGTCTAAGTGTTTTACCCATGTCCAATTGTTGAGTGTCAAACACAGGAACATGAGAAAAAAGAAGTCACAACAATACACAGTTCAACTGGCAAAAAACCAAGCAATTTGTTTTTTTTACCATATTCATCAATAGGATGTAATTACCATACCATTTTGTCCATTTCATAACCATTAGCCATTTCTTGATGATGTAATAGATATGCATTTTTTTCCATATAAGCAAGAATCAATAACAGATACACCACAATAAATTATTTCCCCTCCAACAAAGGAAATGTTTGGATAGAAAATCATCCCCTCCTCCTTCTCCCCCATCCTTCTCCTCCTCTCTCCCCTCTCCCTTTCCCCTTATCTATCTCCTCTCTCCCCCATCTCCCACCACTTCTCCTACCCCTCTAATTGGTTGCATTAAATATCAGCCCGAGATTGATAGTTGTTGCTTGATTTTAAAATATCAGGACATTATTAGGCATAGAATGAATTTTCAAGTCTAGAGAGTATACAATTGTATAAATTCTCTCCTATATGAAATCAAGTGGTAAATGGTAACGCTAGAAATCCCAAATCAAAAAGCCGAACCTATAGCCTAGAGGTAGGGGAGCCCCATCATTCCTCTGATCGGGTGGCTTAGCATAGGAGACAGTCCAAGTGGTAACGCTAGATGTTTGTGTTAAGAATGCATATATAAAACTAAGTGCAGCTTCTTCTCTCAAAATATCACTCTCATGATAGAAGGGTTCAAAAAACATACATGACAATTTAACAATCAAGTATGTACTTTTCAAGACAAGAGGTGTTCTTACCAGTTTGACACCAACACATTAATGTACTTCCGTGGGTTTGCACTTTGCACCATTGGAAGGAATAGAAGCTCCACACGGCAAAGCTGACATGAAAATAACCTATAAAAAGGATGAGATATTAGATGCCAACACGATTGTGAATAACATATAAGAGATGGGAATCAATGAAATTATATAAAAGTTAAAATACGGAGGCTAAAATACTACAATTTTTAAGCAGAACATATAAAGAATGAAGATACATCCATAACAAAGAATAGATGAGAAAATACACTGAAAGCTGGTTAAGGTTGTCGATTCCGTTCCCAAAGATCTTACGATTGTTAACTCGCTCGCTCGCCCCACCTCACTTACATTTGTTAAAACTAAAAACTTCATGACCTCTGTCCTTTTCTTTTCTTTATCCCTCCCTTTAATGTATTTTTTTTTAAAATAAAGTAACATACTGAACTCTTTTGCCACTCTTGCTCTCTTGTATATATGTTAAAACTAACAAACTAACAGCCTCCCCAACTTTGCCCGCTCCCCTCCCATGTTTCTTTTTTAAAACCAACAACACTAACAACGTAATGGCGAACCACCTAAAGAACTGATCTCAATAACACAAATGAGAACGAAGAAATGTTTTAATTATATTGTCTCATAAAGAAAGCTGGTTATGTCTGCTAAATGAGTAAAAAGAATGAGGAAAAAGTTTTCTTCTGTACTAATGACTATCACTCTCATTTGATTAACATAATGATCTTTCGCTTTTGGCAGTATGAATAAGCCATTTAAAAGCTAAAACTCATTTTGACATCGTTTAGCTCCATGACCTGATTGTGAGGGTATACTGCCATTGACATGAAGTTAAAACAACTTATTCCAATTTAACTTTCCCTTCCTCCTACCCACTCCTCTCTCCCCTCTCCTCAATGCACGTCCTAAAAAGCTAAAATTTGCATGCAAAACCAAATATATGCATAATAGCTGCCACTACCAGAACCTGGCACATCTTTTATTCAGGATTCAAGATTAAATCTTTGCCACTGTTAAAGCATGTAACACAAGGCAAAGCCTGAAACCCCGAACCCACTATTATTATGAGTTTTATGACTATAGCGCCTCAGATACTCTGACAATAGCTTACAAATAAAATCCGCTACTGATAAAATAAGATATTTGTCACATCTTGGAATACAAGCACTTCAACTTACCGTGTTCCATAACAATCAAATTATAAGCGAATAAATCGAACTTAGTTGGCAACAATTTTACAGTAACAATAACAAACCTAAATCCAAGTTGTGATCTTATTATTTAAGTGGAAATCATATGAGAGAGCCCAAAATCAATTGCGACAAGAATGAACCCAAAAAATTATGTAGAATAGGATAAAAGGTTTCAAAAACGATAAGAAATTTAAATCGGCTCATAAATTTATATGATTCTAACTCATATTAATTATCCCGTCCCTCATGTCTATCAAAGGAAACAAAGCTGTATGAGGTTACTCTACACAATCAAAATAGTTAACTTTTTTAAAAGTAGGCATGTAACTAACAAATGAAGCAAAATTGGAAGGCATGCCTCGATAGATAACCTATGCATACAAACCAGATAATGAAGTGAGTAGAAGATTCAGCCAAAAATAGTACAACCCACAGACAACGGAGCTTACATGATTCAATCTTCACTTACCACTTTCAGTGACCACTTCACCGCCGACTCGGTTGTCTCCTGCTTCGACCTTCGATACCAAGCCACCAGTAAAAATTGTTGTTAGTGGACATACTCAACTATACCGAATTAGCTCTAACCAAAGAAAACCCATCCTAGTAAAACTCATGTGGGTGTGGATGTGTCGTACGTGAGTATGTGAGGCGAGAGAAAATGTCGGTACACATCTTCTACGCAGACTATTTATGCACACCTACACCAAAAGTGAAACAGGAGCAAGGGGGTTATCATTTTTGTTAAGATATTATTTATTCCATGACACAATGCAGGCCAAGTGATCCCAAATCAAGCCAAAAAGAAATGGATTTCAGAAGCTTATAACATCAGAACAGTTATCAGAATCTCAGCAGAAATGGGGCAACTTCATTGCATCATATCTCATGCTATGCTAATTGGATATGAGTTAATCTTATGTCCCTAGAAAGCTGGGAATCTTAATTAAACAATGCATTTTGAATCACCACCATATCAGATCTATATCATGACTTATGGCTGCTGCAAGCAGACCCTGCAGAAGAATGCTATGACGCACATTTATGACCTGAAGTTATTAAACCCTCTCATAGTTATTTATCAAGGTGTGTCTACTTTAATGACAATTTTAATCTTCGCTGCTTTTGTCAATTGTTGTTTGCATTACGTTTAATGACGGGCCATATAAGGTTGGGGAGAGAGTGGGAGATGGGGGAAGGAGGCAGGTGAAGAATAAGAGAATATAGGGAGGGGGAGAGATGAAGAAAGGGAGTAAGGGACAGAGAGTGTGGTATGTGCTTATAGGGAAAGGGAGAAGGGGAAGCGTAAAGAGGGCGAGAGACTTTGTGTTTGTTTTAATGATATGTAGAATGATGACTCCTATGCTGTAAGATGGTGTTAAGCAAGCATAGCTTAGTATCTCGTATGTTATAAAAGCTTTATTTGTGTTTAACATAATGAATGCATCATTTGATTTATTTTAGAAATTGCAGGATGTAGAGCTTCAAGTGTGAGGAATGTGCACATACAAGCATTATGATTCAGCTAAATTGAAAATTGCACCTAAAAAATGAGCTCAGAGTGAATATTTGGGTACACGATTTATGCAAGTTGAGATAACATGTTACAAAAGATCAAACACTAAACTGAATTTATAGAAATATGGACTTATTCATCTTATGGAGGTTTTACTACTACACTTGATGGCGACGTGAAGAGGAACAATATGAGTGGAGTTATTGCTAATTGATAAGTCCATTTTAAATAAGAGTTTAACTCCTTTTTTTAGCTCGGTTTTATAGTATTATTGCACTAATATTAGTGTATTTGTGAGCTACTCCCGTGTTCTAGGCGTTTTGCGTGTATTCGCTACATTTTGTAGGAATTGGAGTTTTCGTAGCTTTTTCCTGTCAAAATAGCAAACATCGTGAAGTTTAAATAGTATAGCAAAATAAACAATAGAAGTTTGTCTCAGGCAGTTTAGTGTTAATAGAATTCACATAACATTGCAATAAAATTGTAATATTAAACTTACCAAATGATTGCCTCTTATTGTGAGAGGATACTGAAGCAATACCATCGATTGCTAACCTCTAAATACTTTAACATTGATCTACAGATGGGAGTGGTTCCTAATTTGAGATTTTCTGCTATATTTTGACTGTGGCGCAAGCTTAAAGACAGTGTCTTCTATTCTTTTGTCTTTGCAGACACAACAACATGTGTAATGGAGAAGACTCGCTCTTCTTTCAGGAGGCGTGCTGTTGTTTCTACAAAAGCACAAGAATCGAATTCAGCCTGCCGGATCTCCTTGAATAGATGGTTTCTGTGTTCTCCGCGGTTTTAGGGTCGGCTGAGACGCAAGTTCAAAAGCCACTTACAACTTGTACCGACACAAGCCACTTACAAACTGTACTGCCACCAGATCCACTGTCATCAATACCAACCTACCGCAAGACGTAAGGTTTATCCCCTTTTAAAAGGTTTCTATTTTATTTTTATTCTAATAAATTGAATGTTTGCTTGGATGATTGCATGTGAGTTCATTTAGATAATTTAGGGTTTACTTTTTGGATTTGGCTTGATTGCTGCAGTGATCTGTTGAGTTTTAGAGGTTTAGATTGATTGATTAAATGCAATAAATTGGGCAAGTTAAAACTCCAGGGTTATTTTGGGATTCAACAAGTATCAATCACCTTTCTACAACTTTGAGGGTCAGGCTGGAAAGTGGCGAGAACTCGAGAAGTGTCCAAGATCACTTCAATTGCTGTGTGACCATTTCATTTTCAAATATCTTTGTGATTGAGACATGAAAACATGATTTCGACATTTTCAGTTGTAATAGTTGCATATGTATGCACTTGCCAGTTATCAGTAGCAGCAACGTGAATTTTTGCTGAAATTAGGCTCTTGTTCTGTGGATTTAGGATACCATTACCCAAATGGCTCTTGATGTGAGTTTTCATCTATTGTGTAATTAATGTTGGTACCCTTACCAGTTACCCCCGATTCATTATAATTTCTCTCATTTTTGTAATAACCCAAACGAGCTAACAACTACAATGTGATTTCAAACTTTATCTTTACTTCTATTAGTAAATTGAACTTGATGTGTTTGTGGCTTGACTATCTTAGTAGAAGGGGAAGGAAAACCGAAAGGAAGGAGAAGGAGAAAGACGAGAGGCGAAGGAGGCGGGAAGAGTAGGGGAAGTAGGAGAAGGAGGAAAGGGGAGGAGGAGGAGGAGGAGGAGGAGGAGGGGGGAAGGGAAGGGAAGGAGGAGAAACTTTAACAAGGTATAGGGGTTGCATTTTGGGTGGTGGTGTTGAAGCACATGGAGCTAATGGAAATAATCATTAAGAAAATAAACACGTACAGAGTACATCTTAATGCAAGGGATATTAGAGGCAAATCGGTCAAATAGGCAGCTGTTATTAAAGCGTATAAAAAAAGCAGAAGCTGGGTAAGGGTCCCTATTTAACTAATTTTGAGTTGCACACGAAATAAGAATTAGAATTGAATCGTATGTAAGAGTGAAATGAACTGAGTGAGAGAGATTTTATTTTAAGTAAGACAGATGATGGTCTTAGATGGGTAGAGGTACCTCGTTGAGAAATACGGCCGTATGTAAAAGTGAAATAAAATTACTAGGTGAAGGAGTATAAAAACTGTAGTTTGAGGTGCTAGGAAAACCAACAATTAAGGTAGAATAAAATTATAGGCTGTGAACATTATAGAATTCTTCTTGTGTTTTCTTCCTGTATTCCTATGATCCTATCACATCACAGAACATTAGTTTCTCATCCATATTCGCTTTTGGTTCAGATTGGGGGCAACCATATTCGGGTTGAAAAAGCTTACATATCGTCCCGCCCTAGAAGAAATAGAAAGGAGATAATGCATGAACTCCACTTCACAAGAGCCAGCGATTTTCAAACAATAGTCGTGTATTTTCTGGGTTAACTTGGGGTTTAATGGGAAGTGTTTGTTGTTTCAAATTTTCAACATGATATATAGTGAATCAGTGGTCAATTCATTTTCTTTCAAATTGTTTGGGGTAGATTTGTTCGATTTCATTGATTATGGACATGATTTGGCCCTTGCGATTCATCTCAACACTTTCGAGTTTATTCATATTGTTGTTATCGAATATGGTATCGCTTTGGATGGTTTATACGCGTGTTACTACTATGTTTATTGTTGTTTTTTATTCATGTGTGATGGCGGTTTGATGCAAGAAATAGTATTACTCAGGCTATTGAATAAACAGAATGGCGCTTGTAAGGCTGCCTTGTAGTAGTAATTTTATTAGTGCATTATGTTGTAGGTACTAGCCATCATTGCCAGAGGGTCAATAGAAACTTTGTAATGCTTGCGACAATCTTTCAACACTGCACTAGGCACTTCGAATTGGATCAGAACCCACTTCGGGTACCGAATTATCAGAATTCTATCTTCTTGTCTTCTTCTGCAGTTGCTATTCTTTTTGTGGATATTCTACCATCATAATGAAATTCCTTAAAGAACCTTACCAGTCCCCCTACCTTTTTTTTTCCTACAAGGGTTAGGCAGTTGATTACTTTATGCGTATCAATGGCCCTCTTTGGGTTTAGTTTTTCACCCTATTTAGTAGTAATA
Source organism: Silene latifolia (assembly GCF_048544455.1). Taxonomy (NCBI): domain Eukaryota; kingdom Viridiplantae; phylum Streptophyta; class Magnoliopsida; order Caryophyllales; family Caryophyllaceae; genus Silene; species Silene latifolia. The sequence goes on along the minus strand of NC_133533.1, from coordinate 25,626,937 downwards.
TCTATAACTTATTTGTAATCATCTGTAATTTTCTGATAACACTAACCCTCTTAATTACTTAATATTATGTAAGATTGTAAGATGGTTTATTGTGATAACAACTACTATTCAAACAAATATACTTGACGATGCTCACCTACTCTCAAATTAGATTACTATTCAATGAAATTAGGGCCGTAGATATACCCAAATTACTTTAGCGAACCATTTTGCCAAATTGGGGCACTGCGCCCGATAGGGTGCACATCCTCCTTACGACGGGAGTCATAAACAGAAACAGAAAAAAGATCATGCATGAACTCCACTTCACAATAGCTAGCGATTTTCAAACTATAGTCGTGTATTTACAGGATTAACTTAGGGTTTATTGAGAAGTGCTTGTTGTTTCACTCTTTCAACATGATGTATAGTGAATCGGTGGTTTTTTCATTTTATTTTAAATTGAACGTTCCAAATAAAGTGATGAAAATGATTGTTCGGGGTACATTTGTTCGATTTCATTGCTTACGGACATGATTGGGCCCTTGCGATTCGTCTCACCACTACCGAGTTTATTCATATTGTTGCTATGGAATATGGTATCGTTTTGAATAGCTTATACGCATGTTACTACTATATTTATAATTATTTAAAATTCATATGTGATGGCGGTTTGATACAAGAAATGGTTTTACTCATACTATTAAATAATCCCTCTAAGGCTCAAATAGAATGACGTTTGTAATGCTAGCAACGGTCTTTCAACACTGCACTATGCTCTTCGAATTAGATCATAACACACTTCGTGTATCAAATTATCGGAATTTAATTTTCTTGTCTTCTTCTTCAGTTGCTATTTTGGACTTCACTAAGGTCGTGTAACAAATTATCGGAATTTTATCTTCTTGTCTTCTTCTCCCGCTGCTATTATATGTTTCACCCTATTCAGTATTATCTGTAATTTATTCGTAATCATATGTAATTTTCTGATAGCACTAACCCTCTTAACGAGTTACTTAGTCTTATGTAAGATTGTAAGATGGTTCAATATGATAAAAAACTATTCAAACAAACATACTTTCCGATGCTCACCTACTCCCAAATTAGATTACTATTCAACGCCATTAATTAATCACCCAAATTAGATGGTTCAATATGATAAAGGACATACTCAACTATAAATTTTAGAATTTGATTATGTACGAATTAGAAAACTTTAAAACCAAATTGAAATATTGAAATTGTTAGTTGTATAAAAAAGTGAATTTACCTGTGGAGTGTGCTTTAAGGATGTATGCTTGGCAAAATGAGATGCCTAGTAAGGAAATGATGAGTTCTTTTGTTAGCTAAGAGTGATGATGTATTAGCTTTGTTTTGTAATTGGTTTATTTGATTAATAAGAGTTAACCTTTTACAAAAAAAAAAAAAAAAAAAAAAAAAAAAAAAAAAGAGTTAGCCGCTAACCAAACGGCTTCACCACAAGGTCGTCCTTTCGTACCGCCTACGAAACAAAAGTAAAACAAAAACAATACAAAAATTAGTAATTCGTCATTCCAAATTCAAGTTAAAGAAAATACTGCAAATTTTTACCACCCCAAATGATTGTTTTGGAGGAAAACAAATGAGACGATCTTAAAGAGGAGAGGCTAAATAATGCTAATTTAGAAGTTAAATGATGTACACTAAAATCAGTGTTCACAAACTTTAAATGACATAAATATTAACGGTTTTTCTAACCTATGCCCACTAGGCATAGGTTAAGAAATCAAAATAAGAAAGAATTAAATGCTATTTTTATGGAAAATTGCAATATCCCATCACTTTTAGATTTTTTCTACAAGAAACACATTTAATTATTTCCAATTTTGTCTTCTTATCCTATGCCTAGTGGGCATAGGTTAGAAAAACCCAAATATTAATTAGGAAAAAAAAAAGCATTCAAAGGTTGTATATAATGGGTTGCTTTATATAATCTTTATGGTGATAGCCCTGATAGGAATTATTGCAAAATTAGTATGAGAGTTAAATGGAGTAACGGTTAGGCTAGGGTAGGGAATTAGAAGAGACTTATGAGAAAATTCGACGATGCCTTTAAGAAAATCATCGGACTTATGTGAAAATTATCGTGAGTCGAACTTAAATAATGGTTGAATATAAAATGCCATAATTTTACGTTTAAGAATATTATTAAGCTATTCATTTGTGTTGGTTTTCATATTTGTGTAATTTTAAATAAATAAATAAATGTATAACTTTTATGAGCTATATTACTATGAAAATTGTTAATCGATTCACTAACAATTTGAGATTTGGAGGGATCCAATTTCTTTCCTCCATGCCTAATCAAAATCTCTCCACAATAGGCAAGATTTGGAGGGAATTTGTATCCAAACACCCACACCTCATTCCCCCTCCCATTCCCTTCTATCCCTTTCCATTCCCTCCTTCCCTCTCCCTTCTCTTTCCCCCCACTTTTGCTATCCAAACACACCCTTAGGGTGTGTTTGGATAGCAAAAACGGAGAGAAAGGGAGGGGAGGGAGAAGGAGGGAAGAGAAAGGGATGGAAGGGAAGGGAAGTGCAAATGGAGATGATCATTTTCCCTCCAAATCTTGCCTTTGTTGGAGAGGAAATAATTTGGCTTAGAGGAGGGAAATGGAGGGATCCATTTTCCCTTCCTCAAAATCCCTTCACCTCCATTTTGCTAACCAAACAAAGGATTTATCATCCCTCCCTTTCCCTCCCCTCCCTTTCCCTCCAAATCCTCCTATCCAAACACACCCTTAGAGTCCAAACTGCTCTAGAGGAATATATTCTCAATATATTGCTTACTACAAAAGCCTAAGAAACCAGAAGTAACAGCCAGAGGGTTAAGCGAAGAGATAGAGCTGTAATTCACGAAATACACCGTTTTGAGCTGCTCATTTCGTATATACCCGTTTTGCCATTATTATACTTACAACTATCCCTAAATTTTTTGGTAATTTCTCAAATGAAACTAAATATGTATCGCACTGCACTGACTCAGTTTCGATAAATGTGTGAAAACAATCAAGATGAATAGACTATACTCTGTTGCATTATTTTGCTTGTTTGCATGTGTTGTTGCGTTAATTGAACTTGCGATTTGGGATGGAAGGGTCACTGAATCTTGTGAATTGATCTATTATTGTGTCTCGAATTATGGATTGTACGCTTTTTCATGGATAAAATGGGTCTGACAAATCAGGTTTGTAACTGCTGCCAGTTAAAGGAAGGAAAAGGACAAAGAGGCATCACATGTGAGAGTTGGTGCATTCCTTTTTCTGTCTTTTTCTGAAGGTCAATTCTGAATGCCACATCCCCTTCACCATATTCTATTGCATAAGCATAAACATAGAGGGTCAAGTGATCCTATTTTGCAAGAATTAGAGGTTGTGTGGAACGAACAGAACGCCCTTTTGACACACAAGTATAGCAGACTTGATTTAGCATTACTTTCAGCATTAGGGACGACTTGCAGAGCTCATAACTCTTTGATACCTTGAACTTAACATGCCCAACCTATAACATTTTGAATCTACAGATGTTAACTTTCACCTCCAACAAGTTTCACCCTCAATAATAATCTGTAACTCGGGATATGCATGTTTAAGTGATATCAGGTCATTTCTGAACTATGCTGTAACTTTTCAGCACGTAGTAACAACTTTCAGGCACCATAACTCTTGACTCAAGATGAACCAGGAAGTGACCCATATGCCAAATCAAAGCTACATGAGTGTTCTATGCTCTTCAATTGGAATCACCCCAAAAACCCTCCTAGATCTTTCATTATTCAGCCTTGAGTGATTGCGGTAATCACTGAAAGTTCAAAGACGTTTCTGTGTAGCAGCAGTAACTTTGATACAACATTTCTCCTAGCTCAGGTTGAGTAAAATGTCCCATGATACACCATATGAAAGCTAAATGAGTTGGATTTTATTCCCAATTCGAATCATGCAATAACATGGCTGGATCTTGAGTTATTAAACCGTTAGTAACTTCAGGTCAGAAATGTGCGTCATAGCATTCTTTTCTCGCAAGGTCTGCACAGGCAGACCATAAGTCATGCTATAGATCTGATATGGTGGTGATTCAAAATGAATTGTTTAACTAATATTCCCAGCTTTCTAGGGACATAAGATTCACTCATATCCAATTAGCATAGCATGAGATATGATGCAATGAATTTGCCCCATTTCTACTGAGATTCTGAGAACTGTTCTGATGTTAAGCTTCTGAAATCCATTTCTTTTTGGCTTGATTTGGGATCACTTGGCCTGCATTGTGTCATGGACTAAATAATATCTTAACAAAAATGATAACCCCCTTGCTCCTGTTTCACTTTTGGTGTAGGTGTGCATAAATAGTATGCGTAGAAGATGTGTACCGACATTTTCTCTCGCCTCACATACTCACGTACGACACATCCACATCCATATGAGTTTTAGTAGGATGGGTTTTCTTTGGTTAGAGCTGATTCGGTATAGTTGAGTATGTCCACTAACAACAATTTTTACTGGTGGCTCGGTATCGAAGGTCGAAGTAGGAGACAACGGAGTCGGCGGTGAAGTGGTCACTGAAAGTGGTAAGTGAAGATTGAATCATGTAAGCTCCGTTGTGTGTGGGTTGTACTATTTTTGGCTGAATCTTCTACTCACTTCATTGTCTGGTTTGTATGCATAGGTTACCTATCGAGGTATGCCTTCCAATTTTGCTTCAGTTGTTAGTTACATCCCTACTTTTAAAAAAGTTAACTATTTTGGTTGTGTAGAGTAACCTCATACACCTTTGTTTCCTTTGATAGACATGAGGGACGGGATAGTTAATATGAGTTAGAATCATAGAAATTTATGAGCCGATTTAAATTTCTTATCGTTTTTGAAACCTTTTATCCTATTCTACATAATTTTTTGGGTTCATTCATGTCGCAATTGATTTTGAGCTCTCTCATATGATTTCCACTTAAATAATAAGATCACAACTTTTATTTGGGTTTGTTATTGTTACTGTAAAATTGTTGCCAACTAAGTTCGATTTAATCGCTTATAATTTGATTGTTATGGAACACGGTAAGTTGAAGTGCTTGTATTTCAAGATGTGACAAATATCTTATTTTATCAGTAGCGGATTTTATCTGTAAGCCACTGTCAGAGTATCTGAGGCGCAGTCATAAAACTCATAATAATAGTGGGTTCAGGGCTTCAGGCTTTGCCTTGTGTTACATGCTTTAACAGTGGCAAAGATTTAATCTTGAATCCTGAATAAAAGGTGTGCCAGGTTCTGGTAGTGGCAGCTATTGTGCATATATTTGGTTTTGCATGCAAATTTTAGCTTTTTAGGACGCGAATTGAGGATAGGGGAGAGAGGAGTGGGTAGGAGGAAGGGAAAGTTAAATTGGAATAAGTTGCTTTAACTTCATGTCAATGGCAGTATACCCTCACAATCAGGTCATGGAGCTAAACGATGTCAAAATGAGTTTTAGCTTTTAAATGGCTTATTCATACTGCCAAAAGCGAAAGATCATTATGTTAATCAAATGAGAGTGATAGTCATTAGTACAGAAGAAAACTTTTTCCTCATTCTTTTTACTCATTTAGCAGACATAATCAACTTTCTTTATGAGACAATATAGTTAAAACATTTCTTCGTTCTCATTTGTGTTGTTGAGATCGGTTCTTTAGGTGGTTCGCCATTACGTTGTTAGTGTTGTTGGTTTTAACAAATAAACATGGGAGGGGAGCGGGCAAAGTTGGGGAGGCTGTTAGTTTGTTAGTTTTAACATTAATACAAGAGAGCAAGAGTGGCAAAAGAGTTCAGTATGTTACTTTATTTTAAAAAAAAAATACATTAGAGGGAGGGATAAGGAAGAGAAAAGGACAAAGGTCATGAAGTTTTTAGTTTTAACAGATGTAAGTGAGGCTGGGGGCGAGCGAGCGAGTTAGAAACGGTAAGATGCTGGGAACGGAATCGACAACCTTAACCAGCTTTCAGTGTATTTGCTCTTCTATTCTTTGTTATGGATGTATCTTCATTCTTTATATGTTCTGCTTAAAAATTGTAGTATTTTAGCCTCCGTATTTTAACTTTTCTATAATTTCATTGATTCCCATCTCTTATATGTTATTCACAATCGTGTTTGCATCTAATATCTCATCCTTTTTATAGGTTATTTTCATCTCAACTTTGCCGTGTGGAGCTTCTATTCCATCCAATTGTCTGCAGTGCAAACCACCTGGAAGTACATTAATGTGTTGGCGTCAAACTGGTAAGAACACCCCTTGTCTTGAAAAGTACATACTTGATTGTTAAATTGTCATGTATGTTTTTTGAACCCTTCTATCATGAGAGTGATATTTCGAGAGAAGAAGATGCACTTAGTTTTATATATGCATTCTTAACACAAACATCTAGCGTTACCACTTGGACTGTCTCCTATGCTAAGCCACCCGATCAGAGGAATGATGGGGCTCCCCTACCTCTAGGCTATAGGTTCGGATTTTTGATTTGGGATTTCTAGCGTTACCACTTACCGCTTGATTTCATATAGGAGAGAATTTATACAATTGTATACTCTGTAGACTTGAAAATTCATTCTATGCCTAATAATGTCCTGAGATTCTGAAATCAAGCAACAACTATCAATCTCGGGCTGATATTTAATGCAACAAATTAGAGAGGTAGAAGAAGTGGTGGGAGATGGGGGAAAGAGGAGATAGATAAGGGGAAAGGGAGAGGGGAGAGAGGAGGAGAAGGATGAGGGAAAAGGAGGAGGGGATGATTTTCTATCCCAACATTTTCTTTGTTGGAGGGGAAATAATTTGTTGTGGTGTATCTGTTATTGATTCTTGCTTATATGAAACAAAATGCATACCTATTACATCATCAAGAAATGGCTAATGGTTATGAAATGGACAAAATGGTATGGTAATTACATCCTATTGATGAATATGGTAAAAAAAACAAATTGCTTGGTTTTTTGCCAGTTGAACTGTATTGTTGTGACTTCTTTTTTCTCATGTTCGTGTGTTTAACACTCAACAATTGGACATGGGTAAAACACTTAGACGCTTTACTTTAAACCAAGAGTATGACATGTGTTAGATACTTCTAATAAAGATTCGAAGTCTAATTAACACAAAGATTGAAGGGTTTATAGTGACGCACCACTAAGTTGCAGTGAAAGACAACAAACAATTTTAACTTTTGTGGATTAACGACGATTAATAATGGCCAGATTAGATTTCAATAATTGTGGGTCCATTTTACAAATGGGCACAAATTAGAAAAATAATCAAGGTAGAATTGTTTTCTTACCACAAAAAACAAAACAAATGATCGATAACTACTTGCAGGATATGCCTTTGCGTACCAAAAAAGAAATCTGTAACCTAATGAATGAGACAAAGAGTAGAAGATACTCTGGCTCACAAGTAATTGGACTTTTTTTTTTTAAGAATTACGAAGTACTTGGTCTGTGATCCAGTGATCGATAACTACTTGCAGGATATGCCTTTGGGGACCGAAACCCGAGAAGATTTATTTTCGTAGGAAAAGTGCATTTACTGCCGGGAACAAACAAATTTGCGCAACTGAGCATAGCAGTCGATTTGTGGCATTCTCTGGCTATCTGCATTTGGACCTAATATATTTTTTTATATCATTCTCACACTATTTCAAAAATTTAATTCCTGAAGAATGTGGGAGGACATCTTGAGACATGGAACATAGGAATTTTGGGTCCAGTGGTGCTAAAAGTCTTGGTAAAGGCAAACTATAATTGTCTTGAGAGAGATAGACTAATCAGGTGAGCATATATTTTACCAGTTACCACATTCTACTATTTATTTTCTTCAATAAAAGGAATTCGCGGATAATGTGAGCTCCTTTTTTATAGGTTGGTTTGAAAGGCGAGACGATTGATCTTTTGCTTTCTGGTTCTGAAGAGCGAGACATGATGAGATTGGCCCTTATGCTGATCTTTTGCTTTCTGGTTAGTCATCTTACCCTCTCAATTATCTTTAATACTTAAATATCTTCAGAAGTTTAAATCATGTTTATTCACGCATTTGTATTAACTTGATACATGTGAAATATTTGCCAAGGGGAAGGGGAGGAGGAAGAGGAAGGAGAAGGGGTAGAAGTAAGAGAAGGGAAAATGGAGTAGGATAAGGAAGATAAGGGTAAGGATAAAGAGAAGAAGGGAGAATGAGGAGGAAAGTTCCAGGTTGGATATGGCAAGCCATCTCGGAAAGAAATGAGACACTTAAGTAAAATGCACAACATTTTTTTTGGAAGGGAAATAACATGCACAACTTTGAGAGGGCCAGGTGAGAGATTTTAACATCCCAAGTGCCAAGTTGGATGTGGCATGTCGTCTCAGAGACAACAAGTCGTCTCAGAGATGGTTTTGTTTACATTGATGAAGTTATGATGATATTGGGACGGGATATGGGGAGGTAGAACTCTATTCAAAAAATAATTAATTAAATGTGGGTGTTATTATTTGTCCAAACTATTGTTGGGTTAAGCTCTGAGGATGGAATCTGTGAATAAGTGTAGATTATTTTGGAGTTGATTGAGCTGCAAAATTAGTAATTGGGGAATTGAGTGGATTGGGTAGGTGAGTAAATCATCACTCGGCTAATTTTTTCTGAATGCCGTTTGCTCGATTTAGATATTTGTGTTTTATTGAGTTGAAAAAACCGTGGTTTCAACTTTCGAAGATTATAATTGATTGTCAGAGGAGACATTTAGGGGCACTAGATGATGCTATTCACCTATGATAATTCATGGTCTCAGAAAGTGAGCTAATAATAGCGTTTACTAGAATCAGACTGATTTGTTACTCTTTTCCATTTGACAATCTTTTTAATTATGTGTTCTTTAATTTGCTCCACTTTGAGTTAAAACATTATGGTAACCATTTAGTTAAATTGATTGTTTGTGTTGTTACTTTTTCAATATTGTACGTAACTGTGTTTTGCAAGTTGAGAAACTACAACAAGCATACAACTGCATACTGAATTCTTCTATTTGGTTTGATATAATGTGAGGCTATACTGTGCTGTAAGTTTTCACATGTATATGGCTTGTTTTATGGTTTTATCCTCCTGCCATTAAAAATTGTCTTGCAATCCCCAAGGTGAATAGATTCATAATTGTCATTAGATTCATAATTTTCGTTTTGATAATGGTCTAGCCAAAATCAATCAAAAATCAAACATTTTATAGTCATATTGCATTTAGTGTTTGCTTGTATAGTTGTTGGTAGGGTGGGGATTGGTTCTTTTTAATGGGTTACTTTAAGTTGGTTTTACATTATATTCACTAGATTGAATTGGTGGTAGTGACTGCGTATTGGAGGCCGAAGTTGCTGGTGACAGTGTCAGTGGTGGGTGAAAGTGGTGATGGTGGAGAGCTGGTGATTTGTGTCAGTTCCATTTCCCCTTCAGTTTCACTGTACACTCCTATTTCTTTTCTCTTTCTCATCTTTTTTTGGAAGATCATGCTTTTATTTATGCCTGGTTTTTGTTGAAACAAAATACTGTTCAAGGCTGTTCCCGTACACTCTCAAGCTATGCTTTTATTTATGCTTGGTTTTGTTAATGGAACTGGTGATTTGCGCTTGGTTTTGTTAAGATTGAGAGGGATGTGGGGAGATGGGTAGATGGGTGGGATTTAGCTTGTGTTTTTCCCCTATGGCTTTTGGCAGACTATTGGAGAGATACTCATTTGAATTTCTATGGCTTTGAGTACTGTGTTTGTAAATTAATTTTGTGTAAGTATTAAACGGTTGTATAAGAGACCATTTGTTTAAGAAGAAGAGAGTGTGAATAATTTTGCAGGAAAAACTAAAAGATATGAGGAGATGTAATAAGGGAGAAGTAGAGGAAGGAACAACTAGAGTAAGAGTGGCGATTCGGAGAGCCGTAGCTTGGAATTCGGCAACCGGTCGTTAAGCTTCAATGATTTTGATTTCGACTCCTTCGTGTACCATAGCCCCTGCTTTTTATCAGTAATTAATTCTATGAACTATAAAATATGTTCTCTCGCTGTCTCACATTTGCTTTGTTTTTTTAATCCATGATGTTATAGTCTCTCAGTTGCTTATAGGGGAATGCAGTGTACACCCGGACCTCCCTCTTTACAACCATACCCCGCAATTTACCGTTGTCATTGACACATTGTAATTATTAAGTTATTCTTATGCATGATCTTTTTAGCCTTTATTGCAGTTGAGTGGAGAAATAACAGGGTTTGACAGTCATACATCCTTATGACTTTAAACTTCGAACTCAGTTGGTTTCATGGTCGTGAATTCGTGATGTTACGCTTGTTCATGAAAATGTTGCTAAATATTATTTTATGAATAAATGCATTGCTCTGAAGTATTTAGTTATAAGTTTACGCCTAATGATTGATGTGTCACGATTTGAAGAGGTGCACCAGCTTGGTTAATAGTTTTATCAATTTTTTAGCTTTGTTGCTGTTTACTTCATTTGACACATAACTACTGTAAATCATCTCTCCATGTCTTTATTAAAAGATTAAGGAAGACAGTTAAATTCCCACTTGTTTGAATGAGGGAAGTTTTGTTCTAAACTAGAATTCCATAGAGATCTCCAATAGATCGTAGATAATGCCTCTTTGTTTTTAGGTAGATTGGTAGAGGGAAGGGTTATTTTTTGAGTGATGCCAGTGCGGCTATTAGCAAATATTATCGTGTATTTGTGTCTGTCTTACCCAGTGAACAAAATTGACACTTGAGGGAATGCACAACGCTGACAATGGATGGCTATCTGAAGTTAGACTAAGTGGAAGCACTAAGGTACATAAACATATGTTATCAATTTAGCATCTTGCATGGAAAATGACCAGCTCTAATTTGTTTTTATTCAGCAACTTAGCGGTTTGGTAAACAGGTCTTACCGTGAGTTGATATTCCCCTTGTTGCCTGTACTTTTGTACTTTTACTGCTGCACTTGCGACTTCTACCCTTACATAGTTCTCTTTTCTGATCTTTGATGTTGAAGCATGTTTACTTAAATAGCTTATACCAAATACTTTGGATGTTTACTTAAATAGCTTAGCTTCTACCATATACTGGAGGGCCAACAAATGTGCTGGTTTTGAGTTTTAAAACGTTATGAATTTGTATGAACATTGAGAAGCTACTGATTATTACTCCCTCAGTCCCAATCATTTGTTTACTTTTCATTAAAATACCTCTCACAAAGAATATAAAAGGTAAACAAATGATCAGGACGGAGGTATTAGCTATTAAGATCTTGTGTTGTTGAAATGTTGCTGAATGATTCGGTGGGTGTAGTGGGTAGTGGGTAGTGGGTAGTGGGTCTGGTATAATTTTCCTATTTTCATCCATCAGGCGGGTACAAGTCGATTATTGGTATCTATGATGGGTCGTGGGGCGGCTATGCTTATAGTTTACCTGTTCGACTATCCTCATTCCCCCAGTCTCCCACCCGGCCTTGGTGACATGCCGTTATATAACCCACAGGCAGACTTTTGAAAGGGTAATTTTGTCCTTAATAGTCAATTTGACTCAAAAGTAAATGTGATATCAGTGATAAATTGGTTACGATTTGAAATTTCAAGCGTCTTCTCGGAAAGAAAATACAGTTAATCTAAATGAAGAGAGAAAGGAAGAACGAGCTTTGGCTTTGTTCTTTTTAATACCGTTCCATGCTACCATTTGATTTCGGGTCATCTGAGTTGTTTAGTCTTGTATAGCCAATAGTTATTTTGTGGAAACAGCAACAAATTACGATCTTTATATGCTTGTGCGCATTTTTGTATAGTACCTGCTGATTATATATGGTACTATGAAATCGTAGAATGGATTACGCCAATAGGTAAGTTATATTGTTGACATTTGTTGTTTGAACGTGTTCTTGAAATGAATATGTATTGAATCTAAATGAAGAGAGAAAGTATTAGCTTTTGGCTCTGCTGATCTTTTCAATACCATCCTGGGCTATCATTTGTTTGGGGGTATCTTGGTTGTTTAACTATATTGTGGAAACAACAAATTGCAACTCTTTATGCTTGTGTGATCCTTTGCATAGTACTTGTTGAATGCTGATTGTATACTGTTTTATGAAACTGTAGAATGGATTTCACAACCAAGTATGCTGTCATTAAAGTCATGAGCTGCACAAGATCAAGGGGCCAGGTGACTCAAGTTAGGGTTTAGTTCTTGGATGACCAAAATTGTTTTATCATGAGAAACGGCAAGGGACCCGTTAAGGAAGGAGACATTCTTACTCTTCTTGTATATGAAACAAATTTACTTAGATGTCTCAAAAGGCGTGTTTTTTTTTCCAATCAAGGCAACTGGTTATAAAATAATGCTTACTGCCTTTCTATACACTACCGACTTGCTTCATTCCGCTTAGAATTCCACCACATTCGTTTAACGTTTTGTTTTTCCTTGTGAATCACCGTGACTACTTATGGGTTACATTCCTAACACTAAGACAAAACATGTGACATGATTTTACACTTTTATTACGCATTATTAACAATGTCATTTCACCTTGTAATTCCACACACTCAATCTAGATTCAATTCCGCCTAGCATTTCACCAAATTGGGGCACCGCGTCCTATCGGGCGCGGTGCAACAACTAGTATAATTAAATGGAGTCAAAAATTTTTAGCAAGGATGAGCGAGAGATGTCACGAAGTAAAGCCGAATAAAGCTCAAAATTTTGAGATTTTTATTTTTCAACGAGGACGAGAGCCCCACGAAAACCCCCGCTAGGCCCCTCACCCCACTGCTCCGGAGCTTGGCCTTTAGCTAATGTTTGGTGGGAGCCAAATCTAGACCCATCCCTTGACATCACTTAATAAAACAATTAAAATCACCACTGGAAAACTTTATGCAAGCACTGCATTTCCTTTTCTACCCTCAATAATTTTGTGATTTATTGGACCCAAAGGTGAAAATGCACAAAATCATAAGGATAAAATTGTCAAAATGTTACCAACCACACCAAACTTTTCCAAAAGCCCACACTTCCCACAATGATGAACCGAACGTGACAAGTGACAACAAATAAAACAACAATTAAATCAATCAATTAATTAAAACAATTAAAACCCAGAACGTATGAACATTTAATTTAATCAAAAATTCAAGATGTGGGTTTAATTACTTGTACTTTTAATTTCATTCCTATCAATTAATTTCTATTTCTCAAAAAATTACACCAATTATTTCAAAAATCAGAAATTTTGGGGAAAATTGAGGAATTTGGAGTCATGAATACTGGAGATCTTCTTAATATCCAACCTACCGAGCTTAAATTCCCATGTAAGTTAATAAAGATTTAATCTTTTATCATAAATTTGCAATTTAAAATCTTCAATTTTATATTTTGTGACTTGGGTTTTGATTATTTATGTCAAAGTTAATAATTTTGTGACATGGGTTGTTTGATTAACTACCTTTAGTTTAAACGGATCCATTAATACAAATATCGTGACCCATTTAAATGAAAAGTTAGTTATTAATTGTAAAACCGTCTTACAGGAGAATTTGTAAAGGTTTTAGGACTCGGGTTTTATAAGTTTTTAATGGGTATATGTTGATTTGTGATATAGTTGAATTAAGGAAGCAGAGTTGTTGTTCTATGCAATTGACAAACAAGACAGACAGGCATGTTGCTTTTAAGGTATGATGCGATATTTGAGTTGTTATGTCAACTGTTTTGGATTTATGTTTTTGATGGGAATTTTTGTGTAATGATTTGATGATGATTGTGTTTGTTTGTATTGAGGTAGGTTAAAACAACCAATCCTAAAAAGTATTGTGTGCGCCCCAATACTGGAGTTGTTGTGCCTGGTGGAACATGTGATGTCACAGGTAATGTTTCTTTTTGGGTAAACAGTATTAATTGAGGTGTAAATCTCGTTATTCGAGCTGAAAGTTATTATCTTACTGAATCGTGTAGTCGATGTTCGTATGATTCCTGAATTTTCGAATGTTCTGAACGCTTTAGTCATCCAAACTGGTTTATAGATTGGTATGGTGGAGATCAGTGTGACTTGTAGAGTTGTAGGATTGAGTGAGCTTGTTTCTATTCCTGACTCTCGCACTTGCATATTTTTTGGATCATTATTGAATGCAAGGGGAGGGGAGAATGTGTTTCGATCTTTCCTTCCAAATCTCGTCAACTTTTTAGGGATTAGGTTCATTAAAGTGGGAGGGTAAATAGATTTCCCTCTACCCTTGCCTTCCCTCTTCCATCGCAATCTTATATCTTATTTTAAAAAAATTGGATACTTGTGCGGTGTTAAATGTGTTTTTGAATGGTCTGAATTACTTGTTTGTCCAAATTGGTTCACAGATTTGTACGGAAAGTGCATGGTATCTTGTAGGATTCTCTAGTTCCTTATACATTTAGTAATATATTGAACATACGCTCAAAATCCTTACTCAAGTGTGAATATAGAATTAGCAAATATTGTACATTTTAGGTCTGTATTCTCGTTGCCTCTAAAAAAGACTATGTTCATTTGGGTACGGGGGTTGTTTCAGCATGTTGCAGTGTTTTAGCAGGTAGAAGGTCTATCTTCTTGATAGATGGATGAGCTTTTATTTTATGGCCGTTAGTATTTAGTTTCCAATTGTTGTTTTGTAGTTACAATGCAAGCCCAGAAAGAGTCACCTCCTGATATGCAGTGTAAGGACAAATTCTTAGTCCAGAGTGCTACTGCTCCTGATGGCATTTCTTCGAAGGACATAACTCCTGACATGGTATTTTTTCTGTATTTGTTGTTTTTGTAAATTACACAGTTTAAGGATCCTAAGCTTATATCAGTCTTTCTTGACCTTCGTTTTGTAATTTTAGTTCAATAAAGAAGAAGGGAGAGTTGTAGAGGAGTTCAAGTTGAGAGTCATCTATATTCCTGCTAATCCCCCTTCACCAGTCCCGGAAGAGTCTGAGGAAGGTTCTCCGCCTCGTGAGAATGGAAGTGAACCTTCTTCGTTAGCATCAGCGGTGGGTGTTCTTGCAATTCGTGCTTGATATCTTTTGTGAATGCGCTCTCTTTAATTCTTCAATTAATCATGCTAATTTTTCTTGTTTAATCTTACAGGTAAGAAGGTCCTTTGAAGACTCTAGAGACAAATCTTCAGAGGTAATTGACCGATTTTGCCCCTATCTATTACCAAACTTTTTATGCAACTTCTGTGTGCTTGCTTATGGAGTGGCCCTGTTTTGGTTATTTTTGAGTAATTAATGACACAAGTCTGGTTCGTGAAGACATTACTGCCATTGAAGTTGGGTATGCTAATTGCTAGGAGGATGCATTTATTAGTAAGGTGGCAGCCATAAAAAATATCGATATTCTCCCCCTCCCTCTCTCCTTTCCTCCCTCCCTCTCTTCTGGATGCTTAAAGGGCCTCGGTTGGGGTTTGTTACTTTGAACAGTAACATATACACACACAAGATATAGTAGTGTGTATCACTGCTGTTTCCTTTGCAAATTTGTGCTCAGATTAGGATAACAAGAAGTTTTAGCTTCGTGGTACCGTATTAGGTATTTAGGTGTTGATAGGTAAAGGAGGGAGGTAAGTAAGGAGGTATAGATCACTCTGACAGTAAAGGAAAGTTTAATGGAGGGATAGAGAGGGGTCCAAAATTGGTTGATTGGATACCAATGTTTTAAGTTGTGAACGGGAGGCGCCTTTTACCCTGCAGGCCTTCCTTTTGAGTTAATCAAATTCTTGGGACATTGGAAATATTTGGGAGGAAAATTCCTTCTCGCACTTGGCATATTAAGTTGCAAAGTGCCCGTTTGGAAATAGTAGATTGATGCATTTTTAGCATATTCTAAACCTTGTACTCCATAATTGATTTGACTCATCAATCTACTACTGACTACTCTGTAGGGAAATCAATCTACTAACTTAGGTGTTGGGTAAATGACGGATTTAAGTAGCATATTTGCCGTAAATCTACCATCCTACAATATGTCCTTCCTCCAACATATTGACAAGAATATATTCTTGAAACTGTAGAAGACATCATTAACCTTTTGTCGTAAAGATAACCAATTGCAATAAATTTTTACGTGTTTTTTTTAGTGAATTTTTACCCACATGTACAACTCTCTACAACTAAAACCCCTATTTTACCAAATATCATTATAAATAATTGAGCAGAATTTGTTAGCCACAGCCTCACAGGCTCATAGCTCCTACTAAAATATGTCAATTTTCAGCTTTAGCATTCAGCTTATGCTAATAATAATCCAGCGAATGCTAAACAGGCCACGACCTAGTGGGTTGCATATATTACATGCATATTTGCTTTCATTGATTACTTGCTTGTTCTTTTGAGAAAGTTTCATTTAGGACAGAGATTTTCTAGAGGCAAGATATACGTTTAGTTTGATGTGAATGCTCGTCGCCAGATAGTCGGATACTCAATATTAATTTGATTGAACTTCAGAAACATGGATTTTAGTCAAATCTCATAAAGTTGTAATACAAATATGCACAAATACACATGAATCAGTTCCCAATTCTATCTTAACTGCTATTACCTGCTGTTTTGTTGGAGTGCCCCACAGTACTTCCGGCAAATGTGATCTCAATATTAGATGCATCTTTTCTTCTCATGCTATCGACAGTCTTCCATCTTTGCTGTTCTTTTCATTCTAATCTAGATGTTAGATGCATTTGACTCTTGACACTTGCTCTTAGGCTTGATGCCTTAATATATACTCCCTCCCACCACATATGTTCTTCACATTTTCTCTTTCGGCTAATTTCATATTGTCTTCCCATTTCTTTTCTTTCCAGATATAGTAAGTTTTTTTTTTTTGTTACAAAATTACTAAGTTATCCCAATAACTATTACTCCATAAATTTTTTTCAAAATGCCATTACTAATTAGACTCACTACATTCCTTACTCCCTAATTAACTTTATTAATGTCTCTCCTTCACCACCCCTAATCCCTCAGCCTCATGCCTATGCCTCCCCATCCCAGCCAAGTACCACCATTCCAGACCACCACTACTGTCCCAGCCAGCAAATTGTCACCCACCCACCACTATACTTACTCCAGGTCCAGATTTTTTATCCTCCGACACAAACTCCGACCACAATACATAATAAAGGCCGACCTGCTCTCCTCCGACAAACGGCGACCAACACTGGCGCCATCTTCCCTCTTAAACCCGGACAGTCTTCATCATTCGGTCACCTTTCCTACAACCCTTTACCGTCGAACTCTACTTTGCTGCCACCGGCGACAGTGGTAGTGGGTGGATATCCTCTGCTGGTGTTTGTGATGGTGGTCAGACTGGTGGTGGACTTGTGGGTCTGGGTGCCTAGGTGGTATGTGTGGTTTATGTTTGGGGTTTGATTATTGATTAATGGGCTGGTTAATTAGATAAGTTGGGTTTGTGCTGATGACAACCCACTTGTGCTTTTTGTTGAATAAGAGCTTCTAAAATGCCCTGCCCAAAAGTTATGGTAAAAACACATGTGATAGGAAGTACTAGAAACTTGGACGAAAGACTAAGGATATATTTTCGAGACATTAGGCTTTTATGCAAAACCTACAAAGACGAACAATTCACTTGACAAGCAATGCGAACCGTGAACTCTTCGTTCCTTTGTTGGTGGATTTTAGCTTTTTATGTGTCTGACAATCTCCGAACTATACAAACACCTTTTTTTTTTTTTTTTTTTTTGCTCTGTAGTTCTTCCACGATTTCAGTTTATATTAGGAACTTATTTTTATGATGATGATGGCGGTGTTTTACTAATCAATATGGTGTATTAACTTGTTCTCCTTCAGGCATATTCAATCATATCAAAATTGACTAACGAGAAAGCATCCGTCATTCAACAAAATCAGAAGCTTCGTCAAGAAGTGGTACAATGCTCGATTCTTGACTGTTAGCCTATAACTGTAAACTTAGTTAAATATTTTGCTCTGACATAAATTTATTACCTAACCAGGACATGTTGAAACGAGAACTGAGCAGAAAACCTTCAGGTGGCATGTCGATGTACCTCGTGATACTGATTGGTCTTCTAGGCATCTTGATGGGGTATTTCCTGAAGAAAACATAGGATTCTTTTACTTCTCACAGATGCATTTCCTAGTGTCTTGCAATCACCATAGCTGTAAAGATATTTATAGCGTCGTCGACAGTAGATTTCTTTAGGTTTGATCCTGGTTTGTTGTGAACTGGCATTAAAGTAAGCTTCAGCTGTTCTACTTTCCCATGTTAAACAACAGAACATGTTGATGGTGGAATAGAACTAGGTCTTTTTACATTCACACTTTTTTTTTTCCTTAGTTGGGTTTGTATAAGATTTCAAATGATTTTTGTTAAATGCAGTAAACTGAAGATTGTGTTGCGAATCGGAGTACCATAACATGATTTTTAGATAGTATGAATAAAGGGATAATTAGAGAGTAACAAGCTACATTCTTGATATCTTTATTAGCTGAAACTTTTAATCTTAATTTCTAACGAACTAACGGAATTTGCTAAATTAAACTAAGAAATCTAGAACAAAAAACTTGAAAAACTTGATACTAGAAAATAATTAAGCTTTCTTGAGCTCTTCAGCGAGTCTTGGCAACAACCATTGTGACATGCGCTTGTAAGCCTGTTGAGTCATATGAATGCCATCCCAACTTATGTACTTATTCGGATCTGCACACACCTCAAACCCTTCAGTCCCACAAATTTTCGTCAAGTCAAAATTGTAGTCATTATCACCTGATCCACAACACGCCTTGAACATGCTTGATACATCAAATCCAAGAGCGCCTGCATTCTTGAGGACCGAACTCAATGCTGAATAGTAGTCCCCATATACTACCGTCACTTCTGGGTATTCTTGTTGCAACTCTTTGATGGCCTCTTTAAGATGGTCATTGTGGTATCTAGCGAAGGCGTTCAGTCCGTCTAAACAATTTAATCCATCTAATGTGTACTCGTTTTCGAATGTGGCTTTGTAAATGGGTAGGCACCCTATTGGGAAGTTCCCTGGGATATACACCCGGGTCACACCATAACTAATAACTTGTTTAGCCGCATTTATAATAGTTTCAACTACTTGGGGAACCATCTCGCGTACTTGATCCATTGTCTTCCCTTGCAGCATCGCATAGTTATAGTCATTCCCACCCGTCTCAATCAAAACCAGGGACCTACTAAGCTTGTCCCAGCAGTCTAAAGCATCGTCGCAAATGGTGTCAAGATGGGTCTTAAACCAATCAAGCTGGACATTCAAGGAACTAGTAGTAACGGGTGAGATGATACCCTTGGAGTGTAGGGTATCAGAGTCCAAGGCAGTCGAACCAGCAACCGCAAAGTTAACACCCTGCGAAAAGTCGTCTCCTTTTGCAAGATAGGGGTTGAGTAAGGGTTTATCAAAGAATTTGGCAAATTGGTCGATCATTAGCAGGCCATCAGAGCAACGTCCAGTGGGATTGTGCATGGTCATCCCATAAGGATAAGCACCGAAATTGTGCGCTTGAACAGGAGACTCAATGACAAGATTACCGGTGTCGCTAATGGAGTCGCCAAACTGGAAGAGGTAATCTATTGAATAAAAAGAAGTGGGAGGTGCAACTTCAGGGGCTTGAGGAGTGGGAGCAATTTGGAAGTCTTGATAAGTGGGAGCAATTTCGAAGTCTTGATAAGTGGGAGCAATTGCACGGACATGCGTTAAGCAAAGCGAGACGAGGAAGAGGGCTGACAAAAGTAAGGTAGGAGATGCCATTGATGAAATAAGAGAGAATATGAGTTGAGAGATATTAGGATGATGATGATTTGTGTTGTTTATATAGGTTTGCGTGTATGCTCTAAATTAGTCGTAAACTCCTAATATGAGTTAGGATAAGAATACGGATATGAATATGATAAAAGAGTATAATAAGGAGACTAAATTTCGAAACCTAATGGAAGAAGGATTACAATGTTAAGGACCCTGGAAACTGTTCCTAATGGAAGAAGGATTACAATGTTAAGGATTCTGGAATTTGTTCCTACAACAAATTTTCAATGCAAAAGCAACTAGGAAAAGCAAGTAGGAATACAACTATTTAGCGTCTATATCTAGCTAGAACAGATTCTGCGGGGTGTTTGATAAACAGCGGATTGATTCAAGGCTATTAGCATGTTAACTCACCAATCTACTATTGTATGCTTGAGTAGATTGGAAATAATGAATCTCTCAACCATTTACACATAGATACAACAATCTATTAACTTAAACTCGCTAATTAGCAAATACTTATACTAAATATGCTAATTTAATATATTTAGTCAAACATGTCAATCTAATAATCATTTGCATGCGGACTGCCAAACAGGGCCTATATCTTAGTATGTGTTCCATCACCATCCCTCCTTGTGACACATCCTCACTTTAATAAAAATAACTAGTTTTCTTGCCCGTGCGTTGCACGGATATTAAAATAATGTGTGATAAATTTCACAATAAAATGGAATATAGACATATAGTACATCGTTCATCTCTAAGATTTAATGTATGCCGCATGACCAACAAATAATTCTCGTTAACATAATATTGACATAAGGAAAAAAGAGTGTTTGATTAATAAAATACTTTTTTTAGGAAAATAAAACCAATATGAAGTTTATATATATGATACTTGGATTGATAGTTCTTAGAATTTGTTCATTAATACCTATTTATTTTTCAATTGGTCAAGGAAAACAATAATATCTACCCTACATAATCAACTCAATTATGCAAAAAATCTCCTTCTTTCGATTAACAACCATAATTTAATCATTGCTGGATCAAATTGTAATTATGTAAAAACATTTAGAGGTAGTTAGAATGTTATATCTCGCGGTAAAACTATCGAAGTACGTTTGAATGTGAAGTTGTGAACCAAATTCCGACGCAATACTACATGGCTAGGGCTGCTTATGAACACCCCCCCCCCCCCCTTTCTCTTCTCTATAGCAATAGTCTTGGCCCCCATCTTCTCATTTGAAACAAAATCATTCACGCAAACCCCTATTTTTCTTCCCTATTCACACACATGATCTAAAACAATCTCATCCCTTGAAAGATCGATCCTTGTCTCCGAAACTTATCTCAAATTTATCCAACCAAGTGAAAAACTAAACCCCTACTTCTAGAAAAATTCACCATCGAATGTAAACTAACTCTTACTCTCGACAATGTTGTTTTTTTAAGAAAATAAAACCAATATGGAGTTTATATATATGATACTTGGGACTGAGAGTTTTTAAAATTTGTTCAATAATACCTGTTTGTTTTTCAATTGGTCAAGGAAAACAATAATCAGTGTTGGGTCAAATGGTAGTTACGTAAAAACATTTACAGGTAGTTAAATGTTAAATCACCCGGTCAAACTATAGACGTACCTTTGAATGTGAACCAAATCTACATGGTTGGGGCTACTTATGACACCTCCCTAAAACAATAATCTTGCCCCCATCTTCTCATTTGAAATAAAATCATTCACGTAGGCCCCTATTTTTATTCCCTATTCACACACATGATCTAAAACAATCTCATCCCTTGAAAGATCGATCCTTGTCTTCGAAACTTCTCTCAAATTTATCCAACCAAGTGAAAAACTAAACCCCTACTTCTAGAAAAATCCACAATCCAATGGAAACTAACCCTTGCTCTTGACAATGTTGTTAGAATTAAGATTTTAATTTAATTTGGATTGATGGGGTCAAGATTAAGTTTATCAATATGATATTTTGAGATTTCTTGTTATTATTCATGTTACCTATATGTTTTAATGAAAACGATATTTTGCTGATAAATAACCTTATTTATTATCACTATCCTCGTTAAACTCATCACCCTTCCACGAATGCACTCTTCCTCCACCCCACTAATTTATCCGCAAAATAAAACATCAGCCACTGCGATTAGTTTTTACTACTTGAAATAGCCAACATGCAATCCACTACCACCATCACTACCTTTCTGCTACGTTTTATATTTAAGAAGTCATAAATCACATTCACCTCCATGAAACACCAATTTAATCCAGATAATATATATGGATCCTCGTCTCACTTATCGAAGACAATTTATTTCTCCTTCAACAAAGATCAAAAGTTTAAGAAGCAATCTTCCCTCTTATCTCTCTCCCTTTCCCTTCCTAGTCTTTTTCTCATCCCCTCCCCTACCTCCATTCTAAATACTCAAACAAAGTGTTTGGGTACTATGTTTGTAAACATAATAAGTTTGAATATTAAATATATATACACGAACTTTGCTATTTATTTCATTTTGCATATATAAATCTTAGTACCTCCATCTCATTTTTATTGTCACTTTTTTCTTCAAATTTTATTATCTCATAATTATTATCCCTTTTCTAGATCTAGTAAGGAAAACTTTAGTCAACCAACTCGTCGCAATTAACCTCATTCCCACTCGAAATAACCTTTAGCCCACTACTTAATCCCTTGGGTTCACACATAAAACGGTCTAAAATGCAAAGCTTTCATCTCTCTCTTGAAAAGTCCATCTAACTAATAGAAAACTATTTGCTACTTTATGAACTTCATCATTTTTACATCTCGTAAAAATTAAGTTGAAGATGACAAAAAAATGCAGAAACTTAGGTTTTGTTTGATAACGACAGATTGAACATTTTTTTTAGCATTTTGAGAATTTTTACACTATTTAAATAACAAATGTGCTATTTTGAGTGTTGATCATCGACATATTGAAATAGTAGATTGTGGTGTAATTTCCTATTTTACATTATGACCTTTAATTAGTATATTATAAGAAAATAAAAATTGAACTTTTTTTATCTCTGAGAAAATTAAAGATCAAACTTTATCTTTATTAAATTTATAATTTATAATTAATATTATTCACTTAAAATATATAAATTTAAGTAAGTTCAAATAAGTTAGCTAAAAGTTATAAATCACAAATTGTACGAAGCAGTATAATCATTTTTTTATTAATATGAAACAAAATGTCATAAACTTCACGAGAATATTAATGCGGTAAAGAACTATAGAAAATTTGGCAAGTATGTGACCCCCTTTTAGGTTTAATTTTTTTTATTTTTATATTTTTGCCTAAAGGTGGTTAAAGCATCGTATTATGCATGACGAATATGTCTTACCCTTCCCCAATTCGTATCTCTCTCTAAATTATAGTGATGATGTGCTCAATTTACACACAAAAGAAATAATATATAGCATTAACAATAATTAGTTTGCTCCATATAATTGAATAGTACCGTTTTTACGCATATAAATTTGTCAGAAGAAAAGCTTGAGAGAGACGATCTTCACTATGTTAGAGAAAGACTACTCTTACCCTTTTATTTGGTTTTCATGACTTTTTTTTTAAATGTTGATCGTTGCTTGAATTGAATCTTAACCTTATACATATTTCTATAATAAGTGTATCTAATTTACCTTCAAGCCTCATTCAAATCTATTTTATTACTCGTGGTACCATTTTTACTTTAAATTGTAAAACAATCGCACAATAAAGTTTTTCAAAACATTTACTCATTCGTCATAATATTATATTTCGATTCGCAAATTAGCAGCAACTTTCTTTATCTTTTAATACTCCTTGAAAAATAGATATCAAACTTTGTACTTATCAATAATTTGTGAATATCTTATTTAAATTTTGATTAATATACTTTTATATAATGACAAATGAATGTAAATAATATAATAATAAATTATCAATAAAAGTTGAAGTGTATTGTGACCTTGTGAGGGAAGTAACTTTAAAATTAGTAGGAAAAATACATATGACATTTGAAAAATAAACTTCGTGTTATGTATAATTAATATGACATTAGCAATAACAAAATACGTAGGGGCATATTTCAGCGTTCATTTTACCTTTTTACATGAGTAAATTCCATGTAGTACGTATTATGCATGCACATTTGTCACAACCCAGTTCGGCCTAGGGCCTTTTAGCCTTATAATACCTCATCTTTTTTTAATCGGAAGTTGTTATAAAAATTGGATATTATAAATATATCAAAGGTTTTTTTTTCCTTCTAATTTAATAAAAAGTGAACAAATACTAATGAATATTTTTTAATATTAATAAATTGCAGATAATTAATTTATTTCCTATTTCTAATAATAAAACTGTAAAATAATTAATTAATTCTCATTTATAATAGGAAAATCATATTCCTAATTATAATAGAAAAAATTTAAATGATTATTATCTCCTAATTCTAATAGTATAATTAGAAAAAAAAAGCCTTAATAAATTATTAATTTATTTCCTATTTCTAATAGGAAAATTGTAAAATAATTAATTAATTCTCATTTCTAATAGGAAAATTATATTCCTAATTATAATAGAAAAATTATAAATAATTAATTATCTCCTAATTCTAATGCTAATAGTATAATTAGAAAAAAAAGCCTCCTTTAGTTATATATATATATATATATATATATATATATATATATATATATATATATATATATATATATATGATTGATTGTCATTTTTCATTTTTATTATGTGAGAAATGATGTGTCGTAAGATAAAGGTAATGAGACAAGAGATAGGACACAAAATCACAAATTATCGTCTTTTCAACTTTTCACGTATTGTATTTAGATTCTTGCATAACCTATCCCAAATAACAAATCAAATAGCAAGACTGTCTTACTCGCATTATTATTATTATTATTATTTTTTTCTTTAAATCAAATAGCAAGACGGTCTTACTCACATTATTATTATTATTATTTTTCTTTTTTGGTAGACGGTCTAACATTATAAGACTTTTCTTTTCAGTAAAAGAAAATTGCACTATATATAATAATTGTTTGATTTAAAGATGTCGTTTTAATCCGACTATAGTTGTTTTCAAGAGTTAATTGTGTGATTTTAGTTGGTTGATAATAGTAAATTAAGTAAACACTAAAGCTTGCTTGATTTGTTGTTTGAGGAAAGTTTTAATTTTTAATTTTTAAATTGTTTTATGGAAAGTCTTGTTTAAGGAAAGTATTAATTTTAATTTTTAATTTTTAATTTGTTTTATGGAAAGTCGGCCACTCTATTATAATACTTTCACCCAAACATATACCAATATTAATACTCCTATTAATTCCCTACGCACACAACAAGAAGAAAATTAAACACACAAAAACATGGATGAAGATGAATCAATGATTGTGGAAATCACGGATATTATGAGTTTAAGACTATATAAAAGTCGTAAAGTGTATGATAATGTTGATGGTCGGGTACTCTTCATATTTAAGCTTCGTGACAGTGAATATAAGGATCTACCCGGCCACTTCTTCAACCCTCGTCCTAAATACACTCAATTGTCTTTGGATACTTCATTCCTTTATAATTTAGATGATGATCGATTTTCGAGGACTATTTACGAGGTTACTTCTGTGGCTGATTTATTCTTCTATAGTAATACTAATGAAGAATTAGCCTCCATTTTAACTCGTTTAATCAGGAGTTATTATCGATTTACTCCTAGTGTGTTGACCGCATTCAGTGATTATTCTTTGGTTTTTGTTGTCGAAGTTGTTAGGGGTTATGCTACTAAAGGTTATATCGAAGCTACCCGGAGGATGTTTTTAGAATCGACTATAGGTGATGAGATGGATAAAGTCGAGCCGAGTGATGTGGGTGCCAATGTGGTCAATGATGACGTGGATGATTGTGATTATAGAAGCGTAATTATGGATGATGATTTTGATGACGATTTAGAGGAGGAAGAAGAGATGGAGGAGATAGATTGGGATAAGGAAGAAGAGATGAATAATATAATGAACAGGGTGAGGAGTTGGCAAGAGTTACCTAACGATGATTCCGAGCCCATCTTAGAGGAGATTATGTGATTACCAAGGAAGAGGAGCGTGGTGATTGTGCTATTTGTTTGTCACCCTATATCGGAAAGGTAAGGACTGATTCTGTTTTCACATGGGAGCAAGAGACAAACTGTTACAGGCTTGTCATATTGGGTTGCGAACACTCGTTTCATCATCGTTGTATATTCAAGTGGCTCGAAAAAAATCAGACCTGCCCTTCTTGTAGATCATTTACCTATGTTACCGTTTGATTATAGCTAGCGATTGACGACGTGAAAGAAAAACATGTTAATTTGTAATTGTTGGATTGTATTGTATTTCAGTTTTTATATAATTAGTATTGGTGTCCGGCTTCGCCCGGGCTACCGTACTTACTATTAATTTTTTTTCATTAAAGAAAATTACTAAAGTTGTATAACCCATAAATTTATCGTTAATTTATTTTTCTATGACATATCCAAAAAGTAATAACAATATTGAATGACAATATTGAATGACAATATTCGTCCTAATTGCAAATTTCCTAAAGTAAAGTAACAACGAATATTGTCATTCAATATTGTTATTACTTTTCTTCTTCTTCTTTTAGTGTCATTCATCACAGTAATCCAGAAAAACCATCTCAAAAATTTCTATTCTTTACTTAATCTTTACCCAAAATGACGCAAGAAAAGAGTAATTACCCGCGAAATCTTAATATCAATAAACCGCATCAAAAAATCTGTGGATTCAAATGTTTTGAATGAAAAGACTAGTTCTGATATTGATTGTGAGGAGATGAGAGATTCCGATTGTAACATAATAACATTAGACTGGCATTTGTCACGTGCAAAAAGAAAAGAGAAAAGACATAAGTAAGTCGATGCTAAGTCAATGGTCTACTATACAGCATGACTAACCAAAACATAAAAACAAGAGTCAGCACTCCGGACCGACTTGTTTCATCCATTATGCACCAGAACATTACACTGAACTACATGCTATAACGGAATCAATGAAAAACACAGTCCGATTAAGTCTATCCATGTTGTCAAATCCATTAGACTCTTCGTTGACTGTACTATACCATATTCTTTTCCACTTGAATGTATATAAGGCTATAGCCCAGGTAGATAGCCATAGCCTTGGACTACAATTCATGCAATATACAACCAGTTGTATATGTTATACGGTGTAAAATTCGAGCTTTGTGATAAAGTATCTGAGCTTTATGTTAAAGAAAATGAGCTTTATTAGAAAGTATTGAGCTCATCCATTTACACATTAAAAAAATGAACTTTGAATTAGCTAAAAAAGAATACATATAAGCTCGGATTCTTATACATTGGTTGTAGAATGCTTATGGTACAACTGGATGTATAATCTTATTTGTGTTTAGACTACCTCCACCATTGTATTCAATGCAATACATGGTTTGAGGGTTAAATAAAACGACTTTGTTGAGATAACCGATTTAATCAGCATTGTTAAAGAAAATGTATGAATCAAACTTGCAATTTCAAGGGTGTTGTGATCAATAATTAAATACATGATGCAATTAATACTATATATTAAATCCAGAAATTAAGAGATTTCAATGTAATTAAAAAAAGTTATACAAATTAACTATACTATATAGTTTTAATCAATAGCATCGTGTGATGGACCCGATTAAGGGATACACCCCTCCGTTATAATTTACAACGGTTATATGCAAGACTAATTGTTTATTTATTTATAATCTAATTATAATTGTCATAATTTATATGTAAAAACCTCATAGATTTTGAACCCGTATCCACACGGACTATTTTCGAAATTGCATTATATATAACATTTATTTATCTTATAACGGTTTTTCTTGGCCACGTTATAAGGCTTATTGTTGCACATGATAACGTTTAATCTTATCGTCTCTACTTATTTAGTGGGATTTTCTTTATATTTTACAATTATTATATTTTTCTCTTTTTTCACTACTACGTTGTTAAACTGAACTATGTTTATATTTCAATTTTTACAGTAAATTTCAAAATTATGTTTCCCTCAATATTTCATCTCTTCCAAACCACCATCAATTTTAAAAAAAAAAAACCATGGAGAATCTACCTAGTATAAAAGCTAGGTTCTTTCTAGCTTTTTCATTGGTTCCTTAAAATTAGGGTAAACAATTGCATTTTCTATAGGTGGACCCTACCACAAACTTGCATTGATTTATTTAATTTTCTCTCAATACAATTTTTTCTTTGTTGACAGATTAAAGTATCTTTTAAGAAAAAATATAAAACGTAAGAGAAGTTTGAAGACTAAAAAACGTACATAGAGGCTAAAAAAATTGAAATGCTAATCTACACTTTATTATATTAAAATGTAGGTTATGTGAAATGTCGCGGGTTCAGCATATGTACAATATCTTAATTAATATCTAATGTAGGTAATTTATATTTCAAATTTAAAATGTTATATATGACTTGACAGATAATGTAATCATTTTTTGTATACTTTTAGTTAAAGTTAATGTTTTAAACATCATAATGTGCAAATTTACATGGGTTTAGATTATCATAATAACATACTTCCTCCATTCAACTCCACTCTACCACTTTACTTTTTCACGTTTGCCAACGTGTATTTTACGCGGTAAATATCGTTAGTTACGTATTTGCAAAAATTATAAAAGTTAGATATTTTTAATCTACTCGTAAAGACGAATCAAACAAGATCCCACATGAATATATTTTCACTTATGTATTGAGAGAAAATCGAAATTGAAAGTACACTTATGAATAGTGTAGAAAATGGAAATAGGTAGAGTGGAGTTGAATGGAGGAAGTAGAAATTAATTCATTTATCAAATCATTAAAAATACGACTCTCTATTCAACTCTTTATAACTATATCCGTCTGTCTAAAATTTTGATAGTATAACCGTGCATTTTTTGCACGGGGCTAAAACTAGTAGGATAGTATTGTCAAGTGCACAAGACTCATCTTATGAAAGGTGTGTATCTTTTAGATTACTTAATACAAAGTTTGTATGTAACTTGGTAATTGTACTCCATGAACTCTTACTATGTAAAACCAACATTTTTACTGCCAAATAATCTATCTATAAAATATAATTAAAAGGTTAATGTGACATGACAAATTAATTGTGACGTAGCAAATTTGACGTGACGTGACGTGACAATTAAACTGTGACATGACAAATTAATGTGACATTATTATTATTATTATTATTATTATTATTATTATTATTATTATTATTATTATTATTATTATTATTATTATTATTATTAAATTATATATGTTTATTAAATACTCCATATGACATTATTATTATTATTATTATTATTATTATTATTATTATTATTATTATTATTGTTATTATTATTATTATTATTATTATTATTAAATTATATATGTTTGTTAAATATATGATATGATTAATTAAAAAATTTGAAAAGTGATGATTTAAATTCATCTATAAGTTTCATAATCTATCTATCTATTTATCTATACAATATAATCAAAAAGACAACTTGAGAGTCATTTTTACTCCATATGACATTGCTAACATACATTAAAAAAACTTCAATAAGTAGCTTATGTTTTCAATTCTACGGTCAAAACTTACTCTCATAATTAATGGTAAAATTTTTTTAGAAAATTGAATGAAAAACCTTTTAAAATTCCTCAATTTAATTTTTTACACCATCACGGAATAAATAATTTTATAATTTACAATATAATTAAAAAGGATATTATGTGCACAAACTTAAAAAGTTGGGTACCACGTGCAAAATGGCAAAGTTCGATGATACCACGTGAATTTTCCGGAAATACAAAAATCAATATCGTCAAAAAATATTTTTGTTAGGTTTTTTTTTTTTGCAAGAAGGGTATTACTCATATATTCCAAAAATTAGGAGTACAAGAGTTTTCTTACAAAGAATATCCTCTATACCATATACAAAACTCTTCCACTATCTATATAAGAGGAAATGTGACTATATATCTAAGAATTGAAAATTGAAGCTATGTAAGGTAAATGTTTTCAGGCCCTCTGCTCGTCACTAGTGCAAGCACAGTGAATTTGAGCTCACTGAAAACAGCCTGAACTGTCCTCTCACGATCCCCAAACGCTCTTGCATTTCTTTCAGCCCAAACAGCATAAACTAGACTGCCTATACTGTAGCTGATCAAGTGATGTTTCTTGATAACTTATACCTTGAATATGTCACTTTTTGAAATCTTATACCTAAGATAATTTCTTTAAAATATTATAACGAAAATATTTTCTTCCAAACTTGATTCCAAATCTTAAAAATAAACCTAAATTGATTATTTTGCCCTTACTATTTTGATGGTTTTTAGTAGTGTTAATCGTGGATGCGTGAGTTAATATGTGGGGGAAAGGATGATGATGTTTACTTTGTAAAGGCAAGATGGTCAATTCAGCGCTTTTTTTTATATTTAGTATCAAGTTTGGAAGAAAATTTTATTTTAGGTATAAAATTTAAAAAAAGTTATGTTATGTATAAGATTTGAAAAAGTGAATTATTCAAGGTATAAGTTATCTAAAAACCTTTTTTTATGTATATGATCAAAATTTACTAAACTTTTGCAACGAATTATTAGTATTTTGTTATGAATATTGTTATGTTTATTAGTATTTTGCCACGAATATTGTTATTATTGTTTTTGAATTTTTTATTCTATTTTATTATACTCCCTATGTGCTAATCAATTTTTTTACATTTTATTATTTTTTCATTAAAAAACAGTTGATCTATGTAATTAATTCAACGTAAAACAAATTCTTCAATATAGAAATCTATATATTTTTATTTGCGAACTATAATTTAAGGTATATTGAATGGTTAATATTATTTTGAAATGATACATTAGGACATTCATTAACCGAGTTTAAGTGCCTGCTATTTTCTGGATTCGTCTTAACTGCGAATTTACGAAATTTGTCAGCATAAAAGTTTTGCCTAAAGTTTTGCCTGCAATCTTGATGAGAATGAGGATTCTTGTTGCAATTACCCTTTTCGATATTAAGATTTGGAGGCCGTTGTGTTTCTTGCTTCATTTTGAGTAAATATTTTAGTAAAAAATGATATTTTGAAATTAATTTCTTGGTTTCTGAATTA
Organism: Silene latifolia; assembly: GCF_048544455.1. Lineage (NCBI taxonomy): Eukaryota > Viridiplantae > Streptophyta > Magnoliopsida > Caryophyllales > Caryophyllaceae > Silene > Silene latifolia. Next base: position 25,595,921 of record NC_133533.1, on the reverse strand, counting down.
TTATTATGAATGGACAATAAAAGAAGAAATAGATTAGCAGGTAATAATAGATTAGCAGGTAATACGCAAACAGAAGTTACTACTGAAATCGTCTTTAAACTACGACGGGATTTAATTTCATCATTAATTAAACTTAAGAGCAAGGCTATTAACTTTAAGACGATTTAAAACAAGATAGACATAAATAAACTTAATTACACAAGCCAAACAAGATAGCCGTAAAATATATGGTAAAGTCAAGATTGTTAAAAATATATTCAACATTTTAACATGAACTACCACAAAACAAACATGATAACATGAATGGTAAACCGTAAAAGTTGAGAGAAAGACAATCTATTACAAGCTATAGAGTCACTTCTTCCAAATATGCCTTAAAACCTCCACTGCAAAAAATCTATCGGTACTACTACATTACTATTCTGTACTATCAAGTATCTAAATACAAGCACAAAAAGACCCATCTAACATTGTACTCTTTTTACAATGTGTCTTTGTAGATGGGTAGGCACCCTATTGGAAAGTTCCCTGGTATATAAACCCGGGTCACACCAGAGGCGTTCTGTCCGTCTAAACTGGCTATTTTTGACAAATGGAAGTAATTTCATTACTCTTTCAGATGGATGACCCAACCCGACTAATCGACTACGCGTCTATGCCACAGCGAAATGTTAGATTTAACAGCCATCTCCTTACAGCTTACTACCATATACAACCCATCAAATCCTATTTATAACTAGACGACAATCAATATCCAAATTCAAGAACTGACACCGTCTAATTTTTAGACGAATCTTATTTATAACGAGACCAATTAATGGGTTTTTGATTCGGACACTTGCGCAACTTAAATTCAAACTGTTTGTAACCACAAGGTCCGCAAATCTCCTTACGGCTTACTACTATATACAACCCATCCTAAACAAAAACCGTCTTTTTTTTTACCCAGATTTTATTCCTCTAATAACCCTAACTTCTTTCTTCCATTTCATACTGTTGTTGAACACCAAATTCCCATTCTCCAAAATATGATCTTTGACCATTTTACCCTTTTTACCTCCACTCCCAAAATTACCACCTTCACCTTTGTACAACACAATATTACCATTCACTTCATCGTCATATCCCTCGATGGCGACCACAGAAGTCGCAATTAATTCCCTTCTTGGACACGTTTCCGTGTAAGCGATACCATGTATCAATTGAAGATGTAAACCCACAATCTTTAACTCGACCCTCAGGTAGAATTCATCACCAATCTTGATAGCGGGAATCAGCCCTTCAATTTTACTGGGTTCAAAACACCTGTATTTCCGTATCATCTCTTTCATGGCCAACATATCAGCTCTTAGTGGCGGTTTCGTAACATGTACTTTTCGAAACTCCTCAAGCATCCAAATTCTAGTTTCAATTGAATCTCTCAGGTACTCACAATCAATATCAGAACATGAACCCCCAGATTTTTTGTCTCGGTTTTCTTGGACGTTTGTACATTTCGTCTTAACTGCAAATTTGCTAAATTTGCCTGCATAAAAGATTAGTTGATCAGAATGGGTATTCTTGATATTAAGATTTCGGGAGTAATTACGCTTTTCTTGCGTCATTTTAGTTAAAAATTAAGTAAAAAATAGAAATTTTTGAGATGGGTTTTCTGGATTATTGTGATGAATGACACTAAAAGAAGAAGAAGAAGCAGTAGTAAAGTAACAAGGATGACGCTCTTAATTTCAAAACAATAGTATCTCGTTATTACGGTTTACGGAGTATTTCTGTCCAATTTTGGGGAGTTAGTGTCAACTACAGAAAAACTTGGAGAAATTATTATATAACTAGTATTGGTGCCCGGCTTCGCCCGGGCTACCTTTACTAACCATTAATTTTTTTTCATTAAATAAAATTACTTAATTTTGCATAACCCATAAATTTATCATTAATATATTTTTCTATGACATATCCTAAAATTACGATGAAATAAGTTTTGAGACGAATTAACTACTCCCGCCATTAATATTTTACACTTATTAATGAAACAATAGTAATAACATTTCAATAGTGGCCCGTAACCATTGTTACTTTCACTACCCCGCCGTAATTATTGTTATTGTCACTACTGCCGCAATAATATCACTACTACGAAAACGCGTCATACCGACGGAAATATTCCAGCCGTAGTGACGGGTTTTCCGTCAGTATTTCAATTTCCTGACGGAAATTCCGTCAGGAACCAGGGTCAGTGTATTTCGTCACTAAAATACCTATCCTGACGGAATTTCCGTCAGTAAACACAAATCACTACTTCAATCGTAATTATTGTTATTTTCACTATTGCCGCATTAATATTGATTATTTCACTACTCTCGTTGTTGTTTCTACCACTTTCATTAATCTCGCTGATAATATTGTTACTTTTACTATTCAAATGAGTGATTATTATTATATAACTATATTCAATGTTACTGCAATTCTTTTCTTTATTGATGAAATTACTTTTACTACTTAGGCATGCAATTCTAAGAGGATTATATATTTATATAAATATATTTCATATATGTATTAAATCAAATCGAAAGAATTATGCAATATTATATATTATGGAATCTAACTTGAATTACTTATAACCTACTTATATTATATTTGTGTATGTTAAATAATTAACATTATTTCTATACATTTAATAAACTATAAAGTTTAATAAAATTGCATAAATTTTAACTTTAATATATAATTTTATGATTATAATAATTAATACCATAAGTGTGCATGTTTCTACTAAATAATTATTTTATTTTAAGAAAATTGACCATTTCTAGTCTTCTATCAATATTTAGGAAAATTACCAAACATCTTCTTTCTTTTAGAAATTGTCCATCTTAATTAATTATTTTATTTTAAAGAAATTGACCATGTTAATTAATTATTTTATTTTAAAGAAATTGACCATGTTTTAGTTTCTTACAAATGTTTAGGAAAATTACCAAACCTCCATATAATTTAATTTTAACCCAAACTATATAATATTTGCATTAAGTTCCCTTAATCGGGTCCATCACACGGTGCTAGTGATTTAAAACTATATAGTATAATTAATTTGTATAACTTTCTTTAATTACATTAAAGTCACTTGGTTTCTGGAATTAATATATAGTATTGATTTTATAGATTTATAGATGTGACATTCGTAATGCACGCGTGGCTTTTTCTTCGCCTATGTGGCTTTGTCTACGTGGCCTTTTAAGGTTACCCTTTTAATATAATTTTATAGATGACGTACGATATAAGATGGTCAATGTTTATACAAAAGTAGATTTGGGGACAGGGACGATGTTTTGAAATTGCTATATATATATATATATATATATATATATATATATATATATATATATATATATATATATATATATATATATATATATATAGAGCAAAGTTCTTCTAAGTCCCTTTTTTTTTTTTGAGTCCATAAGTCCTTCCCACAACCCTTGGATCATGCATGGTGGAAGGTTGAGATTGAAAGCAAAAAACACACTTAACACTAATGAATTCACTTCTCTCTCTAGTTTTAATAATACATTCACTAATTCATTATCATACACAATTAACACCATATTTTGTCTTATACTTCAAAGTTTATGAAAATTTTGTTAACATTTTTCCTGTTTCGGTTTTTTTCGTTTTTTTTTTCGAGACAAGTTTTCACTGTTTTTTTTTTCGAGACAAGTTTTCGACATTTTAGGATTTTACGAGTGTAATTCTAACGGCAAAAAGTGTAATTTTAAGAAATATTTTCGAGAATTTAGCGTTTTACAAGTTTAACTTCAATCTTTTCCGAGTGATTTTAACGAATAATATTTTGAATTTTTGTCATTTTATCACAAGTTATTGTAATTTTAGCATTTTAACAGTGTTATTTTAACAACAAAAAGTGTTATTTTAGTCCATATAAGTGTAATTTCAGTCCAATGAATTTGTTATTTTAGTCCAGGAGAATGTAATTTTAGTCCAGAAAAGTGTAATTTTAGTCAAGAAAAGTATAATTTCAGTCCACTGAGAATGTAATTTTAGTCCATTGAGAGTGTAACATTAGTCCATAAGTCCAATGAGAATATAACCAAGTCCATTGAGAGTGTAACATTAGTCCAATAGAAGTAAGGGTAATTCTAGCAGAAAAAGTGTAATTCTAACGAAAAAAAGTGTAATTCTAAGGAAAAAAAGTGTAATTCTAGCAGAAAAAAGTGTAATTCTAATGAAAAAAAGTGTAATTCTAGCAGAAAAAAGTGTAATTCTAACAGAAAAAAGTGTAATTCTAATGAAAAAAAGTGTAATTCTAAAGAAAAAAGTGTAATTTTAACGGTAAACACTTTTTTTCTGTTAGAATTACACTTTTTTCTTTAGAATTACACTTTTTTCCGTTAGAATTACACTTTTTTATGTTAGAATTATACTTTTTTCCGTTAGAATTACACTTTTTTCTGCTAGAATTACACTTTTTTTCATTAGAAAAAAGTGTAATTTTAGCAGAAGAAGTGTAATTCTAACAGAAAAAAAGTGTAATTTTAACGAAAAAAAGTGTAATTTTAGCAGGAGAAGTGTAATTCTAACAGAAAAAAAGTGTAATTTTAACGAAAAAAAGTGTAATTTTAGCAGGAGAAGTGTAATTCTAACAGAAAAAAGTGTAATTTTAACGGTAAAAAGTGTAATTTTAACACGAAAAAAATGTAATTTTAACAGAGAAAAATGTAATTCTAATAGAAAAAATTGTAATTTTGATGGAGAAAAGTGTAACTTTAATAATAGAATTTTAATGGAGAAAAGTGAGTATAACAAGACTAATTTACAAGACATTTGAAGGGGATAAAAACCCAAAATACAAACACCCAAATTTGAAAAAAAAAAAAAAGAAAGAAAAAAAAGTAGATCTGAGAAGACATGAAGGAAAAAGAAAAAGAAAAAAAAACAAAAAATAAGAAAACAAAAGACAACAGCAACAACCACATTCAACAACAAATTTATTACAAATCTGAGAAAACAAGAAAAAATTACGAGAAAAAAAGAGACGTAAAACATTAAAAGAAACCGTGAACAACAACACAAAAATTGACTAATGAAATCTGGAAAAACAAGAAAAAATTGAAATATGAAAAACGAAAATGGTTCATGTTATACACGCCGGGGGTGGTGCGAGCAGTGGTGGGTAGTGTATGGCTGCGGTTCATGTTGTAGGTGGTGGCAGATCTGGTGGGGTATAGTGCGTGGGGTAGGTGTGCTAAGGAAGGGACGGTGATGGTGGAGGGATGGTTGAGGGAAGGTGGCGGCAGATCTGAGGTGGGGTAGGGAAGGAGAGGAGGTGGTGGGCTGTGGTGGTGGCTGTGGCGTGAGGCGGAGATTGGCGCGCGGTGGTTGCAGATCTGGGCAAAAGAGGAATGTGGTGGCGAGGAGAGGTGGTCGGGGTTGGCATGATCTAGAATTTAAAAGAAGGCGTGTAGGGGTGGGTGGCAGTGGCCACGGGGGTGGGTGGTGGCCGTGAGAGTAGGCGGCGGTGGGTGGTGGCCGTGAGAGTAGGCGGCGGTGGTTGATGGGGTTGGGTTGGTGAGGAATTTATTTGGGTTTTGAATTTATTTGGGTTTTTGAGAGAGGGTGGAGAAATGAATTATGTGAATGAGAGATAAGTGAGTGAAAAAATAAATTATATATAGTAGATTAGTGTTTGATTAATGTGGGTTAGTAAAAGTAGAGAGGGGGAGTGTTTAATTAGGATTAAACTCCTTTTTTTTGCTTTCAATCCTTGCCCTTCATCTTTCCCATCTAATGGTCCTCAAGAGGACTTATGGACTCAAATGTAAGAGGAGGACTCACTTGATCTTAACAATATATATATATATATATATATATATATATAGAGAGAGAGAGAGAGAGAGAGAGAGAGAGAGAGAGAGAGAGAGAGAGAGAGAGAGAGAGAGAGAGAGAGAGAGAGAGAGGTGAGATCCGGTGAGAACGTACTAACTAATCTAGTGTCATCATATTACATTAAAAAAACATTTCCATAACTAAACACACTAATACTTTCTTACCCTGTCATCATCACCATACACGACATCTACCATCGTACCGGTCCCACTCTGGCAACGACCACCAACATCAACTCCGACGGCCTCCACCGACACCCACCCTAGTAGCCGCTACAGTCATTTTCACCATAACCCCTAAATCCGTAACCACCCCTCATCTGCCCCATCACACATAACCTACCGTCGCTCCTTAACAATGACCAGTACCAGCAGATTACGTTGCCGGTGTTGGCGCAACTCCAACGGGTATCCCTGGACACCGTCTGTTTCGATGTATCTACAATACCTTTTGATGTATCTAACCACGAAATTAATGTATCTTATCATAGATACACAAAATTACATACTAGGTACATCATAATTGGTTCTAGATACATCAATATACAAACTAGATACACTAATTTCGTGTACCACAAAATTGCGCCAGTAACCGGATCAAGTGTAACACCCCGATATTCAGAGGAGCCTTAACTAGGCCTTCCTTAGTATATAAGGGCGTTACCATCTCGGTTGCCCGAGGTAAGTAATTATCAAACGTCAATAAAAGAACTATTAAGTTGTGTTACAAGTGATACAAACCAAAATACAATGCAATGCTACAACTCAAGGACTAATCGCTATAACCATCATAACTCGTGAAGACTCATCCCTGCCCGAAATCAGCTATCAACATCATCAACACCGCTAAGACCGATCGCTCACCATAAGGGATCACGGCGGACACATAACAAGCAAACAACCACACAAGGTCAAGATGCGAGACAAGACAAGACAAATATAACCAACAATACAAACAATGACACTAGTACCAACTCGCAAACACAACAATCCAACCACCACACATCGATCGTCCACCGGACCGATCCCGCCGATGGGGGACCGCAGCCGTTCCCACCTAAGCCCCGCTCATCGTACGAGCGATAACCCTGCTCATTAATGTGCACATCCCCTTCCGTGGCGGGTTCCACGAAGGGCGAAACTAGGGCGTGAAGTCACTCCCGCAAGCGACTCCACTCAGCCGAGGACGCACCTCGAGAACCATCAACAACGATCATAACCACGATCATAACACCACTCAATTACTATGTCAAGCAACCGCAACACTATCACAACGACCGACACACTAGACAATCTACAGCAACTGAGTAGGCGAACCTACCTTTAAGCAACCGCGAGCATTCCACGCTGACAGACAACATCTCCAGCGACCAAGCAAAGCCTATTACCGACATACAAACATCTATTACTAACGAACAAACCCTAGCTATAGAAACAGAGGCACGGATGATGATTATGACATACCTATTGGGGTGAGACAAGGCAAAAGACCGCTACCCGACTCAAGAGACGCTCTCCTAAGGCATAAAGATCTTCAAGAGGCATCCATGGAGGTTTTGAGGTGAAGGGAAGGGAAAGAGGCGGCTGAAGGATAGGAGGAAAGTGGCGAAAGTGATTTGCGGATTTAACAAAACGCGATATATAACCCTCGCTGGAAACCGGGCACTCGATCGAGTACCCAACATACTCGATCGAGTAACCCCCTACTCGATCGAGTACCATAGCCACTCGATCGAGTAGCCTCTACTCGATCGAGCACCACTCTTACTCGCTGCTTAAACAGGTTTTGGTATACTCCCCTAAGGTTACTCCCGCTCCCCAGGGCAGTCAACGCTGGTCAAAGGTGTCCCTAAAAGGGCGGGTATTACAGTCTTCCCCCCTTAAAAAGAACTTCGTCCCCGAAGTTCACCTCTCCTATCTCTCGATCAAGACACGCAAACTACATGACTCTATCCATCTTCCCGCTCGCCCACTACTCTCTGGAAATATCGCTCTCCCCCCCCATATCATCATCATCATCACCGTCTACACATAAACCTATCGACTCTTGTCACTATCATGCAAGTTTTATCACAGTCAACCGTTATATTATATACACATAAAACATCCGACGCGCAGTGCGAATCGCCGCTCACGAACTTCCAACATACACTAATTACTGTTCAATCATCCATCTACATCTAAAACATGTCTCATATCAACTTTCATATGGTACAACTAATGCCACCATGTTACTTGGTAACGTGATGCAAACGCGGTTTATCGTACTATAGCTTTTCTCCATAACCGTACTTTGAAATATATTACCACACTCCCTTAAGAACTAAAGCAAGTCGTTACACATTTTTTTTTTTTTTTTTTTTTTACACTACCAACCACATTATAACAACCGCCAACAACATTATAAACAAGTAAAACACCATACGAAAACAACCTTTTTAGTAAAACACCATACGAAAACAACCTTTTTATTCCGCGACATTACTCTTCCCCTCTAAAAGGAACTTCGTCCCCGAAGTTCACCACTCATATTACCACGCATTTTGTATCTTAACATTAAAAGAAACCATATTGTTTATTATGGACATTACTCACTAATTACATACTCGTTAAATTAAAATCATACACACGTCGCCGGAATAACTAGCCACCGGTTGATAACATATGCTAATATGGTATGCACAAATGTATGAGGAGCTACAACTCCGATAAATAAATCGTAAAAAGGCGCATACGAAATAAGGCAACAAGAAATTATGACCGCCTCACCAATTGTGACAAACACGTTTATAAAACTTCAATCATGACTTGTAATGTGTGAAATTAACGGCTCAAGGGCGTTACTATGCGCTCGCAACAACTTTAAACGTTAAACATGCAATTATAAAACAATTGAACATTTTGAATTTTCAAAAACCCCCCTGTAACAGTGACACTCGATCGAGTAAGTATCGGTACTCGATCGAGTGCCATGCTACTCGATCGAGTGTGTTGGCTACTCGATCGAGTAGCCCTAGATCGAATGCTTTTTCAGTATGTCATCCTGCAGCTACTCGATAGAGTACGGGACACTCTATCGAGTACCTACAGCCAACCCCTCATGAATCATCACGAGCTAACACCCATGCGCATACTTGACATATAAAATCGAGTCGGACGACTCCCCGACTTCTAATACCCCGCACACGCTTAGAATATCAAATTCGGCCTTATGGCCAATCATACGATCCAACTAAGTCCGAAAAATAACAGAAATAACTACTAAAGTCCGACAACAATACGCCATCTAGCATCAACTACTATCAACAAAGCTAAGAACGAAAATAAAAGCTAGGAGTATCACTCCTGCTGCCGCCTTCTTTGCTCGAACATCACCTCATCATCACCGCCACCACCTCCGGATGAACCTATTCCCGCATCACCCCCGCTCCCGCTCCCGGGCCCTCGTACCAAGGCGTCAAGCCTCCATAAGGAAAGGACCGAGGTGCTCCCCATGTCGACCGATCTACCCCGTAGGCATGGAAAACCCCCGAGTAGCTCCCTACTCCACTCCACCAAACTGGATGCGGTCCCTCGGTCCCTATCCCCTGAGTATACGCCATCTCATGCATGTTCCGGAGTGTCAAGGTAGATGACACTCTCTCCGCTAGGTAACTGGATCGCATCTCCGGGTGTCGAGGTATGGGTAGAACGGAAGGGGCTGCCGCCGCGCGGGGTGCTACTGGGCTGTGGCCTAGCCTCCGAGGCCCTCTCCCTCACTCGACGGGGTCCCCTCACCACTCGGGTCTCTCCGCCCTCCGAACTTCCGCATTCTCGCCCTTCGTCGGCTCCGGCATCTCCCGGAGGATCGTGCCATCAATCGGATAGGTCTGCAGGTGGCGGCGGGGTGTGTCCTCATCCTCCTCCTCCTCCTCCTCGTCGTCCCCATCCACAGTCACCACCGCCGGCTCCAAGGGCTCTGTGGGCGGGAGGTGCTCGGGAGAGCCGGAATCTTCATCCAACTCATGCCAAGCACCCTCCACGCTAGGCTACCGTCAGCCAAGGTTCTCAACCATTTCAGGTCGAGATAGTACTCACGATCCATGGTAGGCACAGGGGTAGCTAGAGGCACGTACGCTGAAGAAGCCTCAAAGGAGGTTAGCTTTTCAACTAACCGAGTGGCAATGGCACCACAAAAGTACCGAGAAGTAGAGGAAGCCATCAAGGCAAGAGCAGCACAAACTATGGAAGGAGCATTAAAGACCACTTTCTTGGCCCGCTCCGGATTGAGGTACGACATCAAAAGTAAAACCTCATGGTTATTCAACTTACTGATATCTTTCCGGTCATAGAGGAGGTTTGAAAGGGAACGGAGAAAGATTCTCAAGGTGATGTCTTTGAACGTCATTAATCAGCATATTGCTCGCGGTGGGAGCTTGCTTCCCAGTCAAGCAAGGCATTAGGCGGCAGACGCCGCACTCAGCTGGGATGTCGGTGATGGAGTCCTTGGGAGGCTTGGCCAACCCAAGGTGAGAGGCAAAAAAATCCATGGTCAAAAGGAAACTGGTATTCATCAGTCTGAACTCCACAGTCTGACCCGCTGGGTCATAGTTAAAGGAACTCATGAATTCTAGGGTAAGAAAAGGGTAAGTGTGCTTCCTTAGCCGATACAAACCCGTAAACCCCAAGGTCTCAAATATGTGACGGACATCCGTCTCTATTTCCAATTCTTCCAACACAGCGGTGTCAATACACTTTGTGGGTCTCATCTTGCGTTTTTGTAATGCTACAAAACGCTCCCGTTGCTTAAAGTCGACAAAAACAACAGAGGGGTACTCAGAAACTGCGGGTACTACCGGTCCACTAGCCTCCCCCCTCTCAAGTGGATCAACCCTTCCCCGTTTACTCTGACGGTTTCCAAGGTTTAGTCTCGGCATCTGTTTTAGGCATAAGTCCAAACAACTTGTATAAACATCCAAACACTTACTTCATGTAACTTGAATTCACATATCCAGCTAAACACAAAATTTTCCAACAATTTTGACATGTGAAGCACATAATTCATGTTACTAAACTTGAATATTAAGATAAGTACACATGTTTATCAACAATTTCCAATTTTTGACATACAAGTTCAAGCAATTGTATAAAACATGTAGGCGTACACTTCATTCGATTCGAATTTTATATAATTGGCAACTTCACTAACTTGCTAACCAACTCCATACTCGAGGCTCATAGTTAATGTCATTAAACTTAGATGTTTCGCTAAGTAGTCATATATCATCAATAGTTTCCTCAATTTCAACATACAGTCTCAGTTTGTAGTTTCTTATAACCATAGTTACAAAAATTTAGCACGAGAACACCTTTACCCAACAATCCGCATATCCTAGCATGCCTCTAACAGTCGTTCCATTTACATTGCTATTTACATGTTACTAATTCAAGAGAATGAACAACTTATGATAAATCAAGTGCTACTCTTAACTATCAGGTAGAACAGCTCAATTGAAATCTTCAGACGGTCTTTACAGCTGAGACAATTTTGGAATAATTTCATCAACAATCGTTCCTACTATCACATTGAGGTTCAACTTATGCTTATAATGTGAATTGTAACCTAAATTTTTCAATCATAAATCACGAATTTCCATTTGGGGCACTTTTAAGACGGCGTTTTAAGACGAATTTTTTTAAGGGTAAAAACATCAAAATTTATCCTCCAACATAATATAAACAATGCTTAAGGCTCGATTCTACTATCTAATCATCATAAAACAATCAAAAATCGATTTTAATTTGGAATCCCTAGAAATTTCGGGCTCACTATAGCAAATCTCAATCTAATTTACAGCATATAAACATCATCAAACATGTAAAGAAGACATGTGAATGCAGTTTCAACAATTAAAAACATCAATTTGGTCATTATAATCGAAAATTTCAGATTATTATTACCCTATTTTAACATATTCAAGCAATAATCATGTACATAAGGAAGATTAACATACCTTGATTGATTTGTAAGATAAAGAAGCGAATTAAACAAGAAACCAACCCCAAGAATCACTATTAACCCAAGAGAAAGAGAATTTGAGAGGTAGGAAAAAGGAATTTTAGAGTGATTAGGTGTAAGAGTGTCGAATTATAGAGGAATAAGGAATAGAAATAGGAAGGTTAGGGGTTTTAAGAAAACCCGTAGAAATCATCAGTCTGAACCTACTCGATCGAGTGCAGGGTACTCGATCGAGTACACCCTACTACGATCGAGTAGGATCTGAATCGTCGAGTAACTGCGGGAATTTTCCCACATTCCGACGTTATAGCCTCCTAACTGGATCGAGTGAGGTCTACTCGGTCTAGTACGCGCTCGCACTCGGTCAAGTATTGTTAAGTACTCGATCGAAAACACGAAGTAACTTAAAGATCCCTGCAAAAACAACACCACGTGTCGATTCCAACTAAATTCGGAATTCGACACTAGTTATCGCATTCAATCACATTTTATAACCATTGTCATACAAAACACAACTCTTCAACAACTAAGAGACATGTCACGTTACGTTATTCAAATTACTCAACTCGGTCTACCTGTCACCGAGTTATGTACAAACCTAGCCGTGCCATTTTATTACGCTTACTTACCTACTTCACATGTTATTACCAAACTCGTGTTTACATCAAATTGCAACGTATAATTAACATTAATTCCCCATATTTACTTGTCACACACTTATATATATACAAATCACTTAATCAATTATGTTTATATGTTATTCTAAGCAATCTATTTTGTATACTTCAAATATATCGCAGCGGAAAAATTTTCAACTAGCTAATAAATTTTATAACAAACACCTACGTGTTCGCTATCCCTATTACACATTCAAATTCACGCTTTCACGCATCTCCATGACGAGAAATTTCGTCACGCATCACATAGTTATCATATAGGCTCACTAATTATTCAAAGAACTCCATAACTTCATCAACAATTATTATATTCAATCCAAGCATTACTATCACACCGCTATTAATTCTAACAAAACTTAACCGGAGGTAGCTCCGGTACAATTATCATATAGAGCACACAGAGACACACGAACTCCACATTCCCCATCCCATGTGACTGGCTTAAGTATCATGGGGCCAAGATTTTGAAATGAGGGCGCCTACTCACCCAAAATCTAGCATCAGCTGGGGCTCCCATCTTACGTACACCAGGTTCATTTTATTAGACTCTCTACGTTCATTATGTTTATTTGTTACAGGTTCCAAAATCGTCGCTCTGATACCACTTTGTAACACCCCGATATTCAGAGGAGCCTTAACTAGGCCTTCCTTAGTATATAAGGGCGTTACCATCTCGGTTGCCCGAGGTAAGTAATTATCAAACGTCAATAAAAGAACTATTAAGTTGTGTTACAAGTGATACAAACCAAAATACAATGCAATGCTACAACTCAAGGACTAATCGCTATAACCATCATAACTCGTGAAGACTCATCCCTGCCCGGAAATCAGCTATCAACATCATCAACACCTGCTAAGACCGACTGCTCACCATAAGGGATCACGGCAGACACATAACAAGCAAACAACCACACAAGGTCAGTACTGAGACAAGACAAGACAGCTATAACCAACAATACAAACAATGACACTAGTACCAACTGCAAACACAACAATCCAACCACCCCATCACTCGATCGTCCACTGGACCGGCCCGCGATGGGGGACCGCAGCCGTTCCCACCTAAGCCCCGCTCATCGCATTTGTGCGAGCGATAACCCCGCTCATTAATGTGCACATCCCCTTCCGTGGCGGGTTCCACGAAGGGCGAAACTAGGGCGTGAAGTCACTCCCGCAAGCGACTCCACTCAGCCGAGGACGCACCTCGAGAACCATCAACAACGATCATAACCACGATCATAACACCACTCAATTACTATGTCAAGCAACCGCAACACTATCACAACGACCGACACACTAGACAATCTACAGCAACTGAGTAGGCGAACCTACCTTTAAGCAACCGCGAGCATTCCACGCGACGACAACATCTCCAAATACAAGCAAAGCCTATTACCGACATACAAACATCTATTACTAACGAACAAACCCTAGCTATAGAAACAGAGGCACGGATGATGATTATGACATACCTATTGGGGTGAGACAAGGCAAAAGACCGCTACCCGACTCAAGAGACGCTCTCCTAAGGCATAAGGATCTTCAAGAGGCATCCATGGAGGTTTTGAGGTGAAGGGAAGGGAAAGAGGCGGCTGAAGGATAGGAGGAAAGTGGCGAAAGTGATTTGCGGATTTAACAAAACGCGATATATAACCCTCGGCGAAACCGGCACTCGATCGAGTACCCAACATACTCGATCGAGTAACCCCCTACTCGATCGAGTACCATAGCCACTCGATCGAGTAGCCTCTACTCGATCGAGCACCACTCTTACTCGCTGCTTAAACAGGTTTTGGTATACTCCCCTAAGGTTACTCCCGCTCCCCAGGGCAGTCAACGCTGGTCAAAGGTGTCCCTAAAAGGGCGGGTATTACATCAAGTCTGACGAAGAAACTTACCTGAGCCTGACCACAAAAGTACTCTAATTTCCAACGAGTAATACACGTTGATGCATCGGAGTTGAACAACTCACCTTAGGAGAAGAGTAAATCGGCAGGGAGGATGGTAGAGATAGGGTGGTCGAGGAGGTGGACCTCCAAATCGGGAAATTAGGGGTTCAATAATCGGGGATGTTAGGGGTTTGTGGTGTTCATTGTTGTTGTCGGAGTTGCGCCGGCACATGGGTGATCGCCGATAGATTGCTGGTGACGCTGGTTAATGACGTCGGCGATGACGAGATCTGATGAGTGGTGGTCGGAAGATTAGAGGTGGTAACGGTTTAAGGAGGGATGTAAAATTAAGTTGGTTAGGTGGACATTTAGCTAGCGTGTGGTGTGGTGCCGGTCGCCGGCGTCTCGTGATGGTGGTGGCTGGTCGGAGTGTGACCGGTGGAGGTCGCCGGTGACTGCTGGTCGTAGGGGTGGATGAAGATGAGTTGATTAAGTTTGATGTAGTGTGTATTTTTTTTATACGAGATGTGTGTAATTATTAATAAAAGGGATAGTTAGTACGTTCTAATTGAGTGATCGTTCTCACCAGATCCTAAATCTTATTATTATTATTATTATTATTATTATTATTATTATTATTATTATTATTATTATTATTATTATTATTATTATTATTATTATTATTATTATTATTATTATTATTATTATTATTATTATTATTATTATTATTATTATTATTATTATTATTATTATTATTATTATTATTATTATTATTATTATTATTATTATTATTCTGCACCCGCTGACCGAGTCAACATATTGAGCAAGGTCAAAGACATCCACAGCAAGTCAACGTATTAGACAGCCTAACCGACGCAGCCTGTCGGCCTGTCACTTGGGTCTCGGCTAGGCAACTAGCCAGCCGGGATACATATCCGCGTACTCACATCCAAGACCCCTCGGCATGGAGTCAACAGGGCCCGCCGGCCTGCCATGGGTCCCTCGGCCGAGGGTAGAACAGTCTTTCCACCTGCTAGCCACTTGGCCACTTGGCCACTACGTGACAAAAGGTGAAAGTCTATAAATACTCCTCAACCCTCATTGAGGAAAGGATCCGAAAATAATCAATTAAACATACTAATCTGGTATAAACTCCCTTATCTCTCTACAATATACTTTGTGCCAAGTAACACACAACTTAATCCCTTTTAAGTTTACTGACTTGAGCGTCGGAGTGAGTTCGCTCGGTACCAAGCCGAGCCCTCAGTTTGTTCATTGTTTCAGGAGAGGCCGAAAGGAAGAGTCAAGCAAAGTCATCATTCTACAAGCTTACGTGGTCATAACACTGCTCCGTAATCATACCAGGAACAATTATTATTATTATTATTATTATTATTAT
Source organism: Silene latifolia (assembly GCF_048544455.1). Lineage (NCBI taxonomy): Eukaryota > Viridiplantae > Streptophyta > Magnoliopsida > Caryophyllales > Caryophyllaceae > Silene > Silene latifolia. Next base: position 25,580,058 of record NC_133533.1, on the reverse strand, counting down.
TATTATTATTATTATTATTATTATTATTATTATTATTATTATTATTATTATTATTATTATTATTATTATTATTATTAATATTTGGAATTGTATGTGTATGTGTATGTGCTAATTGGTCTTGACATGTTGTGGTTATGTGCTGAATTTATTAATACTTGTGTTGAAATTCTTTGTTGTTATTATGATAAAAGTAATTATATATATTTTTTATTGAATTATAGTTACTGATGAGATGGGTAGATCTAGTCAGGTTTGTATATAGCGTATTTCAGAATTGATTTCATAAGCTTATTGTTGATAATGGGTTTAAAGAATATCTTCTACTCCCCTCTTATTCGCTATAATGTTCCCTCTTTTCCGAAACGGATTATTCAAGTAATGTCCCCCTTTCCTTTTTTGGTAACTTTTACTCTTATTTTATTTATCCATCTCTTCTATCACCAAACCCCACACAACTCTTTTACTGCTATTTTATTACCTTTCTTAATGTTTTGGCCCACAAGTATTTAACTCATAATAATTCATCTCTCTCTCCTAACACCAATTCCACCAATGTCCTTTATTCATTTTTAATAGTATTCCTTATATCGTGCCAAAGACAAAGGGGAACTGAAGAGTCACGGGCGAGAGCACCTAAGAGGGGGAGGGGGTGAATTAGGTGCCTATTTAAAATTTAAGCTTAATGAAAGCTTCTTTTAAAACTCTTAAACACTTTAAACAATGCTTAGATGAAAGGAGGAGTTGATACTTAGAACTAGAGAGTTAGAAGTATTCAACAACGATTCAGCAAGCAAAAGTTACAGTGTACTCAACAGTTGATTCTGTAGATAAAAACGTGAGTAGAGTGTGCAGCGGAAATAAAATAAAATAGACACGACTAACGATGTTTTTAAAACTGGTTCGGTCACTACTCCGCAACCTACGTCCAGCGCTATTTTATTAAACGTCTCAGAAGTAAACTCATACAAACTAAGACCACCCCGAATAATAAAACAACTCCCCAACCTACTCCGGTTGCTAATGCTTAAAAGCTATTCAGCTTCCAAGACTTTTGCTTTGGGCTACTCCACCGAAAGACTTCGTACTTAAAGCTACTCCGCAATAAGGCTTTTGCTTTGTGCTACTGCGCCGAAAGACTCCGTGCGTAAAGCTACTCCGCAATAAGGCTTTTGCTTTGGGCTACTCCGCCGAAAGACTCCGTTGATCAAAAGCTACTCCAATTCTAAGACTTCATGCTTAAGGATAACTCTATCCTAAGACTTGTTCGGTTCTACCCGTTTGTTACAAGACTCCACTTATCTCAATGTTGTTCACTCAATTGAACGGAGGAGATAAAGTTTAAGTACAAAACACGGGATCCTTGAACACGACTAAAACAACTAGGTGCAACAACAAACTCAATAAAACACGCAAAAGATAAATAAATAGACTTGCAAAATGATTCAAAGATTTTGAAATGAAAAACGGTTTTTCAAAGTTAATTTACTCGATTGAAAGCTTAAGTCTTTTTCAGTATAAAACTCGTTTGTTGCACACTTATAAAATAAATTAAGCAAACTATTTATAATGTTCAAGTAGTATACTTTACATTAAAATATCTTACACTCATAAGTACAAGTGATTAAAATAATGTAAGTAGTTTGCTTGGGCAACATGCAAAAGCCAACCGGAATCTTCTCCAAAAAATTGAGTATTCTTCCTCAAGAAATCGGTGCCTAAGATTGCAAGAAATCAGGTTGTGCACACACACAAAAATAGGTTGGGTTTTTCAACAAGAAACAAGCATAAATGGTTGTGTTTACGGGAACCATAAACATTTCCATAAATGTAAAAAGCAAACAATCCATTTATAGAAAGTGTCTTATTGTGCAAGGAAACTCCTTAGCAAGTCATTGAAAGCTTAATTTTCTCTAAAAGACTTCAAAATATTTCCAGAAAACATTTGTGAACATTGAAAGCATTTTAACAAAGATTCAAATATTTTCGAAATATTTCTTTCAAAGACGAGCCTTAATTAACTGTTGACTGAACGGTTGTTTTTGCACCTAAACATAAATTCATGTTTAACAATCACCTTACAACACATGACTTTAGCACTAATGACAATCTTCATCTTTGATCTTCATGATGACAATCTTGATAACCTTGAATTGACAATTGGAGCTTCATGCTACATGGTTAAACTTAAGAGGCACACAATTAAATAACAATGAGATTAATTTGTCTTAAGGCATCATCAACACTAGCTTAATCAAATTGGGTCTCTGCAGGAACATGTTAGGGAATATACAGTATATGGTAATATCTATATCTGTTAGGAAATATACGGTATATGGTAATATACCGATATCGTAATAATATATCTCTGTTATGGAAAATTGTCTAGGGTTGCGAGTGTTATAATATTCTAAGTTATTATGCTATATATACGGGTCAATGTAATATGTATGAGACACGAAATATTATCAATAACATACAATTGTCTTTATGAAATTCCTCATCTAAATTTCTAATATGGTTTCAGAGCCTCACGCTCTTGAGGCCTAAATAAATAAATAAATAAATTCCGCTACCCTGTCGGAGGGGCTAATGAATTATGGTGCCCTCCGGCGGGATTTTATCGTGATGGTATATCGTCTTTTTTTTTTAAAAAAAAAATCCTTTGATTTCCATGACACGATATATGATGGTGTGCTCTTGCTTAGTGTGTTGTAGTCTCTTGACTACATACTTTTTTCTTTTCATGTAAATTTGTGACCTTGTCAATTGGTTAAGGGCGATCTGAATATTGTAGTCTTTGTGCTACGGTTGATTGATTGAATTGGGGTTTGAAAAAAAAAAGGCGTTCATCAAATATGCGAAACTGACGGATGTTTTTCCCGTTAATTAAATTTGTCAAGTTTGAAAAGATTGGTGTTCTTGACAATTATTTGATCGATGAATTTGTCAATTTTGGAAAATAAGTTTTCGTCTGACGAATTTGTTTTTTTACTGGTGAGTTGTCACGCAATCAAAGTTTACCGGTGAGTTGTCACGCAATCAAAGTTTACTGGCGAGTTGTCACGCAAGAATTAATCCAAGTCCTGAAGATTAATAGTTGATGATTTTTTCCCCCATATTTTGCAAACTTATGGAAATTTCAGAAAATTACCATGGGTTTGAGGGAGGGTGTTAGGGAATATACGGTATATTTTTTTTTTGGTGCAAAAGAGGGGCAAAGCCCCGATACAAAAACGAAATTAACTAGTAACTAGACGAGGTATGGCTACTCCTAAAATATCTTCACGAAGAATCGAACGGAGACCGCCCGGAGGATGATCGTAGTAATTAACATTGGTGCTAGCCGTTACTCCCTCATTAGCGAGTCAGTCAGCCGCTCTATTAGCTTCTCGGAAAACATGATCCACCTTAACCACCCAACCTTCTAGCTTGATAAGATTGATGCATTGTTGAACAATGAGGCACAAACTTTTACTCAAGAGCTGTTCTTCATGAATAAAACTAACACAGGTCCTATTATCCATATGAATTAACAATTTGCGAATTCCCAAGGCTCGAGCTTGCTCCAAACCCACAGCTAGGGCGCGCATTTCCGCCCTCATGGAGGTACAAATGCCACACGAAAAGTTGAAAGCGCTAAGAAAATTACCCGACTCATCACGTATAATACCCCTGCAGCCAGCAGGACCTGGGTTTCCCTTTGATGCTCCGTCTGTATTCAACAAAACCCATCCGTGCGGAGGCGTATTCCAGCGAATAAAACGCTCCTCATGCACAGTACCCGGTATTGGGATGAAAATGGAGAATGGGTCGAGAGCTTTTCTTTTGATTTCGAACTGTTGCCTTAAGAACCGAATGGGTTCCGACGGATTATCATCAGACCTTCCGAAAGTAACATTATTTCGCCACCGCCATATACACCAACGTTATCGTAAACTTCATGGACCAATCATGAATAGCGAGAGGGATGCCGTTACTAGCATTTTTGGATATCCAAGTTTTAAATGGTAGGGTAAAAAAAGATGGGGAGATGGCACACTCACCTAAAAGATCCCAGAGTTCTCTGGAATATGGACAACGGCGTAAGAGATGATCGGTTGACTCGTCCTCTTCGAAGCATCTTGGGCAAATGGGATCATCGTGAATCCCTCTACGGACCCGGTTATAATTGGTCATGAACGACCATGTGTAGCAAGCCAAATAAACATACGAACTCTTTGTTGGACCAGTAATTTCCAAATGACATGCCATGCTATAGGCTCTGTCTCTGGACTGATGTCGGCAGTTTTGATGAGAGTTAGAGCAGATTTAATTGTAAATTTTCCGCTAGATGATGCATTCCAGTAGAGCGAGTCCTCCAAATACGGTTCTGGCGATAGATAATAAGTTGCAATCTTGAGAAGGTCATTACGAGATAAATAATTAGAGAAGACTTCCCATTTCCAGCCATTACTCTCGCTCCACATGTCTGCCACGGTTGCCCCTAGGATAGATTTGGGTACTGGTGTTATTACACGATCAGATAAATACCCCGCATCTACCCACGAATGGTCCCAGAATAGCGTTTTCCTTCCATTCCCGACTGCTACCGTGCTCCCGCTATTTATAATTTTTGCTTGTGATGTGATACCGGCCCAAAAATTAGACATATTTGGTTTGGTTTGAAACATATCGACATCGCACTTCCCATTACAGTACTTTGCTCGAATGACCCTAGCCCATAATGCTCGAGGTTCAGTAAGAACCCTCCAACCCAATATAGTAAGGAAATCCGCGTTTGATTGTCGAGATGACCGAATACCGAGACCGCCTGTAGACTTCGGTCTCTGTACTGCATCCCATGATAAAAGATGAACCTTTCTATGCTCTTCATTTCCTCCCATAGAAACCTTCTTGTTTTCCGATCAAGAGAATCAAAAATCGAGCGCGGTAGTTTAGCTGTTTGCATACTATAGTTAGCAAGGGTAGACAAGGTTGATTGGATGGGAGTGTTTCGGCCCGCCAACGATAAATATTTCGTCTGCCACCCTGCTAATCTTTTATTGAACTTCTCCTCTAAATTTGCAAAAGTAGCTTTGGTTACCCGACCATTTATAGTTGGCATCCCCAAATAAGTTCCTAGGTCGGTTGTGTCCTCGAACCCGAGGATGCTCTCTACCGCTTCCACGTCTGAGTTATCCGTGTTTGAGGAGAATTTTTTTTTTGATTTTGTGACACTCACTTTTTCTCCCGAGGCTTGACAAAAATTGTCCAACACATATTTAATAACTATTGCTTGATCAGCTCTTGCTTCCGCAAAGAGGACCATATTGTCTGCAAAGAAAAGATTAGAAATTCTAGGCCCATTCTTACACATTGGTAACGGTATCCAGTCCTTGCCTCGTACTCTAACATCGATAGCCTGCTGTAACTTCTCAAGGCACATGACAAATAAATAAGAAGATAGCGGGTCACCTTGACGGACTCCTTTTGTAGGCTTGAATTTCTCAGTTGTCTCCCCATTCCATAGAATTTGCATAGACGGTGTCGTTACACATTTCATCACGGTGTCTATCATTAAGCCCGGAAATTGCATATCCTTCATTGTTTCTTCGATAAAACTCCATTTGAGACGATTGTATACCTTTTCCAAATCAATTCTGATTGCCATATACCCGGTTTTTCCTCTCTTCTTTCGCATTGTTTGTATTGCTTCTTGAAAGATCACTATATTATCCGTTATTTGTCGACCCGGTACGAATGCACTTTGATTTTCGGAAATAAGCCATGGAAGAACCTTTTTAATGCGATTAGCGATGGTTTTGCTAACGATCTTGTATGCTACATTACATAGACTTATGGGGCGAAATTGTGACATATGTTCGGGGCCGCTAACCTTTGGGATTAAAACGATATGGGTATCATTTAAACCTTCCGGGAAATCCTTGCCTTCCAAAGCCTTCAAAACCATGTCATAAACATGATGTTGAATTATGGACCATTGTTTTTGATAAAAGAGAGCTTGAAAACCATCGGGGCCAGGTGCTTTGAGATAACCCATATTAAACATGACATTATCAATCTCTGCCGGTGAGTAATATTTATTTAGCCATTCCCAATGATCGTGACTAAACTCTTGAAATAGGTTGTAAGGGATATCTGCCTCCTCTGTATTAGTTGTATCGTCTGTATATAGCTTCTTATAATAATAAACTACTAGCTGCTTGACATCAGACCGGTTATCGACCCATATACCTTCGTCATTCTTTAGAGAATTTATACGGTTTCGCCATCTACGGATTAAAGTACTGACCTGGAAGTACTAAGTGTTTCGATCTCCATCCCTAATGAATTCCACTCGAGATTTTTGATAACTTATTACCATATACGGTATATGGTAATATCTATATCTGTTAGAAAATATACGGTATATGGTAATATACCGATATCTTAATAATATATCACTGTTATGGGAAATTATCTAGGGTTGCGAGTGTTATAATATTTCCTAGGGTAATTTAATAACTTATACCTTGAATAAGTCACTTTTTCAAATCTTATACCTAGAGAATTACATAGAGAAGGTTAGGTCGATAGTCAGACGTTGTCGCGATACAATCAATGAGGAAGATAAGAGATCGGTAGAGGCCGATGCAATAGAGCAGACAACGGGGTGGTTGGATTGGAATGATCATTGTGGTGATGCATCTATGTTTGACGAGAAGAAGAACGAGCTTCGGAGAGTTTTTTATTATGTTTTGGTAAATATGCGTAGGATTGGAGTCACTGATGTATATGAGGTTGATTAAGATGTCGATGTTCTTTTCCGTTTTCTTGTCTGTGCTCCACACCTTTTTACTATATATTACTCTCTCGTAAGTTTTCCTCGAAATTATTGTCGTTTTACTGTTTACTTTGATCGTTAATTCTTGAGCATAATTAACAAGTTACATACAAACACTTCTAAATTACATCTCCGTTTTTGTGCCAAAAATCAAGGATACCATCTTATCTCAATAGAAAATTCGGAATAACCCGTTATGCACTAATAACCCATGATAAGGGTCGAATTGTTCTATTAGGAAACGAAGTCGATTAGGTGTGGTTTTATCATTGAGTTGTATTTGTCTATATTCAATCCCTACCATTCATGAGCATTTGATTTGCTAAAGTAAGAGGAAGAACCCAAATATCAAAGCAGAAAATAATCAAGTTTTTTCCATTAAAACATCAAGATGTTATCTTAACAGAAGGAATTAAATCTCAATCAAGCTCCAATACTTGAATCTCTGAGTCATCACTCTTACGCATCTTCTTAAAAATAGGCTCAGAAATTTTAACCAACCTTTGAATTTTTTGGTCAAACATTCTAGCTTTACCAAATATGTTGTTCCAATCAAACCATTGCTCTGTTTGCTCGATAACATCATCGATTTTTCTCTTGTCCTTCAAATCGATTTTCCACATAATTTCTCTTGCCTTCTTCTTAACTTCGTTCACATAATTCTCTAACTTGTTCTTTACCACGGCCGCCTCCTTAAACGCCTCGTCATTAACCTTGTACCTCTTTGCCTCTTCACCATCCTATTGATCTCCTTTTTGGGCAATCCCGCGCTGTGATTCGTTATTGTGACCTGATTCTTATTTTTTGTGTCTAAATCCTCGGCTGTTACAGTCAGAATACCATCAGCATCGATATCAAATATAGTGTCGAACTTTGGAACGCCCTTAGGTGCTGGAGGAATTCCCTCTAGTGCAAACTTTCCAAGCTAGTGGTTTCAACATCAATTGGCCTCTCTCCCTCGTACACCGGAAATAACACGGCCAATTGATTATCAAGTGCGGTGGTAATCATACCATTCATCTTTGTGGGTATAGTTGTGTTCCAAGAGACTAGTAACTTTCATGTCCCCGGAGTAAATCTCAACGTCAAGAGAAAGAGGAGTAACCAGAGTGTTGAGTTTATGGATTCAAGTACCTAAGAGGGGGAGGGGGTGAATTAGGTACTCTTTTAAAAATTTTAACTTCAACTTTATTGGATTAAAGTAAGTTAAGTGAACAAAAGAGATTAAAGGATACTTTGAATAATATTGAAAGATTGAACAAGTATCACGATGAATGTTTGCTGAAGTATGAAAGCAACAATCGTTCTGACTGTATCTATTTGTCTCAGTTTGTGAAGTATGACTGCAGACCAAATGCGACAGTATGATGAACTGTTACTTCTAAGTTTAAGCGAAACAAAACAAACAAACAAAGTAGAAAACAGCGGAAATAAAGTAAGCACTTGAACACGAGATTTTTGAATTGGTTCGGCAAGAAACTCAAGTGCCTACGTCCAATCTACCTTTTTATTACTTTCCTTTAGTGATCTACTCCGAAAACTAAAAGACCCTTGTAATAAAAGACGCCAACCTACTCCGGTTGCAAAGCTAGTACAAGAACTACTCCGTTCTTATGACAAGCTAACTCGCAATCTACTCCGATTGCCAACTCACAACCTACTCCGGTTGTCAAGAGTAAAAGACTACTCCGTCCTAAACTCTACTAACACACTTAGAATGTAAAAGGATCAAGTTTCCACTAACACATTCTTAACAAAGAATAGAGGTGGACAACTTTTACAAGATCAACAATTCTTAAGCAAGAGAGTTTAGTATAGAAAAGCAACAGTGGCCACGACTGTAACAACTTGAAGACACTTGAAGACTTTTAAACGATTTTGCAAAGACACGGTTTTAAACTCTTAAAACAATTTGCAAAGTTGGAAAAATTAAATCAGAAAAGTCTTGGGAATTAATGAAGGAGGGACTCGGTATTTATAGAGGAGGTGAGTGAAGGAGTTGCTAGGGTTTTGAAGGGTCAAAGACCTCACATGTGAAGGGCAATAGCAACCACCTAAAAACTTGCACCAAAAGGGAGTCTTTTGCAAAGGTAAGAATAGAGAAAGAAGGTTTGAAGGATAACCTTAAATGTTCATGCAAAATCAGAAAACAAAGGATGTGAGACAAGTCACATGATGACAAGTTAACACAAATATGGCAAAAAGCAACTTTTGTTTTCTTAAAAACTAAAGGATTGAATTTGCATAAAGAGGAAACATTTTGAATAATTCAAACCACTCTTTATTGGATACTACCTCCTTAATAAAAATCTGAATTTTTATCTTTGAAAAATATGAGTCACGTGAAAACATTTGAAAGATAAAAAGGAAGCTTCGAGTTTTTACGAGTTGTGGCATAGTCCACTCAGCTGTTTACTTGTTGAAGCAACAGTCATCTGGACTGTTTCTATTACTCTACTATACTTAACTTTCTCGCTTGTACAATAGATGACACACGACTAATTACTATGGGATTAATAACAACTTCAACACTTCTTAATCCAAGCTTGATTACATCATTAATCCTGAAAAGGTAAACTAAGATAACACAAATCAAATGGGCATGTTATCATCAACATAAGGAACCCAACAAATTCCCCCTTTGATGATGACAAGCCCCAAACGAATGTATAAGCAATGTAAACACCTTGATTCAAGATTTTTAACAAGCAAGATCAAATGATAGAGAAGGGACAATATTACCTTACCAAGGGCAAAAGCTAGAATCAAACTATCATGACAATTTTACATTGCCCCAAACAAGAATCAAGCTAAGAAGGTTAGGCAAGACATTAGTTTAATTAATAAGCAAAGAGATTTAAAGCATGAGTTTACCTTTTCCCCCTCTTGACATCATCAAAAGGATAGAGATGTCACAAGCATTAGAGTGCAAATAGTCATAAGAAAACACAAAAAGACACATGTAAATGTGACAAGGTAACAAGGTCAACATCAACAAGGATTAAGCATATGTTAATCAAAGTTCAACAAAGCTAAATAGAGTTTAACATACACCACCAAATGTTCAAAATAACAAGCAAGAAAACAAGTCTTAGAAAGGCACAACCAAGGTGAGGCAAAATAAAAGGGCACGGGTAAAATGTTAATAGGCCGAGAGGAAAGGGAAAGGCTAAGGGGAGGAGGCTTGTTCACCATCCGAGCCACTACCCAAAGGATCATCATCCACATGAGCATCTTCACCACTTTATTTTGTTGACACAAGGGTGGAAATGATATCCACCTCTCCACGGATGAGGTCCAAAGTAGAAGCAAGAGCCGAGATTGCCAAGTCCTTTTGACGAGCATCTTCCCTAATCCACGCACCTAACTCAACCACGACATTGAGCACTTCCCGCATATTTCCCGTATTCACTTGACTTGATGACCCAACCTCCGGGTCCTTCTTAATTTTCACAGAAATCAATTCATCATTTTCAATTTTGATCAACATCTTCCCCATTTGCCCATCACTCATAACATCACACATATCCAACGAACCCAAGCTAGTATTCACTAACACCCCTTGTGCCTTGAGCACAACCGATAACCACATTCCATAGGGTAAGTGAATCAAGCTAGAAGAAGGTCGACGAAGCTTGGTCGAAATGAGTTGAAAACGTTTAAACATTAACCCGACTAGGTTCACCTTCTTATGGGTAGCAATATGATAGATTAAGTATTGTTGGGCTATGGTGAGTTTTCCCCTATCACCCGAGGGGTAAATAGACCTACACAACATGTTGAAAATAATTCGAAGAGGAGGTGGGATGTGGGTGTTGCTTACGGATCCAGGAGAAACGGTTTTGGGACAAACGGTTTGAGCAATGCTAAGAGGGGAGGCATATGGTAAGGCAACCCAAGTTTCGGAGGGGAGTTTGTCATAGCCTCCGACTGGAATATTAAGAGCGAGCGAAATCGATTGAGACAATTTAAGGGGCTTACCGTTCACCTTAGCCGTAAGAGCCTCACCCGACTTCTCAACCCGAACCGTTGCAAAGAATCAATCACCTCGCTCACAAACACCGGCTCACGCATTTCCAACAGCTTCTCCCAACCTTGAGCTAAAACCATATCACGGACTGAGTGAAAGGCAGGCGGGTCAAACCAAGTTTGGTTGTAAACCCGAGGGGAGTGAATAGCTTTGATGTTCATTAACCTCTCACAATTTTTATAAATGGAAGTAGGGAGGTCAATACTCTCAAGGTGATCCCAAACCACGGCCAAGTCCCATTTTGAGGTTAGGGAGACCGGATTAGAGGGAGCAAGGTATACAAGCTTTTTCTTCAGTGGTTTCGATTTTTTCTGAGGAGGTTCACTGGGATTTTCAATTGGGGTATCAACAATGGGGTTTTCGATGTTACTTTGTTCAACATTTTCTGAGATTGGGGGTAATTGGGATGATGAGGCTTTTTCTTTCCTTTTGTTGGTCTTTTTCGCCGGAGTCGGGTCAGACTCGCCGGACTTAGACGGATTCTCATTTAAATCGAATTCGGTCTCTTCTTCAACATCTTCAACAATCACTGGTTCAGAGGAAGAGCTTGGAATAGAGGTGTTGGGAAATGTGTCCTCAACAACAGTGCGATCACATGATTTAAATATCATTATTAAATCTCATTTTAAGAATACAATTGGGAAGTAATATTGTTACTGTCAACTGGTCAACATATATCGGTAATGATTGGGTGACTAGAGTTTGACATTATCGTCGTGTGACGGTGGTGATCGATTGACCCCTAGGTCATACCTAAAGGGCAATACTCTTAATTGATTATTTAATTAATCGTATAACGTTGCGAGATAATTAAATTACTTGAAAATTGACGGACGATTTTGGAAGTAAAATTTACGTATCAAATTGAAATGTGATTAAATGAGATACGGTCTGAGTAATTGAATTGTATCATTACTCGGATGAAATTATTGTTTAAAGAAACAATCGGAATTGAATGAATTATTATAAATACAATCTGTTGTGATTTATAAATTGGTAAAATATTTTGGCACAAGTAATTATGAAATTACTAAGTCGATTTTTGTATGTGACGTATTTTTATTAATACGTTGATTTTTAATGTGTTAAAAATACATAACAAATTTATGTGACATGTGACATGTGACATATTGACAATTGACAAAAATAATATGGACTCCATATTAAGTATAAGTGCCGAAATATTAGAGGAGTTTTAGGGTTAAATTGTGTTGATATTTTAAATAGAAAACATAATGATGAAAAGCAAAAGTAGCCATGCATGCCTACTCACCTTGTGAAGACAAATGAGCCCATGCATTGGCTCCTTTCCACCTCCTCTTGGCCGGATTTTTAGAGAAGAAAAACCACTTGGTTTTTCTTCTTATTTTTGATATACACCATAATGTAATGTGTGTATAATTTGATTCTAACTACTCATCCAAAATACAAGTTCTAGTGAGAAGAAAAATCCTCTCTTCTTCTCTCTTAAAAACCGAAACTTTTATGTGATTTAAAGAGTTTTGGTTCAATTTTCTACTAAGATTAATATTATACTAGTACTTATAATATTAATTAGATTAAGTGAAAGCCTTGGGTATAAAGCTTGGGGAGAGATCTTATACTTAGATCTTTGTTCTTCCATAAGGATAAGCTCAAGAACAAGAGAGAAAGGTGATCTCTCTTGTGCCCTTTAATCCGAAATCTATAATGTAAGGACAAGATTTCTCCTCTTTTATATTATTGTTTGCATGCATAAAATCCGTTTTAATTTTATGACAAATTATTTAGACATATATGAGTATGTTTAAAGTGTATATGAATCTACATTTCCTTCAATCGGTATCAAGAGCCACGGTTGTTTGCATGCAAATTGGTTAAAAGTTTTTCCGAGTTATATGAATAACAAATAAAACTTGTAAATTTTGTGTTATTATGATATATCACGAAATCATTACATGCATGTTAATATTTCTGGTCCTAAAGTGTTTTAGGATATTTTGGTTAATTTTTCGGATTTTTATTGTTCATATTTTACAATAATGGCATTTAAATGTGATTTTATGAGTAAAAATGTCATTTTTGATCGAAAATTAGCTATACTTCGAATTTTAAGTTGATCTTTGGATATGTTATCACATATATTATTTTGAGATAACCTGTAAATTTTCATAATTTTTGCACTTGTTATGCTCGAAAAATGAATTTTTCATTATTAAATTCGGATTTAAGAGAAAAATAGGTTAATATGAGTTAAATTTCGAATCTGGTCATAGAAAATTAATATGTTGTCACATGAAATTTTACAAGATGTGTGTAAAATAATTGGCTATAAAGAAGTCCTTTTGCATGATTTATGAATTTTTGAAGAAAAATGGCATAAATAGTGACATTATTAGTGAAAATTAATAAAAACATAATCTATGACTTAAGAAAAACGTCTAATGTTGCATTTTATTATATTTTTCAGATCTAAAATTGAAAAGTTAATGAAAATAATTTTTCCATGTTTTTATGATTATTTTATTAAATATCGATAAACCGCAACATTGTTTTTCCGGAAAATTTTCGAAATTTTTAACCTAAGATTTTGAACATTATGAGTGTCATGGAATTTTTCCAGAATGTTCATGAATTTAAATTTCAAATTTTGAATTTATTTGGAATTTTTGGATTTATTTGAAGTTTAATAGCTTATTTTTGTAATTTTTGGTCTATTTATGAACAATTTTATAAATAAGGGTTAATTATGGTCAAATTATTAGTGAAGACTAAATTTTGAGTCCTAAGTGGTTAGGGTAATTAACTTATGCATAAATATGAGTTTATGTATTTTTGTGATTATAAAATGTTGAAATCACGCAAATCCGTAAAAACCGAGTAATATACGATATTGGCAAATTAAAGGCGATTTAACATAAAATTGAGCATGTTCATACATATTATAATGCTGCATTTTCTTATGATTGTCATAATTTTTATTTATGTAATTTTGAATTATGTAATTTTACTTAGTATGGCCTTAGTTTTCAATTGGTATTTCCCGAAATGAATGGGAATATCGATTCGGTTGTAATTTTTATTGTGATCTCGTATCACCGTTTTGTAATTTAATAGATTTATTTTATTTTAGTTACAAATGTATAATAGGAATTATGTAATTTATTATGTAATTTTATTCATTCCGGAGTTCCTAAAGACGGATTTCTTCAAGAATGACGATACATAAAGACGGTGTTACCTCGAGATGCGTGCCACAACCGAAGTTCAAGGGACCAATGGAGTTGGTTTCCGAATTTGTAATAGTTAAAGAGTTTTTCTATTTTAGGAAAGGCCATACTAGGATTTATTTATTCTTTTATGCTTGCATTTTATTTTATGTTACATGCATTGCTAAATCGCCATAACTAAACATGCATTGTCTTATATCGTGTTTATCGACCGTGTCAATTAGAATTATCGTAGTTCACCGCTTTAGTTCACTTAAAACGTGATAGATAATAAATTGACATGACCTCTCGCTAAAACAATTAATTGAGATATAGCCTTACCAAATAGTAGAAACCATGAAAACCTATTTCGCGAGGGAGTGCGCTCGGCCCTACCGGGGTACAAACCTTGTTACGTAGGGGAAGTGGGTGATGAATGTTAATCCACCGAATTCATGTTGATAAGGGATGAATCGGCCCTACCGTGCCCAAGTTGATGTGGATTTGGATCATGGACACATTTATTCGAAATTTGGATTGAACTCAACAAAAGTTTCTGATAAGAGATGTATCGGCCCTACCGTGCCCTTGTCGGATGTGTTTTGGGCTATAGATAATTATTAGAGTAATTTTATCGACCAAGAGTTCTAAAAGTAGAATCGATTAAAGAGTTAATCCACCGAGTTATATTGATAAGGGATGAATCGGCCCTACCGTGCCCAAGTTAATATGAATTTGGATCTTGGAATCATTTATCATAGTTGGGTAGAGGTCACTATGTAAATGCTATACTTGTTTTACAAGTATTATTAAAACGATAAATGTTATGTTTTCCACTATTCCGTTATCATATTGTTCTATTTCTTTACCACAATTCATATACGATATCATTTTGATTTTGATACAAATCTCCATTAAAACATCGTAACTAAAGACAAATATGAATTTGCTTCTAAAACCTCAAATGAACCATTGCTAAGGATCTCTTGTAAAGAGTATAGATTAAAGTTATTCATTATCAAACAGGTTTTTGATTCTTGACTAACACTTCTACTTGCAATGGATTATGTTTCATATACTTAATTGAATTAAGTACATTGAAGCGATAAATTGTTTTGGTAATTAGTCTTGTCAGAATTCGTAATTGACCAAAATAACGCAACCACTTCAATGAAAGTTTTAAGACTAAAACGAACAAATGAAGAGTAATCTTCATGAATTCAATTTTGCTTCTCAAAGCAAAGACTCATTGAAATGAGTGGGAGCATTCTCTTAAACCGTTAAGATAAGAACGAGGTTCAAGAAGTAAAGATAATAATGGAATTGATACAAGGTAATGTTAAAGGTAAAGTTGTTGAGAATGACGATACTAAACCTATCAATCCCGACCGATATAGTTTCCATTGTCTTAAATGTTGGACACGAGAAAGGAAACTACCCCAAATTATTGAAGAATCAACAAGTTAGATGTGGGACATCTAATGGGACCTTCTTCTTTAAATGTTTATTTGATTAAACATAAAATTTTGCTAATACTACTTCGTCAATATTAGAAACCAGTGGAGGTTTTCATCATTGTGTTGGATACATGGGATGAATAGAATATGACGACTAGCAACAATGAAGTTGAGAGATAGAGTCATTGTGTACTAAATCTAGTTTTTGGGTTTGGAGTTGTACTTAATTGTGAGTATTGAGTACATAAACTCTAAATAAGGATACAAACTTGTTACGATACAAAAGAGGTTTCACTTTTGTGACCCTTTACACCACGATTTGATATATGGCTAGCCCATTATCAAGGTGATAACATTCTAAACCAAACTAGAACGATATATCATGAAGATGATACAAGACTCAAATTGGTAACCCAAGATTAAACCTTAAAATTTTGGAATGATGAACGCAAAGAGTTATCGAGTACTCTTGAAACCATTAGATTGTTAATGGTATATGCGTATCTTGTATTCAAAACAAGATGTCTCGTGCCTTTTTTGGTTGAAAAGGAAATCGAAGTTGTATATCATCGATCCAAAATAGGTTGATCATTTTTTCTTTTACCAACAATTTAAGTTGACGCAAATATGTTCACTTAATAAGGTAAAAGGAGAAATCTTTGAAGAATTTCAAAGAGTTCAAGGAATCACGATTTAGTCGTGATGGGATTATCAAAGTGAAGACTTTGATATAAGCCAAAGGAAATGTGATATAGTATCACAAGTTAATCTCTCTTAGCACGCATTATGAAATAATGTGTGATTAGATAAGAAATCAAACGCTATTCGATATGGTTTGGATTTCAATCAAGTTACCTTGAAGTTACTTGTTCCTTTTGGGGATTTTATCATTTTGTCTAAATTATTTTTCCACTAATACGAATCATATGAGATATGAAATGGTAAGGGTACCATGGTTGTAAGTTTTCACAAGAAACAAATGCTCATTTTTTCCTTTCAATTTTTACGAGTACGACGGGTTTTATGGCTCATGAAGTCATCTTTCTAAAATACAAGTTTATTTTTAGAAGACAGAGTGGGAGAAATTATTCAAAGAGCCACAAAGATGTTATGTCGCAAGAAACTGGTCTTTCTTGGCTACGTGAGATGTTTTGTGTAAAACGTTGTCGCAAGAAACTGGTCTTTCTTGGCTACATGAGACGTTTTGTGTAAGACATTGTTTCTTCAAAACCTAGGAGGTTAAAATTCGTCACTTGTTGAAAATGATGAATTCATGATACTTTTAAGAAAGTAAAGAGCTTATAACTTACAAAAGAAATTGTTTGTTTCAAATTGATTACTTCTAGAAAGTAATGAACATATGACTTACATAAGAGTGTTTAAGTCACAACTCAATACAAGGCTTAGAGCCATGAAAATCCAAAATAAAAAGGCTTGATTAGTTGCAAAGGGTTTTTGCACTAATAAAGAGAGATTTCAAGGTTTGATTGGTTGCAAAGGGTTTTGCGCAAATTGAAATGCTTAAGCCTATTTGGATCTTCTTAGGGATTGTGTTTCATTATTATGAAATACATAGCGAGTGAATCTAAAACCCACTTCTTCAATTAGAAGGAATGTATTCAATACATATCTTGAGTTTTGAAGATTCTTGCAATCCTAAGATAATGTGAAACTTAAGAGAGGGTCTTAAGTAGGACATCAATGAGTTGGAATCAACATTTTGGATCATGTGATAAAACATTTCTCGATAAGTCAAGAAGTTGTGTTTATACATGAAGTTTAGTGGGAGTTACGGAAATTTTAATTAGTCCGATATGTGGATGACATATTGATCATCGAGAATGATTTAAGACTTTTGGAGTAATATAATACATCTTTAATATCTAGATTTATGCAGATAAATCCACATGATATTAGCGTCAGTAAGAAGTCTTATGTTGATAAGATTCATGACTAGTTCAATTAAATTGAACATATTTGATTGATTCCATTTGCTTCCGCTGCCGGATCAATTAAATAGGTAATGATGTATAACACTTCATATACTTCGAGTATGATGAATTGTTTTCAAAATCGAATTTTAGTAATCTTTGCCAAGTACGCTATAAAGATTACCCTTAAGTGCTTGCAGAAGCATTAAGGAAGTAAAGCAAAGTGTTTATGATGCAATTTTGTGTAAGGGTGTTACACAAGTGACAATTGACAATTGAGGTTGCGCATGGTTTCCGACAAAACCATAATCAAAACACATTAGGATGGTTAAGATACCATTGTGGCTATGATAATTAAGAAGTAGATTTTCTAGAATCGTTCTAGGCAATAAAGAACAATGAGAGATATTTACAACGGAAATTGAGTACACTTGCAATCATGAGATGTGCAAAAGGATGAGTCCCGCACACTGTGAAAACAGTGGGAGCTATTCTTAGGCTAGAGGGCCTATGTCTTGATTGGATCTCGACACGTACTCAGAAAGTTTTGTAATGCAAATGTATACATTACAAAGGAAAACGAGTACGTAGTAAGGTTGAGTAAGGTGCAAGAAATTGATAAAACCTACTAACCAAAGCCTTCTCAAAGGCTAAACATGATGAGTCATGTCATTTCAATTGAATTGAAATGAACAACTACGTACAAGATCAAATTAGATTATAGAACATGAAATAGTAATCAGGCATTGACTATTCATGTGTGATAATCGCATTTGTCGTTCGAGTTTTATTTTAAAACTTTTTATTATACTTTGTTACATCCAAACGGGTTGTAGAGACAACGTTGAACCCCGTTAAAGTGAACACGGATTAGCATTGTATTCGCCCATAGTCACTTGTATGAGGTGACGTCTCGAAGTGACTAGAGTGTGATGCGATTGATGGTAAGTTCAAGTGCCATACAGTCATGTGAGATGACTAGTCGATCACATAGGCAGATGTTAGGAACACCTTGTCGGGCCTTATGACCGCTCATAGAGTTCTGGCAAATTTATATATAGCCTGGTCGTGGCGAGAGCTGCTATAGTATTCTAATGAGTCGATTCTTTTGACTAAAGACTATTCACCTAAGATGGCACAGTTTCAGATTAACTTTGATTTGTGTTACTACGACCTTCGTAAATGGGGTCAAATGGGCATATTTTGGGTTATGATGGGCTGTGGCTAGTCGAAGGGAATGAGTGCGATAGGAATTGTCCACCCCCTTGTCAGGGTTAAAACAATATCTCAGGGCCACTCGAGGAGTAATTAACTGGAAATGCGTGGCCACGCTCGGAAGGTATCCAGAGTGGATAAATCCGGTCAATCAGTTATTCTCCAGATCGAGGAAACCACTCTCGATATGATCACTTGCAAGTACGACCTGAAAGACACCTTGCATTGAGTGGGAGATAGTAATAGGACAAGAGAATTGGTGACGCACACTTGTCGAGGACAAGTGGGAGATTGTTGGGAAATGTGTCCTCAACAATGGTGCGATCACATGATTTAAATATCATTATTAAATCTCATTTTAAGAATACAATTGGGAAGTAATATTGTTATCACAATCACAAACATCAACATATATCGGTAATGATTGGCTGACTAGAGTTTGACATTACTGTCGTGTGACGGTGGTGATCAGTTGACCCCCTAGGTCATACCTAAAGGGCAATACTCTTAATTGATTATTTAATTAATCGTATAACGTTGCGAGATAATTAAATTACTTGAAAATTGACGGACGATTTTGGAAGTAAAATTTACGTATCAAATTGAAATGTGATTAAATGAGATACGGTCTGAGTAATTGAATTGTATCATTACTCGGATGAAATTATTGTTTAAAGAAACAATCGGAATTGAATGAATTATTATAAATACAATCTGTTGTGATTTATAAATTGGTAAAATATTTTGGCACAAGTAATTATGAAATTACTAAGTCGATTTTTGTATGTGACGTATTTTTATTAATACGTTGATTTTTAATGTGTTAAAAATACATAACAAATTTATGTGACATGTGACATGTGACATATTGACAATTGACAAAAATAATATGGACTCCATATTAAGTATAAGTGCCGAAATATTAGAGGAGTTTTAGGGTTAAATTGTGTTGATATTTTAAATAGAAAACATAATGATGAAAAGCAAAAGTAGCCATGCATGCCTACTCACCTTGTGAAGACAAATGAGCCCATGCATTGGCTCCTTTCCACCTCCTCTTGGCCGGATTTTTAGAGAAGAAAAACCACTTGGTTTTTCTTCTTATTTTTGATATACACCATAATGTAATGTGTGTATAATTTGATTCTAACTACTCATCCAAAATACATGTTCTAGTGAGAAGAAAAATCCTCTCTTCTTCTCTCTTAAAAACCGAAACTTTTATGTGATTTAAAGAGTTTTGGTTCAATTTTCTACTAAGATTAATATTATACTAGTACTTATAATATTAATTAGATTAAGTGAAAGCCTTGGGTATAAAGCTTGGGGAGAGATCTTATACTTAGATCTTTGTTCTTCCATAAGGATAAGCTCAAGAACAAGAGAGAAAGGTGATCTCTCTTGTGCCCTTTAATCCGAAATCTATAATGTAAGGACAAGATTTCTCCTCTTTTATATTATTGTTTGCATGCATAAAATCCGTTTTAATTTTATGACAAATTATTTAGACATATATGAGTATGTTTAAAGTGTATATGAATCTACATTTCCTTCAAGAGGAGCTTTTCTTTCGACCACCTCGTGTACGCCGTCCTACCATAGTGGCGATAGGTATGTCGTCGGATGATGGAGGGGCAGTGGAGTTCGGTGATGATTGTGGGTTAGGTGGATCTGGGTTTGTTGAAGGGGTCGTGTTTGAGGTTTGTGAAGGGAATGCATAAGATGTTTTGACTGGAGTCATGGTTGGAGTTGGTGATGTAGGCGGATTTGATGTGACAGGGGAGGTAATTTTTGTGGGTTTGATGGGTATGATTGTGTTAAAGGAGGTTTTTACCATTGTGGGTTAAGGTAGGTTAGCTTTGATGGAGTTAATGGATTTGGGAGATGGAAGGGTAAGTGGGTTTAGGCGGTTTGGACGGGTAGGGATAGGTAGTGGATTGAAGTAGTTAATGGCCCATTTAATGAGGTAAGTGAGGTGGTTGGCCCGACTAGACAAAATTTAATCACTCGAAATAAAAACGCAAGGTAGCATATAATAAACGTAAATTTAGATATGAGGTTGAGTGATTACCGACTCACAAATACGGTGTCAATTTTTGGTCCAAACATGATGTCAATGCACTTAGAACACTTAATAACATATATCCAATTTTAATTTAATCAATTAAGGAATTTTGTAAAACTCACACTAAAAATCACAAGCTATTAATTAACCCAATTTCTAGTCTAAATTTCTCAAAATGTTCTCTTGCAAGTGGCTTAGTAAAAATATCGGCAATTTGATTTTCGGTTTTGCAAAAGATAAGTTTAATATGTCCTTTTTCCACATGATCACGAATAAAATGGTGACGAATATCAATATGTTTGGTTTTAGAGTGTTGAATAGGATTTTTGGAAATATTTATTGCACTTGTATTATCACACATTAAAGGAATGGAGTCAAAAATAATACCAAAATCCAAGAGTTGTTGTTTTACCCAAAGGAGTTGAGAACAACAATGTGCCGCACTAACGTACTCACTTTCGGCCGTAGAAAGAGCTACCGTGTTTTGTTTCTTTGAGGCCCAAGAAGTCAAGCAAGGACCCAATAACGTTGCAATTCCGGAGGTACTCTTTCTATCCACCGTGCACCCCGCATAGTCCGCATCTGAAAAACCTATAAGATCGAAAGGACAATGTAAAGGGTACCATAGGTAAAGATTTTGTGTTCCAATCAAATACCGAAGAATTCGTTTAACGGCTTTGAAATGTGATTCTTTCGGATTTGCTTGGAACCTAGCACATAAACAAACACTAAAGAGAATGTCGGGACGACTTGCGGTCAAGTAAAGAAGTGAGCCTATCATACCTCTATACACCTTATCACTAACATTCTTACCGAGTTCATCTTTGTCCAATTTGGACCCGGCTACCATAGGTGTATCATGAGGCTTACCATTAGTCATCCCAAATTTCTTAAGCATTTCCTTAATATACTTTTGTTGATGGATCATGATTCCTTCATTTGATTGCTTAATTTGGAGCCCAAGGAAGAATCCTAGCTCACCCATCATGCTCATTTCAAACTCCGATTTCATTAGTTCCGAAAAATATAAGTAAAGGAGTTCATTTGTTGCACCAAATATAATGTCATCAACATATACTTGTACAACCAACAGTTCACTGGACTGTTGCTTCAAGAACAATGTTTTGTCAACGGAGCCTCTTTTAAAACCATTTTCAATAAGAAACTTAGACAATCTATCATACCAACATCTTGGTGCTTGTTTTAAACCATAAAGAGCTTTGTCTAATTTGAAAACATGGTTAGGCAAGTCATTGTTCTCAAAACCTGGTGGTTGCTCTACAAAGACATCTTCTTCCAAATATCCATTTAAGAAAGCGGTTTTGACATCCATTTGGAAGAGTTTAATGCCTTTGTGAGCCGCAAAAGCTATAAGCAATCGTATGGCCTCAAGTCTAGCTACCGGTGCATAGGTTTCATCGTAATCAATACCCTCTTGTTGGTTATAACCTTGCACCACTAGTCTAGCCTTGTTCCTTACAATTTCTCCCGAGTCATCAAGCTTGTTGCGAAAGACCCACCTAGTACCAATGACGGTACGATTAGGCGGTCTAGGGACTAAGTGCCATACCTCATTTCGTTTGAATTGATTGAGCTCATCTTGCATGGCAAGCACCCAATCTGCATCAGTCAAGGCGACTGTTACATTTGAAGGTTCAATTTGAGAAAGGAATGCATTGTGGGCACAATACTCATTGAGGTGAGCAAGATTGTTGACGGATGATCTTGTTCGAATTCCCGAGTTGAGATCACTTGTGAGATTAGTGAGTGGATGAGAGCTTTGATGTTTCCACTTCTTTGGAACAATAGTTTCTTGTTCCCCTCAGCGCATCGATCCACGATGGATCACACTATTGGCCTGGAGGGTTCTTCATCCTCACTTTTTTGGGCTACTTCGATTACGGAGGTAGAGCAACAGTCGTTGGGTCTGTTGCTTCCTGAGAAGAATCAGAGGTGCTCCGTGTTCCCCCTGAGTTGCTGATCTCCTTTAAAGGTGACAGTCTCTGTGTCTGTTGCAATTCAGTGCTGGGAGCTTCTTCATCAGTGAACACGAAGTCTTTTCGAAAAAGACCAATCTCAAATTCATCATCCTCATCCTCATCATCATCATCCATGTGTTGTACCTGTCCAAGCACACTAGATTCATCAAAAATGACATGGATGCTTTCTTCAATTAACAAGGTTCGTTTATTGTAAACTTTATAGGCCTTGCTATGATCGGAGTACCCAATAAATACGCCTTCATCACTACGTGGATCGAACTTACCCAAGTTGTTTTTACCATTGTTGTGAACAAAACATTTGCTTCCAAAACATCTAAAATATGAAATGTTGGGTTTTCTTCCACGTAATGATTCATAGGGAGTTTTATTTAAAATACTCCTTATCATGACACGATTATGAATGTAGCAAGCGGTATTTACCGCTTCGGCCCAAAAGTTCTTAGGCGACTTACTAGTTAATAACATTGTTCTAGCCATTCCTTCAAGGGTTCTATTCATCCTTTCAACCACACCATTTTGTTGTGGGGTTCTAGGAGCCGAGAAGTTATGGTCTACACCATTGTCATCACAATAAGCACCAAATGATGAGTTTTCGAATTCGGTTCCATGATCGGTTCTCATTGAAACAAGTTTTAAACCAAGTTTATTTTGAATTTTTCTTAGCCAAATTAGAAACTCATCAAATGTCTCATCCTTAGAGCTTAGGAAGAGTGCCCAAACGAACCTAGAGTAATCATCAACAATGACACACACATAACGACTACCACCTCTACTTCTAGTTCTCATTGGTCCACACAAGTCGATATGTAAAAGTTGCAACGGTTGAGATGTACTCATAATTCTTTTGGATTTAAAGGAACTTTTAACATGTTTACCTCTAGCACATTCATCACATACTTTATCAAAATCAAATTTTATATTAGGAATGCCTTCAACTAAGTCAAGTCTTTTAAGGGTATTAAGAGTTTTTGTACTAACATGACCAAATCTTTTATGCCATAACCAAGGATCATTGTTCATTACACTCATGCAAGACATGGTGTGACCGGATAAAGAGTTCAAATTAGTTAAGTAAACATCTTTGACACGTCTTCCTTCGAGTATTAGTTCATTAGTGGTGGCATCAAAAATTCGACACATATTGGCACGAAATTCAACAACATTACCCTTATCACAAAGTTGAGAAATGCTAAGGAGATTATGTTTCAAACCTTTGACAAGCCGCACATTGTCGACACAAAGTAGGGATGACTTACCAACTTTTCCAATACCAATTACTTCACCTTTCTTGTTGTCACCAAACCTTACCGTGCCACCATCATACGCTTTAAGTGAGAGGAATTGGCTTCTATCACCCGTCATGTGACGAGAGCATCCACTATCCAAGTACCAATTGCGGCCGCCTCTCACCAAGCCCTACACAAGATTAGTTTTTGAGTTTAGGAACCCAAATGAATTTGGGTCCCTTTTTGTGATCAACATAACTTGTGGTGTCTTTCTTAATGTTCATTTCATTTAAAGCTTTGGTGTTCTTGTCAATGTCATCAAATCGTTTTGTACATCCATTAAAAACATGACCATTGTCACCACAATAATTGCAAATGATGTATTCGGGAAGACCTACATACTTCCTTCCTCTAAAATCGTTTTTAGGCTTCTGGATGCAACAGTCAGTCTGACTGTTCCATTTGAACCCCAAACCAGCGGATTTCTCACATTTCTCGGTTTGATTCGTGAGGAAGTTTAACACGGTTTGACTTCCTTCCCATTTTTCAGTGATGTTCTTAGCATTAACAAGTTCATTGGTCAAGTCGTTGACACGTGAGAGGAGATGCAAATTCTTTTCTTTTTCTCTTTTGAGTTCATCATCGTTGTCACTTTCTATGGACAATCTTTTCTCAACAATGAAGTCATGGGTGTGGTTGTTGAGCTTAGACACAAGATATATAATTTTTTCTTTGGACTCTTCATATTTAGATGTCATCTTGTCAAGTCTTTTGTTTAGATCAACGACTTCATCGGATCTATGAGGAGGAGAAGAGTTAGAAGTGCTACATTCGGGCATACCCTTTTTAAAGAAGGTAAGCCTATCATGGAGATCTTCTATTTCATTCTTGAGACAAACAACCTCACTCTTAAGACACTCATTTTCATTTTCCAACCATTCACTCTTTCTTTTAGACTTGTCTAAATCGTGGTCAGAAGCAACAGTCTTAGACACTGTTTCTCTTAAGTCTACAACTTCAACTACAAGGTCATAGATCTCATTTTCAAGATCATCTTTGACCTTCAAAAGATCATCACGTTCCTTGGTTAGTGAGGAAACTTGCATCACCAAGGTAGTGTTGACATTTTCAAGGTCAGAGACGTCCGTGGGTGTCGACCTAAGACGCTCTAGTTCTTTAGTCAAATGTTTGTTTAACTTGTTGACTCTTTTAACTTCATTATATGCCTCAGATGTGACAGTGACGCAGTCTGTTGCTTTTAGTTCATTTTTCAGATTAAAGTTCTCTTGAGCAATTTCCTCAATCTCATTTTGCATTATATCAAGCTTATTAGTTTGAGACCGACACTTATCAAAAAGTTGGTCAAGAAGCTTACATACTTTCTCTTTGGAGTAAGTTCTAGCCTTGGCCTTTAGATGATTTACCTCGTTGTCGGAATCGGAGTCGGAATCGTCGGGGTTAGCCATGAGGCATCTTAAGTGTTCAAGTTTTGGGTTTTTTGAGACTTTTTCTTTACCATGATTTGCAAGACACATTTTAGCCTCAAGTTCCTCCTCGATGAGTTCCTCATCTTCCTCGGAGTCGGACATTCCCCATATAGCACTCATGACTCTATGTTTATAGTCCTTTTTAACCTTTTCTCTTCTTTCCTTAGATTTGATTTCTTCCCACTTGGGACATTCTTTAATTTGATGAGTTTTATCACCACATTTAAAGCATCCCACGGTGGAGGTAGGTCGTTTCTTAGGAAAGCGTTTTTTCGAGTAATTATTAGTGAACCTTTTGTTACCTTGTCCATTGACCAACCCGGCTAAGTTCCTTGTGAACATAGCAAACTCGTCTTCCTCCTCATCTTCTTCATCACTTGGAGAAGATGTGAGGGCGAGACTCTTTCCCTTTGATGACTCACTAGAATGCTTATCGAGGTTAAACTCGTGAGCCATTAGTGATCCCATTAGTTCATGAAGAGATAGGGTTGACAAGTCTTTAGCTTCCTCTATGGCGGTGACTTTAGGTTGCCATTTAGGGGTTAGACTACGAAGGATTTTTCGAATGATGTCCTCGGACTCAAAATTCCTTCCTAGACTTTGAAGCTCATTAATAATACAAGAAAAACGTGAAGAGAAACTATTTAAAGACTCGTCCTTTGACATTCTAAACATTTCATATTGTTGCATGAGAAGGTCAATACGGTGTTTTCTTACTTGGGACGTCCCTTCATATGCAAGTACAAGGGAATCCCAAATAGATTTTGCCGTAGGACACCCGGAGATTCGACTAACTTCCCCCTCACCAACACAACGTTGAAGAATCGACATTGCTTTGGAATTCTTTTCAGCAAGCTTGAAGTCGTTCTCATTGTAATTTCTTTCCTCTTTTGTCTTGGTGAAACCGTTAAGAATATCGGTTTCCTCAATGGCAAGAGGTCCATTTTGGATGATGTTCCAACATTGATAATCGATACTTTTGATGTAATGTTCCATTTTGAGTTTCCACCATCCAAAATTCGAACCGGTAAAGACCGGGATCTTGGAGTGTTTCTCAGAATCCATTACCCACGAATCAAACTCTAAGGGGATTAGCCTCGATCAAGAGCACGAGGCTCTGATACCAATTGTTGAGTTTATGGATTCAAGTACCTAAGAGGGGGAGGGGGTGAATTAGGTACTCTTTTAAAAATTTTAACTTCAACTTTATTGGATTAAAGTAAGTTAAGTGAACAAAAGAGATTAAAGGATACTTTGAATAATATTGAAAGATTGAACAAGTATCACGATGAATGTTTGCTGAAGTATGAAAGCAACAATCGTTTCGATCGTATCTATTTGTCTCGGTTTGTGAAGTATGACTGCAGACCAAATGCGACAAAGATGATGAACTGTTACTTCTAAGTTTAAGCGAAACAAAACAAACAAACAAAGTATAAAACAAATGGAAATAAAGTAAGCACTTGAACACGAGATTTTTGAATTGGTTCGGCAAGAAACTCAAGTGCCTACGTCCAATCTACTTTTTATTACTTTCCTTTAGTGATCTACTCCGAAAACTAAAAGACCCTTGTAATAAAAGACGCCAACCTACTCCGGTTGCAAAGCTAGTACAAGAACTACTCCGTTCTTATGACAAGCTAACTCGCAATCTACTCCGATTGCCAACTCACAACCTACTCCGGTTGTCAAGAGTAAAAGACTACTCCGTCCTAAACTCTACTAACACACTTAGAATGTAAAAGGATCAAGTTTCCACTAACACATTCTTAACAAAGAATAGAGGTGGACAACTTTTACAAGATCAACAATTCTTAAGCAAGAGAGTTTAGTATAGAAAAGCAACAGTGGCCACGACTGTAACAACTTGAAGACACTTGAAGACTTTTAAACGATTTTGCAAAGACACGGTTTTAAACTCTTAAAACAATTTGCAAAGTTGGAAAAATTAAATCAGAAAAGTCTTGGGAATTAATGAAGGAGGGACTCGGTATTTATAGAGGAGGTGAGTGAAGGAGTTGCTAGGGTTTTGAAGGGTCAAAGACCTCACATGTGAAGGGCAATAGCAACCACCTAAAAACTTGCACCAAAAGGGAGTCTTTTGCAAAGGTAAGAATAGAGAAAGAAGGTTTGAAGGATAACCTTAAATGTTCATGCAAAATCAGAAAACAAAGGATGTGAGACAAGTCACATGATGACAAGTTAACACAAATATGGCAAAAAGCAACTTTTGTTTTCTTAAAAACCAAAGGATTGAATTTGCATAAAGAGGAAACATTTTGAATAATTCAAACCACTCTTTATTGGATACTACCTCCTAAATAAAAATCTGAATTTTTATCTTTGAAAAATATGAGTCACGTGAAAGCATTTGAAAGATAAAAAGGAAGCTTCGAGTTTTTACGAGTTGTGGCATAGTCCACTCAGCTGTTTACTTGTTGAAGCAACAGTCATCTGGACTGTTTCTATTACTCTACTATACTTAACTTTCTCGCTTGTACAATAGATGACACACGACTAATTACAATGGGATTAATAACAACTTCAACACTTCTTAATCCAAGCTTGATTACATCATTAATCCTGAAAAGGTAAACTAAGATAACACAAATCAAATGGGCATGTTATCATCAACATAAGGAACCCAACACAGAGGCGGTTCTAGGATTAGATGGAAGGGGGTGGTAAAATTATTTAACAATGAAAATATCGAGTTATATGGAAAAAAATATTGTTTAGTTGGACAAAATGTGTGATGTATAACATTAAATAAAAATTGTTCAATACAAGGATAGAACTCATGACCTCTAACTAAGAAATAGTGTTAATAACCACTAGACCTACATAACTAATGTGCTTCTTTTCTAAAGAATATTGTAGTTATTTTTCGGGGAAGGGGGTGCAGATGAACCTCTGCACCCACGCCAAAAACGCCTATGGGAGTAACATCACTAAGTACATGATTTTTCAAACCCATTGTGCCCGTTAATACGGCCGCGTGCCAGGCAGCCCTGTATGCAACAGCCTCGTCAGGGTTAATACCTTGGCAGAGCTCCTTTCCTTTGAACAAGTCTTGCACCAACCGGCGAACCATTGGGGTTCGAGATGATCCCCCAACAAGGACGATTTCATGGACCTCACTTTTCTCAATCTTTGCATCCTTCAAGCACTTGTCGATGGGTTCTAGACAATTCTGAAACAAATCCATATTCAGCTTCTCAAATCGTGCACGAGTTATGGTCGTTGAGAAATCAATCCCATCAAAAAGACAATCAATGTTGTTGGACTTTTAGTCCTAATTAATTGTTTTGATAATGACAGTAATGATTTGTATGTGAACTTAATATTATAAACATATGCGTGTAATTGTGTGCTCAAGTCTTAATATAGAAAGGAACAATTACAAAGACGCGAGCTTGAAGTTTGGACCAAGGAGGTACAACTTCAAAGACACTTGATCGTTGTATTCAAGCAAGATCAAGATCAGAAACCTATTACGAGACTCAAGATGAGAGACTTGTAAAGAGACGATTCGTGTACTGAAGATCTTCCGAAGATTAGATAGTATAAGTCGTCATCCGGTAATGGTTTTACTTTGTTTGATAAATGTTAGTAAAGTTATGACCTCACAACTATAACTTTACTGCTAGACAAAAATGATGCGTTAATTTTTGGAAAATATATTTTTAAATGCTTTATAAAAATGAAAGAGTATTTATATAATTGGAATTATTTAATTAGAATTTAATTTGAATGGACTATTGGTTTGTAACACGATATGTACATCGTCATGCAACCTAGGGTTTCATTTAAATTCTATCTCGATTTGTTGTGGGCTAAAGGAGGCCGAATTGGACTCAAAGAAAACCCTAGGTCCGGCCAAACCCTAAGGAGCCGTCGACTTGCTCATCAAGTCGTCTAGGGTTTTACACCCTAAAACCCTAAACTCCTACAACTATAAATACTCTCATTCATTCAACATTTAAGTAGACTTTTGAAAAAGATTATTTTTAAGCAAAAATATTCTTGTGCTTTCATTTTCATTATCTATTGCTTAAACAAAAGTTGCGCATCAAATTTGTCAATCACTCAAAGGAAAATCGTTATAGGATACTAAGTACACAAGGATATTATACTCACTCATTAACGTGAGATTAGTATTAATATTTATCGTTATACTTTTCTTATTAACGTAAGAAGCAAAACTAGAGTATTTAGCGATACTCAATCTGAGTTATAATCATAGTGTTGATTATACGAGTGGATTGATAATTTTTTTAATCCTTAGAAAGGTACTAAAAATTATTAATCGAGAATAGTGGACGTAGGTTTCGACTTGTGAAACTGAACCACTTTAAAAATCTCGTGTCTCTCTCTATTTTATTGTTTTCGTTATTTTTATATTGCTTGAAATAATTATTTAGTCGATTTTAATTCATAAAATCAAGTAATTAATTATTTATCATATAAAAAGAAAAGGTAGGGTTAGATTTTTAATACTCAATTCACCCTCCCCTCTTTCGTATTCTATCAATAGACTCCACAATTGGTATCAGAGCCTCGTGCTCTTGATAGCCTAACCGCTAGAGTCTGATCTTTTTTTAGTCTATTTATCGTTTTTCCGCTGCATTTAATTTTTATCAAATGGATTCCAAACACCTTAAGTGTCCTATATTCAATGGGACGAACTATGGTTTATGGAAGAATATGATGACCCTTTTATTAAGGGTAACGATTGGGAGTGCTGGTTGATTATCAAGAATGGTCCGAATAAGATCTTACTTGCAACCACTAATGGCACTACCGTCGAAAAGAAGGAAGAGGATTATATTGAGGCGGATTATAATAAGGCTGAGAAGAATTCAAAAGCAATAAGTTTGCTGCACAACGGTATAATTCCAACTGAATTCCATCATTTCTCAACCAGTTCATCTGCCAAGGAAATATGAGATGGTCTAAAATTAGCCTATGAGGGAACCACTGT
Organism: Silene latifolia; assembly: GCF_048544455.1. Classification (NCBI taxonomy): domain Eukaryota; kingdom Viridiplantae; phylum Streptophyta; class Magnoliopsida; order Caryophyllales; family Caryophyllaceae; genus Silene; species Silene latifolia. The sequence continues at coordinate 25,549,649 of NC_133533.1, read as the reverse complement.
TGTCAAAAAGCAACGTATGGCATTACTAATGCGAAAATATGAGCTGTTTGCCATGGAGCAAAACGAGTCAGTTGACAGCATGTCCTCTCGCTTTTCTAGTATCATTAATGAGTTAAAGAATTTAGGAAGAACATTCGACTCCGAGGAAATTGCTAGGAAAATTCTTAGAAGTATGTCTCGCAGATGGAGATATAAAGTGTCTGTTATAGAGGAATGTAAGGACCTAACTTCGTTATCTTATCAGAAGCTACTCGGAACCTTAATGGCTCACGAGATTACTCTAAATCAGGATGAGGAGGATGCTGGTACAAGCAAGAAAATGGCCTTACAAGCGGAGTCTAGCAAAAAGAATGATTCTTCAGATATTGAAGATGAAACTGTGTTGTTTGCCAAACGTTTTAGGAAAAATTTCTTTAATCAAAAACAAAATAAGTCAAATAACAAAACTAAGCAAACTCCCAAGAAAACTTCTGAGTCAAAAGGGTCTTTCTCAAATCGTGGATGCTTCAAGTGTGGTGATAATGATCATATGATCAAAGATTACCCTACATGGAAGAAAATTAAAGACAAAAATCAACGTGACAAAACAAAGAAGGAACTCAAGCAAGTCATGATGGCTTATTGTTGGGGAGACTTGGACGCTGAAGATGACGAGTCCGAAGAAGAAAAAGAAGAAGAAGTTGTCAATCTTTGCCTAAGCAACGTTAGTCTTGACCTAATCTCCGACATCGACAATGAAAGTGATAGTTCTAATGCTGAGATGTGTCTTGTTGGAGATTCAGACTCAGATGATGATGAAGAGGTAAGTTTTCTTGAACTCAAAAAGCAAGTTAAAAAAATTTCTAAGAGTGCTTTAGTTAAGTATTTTGAACAATCCCTGGATTATTGTCATGAACAAAGTCTAGAGTTAAGTGACCTTAAGGAACAAATCCTAGACATTGCTGAGGAAAGCCAACTTCTGAAAGCTAAAGCCAAAAAGCTCAAATCTAAAGTTACAGCTGCTTCAGCTATAACTTCGGACATGACAAATGTTGAGAAAAACGCTCTCGAATCTAAAGTTAAGGCTAGTGATGCTATAACTTCGGAGCTAAAACTCAACATTAAGCATCTTCAAGCTAAAGTTATAGCTAGTGATGCTAGAACTTCTGAGCTGAAGAAAGTCAATGAGATTTTAAAATCTGAATTAGATGGCAAAGATAGTGTGGTTTCCGAACACAAGAAAGAAATTACATTTCTTTCTAAACAATTAGAAGAAGCCAAAGACAGTATGTCTAAACTTAGAGAGCAACATGATAATGAGAAACGTATCTTGAATGAACGTTTTGATAAATATCGTGAAGATATTAAGAAAGGTAACTCTTCCAAGGATTCGAGTGTAGATCATTCGAAATGTGAACGAGAAATCGAGTCCTTGAAAGAATTACTCTTACATGCACGAAAAGTTCATGATAAGTGGGAAGGAAGCACAAAAGTTTTAAACTTCCTTACCGAACAATCTGATAATAACATGAAGATGGGATTTGGTCATGAATGTTATAGCCGTAGAGACCATGATAAATGCAAATCCAATCTTTCTGACCGTGATTTCAGAAAAAGAAAATATGTCAATCTTCCAGAATATTTAATTTGCAATTACTGTGGTTCTACTGGACATATTCAAGTCAATTGTGTCAAACTTGCTTTGGATAAGCAAAAGAATGTCGAATTTGTTGAATCTTGTGATTTCATAGTTGAAGATGATGTCTCGACTATAGATGAATCTGACAACAATGAACAACGTAATAATAAGTTTAGATGGACTTATGTGTGGACATGGGCCCACCTGCGTATGCCCAGCTCGATCTGTGGACAATGGCAGCGGTCTTTCTAAAGCCACGCTCGGCGGCGTAAAAATGCTTTCGACCAGATCGTTTTAGATCGGTCGGTTTCGTCTCGGTAAGGGTCTCGAAACTATTAAAGATGTTCGGAGTCGCCACCAAGTATTTGTGGGATGCTTGGAACCCGTTCGAAATCCACTTTATACCTTGGTCAAATCGAAGCACAAAGCAGCATTTGACATAGGTACTAAAGATAAGGAAATCGTCCCTCTTTAGCATCCTATCTCTAGAATGACTCTCGTACGCCCTGGATAAGGTCGTCCACTATCCAAAGTTTCTGGGTAAGAGGTGAAGGTACGTATTGGGAAGCCCTTTAATCAGACACCAAAACCCACCCGCGATAGCGGCTTCTACTGATCGATCTTGGTTGGTTGAATGCAAAAGGTGATAAAACGGCTTAAATGCATGAATACGCATCCAATAATTTAAACCTAACATGTGAGATCTTTCTAAGTCGGTTGATTTAAACCAAGTATCAAGTATAAGATGCCGAGTTGGATTAATGGTTGATTTGCATGCAAGACGGAAATTAAACATCTATTTACCGTATTAGGCTTATGGTGCATAACGTGATCCATTTAATAAGGCATTTTGCAAATATGATTTTGAACGAATAAATAGTTACTAATCCGTCCTATATCCGGGCTAACCGGAGTCGGGATCGTCCTAGACTAATGCTGGAAGGGAACAGGCCCTACACCAGACGGCTACATGAGGCGCGAGCCAGCCGGCGGTATAAGGGGCCTCTCCCTGGTTTTAAAAATGAGGAATGAAGGGCCTGTTTAGGCGCGAGTCAACCAACGGTTGTGTGCCGTGTTCTGACTATTCGAAAAAACGTTATAAAACGTGTAAAAAAATGGGTATTTGAACCCAGTTTGATTTGAAAGGGTCGTTTAGACCGCATTTGTTGATTTGAAGAACTAGACTCGAATAATCATCATGATTTTGATAATATTCGGTGTCGGGTTCGATTTGACAAACTTGACATGAATAGTTTTGAAAATAATTATGAACTAATTGTTTTAAGTTTATTTGGATGTAATTAGTCGATACTCATCATTGTACCCGGGTTAAAATCCGGCATGGTATGTAGAACCAAGGATGACTTTGTGTTGGTGACTAATATATTTATTTTAGAAATGTAAAGAAATGAAATAAAAGGTTTTAAAATACCTTTTAAATGTCATTAACCAAATATTATCACCGAAACACGGATTTAACCGTCATGGTATGAGGAACCAAGGGTGAAAAATGTTTTATGGTTAAAACAAATAAAATGAAATAAAAAGGGGTTTGAAAATATTTGAAATAGTAAAAACCGATTACAAATATGAAAATGAATTAAAGAGAAATGACGAGAATAAACACGGTTGATCTCTGACCTGGACACCCCATTTAGGCGCGGGCAAGCCGGCGAACCAAGGGGCTTCTGTCTCAGGCGAAAAATCAGTTTTGGCTCGTTTATCCCATGTTTTGGTTCATGTTATGCGCGTTTTAGCATGTTATAGTCATGAAACAAATGAAAATATAATAAAAAGAGGATTTTTACACCCTCATACTTACATGTTTGGTTATGGCGAGTGACTGACGTAAGTGTAACAACTCGTTTGGTCGGAAAAAACTCGGTTTAAAACCGTTTTGGTAAGTAAAAAAGAGTGTTTTAATATTAGTGACTGTGTAGTGGTCGAAGAGGTCAGTCAAGTGATTTAATGCACGATGACGGTACCAAAAAATGCGTAAGGATTGTATTTACGATCGGTAGGTCAAAAACACGTGTCGGATTGTGACTTAAGAAGTCGAGTCGAGAATTTTAAGGGAGAAAAGAGGGGGCGGACACTCACGTAAGTCTCAAATGGGGGGCATTTGAGGGGTATTTATAGGGAAATAAATGGTTCTGTGAGTTTTGAGCGACGTGGCCACTTGGGCTACTCAAAGAGGCGCGAGCCACGTCGCGATTCTTCGAGTTGTCTTGTCACTTTCACAACAAACGCAATCATGATTTGTTCTATCCTAGGTTTTGTAGTCACATGTTTGGTACTTGACCATTCATGAATCCGGGAAAAATTAAGGTAGAAGGTTTGAAATGTTTTGTTTTTGGTGGTTGACTCGGTTTGACTCGTTGTTGGAGTCGGGATTTGAATTTTTGAGTCGGTTTTTGGTCCGTTGTCGGTTTTGACTCTAGTTAGTGTCATTGCGACCCCGTCGTCTTGCATTATACACTCCAGGTATTTTTGAAATGTTTTGAGATGTTTTATTTTCGAAATCGTTTTAAGTTTTCCGACGTAAAGTTGTACACAAACTGTCGATCAAACGCCGCGATTCCAAAACATGTTTTAGTCCGATAATCATCGGGTGTTTGTTGGAGTCTCAGCAGATACTGGGTATCTACAGAGCCCCCACTTTGACTGGGGCTTGGACATGCGAAAGTCAAAGTAGAGCCCCCAAGTCAATCGAAGATTACAACCTGGAGACCCAAGCGACGTCGAGGCGGCTCGAAAGGATTCAGGCCAAGGACCTGCCGTCGGGAAGGGCGACGCCAAGGCGACTCGAGGGTACGAGTCAAGGACCTGTCGTCGGGAACATTTTAGAGTTTGTCGACTGTCCGTGCGGGTCGTTTAAAGTCCGTTAGACTACGTATAAAGGCTCGCCAGCCATAAGAAGGAGTCATACCTGAGGCATCTTCGGATATGTCCTTGCACGTTTGCGGGCAAAGGCTCGCCAGCTGTGATAAGGAAATGTACCCGAGGCATCTTCGGGATGTGTCCTTGAGTGTTTGCGGACAAAGTCTCGCCGGCTGTGATAAGGAAATGTAGCCGAGGCATCTTCGGGATGTGTCCTTGAGTGTTTGCGGACAAAGGCTCTCCAGCCGTGATAAGGAAATGTACCCGAGGCATCTTCGGGATGTGTCCTTGAGTATTTGCAGATAAAGGCTCACCAGCTGTGATAAGGAAATGAACCCGAGGCATCTTCGGGATGTGTCCTTGAGTGTTTGCGGACAAAGGCTCGCCATCCATGATAAGGAAATGTACCCGAGGCATCTTCGGGATGTGTCCTTGAGTGTTTGCGGACAAAGGCTCGCCAGCCATGATAAGAAAATGTACCCGAGGCATCTTCGGGATGTGTCCTTGAGTGTTTGCGGACAAAGGCTCGCCAGCTGTGGTGCGTAGTAAGGCTCGCCAGCCATGGGGCGGTCGGTTGATGGACCGTGAGCATAGCCACGTCAAATGGGCTTGTTTTGAAAGTAGCGAACTCGTGATGCCGCTGTGGAAATAGTGAAGTCGAATTTTCACTATCAATGTTGTTGAAATAAGCGGGTTCCGCGAGGAAGCCCCCCTGTTGATATTTTGAAGGGATAGTGAATTTGAACTTCCACTACTCGTTTGTTTGAATTTGCTGTGGCGGTTTCGATCGCCGTTTGTTTGAATTTTGAAGGAAATAACATATTTTAAATTTTTCTATTACGTTTGAAGTGACGGTTTATGTGCCGCCGTTGACATTTGATGGAAATAGTGAATTCGGAATCTTCACTATTACGTTTGAAGTGACGGTTTATGTGCCCCCGTTGACATTTGATGGAAATAGTGAATTTGGAATCTTCACTATTGATTGGAGTGACGGTTTATGTGCCGCCGTTTGAAATTTGAAGAAATAGCGGATTATGGATTCTCGCTATTATTTTTGAAATTTTTGAAGGAAAACAGTGAATTTTGATTTCATCATTATCTTTGAAATTGACGGTTTTGATCGCCGTTTGTTTGAAATTTTCGAAAATAGCGAATTTAAATTTTCACTATTTGCTTTTTGTCTTTGTGAAAATGACGATCTTTAATATCGTCCATGAAAATTCAAAGTTTAATATGTGAAATTGGGTCAAAGCCCAAAATTCGCTGAAAGAGTAAGGGACGCCTGATTGAGGCGCGAGCCACCTGACGAACCAAAGGGGCTTTCCCTTTTTTCTGTAAAAGACGCGAGTTCAGGCTGCATTTCATTCCCCATCCGTCTTCAACCTTCGACACAAAATAAACCCAAGAACGCCATTGTTGGTCCATAAGCTTGCTTCCATTCGTGCCATCAACAACAAGGTCATCTCAAGGTATGTATTTCCTCTTGAATCCATTTAAATTTGTTGGCCTTTAGCTTAATTGAATTAGGGCGAAATTTTACCCTAGAAAATCGATTTGGGCGTTTTTGATTGAGCCCATTTCGAGTGAAATTGATGATTGCATTAGGTTAGAAACTTGTTTAGGAGTATAGGGGTGCTCTTAGTTTGCATTTTGGTCCCTGTTCCCGCTCCCTATGCTCGAAAAACGTGAGTGAGGCGAGAAACCGTCTCATTTCGCAATGCCAAGTTTATTTGCTTGGGTAGTGGGTCCCACTAGGTTGTATTGTAGTTGGGAAAACCCGTATTCGCCATTTATGGACCTTCATTGGGTATTGTGGGCAAAATTGGAATTTTTGCTTTTTGTGACGGTCTTATGTCTGACAAAATAAGCGCCTGTTTGGGCTTGAATTGAGTCAGTTTGCCTTGAAATGGATCTTATTGGTAGTTTAGGTCACCCTGAGGCGTGATAAAATCACGTTTGCCTTTTTGCGGTCTTATTTTGAATTTTGACCGGTTTGTACTCAAATTGGCGCATGAATTGCCTTTTCGAGCCGTAGAAAAATTTTCCCCTTGCCTTGGGAATGTATTTTTGGTTTGTTGGCGGACCTTGTATGGGTCTTGAAATGCCGGTTTTTTGTGTGGTGGTTTTGACTCGTCTTTTGCTTGAAAAGAGGGGCGAGTCGTTTTTTGTGCGTTTTTTTGTTTTTGTTTTTTTTTTGTTTTTTTTTTGTTTTTTTTTTTTGTGAATGGTTTTGTTTGGTTGAATTTTGGGCGGGATTGCTCTTATTTTGTTTTGCATATTGTGTTTGTTTTGGGTTTGTCCATTTCACGCCGTCATAATGCCGAAATTTCGGCTGACGTTTTTTGTTTGCAGGAGAGTGTTCGGGACAGGCTGAGTCCTTTGCTGCGACTCTTGAGGAGTTGTTCAGGGCGGGGCCGGTTAGTACTCCGGCTAGCACACCCACCGTAGTTGTTGAGGACGTTACTGAGGAGGAAGGACCTCCTGAGCAGACTGTTGGGGCCACGGGGGCCGTTGAGGAGCGTGAGGTGCCCGTTGTTGGGGCTACTGTCACTGGGAGAGCTCAGACTGGGTCTGAGGCTGGTACCTCCGGAAGGAGGGTTTCTACGAGGGAGCGTCGTCCCCGGTCGACTAGACGAACGTTACAGAACGTCACCAGGGTCGTTGAGATGGGTCCCATCCGTCATGTTGAGTCTCGTGGCCATAAGAGACGAAGGGCGGAGACAGTCGAGGACGATGCCGACGTCGCGACTTTGGGTCAGTTTGACTGGGTTACGCCGGCTCTGGCGAGTTTTACCCGGTACTTGCACGCGGCGGTGTGCCCGGAGTCAGTGAGGGACGGTAGTGCCCCTGCATTGGTTGGTCCCGGTCTCATCTTTGAGGTACGAGCATTTTTGTGGTTTTTTATTTTGTTTTGATTTTGATTTTGGCAATTTTTGAAAAATTGGCTGATTTGTATTTGTTGTGTTTGATTACAGGCTTGGTTGTATGCTTACTTCACTCCTCTGCGTCCGGGGACCTCAGGCGGTGTTCCCTCGACCTACCCTGCTGTGAAGGGTTGGACGGTGGCTCGGAAGAAGTCGATTAAGTCGACTTACGAGGACTGCAGGCGTCGCGTGAACAAGCTTCGGATTGCTGACGTAAGCTCTTGTTCTCTTCCCCCTCTCTTTTATAGAAATAGATATAGGTAGGATAACTAGGTAGCTTATGAAGCCCCCAGTTAGCTGAGTAGCTTTATTTTGAATACAGTTTGTCGGGCGGCCTTGGGAGGACTACACGGGTGTACCGGCTACCACCAGGGAGCGTTTGCGGCCTCGTAGCTCCCTGCATTTGTACTTGGAGACGACGATTGAGCCGGTTTGGTACCTGGGTGAGCGTTTGACTCGTCAGTGCTTCACCGAGACTTTCGTCGTACCAGTCGACCTGCCTAGGGTGTTGTTCCAGGAGTCGACCCCGGATGAGGTTGAGGAGCACCTTCACGGCGAGGGAGGTGAGGAGCTGCTATTACGGGACGCCGACTACGACACCTTCCGGTTGTCGAGGCTTGCTTGGTACCCGATCGAGGTATGCTTTCTTTCATTCTATTGTTTTCGTTCCCCTTTCAATAAGAGGATTTGTCATCTTTGATATGGATTCAAATGGTAGGGAGTCGATTTGCTGATGAGGACTCAGCCCCCAGCTTTTCCAACGGAGACCATCTTTCAGGGGCCGGGTGGCGAGGAGCTTCAGCTGCGCTTACCGGAGCCTGCGGTAGCCAAGGTGACCGAGGCTGACATGGAGTGTAGGTTGATCGTTCTGAGGGTGAGTTCTTGATTCGAACACTTTCCTCGGTCGTACTTCGCCTTACATTGTATTGAAGGACATTTTTGATTTGCAGGTGACGACCGTTAGTCATCAAGACTTGTGGCGGACGGCTAACCGCTGGAGGGCGCTTGCTGGTGACCTGGCTGCGAGGGAGGCTCGGCTTTCTCAGGTACTTTTTGTGTGTTTTTTTTGTGTATTTTGTGTTGCATTTCACGTTTTTAAATTTTGAGGATCTGTTATTGTGTTTTGTAGGGTATTGCGGATCCGACGGAGCTTGCTCGGGTCCGTGCTGAGTTGGAGGCAGCCAGGTCGACGATCGAGGCCCAGGAGTTGGGGATCATCCGTCGGGACCGGGATTTGATGCGTCGTGAGGACGAGCTGCGGAGCCGAGACGCGGAGATTGCCTCTCTCAGGACTCAGTTGACTGCGGCGGAGGAGCTTCGCGTCGTGATGGAGCAGGAGACGCTGGAGAGTTCTCCGGAGATGGAGTCTGAGCAGGTGGTGATGTCTGCGTTGGCGGCGACTCCTTGTGAGACCAGGACTAGTCCGACATGAGACGTTGAGTAGTTGTTGTAGTTTGTCCGTGTCTTGGACTCTTGTCTGTACATATTTACATTTTGCGTGAGGCGGTTTGTATATATGTGTTTTTGGATTGTGGTTCATTTTGTGATTTTTGGCTTTTTTGTGTTATGTTTCGGAGGAGCGATGTCGGCTTTCGATTCTCCTTTTGTTTTGCATCAGTTCCTGCATCGTTAGTGTAGAAAACAGGCAACAGGTAGCACGTATGCATAAAAGTAAACACGTAAAAGCATTTGATTGAAAAAAAAATTAACCAAGATGACTTGAAGTTAAAATTGATATTTGAAAATTCCGCGACAAGTTGTCACGTTTGGATTCCCAAAAGGAATTAATTTGAAAATCGAGCAATTAACTCGTGTCTTAAATTAAATTGCATCGAAATTTATCGAAATTGATTTGTGACTCGAAAAATTCAAACTCAAACCGTCAGGGATGAATTTTTTAGAAAAGGATTTTTGCGAGTATATTTTATTTTTGAGAGATCAAGGCTCGGATTTGTGAGTGTTTGAATTTTTGAGGAAAACTGATGTCGTTCTATCAATTTTTGATTTTATTACGAAAAAGCGAAAAAATTTCGGAATTTCGACCGACATGGAAACGATCCGTCGCGGATCGGGGCGACTATCCCTTCCCCCCTTAAAAAAGAAAGAAAAATCCGTATGTTTAAAGCTGCGTCATGGAAACCGTGTCGGATTTCGTAAAACGCGAAAACAAGGAAATGTGAGTGTGAGGAAACACAAAAATGTCCTGGGTCATCCTGAAGAGGCGCGAGCTTCCTGGCGGGAGGTTTGAGGTGTCAGGAGAAAACACAAGTTGAAAGAGACAAGTCAACAGCGAGAATCCTGGGGAAGCCTCAAAGAGGCGCGAGCAGCCTGGCGATAGAAGCCGGCTCTCCCCTTTTTCTGAAAAACGCGCTGATTAGTTTGTATAAATAGTGATGTTTGTGCTTCATTGTTTCATCATCCGAAACACAAAAAAACATCTCGACAAAACTTCTTCTTCTTCTTCCACAAAAATATTTCATGGATGCTTTTGAGAACGCATTGCGACAATGGTGCCGGGATTTGTCGCCTCCCGAAAAGTATCAACTCATTTGCATGGGAGTTGGTCAATTGTTGGTGCTCCGTCAAGTCAAGGTGCAACCTTCATTTCTTGAAGCATGTTCTCTGTTTTGGGATTCGAAACACCATGTTTTCGTTTTCCCGAAAGGTGAGATTTGTCCTCTTGCCGAAGAAGTTGGAGCCATTGGTGGGTGGCCGGGTTGTGTTCCGGTGCTTCCTCCGACTCGGTTGTGCTACAAGGAGAAATTCCGTTCCATGTTGGGCTTGTCAACAAGTCAAGTCAACTTTCTTCTTGCTCCACATGGTGTGGATATGTTGGCTCTTATCAACATCTTTTCAAACCGATTAGATGCTAATGTCTCGGAGGTGGCTAGGAGAAGGGCTCTTGCCTTTTGTCTTGTCCACGTGTACCTCTTTATTGATGTTTTGAAGAAGGAGGGGCCAAAATGCTATGGTAGCATGACCCTTATCCATGTGGTTGAGCAAATGGAACATGGTAGAGATCCATCATGGTTGGTGCTTGGAGAGATCATCCAAGCTTTGGATAAGGAAGGCTCTTGTGGAGAAGCTCCCTCCTTCGGGTCTCCAAGGATCCTTCAAGTGTGGCTATTGGAGAGGCTAAGGTATGTAGAGCCTCCGGTTGATTCGTCTTCTTACTCCTTCCGTCATCTTACCATGAGGAAGAAATTGTACCCGGATAGCTTCGCTTCCACCGAGGCTTATTGGGCCGCGAGATTGGCAGAGGAGGGTGGTCCTCACATCCGTTGGGTTGTGCCATGGTGGCACTTGAGGTCCTTCACGGGGTTTCCCGCTTCGGGTGCTAGTCCTTGTTCTTTGATGGTGGTGGGTTTGAAGGTTGTTTCCTTCATTTATCCAGAAAGGCTCGTGAGGCAAATGGGGCGTCAACAAAAGGTGTCCGCTCAAGATACTCTTGTCCAAGAGAATGTTTTCCGGAACTCCGAGCTTGTGGAGATCTTTGAAAGATGGCGGGCCACTCGACCACTTTGGGAGGTACCAAACCCCGTTGCCACGACATGGGTGACTCCCGCTTATGTCAAGTGGTCACGAGCTCCGTCCTTGGAAGAGAGGTCCAAATTTCGTAAGGACGAGGTTGTTGACTTGAAGTATCGAGAGGTTGGGAATGCCAACCGTGCCTTCTTTGAAGAGTATGTTGATGGAGTTAGTCCGGATGTGATAAGACCACCGAAGAGGAGGAGTTTGAGTCCCAAGAGTATGGTGAGCCGTGCATTGGCTCGTTTTGGGTCGAACATGGGGTCTTGTGCTAGACCGGAGGCCGTCGCCGTCTTAGATCCGTTGAGGATCCGTTCCGAGGAGGAAATCCATGCTAGGCGGGCCAACAAGAAGAACAAGGGGAAGGTGTACCCTGAGGGAAAAGGCAAGGGTAGAATGGAAGAGTAAAGACCTCCATTACCCACTTTATTATTATGTTGTATTATTGTTGTGAGTTTTTATTATGTTGTACTAGCTAGTTATTGTGTGTTTTGTGCTAGTTTTATTACGTGAGGTGTTTTAGTCGACACCTTAGCTTTGACAAGTTGTAGACTCGTCGAGCTCTATTTATTGTTGAAAATGTAATCCCTCCCATTATTAATTAAATAAGAGGATTGCTCGTGTCGGAAATTGTGAACGCTCGTTTCTTCCATCCATTTTGTAAAGGCAATTCAATTTGAATCGTCCTAAACATTTGCACTTGGGAAAGTGGTATTTTGTGGAAAGGGAGAAAGGCTTATTTTTGTATTTTGTGGGAAAGGGGAGTAGTTTCCCTTTCTTTTTTGATGGGGATGTTGTTATGTATGTGGGTGATGTGTTTTTTTTTTATTATGGGGATGGTTGTTTTTTTGATTGTGGGAATGGTTGTATCCTTCTTGTGTAAGAAAGGACTGCCTACGTATTCACCTGAAGAGGTGAAATCAAACCATGGTCGTAGTTCAAAATGTTTTGTAGATTTGATCGGGTTTTTTGGTTGTATCCCTCATGCATAAGAGGGACTGCCTACGTATCCACCTGAAGAGGTGAAATCAAACCATGCTCGTAGTTCAAGGGGTTTTTTTGTTTTAGTGCAAATGGATGTTGCCTTTGACAGATCAAAGGACCTTTGAAACGGTCAAGGTGCCGCAGCTTAAACTCGATAAAACATGCAATTTCAAATCAGAACACGTTGAGGAACTTGACTTGAAAAGGGTCGAAGGTGGTTGCTAGTTGTAAAACTAGGCTTAGTCGTTGGTTGCTACGGTCCAAGGGTAGTATTTCTTGAGTTGGTCTAGGTTGGTCGGCTTTGTAAAATTCTCCCTATCTAGGTCACTCAGTCTCACTGCGCCCCCCGAAAGTATTTTCGTGACCAGGTATGGCCCGGCCCAGTTGGGTTTGAATTTCTTCCTCGGATCGACGGGTAGCGGTGCTCGAACTGATTTGAGGACCAAGTCGCCCTCCTGGATATTCCTGGGTTTAACCTTCTTGTTGAATGCCCGTTGTATACGTCGTTGGTATAGCTGGACGTTGTGCAAGGCGTTGAGTCGCCGTTCGTCTAGAAGAGTGAGTTGCTCGTACCTTTGACGGGTTCATTCCGCCTCAGGGACTTGACTCTCCAGTAGGATGCGTAGAGAAGGGACCTCTAACTCTACCGGTTGAACCGCCTCTATACCATATGCTAGGTAGAAGGGTGTGGCGCATGTCGGTGTTGGAATGGAGGTTCGGTATCCCGAGAGTGCGAATGGGAGTTTGCTCGGCCAATCGCGGTAGTTGTCTTGCATCTTCTTGATAATGGTGATAAGAGTCTTGTTAGCTGCCTCCACCGCTCCGTTAGTTTGGGAACGGTAGGGGGATGATCGATGTCGCTTGATCTTGTATTTGTCTAGCAAAGCTTGAGTTTTCGCCCGGAAATGAGAGCCTTGATTGCTGATAATTTCATGGGGTACTCCATATCTGCAGATGATGTTGTTCTGGATGAACTTGGCCACTTGTTTGGCAGTCAAGACTGCATATGACTGTGCTTCCACCCACTTGGTGAAGTAGTCGATGGCGACGAGGACGAAGCAATGCCCCCTGGTGCCTACCGGGTTGACTTTCCCGATGATGTCGATGCCCCAGGTTGAGAAAGGCCAGGGTGAGGTCATTGTGTATAAAAGGGATGGTGGTATGTGTTGTATGTTGGCGAAGATTTGGCAATTATGGCAACGTTTGACGTAGTTACGGTAGTCGGCTTCCATGGTGGTCCAGTAGTAGCCTAGCCATGTGATTTTCCGGGTAAGCATCATTGCGCTCATGTGAGGGCCACATTCTCCATCGTGAACCTCTCCCATGACTTTTTTGGCTTTGTGATGATCAATGCAAAGGAGGAGAATTCCTTGGGGTGTTCTTTTGTATAGTTGGTCTTGGTTCATCACGAATTGTGTTGCAAGCAAACGGATGGCTCTTTGTCCTCTTTGATCAGAGTTGGGAGGGAATTCGTTTTTGGTCTTGTAGTTAAGGATGGCTTGGTACCAAGGTTCATCATGGCTTTCCTCGTCGTCGTTGATGGCACAAATGTGAGCTGGCCCGCTCCTTCTCTCGACACATAGGGGCAATGATGTCATGTCGTCAGGTATGTTGACGAGCGCGGCAAGTTTTGCCAGGGCATCAGCAAATTGATTTTCCTCTCGCGGCAAGTGGAAGTAGTCAATTTGGTCGAAGAACTCGGCCTCTTGATTGATCTTTGCTCGGTAGGGAGCTAAGCTGTCAGATCGGATTTTCCATGATCCGAACACCTGATTGATGATGAGCGAGGAATCGTCGTGGACCCTCAGTCTCTTGAAGCCAAGTGTGATGGCTGCTTGTAACCCGATGAGGCATGCTTCACATTCAGCGGCATTGTTGGTGACGACAAAGTCTAGCTTGACCGAGATCGAAACATGTTCTCCCTCTAGTGATATTAGAAGGATTCCTACCCCGAAGCCTCTCAGATTAGATGCACCATCGAAGTATAGGTCCCATGCGTCAGAATCGGCACAAAGGATGTCTTCGTCAGGAAGTGACCATGTGTCGGTCATTGGATCCTCGTTGACGGGATTCTCTGCTAGGAAATCGGTAACTGCTCTTCCCTTGATAACCTTAAGGGGTACAAACTTGAGATCAAATTCGGACAGCATGAGTGTCCACCTAGACAGCCTTCCGTTTAGTACGGGTTTTTCAAAGATGTATTTGACCGGGTCCATCTTGGAGTAGATGTGGACCGTGTAGCTGAGCATGTAATGCTGCAGCTTCTTTGTTGACCATACTAGGGCAAGGCATGTCTTCTCCAGTTGGGTATACCTCGCCTCGTACTCAATGAACTTTTTGCTGATGTAGTAGATGGCTCGTTCTTCGTTGCCAACTGTTTGTGCCAGCAGAGCTCCCATGGCTGTGTTTGTGACAGTCAGGTATAGGGATAGAGGAATCCCTGGTTGAGGTGGCATGAGGACAGGAGGTTTGGATAGGATTTCCTTTATCCTGTCGAAGGCCTTTTGACAGTCGTCGTCCCAATCGGTGTGATCGGAGGCGCGCAGTTTCTTGAATACTGGTTCACAAATCATAGTGAGGTTGGCAATGAAGCGGCTGATCTATTGAACCTGACCGAGAAATCCCCGAATCTCCTTCTCGTTCTTAGGCCGGGGCATTTGTTGAACGGCTTTGATTTTGGTTGGATCAATCTCAATGCCTCTTTTGATGACGACATGTCCCAGGAGTTTTCCGGATGTTACCCCGAATGCACAATTTTGAGGATTTAGCCTCATGTTATATTTCCGCAGACGAGCGAAGAATTTCCGGAGGGCGTTGATGTGGCCGTCCCGTTCTCTGGATTTGACAATCATGTCGTCAACATACACCTCTACCTCCTTGTGCATCATATCATGTAGGAGAGTAGTAGCGGTTCTTTGATAAGTAGCCCCGGCGTTGATTAGACCGAAAGGCATGACCGTGTAGCAATATGTACCCCACTGTGTAGTGAACACAGTCTTGTGCATGTCTTCCTCAGCCATTTTAATCTGGTTGTACCCAGCATACCTATCCATGAATGATAGGAGAGCATGTTCGGCAGTATTGTCCACCAGAATGTCAACATGTGGCAAAGGAAAGTCGTCCTTTGGACTCGCCTTGTTCAGATCCCTGAAGTCGACGCAAACCCGAATTCTCCCGTCCTTCTTTGGTACGGGCACAATGTTGGCCACCCAATCAGAGTATTCAAACACTTTGATGAAACCAGCCTTGAACTGTTTGTCCTCTTCTTCCTTGATTTTCAGGGCCCATTCAGGACGCATCCGGTGTAGCTTTTGTTTCACAGGTTTAGCTCTGGGTTTAATGGGTATCCGGTGTTCTGCGATTTCCCTGTCAATCCCAGGCATATCTTTGTAGGACCAGGCGAACACGTCCTTGTATTCGTGTAGGAGGTCAATGAACTGTTGTCTTTCCGAGGGGTCCAGGGTTGTCCCTATCCTAAGTTCTTGAGGTATGTTGTCGATTCCTACGTTAATAGGTCCGGTCTCCTCAATGATGGGGGTTATGGTTTCCTGTTTATCAAGTTCTTTGGCTAGGTGAGGTGGGTAGTCACTCAAGTCAAATTCCTCATAGTCATTCAGAATTGCATTGCAGTTAAATTGAGACGAGTCATAAGCAAACTTAGCGTTCATTAAGTTGACACGAGCGAAAAGCTCGGAGAGGACAGACATCTCGTGGTCGAGTCGGGCGACACAACAGAGGAGATGGCCCCGGAATGTGCTCCGGTTGTCACCTTTCATGGGAGTGGGGGTGACCCTAGTGGACTCAGCCTCTGAATCAGCCACGACTTTGTGATAAAACAGTAGGAAGGGGACCTTGACTGGGACATTAGAAGTGTTAGGAGCTATGACAGACTCTGACTCCGACTCAGAATCAGATTCAGATCCTTCTTCACTTCCCTCCTTGAACATAGGGCCTTCTCCCGTTGTGATCTTGAGAATACGACCTTGGCGATCGGTCCACTTGACGGTCTTCCTCCAGCCTTGCGTAGCTTTCTCCGGGTCAGTGTCGTAGATCAAGGCGGTTGGGTCAAACTGATTGTCATTCAGGGGGATGTTGATGATGTCCTCATAGTCGAAGTGCTTAATGTTATCTTCCCCAAAGAGGAGTGTGACAGCTTGTCCATCGAGGCATGACGACGGCTTAGACTCAGTTGATGCAGCTTCGATGTTGTCGGGGATGAAGTAGCAGTCCTGGAAGACTTCCACTCCCGGGTACCTAGTCTTGGCTACAGAGTCATATATTGGCTCCGGAAAGCCATGGTAGAGCTCAGACTCTCCCTCGGGACAAAGTATCCATTGAGGGTCAGATGATAGGGACGGAGGATAACTCCGTGCTTCTTGCATTTTCGAACTAGGAGGTTCATCTCCTGGATATCTTCATCGGTAGGCTCATATCCCAATCCAAAGGGAATGTTGGGGACCTTAGCCTGTTTCAATGGAGGCAATGGGTCCTTCAGTGGATTGAGGGGTAAGCCCGGGAAGTAACCCTGGCGCATCATGATGCGGTTGACTGTGAGGTTAGCAAACGGGTCACAATCGAAGGGTGTTGATTCATCAGTTATGGCATTCATAGCTTGGAATCCCCACATTTCGTTATCATCCTCCTCAATGGTTTGGGAGGCTATTCCCTTTCTCATGACAGCTTTGATCGGGGAAGCAGGAATTGTGATTGTTTTCCCGTTGAAGGGGACCCTGATTTTCTGGTGGAGAGTCGAGGTAACTGCCTTGACGGCGTGAATCCATGGACGTCCCAAGAGCATATTGAAAGAAACGTCGATGTCGACCACCTGAAAACTGTTTTGCCTTTCTAGTGGTCCGATTGCGACAGTCAAAGTGATAAGTCATGCGACCTTGCGACGAGTGCCGTCATAGGCGTGTACTCCTTGGTTTGTCGGGACCAAATCATCTTCCTTAATACCCAGCTTGTGAGCAGTCTTGAGAGGGATGACATTCACTGCGGATCCGTCATCTAAGAGGACCATGGGTACATTTTTCTTGAGGCATTGTACGATGATATACAGGGCCAGGTTATGATTGGCTTTGAATGGAGGGATATCCTCATCAGATAAGACGACTGGGTTGTTCAGATTAGGGGCGTCCCTCGTCATATGTGCCACTATTTCTTCTGGGGAAGAGGTGGAGGGCACGGTTAACTTTCCCAAGGCCTGTAGCAAAGCCTGGCGATGCTCAAAGGATGTTGCGATTAGTTGCCAGATTGAGATTTCGGCTTTTGCTTTCTGAAGCTGTTTGAGGATCAAATTTTCAGGAGCCTTTGGTTGAGTGTCTACTTCCGGGATGACTTGGTCATTCGTTGTTGGAACGACCATTGAATTGTTCGGGTTATGATTGGGGCGTCCGGACCGGGTGAGATGTCCTATCTCTTTCGCCCGTTTCTCTTTCCCTGGGATGATATAGACATCCTCAACATCATCTCTCTAGATGCCATTAATTTCAGAGTCTCGAGGGTACCTTGGAGGGGTATTCCTCGGTGGGCAGTTCTTGTGAAGGATATTTTTGTGGAGGTGATTTTTATGAGGGTGATTTTCGTGAGGTGCATGCCAGAATGGTCGCGGGAGCAATCCATCCTGGTGTGGGTAGTTTTGGGCGCTCGGGAGACTCTCCCTTGGGCGCGGTGGTGGAGGATTGAAGATAAGTCGACGATAGGCATCGTCAAGTCGGGTGATCCTTTCGAAAAGACTGGCTATGGCTTCCTCGACCTGCTGGAACATGGTGAGCATAGTGGCGGCACTGAACACAAATACCCCGTCTGAGGGATCTTTTTCCAAGGCATTCAACTCATCATCGACTGGCAGGATGAGGTGAGAGCAGTCCAGGGTCGGTTCATCGTCAGAGATGGCGTGGATTCCCAGAGGGTTCGTTTTGTTGTTTGGCTTAGTTGGCGGGGGTAGAGGCAAATCTCCTTTTTTAATCATGTCTTGGATGATGTGTTTGAGTTTGAAGCAAGTTTCGGTATCATGCCCTTTATCTTGATGGTACTGACAGTAGGCCTTGGGGTTCCAGAAGCGGGATTTCTTAGCATGGGTCGGATCCGGGGTGGGTCCGATCGGTTGTAGTTTCCCCTGGTCCATGAGCCTCTTCAGAGCACTTGCGTAAGTTGACCCTATATTAGTGAACATTCTCTGGGGCGCTCAACTCTCTTAGTGGATGGTTCGACGAGGTTGACCTCATCGATCTTGTTCGTTTGGCCGTAAGGGCGAGACCCGGTTGAGGTGGATCCCTGGTAGCCTCTGCTAGTGGTCTTGGCCAAGACACCCTTCTGGGGATCATCTTCAATATGTGTCCCCAGAATTTGCAGATCCTGGAAGGTCTTGTTATTTTGATACCTTAGCAAGTTGGCATAAACTGGGCGGAGATTGTTGACGAAATTTTCCACCAAAGTTGATTCACTCTGCTTACTGACCAATTGAGTACTCACCCTCCTCCAACGGGTTAAGAACTCAGTGAACCCTTCATTATCGTTCTGGGTTAGCACCTCGAGAGTACGGGTATTGGCCTGGATTTCGACATTGTCGGCATATTGTTTGGCAAACTCAACTGCGACCTCATCCCAAGTAGTAAGGCTTTTCGGATCAAGGGAGTAGTACCATTGTCGAGGGATCGGTTCCAAGGAGGATAGGAAGATCCAGGTAAAAAGCTCTTGTTTGACCCCTTTAATGGCCATGTAGTCTTTGAAAGCACGGATATGATTGAGCGGGTCCTCCACTTCTTTGAACTTAGGTACATCAGTTAGGGTAAAGTTGTCAGGTAATTGATCCCCAACAGGTTCGAACCTTCGGTCGTTCTCAAGATGGATATTGTTGCCCCAGGCTAGGAGTTGTTATTCCAAGAGCTTTAGCCTCTTCTCAGTTTCAGTCAGAGGTGGAGTATTATGTTCTCCAGTTTCCTTGTTCTCCAGGGCATCGATACGGGTCTCGAAGCGATCCAGGGTGACCTTAAGACCGGTGAGCAGGCTGGCTAGCTGATCAGTCGTAACATCTCTGTCGTTATAATTGTTGTTGGATGAAACTGAAGACAGGGCCATGGCTCTGAGGCAGAAAAACGGCTCACATTACAACTCAATCCGACACGGTTCAAAGACTGAACGCAAACAACACAAAGGATGAGACAGAGATCAGACTCGACAAGACGAGGGTGACCGTGTGTGGTTCCTTGGTGCTGACTCGATTTATGACGTGACGGTGTTGACCGAACCTTTGACATGTGTCCAATGTAACGGCGTGATGCCATTAGACGGGTCTCGTGGTGAGACGACTCATAAGTAAAGACCCATAAGTACATTTGCTTCGACTCGATAGACACAAGGCGGAATTGGAATGATTGACTGAAGTTTTCGAAAATAGAAATTTTCAAAAAGATTCATTTGTCGCTTTAATGGACGACTTCCGAAGATAGAGATCTCCGCAAGTCGATTAATTGAAAGAGTTGTCTTAAGTTTATTTGCAAAAGACGGTTTGAGTTTGAATTGGCTCGGAAAATAGTGTATTGTCTCCCAAGACGGTTTTTGAAATTCAAAATTGTATGTTTTGAAAATCGGGTTTGAAATGTTTGAAGAGGTCTCGGGGACGGTGCATGGTCCTCGGGATTTCGAAAGTGTCTCGAGAAAAGAGTGTGTGCTTTTCTCGGGTTTTGAAAGAGCCAGTCGGCGCGAAACGGGTTAAAATCCGTGTCTAGACGCGGCGATTATAACGGCGTAAAAAGGTGATTTGAAATGGTTGTAGAAACCCGAGTTTGAAAATCGTCATTACGACGGCCTAGAAAGGTGTGTTGAAATGGTTATAAAAACCGAGTTTGAAAATTGTCATTACGACGGCCTAGAAAGGCATGTTTGAAATGGTTATAAAAATCGGGTTTGAAAATCGTCATTACGACGGCCTAGAAAGGCGTGTTGAAATGGTTATAAAAACCGAGTTTGAAAATCGTCATTACGACGGCCTAGAACGGCGTGTTGAAATGGTTATAAAAACCGAGTTTGAAAATCGTCATTACGACGGCCTAGAAAGGCCTGTAACGGTCGGCGAAAGACCGAGGTTTGAAACGGCCATTATAACGGCGCGGGTGATTTTGAAAGTTTGAAAATGACACGGAAGGACTTATGATCAAGTAGCACATAAGCACTCACAGTTCATTATATTATGCATCATGCTGACACGGGTTTTGGCTTAGAAGGGTGGGTTACACACCAAGCAATCAAATCCCGATTTGCGAGAGGGATACCAATCCAAAAAAAATGTGTAAAGAGGGTGCCCTAGCCTCGTGCTCGAAAGTAATGAAAGTTCTTTGACGAAACAGAAATGTGTAACGTCAACGGTATGCTTGACTCAATCGGGATTCGAAACGCGGGGATGAGAAAACTCACGCCTACGAGACGAGCCAATTGGTCGAAAAGGGTTAGGTTGTGGGCCCGGACAAGGAACCCGACCGTGACCGTAATATCAATTAATGCATTCCAACCAAGACCTCGTTCGAGTCTCACCATCTAGGGATCACAAAGAAGTAAGTGTCCTAGTTTTCCCCAACGGAGTCGCCAATATGTGGACGTGGGCCCACCTGCGTATGCCCAGCTCGATCTGTGGACAATGGCAGCGGTCTTTTGAAAGCCACGCTCGGCGGCGTAAAAATTCTTTCGACCGGATCGTTTTAGATCGGTCGGTTTCGTCTCGGTAAGGGTCTCGAAACGATTAGAGATGTTCGGAGTCGCCACCAAGCATTTGTGGGATGCTTGGAATCCACTTTATACCTCCGTCAAATCGAAGCACAAAGCAGCGTTTGACATAGGTACTAAAGATAAGGAAATCGTCCCTCTTTAGCATCCTATCTCTAGAATGACTCTCGTACGCCCTGGATAAGGTCGTCCACTATCCAAAGTTTCTGAGTAAGAGGTGAAGATACGTATTAGGAAGCCCTTTAATCAGACACCCAATCCCGCCCGCGGTAGCGGCCTCTACTGATCGATCTTGGTTGGTTGAATGCAAAAGTTGATAAAACGGCTTAAATGCATGAATGCACATCCAATAATTTAAACCTAACATGTGAGAGCTTTCTAAGTCGGTTGATTTAATCCAAGTATCAAGTATAAGATGTCGAGTTGGATTAATGGTTGATTTGCATGCAAGACGGAAATTAAACATCCATTTACCGTATTAGGTTGATGGTGCATAACGTGATCCATTTAATAAGGCATTTTGCAAATATGATTTTGAACGAATAAATAGTTATCTAATCCGTCCTATATCCGGGCTAACCGGAGTCGGGATCGTCCTAGACTAATGCTGGAAGGGAACAGGCCCTGCACCAGACGGCTACATGAGGCGCGAGCCAACCGGCGGTATAAGGGGCCTCTCCCTGGTTTTAAAAATGAGGAATGAAGGGCCTGTTTAGGCGCGAGTCAACCAACGGTTGTGTGCCGTGTTCTGACTATTCGAAAAAACGTTATAAAACGTGTAAAAAAATGGGTATTTGAACCCAGTTTGATTTGAAAGGGTCGTTTAGACCGCATTTGTTGATTTAAAGAACTAGACTCGAATAATCATCATGATTTTGATAATATTCGGTGTCGGGTTCGATTTGACAAACTTGACATGAATAGTTTTGAAAATAATTATGAACTAATTGTTTTAAGTTTATTTGGATATAATTAGTCGATACTCATCATCGTACCCGGGTTAAAATCCGGCATGGTATGTAGAACCAAGGATGACTTTGTGTTGGTGACTAATATATTTATTTTGGAAATGTAAAGAAATGAAATAAAAGGTTTTAAAATACCTTTTAAATGTCATTAACCAAATATTATCACCGAAACACGGATTTAACCGTCATGGTATGAGGAACCAAGGGTGAAAAATGTTTTATTTTTAAAACAAATAAAATGAAATAAAAAGGGGTTTGAAAATATTTGAAATGGTAAAAACCGATTACAAATATGAAAATGAATTAAAGGGAAATGACGAGAATAAACACGGTTGATCTCCGACCTGGACACCCCATTTAGACGCGGGCAAGCCGGCGAACCAAGGGGCTTCTGTCTCAGGCCAAAAATCAGTTTTGGCTCGTTTATCCCATGTTTTGGTTCATGTTATGCGCGTTTTAGCATGTTATAGTCATGAAACAAATGAAAACATAATAAAAAGAGGATTTTTACACCCTCATACTTACATGTTTGGTTATGGCGAGTGACCGACGTAAGTGAAACATCTCGTTTGGTCGGAAAAAACTCGGTTTAAAACCGTTTTGGTAAGTAAAAAAGTGTTTTAAGATTAGTGACGATGTAGTGGTCGAAGTGGTCGGTGAAGTGATTTAATGCACGATGATGGTACCAAACAATGTGTAAGGCTTGTATTTACGATCGGTAGGTCGTAAACACGCGTCGGATTGTGACTTAAGAAGTCGAGTCGAGAATTTTAAGGGAGAAAAGAGGGGGCGGACACTCGCGTAAGTCTCAAATGGGGGGCATTTGAGGGGTATTTATAGGGAAATGAGTGGTTGTGTGAGTTTTGAGCGACGTGGCCACTTGGGCTGCTCAAAGAGGCGCGAGCAACGTCGCTGTTCTTCGAAGTGTCTTGTCACTTTCACAACAAACGCAATCATGATTTGTTCTATCCTAGGTTTTGTAGTCACATGTTTGGTACTTGACCATTCATGAATCCGGGAAAACTTAAGGTAGAAGGTTTGAAATGTTTTGTTTTTGGTGGTTGACTCGGTTTGACTCGTTGTTGGAGTCGGGATTTGAATTTTTGAGTCGGTTTTTGGTCCGGTGTCGGTTTTGACTCTAGTTAGTGTCATTGCGACCCCTTCGTCGTGCATTAAACACTCCAGGTATTTTTGAAATGTTTTGAGATGTTATATTTTCGAAATCGTTTTAAGTTTTCCGACGTAAAGTTGTACACAAACTGTCGATCAAACGCCGCGATTCCAAAACATGTTGTAGTCCGATAATCATCGGGTGTTTGTTGGAGTCTCAGCAGATACTGGGTATCTACATTATGATATGGCTTTTGATTACTCATATCTTCCTCCAAAATCAAACAAAATGAATGAGAATTAAAAACATACATTTAAGTCTAAAGTTCATAACACTAGGACAAAGCCTAGAGTATCTCATGTTCCATTTCCTAGACAAAGACCAAGACAACCCTATGTTAAAGCCAAAAGAATAATAAGACAAGTATGGGTTAGAAAGGATCAAATTCACAGAGTCACTAACCATAAAGGACCCAACTTAGCTTGGGTACCTAAAAGCCTTATTTGATTCATATGCATGTAGTGGTGAAAGAAAATAATTTATGGTATCTCGACAGTGAATGTTCGAGACACATGACAGGAGACAGAAATCTTTTTCTTTCACTAGAGCCCTTTTTTGGTGGCAAGGTCACCTTTGGAGATAACAAGAAGGGCAGGATTATTGGAGTAGGAAAAATTGGAATTTCAACCTCTCATTCAATCAAGAATGTATATCTGGTAAGTGGTCTTAAACATAACTTACTTAGTATTTCTAAATTATGTGCCAAAGGTAACAAAGTTCTTTTTCATGCCAATGGTTGTCGTATCATAATTGAAGGTACTAGTAATATTCTGCTTGAGGGTCACCGTAGGAGGAATGTGTATATGATTAACTTAAATGATGTCAATACAAATTCCTTCTCGTGTATGAAAGTAACCCTAGATGAGTCTTGCTTGTGGCACAAGAGGTTTGCACACATTAGTCCAATTATTTTAAAGAAACTTAAGTCTATGGATTTAGTTGAAGGCTTGCCCTCAATTAAATTCGAGCAAGAGAAAATGTGTGACTCATGTGCCCGTTGCAAAGATGTTAGATTCTCATTCAAACCTAAGAGAGTAGTTAGTACTAAATGACCACTTGAGTTAGTACACATGGATTTATGTGGACCTATGAAAGTCAGAAGCCGTGGTGGATCAAAGTACGTATTTGTTCTAGTTGATGATTACTCAAGGTATGTCTGGCCAATCTTTCTTTCCTCTTAAGATGAAACTTTCAATGAATTTGTGGTATTAATGAAGCTTGTCCAAAATAAATATGATAAAAAGCTTATTTCGATTCGGACGGATCACGGCACGGAATTTGATAATCAATTGTTTATAGAATTTTGTAGGGAAAATGGTGTGGGGCATAACTTCTCCGCACCACGTACCCTACAACAAAATGGTGTCGTGGAACGTATGAATCGAACCTTAGAGGATATGGCTCGTACTATGTTTTTGTATAGTGATCTTCCTAGAAGTTTTTGGGCAGAAGCTGTTAGTACCGCGTGCTATGTGCACAATAGAGCTATGATCCGTCCAATTTTGAAAAAGACTCCCTATGAACTTTTAAGAGGGAGAAAACCCAATATGTCACATCTCCATTGTTTCGGGAGCAAATGCTTTGTTCACAATAATGGAAAAGACAATTTAGGAAAATTTGACCCCCGAAGTGACGAAGCTGTTTTTCTGGGATATTCGGATCATAGTAAAGCTTACAAAGTATTCAATAAGAGAACCTTGCGCATAGAAGAAAGTGTTCATGTTCATTTTGATAAAGATAATGTGTTTGATAAAGTTGAACAGGAAGAAGATGAGCCCGATTTCTTTTTAGCCAGAGTTGAACCATTAAATGATGATGAGAATATAGAAGGCATTAATGATGAACTAGATAACTCTTCAAATGATCCTAAGAGAAGTGATAAGTCCGTAGTTAATGATACTATCCACCCTTCTCCAAATAAGGAAAAATATTTTGAAGTTATACCTAATGATGTTATAACTTCCGATCCAAATAATGATAATTCTGATGAATTTAATAATACTTTTGAAGAAAACTCCGAGTCCAAATCAGGGAGAACAAATCATGACTCTTCGTCTGTAGAAGGTGCGAGTTCATCAAATAATAATGAACCTTGAGTTCTCAAGAAGTGGAAACATCAAAGTTCCCATCCTTTGGACAAAATCCTAGGAAATCTAGAACAAGGTGTTAAAACTAGAAGGTCCTTGAATAACTTCTGCTCGTTCTTTTCTTTTTTGTCAACCATTGAACCTACCAATATCAAAGAAGCTCTTGCTGAAACCGATTGGATATTAGCTATGCAAGATGAGCTTCAACAATTCGAACGCAATAAGGTATGGCATTTAGTGCCACGACCTAATGATCGAACCGTCATTGGTACGAGATGGGTGTTCAGAAATAAACTGGACGACGAAGGTGTTCCGGGCGTAATTCCAGAGCAGATTTGTTTACCACGTAAGCTTGGTGAATGGATGTCCTTCCTTGCTTTGGCTCTTCCTCTCGGTCTCTCCTGAAACGATGAATAAACTGAGGGCTCGGCTTTGCACCGAGCGTACTCACTCCGACGCTCAAGTCAGTGAACTTAAAGGGATTAAGTTGTGTGTTACTTGACAAAGTATATTGTAGAGAGATAAGGGAGTTTATACCAGATGAATAGTGAGTTTTAGGTTAGATTGTGGATCCCCTTCTCAATGAGAGAAGTGGAGTATTTATAGACTTTCACCTTTTGTCACGTAGTGGCCAAGTGGCCAAGTGGCTAGCAGGTGGAAAGACTGTTCTACCCTTGGCTGAGGGACCCATGGCAGGGGCGACTCCATGCCGAGGGGTCTTGGATATGAGTACGCGGATATGTCTCCCTATTTGGTGATTGCCCCCGAGACCCAAGTGACCGGCCGACAGGCTGCGTCGGTTAGGCGGTCTAACATGTTGACTTGCTGTCTCTTGATCCTTGACCTTGCTCAATATGTTGACTCGGTCAGGGGGTGCAGAATATGCCCCATCAATTTGCCCCCAGCGTAGTCTATGCCGTGGTATGGACCTTCGATGAGTGTTGAGCGTATTCTGCGCAAGTTGAATTTTCTCCCCCGGCTTCCTCTTCCTCGGCTTGCTTCTTTTCAGGCCGTACCATATCCCCCCTCCACATGGATGTGTAATGGACATCAAATGTGGAAAAGAAGATGTCGCTGGCCGGCGGGTCCAAGGTTGAGAGTGCCGGATGCTTTGATTGCCCCGGCCGTCTTTGCCAAGCTTGGTTGATCACCGGCCGTTTGGCAAGTAGATAACAAGGAGCGCGTTGAAGAAGATACGTCGATTGGCATTCCGCCAAGTAGCGTGTCAAAGAAGATTGGTAACTGTTGTGACGATTGACATTCCGTGGCTGCATGCTTGACACGTGTCTCGGTGTTGATTGGTTGACGCTTCATGGGCTTTGCCCTGATTGGTCGGATTGAGTGGGCTTTGCCCTATAAATAGGAGAGTTAGCCCCTGAATTTGGCCTTCCAAATTCATTCTCTCAAAAAAAAAATTTCTTTTCGCTTAGTTTTCTTTGTCGAAACTTCTCTCTAGTCTTTGAAGCGTTACTCGGCGTAACACTCTTCCCAAGGTAAACAAACAAATTTTCCAACTTTTAATTGTTAAGTTTTTTTGTTGTGAACATGTCTTCTGCTGATGCCGGACCTAGTAATCCTGCGCCGGGGGGTTCCCCGTCGCGCCTTGATTTAGAGGAGGCTCTGGCCGCCGTCCCGATAAGGTCTGGGGGCCCTAGGTCTCCTTCTCCTGAGGTTGACGATCAGTATTTGAAGGATTTCTCGGATGATGGTGATGGTGATGATGACGGTGATGATGAGGAAAAGACTCATTCCGACGAGGAGAGGCCGCAACTCCTGGACCACGGCGACGCTTGTAAGACCGGCCCTGATCGTGCTTGGACCAATAAGTTCGCCAGTTGTTCTGGTCCTGATTTTTTTGAACATCACTTCTCCTTCGGCAGGGAGTATAGGATTGTTATTCCTAAAGAGGGTCAGGTCGTCTGTTGCCCTCCCCCGGGTTGTATCGGCGTATACATGAGACACCTGCAGTATGGGCTCCGGTTTCCTCTCAATGCATACCTTGCTGCTATAATTAAGGCAATGAACGTCGTTGTGGCACAGTTGCATCCGTTGGCCATTCGGACGATTGTTGGCTTTGTGTGGCTATGCCAGTTTAAGGGGGAGGCCCCAACGGTGAACCTATTCCGCCGACTTCATCACCTTCGACTGAATGTTCAAGTTGGCAGGGGGTGGTATAGCATACAGACCGAGCCAGGTTATATCACCGTCTCTAAGCTAACTTCCTGCAAGGACTGGCAGGCACGGTGGGTATATGTTGAGGTTCCAGGGGATTATCCACTGCCTCGGTCCTTCCAGCACCGCGTCAATTTGCAGTGCGAGAGCAAAGGGGAGCGTGAGAAATATGTCTCCCGGCATAAGCTTAATATGGACGCCTTCAAGGTCCCTCTTAATGCGGACGAACGGCGGGCAATGAAGCTGTTTGAGACTGAGAAGGATGGGTCGCCGAAGGGATGGATGCCCCCGACGCAGATCATTCTTCAAGATGAGCCGCTCTGCCACGTCGGCCTCATACCGGCCCTAGGACAGGGAGAGTGGGGTCGGTGTGAGGCCCATCTCTGCTTTTAATGTTTCTGTTTTTGAACCTTGATTTATTTCTTTTGTTTAACTCTTGCTTTGTTTCTTTTACAGACCGTTTTGGCCGGATGCATGCGAGGAAATCCTCAAGAAGATGGGACTTGACAAAGACAAGAACGTTGTTGAGATGCATCCGAAGGCCGATACACGTGATCGCAGACCGGCGCCAAACGACCTCATGGACCAGGCGATTGAAGGTCCTAGATGTGACGGCGGCCCAGCGAAGGTTGCGGTAACATACCGCGCCGAAAACGAAAAGCAATGTCTTCGGCGGCGACGGCGTCAACTCCAGTTCAACCTCCAATCCCTTCAGTCCAAAAGGAGATGGTGGTGATCGTCGATATTACCGATGAGGAGGTCACCTTGGCGGAGGAATCTCCTCTCTTACGTAAGAGAAAAGAGATTTCTTTGCCATTTGTTGCCGCTACTGGGCTCTTTGCTACTACCGCTGCTACTGCTACCGAGGCCGACAAAGAGATGGGTCCTCCGGCCAAGAAGGCCAAGCCTGGTACGAATCTAACTCAGCCAGGCTCGGACTTAGCCGGTTCATTAGGCGTTCCTAATGACAGGCTCTCTGGTATGTCCATGAATGTTAACATGGATGCTTTGATTGAATTTTTTGTAGATCAACCGCCGCCGTCTACCGGTCCTGCTGAACGGCGTATTGAGAAGCGACCTGCGCAGACGGGTGGTAAAGATGCCACCGTCGTCTCCTCCTTCCTGAAGCCTACCCCGCCCCGATTAGGTCGGAGGGCCTAAGTTTGTCCGGATCTTTGTGAAGTGGGCTGATGTGGCGGTGCTCATATTATGGAGCAAGAAAAGGTCATGGCTGAAGTTGCCCCACAGCTTGAGCGGCTCAGGCTTGAGCTCGCTGCTGCAAAGAAGGAAGCTGAGAGGGCCAAGGTCGAGGCTGAAAAGGCGGTCCTTGCTGAGCGAAAACTTAGGGAGGACGCTGAAAAGGCGGTCCTTGCTGAGAGAGCTAAGGTTATGGCTGCGGGGGCTGAAGCTGCTAAGCTGCTGGAGGAGCGTCACAAGCTTCAGGCTGTCGTCAACTTCACTGCTGAGAAAAGGGACGAATGGAAGTCCATGTTTAAGGCCCAGGGGAAGGTGCTTCGGAATACGAAGGCTATCATCGCCCAGAGGGAGTTAGACATTGAGACGCTCCAAAGCGTCATTCTTCCTAACATGTGCGCCCAATCCGGGACCTGGCCGAAGAAGCGCGCGGTGGAAGTGATCGGGGAGCTCTTTCTGAAGGTTCCTTCCGTGGCGTAGATTTGACGAGCCGCTGATGACAAGCTTGATGCTAAGGCGAAGGCCGCGGAGGCGAAGGCCGGCGAGGAGGCAAAGGTGAAGAAGGAGGAGGAGGAGGCTGCGGAGAAGGCGGACCGGGATGCCAAGGCGAAGGAGGCCAAAGAAGAGGCCGAGAGGGCAAGGGCACGCGAAGGCCGCGGATCTCCTTCTCGGGTCGCCTATCAAAGATGATGTTCTGCTGCGCCCGCCACAGAGCGAAAAGAGCATAGGGAGACGGGCGGCGTTACCGGACTCACCCGGCATCTCGGATAGCTTTAGCTGTTCGGGGGCCAACTATTGAGCCTTTCCTCCCTGCCATCTTTTGGCACTTCAAAGTTTTATGTCTGTAACCTTTTGCTGTTACTTCTTTTTTGTAAACTTTGGTAGGTAGTGTTTAGGCTATCCCTATGGGGACGGCCGTCGACTTCTTCCTTGTAACCTGTAAACATTTTTAATAAGAGTTTGTTTACTTTGCCTCTGGCTTGGCCGAGGTCTTTTTCTCATTTTTGTCTGAGTTGTCTTCTTACGTTATTAATTGAGCGCTTCTTTTCTGTTTCTACCTTCGGCTTTGCGGCAAAGCGGTTAGAATGCGTATCTCAACTGTACTTAACGTTTTTAAACATGTTGGCATGTCGGTCGCTTCCTCCACCGCCCGAGGCGGTCAGATTTGCGTGTCCCAACCGCCACTGTGAA
Organism: Silene latifolia; assembly: GCF_048544455.1. Taxonomy (NCBI): domain Eukaryota; kingdom Viridiplantae; phylum Streptophyta; class Magnoliopsida; order Caryophyllales; family Caryophyllaceae; genus Silene; species Silene latifolia. Next base: position 25,520,208 of record NC_133533.1, on the reverse strand, counting down.
CATGCTAGCGTATCGGTCGTTGTGTCCCCGCTGCTTCCCGGCCTTGGCCGAGGGAATCGGGGTTACGGCGCGACAGCGTTCGTATCTATAGATGATTATTGATCGCGTCCTCGTCCACGCCCGGTCTTAATTTGCCGAGGTGTCAGATTTACGTCTCAACGGTACTTATACGTTCTTAAGCTCGGTCTTAATTAGCCGAGGGCAAGTCGTGGTTCCCTCGTTTCTTCCCGGCTTTGGCCGGGGCAACTGAGTTAACGTTTTGACTGCTGTTGTATATATGTTAGCATTTTGGCTCGTTCCCCCGTCACTCCCGGTTAGCGGCCGAGGTGATCGAGGTTTTGGCGCTGTCTGTTGTGTACATATGTCTTCTTTTGTAGGACTATGGGAGGGACACTCCATTTTGATGGAAAACTTGGAACACTCTTCATTAGAAATAATCATGCATTGGGGTGCCCACAACGGTCTCGGACACCTCCGCCGCTATATGAAGTATTTTCTGAGGTTGTCTGTGTTCCAGTGGCTCATTAGAGGCACTCCCTCCATGTCGGTTAGCCGGTATGTACCCGGCCTCATTTTCTCAACCACTTTGTAGGGTCCTTCCCAGTTGGCCGTCATTTTGCCATGGATGTTTCCTTTGTTGGTGGCGGCCGACTTTCTCAGGACTAGATCTCCTACTTTTAAATCCCTTTTGTGGACCCTTCGGTTATATGCTCTTCTCATTCTGTTTTGGTAAACGGCCAAGTTGAGCCGTGCCGTATCTCGACTTTCTTCAACTGTGTCTAGGGAGGCTCTCGGGCCTTCCTCATTTTGGACTCAGGTTAAAGGTTTGCGTTCGAATGTCGGCACCGTTGCTTCAATTGGCGGGACGGCCTCGCACCCATAGACAAGGTGGAATGGATCTGCCCGTTGCTTCTTTCTCCGTGGTTCGTAGTGACCATACGACGCCGGGTAGTTCATCAGCCCATCTTCCCTTTAGATCTTCTAACTTCTTTTTCAAACCGTTCAAAATTGTCTTGTTAGCTGCCTCCGCCTGCCCGTTACTCTGAGGGTGGCAGACGGAGGAGTATGCGAACTTGATACCGAGCTCTTCTAGCCAGTTCATCACCAAGTCACTCCAAAACTCTCGGCCGTGGTCAAATACCATGACTTGGGGTAACCCAAAACGAGTTATGATGTTCTCCCAGATCACCTTTCTTACGGCCGCCGTGGTCTTGGCCGGTACTGCGACAGCTTCGACCCATTTGGTGAAGTAGTCAACAGCGACAATTAGGTACTTTCTTCCTCCGGAGGCCGTCGGAAATGGCCCCAGTAAATCCATCCCCCATTGTGCAAATGGTAACGGACTGAGTATCTGGTTGCGGTCTCGGGAAGGTGCATGTATCACCGGAGCATGTATCGAGTTCTTGCACTTTTTGGTCTTAGTTCGGAATCTTCCAAAGCATGGTAGGCCAGTAGTAGCCGGCTCGGAGAGCTTTGTGGGCTAGCGTTCTTGCCCCCATGTGGTGTCCGCAGATGCCTTCATGAATCTCTGTCGAAATGAGCTCCGCGTCGGCTGGGCCGACACATTTCAAAAGTGGTCTTATCACGGACCTTCTGTATAGTTCTCCTTCGAACACCAGGTACCTTGCGGCGATCCTTTTTATCTTCTCGGGAGAGACTGCGGTTTTCCCAACTCTTTTTGTAAGTTTGTACTTCATTATCGGAGTCATCCACGTCGTCTCGGCTTCTATGTCGCCCACCATGCCAACGGTCTCGGTGATGCTTTTAGCATTCTGATATCCACCAAAGACGGTTCGACCGACATTCTTGATGGTTGAACCGAAGTTTTGAGAGAGCGTCGGCTCGGTTGTTCTCGGACACGGGATGCATTGGATCCGGAAAGATTTCAATTTTGCTTTGTGTCGCTTTTACCTTTTCCAGGTATCTCACCATCCCGTCGTCTCGAGCCTCAAACTCTCCTCCGACTTGGTTAGTAACCAATAGTGAGTCCGTCTTCAACACAATGTGTTACGCCTTGCTCTCTAGCTAACTCGACTCCGGTTATCACCGCCTCGTATTCGGATTCGTTGTTTGAGGCCGAGAAGGTAAACTTCAAGGCGTACTCAAATTCGTCCCCGTTTGGGCTGATGATAAGGATGCCAGCTCCTGAGCTGTTCGTCGTGGAGGACCCGTCGGTGTATACCTCCCATACACCGGGGTGTGATTCTTCTTGGTATGTGCACTCGGCAAGGAAGTCTGCAAGTGCTTGCCCCTTTATCTAGGGCCTTGGCCTGTATTGAATGTCGAAGCCGGATAGCTCTACTGCCCATTTGATGAGCCTGCCGGATTGTTCAAATTTTTCCAATGATTTCTCCAATGGCTGGTCGGTTAAGACCGTTACGGGATGTGCGTCGAAGTAAGGCTTTAGTTTCCTTGCGGCAACGGCGACAAAGAAAGGCTGCTTTTTCAATCGTGGGTAATTTCTTTCGGCAGCAACAGTGTGTGGGCGATGAAGTTGATTGGGTGTCTTTCTTTGCTTGTTTTCTTCTCACGACGATTACAGACCTTGACCGTGGCCGAGGTAATCGCTAAGTATAGATATAGAGTTTCCCCAGGTCGATCGGTCCGACGGGGTCGGGAGAGTTTGTAGATGAGCTTTCGAGTTGCACGAAAGCCGTGCTCTGTTCCTCCCCCCAGCAAAAGTCTTTATTCCCCTTCAACACTTTGAAGAATGGGGTGCTCTTGTCGGCTGACCGAGAGATAAAGCGGGCAAGAGCCGCCATCCTCCCGGTCAGCATCATAACCTCTTTGCGATTTCTCGGCTCCGGCAGGTCTAGAATTGCTTTGATTTTCTCTGGATTGGCATCAATTCCCCTGGCGCTGATAAGCACGCCGAGGAACTTGCCGGCCCGGACACCGAAGTTGCATTTCATTGGGTTAAGTGTCATCTTGTATTTCCTTAGTGAACAAAATGTTTCGCTCAAGTCGGCCAGGTGCTCGCCGTCAGACTTGCTCTTTACAATAGCATCGTCGACGTAAGCCTCGATATTTCGCCCTTTTTGGTCTTGAAACACTTTGTCCACCAGCCTAGTGTAAGTTGCGCCAGCGTTTTTCAAACCGAACGGCATCATTTTGTACATGTATGTGCCGTGTATGGTGATGAATGCGCACTTAGGCATGTCTTCTTCGACCATGAATACCGATGGTACCACGAAAAGGCGTCGAGCGAGGCTCGGATAGTGTAGCCTGCCGTTGCGTCTATTAAGCTATCTATTCGAGGCAAGGGATAGCAATCTTTGGGGCATGCTTTATTAAGATTTGTAAAATCAACACACATCCTCCACCCCTTGATGACTTCTTCACCATTACAACATTTGCTAGCCATTCAGGGTAAGTACAAGGCATGATAAAGCCCGCCTCTAATAATTTATCTACCTCGGCCTTGATGGCATCATCTTTCTTGGCCAAGGAGTTCCTCATCTTCGCTTCACGGGCGGCGGCCGGGGAGTACGTTCGGCTTGTGAACGATAACCTCTCGCTCACGCCGGCATCTCGGCGGGCCGAGTGCGCGAAGACGTCTTTGTTCTTCCTCAGCAGGTCTAGGAGATTGGCTCTGAACTTTGGCTCCAGGCCGACACCGATAGTTACGGTGCGCCCTGGGTCAATCTCTATCTGCTCGGTCTCGGCACCTTCGACCACGCCGACGTGGTTGGTGCTCATCGGATCACCCTCCCGTCGTAAGGATGGGCTCTTCCCTTTCTCGACTTTTTCGCCACTTTGAGGGACCGCATGTTGCACCCTGCGCGGATATCTGTCATTGACAACTTCGTCCCTCTCGTCCTTTGAGACGAGCTTTTGACACTTCCCCGGTCCGAGACATACATCAATGTCGGGGCCGGATGGACATCACAAAGATCGGCCTCGCTCAAGGTGACTCGGCCTATGAGGACGTTGTAGGCGAGCGAACCATCAATGACCACGAACTCGGATAAAACATTCTTGGCCGCATCGGCTTGGCCAAACATCACCTAGATCCCATAGACCCCGGGGTACCAGGCCGGCCCCGGAAGAAAAATTTCTGATAATGGGTTGGTGCGGGGGCTCGGATCCTCAATCTTGAGAGAGATTGAAAAGCATTCCCCGAACATGATGTTTGTATAGGCGTCTGTATCAATTAGGCACCTCTTGACCAAGTGGTTGGCTATGTCCAGGTGGACCACCGGTCAGTTGTGTGGGGCTACGACTCCTTCGTAGTCTTTCCTTCCGATGGTTATATCGGGGACGGTGTGAGCGGGGATCGCTGTGGTGGGCACAAATTTGATGGCTTGGTAAAGCTCATTTAGGTGCCGTTTGTGTCCATTAGCGGACCCACCGTTCTCGTTTCCTCCGATGACAACCTGGATCACTCCCATCCTGTGGAATACTGATTTTCTCTTCTCCCCGCCGGAGCTGGATTCTGGGTTCCCGGAGACGTACTTGCTGAGGGCCCCCTTTTGGATCAGCTCCTCAATGGCGTTCTTCAGTTGCCGACAGTCGCCGGTCTTATGGCCGGGCTGGCCGTGGTAATCGCAAAATTGGCTTGCGTCGCCTTCCCTCTTCATCTTGGGGGGTCTTGTCCGCTTCTTCCCTTCGCTCTTGCTCAGGGCGAAGACCTCTGCCGGCGATTTGACCAGAGGGGTGGGACCGCTATACCGCTTATGGGTGTATGGTCCCGAACTCTCCCTGGCGCCCGCCGAGTTTTGCTTCCTGTTGAATCTTTCCGGCCGTGTCCTATTGCTGTCACGGCGTCCTTCATCTTCGTTATCCCGGCGGCTCCTCCTTCCTGAGTGCCCAGATTCACTGTGGCTGACCCAGGTCTTGTGGTAGTCCTCCACCTTTATGGCTTGGTCGGCCATCCTTCTGGCGGAGTCCAGGTTGAGGTCCCCGCACTTGATCAGCTCATCTTTGAGCTCGCCTTTCGGGAGGCCCTTCATCAGTGCGAAGGCCGCCATCTCGGCATTCAGCTCCTGGATCTGCTGAGCTTTCGCGTCGAACCTCTTCACGTAGCTCCGGAGGGACTCGTCCTCCCCCTGTCGGATAGTGAGGAGATCGGATGTCTCCACGGCCCTTCTCTTGTTGCAAGAGTACTAGGCTATGAAGTTGTCTCTCAGGTCGGCGTAGTAATATACCGAGCCATTGGGTAGCCCCTTGTACCAACTTTGGGCCATCCCATGAAGGGTTGTTGGGAAGATTCGGCACAAACCTCATCAGGTTGCTCCCACACCGATATGTAAGACTCGAAAGCCTCGGCGTGGTCGGTTGGGTCGCTATCCCCTTTGTAGGATAGGGGTGGCAGCTTTAGTTTATTCGGCACCGGGACCTCGAGGACATAGGTGCTTTGAGGGGCTGTCGACCACGTGCTTGAGTAGCACGTGGCGATCGGCTCCTCGTGGCCCTAGTCCGGCTTCTCTCCCCGTGACGGGAAGGGCTTCTTGTTGTCCGACTTTGGAGAGTCGGACTTCTGTGTTCATTTCTTCGGGGGTGGCCTCTTTGATGCCGCGGCGACGCTGTCCTCCCTCGCGTGGGGGAAGGACTTTGGTCGGCCACTGACACCACGGGCACCGCCGGCGTCCTAGTATGCTCCACTCCTTTCATTGCCCCGGACAAGTTGTTCGGGGTCACTTTATGGCCCTGGTCACTGCGGGTGTCTTTGCCCGTCACCGTCGTTGCGGCGGGGTGATCGGCGTATTACCCATCAGTCCGGGAGCGACTTGATTTGGTCAGCATCGACCACATGTCCCATGATAGTGACATTGCCGTGGCAGCGGTGTTTACGGTATCATTGGCATCCGTCGCCGGTTGAATTACTTGGCGGTGGGGGATCGCCAATCCCAGAATTGTGGACTGTATCATCCTGGCAGAATTCGGTTTCGTCAGTCACAATTACTTCTGGCTGTTTTGACATCTTCTTAGCTTGTTGGGTGGGTTTTGTTTTGTGTTGTTTTTTTTTTGTAAGGGATTTGACTAGCTTCTAGTATCTGAGTCCCCACAGATGGCGCCAATTGTTCCGGGCGTAATTCCAGAGCAGATTTATTTACCACGTAAGCTTGGTGAATGGATGTCCTTCCTTGCTTTGACTCTTCCTCTCGGTCTCTCCTGAAACGATGAACAAACTAAGGGCTCGGCTTTGCACCGAGCGTACTCACTCCGATGCTCAAGTCAGTGAACTTAAAGGGATTAAGTTGTGTGTTACTTGACAAAGTATATTGTAGAGAGATAAGGGAGTTTATACCAGATGAATAGTGAGTTTTAGGTTAGATTGTGGATCCCCTTCTCAATGAGAGAAGTGGAGTATTTATAGACTTTCACCTTTTGTCACGTAGTGGCCAAGTGGCTAGCAGGTGGAAAGACTGTTCTACCTTCGGCCGAGGCACTCATGGCAGGCCGGCTGACTCCATGCCGAGGGGTCTTGGATATGAGTACGCGGATATGTCTCTCGGCTGGCTGATTGCCCAGCCGAGACCCAAGTGACCGGCCGACAGGCTGCGTCGGTTAGGCGGTCTAACATGTTGACTTGCTGTCTCTTGATCCTTGACCTTGCTCAATATGTTGACTCGGTCAGGGGGTGCAGAATATGCCCCATCAGAAGGAATTATTACAAGAAACAGGGCACGACTAGTTGTCTAAGGCTACAATCAACAAGAAGGGAACAACTACGACGAGACCTTTGCACCCGTAGCAATACTTGAGGCCATTCGTCTCATTATCGCCTTTGCCGCTCATAAAGGGATGAAATTGTTCCAAATGGATGTTAAGACCACGTTTCTTAATGGCTATTTGGAAGAAGAAGTTTTTGTTGAACAACCTCCCGGATTTTTGAATAACAAGTTTCAAAACCATGTTTATAAATTAGACAAAGCCTTATATGGTTTGAAACAAGCTCCCAGAGCATGGTATGACAGGTTATCCAAGTTTTTATTACAAAATGATTTTAAAATAGGATCTGTTGATAAGACCTTGTTCCTAAAATCCGAAGGTTCTAATTTACTTGTTGTACAAATTTATGTAGACGATAAATATTTGGCTCTACTAATGAAAAATTGTGCAAGTATTTTTCAGATCTAATGACTTCTGAATTTGAAATGAGCATGATGAGAGAATTGAAATTCTTCCTAGGGTTGCAGATTCAACAAACAAAGGAAGGTATAAAGATTCACCAACAGAAATATATCAAGGAACTGATTCGAAAATTCGGTATGGAAAATGCAAAGTCTTACGATACACCTATGGTACCTGATAAGAAGTTAACTGTAGATGAACATGGTAAGTGTGTTGATGAGACTACATATCGAGGTATGATTGGTTCACTTTTATATTTAACTGCAAGTCGTCCAGATATAATGTTTAGTGTTTGTGTCTGTGCGCGATTTCAATCGTGTCCTAAAGAGTCACATATGAATGCAGTTAAACATATCTTGAGATATTTAATTGGTACATCGAATTTATACTTATGGTATCCACTTTAGTGTAATTTCGATCTAGTAGGATATTCAGATGCAGATTATGCAGGATGCTCGTTAGATAGAAAGAGTACTTCAGGATTTGATACGTTTGTTGGATCATGCATTATTACTTGGGGTTCAAAGAAACAAAATTTTGTTGCAATGTCTACCGTTGAAGTTGAATATGTATTTGTTGGACTGGTATGTTCTCAATTACTTTGGTTAAAGCAACAACTACGTGATTATGGTGTAAATGCTGGCTGTATGCCTATTATGTGTGATAATACGAGTGCTATAGTAATTTCTAAAAACCCTACTCAGCATTCGAGGACCAAACGCATAGATATTCGACACCATTTTCTACGAGATCATGTAGAGAAAGGCAACATTTCACTTGAATTTGTAGTACCGAAAGGCAATGGGCTGACATCTTGACTAAGCCGTTAGCTAGAAAATGCATTGAGTTATTGATATTGGAGATTGGTTTAATTGGCAATAATTGAATCCGTCATAATTATGTCTGGGAACCTGAATGACTGACTAGGAAAGATGAGATTGTACGATTGTGTCCGTATATTTTGTTGGAAGTTTAATTATGTTAAATAATATTTATTTTACGTGTTATATCTTGCTTATGTGTATGATAATATTTTATATCTTGTATACTCACATATTCCCAAGACAAAATCTACAATATATGGCCTAAATATAATAAAGATATTCTCTATCTTATTATATTCTTTCACAAATATCTATCGTTGCCATATTCTTGTAACAAACCATTCACAATCCTACCTTAAGACCAACACACAAGATTCTTTCCTTATTTTACAACAAATAGACTGTAAAATTGGTAAAAAAAAAAAAAAAAAAAAAAAAAAGGAGGGAAGGTACCGGAAAAAAAAAAGGAAAACTACCGAAAAAAAAGGTGCCGAAAAAAAAAAAGCGAAGAATAACATATTTACCTAAACCCAAATTCTTCATATTTACCAAAACTCAAGCTCTTACATCCTATTTAAACCCTATTACCTTCTCAAAACTAACCATCACTTTATACATCTTCTCTAAACCCCAAATACCTCTACAAAATCTTCAACATCAATCATGGCAATTCATCCTACAACCCGTGGTCAATCTAAGAAACCTGTTGTTGTTGGAAAGAAAACACCTCTATCACCACCAAGCAACCGCCGTTCCGGCACGCCACCCGGACCCACGCCGCGGTCACCACCGAGGGACACCTAAACCGACACCGCCAATTTACCTATAGTTAGCAAGAAGAGGAGGTTGATTAAAGGTAAGGGAAAAATGGTTTCGGAAATAGAGGTAAGCTCAAAAACAGAGAGCTATACACTTCTAGATGGTTCTTCGCGTGTTCTTTACGCACAGCATATGGATGATTACACTAACACATGACTGAATAATCTTCGTTTAACTCAAGTAGAACGAAGGAATATCAATTCAGGTTGCTCAATATCGCATTCACGCAGGACGAGTATATTCGGTTGATTGGTTAAAGCAATATAAAGCACTTGGGTTTTTTAGGAATTTTCTCAAAAATCAAGGTTGGGAAAATATTGTTGCTATGACTGGTCATGTCTTTCCTATTGAGGTATATCAATTTAATGCTACTGTTCAATTTAAGGAAGGAAATCTAATTGTTGTGGTTAATGAGGCTAGTGTACATGTCTCAATTGGTGATTTTTGCGACTTGGGTCGAGTTCCTAGAGAGGGAATCGAAATTAACCCGATCGTAGAATGGGGAAATATGTCGGCTGATGAGAGATTAATAGTGAAACGGTATTTCAAACAAGATGCGACTTCGTCTGAAACTATTTTAACAAATAAATTGTCGCCTTCTTTGAAATTCTTTTTGACCTTTATTTGGACTACTATTGTTCCACGCAAAGAAGGTCGAGATAAATTTGGTGTTCATGAGATGCTTATTAAGAAGGCTTGGCTTGAAAGAGAAAAAGTTAGCCTACCTATGCTTGTGTTTTATAAAATTATACAAGCTAGTGTAACGGCTAAGATGGACGATCTAGCTTCTACTTTGAGTTTGCCTTATGGAAATTGGATTTCTCGTATTTTAGAGAAGAAAGGAGTTATTGGGAAGTATATTTATGGAGTTCTTGGAAGTGATGCGATGAACGATCTTTATTAAACACATATAAAGCTCGCTATTCATGGCTCGGAATTGTGTTTTGACTCTAAAGGAGGAGAAAAAGAAGGTAAAAGTAATATGAATTTAGAGATGTTGGATTCTAAGATGGAATCAAATTTTACTTCTGTTCTTGGAAGAATTAATGAGCAAGACAAGAAATTATGTAAGTTCCTTGATCTCCTTGCAAAGGAGAGGAGAGTTGATTCTAGTGGACCGAGTAGTGTTAACCCGGCGAGATTATACACCAGGTTGTCGCGGTTAGACACGCAAGTCGACCACGCTCAAAAGCGGCCGTGCGCACACACTCTGAATCTACTCGTATGAGGGAAGGAATGGATAGTATGGTAAAGTATGGGGATGAGATTTTGCAATTGGGAAAGGAAATGAGGTCTCAGATGCATATAATATATGAAGCGGTCAAAGCTATGACTTTAAAGATTATTAATTTTAATGCTCGCTTAGCCGCTCAAACCGCAGTCCTTGACCACTGTCACGCTCGACTTGAGGACTTGGAATATCGGACCCGTCCGATGCCTCGTCCACCGAGTCCACATAGCCCATGATTACCTCACCCCAAACCCACCACAATTTCCAACCTAGCCTTAGTTTTCCAATTCCTTTGCTCACAATAAAAGTCCATCCTTATAGACATTAGCTTTTTCAATTCCGCATTTTATTACTTGTGTGATTGCAGGTTTTGGATATTGTTATGCTAATTAAGAACTAGATTGTGTTTAATATAATATATTTTTCATGATTATTTCTTGTCTCATGATATATTATTCTAGTTGTTTTATGTCTGTTCTCGTCTTTTCAATGATGCCAAGAGGGGGAATTGTTCTTATGATTTGCGACCGTCTCAAGTTGATTCTCTCAAGGCGTTCAATAGTTATAACATTGAAAAGATTATTAGTTTCTGTGCTCAGCTGCTCTATAATTTGGGAAGTATTGTGTTGAGGGGGAACTAGACTTAGACACAAATCATAGGAGACTTGTCATCATCAAAAAGGGGAAATTTGTTGGACTTTTAGTCCTAATTAATTGTTTTGATAATGACAGTAATGATTTGTATGTGGACTTAATATTATAAACATATGCGTGTAATTGTGTGCTCAAGTCTTAATATAGAAAGGAACAATTACAAAGACACGAGCTTCAAGTTTGGACCCGCAAATATGAATTATAAGGGATTTAAGTCGGGGATTTAATGATGAATTAAATATTAATGATGATGAATAATATGTTAACACTATCATACTCAAATTATTATGCTAATGAACAATGAACAATTGAACAAGAAAACGAAAAAAAACAATAGGACGAACAAAAGACGAAGGAAGAAGAAAGGAAGCAGGAACTGCGGCAGCCTCACGAAGAGGCGCAGCAGGTGCTGCGTCCCTGCGAAGAGGCGCGGCAGTTGCTGCGTCCTTCCTCGACGTCTGTCTCCTGATAATTCGTAAAAAAAGGTTTAAAACGTGGTTTTACAAATCGGTTTTAAGAATACTTTCGACATAAATCTTACAATAATGATTATAATAAATAAAGAACAATAATAAAATAGGGATTTACACCCTCAGACTTACATGTTTGACGAAACGACATGAACTAAGTTAAAGTTTAGTGATGCTCAAATCGAATGTACGACGAAAGTGCCCTCTAGGAGGAAAACGAATAAAGTTGATTAATTGTGGAGTTAGTCAAATTGGTCGGTCATGCAAAACGAGGCTGGTACTCAGAAGGATCCGAGCTTACGTGGTCGAAAGTTCAAGCACGTAGACACCAAAAAGTAAGAACGAGGTCTAGAATGCAAAGGGAGAAGAGAAGGGCGGACACCGCACGAGAAATATGAGAGACCGAAGGTCTCTATTTATACTAATCACATGACAGAATTAGGGTTTTCGGAGAAACTTTGGAAGTAAATCTCGAAAAGATATGAAAAATACGCAGAAAAGGACTGAGGAAGAGGCGCAGCAGGCACTACGTCTCTTGGAAGAGGCGCAACACTTGCTGCGTCCTTTCCTCAGTGGTTTCCTCCTGCAGAAGAAAGATTTCCGCGTTTCTATTATGGAATAGCGGATTAATCTCGTTTCCTTAATATTTTGTGTGAATATTACTGGAGATATTTTACCAGAGATCAAAAGATTGGAAAATATGGAAAAGAAATATCCGGAACATTCCAGAACATTCTTACTCGGCATTTTAAACGGTTATTAGAAAATGAAGACGGTTTTTGACCCGGACTCAAAATGTACTCTAATTACTACCAAAATGATCATATCGGCGCGTAGATGACAATTAAGAGGTAGACACAAGTGTTTAAGCGATCACTTGACGATAAACTTACGAACTGTCAAAAATCGTTCCGTATACCAAACATGCGGCCCAATCATAACCGGGTGGTTTGCGGGAGGTGCAGAAATGAGGTATCTACAGAGCCCCCACTTTGATTGAGGCTTGGACAAGGCGAAATTCAAAGTATAGCCATTAGGTCAATCGAAGATTACAACCTGACGACTATGGCGACGCGAGGCGACTCAAGGGGTCTGAGCCAAGGACCTGTCATCGGGAACATTTTAGAGTCTGTCGACTATCGGGGAGGGTCGTTTAAAGTCTATTAGACTACGTAAGGAGGCTCGCCAGCCATAAGAAGAGACCATACCTGAAATTCCTTGAACTCCAGGGGAAACAAAACGCGATATTGGAAGAGGCAGCAGGACGTAGTCAAGAACTGCTGGGAGAAATCTGCTTGGGTCAGCTTCAAACAAACTTCGGAAGAGCTTGGGGTCGATGTTGATCTCCATGTCTCGAGAGGGACGATTGCCTATCCGTGTGCTCTCATTGGGGAACATAATCGGGAACTGATCTCCATGTCTCGAGAAGAACAATTGTCTGTCGTGAACTCTCGCTGGGGGAACAGAATAAAGGTGTGTCGAAACACCTGTCGGAGAATAGTCACTCATTGTGACAAGCAAGGTCTTGGTAAAAATATGGCGACAGTTTGCAGTTGGCTTGGAAATGCAGGTCCGGGAGAAGAACAAATATCAAACGGACCAAATATGTGATATGGCATCAAGGAAGAGGCGCACCAAAGGTGGGCCCACAAATAACGAATTTATAGCGAATTTTCAAAAATTCATATGGAGGAAAACTAAGGAAGAGGCGCAGCAAGATCTGCGTCTCTTGGAAGAGGCGCAACACCTGCTGCGTCTTTTCCTGAATGTGGCATTCCTGAGTAAAAACCCGATGAAACAGGGGTTTTGTTTCATTATTTCGAAACATAAAAATCGTCCATTTCTCTCTCAAATTCCAACCATTTCCCATCAAAATTTGATCAAAAGCTTGCATTTGCCATGACTAATCGAGGTATGTGTATTATTTTTGCATGAATCTTCCGTAATTGATCAAATTGGACCGACAAATTAGGGTTTTCAACCCTAATTATGTTGAAAATTTGGGGCTTTTCCCCCAAATGATTTTGCCTTGCAAAATTGACCTTGTAAATGGCTAATTGGTAGTATAAGGATCTTAACCATGTATTTGTTTCGAACTTTCGTTGAGTTTTGAGCATTTGAGTGAAATTGAGACGGTCTCACAGCTAAACCGTAAATCGCTTCGAAAATAGCCTTAGGATTGCCCATTTGTGACGAAACTTGATATTTGGAATCTTTGTATGATGGGTAAACTTCCTACCATTTCGGAATTTTGATTTGCGACGGCTTTTTCAGGACACTTTTCTAGGGCATAATCGCCGTTATAACGAAATGCTGTCGAAATTGCGACTTGAACCCATGATTAGGCTTCAACTTAGGCTTGACTTGACCCAAATTACTACATGAGCGGTCGGGTTTGTGGGAAAATGGCCAAAGATGGCGAGAAAAGAACGATTTCGGAGTTTTGAAAACTCGAAAATCCCCTAATCAAGGCTTGTCGTCGCTTGACGCGGCCTAAATTCACTTTAATTTTGTAGGTGACGAGGCTTCTACGTCTGGGAGAGCTCCCATGGACATGGAAACCACCCTTGACCCTTCTCGTTCGCTTGAGGAGGCATTAGAGCAGGCTTTTACCGCCGCGGTGACGGTTGCTGAGGGCGAGGTCCTTGAGGAGGAGGCCCCGAGACGGGCCAACATTGGACGGGGTGGTCGCCAGCTGAGGGGAGCACCAACGTGGGCTGAGATTTGAGATAACAGGCACCTACTTTGGGCTGCAGAGGGTCACCTGTCCTACAGGACGGTGAAAAGCTTGGTAACTCGAACTCATCGCTCTTCACTTATCTTCTTTCATTTCTATTTGTTATTCCTTTTTCCTTCTTCATTCAAGCTAAATATAGCTCTTGTTTCAAATCAAAATAGGAGACCGGGAACATCAGATCGTTCTCGGACTACACGACGGCGATGGGGTGCTATGAGAGGCTGTCAGTTGAGGAGCATTCGGTGCCTTGGTGTAGGCTTGGAGGGACATCATGAGGAGGAAGCTTCGGGCTAACCTTAGCCTGGTCCGAGCTTTCTTGGACCGGTTTTGGGACACGACCTCCACCTTTCACATGCCTTTTGGTGAAGTGGGGGTCACGTTGGAGGATTACGGCATGATTTCTGGTTTGCCGTGTGGGGCTGAGGTGGTGGAGTGGCCGGAGACAGTGATGAGGGTAGACTCGGCTGAGGCTAGGAGATTGATCGGCTGGAACTTGATGCCGAAGGCTGCTGCGGTACACGGATTGGTGCCTAGTTCTTACGTCCGGGATTATTTTGCGGGGAAGACCCCGACATCGGTGGTGATCGAGGGGAGGGAGATGGCTCCTCCTCTCTGTACTGCAGAGTAGAGAGTCCGTTTGTGGCTCTGGTGGTTCTTGTCTTCGATCTACCTCGGAGACAAGGGAGAGAGGCCAGCGATGAAGCTCCTTCCCTTTCTTTCTGACCTGAGCGACCTAGGCCGTTGGGACTGGGTCACTACTGGTTTTGCGATCCTCATTGGCTTTATGAGGGCCGTGGTTCGTCCGGAGTTGATGGAGAAGGGGACTTCTCCTGCCGGGGTTGGCTTTGGACTATTGTTGGAGGTATGAACCTTCATTTAATTTCATAAAAGATCATTTCCTTTTCTTATCGAATCACGAAAGATCATTATTGATTATCTTGTTTTACAGGCGTGGGTGTACTCCTACTTTCCGAGCCTCGCTCCCAAGAGGACGGGGCCGGTGGAGAGGGCATATCCCGTTGTGAAGGATTGGGTGATGTGTAGTACGAGGCGCCGTCGTTCCTTTCACGACGTCTGTCGACGGGAGGTGAACGCTCTTCAGTTGGACGGCGTGAGTACCTTACCTTGCGTTGTTTGTCTTCCTTTATTACTTTCTTAGAACTGATCATAAGAATGACCCTTCGTTTGCTTTTCCTAGTGGGTGCCCAGACCTTGGGTGCATTACACTGGCGCTCCTCCCTTCGTGGCTGAGGTCCTTCGACCTAGGAGCTCGAGCCGGTTGCTGCTGAGGACATCGATGGGTCATGTGTGGTACTTGAGCAAGAAATTGGCTCGTCAGTGCTCTCGGGATGTCTTGACGGTTCCCATCGATCCTCCTCGGACGATGTTCAGGGAGCCTTCCAAGGCTGAGAGGGAGGCTGACTTGGCAGGTGTTGGTGGTGATGCCCTCCTTCTTCTAGGCGAGGACTACTCGGTGTTCCTCTACGGGAGGTTGGCGTACTGGCCGGTCGTGGTGAGTGTTTTACTATTTTTTTGATCATTTTGAAAGCACGATGAATGATCATCGGTTAATGGAAATCATTTGACTTAGTAGGAGGTCGAAGCGACGGGTATCGAGCCCCCAGAGTACCCCGAGACCCTTGAGTACACCGACGCGATGGGGATGACGACGATCTCCGAGCTGCGTGACTTTGGCGTGGCGGTGACGGATGCTGGCTTGGATGAGTGGCAGCATTTTATTCGAAGGGTGAGTTCTCCTAACTTGTATAATTTTGTGTAAGAACACATTTGCTTGAGTTTGCCGAATCGTTAAGAATCTCTTTTTTGAAATGCAGGTTGCGCCATCCCGGTTCGTCGCTTTGTGGAGGGTAGCCAACCGGTTGTGGGCTACTGCCATCGAGGTACTTGTTGGCGGCCGAGGACGTCAAGTATAAACCTTCCGTTTACTTCATTTTTGAATTTTCTAACTTTTCTTATTGTTTGATTGCTTGAAATGATTGACATGAGCCAATTCTTGCGTTTGCAGGGGGAGAGCGACCTGGAGCGAGAGCTAGCTCAGTCTCGGGAGGAGACAGCTTGTCTGCTGAGGGAGCTTGAGGTTCATGACGCCGAGATTGCCGCTCTCGAGGCGAGAGTCGCTGAGCTAGGCGGCGACCAGCAGTAGTTTGCTTGTTGTTTTTTGTTGTTGGCTGTATTTTGCATATTTTGTACATATTTTGGGACCCAGATTTTGGATATTCGGATTTTGTTTGGGGCTCGAGCCCCCAATTTGGTGTTCATATCCCCTTTTGGTTGTATATATGATGGCCTGAGGGCCTTTGTTGCTGGGTTGCTTTGTTTGTACCTGCGGGTTAGCTTTGAACAGGTTTGGTAGATGACGGTTTATGCCGTCATGCTGCCGAAATTTACATAGCAATTCACATAGAATATACATTTGTACATATGGCCTAAATTAGCGCAAAACAACGACTCGAAAAATGTAAAAGATGCAAAAAATTTGTCGGAAATGACCGGGCAGTAGGGAGGGCTACCCCCTAAAAAAGAAAAAAAATAGAAACGTTTAAGTTCGAAATGTAATGTGGAATGAGAGTGAAATGATTCCCCCGAAAAAGAAAATTAAAAAGAAATTTATAAGTTTGAAAATGAATAAATTAAATTGGTGAAATGATTCCCCAAAAAAGAAAATTAAAAAGAAATTTATAAGTGTGTTGAAATGACGAAAATGTCGGTATCGCCTTGAAAAGCGTGCCCGTGGAATTAGGAAACACGAAACATGGCAATTTGACGGATTTACCAAAATAATAACCCATATGAATAGGAAATTATTATTTGAGGAATTAGGAAAGATCCAATGCGGAAAATCACAAAAGGGAGGCTGAGGAAGAGGCGCAGCAAGAGCTGCGTCCCTTTGAAGAGGCGCAGCAAGTGTTGCGTCTGTTCCCCAGTGTATCCGTCCTGACGGATTTTAGGAAACAGCTTTTAGTATAAATAGAGACGTCGAGGGAGGTTTTATTCACATAATTCTTCCGTCTTTCTTCCGTCTTATTACATAAAGCTCTCAAAATAAGCATACATCATGAATACTCTCGAAATTCGTCTAAAAGAATGGACAAATGAGTTCTCCAGTGTGGAGAAACACGACATGGGTGCTTATAATTTTGGATCACTTTTGAGTTTGAAGCTGATCAAAGTAGTCAAACCATTCCTGGATGCTTGTCTTGATTATTGGGACCCGAATTATCATGTATTTGCCTTCCTCGGAGGCGACATTTGCCCATTTCCCGAAGAAATTGCTGCGATTGGTGGTTGGGACCCGGAACATTTGCATGCTATTCCCTCCACTTCCCAAGGATATAAGAATAAGTTCAGAGATTTTCTTGGGTTGCCAAGAGCTGAGGTTGACCGTCTTGTGACCTCAAAGGGAGTGCAAATGTTAGACTTCATTGATCGGTTCATAAACAGGGCAGATCCCACTATCTCTTATGTTGCCAGGCGAAGGACATTCGGGTTTTGCCTACTACATGTATATGTCCTTCAAGGGCATGTGGATGAGGATTTGAGAGGTGATCCTCGTTACTTGAGCCTAATTGAGCAAATAGAGCTGCGCAGGAGCCCAGCTTGCGTGTGTTTAGGAGAGATCCTGTTAGGGTTAGATAACAGGAAAGCCAACCGTGACCTTCCTTATCTGGGAAGTCCCATTATTTTGCAGGTAAAAGAATAAAAATTCTTTCTTATTAATTTTTTTTTTGTTTAATACCTGCTTTTTGGTAGGTCTGGCTTATGGAGCGCCTGCGATTGATCGAGCCCCCAGTTAATGTTCCTGCTTATCATGCTCGCTCAATTGCAATGAGGGCTAGCTCTACATGGTGGACTTCACTCGAGTCTGCAACTATTTGGAAAACAAACTTAAGAGTGATGATGGCCCCTTGATTAGATGGATCGTACCATGGTGGCATCTCAAATCTGTCACTGGAGTATCATCCTTGGATCCTACCCGGTCTGTGCGCATTCCTGGCTTGGAGTTTATGATATGCATCTTCCCGGAGAGGTTGATAAGGCAGGTTGGATTAAAGCAGACGATTCTGAAGCTTGACACTATCCCGCAGACTGCCGTGGCGCTTACTACTGAGAGTCGAAGAGAATGGGCCATCAAATGGGCTCAAAGAAATATGTGGTTCTTGAACTCTTCTGTTAGTGCTCTATGGGTGTCAGATTCCTATCTGCGGTGGAGGAAAGCTACTACTCCGGAGGAGCACGAGACATTGAGGAAGCGCGAGCCTGTTGACTACAAGGTTCGTGATGTAGAGAAGGAGAAAGAGAAGCATCTGACCGAGGGAGATGAAGAAGCCGGGTTTCGAGTTGTTCATCCTTCTAAGAAACCGAAGACTTCTCCTGCCGTGGAAAAGGTGATTGACAAGAATGGCAAGGCTAGACCACGAGAGAGACTGTTGGTGATTAGGTCTGAGGTGGCGCAAGAGCGTCCGGCTCGAGGTCGAGATAAGAAATATGATCGAAATGACAAAGGCAAAAGGAAAATGGAAGAATAGCCTAAGTCTTTATTACTTCCTCCATTTCAATCAATACCATACATTTGCCTTTTTGAGCACTATTCACAAGTAGGGAGAATTTTCGATACAACTTCTAATATATAGCATAAAATATAGTCATGTGAGATCTTGTTTTAATTGTCTTACCGTGTACATTGTAAATAACAAATTTTTATAATTTTTACTAATATGGAATTAAAGATATGAACAAAAGAAAACGAGCATTGATATACGTGTATAAAGCAAATGTATGGAATTGAATGAAATGGAGGAAGTATTATTTATTATTATTATTATTGTAATAAGAAGGTGGGGTTTTTAGAAACCTAGCCTATATTTTTTCATATATATTATGTGGCATATTATTATTTAAAAGGAATGACATAAAAGAGGTTGATTGGTTATGAAACCGTTATGATTTTCTATCATTATTCTGTCGAATTCCAAATGCAATTGCAAATGTCCTTCTATTTACATTTACAAAAATTAAATGGGTTGTATCCTGTGAAGGATTGATTGCCTACGTATTCATTTAAAAAATGAAATCAAACCCTTGCGCGTAGTTCAAGTAAATGTAAAAGAATAATTATTCTGAGCAAGAGCTTGTAATGAACTTAGAAAATAAGCATGAGCTTTTACTTACTCCTAAAATGCAATTCAGTTTGTTTGATGATATGAGGATGACAAATTGTCAAATTGCAAGAGCAAGGTGACATCAGCTTATTTTAGCTTGCCCAGGGCCGTTTATTTCGTGCCATAGGAGCGACACGCGAGCTTACGCGAGGCGCGTTTTTGCTCCTATTCTAGGCATAGTAACGTTTCAGTTGGTCGAGGTTTGTCCGGTTGGAAAATTCATTCCCATCTAAGTCTGTGATCCTAACCACACCCCCTGGAAGTATGGATTTGACTAGAAATGGCCCGGCCCAATTAGGTTTGAATTTTCCTCGTAGATCGACAGGTAAAAGAGCTCTAATTGATTTGAGCACCAAGTCTCCTTCTTTGATGTTCCTTGGCTTAACCCTTTTGTTGAAGGTTCATTTGATACGTGCCTGATATGTTTGCACATTATATAACGCACGTAATCTTCATTCATCCAGGAGGATGAGTTCTTCATATCTATCCCTCTTCCAATCGGCTTCTGGGATTTGACTTTCGAGTAAAATACCCAAGGATGGTATTTCTAGCTCGACTGGTTGTAAAGCTTCCATGCCATAGGTCAAATAGAAAGGGGTGGCCCCAGTGGGCGTCCTAACAGACGTACGGTATCCCCATAAAGCAAAAGGTATCTTGCTTGGCCAATCTCGATAGTTGTCAATCATTTTCTTGAGAATTGTGACAACGTTCTTGTTTGCCACCTCTACCGCGCCATTAGTTTGTGGTCTATATGGCGAGGAGTGGTGATGCTTGATTTTTTACTTGGCTAGTAATTGCTCAGTCTCAGCTTGGAAATGTGATCCATTGTCACTAATGATCTCATGTGGGCAACCGTATCGACAGATGATGTTGGTTTGTATGAACTTTGCCACATTCTTGGCCGTGAGACTAGTGTAGGAAGCCGCTTCTACCCATTTGGTTAAATAATCGATTGCTACTAGGATGAAACAGTGACCTCTTGTTCCGGCTGGAGTGATCTTGCCGATGATGTCACTTCCCCAAGCATAAAATGGACAGGGAGATGTCATTGTATAGAGTAATGAAGGAGGGACATGTTGAACATTCCCGAAGATTTGGCAATTGTGGCAATGTCTTACATATTTGATGCAATCGGATTCCATTGTGGTCCAATAATACCCCAAACGTTTGATCTTCTTTGCCATCATGGGTCCACTCATATGAGGACCGCATTCTCCATCACGGACTTCTTCCATCACTTTTCGTGCCTGTGAATGATCAAGGCATCGTAGGATTACACCAAGAGGTGTTATTTTGTATAACTCTCCTTGTATGAGAACGTATTGGGAAGCTAGTAAGCGTATAGCGTGTTGTCCCCTTTTGTCCATATCTGGTGGATAGGTGTCGTTGAGTTTGAAGTTCAGGATTGCTTGGAACCAAGGTTCCTCTGCGATTTCCTCTTTATCAATGATTTGGTGCCACGTAATCTGGTTCTGACCGTCGTTCGATGCATAAAGGCATTTCTACCATGCTATCCGGCATATTAATCAAAGATGCAAGTTTTGCAAGAGCATCTGCAGATTGATTCTCCTCTCGAGGTAGGTGTAGGTAGGTTACTTGATCGAAGAATTGGGCAACTTGGTCTATTCTGGCTTGATAAGGTGCTAAGGTTTCACTTCGTATTTTCCAAGATCCCGTAATTTGGTTGATGATCAAAGATGAATCTCCATGTACTCGAAGATTCTTGATGTCTAAACCTACTGCTGCTTGTAATCTAATGAGACAAGCTTCGTATTCTACAGCGTTATTTGTCACCTCGAAGTTGAGTTTGACAGAGATTGGTGTATGCTCGCCTTTAGGAGAAATGAGCAACACTCCTATTCCAAATCCTCTTAAGTTCGATGCTCCATCAAAATAAAGGTCCCAGGAGTCTACATCGGTTTGGAGTATATCCTCATCTGGAAACGACCAGGTGTCTATCATTTGTGAATCATTGATGGGATTTTCTATGAAGAACTCGGCAACGGCGCGCCCCTTTATAACTTTCAGAGGAACATACTTGAGATCGAACTCTAAAAGCATCAAAGTCCATCTTGCTAAACGTCCATTGAGAACGGGTTTCTCGAAGAGGTATTTGACAGGATCCATTTTGGAGTATATTTTGACGAAGTAGCTAAGCATGTAATGGCGTAGCTTCTTCGTTGCCCACACAAGAGCGAGGCATGTCTTCTCAAGTGTTGTGTATTTGCACTCGTACTCCAAAAACTTCATACTAAGGTAGTAGATAGCTCTGTCTTCTTTTCCTACGGTTTGAGCTAGCATGGCGCCCAAGGCTGCTTTAGTTACCGTGAGATATAAACCAAGAGGTTGATCTCGTTGAGGTGGCATGAGCACTGATGGCTTGGCTAGTATCTCCTTGATTCGGTCAAATGCTTTTTGACAGTCATCATCCCATATGGTGTGATCTGTTTTCTTGAGCTTTTTGAAGATAGGTTCACAGATCATGGTGAGCTTCGATATGAATCGACTTATGTATTGCACCTTACATAGGAATCCTCTAACTTCTTTCTCTGTTTTAGTTTGTGGCATTTCGATTAGAGTTTTGATCTTGGAAGGGTCTATTTCTATTCCTCGTTGGCTAACAACGAATCCCAGGAGCTTACCAGATGTTACTCCGAATGCGCATTTCTGAGGATTGAGCCTCATGTTGTACTTCCGTAGCCTTCAGAAGAATTTGCGAAGGTTCGCAATGTGCCCCTCTCTATCCTTGGACTTGACAATCATATCATCTATGTATCATGTCATGTAAGAGCGTAGTTGCGGTGCATTGCTATGTAGCTCCGGTGTTGATTAATCCAAACGGCATAACTGTGTAGCAATAGGTTCCCCATTGAGTGACGAAGGCGGTCTTATGCATATCTTCTTCGGCCATCTTAATTTGGTTATAACCCGCGTATCCATCCATGAAGGACAACAATGCGTGATCTGCTGTATTGTCCACCAATATGTCGATATGTGGTAGAGGAAAGTCATCTTTAGGACTCGCTTTGTTTAAGTCTCTAAAATCAACACAAACACGGATTCTCCCATCCTTTTTGGGTACGGGTACTATGTTAGCTACCCAGTCTGAGTACTCGGAAACTTTGATGAACCCGGCTTTGAATTGCTTATCGACTTCTTCTATGATCTTGAGAGCACATTCTATCCTCATTCGATGAAGTTTCTGTTTTACGGGTTTGAAACCCGGTTTGATTGGGATTCTATGCTCTACGATGTCCCTGTCGATCCCCGACATGTCTTTGTAGGTCCAAGAAAAAACGTCTTTGAACTCGTGTAGGAGGTCTATGAAACAGGCCCTTTCAGTAGAGCTCGAGGTCGTCCCTATCCTAAGTTCTTGGGGTTCTAGTTCAGTTCCTACGTTGATGGGTCAGTGTTTTCTATTACTGGTCCCCCTTCCCCCTCTTGTAGTATTTCTTTGGCTATGTAGGGAGGTATCTCGATCGTGTCTGGGTCTGGGTCATCCTCAGTATCATCGCAAACAGAATTGCATTCAAAATAACACGAAGAGTAAGCAGAACCTGATTTATTCATATTAAAGTTTGAGAAAAGTAGAAACAAAGAAGCCATCTGATCTATAGTCAGTGGCGGTAAATGGACAGTCGTTGGGACATTTCCCGAACTACTGTTACTACTTGATGCTAAGCTAGGAGAAACAAGGGGAATGGGAATGACGACAGGAGGAGACTCTCTAGGAACTTCTCTAGACTCTGACTCTGACTCCGACTCTGACTCTGACTTGAATTTATTATCTTTTGGTTCTCCTTTGAATATCTCTCCTTCTCCAGTGGTGAGCTTGAAGAGTCTTCCTTGGTTGTTTGTCCACTTGGTCGACTTTCTCCATCCTTTCTGCTGATTGGCGTTGGTTTCTACGGTCCCCAGCGTGGCAATGATCTCACCTATGATGCTTTCGGGGCTATTGATTAAGGGAAGATCTTGGAGGTAGACATCTTCTTCGCTATCCGTACATATCCCATTGATTACCTCCTCTTTTGGGGAGATAAGATTTGAGCAATCTAAGGTAGATTCGTCACTTGTAATCACCAGAATTCCAAGAGGATTCTGAGTGTTGTTAGGCTTGCCTCCAGGCGGTATTGGTAGGCGACCGTCTTCAATCATGTCTTGAAATACATTTTTCAGCTTGTAGCATTTTTTCGTATCATGTCCCTTACCTCTATGATATTCGCAGTACGAATTCTCGTCCCAGAACTTGAATTTCTTTTCTTGTTCGGGTGTAGGGCCTATGGGTTGAAGCTTGCCTAATTTCATCAACCTTTTTAGAGCATTGGAGTATGTGTCCCCAATATTTGTGAATTTCCTTGGTGGGGTACTCTTCTTAGATGGCTCGAGAAGGTTAACTTCATCAGTCTTGCTAGTAGAGCCGTAAGAACGACTTGTTGAGCCTTGATATCCACGACCTACTGTTTTGGACAAGAGCCCTTTACGGATGTCATCTTCGATCCTTGTTCCTAGTTCGGTTAAGTCTTTGAAGGTATTGATGTTTTGGTACCTCAAATGATTTGCATAGATGGGCTTTAGATTGTCCACGAATTTCTCCACGAGGGTAGCTTCATCTGGACGTTCAACAAGTTGGGTACTAGTCTTCCTCCACCTACTTAGGAAGTCGGTGAAACCTTCTTTGTCATTTTGGGTAAGAACCTCTAATGTGCTCATATTGACTTGGATTTCGGCATTATCCGCATATTGCTTGGCGAACTCAATTGCGGCATCGTCCCAGATAGCAATTTTCTTGTGCTCTAGAGAATAGAACCATTGTTTTGGGATGGTATCAAGAGATGAAGGAAAGATCCTTAAGAACATCTCGGGTTTAATGCCTTTGATAGACATGTAATCCTTGAAAGCACGGATATGGTTCAAAGGGTTTTCATGCCCCTTGAATTTAGGGATATCTGTCATGTTGAAGTTGGTTGGCAACTTAGAGCTCACGGCTTCATATTTGCGATTATTTTCTCTGTAAATGTCATCCCCTTTGAGATACATGAATTGTTCCTCCAAATATTGGAGTCGTTTCTCAGCTGCAGTCATACGTACGGGAGGGTTTTCGTCCCCGAAGTTATTCACAAATTCATCAGACACTTCACTTTCTCGAGGAGGCATCCTCGTTTCCACGGCATATATCCGGCCTTCAATTGTGTCGAGGCGATCATATACTTGATCTTGAGTGACTTGGAGACGAGCTAGCGCGGCTAGGATTTGATCATTACCGTTCTGGGAATGGTTGTTGCTTACGTCGCTGGTGTCAGGCATCTTGGAAACTGGATAAGAGATTGACGATGAGTTAAAACACGATCGACCATTCTAGCACACCTATCCAAAAAAACGTTTTGACTTGTGAAGTGGGAGTGTGCCACTTGTGTCAAGTGAGCTTTGAAGAAACGACAAAGTTTGAAAATGTTGGTCCTAGTCAACTATAGTGTAGTTGAAGGAGTGGACTCGAAGTGAGGTTTTGAAATGGGCTTTGAGGCCCGAATTTTGACTCGACAATTGGACAGAGTTTCGACTGGTTTTGCGCTAATATTAGGCCTATGTTTCGAAAAAATTTATATTTTAAAAGGGATTTTTATAAAAAATCGTCATGGTTTTGTTTAGAAATGGTGATCACATATGGTACAAACATTATACAAGCATTATAACGGGATGCTGAGTGCATTTTAAAAGGTTTCGATTTTAAAGGGTGGGTTGCCATACCGAACAATCAAACCCGGGGTCTGTGGAGAGGCTCGTACCAAACAAGAGTAAGGCCGATTCCTAGTCCATTTCCTCGAGTAGTGAAAGTCCTTGATACAAACAAGAGTAAGTACCATGGTATGGAGGACGTCAATCGCTATCCATCCTTGGGCCCAAATAAGAATTAGGACCATTTAGACGGGACGATTGGTCGAATAGGTGGGGTTGGGCCTAGGAAGGCCGAATAAAACGATCTAGGAAGACCGAGTTATGAAAATCGACAATTGTCTTGTACAAACTATTCCCTAACCTTGTTCAAGTTTCACCCTTTTGGCTACACGTAAGTGTATTATCCCCAGCGGAGTCGCCAAACTGTGCACGCGGGCCCACGGGGGTGAAAAGCGAAGCAAGCTTGTCTTTTTGTTTGTTTTGCATTTGTGGAGTCGCCACCAATTTATTGTGGAAAATTGGAAACCGTTCGAATACCTCGTGCCATGTCAAGACACAAAGTAGTGACATGAACACTAAGCACTCGTTACCCTTAACATTTTATGTCTAGAATGACTCTCGTGGATGCCAATGAACACGGATCTTCACAGAGATCTGGAGTAAGGGGTGAGGGTATGTATTAGGAAGCTCTTTTGATCGAACACCTAATCCCGCCCGCCTCGATAGCGGCCTCTACTAATGATTATGGAAATTGTCTATACTCGATATATCGTCGATTTATATGCATGCAATGCAACATCCAACGTTTTAATCCTAAAATGTGAGAATTTATTCTAAGTCGGTTATCACGTAATTTAGCATACAATTGGGTCAAAGTAGAGATTTAAGTTGATTACATGTGAAGACATACAAGCAATAAAAGAAATACAATAAAGAAAATTACAATAATTACATCGGAATTATTGATTTATGTCGAAAATACATTTAAAATGGATGATTTTAGAAAAGAAAGAATAAACAAATTAACGATCAGATTAAGGGTGATAATACGATTAATAGTTAATTAAACACGTAATTAATAAACTAGGTCAAAGCAGAAACGGGAATTCAGGGACAGAAATCAACCGGGAAGAGGCGCAGCAGAGCTGCGTCCCTTGGAAGAGGTGCAGCAGTCGCTGCGTATGTTCCTGGGTTGAGCTCTGGCTGTGAAGCCGGAACCGCATCTCGTTAATGTTCATTGTTGAATTTAATGGTCGATTAATGGTTTTTGACTCGGATGGAAGTGCTTAACAGATTATTTACATGTGAATAAGGTCATAAAAACGATAAAACATGGATGAAAACTAATTAGAACGAATTATATACAAGATACAAGGTTAATTAATGAATCAAACGAACTAAACAAAATTTATTAAGCTAAACAGATTATTAATGACGAATTAATGATGGTGATGATGAATTACATATGCAAATATACCAATGATGAATTCCAGAGATTCAATATGGATGAATCGAACCTCTAAAACCCGAATTGATTTTAATGACGAAAACCCGCAAATATGAATTATAAGGGATTTAAGTCAGGGATTTAATGATGAATTAAATATTAATGATGATGAATAATATGTTAAAACTATCATACTCAAATTATTAAGCTAATGAACAATGAACAATTGCACAAGAAAACGAAAAAAAAATAGGACGAACAAAAGACGAAGGAAGAAGAAAGGAAGCAGGAACTGCGGCAGCCTCACGAAGAGGCGTGGCAGGTGTTGCGTCCCTTCGAAGAGGCGCAGCAGTTGTTGCGTCCTTCCTCGACGTCTGTCTCCTGGTAATTTGTAAAAAAGGTTTAAAACGTGATTTTACAAATCGGTTTTAAGAATACTTTCGACATAAATCTTACAATAATGATTATAATAAATAAAGAACAATAATAAAATAGGGATTTACACCCTCAGACTTACATGTTTGACGAAACGAGATGAACTAAGTTAACGTTTAGTGATGCTCGACTCGAATGTACGTCGAAAGTGCCCTCTAGGAGGAAAACGAATAAAGTTGATTAAAGTTGATTAATTGTGGAGTCGGTCAAATTAGTCGGTCATGCAAAACGAGGCTGGTACTCAGAAGGATCCGAGCTTACGTGGTCGAAAGTTCAAGCACGTAGACGCCAAAAAGTAAGAACGAGGTCTAGAATGCAAAGGGAGAAGAGAAGGGCGGACACCGCGTGAGAAATATGAGAGACCGAAGGTCTCTGTTTATACTAATCACACGACGGAATTAGGGTTTTCGGAGAAACTTTGGAAGTGAATCTCGAAAAGATATGAAAAATACGCAGAAAAGGACTGAGGAAGAGGCGCAGCAGGCACTGCGTCCTTTCCTCAGTGGTTTCCTCCTGCGGAAGAACGATTTCCGCGTTTCTATTATGGAATAGCGGATTAATCTCGTTTCCTTAATATTTTGTGTGAATATTACGGGAGATATTTTACCAAAGATCAAAAGATTGGAAAATATGGAAAAGAAATATCCGGAACATTCCAGAACATTCTGACTCGGCATTTTAAACGGTTATTAGCAAATGAAGACGGTTTTTGACCCGGACTCCAAATGTACTCTAATTACTGCC
Source organism: Silene latifolia (assembly GCF_048544455.1). Lineage (NCBI taxonomy): Eukaryota > Viridiplantae > Streptophyta > Magnoliopsida > Caryophyllales > Caryophyllaceae > Silene > Silene latifolia. The sequence goes on along the minus strand of NC_133533.1, from coordinate 25,492,917 downwards.
AAAACGTCCGTATCGGCGTGTAGATGACAATTAAGAGGTAGACACAAGTGTTTGAGCGATCACTTGACGATAAACTTACGAACTGTCACAAATCGTTCCGTATACAAAACATGCGGCCCAATCATCACCGGGTGGTTTGCGGGAGGTGCAGAAATGAGGTATCTACACCTTTTAGTAATCTCCTTAAGCTACTTGAATCTGGACCGAAAACCGTCTCAAGGAACCGTCTAATCCTATATAAATCGCATAATAACTATCATAATACATCCTATACTAATATATACTATAAAAGCCCTTATTATTACCCCTTAATTACCCCTGTTACACATACTAATTACTAATTAATTACCCATAACGAAATCCCCCAAAAGTTAGGGTTTACAAAACTAGAAAAGGGTAGATCTTTACTTACTAGATGAAGGAGATGAAGAAGAAGGTGGAAAATCCTCTAATCCAAGCTTAAATCCCAAGTAGTAGGTTTTTGTGAGGGTTTTAGAGAGAATGGAGAGAGTTTGGAGAGATAAGGATAAAGATAGAAATGATTTTAGGGTTAGGGGGAAAGGGTTTAACCTATGTTCTGAACAACGTCACTTAACCGAGTGTCGAGTTCACTCGGTCGAGTGGACTCACTCGCTCGAGTAAATACATCACCCGGTCGAGTATGCCTTTCACTCGATCGAGTGGATCCACTCTGTCAGCTGCAACTTCACTTGGTCTAGCCTAGGTCTTACTAGGTATAGTGTAAGGCTATCCTTCCTTCCTGAGTGATCTCTTATCGGGTCTAATGATCCTCTCACGTATCTTAAGGTCCAAGTACGGGTCCCATAATGACCGGGTATTACAAATATAATAGTTATAATCCCTTATGACCACTATCTAATTACATAAATCTGCAATTAAAACACCCAAAAGATAAAACCCCTAATTTCCTCCAAATTCCAGGGTTTGGTCAACACTAAATTGAAGGAGAAGGATGAATATCAACTTACAAATGGAAGAAAGCAAGAAAGAATCAAACTTGATGAATAATTCCTCCAAAACTAGGCTTGGTCTCTTTGCTAGGATTTTTGAGAAGTTTCTAGGGAGTTAAGAGAGTTTTATGTGTGTTTAAGTGAGAGAAAAATATTGTTTAGGGTTTATACAATAAGGCCCAATAACACGGAGCCCAACTCTAGTTTTCTGGGTCTGAACCAGGTCACTTAGTCGAGTGGCTTAAAATCATTCGGTCGAGTGCACAATTCACTCGGCCGAGTGACACCTAAACAAAACCTGGGTTAAACCCAGAAGACACTCGGTTCACTCTATTCGTTTGAGTGAGTGCCACTCGGTCGACTACAATTATAACACCCCACGTTAGTTTAAGAGGTTCCGTGATAGGCTTAAATGACTAGTGCTTAAAGGGATTTAAATTATTACTCATATCAACAAAGTGCACTTTCTTTTATGGTTATCCATGCAAAAGAACTCTACGGTTAAGCGTGCTTGGCTGAGAGTAATCTTAGGATAAGTGACCTCCTGGGAAGGTTCCCGGGATTTGCATGAGTGAGGACAAAATGCACTATAAAGGACCCGTGTTGATCTATGGGCCATATACAGAGTCTGGTGAGCTATCATAAGTAACCGCTCCCGACCCGGTTTGGGCTGGGGTGTTACAAGTGGTATCAGAGCAATCTTGAAACCGTGTGGTAATGAGAGGCAGTGGTTATACGCTCACGGAGGCCGTTTTTATACACTTTATTGTGGTCACCCAACTAGCGGGGAAGGATTCTGGGTTAGCGGTTATGCTCTCAGGCGCAACAAGGATGTTGCGTTCTTTAAGTTGGGGTGATTATAATACCCCACATTAATTTAAGAGGTCTCGTGATATGCTTAAATGACTAGTGATTAAAGGGATTGAAAGTACTACTCATATCAACAAAGTGCATTTTCTTTTATGGTCATCCATGCAAAAGAACTCTACAGTTAAGCGTGCTTGGCTGAGAGTAGTTTTAGGATGAGTGATCTGACCGGTGTTGATATATAGGCCATGTACACAGCCTGGTAAGCTATCATAAGTAACCGCTCCTGACCCAGTTTGGGTCGGGGTGTTACAAGTGATATCAGAGCAATACTGTAACCGTGTGGTGATGGGAGGCATTGGTTATACGCTTTTGGAGGCAATTTTTATACGCTTTATTGTGTTCACCCAACTAGCGGGGGAGGATTTTGGGTTAGCGGTTATGCTCCAAGGTGCAACAAGGATGTTGCGTTCTTTAAGTGGGGGTGATTCTAACACCCCGGGTTAATTTAAGAGGTCCCGTGATAGGCTTAAATGACTAGTGCTTAAAGGGATTGAAAGTATTACTCATATCAACAAAGTGCACTTTGGTTTATGATCATTCATGCAAAAGAACTCTACAGTTAAGCGTGCTTGGCTGAGAGTAGTCTTAGGATGAGTGACCTCCTGGGAAGGTTCCCGGGATGTCCAAGAGTGAAGACAAAATGTGCTATAAAGGATCCATGTTGATATATGGGCCATGTACTTAGCCTGGTGAGTTACCATAAGTAATCGCTCCTGACCCAGTTTGGGCCGGGGTGTTACAAGATGTTGTACTTGGCTGGGTGCACTGCTAGAATTCAGGGGTATGGCAAATATAATTGATATAATCCTATATTATAATCATCTAATTACCCAAACTCTCAATTACAACACTCTAATTAACAAAACCCCCAATTTTCCCCAAATTCTAGTTTACGGTTAAGACAATTATTAATGGATTAAAAGAATAGATTATGACTTACAATAGGAAATTGGCAAAGAATGATTAAAAATGATGCTAAAACCCCAAATCCATGCTTAATCTCTTGAAAAGATATTTAAGAAAGGTCTAGAGATTGTTTAGAGAGGCTTAAGGTTCATAAATGACGACTGGCTACTGTTCACGCATTATATATACTCCCCCTTTAAAACACGAAATCAATGTGCGCGATTAAAACACGAAATCAATGTTACGCGAGGCGCGTTTTTGCTCCTATTCTAGGCATAGTAACGTTTCAGTTGGTCGAGGTTTGTCCGGTTGGAAAATTCATTCCCATCTAAGTCTGTGATCCTAACCGCACCCCCTGGAAGTATGGACTTGACTAGAAATGGCCCGGCCCACTTAGGTTTGATTTTTCCTCGTGGATCGACAGGTAAAAGAGCTCTAATTGATTTGAGCACCAAGTCTCCTTCTTTGATGTTCCTTGGCTTAACCCTTTTGTTGAAGGCTCGTTTGATACGTACATGATATGTTTGCACATTATATAATGCACGTAATCTTCATTCATCCAGGAGGATGAGCTCTTCATATCTATCCCTCTTCCAATCGGCTTCTGGGATTTGACTTTCGAGTAAAATATGCAAGGATGGTATTTCTAGCTCGACTGGTTGTAAAGCTTCCATGCCATAGGTCAAATAGAAAGGGGTGGCCCCAGTGGGCGTCCTAACAGACGTACGGTATCCCCATAAAGCAAAAGGTATCTTGCTTGGCCAATCTCGATAGTTGTCAATCATTTTCTTTAGAATTGTGACAACGTTCTTGTTTGCCGCCTCTACCACGCCATTAGTTTGTGGTCTATATGGCGAGTAGTGGTGATGCTTGATTTTGTACTTGGCTAGCAATTGCTCAGTCTCAGCTTGGAAATGTGATCCATTGTCATTAATGATCTCATGTGGGCAACCGTATCGACAGATGATGTTGGTTTGTATGAACTTTGCCACATTCTTGGCCGTGAGACTAGTGTAGGAAGTCGCTTCTACCCATTTGGTTAAATAATCGATTGCTACTAGGATGAAACAGTGACCTCTTGTTCCGGCTGGAGTGATCTTGCCGATGATGTCACTTCCCCAAGCATAAAATGGCCAGGGAGATGTCATTGTATAGAGTAATGAAGGAGGGACATGTTGCACATTCCCGAAGATTTGGCAATTGTGGCAATGTCTTACATATTTGATGCAATCGGATTCCATTGTGGTCCAATAATACCCCAAACGTTTGATCTTCTTTGCCATCATGGGTCCACTCATATGAGGACCGCATTCTCCATCACGGACTTCTTCCATCACTTTTCGTGCCTGTGAATGATCAAGGCATCGTAGGATTACACCAAGAGGTGTTCTTTTGTATAACTCTCCTTATATGAGAACGTATTGGGAAGCTAGTAAGCGTATAGCGTGTTGTCCCCTTTTGTCCATATCTGGTGGATAGGTGTCGTTGAGTTTGAAGTTCAGGATTGCTTGGAACCAAGGTTCCTTTGCGATTTCCTCTTTATCAATGATTTGGTGCACGTAATCTGGTTCTGACCGTCGTTCGATGCATAAAGGCATTTCTACCATGTTATCCGGCATATTAATCAAAGATGCAAGTTTTGCAAGAGCATCTGCAAATTGATTCTCCTCTCGAGGTAGGTGTAGGTAGGTTACTTGATCGAAGAATTGGGCAACTTGGTCTATTCTGGCTTGATAAGGTGCTAAGGTTTCACTTCTTATTTTCCAAGATCCCGTAATTTGGTTGATGATCAAAGATGAATCTCCATGTACTCGAAGATTCTTGATGCCTAAACCTACTGCTGCTTGTAATCCAATGAGACAAGCTTCGTGATTCATAGCGTTATTTGTCACCTCGAAGTCGAGTTTGACAGAGATTGGTGTATGCTCGCCTTCAGGAGAAATGAGCAACACTCCTATTCCAAATCCTCTTAAGTTCGATGCTCCATCAAAATAAAGGTCCCAGGAGTCTACATCGGTTTGGAGTATATCCTCATCTGGAAACGACCAGGTGTCTATCATTTCTGAATCATAGATGGGATTTTCTGTGAAGAACTCGGCAACGGCGCGCCCCTTTATAACTTTCAGAGGAACATACTTGAGATCGAACTCTGAGAGAATCAAAGTCCATCTTGCTAAGCGTCCATTGAGAACGGGTTTCTCGAAGAGGTATTTGACAGGATCCATTTTGGAGTATATTTTGACGGAGTAGCTAAGCATGTAATGGCGTAGCTTCTTCGTTGCCCACACAAGAGCGAGGCATGTCTTCTCGAGTGTTTTGTATTTGCACTCGTACTCCAAAAACTTCTTACTAAGGTAGTAGATAGCTCTGTCTTCTTTTCCTACGGTTTGAGCTAGCATAGCGCCCAAGGCTGCTTTAGTTACCGTGAGATATAAACCAAGAGGTTGATCTCGTTGAGGTGGCATGAGCACTGGTGGCTTGGCTAGTATCTCCTTGATTCAGTCGAATGCTTTTTGACAGTCATCATCCCATATGGTGTGATCTGTTTTCTTGAGCTTTTTGAAGATAGGTTCACAGATCATGGTGAGCTTCGATATGAATCGACTTATGTATTGCACCTTACCTAGGAATCCTCTAACTTCTTTCTCTGTTTGAGGTTGCGGCATTTAGATTAGAGCTTTGATCTTGGAAGGGTCTATTTCTATTCCTCTTTGGCTAACAACGAATCCCAGGAGCTTACCAGATGTTACTCCGAATGCGCATTTCTGAGGATTGAGCCTCATGTTGTACTTCCGTAGCCTTCAGAAGAATTTGTGAAGGTTCGCAATGTGCCCCTCTTTATCCTTGGACTTGACAATCATATCATCTATGTATCATGTCATGTAAGAGCGTAGTTGCGGTGCGTTGGTATGTAGCTCCGGTGTTGATTAATCCAAACGGCATAACTATGTAGCAATAGGTTCCCCATTGAGTGACGAAGGCGGTCTTATGCATATCTTCTTCGGCCATCTTAATTTGGTTATAACCCGCGTATCCATCCATGAAGGACAACAATGCGTGATCTGCTGTATTGTCCACCAATATGTCGATATGTGGTAGAGGAAAGTCATCTTTAGGACTCGCTTTGTTTAAGTCTCTAAAATCAACACAAACACGGATTCTCCCATCCTTTTTGGGTACGGGTACTATGTTAGCTACCCAGTCTGAGTACTCGGAAACTTTGATGAACCCGGCTTTGAATTGCTTATCGACTTCTTCTTTGATCTTGAGAGCATATTCTATCCTCATTCGACGAAGTTTCTGTTTTACGGGTTTGAAACCCGGTTTGATTGGGATTCTATGCTCTGCGATGTCCCTGTCGATCCCCGGCATGTCTTTGTAGGTCCAAGAAAAAACGTCTTTGAACTCGTGTAGAAGGTCTATGAAACAGTCCCTTTCAGTAGAGCTCAAGGTCGTCCCTATCCTAAGTTCTTGAGGTTCTAGTTCAGTTCCTACGTTGATGGGTTAGTGTTTTCTATTACTGGTCCCCTTTCCCCCTCTTGTAGTATTACTTTGGCTATGTAGGGAGGTATCTCGATCGAGTCTGGGTCTGGGTCATCCTCAGTATCATCGCAAACAAAATTGCATTCAAAATAACACGAAGAGTAAGCAGAACCTGATTTATTCATATTAAAGTTTGAGAAAAGCTGAAACAAAGAAGCCATCGATCCGTAGTCACTTGAAGTGTAAACGGACAGTCGTTGGGACATTTCTCGAACTACTGTTACTACTTGATGTTAAGCTAGAAGAAACAAGGGGAATGGGAATGACGACAGGAGGAGACTCTCTAGGAACTTCTCTAGACTCTGACTCTGACTCCGACTCTGACTCTGACTTGAATTTATCGTCTTTTGGTTCTCCTTTGAATATCTCTCCTTCTCCAGTGGTGAGCTTGAAGAGTCTTCCTTGGTTGTTTGTCCACTTGATCGACTTTCTTCATCCTTTCTGCTGATTGGCGTTGGTTTCTACGGTCCCCAGTGTGGCAATGATCTCACCTATGATGCTTTCGGCGCTTTTGATTAAGGGAAGATCTTGGAGGTAGACATCTTCTTCGCTATCTGTACATATCCCATTGATTACCTCCTCTTTTGGGGAGATAAGATGTGAGCAATCTAAGGTAGATTCGTCACTTGTAATCACCAGAATTCCAAGAGGATTCGGAGTGTTGTTAGGCTTGCCTCCATGCGGTATTGGTAGGCGACCGTCTTCAATCATGTCTTGAAATACATTTTTCAGCTTGTAGCATTTTTCCGTATCATGTCCCTTACCTCTATGATATTCGCAGTACGAATTCTCGTCCCAGAACTTGAATTTCTTTTCTTGTTCGGGTGTAGGGCCTATGGGTTGAAGCTTGCCTAATTTCATCAACCTTTTTAGAGCATTGGAGTATGTGTCCCCAATATTTGTGAATTTCCTTGGTGGGGTACTCTTCTTAGATGGCTCAAGAAGGTTAACTTCATCAGTCTTGCTAGTAGAGCCGTAAGAACGACTTGTTGAGCCTTGATATCCATGACCTACTGTTTTGGACAAGAGCCCTTTACGGATGTCATCTTCGATCCTTGTTCCTAGTACGGTTAAGTCTTTGAAGGTATTGATGTTTTGGTACCTCAAATGATTTGCATAGATGGGCTTTAGATTGTCCACGAATTTCTCCACGAGGGTAGCTTCATCTGGACGTTCAACAAGTTGGGTACTAGTCTTCCTCCACCTACTTAGGAAGTCGGTGAAACCTTCTTTGTCATTTTGGGTAAGAACCTCTAATGTGCTCATATTGACTTGGATTTTGGCATTATCCGCATATTGCTTGGCGAACTCAATTGCGGCATCGTCCCAGGTAGCAATTTTCTTGTGCTCTAGAGAATAGAACCATTGTTTTGGGATGGTATCAAGAGATGAAGGAAAGATCCTTAAGAACATCTCGGGTTTAATGCCTTTGATAGACATGTAATCCTTGAAAGCACGGATATGGTTCAAAGGGTTTTCATGCCCCTTGAATTTAGGGATATCTGTCATGTTGAAGTTGGTTGGCAACTTAGAGCTCACGGCTTCATATTTGCGATTATTTTCTCTATAAATGTCATCCCCTTTGAGATACATGAATTGTTCCTCCAAATATTAGAGTCGTTTCTGAGCTGCAGTCATACGTACGGGAGGGTTTTCGTCCCCGAAGTTATTCACAAATTCATCAGACACTTCACTTTCTCGAGGAGGCATCCTCGTTTCCACGGCATATATCCGGCCTTCAATTGTGTCGAGGCGATCATATACTTGATCTTGAGTGACTTGGAGACGAGCTAGCGCGGCTAGGATTTGATCATTACCGTTCTGGGAATGGTTGTTGCTTACGTCGCTGGTGTCAGGCATCTTAGAAACTGGATAAGAGATTGACGATGAATTAAAACACGATCGACCATTCTAGCACACCTATCCAAAAAAACGTTTTGACTTGTGAAGTGGGAATGTGCCACTTGTGTCAAGTGAACTTTGAAGAAACGACAAAGTTTGAAAATGTTGGTCCTAGTCAACTATAGTGTAGTTGTAGGAGTGGACTAGAAGTGAGGTTTTGAAATGGGCTTTGAGGCCCGAATTTTGACTCGACAATTGGTCAGAGTTTCGACTGGTTTAGCGCTAATATTAGGCCTATGTTTCGAAAAAATTTACATTTTAAAAGGGATTTTTACAAAAAATCGTCATGGTTTTGTTTAGAAATGGTGATCACATATGGTACAAACATTATACAAGCATTATAACGGGATGCTGAGTGCATTTTAAAAGGTTTCGGTTTTAAAGGGTGGGTTGCCATACCGAACCATCAAACCCGGGGTCTGTGGAGAGGCTCGTATCAAACAAGAGTAAGGCCGATTCCTAGTCCATTTCCTCGAGTAGTGAAAGTCCTTGATACAAACAAGAGTAAGTACCATGGTATGGAGGACGTCAATCGCTATCCATCCTTAGGCCCAAATAAGAATTAGGACCATTTAGACGGGACGATTGGTCGAATAGGTGGGGTTGGGCTTAGGAAGGCCGAATAAAACGATCTAGAAAGACCGAGTTATGAAAATCGACAATTGTCTTGTACAAACTATTCCCTAACCTCATTCAAGTTTCACCCTTTTGGCTACACGTAAGTGTATTATCCCCAGCGGAGTCGTCAAACTGTGGACGCGGGCCCACGGGGGCGAAAAGCGAAGCAAGCTTGTCTTTTTGTTTGTTTTGCATTTGTGGAGTCGCCACCAATTTATTGTGGAAAATTGGAAACCGTTCGAATACCTCGTGCCATGTCAAGACACAAAGTAGTGACATAAACACTAAGAACTCGTTACCCATAGCATTCTATGTCTAGAATGACTCTCGTGGATGCCAATGAACACGGATCTTCACAGAGATCTGGAGTAAGGGGTGAGGGTACGTATTAGGAAGCTCTTTTGATCGAACACCTAATCCCGCCCGCCTCGATAGCGGCCTCTACTAATGATTATGGAAATTGTCTATACTCGATATATCGTCGATTTATATGCATGCACGTTTTAATCCTAGCATGTGAGAATTTAGACTAAGTCGGTTATCACGTAATTTAGCATACAATTGGGTCAAAGTAGAGATTTAAGTTGATTACATGTGAAGACATACAAGCAATAAAAGAAATACAATAAAGAAAATTACAATAATTACATCGGAATTATTGATTTATGTCGAAAATACATTTAAAACGGATGATTTTAGAAAAGAAAGAATAAACAAATTAACGAACAGATTAAGGGTGATAATACGATTAATAGTTAATTAAACACGTAATTAATAAACTAGGTCAAAGCAGAAACGGGAATTCAGGGACAGAAATCAACCGGGAAGAGGCGCAGCAGAGCTGCGTCCCTTGGAAGAGGCGCAGCAGTCGCTGCGTCTGTTCCTGGGTTGAGCTCTGGCTGTGAAGCCGGGACCGCATCTCGTTAATGTTCATTGTTGAATTTAATGGTCGATTAATGGTTTTTGACTCGGATGGAAGTGCTTAACAGATTATTTACATGTGAATAAGGTCATAAAAACGATAAAACATGGATGAAAACTAATTAGAACGAATTATATACAAGATACAAGGTTAATTAATGAATCAAACGAACTAAACAAAATTTAATAAGCTAAACAGATTATTAATGACAAATTAATGATGGTGATGATGAATTACATATGCAAATATACCAATGATGAATTCCAGAGATTCAATATGGATGAATCGAACCTCTAAAACCCGAATTGATTTTAATGACGAAAACCCGCAAATATGAATTATAAGGGATTTAAGTCGGGGATTTAATGATGAATTAAATATTAATGATGATGAATAATATGTTAAAGCAATCATACTCAAATTATTATGCTAATGAACAATGAACAATTGAACAAGAAAACGAAAAAAATAATAGGACGAACAAAAGACGAAGGAAGAAGAAAGGAAGCAGGAACTGCGGCAGCCTCACGAAGAGGCGTGGCAGGTGCTGCGTCCCTTCGAAGAGGCGCAGCAGTTGCTGCGTCCTTCCTCGATGTCTGTCTCCTGGTAATTTGTAAAAAAAGGTTTAAAACGTGGTTTTACAAATCGGTTTTAAGAATACTTTCGACATAAATCTTACAATAATGATTATAATAAATAAAGAACAATAATAAAATAGGGATTTACACCCTCAGACTTACATGTTTGACAAAACGAGATGAACTAAGTTAACATTTAGTGATGCTCGACTCGAATGTACGTCGAAAGTGCCCTCTAGGAGGAAAACGAATAAAGTTGATTAAAGTTGATTAATTGTGGAGTTGGTCAAATTGGTCGATCATGCAAAACGAGGCTGGTACTCATAAGGATCCGAGCTTACGTGGTCGAAAGTTCAAGCACGTAGACGCCAAAAAGTAAGAACGAGGTCTAGAATACAAAGGGAGAAGAGAAGGGCGGACACCGCGTGAGAATATGAGAGACCGAAGGTCTCTTTTTATACTAATCACACGACGGAATTAGGGTTTTCGGAGAAAATTTGGAAGTGAATCTCGAAAAGATATGAAAAATACGCAGAAAAGGACTGAGGAAGAGGCGCAGCAGGCACTGCGTCCTTTCCTCAGTGGTTTCCTCCTGCGGAAGAACGATTTCCGCGTTTCTATTATGGAATAGCGGATTAATCTTGTTTCCTTAATATTTTGTGTGAATATTACGGGAGATATTTTACCAAAGATCAAAAGATTGGAAAATATGGAAAAGAAATATCCGGAACATTCCAGAACATTCTGACTCGGCATTTTAAACGGTTATTAGAAAATGAAGACGGTTTTTGACCCGGACTCCAAATGTACTCTAATTACTGCCAAAACGACCGTATCGGCGCGTAGATGACAATTAAGAGGTAGACACAAGTGTTTGAGCGATCACTTGACGATAAATTTACGAACTGTCACAAATCGTTCCGTATACAAAACATGCGGCCCAATCATCACCGGGTGGTTTGCAGGAGGTGCAGAAATGAGGTATCTACACCTTTTAGTAATCTCCTTAAGCTACTTGAATCTGGACCGAAAACCGTCTCAAGGAACCGTCTAATCCTATATAAATCGCATAATAACTATCATAATACATCCTATACTAATATATACTACAAAAGCCCTTATTATTACCCCTGTTACACATACTAATTACTAATTAATTACCCATAACGAAATCCCCCAAAAGTTAGGGTTTACAAAACTAGAAAAGGGTAGATCTTTACTTACTAGATGAAGGAGATGAAGAAGAAGGTGGAAAATCCTCTAATCCAAGCTTAAATCCCAAGTTGTAGGTTTTTGTGAGGGTTTTAGAGAGAAGGGAGAGAGTTTGGAGAGATAAGGATAAAGATAGAAATGATTTTAGGGTTAGGGGGAAAGGGATTAACCTATGTTCTGAACAACGTCACTTAACCGAGTGTCGAGTCCACTCGGTCGAGTGGACTCACTCGCTCGAGTAGATACATCACCCGGTCCAGTATGTCTTTCACTCGATCGAGTGGATCCACTCTGTCAGCTGCAACTTCACTTGGTCTAGCCTAGGTCTTACTAGGTATAGTGTAAGGCTATCCTTCCTTCCTGAGTGATCTCTTATCGGGTCTAATGATCCTCTCACGTATCTTAAGGTCCAAGTACGGGTCCCATAACGACCGAGTATTACAAATATATTAGTTATAATCCCTTATGACCACTATCTAATTACATAAATCCGCAATTAAAACACCCAAAAAATAAAACCCCTAATTTCCTCCAAATTCCAGGGTTTGGTCAACACTAAATTGAAGGAGAAGGATGAATATCAACTTACAAATGGAAGAAAGCAAGAAAGAATCAAACTTGATGAATAATTCCTCCAAAACTAGGCTTGGTCTCTTTGCTAGGATTTTTGAGAAGTTCTAGGGAGTTAAGAGAGGTTTATGTGTGTTTAAGTGAGAGAAAAATATTGTTTAGGGTTTATACAACAAGGCCCAATAACACGGAGCCCAACTCTAGTTTTCTGGGTCTGAACCAGGTCACTTAGTCGAGTGGCTTAAAATCATTCGGTCGAGTGCACAATTCACTCGGTCGAGTGACACCTAAACAAAACCTGGGTTAAACCCAGAAGACACTCGGTTCACTCTATTCGTTTGAGTGAGTGCCACTCGGTCGACTACAATTATAACACCCCACGTTAGTTTAAGAGGTTCCGTGATAGGCTTAAATGACTAGTGCTTAAAGGGATTTAAATTATTACTCATATCAACAAAGTGCACTTTCTTTTATGGCTATCCATGCAAAAGAACTCTACGGTTAAGCGTGCTTGGCTGAGAGTAATCTTAGGATGAGTGACCTCCTGGGAAGGTTCCCGGGATTTGCATGAGTGAGGACAAAATGCACTATAAAGGACCTGTGTTGATCTATGGGCCATGTACAGAGCCTGGTGAGCTATCATAAGTAACCGCTCCCGACCCGGTTTGGGCTGGGGTGTTACAAGTGGTATCAGAGCAATCCTGAAACCGTGTGGTAATGAGAGGCAGTTGTTATACGCTCACGGAGGCCATTTTTATACGCTTTATTGTGGTCACCCAACTAGCGGGGAAGGATTCTGGGTTAGCGGTTATGCTCTCAGGTGCAACAAGGATGTTGCGTTCTTTAAATTGGGGTGATTATAATACCCCACATTAATTTAAGAGGTCTCGTGATATGCTTAAATGACTAGTGATTAAAGGGATTGAAAGTACTACTCATATCAACAAAGTGCATTTTCTTTTATGGTCATCCATGCAAAAGAACGCTACAGTTAAGCGTGCTTGGCTGAGAGTAGTTTTAGGATGAGTGATCTGACCGGTGTTGATATATGGGCCATGTACACAGCCTGGTAAGCTATCATAAGTAACCGCTCCCGACCCAATTTGGGTCGGGGTGTTACAAGTGATATCAGAGCAATACTGTAACCGTGTGGTGATGGGAGGCATTGGTTATACGCTTTTGGAGGCAATTTTTATACGTTTTATTGTGGTCACCCAACTAGCGGGAGAGGATTTTGGGTTAGCGGTTATGCTCCAAGGCGCAACAAGGATGTTGCGTTCTTTAAGTGGGGGTGATTCTAACACCCCGGGTTAATTTAAGAGGTCCCGTGATAGGCTTAAATGACTAGTACTTAAAGGGATTGAAAGTATTACTCATATCTACAAAGTGCACTTTGGTTTATGATCATTCATGCAAAAGAACTCTACAGTTAAGCGTGCTTGGCTGAGAGTAGTCTTAGGATGAGTGACCTCCTAGGAAGGTTCCCGGGATGTCCAAGAGTGAAGACAAAATGTGCTATAAAGGATCCATGTTGATATATGGGCCATGTACTTAGCCTGGTGAGTTACCATAAGTAATCGCTCCTGACCCAGTTTGGGCCGGGGTGTTACAAGATGTTGTACTTGGCTGGGTGCACTGCTAGAATTCAGGGGTATGGCAAATATAATTGATATAATCCTATATTATAATCATCTAATTACCCAAACTCTCAATTACAACACTCTAATTAACAAAACCCCCAATTTTCCCCAAATTCTAGTTTACGGTTAAGACAATTATTAATGGATTAAAAGAATAGATTATGACTTACAATAGGAAATTGGCAAAGAATGATTAAAAATGATGCTAAAACCCCAAATCCATGATTAATCTCCTCAAAAGATATTTAAGAAAGGTCTAGAGATTGTTTAGAGAGGCTTAAGGTTCATAAATGACGACTGGCTACTGTTCACGCATTATATATACTCCCCCTTTAAAACACGAAATCAATGTGCGCGATTAAATTCCATACCGGACCACTCGGTCGAGTACTCAAGAGTAGACGAAAAATCTGAATTTGTTACTTATCTCCTTTGATTCCTTTCTTAAACTAGTTGCTTCACCGTTCCCTACCGGGTGCGGTGCCTCAATTTGGTGGAATTCTAAGCGGGAAGTAAGTCGGTAGAAACAAGTAGACTTGACGGGCAAAAAATCAAGTCGTTTCAAACGCCAAAGTCGATGCGTTAACAATCGGTATAGTAGGCAAAACACAAAGGAGGCCAATTCCTAAGCATGTGATATATGCTCATTACGTGGCTTATAAGTAAGGCAAAACGAATGTTTCAATTTTCATTCGACATAATCTAAGTATTCCAATTTTGGTTCCTTGGTTTGTATAGACCAAGGGTTTACATCTTGTGCATCCAATGTAACAGTCTAAGGGCCACAATTGTTTTACAAAAGAGTACAGGAAAAACAACTACATATCTTACACAAACTAAAAAAGCATAAATCATCCTTCCTTGTTTGCCAGTTCTAGGATTATGTATGAATCGTTGGATTTGTTAGTTGTCATATTCTGAGCCCAACTGAAGTAGAAAGAGACCAAAAAGACTTTTATAAACTCTCCTTAAGCTTTCTTGGCCAAAAGAGGAGAGATGAAAGTGACATCGCAAGCTCACTAAACGGACATCAATTCTGATCAACAATTTTGTCCCTTAAACTAACTTTTTAATCTTTCATTTTTTGCACAAAAGATCCGAGACAAAGTTACTCATAAGACTCTAAATTACTCATATTAGAATTTGGTTTCATGACCTAAGGACTTGTGGAGATCCTGGACCTTATATTAATAGAAGGACGACAATCGGATAAAATGGAACTTGTTTGAACAACTTATGTTACAGTGTTATGCAAGATCGATCGTATTAGGTTCTGAGAACAAAAGCCCTTGTTGGAAAAAAAAAACGGAAATTTCTCATGATACCCTCGAATTTTGGCATATTACACATGGGACCCCTCATTTTAAGTTTCTACATATGGTACCCCCGTATTTACCTTTTTCGTTCCCAATATACCCTTTCTCAAACTTCCGTCATCACTCCGTTAGCCCATTTAACTAATGACCATTTTTTTGTTATTTAACACACTAATGCTCCTCATCTAATACATTAATCCATATTTTATACAATAAACTAACTTTAATTCTAAATTCCCAAACCACCCGTTATCATATTCTTCAAAATCACCCCAAAAAACCCCCTTTTTCACCCACCACCATACTAACCATCATCTTCTTCTTCTTAACTGCCGCTACCTGCCCTGCCCTCCTCTAAATCCGCTTCCGATCCCAATACCGAGGTGGCTGGATAGGCTTAATCAGAATAATGGCTAGACTCCTCTCGACCCACCACCGTACTCCGTCACCTCTACTACACCGTCTTGCCACCGTCCGTCACCATTTTTCGAAATCATTAGCAGCGGTAGCTAAGCAGGAGGAAGCTGTACATAATGTAGTCGTCAAGGTGGTTGCGGATTTGGTTAAGGAGGAGATGGAGGTGAGAGAAATAATTCATTTTCGTCGCCGTTACCACGTCATTTTCCGTCGACGGAGGTTCGAGATAGGTGGTTTTCAATTGATCGATTTGGACATCGATGGTGGGTTTTGCCCTGACAGCGCTAACCCCGACAACGTCGGATGATGATTTAGATTGCTGCGGCGTGATCGAGGATTGTTTCGGGTGATTGATTTGCTAAACCATGATGATGGTGGTTCGTATGGTGGTGGGTGAAAAAGGATGTTTTTTGGGGTGATTTTGAAGAAGATGATGATAATGTGGTTTGGGGATTTAGATTTTAAAGTTAGTTTATTGTATAAAATTAGAATTAATGTATTAGATATGAGGATTAGTGTATTAAATAACAAAAAAAAGGCCATTAGTCAAAGTATTAACGGAGTTATGACGGAAGTCTGTTAAAGGGTATTTTGGGAAAGAAAAAGGTAAACACAGGGGTACCATATCTAGAAACTTAAAATGAGGGGTACCATGTGTAATCTGACAAAGTTCGAGGGTACCATGGGAAAAAATCGGAAAAAAAAATCAATATCGTCAAAAATTATTTTTGTTAGGATTTTTTGATAACTTATACCTTGAATATGTCACTTTTTCAAATCTTATACCTAAGATGAATTCTTTAAAATCTTATAACGAAAATATTTTTTTCCAAACTTGATTCCAAATCTTAAAAATAAACCTAAATTGATAATTTTGCCCTTACTAATTTGATGGTTTTTAGTGGTGTTAATCATTGATGTGTGAGTTAATAGGTTGGGAAAGGATGATGATGTTTAATTTGTAAGGGTAAAATGGTCAATTTAGAGCTTTTTTTTTTTATATTTATTATCAAGTTTGGAAAAAAAATGTTATTTAGGTATAAAATTTTAAAAAAGTTATCTTATGTACTCTCTCTTATTCACACCAAAGGTTACATTGACTTTATCACACTTGTCAAGACGTGTTTTGCAACGTGAATATCTTTAATTGTACATTATTAAAAATTATAAAAATTTGATATTCTTATTGCATTCACGACGATAAACCAAACAAGATCTCACATGACTATATTTTCTCTTATAGATTAAGAATAATATCAAAGAGTATCTACGACCATGAATAATGCCAAAAAGTCAATGTAGCATTTGGTCTGGGTTGGAGTAAAAGATTTGAAAAAGTGAGTTATTCAAGGTATAAGTTATCAAAAAACCCTTTTTTATGTATATGATCAAAATTTACTAAACTTTTGCCACGAATTATTAGTATTTTGTTATGAATATTGTTATGTTTATTAGTATTTTGCCACGAATATTGTTATTATTGTTTTTGATTTTTTTTATTCTATTTTATTATACTCCCTCTGTGCTAATCAATTTTTTTACATTTTATTATTTTTTCATTAAAAAAAGTTGAGCTATGTAATTAATTCAACGTAAAACAATTTTTTCAATATAGAAATCTATATATTTTTATTTGCGAACTATAGTTCAAGGTAGATTTTTGAGGAAATAATTCAAGGTAGATTGAATGGTTATCATTATTTTGAAATGATACATTAAGACATTCATTAACCAAGTTTAAGTGCCTGCTATTTTCTGGATTCGTCTTAACTGCGAATTTACGAAATTTGTCAGCATAAAAGTTTCGCCTACAATCTTGATGAGAATGTGGATTCTTGCTGCAATTACCTTTTTCGATATTAAGATTTGGAGGCCGTTGTTTTTCTTGCTTCATTTTGAGTAAAGATTTTAGTAAAATAAATGGACATATTTTGGAATTAATTTCTTGGTTTTCTGAATTATTATTATGAATGAACATTAAAAGAAGAAATAAATTTAGCAGGTAATAGGCAAATACAAGTAACACTCTTCAACTCTTCGTGGCACTCATACCTCTAATATTTTCACGAATCATACTCATTTATAATTAAACCAAATAATGGGTTTTGGTGAAATCGATTTCATTCATCAATTGAAATTTCAAATCCATTATCCTCAATTCGGCCCTTAGAAAGAATTAGTCGACAATTTTGACACCGGGAATCGGTATCGTAATCTTAGTCGGTTCAAAGCCCTTGAATTTCCGACTCATCTCGTTCAAAGCGACCATATTTCCCCTTACCGACAATGTCTTAGCATCATATACTCTCCTAAATTGGTCGACACCCACATTCGAGCTTCAAAAGAGTCTCTCATTTTTTCACAATCGACAACTAAACCCACAAATTCTTTGATGACAGTTGTACATTCAAGAACCGAGTTTGAAATACCATGGGGATTCTTACTGGCATCTTCTTTTTCAAGTGCCTTATCTCGTTGATTTTCTTGGTTCATTTTAAATGAAATACTGATTTTCTGGATTTATTTGTAGGGTAGCTAATAAAAATGAGAGAAAATAGAAATATTTTGGTTTTCTGGATTTTGAAAGTGGAGAAGAATATGCAGACTACGGAGATGATGGCGCGATTAATTTGAAATAGACGTATTTAATTTTTTGGTTTGTCCGCCCAATTTTGGAAGTCACCGAGTCAACTATAATCTAAGATGGCTTTATATCCCAAAATGGTTCATCTTTCTATAAAAGAATATTTCGTTTTTAGTGATGAGTGATTTATTTTTTTTAGATAGTGGGATTCTTACCGAATAACATCGTCTACATTCCATTAATAAAGACTTCATTGTTTGTTGGTGCTTGTTATTCATTAATAAAGACTTCATTCCCTCTATTCAATTACTAGTATAGATCCCACGCAATAAATGTGCAGTATAGATAGACTTTTTACTTTTTACCGTTATAAATTTTAGATTAATATTTCATTAATTTTCATAATTCACCTCATTAATTTGTATTTAAATTTGAGAAAACCAGTTTGTCTCAAATCAAAATAATTGATTAATTCCATGAAATGTATGTATTTATAAAAATATTTTAATTACCTCAAATCTAGTAATTTCATTTTACAAATTTCCTTAAATTCTTTTTCATCACGAAGTTAATAATAACAGTTTCGGGTACATGGGATAGTTTATAGTTTTATACCAATTTTATTTTATTTAGTTAAAATATTAAATTTTAAAGTTAAATCATGAAAAGATTTATTATTTATTAAATGAAAGATTACTTTAATGAAAGAAAATTAATTTGTTTCCATATTTAAGATCAAGCACTTTGGAGGGAATATATTTTGAGAATTCTTATTCTCTTACTAGATAGGAGATTGATTGATTTTAAGGGGTGTGTTGAATTTCTTAGCTTAAAGAAATTCGATGCACTTAGGACTCTCTTGTTTTGGGTCGGCTTTCAGCCTAGTTGAAGTGTATCTGTTTTTTCTTTTTTCTTTTTTTTTTTTTTGGGCAAATTCCCACTTGCATCCCTCTGCTATGGGTTAATCTCACTTGTACCCCTATTTTTCAGGAAACCCCGCTTATACCCTTCAGTTTACTAGTTATTTTCACCTATACCCCTCAAGTATAGACTACTCTCACTTGTACCCTTACTTTTAAGGAAAATCCACACTCCAACATCATAATACTAAGCACCAACAACTACGTCGTTAAATGAATTTTCGTTTATCATTATGGAGCGGGGAAGAAGTGTTAAGTACCCTTATGTAAGATGTTAAGAACTATGTAAACAATATGATACTTTAATTGAAATATTTGTTTTCTCTCCAAAAAAACGTCGTTTTCCCTCCAAATTCATTTTTATATGACTCCACTTAATCTTCAACACTCATCTTTTACCCTTATACCACACTTCATCCTCTATATTCATCATTTACTATACTTAAGGGGTATATGTGGGAATAACTAGGAAGTTGGAGGGTACAAGTGAGTTTTCCTGAAAAGTAGGGGTATAAGTGGGATTAGCTCATACCAGAGAGGTACAAGTGGGAACTTCCCTTTTTTTTGTTTTTGGGTTTGTTTGGTGGTCTGAGTGTTTCCTTTGTTTTCCGGTGGTAGCTTCGATCTTTCTTTCGTGGTCGAGTGTTAATTGGAGACAGTTTGCCTGAGTTGGTAGTGGCGGAGGTTGTGCTGGTCATAGTAGGTTTCTTCATCGTTTTCTTCGTAGCTAAGAATAATTCTCCTTTCTCAAGCTTCTTTGTCAAGCGTTTCTTTGTCTTTTGAATTTCATTCAAATGTCTTTTTTTGTCGTGTTTTCTAATATAGCTTATAAATTACTTTTCGTCAATCTTGAGGCATGTTTTTTTTCTGGATGATGATGTTGAGGATAGCGCACTCTTTGTTCAAGCGCTTATTGAAAGTGGGGAACCATCTTTTAATAGTGTCAACCTTCTAGAGAATAAGAGATATGTTTTTTTAGAGATGGTAATGTGCATTTGGCTTTTTTCCACTATTAATTCGTTGTTAAATTCCTCATGTGTATTGGTATCCCACCCAGTTTTGAGGAATCTGCTGTAATTTCTTTTGCCCTCTCCCTTTTATTAAATTTGTGCCGTTTGTGATTTGAAGGTTCCCAATTATAGCCAAGGGTGTTGGCACTGCATTTTAATTCTATTTGTAGATCCCTTTAACATTAAATCCCTCTACCGAAGAGGATTAGCATTTAAGCATATGAATCTCCTTCAGAAGACCCCTTATGATTTTGAGTGTGCTTTGAGCAATGATGACCCAAATATTAAGGATGTTTCTAGGGAGCTACTTGTACATGCTATGGTTGATCATTTAGCTCTCAACACCAAGGGAAAACGGGAAGTATTTCAATTTGACCGCCTTCACATTGATAGAAAAGGGAAGAAGTGGTCTCCAACTTCAATGGATGAATTTGTGTCTGTTTGTTTGGATGATGTGCCTATGAATTTCGTAGATGAAATGCCTATGGATTTTGGGAGTAGCATAATCACCAGGGTGAGGAGTTGGCTAGATTTACCCAACGATGATGATTTCAAGCCAATTTTGAAAGAGATTAAACCCTTGATTACTTATCAAGATTTGCACAGTAAGAGAATTATACATCTGAGGTACTACCTCCAATTCTATAGTTTATGAGTATTATAGTAAAGTTTTTGTGTTTTATTTTAAAGTTTTTGAGTTTCATTATGAAGTTTTTGAGTATATTAACTTAAACATTAAGCTCTAAAAAATTACAATAAAACTCAAAAATATTACATATAAGTTTAGTTAAATTTGAGTTTTGACGGAAAAAATATTAAAGTATAACTTATAAATTTTAATATGCTCAAAAAAATACACATATGCTCAAAAACAAAAAAAAGTTTGAGGTGATAAGCTCAAAAAAAATGCATATATGCTCAAAAAACAAAAAAGTTGGAGGTATACATCCGTATGTTCCTTTTTCTCAGATTTGCATTGAGATATAATTGGGAATGATTATGTGATAACCAAGGTAGAGGAGAAACGTGGTGAATGTGCTATTTGTTCGTCACCCTATACCGGAAAGGTAAGGAACCATCATGTTTTCACCTTGGAGCAAGAGACAAACTATTACACGCTTGTCATATTGGATTGCGGACACTCGCTTCATCATTGTTGGATATTCAAGTGGCTACAAAAAAAAATCAGACCTGCCCTTTTTGTAGATCAGTTATCTATGTTACCGTTTGATTATAGCTAGCGATTGACGAAAAAGATGTTAATTTGTAATTGTTGGATTGTATTGTATTTCAGTTTTTATATAATTAGTATTAGTGCCCGGCTTCGCCCGGGCTATCCCTACTTACCATTAATTTTTTTTCATTAAAGAAAATTACTTAAAATTGTACAACCCATAAATTTATTGTTAATTTATTTTTTCTATGACATATCCTAAAATTTTGATGAAATAAATTTTGAGACAAATTTACTACTCCCGCTATTAATATTTTACTCTTATTAAAGAAACGATAGTAATAACATTTCACTACTTGTCCGTAATCATTGTTACTTTCACTACTCCCACCGTAATTATTGTTATTGTCCTTACTATCGCATTAATATTGATAATTTCACTACTCTCATCGTAATTATTGTAACTTTCACTATTGTCGCATTAATATTGATTGTTTCACTACTCCCGCTGTTGTTTCTACCACCTTCACTAATTCCGCTGATAATATTGTTACTTTTACTATTTAAATGAGTGATTACTATCATTTAACAATATCCAATGTTACTACAATTCTTTTCTTTACTGCCGAAATTACTTTTACTACTTAGGCATGCAATTTTAAGAGGATTATATATTTATATAAAATATTACATATATGCATTAAATCAAATCGAAAGAATTATGCAATATTATATATTATGGAATCTAACTTGAATTATATATAACATATTTATTATTTATAACCTACTTATTATATTATATGCAGTAAAATAATTAACATTTTTATACATCTAATAAACTATAGAGTTTAATAAAATTGCATAAATTTTAAATTTAATAAATAATTTTATGATGATAATAATTAATAGTATAAGTGTGCATGTTTATAGTAATTAATTATTTTATTTTAAGGAAATTGACCATCTTCTAGTCTTCTATAAATATTTATGAAAATTACCAAGCATCTTCTTTCTTTTAGTCTCCTTGAAATTTATCATCTTAATTAATTATTTATTTTAAGGAAATTGACCATCTTAATTAATTATTTTATTTTAATGAAATTGACTATATTTTAGTCTCTTACAAATGTTTAGGAAAATTACCAAACTTCTATATAATTTAATTTTAACCCAAACTATATAATATTTGCATTGAGATCCCTTAATCGGGTTCATCACACGATGCTATTGATCTAAAACTATATAGTATAGTTAATTTTCGGGAAAAAACTCTGCAATAAACTGAATACAAATGTAAAAGGCATTGCAAACTAGCATACTGTTACATAAATTTGACATACTAAGCGTCTAAACATAACAGCAATCTAACTAACAATCAAGTATCACGAGATACGCTAATTGAAAACTATTGTCTGGGTAAACTGGTTTATTGTATCGGATTAAAACAAGACTCAAACTCTGTTTAGCCCTTGAGCGAGTCTTGGCAACAACCATTGAGACATGCGCTTGTAAGTCTGTTGAGTCATATGAATGCCATCCCAACTTATGTACTCATTCGGATCTGCACAAACCTCGAACCCTTGAGTCCCACAAATTTGCGTCAAATCAAAATTGTAGTCATTATTCCCCGATCCACAACACGCCTTGAACATGCTTGGTACATCAAATCCAAGAGCGCCTGCATTCTTGAGGACCGAACTCAATGCTGAATAGTAGTCTCCATATACAACCGTCACCTCTGGGTACTCTTGTTGTAACTCTTTGATGGCCTCTTTAAGGCGGTCATTGTGGTATCTAGCGAAGGCGTTCAGTCCGTCTAAACAATTTAATCCATCTAATGTGTACTCGTTTTCGAATGTGGCTTTGTAAATGGGTAGGCACCCGATGGGGAAGTTCCCTGGTATGTAGACCCGGGTCACACCATAGCTAATAACTTGTTTAGCCGCGTTTATAATAGTTTCAACAACTTGAGGCACCATATCGCGTACTTGATCCATTGTCTTCCCTTGTAGCATCGCATAGTTATAGTCATTCCCACCCGTCTCAATCAAAACAAGGGACCGGCCAAGCTTGTCCCAGCAGTCTAAAGCATCGTCGCAAATGGTATCGAGGTGATCCCGAAACCAGTCCAATTGGACATTCAAAGAAGAGGGAGTCACTGGTGAGATGATACCCTTGGACTGTAGGGTATCAGAGTCTAAGGCAGTCGAACCAGCGACAGCGAAGTTAACACCCTGAGAAAAGTCAGCTCCGTTTGCAAGATATGGGTTTAGGAAAGGCTTATCAAAGAAGGTGGCAAATTGGTCGATCATTAGTAAACCGTCAGAGCAACGGCCAGTAGGCTTGTGCATTGTCATACCATAAGGATAAGCTGCAAAATTATGAGCTCGGACAGGAGACTCGATGACAAGATTACCAGTGTCGCTAATGGAGTCTCCGAATTGGAAGAGGTAATCAATAGAATAAGGAGTTCCAGGGGCTGGAGAAGTGGGAGCAATTTCAAGGTCTTGATAAGTGGGAGCAATTTCAAAGTCCTGATAAGTGGGAGCAGTTTCGCAGGATTGAGTGGAGTAAAGGGAGACGAAGAAGAGCGCTAAGAAAAGTAAGGTACGGGATGCCATTGATGGATGGATATAAGAAGTGATTTGTGAGATATTAGGATGATGATGTGTGTTGTATATATAGGTGGTTGTACGTATGCTCTAACTTTTAGTCCTAATACTAGTTAGGATAGGAATACGATATGAATATGATAAAGAGTAAAATAAGGTAATGCCATATTTCGAAACCTAGTGAAAGAAGGAGTGCTCCTGCAGTCCTGCATGCAACAAACTTCAATCCGAAAGCAAGTAGAAATACAAATCTTGATTCTGAAAATCTGAGATTGAATCAAGACTAGCCCTCCTCCTGTGTGAGTTCACATACTTTATCGAATTTAACCTAGACTGGTCTGCTAGACAGTGCAGATTCAAGGAACAGTTATTTTCCGTAAAGTTTTCATTTGCCAGTTTCATTATATTACTTGCTGTATGATCTGGGATTTCAAGCTATGTTACTCCCAAGTGTTGGATACAGTTATTTTCCATAAAGTTTTCAATTTTTGTTCTAAAATGAAGTGTCGACTGTCGTATCATGAAGTTTCCAACAAGCGAGATGCGACAAAAGTGAAGTTTGATACTAAAGGGTTAATTTTTGCATTTTGGGTATGTAGAAAAATGATAAAGTTAGCAACTTTCAAACCTTAAATAGTTAAATATTTGTTGTTATGTACACCTTAATTTATCAGAAGCAGATTGTGTAGCTTGATAAGTTGATAGGATGTTTCGGGTTTCTGGGATCAAAAGATTAACTAGTTTGAATCCCAAGGTTGAGAGCTTAGGTTACGAAAATGACTCAGTGTAATCAGTTTTGTAGGACATCGTGAGAAGTAGAAGTTGAGGTAAATGGAAAGGTGGCTTATGATGTTGGTGCATCATGTATTCTTGGTAGAGATTGCACTGCCACCAACATAAGGCTAACAGAGTCAAAGTGTTACAGATGGAAATGAGAATACTAAGTGAGGTTTTACCGAAACTGGTTCTGCTTCAGAAAATACAGGAATCATATGAAACGGGAAACAGGGCATCTGATCGGAAAAGGGCCATGAAAATGAAGGGCTACTCGGAACTCAGAAGTATGAAGTACTACTCCCCGTCTTAAATATTTCGGTACCCCGATCATAAAATTCTTGCATTGGAGTTGAAATTTGATTTTGTAATTTCTTCATCTTGTTTGTTGTCTCTTGATTAGTCCCTGCTGTCTCTATATGCTCTCCATCTTCAGGCTGGAGACCCGATTTTTTGCTCAACAATGATGCCATTTAAATAACTCATTTGTAACTTAACAACTATTCCAGCACAAACTCAGGGTGCATAAGAACTTGGACATTTTGTACAAAAAACAAAACATGGGAGTTTCAAGGCAATTTTGATGCTAATGGCATTTGAACCCAGCTCATAACTCATAAGCACCACCTTTTATCACTTTATCAACTAAGTTTGGTAGTTAAGATCTGCTACAACATCAAGTTCAGTCAAGTAAATTCGATCAAACCTATCCTAATTTCAAGTCTGGACATTTTAATACCAGGCAAAGAAAAGATTGTTCAGACTTTAATATTTTGTTGAACGCGAAAAAATAGAAATGCAGATCATAGTCCATAGTTAAACTAGAGACTTGCCCAAGTCAATTTTTTTCCGGAATGAGATTTGTACATGCCATAATCCAAAATCATGCACGTCAAAAAACAGAAGATGGGCATCAAGACAATCGAAAGTACACACTATTTATTGAGGCATAAGCCCCATAATATTGATATCAGATTACATTCGCCATCCAAATAGTACTCTCTCAACACTGGTCAGTATAAAGAGTTACTACAAATATTGATTCAAGTTGAAAACATATAAAGGTAAACATAGGTTCACAGAACAGGATCATCTTCAAGGATTTTAAACATGCTTAAATTTTATCAATGTCTTCATCCTCAAACTCAATGTAGTCATCAGCACCATCTTCATCTTCGTCATCCATGGCGTTACTGATACCCTCATTGAGCCTAATGTTGTCCGGTAATTCACCATATGCCTTGAGTAACCTGGCCTCGTCCGGCATGTATTTCAGGATAACATCAGCCTTGTCATCCTGTCAATCAGAAAACACTTTGAAATCTTATATCACTTCTCAATATATAGCAGTGCAGCTGATTGTGGTATGTTCACACTAAAATCTCAGTTTCATTTTTCGAAAACAAAACAATAAACTTATTACCAAGGACATTTCAATTTGCTACCAACCATGGTAACCTAGCAAGTGAGGCTAATGTATCAATATCACAAGCCGAGTAAAGATTTTCAAATTTATGAAATGAAGATGCCAAATTGCAAATACTATGATGACAATTTCTTGCAGAAAAATGAATAACTTGCATAATTTTTCTCATGACTAGTAACTAGTCAATCTCATTGCCAGTAATATTTTTTAAGGATTTTAAAAAGGGACAACATATATGATAGAAAGGAATCACAGGGCAAGGAGAAGAGCAAATTAAAAGATATATGAATGGACAAGGCCATCTAAACAACGTAAGCCATTTCGGCTAGTGCGGCTCCTCGGGCTTAAATTTAAGTACAAACCCTATTACAATAAAGTGATTTCTTTCCCACCAAAATTACAAACAACTCTTATCACCAGTTACCAGTACCTCAAACTCGAACAATCTTGTTCACCACACATGATAGCTCAACACTAAATTGCATCCGTCAGTCAACAATGTAGTTGCAGAAAACAAAGTTATAAACTCCAACAGTCTCGTAGAAGAGACCACATACCACTACTACAAGTACCAATGGCTTCTTTTTGGCCTATACATGAATCACGATAGGTCACAGGATCTTTCATCATATCCTTTATTAGCCTTCTCTAAATATATTAATCTAGTGGTTCCTCCCACACGAATAAATAAACTATAGCACTACTACAATTTGTTTCACAATGGACAACTATATAGCCTTGCAGCAAACTTCTCCAAAATTAGTTAACTGCCCAAATTCTCCCGTAAATTCTTTTTACAAATATAACCAAATTTTAATTCGAATAACAATCTCATGAACTTCAATACCCAAACCAACACACTATACCCAACATGAAATCCTATCCAATCATACGTATCAAACCCCAAGCACAACAACAACAACATTACCCCAGTGCCTCAATGGCTCCCGCAAATTGCGGGATAAGGGGGTCGGATGTACGCAGCCTTACCCTTGTGTTAGCAACACAAAGAGGTTGTTTCCGAATGACCGAAGATGAAAATTGCGTCGAGAACTGCATCGAAGGACCGCTACTTCACAAAAGAAAAAAGCGCAACCACTTTAGTGAGCCATTTTGATTTATTCTTTTATAATTCATAACCAAACAGTAATGAGTTTTTGGCTACACCGGAAATATGGAAAATCAAACCCCAAGCACAGTAGTAAAAAAAAAAAAAAAGCACAACAACAACATTCCCCTGATGCCTTAATCAGTGGCAGGGTTATGGGGCTAATAGGGGCAATAGCTCTCCCTGAACAATGGAAAATTTGAAATTTTACGAGTACAGCCAAATTCAAATTCTAACAACATTCCCATGAACTTGAAACACACAAACCAACCCATCATACACAACATGAAATCCCATCCAAGCATATCAACAATATAAACAGTAAAGAGAAAAGCACAGCCAACAATCCCCTAACGCCTCAATCAGTGACGGCGCTAGGGGGCTAGCAGGAGCGACTTTCAGTTAAAAACATTTCGGCCCAAAATGACAAATCCTAGCTCCTACAAATGACAGGTAACACGGTGTAACATACGCCACAGCAGGTGTGGAAACACGAACAACTGCGTCGAAAAGCGGTGACTCTAGTTTATTAAACCGTTTTGATTCATTCCATCATAATCCATTAATCCGAACCCAAAAAAATCGAATCTTCAACAACAATAGAAACAAAAACACAATCAAACAATTCACAAAACAGAAAACCCGATCAAAATCAATCAATCAATCGAAATGAATGAAACCTGATAATCACGAAGACCGACAAGGATGATATCACCAGCAGCAATCCAAACTTTCTTATGCATCTTACCACGAATATGACAAAGACGCTTATTATTATCAATACACTGAGCTTCACATCTTCCATTACCAAGCATACGAAGAACTTGAGCGTATTCTTGTCCATCTTCCTTGAATACTAACTCTCTTTTCTCATCATCGGCTTCGTTCTTTCCTCTTTTCCTGTTCTTTCCTCCCTTTCCCTTGTTCTTCGGCATCTTCGGCGACGGATAACCCTAGATCTGACGGTTTTGAAGGCGGAAATCGACGGCGGTGGTTGATTTAGGGTTAGGGTTAGGGTTTCGGATTGAAAAATGAGAAGAGGAAATTGGATTTCTCTTTGTTTTTCGGTGAGGTGGTTTTTATCTTCACGATACCTTTGGTATCTTTCTGGACTTCTAGTAAAAAGACGGTTTTGCCCCTATTTAGACTTTTTCCATACGTATTTTAATATATTTTTATTAAAATTAAAATTTAAAATGAATTGATGTTAAAAAGACTGCTTTTTTTTCGGTTAAGAAAGACCGAACGCACCCCGAGTTCACGGGGTTACTTAGGAAACCTTTTTGACACTCAAAATTAATGTTGGATATATATATATATAATATAATATTATGTTATATTACATAAGCTACCATAAAATATTTATGTGTGAATAATAATTATTTTAAAAATAATAATAATAATAATAATAATAATAATAATAATAATAATATAATCGATTTATAAATTTTAGGAAAGTAATACTCCGTATATAGATTAGGAAACTCGATGTTTGAAAACGTATCTTTCCTAAGAAAAATTGGAGTATATAGTTCCTATAAATAAGGCATCTATCTCCCTATTACAAAACATGAAATACAATCCGACTTTTTATTTTTATTACTTCCTCTGAATCTTCTCTTTAAAAATTGTTTGCTTTTTCCCAATTGTATTGCTTCCTCTACATCTATGGCAACTCTTCATGATTCGTTTTTGGCGGATTTAGACGATTTATCGGATTATGGAGTTGATGTGGAGAAAATGGAGGAGGATATTGCTGGAGAGTTAGTTGATATAGACAAACTGAACCACGACAATCTTGACAACTTTTCAAAACTGCACAAATCACAGCGTTTTAACGCCATCTTACGAAAAATTGAACAAGACGGAATAATTTCAGAAGACGATCCTGATGATTGTCGGTTCATTATCGACTGTAATACATTACTAGTCGATATTGAAAACGAAATTATCCAAATATACAATTACATTCGTGACAATTATCGCCTCAAATTTCCAGAACTCGAGTCACTAATTCACCATCCAATCGAGTATGCTGTTGTCGTGAAGAAAATTGGTAACGAAACAGATTTAACCAATGTTCAATTAGACGGTCTTTCGCCGTCTGATATAATGGTTATTACTGTCACTGCTTCAACCACTGGCGGCAAGCAGCTCCCAGAGGATGTTCTACAGAAAACTATCGAGGCATGTGATCGTGCAATTGATCTCGATTCAGCAAGAAAAAAGGTGCTTGATTTTGTCGAGAGTAGAATGGTTTATATAGCACCGAATCTGTCAGTAATTGTTGGAAGTGCAGTTGCAGCAAAGCTTATTGGAACTGCCGGAGGTTTGGAATCACTTGCGAAGATGCCAGCGTGTAATGTTCAACTTCTTGGGGCGAAAAGGAAGAATCTCGCAGGATTTTCCTCAGCAACTTGTCGGTTTCATATTGGTTATCTTGAGCAGACGGAGATATTTCAGAATACTCCCCCTGGTCTTAAAATGCGTGCTTGTCGTCTTTTGGCTGGAAAGTCTACCCTTGCAGCTCGGGTGGATTATATAAGAAGTGAACCGACTGGAAAGACGGGAAGGAGTATTCGAGAAGAGATTTGCAAGAAAATTGAGAAGTGGCAAGAGCCACCTCCTGCTAGAATCCCTAAACCTCTACCAGTGCCTGATGCTGCGCCAAAAAAGAAGAGAGGCGGAAGGAGACTGAGGAAGGCGAAGGAGAGATATGCTGTTACGGACATGAGAAAGTTGGCAAATCGGATGCAGTTCGGAGTGGCTGAAGAGAGTTCACTTGGTGATGGGTTGGGAGTAGGATATGGCATGCTTGGTCAAGCCGGGAGTGGTAAATTACGTATGTCAGCTGGTCCCAGCAAACTTTTAAAAGTTGCTAAGAAATCGATGAAGCGGTATGGTAGTAGTAGTAGCACTGCCTCAGGGCTAACATCGAGTTTGGCATTTACTCCTGTTCAAGGAATCGAACTTGCAAATCCAGAGGCTCTTGCTCGTCGACTTGAAACTGGAACTCAGAGTACTTATTTCTCTGAAACAGGCAGATTTTCAAACATCAAGAGCAACTACTGTAAAATCTGAAGTTACCGAAGCCATTCAAATATCAGGTTCCATGTTTTCATCTTGGTCTTAGTTTTCACAATGCGTATCATATTATTCGTGTATAAATGCTAAATGCTTTTATCTTCCAGATGTTAATATAAGAGATTTTAGTCGGTCTTGTATAAAACGCTCTTCTTATATGAATTGTGAATATTGTCTCAATTCTCGAAAGTAAAGTTTTTGTGCTGGTAAGAATGCATATTTTAGTAAGTTTTTGTGCTGGTAATATTGCTTATTTTATGACTTCTTGATTCATTTGCTGCGAGACTACCTCTCCGGGAACACATACAACACCAGGTACTTTGGTTTACGATTATCAGCCCAAGGAAGAATAATAACTTGGCTATTAAACAGAGGTAATACAAAAACTTGAAAATTGCATTACTATTCCTTTTGTGAGAACTTTTAAATCTTTAGTCCAACTTTCGTGATTTAACACAATCTTTGATTCGATATAAGGAAAAGATAGTGGAACATAAGATGAGACACAGAAATGGAGCGGAGGAACTTTTATACAATGAAAAAAGATTCGGTAATTTGTCTATAACATTTCTTCTGGTGTTGCTTAAATTAAAATTAAAATTTGAGAATAAAGATAGATTTCAAGAGGATCAGACCCATTTGCCACTAAAGAGCCAAAATCTTTTGAAATACATACTAATACATATACACACTGAAAGCACATTTACACGAATTTCCCTCAGCTCTTCAGGAATGTGGCCGGGATCAACAAGAGAGGTCAGTTCCATTTTTCGAATCCCTCCCCTCCCCTCCCCATATTACAAGACAAAGTTCATATTAGGACCCCGAATGCTTGACAAAGGCCTTGATAAAAGACATTACTCATGTCAATGCCTAATTGTAAGCTCGGCTCGTAGATGAAGAGTGTCGTTGATGAAATACAGGCTATCTTCCGCCATAAAAGAGGTCCATGGTATGCCGAAAAGATTTCTGTAACCTACAGCTTTGCCTCCTGTGAATGTGTAGTTGCCTTTGTATTTGCTCTGAAAGTCTTCTGCCGGCTTTGACCTCGCTGCAAACTCGTAATCAACTCCGAATGAGACTGATCCTTTTTCTTGCATTCCGAGGAACAGTCCGAAGCAATGGAATGAGCTTTGTTGGTCCATGTTACAGTGGGCTGAGAGGAAGAATCCTTGACCACCCAAGTGGAAGGCTTGAGAATAAACTCTACCTGAGGGGAAGAGATTCGCACATTCCTCTCGTTTCAAATCCAAGTAAACCACACATTGTTGGCAAGGAAGGTCAAAGTCGACCACTTTAACAGGGCGATACTTATAAGCACGCTCCAGAAAGCGACGACTGGTTTGGGCGGATTCTTCTGCAATTAGTATTCGTTGACGATGTGGAGCCTCAGCTTTGAAGAAGAGGGCCTCCATGACAAGTTTGGATGATAGCTCATGATCAATATCTGGGCATGTCAAGGCCTTTTTCAACTTCCGGCATGTCATGTATGGGAAACGGATGTATCGAGCAAGGCGGGTAGCTAGGATTTCACGCCGCTCTTCAATTTTGGGGTATTGAACCCTCAACCACTTCAAGACAAAGTCATACACGGCATCCTCAGAGGCTACCTGGAGACCGTCACTAGAAAGAACAGCCTCGATTCCAGAAATGGGTAGAGACAATACCTCTTCTTGAAACCTACAAAGCACCAAATCTCCCATGAAAAACTCCACTGGGTGAAGTTCATAAACAAAATAATCATCTTTGTAACAACTGTTGGTCTCTGTCTCTCTGAGGAACTCTCACATACAGAAATTGCGAGACACACATGTAACTAGAGTATACTAAATGTATCAGTGGATAATTTAGTGGGTAAATAGAGTGGTTTCACAAATAGTATTGTGTGAGATAGTCTCCTATGAGAACTTGGGTCGCACTCTGATACAGGAAGGTTTTCTGGTTCAAAACAAGCACTACGACTTACTTGGTAATATCTTTGTAACGGTCAGCAAGGTACTGCTTCGCAGCATCAGTCAAAGGCTTAACAGCATCAGCCATTATAGGAAGATCCAAATATAGCAGAGCAGACTCTGGTGTCATAGGCATATTTCGCAACATACGGCTGCAGTACCTCATACATGAAGCAACCTCAAACTTATCTGCAGCCATTAATACATCCAGCAATGCTGTAGCCGTATTTGCAGTTAAAGTGTTGCTGTACATAAAGTTTAGAAGCTCCATCAAAGCAGCTTCCTCTGTCACAAGATGATGAAATAGTAATTAAGCATAAATTCCCCTTTTAACAAGAACGAAACGCTAATAATTTTTTTTTTTTTTTAAATAGGAAGCTACAAGGGAAATTTTGGTGCAAGGTCTGTGGACAAAATGACTAAAGCTAATAACGCGAAGCATACCAGATTCATTGATACGTAGAGTTACATGCCTCTGTTCGGATTCCTTCATTCCGTTAGAGAATAACTGCACCAACAAGAACAATACTGGTGTTACTATATAACAACATAGACAAATTACCAACAAAGCCTTCACAAGTAAAAGAAACCAATGGCGCCTGTTTTGACTGCTAAGAAGGGAGGACGTGTGGTAGAGAAGGTGTAGAGTACCTTGTAAAAAAATGGACTCTTGGCTGCTAGAATAGGTGAGCTTATGTGCAACGTTTGAACTCTCATAACTGTTGTACATTCCATGCTCCATGATGAATCATTGCTATTAGCTTCTTCGTCTCCTATACCATCAATAATTTACAATTTATGATCAAAGAGACTGATTTCAACGAGACCATAGATCTGACCACAGTATCATTAATGACCCCATAGCAACAAAGAATACGTGAACTCTGGCACTTGATAAGGCAGTTCATAACTTATTATGATGTTGATCTTATATAATACTGTAGTATCAATGTATCCAGTACCTGAAAGCGATTCTTCAACCATTGCAACGGCTTCCTCGTCATCATTTTCACCCCCTAAAACATCATCGGCATCAGATTGATTTAAAACCTGTTCCTCAGCACAAACGGCGACATCTGCACCTGTAAAGGCAAAAACACAGTTGAAAAAAGAGCCACACCACACACCATTGTCTAAGACATCCAAAAAATATGATTATACCAATAGTTTAGTATCCCCACAAATGCACGGAGAAATGAACGCTACATGGCATGAACAACAAATTGGTGGCATTATGGCTCAATGACATGGCTATTTGTAGCACAAATACTATAGCTCTATGACATGTCTATGTTCACACACCATTGTAGCACACACATGAATACGACACCAAAGAACTCAATTCTGCTCATGCTTGTAACTACATCAAACCACACACTTGTGCTCCAGCTAAATATCAGCAATGTTTCATCTAAGTCATCCAACTAAAAGCGAACGATCATGTACTCTTTAATTTCTAATTACAAGCAAATATAACCTCAACTCCTTCTCTCTTCCCTCCTAACAAGTTTATACTCTCCTCGCACAACAATAATCTTCTCTCTTAAGAACAAAATGTTTTGATATAAATTACGCGAACCAAGTTGACATACAATCCCTCGTTCCTTACTCTGCAGCATTGTCTAGCACTGTCTCTCACATTTCATAGACAAATCAGAGAACTAATACACAGAATTTCTATTAGATCCTGTCATGGGCAACAGGAGAAGTAGCTCTTAGGACTAATAAAGTGATCAACTCTCTCCATTCTTAGGACACTATCACAATTTCGGAAAAGATTACTGTTCCCCTTGCATTCATTATTATTCCTCTTCCATTTCAGCTTTATCAGTCAATGAGCTACTCCTCCATCCCTAATAAGGTTCAGGTGAAACCTCGTTTAAGCATATGAATGGACTCTAAATCCTAACAAGTGCAGCCCAAATCCAATTTATGTGTAACTTCAGGTGAGGTAGTTACTAACCTAATGATGATCAGGATTTGTTCCACTTTCAACCTCAACCGAGTCACACAATATACAACGTAAAATTCTGATAATGAGTAATGTTTTACATCACAAGCAGGAATATGAGCTATGCCCTCCAATTCTTACAAACTTGCCAAAAAATCAAGTCATACATACATGTCTAGGGCTCTAGGCCCTAAGGATGACAATCTCTTCTTGTGACATATATCCATCATAAATTAAATTGGTGAAACATGGAACATGAAATAATTTGTAATTACTAATTAGGGTACGAGTGAATCAAGTGTGTAGGATAAGGATGATCCTATGTCGATCACCAATTTAATAAGAACATGTCGATATCTCACCCGACATTAATCTTACTAATTAATCAAAAACAAGTTATTTATCAAGGGATTAATTGATGGGAATACTCTAAACTATGAGGGTGCTGCTTAAATTACTCCGAACCATGTTTTAACTACCAATAAACCGAACTATTATACACCTTCCCTTTGAATAGAATTGGTGTCTTTGTAACCTCTTGTAGTAGGTTATTTTAGCTTGGGCCCACTTCTATCCCCTTTTGACATGCTTCATCTTCTTCCTTCTCTCTTTTCTAATCCCTGTAATTTTTTTTCCTTTTCACATCCTCTCTCTCTCCTCCATTTCAATGGTACTTTCTCCCTCCCTTTGTTACTTCCCCTGTAAATTGTACCTCTATAAGGGTGAGGTTGATTAAGAGCCGAGAGAAGGCGGAGAAGGATAATTAAGAGCGGAGAGTCAGCTACAAGATCTAAAGCTCACATACTGGGTAGCATTTCTAAGGCTATGGATATCTTCAAACTTTCAAATAGCATCCGTGGACCGTGTAGACTATTTTCTATAGAGAATGTAGGTGACAGCTACGCAAATACGGTATACGAATTTGATGAATATATGAAATTATACTGATTTTGTAGTTTTATGGGTTTTAGGTACTGAAAATAAGTCCCCATTTTTAGTGGTTTCTTACCTTTTTAATTAAATATCAAACTCCATATGAAAGAATCAGATATAAGGCAAGAACTTTAAACAATTTTACGTGAAATGATGCAAGATGAACTTGCTGTCATGGATGCCGAGATTTATTCCAGTGATATTACACTACTACAAACACAGGGGCTCCATTTGACAAGGGTTAATTCTATGATGAGTTCATTGGAAGAAGGAATTAGTTTACTCGAGGAGAGTGATTTTTGAGAGAGGAGGAAAATTGATGGAAGCAAAATAATAAAATTCCGTCACGAATTAATGATTAAATTTTTCCTGTAAATGTATCATTGTGCGAAAATAAATAGGATCAACCACTAGATTGTTAGCGAGTAATAGAAGATGAATATAAGAAGTGATAAATAAGGGCGAGGATCGTCAATGGCGTATTAGAAAAGCTTGAAGCATTAATGGAGCTTAGGTGAAAAGGTGAGAGGAAAGGTAAAAAAACTTTACAGAATAGAGAGGAAATGATAGGTTAAAAAAAAGTCAAAAGAAGTTTAGAAACAAATAAAGATTACCTGCTTATCAGGTCACCGGTCAGTCTATTGTAATATAAGGGAATGTGTGTAATAGTTGGGTTTATTGATAGTTAAAACATGGTTTAGAGTATTTTGAGCAGAACCCCCATAGTTTAGAGTATTCCCATCAATTAATCCTTTATCAAGCATAATTCAGTGAATTTACCGAACTTTGAACAATGATGTTGTACTTAGGAAAGACTGTATGTCTATGTACGAGTTACGACCTACTGACTTAATCCAAGTCTACTTGCATACGCGATCACCATTAAGTTGTCCTTCCTCCATTCATTTCATTTTCACGCGTTTTATGAGTGAAAATATCCATTTCACCCGTTTTACTCTCTAAATAACGATCATGGCAAGACTGATAAAAATGCTAAATGGATAAGGGTGAGATACGAATTATGCAAAAATATAAATAAATATGGAAATGAATATGATGCCATGGAAATTCAATTGAAACCACCTAAACCATTCCAACAACAAAAATAAAACAATTAGTCTCATGTAAAACGGTTTTACACTAAAACGGATCCCACCAACACGAAAATAAAAACACAACAAACATTAAACAATTAAAAAGAATTATTAAAAAAAGAAAAGAAAAGACAAACCATCAAGAATAGGATCATCATCTTCATCAGGTAGATTAACATCAACATTAACTTCAATGTCATCAACATTATGATTATCATCATCAACAACAACATTAACATCAACATTATCTGTAGAGACAACATCCTTCTGCTTTTCCTTCTTCTTCAAATTCGCACGACGTCGTTTTCGGTGGCGGGCCCCCCAATCCAATAAAGAAGAACACCCATCACCATCACCGCCACTACTACCGTCGGATTTGGAATCGGACGGTCCAGCCATGATCTCGATCCGAAGAACCCGGTCCGAAAAATTACTATCATTGAACGCAAATCCGAAATTACCATCTCGAGGTGAACCTTGGTATTCGGGTTCCATCATTGTTCTCGGGTCAAATAAATCCTTATTTATTTCCCTCATTTATGATTATTATAATTATAATTATAACTGTAAATTGCTCAAATTGGAAGAACCCTAGAAAAATGAGCTGGGTTTGTTGAAAATGATGAAGATAGAGAAGATAGAATAGAAGAGTAGAAGAAGCTTTTTTTAATGGCTTCTTCTCTCTTTTGACCTTTGTAGCCTAAAAATAAAAATAAAAATAAAAAAATGGGTATTAAATATGAGTTCAAAAAATGGTGGGTTTTTTTGGGAATCTTTGGGATTTGTAAATGTGTATTTTGGGTTAATTCAGTTACTAAACTTACACAAATTTATGGCTGATTTGGAAGTTTTAGGTTTGGATTACATGTGGGTTTGGTTTGGAGGTGTGATAGATGAGTTGGATTGGTTTTATTGGGTGAGATTGAAAAACTCTCGTCATCTCGTGTCCTATGAGAGGACCGTACATCTGAAATATTTCATTTGGTAGATTGACTATAGGTATAAGGACGGTATTTTCTGAGGACACAAAAAATTTTCGGGTGAGATTAAGGTATGAACATGAGCCAATTTGTGAGCTTGTGACTTCTGACTTGTGACTTATGAGGTGGACATTTGGATTGTTTTAATTGCGCGGATGAGATTGGGATTGGTTTGGGTTCGTGAGGGATAAGTTTAACCATATGTTAATTAGAGAATACGCGTTATTATATAGGTGAGGCTATTGTGTAAGGCTGTTTAATAATACATCGTAGTTAAATACTTCATCTGTTGAAAATAAGGAATGAATCGGCTCATGGGTTGCCTATAGTCGCCTTGTCAGTTGAAATCATGTACTTGTATTTACTATCGTACGATTAAATATTCATCGCTTAATGAGGTGAAGATGTAAAATAATGAAGAGAAACTTAGAAAGCTCAAACTCCTAAAAAACTACTCCAATTTAAAAAGATCTATTTTTTTTTTTTTTGTATTTAAAAATTGTTAAGATGACATAGGGTAAATTTGTTGAGAACAAAAAACCTGCCATGATTTCGATAGGTTATGCATGTGGACTCATATCATATGTTCTGGTATATCATCACATTGATGCTCCAGATATTTAGACTAGTTGTGTAAACTGAATAATTCAGATAAACAAACATGTCAAAAAAGAAGAAAAGAAACCCGATCTATTCTTGATGTTTTTCCTTTTTTCTTTTTGGTGTGAAATGAGCCATAGGAAGCTAGGAACATTACAATCTAGAGGGAGAGGGATTCGAACCTCAGACTAATTGTCTGAAGTACCTCCGCTTAAATCGTTAGGCTACTGCGTCGTGTCGTGGATAAGTAGAATACTTTCTTCCCTATTTTTTCCGACCAGATCAGGACTTCGTAAATTGATCTGTCTGAGCAGAAAAGGAAAGCCGACAAAGTAAATGACTGGATCTTAGTTCCTATTCAGCATCTATCATTGTTTTCTAAATGGTTTCTCAACCAGAAACGGTAATCAATCAGCTTCACTCCAAACTTTTCACATTACCATTTCAAAAATCCAACCGCAAAAGATAAATAAATGGAATTCATGACTTAGAAAATGCATTTATGAAGCCGCTGAAAAAAGCGTACAAAGACATCACCAGAAATGTAAATAGTTCATAGCCAGAAGAGAAAAGATGAATCTGTTAACTACGCTAATTAGGAAAAAGAATGTTTAATCATACTTGAAACAAATTATTCTGTTAGCATATTAGCCAACTAGAGTCCTCTAGAACAAGTGGCAGTGGCATACCTTTCAGTCTTCAATCATCGTTCATCGACTCAAGTCATGGTTCAGTTCCTCCAAAGGGGGAAGTTTTCCCATGTTTACTGCTAGCATTGTCGTAATGCTGACATAAAATGGCCAGATCACATGCATCCTCAGCATTTTTATCAGAAACAGTAGCATTAATTGATGACGGGCCTGAACAGATCTCAGAGGCAATGCGGCATCCACAGTAACCCGAGCAAATGGGTCATCCCATTTGGTTTCAGACACTACGGGATCAGATCATGTCCAGTGCTGATGTGCCGTATTATAGGTCATTTTGGGTAAGGTCAGTTCGAGTTGTTTTTGGGGTAATGGTTATGGATTGTGTCAATCACGTAGCGGCCGTTATGGTTTTTGTTTCGAATTAGTCATACCAGGTTGTTTTGGGTCAGTCACCTAGTTCAAGTTCTTTTCAGCTCCGATCGTGCCAAATTTGAGTCATGTTGTTCAGGGTTTAACCCAAAGGTATTATCTTCTTCATCAGAAAGGTATCTGCAACAATCGGACTCGTCCACTCCAAACACACGGCTCGTAATATCAGGCTCAGGTAAACTGTTTGGCAGTGATATTGAAGCATTAGAAGTTCCTGTATCTATAGCTTGCCGAGAAAGCGCCAATTCGATTGAATCATCAAGTTTAACAAGGGGATTGAACTCAAAACTGGGCCTGGGGGATACGCTTACGCCACGGAGAACTTCAGCCACTGAATTCAGTTCACATTCAAACCAAAGTCTAGAAATGGGATCTGGACTCAATTCGGAAAGACCAAAGTTGGGAGACCTTGAATTAGAAGTTGGACTTTGATGAGAGAGTACGAAATTAGATGGACTTGAATTGGAGTCGGGAGTCTGCATTACATTTCCACTTCCTAAAGAATCTTCCAAATAAGGACTAGCTTCATTATCACACTTAGATTTGCCTTGCTCAGGTGAAAATTCGACCTTGAAAGGTGGTGAAGGACAACATACCATATGATCAAGTGAAGGACCAAGAACACCTCGAAATTCGGAGCTCAAATCTGAATGTAGTAGCTCAGAACTTTTACCTCTACTACTAGGAGTC
The DNA here is from genome assembly GCF_048544455.1 of Silene latifolia. NCBI lineage: Eukaryota > Viridiplantae > Streptophyta > Magnoliopsida > Caryophyllales > Caryophyllaceae > Silene > Silene latifolia. Next base: position 25,453,481 of record NC_133533.1, on the reverse strand, counting down.
AGACAACTAGTATCACTAGTCGAGATTGTACAATTACTCTTGTTAAGCATCTCTGAAGAAAACCCAAGACTAGATGATGGAGACAACGAGCAATCGGACAATTTAAAGGGCAGCAATTTTTCACATTGATTTAATCTCAACTCATTAGTATTATCAAGAGCATCACCATCTCCTCGGGATTCGCTCTTTTTCCCATCACACGGAGATGAAAGCCAACAAACCGAGGCCTCAGTTGGAGAAGGAACTATAGAATCCCTACGACTGTTCTGTTCACTAACAACACTCTCACCCCCAATGAGAGAACCCCTTGTTTTGCTAGACCCAAACAAGTTATTATTTCCAATAGTAAGTATTCCTTTAGGCCTGCATTTCCTTTTGTCAGTCACTCCAGAAAGAACATGGCCAGCAGCATAACAAGTAGAGGGAGTAGCCGGCACTACCGAGGTCAATCCACCTTGAATCTCAGGCGAAACTGAAGTCTGAACTGGTGGAGGTGTCGGGCTTCTACAGGCATCAGAACAATTTGCATCATTCTCCATCAATTTTACAGCTTTATTATTCCCACTAAGACTAACTAAATCCGACCCACGTCCAAAATTATTTACAGGGGTACAAACCTCACTACTACACCTCACATTAACCTCGACCCCAGTCGCAATTTTGCCCATTTCATCAGAACGATCATATCTTGAACCGGGTTTTCTCAAATTTACAGCATTATCACAGCAATTAACCTCAAACCCAGATGAATTCTTACTACTACCATCAGAAAGATCATATCGTGAACCAGCTTTTCTCAAATTTGAACCATTCCCACTAAAATTAACCTCAAACCCAGATGAATTCCCACTAATTTGATCAGAAAGATCGTATCTTAAACCGGGTTTTCTTAATTTAGAAACACCAGCAGAATCATTACTCAATTTAAGATGAAACCCAGATGCAAACTTACTAACACCAGTAGAAAGATCACACCTTGAAGATTTCCTTGGATGAGGAACATCAACATCTTTCTTCACTAACCTATTCCTAAAACTATCTGAATTTGGCAAATTACCGCGATTTTTCACAACATTCCTCCTCAAATTCCTAACATTAGGGGCAGATTTAGGACTTTTACTAGCTACATTACACTTAAGCTTTGAATTAGAAGCATTTTTAGAAAGTGTAGAAGAATGATGAGATAGAAAGAACCTGAGACAACCAGTTGCAGCTTCACTAGAAATGGAAGTTGCAGTTGCAGATGATGAACAAGATGATGTTAATGATGAAGATGTTGATGAAGTAACATTTAAATTCTTCAATTTTAATGGACTTCTAGGGCTTTTTAACCTCTTTTGATGCTTCTTTGATGAAGAGATTTTGGGGTTCAACATCATTTCATTGCAAATTTGGAAAATGAGGTTTTTTTGGCGATTAACTTTGTAGGATTTGAGTGAAATGTGTGTAGAATGTAATAAAGATGAAGACTTGTTTAGGAAACAAGGAATAATTTTAGGGATTATTTGATTTTTGAGTTTGAGTTTGAATTTGAGGAGTTAGGGATTCTAATTGTTTGTCTGCTTTTCCCTTAATTTCAGCTTTATTTAAGTTTAAATTTGACTTTTGAATGGTTTGAACTGGGAAGTGGGATGGAAATGTGAGACTATGGAACTTGTTTACTGACCTTTTGCCAAATTGTGATTCAATATGATCGATTGTAGAGGTGGTGATCAGATTATTTTGGTTGGTGGTGGGTCAGATTAAAGTAGACGACTTGAGTTTGGGTCGATTACAGTTCATGTTAGGTTGTCATTGAGTGTTAAGTCGAGTCGGGTTCAGTTCAAATGAGTACTGGGTCGGGCGGACTATGAGCATATATTTTATCTTATGTAATCTAATTTTGGATGCTAATTTCATGTTAAAACAATGTATCGGTGCATTAATGTTTGTTGTAAGTGAAAACAATTACTGAAATAAAGGCCAAATCAGTCTTATTCGCACCATTATTAGGTTAATTCAAAATCAGGACATCGATCGGGTTGTGTCAATATTGGGTCATGGGTCGGTTCGGCCAATTCAGGTCGGGTTTGGTTTGAAACAAATAAGGCTGCTGTGGTTATCGTATCCTCAATTCGGGTTCTTTAGGGTAGGATCGGCTTTTGCCAACTCTAATCAGTTGTCATCTTTGATAGACTAGTAAATTCGTAATCTATTTCGTACTTCCTCCAATCCACACAAAACTCCCCACTTACTATATATGGACCATGCACACCAAACTCCTCATTACCCTTTTTAGTAAAAAGCTTGACTAAATGGTCCTTATTGCTACCATCTATTTACACATTTGCCATCAACTTTATCCCTCCAATCCACATCAATCTCCCCGCTTACTTATACTCCCTTCATTCAACTCCACTTTGCAACTATGGATTTTGCACAAATATTAAAGGTGTTAATAAACAATGATAAAAGTACTTCCCAAAAAGTAAATCTGCTTTATTAGGGAGGAAATCAAGTAAGATTAAGCATATCATTAGTGGGTTAATACTACCTCCAAATTATACTTCTGTTTACATTTCCCCATCAAATGTTTGAAAATCCTAACATTTCCCTCCAAAACCCATTAAATCAGCAACTTGAGTTGCTCCTTTACATAACCTGAATTAGTCCTACATTATTACACATTTCTTGAGCCAACAAAATTACACTCTACTTCCTCTAAAAAAAAATACATATTTGTGTCAAACAATTATCACAGTTTTCAGTCCAAAATTACAGTTTTCAGTCAAAAAAATTACACAAACATCTCATTACAATGCCGGGTAAGTGTCTTTCAGAAGATGGTAGGGAAGAAGTGGCTATTTACTTGCTCCAGCAGTCAGAAGAAGGGAAACCGAGTCGTTGTGCATTCAAGGAAGCAACTGCCGATTTGGAGTCAAGGAAAGAACAATTTCTGATATATGGAAGCTTGCAAAAACACCAAGAATAGTTGGTCAAAAGTTAGATGTAAAAAGCAAAAGAATTGGCAACAAGAATAGGAAACGTATACTACCTGATCTAGAGCTTATAAAAGCACTAGAATGGGAAAAAAGAGACACCATGGAAAGGGTCTCAAAAAACACTGGAGTTTCAGTGGGAACAGTCCACTCATGGGTTTGTGCAGGTTTATTGAAACCACACTCAAGCCCACTACATCCTCAACTCACTGATGCAAATAAGGTCCAAAGAATGAAGCATGCATTGAAGTACTTACTAGTTGAACAAGTTGTGCAAGATTTTATAGATTTAAATGGAATTCCAATGACAAAGATCAAATTTGCAGAAACGAGCAATGTAATACACATGGACGGGAAGTGGTTTTACATTACTTATGATGGTCACAAGTTTTATATGGTTGAAGGGGAAGAATTGCCACATAGGAGTTGTCAATCAAAGTGGTATATCACAAAAGTCATGTTTATGTGTGCAGTTAGTAGACCAATATATTCAGAAACTGGTGAGTTACTCTTTGATGGGAAAATTGGCATGTTTCCTTTCACTAAACAACAACCAGCAGAAAGAGCAAGTAGAAATAGACCAAGTGGAACATTGGAGACACAGCCAATAGACTCAATCACAAAACAAGTGACAAGGCAATGCATTATTAAACAAGTGATTCCAGGAATCAAGAGTAAATGGCCAGAAGGAGCAAGTAAGCATATATTCATACAACAAGATAATGCTAGACCTCATATAAAGAACAATGACCCAGAATTTATGGCTGTTGCAAACACAGATGGGTTCAACATTGAGTTAATTTTCCAACCTCCAAATTCACCAGATTTAAATGTTAATGACCTTGGGTTTTTTTAGGTCATTACAGTCCTTACAATCAAAACAAGCAGCCAGGTCAGTTGACGAACTAGTCAATTCAGTTATGCAAGCATTTGTTGATTATGATGCATACAAACTCAACAAAGTTTTCCTCACACTACAATGTGTTATGATTGAAATTATGAAAGCTACTGGTCATAATGACTTTGCAATCCCCCATATGTCAAAGGATCGTCTTGCTGCCCTTGGCATATTACCAAGAAATTTGGAGGTCAATGAAGACTTGGTGAGGGAATGCATTGGGTATTTACAAGGACTAGGTCAAACAGAAGGTTTAGAGTACTTGATGACAGAATTAGGTTACACTGTTGGAGCAAACCAGTAATTTAGAAAGTGCAAGTACTGAATAAGGATGACTACTGTTTTTGTAATTTGTTTAGAGAATAAACATTTCAATGGTAAGAAATGTTTTAACATCTAACCAAATTTAGAACTTTGTAATGCACAACAATGTATGAAGCAATGTTATCAGTTCAGTTTAATGTTAACAGTTGAGGGATGTTTAAAATTCAGTTCAGTTTAAAGAAATTTCAAATTTACATCAACTCTCAGGCCTAAATTGGCCTCTTCACTGAGTTGTGTGAACTCTTAAGCCTTCCTACACAGAAACAAAATGAAGGTATACCATACTAACTCTATGAATTATTAACAGTAATGATTCAGGCAATTTTACTACACTAACTCATTACTGCAATTGTTTACTCGTAGTGGTTAGCATACACCAATTCACTTGTTAGCCATGTGGTGGCTTTAAGAGTTCATCAAAGTAATAATGCCTCCTATACACACACCCAATGAAGGTAGACCACACTTTGTCCATTAAGCAAAAACCAACACAACTCTCAAACATTTGAAGCGAGCTAATGTCATCATGGAGTTGACAAACACACTGATTCACATGGTTACTGCAACTAAAATGGAACAGTACACACTCGCTTAACATTGGTAGACCATGTGGTGGCAAAAATACTTCAATTAAATGGCCAATTACCTAAAATTAATTCAATTCAAAGTTCAGTTATTGCTCTAAAACCATTAAGGTAGAATCATCATTGAGCAAATACTCTGCTATGACTACTACGACCTCATACCAGCATAAGCCAACAACTATTCAGAACTAAACCCAATGTAAAACTCGATTTCATTTACAAACTTTGAACAAACAACAGTAAATACCCAGAACCTTATCAAACAACTACTCAGAACCTTATCAAACTTATCAAAAACTTATCAAACAATTACTCAGAACCTTATCAAACAATTAATCAGAACCTTATCAAACAATTACTCAGAAACTTATCAAACAATTACTCAGAAACTTATCATAATTGAACAAACAAGTGTACAATACCCAGAAACAATTACCAACAGACCAACAATTATCAGAAACTTATCAGAACTTTAACATGCATGAACCTCAAACAAAAAAAATAGTGTGAGTATAAGAAATGGACCTATTTATTTAGACGGTTTATATAGTTTTGCAAGGACCCTCTCCTCAAAGGCTTTCATTCTGAGAGAACTTGGTGTCTCAGGTTCTGGTTCAACTTGTTCACCCAGATTCAAAGACAATCTACGAGCAACTTCAATTTCAGCCTTCGCCTTTTATTTTGCAACGAACCTGGCAACATATTTGTCGAATTTAATGGAACTTGCTGATTGAGGATGAGACTCAACTGCTTCAACCGGGTTAACAGCAGATCTACAAACATCATCATCTATTGAACGGACTTCTGGATCATCAAACTGTGTTTCATCAACTTGAGTTCCTAAATCCCCCGGATCTAATGTGTCAGGAACAAACGTGTATAGAGGAGGGAAATCAGGTTCTGATTCTTGTGGTTCATCTTCATGTTCCTCATAACCATCTTTATATCTTTGAATTAAACATTGAAAACAAGATTCATCGCAGTTTGCATGTGATCTGTTCATTATTTACAAAGTTGGAATGATTTTATGTTGAAAGATTTGTGAAAATCAAAGGGAGAAATTAAGGAGATGATTAAGAAGGAGGCGGATGATGGTATTTTTTTAGGGTTTTCAGAGAGTTTTTAGGCGGAATTTAGAGAGAGAGAGAGCAACGTTTGAGGAGGCGGAATGAGGAAGAGTAGGTGAGCAATTACCAGGTTTATGATGCTTTAGGGTTTTTAGGAAGGATCTAGAAAATGGGTTGATTGAGGAGATGAAGTCCATTGAAATAATTTGAACGTTATTGGGTATATTGGGTGAGTATGTTGTGGGCCTAGGTCTTATTTTGGAGGGAAAGATTAGTGGGTTGGGTTAGGAAAAGTAATTGAGTTTAATTAGTTTAGGGTGAGTTTTTATGTATTATTAGTGTGGGGTAACAATGACAACTTTTGTAATTAATGGGATTCAACAAGGATAGAAAGGTCTTTTACATGTCCAAATAAGGAAACCTGTAAAGTGGAGTTGAATGGACGGAAATGGAATACTTGTAAAGTGGAGTTGAATGGAGGGAGTATTAATTACCCATATTACCCTTGTTTTTTCCTTGTTTCTTAAAACATGTGTAAACTTATATGGAAAGTTTGGTGTGGATTAGAGGGAGTGGATCATTCGATTTATGTCAGTAGATTTGGATTGGTTTTAAAAGGGCGAGCTTTGGTTTAAGTTAAGTTACTTTATTTCAGGATTATTTGAGCAATTGAGCCTCTTAATGTAACTCGTCTGAGTTATTTTCGATTAAAGCTCTATTAGATTAACGGAAAAATTAACTGTAACTTAAAGCTTACTAAAAACTTAAAAACTAGTTGATCCCATTTAGATTTCTTGGATTCTACTCCGTAATTGTTTATGCTTACTCTTAAATTTAGCTTTATTTCAATTTAAATTAAATTGAATTTGAATTGTGTAAACTGTGAATTCTGATTCAGTGTCCGATCATTTGGGACCTGTTTTCTGACCTTAGCTCAATAGGCAATACACACAAATGTCGATCACTGTGATCGATTGCCAACCTTTTATTCCATAGTTAAATAGGTCTCTCTTTTAACCAATCGTTGGTTGGCGCAGTGGTAGCATGGGGCTGCGCTTGGTAGGGAGGTCTGCGGATCGATCCCCCACAACTGCGATTGGGAGGGGTTTAAATACCGTAATCCTTGGATACGCCCCGAAATCCGGATTAGTCGGCCCAATGTGGTTCAGATTACCGGATGGTTTAGACAAAAAAAAATAGGTCTCTTTTAAGACGGGAATATTCATCCATTTCGTATTAAAACGCTTTAAGTAGCAACAAGAGCAAGTCTCTTGCTTATTTCGCTTTTATGTTATCAGTCCTATTTATTGTCTTAATTTTAAGATGTGTACCCATTTTAAACAAATAATTGTGATTTAATCCTTACAACATAATTGTTCAACATAATTGTTCATTTTTTTGCTGATTGATTTTGAATTTTGGTTTTAGGTGGAGAAACCTATATTTTTGATATTTGTCCACTTCATTCATTTGAGTCCAATCATTCTTAAAGTAGGAGATATTCGGGTTCAGTGGCAGATTTAGGGGACTAGCCTCGTTGGACAAAGAAAATTTCGTAAGTTTTAGTTAAATTCTTCGAATTTTTTTCAAGTTTTCGTTATATCATTACTTATTCGCCCTGCTGTGATTTTTCACCCCCTAATTTATAAATCCTGGTTCCGCTACGGTCGGGTAGTTAACACCATTTACAACTCATCATGGCGAATAACCTATGCATGGGGCTTGCATGCAAGATGTCCACTGCCCACTGTATTGGACAATAGAATGACCAACGTAACATAATGTTTTTGGTGCATATCAGATTACTCTTTCATTTTCAAGAGTGCTTCAAATATAATTAATGGTTAAAGATTCTTCCTAATTATTTTACACAGTCTCCATGAAGAAAAAATTCATAATTGATACTGATCCTGGCATCGGTAAGCCTCTCTTCTATTCTTTATAATATGGACTGTTTTTCCATTTACATTCTGAAAGTTGTGAAAGTGTTGATATCTCTTGTTGTGCCATGCTGCGTTAGTGTTCACTGTCCATAATAGTACCGAAATTGTTCGTTTTGGCCCAAGGCCTTATGGATTTATTATTGGGCTCCTTCCGAAAAAGCCTCGTCCTATTAGAGTTGGTGGATATTTTAAAGATGTTGGACATGTTAGAGTATAAAACCATTCTTGGTCTCTAACCGTCAGCTTAAGCTTTTGGTTGAATGGTTTCTTGACATGGTACCAGAGTTCGTAGAGGCCGCTTAAGCTTAAGGTCTTTTAATAAATTAATTACTGTAACGGCGAAGTATAGTTTTTAAATGGTAGTGGTATTGGTGTTTAATGCAGATGATGCTATGGCAATATTTGTTGCATTGAAATCACCTGAGGTGAATGTGATTGGTCTCACTACTATTTTTGGCAATGTTTATACTACTCTTGCAACCAGAAATGCTTTGCATTTGGTACTTTCACTTGCTTATCTCTTCAACACCATCTTATGTCCTATGCAATTAGTTGGGAAAAATGATGGGCGCTGGGTGGGGTGCTATTGAGACTCGGTACCATCCCCTAACTTGCCCTTATGTAGGGGTAGGGTCCATTTTACCCTACATGTTGTAATCTTGTTTCCTCTGTATGATGCAGTTAGAAGTTGCAGGGAGGACTGATATCCCAGTGGCTGAAGGATCTCATGTCACAATAACTGTATGTCCGACTCTCGACAATTAGGTTGCTTTCAGAGGTTAATGAATGATTAAGTTCTTTAGTTCTGCTAATTCACCATGTTACTTGTTGCTTGTGAAGAAAGGTACAAAGCTCGGGATAGCTGACTTTGCCCATGGAGCCGACGGATTGGGTAACCAAAACTACCCTCCACCAAATGGGAAGCCAATTGAGCAATCAGCAGCTGCTTTCCTTGTTGAGCAAGCTAGTAAATATCCCGGAGAAGTTACATTGGTAGCGTTAGGACCTCTAACAAATGTCGCTTTAGTAAGTTTTACAGAGTTATCTACTTCGAAAGCACTATGCTAAAATATTTCATAATAAAATTACAATACCTTTTTTTGTAGTCCTTCCTTTTACTCAGTCATACTGATCTCCGTGATCATCTATGTCCATAGGCAATCCAGCTAGATCCTGCTTTCAGCAAAAACATTGGAAAAATCGTTATTCTTGGGGGAGCATTCGCGGTGAATGGCAATGCAAATCCTGCTGCTGAAGCCAATGTAAGCCATCTCTTAAAGGAATCTTAAGCTTTTGAAATTTCTAATCCATGGGTCATACCGTCATACTGCATTACTGCCAGGTTCGGGTTCCTTGGCTTTTCCGTGTGTGTTATGTTATTCGGGTGCTTCATATTAACTCGCCTACCTGTATGAGACACCTGACACTCGGACTGTCGGACATAGGTATAGAAACTAAGACATTTTATTTTCAAGCGAAAAACTTGAAATATTCATAAAAGTCGAGTCCAACCTTCAGATATGTCAACATAACATGTAGCATGAAAGAAGCTGCTCAGCTGCGACTGCTTTTTCTGAAATGCTCGACTGCAAATCCAATTTAGAGTATTACCTATCAACTTATGCCTTCTCTTGTTTCGGAATAATACTCTTTCTTGCCATTAACAGGCTGTGGTTGTATGGACTGATTTTTTGGGACACCCGTTACTGATATGTCGTCATTCCTATGCTGTTTGATGTCCAGATTTCTGGTGATCCTGATGCTGCTGATATAGTCTTCACTAGTGGTGCTGACATTTTAACTGTGGGGATCAATGTCACCCACCAAGTTTTCCTTACTGGTAGTTTTTCTTTCATTCTATGTTTTTCCGAGACTTTATTTTTGGAACAATATGTACCAGAGTTTGACACGACATTTCAACCAGATGAACCAAAAGGGAGGCTCGCATGAGAAATGTAGTCAAATCGACCTGGTGAAACATTCAGCATGATATTTAATGACTGAAAGCTTAATTCTTAAACGTCTCTCAATTTCACTCAATTTATCGATGTAGTAGTTTGAACTTTGAAGACATCCTCACACGCGTATCCTCATTCTAGGGTAGTGTCCCATTCTAAGTTCCTGAGTATGCCTAGTTCGACACTTGATTATGTACCCGTTCTCTTTCAACCCCTCTCCGAGGCACAACTCTAGCTCCAAACTCCTCAAATGCGGCTTCCCTCTCCCTAGCTTCAAATTGTTCTATTGAAATTACCTTGTCCAAGCCAAGGCGCAACTCTAGCATTATACTCAAACGAAATGGCACGCGCCCTAGGACGAGGCACATGGAGCGAGTGTAGTTTACGAAACGACTTAAGTTGAGGTTCCTGTGGTCGAAAAGACCTCTCCGACTGCCCGCGGGAGTCTGACCCCCTTGACTTAAAAGCATATGTTCGAGGGGAAAAAAGACCTCTTTTATGTTTTCTGATCGGAGCATAACATTCGTGCATGTGCCCAACTGTCTGAGAGATTAGTAGAATAGTAATCTTCTTTCTATACAGTGGAATCCCAATCCTTAAACCTCGGAATGGGACTCATCCTTAGTCCCCCCTGTCCAACTACCAAGAACCTTGTATTAATCCTCTTTTCGTGAGGAACAATCATAGTATGCGCAGCGAGTTGAATGTTAACAGGTATAGTGTACGAAACGCGTTGGCTGTTACGATCGACAGTCTACTCGAACACAGTCCCCACCCAAGGACAGGGAATTACGCGCCGGGCTATCCTAGGTTTGGTCTCTATTCTGAGTTTGGCCTCAAACGGAGAAAGTTTCAAGACAAAGAAACGAGTAGGATGTTACACATGAGATATTTGACTTGCGTGGATATCCTGATCGCACTTCCCTGTCTCGCTTTCCCGATGCCCGAGCAAGACCGCGCTTGCTTCGCTTATCTTCTTTCGATTGCCCACGCTTCGCCCGATTGACTACACAAGACCAAGCATCGCTTACTTTTATATATGCTGAAGATCATCTCTTATCAAACTGGAATGCTAATCTATAAGCCCAAGGAAACCGCATTAGGAAAGAAGTTTAGTCGCAGGTTGAGCGGGTGAGCTATGTGAAGTAAGGTCGTGGGATGACTGACTACCTGCCCTTGCTTCGTCCGACTATATAGATACGCCCTTTCTTTACACCGGCTGTTGACAGACACAGCTACTTATGATCGCAATAATGCTCCATTCCCTGTCCAACTACTAAACACAAAGCTTACCGAATGTGTCTTTATATATGCGCTTTTCGTTTTCTTATTCATGGGTATACGATCAACAATATGAACCTATGTATAATCCCGTTAGGTGCCCCACTAATGATTCTTTTTCTAAATTTTTAACTTGGAATTCCTTTTCGAAATCAAATGCATCCTTTCAACCTCGAAGTGGCCTATGTGAGATAACTCTTCAACGAGTTGACTCGGTCTACCCGGTCTGTAACAGAACTTTGGGCTCTTGGTGTACTGGAGAAGATTCAACTTTAAAAAGAGAAAGACGAGTTAATAAATATAAGAATAAACCTTGTGTTAAGCAGATTTGTATCTACTTTATGATTGGGAATTAAATTAACTAGAATTTTAGGAATTTACACTGAACGTGTGGGCGAAAGAAGTCTACTTTGGTCCTGTCTCTTGTAGGTCTGCCTCTTCTGACTTATATTTAGCCGAAATCTCAGTCGAAGCCGTAACTCTCATATAATCTTATTAAAGAAGAGAAATTCCCTAGCTTTAAAATATAAAGGTGAGGTCCCATACTTTCTTTCATTCTGTTCAAAAAGTACCCGGGTAAGCCTGTTTGAGGGGGTTTACCCTTGGGCCTTGGATACACATACCAGTCCAACCAACTAATAAGGGTGGGATGGTTGCCACTGTACCGACTCTCTTTCCATGCACTCTTTGTCCAACTTGCCACGAGAATAAGGAAAAGAATGGCGGGAATAGGCCCTTCACTTGCCTCCTTTGCTCGTTCGATAAGTACTTTACCTACGGAATAAGATGTGGAATAAGAGGATTAGTTCTAGTCCGTAAAAGGCAAAGGCGAGGCCTGTCCCCTGTTCCGAGGAGGCCACTTGCTGTGCTTGGGCGAACCATCCTCTCCTTTCACAAGCCTTCTTTCTTTCACGAATACACTTCCTAGCGCAAGATAAGGGCAGAGCCCCTTATAGTATTCTATAGGGCATGTGGGGCAGCCTTACACGTTACACGTTACCTATCGGTCATAAGACCAGCCAATCACTACTCTTTGTGACACCTATTTCCTTGATTTCACTTATATAGGGCTCAATCTGAGTCCTCAAAACGTACTTCCCTGGATGAAGGTATCCCCCTACTTTAGATCTTCAAACTTCTTTTACAGATCTAAAGTAGGGGGATGCTGGGTTCAGAGGACACTTCAACTACTCTGTATACTATTTGAGGCTATAAGCCATCCCAACCTTTTCAGTAGGAGAGAAATCGCTCATTTGAGTTAGCGTATTTGAGGTTTGAGCGTAGAATTGAGCGTAGAATATTCCAGGGAAGTATACAGATTGAAGGTAACGTGGAGGCCTTAGTGAAGTACGCTTCCTGCTTTCGAAAAGACTCATCCTGCCGAAATGAGTGCTAGAACGAGTGCTGCGGGTGGACATATCCTTATTTATTATGTTAAAAAGGAGATTAACTGAACAACCAAACTAGGCTCCTTTAACTGAGGTTGGATACTTAGATTTATCTTTAGGCAGTGGTATAACCAATTCAGTCGAGGTCTTCCAGAACATACATTTCACTCGTTCCTTAAGAATAAGAAGAGGAACTAGCGGTTGCTGGTTCTCTTAACCGATGGTAACGTGCAATATGTCCAGTATTGAATACCTTTGAGGATGGGCTTTGCCCTTGCCTTTCCTATGGACTTGCACCCGGAAGTTTACTTGTCTCCTCGAATTGAAGGAACAGGCCCTCTTAGAGCAGATTCCTCCTTTCCCATACCATTTTCTTGGGGAGAAGCCTTATCTCATAGGCAGGGGTGCACCGGTTGTATTGAAGCAGCGGAATGAACCTCAGCTTTTAAACTGTATTAAGGAGAGGGGGTTTACCCTCACTTTTTAAGTAAGAAGAGGAACCTGCGTTAAAGATACTTAACGGGTCCCCACGTGGCAAGGAGATACGTGGCACAGGCTCCTTAAATAGCTATATGAATTAAATTTCGTAGGTTAAAGGATGGGATCGGGTCAGCACTGGATGCACTTACTGCTTGGTCCACCCACGAATGCCACCTTTACCACTGCTGTGTTAAGGAGCGTAGCATTTGACTGAACAAGCGAAGGAAACGAGCTAATCTATGGCAACGTGCCCAAGGGTGCAGATTGTTCAGATAGCGCGATATGTTGATGGGCAAGTCCCAACACAGAAAATGTATGCAGGATTGGTGGGAGCTTCCTTTACTGCACCCCGAGAATGAGACCCTTTAGGTCAGGTAATATTTGCTACGAAAGCCCTAACTCTAGTTCTAGTCCACGTACTCGGTCATAGAAGACTTTCCTTCATATACTGTGCTTGGAAGCGAACATGCCTCTTCGAATGATTGGGCCTATTAAATTAGAAATATAATTTCTTATATAGGGCTTGCTTACCCGTAAAGGGGGACACCCTATCTTACGTAGGGGGTACATCAATCAGATGAAGTGCACTTGCTGCTTGTTCAAAGACTCATCCTGCCGAAGTGAGTGCTATGGCATGGGTTGAGAGGTCTTATGACCTGTATTTACCCAGTAAGGTGTCCCATATGTCTGGTATTGAATTGAGGATGGGTAAACCCCCCGCCCTTACACTAGCTAGGAAGGGCTTTGCCCTGTCCCTTCAAATGACCTTTGGACTAGGTTCGAAATCTCCTACTGCCGTTTGCTTGAATGTGAGGAATCCTCGTCCCGCTTGCCACGTACATAAGGAGTGTTTCCTCCCATAACCACCTTTCTTTAAGATAGGTATTTCCCGCATTAACAAGGGCTTAAGGTGTCTTTGCTAATAATGTGTCCAGTCCAGGTAGGTGGCACAGCCTTCATAATCGATCAAAGCGACGAAATTCTTCCTCCTTTTCTCGCACAAAGAGCAGTTGGGTAGAGATCCGTAGCGAGGGCCTATCTTTATGCCGCGTTAGCTCACGAAACTGGAGAATACATTCTTTCATATAAGAATAAAGGACGAGAAAGTGATCCTATAGTGGTACGACCTTCAAGAGGACTTGTCCTCGAGCTCTCCGTAAACAAAAAATGGCCGATGTGCTCGTTTCATCTGCGACCGTGAGAGGAGTGTGTTCTCCAGATTTCCTACAGGTATAGGCGCGAAGCCCTTCCCTTTCTCGAGATGGGCGAGTGCGTTAGCTCACTCATAAGAAGAGAGCGTGTCATGTTCCCTAATGATAAAACCACGTTTTAATCTCCTCAGGTGGTAGGACCTTAAACAGGGCCCTTTATCCTTCTTTCGATGTGAAAACAGAATCGGGTACGCTTTATCCGCGAACGTGAACTCCTTTTTCTAAGACCCGCAGCAGGACTTGTCCTCCGTCTTTCTCTTTATTGCAAACAGCTGATGCGCGTGCTTCATCCCTCTCCTTATGTCGAGTCTTTTAGCCCTCGACCCGCGTTAAGAAATGACTCGACCAGAGGTCGTAACAAGGGGATTTCTTTCGTAGTGAGAGGGCTTCGCGCCTCACTTTATTCATAGTTTGACATATCCAAAAGCTGCGGAACTGGTCCTTAGCCTATATGACCTTAAGGAGCACACACTCTCCTTATTTTCTTAATCTAGAAATAGGTATAATACGAACGAAATTCAACACCCGCACCCTAGTCTGAATTTTTCTTACACATTCAAATCTAATAGCTGCCTGTTTAATTCGCTCCATAAGTAGTTATTGTAATTTGCTGTAATGTAGAGCAAGTTAGATTAACATTACAGAAGTGTTGCAAACTGCAGATGCAGATAGGGAAAAACTGGCAGCATCAAACGGAAAACTAGCTCAATACCTATGCAAGATTGTCGATGTGTATTATTGTTACCACTATGATGCTTACAATACTAAAGGTTGTGCAATATATTTAGCTTCTTGCTACCCTCCAAAAAACATTTAATAAGTTTACGATGCCTAGCCTATACTGGTATTGATCGGTTATAGCCATGCAGGCATTTACCTTCATGATCCAACAGCTATGATTGCTGCTATAGATCCTTCAGTGATTACTTGGACAGAAGGTGTCGTCCGAGTTCAAAGAACCGGCATAATGAGAGGCCTTGCTCTACTATATAACAATCAGAAAAGGTATGCTTTCTTATCAAATCACAAGACACATATAAGCAACCATACATGCGAATTTAGCCGTTCAAGACATTGAATGGTGGTACTCATGACCTGAAAATAAAACCACTGATAATCAAAACAGACCCTTCAGTACTAAACTACCCCGGTCGTTGCCCCTGTGGCTGTCTTGTTACCATAAAAAAAAAAAGAAAAAAAAAAGATCAGACGTAGAAGATGATTTGTTTTACTCGCTGCCATTATATTTTGGGTTACTTGGCCTGTATTCTGTAGATTTGCAGAAGTAACTGAATGGAGTGATAAACCTAGCGTCAAGGTTGCAGTCACGGTGGATGCACCGAAAGTGGTTAAAATGGTTATGGATCGACTTATGAGCTCCTAAGAGTCATAAGTTGTGGTGTTAAGGGTAACTACTGCTCAATTGCCTCTACTTTTGTTTCTGCTGTAATGTAAATATACTTTTTAGATCAAATGAATAGAAGTAAGTACTGTATAATAAACAAGGCGGTGCGCAAAAAAAAAAAAAACATAAATAAAATATGCCGAGTTCAAACCTTAATAGGCCATGAAGACCATAGCAGTACTTGCAAATTATATTTACATTTCCAGCTGGTAAATATTCCTGAGAAATGCACTGATTTTTCTAAGGAGAAACTTCAAGCCTAGGTTCATAGCAAAAACCAGTAAAGAGCTGAAGCGGAAACCGCTTTGTCACAGGGCACTTTTGTGACCATCTCCATTGCTTATGGTTCATATCAAATAAGAGCAAAGCGGGTGCTCCGTAGCTTTGGATGTAAATAACATCTTCAATCCCGCTACTTGCGAAAACATCATCGAACTCTCCAAACCCTTGAAAGTATTTATGAGGCATTCGAGCAATTTCTTCCCATTTTGTCCCGTTCAAGACCCATATCCCGATCCCTTTGATAATGTCGGGTCTTTCATGCTTTTCAATACCTCCAACCATAACCAAGTTTCCCTTAAGATTCATTAAACGCCCGCATGTCAAAGAACATGGGGTCGGAATCAAATTCTTCATCAGTAAGCCTTCGGAAGAGCAATTTGAAAGCTTGTAGTGTATCAAACCATGACGATGATCTAGCGTTCCACGTCTGGTTGAGTAAAGTAAGAAGTACAGAACATCGTCACATATGACACTCTCATCCCCAGATCTCCACCCATTTAAAACTTCACTCAATGAAGTCACCCATTTCATTGTTTCTGAACTATAAACATGAATGGAGAGATCCCACTCGTAGAAATTTCCTGGCACTTGCTTCGACTTCACAATAGAGACGTTATAGTTGTGAGACATCTTGTTCACCGAGATTGCCAAAGCACTATAATCAGAGAACTTAATACCAGGAGGCTCAATGAGTCGTTTGCTGGATTTGGTGACAGGGTTGCAAACATAAAGCTCATTTCTGTTATCGTTATTCATGAAGCAAACCAAACCAAACGAGGAAGCATTGAACCAGTTTGATGTGACAAAACGAGGAAGCTCAATACTGTACCATTTCTTAAGGGCTGGATCATATGAAAACCCACGTGATTCGTCGGTGCTTGTAAACATGAAATACCAGGGCTTATGTGATGAGATATTCAAAGAAAAGTTCCACAAGAAACGTTTAGAAATCACGATTTCATGCCATCTCTTACAAACACAACCAGCTCTAAAAATACTGGCAATTGGGAGACTGGCCAGAATTTTTTCCAATAAGTCGTCCGGCAGAATTGAATCTATAGAGACCATGTCTTTGTTCAATTCATCGTTTATATCCGAAAGTGAATCGACTTTGAATGGAGTGCCACACTGGTAACCGGTTACCCATGCATTCCTATCCATTATTTAGAGACGAAAAAGGCCTGCATCAAAAGTGTTCTTATAAGACACATATAGTTCATGCCACAAATCTTGGTAAGCATAGTTGCATAGTACAATGCTCTAGAAACCAAAGCTCAAACATCACATATAGTTCATGCCACAAAAATGAGGTTTCGACATACATAAACTCATTGAGACACGGAACTCAATTACTCATGACCCAGAGACGAAACTCATTAACATCAAAATTGCTCATGTGCCTCCCTTTAAACGTAAGTAAACTTACCCGTCCAATCGAATTTTATACTCCAAAAAAAATAACTGTCAAATGTAGGAAGTGATTTTACACTCACAAAGTTTCGACTTCTAATAGCTCCTGTACTGTGACTAACTGACTACTGACAAGGGGTGTAAAAATCAAATGCTGTAGGGTAAAAATCATTTCCTTGAGACCCTAGACATGAATACAAGCAAGATAGGAGTAGTTGACCTCCTAAATTCCAGAATCTGCTGTTTACTGTATTTAAGAAAGCAGTAGACAGTAGTTACTAGTTACAGTACTAGTTTGGCAAGAAATACATCAATAGATGAAGTACCCAGTTGATGTGACACTTTAAAAAGGAGTTTAAGTTTCAACATCAATTCTTGTTTAAGACCGTCTTAACTTAAAAAGGGTGTGAAAGGTCTTAAGGTAAGACCATCTTAAACAAGACCAAATGAAGATTCAAACCACATCAAATTAGTTATGTAATTACAGGAGGAATCAACCATAAACCAAATGTATATTAAGTTTTTTTTTTTTTTTTTTTGGTCTAACGGAGCGCACTTAGTCGCGGGAGAGGGGGATTCGAACCTGAGACCTATTGTCCACAATACTTCCGTCTCAACCATTAGACTAAGACATTTCTGTATGTATATTGAGTTCTATGCCCATGATTAATTCCTGGAAAAGATCCAATCTTTATACATTTACCCTTATCATTTGACACCTACCCGAGTTTGTTTTACCATTAAACTGATATTGTAGCAATAAACAAGAATTTTTGTACATTTTATGCATGCCCAAACCCTGAATTTGGATCTCATTCAAATACTATCACTATATTAGTACAATACAAGACCCATTTGATGGAGCAATGTTATCAATCTTCTCCAATCTTCCCCTCTCTCAAACTAATAATCGATTTTAATACCGTATTAGAGGAGAAGGTTGGAGAAAGTGAAAAGAGAAAGATAGGTAGCATAACAAAATAATACACATATCACATTATCACGCATGCAAATGTCATACTTTGTAGAATTTACTCCCTTCATTTCAAAATGTAAGTCATTCTCATATATCGAGACACTCACTTATCTTTTCAATATTTATCGAAATATAGAGTAAGTGGCCTAAATGACTGAATACTGATCAAGCATAACAGTAACATACCTTCTATATAATCAATAGGGAGAGAAAAGATTGCTTCTTTACCAAAATTAAGAACAAATTTCGCAACTTTTACCGCTTAATGTGTAAAACGGTATAAACAGATTTGAGAGAAACCTGTAGATATAAAACAGGGAAATAAGGATTGCATGAAATTTAGAACATGACGAAATGAGAATTTAGATCGATTGAAACAAACATCAAGATATAAGCCGAAATTTTAGTTAATTTTAAAAGTGTAGCTAAAAATCAACCGGACTTATATTAACAATGCAAAGTGTGTGCCAAATTTCTTCTGCAAATTCTTGTTTAAAACGAACATATACCTCTTCAATAAGAGACCAAGTGTTGAAAGAGATTTGAGAGAAACGGAGAGGGAAGAAGGATGTGTTGTGTTTCAAGTTACGGAGTAATTATTGGAGAGTATGAGAGTCAGTGAGGCTAGCATTTAAGGAGTTTTACATAAAAATAAGCAATTAATAGATTACTAGTTTAGATCCCGCACATTGAATGCGCGGTATTTATAAAGTTTTTATTTTTATATTACTTAATCATGCTAAATTAATACCTCACTATTGTTTTATATTTCATGTCATTATATTTTCATATGAGAAAAAAAAAATTGAACTGTAAAATTATTCAAGAAAATCGATTAAAATTGAACTTCAAAATAATATTGGTATCTATTAATTGTTCATTTTTCTCGTTATTGTATATTTTTTCGAGAAAAAAAAAATTAAAACTGAAAATTAGTCAAAGAGAATTGAGTAACGTGCTGAAATGTATTTTTTAAAAACTATTTATATACCACAAAGCTAATGATTCCAATTTATAATTCTCTCATTTGTTTTTGTCATGAGAGTAATCAAAACGATTTATAGTTTTGTTTATACATAGTATGAGTCAAGTCATTCTCAAATAATAGCATCAATAAAAGATTTAATAGTTTATAAATTTATATTATTTATATTTTAATTAAATACTATAGTTTAGTGTTTAGTGAAAATTATAAAATTTAATGGAAATGTTAATATTTAATGAAAAAGATTATTATATAATGAAATACATTATAATTATTAATTACCTTATTGAGTGAATACAATTAAATTATCAATAATTTCCTTATTTAAAAAGATGCTTTTTGGAGGGAAAATTTTTTAGTTCACCTATTCATTTAGTAAATAGGGGATATACCATCATACTAAAATTTTCGAGTTTTGTTTTAAAAAATGAGTTATGTTGGAAAGTTTTTGAACTCACATAACCATAAAAAAATAAACTTTTAAAAAGCTCACAAAAATTACACATAAATTCGAATAAATGTATGGTGATTGTACAATGCTCATTATACAACTGGAGGTATAGTAGTATTTGTGAAAAAACTAGGGCCCGATGAAAAAATAGTTAAAATTATTGATTTCTGCAATTCGAAATTTATAAAATGCGGTTTTAACAAACATGCTAAACCATATGAAGAAATTTTGCTACTTGAATTTCGAATCTGGCTACGACCATACTTGTATTTAATTCTATTTTATTCCAGGGAAGGATAGGTGTAAATTTTTGTAGTATGCGACGGAGTAACTTTTTATTCTACTTATCTTACCCTCCGTAATGGGGAAAATCGTAGGTCGTAATTTTATATGGACTAGGTAAATCCAATTATAAGTATGGCGTATGGGGCACTTTGCAAACTAGGTATCGCCTTAAAATCTCCTTTGTGACGGTGACAAAAAAGTGCTCATTTCATGATAAAAGGTGTGATCATTTTAAACGAGAATTTCTTTGCTATTATGTACACTAGAACATGTATTATTTTTTGATTTTTTGGTGACGAGGGATCCACAGCCGCTACCTTTGATTCGCACTAGGTAAACCCCGGGTATAAGTGATGGTCTTCAAACAACATATACCAAGTAAGTCACTCAAGAGTCAAGACTTCAAGAGTGACAAACTCAAAGTCTAGATTCTAGAAAGCATGCCTCAGACCATAATAAACATAATAAACACTCCACAACATTGCTCTGGAGGTGGTTAAACCTAAAACCCTGAAAAATTCACCAAGTTTTAACCAATCGATTACATCCTTGCGGACATATATTAGTTTTTATCCACCAAATAAATAGACATTTCTTTATATACTCTCGTCCACGTCAAAAGTAAATGATAAGAGTATAAAAGAAAAACAATAAATCTTGCTTAAGACGTTTTTAAGTTAAGATCACTAACAAAGACCTGGTAAACGAGTCAATTGAGGGTCTATTTGGGTTCGGGTTCGCAAGAACTTGCATCGAGTCGGGTTCAAGTCATTTTCGTATGTGTTGTTTTTAAGTTATTTGGAGATAACAATCAGTTTCTGATAATAAAAATTCGAGTGGGTTTGAATAAGGTTGGGACAATTTGGGATTCGGGTGCTCAATTCGGATGAAGGTTGGGTCAGTTTTGTCAAGTCTACTTGCAACTTCTTTCTCATTTCCACGTTAACTAAAAACGGTTGTGAGTGCCACCATATCTTAAAGACGGTATTAACTATATTAACCAAGAATTTGTGAAAGAAAAAAGGGCGTAAAGTAATCACAAATTCTCATTATAGACGGACACTATCCGTCTATAGCTATAGACGGATAGTGTCCCCCTCACAAATAAAAGTGAGTAGTGCAAGTGGATGAGAAATGGATACCCCCACTTGCACTACCCACTTTCATTTATGAGAGAGACACTATCCGTCTATAGCTATAGACGGATATTATCCGTCTATAATGAGACGGACTGTAAAGTAATTTCAAATACACTGCAACTAAAATAAAGTATAATAAGAGTAAAAGGGATAGTGGCTAAGGTCAGATTTTCACGGGAACAAAGTACTGAAATACAGTAAAAATTGCTGCCAAAAAAAAAAAAAAAAGTCGAAAATCATCCACTGTTCGGGGGTAAGGGACCCCGGTAGCCCCCAAAATTCACAACTGAAACGTTACTGGAATTCTGGAAATGAGAAAGACAATTGCATGGTGGAAGTGGAGTGAAACAGTGAACTAGCTCACTGTCAAATGTCAGCAATGTCAACCCTGTATTATTAATATGATGGGGGACTGGAGGTAGTACAATAGTAGCAGTAGCATTGCAGTTGGTAAAATTGGTAGCCTACCAGAGCTTAGATTTGCACACCTCAGCGTATCCAACTTTAAACCAATGCCCTTCAACTACATTACGTTTTACGTTTACCCTCAGAATTCAGACAGACAAGTAGTGAACAAAATACTGACTACGGATTATATGTCATAAGTCTTGGCCAAGTAGAAGGTTTATGATCCAAAAATGAAATAGGAAACCAAATGATCGAAAAAGAGGGTAAAATATTGTACAGAACAAGTGCTCTCTACTCAGTAGTACTCCCTCCATTCAACTCCACTTTGCATGTTTCTCTTTTGGACACTATTCACAAGCGGGCATTCAACTTCAATTTTCTCTTAATACATAAGTTAAAATATATTCATGTGGGATCTTATTTGATTCGTCTTTAATATTACATTAAAAATATCTAACTTTTATAATTTTTGCAAATACGTAGCTAAAGATATTTACTGGCGTAAAAAGTCGCGTTAATGAAGCGTGAAAAGCGATAAAGTAAAGTGGAGTTGAATGGAGGGAGTACACTATTGTAGATTTGTAGGTGAATTTGTGTTGTCGTTTTGGCGTGAGCAGACCATAATCGCTCTTAAATCAACCTTTCTTTGCCTGAAAAACATGCAAAAGACCTTTGTCACATAATATCGGTACATTACCATCCGCTTCTTGTAGAGCAACCCTTTTATTTCAATTTCGAATTCCCATTTATCTACTGTTTTTACTTTTTTATAGAGTTACCCTTTGTTTCATTTCCTAATTCACTTTATCATTCACAATGGACCAACAAAATGCAAAATTCCATCTAAAACGGGGATTGATAGTTCATAACATATCAACAAGAATCCTCTTCATTTCTCAAAAAGATTATCGATTTTACAAAATCGCTACTAATAAAGTGGTAAATGTCATGAGAGTTTTCAACAGCTTCACAAAGAATCTAAGATACTAGTAGTAGTTCAATCCTATTACAAACCAAAACACAAATACGACAAAACCGTCATACACAAGACTAACTGCAAGAACTCCTTAATCGCACCCATTAATCAACCCGAATTAAGATTCAATGCACCAAAAGCCCGAATAATATCATCATCAGAAAAACTAACATTCTCACGCCCCTTCTTCAACCCCAACCCACACAGTATCCTCCCAACTCCATCTCCTTCCCTACCATTCAACTCCCTCAGAACACCAGACGACGTCGTAGACGACGAATTAGTGGAGGCGGTCGACTCGCTCCCATCCGAATCACCTCCCCATGACTCACTCCCTGAACTCACCTCAGAAACTCCTCTCCTATGACTCCACCTCTTCACCTTCCTCTCTCCCATCATATCCGCGTATCCAATCGCCGATACGCCGAAAAGCGAAGACTTCACATCTCCTACATCAATCAGAGCCGCACCGACATTAAGCACGCCTTGGTACCTTCCAGAAGGACGGCGAACCTGCACCGCGACAAACTCCGGAACTCCAAGATGGCTCACCGGAGAGATGACGTGGCAGAGGAGTAATCGTACGGAGCCTAAGAGCGCGTCGGTGAGTACGCCGACGGCGAAGATATCGACGGTGACGGCGGAGGTTTCGCCGGAGAGAAAGTCGCTAGAAACGCGGAAGATGAATTTATCGTTCCAAGTAGGATTATCAGCGCCGATACGATCGATTCTTGTACGGAGTTTTGAGTTAGGGTTAATGTATGCGACGGCGTAGGTTTGCATTCGTCGGAAGTTTGATGATGGCGGTGGTTTGAGGTTTTGTGCGGAGATTAGGTTGATTTCGAGAAGGTGTGTGTCTTCTTGAGGTGGTTGTCGCGACGGTGGAAGTGGTGGTGGGTTTCTCATTTTTTTGATTTCTTGGAGGAAAGAAATGAAGGAATTAGGGTTTTGTGGTGGTTTGGAGGAATAATCAATTTGGGGATTGAGTGAATTAGGGTTTTGCGGTGGTTATGGCGGTGGAGAGAGGATGGGTTAGCGGAGGTGAGATGGAGGAGAGAGAGAATAAATGAGAGTAGCTTATTTATTTATTCCGGTTTAATTTGGTGGGGACTGGAAGGTTTTATACGGAGTAACGAACTAAAGAGTAAAGACCAGCTGTTGACTATTGAGTTTACAGCTGTAAATTATGGCACGGTCGCCACGGTGAAAGTGGGCTACTTGCCTAAATCCGATCAGATCAATTTTTTTTTTTTTTTTTTTTTTTTGTAACGAGGAACATCTCTCGTTAGCAGGGATATACCTTTGAGAGACCAAATCCCGAGAGATACGCAACAACACGGTAAACCGGACACTCTCTTTTAACAAACCCCGAAGATCCCGCCTGGAAATATTTATCTTGTGGTTCTACTTTGTTTGATGTGTTGCGGTTGTTGCATCTATCAAGCTTTTACAATGTCATAGACGGATTTAAGTTTTCGCGTACAAATCAGGTCTCAATTATAAGAATTACACAGGTGTGTTGGTAGAATCATATTCACGCCATCAATTACTCGTAGAAAATCAATATCAATTGCATAGACTTCTCATGTATAAGTAAACCAACGTACTATGAATTGTATGGACATTTGAGGCCTAAAGGATCACTGTTTTCTCCATTTACATACAAAATTCCCTCTTAAGAATATCATCCATCCTCCTAAATATTTCATCTATCATCAAATTAAAAAAGATAAAATAAAATAAAATTGATACAAAAGAATCAACAGTTAGATCCCTAGTTGAGTAGTTGGTCGACGAACTAATGCCTGGGAAGGAGCAACCAAATACTATCTCCTTGCCACGGCGCTTGTAGTATTTACCTTCCCTTCCGGTGGGGGTTTCTTATATTTGGCCAGAGGTTTATGGTGATGTCTATTTCGATTTCTTATTCTTTCGAGTTTTTCCTTACTTTTTCTCTTTTTTTCTGCATCATCTTTTTTCTTTTGGTTTATTTCCCTTTCCAAAATGCCTTGCCAGAAGATTTCTCCAGTTGAAGGCCACAACCACCGCCTATTCTTTTGTTCGGAATCAGCTTCTTCTGCTAAATCCTCATCCATGCTCTTTAGAATCCCGAAGTTAAACCACTTAACCCACATGTGACCCTTTCTCTTTTGAAGTTTGTGTTGTTCATGCATCAGACCGGTTTCGGGGTTGACATAAACCATGTGTCTTGCACTGTGGTAGGCCCATACATTTATCAGCAATTCGAGTACCCTAGAGTAACAATGCTTATCCTGCACCCGAGTTTTGTTGCATATCAGTTACTGATTAATATGCGGAATTAGAAGCATTGCAATCAAGCATGATACGTCTCATAATAAGCGTCTACTTCCCTAAAATACTAGACTTCAGTAGTTTTTTGGGGTTTAGATTAGAGGGGGCCACAAACAAAAGTTTGGCAGTAATGGATTTCGAACCCACGTCATGAGTATTACAATCAAAGACTTGAGTCACTTGACCAATTAGCTTAGCTGACAACATAACATATAACTGGAGCAAAAAACCATACTTCATTTGCCACAATTACATCAATTGCGGGGATGGTCTTTGCTATCCGTGAAATTAATTTTGTACGCACTGCCCTCCAATATGAAATTATATAGAATTCGAAAATTGGAAAAAAAGAGTTGTAGGCGACGATGCAAGTCACTTGCAAGAGGAGAACAATTTAGGTGGAAGGGACTTACTTTGTTCAAACTCAAACAGCAGTGCCCTGTCGAATGGTGTTCATTGTATATTTGGCTATCCAATGCATCGACAAACATCCTGAAAAAAACAGTGTCTTAGTAACAGCTCAAGCTCTAAACTCTGTTTAATAGACCTGGATAAGCTGACCCGATTCAAACCCCTAAAAAAGAACATACTAAACTGATTAGAAACAACTTGGCCAGAAAATGACTTATTTGAAAGAAGAATCTTATAACTACGACTCAACCAAAAATGTCCCGAATGATAACACTGACCCAAACCCAAGTTGAACTGCACCTGAAATGACCTGAATACGTAATGACCTGCAATGACCTGACAGGCCGACACAAATGGCCCATTTGCCAGCTATAGCATGTCAAATACCTTGCAAACATGACAAATTCCAGAAAAGACCTAGTTGGCAAAGCCCAGCTATGCTTTACAGACCAGGTATCACCATCCATGGGCATGGGCGGTAGAAAATCCCATTCATGCTTTATGCCGTACATCCTCTTCAGAGCATCAGAAAATGCTGACCTTCAGAGGCATATCATGACCGTCAGCAAAATACATGAAATCCCTGAAACTACTACTACTACAACAACAATAGTGATGGTATTACCTGCAATTACCAGCATTTACAGCATCACAAAATGACCAAAAATCTAACTTCAACGGATTCCGAGGATCCTTGTCCATCCGAACCCAAAAGTAGAAAGTGTCCCCATGTTTCTGCGTTTCAATAGCTTCCAGTAACGCTTTCTCTGCTCTACTGGACAAAGCTACCTGTTAAGATCAAAGACCATATTAACACCATCAAGTAAATTTAATAAGCAAACACAAAAAGAACAATTCCAACCCTGCAAAAAACTCCCCAGTAATTACTGGAAACACCAATAGGTGCATAATTACTTTACAAAGCAATGCCAACTAGATACTTTGTTTGAACTATAAAATCTACTGGTATTGGCAAGTACCCTTGGGGTAGAAAATAGGCGAGGAGATACCTTTGCAGGTGTTGCTCTCCAAGACTGGAAACCAATCCAGGCATTTTTGTGTATACTGTCGATGCGATTAGCTATTGCAAAATAAACTCCAAACTCTCCAAGAACATCTCGGTAATAAGAGTCGGAAAGAAGGGGGAGGCGAGAAGATGCATCAATGTCGTCCACTTTTCTACGCCCTTTCGTGGCCTGCAGGAATGACCAAAAATTTATATCTATGTACTACGGAATCATAATAAGCCACTACCCTTTGAAGATACAATATAAGGATCCAAAATTTTAACTTATTTATTTTAACAAAAACGGTTTCATAAAAGAGTTGTAAGAAATTGTTGAAATTACTTGCTAGCCATAACTCAAATTTTTTCTATTCCATTATTTCTTAATCCAAAATGTGTCCGAAAAATGTGCATAATATCCACGTATCTAAAGAAAGATACACTAATTGTAACATGTATATCGAATGTTCCACGGGCAGTTTCAAATCATAAGTCTGCCAATTGCCAAAGCCTCAAGTCAATATTTTAAGAACATGTGGATACAATATAGTAAAATCAACAACTTACCAGACCAACTCCACGATAGAGGGATTTATGATGCAAAAATGGCCAAGATCCTTCCCCAACATAGGGTTCATATATGCACAATGGTTGACCTGCTCTTTCAAGCTCCTCATCATCTCTTTCATGCAAATCGTTTTTTAGACGATCCACTTTCTTGGAATTTTTATACACATCCTCCCACGTTCCCTGAGGTTGGTCAGACCTATCCTTCATCTGTACAATCACCAGAAAACATTAAAAGTTTGCTGCGAGGAAAAAAGAGACGAATACAAGCATACTCTCAATGGTTTCAGAGAACATTCTTTTTTTCAAAGGGCTCAAATTGTAGTACAATGTTCCATTTTTCCAATGGAGCCACAGACTCAATAACTCTTTGGTTCTAGATTATGATGGAATAAATCAAATGGCTCACTAAAGTGGCTGCACTTCTTGCTCTTGTGAAGTACCGGTCCTTCGATGTTCATGACGCAATTTTCATCTTGGGTCAGTCAGAAACAGTCTCTTTGTGTTGCTAACACAAGGGTAAGGCTGCGTACAAACGATCCCTCTTTACCTCGCAATTTGCTGGACCCATTGAGGCATGGGGTAATGTTGTTGTTGGCTCAAATTGTAGTTCATATGGAAACGATGGTTAAATTGTCCAAAAGCTCGTTTGATCCGGATTCGGGGAGACCAAATAAGCCAGATATTTGGTTGTTCGTTTGGGTAGGTCACCTTAATTACCCGGACCATAGAAACCGCCAATGATCACTTCTAAAGAAAACCAGGGTAACTTGGTTTGCTTGGGAACACAAAACAAAAGGACACTATAATCATAGTAAAAGCCACTTATCTCACCTCTTGATCTTCTCTTATCTTGATTTCACTAGCAATATCGGCCCGTTTCTGCTCTTTCCAAATGCTATATACAAATTCATCATTTTTTGCAGTAGTGGAGACTGAGGGTTCTAGATTACTCGACCGCTCTCGAATCTTGTCCAAGAATATGCTACTACTCAACTCTCTATCCTTGTATATTGATCCAGGAATTATGATCGAGATGTTCCGTTGCCATTCGTTTTTATATTTGGGAGAGATTTCGGCAACAGATTTTGGGGCGGCTACTTCTGATGGTAATTTAAGCAAGTTTTCCAACACAAATGCATAACCTTCAACAGCTTCTACAACCATGAAGTTTTTCGCCGTTTCTTTCCCGATTGAAGCAACATTGTGAGCCAGAGGTGATAATTTCCCATTTGAAACTACTTTTGATATGATTGTACTCAGGACTTTAATATTCTCCTTTGGGAAAATAAAGCCATTCACCCTGTCCTCAACCTAAACATTATCGCAAACGAGGTCAGAGAGTTTTCCGGAATTAAACAACGCAATGCAAGTATGCAACCCTTGGGGAAAATACAAGTCATTTTCTGTTGTCTGTGTTTGAACTTTGACCCCTCATTTTCTCTTTGTAACTATGTACAATAGTCAAAGTTCCGCCTAGAAAAAGCAAAAAAATGGCTAATAGTTTGGAATAGAAGTAACATACATAGGGATGAGGAAATTAATATGGATGTAGTTGTTCCTCCTTATACCAAATTCTCAGTTAAATGGGGACCGGTAAAAAGGTCGGAGGTCGTACATTTCCAAAAAAGAAGAACTAAATTTCCAGAAGAAAAGGGACATACATATTTATGGATCATGGAAAGATTAGGTGCTATTATAAGCTTCTCATAGCGCATGGCTTGGATCAGAATATCAGGAAATGATTGCTCTTCCAAAAATGATCCATAAATGATTAGGTTGGCTGCCCTGAGGATATAATCCGCATTTGCATAGTGATCAGCGTGCTTTATGACACCCTCTGGATACTTCAAAGTTGCAGAAATAGCCTTCAAAAGAAAATTCAATATAATTAAATGACAAGTGATTTTAAAAACAAACGAACATTTTCAATGACAAATTATGAGTAAGGTGGCAAGTGTTATACCTCCACAGCCTTGGCATAGTTACCGGTTGAATCTCCAGTCAAAACAAATATTTTGAGACCAGAGCTCAAACCACCGTCGGAAGAAATATCTGTGAGAAGTGGCTTTAAAGCCTGTAAAATAAGGGCATGCTCTAGTGGTAAACCTTTATACATGAACTGACTTCCCACAACAGCAACAACAAAATCATCATCAGCCAGACCCATTTTAGATTGGAGCTGGGCTGTTACGTTTTCTGCCTTCCGTACTTCGGTCGGAGTTCCCGGAATGACAAAGTAATTTCCCGTGTCAAAAGTTGAATACATCATCTAATGCAAGAAATTTAAAACATTAGAAGTATAAACAGACGGATCAGTAAATAAGCTCACAAAGGCATTCAACATTAAGGTCTTAAAAGAGAAATGTTATAGCAAGCGCCATGCCAAAATTGTGTTTACAAAGACCAAGAACTAAAGCGGTTTCTAGTAAACTTTCAAAGAAAACACAATATATGCTGCATTTTATCATAATAGCAGAACGGTTACTAACATTTCGTCCTGTGGCATTAAGGCCATTTCGTTTCTTTAACAAATGGATATTCGAATAGAGGAATTTCACAATCAAGTATTTTCTGTGTGATATTAGGACAATGTGGTTATAACATCAGTAACATGGCCAATTTGCAAAAGGAAAATGCAGTTCTTACCGGGAGTGCATAATTTGGAAACACAACTACAGAAGCGCGGCTGAAGCTCTTTTTCCACTCACTGTAAATCTCGCTTGTACCATTCAGGGAGTATTGACTCAATTGAGTAGCAAGAGTCCTTTCGTGAATGGTCCATATAAGTGGTAATGACTTGAAGGGTTCCTGCATAAAACTGTAACAAGTATGATCATTCATTAATATATATGCTATGTTACTAAGACTCAGTTCGAAGTGTCAGACGAGGACAGGGTGCATAACCAAGTGTTGTACTCAACTATTCTATGGAAATTGTCGTGTTTTGGGTTAAAAATGAAGTGCGCAGGTGTCATATCAATGTCAGAGTCTCGAGTGTCGGACAATTTCAGTGTCGAATGTCGCATACCGCAACGTGAGGTAATATAAAGAGTCGGCTTACCATGTTACACATGTAAGCCGATCAAGGATGGTTAGGTAATATAGAATTATTTTTTGTTAGATCAATTTCATGAAACTATTATAATATTATATCACAAGCATTCTAGAAGACTAGAACAATAGTTTTTAGGTGTTATGACTTATGAGTTATGACGCAAGATCGTAACTGTAAACACTCTCGTTATCAATAATAATCAGTTAAAATCTTGTGTCCATAACTCTTTTGTCTTATGTGGTATCAGAAACCTAGGATAGTCTTCCTTGGGACCTTAAAAAGTGAAGCATCCTTAGAAATAAATAGTTAACGTCTAGGTGTATGTGTTTTCAAGCTGACTTAATATTTTCAACTTTTCTCATCAATTTTATGCTTTTTCATGTAATATCGCGAGCTTGCATAGAATGAGCGATACCAGAGAACCAGACAACAACAAAACCACAACCTAACATTCTGCAGGGACCAAGCTTTCTTCAATACACCAAGAAATGGAGTATCAGATGCCATAATTAAACAGCATTTATGCTCTTAAGAATCCACCAGAAAATCGAACAACACATTTACAACTGAGAAAGTATAAACATCTAGAAACAGTCATACCAGGAAAGGATGGCCTTCCCCTCTAGCGAGTTAACAAGAATACCATCGTAGCTGCAAAAGTAACAATACTAGTCAGTACCCTGAATACACGAAGGTATGCTTTCCTTGACAAAAGAAAAGTACATGAGCTCGTTAAAGCGCTAAACATTGATATGCCCATGCCTTATATGTAAAGCCCGGTTTGTGATTTTGGATGGGTGCAACTGGAGTTTCTTTTAGTTCACTACTAACTCCATCCCAACTTTTTTTGGCCCCGTTTGACTTTGATGGTCAACCGTCACCGATGTCAACTTTGACCATTAATTTTGTCAAAAAATATGAAACAATGTAACATTAGTCACATTTGATTTTTGAAAACAACTTTTTAAAATATCATTTTTAAAACATTATACAGGGTATATTCTGAGAAAATGGTGATAAATTTGTCAATATTTGACTCTCAAAGTCAAATGAGGACAACAAAAATTCGATGGAGGGGTACTAATATGCTATGTGAAAAAGTAAACTGAACTTTTATTTAGACTAGAACTTTCATAGCAGCATGAAACAGTGAACACCCGGTCATATTATCTGTTCCTGGTTGTTTTAATGGCCATATAAGTACTACTACTATAGATGAACAAAAAGATTAAACTTAAAACTATTCTTTCCAAGCAGAACTTCTTAGTAACGAGGTTCTTATCTTTTTATATTACACGCAAAGACTTAAATTTACCAACTATCTGTTATGTTAGGGGCACACAGGAATCAGTGTATAATCCGTTCCAAATATTGAAATATGACATACAGAAGGGTATTCCCCAGACAACACACATGATTTGTAAGACAATGCGATACAAGCAAATGTTAACTCACTTTAACCAATCTGTATTGTTTTGAGTCCGAGAGTTGTCTCTGAGTTCAACTAGGGTAACTGGGATTCCCATTTGTAGCCAAACAGCATGTGAAGGACCGTCTTCATTCGCAAAAATCTGGAATCAATCACGCAACTCATCATATAATTCAAATCAATATTAGAAGCATCAAGCACCATATGCAACAGTCAACTATTTTATGACCACAGATAATTTGTGAAAGGACTTCAATGTGAATAATTACGAGTTTACGCCGCTCTTTAGTTTCCGATTACCTTTTAAATAATAAAGTACTATTAGAACAGTATACACTTTCAGTAAAATTGTGTTAACAACTGTCAACCTCATCACTATGCTAACAACCTAGAGAGACTATTTTTAGATGACCCCTGTCTGTGTGGGATGTGTATAGAGAAGAGACAAACGGAGTAATCCTTTCTCAGTATAGGTTGAGTTTCACCATCCTACAAGAAAGAAGAAACGCCATCTCCCTAGACCAACCACATAATACATTAAACACCTCATAGAAGGGGTTCACATAAATCGCATTCTGAACTGCTCACGCCAACTATATGACACGAATAAACGAAGACAATGTAAGAGTCTCTAATCATAGTAGAGACTTATAAGAGCCAGGTCCCAAGCGTACCATTTTCTTTGAATTCATGTTCACAGGCTCACAGCATTGACTTTAATGTGCTAATTATAGTCCCCCAGTAACAATCAAATCATACCAAGTATCCCTTGTGCAAGAGTTCAAGAGTCGCGCTGTCTATCACTAATGTCCAAGGTTCACTCACCGGTACTCCCTTCATTCACTCAAATCATGCTACCATTTTATACTACATGCAGTTTATTCTCCTCAAATAATCATGAAACTAATAGTGTTGGATCTGATTTTTAACAATTCTACTCATACCATCCACAAAGAGCCAGGCTTAGCACTATATGAATAATAACCAGTAAATTACCTCAATTGAGTAACCAATCTCTTGCAAAGCAGCCGCCAAAGTCGACATTAGTATCTGATACTGATCAACAGCTAAATCTGCAAAAACCTTGAACGCAACACAACCCACATTGTCACTTAAACCATAAAACCACCCTCAAAACAACCACAGCTAGTTTACTTCAATACACATTACATTTGCATCCTAGAAGCTCAATTTCGCAACATGAGCTAATCACTATGACTTAAGTCAAAACGCATTACCATGCCGATTTTATACTAATCACACAACGGAAAAATCTTAACAAACCGTCTACCAACATGAGCTAATCACAATGACTTCATGAATTAATAAGTATGTATTGAAATATACTCCTTTCGTCTCAATCATACATTTTTTATTCTTTGTGAGGGTATTTTAATCAAAGGTAAACAAATGATCGTGACAAAGGGAGTACAATTCTCCTGTAAACACGAAAGTGAAAGATATTCTCGAACCAACAGAAGTCGAAAAAAATCCATAACTAACAGCTTAACACTCACCATAGCAAGCTTAGGTTTTCGATATCCAAATCTAATCCTTCTTCCATACACAGTAGACTGATTCAATTCAGCTGCTTCTTTCTTGAACTTAGACAAAAGTTTAGCAGGAGCAAACCTCAAATCTCCCCCAAATTCCAAACTATCAACAACATCATGCAAGTACAATAAATCACCTTCAACTAAACCTAAATCATTCCTTAAATTCCCAGGTTTCTCCTCTAATGAACCAGGTAAAAAAGCTTGAAAAACAACCATTAAAACTGAGAAAACAACAATGGTGGCAATCCATTGCAGGTAGCCTAATCTCTTTGGAAATCTAGATCTTTGTCTTTGTTGCTTTGAGAATGAAGCAACCCTCCCATTAATATGCTTGTTTTGTTGTTCATCTTTCTTCAACAAAACCCCATTTTCAAGGGAACCCATTTACTTGAGTACCATCAAAAACTCAAAAAGATTGTCAAAACACAAATTCTTATTTAAGACGGAGCTGTTTTAGCAATAAAACGGATATCTCCATCTTAAGAGAGACTAACTGTTGACAAAAGTCTGAAATCTTTGATGATATCAGAGAAAACCCAGATAAAAGATTCAAATTTTGTTAGTAGACTAATCTGTTTTAGCAAAAAGCTGAAAACTTTGATCAATGCACAAAAAACCCAGATTGAGAAACAAGATTTTCTGTGATAAATTGCATTAAAGAGAGTGTAGAATAATAAAGATTGTAACTTTGGTTAGTGTATTAGTGAAGTTAATCTTACAGTATAAAAGATTCCTGCTTTTATAGCAAGAAATTAATTATTTTTTAAGTGATTTAATAGTTGTTTGGTAGCTTTTTATGGGTTATTGCATAATGGGTTTTCTTACAAGGAAGAAAATCAAAGATTAAAATAGTGTTGTAGGACAAACATCAGAGAATTATGGAAGGTTTAAGGGTAATCTAACTTTATTTTATCTAATCCTTATTTTTATGGTATTTTTTCGACATGGTTGAATCACACATTCTTATTTAAGATATCACTAATGGTTGAATCACACATTCTTATTTAAGATGTCACTAATCACTATTCTTTTAAGAGAATGACAAATTGTTTGTCCGATACTATATACAAGTGGGTATCTATTTAATCCGTTTTAATCCTAAAACGGGTATTTCCGTCCTAAGCGAAATTTACTGTGGTTGAATATAAGTTATTATACACTTTTACCCTTGCAAATTGCGATCGTAGGTAATATTTACGTTTACGATTTGATGTCAATGTTTTTAAATATTGACATTAATTATAATTAATGTAATAAAAAGTACTGAGTATTTAAATATGAAACTAATATATTTATATTTGTTTTGAAAATAATTTCATAAAATAATAATTTCAATAAAAAACTGGGTAATATATATAAAGGGAAGAATATTGGTTTAGATATTATAAAAGGATTAATTAATATTATATAATAAATTATACTATTACCATTTGATTGGATGTGGAGGAGTATCAACTTTTGAGATCAGAAAATATTATTAAATTAAGGAAGAAAATAATGAAATTGATAATGGAATTTAGATGGCAGGTTGAATTCTTGAGTGTGATTTGATTATCTCAGTAATAGTCTTTTTCCTTCTTTATTAAAGAGTAGACAAAGAAGTCATGTGGCATAATGACTTGTCTTAAATTGTTAGATGTCACTAATTTTTGTCACGAGAATCTTATGCATTTTTTTTATGAAGATATCTTTGTTGTTCAATGGATAAATCTTAGAATATACGTAATAGTTTGTGAACAGTGGCGTAACCAGAAAATTTAATCAGTGAGATTTTAACGTAAATTTAAGAACTGCCCATAAAATAGAGGGGTCTTACATAGTAAAAAAATTAGTATAATTGTACATATACGGACATACAATACGGTAAATCTACAAAAAAAAACTGTGGGATCTCAAGACCCCATTTTTCATAAGGTGGCTACGTCACTGCCTGTGAACCAATCATGTATATCAGGTAAATCACCCGAGAGTAAAAGAGTCAAAGTTCAAAACATAGGCTCGAATATAAACATTTCACACAATTGCTCTTGAATATGCTTGAACGTGGATTCTTTGAAAATTTTAATCAAATTTAAACCACTAAGCTCCATTGTGTATACTTTTAAGTTACTCGTTTGCTTACTAAGGAAAAATTACAAATAACCACCATGTATTTGCGTATTTTTACAAATTACCACCACGTATTTACATTTTTACAAATAACACCCAATCTTTCATGTATATTCCCGAATTACCACCGTATATTTGTCCCGAAACTCGTTTTTCTTATTTTCCGACTCATTAGGTAACGATTTATGTGAAATACCCATATTACCCTTATTTGTTACTCCCACACACATCCCTCTTTCATATTAATCCCCAAATACCTTATTTCCCAATTGATTCCTAAATCCCTAAATCTCAAATCCTAAAATCCCCAAATCTCTATCCCTAAATCCTTTCATTCCCTGAATCTCCCTCTCTCTTTCACTCAAATTTCTTTATCTTAGTAATAATGGAAAAACACAGAAGGAAAATAGAAGAAACGAAAACCTATATCAGAAGAAGAGGAGGATTTATTAGCAGCAAAGCATAGATTTGTTGAGGAAGAGATATTTGTTCTACAACCATGAATATAATGGCCAAAAATAGAGAGAAAAGTGTTACTGTGCAGTAACTTTAGTTGATATGAAAGTCTAAAGCGGCTCATTTTTGTATCATGATAGCTTAAATTTGAGGATGCACATGTCATAAAGTGAACAAGTGACTAAATGGGACTGTCAAACTCACAAATATTCTCCCGAATTACATCTGCAAATGCAAAAATGACGGATGTTTATGGTGTCAACAATTTTAAGAAAGGAAAGAAGTAGTCATATGTTGTGTGGAGTAATTGATAAGGGTAATTTGGGAATTTCACATATATCATTACTTAACGAGTCGGAAAATAAGAAAAATGTGTGTCGGGACAAATATACGGTGGTAATTCGGGAATATACATGAAAGGTTGGGTGTTATTTGTAAAATTGTAAATACGTGGTGATAATTTGTAAAAATACGCAAATACATGGTGGTTATTTGTAATATTTCCGCTTACTAATTGTAGAGATGGACTTACATGGGCGTTTTTGGGCCCATTGTAATCCCAAACACGCAAAAAAGTCAAGTCAGGCTCAATCTAAATCGACAATCGTAAGATATTTAATCATTTTTATAAGAGAAAATTGTTAATTACGGCCTTTTATAAATCACTTTTTGAAAATTACAGCCTTATATAATTTTTTTTTAAAATTACATCCAAAATTTTACTTTTCTTCCAAAGTTGCACCACGATGCTATTTCCGGTGATTTTTTTTAAAAAGTGACCGAACTACCCTTTCTTCACAAACACTTGTTCTTCCCCAAAAATGACCTCTTTTCAATCAATTTTTCCCAGATTCTTCTAATTCAATGGATATTTTTTGCCTTGAATTATTCCCGATTATTAATCTTTCTACTTCATGTCCTTCGCATTCAATCAACGCTTTAATTAATTATTATTAATCTATTGTTTTTTATTTTCCCCAATTTCCCAGATTTTTCTATTTTTGACGCCTTTAATTCATTCTCCGCCTCTTAATAAGTAAAATTTTAGAATTAATTATTCTTGCATCCAAGGGAAACGTAAGTTTTTTTTCCTTATTTTCATGTTAAGTCTAATTCCGTTTTGATTTGTATGCTTTGAGCTATATATTTGTAGTTAGTTAGATGCTCTAATTGGGTTTTCAATTAGATGTTGAATGATTCTTAAGGGTTTTTAATTAATGTGTAAAAGGTAATTCAACTATAAAGAATTCAGCAGCAATGGTGGATAGCGACGATACCGACAATGTAAAAGGTAATTCAACTACAACAAGGGGAAAATTATTCAATTAATTAGGAAAACTGAAAAACCCTAATTAATTTCAATTTGGGGAAATTGATTTAGAAGGTATAAAAGAGAGATAAAGAATGGAAATAGGGTAGAAATTTCGTATATAATAGAAATAGGAGAATTCAATTTGGTATAAAAGAGAGCAAATTGAAATAGGGTAGAATTAAATTGAAATGATTAGGTAATATTGTTGAAGAAATTCCCAATGAAGAATTAGAGAGACGAAGAAGTCGTGAAATTTGAAGGAGTGAAATTTGAAGAAGGAGATGAACATTAAGGGATTATCAAGAATGAGGGTAAGGGTATTTTCGTCATAAAAAATGAACTTAAGTGACAGAAATTCAAATTGGAGTCAATTGTCCACCGAAGTTAATGTTTTGGTTGTAATTTATCATCAGAAGTAAAATTATGGATGTAATTTTCAAAAAAAATTATATAAGGCTGTAATTTTCAAAAAGTGGTTTATAAAAGGTTGTAATCAACAATTTTCTCTTTTTATAACTAGTATAGCCGTATAGGGATGGAAAAAACAGTAGGGTGAGCAAAACTGTATACTTCAAAACTGTATCGGGTAAACAGTTTTAAAAATCGCAAAAATCACTATACGGATCCGATACGGTTTAACCGTGTATACGGATTTTGGGTACCCGGAAAAACCGTGTATACGGAATCCGTATATACGGAGACGGTTTGGTGACATATGCGCAATTAAACATTCTAGCTATTCAAGAGCTAATAATTACCTCTAACATGACTACCTTTGATGAAGGGCTAATTTTTATTTATTGAGATAAGTTAGTAAAACAAGTCATAAAAAAATATTAGGGGTGGAAGATGAAAGAGTAACCTTGCGTTTTTTTGTTTTGTTTTTTTATACAAAAACTTTAAACCGTGTCGAAAACCGTATATACGGTTTTGGTTTTGCCCAACCCGGATACGATACGGTTTTATGAAAACCGTATCATATACACGGATTTTCACATCATATATACGGAAATCCATATAACTCAAAACCGTTGTAACACCCCCGTACACCAGAACGCCTTACCAAGGACCATTCCAGTGTATGACGGTGTCACCATCTCGGTTTCCCGAGGAGGTAGATCAAATTAGACAATATAAGAACAATATTATATCATTAGGACATCTATTACATTACCATTCCATTCAAGGTTCCAAAGATACATTATGGTTACAACACTTGTGATTCTACATCTCTAGATTAGTAGCGATTGACTCGATCCCTCCAATCCCAGCAGCAGTAATCAACAACACCTGCTAAACCAACTGCTCACCATCCCCGAATGGATCACCGCAGATACCACAAAACAACACGGGGTCAGTACTGACTAACCAAATATAAGATAAAACAATCAAGTAAAAAGCTGATCATCCACTATCCCACACTCATCATCTCGTACCAACACCGACTACACACGAAGTGTGTAGCCCTGCCAGATTACCCATCGCAACAGGTAATCCTCGCCGTCAGTGGGTGACCGCAGCCCATCCCCACCTAGTCCAGCTCCTCAACGAGCGACTAACAGTCCCTGTCCCTTAATGTGCACATCCCCTCCCGTGGCGGGTTCCACGGAGGGCGAACTAGGGTGTGAAGCCACTCCCGCAAGTGACTCCACTACAATCTCAATCACAACATCGCAGCTGTCACACGACCACGTCAATATTACCACAACCACTATACTCCGATGATCAGCGGATAGCCATGATTCACAATACAAACATAGAATTCAATTCAATTAACAGTAGACTGAGTAGGGAGACCCTACCTCATAGCAAAGCATGAAAGGACTCCATCTATAGCCACGCACGACTCCGTTAAGCACCCTAACAAAGATAACCGTATCCTATTATACGACTATACTCAAAGAGATCATACAAGAGAACACAAAGCAGAACTTACCTAACCTTGCACATCGGTGACCACCTAGACAACCACCACCCACGTCCCTCTTGTTCCGCGAATCCCGATATTCCCATGGTAGGGATTTAGGCTAGCTTCCTTAAGGTATGCAACTATGGAGTGATAGAGGAGGGAGATGGTTTAGGGTTAGAGGAGGAGAAACTGTCGAGGAAATGAGAAAATAGAAATGAATCTCGCGAACACGCATTTATAATAACACGTCATTAGCAGCCATACTCGGTCGAGTATAGGAATACTCGGCCGAGTAGACTCCACTCGGTCGAGTATTGGTGGTACTCGGCCGAGTGGCCTCCGCTAGGTCGAGTGACTGACTTATACGCCCCCTTATTACCGGGCCTCGATCCCTCACCCAATCATCCCTAAGGTCTGTTTGGTCAACAAGATCGGTCAACAGCGTTCCTACAATTCCCGAGTATTACAATCTTCCCCCCTTAAAAGAACTTCGTCCCCGAAGTTCAGCCCGCACGACACTCCCGCAAAAGACTTTACGTACCATGACCTTAACCACCTTCACAAAGGCACACAAATTCACACTATCCATACGTTACCATGAACCATCTTACTCAACAACAATCGCTTATCACAGCTACCTTTCCCAACAATAACCCATTCTCAAAACAGTATGCACCCATATACTTACATGAGTATGCAATTGCGACACTTTACACAACGTAAGGAAACCATACACAAATGTAAACTACCACATTCCGCACACTTATATTAAATATACAAATGCAACGCGATACTCCATTGTAGAGCAACACTCACATTATAAAGAGTAACTAAGTATACAATCACCACTTTCAAACACGCGATATATAAGTACACAATCACCACATTCCGGACACGCACACCATTGATCATCATTTGACTCGAATCTTTATATTACTTGACACCCGTGCACCATATAATTTTCATATTAATTGGATACACATAGATGCGGCTTAAAGAAACATAATTGTAATTTAGTAACTCCGAATGTGAACGCCTAACATACATATAATTCCCAATATTTCATAAAAATTAAATACTTACTCATAAATAAAATACATATTTCACAATTAAAATACTTATCATAAAACTTGATTTCCGTCATCCATGTATAGTATAACCTTTATATTACTCGAATACAACAAAGCTATCACTTCAAGGGAACATGAACATACATACATGAAATTCCAAAATCATAGATATAACTAAACACATGTTTTACATACATGAAATACTTAATTCCGCGACATTACTCTTCCCCTCTTAAAGGAACTTCGTCCCCGAAGTTCACTATTAACTAAGGCTAACACGCGCCCCTGACGGTGACATTACCTGTAGACCCTTGTAGTATACCCTTGTAGTATGACACTACATACTCTTGACTCCTAAGGACCAAAACATTACAGCAACATAACAACGTATGACACGGATCGTATAATTAATGAGAAATGACAGTGTGACGCGAAAATCGTTGTGGTAATTATCACTGTAGCCAGACATATCTCCATATAAAACTTATTACAACCACTACACTGGTTGCGTAAGGTGTTACCTTTCACATAATTTCAATGGTTCGAGTCTTCCTCCCTGAAACCACTCAAGTTCCTGACAACTAAGCAACGTCGTAATACAAAACATTCTCAATCACGAATCCATGGTATAACTAGCATTCACCTATGAGGATTATTATGGTATAAAAAAAAAAAAAAAAAAAAATAACGTGATAAGACATGGACCACTCCTCTATACTGTTATCATATAACTTCACCTGTGCCTTCTGTTACTTCAACATTCGGCCGAGTATGAGGGCTACTCGGTCGAGTGAGCAAAACTCGGTCGAGTATATTTGTTTACTCGGCCGAGTGAGCTCTACTCGGTCGAGTACTGCGTATACTCGGCCGAGTTTTCATATCCAGAGGGCGTTTTAACGATTTTACATTGTGTAGTTACCGTCAACCTGCATCACACTCCTTACAGTAATATAAAACACATCCAAATCCCAACATACATACCATTTAACATGTCTCCGCGCGATAATTAATTAGCTAACGGCCTTATGGCCAAATACAGTCGTCCAACGAGAAGTACCAAATACTGAAAGCAACGTCTAAAGAAGAGGCAATAAATCCGACACAACAAAACAAGTCCATCACCACTAAATAAGTCTAACATCCAAGAAATCAACTAAATCAGTCTAACATCCAAGATCAGCAACGAGGACCCTCCTCCATGTCATCACCGCCACCTGCGCCAGAGGTCCCTGCACCTGAATTCCCTGCACCTGGAAAATCTGCTGCTGCTGAGTAGTCCCCTCCCAGCTGACTGCCGGAGTTGGCTCCCCACGGTCCCGCGAGGTAGCCAAACTCGGTCTCCACTAGAGGTCTCCAAAAACTCGGGTCCACCCCATAACTGTGGAACACTCCCGTATCCACTCCTGGTCCTCTCCACCAAACAGGCTGTGCCAAATCAGTCCCGATGCCCTGATTGAGGGTCATCTCATGAAGGTTGCGGAGCACCAAAGTAGAAGAGATCCGCTCAGCCAGCTCATGAGGCTGCATCCTAGGGTCATGCACCGTAGGGTACGGCGAGAACTGGTAGGGGTGGTAAGGGTAAGAGTCGGGGACAGAGTAAGAGGGCTCGGACACAACTGGGTCTACCCTAGGCTGCCTAACTCCACGACGCTCCCTAGGTGGGGGAGGTGCCTGCTGCTGCCCCTCAGGCACGGTGACAGGCTCCGGTAAGTCCAGAAGGATCCGCGGGTCAATCAGGTAAG
The DNA here is from genome assembly GCF_048544455.1 of Silene latifolia. Classification (NCBI taxonomy): domain Eukaryota; kingdom Viridiplantae; phylum Streptophyta; class Magnoliopsida; order Caryophyllales; family Caryophyllaceae; genus Silene; species Silene latifolia. Next base: position 25,412,114 of record NC_133533.1, on the reverse strand, counting down.
TCTGGGGCTCAGGCCTAGGAATGCCACAAGGCTCCCACTCGGCCAAATGATCAACAACAGGGAGATGAGCTGGGTCCGGAAGCACCATCCACATAGTCCCTCTCACCCTCCAAGCATACGACCCATCATCCAACTTCCTCAACCATCGGTTCTGACGCCAATACTGGGCGTCCATGGTAGGTACAACCTCAACATACTCATTCCCCTCAGGAGGTGGGGCCTCAAAGTCGGCCAGTCGCTGAGCCAGGCGGGTCACTATGGCCCCGCAAGCAAGAAATCGGGTCTCAGACTGTGCCATGCGCTCCAGACTAGAGCACACTATACCAGGGGCACTGTAGTAAAAGGGTTTCCGACGGTGGGGGTTAAGGTAGGACACAAGAAGCATGACCTCGTGAGAGTTGAGTTTACTCACGTCCTCTCTCGAGTAAAGTAGACAGGTCAACATCCTTAGAAACATACGAAGGGAGACGTGTTTGAATATCATTAATCAACATGGCACGACGGTAGGGCGGGTCTCGCGGTCAAATAAGGTAGGTGCGAGGTGCGCCACTGTTCTTGGCCACGTCACTAAGGTAGTCATCCTCCTCAGCCTCTAAACCTAAATGGTCAGCCAACTCATCCATGGTAAGCTCATGGTCCCTATTCATGAGACGAAAAGAGACGGTCTTTCCCTTCTTATCATACACAAAAGAACTCAAAAACTCTAGGGTCAAGTGAGGGTATGATTTCTTTCTCAAGTGATACAACCCCTCCATGCCCAAAATTTTGAAAATGTGAACTATGTCTTCCTTAATCCCCAGAGTCTCAAGAATACTAGGGTTGACACAACGGGTGGGGCGAAAAGGGCGACGCATAAGAGCCACGAAAGCCTTACGATGATCAAAGTTAGCGAAAATTACTGATGGATGAGCCGCCACCGTCGGTACAACCGGTTCGTTGCTACCCTGCCCAACCTCGAGTTGGACCTCCGCGCGAGATCTCTTGTTGGGTAAACCTCTAGTTTTCACCATACTGCAAGAAAAACATTTTTAACAAAGGATTGACACAGACAGTTCTGAACACAAAAGACGGACTGTTCTACTTGTATATCGATTTTGGAATAAGCTTAGGAAGATAAACTATCAGAAATCACCATGTATCTTACAATTCACCTAGTTTTAAGGTTTCAAATTGCATCAAAACAGGAAATACAATACTCATCAACAATTAAGAAGAATTTCGTTTATTTTACCCTAGAATTCAGAAAGTGAAATTTACTTCATGAAATCAATCAACCAAAGATGTACACAAGTTCAATATGTGTTCACGTTCGAAAATCGAATAGTTTAGGACAAGGTTCAGATTGTTTTTAGCAAGAAATCGAAATATAGCATGTTGATACACAAAATCTTTGAAAACAATAAAGGAATTGAGTTTAAATCTTACCTTAAACTGAGTTAGGGCAACTAAAGACAAGTGTGGCACCAAGATTGTACCCAAGAGCTTGAGAGAAGAGGAGTATGGAGTTTTAGAGAGAAGAAAAGATGAAGATGGGAGGCGGAAATAAGAAAGAAAGGCACGAATTTAGGGTTTTTGTATAACCCGCAATTGGCCTGCTACAGCAATACTCGGTCGAGTGTTGGGAATACTCGGCCGAGTGTTTACTACTCGGTCGAGTGCTTACGATACTCGGCCGAGTGTGCAATACTCGGTCGAGTACCATTCTTACTCGGTCGAGTTTTGAGGTTCAGAATAGATTATTATTCCAACAAAATGGGCACTTGGTTATGTAACCTGCCACTCGGCCGAGTTTGATATACTCGGTCGAGTACTCGTATCTACTCAATCTAATCTTCGAAATAAGGAAGGGGTCGTAAGTTTTCACTGTTCCTGCAAAACCAAATAACATCGTTCGGAGTTCCGGGATTCCGGCTCGTCACGATTAAAGTTGATTCCTACCACGTAAACACACAACAACACGTATATCTACACATTCATCTCCAAACAATCATTACTTTCACTTTATCCTTCACTATTACAAGAAACTACTTTATTGTACTCATAAAGCACATGTCACAATCTAATTACGATAATTACCAGGTTTAGTTCTATATCACATCATTTCCACTTCTGCTAATCACCAAACGTACAACTTATTCACATTTGTAATGCAATAATGCCACACCTACACGTCCCAAATGTAACAAATTGATTAAGTTGTCATTGATCACACATTGCAATAATTCCATGTTCACTTCCACTTTTCTACACATTTAACTAACACATATCACTCTAGTAATAGATACACACACAATGGATGCACACAGCACGCAACACTTAGCAACTCACGACTCCCACTAGCTACCCTTTGCCCGTGTCTGGCTTAAGTCCGATGGGGCCATGATTTTGAAATGAGGGCGCCTACTCACCCAAAATCTAGCATCGGCTGGGGCTCCCAACGTACATACACCAGGTTCATTTTAAGTGACACCCTATGTTCATTATTTTGCTTAGTTCAGGTTCCAAAATCGTCGGCTCTGATACCACTTTGTAACACCCCCGTACACCAGAACGCCTTACCAAGGACCATTCCAGTGTATGACGGTGTCACCATCTCGGTTTCCCGAGGAGGTAGATCAAATTAGACAATATAAGAACAATATTATATCATTAGGACATCTATTACATTACCATTCCATTCAAGGTTCCAAAGATACATTATGGTTACAACACTTGTGATTCTACATCTCTAGATTAGTAGCGATTGACTCGATCCCTCCAATCCCAAAGAAGCAGATAATCAACAACACCTGCTAAACCAACCGCTCACCATCCCCCGAATGGATCACCGCAGATACCACAAAACAACACGGGTCGATCTTGACTAACCAAATATAAGATAAAACAATCAAGTAAAAAGTCGATCATCCACTATCCCACACTCATCATCTCGTACCAACACCGACTACACACGAAGTGTGTAGCCCGCCATTACCCATCGCAACAGTAATCCTCGCCGCCAAGCAGGTGACCGTAGCCCATCCCCACCTAGTCCACTCTCCTCAACGAGCGACTAACATGATCCCCCGTCCCTTAATGTGCACATCCCCTCCCGTGGCGGGTTCCACGGAGGGCGAACTAGGGTGTGAAGCCACTCCCGCAAGTGACTCCACTACAATCTCAATCACAACATCGCACTTGTCACACGACCACGTCAATATTACCACAACCACTATACTCCGATGATCAGCGGATAGCCATGATTCACAATACAAACATAGAATTCAATTCAATTAACAATGACCGAGCGAGTAGGAGACCCTACCTCATAGCAAAGCATGAAAGGACTCCATCTATAGCCACGCACGACTCCGTTAAGCACCCTAACAAAGATAACCGTATCCTATTATACGACTATACTCAAAGAGATCATACAAGAGAACACAAAGCAGAACTTACCTAACCTTGCACATCGGTGACCACCTAGACAACCACCACCCACGTCCCTCTTGTTCCGCGAATCCCGATATTCCCATGGTAGGGATTTAGGCTAGCTTCCTTAAGGTATGCAACTATGGAGTGATAGAGGAGGGAGATGGTTTAGGGTTAGAGGAGGAGAAACTGTCGAGGAAATGAGAAAATAGAAATGAATCTCGCGAACACGCATTTATAATAACACGTCATTAGCAGCCATACTCGGTCGAGTATAGGAATACTCGGCCGAGTAGACTCCACTCGGTCGAGTATTGGTGGTACTCGGCCGAGTGGCCTCCGCTAGGTCGAGTGACTGACTTATACGCCCCCTTATTACCAGTCTGATCCCTCACCCAATCATCCCTAAGGTCTGTTTGGTCAACAAGATCGGTCAACAGCGTTCCTACAATTCCCGAGTATTACAACCGTATACCGCATCATATCCGTATTATAAAACCATATCATATATTTTTGCTCACCCATAAAAAAACATTAACTACTTTGATACTGTTGTTTGGCCTTTCATTTTGTAGTTGGGTCTATTCTTTCTGTAAAACAACAAATATATAACCTGAGGTTTTGATAATTAACAACAAGCGTCTGTAGTCCAACGGTTAGGATAATTGCCTTCCAAGCAATAGACCCGGGTTCGACTCCCGGCAGACGCATTTATTTTCTTTTCTATTTTTTTTCTGAGCGGCATGGGACTTTTAATATATGGATCATATCTACCCGTAACTGTATGCGTCAAATTGAGTGCACAATCATCATAATACTGTAAAAAGAAGATTCAGTAATCAACATATTCAGCTCAAAATTTTATACATTTCAGTTACGTACTCCGTAGGATACATATCCATGAGAAAAACTATACCTAATCCCAATCCTAAACGTGATAACCAACAACATGCTCAAACCTGAAACTACATGCCGTGTCTATATATCCTGCAAACTCAAATCCGCCCCAGGGACATTTGTTTTCCTCGCCTAAAAAGAGGTCACAGTTTTCAGAAGATTGGTCATGGGTTCATGGTTTATACAAGGCAGTTGGTCGTTGAAAGTGATGGTCTCCTCCAAACTTGGCACAAGCACAACCCAAATCAATATTTGTCCATTGATCGGCCTTTGCAACATTTCTATAATTTCCCAAGTGGAGATTCCGAAGAGTAATCATCAGCAAGCCAAAGGCCATAATCACGGAAACGCTTTATCTTCTTCTCAAAACCTAATATGTAATTGTTGTGAATGATGACATGTGAGCCCTTTGTTTCACGAACCCATGTTTTGTTCTTAAAGTACAATCCTCCTGTCGGGAACGCGGACTGGGGAAGTAAATACATATCCACCTGTTTTCATGTCAATATAGAAACTCAGTGAGTATACAAGAACAACATCAGAGCCTTAGAAACTCAGTGAGTACATGAGACGAATATCAGTTGGCTTGAGGGATAGCAGCAGTACAATAAATTTCATGTAATGCAAAGGTGGAACCGTTGATTGACTAAGAAATAACACTCGGCTTATCCAAGAGTCCTTATTTAAGTCATAGCTCGGATTCAAACTTCGGGATATCAATATTTTTGCAACTGTTTAGTTTACTAAAAAAGAACACAATAATCCATACAATGAAAGGGGAGATCGGTTTGAACCTAAGGTCTAGCGTACCCAATATCTCAGCCGGAATTTTATAGTGCCAATACTACACCTTGTCACAAATATTGACCCAAAAACAGACCTAAGTTTATCATCGTGAACTAATATTTGCGGCAACAAATATTATTCTTCCTAACAATCACAACATACCGGCAATCGGGGTGACATTTGCTACCCCGTTGCAACATTGTAGCTCCACCCTTGGTCCCTAAAAAAATACAAGCTTCCATTTTGTTGGGAAGGCAGGAAGTACGCTAAAAAAAGGAGAGGAAAATAACCTGATCCGCGTTCTTCATTAAAGCCCAATTAAAGGCAGGCTGGTCATTAGCTTTTTTGGCCCTGGTCCATGGCTGTTCTTGAAGCTCTTCAATCCACTTTCTCATTGCTAATTTTGCACCATCTGTAGGTCTGAGGAAAATCATACAGCTGCAGACGTAAGGTCGGCCCTTCTTTCCAGGAGGTGGTAAGTCATGCGAATGATTAAGAGGTTTCACCTAAACGTATGAAAAATGTCACTATTAATACTACAAATAGAAAAGCAAAGCAGAGGTTATCAACACGACTCAAAATGTGAACATGACGTATTTTCCAGTCTCCACCATATGCAACCATAATACTACCTCCATCAAATTTGTATCGTTTTTATTTCACTCAGGTAGACAGCCAATATCAACTGTGACCGTTGATCCCTCCAAAAATAAGTAGAGATACAAAATTATATTGGCCACATGTGATTTATCAAAACAAATATTTTCATATTAAAATTTTAAAAAAAGTTGTAGCTATTGTATATTACTAGAAAATATTGGCCAAAGTTGATGTCATTTGTTAATCAAAGAGTCAAATCAAGACAATATAAATGGAAGCATGTAACAATTCTTAAAAGTGCATGCCCTGTCTAATAGTTATGGTCAGTTAACCATGGCAAAAGTGCAAAACTACATATCCACCAAAAAGCAAGTGACGAGTATGATTGCTGAATGCCGAATTGAAGCCTTTTGGAAGTCTCTAAGCAGACTAAAATAGCATGAGCTAGGGTGTGACCAACATACCGCAGCCACATCATCCATGAAGTAGACATCATGGTTTCCCTCCAAATAAGGAAATGGATCTTTTAACCAGACCATGTCAACATCGTTGTACATAACGTTATATCCAAGTTCCAATATGTTTAGAAGGTGCTGAGGTCTCCGAGCTGTAAAATTGAAGAATCCCTGCATAAATGATTAGGCGAATATTACTGATTTATAACTAAAGCAAACATTTAGTTCTGCTAGTGAGACCTATATCCACAGGAGTCTACACTAAAACTCTAGAAGAATGTAAAATTGAAGGACGCAAAAAAAATTTAAACGTTGAACATGTGAAAAGATGTTCATGTGTATTCACGGTTTTACGTGGATGCATACTATAATTAACATCTTAAAACCCATCAATAAGAGAGAGACAAAATATTGATCACACTCAAGTCTTAGAGCTCAGCAACATAAGTAACTTCTGTGTTGAAAGTAAGTTGAAAGTTGAAACAACAATGATCCAATCAACATTAGTTATCAAACTCATATTCTATTTACCGAAATATCAGTCAAGGCTTTTCCCAAGGAAATTATGATCACTGAATCTTCAGGTTAGAGGAACCTTCACTCGTTCAACAAAATGCAAACATCCATGGGGCTTTAAACAACTTATAATTCTAAAAATTGCCAACATTCAACATTGTATCATCATCCCAGCGCCTCAAAGGATCCCGCTTAAGCACAATAAAGGTGGTCGTACATAAACAACTTTACCCAATGTTGATAACTTATCACAAGAATTTGCTACATTCATTTTAAGGGCACACAGGAAACCTAACTAGTTTCAAAATTCTACCAATCTTAAAGACTTAAACACCACCATTTCAAAAACCCAAGAATGGTAGGTACTATAGTTCTATAAGGCCCCACCTAAATCAAAACAACATCTAGTGCCTCAAGGGCTCCTGCAAATTGCGGATCCCCATCTAACTCCGAATATCAGCATACGCACTCTCCAACACATCAATCGCTTTATCAGGCAGAAGTCGACCGTTGATAAACGTCGAAGAGAGCTGTGCAGCATCAACCAAAAGTTGCGCCTGAGATTCGAACACCATGATAGTTTTCATACTTGTGTTTTATCCCTCAAAGAATGCTTATTGTAGCTTCTTGCGCGTCGCAAATGCGGAATCTTTCTCTGATGGGTGGTCGCACCAATACAATTAAGCTGGCCTTTGGCAAGCATGGGCTTGAACACGTTTGCTGCATCCCTATTTTGACCATCACCTATAACCATGTGAATTTAATCGATAAACAATATGACTTTTCCTTTCGCTTGTTCGACCTCGTGTAACACATTTTTCAGCCTCTCCTCGAATTGGCCCACAAGGGTGGCTCCAGCCTCTAACGTCACCATATCTAGTGATATAATCTCTATATTAAGGAGACTTTCAGGAACATCACCACCGCTTAAAATCCGTTGAGCAAGACCCTCAACAATTGTTGTCTTACCCACACGACCCTCAACAATTGATGTCTTAAAATCCGTTGAGCAAGAACGGTCATGGACCAGGGCCAAGAATGACCGGTCTGCCTTTAATTTTGCTCAACGGATTTAAGAGGTGATGAAGTTCCCGAAAGTCTCCGTAATGTAAGGATTATATCACTAGATATGGTGGCGTTAGACGCTGGAGCCACCCTTGTGGGCCAATACGGGGAGAGGCTGAAAAATGTGTTGCACGAGCTTGAACAAGCGAAAGGAAAGGTCATATTGTTTATCGATGAAATTCACATGGTTATAGGTGATGGTCAAAATAGGGATGCATCAAAAGTGTTCAAGCCAATGTTTGACAAAGGCCAGCTTAATTGTATTGGTGCGACCACCCATCAAGAATACCAGTAAGTATATGGAGAAAGATCCCGCATTTGCGGGCGGTTCCCCGACTGTTGACGTGCAAGAAGCTACTGTTCCGGTCACAATAAGCATTTTTCAAGGGATAAAACAGAATTATGAAAACTATCAAGGTGTTCGAATCTGAGATGCAGCTTTGAAGGGGATAATGTTGCCTGGAGTGGTACCGGATCATATCAATCTGCACTGCAACTAATACATTTCCAATTCCCTTAAACAACAACAACCACCCAATGCCTCAATCGCTCCTGCAAATTGTAGGATAAGGGGGTCGGATATAAGAAATTAAACCAAATTACTACCCCTGATTCTCAGGAAATACCCCATATTCACAATAATTGTCCCATTTTCATTTTGAGTATGTTTTTGTTACAAAAAATCACCCAACTTTACTGGCGAGACGCACCACTCCACTCATAACCTTAATCCTTGTGCAAAAAGCAAACGAAACATTTCCGAAGAATGGAAGGTGGTACAATAAATCGATAAAAAGCCAAAACAAAGAAGTTACCAAGGATCCAAACTTATGAGCTTCTGAAGCTTCAAGAACAGGAGGAATAATCACAGCATGACCAGGCCATCTTTGATTAACCTTAAACAAAGTACTATAATCTTCAGCAATTACCAAAACTTTATCTTGATGTCCTTGTCTAACAACACTAATCAACCAATTATTTAAAAACTGTAAATAAGGATCACTAACAATACAAACAATCACAGTTTTTTCCCCATTTTGCCCAACAAAATTTACAGCTTCTTTAAGTGAATAATTCCTCCATTTCGATTGAAACCCTAATTGGGTATTTGAAAAGATTGAAACTTTGGAAAATCCCAGATATGGGTATAGAAAACCAAGGATTATTATTAGAGAAAATAGTAAAATTAGGTTTGTTCGTGTGAATATGAATAAGGGTTTTTGAAATGATGTTTTTTTGGAAGCCATTGTTGTTGTTGTTAATGGTATGAAGAAGGTTTTAATTGAAGTGGGAATTTTTGGGACTCCATTGATGAATTTGGTATCAAGTTGTAGTGATTTATTGATTGAAGTTTGAGGATTGAATGATTTGATTGTTTGGGATTGAAATTAAGGGGAAATTAATGGTTTGATTTTGAGTGTTAGTGAGGAGTGATGTGTGATTTGGGTTGAGAATGAATGTTGAGCAGTGGATCTAAGATTTTGAGAATCAAGTGTTGTACAGCTTTTGTAATCACATTCTGGATCACGCGCTAGGAACAAATATTTTCACCCAATTTCCGGTTGAAGACGAGATATATCCGTTTGACTGTTAAAACGGGTCAAATAAACATCATTTGATTAGACAAACTATTGACAGAACTATTACAAGTTCGTCCCTACTATTATGTGATGTATTTGAAGCTGTTTTAGGAATATATAAAGAGTAAATTATAAATAACTCCTTTATATAATCGACTTTTTTTAAATAACTCCCTTTTATAAATTTTTATTCAAATAACTCCCTTTTAAAACATGTTTTCATACAAAACAATGCCTCTTCACCAGAATGAGACTTATTTTTGAATTTTCTAGCCCAAAAATCGTTTTTTCCTTCATTTTTCACTTATATGAGATGTCAAATTACTATTCTACCCGTTTACTCACTATGTTATTCTTTAAAATGAGACAAAACGACGAATTTATGCTTGATTCTTCCTCGTTCAGAGTGCATCATTTGAGTGTATTTTATTTAAGAGAGATTTGGAATTGGTCACAGTTTATGAAAACATAATAGCGAGGTAGGGATTACGTTATAAGAAGGACAAATCAATCAAATTATAAAACATAAATCTAGTTCTGGTGAAAAGGCGTTGATTTGTTGAAAAACAAGTTTTATAAGGGAGTTATTTGGATAAAAAATTATAAAAGGGAATTATTTCAAAAAAGATGATTATATAAGGGAGTTATTTATAATTTTTTTCATATATAAAGGAACACAAATTCTCATTGAAGACGGCGACTATCCGTCACAAGTTGAAGACAAGTCGAATTATACCAACTAAGTAGTGAATGAGCCGAATACTCTAGCAGTGGGTCACTAAAATTAATGCTGGATGTTTGTAGTGGGGTTTGTGTTGTACTGTATTTGTTTATTTAATTTCATTAATCATTCCCCTCTATTTTTACTTTTGAAAATCTATAAAATTCATCATTTGCCATTATTCATCACCTCCATTTTTACTATTGAAAATCTAAAAACATTTAATTAGCTCATACGTGAAACACCACCTTGTCATTTGCTTGAACATTTTTGTACTAAGATGGTAACATTGTGAAACATTTTTAAGGCAAAGTAATATGTTACTATTTTTGTAAAGTTGTAGTGCTTACCTCTCGATCTTATAATGATTACATTTCAGACTAATATGATATCATTTTTACACAAATGCCATTTTTGAGTTGTGACTATCTGAGTTCATATATGTTTCCATTTTTAACTCTTTTAAATCGTTGAATCAATTATTAAACATGGTTACATTTCTGTACTAAGATGGTAATATTCTTGTAACACCCCCATAAGTCGAGATCCTTTCCTTTAGGCATTCCAAACACATGGAGGCATCACAAGACTTAGTCCCTAGGTTTTGTAGTGTGAACAATCATGTAAAGAAGCTCCCGACTCAACATAAAGCAATAGATAAGTTATAGCTAAATGTTTACAAGTTGGGGGATGCAAATACCATCCCGATAGTTATACAACCATATCGAAAAGTGGGGGTTTAATAGACAAAAAGCTAAGATAAACACAAGTGGTGACGACAAGTGAAGACCGCTCCCCAAACTCTCGATTGAATCATGCTAATCTGTCAACACTACTCCCCATATGGGCGGAAATCACCATATGGTTCACCATAGATCATTTAAAACCCAAGTGTTAGCTTAATGATATAAATGTTCAATGCATACAACACTAAGCTTACCTAAACATATGACAATGCAAGATGAAGCCAATAAGGTACAATAAGAGATAAGAAATCATCCTCCAACACACATCCCCACGAACCGGTGACCAGGACACGCCCACGACGTCACTAACACACACAAGGGCCACTCGGAACACGTCCGTGGTACCGGGCCTGAGTGCGACTCGAGTCCCATGGCAGACGTCGTGCCTCACCACACGAGTTCCTCCGTAACCCAAGTACTAAATGTGCACATCCTCCTTGGAGTGGGAAGCTCCAAGGGTGACTTGAGCGAAAGACGGTTTCCCAACCGCCTTCCGTCTCCAAAATCGGAACCAAAGATCCTCCAACATCCTCCAATGTCCACCAAACCAAGAACAAACCAACAAGTCCAAATAACACAACTATGCAACCATAATGGTAAGACAAGTACAATCATGCTCAACTCTTCACTAATTCATTTCTCATCCTTTAATTGCTCTTTAACATATTATAATGCAATGTAATCATCTTTGGGACAATTTACCATTCTCATCTTAACCTAATTACCATGAAGTCATCTTATATGATAAACCCTAATTGCCAAAACATATTATAATGCAACTATCATGAGACAAATGCAATTAGTGATAATAAATGTACAATTAAACACTAATATCACCATAGCTAAGTAGGGAAAACCCTACCTCAAGCTTATCTTCACCAATCCACAAGCTACTCACTAGAAATGCTCCTCAATGAAGCTCCCTACACATATTAATTGCTACAATCAACACTAAAATCTATTATAATAACCACACTAATTAAATTCCCCTTAAATATCTCCTTTAATTAATACAACCTAACAAGTATAGAGAAATCTACTAACTAAATAAGATTCTTAAAACAAGAATAAAGGGAAGAAGAAGTGTAGATCAACTTACAACCAATTGGAAGAACAAGGGAGGCAAGAATCTCCTCTAGAGAATTAGGGTTTTGAGAGAGTTTGTTGGTGAGGAATTTAGATAGATTATGGGGGAGTTTAGAGAGTGGTGTGGATAGTGTTGGAGATGGGTTTTTTGTGTGAAATCTAAAATGATAAGGTTCCGAAAGCAACATTTCACCCGCAATCTTCTCGTATAAGCCGCACTCGACCGACACTTAGTCGAGTGGCCGGTCCACTCGGTCGAGTGGAAGCTCCACTCGGTCGAGTGGAAGCTCCACTCGGTCGAGTGACCAACTTTACAAGTTTCCAGAATACTGTCCAGTGGCACTCGGTCCTTCACTCGGTCGAGTGGGGCTCCACTTGGCCGAGTGAATCGTTTACTTGGTCGAGTCGAGTCGATATAAATGCGGGGTATTACAATCTTCCCCCCCTTAAAATAACTTCGTCTCCGAAGTTCACACCCGACACACTAAGAGTCAAAATTCTATATCCCATAAAATTCTCGAAGTGAAAGGAGGCGGTGAGTTGGGTATCAAACTAGTATCCTATGACCAACCAAAATTTATACGGTTAAGTAAAAGATTAAGAAGTTCGTGTTACTTGTACTTGTGTAATACGTCGTACCCTTCTAGAAACATGGTTACGACCTCGTAAACGACTCATACCTATTCGAAAAAGTGAGGGTACCGTTCTCTCATATTCTCCTCGGCCTCCCAAGTGGCCTCTTCGACAAGATGATTGGACCACAACACTTTCACCAAGATTGTCTCGCCATGCTTTGTCTTCCTAACCTTTCGGTCAAGAATTTCTTTGGGTTTTTCCACATACGCTAGGGCATCATCGAGTTCGATCATCTCCGCTTCGAGCACATGAGAGGGGTCACTTATGTACTTACGCAACACGTGGAAGACATTGTGAACTCGGTCCAAGGCCGGTGGGAGTACTAAGCGGTATGCCACTTCCCCGACTCTATCTAAAATTTCATAGGGGCCAATAAACTTTTGGCTCAACTTGCCCATCTTCCCAAATCTCATGACTCCTCTCATGGGTGAAACTTTGAGTAGTACTTTGTCTCCTACCGCAAACTCTATGTCACTTCTCCTCAAGTCGGCGTAACGCTTTTGCCTATATTGTGCCGCTCTCATCTTTTCACGGATTACATGGATTTGATCAATCATGTCTTGAATCATTTGAGGTCCTAATAGCACGGCTTCGGTGCTATCTTTCCAACATATCGGGCTTTGGCATTTCCTTCCATATAGGGCTTCAAATGGTGCCATTCCAATGCTAGCATGGTAGCTATTGTTGTAGGAGAACTCAATCAAATGTAGTCTTTCTTCCCAAGAGCCTCCAAATTCCAAGACACAAGCTCTCAACATATCCTCCAATGTTTGGATGGTCCTCTTCGTTTGTCCATCCGTTGCCGGGTGAAAGGCCGTACTCATCTTCAATTGGGTGCCTAAGGAGCTTTGAAGTTCTTACCAGAATCTTGAAATAAACCGCGAATCTCGGTCCGATACTATGTCCTTTCGGAACCCACGAAGCTTGACCACGTATTTGCAATAAGCATTAGCCAACTCTACCTTACTACAAGTGTCCTTCATTGCAATGAAATGAGCCGACTTGATCAATCTATCCAGAATGACCTAAATCATGTTGTTCCCCTTTTGGGTTCTTAGTAGTCCAACTATGAAGTCCATGGATATCGACTCCCACTTCCACTACTACAAATCCAGGCAACTACAACGCCCCTTTAACAACGATTATTCACGAAAATCATAATAGACGTTGTAGAATGTATGGCGCGAATTTTACTAAAATCAATTACAACGGGTATGGTTATAAAAACCGTTGTTATTCGTTTTAACAACGGGTCACACATGCACAACCGTTGTTAATAATTTGGCGCAAAATTGGCGCAAAGTTAGTGAAAAGTAATCACAACGGTTATTTTTGAAACCCGTTGTTAAAACTTATTTAACAACGGGTGTTTTTTACAACCGTTGTTAAAACATATTTCACAACGGTTGTTGTTTAATAACCGTTGTCAATACCTTCCATACTATAAACCACACAAACACAAGTCTGCTGTGACCACAAAACACAAACCTTAATACACAAACACAAACCCAAAGAAGAATAAACACAAACACAAAACACACACTTTCTCATCGTCTCTTTCTCTCTTTCTCATCGCCGCTTTATCTTCTCGCCGTCACTTTGTTGATTTCATCGTCTCTTTACGTACGTTACTGTAATTATCGGGTTTGTTTCATCGTCATTATTTTATTTTTCTAATTATTTCATTTCCATGTATGTGTTTTTATCGACCATTAGGTTCCGTTCAAAGATCTGCTAATTATTTCATTTCCATGTGTGTTTTCTAATTATTTCATTTCCATCTTCTTTGGCGTCCTTCAAGATCGGATCGAGCATAGTAAGAGTCTTAAGGATGATATCATTCATTTTGTTGGAGTTTGGAGTTTGTTTTGAAAGATTAAGGAGAGGGTTAATTTATTTGGAGTTTGTTTTTAGCGATTAGGATTTGGAGAATATATTGAGATAATGGAAATGCATGTTAGTTGAGATAATGCAATGTATTTATACTAAGCAATGTGTGGGTTGAGTTGTTTTTTAATTAATATATATGTTAGGAAGTTGTGTCATAATCAAGATCATCATATCTCTCAATGCCGCTTCAAATCTTATTGACAAAGTGATGGCGGTAATAATCGGATCTTGATGATGACTGATCTATGGAGTTGAAAAAATGGAAGCAAATCAAACAAGCATAACTCAACACTTTCAAAATGATCATTTCATTTAATTTTAAACCAAATACATTACAACAATTATCAGAAATCAAAAGATGTATAATAAGCCGTAACAACCCCGGTTAAGCGTAAAAAGCGCTTCTCAACCTGCCACCAATCACGCCACTCTGGTATACCGCTAACTTCCTGGTCATTGGCTTCATATTTTGCAATAACAGATTGAATATATGCAAGGACACGACTTGCATGTGGAGATAAGGTTGGAAGAGTACAACTCAACATATCTCTCGTCGCAGCCAAGTTGCGAAATAACAATGTAAGCGAGGGTATGAAGATGATGATGATGATGAGGCTTTGTTGACAAGCCGGACCGCTTCACGCCTCTTAATCCAATAATTCCGTTGATGTTCAAGGGATGCTTTGATTAATGGGTGTTGATCGGCGGAAGCCCTAAGAGAACCTTCCCATCATCTTCAATCGTTTGTGTAAGCCATTCTTCGTTGTTGATAAAATTAGGGTTCATTGCCATGTTGTTTCAATTAATGAATGTTAGTAAATGATGCTTTAATATTTATAGCTAGTCACATTTATAAGTTTTTTCAAAACCGTTGGTAATTAATTTAAGGGATATTCTGCATGCATCAGAATTCTAACGGGCCGTAATTATACATGCATCTAGTAATATTTAATTTAATTTTTTTTTATTTTTTAAGAACAAACAACAACGGTTATTTACAAACAACCCGTTGTCGTTAGCTATAACAACGGTTTTGTATATTCAAACCCGTTGTTATAACTTTCTCCCCAAAATTGAGTCACACTTTCCACAACGGGTTTTTATACTTAAAACCGTTGTTAATATTTTTCACAACGGTTTCCTTAAGAAAACCAACCGTTGTTAAAACCTTTTACAACGGACGCTTTAACAACGTTCGCTTTTTTATATAACAACGGTTTTTGACCGTTGTTATAGCCTGTATCTGTAGTAGTGTTCCCTTCCGGCACATCTAAGGGTTGTACTTTCTCTTGAGGTCTCTTATGTTCACCTTTCACTATTTGGCAAGTCAAGCACCTTGCCACGAATTCCGCTACCTCCCTTTTCATGTTCGGCCATCAAAACGTTTTCTTGAGGTCCTTGTACAACTTATCACCACCCGGATGCACCGAATAAAGTGTGTTGTGGGCTTCATTCATAATCTTCTTCTTAAGTTCATCATCATTTGGTATACACCACCTCCCTTTGAACCTAAGACTTTCATCCTTGGGTAACTCGAATCTCGAGGGCTCTCCCTTTTCTAGTATTCCCTTCCATTCTTGAATTTTTGCATCACTTGCTTGCCTTCTCTGGATTTCATCATATAACTCGGGCACTAAGGTCAAATCACCCATTGTTTCCCCTTTTCGTATCACATGGATACCCATCTTGCTCACTTCTTCCTTCAACCTTAGCATGGACAAGACGGTACACAAGGAGTGCACCGACCTCGTACTCAAGGCATCGACCACCACATTAGCTTTCCCTTCATAATAGACTATCTCCATGTCATAGTCCCCAATAAGCTCGATCCACCTCTTTTGTCTCATATTCAACTCATTTTGGGTGTAGATATACTTAAAGCTTTTGTGGTCGGAAAACACCTTAAAGGTTGCTCAATACAGGTAGTGCCTCAAAATCTTCAAGGCAAAGACAACGGCTCCCAATTCTAGGTCGTGGGTTAGGTAGTTCTCTTCATGGGTCTTTAATTGTCGTGAATCATAGGCAATGACTCTACCATTTTGCATAAGCACACACCCTAGACCATTCTTTGAAGTATCGATGTATACCTCAAAATTTTCACTCCCTTCCGGCAAAGCTAGGACCGGGGTCGTGGTTAGGCGCTTCTTTAGGGTAAAAAAGGTCATCTCACAACTCCCGTCCCATTTGAAACAGCTCTCTTTCCTCATCAATGATGTTAAGGGTCTAGCAATTTTCGAGAAGTCTTTCACAAATCGGTGATAGTACCCGGCTAGGCCTAGGAAGCTTCGAATTTCCGTCACATTCTTGGATACCACCCACCTAGACATGGCCTCAATCTTGGTAGGATCCACGGCAAATCCTTCCTTTGATATTATATGTCCTGGGAAATCCACCTTTTCCATTCAAAACTCGCACTTACTAAGCTTTGCATAAAATTGGTGCTCCCTCAAGGTTTGTAAAACAATTCTTCGGTGCTCCTCATGCTCTTTCTTGGTCTTGGAGTAGACCAAAATGTTGTCTATGAATACCACCACGAACTTGTCCAAGTATGGACTAAACACTCTATTCATGAGGTCCATGAAAGCAGTCGGTTCGTTTGTTAACCCGAATGGCATTACCACAAACTTGTAATGTCTGTACCTTGATCTAAATGTGGTCTTTGGAATGTCTTCATCCTTGATCTTCAATTGGTGATACCCCGATCTTAGGTCGATCTTTGAAAATATTCCGGCTCCGCTAAGTTGGTCAAACAAATCATCGATTCTTGGTAGAGGATACTTGTTCTTGACGGTGATGTTGTTCAATTCCCGATAATCTATGTATAACCTTAACGTCCCGTCTTTCTTCTTTAGAAAGAGGACCGATGCTCCCCATGGTGAAACACTTGGCCTTATGTAGCCTTTATCCGCCAACTCCCAATGTTGTTTATTCAACTCTTCTAATTCCTTTGGACTTATCCGGTACGGGGCCTTAGAGATTGGTCACGTACCCAGCTTCAAGTCCACCCCAAATTCCACTTCTCTAGGAGGAGGTAATCCGGGCAATTCCTCCGGGAAGGCATCATCGAAATCCCTCACTACCGGTATATCATGCGCTTGCGGTCTCTCTATACTAGTGTCCCACACATGACACAAGATCATAGGACAACCCTTCTTCAAGCATGTCTTCAAGGTCATCACCGTAATTAGCTTTACCTTAGGTTTAACTAAGTAGCCCAAGTATGACACCCTAGTACCCTTGGGTCCCCTCAAAGCGATCTTCTTTTGGTAACAATCTATGTTGGCTTTGTGTTTACTTAGCCCATCCATCCCTAGGATCACTTCAAACCCCTCGAGAGGGAACTCAAAAAGGTTTGCCGCAAAGTTGGTCTCATGCACTATGACCGACACTTCTTTATATACTTTTCAACATAAGATTTACTCTCCCGAAGGTAAAGATACGTCATCATTGGCTAGTTCTCCCTCCCCCAATCCTAGGATCGAAGCATGACTCTTAGACACAAAGAATGGGTAGCCCCCGAGTCAAATAAAACAAAACAAGGACGAGAATTAATAAGGAATGTACTAGAGCTGATCATATGGCCCAGGCCCGCTAGCCCGACCCGGCCAAGCCCGATTTTTCTCCGGGCTTGGGCCTCGATTTTAGGCCTGACAAGCCCATGGCCCGATTCAATATAATAGGGCCGGGTTTGGGCCGCCTTAATGGCCCAAATTTTGGCCCAGTCCGGCCCTAACATATGCAAAATTTACGAATATGTACAATTGAAGAATTTTAATAAGCATTTAGTAAAATAATTAACCAATTAATTGTTGTATTGTAAATAAGCCGTAGTCACTTGTTTACATGTATTAGTTTGATAAGGCTTAGTATTTTCCGTTAGTAGTATTTATATTATAAAAAATGAGCTAATGATTTTGTATTACACTAGTGCCGATAAATTGTTTACCATTATCGGCTTGCTAAGTCAATGTTTTTTAGCCTAAAGAACAACAAATATCAAATCAATTACAAAACTAAAACAACATACATGAGTGAGCACCGCGCACACTAAATTATATTATTATTACACTACTAAAAATTGTGCATTTATTTTTTATGAGTCACCTCAAGCGGTTCATAAAAGCTACATTAGGTTACTACTTTTTAATTGACAATACTCGAAAAAAATCACATAATTCTATACAAAAATTTTGATAATAAATACATAAAGTATCTAACTTCATAATGTAGATTTCTAAACTTATTTCAAGAGGAAAAATATTTAGCCCGAATCGGCCCGAAAGCCCGCTTTAAGCCCACATGGGCCGGGTTTGGGCCGATAAAAATAGGCCCGCACTTGTAGCCCAGCCCGACCCGCACACGTGGGCTTAATTTAATGCTTGGACCCGGCCTAAACCCGGCCCGGCCCGGCCCATGATCACCTCTAGAATGTACCAGAGACAACGTGGGCATCCTCTTCAGCACTCTTCTTATCCATGTCAAAGAGTTTGCCACTAGACTTGGGTTCACCTTGTACCCTGCTTGCCGATTGGGTTAGCCTACTTCCCAAAGTATTGCCTCCCGCAAAGCTAGTCGCCCTAGATGGAGCTCCCCGGTTGAAATTTCCCCGTTTGTTGCCGCCGTTGAAGTTGGAGTTAGCATTCCTTGGGTTGCTCCATGCCCCCGAACTCCGATTATTGGTCCCACTTTAAGAAAGAGTATAGTAAGAGTTTCCTTGCCCGAACCTCCGGTTGGGTCCTCTTAGGGTGCTCGTGCACTCCACCTTCTTGTGGCCAAAACAAATACAATTATAGCATCGAGGTTCTCCTCCTTCACTTACGGCCCTTTCGCCGTAGCCGTCTGACTTCCCGTAGCTACTTGTAGGTGTTCCTCCCGAGTAGGATCTAGCTTGGTTGAAATTATTCTTCTTGGGTTGGTACCCTCCATTCTCACTTTTGACCTTCCTCTTTTCCCCCGACCTTTTCTTAGCCTCCTTGGCCATGTCGTGTAGCCTCTCCGTATTTCCGGCCCTCGCATAGACCTCTTTCACATTTGACACATCTACAGGTTGAAGCTTCTCTAGGATTTTGATGGTTAGTCCTCCCTCAAACTTGAGATCCAAGTGAGATTGCCTAAGATGAAGGTCTTCCACGTATGTAGCTAGTTCGTTGAAACGGATGTAGTAGTCTTGAACGGTCATAGCATCGGTCATGACAAAGCGATCGAACTTCGCTCGGAGCTTGCATCTTACATGCTCGGGGATGAACTCATTCCTCATCTTCACCTTGAAATTGGTCCATGGTATTGTTACATCACCTCTTTCTTCATAAAATTCCCTCATAGCATCCCTCTCCTTATGCCACCACCCTCCCGCGAGACCTCCTAAGTAGAAGGCGGCTTGCTCCACCTTGAGGTTTTCAGGGCACCTTAATACCTCGAACACATTCTCCATTTCCCTCACCCAGTCGCTAAAGAGACATGGCTCCCCAACCCCAAGGTACTTGGTGGGGCGGTGGCGCAAGATGACGGTGCTCACGCAGGCAAAAGGGATTGACCATAACCCAGGTCCACTCGATCGAGTGTGGAATCTCACTCGGTTGAGTGGTGAGCCCACTCGGTCAAGTGGTGTCACACTCATTCGAGAGACTCGGCTTACAGAAAGTTTCCTTAAATTCCCTAAGTCCACTCGGTAGAGTGTTCCTTCCACTCGGCCGAGTGCCACACACTCGGTCGAGTGACTCCTCCACTCGGTCGAGTGCCAAAACTTACAGGAGGTCCTAAGGGTCTGTAAACGTGCCCACTCGGTCGAGTGGTAGGGGCACTCGGTTGAGTGCCTTCTAGTCGGTCGAGTCCCTTTTTTCCATTTAACCAAGTATGCACTCTAAGGGCTATTTACCCATCCCTACTCCTACAAATCCACATATAACCCTATTTACATGTTCCTAAACGCATGTACGGAAAAGTAGAGGCATTGATACGACATACAACTCACATATGACGACAATTATTGTATGTTCACCTTAACACATCCATCACATCCTTTATAATTGTATTGTTTTCAACATGTTTTCACATAGATTATTATCAAGCATGTAACAAATCCACAACATTATGCAAGAAATATGCAACAATCATATGCATCACACACGCCTCATTGCCCCCGCATAGTGACCAACTTAAGTTAAGAGGACAATGGCACAACTTTGGGGCGTCTCCCAAACTTGTTACAAGTTCTCTATGACTCAAACCGAGTTCATTTTAGATTGACTCACCCTAGTTCATTGGTTCATTGATTTAGGCTCCAAAACCGATGCTCTGATACCACTTTGTAACACCCTCATAAGTCGGGATCATTTCCTTTAGGCATTCCCAACACATGGAGGCATCACAAGACTTGGTTCCCCAAGTTTTATAGTACGAACAATCATGTAAAGAAGTTCCCGACTCAACATAAAGCAATAGATAAGTTATAGTTAAATGTTTGCAAGTTGGGAGATGCAAATACCATCCCGATAGTTATACAACCATATCGAAAAATGGGAGTTTAATAGTCAAAAAGCTAAGATAAACACAAGTGGTGACGACAAGTGAAGACCGCTCCCCAAGCCCCCGAATAAATCATGCTAACCTGTCAACACTACTCCCCATATGGGGGAAAATCACCATATGGTTCACCATATATCATTTAAAATCCAAGTGTTAGCTTAATGATATAAATGTTCAATGCCTACGACACTAAGCTTACCTAAACATACGACAATGCAAGATGAAGCCAATAAGGTACAATGAGAGATAGGAAATCATCCTCCAACACACATCCCCACGAACCGGTGACCGGGACACGCCCACGACGTCACTAACACACACAAGGTACTCGGAAAACGTCCGTGGTACCGAGCCCGAGTGCGACTCGAGTCCCCTTCCAGACGTCATGCCTCACCACACGAGTTCCTTCGTAACCCAAGTACTAAATGTGTACATCCCCCTTGGAGTGGGAAGCTCCAAGGCTGACTTGAGCGAAAGACAATTGCCCAACCACCTTCCGTCCCCAAAATCGGAACCAAAGATCCTCCAACATCCTCCAATGTCCACCAAACCAAGAACAAACCAACAAGTCCAAATAACACAACTATGCAACCATAATGGTAAGACAAGTACAATCATGCTCAACTCTTCACTAATTCATTTCTCATCCTTTAATTGCTCTTTAACATGTTATAATGCAATGTAATTATCTTTGTGACAATTTGCCATTCTCATCTTAATAACCTAATTAACATGAAGTCATCTTATATGATAAACCCTAATTGCCAAAACATATTATAATGCAACTATCATGAGACAAGCAATTAGTGACAATAAATGTACAATTAAACACTAATATCACCATAGCTAAGTAGGGAAAACCCTACCTCAAGCTTATCTTCACCAATCCACAAGCTACTCACTAGAAATGCTCCTCAATGAAGCTCCCTACACATATTATTGCTACAATCAACACTACAATCTATTATAATAACCATACTAATTAAATCCCCCTTAAATATCCCCTTTAATTAATACAACCTAACAAGAAGTATAGAGAAATCTATTAACTAAATAAGATTGTTAAGACAAGAATAAAGGGAAGAAGAAGTGTAGATCAACTTACAAACAATTGGAAGAACAAGGGAGATAAGAATCTCCTCTAGAGAATTAGAGTTTTGAGAGAGTTTGTTGGTGAGGAATTTAGAGAGATAATGGGGGAGTTTAGAGAGTGGTGTGAATAGTGTTGGAGAAGGGTTTTGTGTGGGAAATTTGAAATGATAAGGTTCCGAATGCGATATTTCACAAACAATCTTCTCGTATAAGCCGCACTCGACCGGCACTCGGTCGAGTGGCCGGTCCACTCGATCGAGTAGAAGCTCCACTCGTTCGAGTGACCAGCTTTACAGGCTTCCAGGATACTGTCCAGTGGCACTCGATCGAGTGGGGCTCCACTCGGCCGAGTGAATCGTCTACTTGGTCGAGTCGAGTCTATATAAATGCGGGGTATTACAATTCTCATATGTCACCATGTACATTCATAAATGTTATCCGTTTAAGATTCATTTAAATTACAAAACATAGTGTAGAATGGTCGCTAAGTGGTAATATTTTTAAGACAAAGTAGTATGTCACCATTTTTACTAATGTTGTAATTCTTACCTTTCAGCCTTATAATGGTAACATATTGATAGCAAACTGAAAAGTTGAACAAAGAAAACATAGGGAAGGACAATGTTTTTTATTATTTTGATAGGAAATTTAAAATGAATGAAACAAGAAGAGAGAGGAAGTGACTGTCAACTGACAAAGCAAGAAGAGAGGTTTTTTGAGTACTATCATAGCCGCTCAATGAATGGGGAAATCTTTTTTTTTTTAAGGGTAACTAGTTCAGACCCCGTGCAATAAATGCACGATATATATAGAGTTTTTTATTTTTTAATAAATTATACTCCCTCCAATTCTATGTATTCTTCCCTTTGTTTGTGGGCACGAGAATTAAGAAGAAGAATAAAATAAGAGTAAAAAGTTGGGTGGGGTTTGGTAGTAGGAGAGAAGGATGAATAATTATGAGTTAAATAAGAAATGGTGGGGCCAAAATATTAAGAAAAGTAATAAAATATGAGTAAAAGAGTTGGGTGGGGTTTGGTGATAGGAGAGAGAAATGAATAAAATAAGAGTAAAAGTTTCCAAAATAAGAAAGGGGAAGAAAACCTGAATAATCCGTTTTAGGAAATAGGGAAGAATATATAGAATAGGAGGGAGTATTATAATGTCTCAATAATTGTTCGTATTTCTCGTCATTATGCTTTGTTTTTAGAAAAAAGTTGGAATAAAATTAGCTTTTTTGCAGTTTTGTTCGTATTAGTGTCTCCATAATTGTTCATATTTCTCAATAATGATTGTTTGTATTTATCAATAATGATTTCAATTTATAAATTCTCTCAATTTTTTTTCCACGAAAACAAAATTTGTGATTTAAAGTTGGGTTTTTCTAACGTGTGCCCTTAGGGCACACATTAATAACCCATATATGGTAAGATTATCAACAAATTCACATGAGATACTCAAGCATATTCTCATTTTTACCATATTTAATGAGAATATGTTGATAATCTTACATATTTGGGTTATTAATGTGTGCCCTAAGGGCACACGTTAGAAAAACCCTTTAAAGTTTTGTTTGATACATAGTATGAGTGAAATCCTTCTCAAATAATAGCATCAATAATATATTTAAAAATTTATAGTTTTATTTAAATTTCTTTAATATTTAATTAAAAGATTATATTTAAAATTTTAGTGTAAACAATATAATTTCATGTAAAGATATATTTTAATAAAAAATTATAAATTGAAATAAATTATGTAATATATAAGTATGTTCCTTATTGAGTGGATAATGAATTTAATTGTGATTAAATTTCTTATTTAAGAATATGTTTTTTGGAGGAAAAAATCACGAGTTCACCTATTCTTTAGTAGATAGGGAATTATCTTGCCAAAGATAATAATATATACAATCAAATAATATATACAATCAAATATTTTCATAAATATTTGATTGCATATATTTCGTTGTCAGTTTTTTTACGTTCTATCAAATAATGACTTATTATCTTGCCAAAGATAATAATATATGCAATCAAATATTTTCAATAATCTGGCAATATTTTTTTACGTTATTCAGCACTTAGTAGAATAGATGGTTAATAAAAATATTTTTTTGGTATCATTTTTTATATTAGACTTAGCCCATAGTAGAATGTAATAAAAATAAAAGCCCAATTAGAAGATAAAATTTTAGGTGGGAAAAAACGTAGATTGACCTATTCATTTAGTAAATAGGGGATGTCAAATCTGATTTTAGCTAATTAATACACAACTAGTATAGGCCTGTGCAATGCATGAACGGTGTTTATAGAAGGATCAATTGATGAAAACACCCTTTAATGTCGCACTTTTTAATACTTAACACCGTATGAAAAGTTTTTTAAAACTTAATACCTTAATGTCAGGGGCGTCTTAAAGTAAACGGAGGCCCAGTGCACCACACAAAAATGAGGCCCCAAATATGAATGTATAAGTGTATTACACGTCGAGATTTATATTAAATTTTATTAGTAAGCTTATAAATTCGGCGGCCAAAACTGGAGGCCCGGTTCCGCTGCCCGTGGTCGCCCGGGGTATTAGACGCCCCTGTTAATGTGCATTTTATTCGTATTTTGGTACCTTAAGTGGACTTAGGCCAAAAAAATGAAATATTCCGGCCATTTTTTAAAGACATGACGACATATTTATGATGCACTCCGTTTACATTTTCAACCTCTTCCCTTCCCTCTTATAACTTCAAGTCACGGTTGATTCAATCTCGGCAGTATTTCACATTTTTTTTGGCCTAAATCCACTTAAGGTACCAAAATGTGAATAAAGTGCACATTAAGGTATTGAGTTTTAAAAAACTTTTGATAATGTGTTAAGTTTTAAAAAACGCAACATTAAAGGGTGTTTTTATCAATTGATCCTTTATAAAATTTTACCTTTTAGTATACTATATTCACAATTCATTATTTTTTAACGTTTTTCGTCATTGTATTTTGATTTGAGAGAAAAAAAACATAAGTAATACTCGTAACATGAAATGTGCATTTTAATGAAAAAAGTTTTTACACAAATTTAATGATACTGTTTTATAACTTTTTTAATAGCATATCTTTTAGCTACAACTTATCTTATCGAGAACGAAATTTTTATCATCAAAAAACCTAGAAGCAAATCTTAAATAGGGAACTATATTGAAATAGGAAAGAAAATAATAGATTATATCAAAATAGGGGAAATATTTTAGGCGGGAAAATTTTGAGTTTTTCCTATTCATTTAAGTATATAGGGGATATGGGTCCATTTGGACCATATTAATACAATGTGGTATGTATCCGTTCCGTCTTTAGCTTGTAACGGATAGCGTCTGTCACAAGGGAGACAGATTGATAAACGAATGTGCTTATCCCGAGTCAGACTAAGTGATAATCTGTAGATGTATTCGTTAATTTCAATTTGGTGTTATCGGTTTTGTAATTAGTCACAACACAATCCTATCTTTATTAATACAAAAGCATTTACTCATCTGTGGTTGCTCCACGTCATTTTTTGCAACTCTAAATACAGAGGGTATCTTTGTCATTTCATCTACCACGTCGTACAGTTTTGTTTATGTTTTTTTTTTTTTGATAGCTTTGTTTATGTTGTTGATACATTTAAGATTTAGTAATTTAGTTTGTCAAGCCAATGCAAATCTCATTATCTCAAGGCTGTTTTTACCAGTAAAAATAAAATAACACAAAATCCCATTGAAGACGGTGGCTTGTGACGGATACCATTTCTTCTCACAAAATATCCATGAGAGGTGAGTGGGGAAGCACATGGAGGGTGCCTCATCTTGTCCCCTCTCCCTTTTTGTGAGAGGTCTTCAGCTTGTGACGGGATTAGCCCGTCACAAGCAAGACGCTTTAATAAAATAAACGAGGAAATAAAAAAAATACAATTTTTTTATCAATTTTACCCATTATTTACAAAATGGAAAATTAAAATAAGCAACTTATGAATGTTTATTGTTTAACATAAAAACAACACAAAAACATTATTACCAGATAACCTAAATTTAAAGTCCGATTAGAAGTTCTACCAAACTAGAACCATTTTTCAAAAACAAAAATATTGGTAATTAATAGAATCATTATTACCAGATTTTTATAGAGATAGCCAGTTTGAAAATAATACGTAATAAATACTTATAGAATTTAATTGAATATTTTTTTATATAAAATGCGTGTACAGAGTAACATAAATAACTCTAAAAAAAACACATTTTTAACTTAAGAAAAACTTAAAAAATTAGTATATGGAACAATAAAAATAAGAGAAACATTATAAAATATCAGCTAAATTCTAATTTCTTAAATTTTACAGAGTATCATATAACATACCAAAGTCGTTTGAGTAAGAATTAATTGAAAGTTATTTCAGTAGATTAAATGTGATTGAGCCATTAAGCGAGTTAGAGGACAGATCTGGGTAGACAAGTAGTGAAAGGGAACGTTTAATGGACTTGGACTTGGCGAAAGAGATAAAGAGAGTAAAGAAAGAAAGGAGCTCTAAGTCGGCGGACAGATTGACAAAGGGCATGTAGTTTACAGAAAGGGTATGGATATATGTACAAGTTTAATGTTACGAAAGCCCAAATTTCTAATGATATGAGCCCAAATAGTTACAGAGTTGCATCTTAATTAAGCAAATTATATTTAAGACATGTCAAATATTACATAAATTATAAGAGAAAAATATAATGTATTGAGATTAGTAAAATGTTTGTTTCAGAAAGTGAGATGTTATCTGACATATTTTATTCTAAGATATATATCATTGTTAAAGGAGGATATACTGTTACTTTCATGGAGTCATTCTCTATAATAAATTATTATTTTTATACCCTCTCTCATCCAAACCAAAGGTAACAGATGTTTTATCAAATTTGCCGAGACATGTTTTGCAACGTGAATATCTTTAGTTACACATTATTAAAAATTATAAAAATTTGATATTCTTACAGCATTCATGACACGATAAACAAACAAGATATTACATGACTATATTTTGTCTTATAGATTAAGAATAATATCAAAAATTCCCTACAATCATGAATAATGCCAAAAAGCAAGTGTTACCTTTGATTTGAACGAGAATGATTATTTAATAAGGAAAAAAATGTGAGCATCGAATATTACTTTTTATTAATGTGAGCATCGAACTATCACTATTTCCAACACAAAAAATGTGAGCATCGAACTATCACTATTTCCAACACAATAATATTGTTTAATTTGAACTCTTTTTAGTTCAAGAGATAGAGTATGTAATTCATTAATTTTTATTAATTCCTCTCAAACATATAGGGGGCATAAAAATGGGATCAAAAGATTTTAATATTTTCTATTTCATCTCTAAAACATCTTTAAAAGTACGGAAATTATTCGGCTTAGACATAACTGTATGCATGCCAAACATAAAATAATCATTTCAAGATAAATAAATAATGATATATTTGGACAAATGAGTGATATTTATCTACTAAGGTCTTGTTTTTTTTAACTTAATTTCAGTTCATTTCAGTACACTTCAGTTCGTTTCAACTTTACTCAGTTTAATTCAGTTCAATACAATTCAGCTTTTCTCTTTACAAATTAGCTCTTAGTTCAGTTCAGTTCAGTTCCATTAAGTCCAGTTCAATTTCATTTAGTTTAGTTCAGTTCAGCTCTTATCTTCTCTTCTCTTTACAAGTTAACTCTTACCCCAGTTCAGATCAATTCAGCTCTATTAAGTTAAGTTCAATTCCATTAAGTTTAGTTGAATTTAGCTCCATTAAATTCAGTTTAATTCAGACAATTTCAGTACAAAAAAAGACGGCCTAATAGTAAAAAAAAATCAAGAAGAAAATGAGACTAAACCATTCAAAATTTTAAAAATACAGTAAAAATAAGACATTTACTTATAAAGCATTATTTATATAATGAAAAATGAAAATATTCCAAGGAAAAAAGGGAGTACTCCCTTCATTCAAATCAAAGTATCGTATTTTCTTTTGCTACATCATTAATATCTTTCATAACCCATTATCCATTTGTATTTTATATTGTGGACTTTGTATACTAAATCTCTTTATTTAGATAGATGTTCAATGTGAAGTTTTATTTTTCTAAATTACCACATCTTTAGAATGCATGCCGTTTACGAGTTCTTAATCATAAATATGACATGATAGCCTTTTAATATGAGATGATAATAATATCTATAAATATATGCCCGTGCAATTTTGCACGGGTCTAAAACTAGTTTTAGGTGTGGATTGATCATCTTGTTGAAATATTACAAGTTGTGAAAAACGGTTTTATTAAGATAACAATTTTAGTATATTCTTTTTTATGTTTATCGTGACTCTTTTACTATCTTGATCGTGATCTAAAATTATTTTTTGTTTTTCATTTGGTATATGTTTTAATAAGAACGTGTCTCTTCATCCGATTGTTTCTTCTTCCTTCCTGTAAAGGGAGCCACGAGGGCGAATATGATGCTAACGAGGTTTGAATCCAACGAGGTTTAAATCCAGGCCATGAATAACACACTAACACAGTAACACCTCTCATGACTATACCAGCTAAGCTAACTGATATTCGCTTCTCCTCTGATTGTGACAATTCTTGAGTGAACCATTTTTACTCTTTTAATTTTGGACGCTCAATTTGAAAAGGTATTACAATTATATACTTGATCATAGCAACATCAAATTGAAGAAGACTAACTTTACCAATCGAAGTATATTCCATTTAATGGTCCTGCACTCCTAGTCTTAAAACATCTTAAATTCCTAATAATGTATTCCCTCCATCTCGACACCTTTGGCCTCAGAGAGTCGAGGCTGTGGTGTCTCATACTCTCATGCATGTTTACTTGTTTAGGCCTCGTATAGTTCCACTGTACACCCTTTTTTTTGGCAGCTACTGTACACCCTTGTATTTAACGAGGGAGAGTAGTTGACTGTAAGAAGTTGATAAAACTACGTGATCAATGATCCCCGAGCGGCAGTCAAACAAGGTCGTGAATGCGAAATGCCAGCAGAATGATCGGCCGGACAGAGGCTAGGGCTGCTTTCTTCCCCACCGCGTCTTCCCTTGTGTGTCGGAGATATAAAGCAAGTGCACCACAAAAGAAGGTGAACTAGATAACAAAAAACAACATTGCACATGTTTTTGCTCCTTTCCGGAACCTCCGTAGTTGAATCATACCAGCTCCCAATTTACCAATGCATCAATAAGATCCAAAAAAGAAATATATTCAATATACTATATAATTATGATATACCATGCATACAAAACAGCACCCATCATACAATGCTACTGGGTGGGAGAAAAAAATGGACGCCGAAAACGCATGAAAATTCCAAGTTTACATTGGTTCTGTACAATATTTACATCGTACTGTATATATTACCCATATTACTGTCGGAGTTGTTGCTTACTCCATCACTCCATCCATATGAACAGACTTACATTTTTCAAATTTGTTAGGGAATTTTGAAAAGTGTAAGCAACCACTAACTGAGTATAATGGATGGAGTATTACCGTGAGCTGAGTCCTGCATATAATCGTTTATTTATCGTGTTATACACTTATACTCCTACTTGACACAACCTGTGTTTCGATGTGCAGCAATAAAGCTCGCCAACATGATGAAGATCAAACTACAACATCTCTAGCCAATTTCACCCTACTGAAAACTTCTCTTCAATAAAAGGCTATGATTTCTGAGAAGTTTCGGTCTCATGTCTATGCGACAAATCCAGAGCACAATCCAAGTAATGCCTTGCAGAATCCACAAATGTGACGGGTTTGGTCATCGAAGAAGAAGAAGGAGAAGGAGGAGGAGGATAAGGAGAGGAAGAGAACTCAAAACAGGTAGGTTTTGCTGTTGTAGGGCGACCAAGAGACAACATCAGATCCTGGACAGAGAGCACCTGAAACTTTCCAAGAGAGTTCAAGGCAATATTGTCAACTTTATGCTCATAGATTTTACCATTCTTGTCAAGTTTGTACTCGGAAACCCCATCAAAACGACCACGACTCTCCCATGGGACTCGTGGGATGCCATGTACGGTCCAGCGAATCAAGATGACATTCTCCATAGGCTGCCATATACTCAAAATTTCAACCCACAAGGCCTTGAAAAATATCCGTCCATTGAATCGCAATGCCCAAAAGATTGATTTATAGTTTTCGATACCAGCAAATGTATTTAGAGGATCTTTGAAGACAATATCATCCCTACACAGAGCGGCAAGAAAACCAATAGTGAGAAACAAACAGGCGCTCGAACCTGAATATCTAAACTGCATTTATTTGGAACAAAAAAAGCCAACAGAAGCAATCAAAAATAAAACTAATTGCTCAATCTTAAATAATATTCTGGTTTCATCAATGAGCTACTAGCCTAGTAGTAGAGACTAACGTCCCGTAGATGATACACGTCATCAGTTCAATTCCCCTTGCCCTTTTATTGCAACTTGCAAGGGCCTTGTGTCTCCTCTTACAAAGAAGAGAATGATATGTATCGAGAATAGGTGGTAAAATGACCATTTCACCACCTGATATAAAGAGAATTGGACAATTTAATACTTAATAGTGATGGAAGGAGTAGTGTCTCCTCTTACAAAGTAGGGGAAATGACCAAAATTCATATTTCACTAAACAACAACAACAACAACAACATCAGAGCCTTAATCCCAAAATGATTTGGGGTCGGCTGACATGAATCATCCTTTAGAACCGTCCATGGGTGAACGCACACCTCAAAATGCGAATAGAAAAGGGAAAATGAAAAACAATAGGGAGAGCGAAAATGTAATGGAAAGTCAAGGTAAACTTAGAGGTTTTAAAATCGAATTCCGGATTTTTTTATAAAAACTTAAAATTTAAATTGAGAGAAAAGATTAAAACGATTTTGAAAACCGAAATAGAATTAAATCGAGAGAAAAGATTAAAACGATTTTCCTGCCAACCCATTGAATCTAAACTCTCCCCTGGAAAGTACTACCACCTTCACCACCATCGACATCACCCCAATTTCTCAATGAGTCACATTTTTGGTGAGGAAAAGGGATCGGATAACAAAGCATTATCCATGTCTTAGTTTGAAGAGGCGCAAGGCGCACCGAGGCGTTAAGGGGCTGAAGCGATGAGGCGCAAGGTGAAGGCGTGCGCCTTTTAGACGCAAGGCGCCCTATTTTTTTAGCTTTATTTTATTTCCGAAATAAAATTTTGGGCAACAATACTCCTTTTAGGAGTTTTCAAGTTGACTAACATCTAAAGGAGTAAAGATTAGGAATAATGGTGTAAAAAAAAAAGGCATATCTAAAGATTTAGACGTTAATGAGCCTTGTCCAAAAGGCGCACCTAAAGTGCACCGAGGCGTTTCGGATAGTGCCTCATCCAAGGCGCGCCTTTTCAAACTAAGATCCATGTCAAAGTCATCAAGAGGCTGTTTCCATATGACCAGTATTGGAAGCTACGACGCAAAATGCAGCCACACTCTGCTACTTCATATCTTCATGATGTAAGAAATCATGAAGCATAAAGAGCTAAGCGAGCTATATGCTATTTTCTATCTTATCACACTTACCAAATGACGAATAAAAACACAAAGCTATAACCCCAAACCTGTCATACTTCAGACCACTAATCCCAAAACGATACGAGGTAAGCCTAACAAGAACAATCCTTTAAAACTGTCAACAACCATATCCGTCTTAACCTAAGCAACATTAAGAAACAAATACAGTCTACTACAACTAGAACACCTCCAACATAGAAATCTGCTTAACACAACCTACTGATTATACTTTCTTACGACAACACATCGCCCTCAAAATAAGCATCACATATCTCACCAAGGAGCTACGACAGTCCACACCACCTCAAAAACTCAAACATTCAGCTTTAACCTTACACCACCAACATTTGTTGTACAATTGACTACCACACTTGTAGACTCATAAACAAAAGTCCATTCAAAAGCAGTAGCAACTCGTATAAGCTAATATCCCTCTCAACCAGTATCCGAACTAAAGGGGCAAGACCTCAGGGTGTGTTTGGATAGCAAAAGTGAAGGGAAAAGGAGGGGAGGGGGGAGGGGGGAGGAGGGAAGAGAATGGGAGGGAAGGGAAGGGGAGGGGAAAATGGGATGTGGGTGTTTGGATACAATTTCCTTCAAAATCTTGCCTATTGTGGAGAGATTTTGATTTGTCTTGGAGGAGGGAAAATGGATCCCTCCAATTCCTTATTTCATACTCCGTATTTCATTAATGGTTCGACCCCTTAACCATAATTCCTGGTTCCGCTCCTACTCGGCTACTCCCACCTATTTTCAATGCTTACTAGTCTCTCATATTCGAGCCCGAAAATCAAATGAATTAAAACCGATTGAAGTAGCTAAATTCAACAATTTCTCACAGCATCATTAAATAATCAATCAACAGACCACTAAATCAAACCATAATAACATCAAAATAATTACAACAAAACAACAAAAAACAAATTAATAAATAAAAGAAGATTAAAACAGAAAAACCAAACCTGTAAATATCAAAATTAAGCTCACGATAAAACAAATGAGGAAACTCCTCACGCAAGCTACGAATAGCATAACCCATATTCAAATAATACTCCCTTTTATCATGATCATCTTTCTTTTTCTGTTCAGAAGACGACGACGCCGTTGCACCACTAGGAGCCGAAGCCGATAACTGATCGTAAACCCTAGAAACTGGTTCCGGGCTGGCAACTTTCGCACAAACCCTAAAATTGGATTTTGAAAATCCAATCAATTTGGGGGTGGGGGAGGGAGAGGAAAGGGAATTGAGAATTCTAGGGTTAGGGTTTGAGAAAGTGGTTGTAATTCCAGAAATTGACATTTTTGAGGAAGTAATTAGGGAAATTGATTTGAAAATTGGGGGAAGAGGAATGAATGGAAGGTGGAAGACATGGGATGAGAAGGAGGGAAAGATATTGTGTGGATAAAAGGGGATAAACGTTGATAATTATAAGCGGATATTCGAGATTGTGTTGGACTCAATTATTTTTTGTGTTAAGTTGTAATTATGGGATGAGAAAAGTATTGTACTTGTATGAATTTGGATTTTTGTCAACTTATTTGGCATTGTGTGTGCGATCAATCTAGACTTCGACTCTTGATGTTCTAAAAGTCGTCTAAGATCGTCTTAAATGTGAAACGGAGTAAATAATGTTTCTTTTGGACGGATTAATTCCATTTTTTTGTGTATACTATTCAGTTTAGTCCGGATTCGAGTTGGGTATGACAACTTCAGTGTAAAGCTCTCACTCATGAGTCACTCATCACACATAATGGCTCATGAGTTATAACTTATTAACACCGTTGTATTCTTAGGGACTCGAATCTGATACCTCTCGTTTCAATTGCTCCAAGTGCATTTAAAATACGAACTAAATGTTAAGGTTTTGTTCTTTTTCAGCTGAATCGACCTTTACACAACTAAATAAAACTGAAATGGACTGAATAAAGCTGGAATTAAGCCGAAATGAATAAGGCCTAAGAGGTGATTAAGCAATGGAATTATGGTCATGTTCTTTTAGATTGATAAACTGAACTTGTACGATTTGGATTGATAAACTTAACTTATACGTTTGAACGGAATCACAATTCACAAATACAGAGTCCATTTTTATTTTTTCTGTTACGTTTTGTTCCTCGCACTCTCCGTTGACTACCACGTAAATTTCGTAGTATTTTTATCCGTTTCAAAAAAGAACCGAGAGTACTGATAGTACCTGTTAATTGACTTTTTATTAGGGTATGATTATTGGTAAGATTCTTCAAAGTCTTAAAGACCATGCCAATTGCCACATCAGTTTTCCACTAACTTTTATTATTTCTTTATTTTCAGACTTATCTCAAACTTTATACATTAATCCTCTTTATTAAAGAAACAACCACAGAGCTGATATGTCAGCCTGTGGTTGAAAGTTGGAATTTTAAAAAAAGCATTTTTATTTTTGTTATGTAGGCCACCCATGTCTTTTAGTGCAATTTAATTTGGAAGATGAATACTCATTAATACCGACTTTGTGCTTGGCTCATTAATAACTCAATTACCAATTTGATATCATTAATGAACCATTATAGATTAATAATAACCATATTACCAGTATTTTACTAATAGTATTTATAAACCTACTATTATCGGGGCAAAAACTGATCAATTAACAAAGAAAAATAACATGAATATGAAAAAAATACCCAAGGAACTTTTTTTTTTTTATAAAAATTGAACGATGAGATAAATAAATAATATTCAAAATAAATAAATATGCTAAAATTGCAAAATGAAAAAAATAACCCAGAAAAAATGAAATATGATAAATAACCTTCTACTATAAAATCAACTGAAAATGTTCAATTATCATCTGCAATTCTGCAAACGCTATAAATCGTTTGCAAAAACGGTCCATACAAACATGTTTTGAAATCTTTATAGTTACACTTCATGCATGAACCTGTAATGGTGAGATTGAGGGTGAAGTGGTGAACATTGAGTGAGAGAGAACGGAACTTTTAGGCGATTATAATTACGGTTTTGTTTTTATGGGGTTTGATTTATTTTGGCATTAAGGCGATAAGAATTACGAGTATGAGATTATGAGCTAAGAGACAAAGAGGTAGGCGGCTGAAGGAGGGAGAGTAGGGTAAAAGAGGAGTGTAAAAGAGTAATTTATACGGGGTGAGTCATGAGTGTATGGCTGCATAGTGATAAGTATATGGGCCAACGACGTAGATCATATTCTTAGATATATAGGTCCGTTTTAGAAGATATTTCGTAGGCCAATTTTTTTTTTTTTTTTTTTTTTTTTTTTTTTTTTTTTTTTTGGTAAAATGTAAGTATATTAAGAAACCAATAAAACCGTCCAAATTACATCAACTACAATGTTAAGCAAACAGCTATCTTAGCCATTGCCTAACACGTTCTCTATCAGTTGCCTTACACAAGAAACCTATCCGGCTAAGCACCTCCTCTCTTACCTGTGAAACAATGATTTCATGCCTACTTACAACAGACTCAAACCTACAATGATTTCTAGCTTCCCAAATTTTGTAAGCTAATCCTTGCATCAGAGCTGCTATGATCTTCTTTTTCAGTAAACTTCGTACTCTCAACGTGAGCCACCACTGAATAACATCATCAGAAGGAATGGTTATATCCAATCTCAAAGAAAGGACCTGCACACATCTGCTACTGTACTTATAGTTGAAGAACAGGTGCCTATGGTCTTCCTGTTATATTTCGTAGGCCAATTTTCGCAAAAGAATGATACGAGAATTGACCCAATATCCGTCTTAAGGTTAAGACCCTGTTCTTTTGGACTTAATTTCAGTTCTAATAACTTGATTCGATCGATTCACTCCATTAAGTTCGATTCACTCCATTCGATTCGATTCGATTCGATTCGATTCAATTCGATTCATATCGATTCATTCAGTCATATTAGTTTATTTCAACGTTAATATTCTTATTCTTATTTTATATTCTTATTGATATCATTATTATTATTATATTAATGTTTTTACTATTATTATTATTAGGGTAGAGTTCCGGTGAGAACGGGGCTTATCGTGAGAACGGTGAGAACCAATCCCTACCATTCAATTTTGATCTAAGGGACAAGATTTAACATCATCCTAAAGGTTAAGCTTTAATATTACACACAATCCACCCAAAAGTCAATGAACAAAAAGTCAACACTGGTCAAGGGTGGTCGATCTTGTCAATGGTGGCGCGGTGGTCGTTGGTCCGGTCAAGGGTGGTGATCGCCAGATCAAGGGTGGTCAACGCCGGTGGTCAACGCCAGATCAATGGTCAAGGTGGTGGTCGCCGTGGTCAACGGTCAATGGTGGCCCGGGTGGCTGGTAAGGTGGTTGACGGCCAAGTCAAGGGTGGTCGTCGGTGGCTGGTAAAGGCGGACGGTCAACGGTGGTTGAAGGTGGTCAACAACCACCAATGGTCAATGATGATCAACAATTTCAAACTTCAAAAATGTTGTTGATGGGGATTGAACCCACAACCTCTTGTTGAGATGCACTTACTTTTACCACTGTGACACATGCATCTTGTTGTTATTTTTGTATATCTTTTAATATATATCTTTGTTCGGACACGAGTTAAAACAATATGTACCTCTAATAAGTATTAAATGTACTTCCTGTTTATATTTAATGTACATTCCTTATAAAATCAATGTACATGATGAGTTAGTTAAGTGTACTTGATAAAAATTGAATAACATATTTTATGTACTTATGTTAATTATTCTTTGTATCTACACTTTATATTTAATGTACCTCCAATATATATAATGTGTCCCCGATGAGTAAGTGAAATAAAGTTAATAAACAATTGTAGTAAATATGATATGTAGTTATAATTATTAAAATGTACATTTATTATATATTTCATGCCCCTTCTATATTATTAAAATGTACTTGAATAATTATTGAAACATGCCTTGTAACTAATTAAGATATACATGGTATGTAACTTTAATATTTATTATATGTACGTATAATATATATTTAATGTGCCTCTTATATAAATAATATGTACATAATAAAAAATCGAGTCATAATTGATAATTAATTAAAATAAATATGATATGTACCTTTAATAAGTATTATATGGACTTATATTATAAATTTAATGTACCTCTCATATACATAAAATGTAAATGATTTATTCATCCGTGCAAGATAATTAATTAAAATAAACATGATATGAATCTATAATCATTAATAAATGTACCTATTGTAGATATATTTAATGTACCTTCTAAACAAATTAAAGGTACTTGATGATTTGTTGAAACGTGATTGATAAATAATTTAAATAAACATAAATACTTTGATATGTACCCATAGTTATTATAAGATGTACCTATATCATATGGTCAATGTACACCTTATATATATATATATGATGAACATAACGAATTAATGATATGAATTTAATAGATAATTTAAATATACATGACATGTCATATAAGAATATATTATGTACCTCAAATGAAAATAAAATGTACCTTCGGCATAAATATATTGTACGT
This sequence comes from Silene latifolia, assembly GCF_048544455.1. NCBI lineage: Eukaryota > Viridiplantae > Streptophyta > Magnoliopsida > Caryophyllales > Caryophyllaceae > Silene > Silene latifolia. The sequence goes on along the minus strand of NC_133533.1, from coordinate 25,374,982 downwards.
ATATTTTTCATTAAAATAATATAACCTATAACAAATGTAGATTTTATAATAATTATGTAAATAATAAGTACAAATTATCATAAGTACATATGATATTTTGTTCAATCTTTATCAAATATATTTAACTAACTAAGCATTACATTGATTTTATACTGAATGTACATTGTATATAAGTTAGAAGTACATTTAATAATTATTATAGGTACATCTTTTTTTAACTCGTGTCTTAACATACACACATATATCAAAAGAGATACAAAAATAGCAACAAGATGCTTGTGGCACAGTGGGAATAACAAGCGCATCTCAACCAAGAGGTCATGGGTTCAAGCCTCACTAACAACCTTTTTGAACTTTCACTAAGTGGTTTATCATCTTTGACTATCGGCGCTAACCACCGCCGACCGACCGCGGCCACCGCCAACCACTGCCAGCCACCACCGTTGACCGACCACCATTGACCGTTGACTGAATTTGTCCCGTCGTTGACCTCCATTGACCGGTGGCGTTGACTTTTCCGACGGGTCACTAAGTTTGTCCGGACGTTGACCTTTCTTGACCGGCGGCCAAACCACCGTTGTTGACCGCCATTGACCGATGGCGTTGACTTTTCCGGCGGTCAATGTCGGTCAATGGATTGGGTTGTATAGGTGGTTGTATAATAGAGTTAATCACAACCCTTAGATTAGATTTAGTGAAGTTAAATCTAATGGTTGAAAAGTGTTCTCACCGTTCTCACCTAAAGGGTTGTTCTCATATGATCCCAAATCTTATTATTATTATTATTATTATTAAATTACTATTATATTTATTAATAATTAATTCGTATTATTTATATTATTATATTTATATTTAATATATTTATTATTATTATTATTATTATTGCTATATTTTATTTATTATTTTATTAATATATTCATTATTATTAATATTATTCATAACATATTTATTATTATAATACTTAATATTATTTTATTTTATTTATTATTTTATTAATATATTCATTATTAATAATATTATTAATCACATTATTATTATTATTATTATTATTATTATTATTATATTTAATATTATTATATTAATCAGTTACTATATTAGACCTATTATTTTTATTATTATATTAATTATTTATTAATTATTATTATTAATATATTACTCTGTATTATTATTAATAATTTTATAATTTATATTACTAATATATTATTATTATTATTATTATTATTATTATTATTATTATTATTATTACTACTATATTTATTATTATATTACTATTTTATTTTTTATATATCTTATTAGATTATTTTTATTATTATTATTATTATTATTTTATTATATTAATATATTATTATTATTAATGAATAATATTATTATAATATTTATTATTATTATTATTGGTATTATTGTTATTATAATATTTATTATTATTATTATTATTATTATTATTATTATTGGCATTATTATTATTATTATTATTATTATTATTATTATTAGTATTAGTATAATCTTTTTATTATTATTTGATTCGATTCGATTCGAGATCGATTCGATTCCGTTCCGTTGATTCGATTCATTCAGCTCCATTAAGTTGATTCAGATTCATTTCGGCTCCATTAAGTTCGATTCGTTTAGTTGATTCGATTCGAGACAATTTCGATCAAAAGAACAGGGCCTAAGACGGGTCAAGTAGTTAGAATAAATAAAAGTAGAATATTATATAGGAAAAGTAACATATTTTTCTTACATATACAAGTGGAATAATAATTAACCCATTTAAAATTACGACGGATACATCCGTTTTAAAGGAAACTTATTAGATGAGTGATATCGGCTGGAAATGTAAGTGAAAAAAGTTTGGATATATATAGGTCAGTTTTTTTAAATGAATTGAACCAGTACATTTATATGAAATCTTTGAGCAGTTAAACGCGCGTTGTATGGGTTAGATCACTGGTTAAGTCATAATACAACCTTATTCAGGTCAATCATATAAAGGCAGGGTCGAAAAAAGGTCACATTAAAGTTATCTAAATAATAACAGGTATGTTATCTCAAAAAAAATAAAAATAATAACAGGTATGCATCTAATTAATACAATGTTATTGATTTGAACTAAGAATAAAATTCCCTCACATAGACATAACCTTTCAATCAGATCGGTTAGACGGGTAACGGGTCGATTATTTTGAATTTCGAGAAAAATGTTAATTGAGTGTATTACAAAAATGGAAAATGGAAAATACGAGTTTGTATAGTTAGGTTTGGGTCTACAAGTCGGATTCACATCTTTTTACAAATGTTTTATCTTCACTTTTTGTGTAATAAATATATAGTGATTTTTAATTTTTATAATTAGTTACTCGTACTTTAATGGAGTGTATGATATAAATAAGAATACACGTTTTTATTTTATATATTTAATATTGTGTCAGATTCGTATTATTGATCAAATGTTACATATACATGACAAATAGTCTCTAGATTTGTATGATAACCATTTTTTAGCTTTTATGTGCTAAAGTATGTTTTAAAACAAATAAAAATATATTTTATCTCAAAATTTCAAAAATAAATACATAATACAAGTTTGAGGATTATAATTAAATACAAAGTTTGAATAAATTATCTTATCACGGGTCGGATGGGTCTTTACCCTAAAAACGAGGGTTAATACTAGATCGGATCATTTTCGAGTTTGGGATTTCAGGCGGGTTTCGGCTTGTTCTTGAGATCGAGTCATTTTTTGTCAGGTTTGCCTATAACCGACTATATTATATAGATCATTGTATAGAATAGTCGAGACACACATCTTAATATAAACATTGTGATTTTGCTTAAATTTAGTCGAAGGGAACATTATTGTTTAAGATTTTTAGTATTATATATTATATTTATTTTAAAAAACTATATGACATTCATATTGTATATAATGCTATTTGACAATTAAAATTAACGCACTGTTGTTTTTCGAGAATTTGTAAATCCTATTTACGTTTCAGCACTTTAATACTATTTTAAATATGGTTTAATACGGCTCCATAAAAAAACCTAACCATGTCTATTTACACCATTTTACTTGTGATTGTACACCGTAACAGCTTATTGTCTAAAATATACTTATGATTGTACATCGTAATAGCTTATTGTTTTTTTTTTTCGAATTTGTCTGCTTTTGTTATGCTTTGAAATTTTCGAGGAGTTATTGTTGTATTTTTATTATTATTGTCCTACCCCTTTTAACGGAATTACTCTTTCACATACGACTTTTACTTTTTTTCGCATATATTTTTTTCATAATGTTTTCAAATATTACCCTTCCCAATTAAATAACCTAAATTTCTATTTCTCCTAAAACCTAATCAAGTACCTCCCAAATTCTTCAATTATGTATTTTAATTCTTATATCAAACAAGTAATTAATTCGTTTTATCAACAAATGACTTTAATTTTCAGTGGATTTGATTTAATCATTTTTGTTTATCAAAAATAATTTTCAATTGGGATATTGATTTAAGGAGGGGCAATGTTGCTGTGAAATAATCACTACTCCATTAATGAATTGGAGAATCGGTCTTAGTGCTCATCTATACAAGGTTCATCAAGAATTAATACGCACAACAAATTTTATGAATAAAAGAATAGTATGCGTAGTATATAGAGCAACATAAATTACTTCGATTAAAACTCTTCTGCACATGTTTTTCTCAAGAATGACAGTGCCATACACCGTCTAACCCCTAAGTAATTATTTGGATTCAAGATCATCAATGATATACGTAAATAGGACAAGAAATAAATAAAAATTGCACAGGTTGACGTTGGTGAACGGATGTGGTGTTGGTGGTGAAGAGAAGCGGGGAAAGGGAAAAAAAATCAATTGAGTGAGAGAATGAAAAATATGTGACAAAGGTAAAATTGTAAAAGATATATGTGAAAGAGTAAAATCTAGATGTGAAAAAAACAAAACCTTTTTTAAACACTCTCGATAAATACAACTTTATTATTGCTATATTTTAGATAATCTTGATAGATATTTCAGTTAAAGAGCAACCACTATTAACACATTTTACTACAACCACCTAAATAACAAACTAGTACATTATCAGTCAAATCCACCTTAGATTCTACCTTTTCACTTTACGCATAGAAAATGTGAGGTTTAAGAAAAAAGAACAAAAATATGATATAACACATGGTTTTTCTTTTATTGAATGTTTTCTTTCGAAAATGGGGTCATGTAGAGTTTTCCAAGACTCAACTTTTGATTATTAGGTAGTTTTCGAGATCAATTTTGTGAGGACTGAGGACCCTTTCTGGTATTATGGATGAAGCTGCAAGTTCCTGTTATTGATAAAAGATTCAGCCTTATTATGCCTCGACATGAATCGCAATCTTACTGCTCCTCAATTAGAGTCACAGAAGGTGGCATAATATACTCAAACTTGGTTTAGACTTCGTATATAGCTCCTGATTCGAAGCCACGAGCAACGAGCTACACCTGACTCATAAATCAATAATAAGTCGGAAAGGAATGAACAGTTTGGCAGTTAACAATGGAGATGGAGAAGCAGGTCAATGAAACTAACATATGCAAAGCATGATGAATCTTGTTACTTAAAACTGTTATAAGGTATCTGGTTACATCTATTTAAGAAGCCGATTCCATAAATACATGAGCATATATCTTCTAGTATTTGAATTTTCTAAAGGCCAGATAAACAATCATACCAAATGATAAAATTATCGACACAAACCTACGACACAAAATCAAACAAAAACCCGATGGATTCAAGTATTCAACCATGGGTGTTGAAAGCTTCCCATAGGAGATTCTTCGACATGGGATTTGCCAGGGTCCGAGCTTGGATAGCAGCATCTCGAAGAGTCTTCAGTGTCGAAGCATTGGCCTCCCAGAAAGTAAGACTCCTATATGGCAGATTGTGCTTCTTGCAATAGTCTTGAACCACCGGGGAAACCTTCCTCAGATGACAACGAGGTAAACGAGGGAAGAGATGGTGTTCCAGCTGAAACTGTAACCCGCCAAATAACCAGTCCATCCAGGTTGCACATGTAATGTCGATCGAGCCATTGGTTTGTTTCTCAAACCAGTCATTACCCTGTGGATGACCCACATACACATTCGCGGAGAAATGGTTCAAGCAAAATTGGATATGTTGGAAAGCGGTCACCACGAAGGCAGTAAGAACAAACAAGGCCCTCTCTTTATTATTCGGCAGGTACGAAACCAGGAGAGGAAACCAAGTCCAAAAGACGATAATGCCCAAGATGTTAAGAGTCCTATTGGGTACATTCCTTTTCGGGTTTAACAACAGAAGAAAGGTTTGGATATACAAATTGATCCTACCCACAACCATGACAGGATAAAATGTGAAATGCTGATAACTGATCAAAAACCTCGAAAGCGCATCAAACTCCATCTTCCTTCCATAGAAAACTGAAGTCATATTATTGAAAAACTTCGCGGAAACAGCAAAAACAGGAATATGTTGCAGATCCGGATCATGATCCAAACTATTACAAGCAATGTGATGAGCATTATGAGTCCATTTCCACCAAGCAATACTAATACCAGTCAAACAATTCCCAGTAATAAACTGAGCAAGCTTATTATACCCGGCACTCGACATCATCTGATAATGACCAGAATCATGTCCAAGATAAGCACTTTGTATCCAAACCATACCCAAAAGTGCAGCGGAACCAAGATGAGCCACGATACTATCACAATAAACAACACCATACACACACATTCCCAACATTATAACAATTGACATAAAATTGTATATCACACCATGTCCTTTCTTATCAAATAATCCCATCTTAGCGAATTCATTAACGAGTTTTCTATAATCTTTTGAAACTTCTGTAACTTGAAAATCTTTCAAATAATACCCGTTAAAAAATTGGTCCAGCGATTTCCATGTCGTACCGGGATGATAAGCTATGAATGCATCTGTAACATCTTGACCTGCAAGTGCTAATAATGGAACATCACCACCTGGGTGTTGTTTCATCCAATTTGATACATCATATACTTTACCCTGAATTGAAATCCATAAATCTCCTGATTTATTATGGGTTTTTAATTCTTCTGCTGTTATATATTTCTTTTTTTCTGCCATTTTTTGCAGGAAAAATCGTGTCTTTTTCGAGAATTAATGAAAAAGACTGAATCTTTTTTATATGAACAATGTGGGTTTTCTTCTGTTAATCTAACAACAAAAATTCATGAAAATTTAATCAACCAAAACAAAACAACTCAGCCCTTGAGTTGTTTTGTTTTTGATTGAATTTTTATTTAATATATACAATTTTTAGAATTTTAGATGTTGTTAGATACAGAAGAAAAACAAAGGAGTTTTAGTTTAGAATGTATTATGCATGTGATTAAATTTATAGATATTAGAGATAGATTATAAATAGGAGACTGAGATAAACAGCGGAGGAAACGAAATACACGGAGAAGGGATGGTGTCAATTCGGAATTAAGATGATCACATTTACTACTAGGCCGTTTTAAGAAAATATAGAGAGATTTAGTTACAACTGTCAATGTTATGTACATCATAATCGATTATTATAGTCCATTAAAAAATAGCAACTATTATAATTTTTTTTTTTTGGTCAAAAGCAATTTTTATAAATATTAAAAATAAAATACTTTATGATTTTTACGCATTATCTAAAAAGAAAAAAAAATAACTTTATTAACAATTGGTCTCCCTTGTGACGGGTTACCATTTGTGACGGATATTTTGTGAGATAAAATGGTAACAAAATGGGTTAGTGGAGAAAGGGGACCACATGAATAGTGTTGCAGAGAGAGAAAAAGTGGGTATATTGTGAGGTAAAATGGTATCCGTCTTGAAACTTTGTGACGGATATGTAAATATCTTGATGAAATTTGTCTTTATTAAAAGGGTGTTTGTCAATATGACATATTTGTTATACTCCGTATATAGATTTTTTAGTTATACTCCAATTACCGCGTAAACAACTTTTGTTGAGCTTATTGTGTTGATGATGACAAAACAAATGTTACTAATGTTTTCTCTTAAGTTTACTTAATAGGAATTGCCGATTTGTTGATTCAAGACGATTGAAGCGTTGGATGAAGACCGCCTTGTATTTAATTTGGGTCATTAGAATTGAGATAGAAAATATTGAGTTTGCTATGCCAAGGCAACAGTATCGCCCACTGTTGCTGTTCTAGATGGATAAACCATGCTTTTCATAGATGTCTTTTAAATTGTTGAACAAGTTTGTAAGGAATCCTAACCAACTATTCTGAGTAATTGGTTTAGTTGGTAACTTGTAAACTTTGCCCAAATTGGTTAAATGCTTTAGGATTGATCTTTTGAAAGCACTTTCAAAACCTTCCTTTCTTGTGCAAGTCACATGTGTGACTCTTGGCAAGGAAAAGAAATTTTACTTTTCAAAAGCTTGTTTTTCAGATTAACCTGCAAGTAAGAAAACTCAAACTGAAATCTTTTGTCACATATTACTTGTCTTTGGATTGACTTTCAAACTTGATTTTTTATATTAAAAGACTCCTCCTTTTTCTCTATAAAAGGAGTGCTTCACTCCTTGAGAAAAATACACTACACATTGCTAAAATCTGAGAAAGAGATAGAAAACATTTGCAAAAGCTCTTAATATTTTCAAGTGTCTAAAACCTTTTAGTTGCAAATTTTTCTTATTTCTTATAAGTCTCAAAATGGTTTATTCTTCTAGTATGACATAGCTCAATATCTTCTTTCTCTTAGTTGATCGAAAATTGATCTCTCCCGTTCTTAAGTGAACAACTTAGAGATATTTGATCCTATAACTATTTGAGAACTAGATAGAGCTTAAAGAAACGGAGTAGTTTCTTGAGTAGCACGATCGGAGTAGATTGTGGGGAATCTCGTTGTAATAGAATAATTGTAATTAGAGTTAATTACGTTATCAAATTATTAATGAGAAGTAGATTGGACGTAGGCCTATAGAGTGTAGGCCGAACCAATTCAAAACCGATTGTGTTGAACATATTTTATTTATTCATTTCCGCTGCAATTCTTAGTTTGTCGTTTTTATTATCTTGACAACGATCTACTATCTTTGTCACGTTGGTCATTGTTTACGCTTTATACAAAGACAACAAGTTCTGATCCGTTACACGTTGCCTTCATCATAACCAACGACACTTTTTTTAATCTCCATTTAAAAGAGGTTGTGTTAGGTATTTGAGATATCATTTCATTTAACTAACTTAAATCAATTAAGTTAAGTTAAATTTTTTAAAAGGTACCTAATTCACCCCCTCCCCCTCTTAGGTACTTCGGGATCCTAAACTCTTCAATTGGTATCAGAGCCTCGTGTTCTTGATCGAGTTTTATCACCTTAGAGTTTGAATCTTGGGAAATGGATCCCTCAAAACACTCCAAGATCCCGGTCTTTACCGGTGAGAATTTTGGATGGTAGAAGCTCAAAATGGAGCACTACATTAAAACTATTGATTATCAATGTTGGAAAATCATTGAGGACGGACCTCTTGTTATTGAGGAAACCGACATTATTACGGGTTCTACTAAAATCAAGGCCGAAAAAGATTACAATGAAAATGATTTTAAGTTGGCCGAAAAGAACTCGAAAGCAATGTCGATTCTTCAATGATGTGTAGGAGACGCCGAAGTTAGTCGAATTTCTGGATGTCCTACGGCTAAATTAATTTGGGATTCCCTTGTTCTTGCCTATGAAGGGACGTCTCAAGTTAGAAAACACCGTATTAACCTTCTCATGCAACAATATGAGATGTTTCACATGTCAAAGGACGAGTCCATAAATAGTTTTTCATCTCGCTTTTCGTGTATTATAAACGAACTAAAAAGCCTAGGAAGAAATTTCGAATCCGAGGACACCATTCGATAAATTCTTCGTAGTCTTACCACTAAATGGCAACCTAAGGTTACCGCCATAGAGGAGGCCAAATATCTATCCACTCTATCTCTTCATGAACTAATGGGATTCACTAATGGCTCACGAGTTCAATCTCGATAAGCACTCTAGTGAATCCTCAAGGGGAAAGAGTCTTGCTTTAGCATCCTCTTCAATTGATGATGAGGATGAAGAAGAAGATGAGTTTGCTTTGTTCTCTAGGAACTTAGTTGGAATGGTGAATGGTCATGGACACAAAAGTTCAACAATAATTACACGAAAAAACGTTTTCCAAAGAAAAGACCCTCTACCACTATTGGATGCTTTAAGTGTGGTGACAAATCACATCAAATTAAAGAATGTCCTAAGTGGGATGAGATTAAGTCCAAAGATAAGCGAGATAAGGCTAAGAAGGACTACAAAAACCGAGTCATGTCCGCCATATGGGAAATGTCCGACTCCGAGGACGATGAAATCATCGAGGAGGAATTAGAGGTTAAAATGTGTCTTAGAAATCGTTTCAAGGACAAAGTCTCAAAACCTTTGAAAACCGAGCATCTTAGATGTCTTATGGCTCATCCCGACGATTCCGACTCCGACTCCGACAATGAGGTAAAACTTCTAAAGGCCAAAGCTAGGACTTACTCCAAAGACAAAGTATGTAAGCTTCTTGACAAACTCTTTGATAAGTGTAGGTTACAAACTGAAAAGTTGGATCTCATGCAAGATGAAATAGAGGAAATTGCTCAAGAAAACTTTCATCTTAAAAGTGAACTTAAGGCAACAGACAGTGTGTCTGTTGCCTCTGATGAGGTAAAAAGAGTAAACAAATTGAATAAGGAGTTGTCAAACGAACTAAAGTGTCTTAGGTCGAACCCCAATGATGTTTCTGATCTTGAGAATGTCAACACCACTCTGATTTTACAGATGTCCATGATAACTAAGGAACGTGATGAACTTCTAAATGAACAATCCATATCTAAAGGTATAATTGATGACTTAGTTGATGAGATAGAAGAACTTAAAACAACGTTGTCTCGGTATTTGCCTCGACAATGTCAAGGAAGTGTCAAATGAACTAGTCACTAATTTATCTAAAGAGAATGAGTGTCTCAAAGTCAACCTAGATGCCTACAAAAGGGAGATTAGAATGCTTCATGAAAAACTTGTCAAATTTCAAAATGAATCTCCCGAATGTAGCTCATCTAGATCCAAAATTGTTCATTTAGATAGTTGCATATCGAGTCTTAAGCTCAATGTTCATCAAAAATCTGAAAGTTTCATGGAATTGAAGTCCGAGTATGTTCTAATGAAGAAGGAGTTAGAAAATTCTAAAGAAAGGAACAAGTATCTCACCTTTAAAGTCGAGGAACTAAAGAGAGAACTTGTTGAGGCTAAGAATGTGTCTAAAAATTGGGAAGGAAGTCAAAATGTCTTAAATTTCCTCACTAATCAGTCCAAGAGATGTGATAAAACTGCCGGTCTTGGTTTCAAATGGAACAGTCAGTCCGACTGTTGCCTCAGAAAACCGGATCCAACTCAAACCGACTTTAGAAGAAGGAAATATGTTGGTCTTCCCGAGTACATCATTTGCAACTATTGTGGTAAAACCGGTCATGTCTTTAATGCTTGCAAGTAAAGACATAGTGACATTAACAAAAATATTAAGGTTGTAAAACAAGTTTGGATTCGAAAAGATTTGTTGCGAAATGTGAAGGACAAGAGGGGACCCAAATTCATTTGGGTTCCTAAACTCAAAGTCTAATCTTGTGTAGGGCTTGGTGAGAGGCGACCGCAATTGGTACTTGGATAGTGGATGTTCTCGTCACATGACGGGAGATAGAAGCCAATTCCTCTCACTAGAAGCTTATGATGGTGGCAAGGTAACTTTTGGCGACGACAAGAAAGGTGAAATAATAGGCATGGGAAAGGCCGGTAAGTCATCGTTACTTTGTGTCGACAATGTGCGGCTTGTCAAAGGTTTGAAACATAATCTCCTTAGCATCTCTCAACTTTGTGATAAAGGTAATATTGTGGAATTTAGTGCTAATTTGTGTCGAATAATTGATGCCACGACTCATGAAATTATTCTCGAAGGGAGACGTGTCAAATATGTTTACTTAACCGACTTAAACACGTTATCCGATCATACCATGTCATGCATGAGTGTAATGAAAAATGATCCTTGGTTGTGGCACAAAAGATTTGGACATGTTAGTGCTAAAACTCTTAATACTCTTAAAAGACTTGACTTGGTAGAAGGCTTTCCTAACATGAAATTTGATTTTGATAAAGTATGTGATGAATGTGCTAGATGCAAACATGTTAGGAGTTCCTTTAAACCCAAGAGGATTGTGAGTACTCTTCGTCCATTACAACTTTTGCATATCGACTTATGTGGACCAATGAGAACTAGAAGTAGAGGAGGTAGTCGTTTTGTGTGTGTCATTGTTGATGATTATTCTAGGTTTGTTTGGGCACTTTTCTTGAGTTCCAAGAGTGAGCCATTTGATGAATTTTTAATTTGGTTGAAAAAGATTCAAAACAAACTTGATCTCAAACTTGTTTCCATAAGAACCGATCATGGAACCGAATTCGAAAATTCATCATTTAGCGCTTATTGTAACGACAATGGTGTAGACCATAATTTTTCGGCTCCTAGAACACCACAACAAAATGGAGTGGTCGAACGAATGAATAGGACCCTTGAAAGTATGGCTAGAACCATGTTATTGTGTAGTAAATTGCCAAAGAACTTTTGGGCCGAAGCGGTAAACACCGCTTGCTATATTCATAATCGAGTCATGTTAAGAAGCATAATCAATAAAACACCCTATGAAATTTTACGTGGAAGAAAACCCAATATCTCATATTTTAGATGCTTTGGGAGCAAATGTTTTGTTCACAACAATGGTAAAGACAACTTGGGAAAATTCGATCCACGTAGTGATGAAGCGGTTTTTATTGGTTATTCCGACCATAGCAAGACTTATAAAGTTTACAACAAACGAACCATGCTAATTGAAGAAAGTGTCCATGTCATATTTGATGAATCTAGCATTCTTGGACAGGTACAAAATGATGGAGAAGATGATGAAGATGATGAATTTGAGATAGGTCTTGTGAGAAAAGACTTTGTGTTTGAGGATTAAGAAGCCCCAAACAATAACGTTGGGCAACAGTCACAAACACTGTTTCCTTCTGATGCAAGCACCAATCCAGGGGGAACAAACAGAGACACCGTTGCCTCTGATTCCACACCTCATTCAGCAACGGTTCCCACGACTGTTGCCTCCACTTCGAAACGATGTAGTCTCGGACACTGTTGCCTCAGGAGAATCCTTAGACACTATTCCAGATCCTTCCTTTAATAAACAGACAACAGTCTCAGAGACTGTTGCCTCTGAGGGGGAACAAAACGCCTTTGTCCCAAGAAAATGGAAGCATCAAAGTTCTCATCCTCTTTCCAACTTAACAAGTGACTTAAATTCTGGAATAAGAACAAGGGCACCTTTACATAACTTTTGCGCTCATAATGCCTTCTTATCCCAAATCGAGCCTTCAAATGTGACTATCGCCTTAGCTGATGATGATTGGCTAGTTGCCATGCAAGAGGAACTAAATCAATTCAAAAGGAACGAGGTATGGCACTTAGTCCCTAGACCACCCAACCATACTGTCATTGGTACTAGGTGGGTCTTTCGCAATAAGCTTGATTATTCGGGTGAAATTGTAAGGATTAAAGATAGGCTAGTGGTGCAAGGTTATAATCAACAAGAGGGAATCGATTATGATGAAACCTATGCACCGGTAACCCGGCTTGAAGCCATACGATTACTCATTGCTTTTGCGGCTCACAAAGGCATTAAACTCTTCCAAATGGATGTCAAAACCGCTTTCTTAAATAGATATTTGGAAGAAGATGTCTTTGTGGAGCAACCTCCGGGTTTCTTAGACAATGATTTTCCTAAACATGTTTTCAAATTAGACAAAACTCTTTATGGTTTAAAACAATCACCTAGGTGTTGGTATGATAGGTTGTCTAAATTTCTCATTGAAAACGGTTTTAGAAGAGGTTCCGTCGATAAAACATTGTTTTTAAAGACACAGTCTGCTGAACTGTTGATTGTCCAAGTATATGTTGATGATATTATATTTGGTGCAACTAATGAACTTCTTTGTGTCTACTTTTCGGAACTAATGAAATCGGAATTTGAAATGAGCATGATGGGTGAGCTAGGATTCTTTCTTGGGCTCCAAATCAAGCAATCTAAGGATGGAATCATGATCCATCAACAAAAGTACATTAAAGAAATGCTCAAGAAATTTGGGATAACTCAAGGTAACTCTCACGATACACCTATGGTACCCGGATCCAAATTGGACAAAGATGAACATGGTAAGAATGTTAGTGAAAAGGTGTATAGAGGTATGATTGGATCGCTACTTTACCTAACCGCTAGTCGTCCCGATGTTCTCTTTAGTGTTTGCTTATGTGCTAGGTTCCAAGCAAATTCGAAAGAATCCCATTTCAAAGCGGTTAAACGAATTTTTCGGTATTTGATTGGAACACAAAATCTTTACCTATGGTATCCCTTATATTGTACCTTTGATCTTATAGGTTATTCCGATGCGGACTACGCGGGGTGTACGGTGGATCGTAAAAGTACATCGGTGTTGCTACTTTCTTGGGCCCATGTCTTGTTTCTTGGGCTTCGAAGAAGCAAAATACGGCCGCTCTTTCTACGGCCGAAAGCGAATATGTCAGTGCAGTGCACTGTTGCTCTCAACTCTTATGGGTGAGACAACAACTTTCCGACTTTGGTATGTTTTACGATTCCGTCCCCATTATGTGTGATAATACAAGTGCTATAAACATTTCAAAAAATCCCATCCAACATTCACGAACTAATTATATTGAAATCCGACATCATTTTCTTCGTGATCATGTAGAAAAAGGTAATATTAGTCTTAAATTTTGTAAAACCGAGGATCAAATTGCGGATATTTTCACTAAACCACTTGCAAGAGCACAATTTGAAAAACTTAGGTTAGAGGTCGGCTTGATTAATAACATGTAATCACTTTATTTATTCACATTATCTCATATGATTGACTAATTAGAGTGTATAAGTGTAAAACTTTATCACCCTAGCAAAGCATTTTAAGAAACCTGGTTGATGATTGTGTTTAAGTGTATTTATTCAAATTTGTGTTTATCTTCCAAAGATTTTCGTATTTGATGATAATGTAAGTCTTCGACTACACACCTCCATAAAACTCCCACCCACTACCCAAATCCAATTAAACCTCATCTAACATCCTTCATTACTCTTTGCTGATCGAGGACATCCTTGCGTGTAGTTCTCAATTTCAGTCGGTCTTTTGGTCACATGTATCCCGCTCTAACAACTGTGTAGCTCATGCTTTAGCTCATTGTACTCCTCGTGTTTTGGGTCGTATTGTATGGGATGATGGTTTACCATTGTCTACAAACGCTGCTGTAAGGTTTGATCGTTTATCTATTTAGTTTTGCCTTCGAGCAGTTGCTTTCAAAAAAAAAAAAATGGCAACCACCCACATCTTCATCACCTCGTAATCCATGATAGCTACAATTTGACCTTGAAGAAGAGGAAAAGGAAAATTCACTCCAAATGCTCATCGACTTGCTCTTGAACGCCATCGCCAAAAGCGATCCAAGGTGACATGATCTGAAATCGTCCAAAAAAAAAAAAAAAAACGCCGCTCGTCATTCATATGCTGAAACGAAATATATGAATATGATTGAAGATGACCCAATGATTACAAAGGTTTGTGTGGAAGTTTTCAATAATCTTATGTTGGATTGAAGAAAAGAAAGTGGAAAGAAATCAAAGGTTTTGAATGTAAGGGATAAAGGAAAAGGTATCTTAGTTGAAGAAATTGAGAAGGAATTTGTGGACATATGTCAAGATTAGATCTAAATTGAATACTCAACCGGTTACAAAGCTTGCCAAGAGTGGAATTTGTGTGTTCGACAGACCGCCGGAAATCATTTTTGCTCCGGTCATTGTTTTGCGTTCTCCGGGAATGAATCTTCCTCAACTTTGAAACCCGGTTTCTCCTAAGCCTAACCCACAAATTAACCTCTTATTTTGCTCACTTGCTTTAATATCTTATCTTAAATTATTTGGTTTATTTACATTAATTTGCCTTCATATGTTTAAATACTCTCTATATCCTAACCTTGGTGCTTTGTTGTGTCTGTCTACTTTTGCCTTCACTCTCTTGATGATGTCAAGAGGGGGAAGTGGATCTATAATGTGTGTGGATGGTATTGTTCATACTCTTGCTAGTGTTCATAAGTGTTTAATATTAGTAATTTTATTCTTGTGTTTACTCTCTTTAATTTCTAATATGATCTTATCTCATTGCTCACTAATTCTAATGACTAGTTGATTTTGATTATCTTGTTAAGGGGGAACCAAAAGGGGAAAGACACATTATATTTGGCTTGTCATCATCAAAGGGGGAATTTGTTGAGCTTATTGTGTTGATGATGACAAACCAAATGTTACTAATGTTTTCTCTTAACTTTACTTAATAGGAATTGTCGATTTGTTGATTCAAAACGATTGAAGCGTTGGATGAATACCGCCTTGTATTTAATTTGGGTCATTAGAATTGAGATAGAAAATATTGAGTTTACTATGCCAAGGCAACAGTGTCGCCCACTGTTGCTGTTCTAGACGGATAAACCATGCTTTTCATAGATGTCTTTTAAATTGTTGAACAAGTTTGTAAGGAATCCTAACCAACTATTCTGAGTAATTGTTTTAGTTGGTAACTTGTAAACTTTGCCCAAATTGGTTAAATGCTTTAGGATTGATCTTTGGAAAGCACTTTCAAAACCTTCCTTTCTTGTGCAAGTCACATGTGTGACTCTTGGCAAGGAAAGGAAATTTTACTTTTCAAAAACTTATTTTTCAGATTAACCACTTTGGTGCAAGTAAGAAAACTCAAACTGAAATCTTTTGTCACATATTACTTGTCTTTGGATTGACTTTCAAACTTGATTTTTTATATTAAAAGACTCCTCATTTTTCTCTATAAAAGGAGTGCTTTACTCCTTGAGAAAAACACACTACACATTGCTAAAATCTGAGAAAGAGATAGAAAACATTTGCAAAAGCTCTTAATATTTTCAAGTGTCTAAAACCTTTTAGTTGCAAATTTTTCTTATTTCTTATAAGTCTCAAAATGGTTTATTCTTCTAGTATGACATAGCTCAATATCTTCTTTCTCTTAGTTGATCGAAAATTGATCTCTCCCGTTCTTAAGTGAACAACTTAGAGATATTTGATCCTATAACTATTTGAGAACTAGATAGAGCTTAAAGAAACGGAGTAGTTTATTGAGTAGCACGATCAGAGTAGATTGTGGGGAATCTCGTTGTAATAGAATAATTATAATTAGAGTTAATTACGTTATCAAATTATTAATGAGAAGTAGATTGGACGTAGGCCTATAGAGTGTAGGCCGAACCAATTCAAAACCGATTGTGTTGAACATATTTTGTTTATTCATTTCCGCTGCAATTCTTAGTTTGTCGTTTTTATTATCTTCAGCAACAGTCTACTATACTGTCACGTTGGTCTGTTGTTTACAGTTTATACAAAGACAACAAGTTACAGTCCGTTACACTGTTGCCTTCATCATAACCAACGATACTTTTTTTAATCTCCATTTAAAAGAGGTTGTGTTAGGTATTTGAGATATCATTTCATTTAACTAACTTAAATCAATTAAGTTAAGTTAAATTTTTTAAAAGGTACCTAATTCACCCCCTCCCCCTCTTAGGTACTTCGGGATCCTAAACTCTTCAACTTTATATACAAATTTTATTGAACTAGAGAACGATTTTACATAATAAAACTATAAAACAAAAACCGTTAGACTTGCACCCATTAATAAACTTGGTCAACGTGTTGGCCAAGTTGACCTGACATGGTGTGGACATAGACACCTACACGCCAAAGCCAATCCGTTGGACGTATAGTGGTCTTTAGAAAGCCAAGCTCGGCGGCGTAAAAATGCTTTCGACCGGATCATTTTAGATCGGCCGGTTTCATCTCGGCAAGGGTCTCGAAACGATTAGAGATGTTCGGAGTCGCTACCAAGCATTTTTGGGATGCCTGGATCCCGTTCGAATCCACTTTATACCTCGGTCAAACAAAGCACAAAGCAGTGTTTGACATAGGTACTAAAGATAAGGAATCGTCCCTCTTTAGCATCTTATCTCTAGAATGACTCTCGTACGCCCTGGATAAGGTCGTCCACTATCCAAAATTTCTGAGTAAGAGGTGAAGGTACGTATTGGGAAGCCCTTTAATCAGACACCCAATCCCGCCCGCGGTAGCGGCCTCTACTGATCGATATTGGATGGTTGAATGCAAAATTTATAAAACGGTTTAAATGCATGAATGCGCATCCAATAGTTTAAACCTAACATGTGAGAGCTTTCTAAGTTGGTTGATTTAATCCAAATATCAAGTATAAGATGTCGAGTTGGATTTTTGGTTGATTTGCATGCAAGACGGAAATTAAACATCCATGTACCAAATTAGGTTTATGGTGCATAACGTGATCCATTTGTCTTAGTAAGGCATTTTGCAAATACGGTATTTGAATGAGCAAATTAGTCGTCTGATCCGTCCTATATCCGGGTTAGCCGGAGTCGGGATCGCCCTAGGCTAATGCTGGAAGGGGAACAGACCCTGCATCAGGCAGCCAGAAGAGACGCGAGCCTATTGGTGATGTAAGGGGGTCTCCCCTGGTTTGAAAATAGAAAAAGAAATGACCTATTTAGGCGCGGGTCAGTTAACGATATATGACGTGTTCTGACTATTAAAAACGTTTGTAAAACGTGTTGAAAAATGGATATTTGAACCCGTTTTGGTTTGAAAAGGCCACTTAGGCTGCTTTTGTGTTGATTTGAAGAACAAGACTTGAACAATCGTCATTTTTTTGACAATATTCGACGTCTGGTTCGATTTTGCAAGCTTGACATGAATAATTTTGAAAATAATTATGAACTATTTGTATTAAGTTCATTTGACTATAATTAGTCGACATTCATCATCGTACTTGGGTTAAAATCCGACATGGTATATGGAACCAAGGATGACTTTGTGTTGGTGACTAATACATTTGTCTTGAAAATGTAAAGAAATGATGAAAGGCTTTAAAATACCCTTCAAAATGTAAACAAATGAAATAAAAGGTTTTAAAATACCTTTTATAATGTAATTAACCAAATATTATCACCGAAACACGGATTAAACCGTCATGGTATTAAGAACCAAGGGTGAAAAATGTTTTATGGTTAAAAACTTGTAAAAATAGTTTGAAAATACTTGAAATGGTAAAAACCGATTACAAATATGAAAATAAAAGAGATGAAGAGACCAAACACGGTTTGGACTTAAGGGTGAGGCAGGCTGCTTTAGGCGCGAGCCCATGTGCTACGTAGGTAGCCTCTACCTCAACCAAAAATCCGGTTTTGGCTCATTCTTCCCATGTTTTGGACCATGTTATGCATGGTTTAGCATGTTATAGTCATGAAACAAATGAAAGCATGATAAAAGAAGATTTTTACACCCTCATACTTACATGCTAGGCTTATGGCGAGAAATCGACGTAAGTGTATCAACTCGTTTGGTCGGAAAACTCGGTTTAAAACCATTTTATTAAGTAAAAAGAGTGTTTTGTTAAGTTTAGTGATGGTGTAGTGGTCGAGATGGTCGGTCAAGTGATTTAATGCACGATGACGGTACCAAAAAATGTGTAAGGCTTGTGTTTACGATCGGTAGGTCGTAAACACGTGTCGGATTGTGACTTAGGAAGTCGAGTCGAGAATTTTAAGGGAGAAAAGAGGGGGCGGACACTCGCGTAATTCTCAAATGCTTGCATTTGAGGGGTATTTATAGGAAAATGAGTGGTTGAATTGTGTGAGTTTTGAGCGACGTGGCCACCTGGGCTGCTCAAAGAGGCGCGAGCCATGTAGCACGTCTTCGAGGTGTCTTGTCGCTTTCACACAAGTGCAATCACGATTTGTTCTATCCTAGGATTTGGATGAACATGTTTGGTACTTGACTATGTAAGATTCCGGGAAATCTTAACACAGAAGCATTTGAATGGTTTTGTTTTTTGTGTTTGACTCGGTTTGACTCGTTGTTGAAGTCGGGATTTGAATTTTGAGTTGGTTTTTGGTCCGGTGTCGGTTTTGACTATAGTTAGTGTCATTGCGACCCCGTCGTCATGCATTAAACACTCCAGGTAATTTTGAAAAGTTTTGAAATGTTTTATTTTTGAAATCGTTTTAAGTTTTCCGACATAAAGTTGTACACAAACTGTCGATCAAACGCTGCGATTCCTAAGCATGTTGTAGTCCGATAATTATCGGGTGTTTGTTGGAGTCTGAGCAGATACCGGGTATCTACAGATCCACCACTTTGACTGAGGCTTGGACAGGGCAAAAGTCAAAGTAGAGCCCCCAGGTCAATCGAAGATTACAACCTGGAGACCCAAGCGACGTCGAGGCGGCTCGAAAGGATTCGAGCCAAGGACCCTGCCGTCGGGAAGGGCGACGCCAAGGCGACTCAAGGGTACGAGCCAAGGACCTGTCATCGGGAACAGTTTAGAGTCTGTCGACTGTCCGTGCAGGTCGTTTAAAGTCCGTTAGACTACGTACAAAGGCTCGCCAGCCATAAGAAGAAGTCATACCTGAGGCATCTTCGGGATATGTCCTTGAGTTGTGTCTTGTTTGCGGACAAAGGCTCGCAAGCTGTGGTGGAGGAGTCATACCCGAGGCATCTTCGGGATATGTCCTCGATTCGTATTGTTTGCGGACAAAGGCTCGCCAGTTGCTATGGAGGAGTCGTACCCGAGGCATCTTCGGAGTACATCCTCGGTTTGTATTTTGTTTGCGGACAAAGGTTCGCCAGCTGTGTTGTGGATATAAAGAGGGCTCGCTAGCCACGAGGCGTATATGAAGAGGGCTCCCCAACCGCGGTGCATATATGAAGAGGGCTCGCTAGCCGCGGTGCGTTGTAAGGCTCACCAGCCATTGTGCGTTGTAAGGCTCGCCAGTCATTGTGCGTATATGAAGAGGCTCGCCAGCCGCTACGCGTTGTAAGGCTCGCCAGCCATTATGCGTTGTAAGGCTCGCCAGCCATTGTACGTATATGAAGGGGCTCGCCAGCCGCTGCGCGTTGTAAGGCTCGCCAGCCATTGTGCGTATATGAAGGGGCTCGCCAGCCGCTGCGCGTTGTAAGGCTCGCCAGCCTTTGTGAAAGGTCGGTTGATCAACCGCGAAAATAGACGCGTTGGGCGGGCTTGTTTTGAAATAGCGGGCTTCGCGAGAAAGCCCCCGACATTCCTGTTGGGGAATTTCGGTGTTTGTGTTGAACGTTTGAGGGGATAATGGGTTTGGATCCCGCTACCTACTTGTTTTGACAGACGGGGCTTGTGACGCCGCCGTGGAAATAGCGAATTTCGAATTTCACTATTATTGTTTTTGAAGTGACGGTTTATGTTGCCGCCGTTGACATTTGAGGAAGTAGTGAATTTGAATTTTCACTATTGTTGTTTGAAATGAAATGGCGGTTTTAACCGCCATCGTTTGAAATAGTGAATTCTGAATTTTCACTATTACTTTTGAAATGAGATGGCGGTTTTAATCGCCGTTTGTTTCAATTTTTAAAAGAATAGTGAATTTGAACTTCACTATTACTTTTTGAAGTGACGGTTTTAATTGCCGTCGTTTGAAATTTGGAGAAATAGTGAATTTGAATTTTCACTATTATTTTTGAAGTGCCGGTTTTAATTGCCGTCGTTTGAATTTCGAAGGAATAGTGAATTTTGAATTTTCACTATTATTTAATTGCCGTCGTTTGAATTTTGAAGAAATAGTGAATTTTGAATTTTCCCTATTATTTTTGAAGTGACGGTTTTAATTGCCGTCGTTTGAATTTTGAAGGATTTGTGTGGGAAATTGGGCCAAAGCCCAAATTTCGCTGGAAAGGCAAAGGGAGGCCTCATTGAGGCGCAAGCACCTTGGCGAGGGAAGGGAGCTTCCTTTTTTTTTTTTTTTTTTCTGTAAAAGACGTGAGAATGGGAAGCTCCCCATTCTCACTTCGTCTTCTCCAAACGCGCGACAAAAGGGCGAAAACCACCATTGTCGACCTTGCTTCTTTGCTCATTTTCTTGCCATCATCAACATGTCATCTCAAGGTATGTAGTTCCTCTTGAATCCATTTGAATTTGTTGGTCTTTTTGTACCTTTGAAAATCGAATTGGGCGTTTTTGATTGAGCCAATTTCGAGTGAATTGATGATTGCATTAGGTTAGAAACCTGTTTAGGAGTATAGGGGTGCTTTTAGTTTGCATTTTGGTCCCCGTTTCCGTCCTCTATGCTAGAAAAAACGTGAGTGAGGCGAAGAAACCGTCTCATTTCACGACGTCAAGTTTATTTGCTTGAGTTGTGTGCCCCACTAGGTTGCATTGTAATCGGGGAAGATCGTGTTTGCCATTTCGGTCCTTTGTTGGGTATTGCGGGCAAAATTGGAATTCTTGCCTTTTGTGACGGTCTTATGTCTGACAAAATAAGCGTCTGTTTGGGCTTGAATTGAGTCAGTTTGCTTTGACATGGATCACGTTGTTTTGTTGCGGTCGCATTTTGAAATTTTGACCTGTTTGCGCTCAAATTGGCGTAGAAATTGCTTTTTTGAGTTGTAGAAAATATCCCACTGCATCGGGAGTGTATTCTGGGTTGATGGCGGACCTTGTGTGGGTCTTGAGGTGCCATTTTTTGGCTGTCGTTATTTTGACTCATCTTTTGCTTGAAAAGAAGGGCGAATCGTTTTTTTTTGTGCGTTTTTTTTGTAGATTGTTTTGTTTGGTTGGATTTGGGCAGGATTGCCCTTGTTCTGCTTTGCAGGTTTTTTTTTGGTTTTGTCCATTTTGTGCTGTCGTAATGCCGAAATTTCGGCTGACGCCTTTGTTTTGCCTTTGATTGCAGGGGAGTGTTCGGGACCTACGGGGTCTGTTGTTGAGGTCTCTTCTTCCTTTTCTTCTTGTTTCACTTTTCAGTCTACCACTCTTCTTCCTTTTCCGTCATCAACACAAATTCAAGGCACAAATTCCTAACAAATCTATACCTTGACTTGAATTATCCAAACACGAAGATTCTATATAATAAAGTATATACATAACTTAAGTTACATTTATAAAGAATGGTAAAAGAATATTAATAAAAATTATGATACAAATAAAACGGTGAATTGATTTAATATAGACATAATGAGCTCACATTGATTATTTAAATTAAATAACTCCTCTTTTATGGTGTTATTGTTACCACTTTCTTTGTATAAAAGCACTTTTAACACTTTCATAATAAGCCCACATAAAAAAACATCTCCAACATATTAAAGCCTAAATATGTCACCTTCTTCATATCAATTTATTCTCTCTTTAATCCTCGTAACTTTACTGAATTATAGAAATGTCTCTTGCATTAGTAAGTCAGATTTTCCACAAGATTTTATTTTCGGTGCAGGTTCTTCAGCTTACCAGGTATGTATGTGTTGATTACTAAAATATCCCTTAGAAAAAATAAAAGGTAAACAAAAGCTTACGACAGAAGGAATATATTTATTTAAATGAAGCTAGTTATAAGAAGTTATATTGAAATCCAAATACATAAGTGAATTGTTGGACATTGTTATTATGTTTTTTTCTTAAATTATTTTTAAATAAGGGTCATATAAAATATCATATGATGATTTCCTTATTTTAAATAACTAAATATTAGTAAAAAAATAATTTGAATTACTAAACAATTACTCATAACTTATCGGATGTAAATCATATTAAAGATTTGCTTCATATAATTAAAATATTGGAAACTCATTCCCAAAAAAAAATCCTTAGATTATGGGATTTCACCTAGTAAAATATTTGCGTACCTTAATCTTTTTCCATTTAAAAATAATGTATGACACAATTAATCATATATATCTAACAAATTTATCCAAAATGTATTTTATTCTGCTAAACACAATAAAAAGTTCATAATCTAAAAGTAATTTAGGATCTTATTATTCATATGCCTTTTATAAACACAAAAAAGTCACTTTGACCATCGTTTTATTGTCAATGACTTAATGTCATAGGGGAATTTATACTCCTGTATAAGGGTAGTACAATACCAAGAAAGGTGATACGAACTTAGGACCTACTGTCCACAATTTCTTCCTCTTCACCTAACTATTAGGTAAAAATATCTTTTGTATTCAATAATACTTGTTAAGCTCATTACATCATGTTTATATCAGATTGAAGGAGCAGCCAATCTAGATGGAAAAGGACCGAACAATTGGGATTATTACACTCACAAATATCCAGGTCATTTTCCCTCCATCTATATTAATGCTCAACTCTATAAAAAAAAAATTGAACATTATAAATCCTACATTTCTTATTTGATATTATTATTTTTTGTTTTTTTTTTCATTACTAAAATAGAATGTATGGCTTATGTTAATGTAGCGACAACTACTTGGGATGGTTCCAATGGAGATGTGAGTGCTGATTTTTATCATCACTACAAGGTAAGAATAAACATGAAATAGTCACATATTCAAATTATATTTTTTGAAAATTTTTGTGTTTAGCAAGCTATATATTTTCTAAACATTATAAAGCATACCCGTAAGGTTCATACTTGTGACTGATAAATTTACTGATATTACAATTTAGATATAATACATACAATAAAATTCATTAATATTTTTGTCCAATTTAATGTCACTAATATACCATAAACCTCACCCTTATTGCTCATAAAGCTTCAAGTTAAAGTATGTATACCCTAATAAATAACTCTTTTAAGACAATATGTAAGCATCTTACTAAAGGGTCATTTTTCGAACTATTTATGACACTACATTAACTTCAATAATGACTATTGTAAGTTTATCTCATGCTTTATATTTTAAGGAATATGAAATCACACTAAGTGATTCTCTTATATTTATAATTGTGTTGTCGATTCAAATAAACTATTAACTATATTTGTGTTACCTTATGTTTCAGAATGACATAAAGTTGATGAAAAAGATCGGTTTGACTCATTTCCGATTTTCCATTTCATGGTCTCGAATATTACCAAGTAAGAAAATAATAATTATTGAAGGCTTTATTTATCATGAAACACAAATATCATAAATTTAATGATTCTTAACAAATACTCCATACTTTTGAGATATCAAGACATTGTCTTTTATGTTTGGTCCACTATAATTTTTATTCATTTAGTAATGTTTTTCAATCTGCCTTTTTCATGAGCGTAATTTAGAAAATGGAACTAAATTTAACAGTATAAGTAATGTCATTCAAAATTTCCTATAAAACTTAAGCAATATATATTTTGTGAAAATATGTTTTTTGTTTGCGAAATAATATTGAAATCCTTCAACTATTGCTAACCGGTGGCAACTTTATATTTTCGTTGTCAAAATTGTAGAAGGAACTAAAGCTGGAGGTGTGAATCAATTAGGGATCGATTTTTATAACAATGTCATTGATGAGCTATTAGCCAATGGTTAAAATCTTAATCTCATCTCCTATGGTTATATATTTGAGTTTGCATATTATTTAAGAGAAAAATTAATAAGAAAAATATATTATTGCAGATATACAACCTTTTGTTACTCTTTTTCATTGGGATATTCCACACGCACTTGAGGAGGCATATGGTAGTTTTTTGAGCAATAATATTGTGTAAGTTGTCTTGCTCGAAAAACCTTTTACAAGAAAATAATATTCTCCATTTATTATCTCGTATGAGTTACTTTGCTCTTCAAACCTATCTGTGAACGAGAATAAAATATATGACTAGTGTTTTACTCCAAACTTAATTGTAATTTCATTAAGATGTCTACAAAGAACCAATTTTATTAACTACACCATAACTTAGAAATTCTAAACTACATACATAAAAAGTGTACGAAAAAAATGCATGGACTTATATGTACACACATCATCTATGATGATTATATTAGTTAAAAATTTCAAATGTGTAGTAAATAGCTAGTATAGTAAAACTCGTCATCCTTTTTTTTTTCAAGGTAAAACTTTTATAATATAGACAATCAATATGTTTAACATTATACATATTTATTATATGCTACTGACATATTTACATTTGTTATAAAAATAATTTTTCCTAAATTAATGTTGAACAAAACATTTAATATACGAATTACTAAAAAAAGTTAAAGTAACATCTTAGAGAACGTACAAAATCAAAAAGGAGGAAACAACTAATAGGGATTACTAATTATGTTGGATCATTGAATTTACAGGTCAGATTTCGTAGACTTTGCTAATATATGCTTCAAGGAATTCGGTGATCGAGTGAAAAAGTGGGTGACTATAACTAAGCCAAATACTTATGCACAGTTAGCATATGCATCAGGTGATGAAGTGCCTAATCGTTGCTCTCATTTGAAATCATCAAACACTTCATTGGATGGTCCCCGATGTTTTGGTGGGAACTCTGCAACGGAACCTTATATTGTTGCTCACAATTTGCTTCTTTCTCACGCCTCTGTTGTTGCACTATATAGACAAAAATTCCAGGTTTCTTTTTACTTATTTTTCAATTCTACATAAAACTGGACTATCATGCATGTAGATGAAAAATTGATTTCCACCTGTACTTACAAAAACTATATTTGTTTGTAACACAGTTAAAAAATTTCTTTAGATAGTACGACCTGCATTCAATACTACTTGTCACATATTCTTTTTTGGTCCATAAAACTCCACTTGTCACATTTTCTTATTTGGTTATTTTTACGACAATATTGTCCTCATGAGGTTATAAAATATTCAATAAACGTCATTACATCATGTACAACATATACACAATAATGAGAAGTTAATTCTTGTCGAGAAAAAGTTTCATATATGTCTTAACACATAAGAATAAGATGATTGTTTAATTCGCTTCGTATCCATTAAACGACGGTTGAAACACTCAAATAGCTTAATAAAACTTCGTATAGTCCTTAATATATTTTATATAAAATAAACACGGGTAATTACGGGAGAGTGGGACAATACTACCCAATAATGTTTCTCTACTTTTCAGTATGTAATCATTACTTATACGAATATAATTTGCAGGCGTCTCAAAATGGAACAATTGGAATTACAGTTTCTTGCAATTGGGTAGAACCATATGATTTCAAACCTAAGACAGTAAATGCTACGACGAGATATTTCGATCACTCGTGTGGTTGGTGCGTATTTCTAAAAAATAGATATAATTTTTTTTACTTACAAATAAATAAGTTATCATTTCACAAAATATTTATGCGTAGAATAATTACTTTGTTCTTCATGTAGGTTTTTCAATCCATTGAATTTTGGTGATTACCCTGAGACGATGCACTCATTGGTGGGAAATCGATTACCTAAGTTCACAGCAGATCAATCTATCCTATTAAAAAATTCGTTTGATTTTATTGGATTAGACTACTACACCGCATTTTATATCCAGGAAGACAATGCAACAACACCCCATTACGACCTAGATGACCATGCCAAAAAAACGTGTATGTTCTTTATCATAACTTGGCTATCTATTTCTCCAATTATTTGTCTTTCGCTTCACATAATCAACAATATCTGAATCTTTAATTCTTGATTATATGGTCTTGATTAAATTATTAGTGAGGATAATTTTTTTAAATCCAATAAACCAAATATTGATGAGACTAATCTATATGTTTTTATTAAATCGATAAAAATAGATTATATTCATTAACTAGAATATCCTTCCAAATAGGGTGACACGGAAACGATACATTTGGGTTGAAATCAGAAAGATTATACCTAAAAAATTGTATATGGATCATGGATATATTATAGATTCCAAATTTGGATCTAGGTTAATTGGTCCATTTGCATCCATTTTTCTAAATCTTATTGTTATCCACACTTCTTAGACCTAATAATTCATGGAATAATAATTAGGCAAGGATCGGTAAACATTTATCATGAGTATTTCATATTTATTCCTGCTAGAGTGCACACATACATGTAAAATCAAAATAAGAAAAAATGACGGTCTCTTCCAAATAAGAAAAATATAATAAATACTCCCTCTCATTCACTAGGTTCAATAGTATTTATTAAATATATGTGAGTATTATTTTTTTCAAATGCTATGAATCCAGTGAATGTGAAAGAGTAATAATGATGGAGGGGCTATTATTTTATTCACTATAAGTGCTTTGTTTGGGCATGCAAGTAACAAATTGATTTCATATTCATGTTATTTTCAGTTTCTGATAAGGACGGAATGCACCTAGGAAAAAAGGTATATTTTTTCATTCTATATACATATATGTGCATGTTACTGTATTAATTACGAGTTTATTGATAACTTGGATATAATTTAACCTCTTGAGTATTACATGATTTTTTTTTCCAGGACTCTATAGATTTTTATGATTATCCAACGGGTTTGGAAAACGTAACATTATATTTGCGAGAGAATTACAACAATCCGATTATAATTGTAACAAAGAAATGGTAACTCTATATTAATACATATATATGGGTTAGTTACAATTATACACATTACAATTAAAGTGATGTATGCTCACATAAGATTAACTTGATTTGGTTTTTGATTTACCTTGTTTTGTGTAGGATACGCTTCTCTAGATGAAAGGAACAAAACTTACTCTAAGAACTTTTATATAAAGGACAATGGACGAATTGAATACATACAGGGTCATATTGATCATCTTCACAGAGCCATTAAGTACGTCTTCTTTCAATCATACTTGCCGAAATAACCAAATAAATATTATATATAGCTGGCGTCATTTTTCAAAATAAAATGATGATGTGACATATTGAGTATAATTTCTGACATTATAAATATTTATAATTGTATAACATTTGGGTAATTTATGATTTTAGGAGTGGTGCAAATGTAAAGGGATACATTGTCTCATCATTCATGGATAGTTTCGAATGGAATGCTGGTTATATAATCAAGTATGGCCTAATTTACATAGATCATAAGGACGGATTGAAGAGGTACAGGAAGAACTCAGCGAAATGGTATCGGAATTTCCTCCGGACATGAAGAAACAACCAGTTTTTATAATAGACTTAATTTACATGCAAGAAACAAAGCTTATTATAATAAAGTTTTAGCAAATGTAATAATTTTGTATAATATTTTGGTTTTCCTACTTGTTAATTAAGCATCTCATTGGACTGACATACAATAACACCCCATACTAAATGAAGATGTCCCATTATTAGCTCAAATGACTAGTGCTTAAAGAATTCAGAGTAAAACTCATCTCAACAAAGTGCACATTCTTTCATCAAAGCCAAAGATAAGAACGCCACAACTTGTTGCAAGATGCGGATTGAGGTAGCTAGAAAGGAGGTTATATATTTGTTATGGGTCAATGATTGTTTTTATGTTGGGAATTTCTAATATTGTCGCAAGATGCGGATTGAGGTAAGTAAGTTGTGGAGGCAGTACATCGGCCTCGAGCTGTGTGATGTAGTAGATTGTGGTGTTGAAATTTTTGCGATTGGATTATCATATGAACTACCTTGGAAATTTATTTATCGACTGAATATATATATGAGTAAGGATATATTAATATAGTTAATTGATTGTTTTAAGTGTGTGGATGAGCATATTATGTGAATTAGAATTTTCAAGTCTAGTAATATGCGGAACGTGTTGCCCTAAGCCGATATATGATTTTATGATTACAAGTATATTTTAAATCTATTTTGAATTACAAATGATAAGTAGCATAGTTGTGATATTTTTTTATAATTTATCTAAGGTGATAGGATATGAAGATAGATGATAGTAGTAGAAACGGAGCAGGAATGATAATTGAATGCATGTGACGTGTACTATTTAATATTTGAGATTTATTGATTGAATTATGGCTATTAACATGCAATTGTAGTAAGCATAATTAGCATAAGTTATGAGTTACACAAAAGCTCCGGAGAGACGGTCTCTCAATAGCGTTATTAAGAGACCTCTCACATGATGGGGTGAGGGACCCACTTAATTTATTTTTTCTCTATTATCTCTCCCACTAAATTAGTGAGAGACCTACTGAGTAAGTTATGTCACTACAACTATTCTTTTGCGTAGTTTGATTACTTGGTTGATAATAGGGTAACATGTGAATCATGTTAATTGTATGACGATAATATGAATTAAATTAAAGCAAAATTTCGAAGTTACAAGTAAATTGTCTGAACTTGGAATTTGTGTCATATGTCTAGTGATACGTAAGTTGTACTACGTAGAGTAACGAGACATGATGACTATGATAGGTTATATAATTTAAAGCATTGGTATAAGTGTTGTAACGGAGGCGTCCCGTTACTGCAAACAGTTAATTGATAAGGCGATAAGAACAATAAATAATGAATGTAAATAAAGTTGACACAAAGATTTACGTGGTTCACCATAAAATAATCGCTACGTCCACCTGCGAGGAGATCAAATTTTACTATAGTGGAGAAAATAGTACATGATGAGAGAGACCCAGGTACACACGCGCTCAATATGAGCCAAAAGTATACCCTATTCTACCAACAAATATAGTAGTTTCAAAGGAACAAAAAAGACTACCCCAATAAGACGAAGGACAAATAATCTTAAGGCCTACCAAGATCTGAACAAACTCCTCCAATCTTCAAAGACAGATGAACACCAATAATAGAGCCCGGAACAAACTGAGTTTTCTTCTTTAGAAGGAACCTCACAAATCAACCCTCTTTATTGTGCTCTCAAATCTCTCTCTCTCTTAATTAACCTAGATTAAAACTTGGGTCTTTATATTCTTATTCCACACGAGATAAAATATCTAGACTAAATAAGAAATACAAATAATAAGAAAATTAATAATTAATAAACTTCCTAAAATAAATTACCCGTAACCAACACTAATACGAAAGACCAAAAAGATTAAAACCCAAGTGGGACCCACGCCCACTAATTCTCTAAAAACAAATAAGAAAGTCACGTAGCATTACGCCGGTAATATTCCAACGTGCTGAACAGATATGCGCGCGATTCGCAAACCCGCAAACACTCACGCAATGCTCACAGTTTCTTTTCTTCTTGTTTCACTTTTCAGTCTACCACTCTTCTTCCTTTTCCGTCATCGACACAAATTCAAGGCACAAATTCCTAACAAATCTCCACATTGACTTGAATTATCCAAACACGAAACACACATAGAAGAAACAAACACAAAGCAGCTTCAACAGAATCGATCCTCAAGTCACTACCTGTCCCGATAGTCTCCACTTTGACTTGAACACAACTCACAAAATGGACAAACAAACAAAGTGTGCAACAAATGTGACCAATATACGAAGTACCCAATGTAGCAAGCTGAAATTACTAATTGTACTAAGTACCCAACATATCTTCATACCAACAGAAGGCCAAACGTAGCAAAACTCCCAATAGGACAAAAGCTACCAAATGCCAACACAAATATATGAGATACCAAATGTCACTATGATGGAACGGTGTACCAAAACAACAGACACAAGATCTCCAAAACAAAATCTCCTCCAAACTACATGGCTAAAAGTACCGTCGTACTAAACAATCCCAAAAAGAAGGCAAACACCACGAACAAAACAATGTCTCACTTGAGTATACTAGGTGTCATGACCACCACAAAAATGCCTACACCAAGGCAACAAAACTCAAGTCGAAACCAAACAAAAAACAACATTCTAAGCGAGCACAAATTACCTCCATCAAAGCTACAAATTGTTAGACAAGATAGTCCAACCCAAAGCTCCAAGAATAAACTCCCGTCGAAGTTTCAAATGACCCCTTTCGAGGTCCCAACGGCTCTCTTCCAAGAGCCACAATAGCTCCACCCGGAGCCCCAAACCGCCCCACCTCTCGGGCGCAGACCGCCTCATTGAGGCAAAGAGACAAAAGTAGATAACATGTCTCGAGAACCTTGTAGCTTGACCTATACTGGAATAGACTCCACCTTACTGTCAACACTACTATTCTCACTAAAGCTATCCAAACTCGAATTATCCAAAATATCACCAAGTGGCCCAAAATGGATGTGCTTCAAAGTATCGTTTACATATCCAAGTTGCATATGCCCCAACTTAGACTCGAGAGAGACAGAAGAACGATTACCTGATGTTCCAATAGTCAACACAGTTCCTTGAAGGACATAAACAATTCCTTCCTTAACACCCCTCCAAGTAACGGAAGAGCCCTTACCAACACACAACGATCTATCGTCACCTTGAAAATTGTAGCCCTAATCAACTAACAACCCAGGTGATACAAGTTTTCTCTTCAAACGTGGAACATGCCTAACACCTTCTAGGAAGATAACAACACCATCACATGTCCTAACCCGATTAGTCCCAACTCCAAGCACCTCACAAATAGACCTGTCACCCATGGCAACATTAACCCCATTTGAAGCTTCATAAGAATCAAACCATTGCCTAAAAAGACACATATGATAAACGCATCCCGTATCCAAAATCCAAGTATCCAAAGAACGTGGAACAACATCAACAACGAGAGCATAATCTTCCTCACAATCATATTTGGCAACCTTTTGTGCAACAACAAAAACACCAGCTTCCTTCAACTTAGGACACTGATTTTTCCAATGACCGGGTTCCTTGCAGTAATTGCAGTAATTGCAGACATTCTTACGAGGACCCTTAGACTTGGATTTACCCTTGATAGAACCCTCAGAATTAACAACAAGTCCCATAGGACTATTGTCTACAACACCACTTGATGCTACTCGGCGCATATCCCTAGTGTGAAGCGCTGACCTCACCTTCTATAGGGTCAAAGAATCTTTACCAACAACAAACGACTCCACAAAAGTCTCAAACGAATGTGGCAAAGTACTAGCAAAATTAAGGCAACATCCTTATCATCTACTTTAACATTTAAATTACGTAAATCAAGTAAAATA
This sequence comes from Silene latifolia, assembly GCF_048544455.1. Classification (NCBI taxonomy): domain Eukaryota; kingdom Viridiplantae; phylum Streptophyta; class Magnoliopsida; order Caryophyllales; family Caryophyllaceae; genus Silene; species Silene latifolia. The sequence goes on along the minus strand of NC_133533.1, from coordinate 25,342,943 downwards.
GAGTTAAGACGGTCTAGATGGTGCTTGAGAAACGTACCTTCTTGCATACAAAGACTAAACAAACGCCGCTTAAGAAGCAACTTGTTGGTTAGAGTCTTTGTCATATACAAAGATTCCAACTTCAACCACAAACCTATAGCAGTTACATGTATAAAGAATGGTAAAAGAATGTTAATAAACAAATTCTCAAATGGTTGCATTTGAGGGGTATTTATAGGAAAATGATTGGTTGAATTGTGTGAGTTTTGAGCGACGTGGCCACCTGGGCTGCTCAAAGAGGCGCGAGCCATGTAGCACGTCTTCGAGGTGTCTTGTCGCTTTCACACAATTGCAATCACGATTTGTTCTATCCTAGGATTTGGATGAACATGTTTGGTACTTGACTATGTAAGATTCCGGGAAATCTTAACATAGAAGCATTTGAATGGTTTTGTTTTTTGTGTTTGACTCGGTTTGACTCGTTGTTGGAGTCGGGATTTGAATTTTGAGTCGGTTTTTGGTCCGGTGTCGATTTTGACTCTAGTTAGTGTCATTGCGACCCCGTCGTCATGCATTAAACACTCCAGGTACTTTTGAAAAGTTTTGAAATGTTTTATTTTCGAAATCATTTTAAGTTTTCCGACGTAAAGTTGTACACAAACTGTCGATCAAACGCTGCGATTCCTAAGCATGTTGTAGTCCGATAATCATCGGGTGTTTGTTGGAGTCTCGGCGGAGATCTGGGTATCTCTGAGCCCCACTTTGACTGAGGCTTGGACAGGGCAAAAGTCAAAGTAGAGCCCCCAGGTCAATCGAAGATTACAACCTGGAGACCCAAGCGACGTCGAGGCGGCTCGAAAGGATTCAGGCTAAGGACCCTGCCGTCGGGAAGGGCCACGCCAAGGCGACTCAAGGGTACGAGCCAAGGACCTGTCATCGGAAACAGTTTAGAGTCTGTCGACTGTCCGTGCAGATCGTTTAAAGTCCGTTAGACTACGTACAAAGGCTCGCTAGCCATAAGAAGAAGTCATACCTGAGGCATCTTCGGGATATGTCCTTGAGTTGTGTCTTGTGTGCGGACAAAGGCTCGCAAGCTGTGGTGGGGGAGTCGTACCAGATGCATCTTCGGGATATGTCCTCGATTCGTATTGTTTGCGGACAAAGGCTCGCCAGCTGCTGTGGAGGAGTCGTACCCAAGGCATCTTCGGGGTACGTCCTTGGTTTGTATTTTGTTTGCGGACAAAGGTTCGCCAGCTGTGTTGCGGATATAAAGAGGGCTCGCCAGCCGCGGGGCGTATATAAAGAGGGCTCGCCAGCCGCGGTGCGTATATGAAGAGGGCTCGCCAGCCGCGGTGCGTTGTAAGGCTCGCCAGCCATTGTGCATTGTAAGGCTCGCCAGCCATTGTGCGTATATGAAGGGGCTCGCTAGCCGCTACGCGTTGTAAGGCTCGCAAGCCATTGTGCGTTGTAAGGCTCGCCAGCCATTGTGCGTATATGAAGGGGCTCGCCAGCCGCTGCGCGTTGTAAGGCTCGCCAGCCATTATGCGTATATGAAGGGGCTCGCCAGCCACTTCGCGTTGTAAGGCTCGCCAGCCATTGTGAAGGGTCGGTTGATCAACCGCGAAAATAACCACGTTGGGCGGGCTTGTTTTGAAATAGCGGGCTTTGCGAGAAAGCCCCCGACATTCCTGTTGGGGAATTTCGGTGTTTGTGTTGAACGTTTGAGGGGATAGAGGGTTTGGATCCCGCTACCTACTTGTTTTGACAGACGGGGCTTGTGACGCCGCCGTGGAAATAGCGAATTTCGAATTTCACTATTATTGTTTTTGAAGTGACGGTTTATGTTGCCGCCGTTGACATTTGAGGAAGTAGTGAATTTGAATTTTCACTATTGTTGTTTGAAATGAAATGGCGGTTTTAACCGCCATCGTTTGAAATGGTGAATTTTGAATTTTCACTATTACTTTTGAAATGAGATGGCGGTTTTAATCGCCGTTTGTTTCAATTTTTGAAGGAATAGTGAATTTGAACTTCACTATTATTTTTTGAAGTGACGATTTTAATTGCCGTCGTTTGAAATTTGGAGAAATAGTGAATTTGAATTTTCACTATTATTTTTGTTCCGGGTGTGATTCCGGAGCAGGATTTGTTACCACGTAAGCTTGATGAATGACGTCTTTTTGCTTGACTCTTCCTTTCGGTCTCTCCTGTAAAGATGAACAAACTGAGGGCTCGGCTTGGTACCGAGCGTACTCACTCCGACGCTCAAGTCAGTAAACTTAAAGAGATTAAGTTGTGTGTTACTTGGAAAAGTATATTGTAGAGAGATAAGGGAGTTTATACCAGATTAATAGTGAGTTTTAGGATGAATTGTGGATCCCCTTCTCAATGAGAGAAGTGGAGTATTTATAGGCTTTCACCTTTTGTCACGTAGTGGACAAGTGGCCAAGTGGCTAGCAGGTGGAAAGACCGTTCTACCCTCGGCCGAGGGACCCATGGCAGGCCGGCTGGCCTGGTTGACTCCATGCCGAGGGGACTGGATGTGAGTACGCGGGTGTGCTTCTCGGCCGGCTAGGTGCCGGGACCGAGACCCAAGTGACGGGCCGATAGGCTGCGTCGGTTAGGCTGTCTAATACGTTGACTTGCTGTCTTTTGTCTTTGACCTTGCTCAATATGTTGACTCGGTCAGCGGGTGCAGAATATGCCCCATCAATTTGCCCCCAGCGTAGTCTATGCCGTGGTATGGACCTTCGATGAGTGTTGAGCGTTTTCTGCGCAAGTTTGAATTTCTTCCCCGGCTTCTTCTTCCTCGGGTTGGTTCTGTTCAGGCCGTACCATATCCCCCCTCCACATGGATGTGTAATGGACATCAAATGTGGAAAAGAAAATGGCGCTGGCCGAGACCAAGGTTGAGGGTGCCGTGTGCTTTTGATTGCCCCCGGTCGGTGCTGCCAAGCTTGGTTGATCAGCTGGCCGGTGGCGAGTAGATACCTAGGAGCGTCTCGAAGAAGATTTGTAACTGTATGTCGATTGACATTCCGTGGCTGCATGTTTGACATGTGGCTTGGCATTGATTGGTGGACGTTTCATGGGCTTTGCCCTGATTGGTCCGCTTCATGGGCTTTGCTCTATAAATAGAGCAGTGTGCCCCGTTTTTTGGCCATCAAACTTCATTTTCTCAAAACAAAATTCCCCTCTCTTAGTTTTTTCGAAGGAATTTCTCTCTAGTCTTCAAAGCGTTACTCGGCGTAGCACTTTTTCCAAGGTAAACAAACAAATTTTTCCAACTTTTAATTGTTAAGTTTTTGTTGTCACTATGTCTTCTGCGGATGCTCAACCCAGTACCTCTGTGCATACGGGGCGAACCGTCGCGTCCTGATGAAGAGGAGCCACTGGTTGTCACCCCGATAGGGTTTGGGGGTCCCAAGCCGCTTTCTCCTGAAATTAATGAGCAATTTTTGGAGGGTTTTGATGATGACGATGATGAGGCGGGTGGCACAGCGACGCATGTTCGATCAATCCTGATCGTGCTTGGACGAACAAGTTCGCTAGTTGTTCCGGTTCTGACCTTTTTGAGGATCATTAATCCTTCGGCATGGGGTATAAAATAATTATTCCTGAGAGTGATCAGGCCGTCTGTTGCCCTCTCGAGGGTTGTATCGGTGTGTACATCAGACACCTGGAGTATGGGCTCCGGTTTCCTCTGAATGAATACGTTGCTGCCATAATTAAAGCCATGAACGTCGCCGTGGCCCAACTGCATCCGTTGGCCATGAGGACGATTATTGGCTTTGTATGGCTATGTCTTTTTAAAGGGGAGGCCCCAACGGTGAACCTATTCCGCCGGCTCCACCATCTTCGGCAGACTACCCTAGGCGGCCCGGGGTGGTAGAGCATACAGACCGAGGCGGGTTATGTTACCGTTTCTAAGTTGACGTCTTGCAAGGACTGGAAGGGGCGGTGGGTATATGTCGAGGTTCCGGAGGACTATCCGCTGCCCCGGTCCTTTCAGAGCCGCGTCAATTTGCGGTGTGAGAATCAAGGGGAGCATGACAAATATGTCTTCCGGAATAAGCTTAAGATGGATGCCATGAAGGTTTATCTTAATGAGGACGAAACGCGGGCAATGAGGCTGTTTGAGGCTGAGAAGGATGGTACGCTGAAGGGATAGATGCCCCCGACGCAGATCGTTCTTCAGGATGAGCTGCTCTGCCACGTCGGCCTCATACCGGCCCTCAGGCAGGGTGAGTGGGGTCAGTATGAGGCCCATCTTTGCTTTTTATATTTCTGTATTTGAACCTTGGTTTGTTTCTTTTGCTTAACTCCTGCTTCGTTTCTTTTGCAGACCGATTTGGCCCGGAACTGCCTGTCTCCGTCCTCAAGAGATTGGGACTTGACGAGAATGGGAGAGTTGTTGAGCTGCATCTTAAGGCCGCGCCACGTGATCGCAGACCGGCCCCTCACGAACTTATGGAGCATCAGTTGAAGGCACTGGATGTGGCGGCGGCTCAAGCGCAGATTGCTGGTAACGTGCCGCGCCGGAGACCAAAGACAACGTCTACGGCGGCAACGTCGTCAACTCCAGCTCAATCTTCAATCCCCGTAGTCCAAAAGGAGTGGGTGGTCGTCGATGTTGAAGAGGAGGTCACTGTTGTAGAGGGTCCTCCTCCTTCAAATAAGAGAAAAGAGGCCGAGCCTGCCGCTGCTGCTGTTACCGAGGCCGAGAAAAGAAAGGGACCAGCCGGCCCTCTGCCCAAGAAGGCTAAGACTGGTACGGATCTAACCCATGGCTCGGATTTAGCAGGTTCATTGGGCATTCCTGATGACAGGCTCTCTGACATGTCAATGAATGTTGACATGGATGCTTTTTCTGGGTTTTTTGTAGATCAGCCGTCGCCGGCTGTCGTTCTCACTGAACGGCAGTTGGAGAAGCAGCCTGTGCAGACAGGCGGTAAAAATGTCACCGTTGACTCCTCATCCCAGAAGGTTTCCCCCGCTCAGCTTGTGGCGGAAGGCAGAAGGTTGTCCAAGAGGCTGGGGAGGTGGACTGAACTAGCCGCCACTCATATTATGGAGCAAGAAGAGGTCATGGCTCAAGCTGGCCCTGTGCTTGAACGGCTTAGAGTCGAGCTTGCTTCTTCTAAGAAGGAGGCCGAGAAGTCGAAGAAAGACTTCCAGGCCGCCATGAAGGACTTCCTTGCTAAGCGAAAGCTTAAGGAGGAAGCTGATAAGGCGGTCCTAGCCGAGAGAGCCAAGGCCGAGGTCATGGAGGCCGACGTCGCCAAGTCATGGGAGGAGAAAGCCAAATTTGAGGGCGGCTATAAGGTCGTGGTTGAGCAGAAGGAGAGATGGAAGACTCTGCATTCGGCTGAGGCGAAGGAGCATAAGAACACCAAGGCTATCCTTCTTCAGAGGGAGAAGGACATTGAGACATTGAAGACCGTCATCATCCCTGACATGTGTGCCCAGTACCGGGACCAAGCTGAAGATGCTACCAGGGATGTGATCAAAGAGCTCCTTCCGAAGGCAACTTCCCGTGGCAAGAGTTTGACCGGCTTCTGGATGAGAAGGCCGCTGCTGCGGAGGCAAAGGCTGCGGACAAGGCAAGGGCGGCGAAGGTCGCTGAGGAGGCTGCGGAGAAGGCGGCCCGGGATGTTAAGGTGAAGGAGGCCAGAGAGGAGGCTGAGAGGGCCAAGGCAAGTGAAGCTGCCAAGCTCTCCTCTGCGCCGCCCACCGATGGTGATGCTGCTACTGCTGCCGGTGGCGAGCAGAAACAAGCATAGGGACACGGGCGGTCGTCACCAGATTCACCCGGCCCTTCAGACAGCTACAGCTGTTCGGGGGCCAACTATTGAGCCTTTCCTCCCTGCCATCCTTTTGGCGCTTAAAGTCTTATGTCTGTAACCTTTTGTTGTACCTTTTGTTTTTTTGTTAAACTTTGGTAGGTTGTGTTTAGGCTATCCCTATGGGGACGGCCGTCGACTTTATTTTGCCCCATCTGTAAACATTTTTTCAATAAAGTTTGTTTATTTTGCCTCCATTAAGTTGTCCTCTTACGTTTCAACATATTGAGTGCTTTTTCGTTTTTACTTTCGGCTTGGCCGAAGCAGTTAGAAGGCGCATCTCAATTGTACTTAAACGTTTTTAAACATGTTGGCATGTCGGTCGCTTCCTCCTCCACTCCCGGTCTTAGCCGAGGCGGTCAGATTTGCGCTTCCCAACCGCCGTTGTGAACATGTTAGCGTATCGGTCGTTGTGTCCCCGTCACTCCCAGCTTTGGCCGAGGCAATCGAGGTTACGGCTCGATAGCGTTCGTATCTGTAGACATATTGATCGCTTCCTCTGCCACTCCCGGATGGGCCGAGGCGGTCATATTTGCGTTTCTCAACTGTACTTATACGTTCCTAAGCATGTTGGTCGCTTTCGCGAGTATCAACTGCATTGGTAGTGACTGCCCGGTTAGCGTCTACTAAGCATGTTGGTCGCTTTCGCGAGTATCAACTGCCATTGCGGTGACTGCCCGGCCTTGGCCGTGGCGTCTACCTTGGTACGACTACGGAGGGGACTCTTTATTTTGATGGAAAACTTGGACCACTCTTTATTAGATATAATCACACTTTGGGGTGCCCACAACGGTCTCGGACACCTCCGCCGCTATATGAAGTATTTTCTAAGGTTGTCTGTGTTCCAGTGGCTCGTTAGAGGCACTCCCTCCATGTCTATGAGCCGGTATGTCCCCGGCCTCATTTCTTCAACCACTTTGTAGGGTCCTTCCCAGTTGGCCGTCATTTTTCCATGGATGTTTCCTTTGTTTGTTGCGGCCGACTTTCTTAGGACTAGATCTCCTACTCTTAAGTCCCTTTTGTGGACCCTTCGGTTGTATGCTCTTCTCATTCGGTTTTGATATACTGCCAAGTTGAGCCGTGCCGTATCTCGACTTTCTTCGACCAGGTCTAGGGAGGCTCTCAGGCCTTCCTCGTTTTCGACTGGGTCGAAGGTTTGCGTTCTAAATGTCGGCACCGCTGCTTCGATTGGCAGGACGGCCTCAGACCCATAGACAAGGTGGAATGGACTGTACCCCGTTGCTTCTTTCTCCGTGGTTCGAAGTGACCACAGGACACCGGGTAGTTCATCAGCCCATCTTCCCTTTAGATCTTCAACCTCCTTTTTCAACCCGTTCAATATTGTTTTATTAGCCGCCTCCGCCTGTCCGTTGCTCTGAGGGTGGCAGACGGAAGAGTATGCGAATTTGATACCGAGCTCTTCCAGCCAATTCATCACCATGTCACTCCAGAATTCTCGGCCGTGGTCAAATACCATGACTTGGGGTAACCCAAAACGAGTTATGATGTTCTCCCAAATCACTTTTCTTACGGCAGCCGTGGTCTTGGCAGGTACCGCGACAGCCTCGACCCATTTGGTGAAGTATTCAACGGCGACGATCAGGTATTTCCTTCCTCCGTAGGCCGTCGGAAATGGTCCTAGTAAATCCATCCCCCATTGTGCAAATGGTAGGGGACTAAGTACCGGTTGCAAGTCTCGGGAAGGTGCATGTATCACCGGAGCATGCATCTGACAATTCTTGCACTTCTTGGTTTTAGTTCTGGAATCTTTCAGCATAGTCGGCCAGAAGTAGCCGGCTCGGAGAGCTTTGTGGGCTAACGTTCTTGCCCCCATGTGATGTCCGCAGATGCCTTCGTGAATCTCTGTTAGTATGAGCTCCGCGTCGGTTGGGCCGACACATTTCAAAAGTGGTCTTATCACGGACCTTCTGTATAGTTCTCCTTCGAACACCAAGTACCTTGCGGCGATCCTTCTTATCTTCTGAGAGAGACTGCGGTCCTCCGGTAACTCTTTTGTTAGTTTGTATTTCATTATCGGAGTCATCCACGTCGTCTCGGCTTCGATGTCGCCCACCATACCGACTGTCTCAGTGATGCTTTTAGTATTCCTGATATCCACCAACACGGTTCGACTGACATTCTTGATGCTTGAACTGACAAGTTTTGAGAGAGCGTCGGCTCGGTTGTTCTCAGACCTGGGGATGCATTGTATTTGGAAAGATTTCAATTTTGCAGTGTCGGCTTTTACCCTTTCCAGGTATCTCACCATCCCGTCGTCTCGAGCCTCGTACTCTCCTCTGATTTGATTAGTGACTAAGAGTGAATCTGTTTTCACCACAACATGCTCGCCTTGAGCTCTAGCTAACTCGACTCCAGTTATCACCGCCTCATATTTGGATTCGTTGTTTGAGGCCGAGAAGGTAAACTTCAAGGCGTACTCAAACTCGTCCCCGTTAGGGCTGATGATAAGGATGCCGGCTCCTGAGCTGTTCGCCGTGGAGGACCCGTCGGTATATACTTCCCACACACCGGGATTTGCTTCTTCTTGATATGTACACTCGGCCAGGAAGTCTGCAAGTGCTTGCCCCTTTATCGAAGGCCTCGGCTTGTACTGAATGCCGAAGCCGGATAGCTCCACTGCCCATTTGATAAGTCGGCCGGATTTTTCGAATTTTTCTAAGGCTTTCTCCAATGGCTGGTCGGTTAAGACCGTCACGGGATGTGCGTCGAAGTAGGGTTTTAACCTCCTTGCGGCAACGACGACGGCGAAGGCCGCTTTTTCAATCAGTGGGTAATTTCTTTCGGCGGGCAGCAATATATGGCTGATAAAGTAGATTGGGTGTTGCTGCTTATTTTCCTCCCCTCGACAATTACGACCGACCGTGGGCGAGGTAATCTGCTAAGTATAGATACAACGTCTCCCCCAATCGGCACAGACGGGTCGGCGATGTCGAGAAGGTGAGCTTTCGATTGCACGAAAGCTGTGCTCTGTTGTTCCCCCCAGCTAAAGTCTTTATTCCCTTTCAGCACCGTAAAGAACGGAGTGCTCTTGTCGGCCGACCGAGAGATGAAGCGGGCAAGAGCCGCCATTCTCCTGGTCAGCGTCATAACCTCTTTTCGATTCCTCGGCTCCGGCAGGTCTAGTATTGCTTGGACTTTCTCTGGATTGGCATCAATTCCCCTGGCGCTGACAAGCACGCCGAGGAACTTGCCGGCCCGGACACCGAAGTTGCATTTCATTGGGTTAAGCTTCATCTTATATTTCCTTAGTGAACAAAATGTTTCGCTCAAGTCGGCCAAGTGCTCGCTGTCAGACTTGCTTTTTACAATAGCGTTGTCTACGTAAGCCTCGATGTTTCGCCCTTTTTGATCTTGAAACACTTTGTCCACCAGCCTAGTGTAAGTTGCGCCAGTGTTTTTCAAACCGAACGGCATCATTTTATACATGTATGTGCCGTTACCGGTGATGAATGCGTACTTAGGCATGTCTTCTTCGGCCATGAACACCTGATGATACCCTGAGAAGGCGTCTAGCAGGCTTAGCATAGTGTAGCCTGCCGTTCCGTCAATTAAACTATCTATTCGAGGCAAGGGATAACAATCTTTAGGGCACGCTTTATTAAGATTGGTGAAATCAACACACATCCTCCATGCCCCTGATGACTTCCTCACCATTACAACATTTGCTAGCCACTCAAGGTAAGTACAAGGCATGATAAAGCCTGCTTCTAACAATTTGTCTACCTCGGCCTTGATGGCCTCATCCTTCTCGGCCGAGGAGTTCCTCATTTTCTGCTTGACAGGGCGAGCGGTGGAGAGTACGTTCAGCTTGTGAACGATCACCTCCCGGCTCACGGCTGGCATCTCGGCGGCTGAGTACGCGAAGACGTCTTTGTTCTTCTTCAGCAGGTCTAGGAGATTGGCTCTGAATTTTTGCTCCAGCCCGACACCGACACTTACGGTGCGCCCTGGGTCAATTTCCACTTCCTTGGTCTGGGCTCCTTCGACCATGCCGGCGTTGTTGGTGTTCATCGGATCACCCTCCTGTTGTAAGGATGGGCCTTTCCCTTTCTCTGATTTTTTCGCCACTTTGAGGGATTGCATGTTGCACCCCCTGGCAGATACTTGGACATTGACTATTTCGTCTCTTTCGTCCTTTGAGACGAGCTTTTGCGCTTCCCGAGACATACATCAATGTCGGGGCCACGATGGATATTATTTGCGTCGGCTTCGCTCAAAGTGACTCGGCCTATGAGAACATTATAGGCGGACGAACCATCAATGACCACGAACTCGATAAAACATTCTTGGCGCATCGGCTTGGCCAAACATCACCGGCGATCTGATTGACCCCGGGGTACCAGTACCGGGCCCCGGAGAAGTCAGTATAGCGGGTTGATGCGAGGGCTCGGTCTTCAATCTTCAGACCGAGATTGAGAAAGCACTCCCTGAACATGATGTTTGTGTAGGCGCCCGTGTCAATCAGGCACCTTTTGACCAAGTGGTTGGCTATGTCTAGGTGGACTACAAGCGGGTCGCTGTGCGGAGCGACGACTCCCTCGTAGTCCTTCTTCCCAATGGTTATATCGGGGATTGTGGAAGCGGGGATCGCTGTTTTGGGCACCAAGTTGATGGCTTGGTATAGCTCATTCAGGTGCCGTTTGTGCCCATTAGCTGACCTACCGTTCTCGTTCCCCCCGATGACAACCTGGATCACTCCCATTCGCTGGAATACTGATTTTCTATTCGCCCCGTCGGAGCTGGTTTCTAGGCCTCCAGCTACATACTTGCTGAGGGCCCCCTTTCGGATCAGCTCCTCGATGGCGTTCTTCAGATGCCGACAGTGGTCGGTCTTATGGCCGGCGTGGCCATGGTAGTCACAAAACTGGCTCATGTCGCCGTCCCCCCTCGCCTTGGGGGGCCTTGCCCATTTCTGCCCTTCATTCTTGCTTAGGGTAAAGACCTCGGCCGGTGATTTGACCAGGGGAGTGAGACTGCTGTACCGCTTCTGGGCGTATGGTCCCGAACTTCCCCCGGCGCCCGCCGAGTTCTGCTTCCTATTAAATCTCTCAGGCCGTGAACGATTCCCGTCACGGCGACCATCATCAACATTCTCCCAGCGGCTCTTCCGCTCTGGGTGCCCAGATTCGCTGTGGCCTACCCAGGTCTTGTGATAGTCCTCCACCTTTACAGCTCGGTCGGCCATCTTTCTGGCGGTGTCTAGGTTGAGATCCTCGCATTTGATCAGCTCGTTTTTGAACTCGCCTTTCGGGAGGCCTTTCATCAGTGCGAAGGCCGCCAGTTCGGTGTTCAGCTCTCGGATCTGCTGGACCTTTGCGTCGAATCTCTTCACGTAGCTTCGTAGAGACTCGTCCTCCCCCTGTCGAATAGTGAGGAGATCCGATGTCTCCACGGCCCTTCTCTTGTTGCAGGCGTACTGGGCTATGAAGTTATCCCTTAGGTCGGCGTAGCAGTATACCGAACCATTAGTTAGCCCCTTGTACCAACTCTGGGCCATCCCATGCAGGGTCGTTGGGAAGACTCGGCACCATACCTCATCAGGTTGCTCCCATACCGACATGTACGACTCGAAAGCCTCGGCATGGTCGGTTGGGTCGATGTCCCCTTTGTATGATAGGGACGGCAGCTTTTGTAATACTCCGTATTTATATGTCTTGGGGGTACTCTATCGAGTAGCCCTTACTCTGTCGAGTAAGGGCAAGTTGCGAAGAGAAATAGTTTCTGACCTGTTGGGCACTCGATCGAGTAGTCAGGGGCACTCGATCGAGTAGGGGGTACTCGATCGAGTACCTTGGGTACTCGATCGAGTGTCCTAGGTTTACTGGGGTTTTCTCGGGTTTTGTTAATTACGCGATTAAGGTATTTAAACTTATTCGGCATTGTTCTAAATCACTTTTTACAAAACCTAAAACCCGTTTAAGAGAGAAAGCAACTTGTTCTTCTTCCTAATCGCGTTCTTGACAATTCCGGAGTTCGGACGGTCGGTTTGCATCGTAGTTTGTGTCGTTGGATTCCTTGCGTCGAGGGTAAGCTTTTAATGTAATTTATATAATGTTTTGTTAAGATTGGTGAAACCCTAATTTAGGAATTGGGGGTTTTTATGGATAGTAATTGAATAGTAGTATCTATGTGTTGTATGGTAGGAGGAGAGTTCGTAGAGGAGCCGTTTTGATACAAAATTTGTAGATACCGTCTGCGTGTTGTGCATTCCAGGTAGGATTTCCTACTCGGTATTAGTCCCATAATGGGATATTGGTGATGTCTTTGTAGTTAGTTGATTGATATGATGATTGTAATTGTGATTGTGATTGTGGTTGTGTTTGTTGATGGTTCTCGAGATGCGTTCTCGGTTGAGTGGGGTCACTTGCGGGAGTGATCTCACGCCCTAGTTTCGCCCTTCGTGGAACCCGCCACGAAAGGGGATGTGCACATTAATGGACGGGGTTATCGCTCGTACGATGAGCGGGGCTTAGGTGGGAACAGGCCGCGTCCCCAGCTGGCGGGTAGGTCCAAAGGGCCGTCGGTGATTGAGACGGTTGGTTGGATGTGCGTGTGTGTGTGTGTGGCGGTTCAAAATTATCTGTTTGTCTTATTGTTGTTATCTATTTTGATTGTGTGATTAGTACGACCGGTGTTGTTTTGTAAAACTGCGGTGATCCATTCGGGGATGGTGAGCAGATATTGAGCGAGTAAAGAGATGAGTATCTTGGGATAGCTGGGATGGCCACGACATGACGATAGAGTCTTCCATTGTAGTTTAGTATTTATTTATATTTCGATTGAGAACAGATAGTTTGGAATAATGTATCGTACTTTCAAATTCGGTTTCAAGGATTGTATTTATTCATTAAAGTATTTATAATAAATGTTGTTTCTGTTTTGTCTATTTGATTATCATGCCTCGGGCGGCGAGATGGTGATGTCTTCATACCTGAGTGGTCCTGGTAAGGCACTTGGAGTATGGGGGTGTTACAAATGGTATCCGAGCGACGATCCTGAAACCTGTAACCAATGAACTTAATGAACATAGGGAGTCAATTAAAATGAACCCGGGTAAAAGTTGTAGGAGCTAGTGCAAAGGCTTGGGAGACGTCCTAAAGTCGCAAGGGGTCGCCCTACAACTTTGAACCGGTCACATGGGGAAAGTGTTTGTCGAGTCATGTGTGTGTTTGGTAAACTTGTTAACAATGTGATGAAGTGTGATGGTTGTTTGGTGTTGAAATAAGAAGTTGAGCATGCGAAAGAAAATGATATGTGGAACATGTTAATGAGATGATAACATGTTGAATGATTTACAAATGTGGCTTTAATAGCATGAGGAATTGATCTTGTTGTTAGTAGAATAGACACTAGCATATTTATTACGATATCATGTAATTTTATGAAAGTTTAGCATGTTAGTGTATGACGTAATATGCGGGTAGCTTTTACGTATTGGTGGTACTTGATCGAGTAAGGCCGACTTCGATCGGATAGGTTTTTGACGATTTTGAGTCAGAATCGCGTTTTGGGGCACTCGATCGAGTAACTAGGGGTACTCGATCGAGTAGGGGTCACTCGATCGAGTAGCCTAGATACTTGATCGAGTGGGTTAGAGATCGAAGGTCCGTTTGGTTAAGTTTGGGTACTCGATCGAGTACATGGGGGCACTCGATCGAGTAGCCCGTTACTCGATCGAGTGGGTTTAGATACTCGATCGAGTAGGTCTTTGGCGGCGAGTTTTTCGTGTTTTGAAGTTTAGTACGTATGTTCATATCTACCCTTTCTTATATATGTATAGTTTCAAGATGCCGCCCAAGAGAAATGCTTTGTATGCGAGAGCTGAGCTTATGACTACGGACGACATCGTCAAGATGTTAGAGCACCAGGATGCTCTTACCGAGACCCTAAAGAAAGTGAATGAGGACAAGGATAAGGCTAAGGAGAAGGAGGTTGACCATGCTAAAGTCAGCCTCTATATTGCGAGGTTTAACCCGAAGGAGTACAAGGGAGTTGAGGAGCCTAACCTTCTTGATAGTTGGCTGAGGGAGATGGAGAATATACTAGATTTAGTCCACCATCCCGAGGAGATGAGAGTGGATCAGCCGCATTCTATCCGAGGGAGGCAAACGGTGGCAAGTGGTGGGATTCAGTGAAGGTGAGTGCTAAGGAATTGTATACCAACCAAGGCTTACCCGCTATACCTTGGGAGGAGTTTCGTAGGTCAGAGGAAGGAGTTTGTACCAGAACATGTGAGAAGTAAGTTGAGGGAAGAGTTTGATAAGTTTAAGATGATCACGAGATGTCGGTGGCCGAGTACTACAGACAGTTCAATGAGAAATCTAGATATCTTTGAGGACATGGGTTTGAGTGATGAGAATCTGGCTTTGAGGTTTGAGAGTGGGCTAACCACGAAAATTATGGATAAGTTACCCGTGGGAGTCCTTACGATGTAAAGAAAGCGTATGAGAGGGGGTGGGAGAGCCGAGAGACTAGTGGAGATGGCTCAGGAGAGGTCCGGTGGTGAGAAGAGGAAGTCGGAGAGAGAGGGTGGTGGCCAATCTAATTACAAGAAAGGCAACCACAATCGATCTAAGGGTTTTCTTACGGATCTGGATTTAGTCTTTGGGGCTTCCTTTGGGCGAGGCCGTGGGAGTGTGAGTAATAGGCGGGAGTGACTGCTTTGGTTGTGGTGGGGTAGGCCACAAGAGACATGAGTGCACGAGTGCACCAGATCTTTCGAGACCCTGCACGAGCTTTGCGAGCAACGACCTACCGGATCATGGCCAAACCGCGGAGGTCAGAGCTACCAGAGTGGAGGCAACCGCAACGGTGGTAATTCTTATCAGAAGACACCGATGAACAACAACAACAACAACCAAGGGTCGGGTGCTAAGCCGACCGCATCGGCCAAGATCTTGTCCGGGGAGGTGGGCGAGAAGACCGATGTGGCAAGTTATTCATGATGGACAAGAAGGCAGCTGAGGAAGATGCGCATGTTATCACCGGTACATTCCTTGTTAATGGTATTCGTACGTTTGTTTTGTTCGATTCGGGGGCTTCTCAGTCGTTTGTGTCTTCGAGTCATGTTAAACAGTTGGGTTTGAGAGTTTATGAGTCTGTTAGTGAGCAAGTTTTTATACCTTCAGGTGAGTCTGTACCATGTGAGAGGTTGTTTAGAGATGTATCTTTGATAGTTGGGCAAGTTGACTTCCCTGTAGACTTGCTAGAGTTTCCTTTTAACGGTTTTGAGATGATAGTTGGGATGGATTGGTTAGGAAAGTATAAAGCTAAGATAGACTGTCATCAAAAGAAAGTGTCCTTGAGAGGTCCTAAGGGTGTTAGTGTGTCTTACCGGGGGTTTCTAGTCAAACCCAAGGTTAAGTTGATTGCAGCTGTCACCTTGAAGTCTTATTTGAGGAAGGGGTGTCCTTTGATCTTATGCCATGTGAGAGATGACCGGATAGAGAGTCCGATAGTTGATGAGATACCAGTGGTGGGAGAGTTTGCTGACGTTTTTCCCGATGAGATTCCTGGTTACCACCGAGGAGAGAGATAGATTTTACCGTGGAGTTGAAGCCGTGGACGGGGCCAATCTCTAAGGCACCGCACCGTATGGGTCCTAAGGAGATGGAGGAGCTTAGGAAGCCGTTGGATGATCTGATAGAGAAGGGATACATTAGACCAAGTGTATCACCGTGGGGAGCACCGATTCTATTTGTGAAGAAGAAAGATGGAACTTTGAGGTTATGTATAGATTACAGAGAGTTGAACAGAGTGACGATAAAGAACAAGTATCCTTTGCCAAGGATAGATGACTGTTTGATCGGTTGAGTGGTGCAACAGTCTTTTCTAAGATTGATTTGAGGTCGGGGTACCATCCGGTGAAGATTAGAGAGGTGGACATACCAAAGACAACTTTCACGTCGAGGTATGTCCATTATGAGTATGTGGTGATGCCGTTTGGGTTGTCTAATGCACCGACGGTGTTTATGGATTTGATGAATAGGATCTTGAGGCGTTCTTGGACCAGTTTGTAGTGGTGTTTATCGATGATATCTTAGTCTACTCTAAGACTAAGGAGGAGCATGAGGAGCATTTGAGAATCGTGTTGCAGACGTTGAGGGAGCATGAGTAGTATGCTAAGTTGTCCAAGTGTGAGTTACGGTTAGAGAAAGTCGCTTTTAAGGACATGTGATATCTAAAGATGGGGTAGTCAGGATCCGGCGAAGATTGAGGCGGTGACAAGGTGGGAAGCACCAAGAATGTTCTTTGAGGTTAGGAGTTTCTTGGGTTTAGCTGGATACTACAAACGGTTTGTGAAAGATTTCTCCAAGATAGCTAGACCGATGACAAACGATTGATGAGGAAAGAGAACAGGTTTCGTTGGGATGAGAGTTGTGAGACGGCGTTCCAGGACATTAAAGGAGCGTTTGACCACGGCTCTGTCCTAGCATTGTCTGAAGGGAGCGAGAATTTTGAGGTTTATACAGATGCCTCGAAGAATGGGCTGGGATGTGTGTTGATGGAGAATGGTAAAGTGATTGCCTATGCTTCTAGGCAATTGAAGCCTTATGAGGAGAATTACCCTACACATGATCTGGAGTTGGGTGCAGTGGTGTTTGCTCTCAAGATTTGGAGACATTACCTTTATGGAGCGATCTTTAAGGTATTTTCTGATCACAAGAGTCTCAAGTACATCTTCACGCAGAAGGAGTTGAACATGAGACAGAGGAGGTGGATGGAGTTGATTGGCGATTACGACATGGAAATTATCTACCATGAAGGGAAGGCCAATGTTGTTGCTGATGCTTTGAGTAGGAAGAGTGTACATTCCTTGTGTACAGCTCTATCTTTGATGAGGCTGAGGGAAGAGGTAGCGAGCTTTGGGATACATATGATGCAGAAAGGAGATACCATGAGTGATATGACAGTACATATGGAGTTTTATGATGACATTCGAGGTAAACAGGCTTTGGATCCTAAGATAGTTGAGTGGAGAGCGGGAGTAGAGAAAGGGACAGTGTCCCGGTTTTCTATTCATACAGATGGTAGTTTGAGGTTTGATGGTAGGTGGTGTGTTCCTAATGATGAGGAGTTGAAAAAGACAATCATGACAGAGGCGCATTGCACACCGTATTCGATTCATCCGGTGGAGACAAGCTATACAAGGATTTGAAGAAAACGTTAAGTGGCACAGGATGAAGAAAGAGACAATTTGAGTTTGTGTCCGTTGTTTGGCATGCCGAGAGTTAAAGGGGAACAGAGAAGACCACAAGGTAAGATTCGGTCTTTAGAGGTGCCTGAGTGGAAGTGGGAATCCATTTCCATGGATTTCATTAATGGTTTGCCAAAGAGTCAACAAGGTAACAACATGATTTGGGTAATAGTGGATCGTCGACCAAGTCGGCTCACTTTGTTCAATGAAAGATACATGGACTAAGGCACAATTGGCTATGGCCTATCGAAAGAACGTGCTTAAGTTACATGGAGTCCCTAAGGACATAGTGTCCGACAGAGATGCGAGGTTTATATCGAGGTTTTGGAAAGAGTTGCGGGAATCGTTGGGAACACTTTGAAGATGAGTACACTTTTCATCCTGCGACAGAGATAAATGCGGTGACGAGCGAACAATCAAGACTTTGGAGGATATGTTGAGAGCTTGTGTGATGGATTTTGGTGGTAGGCGGGAGCGGAGGTTGGACTTGATAGAGTTTTCTTACAACAACGGCTATCACACTAGTATTGGTATGGCAACGTTTGAGGCTTTGTATGGGAGGAGATGTAGGAGTCCAATCTGTTGGGACGATAGTCTTTGAGGCATGGTTTTGGGACCAGAGATGGTACATGAGATGGTGGAACAGATTAAGATGATCAGGGAACGGATGAGAGCAGCCTAGGATCGACAGAAGAGTTATGCAGATCTACATCGTCGGGACATAGAGTTTCAGGTTGGGGATAAGGTTCTTTTGAAAGTGTCTCCTATGCGCGGAGTTATGCGATTTGGGAAGAAAGGCAAGCTAAGTCAGAAGTTTATAGGGCCTTATGAGATCTTAGAGCGAGTTGGGGAAGTTGCTTATCGTTTGGCTTTACCAGCTGCGTTGGAGAAAGTGCATAATGTGTTTCATGTATCGCAGCTGCAGAAGTATGTGAGTGACCCGTCACATGTGTTGGAGGCAGAGAGTTTAGAGCTAGATGAGTCCTTATCATATCTTGAGGTACCTAAGCAGATTCTTGACCGAAAGGTTAGGAAGACTAGGAGTGGTGAGACAGTTTTGCTTAAGATCCTTTGGTCTAACCACGAGACTGAGGAAGCTACATGGGAGGCAGAGGATATCATGAAAGAGCGTTACCCTTTCCTTTTTGATCAGGTATGTATGGTTACGGGGACGTAACCTTGTTTCTTTTAGGGGGGTAGGAGATGATCGCGAGAGTTTTTAAGAGTTTTATACCCCTTTTATATGTTGTGTCGGTATGTTTGTCGGGATAAGTTGGGTTAGTACCATGTCTTATGTTGTTTTTGTTTTGGTTATAAGTCGGGAATGTTATGGGAGTACCTTTGTTTAGTAGTGGTTTGAACTTCGGGGACGAAGTTCTTTTTAAGGAGGGAAGACTGTAATACTCCGTATTTATATGTCTTGGGGGTACTCTATCGAGTAGCCCTTACTTTGTCGAGTAAGGGCAAGTTGCGAAGAGAAATAGTTTCTGACCTGTTGGGCACTCGATCGAGTAGCTGGGGCACTCGATCGAGTAGGGGGGTACTCGATCGAGTACCTTGGGTACTCGATCGAGTGTCCGGTTTTACGGGGGTTTTTCTCGGGTTTTGTTAATTACGCGATTAAGGTATTTAAACTTATTCGGCATTGTTCTAAATCACTTTTTACAAAACCTAAAACCTGTTTAAGAGAGAAAGCAACTTGTTCTTCTTCCTAATCGCGTTCTTGACAATTCCGGAGTTCGACGGTCGGTTTGCATCGTAGTTTGTGTCGTTGGATTCCTTGCGTCGAGGGTAAGCTTTTAATGTAATTTATATAATGTTTTGTTAAGATTGGTGAAACCCTAATTTAGGAATTGGGGGTTTTTATGGATAGTAATTGAATAGTAGTATCTATGTGTTGTATGGTAGGAGGAGAGTTCGTAGAGGAGCCGTTTTGATACGTTGTAGATACCGTCTGCGTGTTGTGCATTCCAGGTAGGATTTCCTACTCGGTATTAGTCCCATAATGGGATATTGGTGATGTCTTTGTAGTTAGTTGATTGATATGATGATTGTAATTGTGATTGTGGTTGTGGTTGTGTTTGTTGATGGTTCTCGAGATGCGTTCTCGGCTGAGTGGGGTCACTTGCGGGAGTGATCTCACGCCCTAGTTTCGCCCTTCGTGGAACCCGCCACGAAAGGGGATGTGCACATTAATGGACGGGGTTATCGCTCGTACGATGAGCGGGGCTTAGGTGGAACGGCTGCGGTCCCCAGCGGGCGGGGCTGGTCCAAAGGGACGATCGATGATTGAGACGGTTGGTTGGATGTGCGTGTGTGTGTGTGTGGCGATTCAGGCATGTTTGTCTTATTGTTGTTATCTATTTTGATTGTGTGATTAGTCATCGACCGGTGTTGTTTTGTAAAACTGCGGTGATCCATTCGGGGATGGTGAGCGATATTGAGCGAGTAAAGAGATGAGTCTTTGGGATAGCTGGGATGGCCACGACATGACGATAGAGTCTTCCGCTGTAGTTTAGTATTTATTTATATTTCGATTGAGAAAGATAGTTTGGAATAATGTATCGTACTTTGAAATTCTCGGTTTCAAGGATTGTATTTATTCATTAAAGTATTTATAATAAATGTTGTTTCTGTTTTGTCTATTTGATTATCATGCCTCGGGCGACCGAGATGGTGATGTCTTCATACCTGAGTGGTCCTGGTAAGGCACTTGGAGTATGGGGGTGTTACAGCTTTAGTTTGGTCGGCACAGAGACTTCGAGGACATAGGTGCGAGGGGTCAGCATCGACCACGTGTCGAATGACACGCGGCGATCGGCTCCTCGCAACCTTAGTCCGGCTTCTCTCCATCTGGCGTGAAGGGCTTCTTGTTGTCCGACTTTGGAGAGTCGGACTTCTTTCATTTCTTCGAGGCGGGCCTCGTTGTTGCCGCAGCGACGCTGTCCTCCCACGAGTGGGGGAAGGACTTAGGTCTGCCACTGGCACCATGGGCTCCGCCGGCGTCCTAGTATGCACGACTCCTTGTATCGCCCGGACAGGTTGTTCGGGGTCACTTTATGGGCCCCGGTCACTGTGGGTGCGCTGCAAATCACCGTCGTTGCGGCGGGGGTGATCGCGTACTACCCATCCGGTCCAGGAATAGCTTTAGTTTGGCGCATCGACCACATGTCCCATAACGGTGACTTGGCGGTGGCGATGGTGTTCGGCTCTCTTGGCATCCCGTACGCCGGTTCTATGACTCGGCCGGTGGGGGACTGCCCGATCTCAGAATTAGGGAACGTGTCATCCTGGTAGAATGCAGTTTCGTCGCTCACAATTATTTCTTGTTGTTTTGACATCTTCTTAGCTTGCTGAGTGGGTTTTGTTTTTGTTTGGTTTTGTTTTTTGTAATTTTGTAAGGGAGGTGACTAGCTTTTAGTATGGTTCCCCACAGACGGCGCCAATTGTTCCGGGTGTGATTCCGGAGCAGGATTTGTTACCACGTAAGCTTGATGAATGACGTCTTTTTGCTTGACTCTTCCTTTCGGTCTCTCCTGTAAAGATGAACAAACTAAGGGCTCGGCTTGGTACCGAGCGTACTCACTCCGACGCTCAAGTCAGTAAACTTAAAGAGATTAAGTTGTGTGTTACTTGGCAAAGTATATTGTAGAGAGATAAGGGAGTTTATACCAGATTAATAGTGAGTTTTAGGATGAATTGTGGATCCCCTTGTCAATGAGAGAAGTGGAGTATTTATAGGCTTTCACCTTTTGTCACGTTGTGGACAAGTGGCCAAGTGGCTAGCAGGTGGAAAGACCGTTCTACCCTCGGCTGAGGGACCCATGGCGGCCTACCGGCTGGTTGACTCCATCTTAGGGGACCGGATGTGAGTACGCGGTGTGCTTCTCGGCCGCTAGGTGCGGGACCGAGACCCAGTGACGGGCCGACAGGCTGCGTCGGTTAGGCTGTCTAATACGTTGACTTGCTGTCTTTTGTCTTTGACCTTGCTCAATATGTTGACTCGGTCAGCGGGTGCAGAATATGCCCCATCAATTTTTGAAGTGACGGTTTAATTGCCGTCGTTTGAATTTTGAAGGAATAGTGAATTTTGAATTTTCACTTTTATTTTTGAAGTGACGGTTTTAATTGCCGTCGTTTGAATTTTGAAGAAATAGTGAATTTTGAATTTTCACTATTATTTTTGAAGTGACGGTTTTAATTGCCGTCGTTTGAATTTTGAAGGATTTGTGTGGGAAATTGGGCCAAAGCCCAAATTTCGCTGGAAAGGCAAAGGGAGGCCTCATTGAGGCGCAAGCACCTTGGCAAGGGAAGGGAGCTTCCCCTTTTTTTTTTTTTTTTTCTGTAAAAGACGCAAGAATGGGAAGCTCCCCATTCTCACTCCGTCTTCTCCAAACGCGCGACAAAAGGGCGAAAACCACCATTGTCGACCTTGCTTCTTTGCTCATTTTCTTGCCATCATCAACATGTCATCTCAAGGCATGTAGTTCCTCTTGAATCCGTTTGAATTTGTTAGTCTTTTTGTTAATTGAATTGGGGCGAAATTATATACCCTTGAAAATCGAATTGGGCGTTTTTGATTGAGCCAATTTCGAGTGAAATTGATGATTGCATTAGGTTAGAAACCTGTTTAGGAGTACAGGGGTGCTTTTAGTTTGCATTTTGGTCCCCGTTTCCGTCCTCTATGCTCGAAAAACGTGAGTGAGGCGAAGAAATCGTCCCATTTCACGACGTCAAGTTTATTTGCTTGAGTTGTGTGCCCCACTAGGTTGCATTGTAGTCGGGGAAGACCGTGTTTGCCATTTCGGTCCTTTGTTGGGTATTGCGGGCAAAATTGGAATTCTTGCCTTTTGTGACGGTCTTGTGTCTGACAAAATAAGCGTCTGTTTGGGCTTGAATTGAGTCAGTTTGCTTTGACATGGATCACGTTGTTTTGTTGCGGTCGCATTTTGAAATTTTGACCTGTTTGCGCTCAAATTGGCGTAGAAATTGCTTTTTTGAGTTGTAGAAAATATCCCACTGCATCGGGAGTGTATTCTGGGTTGATGGCGGACCTTGTGTGGGTCTTGAGGTGCCGTTTTTTGGTTGTCGTTGTTTTGACTTATCTTTTGCTTGAAAAGAAGGGCGAGTCGTTTTTTTTGTGCGTTTTTTTTGTAGATTGTTTTGTTTGGTTGGGTTTGGGCAGGATTGCCCTTGTTCTGCTTTGCAGGTTTTTTTTTTGGTTTTGTCCATTTTGTGCCGTCGTAATGCCGAAATTTCGGCTGACGCCTTTGTTTTGCCTTTGATTGCAGGGTAGTGTTCGGGACCTACGGGGTCTATCGTTGAGGTCTTGGAGGAGGAGGATGATCCGGGAGGGGCAGAAGCGACCGGGGAGGCTGCTGGAGCCGAGGTGGTGGTAGAGGATGCTTCCGTAGAGAAGGGGAGGCGATTGACGTGGCCGTCTTGTCCTTTTCATTGTGGCTCATAGACAGGATGACTGATGATTGGGGGTCAACACCGGGGTGGTGCGCCGCATCATGGATCTTGGCCTCCTTATCATCCTAAGTCTGTCAGACACTGTCTTCTTTTTTGTCGTGGAGTAGGAGCGAGGTATTACCGTCGTAGTAACCACCTCTGCTTCCGCTGTTACTCCTCTGTTTCCCGTGTTGCTCCTTTTCTTTTCCGATCGGAAGGATATGGAGTGCTTAGTTTGGTAGGTGGCAGATAGCCCCGATTCGTTGTTTTAGGCCGATGTAATACGTATGATAGATGTCTGTACTAACTCCTGTTTGTATGGTCAGTCGCTTGTATCAAACGTGTGTCGGTGTATTTTTGTAGACACCTCATTTCTGCACCTCCCGCAAACCACCCGGTGATGATTGGGCCGCATGTTTGATACGCGGAACGATTTGTGACTGTTCGTAAGATTATCGTCAAGTGATTGCTCAAATATTAAATGTCGACCTCTTAGTTGTCATCTACGTCCCGATACGGTCATTTTGGCAGTAATTAGAGTACATTCGGAGTCCGGGTCAAAAACCGTCTCCATTATCTGATAGCTGTTAAATCCCGAGTCGGAATATTCTGGAATGTTCCGGATATTTCTATTCCATATTTCATAAATTTTATCTTTTGGCAAATAATATCCCGTAATATTCACAAGATAATCGAATTATTTCCGTCCTACCATAACTCAAACGCGGAAATCTTTCTTCAAGAGAGGAAACCTCCCTCTGGGAATAGACGCAAGCAGTCTTTGCGCCTCTTCAAGAGACGCAGTGGCTGCTGCGCCCTTTCCCATGCCCTTCTTTGCATGTCTTACGTATCTTTTTCATATCTTTCCGAGATTCACTTCCAAAGAGTCTCCGAAACCCTATTCCCTCCGCGTGATTAGTATAAATAGGAGCCTTCGTTCCTCATATTTCTCACGCGAGTGTCCGCCCTTCTCTTCTCCCTTTGCATTCTAGACTTTGTTCTTACTAATTGGCGCCTACGTGCTTGGACTTCCGACCACGTAAGCTCGGATCTTCCGGTACCACCTCTCCGTTGCATGACCGACCAATTTGACCAACTACACTCAATCAACTTAATTAATCAATCGTTTTCCTCTTACGAGGGCACTTTCGTTGCATTCGCGTCGAGCATTCACTAGTCGATATCTTAGTCCTTCTCGTTTCGTCAACATGTAAGTCTGAGGGTGTATAATCCTTATTTATTTATTGTACTTTTAATTATCGCATCACTCATTGTAAGATTTATGTCGAAAACACCATTAAAACCGATTTCTAAAACCGTGCTTTAAAACTCTGTTTTTGCGGATTTCCAGTAGACAGACGTCGAGAAAAGACGCAAGAATCGCTGCGCCTCTTGAAGGAGCGCGTTTCTGCTGCGCCTCTTCGTGAGGCTGCCGCAGTTCCTGCTTCTTTTCTTCTTCCTCGTCCTCTGTAATTCGCTTCTTTTTATTTGTTATTTGTTCGTCCGTTAATTCTTTGATATAATCGTCACTGATAATTCACATGTATATTTTAATCATCATTCATTAATATGTTTTGTTTATCATAAGTCCCACTTCAATCCCTTATAATTCATATTTGCGGGTTTTCGTCATTAAATTCAAACCCGGATTTTAGAGATTCAATTTGTTCATATTGAGTTTCTGGAATTCGCCATCGATATAGTTTTCATCTGCTTATTCGCATATTCGTTGTATATCCGTCATATTTAGCCTAATTGACTTATTTCAACAGAGGACTCATTATATCTTCATCATAATCTCATGTATTAATCCGTTTGCATCCGTATCACTCATGTTTATCGCTTTTATGACCATCATTCACATGTAATTAATCTGTTAATCACTTTCATCCGAGTAAAATCATCAATTAATCCATTAATTCACCAATCGACATTAACGGTTTGCGATTAAACTTCGGCCCAGAACTCACCCTTGGAATGACAGACAAAGAATCGCTGCGCCTCATCCGAGGGCGATCTGCTGCGCTGTTCTGGCTGAGTTCTGTCCCTGAACTCCGTTTCTGCCTTGACGTAGTTTAATTAGCTTACGTATTAATCAACTATTATCTGTAATATCACGCTAATTCCTGTTCGTATTTAACTTCTTTCTTTTATTCCTTTTTCTCAAATTATCCGTTTTAAAGGTATTTTCGACATAAATCGCCTATTCCAATGTAATTTTCATTATTGTAATTTATAATTATTGTATTTCTTTTATTGCTTGAATGCTTTCACATGTAATTGAGCATTAAATTCCTACTTCGACCCCAATTGTATGCTAATTACGTGTCAACCGACTTAGTCTAATCTTCACATGCTAGGATTAATCTATGGATGTTGCATTGCATACATTATAGCCGACGATATATCGAGTACGAATAACTTCCCTAATCATTAGTAGAGGCCGCTATCGAGGCGGGCGGGATTAGGTGTTCGATCAAAAGAGCTTCCTAATACGTACCCTCACCCCTTACTCCAGATCTCCGTGAGCACCCGTGTTCATTGGCATCCACGAGAGTCATTCTAGACATAGAATGCTAAGGGTAACGATTGCTTAGTGTTCATGTCATTACTTTGTGTCTTGACATGACACGAGGTATTCGAACGGTTCCAATTTCCCATAAAAATTGGTGGCGACTCCATACAAAATGAAAACGCTTGTTTTTCGACCTTCACCAAGCGCCCCCGTGGGCGGCTCGCTGTCCACAGTTTGGCGACTCCGCTGGGGATAATACACTTACGTGTAGCCAAGGGTGAAACTTGAACAAGGTTAGGGAATAATTTGTACAAGACAATTGTCGGTTTTCATAACTCGGTCTTCCTAGATCGTTTAATTCGGCCTTCCTAGGCCCAACCCAACCCATTCGACCAATCGTCCCGTCTAAACGGTCCTAATTCTTATTTGGGCCTAAGGATGGATAGCGATTGACGTCATCCATACCATGATGCTTACTCTTGTTTGTGTCAAGGGCCTTCACTACTTGAGGAAATGGACTAGGAATCGGCCTTACTCTTGTTTGGCACGAGCCTCTCCACAGACTTCGGGTTTGATGGTTCGGTATGGCAACCCACCCTTTAAACCAAAACCCTTTTAAATGCACTCAGCATCCCCTTATACTGCTTGTATAAATGTGTAAACCTTACGTGATCACCATTTCTAAACAAAACCATGACGAATTTTCGAAAATCAAAATCCTTTTTCAAACAAGAATTTCGAAATAGGCCTTTAATTAGCGCAAAGTCCGGTCAAAACTCCGTCCGTTTGTCGCGTCAAAATTCGGGCCATAAGCCCATTTCAAACCTCACTTCGAGTCCACTCCTACAACTACACTACAGTTGACTAGGACACACATTTTCAAAGACCTTGTCTTTCTTCAAAATTCACTCCACACAAGTGGCACACACCCACTTCACGAGTCAAAACTTTTCTTCTTTTAGCAAGTGTGATAGAATGGTCGATCGTGTTTTGATTCGTCGCCGATCTCCTATCCAGTTTCCAAGATGCCCGGATCAAGTGAAGAAACAAATCTCCAGCAAATTCAAGATAGTAATGATCGAATCCTAGCCGCGCTAGCCCAAATGCAAGTTACCCAAAACCAAACCTATGACCGCCTTGAGCTCATCGAAGGCCGTATCTTTGATGTAGAGGGAAGGTTGCCTCCCCTTAAAGGTGAAGTACTACGTTTCTCCGATGACGAGTCTGGGGATGAGAATCCTATCATAGGGACAACCGCAGCCGAGAAGAGACTCCAATACCTAGAGGAGCAATTGATGTACCTTAAGGGGGATGACATTTATAGGGAAAACAATCGCAAGTATGAAGCCGTCAATTCCAAATTGCCAACTAACTTTAGCATGACGGATATCCCTAAGTTTAAAGGACATGAAAACCCTTTGAACCACGTCCGTGCCTTCAAGGATTACATGTCTATCAAAGGCATCAAACTCGAGATGTTCTTAAGGATCTTTCCTTCATCTCTTGACACCATTCCGAAGCAATGGTTCTACACTTTAGATCACAAGAAGGTCGCTACTTGGGAAGACGCCGCAATCGAGTTCTCTAAACAATATGCGGATAATGCCGAGATCCAAGTCAACATGCGTACTCTAGAGGTTCTTACCCAAAATGACAAAGAAGGATTCACCGACTTCCTAAGTAGGTGGAGGAAGACTAGTACTCAACTAGTTGAACGCCCGGATGAGGCTACTCTCGTGGAAAAGTTTGTGGATAATCTCAAGCCCATATATGCCAACTGTTGGGCCCTAAATTATCCTGTCTGACCTGAATAGGCCAGACAACAGCCAAGGACAATTCCCAGGCCAAAGATAACTAAAATCAGGCATTACTTCAACACGGATAGGCACCAAGCAGAATTGATAAAAGACAAAGAAAGACAACCAAAGAACTGAAAAGGAAAAGCACCAGGCTACTTCAGGCTACAAACAGGCAGTTTATGTATATTTCCTACAAAAAAGGAAGACCAATTCAAGAAGCCAAAAGATATAAGAAGCAGTCAAAGCAACGGCTAGTCTAAAGGCAACCACCTCCGAGTAAATAGGGCACATCCCCTATTTACCAGGAAAACCTAAACGGCACAAAAACATTTGGAAATAACCACCTATAAATAGAAAGGAGGAGAAGACAAGAAGCATTATCTGAGAGACCATCACTTTTACTCATATTCTTTGTATTCTTAAGCTATATATTCGCCTGTCACGCCTGATATAACAATACTCCAAACAGCTACCTAAAATCATAGTAACAATCACTCCTGGCTTGGTGCCCGTGGTTTTTTCCCTTATTCCCAGGGTTTTTCCACGTATAAATCCTTGTGTCATTATTTGTTAATTTGTTTTACATTTAATTATACCAATCAGGCGAGTTATTCGAGTTAGATCACCCTACACATAAATCCCTGGCAGGACGCTCTAGATCAACAAAAATCCTGCTAAAACAATTGGCGCCCACCGTGGGGCATCTAACTCAAAAATAATCAAAAGCCCACCATCAAATACCACAGAAAACTAAGAAAAAATGGCAGGAGATAGCATTGAGCAACAATTAGTCTGCCCAAACAACAGTTGTTGGAGATGGAACTATCAAACAAAAAATGATCCAGTTGAAAGTGGCAAAATTGAAAGAATCAGAATCCAGCCTAAAGATACAGCTGGGAGAAAAAGCTTCAGGATCAAAATTGAAAGTCCAGCCTGGCACACCATTCTCCCCATCATATGGAACATTGACTTCTCCAATATTGGTACTCCAACTCCATCAAAATCCAAAGCGGGAGAAGAAGAAATGGACTCGGAGAACTCCAAAATCAAGAACTCCAAGACCCGGACTAACACAAATGACCATTATGATGGCTATGCTCCAAGAAATCCAAAAACTTCATGAGAGATTTGAAAAGATCCCAGGAGTTCCTACCCCAATTGAAGAAGCAAATCCAGAAAGCTATCTGATTCTCCTTCGTGGATGAAATAGCAAAAATAGACTGCGAAAGAAATTTGTGATTCCCTCAATGAGAATCTATGATGGAACCACTGATCCACAAAACCATGTTGCCTATTACAAGCAAAGGATGCTTGGCAGATCAATTCCCGATGAACTACGTCAAGTCTGCATGTGTAAGGGATTTGGAACAACTCACGAACGGACTCGCCTTGCAATGGTACATAAACTCCGCCAAATGGGAGCATCAAGTCCTTTCTTGACCTGGTCAATTCTTTCAATCATCGGTTTGCAAAGATTAGGGAACTAGAAAAGAGATCCGATGACTGTACGGGGTTAAACGAAGCCTGGAGAATCCATCAGATCATACATGACAAGATTCAACAAAGAAAAAGTGTCAATCCCCGGATGTGATGTTGGAACAGCCGTTGAAGCTTTCGAGCAAGGGCTACCCCCGGACGGTGACTTCTACGATGAAATGACCATGAAGCCCTGTCATACCTTTGAAGATGTCCAAGCATTAGCCATAGGCTATATCGGGTTGGAAGAAGACAAAGGCTACAAGGCGATAATGCGACAACAACTCGAGGATATGACAAAACCAACGAAAAGCTTTAACAACAAAGGAAGCGCCGGGCCATCTCCCTACACAAGACCTGACAGATCAGAAGTCAACTATACACATGAACAACGAGGTAACTCCTATACTTATCCTCCTGTCCAGGAATATAACTTCTCTGTTGACATTGCAGGATTAATCAAGAGGCTTGACCATATGGGAGACATTGTCAAGTGGCCAAAGAAGTCAGACAACCCCAACTCAAGAAAGGACACCACCAGGTGGTGTGAATTTCACATGGACATAGGTCACACAACAGAAGAATGCCTGGGATTACGGAGACAAGTGGCTTACCTGCTAAAGAAAGGATACTTGAAAGACTTGATGCAAACAAAGAACAGGGAAGATGACGGAACAAGAAGAAACACGAAAAAACAACAACGTGACCTACCCCCTGCACCACCCATTTATGAAGTCAAATTCATCAATGGAGGATCGAAAATTTGTGGCCTGACCAGTTAAATGCTAAGAAAATTGCCAGGGAGTCAAAAATGAAATCTCCTTTTAAACCTAACAATTTACCTCAAATTACTTTTGACGACACCGATATGCGGGGCATTCCGGACCTCCACCATGACACCTGGTAATCACCATGCAAATAGGGATTGCACGTGTCATGAGAATCCTGGTAGATGGAGGCAGTTCAGTAAACCTGATCATGCTTGATGTCCTTAAAGCAATGAAGATTGATGAAAGCCAAATCATAAAGAAGTCTAATGTCCTAGTAGGATTCAGTGGAGAAACAAGAAACACACTGGGAGAAATACACCTGCCCACATATGTGGAAGGAGTATCTTCATATGAAAGATTTGGAGTCCTGGACTTTTGTCATCCTATAATGCCATATTAGGAAGACCATGGATCCACAACGTGAGAGCCATACCCTCCACCTATCACCAATGCATCAAAATTCCAACAGAATGGGGAGTAGCAACCATTAAAGGTGAACAAAAATCTGCCCAGGAATGTTATACTGAGTCACTAAAGCCTTCCAAGGCAGGTAAGTCCCTCGCCTAGCAATTACGATTACCACTGTCAGGGACAACTCATGTGGCGAAAACCAAAATGGAAACCGATCAAGTAATTTTAGACCCTGAGTACCCTGACAGGCACGTCTTCGGTAGGATCGATGTCCCTGATCATATCAGGCCAGAATTAGTAAATTTTCTTAGAGGTAAATCTTCATGTTTTGCCTGGTCACATTTTGATATGACCGGAATAGATGCCAATATTATTACACATAAACTAAATGTTGATGAGTCTTATAAGCCTGTCCAGCAGAAAAGAAGAAAGTTTACCGCTGAAAGACATGCCATCATCAATGAAGAAGTAGACAAACTATTGGACATGGGGATGATAAGAGAAGTTATGTACCCTAGCTGGCTAGCCAACGTAGTGGTGGTTCAAAAGAAGAATGGCAAATGGAGAGTTTGTGTAGATTACACAGAGACCTCAATAAAGCCTCGTCCCAAAAGACCCATTTCCACTCCCACACATAGACGCAATGGTGGATGCTACAGCAGGACATGAACTCCTGACATTCATGGATGCCTCAAGTGGATTCAACCAAATCAAGATGCACCCATCTGATCAGGAACATACTGCATTTATCACGGAAAGGGGCATATCTTTGCTACACAAAGAATGCCCTTTGGCACGAAAAATGCGGGGCAACATACCAACGCCTGGTCAATACAATGTTTAAAGACCAAATAGGGGACACCATGGAAGTCTATATTGATGACATGGTAGTCAAATCAAAGAAAGCTGAAGATCATGTAAGGGACTTGGAAACAGCCTTTAAAATCCTAGAAGATTTCAATATGAAACTCAACCCATCCAAATGCCATTTCGGGGTATCCTCAGGAAAATTCCTGGGGTACATGGTGACCAAAAGAGGAATAGAAGCCAGCCCAGAACAAATAAGAGCCATACTAGAACTGGAATCCCCCAAGTCAGTCAAAGATATTCAAAAACCGACGGACGAGTTGCGACCCTGAATAGATTCATTTCCGGATCATCGGTGAGATGCAAGGCATTCTATGACCTACTCGGGAAGAACAAAGCATTCAAATGGTTGCACGAACATGAGTCGACCTTCCAGAGCTCAAAACATACCGACTACACCTCCGCTACTTGCCAAACCGGACAAAGGAGAACCCCCGACGGTCTACCTATCTCATCACAGAAACAAATGATAAGTGGAGTCCTGACCAAAGAAATTGATGGCCAACAAAGATCCAAGATACTATGTAAGTAAAAGTCTTCTAGATGTAGAAACCAGGTATGGCCTACTTGAAAAATATGTACTTGCTTTAGTAATGTCCTGCACTAAACTTCGACCTTATTTTGAAAGTCACCCAATCATTGTAAGAACCAACTTGCCTATCAAATCGTCACGAGAAAGCCCGAGTTGTCGGGCGGAATGGCAAAATGGTCGATCTGATCGGACCTATGATATAACCTTTGAACCCGGGACAAAGAATTAAATCTCGGGCACTAGCGGACTTCGTGGGCTGAATTCATCCTACCCTAGAACCAGACCTCATAAAAGAGGTCAATCTTCTTGACGCCCAAAAATGACCAGAATGGACTCTCCATGTAGATGGGGCAACAAATATGAAAGGCACTGGCCTAGGATTAGTCTTAAAATCACCACAGGGAGACCTGATTGCACAGGCTATTAGTTGTGAGTTCAAAGCCACAAATAATGAGGCTAAATATGAAGCCCGATTCTTTGGATTAAAGGTATATATAGAACTCGGTGTAGCAAACCTCAAGGTAAAAACTGACTCTCTCTTAATTTCCAATCAAGTTAAAGGAGTATATCTTTGCAAAAGATTCAAAGATGATACTCTATTTGGAATATGTCAAAAACCTTTGCAAAAAATTCAAAACCTTTGACATTGACCAAATACCAAGCGACTTAAATACCCGGCGGATGCCCTAGCCGACACTGGGATCAAATTCCACCTGCTTGTGTTTGACAAAATACCCATCGTCCACCTGCTGGAACCAACCATAGAAAGCCTGAACAAATTTGCCCTATCCAGGAAGATACAAATTCCTGGACTAAACCTTACTATGATTGGTTCCTACAGGGGATACTCCCTACAAATAAAAACGAAGCAAGGGCCCTGAAAATCAAAGCATCCACCTATACCATTATAAATAACACCTTGTTTAAAAAGTCTCAGTGGACCTTACTTACGTTGCACTGGAACCAAATGAAGCCAGACCAAGTCATAGAAGACATACATAATGGATCTGCGGAAATCATAAAGGTGGAAGGAGCACAGCAAGCAAAATTCTCGGACAGGCTACTTCGCCAACCCCGAGAGCCGATCGCATAGCATACGACTCAAAATGTGAAGCTCACAAATCCATTCCCCTTATATCCATCAACCATCGAACTACTACATTCCATCTCGGCCCCCTGCCATTCATGAAATAGGGCATGGACATAGTAGGAAGCTACCTCGAGCGCCTGGACAAAAAGTCTTCATGCTAGCAATGACTGACTACTTTTCCAAATGGATAGAGGCAGACTCTTACAGGCAAGTCAAAGAAAAAGATGTCATATCATTTATCAAGAGGAATATCATATGTAGATATGGAATACCTTCAGAAATAGTCTGTGATAATGGGACACAATTTGTGGGAAAGAGAACAGCTAATTTCTGTGCACAATGGAATATCAATTTAGTCACATCTACACCAGGCTACCCTAAAGCCAACGGCCAAGCGAGAATCAAGCAACAAAATAGTAATCATTGCACAAGAAAAAGTCAAAAAAGAAGAAAAGGAAGATGGGCGGAAGAGCTTCCCTAGTCCTATGGGCCGACAGACCACACCCAAAACAGCCACAGGCCAAACACCATATTCCCTGGTCTATGGCTGCGAAGCAGTAATACCAGCAGAAATTCATGTGCCAACTACCAGAAGCAGCCTGAACACAATAGAAGAGAACAGGCCCCTATTGCAAGATAACCTACTCTTAACAGAAGAACTGAGAGATGCAGCCAAAGTCAGGTTAGCCGCCTACCAACAGACAGTAGCCAGGAGTTATAACAAAAATGTCAACATCAGAGTATTCAAAGAAGGAGACCTGGTATTAAGGAAAGTTTTCCCCAACACCAGAGAAAAGAACGCAGGCAAACTAGCCCCTACATGGGAAGGCCCGTACTTAATTGATTCAATAGTGGGACAGGGAGCTTACAGGCTACAAACTTTGGAAGGAGAAATGATCCCCAGATCTTGGAACATTTCCCACTTAAAACTATTTCATATCTGAGAAGCAGGTAAAACTACCCACCCTATATACATGTGCTAAGTTTCATACCTGCTATGTGCTAAGTTCCCACCTAAAACTATTTCATACCTGCTATGTGCTAAGTTACTTGCCTGTTATTCTTAATTTCACCTAAAATTTTATTTCAAATCCTGAAAACTTGTTTTACGCCCTCTTTTCACTTATTATGTTATACTTTAGGCTTAAACAAATGTTCAGGATTGAGGGCCACTCCACCCAACCCGAACAACATTTCTAAAAATGCTCTAATTTGGCATCTCGCCGCTGACCCGAAAATTAAACGAGCTCGGTACATAAAAAGACAAGTACAAAGGTGGAATAGACCATAATACTTGTCAAAGAAGCCCTCCGACAGTGAGGGCCATAAGCCCTCCTGACCGGCAACCACCCTCATTCTTAAAAGCCCTCCCGACAGGCGATAAAGCCACCATTTCCCATAAAGACGAGGAATGAGGGCCATAAGCCCTCCCGACGGGCATTACTCTAACAAAAAATATCACATGAATGTACAGTACAAATTCCGATCAAAAACAAACGAAGAAAATCAAGGAAAGGATATATATATTAAAACCTACCCAGAATACACCCTCCCGGCGGAAGAACACACCGTTTATCCAGGCAAAGCCAACAAAAACCAAAACAAATCCTAAATTATTTGTTCAGGGAACATCCCCCCACAATAGGCCAAAACAACACAAAATCCCACAAACAGAAAAAATCAAACTAGCCCACCTTGGACACGATGCGAACCAATCCCCTCATCGCGACCTCTTCTTCTTCATCTCCATCCCCTTCAACATCACTATTTTTCCCTTTGGATAGAGGAGAGTCCACCTCCTCGTCAGCATGCAACTTACAAAGCTCGGGATAAGTGGTATTGAGATCGCCAATTCCGATCGGGATTCCAAAAGGCCTCGACTTCAAGGCAGGCTCTTTCATGGCATCCACACGACCCTTGCCAAAGAAATACAATGCGGATCTTTATACCTGGCCCGAACCTCATCCCTCTCTACGACCAATTCTTCATTTACCTTTAATCGCTTCCTCTGCATAGCCTATTTTTCACCTTCAATTCTTCCCCGGGCAATATCAAACTTAGCCGAAGAGCTTTCAAGGCATCCCGAGCGATTTCGGCCTTAGCGACTCCACCAAAGAACCGAGCCTTTCCCGCCTCATTATCCTCCTTCAATGAATGATTCTCGGCCTTGGACACCTCCAAATCGACTTTAAACTTGTCAAGATCTTTCTTCAAGATTTGTACCTCCCAATCCAAGGCATTTTTTAGACCATGGATGATTCCGGTTGACAGCACTCCTCAAAGACATCATTAACATTCTAAAACAAAAGAAAATGCCCATCTAAGCCACAAAAAAAAAACACACACAAAAACCCACAACAAACAAAGACAAAAAATATGTACCTCCTGAAGCATGGTAACCAAGTTGGCAGCATAATCCCTGGAACGATACATAGCAGCCAAAGCACGAGCAGAAACTTCCTCTGCCTGGTACTTGAAATAAGGATCATCAACCACAAAAGCCTGAGCCCGAATTTGATCCTTAGCAAACGGACCTCATCCATACGAGCCACGACTCCCCGACCTCATGAACTCCTCCCAAAGACTCATCCACTCTCTTCCTCTTCTCGGACGATCACTTTCACCCACAATCTTTTCAGCGACACCAACCGAGCCCCCTGCACGATTCCCGAATTTGAACAAAGACTATCACTCCCCCGTTGCCTCACCGCTCTTTGACTTCTCCCCGTAATTTGAGAAACCCCGCCTTCACCAAAGACAGACCAAAACTAGCAATTAAAGCGAAAGCCCTGGTAGCTGCACGACGAGTTTCTAAATCGGCAATATAAGCATGAATCCAATACAGAAACGAATGACAAAACAAGCAAAAGAACTTACTCCCTGACGAAGATGCCCCTGGAATCTTAGTGCTCTTCACAGGCTTATAAGTGCTCAACTTAGCCTTCTTAAAACGAGGCATAGCGACTTGCCCCTGACAGGCGGGCCAAGCCCTCTCCTCTTCAACAACGCCATAAATCTTTGCTATCCGGTCGGTAGGCCCCTCAAAGATCGGGATCATTTCAGAACACCCCATTTATTTAAGGGCCTGAACTAGGACTCCTCGGATAAATGACGGTGTTACCATCTCGAAACCCGAGGCGGAGATACAAAGGAAAGAAACACAGTACTTTATTAAAATGTTTATAGTGAGATTACAACTGGAATTAAAACAAGCCTCCAAAAATATGACCAAAAGATAAAGTCTGATAAAACTACTAATAAGACTAAGGTGGGCTAGGCACTAAGTCCGTCATCCAAGCTCTCTTCCCTGGCCGGCTCCCATCGATCTAAAATACCACAATCCGCTCCCAATAATTGGATCATCACAAAGTACACGAATACACAGGGTCAGCCGCGAAGCTGAGTAGGGAAAACAATTAAACAACAAAATATGATATGCATGATCCTCCGTCACCTCCATCTCCATCTCAACTCATATCTCATATCTCATTTCTCATATCTCATAACCCGGACAACCCAGCCATACCGATCCCCGGTGGACTATATATATCGACCGTAGCCGATCTGCAAGCTCACAGCTGAGGACACCAGGGCAAGTCCTGCAGAACCCGCCTGGGCCTTATCACAATCCACATCGTATCTCAACATCGCCACTCCTACACCATCCTCCAACTCCAATGCATATGAAATGCTCAACAGTAATAATGCAACACAATATGTATATTATTGAATGAAATCATGCCGACTCTACCGAATGTTGTGATAACAAACTCAACACGATCAATGCAATCAATCACCTTCCCGTATATGAATCATAACGTAAATCAACAATCACGAATCAAGTCAACACAATTCAACAACAACGATAATAGGACAAGTGTATTTCCCTACCTCAAAGTGCCAGCAATTCCAATTAAGCGGTTTAAGCAGTCCGGAAAATAAAGCAACGAATTTGATTATCGATCCTTCACGAATCCGTCACCTAAAACAATTATAATATTTATAATTACTAATTACTAAACATAGAAATCTCCCAAAGAAGAAGCTACTAAAAATAGAACTTCCTAAAATAGAAACTTTCCCGATATAGTAACTTTCCACTTTAACCAGTCCCGACTCAAAATCCATCTCTAGATATTCAAACGACTCGTGGATTAAATTAAATAAAGTAGTTGAATGACTCGGGAATAAATTAAATAACTAATATGATAAATAAAAGGTTAAACAATTATACGGTTAAGAAAACCCGAATCAAACATTTGAACAATTCAACAACCCGACTCAAAACCCGTCTTCAACATTTTGAATAACTCGGGAATTAATTAAATAAATTAAGATTACGACCGATTAACGAATTATAACGATTAAACTAATAAAAAACCCGTTTCAAAACAAACACAACCCGTCCACAACCACCGTCCCTTCACACTCACTCACACAACCCCACGCACCACCTCACCACCGTGACAACCACCTGACCAAACCCCCACTCTGCCCCAGCCACCAACGGCCACCCCCACTGGGGTCGACTGCCGCCGGCGAGTCCAACCATGGCCGCCATTTGGCCTGGTTCACCACCACGGCTCACCAAACACCTCATGTTTTCCTTTTACCACCACCGCAACCAACAACCTTACCCCTGCCAAACCACCACGCCCTTGCTCGCCGTCAGCCCACGAACACAGACAACCTAGCACCGCCTTGTCGACCTCCCCCTAGTCGACGGTGGCACCACCCCAAAGCTACCCATCTAAACCCGCTTTGAAACCCGTGTATAAAACCCGTTCTTGCACCCACTCGCCGCCCACCTCTCACCGCCACTAGCACCACCTAAAACCACCATAACCACCACCATTTCACTCGTCCCTTACCACTCTACCCATATACCCCGACAACCACCACCAGAAACACCTCCCACAAAAACCCGACAGAAAGAAGAAAAACAGAGGAAGTGAGTTGCGTTCTTACCTTCCTGCCACCACAACAGCCACCACGGCCACCCTAGGTCGTCGACAATAGTCCCTTGCTCGTCCTTGCTGCACCGCCAACAGCCACTCTCTCTCTCTCTCTCTCTCGAATTGCGTGAAAGATGGTGTTTGGATCGAAAGAAAGGAGGGAGGCGGGCGAGGGAGTGTGAGACGAGGGAGGCGGGTTAGGGACTTTGTTAGGGTTAGGGTTAGGGCACTATTAGGGTTATGGTTTAGGGTTAAGGGTTAAATGGGCTTTAGGGTTTAATGGGCTGAACATATATTGGGCCATCTTAAATGGGTCAGCTCACAATTCGTATTTCTTATAAACCCGTCTCAATTAACTCACGATAGCTTAACGTAATTATCGACTAACATTTAACCCGACATAATTAGTAATATAAATTGTATAATGATTAATTTATAATAATATCCATTTAATTTATTATATAAAAAAATACGGGGTATTACAGTCTTCCCCCCTTAAAATGAACTTCGTCCCGAAGTTCGCTCCCCAACCCAAACCTCAAAATGGTATTGTATATCGTACTTACGGACGTCACGCATTTCTAACATGGTTAACACACACTTTTGACACATCAATTAAACATAACAAATACGGAATGTTACATTATGCCCTCCTAAAAATAAACTTCGTCCCGAAGTTTAACTCGTCTTTACTTTACCCAACTAACTATAACTAATAACTACCTGATAACACAAATGTATAACAACTAAATAATCACTTGAGAACACCGTCATCTTCCATCTAAATTCCAATCTCAAACTCAAGTAACTCAATAACCATGGTCTCACTTTGGACCGCAAAACGTAACTCGGCACAAAGGCCCCACAACTCATAACTCAATATCGGTGGTTTAATCACACTCTCCTTTTACACATCAACCAACATAAGTAGGAACAAAACATATAGAACTCATTTGCATAGGTACCCTACAACGAAACATCAACTTGATCAAAACTACAATCTACAATTAAGTGCAATATAAACATTAAGATTTTACAATCCTACCCGACTAGAAACATGGTTACGTCCTCGTAACCTCTTTTCAAATTTTCATATACCTATGCAACAAAATCATTATCAACCACACGTGACAGGAAAGAATACATGATAGGAGATTGCGCATCAACATTAAGGTCGAAACAAGGTTTTATTAAGGAATTAACTGATTGTCAACACGTAACATTCATTACTAGCTCATGCGTAACTTAAAAACACAACATCAACCAAAAGAACAACAAGAAAGGAATCATGGTTTACACGGTTTCACAACTAATAAATTTGATGATCAATTATAGACTATGAACGAGCGAGAGCAAAATCAACAAAACAATTTAAGAACTTCTCACATTTGTAAACATATCACAGAAATAGATCTACCACTACTATCTATCACAATCACGGGATCTTATTGACATGTCCATACAACCATTTACTCACTCACTGGTTTAGGTCACGAATTAGGTCGATGAATTTAAGCAATCAACAACATACTCATAATTCATATTTTAAATTATAAAAATTGTTTGCACGATATCAATTAAAAAAACATGTTTCCCAATAAAAGTAACTACATATGATCAATGACAACGACAACATTACTTCCATATCACACCTATGTTTCACGTTTTAGCAACCATATCATTCAATTGTGTCCAAGAACTTAGTATAATTCATTTTCAAAGAAAACAAGAGATATTGTATAAATAGTTTAAACATATATCTGCCATCATATACTTTGTATAACACTAGTTATGATAAAAGATTAGCAACTTGAACAACTTCTCTGATTTGCATGATTGAATAATTAGGCAACTCGTAGGCTCAATTAAATGTAACTATAATGACTTATCATTTAAACCAATGCATATCATGTGAATCATCAAAGGGTTATCTTATTATAATTGTCAACATAGTTATCATAACAATCTCTATTATAATATAATCGGTAGTAACGACTCGAGAATATAGGTATGCCAATTGTCGTGTTATATCCACTAGTTTCCTTTATATTACACCCATACATTTGCAAGACTCACTTTAGCATTTTATGACATTGTAATAACGAACATATTCAATAAGGAATAACAACACTGTTTATTATCATGTTATAGGTGTAGGTCCAACTGAAATAATTTAACGCGATGAAGGTAATAAATATAATTATGGGCACACAACTCATATGAAAGACATTAAAACTCAGATGCATCCTACATGTGTGAACATTTAGACATACTCATTACTACCATCCATGTGTAAACATTTAGACATAATTATTATAATTATTCATGCGTGGATATTAGAACAATCAATTAACTTTTAACGCCATCAACTTTACCAAGGTATGACAACATAGTTTTATATTTATATATATCCGACCATCATGCAAATATGATGAACATACTAGAGATAGTACAACATGCCAAAGATACATAAAATATGCAACAACTGGATTCGTATAAAATATTTCACCCTTGATTAAGAATCAATTTAAGCTATCCAATTTTACTCACGCTATCATGCCAACAATGTTATCAACTAAGTTTTAATTTTATCACTTGTTAAGATACATAACTACTGAACATGCGTACTACTATTGTCATATAAAGCATTATAAATTCACATTACTAAGGCTCATGAATTATTCAAACAACTGCATGAAACTCAACCTAGAACGCACATTTTACAAGTCATGTTTCACGTTGTAACTTTCAAAGATCACGAATAAATAACCGTCCGATTAAAACTTGATTCATATTATTTTTATAAAACACGGAGAGTTAAAACACAGGGGAAAAAGAATTAGGTACAAAACACAAAAATTTCATTTTTAAGGAATTTTACAACTCAGTTGGTCCACACAAACATGTGACAGCAATTGGTCCGAGACTTGGGTCAGTTTGCAAAACCTACCGTTTAATATAAAGACATCAAGAATTTTCGTGGTTTGTTAATTTGAAAACATATGCGAAACTTCTGATCGATGGAGTTGGAATTATGCAAAAATTATTAACACAATTTAAATGAGGATTTTTACAAAATCGTTGGTCAAAACATCACTGCGCAGGAACTTCCTGACCACAGCCCACTAAAAAATTTATTACTCCTAATCCGTATATCATATAAGCATGAAACCAACGCCAAATGAACAATAACTCACGAGGCTATCTCTCATAAAATTTTCATCCCTAGGCAATAAACAGAAAAGAAATGGCAGTAAGATCAAGTCGAGAGTAAAATCATACAACGTGTTTCAGCACTAGGTCATTCATTTTCTACGTTTCAAACTCTTACAACCATACTATCGATACTAACTCATCCTAACTTAAATCTCACACTGTACTTTTGCAAACATCTATCCCGTAGAATC
This sequence comes from Silene latifolia, assembly GCF_048544455.1. Lineage (NCBI taxonomy): Eukaryota > Viridiplantae > Streptophyta > Magnoliopsida > Caryophyllales > Caryophyllaceae > Silene > Silene latifolia. The sequence continues at coordinate 25,302,627 of NC_133533.1, read as the reverse complement.
CCTTCGCATCTCGATCCACTCCTTACATCTAAATCACGATTACTATGACTAAAACATGCAATTCAACAGTGTTTCTAATTACTATCACAATACTATACTAACATGGCTTCGGGATCACATAACCGCATATTACTAGGCATAATAGTACTATCAACACATCATTCAACATCCAACTAGGTAACTATCATTGACTCGCAATTATTTTCATACTCACGGCTACCACAACACTTCATTGATTATTAACCTGAACTCGAAAATTTTATTTCTCATTTCTACAACATCATATGCTCACGTCATCATTCATACAAAATACTTACCGTAGCGTTGTCCTGCAGAATGGTTAGAATATATGGGTCGCAAGGTATACATCACTCGGTTATGCAATAATCAATGTATCAATCAGTTAACACTTAGGCAACGATATTGGAATTTCATGTTCAACCTCAAGCAACTTTGCTACCCTTTCTCTCATATACACTCAGGGTTTCCGGGTCAAACTGAGAGGGCCGCTGGTTCGGTGTGAGGGGGCCCCTAACTCATACCTTACCTTAGTGTGCTCCTAACAGTTCTATCCCGGGGTTCATTTTATTTAGACTCTTCCTATGTTCATTGGGTTCATTGGTTTAGGCCTGAGGATCGTTCGCTCTGATACCACTTTGTAACACCCCCATTTATTTAAGGGCCTGAACTAGGACTCCTCAGATAAATGACGGTGTTACCATCTCGGAAACCCGAGGCAAAGAGATACAAAGGAAAGAAACACGAGACTTTATTAAAATGTTTATAGTGAGATTACAACTGGAATTAAAACAAGCCTCCAAAAATATGACCAAAAGATAAAGTCTGATAAAACTACTAATAAGACTAAGGTGGGCTAGGCACTAAGTCCGTCATCCAAGCTCTCTTCCCGGCCAGCTCCCATCAGTCTCTGAAATACCTGTCAATCTGCTCCCCAATAATTGGATCATCACAGGCGTACACGAATACACAGGGTCAGCCGCGAAGCTGAGTAGGGAAAACAATTAAACAACAAAATATGATATGCATGATCCTCCGTCACCTCCATCTCCATCTCAACTCATATCTCATATCTCATTTCTCATATCTCATAACCGGACAACCCAGACCATACCGATCCCCGGTAGACTATATATATCGACCGTAGCCGATCTGCGACTCCACTCACGGTGAGGACACCGGGGCAAGTTCTCGAGAACCCGCCCGGGCCTTATCACAATCCACATCGTATCTCAACATCGCCACTCCTACACCATCCTCCAACTCCAATGCATATGAAATGCTCAACGGTAATAATGCAACACAATATGTATATTATTGAATGAAATCATGCCAGACTCACCGAATGTTGTGATAACAACTCAACACGATCAATACGATCAATCACCTTCCGTATATGAATCATAACGTAAATCAACAATCACGAATCAAGTCAACACAATTCAACAACAACGATAATAGGACAAGTGTATTTCCCTACCTCAAAGTGCCAAAGAATTCCAATTAAGCGGTTTAAGCGATCAGGAAAATAAAGCAACGAATTTGATTATCGATCCTTCACGAATCCGTCACCTAAAACAATTATAATATTTATAATTACTAATTACTAAACATAGAAATCTCCCAAAGAAGAAGCTACTAAAAATAGAACTTCCTAAAATAGAAACTTTCCCGATATAGTAACTTTCCACTTTAACCAGTCCCGACTCAAAATCCATCTCTAGATATTCAAACGACTCGTGGATTAAATTAAATAAAGTAGTTGAATGACTCGGGAATAAATTAAATAACTAATATGATAAATAAAAGGTTAAACAATTATACGGTTAAGAAAACCCGAATCAAACATTTGAACAATTCAACAACCCGACTCAAAACCCGTCTTCAACATTTTGAATAACTCGGGAATTAATTAAATAAATTAAGATTACGACCGATTAACGAATTATAACGATTAAACTAATAAAAAACCCGTTTCAAAACAAACACAACCCGTCCACAACCACCGTCCCTTCACACTCACTCACACAACCCCACGCACCACCTCACCACCGTGACAACCACCGACCAAACCCCCACTGCTGCCCCACCACCAACGGCCACCCCCATCTGGGGTCGATTGCGCCGGCCGCGAGTCCAACCATGGCCGCCATTTGGCCTGGTTCACCACCACGGCTCACCAAACACCTCATGTTTTCCTTTTACCACCACCGCAACCAACAACCTTACCCCGCCAAACCACCACGCCCTTGCTCGCCGTCGCCCACGAACACGACAACCTAGCACCGCCTTGTCGACCTCCCCCTAGTCGACGGTGGCACCACCCCAAAGCTACCCATCTAAACCCGCTTTGAAACCCGTGTATAAAACCCGTTCTTTGCACCCACCCCCTCGCCGCCCACCTCTCACCGCCACTAGCACCACCTAAAACCACCATAACCACCACCATTTCACTCGTCCCTTACCACTCTACCCATATACCCCGACAACCACCACCGGAAACACCTCTAACAGACACGCACCCTCCCACAAAACCCGACGAAAGAAGAAAAACAGAGGAAGTGAGTTGCGTTCTTACCTTCCTGCCACCACAACAGCCACCACGGCCACCCTAGGTCGTCGACAATAGTCCCTTGCTCGTCCTTGCTTTTTGCACCGCCAACACCACTCTCTCTCTCTCTCTCTCGAATTGCGTGAAAGATGGTGTTTGGATCGAAGAAAGGAGGGAGGCGGGAGGCGGCTGAGGGAGTGTGAGACGAGGGAGGCGGGTTAGGGGACTGTTAGGGTTAGGGTTAGGGCACTATTAGGGTTATGGTTTAGGGTTAAGGGTTAAATGGGCTTTAGGGTTTAATGGGCTGAACATATATTGGGCCAACTTAAATGGGTCAGCTCACAATTCGTATTTCTTATAAACCCGTCTCAATTAACTCACGATAGCTTAACGTAATTATCGACTAACATTTAACCCGACATAATTAGTAATATAAATTGTATAATGATTAATTTATAATAATATCCATTTAATTTATTATATAAAAAAATACGGGGTATTACACATTCACCCAGTCATTTACTAAAAAGCACGGGCAAAGTAAGTAAACTCTCCAAAAAATATTATTACCAAACCAAAAAATAATGCAGGAAAGAAAGATTACCTCCTTCAACAGCTGGGTAATTAAGATAGTCCAGGTCAGGGGCAATTGAGTCAGCCTTGATAAACATATAAGTTTGAGCCCAGCCTTTATCATCCCCTGAATCAAAATTGGTGATCAGGTGAGCCATCTTTGACCTGACTCAAAAATTAAACCTCCCAGTAGAATGACTCTTCAGGTGATAGACATTCTTAAAATCATCCAGGGTAATAACCAACTTATGCTTAGAACATAAATGCTCAATAGAATGGACAATCTTCCAAACCATTGGCATGAGTTGAAACGGAGGAACCCTAATAGCCCTAATCACCTCAGCCATAAAAGGAGAAAGGGGAAGTTGACCACCACCCCTGAAAGCCCACTCAAAAATACAGAACCAACCCGGGCTACTCCAATTAGCCCTGATAGGACCATTCTCAGGAATCCAAACTTCAGCCCCATGAGGAATGAGACCCCTGCCTTTTATATAATGCTCAAAAGCAGGTTTCAGTTGATTAGCCTCATGGAAAGAGACTGCCAAAGCCTTATTAGGAGAATACTCAACCCCCTTATAAGACATAGACAGAATCTCTGGAGAAGGAACAACCTCCACCAAATCATCCTCAGGGATGACATCAGGGACCCCCTCAATCTCAGCAGAAACCATCTCAACTTCAACAGGAACTTTTTCGACCTTAGCAGGAGCTTTTGAAGCTGCTGTCTTTCTCCTGCCACCAGCCATATATTATTTTTCTGGGAAATGAATTTTTTACAAAGGGAAAATTTTTTAGAAAGAGAAAGAAGAAAGTTAGAGATTGGAATGTGAAGACATACACGGAATAAGCAGGATATTTATAGCCGCAAAACTATAACGGCTAGGAAAGCAAGTGGTTAAGATCAATCATGACTCTCCTAGGGTTTTGTGAACCTACCCTATTTATGGCAAGTAACCGTTACAAGAAGTTGAATCAAACACAAATTCTGAATCCGATAGAAAGTCCCTGCACAATTCACTTGCACGCCCAAATTTTTATCTCCTCATTCCTGGCGGACCCAATAAAGGAATAAGCGAGATAAGGGACAATTGTTGGGCCCTAAATTATCTGTCGACCGAATAGGCCAGACAACAACCAAGGACAATTCCCAGGCCAAAGATAACTAAAATCAGGCATTACTTCAACACGGATAGGCACCAAGCAGGAATTGATAAAAGACAGGCGAAAGACAACCAGCAGCCTGAAAAGGAAAAGCACCAGGCTACTTCAGGCTACAAACAGGCAGTTTATGTATATTTCCTACAAAAAAGGAAGACCAATTCAAGAAGCCAAAAGATATAAGAAGCAGTCAAAGCAACGACTAGTCTAAAGGCAACCACCTCCGAGTAAATAGGGCACATCCCCTATTTACCAGGAAAACCTAAACGGCACAAAAACATTTGGAAATAACCACCTATAAATAGAAAGGAGGAGAAGACAAGAAGCATTATCTGAGAGACCATCACTTTTACTCATATTCTTTGTATTCTTAAGCTATATATTCGCCTGTCACGCCTGATATAACAATACTCTGTCAGGCTACCTAAAATCATAGTAACAATCACTCCTGGCTTGGTGCCCGTGGTTTTTTCCCTTATTCCCAGGGTTTTTCCACGTATAAATCCTTGTGTCATTATTTGTTAATTTGTTTTACATTTAATTATACCAATCAGGCGAGTTATTCGAGTTAGATCACCCTACACATAAATCCCTGGCAGGACGCTCTAGATCAACAAAAATCCTGCTAAAACACCAACCATTTGAGATATCAAAACATCAAGACTTTCAAGGACTTAACCGTACTAGGGACACGAATTGAAGATGACATCCGTAAAGGACTCTTGTCCAAAACGGTAGGTCGAGGATATCAAGGGTCCACAAGTCGTTCATACGGCTCTACTAGCAAGACCGACGAAGTTAACCTTCTCGAGCCATCTAAGAAAACTACTCCACCAAGGAAATTCACAAACCTTGGGGATACGTACTCCAACGCTCTAAAAAGGTTAATGAAGCAAGGTAAACTCCAACCCATTGGACCTACTCCCGAACCCGAAAAGAAGTCCAAGTTTTGGGATGAAAATTCGTACTGCGAATACCATAGGGGCAAAGGGCACGACACAGAAAAATGCTACAAGTTGAAACACGTGCTTCAAGATATGATTGAAGATGGTCGACTTCCAATTCCACCAGGAGGTAAGCCCAACAACACTCAGAATCCTCTTGGAATTCTAGTGATTACAAGTGACGAATCTACCTTAGATTGCTCACACCTCATTTCTCCCACCGAAAATGAAATTCATGCAATTGAGAAAGAAAGGCTCTACTCCACTATCTCCCCTATCATTTCCGACTTCATCACATGGGCAAGGAATGTAGATAGACAAGTGTGGGAACTAGAAAACATGGTAACGACCTTGCGCAATCCCAATGCAATACCTAAAGAACGCGTACCATTGATCTTCTCTCAAAATGCCACTATGCAAGAAGTAGTCACCGTGGTGGATAAACTAGTCGATCAAATCATACGACTAGAAGGTGACATCATGAGAATGAAGGAACTAGCTGCAGTTAATGGGGTTTGGGCCGATGATGATGAGGACGAGTATCTCATTGAAAACTCCCTAGTCAAGGAAATAGTCCAAAATGGTGAAGACCAAGATGTGGATCACCTAACTCGTTCGGGTCGTCCATATCAAAGCACTATTTAAAACGGTCCAACCAACGTCATCACGCCAAATGACAACGAAGATGACCCCACTGATCATTTGCTCAAGCAATTACAGAAAACTAAGGCTGATCTTTCAGTCTGGCAACTAGTGGCAAGCTCATTTCCACATCGCCAAGCTTTACTGCAAGCTTTGGCCAAATTGAATGTGGCACATAACTCCACTCCTGAAGATGTAGTCAACTTGGTCTTCCAAGAATCACCCAAGCTAAGTAATCCTATTACTTTCTCGGATGAAGACTTGCCACCTTTTGGCGCTAGTCACAACCTTGCTCTATACATCACATCATCATTTGTCTAAAGAAAAATGTGCCAATGACCTTAGTAGATGATGGCTCCAGAAAACGTCATACCCCTCAAAACGGCATACAAACTAGGCATGAAAGAGTCGGATTGGACTCCTACAAATCAAGGTGTTCGTGCATATGACGGCACGCGACGAAAAGTGGTAGGACTTGTTAACCTAACCATAGCCACGGGGCCGATTGAACGAAAGGTTAACTTCCAAATAGTGGACATCGAAGCTTCATTCAACATACTTCTAGGAAGGCCTTGGATTCACGCTTCCAAAGCGGTAACATCCACCCTTCATCAAAAGATCAAGATTCCACTAAATGGCAAAGTAGTGACGATCACTTCATCACCCATCAAGGCAATAATCGAGAAGCAATCAAACAATCAAGTCCTTGCGGATCCCGTATACGAACTTGGGGGCTTCCAAAGTGTAAATGTCATAGAAAGTGAGTTGGCACCCTTATACTATAATCCCTACTCTAACTTAGTGGTCAACCACATACTCAAATCCCAGGGATACTTCCCTGGAATGCCTTTGAACCCAATTCGGAAAAATACCTTCGCACCATACAAGGAAGGCAACTCGACAAGGATACCACTTGGACTAGGGTACAAACCCACAAAAGAAGAAGTTCTCGAAATGCTCGCCCAAGTCCAAAATCGCAAGCACGTGGGAGTCCAAATGAGGCCATATCTCCCCACTCTAAATGGGTACTTCGTTCAAGAAGGAAGTTCAGAACTCTTTCACGGATTTCCCGAACCTTGACATTATCTTGAGAGGAAGTTAGCCGGAATCGAGATCTTTCAAGATTGCTATTTCATTCCTCCCGAAACGGTTCCTACCGTCAAAACCCGTCAAGTACCTTGCTTAGACGAACAAGCTGTTAGCCTATTGTTTGGAGAAGATCGATTCATTAGGGCCGCGCAGGATGAGATCATTACTATGATACTTCAGGACGATCGCTTCAACCCCACCGCGTTGATCACAGAAATCGACACAAAGCAGCAGAAAGGATGGAGAAAATCTATCAAATGGACCAACAACCAAGGAAGACTCTTCAAGCTCACTACTGGAGAAGGAGAGATGTTCAAAAGAGAACCAGAAGACGACGAGTTCGAGTCGGAGTCGGAGTCGGAGTCAGAGTCAGATTCTAGAGGAGTCATTAGAGAATCTACTCCTGTTGTCATCCCCACTCCCTTTGTTTCTCCTAGCTTAGCCTCGAGTAGTCACGGTAGTTCGGGAAATGCCCCAATTACTGTCCCTTTGCCGCCACTGACCATGGATCAGTTGGCTTCTTTGTTTCAACATTACTCAAATCTTAATATGAATAAATCAGGTTCTTCTTACTCTTTGTGTTATCTTGAGTGCAATTCTGTTTACGATGATACTGAGGATGACCAAGACCCAGACTTGACCGAAATACCTCCCTACGTAGCCAAAGAAATACTACAGGAAGGAGAAGGGGGACCGGTAATAGAGGACACCGAACCCATCAATGTAGGAACCGAACTAGAACCCAAAGAACTTAGGATAGGGACTACCTTGAGCTCTACCGAACGAGCCGATTTCATAGACCTCCTAAATGAATTCAAAGACGTTTTCGCTTGGTCCTACAAAGACATGCCAGGGATCGACAGGGATATTGCCGAACATAGAATTCCGATTAAGCCAGGTTTCAAACCTGTGAAACAGAAGCTTCGACGAATGAGAACAGAATGGGCTCTAAAGATTAAGGAAGAAGTGGACAAGCAATTCAAAGCCGGGTTCATCAAAGTTTCCGAGTATTCTGACTGGGTAGCTAACATAGTACCCGTGCCCAAAAAGGATGGGAGAATCCGTGTTTGTGTTGACTTTAGAGACTTGAACAAAGCGAGTCCGAAAGATGACTTCCCTCTACCTCACATTGACATATTGGTAGACAATACTGCAGACCACGCATTACTATCCTTCATGGATGGATATGCGGGTTATAACCAAATCAAGATGGCTATGGAAGATATGCACAAGACCGCATTCGTCACCCAATGGGGAACATATTGCTATACGGTAATGCCATTCGGATTGATCAACGCCGGAGCTATATACCAACGCACCGCAACTACACTCCTACATGACATGATGCACAAAGAAGTTGAAGTATATGTAGATGACATGATCGTCAAATCAAAGGAAAGAGAAGGACATATTGCGAACCTCCGCAAATTCTTCGCAAGGCTACGAAAGTACAACATGAGGCTCAATCCTCATAAATGCACATTCGGGGTAACATCTGGCAAACTCCTGGGATACGTCGTTAGCCAACGGGATATAGAAATAGATCCTTCCAAAATCAAAGCTCTGATCGAAATGCCACAACCTCAAACAGAAAAAGAAGTCAGAGGATTCCTGGGAAAAGTACAATACACAAGTCGATTCATATCGAAACTCACGATGATTTGCGAGCCTATCTTCAAGAAACTCAAGAAAACAGACCACACCATGTGGGATGATGATTGTCAAAAGGCGTTTGACCGAATCAAGGAGATATTGGCTAAACCACCGGTGCTCATGCCGCCACAACAAGATCAACCTCTTGGTTTATATCTCACAGTAACTGAAACCGCCATGGGTGCCATGTTGGCTCAAACTGTAGGAAGCGAAGAAAGAGCTATTTACTATCTAAGTAAGAAGTTCCTGGAATATGAGTGCAAATACTCACAACTCGAAAAGACATGCCTCGCTCTTGTGTGGGCAACGAAGAAGCTACGTCACTACATGCTTAGCTACTCCGTCAAGATATACTCCAAAATGGATCCAGTCAAATACCTCTTCGAGAAACCTGTCCTCAACGGACGTCTGGCAAGATGGACTCTGATGCTCTCAGAATTCGACCTTAAATATATGCCACTAAAAGTTATAAAAGGTCGCGCCGTCGCCGAATTCTTCGCAGAAAATCCCATCAACGACGCACAAACCATAGATACTTGGTGATTTCCCGACGAGGATATACTTCAAACAGATGTAGACTCCTGGGACCTATACTTTGATGGAGCATCAAACTTAAGAGGATTCGGAATATGAGTGTTGCTCATTTCTCCTGAAGGTGAGCATACACCGATTGCTGTCAAACTCGACTTCGAGGTGACAAACAACGCCGCAGAGAATCTGACTTGTCTCATTGGGCTACAAGCGGCAGTAAGCTTAGGCATCAAAAACCTCCGAGTACATGGGGACTCATCGCTGATCATCAACCAAGTTACGGGATCCTGGAAAATCCGAAGCGAAAGCCTCGCACCTTATCAGGCTAGGATAGACCAAGTCGCTCAATCCTTTGATCACGTAACATACCTACACCTACCTCGGGAGGAAAATCAATTTGCAGACGCTCTTGCGAAACTTGCATCTTTGATAAATATGCCAGATCACATGGTGGAAATGCCTTTGTGTATCGAACGACGGTCAGAGCCGGCTTACGTCCATCAAATCATCGATGAAGAGGAAATCGCACAGGAACCCTGGTTCCAAGCAATCCTGAATTTCAAGCTTAATGGTACCTATCCACCGGATATGGACAAGAGGGGACAACGTGCTATACGCCTATTAGCTTCCCAATACATTCTGATGCAAGGAGAGTTATACAAAAGAACACCTCTTGGTGTAGTCCTACGTTGCCTCGATCATTCACAGGCACGAAAGGTGATGGAAGAAGTCCACGACGGAGAATGCGGTCCTCACATGAGTGGGCCCATGATGGCAAAGAAAATCACACGTTTAGGGTATTATTGGACCACAATGGAATCCGATTGCATCAAATACGTGAGACACTGCCACAATTGTCAAATCTTCGGGAATGTACAACATGTCCCTCCTTCGTTGCTCTACACGATGACATCTCCTTGGCCATTTTCCGCATGGGGAATTGACATAATCGGGAAAATAACCCCAGCCGGAACAGGAGGTCACTGTTTCATCCTAGTGGCGATTGACTATTTCACCAAATGGGTAGAAGCGGCCTCCTACACTGGTCTTACGGCTAAAAATGTGGCCAAATTCATACAAAACAACATCATCTGTCGATATGGTTGCCCACATGAGATCATCAGCGATAATGGGTCACATTTCCAAGCTGAAAAAGAGCAATTGCTAGCCAAGTACAAGATTAAGCATCACCACTCTTCGCCCTATAGACCACAGACCAATGGCGCGGTAGAGGCAGCAAACAAGAATGTTGTCACAATTCTCAAGAAAATGACTGACAACTATAGAGATTGGCCAAGCAAGATACCCTTTGCTTTGTGGGGGTATCGTACATCTGTCAGGACGCCCACTGGGGCTACTCCTTTCTATTTGACCTACGGCATGGAAGCCGTACAACCAGTCGAGCTAGAAATACCATCCTTGCGTATTCTACTAGAAAGCCAAATCCCGGAGGCCGATTGGAAGAAGGATAGGTATGAAGAACTCATCCTCCTGGATGAGCGTAGGCTACGCGCCTTACATAACGTCCAAACATATCAAACCCGTATCAAACGAGCTTTCAACAAAAGGGTTAGGCCAAGAAACATCAAAGAAGAAGACTTAGTACTCAAATCGGTTAGAGCTCTTTTACTGTCGACCCAAGGGGAAAATTCAAACCTAATTGGGCCGGACCATTTTTAGTCAAATCCATACTCCCAGGGGGTGCGGTTAGAATCACAGACCTAGATGGGAATGAGTTTTCAAACCCCACAAACCTCGACCAATTGAAACGGTACTACGCCTAGAATAGGACGACAACGCGCCTCGCGTAAACCCATGTGTCGCTCTTGTGGCACTAAATAAACGGCCCCTGGCCAAGCTGAAATAAGCTAAATGTCACTGTGCTCTTGCATTTTGACAAGTTTGTCATCCTCATATCATCAAATAAACTAAATTCGCACCTCCAGAGTAAGCAAAAGCTCGTGCTTATTTTCTATGTTCATTACAAGCTCTTGCTTCGAACAATTATTCTTTTACATTTACTTGAACTACGCGCAAGGGTTTGATTTCGCTTTTTAAGTGAATACGTAGGCAATCCTTCACGGGATTCAACCCATTATATCTAAAAAAAAAAAAAATGTAAATAGAAGGACATCTGCATTGCATTTGAAATTCGACAAGAATAATAAGTGGAAAATCTCAAAGGTTTCATAACCATTTAACCTTTTTATTTCATTCAATTTCTAAATATTAATAGTACGTTACATAATAAAAATAGAATAGGCTAGGATTCTAAAAATCCCTCCTTTTTATTACAACAACAATAATAATAATAATCAAATAATAAATAAGGACTCGGGCTATTCCTCCATCTTCCCCTTGCCCTTGTCACTCTTGTCATATTTCTTGTCACGACCTCGAGCCGGACGCTCTTGCACCACTTCCGACCTAATCACCAACGGTCTTTCTCGAGGCCTGACTCTGCCATTCTTGCCAACCACCATCTCTGCAACAGGAGTAGTCTTTGATTTCTTCGAAGGATGAATGACCTGAAATCTAGCTTCTTCTTCTCCCTCGGTCAGATGCTTCTCCTTCTCTTTCTCTCCCTCGCGCACCTTGTAGTCAACAGGCTCGCGTTTCCTCAGTCTCTCGCGTTCTTCCGGAGTTGCAGCCTTTCTCCACCTCAGATAAGAGTCCGACACCCACAAGGCATTGGCGGAGAAACTCAAGAACCACATGTTTCTTTGGGCCCATTTGATAGCCCACTCTCTTCGGCTCTCTGTAGTAAGCGCCATAGCAGTCTGCGGGACGGTATCAAGCCTAGGGATCGTCTGCTTCAACCCAACTTGCCTCATCAATCTTTCCGGAAAGATGCATACCATAAACTCCAATCCCGGAATACGCACGGACCTAGTGGGATCCAAAGAAGACACTCCAGTGACAGACTTGAGGTGCCACCACGGTACAACCCGTCTAATCAATGGACCATCGTCATTCTTCAGCTTGTTCTTCCAATAGTCACAGATCCGGGTGAAGTCCACCATATACAACCGCGTCCTCATCGCAATCATACGGGAATGATAGGAAAGTGCATGAACTGGGGGCTCGATCAATCGGAGCCGTTCCATAAGCCAAACCTACCAAAAGCAGGTATTAGACACAAAAAAAAAAAAAAAAACGAAAAAAAAAAACGAAAAAAAAAAAGGAAGAAAGAAAAAGAAAAGATGATGTCTTTTACCTGCAAAATGACAGGACTCCCCAAGAACGGCAGATCGCGGTTGGATTTCCTATTATCCAAACCCAAGATAATCTCCCCTAAGCATAAACAGTGGGCTCTGCGCACTCCATTTGCTCAATAAGACCCAAAAGACGGGGATCACCTCTCAAATCTTCATCAACGTGTCCTTGGAAGACATACACGTGCAGCAAACAAAAGCCAAATGCCCTCCTCCCGGCAACATGGGAAACAGTGGGTCGGCCCCAATGAATCGGTCTACAAAGTCCAACATTCTCACACCTTTTGGGGTAACTAAGCGATCCACCTCAAGTCTAGTCAGTCCAAGCAAGTCTCTGAATTTGCTCTTATACCCTTGTGAAGTGGAAGGAATGGCAGGTAAATGTTCGGGGTCCCACCCACCGATAGCGGCAATTTCTTCAGGAAATGGGCAAATATCGCCTCCCGGGAACGCGAAAACATGATAATTCGGGTCCCAATAGTCAAGGCAAGCATCCAAGAACGGTTTTATTACCTTAATGAGCTTCAAACTCAACAAAGACCCAAGGTTATAAGCACCCATGTCGTGCTTCTCCATATTCGAAAACTCGTTGGTCCATTCCTTCAGGCGAATCTCCAAAGTATTCATGATGACAAATTTCTCTTGAAGATTTATTTTGAGAGTTTTATGTGAATAGACGAGGAAGAGACGGAAGAATTGTGTAAATTAACGCCCCGTCGACGCTTCTATTTATACTAATTGCTGTTTCCAAAAATCCGCCAGAACGGACCGGCTTGGGAACAGGCGCAGCGCCTGCTGCGCCTCTTCAAAGGGACGCAGCTCATGCTGCGCCTCTTCCCCAGGCTCACTTTCTGTGATTTCCGCGTTTGGATCTTTCCTAATTCTATAACGAATAATTTCCTATTCCTACGGGATTTTATTTTGGTAAATACGAGCAGTTTACCATGTTTCAAGTTTCCTATTTTCGCGGGCACGCATTTCGAGGCGACATCGACACCTTCGCCATTTCATGACACTTAAATTTTTTTTTATTATTCTTAGGAAATGAATTTCTTTTTTTTTATTTTTTAGGAAGTAAATTTCATTTTCTTTTTGGAAATAATTTTCTTTTGTTTTCATTTCAACATTTGATTTCTACACTTACAGATTTCTCTTTTTGTTTTTTTTAGGGGGTAACCCTCCCTACCGTCCGGTCATTTCCGGCAAATTTTTTTTCTTTTCCTCATGTCCTTTTGAGTCTCATTTTGCGCCGATTAAAGGCCTTATGTATATAAAATATATGTTTCGCGTAATTTCCATGTAAATTTCGGCAGCATGACGGCGCAAACCGTTGTCTACCAAACTTGTTCAAGAACTAACCTGCAGGTACAAGCAACACAACCCAGCAGCAAAGGCACTCAGGCCACCATATATACACCAGACAGAGCAACTGTACAAGCAAACTGGGGGCTTGCGCCCCGAATAAAGTCCAAAAGTCCAGGCAAACTGGGGGCTTGCGCCCCAAACAGAGTCCAAAAATGTTCAAAAATAAAATGTCCAAAATGTACAAGTCTACAAAACTACACAAGGCTACCGCTGGGCGCCCTCCAACTCGGCAACTCTCGCCACCAGAACGACGATCTCGGCGTCCCGAACTTCAAGCTCCCTCAGCAAGCGAGCGGTCTCCTCCCGAGACTGGGTCAACTCTCGCTCCAGCTCGCGGTCACCCTGTAAACAGCAACAAATTGGCTCATGTCAATCGGTTCAAGCAAAATTGGAAATCAAAAAAATCAAAATATCAATCAAATAAGGTTCATACCTGACGACCTCGACCACCGATGAGTGCCTCGATGGCGGTAGCTCGTAGCCGGTTGGCACCCTCCATAGTGCCACGAACCGAGACGGCGCGACCTGCATTTCAAAAGGAATTCTCAGCAAATTGAACAAATTTAATCAAATGTGTTCATTACACGAAAGATATATAAGTCGGAGACTTACCCTCCGAATCAGATGCTGCCAGTCATCTAAGCCAGCATCCGTCACAGCTACGTCGAAGTCACGCAACTCGGAGATCGTCGTCCTCCCAGTCGCGTCAGTGTACTCGAGGGTCTCGGGGTACTCTGGGGGCTCGATGCCCGCCGCCTCAACCTCCTGCAAAGACAAATAGCTCTCGTTAATCGATGATCTTTCGTCGCAATCCTCAAAATCAAAACCAAGCAAAAGTAAAAGATACTCACCACTACCGGCCAGTACGCCAACCTCCCGTAAAGGAACGCCGAGTAGTCCTCGCCAGGCAGAAGAATGTCGTCGCCACTGGCACCAGCTAAGTCCGCCTCCTTCTCAGCCTCAGAAGGCTCCCTAAACATCGTCCTGGGAGGATCGACGGGAACCGTCAACGCATCCCGAGAGCACTGACGAGCCAACCGCTCGCCCAAGTACCATACAGGACCCATCGACGTCCTCAACAGCAGCCGACTCGGGCTCCTAGGTCGAAGGACCTCAGTGACAAAAGGAGGCGCTCCAGCGTACTCCGCCCAAGGTCTGGGCACCCACTGCTTCAATGTAAAGGCAAAAATCATTCCTATGATCAATTAAAAGCAAAGTATAAGAAGAGTAAATGGGATACTCACGCTGCTCAGCTGAAGGGCGTTCACGTGCCGCCGGTAGATGTTGTGAGAAGAACGCTTGCTCTTCATCCGGCACATGACCCAATCCCTCACCACGGGATAGGCCCTTTCCAGCGGCTCCGTCCTCTTGGGCGCGAGACTCGGGAAGTAAGAGTACACCCACGCCTGTAAAACAGAATAATCAATGACGATCTTTCGTGATTTGGTAAAGAAAGGAATTTACTTTGGTCTAAAGGAAGGTTCATACCTCCAATAGTAGTCCAGGTCCGACAGCGCCAGGAGAAGTCCCCTTCTCCATCAACTCCGGACGAACCATGGCCCTCATGAAGCGGATGAGGACCGCAAAACCAGCAGTGACCCAGTCCCGGCGCCCTAGGGAACTCGGTCGAAAGAAAGGGAAGGAGCTTCGTCGATAGCCTCTCACCCTTGTCTCCGAGGTAAATCGAAGACAGGAACCACCAAAGCCACGACGAGCCCTCTGCTCACCAGACAGGAGGAGGAGCTGTCTCCCTCCCATCGATCGTCACCGGTAGCCGGGGGTCTTCCCCGCAAAGTAGTCTCGGACGTAAGTCTTTGGGTACCAAACCCGATCGCAACAGCCTTCGGCGACAAGTTCCAGCCGATCAATCTCCTCGCCTCGGCCGAGTCCGCCCTCATAGCAGTCTCCGGCCACACCATCTCCTCGGTCCCGCATGGCAGACCAGAAATCATGCCATAGTCCTCCAAAGTGACTCCCACCTCACCAAAAGGTAGGTGAAACGTGGAAGTCGTATCCCAGAATCGATCCAAGAAAGCGCGGACCAGGCTAAGGTTAGCCCGCAACTTCCTCTTCACGATATCCCTCCAGACCTGAACCAGAGGACCGAACGCTCCACGCTCGATCATGGCCCTCTCCTCTGTCGACAGCTGCTCGTAGTGCTCCATCGCTGTCGTGTAACCCGAGAACGACCTGATGATCCCGGCCTCCTATTATGATTTGAAACAAAGTTATCTTTAGTTTTGACTGAAATTTGAAAGAAATTTGGACAAAAAGAATGAAAGAGAATAGGTAATGAGTAGTGAATTCTTATTTACCAAGCTCTTCACCGTCCTGTAGGACAGGTGACCCTCTGCAGCCCACACAAGGTGCCTACTCTCCCAGGTCTCAGCCCACGCAGGAGCTCCTCTCAGCTGACGGCCTCCTCGCCCGACGTTGGCCCGTCTCGGGGCCTCCTCCTCCTCGGCAGCCTCCTCCTCACGAGCCTCGTTTCCAGCAGCCATCACCGCAGCGGTGAAGGCCTGCTCTAAAGCCTCCTCAACAACAACAGTGTCTATCTCCATGGGAGTCCTCCCAGAAGTGGAAGCCTCATCACCTGCAACATTAAAGTAAATTCAGGCCGCGTCATACGACGACAAGCCTTTGTTAAGGGATTTTCGAGCCTTCAAAGCTCTGAAACTGCTCCTCTCGTGCCATCCCTGGCCACGTTCCCGCCAACCCGATTACTCATGTGACAAATTGGGACAAGTCAAGTCCAATTCAAAGCCTAGTTCTGGGTTCGAGTCGGAAATTCGGCAGCACTTCGCTATAACGGTGATTATGCCCTAGAAAAGTGTCCTGGAGAAGATGTCACAAACCAAAATTACAAGACGGTAGAAAGTTTACCCATCATCCAAGGATCCCAAATATCAAATTTCATCACAAATGGGCATTCCTAAGGCTATTTTCGAAGCAATTTACGGTTCAGCTGTAAAATCGTCTCAAAATTCACTCAAAGGCTCAAAACTTGACGAAAATTCGAAGCAAACACATGGTTATGTTCCTAACATCAGCTACTATCCATTTCTAGCATCAATTTGGTAAGGCAAATCCATTTGGGGGAAAAGCCCCAAATTTTCGATCAAAAGGGTCGAAAACCCTAAATCTCGCGGCTCAAAATTCAACAAATGTAGATGATTAATGCAAGATTGGAACACATACCTCGATTAGTCATGTTTAATGCAAGCTTTTGGATCAAACCTCGACGGAAATGGTGAAGATTTGAGAGAGAAATCGCAAGAATTGTGTTTCGAAATAATGAAATACAATCCGTCTGATTTCGCGTTTTTATGCAGAAAAGCCAAATTGGGGAAAAGACGCAGCAGGCGCTGCGCCTCTTCCAAGAGACGCAGTTCTTGCTGCGCCTCTTCCTCGTGTTCCCTCCATACGGATTTTCAAAAATTCGTTATGAGTTCGTTATTTGTGGGCCCATCTTTGGTGCGCCTCTTCCTTGACGCTGTTATATTCTTTTGGTCCGTTTCGATGATTTTCTTTTGTTCCGGCCCGCATTTTATCTAGCGCAGCAGTATTTCGCAGTATTGCTCAAACGCCTTTTATCCAGCGCAGCAGTATTTCGCAGTGTTGCTCAAATTCCTTTTATCCAGCGCAGCAGTATTTTGCAGTATTGTTCAAGATCATTATATCCAAATACAGAGTATTTTGCAAGATCTTTGCTCACTCAAGATTTCTCTCACGACGATCAAGATGTTCCTAATCGTCAATATATTCCCAAACAAGAGTTCGCTTGAGACCGACGCAAGCAGATTCAACCTCAAGTTTTTGCCAGAGTTCGCTTGAGACCGACGCAAGCGGATTCCCAGCAGTTTCTACCGACGTCCTGCTGCTTTCAATATTTCTTGTTTCTCCGCGGAGTTCGACAAAGGTGTCGTTCTCCAGAAGTCTCAGGTATGGTCTCTTCTTATGGCTGGCGAGCTTCCTTACGTAGTCTAATTGACTTTAAACGACCCTCCCCGATAGTCGACAGACTCAAAAATGTTCCCGATGACAGGTCCTTGGTTCAGACCCCTTGAACCGCCTCGCGTCGCCATAGTCGTCAGGTTGTAATCTTCGATTGACCTGATGGCTATACTTTGACTTTCGCCTTGTCCAAGCCTAAGTCAAAGTGGGGGCTCTGTAGACACCTCATTTCTGCACCTCCCGCAAACCACCCGGTGATGATTGGGCCGCATGTTTGATACGCGGAACGATTTGTGACAGTTCGTAAGATTATCGTCTAGTGATTGCTCAAATATTAAATGTCGACCTCTTAGTTGTCATCTACGTCCCGATACGGTCATTTTGGCAGTAATTAGAGTACATTCGGAGTCCGGGTCAAAAACCGTCTCCATTATCTGATAGCTGTTAAATCCCGAGTCGGAATATTCTGGAATGTTCCGGATATTTCTATTCCATATTTCATAAATTTTATCTTTTGGCAAATAATATCCCGTAATATTCACAAGATAATCGAATTATTTCCGTCCTACCATAACTCAAACGCGGAAATCTTTCTTCAGCAGGAGGAAACCTCCTGGGAATAGACGCAAAGAGTCTGCGCCTCTTCCAAGAGACGCAGTGGCTGCTGCGCCCTTTCCCAGGCCCTTCTTTGCATGTCTTACGTATCTTTTTCATATCTTTCCGAGATTCACTTCCAAAGAGTCTCCGAAACCCTATTCCCTCCGCGTGATTAGTATAAATAGGAGCCTTCGTTCCTCATATTTCTCACGCGAGTGTCCGCCCTTCTCTTCTCCCTTTGCATTCTAGACTTTGTTCTTACTAATTGGCGCCTACGTGCTTGGACTTCCGACCACGTAAGCTCGGATCTTTCCGGGTACCAGCCTCTCCGTTGCATGACCGACCAATTTGACCAACTACACTCAATCAACTTAATTAATCAATCGTTTTCCTCTTACGAGGGCACTTTCTTTGCATTCGCGTCGAGCATTCACTAGTCGATATCTTAGTCCTTCTCGTTTCGTCAACATGTAAGTCTGAGGGTGTATAATCCTTATTTATTTATTGTACTTTTAATTATCGCATCACTCATTGTAAGATTTATGTCGAAAACACCATTAAAACCGATTTCTAAAACCGTGCTTTAAAACTCTGTTTTTGCGGATTTCCGAGAAGCGAGACGTCGAGAAAAGACGCAAGAATCGCTGCGCCTCTTGAAGGAGCGCGATTTTTCTGCTGCGCCTCTTCGTGAGGGCCGCTGCAGATTCCTCGCTTCTTTTCTTCTTCCTCGTCCTCTATAATTCGCTTCTTTTTATTTGTTATTTGTTCGTCCGTTAATTCTTTGATATAATCGTCACTGATAATTCACATGTATATTTTAATCATCATTCATTAATATGTTTTGTTTATCATAAGTCCCACTTCAATCCCTTATAATTCATATTTGCGGGTTTTCGTCATTAAATTCAAACCCGGATTTTAGAGATTCAATTTGTTCATATTGAGTTTCTGGAATTCGCCATCGATATAGTTTTCATCTGCTTATTCGCATATTCGTTGTATATCCGTCATATTTAGCCTAATTGACTTATTTCAACAGAGGACTCATTATATCTTCATCATAATCTCATGTATTAATCCGTTTGCATCCGTATCACTCATGTTTATCGCTTTTATGACCATCATTCACATGTAATTAATCTGTTAATCACTTTCATCCGAGTAAAATCATCAATTAATCCATTAATTCACCAATCGACATTAACGGTTTGCAGTTCCGGCTTCACAGCCAGAACTCACCCTTGGAACAGACGCAAAGAATCGCTGCGCCTCTTCCGCAGGGCGATCTCCGCGCGCTGTTCTGGCTGAGTTCTGTCCCTGAACTCCGTTTCTGGCTTGACGTAGTTTAATTAGCTTACGTATTAATCAACTATTATCCGTAATATCACGCTAATTCATGTTCGTATTTAACTTCTTTCTTTTATTCCTTTTTCTCAAATTATCCGTTTTAAAGGTATTTTCGACATAAATCGCCTATTCCAATGTAATTAATGTAATTTTCATTATTGTAATTTATAATTATTGTATTTCTTTTATTGCTTGAATGCTTTCACATGTAATTGAGCATTAAATTCCTACTTCGACCCCAATTGTATGCTAATTACGTGTCAACCGACTTAGTCTAATCTTCACATGCTAGGATTAATCTATGGATGTTGCATTGCATGCATTATAGCCGACGATATATCGAGTACGAATAACTTCCCTAATCATTAGTAGAGGCCGCTATCGAGGCGGGCGGGATTAGGTGTTCGATCAAAAGAGCTTCCTAATACGTACCCTCACCCCTTACTCCAGATCTCCGTGAGCACCCGTGTTCATTGGCATCCACGAGTGTCATTCTAGACATAGAATGCTAAGGGTAACGATTGCTTAGTGTTCATGTCATTACTTTGTGTCTTGACATGACACGAGGTATTCGAACGGTTCCAATTTCCCATAAAAATTAGTGGCGACTCCATACAAAATGCAAACGCTTGTTTTTCGACCTTCACCAAGCGCCCCCGTGGGCGGCCCGCTGTCCACAATTTTGCGTGAGACGGTTTGTATATATGTGTTTTTGGATTGTGGTTTATTTTGTGATTTTGGCTTTTTTTTTGTGTTGTGTTTCGGAGAAGCGCTGTCGGCTGTCAGTTCCCTTTTTGATTCGTACCAGTTCCTGCATCGTTAGTTGGTCGGACTATCGTTTTCGGTTACTTGTCGTTAGGAGCACCTAGACCAAAACAATATTTATAACTCCACAAACTACTCTACTATTAGTAAAGAGGTAAGTAAGGGTCAGATCCCAAGGGACGGGTATTGATGTAGGATTTTCGATTGCAAGTAGTGGTGTCTAAGGGTGTCACGATTTGGGTTGAGATAAGAAGATCACTAAACTAAATAACAATGTAAGTAAACAAGCAAGATGATTAAAATGAGATGTAAACAATTGATTAAAAGCACTAGGGTGTCATGGGTTCATAGGGGATTCATGGGAATTGATCATACAAACATATTCTCAAATTATAAGCAAGCAGTTATTGTTGTGATAGGATCGAGTTGGTTTATATCTTACAATCCTAGGAAGGTTTGGGTCCCGGAGCCGAATCGATTAGATTGTACAACACCTACAAGTCGACTTAATCCTCCCTACTCAACTATATGCGTGGTCTAATGAGACTCGAGTTGGTTTATGTCTTACAAGTCTCATTGAAAAGATAGGTGATGGGTAAAAAATGCAAGGATTCATAGGCTCGCATTTCATGAAACATAACATGTGCATAAGTTGAGATCACAACAAGCAAGCAAATAAATTATGTGAACATATTAGATTAAGCATGAATCATCCCCCATGTTGGTTTCCCCTAATTCCCCATTAACCCTAGTTAAGAGGACTACTCACTCATTATCAAGTTTAACATGCTAACAAGGTTGTCAATCATACTAGCAAGACAAAACGTGATGAATAAATGAAGATGATTATCAATAATTAAAAAGGGATTAAGAGAATTATACCTAATGATGATTCCAAAATAATAAGCAAAGAATAATAGAAGTACTTGATGAATGATTGGAAAGTTGTCAATCCTCCAAATAAACCCCAAATAATCTTCAATTACCCAAAATAAATGATGAACAATAGAGAAATTAAGGAAATTAGATTTGTATTAATGCTTAATTAAAAGTTGAGTACAAGATTAGAATGAGATTAAGATTGAATATGAAGAACATGATAATCTAATTAGTATAATGAGGTATTTATACTAAGGATTAGGTACATAAATTAGGGTTACTAAGGGCTTAAATGACGATTAAGACCCTTAATAAAAGTTGAGGAAGTGCTCCTCTCGAAGGAGATGCTCATCTCCGCATCGCTAGTCTTCAAGGAATATGCGCATCCCGAGTGGACTGAGGAGGAGACTCCTTGTACTGGGAAGGAATCCGAGCAGCCTGAGGCATGAGACGCTCGGATTGTAGAGGACTAGGACGAGCGGACTGGCTACGGGACGCTCGGATTGTAGTCAGCCAGGACGTTCGTCCCGTGGCCAAGACGCCCGGATAGTAGCTTAGCAAGCTTCTTCTTCTTTTCTTCTTTTCTTCTTCCAACAATCCTCAAGGATCTTGTTGGGGATGCAAGGATCTTCTCATCATTGCCCATCTATTACCTTATTTTCATAGGCCTTCTAGTCTTGTCTTCACTTTGATGCTTGGTCATTAGATTTGATTAATTTAGCTCCATTTTGCCATGAAAATGCAAGGTTTGCACTCCTCTCTTACCAAGGAAACAAAACCTCAAAGAATATGCAAAACGAAAGACTAAAGATAGTAAATGACCCAATTATGTACTAAAAAGCATAAGAACAAGGCTAATTCGGGGACTAAATATGCTCAAATATTGGTCACATCATTAGTGTAGAAAACAGGCAACATGTAGCACATACACATAAATGTAAACACGTAAAAAGGCATTTGATTGAAAACAAAAATTAACCACGATGACTCGAAGTTAAAATGAAATTTGAAATTTGAAATGATATTTTGAAAATTCCGCGACAAGTCATCACGTTTGGACTTTTCAAAAGGATTTGATTTGAAAATTTGAGCAATTAATTCGTGTCTTGATTTAAATTGCATCGAAATTGTTGAAATTGATTTGTAACTCAAAAAATTCAAAACTCGAACCGTCAGGGGGTGAGTTTTAAAATAGATTTTCGCGAGTGTATTTGATTTGATTTTCGTGAGATCAAGGCTCGGATTTGTGAGTACTTGAAATTTTGAGGAAAACTGATGTCATGTTATGAATTTTCGACTTTTATTTTTGTTGGGAAAAGAGCGAAAAAGCGCAAAATTTTTCGGAATTTTGACTGTCATGGAAACGATCCGTCACGGATTTGGGCGACTAGCCCTCCCCCCTTAAAAAAAAGAAAGAAAAAACCGTATGTTTAAAGCTGCGTCATGGAAACCGTGTCGGATTTCGTAAAACGCGAAAATAAGGAAATGTGAGTGTGAGAAAACACAAAACGTCCTGGACCATCCCGAAGAGGCGCTAGAATTCCGGCGGGAGGTTTAAGGTGTCAGGAGAAAAGACAACTTGAAAAGGACAATTCAAGGTGGGAATCCTGAGAACAGGCCCAAAGAGGCGCGAGCAGCTTGGCGATAGAAGTCAGCCTCCCCTTTTTTCGGAGAAAAAGGCGCTGATCGTTTTGGATAAATAGGGATGTTTGTGCTTCATTGTTTCATCATCCGAAACACAAAAACATCTCTAAAAAAACTTCTTCTTCGACAAAAAAAAAATCATGGATGCTTTCGAGAATGCGTTGCGACAATGGTGCCGGGATTTGTCGCCTCCCGAAAAGTATCAACTCGTTTGCATGGGAGTTGGTCAATTGTTGGTGCTTCGTCAAGTTAAGGTGCAATCCTCATTTCTTGAAGCATGCTCTCGGTTTTGGGATTCGAAACATCATGTTTTCGTTTTCCCGAAAGGCGAAATTTGTCCTCTTGCCGAAGAAGTTGGTGCCATTGGTGGGTGGCCGGGTTGTGTTCCGGTGCTTCCTCTGACTCGGTTGTGTTATAAGGAGAAATTCCGTTCAATGTTGGGCTTGTCAACAAGTCAAGTAAATTTTCTCCTTGCTCCTCATGGTGTGGATATGTTGGCTCTTATCAACATCTTTTCGAATCGATTGGATGCCAATGTTTCGGAGTGGCTAGGAGAAGGGCTCTTGCCTTTTGCCTTGTCCATGTATACCTCTTTGTTGATGCTTTGAAGAAGGAGGGACCAAAGTGCTATGGTAGCATAACCTTTGTGCATGTAGTCGAGCTAATGGAGTATGGTAGAGATCCATCATGGTTGGTGCTTGGCAAGATCATCCTAGCTTTGGACAAGAAGGGTTCTAGTGGAGAAGCTCCCTCGTTTGGATCTCAAAGGATCCTCCAAGTGTGGCTATTGGAGAGGCTAAGGTATGTAGAGCCTCCAGTTGATTCTTCTTATTCTTTCCGTCACCTTACCATGAGGAAGAATTTGTACTCGGATAGTTTTGCTTCCAGTGAGGCCTATTGGGCCGCGAGATTGGTGGAGGAAGGTGGTCCTCATATCCGTTGGGTGGTGCCATGGTGGCAGTTGAGGTCCTTCACGGGGTTGCCCGCTTCGGGTGCTAGTCCTCGTTCTTTGATGGTGGTGGGTTTGAAGGTTGTTTCCTTCATTTATCCCGAAAGGTTCATGAGGCAAATGGGGCGTCAACAAAAGGTACCTGCTCATGATACTCTCGTCCAAGAGGGTGTTTTTCGGAACTCCGAGCTTGTGGAGGTCTTCGAAAGATGGTGGGCCACTCGGCCACTTTGGGAGGTACCAAACCCCGTTGCCACGACATGGGTGACTCCCGCTTGTGTCAAGTGGGCAAGAGCCCAATCCTTGGAGGAAAGGTCCAAATCCCGTAAGGACGAGGTTGTTGACTTGAAGTATCGAGAGGTTGGCAAGGCCATCCGTGCCTTCTTTGATGATTATGTTGATGGAGCGAGCCTGGATGTGATGAGGCCGCCAAAGAGGAGAATCTCGGGACCCAAAGATGTAGTGGGCCGTGTATGGGCTCGCTTTGGATCGAGCATGGGGTCTTGCAAGAGACCGGAGGCCGTCGTCGTTGTAGATCCGTTGAGGATCCGTTCCGAAGAGGAAGTTCACTCTAGGCGGGCCAACAAGAAGAAAAAGGGGAAGATGTACCCCGAAGGAAAAGGTAAGGGTATAATGGAAGAATAAAGACCTCCATTACCCACTTTATTATTATGTTGTATTAGTGTAACATCCCGGCCCAAACCAGGTCGGGAGCGGTTACTTATGATAGCTCACCAGGCTGTGTACATGGCCCACAGATCAACACGGGTCCTTTATAGCGCATTTTGTCCTCACTCATGCGCATCCTAGGAATCTTCCCAGGAGGTCACCCATCCTAAGACTACTCCCAGCCAAGCACGCTTAACTTTGGAGTTCTTTCGCATGGATGACCATAAAAGAAAGTGCACTTAGTTGATATGAGTAGTACTTTCAATCCCTTTAAGCACTAGTCATTTAAGCCTATCACTGGACCTCTTTAATTAACGTGGGGTGTTACAATCACCCCCACTTGAAGAACGCAATGTCCTCGTTGCGCCTGGGAGCATAACTGCTAACCCATTGATCCGGACGATGTCGTCGGGTCACATCCAATCAAACACATTTATAATACTCAACAAACAACTAGTTAGCGGTAAGTCGAGGTCGATCCATGGGACGGTGTACTTTGGGTCCTAAGTCTATCTATCTCAATTTATGCTAGTGTCACAATTTGTTTGGGTTTGTAGTTGTGACTAGACTAATGCAAGCAATAAAGTAGAACGAGCAATAAAAGGAAAGATGTAAACAATTGATTAAAAGTGCTAGGATATCATGGGGTCATAGGGGATTCATGGTTTTTGATCATACAAACATGTTTACAATTATATGCAAGCAATTAGTGTTGTGGAGGAACCGAGTTGGGTTATATCTTACGGTTCTTAGGAAGAGTTGGATCCCGGAGCCGAATCGATTAGATTGTACAACACCTACAAGTCGACTTACTTTCCTCCTAATCAACTTTTATGCATGGTCTAACAAGACTCGAGTTGGTTTATATCTTACAAGTCAAGTTGAATAGATAAGAGATGGTTGTAAATGCAAGGATTCATAGGCTTAGCATTTCATCAAACATAACATGTGCATAAAGTTGACATCACAACAAGCAAGCAATTTAATCATGTGAACATATTAGATTAAGCATGAATCAATCCCATGTTGGTTTTCCCTAATTACCCATTAATCCTAGCTAAAGAAACTACTCACTCATTATCATGGGAAACATGTCATTAATGGTGTCAATCATCACAACAAGTATAAACATGATAATGGAATGAAGAAATGAACAATAAAGAGTAAAGAGTAAAGGAATTATACCAACTTAAGATGATCCAAACAATAATAAAGCAAAGAATAATAGAAGAACTTGATGATTGATGGAAGGTTGTCAATCTCCCAATAAACCCAATAATCTTCAATTACCCAATAATAAACTTGAATGATAAACTTGAACAATAATTAAGGAGAGATTAATGTGTAATTTGTGGAAAGATTAAAGAGTAATCTATTCTAATCTACTCCTAATCTAATCTAAGAAGGATTTCTACTAGCTAATAAAACTTGATGATGAGATTATTACAAATGGGGTATTTATAGTGGAAATTAGGTGGATGCATTAGGGTTAACTAAGGGCTAAACTAGTAATTACACTTTTGAGATTTGAGCAGGGAGACTCCGGTATTTTTCGAAGGAAGGGAGTCTTTCTTGAAAGCTTGAAGAACGAATTTGCGCTGGACTGGAATCCGGGCGGATTGGTGTCGGGACGGGCGGATTGTAGCAAGGGAATCCGAGCGGATTTGGAGCAAGACGCTCGGATTGTAGCAAGGGAGGAATCCGAGCGGATTTGGGACAATCCGAGCGTCTTCAGCGCGGGACGCGCGGATTGCTGTACAACTTCTTTGTTTGAGCTCGGATTGTAAAACGGACGTCATTTTCTCATCCGGACTCCTATTGGAGTGATTCAAAAGCCTAGATCACTTGTTTTTTCGACGCCGTTCCATCTAGCATATTTTCAGAGCCAAAAGAGAAACTCTTGGTTCGGGTTTCGAGCGATTTCTTCTTGAATGGCTTCCTTGCTTTTCCTCCTTGCTTTAAACCTTATGACCCTTCTATATACTCTTTATTCCTACATCTTTGGTCATCATTCTTGCCTCCTCTTCATACTAGTCCATCTAATATCATCAAATGGCTTCCAAATATGCACAAAAGACGGGAATTTCCGCCTTATTATCTTCTTTTCTACAAAACATATGAAATGCGGTAGAAAAGCAAATAGGAAGGTTTTGACGGATAAAATGGCCATAGAATGTTATAATAGTATGCAAAATGGGCTCAATTAGGGGACTAAATGTGCGCAAATAATGGTCACATCAAATATCCCCAAACCGAACCTTTACTCATCTCGAGTAAAGAGGTGACTAAAACTAGACCTTTATTTAAACTAACCTACTAATATAACCGATATGAGACAATTAGCGGGTCTCACTCCGCCCCTTCAACTCACAACAAGACAACCATGAGGTAGGATGCCTTCTTGCAAGGCAAGGTGGGTCTTGCCAAAATGGCGACACATCCAAACATTAAGCACACAAAATCAAATAATGGATGCATCTAAAAAAGAATAGCCACTTTCCTCATCTAAGTGGCGGAAATTATCTACAAGGGAAGCAATTCAAGGGTACACACTCCTTCATAGATGCAATTTCTTCAAACTACTAAGCCTAGAAGGATACCAATAAATCACCTCCAATTTGTGTCAAGCTAGGGTACCTTTGTCCTCAATCGTTAAATGCTTTTGTCAAGAGTAGACTCCCTATGGTGTTAGAAACACTGGAGGATCGCGGAATTCCCCCTATTGCCTAGACAAGAAGAAGGGTCGTCCCCTCTCTACCATGCACAAAAATGGATACGATGGATAAAGGGATCGATAGAATTTGAGTTTCATTTGGGAGTTTGCTTTGTTGTTTTTCCCCCCAATTTCTTGTGGCATATAACATTTGAGAACACTTTCTTTTTGCCATTTCTTTTTGATTTTTGGCATTTCAA
Source organism: Silene latifolia (assembly GCF_048544455.1). Lineage (NCBI taxonomy): Eukaryota > Viridiplantae > Streptophyta > Magnoliopsida > Caryophyllales > Caryophyllaceae > Silene > Silene latifolia. The sequence continues at coordinate 25,275,168 of NC_133533.1, read as the reverse complement.
CACTTGACAACTTTCAACTTTTCTTTGCATTTCTTTTTGAACATTTTCAAAGTCACCCCATATGTAGTGAGGGTGCCTTATTTTTGAAGCTTTAGGAGTCTATTTTTGCTCCTCTTTTCTTTTGATGCATTTTTTTTTTTTGCAAACTTTCTTTCACTTTTCATTTCATTGAACTCAAATTGATTTCTTTTTGTGCCCATTCCCTTTGATGACAAAAATGTGGTAGAACATGGATGAATGATGGATGGATGCATGGTTTCAAGGGTCACCTTGGAATAAACGGTAGCCAAGGAGTTATCACACCACAAGGTACTCTTGACTAGGCCTTAAACCATGGGTCAAAGGATACTAGCATGACACATCCTAGGGTGTTTTACAAGTATTCTAACAAGCAAAGTCTTAAGAAGAAAAAGCATCTACTAGGGCCTATATACACTTGTCAAGCTTCCCAAGTAGACGGTTTCGCAAAATTTCTAACATGCAAATACATGCCATGATGCAACTAACATATAAATATCCTAATGCATATGATTCTACCAACTAATATGCCAAATAAACTAAATGCAATCCTAAATTCACATTGTTTTTACCGCATCAATCAAAATAAAGCCACATAGTCATTAACATAAAGAGGAAAAAGGACATTGGAAAGATCATACCATGCGGTCTTCAATATCCTCATGTCTCGGATGTGGCATAGTCAATCAATGTGAACAAGGATGAACAAACACAATATATACAAGACAATATATATAAGACTACACTACAAAGGAAATGAACTTGTTTTTGGATTTTCAATTTTCAAATTTTTATGGATTTTTCGAAATTATGAAATTAAGAGACATATTTTTGTGTTTTTTCGAAATTTTTCAATTTTTATGTATTATGTATTTTGGAATATAAATTCCCATCCCCCACTTTATTTTGGACATTGTCCTCAATGTACATGTAGGAGTAGGAATGAAAAAGAAATACATGTTTTTGGATTTTTGATGATTTTTTTTTTTTTTTTTTGAAATAAAGTACAAATGCAATGATATGGTATGAATGAATGCATGCTCTAACTAAATGCAATTCTATATGACATATATAACAAATGAATGCAATCTAAACTATACTATATGATGCATGTTTTAAACTATGGTCACTTATGATCAAACCTCCCCAAACCGATTTAAACACTATTTCTAGTGTAGAAATGAATAGGTTTGGCCATTAGTGACAATGCATGAATTCTAGTCTACATGCAATTATCTACATGAATCATGTGAGATAAATACAATGCAACTATATTATATGAAGTAACTAATGTAAATGCAATATGAAATATAATACAAATGCAAGCTAAATGTACATGTATATAACTAAATGCAAGTGGAAATGTAATGCAAAGTGAAAGGAAAGGATATCTTACAAATGGTGGTTTGAGATAGGACTCCACCAAACTAGTTCAATTTGTAAAGGTTCTTGTCCATAGAGCTCAAGGCTCTTAGTAGAAGATCAAAAGCTTGTGAACAAGCTCCAAATAAGCATATGTATGGGTTGCTCCACTTGAACATGAAATTTAGCCAAGGAAGTTTGTCATATATCCTTTCTTTCACCTTGTCCTTGGCACTAGAGCTTTCCCGATGCTTCAAACCAATAAGCCCATGATTCTCGTCAACACTAGGTATGAAGTATGGTTCATATTTGTCCGGAGACTTCAACTCACCACCTTCTTTTTCAATTTTGGTGACGGTGATAGCATTTTGATTTTTCAAGCCTTCCAAGGTGGAAGGAGAATTGTCATAACATTGATGATCGAGCTCCTTAGAAGTTGGCATTGTGGAAGCCAAATTTCCACAAGTAGCTTCTCGTGCAAGTTTCTCCTGGAGCTTTTCCACCAAGTAGCTTTTGTATGATGCTTTGACCTTGTGAAGAAGGTCCACCATATCCTCTTCAACAATCATTGGCTCCATGGTAGGTGTCAAGTAGTCTTCATGGGATATAAGGAAAGGACATTCACCTTCATGATAGGATATCTCAAAGGTCTCAAGGATAGGTTCCTCAAGGAAGGTGATATTACAAGTCCATCCCTTAGGCTCGTCATCATCGTTATCTCCATAAGAATCATAAATGGGGGCTTCATTCTTCTTCATTAATTCTTCCTCCAACACCTCAATGTTCACATCAAATGATACACCCTCATACTCACAAAGGTTAAGAGTATTTGGCTTACTCAACCTCTTGTCTTCATCATCAAATACCACACTTTCATACTCACAAGAGCTCAATGAGGTTGGCTCTTCCCACTTCTCATCAAAGGTAACTCCTTCAAACTCACATTCATGGTCAATGTCCAAGGAGTGGTGGGGGGGTGGTTTCTTGGGATTCTCTCATTTGGGCAATTTGAATCTCCAACTCCTCACCTTGGGCAACAATGCCTTGAAGAACATTGTCCCTCTTTTGGCTCTCCTCTAGCATTTGTTTGAAGAAGTTTTGTTGATCTCCCATCATTTGGAGAATCACATTTTGAATGGGTTCATCTTTTTGTTGTGGGTAGGTGTGAAAGTGGTTGTATTGTGGCAATTGAAGTTCATTGTGAAATGGGTATTGGGTGGGTGGTTGTTGTGGATATTGGATGTGAGTGTTTTGGTTGGAAAATTTGGGGTAGTAGTTAGGATTTTCATTGTATGAATAGTAAGGTAGGTTTGTGTTGACTTGCTCCTCAAACTCCCCATACTCATAGTCATACTCAAAAGATCCACCACATACTCCATATACCAAGTCTTGGGTCATCATAGTTAAGACAAGGAAACAACTACAACATGGAAACTTACACAAAAATGGTAAGAACAATCCTTGAGGAACAAGTTCCTCAAGGTGAAAGCACAATCAAAATAGACAAACAAATAAGAACTTAATCACATAGCACCATCCCCGGCAACGGCGCCATTTTGATCCGGACGATGTCGTCGGGTCACATCCAATCAAACACATTTATAATACTCAACAAACAACTAGTTAGCGGTAAGTCGAGGTCGATCCATGGGACGGTGTGCTTTGGGTCCTAAGTCTATCTATCTCAATTTATGCTAGTGTCACAATTTGTTTGGGTTTGTAGTTGTGACTAGACTAATGCAAGCAATAAAGTAGAACGAGCAATAAAAGGAAAGATGTAAACAATTGATTAAAAGTGCTAGGATATCATGGGGTCATAGGGGATTCATGGTTTTTGATCATACAAACATGTTTACAATTATATGCAAGCAATTAGTGTTGTGGAGGAACCGAGTTGGGTTATATCTTACGGTTCTTAGGAAGAGTTGGATCCCGGAGCCGAATCGATTAGATTGTACAACACCTACAAGTCGACTTACTTTCCTCCTAATCAACTTTTATGCATGGTCTAACAAGACTCGAGTTGGTTTATATCTTACAAGTCAAGTTGAATAGATAAGAGATGGTTGTAAATGCAAGGATTCATAGGCTTAGCATTTCATCAAACATAACATGTGCATAAAGTTGACATCACAACAAGCAAGCAATTTAATCATGTGAACATATTAGATTAAGCATGAATCAATCCCATGTTGGTTTTCCCTAATTACCCATTAATCCTAGCTAAAGAAACTACTCACTCATTATCATGGGAAACATGTCATTAATGGTGTCAATCATCACAACAAGTATAAACATGATAATGGAATGAAGAAATGAACAATAAAGAGTAAAGAGTAAAGGAATTATACCAACTTAAGATGATCCAAACAATAATAAAGCAAAGAATAATAGAAGAACTTGATGATTGATGGAAGGTTGTCAATCTCCCAATAAACCCAATAATCTTCAATTACCCAATAATAAACTTGAATGATAAATTTGAACAATAATTAAGGAGAGATTAATGTGTAATTTGTGGAAAGATTAAAGAGTAATCTATTCTAATCTACTCCTAATCTAATCTAAGAAGGATTTCTACTAGCTAATAAAACTTGATGATGAGATTATTACAAATGGGGTATTTATAGTGGAAATTAGGTGGATGCATTAGGGTTAACTAAGGGCTAAACTAGTAATTACACTTTTGAGATTTGAGCAGGGAGACTCCGGTATTTTTCGAAGGAAGGGAGTCTTTCTTGAAAGCTTGAAGAACGAATTTGCGCTAGACTGGAATCCGGGCGGATTGGTGTCGGGACGGGCGGATTGTAGCAAGGGAATCCGAGCGGATTTGGAGCAAGACGCTCGGATTGTAGCAAGGGAGGAATCCGAGCGGATTTGGAGCAATCCGAGCGGATTTGGGACAATCCGAGCGTCTTCAGCGCGGGACGCGCGGATTGCTGTACAGCTTCTTTGTTTGAGCTCGGATTGTAAAACGGACGTCATTTTCTCATCCGGACTCCTATTGGAGTGATTCAAAAGCCTAGATCGCTTGTTTTTTCGACACCGTTCCATCTAGCATATTTTCAGAGCCAAAAGAGCAACTCTTGGTTCGGGTTTCGAGCGATTTCTTCTTGAATGGCTTCCTTGCTTTTCCTCCTTGCTTTAAACCTTATGACCCTTCTATATACTCTTTATTCCTACATCTTTGGTCATCATTCTTGCCTCCTCTTCATACTAGTCCATCTAATATCATCAAATGGCTTCCAAATATGCACAAAAGACGGGAATTTCCGCCTTATTATCTTCTTTTCTACAAAACATATGAAATGCGGTAGAAAAGCAAATAGGAATTTTTGACGGATAAAATGGCCATAGAATGTTATAATAGTATGCAAAATGGGCTCAATTAGGGGACTAAATGTGCGCAAATAATGGTCACATCACCCATAATCCTCCCCCGCTAGGTGGATGATCACAATGGAGCGTATAACAACTGCCTCCAGGAGCGTATAACAACCGCCTCTCATCACCACACGGTCGCAGGGTTGCTCTGATACCACTTGTAACACCCCGGCCCAAACCGGGTCGGGAGCGGTTACTTATGATAGCTCACCAGGCTATGTACATGGCCCAGAGATCAACACGGGTCCTTTATAGCGCATTTTATCCTCACTCATGCGTATCCTAGGAACCTTCCCAGGAGGTCACCCATCCTAAGACTACTCCCAGCCAAGCACGCTTAACTTTGGAGTTCTTTCGCATGGATGACCATAAAAAAAAGTGCACTTTGTTGATATGAGTAGTACTTTCAATCCCTTTAAGCACTAGTCATTTAACCCTATCACTGGACCTCTTCAATTAACGTGGGGTGTTACAATTAGTGTTGTGAGTTTTTATTATGTTGTATTAGTTATGTATCGTGTGTTTTGTGCTAGTCTTACTATGTGACGTGTTTTAGTCGACACCTTAGCTTTGACAAGTTGTAGACTTGCCGAGCTTTATTTGTTGTTGAATTTGTAATTCCTCCCATTATTAATTAAATAAGAGGATTGCTTGTGTCAAAAGAAAATTGTGAACGCTTGTTTCTTCCATCCATTTTGTAAAGGCAATTCGGTTTGAATTGTCCTAAACATTTGCACTTAGGAGGTGGGATTTTTGTAGGAAGGAGAAAGGCTTCTTTTTTGCATTTTGGGAAAGGGAATGTTGTTCCCTTTCTCTCTTTTTGAAAGTTGATATGGGTGATTTTTTGTATGTGGGTAAACATAAGGGAATGTTTTTTTTGATGGGGATGTATTTTTTTTATTAAGGGTATGGTTGTATCCTTCTTGTGTAAGAAAGGACTGCCTACGCATCCACCTGAAGAGGTGAAATCAAACCATGATCGTAGTTCGGGGATGTTTTGTAAATTTGATTGGGTTTTGTGGTTGTATCCCTCATGTATAAGAGAGACTGCCTACGTATCCACCTGAAGAGGTGAAATCAAACCACGCTCGTAGTTCAGGGATGTTTTGTAAATTTGATTGGGTTTTGTGGTTGTATCCCTCATGTATAAGAGAGTCTGCCTACGTATCCACCTGAAGAGGTGAAATCAAACCACGCTCGTAGTTCAGGGGTTTTTTTTATTTGAGTGCAAATGGATGTTGCCTTTGACAGATCAAAGGGCATTCGAAACAGGCAAGGTGCCGCAACTTAGATTCGATAAAACATACAATTTCAAATCAGAACACGTTGAGGAACTTGACTTGAATGGGGTTAAGGTGGTCGCTAGTTGTAAAACTAGGGTGAGGTCGTTGGTTACTACGGTTCAAGGGTAGTATTTTTTGAGTTGGTCGGATTTGTAAAATCCTCCCCGTCTAGGTCACTCAGTCTCACTGCGCCCCCCGAGAGTATTTTCTTGACCAGGTACGGTCCGGCCCAGTTGGGTTTGAATTTCCCCCTCGGATCGACGAGTAATGGTGCTCGGACCGACTTGAGGACCAAGTCGCCTTCCTTGATGTTCCTAGGTTTAACCTTCTTGTTGATACGTTGTATACGTCGTTCGTATAGCTGGACGTTGTGGAAGGCGTTGAGCCGCCGCTCGTCTAGAAGTGTGAGTGATACCGTCGTTTTGTATCAAAATTAAATTTATATTCCAAACTAAAACTATAGCTAGTGATAGTAAGGGTCGAACCACAGAGAGACAAGATCAATTCTATTTGCTAATTTTTAATCTATTGAAGTAACAATCAAATGGGGGGTTTTTGAATTTGCTTGATTCGAGATACTAATTGACAAAATAAGAAATTTCTCAAATAAGATAAAAGAGAGATCAGGAACATCGGTTCACAATGGCTAAGGTCGGGTAAAAAAGATAGCAGAGGTCTTGTGATACGGTCTCAGAGAACATGAGCAAGTCTTTCGATCAACGCTCAAATTTAACCTTACGGTCTTCTAATTCCCTAGAATTTCTCAAAGCTTTCGCTCAAGGGAAATTCCAAATCTAATGATAACCTAACTACTAATCTTTCAATCTAGCAAGAAAGGTTTATCAAAATAAAACAAGATCGATATGGAAGAAAATCATACTAATAAAATTGACCCTAATTTACGCCATGACTCACCTAGTTCCCAATCAAGATAATTAGCTATGCATGATTAAAACTATAACAATTGTAAAATTAAAGACAACGAATAAAATTGACATGATTGAAATTGAAATTAAGACAAAAGATCAAAACTGAATTGCTTGAATGTAAACTAGTAACAACAAGATTTAAATTGATAAGAAACAAGAGAAGAAGGAAATTTCATAAAGCTTACTAAAGGATTGATGAACAAAGTAATTGAAATTGAAATCAAGTCCCGACTTTCTTGTCTCCAAAACTAGATCTAAACTTCAGTTCTTGAATAATAAAAAACATAACCTAAATTATTGTTGCCTTCTACTGATAAACGTCCCTCCAAAAGTTAATTACAAGTGGGCTTTCAAAAGTCTAACACGTAAAATAAATCACAGCTGCGCGGCCTGGTCGATCAACCAGGTGGCATGGTCAATCGACCAGCCAGTACAGTGCTGTCTCTTCTGCTCAACTTCCACGGTCGATCGACTGAGCAAGATAGTAGATCGACCAACTACACTGTGCAGTAACATCCTTTTCTCTTCAAAACAGCCTCTTCACTCCATGCACGCATCCCGAGGTGAACAAGTCCGAACTCCCATCTTCCAAGTTTCCATAAAGTTGCTTCCGGAGGACGATTTAAGCTTGATTTAGCATACTTCTACTCATTCCTACAATAAATCATAGAAATTCCAAAGTAAACCGTTTTGGGAGAAATAGTAGCTTTAAGCTAACAAATAAGCATAGAAATACGTGCCAAAACTGCAAATAAAGTGTATAGAATATGTACGTATAAAATCTCCCCAAACCAAATCTTGCTTGTCCTCAAGCAAGCACTATGACCCAACTAAAAACTTCTAATGGAACGGATTTCATGCTCAGAGCTAATACAAACCATCATACCCAACCAATTTAATGCAACTATTAACATCCAAGTATCTTGTCATATGCAAACGAGTTGAACATGTTAAAGAATTTGCCAAACCTTTGACCTTGCAAGACTCGTATATATCGGACTCTCACGGGTCACTCATTCGCTCATTTAAGTACAAGGTAAGATGTATTGTGCAAGACAGAAGAGTGATAAAAATAAGACACTCACCTATCTACGACCCATAAGAACATGCCTGCAATCTAACATGAATAAAGTCTCTACAACCGTGCATATGCATTCCAACCATTTAATGACCATGACACATGCCGAGGCGATTTGGGATTGTGAGGCTAGAGGTAAAAAGAGGCTAAAATGAATTTGGGAAAGAGGGGTTAAGCCGAGCTAATAACCACTAAACCAAATTATAAGCAAATCCACTTCTTACTTCCACTTACCAAAAATAACAATTCCCCAAAATAAAATGAATAGCACATGGAAATTAAGAAATCACCATCCGAAAATCAATTTATACATGTGATCTTTCTCACTTTTTTTTTTTCATTTTCTTCCTTTTCATTTTCTGACTTTTTTTTTTCCAGCTTCTGGACTGCCAGTCGATCGACCAACAACAGCGGTCGATCGACCACCCCTGCTAGACTAATGCTCGCTGCCCAGTTCAGCTTCTTTTTTTTTTTTTTTTTTCATTTTTCTGAGTTTTTTTTTCTTTTTCTATTTCCTCTTCATTTTTCTTTTCTTTCCTTTCCACCATTTCACCTCCAACTTCTCATGAAGAACAAAATAACCAAAAGACATTCACAAAATTCCCAAAACACCAACATTACTAGCTCGGAAAGGGTAGGGTAAGTATAGTATGTAGCTAAATGGGACAAAATAAGCTATTTGGCTATGTGAGGTTTATAGGTAAAATGAGAAAGGGGGACCTCTACCACATGTGTCAACAAACCACGGACCCGAATGCATATAGGTATCAAGTAGACTAGACTCATGCTTATGCAAATTAATGTGACATGCCTTATAAGGAGAAACTACTCTCATTCCTACATGAAATCGGTCATGAATGTCACCGATTTATTGAGCTCTATCCTCAGAAATTTAAGTAACTTGCCAATATTGAGTCAAGTCTATTTGTTTAGCAAAATTCCAACAAAAACTCGTAGACTATGCAAGTGACATACATGAAAATGTTCAAAGTGCAAGGAAAGGGCAATGAGACAATATGTAATGCAAACTCATCATTGAAATCTTTCCGTTCCGACTCGACCTAAATGCGAAAGTAAACGTGATTTTTTTTTTGAATTTTTGGTGGTTTTTCAAATTTTTTTGTTCTTTTTATATTTTTTTTTGAATTAAAAACAAATGAAAGCTGAAATGCAATAAACGTAGGACTGAAAAGCAATAAAAAACAAATGCAGATGCAATAGACATATGCAAATACCCTCCCCAAACCAAAACGCTCAATGCCCCCATTGTGCTCAGCAGCAAATCACCAGCATCAATAGCAATATAGGGAAGAATATAAGCAACAATATAAAATAAAGAAACTACAAAAAAGAATAGGAAACTCACAAAAGGCGACCTCCCCAAACCAGCCAAAAATGGGGGAGGTCAGAATGTGTCTAGTCACCACCATCATACTCAGAACCACTCTCCTCCACGGACTCCGAGTCATCCTCCTCTTCCGCCTCGGCGAAGAATGGGCAGAGTAGTAGTCGTGGGAGTAGACCTCGTAGCAGGCGGAGGGTATCCGCCTGCCGGGGGAACAAAGAAGGACGGGTGAGTCCAGGGACCTCGTGGGAGCATCCCCGTCCGAGCGTACTCTTCGTAAACTGGGTACAGGGCCAGAGCTGTGTCTAATCTGTGCTGATCAAAACTCCTGCACAGGTCACCCAACACACGTGAAACCGCCCTTTGGTCCATGACCGCAGGGATAACCATGGGTGTGGGGGGACGAAAAGTGGTCGGGAAACCCGTGGGAGCAGGAGTGGAGGAGGAGGGGACCTGTGAAGGGGAGGCACAAACTCGCCCCGAGGTGCTAGCAGTAGCGGTGCCTGCCCCAATAGGGAGACTGTAGTTAGGCAAGGGCGGGCGAGTTGCCCCCAAAACAGTAGTAAGGGGCAAGATGGGAGGTAAGCCAAGGACAAGGATGGGGCCGCAAATGAAAGAATCAATCTTCCATCGACCCCGTGAGTCAACCCACTTCACAGACCTGGCGTAGTCAAGGTCCATGAAGCGTGCGTCAGGGTCAAGAGGGCCTCCTCTCGAGGGAAGAAAAGAACCAGACGGTTGGCGATACGAGTCACCAACCCACCACAAACAATAGTGGCCAAAGTGCCCTCACTTATAGTGTGAAAGTGAGAGGCGGTCAAATAAGTTATATTATAAATACGGGCTACCCGACTTTCAATGTTCAGATAGCCCGCCAAGATAGACAATTCAATGGTATTCACATTATTTGACTCCTTGTGGCCGAAAATGGTATTACCCATCAGCCGGAAAAAATATCGAAAAGGGGGTAAGTGGACGGAAGTGCCCGTCCTCTTAGGGCCGTTCCAGTCAGAGATACACGACCACATTACCCTGTGCACATCAGAAGTTTCCGAGGTGTTACCCTCGAAATAAAGACCCAAATAACCAGCAAAGTCGGCTAATGTCAGGGAGTAGGTGACATTGAATAGCCGAAAATAAATGCAAGAGCTACTCCTGTTGGCTTCAAAAGAAGCCTGGTCAAAAACAAAAGACGAGAAAAACTCGAGGGTCAAATTATAGTAAGTGAACTCAGCCATGTCCACAAGTCCCAACATTCCTGTCCCATTTAGCAGAGACACAACAGACTCAAGACACCCTAATTTTTCTAAAGTAGGCTTATGGATGAAACGAGTTGCCTGAACTTTGATTTTTTCGACCATGTGAATGAATTTAGCCCGCTGAGTAGAGGTAGAGAAAGTAACCTGCGGATAGTCAGGTAGACTATCCGTAGTTGCCTCGATCATTAACGGCGGACCCCGCGGCCGTTTAGCAGCTCCCTGACTGGACTGCCCTCCGCACATCGTCTGCTTCCCTTTTGTCATTATTGCTTCCTACAAAATTAACAAATCAGCAACTAACTTCCCTTAATCTCTAACAATGAGAATTTATAAACCCCCAAACAAAATCAGAAAACAAAAGTGAAATTAGGGTTTCGAAAATTTGGGGAAAAACGGGATTAAGGTTTCCCTAGTTGCTAAAATGGCTTGAAAATCAAGGGAATAGGATAGCAAAGGCAATTAAAGCACAAATTCGAAAAGAAACTAGCCCCTAAATCGATTTTCCCAAATCGATTTTTTCGACACAAGGTAACAATGCTCGAAATTTGGGCATAAACATTCAGCTAGAATCGAATTTAAAGGATGAAAATAGGATTAGAGACTTACCTTTGATGAGAACTCGGGAATTTGAGCAAGAAAATTTGAGATTAAGGGGTAGAGTAGCAAGAATCGCGAAAGGGGAAAAACTAGGGTTTTCTCTGATTTTTGATTGAATGCATATGAATGAATGAAAGAAAGGAGAATTATAACTTCCCTATTAAATTGCCCACTGGTTTAGCGCGGTGGTCGATCGACCATCTGACCCAGTCGATCGACCAGTCTTCCCCTAAAACAGCTTCTGCCTTTTTCTCCTCAGTCGATCGACTGGTGAACTTGGTCGATCGACTGCTTGTGCTGGCAATTAATCTCAAATACGTCAAAATTTAATTTTCCACTTCAATTTCCCGTCTTTCTCCCCTAAACATTTAGGAATTCACCCTATGCACTTTGCATAAATTAATTACCTGCAAAAATTCTCAAAGGCGCACATTTTCCAAACCAAGAAATTGCTAATTAAAATGAAATAAGCTAAAGTTCCTAATGCAAATTAAATGAAATAAAACTATTAAGTTCCTAATTACAAAAATATTACAAGCCGGGTTGCCTCCCGGTTAGGCTGTTTAAGAGGTCCCGACCCTTTTTACCTCAATCTGCGACTTCTAAAATTGGGTCAAAGTACAAGATGCCGACCTGCCCAACAAACTCGTCTGCACCGTGATAATGCTTCACATATTGGCCATTAACTTTGAACCTTTCTCCAGCTGAGGTCTCCAATTCAACTGATCCGAATTTTGTAACTGCTGTGACCGTATAAGGGCAAGTCCACCTGGATTTCAGCTTACCAGGAAATAAACGGATACGAGCGTTAAAAAGAAGTACCTTATCGCCAATATGGAACTCGCGCTTAATGATTCTCTTGTCGTGCCAGCGCTTTGTTTTCTTTTTGTAGATCCTAGCATTATCATAGGCCAGCAGCCTAAATTCCTCTAGCTCATTCAGCTGTGTCATACGTTTCTCACGAGAGAGGTTAGGATCCAAATTCAGATCACATATAGCCCACCAAGACTTACGCTTCAACTCAACAGGTAAATGACATGTCTTACCATAAATCAATCGGTATGGTGACATCCCAATCGGCGTTTTAAACGCGGTCCTATAAGCCCATAAGACATCATCTAACTTAAGACTCCAATCTTTCTGTGATTTAGAAACAACTTTAGCTAAGACTTCTTTCAATTCTCGGTTAGAAATCTCAACCTGACCACTAGTTTGGGGATGATACCCCAAACCTCTACGATGTTGGACACCGAATTTAGTCAATAAAGCACTAAGTTGTTTCTCTTTAAAATGCATTCCACCATCGTTAATGACAACCCTAGGGACACTAAAATGAAGGAAAATAATCTTTTTAAATAGCTTAATCACGGCTTTTGCATCGCAATGGGGAGTAGCGATAGCTTCTACCCATTTGGACACATAATCTACAGCTACGAGGATATATTTATTACCTTGACTGCTCGGAAAAGGTCCTTGATAATCATTGCCCCAGACATCAAAAATCTCAACCTCTAGAATGTCTACCTGTGGCATCTCATATCTCTTTGAAATATTCCCCGATCTTTGACAAGCATCGCACTCAGCAACAAAATTGCGACTATCTGCATGCAAAGTTGGCCAATAGAAACTAGATTGGAGTACCTTAGCCACAGTTCGGGACGGACCATGGTGACCACCATAGGCACAAGAGTGGCAAGCTTCTAGGATATCCTTCACCTCCCACTGAGGCACACATTTCCAGATAAGACCGTCTGCGCATTCCTTGAAAACATAAGGATCATCCCAAAAGTATTGTCTAGCATCATAAGCGAACCACTTCTTCTGCTGCCATGAAAGCGCGGGTGGTATCTTACCTGTCACAGCAAAATTAGCGTAATCAGCAAACCACGGAGGTGGGTAAGACCCCGAATTAGTAATAGCTAACAGACTCTCATCAGGAAAAGAATCATTAATGGGTAACGAATCCTCCCTTTTTGTCAGCTGAAGACGAGATAAATGGTCAGCCACCACATTCTCTGCTCCTTTCTTATCTTTGATCTCCAAATCAAACTCCTGCAAAAGGAGTATCCACCTCAAAAGCCTCGGCTTCACATCCTTCTTAAGAAAGAGAGTCTTCAGTGCTGCATGGTCAACATAAACAATAACCTTAGAACCTAACAAATAAGACCGAAATTTGTCTAAGGCAAAAACTACAGCTAGAAACTCCTTCTCAGTGGTGTAATAATTGACTTGAGCCTCATCCAGAGTTCGGCTCGCATAATATATGGCATTAAAAACTTTGTTTTTCCGCTGTCCCAAAACTGCACCAATCGCATAATCGCTGGCATCACACATAATCTCGAATGGGAGGTCCCAATCAAGGTGGCTGAATGATTGGCGCAGAAACTAGAGCCTCCTTCAACCCGTTAAAAGCTAAAAGGCACTCATCAGTAAACTCAAAGACAACATCCTTAAGGAGCAATTGTGTAAGTGGTTTAGCAATTTTTGAAAAATCCTTAATGAAACGCCGATAAAAACCGGCGTGACCAAGGAAACTCCTCACTCCTTTAACATTCACGGGAGGATTCAATTGCTCAATCACCTGCATTTTTGCCTTATCAACATGTATACCCTTATCAGAAATCAGATGCCCTAACACAACTCCCTCATTGACCATGAACTGACATTTTTCCCAGTTTAAAACAAGATTAACATCAATACAACGCTGCATGACTTTATCAAGATTAGCTAAACAACGATCAAAGTCATTACCATAAACTGAGAAATCATCCATAAATACCTCCATAATGTTCTCTATATAATCAGAAAAAATCCCCATCATGCACCTCTGAAAGGTAGCTGGGGCGTTACACAATCCGAAAGGCATCCTGCGATACGCAAAAACACCCTGTGGACAGGTAAAAGTGGTCGTACTCTGATCATCCGGATGAATAGGGATCTGAAAGAACCCTGAATATCCGTCTAGAAAACAGAAAAATTTGTTAGAAGCAAGTCTTTCAGTCATTTGGTCAACAAAAGGGAGGGGGAAATGGTCTTTCTTGGTGGCGGCATTCAACCTGTCTATAATCAATGCACATCCGCCACCCCAACAACTCGTGTTGGTATTAATTCATTTTTCTCATTTTTAACCACGGTAGTCCCTCCTTTCTTCGGAACTACCTGAATCAGGCTAACCCACTTGGAGTTGCCAATCGTATAAATAATACCTACATCGAGTAGTTTCATCACCTCGGCCATAACGACTTCTGCATCTTCGGGTTCAACTTGCGTTGACCCCATGCAAAAGGCTTGTGGCCTTCCTCCAACTCTATCCTGTGCATACAAATATCAGGGCTGATGCCCTTAATATCATCCAAAGAGTAACCTAAAGCCTTCCTGTTTTTCTTAAGCACACACATCAAAGCAGAAAGCTGGTCATCATTAAGCTTAGCACTAACAATAGCTAGATACTGCTCCGTATCATCTAGAAAAACATACTTAAGATTAGGAGGAAGTGGCTTATGCTCTGGCACCTTTACCTCTACAGCATAGGCAGAATCAGCTTCAATGGTATAGCAAGTGTTTACCAAATTCTCGTTGGCCAGGCTTAAGAGCATCTCATCTTCTTCCTCAGTGAGCTCGTAGCTTTCCATTGAGGCTACCAAAACATCTAGCTCCTCAGCATTCTCCGTCAGACTACTCCGCACACTCATCTAAACGGGTTAGATCAGCTAAGGGATCCTTGGCTAAGGGATCCCTCCAATTACAATTAACACCACAAACAATATCAATGGAATAACACGTATCATCATCATCAGGTTCAGTCGCCTTACGAGCAAGACTGAACTCAATGGTGTCATCCCCTACCTCTAAGGTTATGATTCCGCGTTTGACATCTATTACAGCCCCAGCTGTATGTAAAAATGGTCTACCTAAAATAATAGGTATCTGACTGTCCTCTGCTATGTCCAAAACAACGAAATCGACAGGAATAAAAAACTTACCCACTCGAACGGGTACATCCTCTAAGACTCCTAAAGGTCTCTGAGTCGATCTATTTGCCATCTGAAGGGTAATATCGGTCACCTTAAGTCTACCAATAGTTAGCCTTTCGCAAAACAGAATATGGCATGACACGACACGCCCCTAAATCACAAAGGGCCTTTCCAATTTCGTGGTTGCCTATAGTGCAGGGAATTGAAAAGCTACCTGGGTCCTTTAATTTAGGTGGTATATTAATTTGCGAAAGAGCATTGCATTCTTCCACAAAAGCAACATTACCATCATCATGAAAATTTCTCTTACGATTCAAAATGTCTTTCATAAATTTAGCGTAAGAGGGTACAGGTAATAAGATCGAGTGAAAGGAATGGTTACCTCAAGATTCTTGACCATCTCCAAAAACTTACCAAACTTGCGCTCCACTTAGTATTCTTTAAATGCTCCGGATACGGATCGCAACACAGTAGTAGGATTAGCAACCTTCGGCTTCCGTAAATTTAAAACCTCCGTCAAATCATCAATAAGTGTAGAATCATGTAAATTAATTGACGAATTTGCGTCCTGCACTGGAGACCCAGTCGATCGACCAATCACACTGGGCATGAACAGTTTCTGGTCAGAAACTTCTTTGTCAGGAACTTCAGTCGATCGACCGCTATTGTTGGTCGATCGACCACATGCGCTGGGTTCAATTAGTTTCTGGTCAAAAACTTTTTCGTCTGAGATCCTGGTCGATCGATCACGTTGTTGGTCGATCGACATGTCTTGCGATAAAAGCTCGTTTCGCACTGAGAAATTAAATTTGTCTTTTCATCATTTCCCGAGTCTTCTCTTGGCTTATCGGGACCATCATAAGAGAGGCCACTTCGGAGATTAATGGCATTAATGGTTTCAATTGGCCCCTCACATTTGCTTGAAGAATTGGCGACTTGGTTAGCCTCTAAATTTTCTAACTGCTTCACAAAATTCTTTGCAGATTCAATCCCAGCTTCTTCTATTTTCGTGACTTGAACCAAAAGAGCTCGGACTATTTCTCTCAATTCCGCGGTCTCATCTGAGTTATGAACAGGAATTTCAATTTCTCTCTCGGGAACCTTAGAAGTCTCGAGCTTCTCGAGCCGGGCTGTAATAGAAGCTATGAGTGTCGCAACGACACTCATTTCATCACTTTGCTTTCGCGAGTTTCCACGTGAACTCCCAAACTCAGCTCTATGGACTGCCATCTCCTCAATGGTGTTCCAACCTTTATTCTGACCAGTATTATTTTGGAACCTACCATTCACAGCTGCATCCAGGATAACCTTATAGTCATCATATAAGGAATTGTAGAATAAGTTGCAAAGGTACCACTGCTGGAAACCATGGTGAGTGACAGATCGAACCAAACCCTTGAAACGTCCCCATGCTTCACAAAATTCCTCATCAGGTCCTTGCTGGAAATTTGTAATTTTACTTCTCAAGGCATCAGTCTTTGCAAGTGGGAAGTATTTTTTGTAGAAAGCTAATGCTAGAGATGTCCAATCTGTGACTCCAGCTGCTACCTTATCAAGGTAGCGGTACCAATCTCGCGCAGAATCCTTCAAGGAGTACAAGAAAATCATCCCCTTTACTTCATCTTGGGTCACCCCAAATGCATATGGTATGGAACAACAAGAATCAGAAAATTTCCATATTCTTCAAAGGATCCTCGTCCGGTAGACCAGCAAACTGATTTCGCTCCACTAAATCGATATAGGAGGAACGAAATTCGAAGTGACCAATAGTAGGGGTGGGTAAAATGTATCCCTTTGGAACATGCTGCTCTTGTGGCTGGAGATTGTCATATATTGTAGTCATGTTCGCAAAACTGAGTGTACTCAAGTCTTCCTCTCAAAACCTGTCTTCTAACTGTGCAAAAGCAAAACTAGAAGTAAGAGTAAGCAACGGTCTCAAGGAACCAAAGTTTCTTGAGACAAGAAAAATAAACCAAAAATAAAGCAAACAGAATTACACCGTCTCCCCGGCAACGGCGCCAAAATTTGATACCGTCGTTTTGTATCAAAATTAAATTTATATTCCAAACTAAAACTATAACTAGTGATAGTAAGGGTCGAACCACAGAGAGACAAGATCAATTCTATTTGCTAATTTTTAATCTATTGAAGTAACAATCAAATGGGGGGTTTTTGAATTTGTTTGATTCGAGATACTAATTGACAAAATAAGAAATTTCTCAAATAAGATAAAAGAGAGATCAGGAACTTCGGTTCACCATGGCTAAGGTCGGGTCAAAAAGATAGCAGAGGTCTTGTGATACGGTCTCAGAGAACATGAGCAAGTCTTTCGATCAACGCTCAAATTTAACCTTACGGTCTTCTAATTCCCTAGAATTTCTCAAAGCTTTCGCTCAAGGGAAATTCCAAATCTAATGATAACCTAACTACTAATCTTTCAATCTAGCAAGAAAGGTTTATCAAAAGAAAACAAGATCGATATGGAAGAAAATCATACTAATAAAATTGACCCTAATTTACGCCATAGCTCACCTAGTTCCCAATCAAGATAATTAGCTATGCATGATTAAAACTATAACAATTGCAAAATTAAAGACAACGAATAAAATTGACATGATTGAAATTGAAATTAAGACAAAAGATCAAAACTGAATTGCTTGAATGTAAACTAGTAACAACAAGATTTAAATTGATAAGAAACAAGAGAAGAAGGAAATTGCATAAAGCTTACTAAAGGATTGATGAACAAAGTAATTGAAATTGAAATACGTCGTCTGACTTTCTTGTCTCCAAAACTAGATCTAAACTTCAGTTCTTGAATAATAAAAAACATAACCTAAATTATTGTTGCCTTCTACTGATAAACGTCCCTCCAAAAGTTAATTACAAGTGGGCTTTCAAAAGTCTAACACGTAAAATAAATCACAGCTGCGCAGCCTGGTCGATCGACCAGGTGGCATGGTCGATCGACCAGCCAGTACAATGCCGTCTCTTCTGCTCAACTTCCACGGTCGATCGACTGAGCAAGATAGTCGATCAACCAACTACACTGTGCAATAACATCCTTTTCTCTTCAAAACAGCCTCTTCATTCCATGCACGCATCCCGAGGTGAACAAGTTTAAACTCCCATTTTCCAAGTTTCCATAAAGTTGCTTCCGGAGGACGATTTAAGCTTGATTTAGCTTACTTCTACTAATTCCTACAATAAATCATAGAAATTCCAAAGTAAACAGTTTCGGGAGAAATAGTAGCTTTAAGCTAACAAATAAGCATAGAAATACGTGTCAAAACTTCAAATAAAGTGTATAGAATATGCACGTATCAGTGAGTTGTTCATACCTTCGACGGGTCCATTCCGCCTCAGGAACTTGACTCTCCAGTAGGATGCGTAGAGATGGGATCTCTAACTCTACCGGCTGAACCGCCTCCACACCGTATGCTAGGTAGAAGGGTGTGGTGCCTGTCGGTGTTCGAATGGAGGTTCGGTATCCCCAGAGTGCGAATGGGAGTTTGCTCGGCCAATCGTGGTAGTTGTCTTGCATTTTCTTGATAATGGTGATAAGAGTTTTGTTCGTTGCCTCCACCGCTCCGTTGGTTTGGGGACGGTAGGGGGATAATTGGTGTCATTTGATCTTTTATTTGTCCAGCAAGGCTTGTGTTTCCGCCCTAAAGTGAGAGCCTTGATCGCTGATGATTTCATGGGGTACTCCATATCTGCAGATGATGTTGTTTTGGATGAACTGGGCCACTTGTTTGGTGGTCAAGACTGCATATGACTGCGCTTCTACCCATTTGGTGAAATAGTCGATGGCGACGAGGACGAAGCAATGCCCCTTAGTGCCTATCGGGTTGACTTTTTCGATGATGTCGATGCCCCAGGTTGAGAAAGGCCAGGGTGATGTCATGGTGTATAAAAGGGATGGGGGTATGTGTTGTATGTTGGCGAAGATTTGGCAATTGTGGCAATGTTTGACGTAGTTACGACAATCGGCTTCCATGGTGGTCCAATAGTAGCCTAGCCGCATGATCTTTCAGATCAGCATCATTGCGCTCATGTGAGGGCCACATTCTCCATCGTGAACCTCTATCATGATTTTTTTGGCTTTGCGATGGTCAATGCAAAGGAGGAGAATCCCTTGGGGTGTTCTTTTGTATAATTGGTATTGGTTTATCACGAATTGTGATGCAAGTAAACGGATGGCTCTTTGTCCTCTTAGATCAGAGTTGGGAGGGAATTCGTTTTTGGTTTTGTAGTTGAGGATGGCTTGGTACCAGGGTTCATCATGGTTTTCCTCGTCGTTGTTGATGTCATAGATGTGAGCTGGCTTGCTCCTTCTCTCGACACATATGGGCATCAATGTCATGTCGTCAGGTATGTTAATGAGCGCGGCAAGTTTTGCTAGGGCATCAGCAAATTGATTTTCCTCTCGTGGCAAGTGGAAGTAGTCAACTTGGTCGAAGAACTCGGCCTCTTGATTGATCTTTGCTTGGTAGGGAGCTAAGCTGTCACTTCGGATTTTCCATGATCCAGACACCTGATTGATGATGAGTGAGGAATCGCCGTGGACCCTCAGTCTCTTGATGCCAAGTGTTATGGCTGCTTGTAGGCCGATGAGGCATGCTTCATATTCGGCGGCATTGTTGGTGACGGCAAAGTCTAGCTTGACTGAGATCGGAACATGTTCCCCCTCTGGTGATATTAGAAGGATTCCTACCCCGAAACCTCTCAGATTAGATGCACCATCAAAGTATAGGTCCCATGCGTTGGAGTCGGCACAAAGGATGTCTTCGTCAGGAAGTGACCATGTGTCGGTTGCTAGATCCTCGTGGACGGGATTTTCTGCTAGGAAATCGGCGACTGCCCTTCCCTTGATAACCTTCAGGGGTACGAACTTGAGATCAAACTCGGATAGCATGAGTGTCCATCTAGACAGCCTTCCATTTAGTACGGGTTTTTCGAAGATGTATTTGACCGGGTCCATCTTGGAGTAGATGTGAACCGTGTAACTGAGCATGTAATGTCGCAGCTTCTTTGTTGACCATACTAGGGCAAGGCATGTCTTTTCCAGTTGGGTGTACCTCATCTCATAGTCGATGAACTTCTTGTTGATGTAGTAGATGGCTCGTTCTTCGTCGTCGACTGTTTTTGCTAGCATTGCTCCCATGGCCGTGTCGGTGACAACCAGGTACAGGGATAAAGGAATCCCTTGTTGAGGTGGCATGAGGACAGGAGGTTTGGATAGGATGTCCTTTATCCTGTCGAAGGCCTTTTGATAATCGTCATCCCAATCGGCGTGATCGGAGGTATGAAGTTTTTTGAAGATTGGTTCGCAAATCATGGTGAGCTTGGCTATGAAGCGGCTGATGTATTGGACCTGGCCGAGAAATCCCCGAATCTCCTTCTCGTTCTTAGGCCGAGGCATTTGCTGAAGGGCTTTGATTTTGGTTGGATCAATTTCAATGCCTCTTATACTGACGACATGTCCCAAGAGTTTTCCGGAGGTGACTCCGAATGCACATTTCTGAGGATTTAGTCTCATGTTATATTTCCGCAGACGAGCGAAGAATTTCCGAAGGGCGTTGATGTGGCCGTCCCGTTCTTTTGCTTTGACGATCATATCATCGACATATACCTCTACCTCCTTGTGCATCATATCATGTAAGAGAGTGGTAGCGGTTCTTTGATAGGTAGCTCCGGCATTGATGAGGCCGAAGGGCATGGCCGTATAGGAATATGTACCCCACTATGTAGTGAATGCAGTCTTGTGCATGTCTTCCTCAGCCATTTTGATCTGGTTGTACCCGGCATACCCGTCCATAAATGATAGGAGAGCGTGCTCGGCGGTATTGTCCACCAGGATGTCAACATGTGGCAAAGGGAAGTCGTCCTTTGGACTCGCCTTGTTCAGATCCCTGAAGTCGACGCAAACCCGATTTCTCTCGTCTTTCTTTGGTACAGGAACAATGTTGGCAACCCAGTCGGAATACTCCGACACTTTGATGAAACCGGCCTTGAACTGTTTATCCACTTCTTCTTTGATTTTCAGGGCCCACTCTGGGCGCATTCGGCGCAGCTTTTGCTTCACGGGTTTGGCTCCGGGCTTAATGGGTATTCTGTGCTCTGAAATTTCCCTGTCAATCCCAGGCATATCTCTGTAGGACCAGGCGAATACGTCCTTGTATTCGTGTAGGAGGTCAATGAACTGTTGTCTTTCCGAGGGGTCAAGGGTTGTCCCTATCCTAAGTTCTTGACTTGTGTTGTCGGTTCCTACGTTAATAGGTTCGGTCTCATCAATGATGGGGGTCCTGGTTTCCCGTTTGTCAAGTTCTTTGGCTAAGTGAGGTGGGTAGTCACTCAAGTCAAATTCCTAATAGTCATTTAGAATTGCATTGCAGTTAAATTGAGAGGAGTCATAAGCAAACTTAGCGCCAGTTAAGTTGACACGAGCGAAAAGCTCGGGCAGGACAGATATCTGATGGTCAGCCAGAGGTGACACAGCAGAGGAGGTGGCCCCTGAAACAGGCTCCAGGTTGTCACCTTCCATGGGAGTGGGGACGACCCTAGTTGACTCAGCCTCTGAAGCAGCCACAAGTTTGTGATAAAACAGTGGGAAAGGGACCTTGACCGGGACATCAGGAGTGCTAGGAGCTATGATAGACTCTGACTCTGACTCCAACTCAGATTCTTCTTCACTTCCCTCTTTGAACATAGGGCCTTCTCCAGTCGTAATCTTGAGAATGCGGTCTTGGCGATCGGTCCACTTGACGGTTTTCCTCCAGCCTTGTGTAGCTTTCTCTGGGTCAGTATTAGAGATTAAGGCGGTAGGGTCAAACTGATTGTCCTTCAGATCAATGTTGATGATGTCCTCATAGTCGAGGTGCTTGATGTTATCTTCCCCAAAGAGGAGAGTGACAGCTTGTCCGTCGAGGCACGGGGACGATTTAGACTCGGTTGATGCAGCTTCGGTGTTGTTGAGGGATGATGTGTGGGTAAATATCCGTATACTACCCTTTAATTGCAGGACTATAACGTAAATTTAAACATGCAATTTATAGTCATAAAACGAAAAAACATAATGAAAAGATTAATGTATAGAAATCAACCTCGGGTCCTTTGATGCACGGCGTAAAGAACAGAAATCAAACCAGATTCCCTCCTAATTGTTGCACCCAAGACTTGTCCGAGATATGCCCTTGGCTAGATGGTGTTCTCCGATTGCCTTGCAATATTGGGAGAACTGATGTGAGGTTTTCGAGATGTGAGATCTAGGTTTCAGAGAGCAATAATCTCCAAAACCCTAATTTTCTGTAAAATGAAATTCTCTCGGTCAAAAGGAGAGGGAGTCTCTCCTTTTGTTTGGTTCGGCTGGACCGAGTATGAGGAGAGCCCGTGGGCTTTTTGATTTCCTCTTCACTAGAACTCGTGGTCCGAATCCCAATGGCTAAATGCATATGACACGGTCTGATTATAAACTGTTATCGGTTATCGGAAATTAAGGCATCAACTAATAATACGGGTTAGCTGAATTATTAATACGTGTCCGACAAAACAGTATTGTATAATTATATTCAATATGCATTTAATTAAATATAAGACGTTTATATTCAATTTTACGAATTAACTGGTTAATTCGTCTTAGCCCATGATATTTAATCCGTATTAAATATAATATCTCAACATCACATTTTGACTAATTACTAGTCAAATAACTCGGACTAACTGGTTAGTCAATTTTGCATCTTACTGACAAGTATTTTCATACCGTCACATCTCTCGAACGTATCCTATAGGTGTGACTTTTAGGGACCAGTTGATCACCGCCATCTGTATGACAATAACGTCAAACTTATCTAGCAAGCCAACCGTTATTGATAAACGTGGATCAACTGATAATAATACCAAAAGTATGCCCTTTGATCCTTTTAGAGGTTTATAAGTCCTTGCACTAACTGTTAAGGACACCAACCCCAACAAGCTCCCACTTGTCCGTACAAGTGTATGTGCAATGACGTTATCCGCACTAACTGGAGGACACAAGCTCCAACAAACTCCCACTTGTCCGTACAAGTGTATGTGCGATAACCGATTCTCATATTCATTTAAAATTTCTCCCACTCAATGTAAAACAATTTGCAGATCTGGATCCACAAAGGTCGTATTTTACAATCGATCTGTATCTAGAGTGGTTTCCCCGACTAGAGAGTAACTTAACTAATAAAACGAATCCGTATCCGAGCATGGCCATGCATTTCAGTTACAGCTCCTCGAGTGGCCCTGAGAAATATCGAGTACCCGATAAAGGCTGAATATTTCCTTCAACTCGACTCCTTCCGATCTAAGCACAGCATGAAATGACCCAGAAAAAATCTACTTGGCCCCCTGTTACGGATGACCGTGAGAAAGAAACCAAAGTCACCCAAAATCTGCCGTAGTCTCAAGAGACAATCGATAGTCAAAAGAATCGACTCTTAGGATCACCATGGAAGTCCTATCCACGACCGGCAAATAATGTTATAAAACATTTAGGACTCCACGTCGATGTCACAATGGTGTCCTACGAGATATCCGTATAACTCGCCTCTGTGATTGGTCAGTCAACCGGTTGACTTATGGCTCGTTGAACCCACCATCAACCAACGTCACAAAATAATTGCCAGAGTTATCAGCTCATGTGGGCAATTAAGGACTAAAAAGATATGATGTTTGTTCAGTTCACTTTGTGGTGTTCAAAATTGTCGTACAATTCCACATGAAAAACAATATATATATAAAATATCAAAACGATGATGTCGTATAGAGTACAAGAGAGAATGAATCTGATCCATAAAAGAGTACTACAACTCAGGAACACGTTCGATTCCCATGGAATTTACGTGCCCTTCATGCTTATCTTGTCGTAATGCTTTAGTGAGAGGATCTGCTATGTTATCATCTGAAGCAATCTTTTCTATCACTACTTCCTTTTGCTCCACGTAATCCCGGATTAGATGAGCTTTCCGTTGTACATGTCTAGACGCAACATAGTACTCGGACTCGATCGTAGAATCTGCTTGTAACACTTTGCTTGGAACTCTTCCAAATGATCGTAGCGCGCCATTAAGAGTAAAAACGAATCCAGACTGAGATTTCGAGTCATCTCGATCCGTTTGGAAGCTAGCATCTGCGTAACCGGTTGCGCATGGCTTTTGTTCGCCTCCATAAGTCAATGCCCAATCTTTAGTCCTCCGTAGGTACTTAAGAATGTTCTTGACACCAGACAATGTGATTCACCGGATCTTTGTTGGAATCGACTTGTCATACTCAATGCATATGCCACGTCCGGACGTGTACATATCATGGCATACATGATTGATCCTATTGCCGAAGCATAAGGAATCCGTGTCATGCGCTCTTTCTCTTCCGGTGTCTCTGGTGCCTGAGACTTGCTCAAATGCACCCCTGGAGCCATAGGAAGGAACCCCTTCTTGGAGTTAGTCATGCTTTGAATCTCTCTAGGACTTTGTCTATGTAAGACTCTGATCGAGAGATGACATCCGTCGTGATCTATCTCGATAGATACGGATGCCTAGAATTCTTTGTGCCTCTCCCAGATCTTTCATCTGGAAATGGTTTTTCAACCATACTTTCACCGAAGTTAAGAGAGGTATGTCATTCCCAATCAGGAGTATGTCGTCAACATACAATATTAGGAAGACAATCTTGCTCCCACTCGACTTGATATATAGACATGGTTCCTCGACCGATCGAGTAAATCCATTGTCTTTTATCACTTGGTCGAAGCGATGATTCCAACTCCTTGATGCTTGCTTAAGTCCATAAATGGAACGCTTAAGTTTGCACACTTTCTTAGGATGTACTGGATCAATGAAACCTTCGGGTTGTACCATGTACAACTCTTCCTCCAAAAAGCCGTTTAAGAAGGCGGTTTTCACGTCCATTTGCCAAATTTCATAGTCATGAAAAGCGGCGATCGCTAAGATAATCCGAATGGAACGCAGCATGACTACGGGTGCAAAAATCTCATCGTAGTGCAAACCTGGCACTTGGGTGAAACCTTTAGCAACTAGTCGTGCTTTATAGATATCTTGTTGACCTTCCACGAAATGCTTTATCTTGTAAAGCCATTTGCATTGAAGGGGACGAACCTTAGCGAGCAAGTCAACAAGATCCCACACGTTGTTCTCATACATGGAGTCCATCTCGGATTGCATGGCCTCAAGCCATAGCTTTGAGTCAGAACTAGTCATGGCACCTTTATAGGTTGCGGGTTCACTACTCGTTAAGAGTAGAACGTCATCTATGTCATGGTCCTCGACCATACCAATGTATCTGTCCGGAGGAATAGAGACTCTTCCCGACCTCCTAGGTTCCTCAGGAATATTCACCGCAGCCGGGATTGAAGGAACAGGTTCCTCCAATGGTTGCTCGGTGTTTGGTTCTGGAATCTCCGACACGTCGAAGGTTCTATCACTCTTTGCATTCTCGAGAAATTCCTTCTCTAAGAATGTCGCACTAGCTAGCAACAACAAAAACGCGTTGTTCGGTTGGCGAATAGAAGTAATGACCAAGCGTTCCTTTAGGATAACCTATAAAGTATGTCTTGACCGATCGCGGGCCGAGCTTATCCTCGTGTCACCACTTGACATAAGCCTCGCAGCCCCAAACCCGTATAAAGGACAAGTTAGGGACCGTTCCCTTCCATAGTTCATATGGAGTCTTGTCAACAGCTTTAGACGGACTTCGGTTAAGTATTAGAGCGGCTGACATAAGAGCATAACCCCATAATGAATCAGGTAAAACCGTGTGACTCATCATGGATCGAACCATATCAAGTAGTGTTCGATATCTCCGTTCGGACACACCATTCAATTGAGGTGTTCCAGGTGGAGTTAACTGTAGGGCAATCCCACAGTCTTTGAGGTGTTGATCAAACTCGTGAGAAAGATACTCGCCACCACGATCCGAACGCAGTGTTTTAATCTTCCTACCTAATAGGTTCTGTACCCTATTCTGGTATTCCTTGAATTTCTCAAAGGATTCACTTTTGTGCTTCATTAAGTAGACATAGCCATATCTACTTAAATCGTCCGTGAAAGTGATGAAATACCCATAGCCTTCTCGTGCGGTGATTGACATAGGACCACATACATCCGTGTGTATGAGTCCTAATAGGTCAGCAGCACGCATTCCAACACCTTTGAAGGAAATACGAGTCATCTTACCGATGAGACATGATTCACACGTGCCAAATGATTGAAAATCAAAGGCCGAGATAGCTCCATACTTGATGAGCTATTTTACGCGTTTCTCATTAATGTGTCCCATACGGCAGTGCCATAGATACATTTGATCTTTGTCACCAACCTTTAACTTTTTATTCATTACGTGTAGTATTTCGGTGGTCTGATCTAAAACATAAATTCCATTCATGGAGACTGCCTTGCCATAAATCATATTGTGTAAAGAGAAAATGCAAGTATTATTCTCAATTACAAATGAAAAACCAAGTTTGTCAAGTGCAGAAACTGAAATAATGTTTTTCGAAAGACTGGGTACATAATAGCAATCATATAATGATAACTCAAATCCGCTAGGAAGCTGGATCACATATGTTCCCCTCGAGACGGCAGCCACTCTTGCTCCATTCCCGACACGCAGGTCAACCTCACCCTTTACGAGAGGCTTGAGATTTCGGAGGCCCTGTACATGATTACACAGATGAGAACCACAACCAGTATCAAGTACCCAAGTTCCGTAACTTGTGTGGTTAATCTCAATCATATGAATAAAAGTAGAAGGAGAAGACATACCAACAGGTTTAACGCGACCTGCTCTTATGTCCTCATGATAAACAGGACATGTACGCCTCCAATGCCCAGTCATGTGGCAGTGATGGCATTCCATGTTATCTTTCTTGCTCTTTGTCTCGCCTAATGAGTTACTTGCCTCACCAGGCCCACTCTTACCTGATCCCGACTTCTTAAACTTCGGTTTGCCTACTGCTAGGCCTGGCTGAACTTTGCCCTTACCCTTGCCCTTGTTTGACACAACGAGAACATCCTGTTTCATGCTCCCACTGGACTTCATGTCCTTCTCGGTCTGTACGAGGAGGGAGTGCAGTTCATGGGGAGTTTTCTTCAAATCATTCATATAGTAATTCGCTCTAAATTGCGAATAACCATCGTGGAGTGAGTGAAGTATGCGGTCAATAACAATGTTCTCGCTGATCTTACAATCAAAGGTCTCCAGCTTCTCGACATTCTCAATCATGCTGAGAATGTGTGGGCTAACTGGTTGGCCCTTCTGGAGTCTCGCATCAAAGAAGCGAGTGGTAAGCTCATAGGTCACGATTCTCGGTGCTTTTGAGAATTCCCTAGTGAGTGTAGTGAAAATCTTGTTTGCACTTTGAGCTATGAAGCGTTTCTGCAAATTGGATTCCATTGCAAAAATAAGTACGTTCTTTACCGCACCCGCTTCCATGGCGAAATCGTTATACTTGTCGATTTCGTTAATTTCACCGTGGGGCCTGGGTTTGGTGGGATGGCCTCAATCGGATATTTGAGCTTCCCATCAGCAATGGCGCATTCCGTAATGCCGCCTCCCGATCCGTGAAGTTTGATCCATCATTCTTCGATCGAGTAGACGATTCATCCGATCCATGAAGATCCGAAGCCAGGACTCACGGTCCAATGTGACACTTGGCATTGGGTCGTCCTCACGGCCAACCATTATGTTATTAGCAGTTTAAATGTTCGTGTTCTACACTGAAAAAGGAAGAAAAACAAAACGAAATAAGCAACTCATCGAGGTGATTTAAGTCTATTTAAAATTCATTTTAAACATGTAGACTCTCGCACTTGCATAATTGATCTCCCTCAAGAATGATACAAGTGATCCCAAGACTCAATTTACGTAAATTGATAAGCCAACTCAGTTTTTAGCTAATTCTTCTGGAAGAACTCTTGGTCGATAGATTTCCGTAAATCCTATCTATAGTCCACCACATCACAGGGATCGTACGAGTGACCATAGTGTTGAGATAAAATAGGTCAATCGGTTCCAACTTACCCGACGTAGAAGGGGTCATATTATGCCTACCGACGAAGAAGGGACTCATTGGAGTTTGACCTATAAAGACCGTTCTCAATTTTTATTTATACGAGGAAGATCCCATCAACTTAATTATAATTCATTTTTAAGTGAACGAATAACTAGCGTCTGCGTGAATGAATCAATTTAGATGATGGCTTAGCATGATCGTGTGACATACGAATGTCAATGAAAACTAACTCGTGACCTCTATATGTGTCAGTTTTCATGCAATAATTAGGTGGTTTGGTTTTTAGGCGGAATATGATGCATATTATCGTTGCGAAAAAATAAATAAAAGAATGCAATACGTAAAAATAAATTCCTAGTGTGGCCTATCCTAGTAAAACAAAACACAAAACAACTTTGGAATCCACCGTTGGACCCGAGAAGCTTGTCTTGATGTTCCATCTTGATCCAAGTAGCGGGAGTGAGCATCCGGTCTCCATCTTTGGTCTTCTCAAAATTACAATTTAAAATTACAAAATATAAACCTATTTACATTCTAATTAAAACTGTAATTACAAGTGAAAAAACCAAAACGGAGATACGAGATCTCAAAATACAACCAAGACCGTGTTCCATCATTACGGTAACACGTTCTACTAAGGCCACACTAAGTTACAACTGATTGTAAAAATAAATAAATACGTAATATAAAGCATTCACGGCATTCATAATTAACGATAAATAAAAATGCATCAACTAAAAACAAATTCATTCGTGACATAATTCCGTAACTATGTTAAATTTATCCAAACCACCTTTTAATGATTAAAATTCATGTGATAAAACCGCTTCTATCATTTAATTTTAATCCATTATAATCCGTTACTTTAAATACGCTTTAAAATAACATAATGGTACGTGTGTGAACCATTTCACAATCATAGCGAGTGTACAACCTCCGTATAATGTACATTTTGTAGCCAAAAGAAAATTTAAAGCAAAAGGAATAAATTTTCAAAGCTGTCAAAACAGAAATCCCTCGATCCAGGGACACGGGTGCTCGATCGAGGAACAAAAGGGCTCGATCGACTGAACTGCAAGTCGATCGAGAGGGTTGCCAAACAGGAAGTGCTCGATCGACTAAACTGGTGGTCGATCGAGTACTTATATCAATGGGCCGCTTTCGATCGAATACGAGGACTCCTCGATCGAGCAAAGGGTTTTGAAAATGGTCGATCGAGTACAGCAAGGACTCGATCGAGTGAAAACAAGACAGAAAACCACTCGATCGATTAAAAACATGGTCGATCGAGTACAAAACTTTCTGAAAACTTCAAACCCTCGTGAAAACAGTTTTGTGGAAACAAAACAAATGCAATTTTGATCAAAACCGATTAAAATCAATTCTACAAATTTGCAAAACTTGACATATTGTTATAATCTCCGTATAAAACAACAATATGCATAAAACAACGAAAACAACATGAATTAACCGTGTAAAACATGTCACGGTTTCATAAAAACGCAACAGCCAAAACAAAAATTTCTGCCGTGAGAAAAAATTGGCTGATGCCGCACGGTTTTTAAGACAAAAACAATCGTTTCAAAATCGTTTTATGAAAAACACATAGAAAAATTTACGTGGCCTCGCTCTGATACCACTTGTGGGTAAATATCCGTATACTACCCTTTAATTGCAGGACTATAACGTAAATTTAAACATGCAATTTATAGTCATAAAACGAAAAAACATAATGAAAAGATTAATGTATAGAAATCAACCTCGGGTCCTTTGATGCACGGCGTAAAGAACAGAAATCAAACCAGATTCCCTCCTAATTGTTGCACCCAAGACTTGTCCGAGATATGCCCTTGGCTAGATGGTGTTCTCCGATTGCCTTGCAATATTGGGAGAACTGATGTGAGGTTTTCGAGATGTGAGATCTAGGTTTCAGAGAGCAATAATCTCCAAAACCCTAATTTTCTGTAAAATGAAATTCTCTCGGTCAAAAGGAGAGGGAGTCTCTCCTTTTGTTTGGTTCGGCTGGACCGAGTATGAGGAGAGCCCGTGGGCTTTTTGATTTCCTCTTCACTAGAACTCATGGTCCGAATCCCAATGGCTAAATGCATATGACACGGTCTGATTATAAACTGTTATCGGTTATCGGAAATTAAGGCATCAACTAATAATACGGGTTAGCTGAATTATTAATACGTGTCCGACAAAACAGTATTGTATAATTATATTCAATATGCATTTAATTAAATATAAGACGTTTATATTCAATTTTACGAATTAACTGGTTAATTCGTCTTAGCCCATGATATTTAATCCGTATTAAATATAATATCTCAACATCACATTTTGACTAATTACTAGTCAAATAACTCGGACTAACTGGTTAGTCAATTTTGGCATCTACATGACAGTATTTTCATACCGTCACATCTCTCGAACGTATCCTATAGGTGTGACTTTTAGGGACCAGTTGATCACCGCCATCTGTATGACAATAACGTCAAACTTATCTAGCAAGCCAACCGTTATTGATAAACGTGGATCAACTGATAATAATACCAAAAGTATGCCCTTTGATCCTTTTAGAGGTTTATAAGTCCTTGCACTAACTGTTAAGGACACCAACCCCAACATGATGTAGCAGTCCTGGAAGACTTCTACACCCGGGTATTTGACCTTGGCTACAGAGTCATAGATCGGCTCCGGAAAGCCGTGGTAGAGCTCGGACTCTCCCTCGGGGACAAAGTATCCATTGAGGGTCAGATGATAAGGATGGAGGATAACTCCGTGCTTCTTGCGCTTTCGAATTAGGAGGTTCATCTCCTGGATATCTTCATCGGTAGGTTCATAGCCCAGCCCGAAGGGGATGTTGGGGACCTTAACCTATTTCAAGGGAGGTAAGGTGCTCTTCAGGGGATTGAGGGGTAGACCCGGGAAATAACCCTGGCACATCAGGATGCGGTTGGTTGTGAGGTTAGTAAACGGGTCACAATCAAAGGGTGTTGATTTGTCAGTTAGGGTATTCACAGCTTGAAATCTCCACATATCGTTATCGTCCTCCTCGATGGTTTGGGAGGCTATTCCCTTTTTCATGACGGCTTTGATCGGGGAAGCAGGAATCATGATCGTTTTGCCTTTAAAGAGGACCCTGATTTTCTGATGGAGAGTGGAAGTAACTGCTCTGACGGCGTGGATCCAGGGACGTCCCAGAAGCATGTTGAAGGAGCCGTCAATGTCGACTACCTGAAATGGCTTGCTTTTCCAGTGGCCCGGTTGCGACGGTTAGAGTGATAAGCCCTGCGACCTTACGACGAGTGCCGTCATAAGTGCGTACTCCTTGATTGGTTGGGAGCAAATCAGTTTCCTTGATACGCAGTTTATGAGCTGTTTTGAGGGGAATGACATTGACCGCGGATCCATCATCCACAAGAACCATAGGCACATTCTTTTGAGGCATTGTACGGTGATGTATATGGCCAGGTTATGGTTGGCTCCGAAGGGAGGGATATCTTCATCAGAGAAGATGACCGGGTTGTTCAAGTTGGGGACATCCCTTGTCATGTGTGCTACTTCTTCTTTGGGGGAGGAGGTAGAGGGCACAGTCAGTTTTCCCAAGGCTTGTAGTAGAGCATGTCGATGCTCGAAGGATGTAGCGATCAGTTGCCAAATTGAGATTTCCGCTTTTTCTTTCTGCAGTTGTTTGAGGATTGAATTCTCGGGAGCCTTCGGTTGAGTGTCCGTGTCTGGGACAACCCGGTCGTTTGTTGTGGGAACGACAGTTGAATTGTTCGGATTTTGATAGGGGCATCCAGACCGGGTAAGATGACGGATCTCTTTTACCCGTTTATCTTTCCCTGGGACTATATAGATATCCTCAGCATCATCTCTCCATATACCATTGATTTTGGGATTTCGAGGGTACCTCAGAGAGATATTCCTTGGTGGGCAGTTTTTGTGAGGGAAATTTGTGTGAGGGTAGTTTTTGTAAGGTTGATTATTGTGGGGGTGATTATTGTGGGGGTGATTATTGTGAGGGTGATTATTGTGAGGGTGATTATTGTGAGGTGCATGCCAGAATGGTCGCGGGAGCAATCCATCCTGGTGAGGGTAGTTTTGGCTGTTTGGGGGACCCTCCCTCGGGCGTGGTGTTGGAGGATTGAAAATCAATCGGTGGTAAGCATCGTCAAGTCGGGTAATCCTTTCGGAGAGACTAGCTATAGCTTCCTCGACTTGTTGGAACATGGCAAGCATAGTTGCGGCACTGAACACAAATACCTCGTCCGAGGCATTCTTCTCTAGGGCATTCACCTCGGCATCAATTGGTAAGATGAGATGTGAGAAATCCAAGGTCGGCTCGTCATCAGAGATAACATGGATTCCCAAAGGGTTTGTCTTGTTGTTTGGTTTAGTCGGTTGAGGCAAAGTTAATCCCCCTTTCTCGATCATGTCCTGAATGATATGTTTGAGTTTGAAACAGGTTTCTGTGTTATGACGTTTCCCTTGGTGGTACTGACAGTAGGCATTAGGGTTCCAGAAGCGGGATTTCTTAGCATCAAACGGATCCGGGGTGGGTCCGATCGGTTGTAATTTCCCTTGGTCCATAAGCCTTTTCAGGGCGCTTGCATAAGTTGACCCTATGTTGGTGAACACTCTTTGAGGGCGTTCGGCTCTCTTGGTAGTTGGCTCGAGGAGGTTGACCTCGTCAATCTTGTTTGACTGACCATAAGGGCGAGATTCGGTTGATATGGATCCCTGGTAGCCTCTACTGGTGGTCTTGGCTAGGACACCCTTTAGGAGGTCGTCCTCAATGTGTGTCCCAAGGATTTGCAGATCCTGGAACGTCTTGATGTTTTCGTACCTCAATAAGTTGGCATATACCGGGCGGAGATTGTTGACAAATTTTTCCACCAAAGTTAACTCACTCGGCTTGCTGACCAACTGAGTGCTTACTCTCCTCCAACGGGTCAAGAATTCTGTGAATTCCTTATCATTTTGAGTTAGGACCTCCAGATTACGGGTATTGCTTGGATTTCGACATTGTCGGCATATTTCTTAGCAAATTCAACTGCGACCTCATCCCAGGTATTGAGGTTCTTCGGGTCAAGGGAGTAGTACCATTGGCGAGGGATCGGTTCCAAGGATGATGGAAAGATCCGGGTGAAAATTTCCTGTTTGACCCCTTTTATGGCCTTGTAGTCCTTGAAGGCTCGGATGTGGTTGAGTGGGTCCTCCACTCCCTTGAATTTGGGCACATCAGTCAAGGTAAAGTTGTCGTGTAGTTGATCCCCAACGGGCTCAAA
Organism: Silene latifolia; assembly: GCF_048544455.1. Lineage (NCBI taxonomy): Eukaryota > Viridiplantae > Streptophyta > Magnoliopsida > Caryophyllales > Caryophyllaceae > Silene > Silene latifolia. The sequence goes on along the minus strand of NC_133533.1, from coordinate 25,241,579 downwards.
TCTTCGATTGTTCTCAAGGTGGATGTTGTTACCCCGGGCTAGGAGTTGTTCTTCCAAGAGCTTGAGCCTTTTCTCAGTTTCAGTCAAGGGCGGAGTGTTGTGTTCTCCAGTTTCCTTTTTTTCCAGGGTGTCGATACGGGTCTCGACACGGTCCAGAGTGACCTTAAGAGCAGTGAGCAGGCTGGCTGGCTGAGCAGTTGTGACATCTCTGTTATCGTTGTTGTTGTTGGACGAAGTTGAAGACGTGGCCATGGTTCCGAGGCTGGACGCAGATAACGCAAAGGATGGAACAGAGATCAGACTCAACAAGACGAGGATGACCGTGTGTGGTACCTCGGTGCTGATTCAATTTATAACGTGACGGTGTTGACTGGACTCTGACTCGCGTCCAACATGGTGGCGTGACGCCATTGGACGAGTCTCGTGGTGAGACGACTCATAAGTAAAGACCTATAAGTACGTTTGCTTCGACTCGATAGACACGAGGCGGAATTGGAATGGTGGACTGAAGTTTTCGAAAATAGAAATTTCTAAAAAGATTCGTTTGTCGCTTCATGGACGGCTTCCGAAGACAGGGATCTCCGCAAGTCGGCCAGTTGAAAGGGTTGTCTTAAGTTTGTTTGCAAAAGACGGTTTGAGTTTGAGTCGGCTCGGAAAACGAAGTACTGTTTCCCAAGACAATTTTTGAAATTCAAAATTGTATGTTTTGAAGATCGAGTTTTGAAATGTTTGAAGAGGTCTCGGGGATGGTGTATGGTCCTCAAGATCTCGAAAGTGTCTCGAGAAAAGAGTGTGTGCTTTTCTCGGGTTTTGAAAGAGCCATTGTCGGCGCGAAACGGGTTAAAATCCGTGTCTAGACGCGGTGATTATAACGGTGTATAAAGGTGTTTTGAAATGGTTGTAGAAAACCGAGTTTGAAAATCGTCATTACGAAGGCCTAGGAAGGCGTGTTGAAATGGTTATAAAAACCGATTTTGAAAATCGTCATTACGACGGCCTAGAAAGGCGTGTTGAAATGCAACGGTCGGCGAAAGGCCGAGGTTTGAAATGGCCATTATAACGGCGCAAAAAGGTGCTTTTTGAAAGTTTGTAAATGACACGGAATGACTTATGATCACATAGCACATAAGCACTCACAGTTTCATTATATTATGCATAATTCTAACACGGGTTTTGGCTTAAAGGGTGGGTTACACACCAAGCAATCAAACCCCGATTTGCGAGAGGGATACCAATCCAAACAAAATGTGTAAGGAGAGTGCCCTAGCCTCGTGCTCGAAGGTGATGAAAGCTCTTTGACGAAACAGAAATGTGTAACGTCAACAGTATGCTTGACTCAATCAGGATTCGAAACGCGGGGATGAGAAAACTCACGCCGATGAGACGAGCCAATTGGTCGAAAAGGGTTAGGTTGTGGGCCCGGACAAGGAACCCGACCGTGACCGTAATATCAATTAATGCATTTCAACCAAGACCTCGTTCGAGTCTCACCATCTAGGGATCACAAAGACACAAGTGTCCAAGTTTCCCCCAGCGGAGTCGCCAATCTGTGGACATAGCCACCTACACGCCAAAGCCAATCCGTCGGACGTATAGCGGTCTTTTGAAAGCCACGCTCGGCGGCGTAAAAATGCTGTCGACCGGATCGCTTTAGATTGGTCGGTTTCATCTCGACAAGGGTCTCGAAACGATTAGAGATGTTCGGAGTCGCCACCAAGCATTTGTGGGATGCTTGGAACCCGTTCGAATCAACTTTATACCTCGGTCAAACGAAGCACAAAGAGTGTTTGACATAGGTATTAAAGATAAGGAATCGTCCCTCTTTAGCATCCTATCTCTAGAATAACTCCCGTATGCCCTGGATAAGGTCGTCCACTATCCAAAGTTTCTGAGTAAGAGGTGAAGGTACGTATTGGGAAGCTCTTTAATCAGACACCCAATCCCGCCATGATGGCGCCTCTACTGATCGATCTTGGTTGGTTGAATGCAAAAGTTGATAAAACGGTTTAAATGCATGAATGCGCATCCAATAGTTTAAACCTAACATGTGAGAGCTTTCTAAGTCGGTTGATTTAATCCAAATATCAAGTATAAGATGTCGAGTTGGATTTATGGTTGATTTGCATGCAAGACGGAAATTAAACATCTATTTACCAAATTAGGTTTATGGTGCATAACGTGATCCATTTGTCTTAGTAAGGCATTTTGCAAATACGGTATTTGAATGAGCAAATTAGTCGTCTGATCCGTCCTATATCCGGGTTAGCCGGAGTCGGGATAGTCCTAGACCAATGCTGAAAGGGGAACAGACCCTGCATCAGGCAGCCAGAAGAGGCGCGAGCCTATTGGCGATTTAAGGGGGTCTCCCCTGGTTTGAAAATAGAAAAAGAAATGGCCTATTTAGGCGCGGGTCAGTTAACGATATATGACGTGTTCTGACCATTAAAAACGTTTGTAAAACTGTTGAAAAATGGATATTTAAACCCGCTTTGGTTTGAAAAGGCCACTTAGGCCGCTTTTGTGTTGATTTGAAGAATGAGACTTGAATAATCGTCATTGTTTTGACAATATTCGATGTCGGGTTCGATTTTGCAAGCTTGACATGAATAGTTTTGAAAATAATTATGAACTAATTGTATTAAGTTCATTTGAATATAATTAGTCGACATTCATCATCGTACTCGGGTTAAAATCCGACATGGTATATGGAACCAAGGATGACTTTGTGTTGGTGACTAATACATTTGTCTTGAAAATGTAAAGAAATGATGAAAGGCTTTAAAATACCCTTCAAAATGTAAACACATGAAATAAGAGGTTTTAAAATACCTTTTATAATGTAATTAACCAAATATTATCACCGAAACACGGATTAAACCGTCATGGTATTAAGAACCAAGGGTGAAAAATGTTTTATGGTTAAAAACTTGTAAAAATGGTTTGAAAATACTTGAAATGGTAAAAACCGATTACAAATATGAAAATAAAAGAGATGAAGAGACCAAACATGGTTTGGACTTAAGGGTGAGGCGGGCTGCTTTAGGCGCGAGCCCATGTGCTACGTAAGTAGCCTCTGCCTCAACCAAAAATCCGGTTTTGGCTCATTCTTCCCATGTTTTGGACCATGTTATGCATGATTTAGCATGTTATAGTCATGAAACAAATGAAAGCATGATAAAAGAAGATTTTTACACCCTCATACTTACATGCTAGGCTTGTGGCGAGAAATCGACGTAAGTGTATCAACTCGTTTGGTCGGAAAACTCGATTTAAAAACATTTTAGTAAGTAAAAAGAGTGTTTTGTTAAGTTTAGTGATGGTGTAATGGTCGAGATGGTCGGTCAAGTGATTTAATGCACGATGATGGTACCAAACAATGTGTAAGGCTTGTGTTTACGATCGGTAGGTCGTAAACACGTGTCGGATTGTGACTTAGGAAGTCGAGTCGAGAATTTTAAGGGAGAAAAGAGGGGGCGGACACTCACATAACTCTCAAATGGTTGCATTTGAGGGGGTATTTATAGGAAAATGAGTGGTTGTGTGAGTTTTGAGAGACGTGGCCACCTGGGCTGCTCAAAGAGGCGCGAGCCATGTAGCTAGAGCTGGCAAGCCTGACCCGACCCGAGTGACCCGACCCGAACCCGAGCAAACCCGACCCGACCCGAACCCGAAAATATTGTGACCCGAAACCGACCCGACCCGACCCAATGACGACCCGTAACCCGACCCGACCCGATTATTAGTGACCCGAACCTGACCCAGACCCGACCCGATATTGACCCGACCCGATACTGACCCGGTTAAATTTATGACCCGACAATTATTAAGCTTAATTTTGATCAAAATGAAAATGATTTTTTGTTTGCATTGATATGTTTAACTTAGTAATGGATTAATTAAACCAAATAATAGGTTAAAAACTAAATTTAATGGTAAAAAATTATAGTAATGCGATTAAGTTATCGGACCCGATAATGACCCGACCCAAAACCGACCCGACCCGATACAACATTTGACCCGAAATGACCCGACCTGATAACGACCCGACCCAAACCCGACCCGACTGACCCGATTGCCACCTCTACATGTAGCACATCTTCGAGATGTCTTGTCGCTTTCACACAAGTGCAATCACAATTTGTTCTATCCTATGATTTGGATGAACATGTTTGGTACTTGACTATGTAAGATTCCGGGAAATCTTAACATAGAAGCATTTGAATAGTTTTGTTTTTTGTGTTTGACTCGGTTTGACTCGTTGTTGGAGTCGGGATTTGAATTTTGAGTCGGTTTTTGGCCCGGCATCGGTTTTGACTCTAGTTAGTGTCATTGCGACCCCCGTCGTCATGCATTAAACACTCCAGGTACTTTTGAAAAGTTTTATTTTCGAAATCGTTTTAAGTTTTCCAACGTAAAGTTGTGCACAAACTGTCAATCAAACGCTGCGATTCCTAAGCATGTTATAGTCCGATAATCATCGGGTGTTTGTTGGAGTTTCAGCAGATACTGGGTATCTATACACGGCCCAACCTGCCTGCCACTTTGGGCCAAATTTTATGGCACGACTAGCTTATGCTCTGCCTTGGCACAACCCTGGTGTCCTAACTAGACGAGTAATTATCGCCTTTCCTTAGGCCCAATCCGACTCCACCACTAGAAAAAATTAAGGAGGCATACCCGATCATCCCAGCTAGCCACTCGTAAGGTCGTGCTCGGACCACTTATTCAAAGTCCATCCCAAAAGAAGAGTAATATCGTGACCAACCCCTACCTCTCACACTAGTTGGCCACGTGGCTCAATCTGATGGGCAACTCTGTATAGATCTGGCGTTTCGGGCCCAGGCACAACGGACGGCCCGACAAGGCACGAGCCCGTTGAACAGTGGTGGCAGGCCCGTGAGCGTCACGACGGGACATGATGCAGTTACTGGAAAATTCTCGTGCCCAATTGTAAGGAACCGCAGTTGTAGCGCCCAATCCCTAAACATTGTGCGCGCGGTCCTTCCACTTCGAGCCCTTAGATTTCTTATTTGTACTTATGTATTTTCATTTCTATTTTTAGTTTCATTTAATAATCCAATACTACTTCATGCGTGTCGAATCTTGGAGTCTCATTTTTAGTTTAAGATATTTTTTTAGGCGTTTAGAAAACATATCGCCATTCTACGCATTCAATGTATCCTACTACCAGGACCAAACTATCAAATTTGCCTCCATGAGAAGTGCTAGTCAATCAAAAACCGCTTCTCATCCAAAAGCTTGATATTGCTTGTTTCTTGCTTTCAATAATCGTATTGCTTACTTTTATTGCTTTTGTGTGCCGGACTTGATAATCGTGACTAGGATTCCCGTCACACGCCAACCGAGACCGATTACGAATGCACTAGTGATCCCTCACTAGTGCTTGATGCTCTCGCTTGCATTCTTGTAATGTGTTAAATAAGGGTGTTAGATAAGGGTGCGCCATATTCCGGCTCAAAGCTTAGGTTCATTGCCTGTGAGGATGGAGACACTATCTCTTGGGATTGAAGTTCGTCGTCAAGACTGATAACACCGCGGCATCACACTTCCTGACTCAACCTAAGCTCAACAGCCGACAAGCTAGATGGCAAGAGTTTTTAGCGGAGTTCGATGTGGAGTTCATTTATCGACCAGGAGCAGCGAATAGGGTCGCTGATGCCTTAAGCCGTAGGTGTGACTTGTCTGCACTACATATGATTTCTCACTTTTCTGCACTACAGTGGTCACGTATATTCGATCTAAGGCGAAGGAACACCTCGACCAAGACCCGATGGCGAGGACTCTGAAACAGTTTGTTTTAGAGGGGAAAACTTATAAGTTTTGGATGGAAGATGGACTTCTATTCTCGAAGGGACATCAGATTTTCATTCCGAAGGCAGCAGGATTGAGAAAGATCCTCCTACAAGAGTGCCATGATACCTTGTGGGCGGGTCACCAGGGATGGCAGAGAACTTTATGCCTATTGAAGAGGAACTACTATTGGCCGCAAATGAAGGATGATGTGATAAAGTATACGAAGACATGCCTCAATTGCCAGCAAGATAAGGGAGAGAAACAGAAGCGGGGAGGACTGCTAAATCCGTTGTCGGTGCCAACACGGCCATGGGAGAGTATCTCAATGGACTTTATCTCTCGGTTACCAAAGGTAGGGGCGTTAAGTGTGATCCTTGTCATTGTGGATCGATTCTCAAAATATGCGACTTTCATTCCCCTTCCTAAGGCGTCTAGCGCTGAAGAAACTGCCACTATGTTCTTCAGGAACGTTGTGAAATACTGGGGATTGCCTCAAAGTATAGTCAGTGACTGCGATTCTCGCTTCACGGGACTATTTTGGGGAGTGTTGTTCAATCTCCTCGGTTCCAAGCTACGGATGTCCTCAAGTTACCATCCCCAAATGGATGGCCAGACTGAACGATTAAATAGCATGTTGGAAGAGTACTTGAGAAACTTTGTGGGGGCAACTCAAATGGAGTGGGTGAGACTCCTTAATGTTGCCCAGTTTTGTTTTAATGTTCAAACGAGCTCCTCCTCCAACAAGAGCCCGTTTGAGCTTGTTACAGGTCAACAACCATTATTGCCTCCCACAGTTGCAGATTGTAACGCCCCGTAATTGCGGACCGTTAATATATTTCGAAAATAATTAATTAATCAAGTAAAATTTGACATTAATGTATTTAAAGTAAAAATAATTCAAAGAAATATAATTTTATTATATTTTGAAGAAAAGTATTTATTTTGATAGTTTCGAAATGTTTAAAAATAGTTTAAACCGTGTAAAAATCTTTTAGTTCGAAATAAGGGCATATCGGGGGGAAAATGACAATTCTTTTGAACATTGGGTAAACGAATTTGGAAATGAGTCGTATGAGTATTCAATTTTCTTGTAATCTCGTGTTTAAGAACTTTGGTCTTGTCGGAATTTGCATTTGACAAGCGGTTCTAATTATTATTGAAACGAGCCAAAACCGACTCGTAAAATCCCGACTCAATCCCGTCCTTTCTTTTCCTCTTACGCGGACACCCCCTTCCCTTTCCTTTTTTCTGATTTTTCTTTTGCATCACCATCTTCCTTGATGTTCTAAATCGATCAAACCAAAAACACCAAAAAAATCTAAGCTAAATTCATCATAACTTCCTCATTTCTTATCGGATTTTCACATAATTTATATTTCCGGAATCCTCTCGTCGAGATCTACAACCTGGTATATTTTAATTTCAGTTTTCTTGAAGTTGTTTTAGGACGAATTTTGGGCAAATTTCGGTATTTATACTTATTTTTGTGTTTTTATTGTTTATTTAGGTGAAGAATTGGAAGACGAGTTTGGGGACTCGTATATTGTCGAAGATAGTGGTTAGTCGGCAGATTAGGGTTGGTTTTTAAGGTGCTAATTGCTCATTTTCTAGCTTAAGGTAACATATTTCGAGTTACTCGACGAATAATCGTCACATTCTTTGCTTTTTGTATGTTTTTGTGATTTTTGGTTGAGTAGTAAATTTTCACATGTTTAAAATGGGTTGCATGCATGTTTAATGCTTGTCTTTTGTTAGTTTAAGTTAACCATTTGTATATTATTGTTTAGAACAAATTTGGATGAGTAATTATTTGAGGGGACAAATCCGCGGGTTGGCTGGAACGTGTCAGTACCGGACCGAGACATTTTCCAATGTTTCCAAAAATATGACAGATTGAACGGCGTCGAAAAATTAGGTGGTTTAGCCACTTGAATCACTCAATTCGGAGTCCGTATGAGTATTTGGCGTCGTTTTACCGAAAAATTTATAGAAAAGTTACTGTTCACAGACCCGCGGTACTGTTCACAGCAGTGAAACAGGCCCGTGACGGGCCGCGGCAGGCCCGTGCTTGGCCCGGGTTGGTCCGTCGCTTGTTTCACGGTTTTTCATGCAATATTTGTCATTTCGGGTTCATTAATGTTATAGTTAGTATAAGTCACATATGAGTATACTTTTGAATTGAATCATATTAGTAATAAAAACTATGTTAATGGTAAAAATTAAGTTTATATTAGTAGTTGCACATGTTAGGATAGATTATAAAATAAAATTGTAATGAATAGGCTCAAAATAAATTTTATAGTGCTAATTGTAATGTTTTGTTGATTGTGCGGCGAGCCTTAGTCCCTTTGGTGATTCGATGTCAGTCAATTGAGTGATTGGTCAGCCGCAATTTAACCCGTACCTGTCGCAGGGCTGGGGTTGCGGGTAAAAATTCGGTTGGATGAAATTTTATATGAATTGGATAATCGGCCTTTTTCTTGTTTTAGGCCATTTATCAAGTTTTTAGTCACATGTATAGTTGGTTGAATTTAATAGTTTCTTATATTGTAGAAACGGCCCTAGATTCCCTGAAGCCTTTAATATTGTTGGATTGTTCTGCTGAATAGACATTTATATAGCCTTTCACATGATAGAATGTTAGCATTTATGTTGGTAAGTTGGACTCTTTGCCTCTTATGGTTAAGTGGGTGTCTTACTTGTCTTGTGTGGTGTGGGCTAAAGTATTCAAGCGGACTAGGCGGGACTAGGTCCTAGGTGAGTGTTTCGGCCTTCATCATAGATAGGTCTTTATAGTCTCTGACGAGTATATGTTCACTGCTTAATAGCCTTTGTGTTCCTGACTAGTGGATTTATATCCAAGTTGGGGCATGACCTCGTTACTTATTTTGTTAGTAAGTGGTCAGCTTAAGTACTAGCCAACCTTTTGGTGGACTCCTTAGGGTACTCACTTTGTTTTAGAAAAATTGTGGGTCTTGGGTGCGGTGGTGTGTATCCGCATGTCTAGGTCTGCAAGTGATTTTAGGCTAGGGTTGTGTTGTGTCTTGGCCATGTTTTATTAATATTAACCGCCGAGCCAAGATACCGGTTCGATTACCTTCCCTACCTCGTGGTATAGACTCGAGTTCTGAGAGTGACTATTGACGGTGCTAAGAACTTATGCCTGTCTTTGATATATTGCCCTTTCTTGTATGGTGATTTTATGAATTGTAATAGGTGAGATGTAAGCCGGTTACAATTGATAAAGTTTGGATTACTATTTGTTATATGTTTCACATGATAGTTTAAATTGGTCAGTTTAGAGTTCACATGTTAGAATACTTGTTAAGTAAATGGTTTATCAAATTGTTTACATGTTACATTACATGTTACATTAATTATGACGTTTCGTGGCTGGGAGGACTCGAAGTTACTCCCCACTGAATTGTGGCTTTCGTGTTTGTATAAAATGCGATTGACAGGTTGAAGTTTTTAGATGGGGACACAGACGAGCTAGTGAGCAAAAGGAACCCTGGACCTAGTTTGGCTATTTTTAGTAGTAAACCTTTTAATTCTTGGTTATGTATATATTTTGAAGGGACATATGTCTCCCACTTTTACCTTGGGTTTGTATCTCTATATTCTCGCAACTTTAGTGGGTTATGTAAATTAGTTAGTTTGCATTTGCAGGTTTTGGGCACTCTTAAGTTGGAGATGTTTGTGAATGGTTTAGGAAAATTTTAAAAATTACAGGTTTTGTCTAGTTGAACCAATTACAAACATATCCTGTCAGTTTTTCCGTAGAATTTACGCGTTTACTTATCGGGTTAGTTAAGGGTGTCACACAGATACCTATGAAGGCCGGACAAAGAAAGCTCACGAGTATGTTAAAGAATGGAACGTGAATGCCGAGATTGATCGAGCTTACTTGGACAAAGCATCTCGCCGCATGAAGAAGTGGGGAGATCAGAATCAGAGACCAAGGGAGTTCAAAGTAGGTGACATGGTCATGGTGAAGCTGAACAAAGAGCAGATGAGATTCCTCCGAGGGCGGGATAAGCGACTAGTGCGAAAGTATAAAGGCCTCATCCAAGTGATCAAGCGGATTTGGTAAGTAGCATACAAGCTTGACCGCCGTGCCTGGATGAAGTGTCACCCTGTCTTTCATGTGAGCTGTGTGAAGCCTCACCATCCAGATCCTGAAGATCCCACCCGCAACAAGAGCAAGCGTGCCAACATCCGTTCCAATCAGCTTCCAGCAACATCAGCCGACTGAACCAGCCATGCAGAGGTTTAAGCGTTGCTGAGGACGACAACAAATTAGGTGGGGGAGAGTGTAAGGAGCCGCAGTTGTAGTGCACAATCCCTAAAAATTGTGCGCGTGGTCCTTCCACTTCGAGCCCTTAGATTTCTTATTTGTACCTATGTATTTTCATTTCTGTTTTTAGTTTCATTTAGTACTCCAAGACTACTTCCTACTACCAGGACCAAACTATCAAATTTGCCTCTATGAGAAGTGTTAGTCAATCAAAAACCGCTTCTCATCCAAAAGCTTGATATTGCTTGTTTCTTGCTTTCAATAATCGTATTGCTTACTTTTATTGCTTTTGTGTGCCGGACTTGATAATCGTGACTAGGATTCCCGATACACGCCAACCGAGACCGATTACGAATGCACTAGTGATCCCTCACTAGTGCTTGACGCTCTCGGTTGCATTCTTGTCGTGTGTTAGACAAGGGTGCGTGCCACGTTCCGGCTCAAAGTTCCGGACCGTGACACCAAGCCCGGCTCGAGGCACGTCTGGCACGAGCCTGAACTAGGCACGGCCCGGGCCGATATCATGCCGAAAATGTCGTTACTCAATTCAGCTGTTGTGCTTGAGCCTCCATTAGCCGTTGTTTTTTAATCTTCCCTTAACTCTATCAATACCACTCAATTCATTCTATTTTTCTCACAAATCAATCATCTACTCATCTTACAAATCAACAATTTTACTGAATTATTCATATTAAAATTATTATTATCATCAATATTAGATAAAAAATATGTAAAAGTCTTATATAAAAAAAATTAGTCAATTGGATTTTGTCGAATCGGGTTTTCTACTAATCAAGTTGTTGAATCGGGTTCAAGCAAGGCTTCAATTTTTCATTCCGATATTTCGAATTCTAAAAGCTTTGTTTACATTTTCTAACTTTACTTTTTATTATAATGTTTTTATTTTTATTTGCATTAATTTAGATAATTAGTTTTATTTACATTTTATTACTTGTGTTTTTAAAATTAAATCATCATTACTCCACTATGCGCTCGCAAGACACATCTAGGATGTCATGTCAATTAATTGTTTAGTCGGAATCACCAACAAGAGACCCCGAATGACAAACATCGATGGCTGTATCCTTTTAACATGAACCAATGGCGGGTTCCACTCCGCCACATTTACAAAACATGAAATGGCCCGTCCCGACACTTTATGGTATGGACCAATCCGATCGAACCCCGCTTAACGACCTCGACTAATCTACTTAGTAGTACTATATTTGAAAATCAACCTTGTGATGGACCGAGTCAAGTAGCCTTAATGCCTTTCCGACAACCTTTGCTACAAAAAGGGTTGAGACCACAAGCTCAACATGACTAATCCGGTGATGGGTCATCTACCAAGTTAATGCCACCCCATACACAACAACTCGGTCAATCCCAACTCCATGATAGGAATGCTAATAGGCTATCGCACACCTAACAAAGATACCCTAAACTTGGCTAACAAATTAATGTAGTAAAGTACGGGTCAAACACAAGGAGATGTGAATTGTGTAGTGAATTGCTATGAATAGAATTCTATCTAGGTCGGTTCGATTGTTTGTTTGGTTTGGTTTGATAAACTTGTAAATATAAGATGTAAATTAATAATGGTAAAGAAGTCTAGGGGAGTCGAGTTACATATGCAAATATGTAGATGTTCATGTTAAACATAGGAGTTGATAATAACGTTAATTGTTTAGGTCTTATGACAACCACCTTTCGGCCTTATTGTCAACCATAGAACGGGTCCTAACAAGCTCTCGCTATGGCTAGGTCGGTCTACTAAAACATGCTTAGTCTAATTCATTTTTGTGTCCCTCGACTTATAAAAGTGAATTAACAAATTAATCAAAGATAGTGATCAATTATCAAAGATTAGCAAATAAAACAAGCATGTGATAGAAACTTATTAAACAATATGAGATTAAACTAATTATTCATGCATGGCTTCCCTAATCCCTAGACAAAATGGACTACTCACTCATATTAGAAATTAAACTAATGTCATATGAATTAATAAACATGATGATAATAGAATTATAACTAAATGGAAGTATAAGAATTATAAATATGCAAAATAATGATAACATTTGAATTAGCGGAACTACTATGATAGAATGTAAATATGAAATGCTATGAATTATGATGATAATAACTTGATAATGAGATGTAACAAAGTAAAATGAGATTGCTAATAACTAAAATGTAAACTACGAAAAAACGATAACGAAGAATGAATCAACGAAATAAACAAGAAATCAAATTATTGTAACAAGAGAATTTGGAACTTGAACAAGAATAACTCAAACAACAAACCCGAATAACTTGAATGGAAAGATTTTATTATTAAGAACAAATGCTTAATGTAAATTGTTTATAACAAAGGAAAGCTTAAAGAAATGTAAAATAATCTGAAAACTAGAGTATTGTGTGCTTAAGAGAATGAAAAGTGTAAGGAAAGATGATCCCTAATGGCGGATTAAGCACCCTTTATATAGGAATAAAGGGTGAAACATAAATTTCAATGGGGAAGGTCATCCCGATAGGGGACACCCCACCCCGATTGGGGACGCAGGTTTGTCGATTTATTGCCTTAATTCCTTGATTAATTATCAAATAACATCCTATGTTGCGTCATTAAGCTCCTTAATTCCCCGAGTTAGAGCATCATTTGGAATCCTAAGCTTTGCAATTTTGACTTGGTCTTTTGGACTTTATTTGGGCTTCTTTTTCATTTCTTTATTTGCATCAACCCATATCACTTTCTTCCATGCTTGAGATTTCTTTGCTCGGAATTCTTCAAAACGCCCTTCCATTTGCATGATCTCATTTCTTTTAGCCTCGTGAACTTTAGTGCTTGCAAATTTGACGGGAAAAAGCTACCGAATGCTTCTTTTCCTACAAAATACAATGAATACAAGCAAAGACACCTAGAACACGGAATTAGCTCACAAATACACTAATTAAAGTGCAATAATCAAATAAAACCGAGCTAAAATAGGGGGTAAAATCGTATATAAATTACACATCAAACTCCCCCAAGCTAAACCCTTACTTGTCCTTAAGCAAGCAAACATACCCCATCAATTGCATAATCCCAAAAACAAGCTATAAGCATAATGATTCAAATTCCGAAACAACATGGGCATAAGGATAATGCAAAAATATGGATGAGATTTACATGGCGGCGTAGCATGAATGACTTCAAATGAACTTTTCGGCCCTTGCATGATCTTTTTGACTTTGCACTCTCACGATTCACTCAACACTCATTTATATGTGAAAGGATATTTGTGTGAGTAGCACTCACCTATCCTCGACTCATGAGAGTGTGCCCGCAATTTAATATGGTAGTCATTTCAAAACAATAAGTCAAAACATTCAAATGCAAGCATATATAAGAATCAAAAGGACAAGAAGAAGGCAATATGTAATGGGTAATAAATGGGATCATATGAATTATGGTATGTGGAGCTAAGTCAAGCTAGCAACAACCAAGTGAAAGGATGCTCAATCCCAATCCCAAATTAAACCCAATATTAGAAGTCAAAAACAAAAATATAATGACCTCTTTCAATACAAACCATAAGAACACTCCCCAAAAATTTATGAATAATAACATGAGAGTTTCTTAATTCAACTTTTTTTTTTTTTGATATCATTTCATGCTTCTTTTTTTCTTTTTCTTTTTCACATCTTTTTTCAATTCGATTTCTTGCATTTTTTTTTCATTCTTTTCTTTTTTCTCAACTCTCTTTCCACTTCTTTCTTTTTCTTTCATAATCAAAATCCGGAAATTAGCAATTCCAGCATAACCAAGCTCACAATGACTCAATAAAAGCATATACCAAATGAGCACCCTAACACCTATGACTTAGCTACTAGCTTAACAAGGTAGGAAAGTATAGAATGTAGCTAGGCAAATTATAAACATGTGTAAGAAGGGGCTAGAAATGGGCAACATAGTCAATGTGAATGGCTTCAAATGCATAGCATATTATGAAAGTAATGCTTATAAAGAGATGAAACAAAAACCATACTTGTGCGTTTTTTATGTAACATACACACCATAAGGAGACCTATACTCACCTAAGTGAGACCGGATATAGATGTATCTGTCCTAGGAGGCTCTACCTTACCATTTTGTGGCTTGCCAAAAGTCAAGATCAAGTCTATTTGGTTCAAATTTCATCTTCCACCTACTATGTCAAGACATCCCCATGAAAGCTATTATCCCTTCAATAATAAAGAATCATTAGCTATTAAGCTATCATTGGGATAAGCAAGAGGGCATTAACACATTTACCATGACAAAAAGTAAGCTAAACTAAGCATAAGAAGTAAAAGCAACACAATTTTCAAAAATTTTCTGAATTTTTCTACAATGCAAGTTAACTAATCCCTGCCCCCCCCCCCACCACAAGCTAAACATACCATTGTCCTCAATGTGCCAACATGTAAAGCATCCAACCTAACCGTAAAAATGCCTCAAAGCACATAAACAAGCAAGACAAGAGGTTATATCTAATGGGTTGCGGGATATATAACTAAAATGCAAAGGAAAGCATACTTACTAGACTAGCTAGCCTCCCCCAAGCTAGTATGTATACAGGGGTACTCTTCCAATCATCATCAAATTAAGAAAAAAAGGCCAAAAGTTGAAGCCCTTCTTACCACTTGGTGCTTGACTTCTACCGGATCCCGACGCACCTTCTTGGTGAGAACTACCACTTGGGTCACCACTTTGGAAAGGATTTCCATACCCATAAATATTTCTTCCACTACCAAGCCCTCATTCATAGCTACCATAGCCATCATATCCACCATCTATAGCCTCCACTCTATAATCCGAACCACGCATAATAGTCCGGACCGGGCGCATAAGTACCTGCATCATAACCAGAAGAAGATGGAAACCCACCCGGGGGATAATTGTAGAATGATGGGTGAGGGCCCTCGGGTTGGATTACTCCTTGCCTAGCAAAGTGATCATAAATGGGGTGCAAGTCAAGTCTTTGGTCATCACGTATGGCGGCCACATTAAGGCTAAGGTCTCTCATCATGTTCATCATGTCAATACTAGAGGGGGAATGGCGAGTATGAGAGGATTGACCTCTTTCACGACGCTCAATAGTAGGTGCATTTGGTGTGGACTATTGCTTTTAGTTCAGAAACCGCATCCGGTAGACTAATTGAGTCATTTCTACCAATTTTCCAAATTATATTAGGATGAGAGTTTCTATAAACCAATTCAAAGATAGAAAATATTCATAATCTAGTCTGTCACCCGCCTCCCCTGAAGAAAGCAAAGGTTGCAAATGTGTGGTCTCTTGGTTAAAGCGATATACCTTATTAGCAATCCTTGTTACCAACCCACCCAAGACTATCTTACTAGTGGATGGGTTACATTGTTTGGTCAAATGAGTCGCAAAGTGGTAGGGGAGATTAATCCCTCATTTTTCATCACCATCAACATTTAGAAATGCATCAAATATTTCAACCTCCAACATCCTCACCGAGTGAGGCTCATTTCTACCCAAAAATGTCCAACCCATGAATCGTTGCCATATACGAATGGCAGGGTAATGAATGTATTGGTGGGGGACATGATTCCAATCAACAAATGGGTAATGAGAAATGGCATTCTATGTAGTCTTGTCGTTATAATGGGAGGGTGACTCAATGAGCAATTTCTCGTGTTTTAATTGAAAAATGTCCGCAAATGCACCAAGAGTCGTGCCATAGTCTTCATTACACAATAGAAAACTTACACCATAAATAAAATCCTTCTTCTTTGACTTGTGAAATTTAAATGAACTCAAGAACTCAAGGGAGAGTTCGGGGAAGGTTTTGTAATTTATAGTATAAGCAAATTTCATATCAAGACCCTTGAACAAAGATTTAACATGCTTATTAAGACCAATATTCTTTAAAGAGTCATGATTAATGAATTTGGTTGCCTTCATACCTTTGTTCCTCAAGGATCTCCATTTTTGCCATTGAGTTTCCGATGAAAAGATGACATCCAAAAATGTAGGGTCATGCCATTCTGGTACATCCCGCATTTCGACATCCTCCGCAGCATGGGATGCCTCCGCTTCACCCCTTCTCCTCTTTGTAGGACCTTGCTTACTAGACTTTTTAGGAGCAATGAAATTTCTGAAATTTAAGACAAAAATTCCATCTTAAGACAAGCAAAAATTCATCCAAACAAGCATAATAGAACAAATTAGTGAACTAATTCATCCTAAAAACAATATTAGAACATAATAAAACCAATTTCTAGCATATATAAGTGGCAAATCAAAAACCCCCAAATTGAGTTAGGGTTTGAGAAATTGGGATTAAATTGATTAGAATGGATCACCACAATTTTGAAAATAATAAACGGGGTCTGTCAACTGCATAACCAAGATAATATAATACAATCAATACACAAACACAATCAGACAGATGTAGCCATCCTCCAACTCCAATAGCGATCAATAACTAACTACACACTTAAATGTGTAGTCCTCCCAGATTACCCATCGCAGAAGGTAACCCTCACCGCCAGTGGGGGACCGCAGTCGTTCCCACCTAATCCCCGCTCATCGAAACTAGCGCATCCGGATCATTAATGTCCACATCCCCCTTGTGACGGGAGCCACATGAGGCAAAGATGGGGTTGGAACCATCTCTCGAACTGGTCCCATCACAACAATAAAAATCACAATATTACTCAACGAATATTTGTGACACCCTTATAAAAAGCGTTAATTAAACCCATAAATTCTACAGAAAAACTGACAGGATATGTTTGTAATTGGTTCAACTAGACAAAACCTGTAATTTTTAAAACTTTTCTAAACCATTCACAAACATCTCCAAGAGGAGGGTGCCAAAACCTGTAAATACTAACAAACTAATTTACATAACTATGCTAAAGGCAAGAAAATATAGAGATACAAACCAAAGTAAAAGAGGGAGACATATATCCCTTCAAAATATATACACAACCAAAAGTTAAAAGGTTTACTACAAAAATAGCCAAACTAGGTCCAAGGTCCTTTTGCTCACTAGCTCTTCCCAGATACCCCATCTAATCATCTTCAACCCAAATCGCATTTAATACAAACACGAAAGCCACAATTCGGTGGGAGTAACTTTAGTCCTCCCGACCTACGAAACGTCATATTTAATGTAACATGTAAACAACATGATAAATCAATTAACTATCGAGTATTCTAACATGTGAACACTAAACTGACCAAACTAAACTATCATGTGAATCATATAACAAACAGTAATCCAAACTTTATCAATTGTAACCGGCTTACATCTCACCTATTACAATTCATAAAATCACCATACAAGAAAGGGCAATATATCAAAGACAGGCATAAGTTCTTAGTACGGTCAATAGTCACTCAGAACTCGAGTCTATACCACGAGGTAGGGAAGGTAATCGAACCAAGTATCTTGGCTCGGAGGTTCTATCAAAACATGGCCAAGACACAACACAACCCTAGCCTAAAATCTGCGCAGACCTAGACATGCGGATACACACCACCGCACCCAAGACCCACAATTTTTCTAAAACAAAGTGAGTACCCTAAGGAGTCCACCAAAGGGTTGGCTAGTACTTAAGCTGACCACTTACTATCAAAATAAGTAACGAGGTCATGCCCCAACTTGGATATAAACCCACCAAGTCGGGAACACAAAGGCTATTAAGCAAAGAACATATACTCGTCGGAGACTATAAAGACCTATCTATGACAAACACAACAACCTGCAAGAAGTATTCAATACCAATTCTAGCAATATTAACAATATTAAAGGCTTCAGTGAATCTAGGGCCGTTTCTACAATATAAGAAACTATTAAATTCAACCAACTATACATGTGAACTAAAAACTTGATAAATGGCCTAAAACAAGAAAAATGCCGATTATCCAATTCATATAAAATTTCATCCAACCGAATTTTTACCCGCAACCCCAGCCCCCGCGACAGTGCGGGTTAAATTGCGGTCGACCAATCACTCAATTAATCGACATCGAATCGATCAAAGGGACTAAGGCTCGGTTTTTGACAATCATCAAAACATTACAATTATCGCTATAAAATTAATTTTGAGCCTAATCATTACAATTTCATTTTATAATCTACCCTAACATGTGCAACTACCAATATAAACATAATTTTTACCATTAACATAATTTTTACTACTAATATGATTCAATTCAAAAGTGTACTCATATGTAACTTATACTAACTATAACATTAATGAACCCGAAATGACAAATATTGCATGAAAAACCGCGAAACAAGCAACGGGCTGACCCAGGCCAGCCGTGGGCCTGCACGGGCCTGCTGGCCGCCACCCCCACTCCTCCATTTTTCCGTTTTTGTTCATTTTAACTCCGTTTTAAGCATTACTTAATCGTTCCCATTCTATTTCTATACTATTATGAGAATTTAAACTAACAAAAGACATGCATGCAATCCATTTTATCATGTGAAAATTAACTACTCAAACAAAAATCACAAAAACATTCAAAAACCAAGGAATGTGACGATTATTCGTCGAGTAACTCGAAATATGTTACCTTAAGCTAGAAAATGAGCAATTAGCACCTTGAATACCAAACCCTAATATACACTAGCCACTATCTTCAACAATATACGAGTCCCCAAACTCGTCTTCCAATTCTTCACCTAAATAAACAATAAAAACACAATAATATGTATAAAAAAAACCGAAATTACCCAAATTCGTCTTAAGACAACTTAATGAAAACTGAAATTAAAACATACTAGGTTGTAGATCTCGAAGAGAGGATTCCGGAAATATAAATTTTGTGAAAATCCGACAAGAAATGAGGAAGTTATGGTGAAATTAGCTTGGATTTTAAGATGAAAATGGTGTTTTTATCTTTTGGAAAAGTTAGAATGAAGAAGAAGATGTAGATGGTAAGAAAAATCAGAAAAAAGGAAGGGGGAAGGGGGTGTGCCGCGGGAAAGGAAAGGAGGAAAGGAAGGGAGCGGGTTTTAGTCGGGATTTTACGAGTCGGTTTTGGCTCGTTTCGATAATAATTAGAACCGTTTGTCAAATGCAAATTCCGACAAGACCAAAGTTCTTAAACACGAGATTACAAGAAAATTGAATACTCATACGACCCATTTCCAAAATCGTTTGCCCAATTTTCAATAGAGTTGTCATTTTTCCCCAATATGCTCTTATTTCGAATTAAAAGATTTTTACACGGTTTAAACTATTTTTAAACGTTTCGAAACTATCAAAATAAATACTTTACCTCAAAATATAATAAAATTATATTTCTTTGAATTATTTTTACTTCAAATACATTAATACTAAATTCAACTTAATTAATAAATTACTTTCGCAAAATAATAACGGTCCAAAATTACGGGGTGTTACAATCACCCCTCCTTTTAAAAAGTTTCGTCCTCGAAACTTAGAAGGAGAAATTATAGTAAACAACATCTTCATAATATAGTTATAAGAAAATATAGGTATCTTTTCAATGAAACGGTGATACTCTCGTTGATCACACAAGAATATCCACATTCATATCAAGATATAAAAATATTTCTACACCAATAAATGAGAAAACCCATTATTGGGACGTCTCCAACAACGAGATTTAACAGTCATTAATGTTAAAACCATTAAAAATCATAAAAGCATTTTCAAAATTTTAGTTTAAAATTCTATAATAAGAATAATATCTTTACTAATTATGATTAAATACGGCTTAGTAACGCGGAAAAAGAGTAAGAAAAAGGAATCATTACACAAAACGAGAATTAGCTTAGGTATCCAATCGAACACTAGGGTTGAAAGAGAGTGAGAAATCATTTTCAAATGTTATTAAAAGAGGTCAATTTGTAGATTTAACTCCAAATAAAAAAAAATGAACCAAAAGTTTACTCAAACTATATAGAATCTATGCAAGATGGAAAACAACTCGGGAACGAGAAGTGCAAGTCGCGATAGGGAACTCACACCCAACAGACAAGAAGGAATTGAACTCTTAAAGGTGGAATTTTTGGATGAAGTCACTAAAGATGTCAACGAACAAGACGCTTTATTCAAGAGGTCAAATGAGTTCCATAAAGGCGAACACAACGGAACAAGCCAGAATAGCAAGAATGACAATTGTCGGAGATCGGAATTAGGAAGATCGGTACATCGAGAAAGGTTCACTCAATTTTCCAACCACAGAGTCATCCTACTAGGTCCTCCGAAGATCAACAGGGCAACAACCAGAGGCCACACTAATCCAAAGAGCCATCTGAACCACTCATCGACAAGTCTACGCATAAGCTAATCCTTGAGACAATCCTATCCTCTACAATTAACTTAACCATTTCCCAATCAAAATGTTTCCACCAATATCCTCCACCGAACAAAATCAAAATCCAAAGTCGAAACTAGTAACAATATTATACCCTTACCAAGATTCAATATTCCCAAACGCATTCATGCTTGAAACCAACCCACAAGCAACAAGTTGCACTATCCAATCCATAATTAGCACTAACTATAAGATAAATGGGTTTATCACACAAATCATCTGATCGGTTTACTCAAGATTCACTATCCTACTTCCCAACAATATTCCAATTCCAATAGAAAGATTCCTCAAAGGATTAAATATAAGGTCCAAATTTACAATAACATTCCACCATCTTAGCTATCAATCCCCAATACCGTAAAGTAAGGATCAAATGACAAACGAACAATCCCCGAACGAACAATGCCCAAAACAAATCCAAAATAACCATAGAAATACTCCACCAAGGTAAACTAATCCCATTAGTCTCATCATCAAATCGAAACCAAAGTGAGTCTTATACCCCCAAAACACGCGAACCTTAACTCGCAAGGAGACTACAACATTGCCATCATAAGAATTCCATCAAAAATCTAGCTCTCATATCACATGGTCAAATACAGACACAAACTCCTACACTAATTCCCGACAAAAATCAAAATACAAAAATCCTCAAATCACATACCACTAACTCTGTAAACATGGTCAACAATGTACCAACTACACTAAGTAGATAAGGAGTTATAACGGGATAGAGAAACGGTAAAATATTTTCGAAGGGGTGCATAAGCATGACAAGTTAGGAAACTAAGGAGTCGGACCGTAAAGATAACGGTTGACAGAAATAAGAGGTACTCGAGTTAAGAAGATATCTCGGGCAAGAAGAAGATACGTAAACTTCGACATAAAATCAGGGTTCAACGAACGCTAAAGAGAAGGAGAGGAGAATAGCAGCGGCATAATGAAAGGGTTACCGCTTAACCAAACACTCCTCAAAGCTTATGATTGCTATGATAAAGTTACATCACTAAGGTGCTCAACAAAGACTCAAAAGTCTACCAAATCATAGGACTAACAAGGACTCACAATGGTAGGTTTTCCTAAACTCAATTGGTTCCAAGAGCCAAAATCAATTCACCGCACAAATTCATTTGTTACCATCCAAGTCCCAAAGTATCTCCTTTACAATTCTCGTCATTGAACTTCACTTACTATGTCATCCCCAAGTACCATGGCTTGTTTACTCCATCATCACACCACTTAAT
This sequence comes from Silene latifolia, assembly GCF_048544455.1. Lineage (NCBI taxonomy): Eukaryota > Viridiplantae > Streptophyta > Magnoliopsida > Caryophyllales > Caryophyllaceae > Silene > Silene latifolia. Next base: position 25,219,866 of record NC_133533.1, on the reverse strand, counting down.
ACTTCTAGTCTCTGATACCATAAATTAGAATCACATCTTTGAACTCACGAACTACATCGAATAACATTCCACCAAAATTCCCAAATTCAGATATGATTAATAAGGTCAACAAGGGCTACTCTATACTAGATTTGGTCAACTCAAAAGGTTTAACAAACTAACTAATTCCAAAGTACGATACCAATCCATTAAGCAACGTCCATGTCCTATTGTATTCCTTTCAAGGCCTACCAAGATTGGGGCTAACTATCATTCCTTTCATTCTCCACAAGAAACATCGAGACTCTCAAATGAAGTAGCTTAGGTTCATTTCAACTTATGTGCTAAGGTAGTACCCACGCTCAATCACCTATAACAAACAAGCTCTCAAAAGACATAAACCCCACGGTGTTTCTCAACTCACTAGACTCTCACACCAAGCACAACTAACAAGACTAACCAAAGGGTCCCAAGTTATCTTCTCATATACAACTCAAACCTTAAACAATCAATTTCTCAACTCATCCACGCCCTCCAATGATACATTCACTCACCCCAACGTACGAGGCTCAGTTAAAAACATTCTCTCAAAACCGGGTTCTCATGAACAAGGGCACTATCCCGCGGAATAAAGGAAGGTGTCCTCAAGGACTCTTATTATAAGAAGAAAACGAACCAAGGATGAATCGGGAGAAAGAATAGAAGAATAGTTACCTAGGCGAGAGAAGAGGAATTAGAAAGACGAATAGACAACGAGATTGAAATATTAAGGTAAGGTACACTGAATACGAAAAGAAATATCGAGAAAGTGGAAGCATCCTTCATTTGGCATAACCAATCTTCAACATTCGGCAACGACACGAAAATTAATAACTAACAATTAACAAACCTAGCTTGTAGGATTGCCTTATCTACGTTTCTTGGAGAGCCATCTTGCAAAAGAGAACATTGGTTAGAACCTAACAAATAGCAATCACAAACAGACTACCACATAAAATCCTAACTCTACCCATCCTACCCATCTCTCAAGTTTATTATTTAAAGGTCAAGTGATTTTAGGTGGGGTGCACAAACGTGCGTCGGGAGCAAATATGCTCGATACCAACCGTGACACCCTTATAAAAAGCATTAATTAAACCCATAAATTCTACTGAAAAAAAACGACGAGGATATGTTTGTAATTGGTTCAACTAGACAAAACCTGTAATTTTTAAAACTTTTCTAAACCATTCACAAACATCTCCAAGAGGAGGGTGCCAAAACCTGTAAATACTAACAAACTAATTTACATAACTATGCTAAAGGCAAGAAAATATAGAGATACAAACCAAAGTAAAAGAGGGAGACATATGTCCCTTCAAAATATATACACAACCAAAAGTTAAAAGGTTTACTACAAAAATAGCCAAACTAGGTCCAAGGTCCTTTTGCTCACTAGCTCGTCTGTATACCCCATCTAATCATCTTCAACCTGTCAATCGCATTTAATACAAACACGAAAGCCACAATTCAGTGGGGAGTAACTTCGAGTCCTCCCAGCCACGAAACGTCATATTTAATGTAACATGTAAACAACATGATAAATCAATTAACTATCGAGTATTCTAACATGTGAACACTAAACTGACCAAACTAAACTATCATGTGAATCATATAACAAACAGTAATCCAAACTTTATCAATTGTAACCGGCTTACATCTCACCTATTACAATTCATAAAATCACCATACAAGAAAGGGCAATATATCAAAGACAGGCATAAGTTCTTAGTACGGTCAATAGTCACTCTGTAACTCGAGTCTATACCATGAGGTAGGGAAGGTAATCGAACCAGTATCTTGGCTCAGAGGTTCTATCAAAACATGGCCAAGACACAACACAACCCTAGCCTAAAATCTGCGCAGACCTAGACATGCGGATACACACCACCGCACCCAAGACCCACAATTTTTCTAAAACAAAGTGAGTACCCTAAGGAGTCCACCAAAGGGTTGGCTAGTACTTAAGCTGACCACTTACTATCAAAATAAGTAACGAGGTCATGCCCCAACTTGGATATAAACCCACCAAGTCAGGAACACAAAGGCTATTAAGCAGTGAACATATACTCGTCAGAGACTATAAAGACCTATCTATGACAAACACAACAACCTGCAAGAAGTATTCAATACCAATTCTAGCAATATTAACAATATTAAAGGCTTCAGTGAATCTAGGGCCGTTTCTACAATATAAGAAACTATTAAATTCAACCAACTATACATGTGAACTAAAAACTTGATAAATGGCCTAAAACAAGAAAAATGCCGATTATCCAATTCATATAAAATTTCATCCAACCGAATTTTTACCCGCAACCCCACCTGCGACAGTGCACGGTTAAATTGCGGTGACCAATCACTCAATTAATCGACATCGAATCGATCAAAGGGACTAAGGCTCGTTTTGGCACAATCATCAAAACATTACAATTATCGCTATAAAATTAATTTTGAGCCTAATCATTACAATTTCATTTTATAATCTACCCTAACATGTGCAACTACCAATATAAACATAATTTTTACCATTAACATAATTTTTACTACTAATATGATTCAATTCAAAAGTGTACTCATATGTAACTTATACTAACTATAACATTAATGAACCCGAAATGACAAATATTGCATGAAAAACCGCGAAACAAGCAACGGGACCCAGGCCAGCCGTAGTGGCTCGCACGAACTGTTCACGGCGCCACCCCCACTCCTCCATTTTTCCGTTTTTGTTCATTTTAACTCCGTTTTAAGCATTACTTAATCGTTCCCATTCTATTTCTATACTATTATGAGAATTTAAACTAACAAAAGACATGCATGCAATCCATTTTATCATGTGAAAATTAACTACTCAAACAAAAATCACAAAAACATTCAAAAAGCAAGGAATGTGACGATTATTCGTCGAGTAACTCGAAATATGTTACCTTAAGCTAGAAAATGAGCAATTAGCACCTTGAATACCAAACCCTAATATACACTAGCCACTATCTTCAACAATATACGAGTCCCCAAACTCGTCTTCCAATTCTTCACCTAAATAAACAATAAAAACACAATAATATGTATAAAAAAAACCGAAATTACCCAAATTCGTCTTAAGACAACTTAATGAAAACTGAAATTAAAACATACTAGGTTGTAGATCTCGAAGAGAGGATTCCGGAAATATAAATTTTGTGAAAATCCGACAAGAAATGAGGAAGTTATGGTGAAATTAGCTTGGGTTTTAAGATGAAAATGGTGTTTTTATCTTTTGGAAAAGTTAGAATGAAGAAGAAGATGTAGATGGTAAGAAAAATCAGAAAAAAGGAAGGGGGAAGGGGGTGTGCCGCGGGAAAGGAAAGGAGGAAAGGAAGGGAGCGGGTTTTAGTCGGGATTTTACGAGTCGGTTTTGGCTCGTTTCGATAATAATTAGAACCGTTTGTCAAATGCAAATTCCGACAAGACCAAAGTTCTTAAACACGAGATTACAAGAAAATTGAATACTCATACGACCCATTTCCAAAATCGTTTGCCCAATTTTCAATAGAGTTGTCATTTTTCCCCAATATGCCCTTATTTCGAATTAAAAGATTTTTACACGGTTTAAACTATTTTTAAACGTTTCGAAACTATCAAAATAAATACTTTACCTCAAAATATAATAAAATTATATTTCTTTGAATTACTTTTACTTCAAATACATTAATATTAAATTCAACTTAATTAATAAATTACTTTCGCAAAATAATAACGGTCCAAAATTACGGGGTGTTACAATCACCCCTCCTTTTAAAAAGTTTCGTCCTCGAAACTTAGAAGGAGAAATTATAGTAAACAACATCTTCATAATATAGTTATAAGAAAATATAGGTATCTTTTCAATGAAACGGTGATACTCTCGTTGATCACACAAGAATATCCACATTCATATCAAGATATAAAAATATTTCTACACCAATAAATGAGAAAACCCATTATTGGGACGTCTCCAACAACGAGATTTAACAGTCATTAATGTTAAAACCATTAAAAATCATAAAAGCATTTTCAAAATTTTAGTTTAAAATTCTATAATAAGAATAATATCTTTACTAATTATGATTAAATACGGCTTAGTAACGCGGAAAAAGAGTAAGAAAAAGGAATCATTACACAAAACGAGAATTAGCTTAGGTATCCAATCGAACACTAGGGTTGAAAGAGAGTGAGAAATCATTTTCAAATGTTATTAAAAGAGGTCAATTTGTAGATTTAACTCCAAATAAAAAAAAATGAACCAAAAGTTTACTCAAACTATATAGAATCTATGCAAGATGGAAAACAACTCGGGAACGAGAAGTGCAAGTCGCGATAGGAAACTCACACCCAACAGACAAGAAGGAATTGAACTCTTAAAGGTGGAATTTTTGGATGAAGTCACTAAAGATGTCAACGAACAAGACGCTTTATTCAAGAGGTCAAATGAGTTCCATAAAGGCGAACACAACGGAACAAGCCAGAATAGCAAGAATGACAATTGTCGGAGATCGGAATTAGGAAGATCGGTACATCGAGAAAGGTTCACTCAATTTTCCAACCACAGAGTCATCCTACTAGGTCCTCCGAAGATCAACAGGGCAACAACCAGAGGCCACACTAATCCAAAGAGCCATCTGAACCACTCATCGACAAGTCTACGCATAAGCTAATCCTTGAGACAATCCTATCCTCTACAATTAACTTAACCATTTCCCAATCAAAATGTTTCCACCAATATCCTCCACCGAACAAAATCAAAATCCAAAGTCGAAACTAGTAACAATATTATACCCTTACCAAGATTCAATATTCCCAAACGCATTCATGCTTGAAACCAACCCACAAGCAACAAGTTGCACTATCCAATCCATAATTAGCACTAACTATAAGATAAATGGGTTTATCACACAAATCATCTGATCGGTTTACTCAAGATTCACTATCCTACTTCCCAACAATATTCCAATTCCAATAGAAAGATTCCTCAAAGGATTAAATATAAGGTCCAAATTTACAATAACATTCCACCGACTTAGCTATCAATCCCCAATACCGTAAAGTAAGGCTCAAATGACAAACGAACAATCCCGAACGAACAATGCCCAAAACAAATCCAAAATAACCATAGAAATACTCCACCAAGGTAAACTAATCCCATTAGTCTCATCATCAAATCGAAACCAAAGTGAGTCTTATACCACCAAAACACGCGAACCTTAACTCGCAAGGAGACTACAACATTGCCATCATAAGAATTCCATCAAAAATCTAGCTCTCATATCACATGGTCAAATACAGACACAAACTCCTACACTAATTCCCGACAAAAATCAAAATACAAAAATCCTCAAATCACATCCCACTAACTCTGTAAACATGGTCAACAATGTACCAACTACACTAAGTAGATAAGGAGTTATAACGGGATAGAGAAACGGTAAAATATTTTCGAAGGGGTGCATAAGCATGACAAGTTAGGAAACTAAGGAGTCGGACCGTAAAGATAACGGTTGACAGAAATAAGAGGTACTCGAGTTAAGAAGATATCTCGGGCAAGAAGAAGATACGTAAACTTCGACATAAAATCAGGGTTCAACGAACGCTAAAGAGAAGGAGAGGAGAATAGCAGCGGCATAATGAAAGGGTTACCGCTTAACCAAACACTCCTCAAAGCTTATGATTGCTATGATAAAGTTACATCACTAAGGTGCTCAACAAAGACTCAAAAGTCTACCAAATCATAGGACTAACAAGGACTCACAATGGTAGGTTTTCCTAAACTCAATTGGTTCCAAGAGCCAAAATCAATTCACCACACAAATTCATTTGTTACCATCCAAGTCCCAAAGTATCTCCTTTACAATTCTCGTCATTGAACTTCACTTACTATGTCATCCCCAAGTACCATGGCTTGTTTACTCCATCATCACACCACTTAATACTTCTAGTCTCTGATACCATAAATTAGAATCACATCTTTGAACTCACGAACTACATCGAATAACATTCCACCAAAATTCCCAAATTCAGATATGATTAATAAGGTCAACAAGGGCTACTCTATACTAGATTTGGTCAACTCAAAAGGTTTAACAAACTAACTAATTCCAAAGTACGATACCAATCCATTAAGCAACGTCCATGTCCTATTGTATTCCTTTCAAGGCCTACCAAGATTGGGGCTAACTATCATTCCTTTCATTCTCCACAAGAAACATCGAGACTCTCAAATGAAGTAGCTTAGGTTCATTTCAACTTATGTGCTAAGGTAGTACCCATGCTCAATCACCTATAACAAACAAGCTCTCAAAAGACATAAACCCCACGGTGTTTCTCAACTCACTAGACTCTCACACCAAGCACAACTAACAAGACTAACCAAAGGGTCCCAAGTTATCTTCTCATATACAACTCAAACCTTAAACAATCAATTTCTCAACTCATCCACGCCCTCCAATGATACATTCACTCACCCCAACGTACGAGGCTCAGTTAAAAACATTCTCTCAAAACCGGGTTCTCATGAACAAGGGCACTATCCCGCGGAATAAAGGAAGGTGTCCTCAAGGACTCTTATTATAAGAAGAAAACGAACCAAGGATGAATCGGGAGAAAGAATAGAAGAATAGTTACCTAGGCGAGAGAAGAGGAATTAGAAAGACGAATAGACAACGAGATTGAAATATTAAGGTAAGGTACACTGAATACGAAAAGAAATATCGAGAAAGTGGAAGCATCCTTCATTTGGCATAACCAATCTTCAACATTCGGCAACGACACGAAAATTAATAACTAACAATTAACAAACCTAGCTTGTAGGATTGCCTTATCTACGTTTCTTGGAGAGCCATCTTGCAAAAGAGAACATTGGTTAGAACCTAACAAATAGCAATCACAAACAGACTACCACATAAAATCCTAACTCTACCCATCCTACCCATCTCTCAAGTTTATTATTTAAAGGTCAAGTGATTTTAGGTGGGGTGCACAAACGTGCGTCGGGAGCAAATATGCTCTGATACCAACTGTGACACCCTTATAAAAAGCATTAATTAAACCCATAAATTCTACAGAAAAACTGACAGGATATGTTTGTAATTGGTTCAACTAGACAAAACCTGTAATTTTTAAAACTTTTCTAAACCATTCACAAACATCTCCAAGAGGAGGGTGCCAAAACCTGTAAATACTAACAAACTAATTTACATAACTATGCTAAAGGCAAGAAAATATAGAGATACAAACCAAAGTAAAAGAGGGAGACATATGTCCCTTCAAAATATATACACAACCAAAAGTTAAAAGGTTTACTACAAAAATAGCCAAACTAGGTCCAAGGTCCTTTTGCTCACTAGCTCGTCTGTATACCCCATCTAATCATCTTCAACCTGTCAATCGCATTTAATACAAACACGAAAGCCACAATTCAGTGGGGAGTAACTTCGAGTCCTCCCAGCCACGAAACGTCATATTTAATGTAACATGTAAACAACAAGATAAATCAATTAACTATCGAGTATTCTAACATGTGAACATTAAACTGACCAAACTAAACTATCATGTGAATCATATAACAAACAGTAATCCAAACTTTATCAATTGTAACCGGCTTACATCTCACCTATTACAATTCATAAAATCACCATACAAGAAAGGGCAATATATCAAAGACAGACATAAGTTCTTAGTACGGTCAATAGTCACTCTGTAACTCGAGTCTATACCACGAGGTAGGGAAGGTAATCGAACCAGTATCTTGGCTCAGAGGTTCTATCAAAACATGGCCAAGACACAACACAACCCTAGCCTAAAATCACAAGAGACCTAGACATGCGGATACACACCACCGCACCCAAGACCCACAATTTTTCTAAAACAAAGTGAGTACCCTAAGGAGTCCACCAAAGGGTTGGCTAGTACTTAAGCTGACCACTTACTATCAAAATAAGTAACGAGGTCATGCCCCAACTTGGATATAAACCCACCAAGTCAGGAACACAAAGGCTATTAAGCAGTGAACATATACTCGTCAGAGACTATAAAGACCTATCTATGACAAACACAACAACCTGCAAGAAGTATTCAATACCAATTCTAGCAATATTAACAATATTAAAGGCTTCAGGGAATCTAGGGCCGTTTCTACAATATAAGAAACTATTAAATTCAACCAACTATACATGTGAACTAAAAACTTGATAAATGGCCTAAAACAAGAAAAATGCCGATTATCCAATTCATATAAAATTTCATCCAACCGAATTTTTACCCGCAACCCCACCTACTGCGGACAGTGCGGGTTAAATTGCGGCTGACCAATCACTCAATTAACTGACATCGAATCAGTCAAAGGGACTAAGGCTCAGTTTTCGGCACAATCATCAAAACATTACAATTATCGCTATAAAATTAATTTTGAGCCTAATCATTACAATTTCATTTTATAATCTACCCTAACATGTGCAACTACCAATATAAACATAATTTTTACCATTAACATAATTTTTACTACTAATATGATTCAATTCAAAAGTGTACTCATATGTAACTTATACTAACTATAACATTAATGAACCCGAAATGACAAATATTGCATGAAAAACCGCGAAACAAACAACGGGCTGACCCGACCAGGCCGTGGGCTGCTGCACGAACTGCTTTGCCGCCACCCCCACTCCTCCATTTTTCCGTTTTTGTTCATTTTAACTCCGTTTTAAGCATTACTTAATCGTTCCCATTCTATTTCTATACTATTATGAGAATTTAAACTAACAAAAGACATGCATGCAATCCATTTTATCATGTGAAAATTAACTACTCAAACAAAAATCACAAAAACATTCAAAAAGCAAGGAATGTGACGATTATTCGTCGAGTAACTCGAAATATGTTACCTTAAGCTAGAAAATGAGCAATTAGCACCTTGAATACCAAAACCTAATATACACTAGCCACTATCTTCAACAATATACGAGTCCCCAAACTCGTCTTCCAATTCTTCACCTAAATAAACAATAAAAACACAATAATATGTATAAAAAAAACCGAAATTACCCAAATTCGTCTTAAGACAACTTAATGAAAACTGAAATTAAAACATACTAGGTTGTAGATCTCGAAGAGAGGATTCCGGAAATATAAATTTTGTGAAAATCCGACAAGAAATGAGGAAGTTATGGTGAAATTAGCTTGGATTTTAAGATGAAAATGGTGTTTTTATCTTTTGGAAAAGTTAGAATGAAGAAGAAGATGTAGATGGTAAGAAAAATCAGAAAAAAGGAAGGGGGAAGGGGGTGTGCCGCGGGAAAGGAAAGGAGGAAAGGAAGGGAGCGGGTTTTAGTCGGGATTTTACGAGTCGGTTTTGGCTCGTTTCGATAATAATTAGAACCGTTTGTCAAATGCAAATTCCGACAAGACCAAAGTTCTTAAACACGAGATTACAAGAAAATTGAATACTCATACGACCCATTTCCAAAATCGTTTGCCCAATTTTCAATAGAGTTGTCATTTTTCCCCAATATGCCCTTATTTCGAATTAAAAGATTTTTACACGGTTTAAACTATTTTTAAACGTTTCGAAACTATCAAAATAAATACTTTACCTCAAAATATAATAAAATTATATTTCTTTGAATTATTTTTACTTCAAATACATTAATATTAAATTCAACTTAATTAATAAATTATTTTCGCAAAATAATAACGGTCCAAAATTACGGGGTGTTACAATCACCCCTCCTTTTAAAAAGTTTCGTCCTCGAAACTTAGAAGGAGAAATTATAGTAAACAACATCTTCATAATATAGTTATAAGAAAATATAGGTATCTTTTCAATGAAACGGTGATACTCTCGTTGATCACACAAGAATATCCACATTCATATCAAGATATAAAAATATTTCTACACCAATAAATGAGAAAACCCATTATTGGGACGTCTCCAACAACGAGATTTAACAGTCATTAATGTTAAAACCATTAAAAATCATAAAAGCATTTTCAAAATTTTAGTTTAAAATTCTATAATAAGAATAATATCTTTACTAATTATGATTAAATACGGCTTAGTAACGCGGAAAAAGAGTAAGAAAAAGGAATCATTACACAAAACGAGAATTAGCTTAGGTATCCAATCGAACACTAGGGTTGAAAGAGAGTGAGAAATCATTTTCAAATGTTATTAAAAGAGGTCAATTTGTAGATTTAACTCCAAATAAAAAAAAATGAACCAAAAGTTTACTCAAACTATATAGAATCTATGCAAGATGGAAAACAACTCGGGAACGAGAAGTGCAAGTCGCGATAGGGAACTCACACCCAACAGACAAGAAGGAATTGAACTCTTAAAGGTGGAATTTTTGGATGAAGTCACTAAAGATGTCAACGAACAAGACGCTTTATTCAAGAGGTCAAATGAGTTCCATAAAGGCGAACACAACGGAACAAGCGAAATAGCAAGAATGACAATTGTCGGAGATCGGAATTAGGAAGATCGGTACATCGAGAAAGGTTCACTCAATTTTCCAACCACAGAGTCATCCTACTAGGTCCTCCGAAGATCAACAGGGCAACAACCAGAGGCCACACTAATCCAAAGAGCCATCTGAACCACTCATCGACAAGTCTACGCATAAGCTAATCCTTGAGACAATCCTATCCTCTACAATTAACTTAACCATTTCCCAATCAAAATGTTTCCACCAATATCCTCCACCGAACAAAATCAAAATCCAAAGTCGAAACTAGTAACAATATTATACCCTTACCAAGATTCAATATTCCCAAACGCATTCATGCTTGAAACCAACCCACAAGCAACAAGTTGCACTATCCAATCCATAATTAGCACTAACTATAAGATAAATGGGTTTATCACACAAATCATCTGATCGGTTTACTCAAGATTCACTATCCTACTTCCCAACAATATTCCAATTCCAATAGAAAGATTCCTCAAAGGATTAAATATAAGGTCCAAATTTACAATAACATTCCACCGACTTAGCTATCAATCCCCAATACCGTAAAGTAAGGATCAAATGACAAACGAACAATCCCCGAACGAACAATGCCCAAAACAAATCCAAAATAACCATAGAAATACTCCACCAAGGTAAACTAATCCCATTAGTCTCATCATCAAATCGAAACCAAAGTGAGTCTTATACCACCAAAACACGCGAACCTTAACTCGCAAGGAGACTACAACATTGCCATCATAAGAATTCCATCAAAAATCTAGCTTTCATATCACATGGTCAAATAGAGACACAAACTCCTACACTAATTCCCGACAAAAATCAAAATACAAAAATCCTCAAATCACATCCCACTAACTCTGTAAACATGGTCAACAATGTACCAACTACACTAAGTAGATAAGGAGTTATAACGGGATAGAGAAACGGTAAAATATTTTCGAAGGGGTGCATAAGCATGACAAGTTAGGAAACTAAGAGTCGGACCGTAAAGATAACGGTTGATGAAAATAAGAGGTACTCGAGTTAAGAAGATATCTCGGGCAAGAAGAAGATACGTAAACTTCGACATAAAATCAGGGTTCAACGAACGCTAAAGAGAAGGAGAGGAGAATAGCAGCGGCATAATGAAAGGGTTACCGCTTAACCAAACACTCCTCAAAGCTTATGATTGCTATGATAAAGTTACATCACTAAGGTGCTCAACAAAGACTCAAAAGTCTACCAAATCATAGGACTAACAAGGACTCACAATGGTAGGTTTTCCTAAACTCAATTGGTTCCAAGAGCCAAAATCAATTCACCACACAAATTCATTTGTTACCATCCAAGTCCCAAAGTATCTCCTTTACAATTCTCGTCATTGAACTTCACTTACTATGTCATCCCCAAGTACCATGGCTTGTTTACTCCATCATCACACCACTTAATACTTCTAGTCTCTGATACCATAAATTAGAATCACATCTTTGAACTCACGAACTACATCGAATAACATTCCACCAAAATTCCCAAATTCACATATGATTAATAAGGTCAACAAGGGCTACTCTATACTAGATTTGGTCAACTCAAAAGGTTTAACAAACTAACTAATTCCAAAGTACGATACCAATCCATTAAGCAACGTCCATGTCCTATTGTATTCCTTTCAAGGCCTACCAAGATTGGGGCTAACTATCATTCCTTTCATTCTCCACAAGAAACATCGAGACTCTCAAATGAAGTAGTTTAGGTTCATTTCAACTTATGTGCTAAGGTAGTACCCACGCTCAATCACCTATAACAAACAAGCTCTCAAAAGACATAAACCCCACGGTGTTTCTCAACTCACTAGACTCTCACACCAAGCACAACTAACAAGACTAACCAAAGGGTCCCAAGTTATCTTCTCATATACAACTCAAACCTTAAACAATCAATTTCTCAACTCATCCACGCCCTCCAATGATACATTCACTCACCCCAACGTACGAGGCTCAGTTAAAAACATTCTCTCAAAACCGGGTTCTCATGAACAAGGGCACTATCCCGCGGAATAAAGGAAGGTGTCCTCAAGGACTCTTATTATAAGAAGAAAACGAACCAAGGATGAATCGGGAGAAAGAATAGAAGAATAGTTACCTAGGCGAGAGAAGAGGAATTAGAAAGACGAATAGACAACGAGATTGAAATATTAAGGTAAGGTACACCAAATACGAAAAGAAATATCGAGAAAGTGGAAGCATCCTTCATTTGGCATAACCAATCTTCAACATTCGGCAACGACACGAAAATTAATAACTAACAATTAACAAACCTAGCTTGTAGGATTGCCTTATCTACGTTTCTTGGAGAGCCATCTTGCAAAAGAGAACATTGGTTAGAACCTAACAAATAGCAATCACAAACAGACTACCACATAAAATCCTAACTCTACCCATCCTACCCATCTCTCAAGTTTATTATTTAAAGGTCAAGTGATTTTAGGTGGGGTGCACAAACGTGCGTCGGGAGCAAATATGCTCTCACGATACCAACCGTGACACCCTTATAAAAAGCATTAATTAAACCCATAAATTCTACGAGAAAAAGCGACGGGATATGTTTGTAATTGGTTCAACTAGACAAAACACCTAATTTTTAAAACTTTTCTAAACCATTCACAAACATCTCCAAGAGGAGGGTGCCAAAACACAAAATACTAACAAACTAATTTACATAACTATGCTAAAGGCAAGAAAATATAGAGATACAAACCAAAGTAAAAGAGGGAGACATATGTCCCTTCAAAATATATACACAACCAAAAGTTAAAAGGTTTACTACAAAAATAGCCAAACTAGGTCCAAGGTCCTTTTGCTCACTAGCTCGTCTCGTATACCCCATCTAATCATCTTCAACCTTTGTCAATCGCATTTTATACAAACACGAAAGCCACAATTCGGTGGGGAGTAACTTCGAGTCCTCCCGACCACGAAACGTCATATTTAATGTAACATGTAAACAACATGATAAATCAATTAACTATCGAGTATTCTAACATGTGAACACTAAACCGACCAAACTAAACTATCATGTGAATCATATAACAAACAAGTAATCCAAACTTTATCAATTGTAACCGAAGCACATCTCACCTATTACAATTCATAAAATCACCATACAAGAAAGGGCAATATATCAAAGACAGGCATAAGTTCTTAGTACGGTCAATAGTCACTCTGTAACTCGAGTCTATACCATGAGGTAGGGAAGGTAATCGAACCAGTATCTTGGCTCAGAGGTTCTATCAAAACATGGCCAAGACACAACACAACCCTAGCCTAAAATCTGCGCAGACCTAGACATGCGGATACACACCACCGCACCCAAGACCCACAATTTTTCTAAAACAAAGTGAGTACCCTAAGGAGTCCACCAAAGGGTTGGCTAGTACTTAAGCTGACCACTTACTATCAAAATAAGTAACGAGGTCATGCCCCAACTTGGATATAAACCCACCAAGTCAGGAACACAAAGGCTATTAAGCAGTGAACATATACTCGTCAGAGACTATAAAGACCTATCTATGACAAACACAACAACCTGCAAGAAGTATTCAATACCAATTCTAGCAATATTAACAATATTAAAGGCATCAGGGAATCTAGGGCCGTTTCTACAATATAAGAAACTATTAAATTCAACCAACTATACATGTGAACTAAAAACTTGATAAATGGCCTAAAACAAGAAAAATGCCGATTATCCAATTCATATAAAATTTCATCCAACCGAATTTTTACCCGCAACCCCACCCACTGCGGCAGTGCGGGTTAAATTGCGGTGACCAATCACTCAATTAACTGACATCGAATCAGTCAAAGGGACTAAGGCTCAGTTTTCGGCACAATCATCAAAACATTACAATTATCGCTATAAAATTCATTTTGAGCCTAATCATTACAATTTCATTTTATAATATACCCTAACATGTGCAATTACCAATATAAACATAATTTTTACCATTAACATAATTTTTACTACTAATATGATTCAATTCAAAAGTGTACTCATATGTAACTTATACTAACTATAACATTAATGAACCCGAAATGACAAATATTGCATGAAAAACCGCGAAACAAGCAACGGGCTGACACAGGCCAGCCGTGGGCCTGCCGTGGGCCTGCACGGGCCTGCTGGCCGCCACCCCCACTCCTCCATTTTTCCGTTTTTGTTCATTTTAACTCCGTTTTAAGCATTACTTAATCGTTCCCATTCTATTTCTATACTATTATGAGAATTTAAACTAACAAAAGACATGCATGTAATCCATTTTATCATGTGAAAATTAACTACTCAAACAAAAATCACAAAAACATTCAAAAAGCAAGGAATGTGACGATTATTAAATCGAGTAACTCGAAATATGTTACCTTAAGCTAGAAAATGAGCAATTAGCACCTTGAATACCAAACCCTAATATACACTAGCCACTATCTTCAACAATATACGAGTCCCCAAACTCGTCTTCCAATTCTTCACCTAAATAAACAATAAAAACACAATAATAAGTATAAAAAAAACCGAAATTACCCAAATTCGTCTTAAGACAACTTAATGAAAACTGAAATTAAAACATACTAGGTTGTAGATCTCGAAGAGAGGATTCCGGAAATATAAATTTTGTGAAAATCCGACAAGAAATGAGGAAGTTATGGTGAAATTAGCTTGGATTTTAAGATGAAAATGTTGTTTTTATCTTTTGGAAAAGTTAGAATGAAGAAGAAGATGTAGATGGTAAGAAAAATCAGAAAAAAGGAAGGGGGAAGGGGGGTGTGCTGCGGGAAAGGAAAGGAAAGGAGGAAAGGAAGGGAGCGGGTTTTAGTCGGGATTTTACGAGTCGGTTTTGGCTCGTTTCGATAATAATTAGAACCGTTTGTCAAATGCAAATTCCGACAAGACCAAAGTTCTTAAACACGAGATTACAAGAAAATTGAATACTCATACGACCCATTTCCAAAATCGTTTGCCCAATTTTCAATAGAGTTGTCATTTTTCCCCAATATGCCCTTATTTCGAATTAAAAGATTTTTACACGGTTTAAACTATTTTTAAACGTTTCGAAACTATCAAAATAAATACTTTACCTCAAAATATAATAAAATTATATTTCTTTGAATTATTTTTACTTCAAATACATTAATATTAAATTCAACTTAATTAATAAATTACTTTCGCAAAATAATAACGGTCCAAAATTACGGGGTGTTACAATATTAATCCAACACAACATATTAATAAATCAATCAATCACAACAATCTCAAATTAATTACACAACCGACTGAGTAGGAAAACCCTACCTTTCCGCAAATCCATAGAACGCATCCATCACACCACGTCAAGCAAGAATCCATATCAAATCCTACAACAACAATCGTATCCTATCACTAAGCTATTTAAGAACTACTGCAAAAAGGACAATGCAATCACAAACTCACCTTGATGAACAACCGATGCCGGTGACGGCAACAAACCCGACTCGATGACCTCATGCATAAACCGTCTCCTTTACCGGACTAGTGTTCAAAGCTACCCAAGAGTTGAAGAGTGAGATGAGAGGGTTGGGAGAGGGAGAATTTAGGTTTTATAAATGATAAAAGAAACCGTTGAAATGAATTATGTTTCAGCCGTCGCGTTTTATAATAACACGTAGTCCGAGAAGGTACTCGGTCGAGTATGGACATACTTGGCCGAGTACGACGCACTCGGTCGAGTAACCAAACTACTCGGCCAAGTGACCACTACTAGGTCGAGTAAAGTAAGGTAGATACGGCATGGTCTCCCATTGTCTCCTTTACCAAAGGCCACTCAAGGTCAACAAGTCATTTAATGGGTTCCTAGAAGGGCGGGTATTACAGTCTTTCCCCCTTAAAATGAACTTCGTCCCACACTCCCCATCGCAACACCACAAGGCAACACAAAGGATCATATAGTACTCATGCAACAAGGAAAGTCACGTAAACTCCTGTAACACCAAGTAACGCCAACTCATACCCTACAAGGTTATTATCACTACATGTCTAACACCACCAATTATCGTGACATGATTGTGACCACCATGAAGCCACTATGTTATTACTATGTGCAAGCCACTAAACCGTTTAGAAAATGACTGGTGTCAAACGTTTAGAAAACAAAACTGATGTTATAAAATAGTTTAAATAACAACATTAAAAGTTATGAAAACGACAGTTTAAAGAATAAAAGCATCTATTTAAAGAAGTTTCGCGAGCCTTGCAAATTCTTTTGCCGCGATGTTATCTACCCCTCTTAAAAGGAACTTGGTCCCCGAAGTTCACTCCCAACTATAAAAATGAGGTATATATATATATATATATATATATATATATATATATATATATATATATATATATATATATATATATATATATATATATATATATATATATATATATATATATATATATATATATATATATATATATATATATATATATATAAACACAACAATTACGGAAGCATGTATTACCTTTCTAACAATTATGAGCATGTACGGAACAGAAGTAAAGTAACCATGTTCATATAAAGCGGAGATAAAATAACTTGAAATCACCAATGCTAGGAAAGGCGCATACAACACACAACACCAACGAGTACTATATGATTCTCATGCTTTCATCCACACTAACTCCCATATCACTTCTGTCTCAATTACAAACCAAACCTATGTACCGTCATAAAATTTATCATACAAATACCATACTATGCACACATCGATACCAAGATTCTTGTGAAACACGTATAACAAAATTTAACAACTTATTCAACTAAACCACGAACTAGGAATCAAAACACTAACGCAAACATAAGGTACTCAGTCGAGTATCCAGTACTCGGTCGTGTTTCTGGGAGCAGAACTCGTTTGTTTCGCATGTAGCAACCTGAAAGCTGTAAATTCTACCTGCAAAACGTATTTTACCCATCTACCAACTCAAGAATTCAGGTCTTAACGACCTCATCAATACGGAAAAAGCAAAGTATTGGCCTTATGGCCCGGTTACAATCATCCAAACAAACCAAATGTCAAGTACGATAACAAATCCGTCAAAATATCCAACAATCAAACAATATAAAAGTAAACGGAGCTTAAGTGTCCGTATCCTCGTCCATGTCCTCCCCGCCACCTGTGCCGGATTTCCCCTGCCCCTAGTAAGCCCCTGCTGACTAACCACCACCGGTCCACCTCCCTATCCCATCCAACTAGCTACCATAGTTGGCTCCCCACGGTCCCGCAAGGCAGCTATACTCGTAGCTCTCTAGGTCTTCCACGTGGTGCGGTCTATCCCATAGCTATGGAACATCTCGCTGTCATCTTCTGGTCCCCTCCACCATACCGGCTGAGCAAGACCAGTCCCCACACCTTGTTGGTATGCCATCTCATGCATGTTGCTCAACACCAGCGTGGTAGATATCCGCTCTATAAGTTCACTAATCTGCATCATAGGGTCATGTACCGTAGGATAAGGCGAGTAATAGGTCGGGTAGAAGCTCGGTGTGGTAAACGAAGGGTTGGTCTCTACCTCTCCGGTCACCCTCCCTCCGCGTTGCTCGCGAGGTGTCGGGACAACTGTTTGCTTACCAGAAGCAGTGACCGGCTCAGGCAAGTCCAAAAGGATCTCGGGGTTGATCAGATAAAAGTGGGTCTCAGGCCGAGGGTCTTCACTACCCGAGTCAAACTCCCATAAGTGGTCAATCACCGGTAGGTTCTCCGGATTAGGAAGTCTCATCCACTTGGTCCTCTTTACCCTCTAAGCTAAGGTCCCGTCATCTAACTTTCTAAGCCACTTAATGTGGCACCAGTAGTGTTCATCCATGGTGGGAGCGGTCTCAAATAAGGCAGTTCCCGACTCCAAAGGAGCTTCAAATTGGGCCAGTCTCTGGGCTAGGCGGGTCACTATGGCTCCATAACTAAGATAGCGGCTCTTAGAGAAAGTCATAAGTGCCAAACTGGCACACACCACACCGGGAGCACTGTAGTAGAAGCGCTCCCTCCGGAGAGGGATAAGGTAGGACACCAGGAGCATCTCCTCATGGGAGTTCAACTTGCTTACATTGTTCTGCCTAAAAAGCAATCAAGTCATCATGCTCAAAAACATGTAAAGATACACATGTTGGACATCATTAATCAACATGGCACTCAAGGTCAGGGCGGGTCGACCAGTAAGATAAGGTAGGTAGTGGGGTGCCCCACTCTAGGTCGCTACATCACTAATGTACCCATCTTTCTCAGTCTTTAGCCCCAGATGTTCAGAGAACTGATCGAGGGTCAACTCATGGTCGATGTTCAAAAGACAGAAACTAATTGCTTTTACTTTCACATTATACTTTAAGGAACTCAGAAATTCTAGGGTAAGGAACGGATAAGACTTTTTACGAAGGTGGCACAACCCGTCCATCCCCAAAATCTCGAATATATGAGATGTTGGGCCAGGATTTATCCTGCCTGGTCAGACAAGTGTCAAGCAACAACCATCAGGCCAAGCTAGGCAGGGGCAACCCAAGACAGAATATCTATCATCTATATAGGCGCCAGCCAAGAGGGAAAGGCAGGTCATGCAGTTGTATCTGGCCTGTCTTGAAGTAGTACACACCTAGCATACATTGGATACCAGTTATATATGTTAGGCAACTAACAGAGTGCAATGGGGCGGTTCCTACTTTCATGGAAGACCAATTCTACAAACCTATAAAAGAGGAATGTACCAACCAAGCTGAGAACGTGAGCAAAATATGGTTAGAGGAAGAAGTTCACATCCGGATTAATAGGGCACAAGGCCTATTAACTAGCAACGTCCATATTAATGTTGGGAGGAGCCGTTAAAGGTCATTGAAGTCTATTATAAATAGCAAGAGGAAAGAAGACATAAGGATATCATCATTACACACACACACACACTATCACTCTATTGTATACATTTTTACTCTGTTATTCGTCCATACATTCATACTACAAATCGCCTGGCAGAACTATATTTTGCCAGCTTACCTTAACCATAATAAAATCCCTCCTGGCTTGGTGCCCGTGGTTTTTCCCCTTATTCCCAAGGTTTTCCATGTATAAATCCTTGTGTTTATTTACTATACTAGTCAGGCATTCTTAATAGAGTTAGATCACCCTACACTAAACTTCCCTGGCAAGACAATACATCCGTGTAAAATCTTGCTATAACAATTGGCGCCCACCGTGGGGCATCTAGCTCAAAAATAACCAAAATCCAATTCCAAACAAACCAATCACCTTTACAAAAAATGACTGGAGACAGTGTTGAACAACAGTTGGTTGCCGCCAAACAACAACTACTGGAAATGGAACAACTAAAACAGAAAGTGGCTCTCGCTGAAGCAGAGGTCCAGAAACTGCAGGAGTCAGAGTCCAACCGGAAGCAAAAATTGGAGGATAAGGCCTTAGGCTCGAAACATAAAATCCAGCCTGAGACCCCGTTCTCCTCCATCATCAGAAATATCGATTTCTCCAACTTTGGTACTCCAACCCCATCAAAAACTAAGGCGAGAGATCTTGATTCTGATTCAGAAGAGGTTCCAAATGGAGATACTGGTCCAGACCAGACAATGCAGCCATAATGATGGTAATGGTCCAGGAGAACTAAAAGCTTCATGAGAAATTTGAGAAGATCCCTAGAGTACCCGTCAGCATAGAAGAAGCCAACCCTGAAAGCTATGCTGACTCTCCCTTCGTAGGCGAGATAGCCAGATCTGCCAAAAAAGTTCTTGGTACCATCAATGAGGACCTATGATGGAACTGCAGATCCACAAAACCATGTAGCCTACTACAAGCAAAGAATGTTGGCAGCATCAATACCCAGTGAACTACGACAAGTATGCATGTGCAAAGGCTTTGGAACAACCCTGACCGGGCCTGTTCTGCAATGGTACATAAACCTGCCAAATGGAAGTGTCAGGTCCTTTGGAGATCTGGTAAATTCATTCAATCATCAGTTTGCCAACAGCAGGGACCTTGAGAAAATATCCGGTGATTTGTACCAGATCAAGCAAAAACCAGATGAGACAATCAGGGCATTCCTGACCAGGTTCAATAAAGAGAAAGTGTCAATTTCTAGATGTGAAGTTGGAACAGTTGTGGAGGCATTCGGGCAAGGACACCGCTGGATAGTGATTTCTACGATGAGCTTACCAAGAACCCTTGCCATACCTTTGAAGACGTTCAGGCGAAGGCACTTGGCGATATCAGGCTAGAAGAAGATAAGAGCTTCAAAGCAAAAATCACAACCAACGGTGCAGGCTACGAAAGATCTAACAGGAAAAGTTCCAATCACAGAGGAGGTAGCTATATGCCATCTCCCTATACCAGACCTAACAGATCAGAAGTCAATGATGCTCATGAGCAACGAGGTAACTCCTATACTTACCCACTTATTCAGGAATATAACTTCTCCGTTGATACTGCAAGGCTCATCAAGAGGCTTGACAATATGGGGAGACATTGTCAAGTGGCCAAAAAAAGACGGACAACCCCAACTCCAGGAAAGATACAACTAGATGGTGTGAATTCCATATGGACATAAGGCTCACAACAGAGGATTGCCTGGGTCTACGCAGACAAGTGGCTTACCTCCTGAAGAAAGGCTACTTGAAGGATCTAATACCATCAAAGAACAAGGATAACAAAACACCTTGGAAGGACTAGGAAAGGCCAAAACGTGACCTGCCACCAACACCACCAATCTATGAAGTCAAATTCATTATTGGAGGATCTGAGATTTGTGGCCTGACTAGCTCAGCTGTAAAGAAAATAGCCAGGGAGTCCAAAATGAAATATTCTTTTAAACCTAGAAATTTACCTCAAATTACGTTTGACGACATTGATATGCCGGGAATCCCAGATTTACATCATGATGGCCTGGTCATCACCATGCAAATTCGCACTGCTCGCGTCCTAAGGATTCTAGTACATAGTGGCAGTTCAGTCAACTTGATCATGCTCGATGTTCTAAAAGACATGAAGATTGACGAGGATCAGATCATAAAAAAGTCAAATGTCCTAGTAGGATTCAATGGTGAAATCAGGAACACCCTGGGAGGAATCTAACTGCCAACCTACGTTGAAGGAGTGTCATTATATGAAAGATTTGGAGTCCTGGACTGCCTCTCATCCTACAACGTAATCTTGACAGGCCTTGAATCCATAATGTCAGGGCTATTCCCTCAACCTACCATCAATGTGTCAAAATTTCAACGGAATGGGGGATAGCTACAATCAAAGGTGAACAAAAGTCTGTTAAGGAATGCTATACAGAGTCATTGAAACCTTGCAGGGCAGGTAAGTCACTCGCTTAGCAATTACAGTACCCTGTCAGGAGCACTTATGTGGCACGCACAAGCTCAAATGGAAATTGATCAGGTAATTCTAGACCGTGAGTATCCTGACAGGTATGTACCGGTAGGATCTGATGCCCCTGATAATGTCAGGCCGGAATTGGTAAGCTTTCTTAAGAGTAAATCTACATGTTTTGCCTGGTCACATTTTGATATGACTGGCATAGATGATGATGTGATTACGCATAAGCTCAATATTGACACTTCTTTCAAGCCTGTGCAGCAGAAAAGGAGAAAATTTGCCCCTGAACGCAATGCAATAATCAATGAAGAGGTGGACAAACTCTTGGATATGGGAATGATCAGGGAAGTAATGTACCCTGAATGGCTCGCCAATGTGGTTATGGTACAAAATAAAAATGGCAAGTGGCGAGTCTATGTAGACTACACAGACCTGAACAAAGCCCGTCCAAAAGATCCATTCCCACTCCCTCACATTGATGCAATGGTGGATGCAACGGCTGGACATGAAATGCTAACATTCATGGATGCCTCAAGTGGATTCAATCAAATTAAAATGCACCCAGCTGATCAAGAGAACACCGCATTTATCACGGAAAAAGGCATATATTGCTACACTGCAATGCCCTTTGTCCTGAAAAATGCAGGGGCAACCTATCAACGCCTGGTGAATATGATGTTCAAAGACCAAAATGGTGACATAATAGAAGTCTACATCGATGATATGGTGGTCAAATAAAAAAAGGCTGAAGATCATGTGAAAGACCTGGAAGTAGCATTCAAAATCCTGGAAGAATTCAACATGAAGCTCAACCCCTCCAAATGCCACTTTGGAGTATCAGCAGGCAAGTTCCTAGGGTACATGGTGATAAAGAGAGGAATCAAGGCTATTCCAGAACAAATAAAGGCCATCTTGGAGCTAGAGTCAACTAAGTCAGTCAAAGATATCCAGAGGTTGATAGGAAGAGTTGCAGCCCAGAACAGATTCATATCCAGGTCATCCGAAAGATGCAAATCATTCTAAAACCTACTCAGGAAGAACAAATCATTCCAGTGGACGCCTGAACATGAAATATCCTTCCAGGACTACTTAGAGTCTTACCTATCCTTCCCACCATTGCTGGCCAAGCCAAGCAAAGGAGAACCCCTGACAATCTACCTGTCAGTCACTGAAACGACGGTAAGTGGAGTCCTGATCAAAGAGATTGAAGGTCAACAACACCCTGTCTATTATGTAAGTAAAAGTCTTCTGGATGGAGAAATGAGGTATGGATTACTTGAAAATATGTACTTGCATTAATCATATCCTACACAATGCTCAAACCCTACTTTGAGAGTCACCCAATAATAGTCCGGACCAATCTACCTATCAAATCTATTCAGGAAAGCTGAGTTATCGAGGCGGGATGGCAAAATGGTCAGTCCAACTTAACACCTATGATATCACCTTTGAATGTAGAACGACAATAAAATCCCATGCCTTATCAGACTTTGTGACTGATTTCATTCCTAACCTGGAACCCGACCCGATAAAAGAGGTCAACCGACTAGACACCCAAAAATCAGACCAGGACTGGGTCCTGTACACTGATGGGGCAACCAATATGAGGGAAATTGGCCTGGGTTAGTACTAAAATCGCCATAGGGGGATATAATAGCCCAAGTTGTCAGTTGTGAGTTTAAAGCACCAAACAATGAGGCTGAATATGAATCCCTAATAGCTGGACTCAAGGTATGTATAGATCTTGGCATGCAAAATCTCAAGGTAAAAACTGACTCGCTTTTAATTTCAAACCAAGTCAAAGGAACCTATGCCGCAAAGGATTCAAATATGATTTTATATTTGGAATATGTTAAAAACCTTTGCACAAAGTTAAGTTCATTTGACATTGATCAAATACCAAGAGACTTAAACACCCAGGCTGATGCCCCAGCCAGCCTGGGATCAAATTTCAGCCCTGTTGTATTTGACAAGATACCCATTGTTCACTTTCTTGAACCGACCATTACTAGGCCTGATCCGACTTGTCCCATCATTGAGGACACAAATTCCTGGACCAAACCATACTATGATTGGTTCCTGCAGGGGATACACGATAGGCATGAAGCAAGAGCCCTTACGATTAAAGTTTCCACTTATATTATCATCAATAACACGTGGATAGAAGTTGAAGAGTAGGATGTCATATCATTTAT
This sequence comes from Silene latifolia, assembly GCF_048544455.1. NCBI lineage: Eukaryota > Viridiplantae > Streptophyta > Magnoliopsida > Caryophyllales > Caryophyllaceae > Silene > Silene latifolia. The sequence continues at coordinate 25,195,803 of NC_133533.1, read as the reverse complement.
CAAGAGAAATATCATATGTCGTTATGGCATCCCCTCAAAAATAGTTTGTGACAACGGCACATAATTCATGGGAAAGAGAACAATGGCCTTCTGTGCACAATGGAACATTAACCTGGTGACCACCACACCAGTCTATCCAAAAGCAAACAGTCAGGCCGAGTACAACAACAAAGTGGTGATTAGTTGCCTGAAAAAGAAGCTAAAGCGAAGAAAAGGCAGATGGGCTGAAGAATTCCCTCTAGTCCTCTGGGCTGACAGAACTACACCTAAAACATTAACTGGCTAGACACCCTACTCCCTGGTCTATGGCTGTGAGGCAGTAATTCCGGCAGAAATTCATGTGCCTACCTCTAGATGTAGCCTAGATACTATCGAGGAAAACAAGCCGTTAATGCAAGATAGCCTGACCTTGGCTGAAGAACTAAGAGATGCAGCCAGGATCAGAATAGCATCCTATCAACAAACAGTAGCCAGAAGCTACAACATGAATGTTCATATCAGAGTATTCAGAGAAGAGGACCTAGTCCTACGAAAAGTTTTTCAAGTACAAAAGACCAGACTGCAGGCAAACTTGCCCCTGTATGGGAAGGGCCTTACCTGATCGATTCAATAGTAGGCCAGGGAGCTTACAGACTCCAGACCTTGGATAGAGGCATGATTCTTAGGTCCTGGAATGTGACTCACTTAAAACTATTTCATCTATAAGTCTTTTTATTTTGCCTAAACCAGGTAAGACTACCAAATCTATTTCTTACCTGGCATGCTTCTACGTGTAACTCTCATGAATAAAATGATCAATGTTTGATTCTATGTGATTTCCTGCTACTTGAAATTGCCTGATATTGTCATAACCCGAATTTCCTGATTATTCCTTCACTTTACATCCTAAATCCTTATATCGAATCCTGAAAACTTGTTTTACGCTTTTTTGCAATTATTTAGCATAATATACTTACCTAGTTAAACAAATATTCATGATTGAGGGCCACTCCACCCAACCTGAACAACATCCCAGAAATGCTTCACAAACTATGACATAATAGAGATCACTAAATCTCAATATTTTGTCGCATCTAAACTACATAAAAACCTGAGCTCGTTACAAAAGACAAGTAAGATGACGAAAAAAATCCAGACTACTTGTCATAAGCCCTCCTGACAGGTTGAGGGCCATAAGCCCTCATGACAGATAACTTCCTCTCCTTCCCAAAAAGCCCTCTAGACAGGCGAAGGGCCACAAGCCTCTAAACAGGCTGAGGGCCATAAGCCCTCCTGACAAGCATCATCTTCACAAATACTAATTGCATATCAAGTATAAAATAAGAAAGATTAAAGTAACCAGCTTCAAGTTGCACATTCATTCACAGCATGTGAAAGCCCAAAGTAAAGTTTATCCTGGGAACATCCCCCGTAGATGGTCCAGAAATCAATCAAAATACGTGAAGTTTATTTAGGGAACATCCCCCCCTGGATGGGCTAAAACTTATCCAAGCAAATTTTTAACCTACCTTGGAGGCAGTAGCAGAGCCAATCCCCTCGCCAGCCGTCTCTTCCTCATCGTCATCCTCTTCAGCTCCATCTTCACCAGAGTCACCCTTGTCCTTAAACGGAGGGGAGTCAACCTCATCATCAGAATGAAGTTTGTGAATATCAGGGTAGGCAGCATTAAGGTTAGCTATCTCCTGTTCAGGGTTCCAGTATGGCCTGACTTCAACAGGCTCTTTCATAGCATCGACCCGACCCTTGCCAAAGAAGTACAGGGCAACATACTTGTACCTACCTTGCACCGTGTCCCTCTCAACAACCAACTGTTCATTTGCTTTTAGAATCTCTTGTATAGCCTGCTTCTCAGCTTTAAACTCATCCTTGACGGTAGCAAGCTTCGCCTGGGCAGACTTCACTTAATTCTGAGCAGACCCTAGCTTGGATACTTCACGACCAATTTGGCTTTGCCTACCTCATTTTCCTTCTTCAGGACCTCATTCTCCTCCTTCCGCGCTTCCATATCCGTCTTCAGGGCCTCAACATCCTTCTTTAGAGTTTGCATCTCTCAGTCCAGGACGTTATTATTGGCGTTAGAAGACTTCAATTCACAGGCACCCTTTAACATGTAATTCACATTCTGTATAGAATCATGAATATGCAAGAAAGAGCAGGACTAAAGTTAAATATAGAATGAGAGGCTGGGAAGAAAGATCTATACCCCCTGTAGCATGGTAACCAGGTTAGCAGCAAGTCCCTAGAATAGTACATAGCAGCCACAGCCTGGGCAAATGATTCTTCATCTTGGTACACGAAATAGGGATCGTCAACCAAGAAATAATGAGCTTGGATCTGTTCCTTGGCAAACTAAACATCACCAAGCCTTGCCCTGGCCTCTCTGATCTTCCTGACACCTTCACCAACAGCTCCAACTTCTTCAGGAACCTCCTCCCGTCTTTTCCTTTTATTGGCCTGGTTGGACTCACCAAGGTCACCCACAGCATGCAAGGGATACACCAGTTGAGCCTGATGAGTAGGGACCTGAATCTAGAGAGTATTGTCACTCCCTATAGCCTCACTACTTCGAGACTTATCCCCAGTGATATGAGAAATCCCTGCCTTCGCTTTCGCTAGGCCAAACCCGGCAACCCTTGAAGAGGCCTTGGTAGCTACACGATAAAACCCTATATCGGCGATACTAATATATGTTCAACTTAAAAATAGACATAGAAAAACGAAACTTACTTCCAGAGGCTGAGGCCCTAGAAGCCTTAGCACCTTTGGTAGTCTTGAAAGTACTCAGCTTAGCCTTCATAAAAAGAGGCAAAGGTTCCTGGCCAAGGCAAGCAGGCCAATTCCTCTCATCCTCTAGCAGGGCCATGAAGGCTGCAATGCGATCAGCTGACCCCTTAGCACCAGGATCACAAGTCCAGTCAGCCACTATAAAACAATACAAGTAAGCACACATTAGAATTTATATATAAGTCATATGTAATTATGTTCTGATTACATATACTTACCAGTATCCAAGGCTGGATAACTAAGATAATCTAGGTCAGGGGCAATAGAATCAGCCCTGACGAACATATAGGTCTTGGCCCAGTGCTTCCCGACGCCTGAATCAAAATTTGTTATCAAATGAGCCATCCTTGCCTTGAAACGAAAATTGAAATGCCTAGCAACATTACTCTTCAGGTGATAAACAATCTTAAAATCCTCAACGGTAATCACCAAGTTGTGCTTGGTACACAGATGCTCAACAAATTAAATAATCTTCCACACCATGAGCATGAGTTGGAAAGGAGAAACCCTAATAGCCCTCATAATATCAGCCATAAATAGAGTAAAAGGAAGCTTACAACCTCCCTTGAACGCCCATTCAAAAATGCAAAACCAGCCAGGACTGCACCAATAGGCCCTGACTGGACCACTTTCTGGAATCCAAACTTCGGCTCCATTAAGAAGGATACCTCTACCCTTCAGATAATGTTCAAAGGAGAGTTTGAGATGATTAGCCTCAGGAAATGAAGTAGATAGTGGTTTGATAGGAGTAAAGCTGACATCTTTATGCATAACAGCCGAGATTTCTGCAGGAGGGGAAATTTGGACAACCTCATCCTCAGGAATGACGTCAGGGACGTTAACCACCACTGAAGTTTACTCAGCCTCAACATTTTTGGGGGCAGCAGTTCTTCTTCTCCCACCGGTCATTTCTGGATTGATTTAAATTTTTGAGAAGTGGAAATTATTTTGTAAAGAAGTCAGAGAAAGAAGAGAAATATTGGAAAATTGGAGAGTTGAAAGTAAGAAGAAATGATTAACGGCTTCAATCAATTTATAGGCGGCAAAACAGACTAACGGATAATACAAGTGGATGAGTTCAATCATGACTCTCCTAGGGTTTGATGAACCTACCCTATTAAATGCATTCTAGCCGTTAGGAAGTTAAAGAGAATACAAACTCTGAAGTCTTATCCATCAAGTCACTAATTTTTGCTTGGCCTAATTTTTTATCTCCTTATCCCTGGCCAGAACCAGCGGAAATAAGGAGATAAGGGGTAATTGTTGAGCCAGGATTTATCCTGCCTGGTCAGACAAGTGCTAGACAACAACCATCAGGCCAGGCTAGGCAGGGGCAACCCAAGACAGAATATCTATCATCTATACAGGCGCGAGCGAGAGGGAAAGGCAGGTCAGGCCGTCGTATCTGGCCTGTCTTGAAGGAGTACACACCTAGCATACATTGGATACCACTTATATACGTCAAGCAACAACCAGAGTGCAATGGGGTGGTTCCCACTTTAATGGAAGACCAATTCTACAAACCTATAAAAGAGGAAAATATATCAATCAAGTTGAGAACGTGAGCAAAATATGGTTAGAGGAAGAAGTTCACATCCGAATTAATAGGGCACAAGGCCTATTAACTAGCAACGTTCATATTAACGTTGGGAGGACCGTTAAAGGTCATTGAAGGCTAATATAAATAGCAAGAGGAAAGAAGACATATGGACATCATCATTTCACACACTCTTACTCTATTGTATACATTTTTACTCAGTTATTCGTCCATACATTCGTACTACAAATCGCCTGGCAGACCTGTATTTTGCCAGTCTACCTTAACCATAATAAAATCCCTCCTGGCTTGGTGCCCGTGGTTTTTTCCCTTATTCCCAGGGTTTTCCACGTATAAATCCTTGTGTTTATTTCAGTTATTTACTCTTTAATCTATTTACTATACTAGTCAGGCATTCTTAATTGAGTTAGATCACCCTGCATTAAACTTCCATAGCAAGACAATACATCCGTGTAAAATCTTGCTAAAACATGATCTACAGGTCAACACAACGGATCGGCCTCATGATACAACCTATTAGGGCTACGAAAGCAGCCCACTATTCAAAGTTAGCGAAGATTACCGATGGATACTTGTCAACTTGAGGGCCAAGCGACTCCTCACTCGATTGGCCTTCTTCGATAACGACATTAGCGCGAGTCCTCTTCTTAGGAGGTGCTCTAGCTTTTGGCATGCTGAAAAATACAAGTTCATCAAGAGTTTTCCGAGAATTATACCATAGTAAGTAGGATTTTTCAGTTTATACACTTTTATGACGGAGTTTTAAGACAGACTTTTCTATCAAAAGGCATGAAATATCAACTTGGTAGAGCATTACCACTATAAATTGAACCTTTACGAACATCCTATAATCAATCTAAGTGACAAAAAAATCAAAATTTTAGGGCTAAACCATAGAAATTTTCGGACCAAATTAGAAGTTTTCGAGCTTAGAAACCATCTTTTGCATATGTAAATCGATTAATAGAAGCAATTACTACTAAATTAACACCATACAAACATCTTTGAATTAAATGAGGCAAATTACTCAGATTTGAGGCAAATTAAATGAGTAGAAAATTTCAGATTTGAGGCAAATTACTCAATTACTTTGATTAAAAGTAAGAAGTTTTTGAAGATACATTACCTTAAGTCGAAAATTGATTAGAAAAAGCGAAGACCAGAAGCAACTACGAGAAGAAAATTAGCACAAATAACCCTAGTGTAGGTTGAGAGAGAAAATTTTGAGAAGTTTTTGTGTAAAATAAGTGGTATAAGGCGTGAAATAGAATTAAAAAGAGGTTATAAGGTTTCCGGAAAAGTAGAGCTGAACCGCAAAAAATTGGGGTACTCGGTCGAGTACTGGGCCTACTCGACCGAGTACCTCTACTCGGTCGAGTACCTGGGTCTACTCGGCCAAGTACTCAAAATTGAGTTTTTAAGTCATCTACTACCTCTGAGTACTCGGTCGAGTGCCAATGTACTCGGTCGAGTTACTCGTACTCGGGCGATTACTCATTGTACTCGGTCGAGTACACCTGAACAGTGACGGAATTAAAGACTTTACAAATAATTTCCCTGCAAAACAAAAAACATCGCTCGAAGTCCCAACTCATTCGGAACTCGTCACGCTTAGTCCCTACTTCTATCATACATTAGGCAACTTATCAACTACACACCTCTACGACTTACTTGCACAACACATATCATACTCATGTAATTCCTTTAACGGAAACTAACCATGTTACATGCACACATAACCTACTCAAGCTTGATTATATCACCAACAATGTATAAGCAAGATCATACGCATACAAGCCTATACTCCGTTTATGCATATAATACTAACTCAAGTCATTCATACACCTTGTCATATCATTACATGTTAAACCGTTACTATCCACCATTACTTCCTTTACTACGACCAAACATTCACAGAATTCTAACCGACCATACGCAACTCATTCATATGTGCAAACACACATCATCTCTTGCATCCTAGCCACTTCATATTGACACCAAACACAAACTAACATCCAAGAAAAACCCCATATTACACATCCAACACACACACACACACACACATAACCTCATACGTTTATCCCATGCAAAGTTGCTGGCTTAAGCATGATGAGGCGGGGATCGATTCTGAGATAAGGGTGCCTTCTAACCCAAAACCAACATAGGAGGGCTCCCAACACACATACACCAGGTTCATTTTAAATTGTCACCCTATATTCATTTGGTTCATTGGTTCAGGTTCCAGGTTCCAAAATCATCGCTTTGATACCACTTTGTAATACACCTACTTACCAAGGAGCCTTAGCAAGACCTTTCCAAATAACTAAGGGCTTTACCATCTCGGTTGCCCGAGGTAATGTATATCAAATAGACCATAATAGAACATTTATCAAATGTTTTTTACAGTTTATAAAAACATAAAAAATGGAATACAACTCCGAATGAACTGAAGGGAACTACTAATTAAGCATAAGTGACAGCGGCAACTAGCTAGACATCATGATGACTCGATCCCCTCCATATCCCGCAAGAAACATATCAACCAACACCTGCTAAACCAACTGCTCACCATCCCCGAATGGATCACCACAGTTTTGAAAACAATAAACGGGGTCAGTCAACTTCATAACCAAGATAAGGGAATACAGAAATACAATCAATACACAAACACAATCAGACAAATGTAGCCATCCTCCAACTCCAATATCAATCAATAACCGACTACACACTTAAATGTGTAGTCCTGCCAAATTACCGATCACAACAGGTAACCCTCACCGCCAGTGGGGGACCGCAGCCGTTCCCACCTAAGCCCCGCTCATCGCAACGAGCGCACCCAGATAATTAATGTGCACATCCCCCTTATAACGGGAGCCACAAGAGGCGAACATGGGGTTGGAACCGTCTTTCAAAAAGGTCCCATCACAACAATACCAATCACAATATTACTCAACGAATATTAATCCAACGCAACATATTAATCAATCAATAAATCATAACAATCTCAAATTAATTACATAACCGACTGATGAGGGAAACCCTACCTTTCTGCAAATCCATAGAATGCATCCATCACACCACGTCAAACAAGACTCCATATCGAATCCTACAACAACAATCGTATCCTCTCACTAAGATATTTAAGAACTACTGTAAAAAGGACAATCAATCACAAACTCACCTTGAAGAACAACTGATGTCGGTGATAGTGACAAACCCGACTCGATGACCTCATGCATAAACCGTCTCCTTTCCCAGAGTAGTGTTCAAAGCTACCCAAGAGGTGAAGAGTGAGATGAGAAGGTTAGGAGAGGGAGAGTTTAGGTTTTTAAATGATAAAAGAAACCGTCGAAATTAATTATGTTTCAGCCATCACATTTTATAATAACACGCTGTCCGAAGAGGTACTCGATCGAGTATGGACATACATACTCGGCCGAGTACGATGCACTCGGTCGAGTACGAAAACTACTTGGCCGAGTGATCATTACTCGGTCGAGTAAATCAAGGCAGATACGGCATAGTCTCCCTTTGTCTCCTTTACCAAAGGCCACTCAAGGTCAACAGGCCAGTCAACGGGTCCCTAGAAGGTCAGGTATTACAGTAGCTAAGTGTTAGAGGATTGATTGTATTATTGTTATTGTTTGAATAAAAATACAAGTTGGGTTGTGGGTTAATCCCATAAAAAATATTGTGTCTTTGCATTTTATATTATTTGTACCAAAAACCTCAACAAGTGGTATCAGAGCTACGACTCGATGGAGAAAAGTTTTGGTACAAAGTTTGAGATGAAGTTGTTCAATGGAAAGAACAATTTATCATTGTGGCAAAGCATGATAAAGGATGTTCTCATACAACAGGGTTTGTGTGTGACTCTTGAAGACAAAAGGCCCAATGATGTTCAAGTTCTCAAATGGGAGGACATGAAGTTGTGCGCAGTTAGTACAATCGGTTTAGCCTTTGCACCAGAAATCAAGTATAGTGTGTTAGAGGAGACAAATCCTAAGGAGTTGTGGACCAATTTATGTAGCATTTATAATGTGAAGTCCTTGGCTAACAAACTATTCTTGAAGAAGGATCTTTTCGAGCTCGAGATGGTAGATAACGGTGATTTGAGGGACCATGTAAACAAGTTCAATGGCTTGATCACCTAATTAGCGAGTTTGGATGGGACATTCAAAGAAGAAGACAAGGCAATAATGTTGTTGGCTTCTCTTCCCAAAAAGTATAACACGGTTATTACTAGTTTACTTGTGGGGAAGACAACACTGGCCTTAGATGAGACCGTTGTAGTTTTATTAGAATTCGAAAAGTTGATGAAGCAAGGAGGTGGTGGCTCTTCAAGTGAGGGAGGACCTTTTGTGGGTGAATATCATGGCAAGAAGAAGGGCGGGTGGAAAAAGTACAATCCTAATATCAAGTGCTTCTAATTGCGATGAGTTAGGCCATATACAAACTGTATGTCCTAAGGCAAAAAAAGATTTGAAAGAGTTGAAAAAGACTCGTGCTAGTGAATTTGCAGCTACGGCAGAAGTTGATGATGGTGAGCTCTTAATGTTTCATGGTAAAAAGAAACCTAGTGAGAGCTGGGTGTTAGATTCGGGATCTTCCTATCACATATGTGGAAGAAGAGAGTGATTCTCTTCTTATGAAGAACGTGAAGGAAGATGGTTAGTTTGCCAAATGGTGAAAAGTCAATGATTGAAGGGATTGGTGAGGTGAAGGTAAGACTTCATGATGGCCAAGTTCGAAGGTTTGGTGATGTTAGATACATACCAAACATTGGTCGAAATTTAATCTCATTGGGTAGATTAGATGGATTGGTTGTACCATTCATGTTAAGAATGGTGTTTTGAAGGTCACCAAAAAGAGTAAGGTGATTCTCAAGGGTAAAAAAAGTAAAACTAACTTATTCACATTTGATGGAAGATGTGGTGAAGTTGGCTTAGTTCAAGGGGAGGTACTGTCAAGTGAAGGGGTTGTGCTTCCAAGTGAAGGATAGCGTCGTTCCGCCTGATGATTGACAAGCTCAAAGTAATTTTGGGTTTAAGGGGAGGTTTGTTGGGAAGTAACCCCAACATAATTGACGTGTTAGTAACATTAGAGTCTATATGTCAAAGTTATATTATATGTCTAATATGTATGTAATAGTTAAATGTTAGATGTTATAAGTGTAAATATTAGGAGTTAGCTTTGAAGGATGTAATGACTCTTTATGTTACTAGATGAGTTAGGACTTAGGACCTTATAAATAGAGGTCATTAGTCATTGTTGGGAAAATAAGAGAATTTATGCTTAATATCCCGAGTTAAGCATAGTTGGAAATCTTAGCTAGTAGCTAAGTGTTGGAGGATTGATTGTATTATTGTTAATGTTTGAAAAATAATATAAGTTGGGTTGTGGAATAATCCCATAACAAAATATTGTGTCTTTGCATTTTATATTATTTGTACAAAAAATCCCAATAGTCTCGAATGATTATTCAAACGGAGAAACCGTTTGCACTTGCGGAACACCTTACTTTTAATAAACATGTTTTATAAAATAAACCCCAACACAAAGAAACGAGTAGAAAGACTGTTAGAAGTAAGGGTAAGGTACAATTTTGGACGGCACGACAAAAACGTATTTCTGAGTTTGAAAGTACTAAATGTGAAATTAGTATAACTACTGACAAATGGGATTCTGGCACTGATTATTCATATATATGTATTACTGCTCATTGGTTGGATAACTTTACAAAAACGAATCATTGACTTCGCTAGATTAGAATACCCTTATAACGCCGTAAATATACTGGCCATTATCATGAATGGTATTAATGAATTTGGATTTACATCTAAATATTTATCTGTAACTTTTGATAATAGATCTAACATGACTTATGTTTTGTATAGATTTTGCGCAAAGCGAAATCAGGTCAGGCTAGGTCTAGGCAGGGTTAACTAGCTCGAACTTATCTATGAATATACAGGGTACGAAATTAGAAAAGTAAAGTAAGATAAATAACAATAATAAGACAAGGAATTTGTACGTGGAAACCCTTAAATGGGAAAAAACCACGGGCACCAAGCCAGAGGATGATTTCACTATAATATTGAGTATTTAGCACACACGATTGTAATATAGCTTGAATATTGTAAGAGAGTATTGTATGCTAGAGCGTGTATTATGTTGAATGTCTTGCAAATGATCTCTAAGGGTTCCTTATATACTCAATGCTGAACGGCTGTCGGATCTTCTATATTAATGCTGTATATTCCTCCTTAATTTCTCGGTTTAATGCGCATTATTGCTCCCTTAATTATTGTCCTTTATTACCAAATCTTCTCCATTAATGCTCTAATTATCATCCGTGTATTGTCAATAATATAGTCATTAAATTGGTCAAATATTGTCTTTATATTATGACCGTTGTCCTCTCTATGGCTGGCACCATTCTTCTTGTACCTTGGTGGCTTGACGACTTGACACCCTGGTGGTCAGGCCAGGCTGGAATAGCATCCTGAAGTATCTGCGGATTTTCAGGCCTAACAATTGCCCCTTATCTCCTTATTTTCGCTGGGTCAGGCCATAAATAAGGAGATAACTTCAATCTTTGGAAAACTATTTTGAACGGTTGATTATGACTAATCATATCCTGTAACGGCTAATTGGTGGTTTTATGACGCGTGTTGCAATTACTGCAACTTCTTCAATAATCACTCTGCAAGTTGCGGTTGAAAAACCCTAGTTTAACCGAGTATAAATAGTCTTCTCTTCATTGATTAAACTTCACCAAAATTCGATCATTTTCTCTAAAAATCTTCACCCTCAAGTTCTCTTAATCTCCAGAATTTAATCTTTAGTAAATCTTCAACAAATCTTCGATAATGGTTGCAAAAAAGAAATCTTCCAGGGGAGTGATGTCTCCTGGAACTCCATTTGTTCCAAATCCTGAGGAAACCATTTCTGAAAATTTGCCAGGGTCTTCTGTTGTTCAACCTCCTGCGGTTGAAAAGCCAATTGATCCCCCTCTTGAAATGATTTCAATCTTTCACAGAGAATTCGAATTTAAACCCACAAAAGCTTTAAAAGATAATCAGTCTCTTCCAAACCGTTTGAAACCAGAATTTGAAAAAATCTTAAGGGATCAGGGAATCATTACTGCTGATTCCGAAGTCTGAATCCCTGAAAATTCTCCTGTCAGGGTGGACTGGTCATGTCCTGGCTGTTTCTGTATCCATGACTGGGCCTTCAGGGCTGGTTGCAAGCTTCCTTTCTCTCCACTTATGGTGGATGTTATTAAAGAAATTGACGTGCCTTCCTACCAACTGATGCCTATGGTGTGGAAGGTAGTCTACTCCGTTGAATATCTCTGCAAAAAACATAATATTTCCTTCTCCTTGGAGGACTTGAAGGCTTGTTATGCTGTCAAGACCAACAGTCCTGGCCGTATCAGTTTCAAGGTCAGGGCTTCAGCCACTCCTCTTCTCAGCAATCTGGATACACTACTACAAATACAAGCAACCACAACGGCCCTTTAACAACGCTTATTCATGAAAATCATCAAAACACGTTGTAGAATTGATTCCGCGAATTTTACCAAACTTAATTACAACGGTTCTGTGTTGTTAACCGTTGTTATTGGTTTTAACAATGGGTCATACTTGAAAAACCGTTGTTAATGAAAAAAATAATAACAACGGTTAAATTTTAACCGTTGTTAATGGTTTGGCGCCAAATTAGTGAAAAGTAATCACAACGGTTATATTAGAACCCGTTTTTAATACTTTTTAACAACGGTTGTAGACTCAATAACCGTCGTTATTAATATTATGAAAATTTTAAGAACAACAGATTGCTTTATTCTGCTATACGCTACAAAACACAAACACAAGCTAATACTGCTACTATATCATCCTCCATTCCTCTCTGATCGTCTCTCTGTCTTCATCTCCGTCATTGTTGTCACGTCTTCTCTCCCTCATCGTGTTTATCAATCAGGTATATATATGTTTCTTAGCAACGCTTATAGATATAGGATTTTTTGGGTTATTATCTAATTTGTTGATAATTTAGCTTAATTGCTTTCCTGAATTTCGTTTATTTGTTTGCCTATTATTGTATTTTCTGAATTAGTTGCCTATTATTACAATTGTAGAATAATGACTCGAACTTGGATGATTGATGCAAATATAAGTAACCGCACCTACAAGGATGGTTTAGCTGAATTTTATGAATTCGTTTCTAACAATTTGAAAGGTTCTTCTAGTATTGCATGTCCTTGTGAAAGATGTGGTAATATTAGCTATATGGCTTTTCCGGACGTTAAAATACACCTAGAAAAGTGGAGATTTAGTCGATCCTATACACGTTGAATTTTTCATGGGGAATCATTAGAGGAAGAGAATAACTCTGAAGAAGATGATGTTGAGGTACACGAAAGGCTAACTGATGATCCTGAGTTTGCCGAGTTTTTTGAGTTGGAAGAGTTGGAAGTAAAGAAGTTGAATGTTGGGTCTATAGATAATGAAGAGAATGATGATGAGTCTATTGCTTTTGAAGATGTAGGTGATGACACTAGTAATTAGGATGACCTTAACAACATGTATGAGAAGTTGTGTGAGTCTGAAGCACCTCTGTATCCTGGTTGTAAGTTCACAAAAATGTCGGCTGTGGTGAAGTTGTATAATATCAAGGGGGCAAATGGGGTGAGTGACACGTGTTTCACTAGTTTTTTAGCCTTGATAAAGGAGTTGCTTCCTGATGGTAATGTTCTACCTGTTAAGACATATGAGGCGAAAAAACTAATAAGAGGAGTGGGTATGAAATATGAGAAAATACATGCATGTCCAAATGATTGCATATTGTATCGGAAATTAGATCAAAACTTAACCAATTACCCTAAATGTTTGGAGTGGCGTTATAAGGATAAGGAAGGGATCCCGGCTAAGGTGTTGTGGTATTTTTCATTGATACCAAGAGTCATAAGGATTTATGCGAATCCCGATGATGCAAAAATGTTAACTTGGCATGAAACAGGAAGAATAAATGATGGAAAGCTAAGACATCCGGCAGATGGTAAGCAATGGAAATCGTTCGACGCTAAGTATCCCGAGTTCGGCAATGAACCTAGAAAGTTATGTCTAGCGCTGTCCACTGATGGAATGAACCCACACGGAAACATGAGTAGCCAACATAGTACTTGGCCAGTAGTGTTGGCTATTTATAACTTACCTCCATATGTGTGCATGAAAAGAAAGTATTTGATGTTGTCGTTGTTAATTTCCGGCCCTAGACAACCTGGAAATGATATAGATGTATATTTGGAACCTCTTCTAGATGATTTGCGATGGTTGTGGGATAGTGGGATAGAAGTATTTGATGCATATAAGAACGAAACTTTCAATTTGAGAGCGATGTTATTGTGTACAATAACGACTATCCACTTATGGCGACCTTTCTGGGCACACGGTTCATGGGAAAGAGGCTTGTCCATTGTGTGGGGAGGATATCGAGTCCGAATACTTGAAGTCTTCTCGTAAGTATGTGTATATGGGAAATAGGAGGTTCTTGTATCATGACCATTGTTATCGCAAGATGCAAAAAGCATTCAATGGAAGACAAGAACTTCGTCAACCTCCTAGAATTTTGAGTGGGCATGAAGTTTATTAGAAAGTAAAGCATATTGAGATAGATTATGGGAAGAAGAGCGGCTCTAAATTGTCTACTCGTGGGTATAAGAAAAGATCCATATTTTTTGATAAACTTCCATATTGGCACGACACGGAGGTCGAGGCATTGCCTCGATTTCATGCACATTGAGAAAAATGTACGTGATAATATTATCAATACCCTTACGAATGTTCTGGTAAAACAAAGGATAACACCGCAGCTAGGGAAGATATGAAAATGATGGGTATTAGGCTAGAGTTGGCACCACAGAAGAGAGGTAATCGTACATTTTTATCGCCAGCAGCTTTTACCCTTTCACGGAATGAGAAAAAAGAGTTTTGTGCATGCTTGAATGGAATTAAAGTGCCACATGGTTATTAATCGAACATCAAAAGCCTAGTGTCGATGCAAGACCTAAAACTCACCGGGTTAAAGTCACATGATTGTCACACTTTGATGCAACAATTACTACATGTGGCTATTCGTTCCATTTTACCTGAAAAGGTAAGATATGCTATAACTAGATTCTGTCTCTTCTTCCAGTCCATATGCGAGAAAGTCATCGATCCCGATGACGCGGATTCATTGCAGGACCTCGTTGTAACCTCTCTTTGTCAGTTGGAAATGTATTTTCCACCCTCTTTCTTCACTATCATGATTCATCTGACCATTCACTTGGTTAGGGAGATTTTGTACCTTGGGCCCGTGTACTTAAGATAGCAGTATCCTTTCGAAAGATTGATGAAAGTCTACAAGGACTATACATCTAATCGGTATCGTCCGGAAGGTTGTATTGCTGAACGCGCTATTTTAGACGAAGCTCTTTCATATTGTTACGCTCATCTCTCCCCTGAGGAGTTGATTGGCGTTCCTAAGAATCGTCATAGTGACTGGATGACCGGAAAAGGTATTAGGGGCCGGGTTGAAAAAATTGTGACACGTGAAATGTTGCATTTAGCACACACGTATGTGCTAAACAACGAAGATGAGGTGCAACCTTATATTCAACAACACAAAGATGAGCTCAAATACGATCACCCAAACAAGACCGAGAAGTGGATTGGGAACGAGCATACAAAGACGTTTGCAGAGTGGTTTAGGAATATTGTCGTAGAGTGTACTGATCAAACTGGTGATGACATCTCTCCTAGGTTACTACGTCTTGGTTTAGGTCCAAATGCCAGGGTCACCTTTTACAACAGTTTTGCCATTAATGGATATACTTTTTACACCCGCGAGCAAGATGAGTTGAGCACAATGCAAAATAGTGGTGTGAGTTCTGAATTTGAGGCAATGCACTTTGCTACTTCAAAAGATAAAAAGCCTATTTGGGAAAAATGCCTTTATTATGGTGTTATTCAATAAATATTGGTACTAGATTACATTGATTTCACAATGCCTTTGTTTCGATGTAACTGGGTTGATAACAACATCCATTGTGTCCGAAAGGATAAGATGGGATTTACGTTGGTCAATCTGGGTAAGGTTGGCAATAATAAGGATGATCCTTTCATAATGGCATCCCAAGCTAAACAAGTGTTCTATGTCACCGATCCTATGGATAAGAAGTGTTACATTGTCTGTCTATAAGGAGTAGAAGGAGTAGTCCATCCGATAATGGTGATGATGATCAGGATGTCGTTTTTGAGGGAATGGATCAGTCTACCACTATATCTTATTTCGACGATGTTGACACTGATCATGAGGACACTGAAAGCATCTATATGCATGATGACCATGGTGAAGGTATTTGGGTTAACGAAGAAACTATGACATCCAAGAAACGTCCCCGATCCTGAGATAGTTCATCAGGACACAGTGATATGGACGACCAACATTTTGAGTCATTTTCAGACCAATAATTTGATGGTTTAATTTATTGGTAAATCAATAATGGTCATTATATTGTTAAATAAAAATTCCCAAATTTGCATGGCATGGTAAATCCTGTAGCTTAGATATGCAGTATGCATGCATCTTTGGTGTTGTCTTATTTTCTTGATCTTATTATTAGATGTGGATCTTGGTGTTGAAATTCTTTGAATAATGTTGCGATATATGGTGCTTCTGCGATTCTGATATGTATTATTCTGAGTTTGGACTGTAATGGAATTCTGATAATTTAAAAAAAAAAGGTTCAACAATAACAACGGTTATATTTAAATTACCCGTTGTTAATACTTTCAACAACGGTTATAGTTACATTACCCGTTGTTATTACAATCAACAACGGTTATAGTTACATTACCCGTTGTTAATACTTTCAACAACGGGTGTAGTACCTCTACCCGTTGTCAATGATTTTTTTTGACATATTTCATTTGGCGCAAATTTGGTGAAAATATATTACAACAGGTATATTTTAACCGTTGTAATAAAGTTTTGACAACGATTGACTTTTATTGACCCGTTGTTATTAACATATAACAACGGTTCTTCTTTGAGCACCCGTTGTCAATAGTTTGTCTTAATAAAAAACTAATTTAGAAACCCATACAGCATGCCATACACAAACACACACAACATTAGTTCAACCGTTGGTATCCTGAGTTAATTCTTCTCTCTTCCTCGCTTTCTACATTCTCGTTGCCGGTCGTCGCCCAATTTCCGGCCTTGATTCCGTGCCTTCCCTTATCATCCTGCTCGTTCTCTTTATCATCATCATCATCAGGTATGTTCACTTTAATTTTGTGTTTCGTCATTAGGGTTTTAAGACGATCATCTTTTTTCTTTTTCATGCATCTGTTTGTTTTTCGTCTTTTTTGTTATCTTTATCATCCCGCATCATCTACTTCACTCCTCTTATTAGGGTTTAGGATTTTAGAAGCTCAATCTGTTGTTTTAAATTTTCATTCCTATTAGCGTTTAGGGTTTTAGATAATACTCTGCATGTACGTTGTTAAGTTGTTCATTTCCTATATCATTCATATTTGGGTTTTAGAATTATCATGGGTGAAAAACGTAAAAGAAGTCAAAAGAATAATAAGCCTCAGGATAATAAGCCTGGTGAGAGGGGTGCTATGAAGTGCCAGAAAGTCCTTGCAGCTATAGCCGCTAAACAGCCGTTGGAAATAACATAAAGTGAGATGGGTTTCTCCAAATGCGGGTTTTTTCTCCAGTTGGATTGGTACTTGCACAAGACAGTTTGTGCCTATCCATTTAGATGATTTTAGAAATTTGAATCCAAAATTAGCGGAGTTATACTTGGCTCGTGTAAAGGAAGGCTATATTATACCCGATGAAAGCCATGATAAGTATTTAATGCATAAGACAGCGGATATCCACAGGCAGTGGAGGTGTGACGTTGCTAGGGATTGGTTGTATGCGGACAAGGCAATGGGGGAGATGCATAAGAGCCCACCGGAAAACAAGTGTCCCACCATCAAGCAGGAACAATGGGATCTTTTCAAAAAGATGAGAACTACTGAGAAGTTTCAGCTTAAATATCCTCGCCTTTTAACGATTTACCTATCATTTTTTTAATTAATGAGTCCTTTATATAATCTTTTTATTATCTCATCTACTTGCGCTTTTATATAATTATTTGAAGGCCGTTAGCAGAAGAAATCGTGCTAAAATTTCATGCAAGAAGGGGAAATGGTATGGTTCTCGAGGCGGTTACAGAAAGATAGAAGTGAACCTCTTAAGTAGCATGCAGTATTCCCCTGTGAGACTTTATTTTTTTAATCACACTTGGACTTGCATTGATACACATTTACGTGTATAAATGTTACCATGTTAATGTGTAGGTGGAAAAGGGAGTAAAAGAGGTGGATCGGCATGTAACTTATAAAGAAGGGCACACGCCTAAAGGATCCCGGACGCGTGACAAATATGATGAGGAAGTGTTGGCCAACATAGTAAGCATTATTTTCTTAAGACGAGTTCATTACTAACTTTATTATTTTAGTCACAAATATAATTTGAAGTTTATTTAATATATTATAGGACAACGTATTGAAAGAGGTAGAAGAAGGGAAATTCACTCCCAGTGGTCATAATGACGTTCTTGCTAGAGCGATCGGCCGACCCGAACATCCAGGTCATTTGAGGGCGTCCGTTACGGGTTAGAGTAACGAAATATTATGGGACAAGCGCCCGATAAAGAAGAAAAGGAAGACTAAGTCTGAGAAGGCCGACATGGTAACATTTATTCTATTATTTTCATTTAAGTTCAATTCACATGTTATTGTTGGGATAAAAATTGCTGACACATTACATTCTTGGCACGCAGCTTCAGTTAATGGCATCCGTACTACTAAAGCTGAATGTTGGAGGCAAGCTTTCCGAAGAAGAAGTGAAGATGATGGAGGATGTCATTTCTAAAGGGGGTAATAATAAGGTACAACAGATTGGTCAAGAGGGCGCTACTACCTTGGCAATACATGAGAAGGAAGTATCGGTCAACGAGATTGAAAGATCGGTACCTAATAATGCTTCAAGTTGTAACAACTAAAGCCGATCAGGTACCTAATACTTCCTTATTTTTCTTTTCTTTTTTTTTGGGTAAGATCAAGGGTGTGTTCCTGCCAGCTCTAATGCTATAACTTCCGACTTGCTTGGTGCCATTGGTTAATTTTATTAGGTAAATAATGGGTCTGAAAAAGGAGATGCAACTTGAGAAGACGGTGATGGAAAACAAAAGTATACATCTCCTTCAAGTCGGTTCCTGTTTTTCGATGAGGTATACATGAAGTGTTTAATTAGTTAAATTTATATGAATTCTATTAAATTTTGGGATATAATAATGTATGTGTATATTCTTCAGGCCATAAACAAGAGGCCAGTTATTCTTGCTGACCCTAAAACCGAAAAGCCACATGTGCGTGTTGGCCGGGGTCTCGTAGTAATGCACACCAAATCTGCAGCCGCGGAAACTGTAGTTCATGGCGAAAAACTTTTGCCGAATCATACTAAAGTAGAGATAACTACGGTCTTTCCAGGCCATGAAGACTTTCAACTGCCTGTCCCGATTCGTGACGACATTACCATTAAGGAGATGCGGTTGGAAGTTTCATCCAATGGCCTGGAACTCGATCTACTTGGCTCGGCCGTCTCCGCCTAAGCGGCGAAAGATTGGGGTTAGAAGAAATACCTTTATATATATGTTAAATTTTTAATTGTTGAATGTTTTTATATGTTAAATTTATATGTTATTTTTTTTTTGTAGGGAACAAAAAATCCGGCTTTGGCGGATAAGCCTAAGTCCACAGTACAGACATGCCAACGACCTCGTCGAGACAACAACTTGATGAGGTATTTAATTAACTTCTCCATGTTTTTAAAAACCTCGCTCCCTTTATTTATATTTTGTCTGTATTTATAAAAAGCATGGTAATTTTGTGTAGGGGACAAAAAAGACTGATAAGCCTAAGTCCTTAGTCTTACCTGCTACTACTACCTCATCATTGAAAGAGCAGGTTGACGAGGTATTTAATTAAGTACGCTTTTATTTTTATTACTCCAACTAGGATATGTTACCTTTGGATTTTTTATTATTTTAATTATCTACTACATGTGTAGGCTGGTGGTAGTAGCACAAAATCAAAGACTCATTCTTTCCCGGACCTGAAAGAAGTTAGGAGTTTAAACGACTCACAATATTCTGGGAAGGATTGCATGCAAAAAGTAAGAACGGCGACGATGAGGAAACTGCATGAGGAGGCTGGCCATCGCATAGCCACCTAGCAATTGATAGTTATTCCGCTCGAGGAGGATATTCTAGGGGTTGAGCGCCAAGCACTTATATCATGGGATATGCTAGCCGTTTGGGCTGGCCTAGACCAGATTGATGTGGCACACCTATTTGTTTGGATGAAGTAAGTTTCTTCATAAATAATTTCATATTCTAATATTCTGACTACTAGACAGTGTTTTAAATACCGGAATTAATACCGTAATAATGTAGGATATTGAAATTGAGAGTGATCTCCGAGAAGAATATTCCATCTGATCAATACGGATTCCTGTGCCCCTATGTTTTATCTTTATTTATTCCGGATTTTTGGTTCGAAGAACGGGTAGATTATATTGCTCAGCAATTGGCGACAACCAAGAAACTGATTTTTGGCGCTTATAATGAAAAAGGGTAATAAACAAATTAATATTACGTTTCCCCCTACAATTGCATTTTCATAACTAATATATGTACTTGTTAATAATGATGATATCTCTTGATGTAGGACTCATTGGGTGCTAGCAGCCATCATGCCGACAATGAAAAAACTATTCTGGTTGGACTCTATACATCATCCACCAAGCGAGACTTTTAAGCGCTTGATTAATAAGTAAGTTTATAATACTGATTTATTTATAATAACATTAAGTTTCAATTTTTATTTATAGAAAAAAGCTCATTTTTGCCCCTAAAAAATGAGTTTACGCCTCCTTTTTTATTTTTTAAAAAAGGGCCTTTGAGAAGAGAAGACCAAACGAGCGGGATCAACCCGGAAAGATTCGATGTTGGCCCCGATTTTATTACGATAACAGGGTACGTGCTCAAATACAATAACATTAAGTGCAAAAATCTGTGTTTAATACTAATACAATACCTAAAGTTAAAGATTCTGATGTGAGCCTTCTCTCGTTTGTTTGTTTTTATGTAATAATAGGCCCCTCGCCAACCAGATAGCATACAATGTGGATACTACGTTTGTCGGTTCATGTTGAAGATTATTAGGCGAAGATATGTCATTATTCCAGAAAAGGTTAGTAATTTAATAATGTGTTTATTACTTTTTTTAAATTAGAGCTAATGTTGTCTTGCTTGCTGCGATATATACCATGATGTTGCTATGCAGTAATTGATGTTGTTACAATAATGTCTTCTCTTTGTTTTTTCCGCAGTATGTAACCAACCCGTCACAACAGATTGAGGAGTACTCAAGTATAGATATAGAAGAGGTAAGAGACATGTTGGGCAAATACGTCTTAGAAAATAGAAATGCATGATACTCAGAGTTTAGATCAACTTATTAGTAAATTTTTTGTTGAAGTTAGGGAATGATTAGTTCATGTAAATTCAACTCCTTGTAAGTATATATATATATATATATATATATATATATATATATATATATATATATATATGATCTTTCTTGTTGTGGTTGAATTGAATCTATTGAGTTCGATGAACCCAGTGTGATTTATCTTTGGTCTTTGGTATACGGTCTTTTGATATATGCGAGGTTTTTGAATGGCATGAAACAAATTTAATTTTTCAAAACATTAGGAGTTCGTAATAAAAACGGTTACTAAAAAAAACCCATTGTGAATACCTTTCACAACGGTTAATAAAAATAACACCGTTGTGAATGACTTTCACAAATACCGCGCATAATATTCAACAACAGGTTTTAAACGAAGAACCGTTGTTAAAAGTCTTCACAATTTTGGAGGTAAAGTTACAACAACGAGTTTTAAACTAAGAACCGTTGTTACTAACAAGTTCAACAACGGGTATGTATCATAAACCCGTTGTTAAAAGACTTTACAATTTTGGAGGGAAAGTTACAACAACGGTTATACATATGACAACCGTTGTTATATTATTCCCTCCACATTTTTGAAACACTTTCCACAACGGAGAACACCCAACAACAACGGCTTTTAACCGTGGTGAATACATTCGACAACAGTTTCATTAAATAAACAAACCATTGTAAATACCTTCTACAACGGCCGCTTTAACAACGTCCGCTTTTTGTTTTTACAACGGTGTTTACCCGTTGTTATTACAATGGTGAAAAGTCAAAGATTGAAGGGATTGGTGAGGTGAAGGTAAGACTTCATGATGGCCAAGTTCGAAGGTTTGGTGATGTTAGATACATACCAAACATTGGTCGAAATTTAATCTCATTGGGTAGATTAGATGGATTGGTTGTACCATTCATGTTAAGAATGGTGTTTTGAAGGTCACCAAAAAGGGTAAGGTGATTCTCAAGGGTAAAAAAAGTAAAACTAACTTATTCACATTTGATGGAAGATGTGGTGAAGTTGGCTTAGTTCAAGGGGAGGTACTGTCAAGTGAAGGGGTTGTGCTTCCAAGTGAAGGATAGCGTCGTTCCGCCTGATGATTGACAAGCTCAAAGTAATTTTGGGTTTAAGGGGTGGTTTGTTGGGAAGTAACCCCAACATAATTGACGTGTTAGTAACATTAGAGTCTATATGTCAAAGTTATATTATATGTCTAATATTTATGTAATAGTTAAATGTTAGATGTTATAAGTGTAAATATTAGGAGTTAGCTTTGAAGGATGTAATGGCTCTTTATGTTACTAGATGAGTTAGGACTTAGGACCTTATAAATAGAGGTCATTAGTCATTGTTGGGAAAACAAGAGAATTTATGCTTAATATCCCGAGTTAAGCATAGTTGGAAATCTTAGCTAGTAGCTAAGTGTTGGAGGATTGATTGTATTATTGTTAATGTTTGAAAAATAATATAAGTTGGGTTGTGGAATAATCCCATAACAAAATATTGTGTCTTTGCATTTTATATTATTTGTACAAAAAATCCCAATAGTCTCGAATGATTATTCAAACGGAGAAACCGTTTGCACTTGCGGAACACCTTACTTTTAATAAACATGTTTTATAAAATAAACCCCAACACAAAGAAACGAGTAGAAAGACTGTTAGAAGTAAGGGTATGGTACAATTTTGGACGGCACGACAAAAATGTATTTCTGAGTTTGAAAGTACTAAATGTGAAATTAGTATAACTCCTGACAAATGGGATTAAACCGATTATTCATATATATGTATTATTGCTCATTGGTTGGATAACTTTACAAAAACGAATCATTGACTTCGCTAGATTAGAATACCCTTATAACGCCGTAAATATACTTGCCATTATCATGAATGGTATTAATGAATTTGGATTTACATCTAAATATTTATCTGTAACTTTTGATAATAGATCTAACATGACTTCTGTTTTGTATAGATTTTGCGCAAAGCGAAATCAGGTCAGGCTAGGTCTAGGCAGGGTTAACTAGCTCGAACTTATCTATGAATATGCAGGGTACGAAATTAGAAAAGTAAAGTAAGATAAATAACAATAATAAGACAAGGAATTTGTACGTGGAAACCCTTAAATGGGAAAAAACCACGGGCACCAAGCCAGGGGATGATTATTTCACTATAATATTGAGTATTTAGCACACACGATTGTAATATAGCTTGAATATTGTATGAGACTATTGTATGCTAGAGCGTGTATTATGTTGAATGTCTTGCAAATGATCTCTAAGTGTTCCTTATATACTCCATGCTGAACGGCTGCCAGATCTTCTATATTAATGCTGTATATTCCTCCTTAATTGCTCGGTTTAATGCGCATTATTTCTCCCTTAATTATTGTCCTTTATTAGCAAATATTCTCCATTAATGCTCTAATTATCATCCGTGTATTGTCAATAATATAGTCATTAAATTGGTCAAATATTGTCTTTATATTCTGACCGTTGTCCTCTCTATGGCTGGCACCATTCTTCTTGTACCTTGGTGGCTTGACGACTTGACACCCTGATGGTCAGGCCAGGCTGGAATAGCATCCTGAAGTCTCTGCGGATTTTCAGGCCTAACAATTGCCCCTTATCTCCTTATTTTCGCTGGGTCAGGCCATAAATAAAGAGATAACTTCAATCTTTGAAAAACTGTTTTGAACGGTTGATTATGACTAATCATATACTGTAACGGCTAATTAGTGGTTTTATGTCGTGTGTTGCAATTACTGCAACTTCTTCAATAATCACTCTGCAAGTTGCGGTTGAAAAACCCTAGTTTAACCGAGTATAAATAGTCTTCTCTTCATTGATTAAACTTCACCAAAATCCGATCATTTTCTCTAAAAATCTTCACCCTCAAGTTCTCTTAATCTCCAGAATTTAATCTTTAGTAAATCTTCAACAAATCTTCAATAATGGTTGCAAAAAATAAATCTTCCAGGGGAGTGATGTCTCCTGGAACTCCATTTGTTCCAAATCCTGAGGAAACCATTTCTGAAAATTTACCAGGGTCTTCTGTTGTTCAACCTCCTGCGGTTGAAAAGCCAATTGATCCCCCTCTTGAAATGATTTCAATCTTTCACAGAGAATTCGAATTTAAACCCACAAAAGCTTTAAAAGATAATCAGTCTCTTCCAAACCGTTTGAAACCAGAATTTGAAAAAATCTTAAGGGATAAGGGAATCATTACTGCTGATTCCGAAGTCTGAATTCCTGAAAATTCTCCTGTCAGGGTGGACTGGTCATGTCCTGGCTGTTTCTGTATCCATGACTGGGCCTTCAGGGCTGGTTGCAAGCTTCCTTTCTCTCCACTTATGGTGGATGTTATTAAAGAAATTGACGTGCCTTCCTACCAACTGATGCCTATGGTGTGGAAGGTAGTCTACTCCGTTGAATATCTCTGCAAAAAACATAATATTTCCTTCTCCTTGGAGAACTTGAAGGCTTGTTATGCTGTCAAGACCAACAGTCCTGGCCGTATCAGTTTCAAGGTCAGGACTTCAGCCACTCCTCTTCTCAGCAATCTGGATAGCGGCGATGACAATAATTGGGCTGCTGGGTATATGTTTATCAGGACCAATTCTGTGGGTCCTGATCTGGCGTACTTGAACTATGATGCCTGTGTTGGTGGTATGTATCCTGAATTTTTCTCTTATCCTGCATATTTATTTGTTAGTTTTAAAGAAAGTAGATAAACTTGAATGACTTATACCTCTTTTTGTCTGTAGTTGATGATTGGTCCAGTGAGATCGAGTATCCTACTGCAAGCATCTCTGCTTTCCTTGCAATTCCTCAATTGGAGAGGACTTGGCCTCTTTGTTGTGGGGCTGTTCATCTTCCTCGTTGCCTAAAGACTGAAGGTGCTGCTAGAGTGCCTAGGCCTTCAAAAGCTGTTAGTGCTTCTACTTCAGGCAGTAAGTCTTTCTGTTCTCTATTTTTGTTTTGCTTTTCTTTCTATTTTGGCTTTTTCATGACAGCATGTCTTTATTGCTAATATAGTGCCTCGTGTTATAGCTACTAGGTCGTCCACCCGCCTTGCCAAGTTTGGCATGGTTGACCTTTTTGCCAGGCTGGCCAAGATCAAAGAGGAGATTTCTCAGGGAGGTAGTGATACTGGGCGTGTCATTGACTTAACTGAGTAGCCTGTTTCTCCCAAGGTTTCTCCTTCTCCGGTTGCTCCTGCTGAAACAGGTTTAGCAGCCCAGAAGAGGAAAGCGGAGGAGGTTGATCTATCTACCCCAGTCAGGGAAGTGCGAGCCAGGATGGATAATTTGGAGGCTGCCAAGGTGAAAATTAGGGATTATGCCACTTCCAAATCAGATGTTATGCTTACCCTTGATCCTATTGAGACTGCTACTCAAGCGGTTGCTTCAGTAGATCATGTTGTCAGCCTTTTGGCAGGTGCCTTGGCTGCCGTGAGAGAGTATATGTAATTTTTTGTAACATGTATATATCTTTTATTTAGAGTTTTTTATTATTATTATAACATAATACTAGAAGGGCTGGGGTTCGGAGTGAGGGTACCTTCTCACCCTAAGCCTAAAGCGGCACCTAACAGTTTCTACCCGGGTTCATTTTATTAGACACATCCTATATTCATTATTAGGTTCATTGGTTAGGCCTGAGGATCGTTTTGCTCTGATACCACTTTGTAACACCCCCATTTATTAAGGAGCCTTTAGCTAGACATTCCCAAATAAATAGGACTGTTACCATCTCAGTTTCCCGAGGTAGTGAATAACAAAGTCCAACTCACCAAAGTACCTTATATTAAAAACTTAATGATTACATGTTTATTACAACTTAACCCACTAAAACTTAATATAAAAACATTTACAATTCGCAGCGGAAATAAATAAAGTGATATAATTATTCTTGTGATCTAGACTTTAACTATGGTCCAAGTCAAGCTCTCATCCAATGCTCCAAAGTAAGCTAATCTTTAGTACCTGTCAAATCTGCTCCCCATAAAACGGTTCACCGCAGGTGTTCACGAATACACTGTCAACCACGAGGTTGAGTAGGAATAACCAACAACAAGTTAAAGTGAAACGATATGATATATAATGCCAATACAACTGAGCTCATCACCCGAAACACCCATTCATCCCACCAATCCATGTCCCGGGGTATCCATCATTCCAACCGAAGTTGAAGTATCCATCATCCCAACCGAAGTTGAGGTATCCATTATCCCAGTATAAAACTGAGGTACCCAACAATTACGATATATAGCAATAACAATACAATAACAATAACCCATCTCAACACGAGGCTGAGGTATCCACTCAAAGATATGTAATACTAACAATAACCATAGCTCGTCTCAGACCGAATCTGAAGTATCCAATAAACAATATGAATAAACCAATAACCAAAATATAATTCCATGACATATAATTCACATCCGACAATTCATCCAATGGCAATTATCCACACAGTTTCACAATTCCTCTTATCAAATAATTAGCAAGACAAGTTGAGTAGTTATCCTACCTGGCAAGCAAATACTCCAATTACGCACTCCAATTATGCAATCCAATCAACAAATAAAGTTCCTCAATAAAACCGTCACCTAATACAAATAATAATTCACAATTACTAACTAAACTAACTATAAAATAATTAAACTAATTATAAACTAGTTATATTAATTATATTATTACGTAATTTAATAATTATAAACCCATCTTAAATCAACCAAACCGATGAATAAACCCGTCTTCAAAACCCGTCTAACAATAATCAACAACAACAATAATAAAATAATGCTTGGAAGTCATCACGTGTAATACCACACCAAACACCTCCCTTAAACCATGAACCAAACCCAAACCCGACAACCACCATGACCAGCCACCCATACAACCGATAGATTCCACTGCCGGCAGCCCAGCCACGGCCCAAACGCCACTCCTCGCCACCACATGTGGTCAGCAACTACGCCCTAACACAATACCACAAAATACAAACCCGAACCCGACGCAACCTATATAAGCTCACGGTTAACCCACAATTAACGACCACCACCCGCACAACAGACTAAAACTGACCTACACTATGTCCTATAACCACCACCAAACCTAGCCCCGACCGCACCCAGCACCACCAATCAACCAACGACAACAACCAACGACAACAACAATTATATACAACACGGCTTCCATCACAACAAAGCACAACCACACCGCCACCAGGACACCACGGTTGTCACTGTTGGAAAATATTCGTGATTTAAGAATTTATTCATGAGTTTTAATATTTGACCATTTAATATTTAAAATGAGTAATTTACTCTATTTATTTTCAAGAGTAATAAAGAACATTTTTATTGGTCAATGACGGTAATAATGCGAGGTGTTATTAAGCAATCAATAGTTGTTATCCTGCACTAATGTGCTTAATTGTGCCGTTTAATATTGACGGTTATGAGTATTGAATGGAGCAATTTTGACAGTAAGAGATTAAAGTGCTACTATATATTATTTGGTGATACGTCAATGTGTGGATGAAAAAATATATTAAGGAAAACTTGCTCACAATCACAGGATGTATTTGGTCGTCATTTTTATTTTATAAAAGCTATATAGGCACTTTGAGTATTTGGTATGAGATTACTATACTTGTAACAGTATCTTCAAAATATATAATTTTGAAATATTTTAACAAGATATTATTATTGAGCATTGGGTGGTCGTCGGTTCGGGGGCTCCTCTTGCTGCTACCGAAGGAGTCCAACGGGTTGTCGTATCTTGGGAGAGGAACGCACTATTTGGTAACCAGTGCAGTGGAGGCGTTATCTCTCTTAGGAAAGCGCCTAGCGCGATTCGACCCAGGCTACATCTTACTACTCTACTCTATTTTATATTCTTGTTATCTAATTTACGTCTTTATATATTTTATTTTATGTTCTTATATTATTCTATATACTTATAATATTATTTATGGTAATATTGCTCCACTTTTTCTAACAATCTAAGAGAGATAAAGGCATTGCTGTTAATAATATTATAAAAAATTGTTCATCGTATTTGTTGTACTTAAACTCACGTCTACCCATCTTGCTTTCCTAAGAGTTGCATAAGAATTTTACATTTCATTATTATTTTGCACATACGTAGAATTCAAGATAATTATGCAAAGTTGATTGTTTGTTTAGTTTGGTTGTAACGTTTAAAAATTGGGTTGCTCTTATATGTTTGATTATTATTATTATTTTTTGAAGTAACATGAAATTTGTGTAATGTCCAGGTTAGTAATGTTTTGGTGATTTAATCTACTGTTGTTTATCCGAACAAATGTTTTGTCCCGGCTTGTTTGTGATTGATTATTTTGTTTATTTGTTCATAACATACGTTTCAAATTGGATATAAAGTGTGTCATTAAGTATTATGTTCGTAAGTGATTTGTTTAGTGAGATTCATTGACGGGTCGTTGATTAATTTTAAATTATTATGGATTTATGGTTTGGATTATATGATGGACTTGGTAAATGTGGGGGTTGTTTTCGATCTACAAATTTGTATGATCTTTGATTTTAGTGGTTAGCGAATTAATTTGGGCACAAAAATTCAAGTTTGAGGAAAAAATATAATTCCTTTTTTTTTTTTTTTTTTTTTTTTTTTTTTTTTTTGGTGATGAGAATTAGGTTATGAGTTATTTGCGTTTGTGCAAATAGATCATTTATTTTATAGAGTTGTTGACAATATTTATTTGTCTTCAAGATATTATGGTGAGAGTACTTTACCAATGAATTTGTTTTGTTCTCGTTTAATTTGTGCCTTAAATAAAGGCTAAGTATGTTGCTACATTTGTTTACTACAATACTACTCCATATGATGTCTGGTTAATGTCGAAAGTTATTGTGTTTTATACTTGTCTAGCTATGATTTATGAGGTGATAATGGTGGCAAACTATACATGTACCATATGTATGCTTTGGGTGACTTGCGAATGGTTTTATCATTGTCTATCATCAATGAATATTTTGTAATTGCTAAAAGAGTAATGTTTGTTTTAATATTAATCTTATCACCATGTTTATTTAGCTTTGATATGTGATGTATTGAGTACATCTAGAGTTTTGGTTTGGTGTGTGATTTTTGACCACTATTAAATTGGTAACATATATTCATGAGATTCTATCACATGTACTAGTTTTAATATGGTGAAAGTCTAGAATTTGGGACATATATTATTTATTGGATGTTTATAATATATCTCACTAATTGTGTTTTCTTTCTTTACTTGAAGGGATGTTAAAGGGAGATGGTCATTTATTTTTGAGACCAAATTAAAGGCCACCATGGTTATATATTATGTTTATTTTTATATGGTGGATGACCCTTCCAATGACTATTTATTTTTATTTGGCGGAGGTTTGGTATCATGGCTATTTATTTTTACGGAGATGCGGTATCATGGAGATTTTCGTTGTGGATTATTATTATTATTATATTATATTGGATATCACGAGCTTGGAAGCGAAATGATCAAAGAGTTATCGAGATATATTCTATATACTTATATTATTCAAGCCGCCTATCCTTCCTATTCCATTGTTATGTGGTGGAAGATTTTTAGATAAAAGCTAAAATCGCAAAGTTTGATGAGAAAATGAGATATTTGAGACGTGGTCTTTGAGACACGTGTTTTTCCATCATGATGGTGTTCTTTATTTGAATATTCTTAAAGTGATATCACGGATCCATTTATGAAAAAGTTGGCCAACAAGTACGTACTTGAATTATGAGAATTGAATCGTCGAGGGGAATGAGACTTATTGCCCATGTGGTAGCCATCGCAGTGGAAACCCGTCTTCAAAGATTGGAGATCCCATGAAAGAAGTTCAACGGGTAATAACGAAGCTGTGGGTGGGCTAATTAAGGAGAGCACCATTTATTTGGCGGAAATTTTATTTTGGTCCGCGTCTCATTCCTATGGCGAAGTGTGATATTGTGATTTTGAGGTGCTCTCATTGATTTGAGTTGGTTGTGAGGGTTTGAGGTTGAGCATTGACTCTTAATGAATCCAAAGGCATAATTTTTTGCGGGGTGGATGTCACACCTACCCTTGGAGGATTCACCTAGTGAGTGTTCGTAGTGTGGTCGCTACTATGGGACGTGGGCAACTCCCTAGAGACACTCATGATACAAGATACCTGCGCATGACCATTAACGCGCACCACTGATAGAACCTGATCGATTACCCATACCGTGTGTGTGGTGAGTCCAAGCTTGATTTAAGGGATCTAGTTCAAAGTATTTATACTACTATGATTCTTTCGAGTGCAAGCTCACTTACACTAAGTGTTGGTTCAAACCCGAAAGGTACCTACACCTATTACGCGGTATTGTATGCTCACTATTATTATTTTCATATAAAAAATTTATTTTATTTTTGGATTATTAAATCTTATTTATTTATTTATTATTTTAAAATGTCTTGAATTCTTAAATCATGTGGGGGATTGTTGGAAAATATTCGTGATTTAAGAATTTATTCATGAGTTTTAATATTTGACCATTTAATATTTAAAATGAGTAATTTACTCTATTTATTTTCAAGAGTAATAAAGAACATTTTTATTGGTCAATGACGGTAATAATGCGAGGTGTTATTAAGCAATCAATAGTTGTTATCCTGCACTAATGTGCTTAATTGTGCCGTTTAATATTGACGGTTATGAGTATTGAATGGAGCAATTTTGACAGTAAGAGATTAAAGTGCTACTATATATTATTTGGTGATACGTCAATGTGTGGATGAAAAAATATATTAAGGAAAACTTGCTCACAATCACAGGATGTATTTGGTCGTCATTTTTATTTTATAAAAGCTATATAGGCACTTTGAGTATTTGGTATGAGATTACTATACTTGTAACAGTATCTTCAAAATATATAATTTTGAAATATTTTAACAAGATATTATTATTGAGCATTGGGTGGTCGTCGGTTCGGGGGCTCCTCTTGCTGCTACCGAAGGAGTCCAACGGGTTGTCGTATCTTGGGAGAGGAACGCACTATTTGGTAACCAGTGCAGTGGAGGCGTTATCTCTCTTAGGAAAGCGCCTAGCGCGATTCGACCCAGGCTACATCTTACTACTCTACTCTATTTTATATTCTTGTTATCTAATTTACGTCTTTATATATTTTATTTTATGTTCTTATATTATTCTATATACTTATAATATTATTTATGGTAATATTGCTCCACTTTTTCTAACAGTCACCACTGGTCCATGGTGGTTCCATGGGTGTTACCACCTTCCACTCGCCCATCTAAACCACCACTACAGCCTCCCAAAACCGACAGCAGCAGTAACAATACCCCCTCCCCTGTTTCACGTTTTTCCGGACGCCACCACCACAAACCACCACCTACGATCACCACGACGCCACCCATGAGGTCGACGCTGACCCCTAGTCATAACCCAACCATACCCAAACCAAGTCGGGTCCAAATAAGGGTCGAATTCCGTATAAACATATAGTACATACCCTTCAAACCACCCTTGAAAACACCCAGAAAACAACCCCTTCCCGTCAGTCAAAGATGGTCAACGTTGGGTCCGGTCAATCCCTAGTGTCCCACGGTCAATATCATGGTCTCGGGTCGGTCAACGGTTGTCTATTTAACGAGTTATATTAGTCTTAAGGTGAGTATGTCATGAGACGATTAGAAAATTACCTTGTGCGATCTCCTAGCTAGTCTCTTTTATCTTATGTGAATTATTTGTATTTTATGATCAATAAAGTCTATTTATATAGGTAGGTCATAGATATAAGGAAGCAATTAAGAAACTATATAATTACCATATTATTTCTAGTATACAAATACGATTATTATTATTATTATTATTATTATTATTATTATTATTATTATTATTATTATTATTATTATTATTATTATTATTATTATTATTATTACACTTTAAATACTCAGTCCAACACATCTTCCTGACTCGTCCATTACTTTATTATTAGTTACCATCTTATTTGCAATTATTAATATAAATGTCTTTTAATTAATTATTAAAATTACATAAATAATTCTTATAAATACTTATTAAATTACGGGGTATTACAGCTTATGTCCCCTGCCTGACTGGAGGGCTTGGTACTCGGCCTGTCGAGAGGGCATTTAGACTGATGGTCAGGATAAAACACCCTTGCACTGTCTTGCTGCGTCCAGCCGGTTGTAGATGTGTGCAGCAAATAGTCAGGTCATGCAATATTTCATACCTGATTGGTCCTGCTATTCACCGTATCCGGTGATGGTTACCAACTTCATCAGGCACAGCGGGGTGCAAAAAATTTAAAAAATTACATAATTAAGAAGTCTAATGTGCAGTAGAGTAGCCCTCAATCCTGAATATTTATGCATATAATCATTTATCATGTATAATTGTTCAGGATTCAAGAAAAATGAGAGAAATTGAGTTAGTTGCATATATACACATGGATTGCACATAGAACATGTGAGACACATAATTTTTTAGGTAGCATGTTAGGGTAAAACAGTGATAATAAAGATGTGACTTTTACGGTTTTACCCGATCAGGCCAGGATAAGATTTATACATGGAACAATTTAAAATGAGCTACATTCCAGGATCTTGGGATCATTTCTCCTTCTAATGTTTGGAGCATGTATGATCCTTGTCCGACAATTGAGTCAATTAAATAGAGGCCATCCCACGTAGGGGCTAGCTTGCCTGCTGATTTTTCTTTTTTATTTGGGAAAACTTTTCGTCAGACAAGGTCTCCTTCCTTGAAGACTCTAATCCTGAAATTTTTGTTGTAAGCTCTGGCCACTGTTTGTTGATATGACGCCATCCTGATTTTGGCAGCGTCTCTTAGTTCTTCTGCCAGGACCAGGTTAACTTGCATTAGGCTGCTATTTGCTTCAACATTGTTCAGGCTATATCTACTTGTTGGTACTCGGACTTCTGCAGGGATGACAGCTTCATAGCCATACACCAAAGAATAGGGTATTTGGCCTGTTGAAGTCTTTGGAGTTGTCCTGTCTGCCCATAACACCAATGGAAGTTCTTCAGCCCATCTGCCTCGTCTTCTCTTCAGTTTCTTCTTTAAGCAGATTATGACTACCTTTGTTGCTAGATTTAGCCTAGCCATTGGCTTTTGGATATCCAGGAGTAGATATGACCAGGTTGATGTTCTACTCTTGGCAAAATGCTTTAGTCTTCTTTCCCACAAACTGGGTCCCGTTATTACACACTATCTCTGATGGGACTCCATATCTACAAATAATATTCGTCCTGATGAATGATATTACTTCCTTTTCGGTTAATTGCTTGAAAGAATCAGCCTCGATCCATTTGGAGAAATAGTCAGTCATGGCCAACATGGATACTTTCTGTCCTAGGGCTACAGGTAGTTTCCCTACAATATCCATGCCCCACTTCATGAATGGCCAGTGCGAGATTGGTCAAGTAGTTCGGATGGTCGTGTATTATTGGTGCATGAATTTGACAGGCTTCGCATTTTGAACATTATTCCAGGCAGTCAGCCCTCAGTGTTGGCCAATAGTAGCCCGTTCTGAGTACTTTACTTGCCAGGCTCTTTCCTCCTTTATGGTTGCCACAATATCCATCGTATATTTCTTGGAGTACTTGGTTAGCTTCATCAGGCTCCAAGCATCTCAAATATGGTCCAGCCTGTGATCTCTTAAATAAAGTGTTATTGATAATAGAATAGGTTGAAGCTATGATTTTAAAGGCCCTTGTTCATGCCTTCCCTGAGGTAATATTCCTTGGAGGAACCAATCATAATAAGGTTTGGTCCAAGAATTATTATCTTGATTGACAGACTTGTTCAGTTTTGCTGATATCTGGCTCTAATAAGTGAACAATTGGTATTTTATTTTTTTAGGAGGTAGGAGGTAGTCTGTAGGAGTGAATTTCTTATATGGAGTATATAGAGGGGAAAGTGGCGGGTGGTAGGAGGTAGTGTGTAGGAGTAAATTTCTTATTTTTTTTAATCAATCTTACATCACATGCAAAATTATTATAAGATAGCTTATGGTAGTATATAAAGTAAGGTGAATGATTATGTTCCTAATCATCCACTACTCTATTTTACACGGTCCACTTGCCCATTTACGGGTCCATGTTGGTTCTTATATTTGTCGCACAAATACGTGTAATTTTATTTTAACCATCGTTTCATGTTTAAATACTTCCATAATTAATTCGTCCAAATCACTCCGTAAATATACGTGTACCACTACACATATTATTTACGTACTAATATTAATCACATTAATCAATTAGTACAATTTTAGTGAATTAACAATTAATTAACTAAAACCCGTCTCATAAAATTTATTATTTAATTATCGCATAATTAAATAATAACTGCCGCTCCTCGATTTCGCAACTCAAAATCTCTCTAAAAATAATCGACTAACCTTTTAGTCTATAAATCAAGGGACTAATTAAATTGTATCTCATACAATTAATTAGTTGTCAATTGGGGTTCGTTCCTTTAGGTGTGACCGAAAGGGGTCAGTTGATCACCGCCGTCTCACGACAATAACGTCAAACTCTAGTCAGCCAACCCTTATCGATTTACGTTAATCAACTGACGAGGATCAAATAATAAAATATCTGATAATATACCTTTAATGAGATTTATTATGTAAACGCACTTTTGTGGAGGACACTAACTCCAACAATCTCCCACTTGTCCGACACAAGGTGTGCGCTACCAATTCTCTTGTCCGTTTATAATCTCCCACTCAATGCAAGGTGTCTTTCAGGTCGCACTTGCACATGAATACATCGCGAGTGGTTTTCTTGATCGGGAGTGTGACTACCTGACCGGAAAAATCTCTCATAGATTACTTCCGAGCGTGGCCACGCATTTGTTGTCATTAACTCCTCGAGTGGCCTTGAGATATAGTTACCCAACGTGGGTGGATAATTCATGTATGTCCTATCTATCCTATTGCACAATACAGATCACCATGACCTAGTAAATGCTCTTTTGGCCTCCTTTCACGGAACGACCTAGGACAAAAACCAAAGTCACTCGAAAACTGCACTTGCTCAGATAATAGTCTCCAGTCAAAAGAATCGACTCATTAGAACATCTTAGAGATCCCCGCCACGACCAGGCGTCTATAATAGAACTAAGGGACTCTCTAAATGGTCACTGTCCGGCAAAGTGTCACACACTCTGCCTATGTAATCGACTAGTCATCACGTATGACCTCATGGTGTTGAACAACCATCAATCGACTTACAATCTAGTCACTCCGAGACGTCACCTCATTAAGTGACTAAGGACAAAATACAATGTTCATCTTATTCACTTGAATAGTGTTCAACATTGTCTCCAAAACTTATTCAGATAAACAAGGTATTCAATGTTTTAAGTCAAACTGAATAATTGAGTTCTTAAAGAAACTCTAACAATGAATGCGATCATCACTTATGTAAATATCAATACTCTATCCAATATTTACATAACGATCTTTAGCAATTAAGGTATACTCCTCAATTCACATTGAGATGATATAACCATCATGTCTACGTCTTTGGTTAGAGGATAAGCAACAGTTGCATCACTCTAATTTCCATTGCTATTTTCCTTTGTTCTATGCAATATTTTGATCACATAGAGCATTTCTAAGTACACGTCTAAACAAGTTTTAGACTCTGGTTCTAAAGCCAGTCAAACACTCCCACTGTTTTCACAGTCTCTTGGGATACGATATTCGGCTAACAGAACTACTCTAGTCCCATTAAATTCCGGCTATCAACTGTCTCTTATACAACATCGGATGTTGTAATTTACTTAGCTTTCGTTCATGATTTATACGTAAAACACTTATACAAATCCTTCATATGACATCTTTTATGTATGACTCCTCATATATTTGTATAACTTCTTATACATGTATAACTTCTTATACATTTTATTCTTTATGCACATAACACTCTTACATGCTAACCATTCCTTAACGTGGCCCATAACATCTTATAAGCATAGGAATGTTATCGTGTAACCCTTTTACACGAAATTCATAAATTCCTCCAAACTACAAGAGTAAATCCTCAGTGCTTCTCAAGTACTCAAGGTTGCTCTTGTTAATCATCTAGTGACACTCACTAGGAAATGATTGGTAATAACTTCTCATATTCTCAACATGATAAGTCTCGACGAGAGAAGCTTTTAGCATATTTAATAGATCTTGCAGCGGAAGCACAAGAGATCATATTTATTGTTCAACAACTTGAACGAGTCAAGAATCTTATCACATAAGTCTCTTGACTATAATGCTAATATCCATGGAGATCTATCTCATTAGATCCGGATATTTATGATGCGCCATGCTACTCTCAAATATTCACCCGAGAATATTTCAAGTCACTAATATGTCAAACACATATTTAGACTAAGAAACATCACCTTAGCTACATTTCTAGTCACTAATATGTCAAGCACATATTTAGACTAAGAAACTCACTTTAGCTCCCACTAAACTCCATGTATCATCATGTTATCTCGACACTCGAGTAATACCATTTTGATAGACTACATGATTGAACCCAAAGTTCCAACTCTTTGATGTATGTAGATCACAGAAGGGATCTTTCAAGCATGCTTGGCTTCTTAGCATTGACAACATCAACAAAACTTCTCCCTTCATAAGATACATTCAAGGAGAAAGTTTCGTTATCCTTTTGCCTAAACTCATCCTCATGAGAGGCTATATTGCTAAGACCATATGAATTGATAAAGGCATTTGGGTTGTCACAAACTCTCTATAACAAGCCCAAATTTTAAACATCTTATGTAACCTTTACGACAAGATCAAGGTAACCAACCAAAGTATTCACCTTAAATCAAGTCTCGAAAACATCTCGTGTTTCCTTCCTTATCGCATCGTGTACAAGGAGATCAATTCGAATTGCATGGTGACACGCCATCACATAGAGTTCATACTATAGAAAAGCCTTTGATGAAGGTTTAAGATTCGTCACTTTTGAAAAGTAACACAATATTATCGCAAAATTATCTCCTTATAACCACTGAACCACAATAAAGAACGTCTTCTTGTATTGTACTCACCACTGAGCCTCAATAAAGAACATCTTCTTGCATTGTACTCAGTTTGTGGGTCTTGGACTTCCGTAAGTTCAAACTTTTTCCCACTTTGTCTTCCAGAAAATGAAAATCTTTCTGGAAAGAAAGCATTACGAGCCACAAACTCTTTGTTCTCGTTTTGGAGGAGTAAAAACCAAGTGGTTCAATTTTGGATAACCCTCACAAATACATAAATTGGTTCTAAACATAAACATTTATGGTCCCAAATCTATAAAAAAGACAAGTTAGGGACTCTCCCTATCCATATCTCATATGGAGTCATTTAGGCTATTATAGTCGGGTTTTAAACTTTTAGTGAGAAAATAGCTTACAAAAATTGCGAAAAACCTCAAACTATATCTCATAAAGTTCGGTTTATATACTTGACTACACCATACTCTATGGTGTCCCAAGGAGAAGGTATTATGTGAACTGGTTCACAATCTTCTTAGTGATTATCAAGGTCATTACTTGATATTACCCATTTGATCTTCAAAGTCATTACTTTGAAACTTCCGATCAACATCTTGATCTTGACGTGCTTTTGGTTTACTACTTCATATTGAAAATATT
This sequence comes from Silene latifolia, assembly GCF_048544455.1. Classification (NCBI taxonomy): domain Eukaryota; kingdom Viridiplantae; phylum Streptophyta; class Magnoliopsida; order Caryophyllales; family Caryophyllaceae; genus Silene; species Silene latifolia. The sequence continues at coordinate 25,158,102 of NC_133533.1, read as the reverse complement.
CCACGTTTCACAAATCACTTTTATGTCTTATTAAATAGATATGAGGTTTTCATATCTACTTAACCTTACGGTAAAAGTAACGAAGAATATATATATATATATATATATATATATATATATATATATATATATATATATATATATATATATATATATATAATCAACTATCGACCTTAAGCATTCATAGGTATATGGTCAATCACCTCACTATTGTGTTTCTTTTCTGCAAAAGAAAAACATAATACATGCACACATACCATAAGACTCACAATCAAATGGTTGTTCAATGTGCTTTTCGTTTACTCGTTTGAAACGAATTTACTTGAGGTTTGATCAATTGGGTTCACCAGATTAGAGACTTTAAAATCTACAAGATAGTATAACATTTAGTTTTCGTGAAGAATGTAAAATTCCTCTAACTTAAGTGGTCTAAATCAACCACCAAGTTACCATAGGAGTAGGTATAACCTTTTGTTTTAAATCACATGAGTGATGCCTTCTATTTATAAACATAGATCATTACATTCTTTTAAAAACAAATTTAGGTACATTTGTCCCTATCGAAATCATTGCTACTCTAGCACCATTTCGATACAAAATGTTCTATGCTAGACGTCTTACGTTTTATCAATTCATGTAAACTTCTTTACAAAGAAATGACCCGTACTTGGTATCTCATACTAAGATAGTGGAACTAGCCTATCCATTGAGTAGATGACTCTTTCAATTTTCTTCTATCGCATACATCTAGGGTTGATTCTTCTTAATTCCCACTCACTTTCACATTCCTCTTTGCTTCAATCAAGCAAAAATGAATCTCATGAAGACCTCTCTCTTCATGTCATTCGTGATATTTTATACACTTAGTAAGAGTGAATTACTATAAAGTGAGTGTAACATGTGTCGAAATCTCAACTTCTTGCGAAATTGGACTACCTAACCGTTCAATTGTTATCATATGCCTAAACTCTTTAGTGCATAAACAATTGATTTGGCCTTTCTCGAAGTGAGCCATTTGACGGTATCATATTGGAGTATTATAAGTGTTTTTGAAAACTCTTTTTGCAAACTTTTGAATTACTCTTGAGTAATTAAAACTAATATGTCATCTTCATGACGGAGGTCTCACTTTCGAAATCAAGACAGTCTTGATAAAATGTGACTTCCTTTTAAACTCGTAATATGAGTTTTCAACATGAAACCCCTTTTTAATATGTATGGACTTTAATTAAGTTGTATAATAACTGCAAAAATCGTTGTAAGCTTATGTAGGTGAATTGGTAAATCATGTTATCAATCATTAATTTCTTCAAAGAAACCGCTTTCTATGAAAGAATGAAACAAGTATAACAATAAATAGAGAAAGGAGGATGAAGTGCGCGATGTCATGAGAATAAACGAAAAATAGGAAAAATTAACATTCAATGTTTTAATTTTACTTGTGAAACATCTTTAACAAATTTTAACATTTATATAATGATCTCCCACTAAATTATATAAATGATTCCAAGACCCGTCTTTAAACAAAAATAGGCATCGCTTGGGCGAAACATCCCATAATTGTGTAAATTCGATAAGTCACGTTGACTCATTCTACTTCTAGAACTCTTGGTCGACAAATTTCCTTAAATTCATCTACTAGCCCCAGAATACAAGACCGTCTTATACCCCGTTGAGTTCAACCAACTTTGGCGCGTGATAACCGTTTACCACCCTACTTACCCGAGGTAAAAAGAGAACACCCCGCTTGGGCGATCGTGGCTCTAATGAACAAGGGATTCATAGGTGTTACTAATTGGTAAGGCTAATCTCAATTTTAGTTATGTGAGAGATCTTGTCAATTTAGTCATAAATTCCCTATAAGTGAACTAAGTCGGTGAATGTAAATGACGTGAATTGACAATCACAAAGATAAAATGCATGTGAATGGCGATTTTGGCATGCGCGAAAATAAAAACAAGCAAACAAGTAAGCATATGAATAAATCCTAGTATGGCCACCTAGTTAATAAAAACTAGTCTATTACATTTCGGAAACCAACTCCTTGGTCCCTTGCCTCTTCATTCCATAAGTGGCTCCTTCTTGTGGGATTTAGAACACCTTCCAAAAATAGACACCGTCTCGATGTAATCCGTCTTTTGGAAACGCCGGTAAGAATAACTATTACAATTGAATTACATAGCTATTCCTATTATACATTAATTAATAAAATAAATAAAACTATTAATTAATTACAAACCGACGATACGAGATCGTATTTAATTACAAACAAATCGATATTCCCATTCATTTCGGGTAATAACGATTAAAATTAAACTAGGCCATACTAGGTACAACAAGATAAATACTTTAAATAAATGACAATCATTCATTCAACTTAAATAAATATGCTTAAAATGCTGTAAAATCATGCCATAATTTATCATTTAGGTGATCTATGTGACTGCACTTACTGCTATGTCAGTGACAGATAGGTATACTGACAGGGGTTCTCCTTTCTCTGGTTTAGCCAGTAAAGGTGGAGATGACAGGTACGATTTTAAGTCCTGAAAGGCTGCTTCATGCTCAGGTGTCCACTGGAACTGTTTATTCTTTCTGAGCAGGTTGTAAAATGTTTTACACCTTTCATAGGATCTTGATATGAACCGGTTCAGGGAAGCTACCCGACCTGTCAATTTCTGAATATCCTTGTGTAGATACCTCATTTCTGCACCTCCCGCAAACCACCCGGTGATGATTGGGCTGCATGTTTGGTATACGGAATGATTTGTGACAGTTCGTAAGTCGTTTATCGTCAAGTGGTCGCTCAAACACTTGTGTCTACCTCTTAATTGTCATCTACGTGACGATACGGTCGTTTTGACAGTAATTAGAGTACATTTGGAGTCCGGGTCAAAAAACCGTCTTCATTTTCTAAAACCGAGTCAGAATGTTCTGGAATGTTCCGGATATTTCTATTCCATATTTTCCAATCTGTTAATCTTTGGTAAAATATCTCCCGTAATATTCACGCAAAATATTAAGGAAACGAGATTAATCCGTTATTCCATAATAGAAACGCGGAAATCTTTCTTCCGCAGGAGGAAACCACCGAGGAAAGGACGCAGCAGGTGCTGTGCCTCTTCCAAAGGACGCAGTGCCTGCTGCGCCTCTTTCTCAGTCCTTTTCTGCTTATTTTCAGTATCTTTTCGAGATTCACTTCCAAAGTTTCTTCGAAAACCCTATTTCCTCCGTGTGATTAGTATAAATAGAGACCTTCGGTCTAACATATTTCTCACGCGAGTGTCCGCCCTTCTCTTCTCCCTTTGCATTCTAGACCACGTTCTTACTTTTTGGAGTCTACGTGCTTGAACTTTCGACCACGTAAGCTCGGATCTTTCTGAGTACCAGCCTCGTTTTGCATGACCGACCAATTTGACCAACTCCACAATCAATCAACTTAATCAATCTTATTCGTTTTCCTCCTAGAGGGCACTTTCGTCGTACATTCGAGTCGAGTATCACTAAAAGTTAACTTAGTTCATCTCGTTTCGTCAAACATGTAAGTCTGAGGATGTAAATCCTTCTTTTGTTCATTGTTCTTTATTATCGTAATTAATATTGTAAGATTTATGTCGAAAATATGCTTAAAACCGATTTGTAAAACCTTGTTTAAAAACCCTTTTTTACGGATTATCAGAAGACAACCGTCGAGAAAGGACGCCGCAATCGCCGCGCCTCTTGAAGGATGCGATGCATTGCGCCTCTTCGTGAGGCTGCCGCAGTTCCTGCTTCCTTTCTTCTTCCTTCGTCTTTTGTTCGTCCTTTTGTTTTTCACTTTGTTTTCGATTGTTCATTGTTTCATTAACACGACAATTTAAGCATGATAATTTTAACCTGTAATTCATAATTCTTAATATTTAATCCATCATTAAAACCCGACTTAAATCCCTTATAATTCATATTTGTGGGTTTTCGTCATTAAAATCGATTCGAGTTTTTAGAGGTTCGATTTACCCATATTGAACCTCTGGAATTCATCTTTGATAAATTTGTATCTGTTATTCATCCGTCACCATCATTAATTCGTCATTAATAATCTGTTTAATATAATTAATTTGTTTAGTTTGTTAATCCGTAATTAACCTTTTAATCTTGAATATTCATTCTATTTAGTTTCATTCATGTTTCATCGTTTTTTATGACCTCATTCACATGTAAATAATATGTTAATCACTTCCATCCGAGTCAATTATTCATTAATCGATCATTAAATTCACCAATTAACACTAACAAGTTGCGGTTCCGGCTTCACAGCCAGAACTCAACCCAGGAACAGACGCAGCGACTGTTGCGCCTCTTCCAAAGGACGCAGCTCTGCTGCGCCTGTTCCCGGTTGATTTCTGTCCCTGAAATTCCTATTTCTACATTGACCTAGTTTATTAGTTTACGTATTAATTAATTATTATTCGTATTATCACCCCTAATTTCTGTTCGTTAATTTATTTATTCTTTCTTTTCTAAAACATCCGTTTTAAATGTATTTTCGACATGAATCATTAAATCCGATGTAATTAATGTAATTTTTCTTTATTGTATTATTATTGTATTTCTTTTATCGTATAGTTTGTATGCTCTCACATGTAATCAACTTAAATCTCCACTTTGACCTAATTGTATGCTAAATTACGTGATAACCGACTTACTCTAATTCTCACATGCTAGGATTAATCTATTGGATGTTGCATTGCATGCATATAACCGACAATATATCGAGTATAGACAATTTCCCTAATCATTAGTAGAGGCCGCCATCGAGGCGGGCGGGATTAGGTGTTCGATCAAAAGAGCTTCCTAATACGTACCCTCACCCCTTACTCCAGATCTCTGTGAACATCCGTGTTCATTGGCATCCACGAGAGTCATTCTAGACATAGAATGCTAAGGGTAACGAGTTCCTAGTGTCTATGTCATTACTTTGTGTCTTGACATGACACGAGGTATTCGAACGGTTTCCAATTTTCCACAATAAATTGGTGGCAACTCCACAAATGCAAATAAACCTAAGAGTGAATAGCTTGCTTCGCTTTTCGCCCCCATGGGCCCGCGTCCACACCTTGACAGACTTGGGTGACTGAAGTTCCAGGATAGCCTTTATCTGTTCAGGGCTGGCCTCTATGCCTGTTTTTGTCACCATGTATCCAAGGAATTTACCTGCAGAGACTCCAAAGTGGCACTTTGCAGGGTTGAGTTTCATGTTGTATTTTTCCAATATCTGAAATGCTATTTCCAAGTGCTTCACATGATCTTCTGCATTCTTAGATTTTAATACCATATCGTCTATATAGACTTCCATGGTATCACCTATTTGATCCTTGAACATCATATTGACCAGGCGCTGGTACGTTGCCCCTGTATTCTTCAGGCCGAAAGGCATGGCTGTGTAACAGTATATGCCTCGTTCTGTAATGAATGCAGTACTTTCCTGGTCAGCAGGATGCATTTTATTTGATTGAATCCACTGGAGGCATCCATGAATGTCAGCATCTCATGCCTTGCTGTGGCATCCACCATGGCATCAATATGTGGCAGGTGAAATGGATCCTTAGGGCAAGCTTTATTCAGGTCAGTGTAATCTACACAAACTCTCCATTTACCATTCTTTTTCTGCACAACAACCACGTTAGCTAGCCATTCAGGATACATTACTTCCTTGATCATTCCCATATCCAGAAGTTTTTCCACTTCCTTGTTAATTATCGCATTTCTTTCAGGTGCAAATTTTCGTCTTTTCTGTTGCACATGCTTAAAAGATTGATCAATGTTAAGTTTATGTGTAATTACATCAACACTAATTCCAGTCATATCAAAATGAGACCAAGCAAACCTTGATGATTTATTCTTAAGAAATTTTACCAGTTCTGGCCTGACACAGTCTGGGGCATCAGACCCTACTAGAACATACCTGTTAGGATACTCAGGGACTAGGATTACCTGATCTGTTTCAATCCTGGATGGTGCCACATAAGTGCTCCTGACAGGGTACAGTAATTGTTATGCAAGAGACTTACTACCTGGCTTGGAAGGCTTCAAAGCTGTTGTATAGCATTCTTGGGCTACTTTGTGTTCTCCTTTGATTGTGGCTATGCCCCAGTCTGTTGAAATCTTGATGCACTGATGATAGGTTGATGGTACAGTCTTGACATTATAGATCCAGGGTCTGCCCAGAATTGCATTGTAGGATGACAAGCAATCCAGGACTCCAAATTTCTCATAGGATGAGACTCCTTCAACATAAGTTGGAAGATGAATTTCTCCCAATGTGCTTCTAGTTTCTCCACTGAACCCTACCAAAACGCTGGATTTCTTAGTGATTTGATCTTCACCAATATTCATGGCTTTCAATACATTAAGCATGATCAGGTTCACTGAGCTGCCTCCATCTACTAGGATCCTCCTCACTGTAGTGATTCCAATTTGCATAGAAATTACCAGGCCATCATGATGAACATAAGGAATTCCTACCAGGTCACAATCACTAAAAGTGATTGCTGGGACATGATCTAGTTTGCAAGGTGATGTAGTCCTTGGCGTCCTGGCTATCTTTTTTGCTGCTGAACTGTTCAGGCAAAAAATTTTCGATCCACCAGTTATGAATTTTACTTCATAGATTGGAGGTGGTGGAGGAAGGTTGCGGTCCTGTTTTTGATCCTGGTTCTCCTTGCTCTAGTCTGCATTCCTGCCTTTCGTCCTGATCAGGTCCTTTATATATCCGGATTTCAACAGGTAGGCCACTTCTTTCCTCAGGGTGAAGCAATCATCTGTTGTATGTCCAATGTCCATGTGGAATTCGCACCACTTGGAGTTGCCTCTTCTAGGGTTGGGATTTTCCACCTTCCTAGGCCATCTGACTACTGATCCCATGTTGTCAAGTCTCTGGATCAATGTTGCAATATCAACACTAAAGTTATGCTTAGAAATAGGTGGGAAAACTTTAGCCTTACCTTGATACTCATATGCCAGGTTGACTTCTGAATGGTCTGGCCTGGAATATGGAGTAGGTCTGTAATTGTTTCCTTTATTGCTCTTCCTATTGCTCTTTTCATAGTCCTTTAATCCACTGGATGATCCGACTTTGTAGCTTTTGTCTTCTTCCAGCCTGATATATGCAAGGGTCTTGTCCTGGACATCTTCGAAGGTATGGAAGGGATACTTAGTGAGTTCATTGTATAAGTCACTATGAGGTAGTAACCCCTCCCTGAATGTCTCCACTGCTGTTTCAATGTCACATCTGGGAATAGATACTTTCTCCTTGTTGAACCTGGCGAAGAATACCCTGAGAGTCTCCTCTGGCTTCTGTGTAATCCTATAAAGATCACTGGACCGCTTCTCCAACTCTTTGCTGCTTGCGAACTGCTAGTTGAAGTTGTTAATCAGGTTGGCAAAAGAATGGATGCTCCCAGTTGGCAGGTTGATGTACCATTAAAGAGCAGGTGCGGTCAGGGTTGTTCCAAATCCCTTACACATGCAGACTTGCCTGAACTCACAGAGGATAGATGCAGCTAACATTTTCTGTTTATAGACAGCTACATGATTTTGTGGATCTGTGGTTGCGTCATAAATCTTCATAGATGGAATCACAAATTTTTTAGGCAGGTCTACTTTTGCTATTTCGTCTATAAAAGGCGAATCAGCATAGCTATCAGGGGCAGCTTCTTCCAGGCTGGCAGGAACTCCAGGTATCTTTTCGAATTTTTTATTTAGCTTCTTGATTTCCTGGACTACTGCCATCATGATGGCTGCTGCAGATTCATCAGGTTTTTCATTGTTATTGTTTGGCTCACCATCGCCATCAACATTGGTAAATTTAGAGCCACTCGGACTCCCAAAGCTGGAGAAATCAATGTTTTTGATTATTGATGCAAATGGTGTTCCTGGCTGGAATCTAGAGCCTGCTCCTTGGGTTTTTTCCAATTTTTGTTTCGGAACTGACTCAATTGAAGGATTTCAGCCTCGGTTTGGGCTACCTTGTCTTTCTAACCTTTCAACTCAGCTAGTTGTTGGAGGGATGCATTCAACAGTTCTTCGATGGTAGGCTGGGCCATTTTTGCAGGTTATTTGGATTTTTGTAAAATAAGGAAATTTTTTTTAAAGAGCTAGATGTCCGACGGTGGGCGTCAATTGTTTTGTATAGATTTTGCGCAAAGCGAAATCAAGTCATGGTAGGTCTAGGCAGGGTTAACTAGCTCGAACGTATCTATGAATATGCAGGGTACGAAATTAGAAAAGTAAAGTAAGATAAATAACAATAATAAGACAAGGAATTTGTACGTGGAAAACCCTTAAATGGGAAAAAACCACGGGCACCAAGCCAGGGGAGGATTTCACTATAATATTGAGTACTTAGCACACACGATTGTAATATAGCTTGCGGGGTCGTTCACTCCAAAATTGAAATTCTTTCTTAATTTCCTTTGGAACACGGTTGTCCCAAGGAGGGGTGGTCGTGATAAATTATCGAGTTATGAGATGGTATTGATGTCTAAGTGGCTTGAAGGGTCCAAAGTTAGTCTCCCTCATCTCGTATTTCATAAAATCGTCCAAACAAGTATTTCCGTCATCGAGCAGAACTTTTATACTACTTTGGATTTGCCGTATGGTATGTGGGTCTCTCGGCTTTTGGAACAAAAAGGGGTTATTGGGTCTTCTAGCTATGGTATAATTGTCAAGGATGAGATGTGTGACACTCATCTTAAATTCATGAAAATTGGTGCAATTGGACCCGATTTGGTATTCTTGGCTAAGGGGAATGTGGTGGAAAAATCGTCGGATGTGGTCTCGGTTATTGAACAAAAGTTGGACTCGTTTATGGCGAGTATTTGTGAGAAAATGGATGCACAAAATAAGATGGTTGCGGAATTGGTCTCGGGTTTGGGTCAAGACAGGAATGGGGCTTCGGGTTCGAAGGGTTCGGATCTTGCAGAGGTCTTGTCTTATTTGCATGGGTTGGAAGCTCGGGTTGATGCTATGGCTAAGGGTGCGGCTAGGGCGGCTAAGGAGTGTGCTCGTTATTCCGGGTCATTGACCAACTTAGCTAGTCAAGGAGGGGCAATATGGCGTGAAGGGAAGGCTATGCATAAGGATATGCGGGTTGTTTACGAGGCTACTAAAGCCTTGTCTTTGAAAGTGCTCAATTTCGAGACGTGTCTCACGGCACAAGCTAACCATGTCCGTTCATGCTTTGATCGTGTTGACTCTCTTGAGTTTAGGACCCGTCCCGGTTATGTGAATCCGAATGTCGTGAAACGCGACTACCCTTAACCCATCACTATCCCTTCCTTGCTTCTCTTTTTATTAGACTTTCTGTTTTGAATAATTGTCTAATTCGGCCCATTTTGGCTTGCTCTTCCATTCGGCCCATTTGGCTTTATCACTTGTCTCCTTATTCGGCTCACTGGCAATTAGACTACTTTGGTTTGTAGTACTCTTATTTTATATTTGGCATGCTTAATGTAGATTATTTTCTCGTTTTATAATCTTTCTTTGCATGATTAATACGTGTCTTGATCTATATCATTCTAATTGTTTTATGTCTTTTCTCGTCTTTTCAATGATGTCAAGAGGGGAAAGAAAATTACCGTGACTTAAGTATTTACCTAAGCTTGCTCTTTGTCAGAACCTTTAATCTCTTAAGGTCCTTAGGTGCTATACTTTGTATATTAGTGGATTGTTCTTGCGTTCGACTGACTATGACTTTTATAGTATTATGTTGAGAGGGAACGTTCACTTAGTCACAAATCGTAAGAGACTTGTCATCATCAAAAAGGGGGAATTTGTTGGACCATATAGATATATGATTAAGTTTTGATAATGACAATTGTGTGCTTCGTTTTATATATACTCTTGCTCGTAATCGTTTGTTTAGTCTTTGTTAGATTGACTTAGGTTTACAAGTTTAGCAAGTAATGTTATTGCATTCTTAGCTATAACATTGAAGATTTGTGAGGCGTCATTCAAGTAATTTTATAGCAGCTTGAGCTATAACATTGAAGATTCTTAAAGCGTCATAGTAACAGTAACAAGTTTCAAGTATGATGATCACTCAACCAAAAGGCTAGATCAAGTCTTTAACAAGCTCAAGATGAAGAGCTTTTGGTCAAGATAAAGAGAAGATCCTATCACTGAAGATCTCCAGGAAGATTAGCTAGTATAGGTCTTCATCTAATGACGGTATCTTAAGAAAAGAATACTGGGAAGGTAAAGTTATAGCTATTTCACCTATAACTTTACTTACCAAACTTTAAGTTATAGCAGTTTCTACTATAACTTTGAGTAGCATTTTAAATGGCACGATTTTATTGGAAAATCATTTTTCAAAGGATAAAATTCTTTAAACATATTTCGAAATCATATGTATCTATAGTGGAGTTGATATATGGGTTGTTATGATGGATAACTTGCATGTCTCTATTGGTTAGTAAAACGACTTATGGGTCGTCATGCTACCTAGGGTTTGCTAGTTTATTTTAACCTAACCATAATCCAAGAAGAGAGATTTTCGTCTAGATGGACACGGGCCTAGGGTTTCGGCCGCTGGCTTTGAACCTTTAGGTTTTACAAGTCCTCTAGTATAAGTAACCTATCTAATTAAATCTAGCTTATATTTTTATAAGATATTTTCTTATCTTAAATATATACATGATTTAATTTGTTTACTTATCTGGAAATCTTAAAGATATAGTTATAGCAAAAATAAGATTCAGTTTTATCTTATTTTCCTAAACTAAAATATCTTGGATTGAATTAGGAAAGAGATAGAGATTTATCTCTTGCGAGATAAGCCGCCTATCTCACGGCATCCTGGGGTTTCGTGCAAACCCTAGTTCTTTCCTCTACTATAAATACATATGATCATTCTTTATTCTAGTTAAGCTTTTTGAAATATTAAAAATCCCTTGCAAACAAAATTGAGTTTAATTTTTAATTGGCTATTCTTATTGTTTTGCGTTTGGAAAATCTTGCGAAAAGTCGTGCTCTTTAATTTGCTTGTTTTTCTTAAGGTTACGTCATAAGATAATAGTACTTCATATTGTTTCTTACTCGTTCAATTGTGTGAACACTTAGAAGAACAATCAAGTGCTTTCTTAGTAACTTAAGATAGTCAAAACCGAATATCAAGTGATATTCAAATTGAGTTATAGTTAGAGTTAGCTATACGAGTGGGTTGATAATTTTGTAATCCGGAGAGAGGTACTAAAATTATTAATCGAGAATAGTGGACGTAGGCTTTGACGTGTGAAGCTGAGCCACTTCAAATATCGTGTGTCCTTGCAGTTTTTCTTTTCGTTCATTTCGTTCATAATCATTTAGCTAGTTAGTTAAAGTTTCATCAATAAACTTTAAATAATTAATTACCTTGATATAAAATAAAAAGTAGGCATAAATTTTTAAATACTCAATTCACCCCCCCCCCCCCCCTCTCGAGTCTTTCGGGTGTGATAGACTCTTCATTCTCTATATGGTATACTGAGCCATAGATCCTAAACTTTCTCAACCTTTTTTTTTTTTTTTTTTTCTGTCGAGCAGCCACCCATTCCCTCTTGGCTAAACCACCTCCATGGCATCCACCGAATCCACCATCCCAAACATTCATGACCCAACCAAACCCCTCATCCGTATCCACCTTAGTAGATGCGCTGAACTCACCTCCGACACCTATCTAACATGGTAATTTCAGGTTAGGTCTCTCATTCGCGGACATGGCTTAATCGGCTACATCGATGGTACCCTTACCCCACCACCACCACCCACTGTGACACCCCCCACACCCACACCCGAACATGGCGTCAAACCCGAGACCCCCCAATCCGTACCCAACTGATACCGTCGTTTAGTACCAAAAATAAATACCTAAAACAACTAACATAAGCTAGTGGAAGTAGGGTCGATCTCCACAGGGAGATGGGAAAATGCTTGCTAAACTAAGTCCGTCTGAGTTACTATTTCTCGGGGGTTTTGAAGGTTTGTTCTAATCTATGGAGGTCAAAAGAGAGAATAGAGTAGAGAAAAGTAAAGAAGAAAGTTGACAAATATCAAGGAGAGAGAAACAGCTAAGACAGTCGGTTCACCATGATTCTCAAGAAATGTAGTCTAGGATATTAGGTCAATGCAAATTCGATCTACAGGGTAGTAAAAAGGTCCTTCCGGTCCGCTATTCGCCTTAAAACAATTCTAACCTAGCTTTCACCCTCATTAGAATGCCCTAATGTTCACTGCAGGTCTTACCTATTCCAATCTTCCGATCCAGGTCAAGGTGTACCGAGGTTAATTATCTAATTGCGTATAGTTCTAAGAGAGAGTAAGGGGAAGAGAAGTCGAAGGAGGGAAGAAGAAGGAAGAACTAATGACTATCGTCATACTTATTTATCCTAATTACAAAAGGGCAATCTCGAAATAAACTCAAGATCCACATAAAACACCTAGGCTCTCGATCGAGTAGAATGAAACCACTCGATCGAGAAGAAAACTCGACAAAGAGTTCGATCGAATAAACATGGTGCTTGATCGAAGACTTCAGAGGATGGATATCTCGATCCAGTGAAGGCAAAGCTCGATCGAGTGATTTCTGGAGGATAAAGCATTCGATCGACCATTTTAAGTAGCAAAATGGGTCGATCGAGCTATATAAGCATGGGTGGACTCCTTGACACCTTCCGAAGCCACTTCCCGCATCCCTAAGTTACGAATTCCGAGCTCCGATTCCTCGTTCACCAAAATGCATGAGATTAGGACAAGTTTAGGCTTGATTTCGCTCCTTTCTGGTTCATACGTGCAATTTATACAAGACAAACCAAAGTAGACTATTCGGGGTATTTGTAGCTAGATGCCACGTAAATAACAAAGAAATGCGTGTAAAAATGAGGTAAAAACCTTATATAAAATACACGCATCAAATCTCCCCAAACCAAACATTTGCTTGTCCCCAAGCAAACTATGAATGCAACTAAAGATAACTAACGGAACGGGACCAACTCATCAGCTACAAATTATCAACCCAAACCAAATTAGTGCAACAACTAACAAAGTGGCAATAGGCAAGTGCAAACGAGTTAAATCAATGCCTCAAACTATTGAACCTTCGACCTTGCTAGGCTAATATATATCGGACTCTCACGGGTCGCTCATCACTCAAATTAAGTACAGGGTGAGTATATAAGAATGAGATACAAAGAAGTATAGACACTCACCTAACTCGACCTATAAGAACATGCATTCAGTCTAACATGAATAAAGTCTCTACAACCGTACATATGCATTCCAACCAACTAATGACCAAGACACATGTCGAGGACTTACATTTGGGTAAGTGAGGTAATGGGTAAGAAGGGGCTAAAATGAATTTGGAGATATGGAGTTAATAGCCAAGCTAGCAACAACGGATCCAAATTTAGAAACTTCCCAACTTCATACTCAATATATAACAATGCAAAACAACGGCAATTTGTAGCACACAAACTTACTAACCACCATAATATCGTCAGCTCCCTATAAGATACAATTATAACGTGGGAGCGGAAATCACAATATACAATATAGAATTTTCAGCTCATGATTTTTCATAATCTTTCTTTACTTTTTCATATTCTTTTTTTTCAATTTTTCACAACTTTTTCTTTTCATTCTTTTTTTCCATTCCCTTCGACATTTCCACCAACTTCTCAAACCAGATATAACCATATTGCAATGGAACATTCCCAACAGCTACTATTACTAGCTCGGCTAGGGTAGGCAGAATTATAGATTGTAGCTATATGGGACAAAATGGGCAATTTGGCTATGTGGAGCTCATGGGTAGAATGAAATAAAGGGAGTTGCCTCTCCTAACATGTGTCACCAACCACAGACCGAATGCACACAGGTATTAAGTAGACTAGATTCATGCTTATGCAATTTGATGTTACATGCCTTATAGAGAGTGCTACTCACATCCTATATGAAACTGGTCATGAATGTCACCAGTTTATCAAGCTCTGAACCTTAGAATGTAAATGTAGCTTGCCAATATAAGAGTCAAGTCTATTAGGGGTCGTTTGGTTGCCCACTAAATTACACCGGAACTTTAATTCATGTGAATTGCAAAATGGGTAGGTTGTTTGGTTACCCCAATTCACATGAATTGGAACTTCCCATGAATTCCAATTCCTCCATAATGGAGGAAGTTGCTTACCTAGATCCCCCTAGGTAAGTGGAAATGCCTACATGAATTACAATGCCTACATGTAGCCAAACAACATTTTCTAATTCACATGAATTCTAAAATCATGTGATATGACACTTCCTAGGCATTTAAGTTCCCGTATGTAAACCAAACGACTCCTTAGTGCAGATAGTTTGAAACAAAAACTTGTAGATTATCACATTACCACGCCAACAGAATGTCAAGAATGTGCAAGGTAAGGGTAAAAAGGACTCAAAGTAGCATAAAAGTTCAACGTTCCGACTCAACCTAAGTGCAGAAATAAACGTGAATTTATTAATTTTTATGGAATTTTTTGAATTAAAGCAGCAATGCATGCGAAAATAAATAAACGTGCAAACTGAAATGCAATAAAACAACATGCAGACACAGATATGGATGCATACCTCCCCAAACCTAACCGTACAATGCCCTCATTGTACCAAAAACAGGGAAAGGAATGGAAACTGAAGAGAAAAGGAGAACGGAGGTCGGAAAACTTACAAAATAGGCGTGAAGGAGGGACCTCCCCAAATCGACCATGAACATGGGAGGTTGCAAGTGGCTCATTAATATCGCAGCATGCGAAAAATTGTAATATCCTGAAAAAAAAATAGATCATTTAATTTACTAGTCTTGTTATTACTCTTTAATATGTCATCATTACTAAGTGCAATGTGAATAATAATTAGTAACTCATTACATACTATTAAGATTATTTAACTATTATAATATCATAATATTATAATGGTATTATGCTTAGGATATTTGAATAATTTTAGATAAGTATGGTTGTTACTATCTATCCATGCATGCAAATGGGTAATTAAATATAGGTTGCTTAGTTGTTAAGAAATATGTGGTAAAATACAATTTGAACACTAGCATGATTAGCCGACCTTGTTGGCTATAAAAAAAGGCATGACATTCAACATTTGATACAAAAAAAAAGGAGTCATGTAGTACTAATTATGTTCTACGTCTAGCTACTAATTCATATATACAATATAAGGTATGATTTTGGGATCCTTTGTCGTAGAAATAAGTAATAATATTATGATTATTGTATAGTATTATCGACCGTATAATGTTATACTATCATTATGTTACTCACATGTTATATTAACTGTCTTTATATGAAAATGTGACTGTCATGTCGATTTACATTATAATGTACTATTGGCCAATTGTAGCATTCGGGATACGATTACGGGAGGGGGACAACATTACAAATTCAACCTTTGTGTACATGGAAGGGGCACGGCCTCATGTGAACTACGGTTACGATTATTACGGTAAAAATGCCAGGGGGTTTACACGGGTCTTAGACCTGGGATCCTGTGTACATGGAGGAGGGCTTAGCCCGGGGAGTTTTTACTCCGTAATGTGTCTCATTTCAGTAATAGTAGACCGGTAATCTATATTTTGCATATTATGATAAAATGACAGGTTGTGCATGTCTATTTAATAATTATTCGATTGTGTTCATGTGACTTATTTTTATACTTGTGAGACAAGAAAGAATTGGAATATTAAAATGGAGGTAAGTAGGGTCGGTGGAGGTGACCGAAGTCATACTCAGCCTGTGGTTGGCTGATTCCGTTACTTTCATTCTTTTTCAGGTACAAGTAAGGGGGAAGGTCAAGTGTGAGGATTTTCAGATGACCTAATAGGATGGATATGTAATCGAGTTCTTAGTTTATAGCTTGTTAAGTGTATTTATCTTTATTCTTGTAAAAGCCTTGTATTCTCCGAAGGGAGAGTACGGCGGTGACGCCCTATTTTTTTCCGCTGGTGTCTTTTATTAATAAAAAGAGCTGTTTTGAGCTGCCTGTCTGCTTTCCGGGGGCGTTACAAAATGGTATCAGAGCAACTCTGCAACCGCGTGTTGAGCCTTCGGCCATACGCCTAGCGAGGGAATAGATTCTTGGGTCTAGTATAAAACTCGTATCAAACTTATAAAAACCGACTAAAAGAGAGAGGGGTAGATATAAAGTGTGTCGGATTACTTGTTTAAGTGATTTGTTTACTAATTCTTTTATTGCTTTAATAATGTATAGTTTGGATGTTCTAATTGTTTTTCTTGTGCGTACATTACATATTTGCATGAAGTTTCTACTTGCGAGTCTCATGATATATGCATATTTATTGATGTGAGATACTCTAAGAAAATTTCGGGACATTTTACCTTTAAGATTTTACTCTATCCTTCCACTCATTATATTTTAATATTGTTTTGAAATTTTCGAGGTTTTAATACTCAAGCTATTTTTCGTATTAGAAAAGTTCAAATTTGTTCCAATTAGTCATTGGTATATTTTCAAAATTTTATGTTGTAGATTTAAAAAAAAAAATTACCTTTACTAAAACTTTGACATGAAATTTCAATTTTTGTTTTCTTTGCCTTTGTCCGGTTATTGGGATGCTATTACTTGTTATTAAAGATATCTAATAACAGGTTCAGCGCCTACTAACACATTAATTGAGTTTGTCTTTGAATTGGATTACTCGAATTCTTGTTCGCGGCGAGAATTCCTGTCTTCCATTATATAAGGCGTACATTTATTTAATCATTTCATAAATGTGATATTAGATATAATTTTTTATAATAACTTTCTTAATTTTTGAGTAAGTAAAGTTTTAACTTCTACATTCTTCTATTTTTCAAGTTTCGGGACGAAACTTATTTTAAGGAGGGTAGAATGTAATATCCTGAAAAAAAAATAGATCATTTAATTTACTAGTCTTGTTATTACTCTTTAATATGTCATCATTACTAAGTGCAATGTGAATAATAATTAGTAACTCATTACATACAATTAAGATTATTTAACTATTATAATATCATAATATTATAATGGTATTATGCTTAGGATATTTGAATAATTTTAGATAAGTATGGTTGTTACTATCTATCCATGCATGCAAATGGGTAATTAAATATAGGTTGCTTAGTTGTTAAGAAATATGTGGTAAAATACAATTTGAACACTAGCATGATTAGCCGACCTTGTTGGCTATAAAAAAAGGCATGACATTCAACATTTGATACAAAAAAAAAAGGAGTCATGTAGTACTAATTATCTTCTACGTCTAGCTACTAATTCATATATACAATATAAGGTATGATTTTGGGATCCTTTGTCGTAGAAATAAATAATAATATTATGATTATTGTATAGTATTATCGACCGTATAATGTTATATTATCATTATGTTACTCACATGTTATATTAACTGTCTTTATATGAAAATGTGACTGTCATGTCAGTACTTCTGTTATAATGTACTATTGGCCAATTGTAGCATTCGGGATACGATTACGGGAGGGGGACAACATTACAAATTCAACCTGTGTACATGGAAGGGGGCACAGCCTCATGTGAACTACGGTTCTGATTATTACGGTAAAAATGCCGGGGGTTTACACGGGTCTTAGACCTGGGATCCTGTGTACATGGAGGAGGGCTTAGCCCGGGGAGTTTTTACTCCGTAATGTGTCTCATTTCAGTAATAGTAGACCGGTAATCTATATTTTGCATATTATGATAAAATGACAGGTTGTGCATGTCTATTTAATAATTATTCGATTGTGTTCATGTGACTTATTTTTATACTTGTGAGACCAGAAAGAATTGGAATATTAAAATGGAGGTAAGTAGGGCCAATGGAGGTGACCGAAGTCATACTCGGCTGTGGTTGGGCCGATTCCGTTACTTTCATTCTTTTTCGGTACAAGTACGGGGAAGGTCAAGTGTGAGGATTTTCAGATGACCTAATAGGATGGATATGTAATCGAGTTCTTAGTTTATAGCTTGTTAAGTGTATTTATCTTTATTCTTGTAAAAGCCTTGTATTCTCCGAAGGAGAGTACGGCGGTGACGCCCTATTTTTTCCGCCGGTGTCTTTTATTAATAAAAAGAGCTTTTTTTGAGCTGCCTGTCTGCTTTCCGGGGGCGTTACAAAATGGTATCAGAGCAACTCTGCAACCGCGTGTTGAGCCTTCGGCCATACGCCTAGCGAGGGAATAGATTCTTGGGTCTAGTATAAAACTCGTATCAAACTTATAAAAACCGACTAAAAGAGAGAGGGGTAGATATAAAGTGTGTCGGATTACTTGTTTAAGTGATTTGTTTACTAATTCTTTTATTGCTTTAATAATGTATAGTTTGGATGTTCTAATTGTTTTTCTTGTGCGTACATTACATATTTGCATGAAGTTTCTACTTGCGAGTCTCATGATATATGCATATTTATTGATGTGAGATACTCTAAGAAAATTTCGGGACATTTTACCTTTAAGATTTTACTCTATCCTTCCACTCATTATATTTTAATATTGTTTTGAAATTTTCGAGGTTTTAATACTCAAGCTATTTTTCGTATTAGAAAAGTTCAAATTTGTTCCAATTAGTCATTGGTATATTTTCAAAATTTTATGTTGTAGATTTAAAAAAAAAAATTACCTTTACTAAAACTTTGACATGAAATTTCAATTTTTGTTTTCTTTGCCTTTGTCCGGTTATTGGGATGCTATTACTTGTTATTAAAGATATCTAATAACAGTTCAGGCGCCTACTAACACATTAATTGAGTTTGTCTTTGAATTGGATTACTCGAATTCTTGTTCACGGCGAGAATTCTGTCTTCCATTATATAAGACGTACGTTTATTTAATCATTTCATAAATGTGATATTAGATATAATTTTTATAATAACTTTCTTAATTTTTGAGTAAGTAAAGTTTTAACTTCTACATTCTTCTATTTTTCAAGTTTCGGGACGAAACTTATTTTAAGGAGGGTAGAATGTAATATCCTGAAAAAAAAATAGATCATTTAATTTACTAGTCTTGTTATTACTCTTTAATATGTCATCATTACTAAGTGCAATGTGAATAATAATTAGTAACTCATTACATACAATTAAGATTATTTAACTATTATAATATCATAATATTATAATGGTATTATGCTTAGGATATTTGAATAATTTTAGATAAGTATGGTTGTTACTATCTATCCATGCATGCAAATGGGTAATTAAATATAGGTTGCTTAGTTGTTAAGAAATATGTGGTAAAATACAATTTGAACACTAGCATGATTAGCCGACCTTGTTGGCTATAAAAAAAGGCATGACATTCAACATTTGATACAAAAAAAAAAGGAGTCATGTAGTACTAATTATCTTCTACGTCTAGCTACTAATTCATATATACAATATAAGGTATGATTTTGGGATCCTTTGTCGTAGAAATAAATAATAATATTATGATTATTGTATAGTATTATCGACCGTATAATGTTATATTATCATTATGTTACTCACATGTTATATTAACTGTCTTTATATGAAAATGTGACTGTCATGTCAGTACTTCTGTTATAATGTACTATTGGCCAATTGTAGCATTCGGGATACGATTACGGGAGGGGGACAACATTACAAATTCAACCTGTGTACATGGAAGGGGGCACAGCCTCATGTGAACTACGGTTCTGATTATTACTGGTAAAAATGCCAGGGGGTTTACACGGGTCTTAGACCTGGGATCCTGTGTACATGGAGAAGGGCTTAGCCCGGGGAGTTTTTACTCCGTAATGTGTCTCATTTCAGTAATAGTAGACCGGTAATCTATATTTTGCATATTATGATAAAATGACAGGTTGTGCATGTCTATTTAATAATTATTCGATTGTGTTCATGTGACTTATTTTTATACTTGTGAGACCAGAAAGAATTGGAATATTAAAATGGAGGTAAGTAGGGCCAATGGAGGTGACCGAAGTCATACTCAGCCTGTGGTTGGCTGATTCCGTTACTTTCATTCTTTTTCAGGTACAAGTACGGGGGAAGGTCAAGTGTGAGGATTTTCAGATGACCTAATAGGATGGATATGTAATCGAGTTCTTAGTTTATAGCTTGTTAAGTGTATTTATCTTTATTCTTGTAAAAGCCTTGTATTCTCCGAAGGGAGAGTACGGCGGTGACGCCCTATTTTTTTCCGCTGGTGTCTTTTATTAATAAAAAGAGCTGTTTTGAGCTGCCTGTCTGCTTTCCGGGGGCGTTACAGAAATACCAACCAGACTCGATCGACAAATCAGAAGGACTCGATCGAGTAGATTAGGTGTCAGACATTCTCGATCGAATGGTAGAGGCTCTCAATCGAGAAAGCTGATTTTCCAGGCCTTCGATCGAGTAGAGCAAGTGTTCGATCGAAGGGAAATAGCAGCAGAAGTGTTAGATGGAGCAAGAACACCTCTCGATCGAACTGTTTACACGAGAAACCTGTAAAACGCAACAGAAGGGACCACGAGTCTAACAAAAGAACGTACATGTTCAACAATTGTTCCGAAAACTAGTGCCTAAGCACAAATAAACAAATGCAAAAAAATTTAAACAAAATTACAACAAAACAGGCCGGGTTACCTCCCGGATAGCGCAGGTTTAAGAGGTCCGCACGACCTTCTGACTTCAATTAGCTGGCGCATCAGGATTTTCGAAGTACAGAACTTCCACTCTGCCATTTATATCGTCTCCCTCATGGTAATGCTTCACATATTGGCCATTGACTTTGAACTTGTTTCCCTTGGAACTTTCTAATTCAACGGACCCAAATTTGGTGACACCAGTCACTGTATAAGGGCCACTCCACCTGGACTTCAGCTTACCAGGAAA
This sequence comes from Silene latifolia, assembly GCF_048544455.1. NCBI lineage: Eukaryota > Viridiplantae > Streptophyta > Magnoliopsida > Caryophyllales > Caryophyllaceae > Silene > Silene latifolia. The sequence continues at coordinate 25,137,206 of NC_133533.1, read as the reverse complement.
CAAGCGCAGTCGGGCATTAAACAGCAATACCTTCTGCCCGACATGAAATTTTCGAGGTATGATCCGTTTGTCGTGCCATCTCTTCGTCTTCTCTTTGTAGATGCGTGAGCTATCATAGGCATTTAGCCTAAACTCCTTCAGTTCATCTACCTGCAATAAACGATTCTAAACACACAACTTAGGGTCAAAGTTTAGTTCATGAATAGCCCACCAAGCCTTACACTCTAACTCAACAGGTAAGTGACAAGATTTCCCATAAACCAGCCGATATGGTGATGCACCAATCAATGTTTTAAAGGCAGTCCGATAAGCCCACAATGTGTCATCCAGTTTTAGACTCCAATCCTTCTGTGATTTAGAAACGACCTTAGCCAAAATCTCTTTTATCTCCCTATTAGAGACCTCAACTTGCCCACTAGTTTGGGGATGATACCCCAAACCGCGACGGTGTTGGACTTCGACTTTAGACAATATAGAATTAAGTTTCTTTTCTTTAAAATGCATTTCCCCATCGCTAATGACGACCCTAGGGACACCAAATCGGGAAAAAATAATCTTTTTAAACATCTTAATCACGGCCTTGGCATCACAATTAGGTGAAGCAATCGCTTCCACCCACTTAGACACATAATCTACGGCTACCAAAATATGCCTGTTACCTTTGCTAGACGGGAAAGGTCCTTGGAAATCAATGCCCCAGACATCAAAAACCTCGACATGTCTCTTAGAAATATTCCCAGAGCATTGGCAAGCATCACAAGCTGAAACAAACACTTTAGCATCGGCAAATAAAGTAAGCCAGTAAAAACCAGATTGAAGTACCTTAGCCACGGTACGCGATGGACCGTAGTGACCACCATAAGAGGATGAATGACAGCCCTCTAAGATTGCTCTAGTCTCCCACTGCGGAATACACCGTCTGTATAGACCGTCTGCACACTCCTTAAATAAATAAGGTTCATCCCAAAAATACTACTTAGCGTTATAGAGAAAACACTTCTTCTGCTGATAAGAAAGGTCGGGTGGCAGCTCGCCACTGACAACATAGTTAGCCAAATCTGCATACCATGGATCATGGTTAGTATTAACAAGAACAGCAAATAAGGAATCATCATGAAAAGAATCATCAATAGGTAAGGAATCCTCTCCCTCCTGGTGTGATAATCGCAACAGATGATCAGCTACTACGTTCTCTGCACCCTTCTTATCTTTGATCTGTAAATCAAATTCCGGGAGAAGAAGTATCCATCTCAGCAGTCGTGGTTTAGCTTCCTTCTTAGCAAGAAGGTGTCTCAGCGCTGCATGGTCAGTAAAAAGAGTGGCTTCTGACCTTATCAAATAAGAACGAAATTTCTCCAGCGCATAAACACCAGCTAACAGCTCCTTCTTAGTAGTGGTGTACTGCACTTGAGCCTCATCCAGAGTTCAGCTCGCATAGTATGTTGCATTCAAGACTTTGCCTTTCCGCTGGCCTAACACCGCTTCTAGTGCATAATCACTAGCATCGCACATAATCTCAAACGGCAAGTCCCAGTTGGGAGGCTGTATAATCAGTGCTGAAATCAAGGCCTGCTTCACCCTGTTAAAAGCAGAAAGACACTCATCATTAAATGCGAAGGGGGTGTTAGAAATATATAGTCTCATTAATTTACATATTCATATATGTTCAAATTTATTTAGTCATAAAATAAATCCTAGATCTTATGCATGCAAACTTTAAGAAAGAGATGGAAAAATCTATTTCTCACCATCTTAGTTTCGGCTATTTGGGCACCAACAAGATCTCCTTCTTATTAGTTCTTGAGCTTTCCTTATTATGGATGAACAAGGTTCAAATTAGAACCTCTCCCAAAAGCATATACCTAAGGTGTTACTCTTAATAATTAATAATATTATGAACTAGTAATATTATTAATCTAGCTTAAAATTGACCCAAAATATTTATTTTATTCTCCTCTATTTCGGTTTAGAGAAGAGAGTTTTTGTGGTTTTTCTTTCTCTAAAAATGTCTCACAAAAATGTAGAGAATAATCAATTTTCTTACACTAGAAAATTATTTTGTTGAAGAAGTGAATGATAAAACAAAAGCCCTTGTCTTTTCTATGTAGAAAACCGGTTGAAGGGGGAAAGAGAGCCCAATGCATGGTCTTATGTTCTTCTCAAGACAAGACTAGGTATGCATGGCTAGTCATTAGGCTTTAATCATCATGTTTTCCACTTAAATAAAAAACACAATATATATTCCTTAAACTCCCTCCATTTTCGGCACACTTAAATAAAATGGGTAGTCCATTTTATTTTACCATTTGTCAATTGTGACAAATGTGACATGTTACTTGACATGTGAAATTGTAATGTATTTTTAACATATTAAAAATCAACATACTCATAAAATATGTCATATACAAAATCGACTAGTAATTCGTAATTACTTGTACCAAAATGGTTTATCGATTATAAATCACAACGTCTTGTATTTATAATAATTTTATCCAAGTAATAAAACAATTTGATTACTTAGACCGTATCTAATTTAATCGAATTACAATAAGACACGTTAACTTTACTCACAAAATCATCCGTCAATTTTAAGCAATTTAATTAACTCGTATCGGCATACGATTAATTAAATAATCAATTAAGAGCGTCACCCTATAGGTATGACCTAAGGGGATCAACTTATCACCATCGTCGCACGACAGTAATGTCAAACTCTAGTCAGCCAATCATTACCGATATGTGTAGACCAGTTGATTGTAAAATATTACATCCCACATGTATTCTTAAAATGAGATTTAAACATGTGATCATCATGATCGACAGTTGTGATCGCATTATTGTCGGAGGACAGATATTCCAACAATCTCCCACTTGTCCTCGACAAGTGTGCGTCACCAATTCTCTTGCCCTATTACTATCTCCCACTTAATGCAAGGTGTCGTTCAGGTCGTACTTGCAAGTGATCATATCGAGAGTGGTTTCCTCGATCTGGAGAATAACTGATTGACCGGAAGCATCTACCATAGATACCTTCCGAGCGTAGCCACGCATTTCCAGTTCATTACTCCTCGAGTGGCCCTGAGATATTGTTTTAACCCTGACAAGGGGGTGGACAATTCCTATCGCACTATTCCCTTCGACTAGCCACAACCATCATAACCCAAAATATGCCCATTTGACCCCATTTACGAAGGTCGTAGTAACATAAATCAAAGTTAATCTGAAACTGTGCCACCTTAGGCGAACAGTCTTTAGTCAAAAGAATCGACTCATTAGAATACTATAGTAGCTCTCGCCACGACCAGGCTATATAAATTTGCCAGAACTCTATAAGCGGTCATAAGGCTCGACAAAGTGTTCCTAACAGTCTGCCTATGTGATCTACTAGTCATCTCACATGACTCTATGGCACTTGAACTTGCCATCAATCGCATCACACTATAGTCATTTCGAGACATCACCTCATACAAGTGACTATGGGCGAATACCATGTTAATCCGGGTTCACTTTAACGGGGTTCAATATTGTCATACAACCCGTTTGGATGTAACAAAGTATAATAAAAGAGTTTTAAAGTAAAACTCGAACGACAAATGCGATTATCACATATGAATAGTCAATGCCTGATTATTATTTCATATTTTATAATCTAATTTTATCTTGTATGTAGTTATTCATCTCAATCCAATTGAAATGACATGACTCATCATGTTAAGCCTATGAATAGGTATTGTAAGTAGGTTTTAGCAACTCCCTGCTCAACCTTGCTACATACTTGTTTTCCTTTCGTAATATATACATTTGCATTACAAAACTTTCTGAGTACGTGTCTAGATCCAATCTAGACATAGGCTTTCTTGCCTTAAAATAGCTCCCACTGTTTTCACGATTAATGCGAGACTCATCCCTCTTGCACATCCCATGATTGCAAGTGTACTCAATTTCCGTTGTAAATATTTCTCATTGTTCTTTATTGCCTAGAACGATTCTAGAAAATCTATTTCTTAAATAACATAGCCACAATGGTATCTTAACCATCCTAATGTGTTTTGATTATGGTTTTGTCGGAAACCATGCGCAATCTCAATTGTCAATTGTCATTTGTGTAACACCCTTACACAAAATTGCATCAAAAACACTTTGCTTTACATCCTTAATGCTTCTGCAAGCACTTAAGGGTAATCTTTATGGCTTACTTGGTAACTATTACTTAAATTCGATTTGAAACAATTCATCATACTCAAAGTATATGAAGTGTTATACATCATTTCCTATTTAATTGATTCGAAATGGAAGCAAATGGAATCAATCAAATATGTTCAACTCGATTCAACTAGTCATGAATCTTATCAACATAAGACTCCTTATTTGACATCAATATCATGTAGATTTATCTCCATAAATCCGGATATTTAAAGATGTACTATATTTCTCCAAAGTCTTAAATCATTCGCAATGATCAATATGTCATCCACATATAAGACTACTAAAAATTTCCGTAACTCCCACTAAACTTCATGTATAAACACAACTTCTCGACTTATCGGGAAAATTTTTATACCATGATCAAATCATTGATTCCAACTCATTAATGTCCTACTCAAGACCATCTCTTAAGTTTCACATTAACTTAGGATTGCAAAAACTCATAACATGTATCGAATACATTTCTTCTTTGAAGAAGTGGGTTTTGGATTTATTTGCTATATATCTCATAATGAAACACAATCCCTAAGAAGATCCAAATAGACTTAAGCATTTCAACTAGTGCAAAACCCTTTTACCACCAATCAAGCTTTAATATCTCTCTTTGATATTCAACAATTCCACTTGGAATTTATTTCGGATTTTCATGGCTCTAAGCCTTTGATGAGTTGTGACTTAAACACTCTCATGTAAGTCATATGTTCATTACTTTCCAGAAGTAATTAACTTGAATCAAACAATTTCTTTGTAAGTTGCAAGCTCTTTACTTTCTAAAAGTAACATTAATTCATCATCTTCAACAAGTGATGACTTTAACCTCCTAGGTTTTGAAGAAACAACGTCTTACACAAAACGTCTCATGTAGCCAAGAAAGACCAGTTTTTTGCGACATAACATTCTTTTGTGGCTCTACAAAACGTCTCATGTAGCCAAGAAAGACCAGTTTCTTGCGACATAACATTCTTTGTGGCTCTTGAGTAATTTCTCCCACTCTGTCTTCTAGAAATAAACTTGTATTCTAGAAAGACAGCTTCACGAGCCACAAACTCGTTGTACTCGTGATTATAGTAAGGAAAAATGAGCATTTGTTTCTTTTGAAAGATTACAAACATGGTACCCTACCATTTCATATCTCATATGATTCGTTTTAGATTTAGTGGAAAAATAATTTCGACAAAATGATAAAATCCCCAAAAGGATCAAGTAACTCAAAGTAACTTGATTGAAATCCAAACCATATCGAATAGCGTTTGATTTCTTTATCCAACCACACATTATCCCATAATGCGTGCTAAGAGAGATTAATTTGTGATACTATATCACATTTTATTTGGCTTATATCAAAGTCTTCACTTTGATAATCCCATCACGACTAAATCGTGATTCCTGGAACTCTTTGAACTTCTTCAAAGATTTCTCTATTTACCTTATTAAGTGGACGCGTCAACTTACCTATTTTGGATCAATGATTTACAACCTCGATCTCCTTTTCAATCAAAAGGCACGAGACATCTTGTTTTGAATATAAGATACGCATATACCATAAGATTAACAATCTAATGGTTCCAAGAGTACTCGATAACTCTTTGCGTTCATCATTCCAGAATTTAAGGTTTAATCTTGGGTTACCAATTTGAGTCTTGCATCATCTACATGATATATCATTCTAGTCTGGTTTAGAATATAATCACCTTGATAATGGGCTAGCCATACATCAAATCGTGGTGTATAGGGTCACAAAAGTGAAACCTCTTTTGTATCTTAACAAAATTATATTCTTATTTAGAGTTTATTCACTTAATAGTCATAATTAAGGTATAGCTATAAACCCTAAACTAGATTGATTACACAATGACTCTATCTCTCAACATTATTTGATGCTAGTCGTCATATTATAATCATCTTATGTATCGAATACCATGATGAAAACCTACACTGGTTTCTAATATTGACGAAGTAGTACTAGCAAAATTTATCTTAATCAAATAAACATTTAACGAAGAAGGTCCCATTAGATGTCCCACAACTAACTTGTTGATTCTTCAATAATTTGGGGTAGTTTCCTTTCTAGCGTCCAACAATTAAGACAATGGAAACTTTATCGGTCGGGATTGATAGGTTTATTACGTTATTCTCAATAACTTTACTTTTAACATTACCTTGTATCAATTCCATTCTAATTTTACTTCTTTGAACTTCGTCCTTTTCTTAACGGTTTAAGATAATGCTCCCACTCATTTCAATGAGTCTTTGCTAAGAGAAGCAAAATTGAAATTCATGAAGACTACTCTTCATTCGTTTATTTAGTCTTAAAACTTTCATTGAAGTGGTTGCGGTATTTTGGTCAATTTTGATTTCCAACAAATCTAGTTACCAAAATGATGTAACGTTTCAAAGTACTTAACTTGATTAAGCATATGAGAAACAATTCATTGTAAGTAGATATGTTAGTCAAGAATAAAAAACCCTTTTGATCACGAATAACTTTTATCTATACTGTTCACAAGAGATCCATACAATGGATAATACGAGGTTTTTAGAAGAAAAATTCAAATTTTGTCTTTAGTTACGCTGTTTTAATGGAGATTTGAATCAAAAATCGAAATGATATCGTATATGAATTATGGTAAAGAAATAGAACAATATGATAACAGAATAGTGGAAAACTTAACATTTATCGTTTTATTAATACTTGTAAATAACAAGTAAAGCATTTACATAGTGACCTCTACCCAACTATGATAAATGATTCCAAGATCCAAATTCATATTAACTTGGGCATCGGTAAAGCCGAATACAACCCTCATCAACATAACTCGGTGGATTAACTCTTTAATCGATTCTACTTTTAGAACTCTTGGTCGATAAAATTACATTAATATATATCTTTAGCCCGAAACACATCCGGCAACCGTCGAGAATACTTTCGTTGAGTTCAACCCAAATTTCGAATAAATGTGTCCATGATCCAAATTTACATCAACTTGGGCATCGGTAAAGCCGAATACAACCCTTATCTTTATAAATTCGGTGGATAGACATTTATCACCCACTTCCCCTACGTAACAAGGTTTGTACCCCGGTAGGGCCGAGTGCACTACCTCATGAAATAGGTTTTCATGGTTTCTACTTTTTGGTAAGGCTAAGTCTCAATTGTTTATTTTAGCGAGAGGTCATGTCAATTTATTATCTATCACGTTTTAAGTGAATTAAAGCGGTGAACTACGATAATTATAATTGACACAGTTGATTTACTCGATTTAAAATGCATGTTTAGTTATGGCGATTTAGCGATGCATGCAACATATAAATAAAATGCAAAGCATAAAAATAAAATCCTAGTATGGCCTTCCTAAAATAGTAAATCTAATAAACTATTACAAATTTGGAAACCAACTCCTTTGGTCCCTAGAGCTTCGGTCTTGACACGCATTTCAAGGCAACATTTTCTTTGATGGATCGCCTTCTCGAATGGCACTGTCTTCAAGGAACTCCGGAATAATAAAATTACAAAATGAATTACATAATTTCCTATTATACATTTGTAATTAAAAATAAAAATAAATCTATTAAATTACAAAACGGTGATACGAGATCACAATAATTACAACCGAATCGATATTCCCATACATTTCGGGTAATACCAATTAAAACTAAGGCCATACTAAGTAAAATTACATAATTCAAAAATTACATAAAATTAAAATATGACAATCATAAATAAAATGCATCGTTAAGGACAGGCTCCAGCAATTGCTTTTCACTTCTGGTTCCTTTTATAGCATTAAAGATGGATACAAATGGCTTAAGCCTGATGGTGAGAGGGTTTCTTGGTATCCTTGGATACTCAATAAGTGGATTGTTCCCAAACATGGATTTTTGTGTTGGTTAGTGGCCCGTAGGAGACTCTTAACTCAGGATAGGCTGGTTACTATGGGAGTGATCAACCAGAATCTGTGTTATTTTTGTGGTGTGCAGGAGGAGAGTCATCAGCATCTTTTTGAGTGTAGTTATAGCTTGAAATGCATACAAGCTATAAGTGACTGGTGTATGGTTGGTTTACCACAGAAGGATTTCATCCAGTGGTGGATTGATTGGCGACAGTCCTCTCTGTGCAGGAAGAAAGTTGTGAGTGTTATCTTAGCTTGCAGTATGTATTTCATCTGGTCTGCTCGCAATACTTGCAGACTTGAGGGATACTTACATAGACCAGAAAGACTTGGACAGCTTGTGAAGAAGGAGAGTATTAGTAGGTTGCATAATGTTGAAATTAAATGTAAGAATAGTAGAGTAAGGCAATGGGTTGATGATATCTTGCACTGATGAGTTTGGTGCAGGATAATTCAATGAGGATTATGTAATCTGTAACTTGGTTCTTGGTTTATTAATGATACTACTTACATTTTCTCAAAAAAATAAAAAAATAAAATGCATCATTATAATATGTACGAACATGCCAAATTTTATGCTAAATCGCCTTTAAGAGCCAATATCGTATATTAATCGGTTTTTACGGACGTGATTTAACTTATTAAAATCACAATAATTACATAAATTCATATTTATGTACAAGTTAATTACCCTAACCATCTTAGGACTCAAAATTTGTCTCCACTAACATTTGACAATAATTAAACTTGATTTCTTAATATTTTTCATAAATGGACCCAAAAATACAAAATTTATGCTATAAACCTCAAATTAAATCATAAAAAAAAAATTCAAATAATTTCAAATTTTGAAATTTAAACTCATGAACATTCTGGAAAAATACCATGACACTCATAATGGTCAAAACTTAGGTTAAAAATTTCGAAAATTTATCAAGAAAAACAATGTTGCGGTTTATCGATATTAACAATTATGACCATAAAATATGAGAAAAATTATTTTTATCATTTTTAGATCTAAAATATATGATAAAATGCAACATGTGACGTTTTTCCTTTAGTCATGAAGTATGTTTTAGCATTATTACTAATTATAGTCACTATTTATGTGATTTTCATCAAAAATTCATAAATCATGCATAAAGACTTCATTATAGCCAAATATTTTATACACATCTTGTAAAATTGCATGTGACAACATACTAAATTTCCATGACCAGATTCGAAATATAACTCATATTAACCTATTTACCCATTTAAATACGAATTTAACTTGAAAAATCCATATTTCGAGCAATACAACTCATTTTATCATAAACATTTACAGGCCATCAGTAGATAATATATGTGAAAACATATCCCAAAATCACTGAAAAAATCGAAGTTTAGCTATTTTTCGTCCAAGAGTGACATTTTTATCATAAAAACCACATTTTAATGCCAATATTATATAAAATGAACAATAAAATCCATAAATAAACCAAAATATCCTAAAAATCACTTAGGACCAGAAACGTTTAACATGCAAGGTTATTTTAAGGTTTATCTTCATAAAACCAAATTAATTAGTTTTGTATGTTAATCATATAACTCGGAAAAACTATAAACCGATTTGCATGCAAACAACCTAAGGCTCTTGATACCGCTTGTTAGAAATATATAATCTCATTAATTTACATATTCATATATGTTCAAATTTATTTAGTCATAAAATAAATCCTAGATCTTATGCATGCAAACTTTAATGAAAGAGATGGAAAAATCTATTTCTCACCATCTTAGTTTCGGCTATTTGAAAACCAACAAGATCACCTTCTTATTAGTTCTTGAGCTTTCCTTATTATGGATGAACAAGGTTCAAATTAGAACCTCTCCCAAAAGCATATAACCAAGGTGTTACTCTTAATAATTAATAATATTATGAACTAGTAATACTATTAATCTAGCTTAAAATTGACCCAAAATTTTTATTTTATTCTCCTCTATTTCGGTTTAGAGAAGAGAGTTTTTGTGATTTTTCTTTCTCTAAAAATGTCTCACAAAAATGTAGAGAATAATCAATTTTCTTACACTAGAAAATTATTTTGTTAAAGAAGTGAATGATAAAAGAAAAGCCCTTGTCTTTTCTATGTAGAAAACCGGTTGGAGGAGGAAGGAGAGCCCAATGCATGGTCTTATGTTCTTCTCAAGACAAGACTTGGCATGCATGGCTAGTCATTAGGCTTTAATCATCATGTTTTCCACTTAAATAAAAAACACAATATATATTCCTTAAACTCCCTCCATTTTCGGTACACTTAAATAAAATGGGTAGTCCATTTTATTTTGCCATTTGTCAATTGTGACAAATGTGACATGTTACTTGACATGTGAAATTGTAATGTATTTTTAACATATTAAAAATCAACATACTCATAAAATATGTCATATACAAAATCGACTAGTAATTCGTAATTACATGTACCAAAACGGTTTATCAAATTATAAATTTCAACGTCTTGTATTTATAATAAATTATTCATTCAATTTCAATTGTTTCGTAAACAATAATTTTATCCAAGTAATAAAACAATTCGATTACTTAGACCGTATCTAATTTAATCGAATTACAATAAGACACGTTAACTTTACTCACAAAATCATCCGTCAATTTTAAGCAATTTAATTAACTCGTATCGGCATACGATTAATTAAATAATCAATTAAGAGCGTCACCCTATAGGTGTTACCTAAGGGGATCAACTGATCACCACCGTCGCACGACAGTAATGTCAAACTCTAGTCAGCCAATCATTACCGATATGTGTGGACCAGTTGACTGTAAAATATTACATCCCACATGTATTCTTAAAATGAGATTTAAACATGTGATCATCATGATCGACAGTTGTGATCGCATTATTGTCGGAGAACACATATTCTAACAGGGGGCATCCTTAAGCAATAGCTGTGTAAGTGGTTTAGCAATTTTTGAAAAATCCTTGATGAACCGGCGATAAAAACCGGCATGACCAAGGAAACTCCTCACTCCTTTAACATTAACAGGAGGAGGCAATTGCTGGATCACTTGCACCTTTGCTTTATCAACCTCAATGCCCCTGCCAGAGACTAAGTGCCCTAAGACAACTCCCTCGTTGACCATAAAGTGGCACTTCTCCCAATTAAGCACAAGATTAACCTCAATGCAGCGCTGCAACACTTTATCAAGGTTAGACAAACAATTAGCAAAATCACTTCCATAGACACTAAAATCGTCCATAAAGACTTCCATAATAGACTCTATATACTCAGAAAATATCCCCATCATGCACATTACATAAACCAAAAGGCATCCTGCGATAAGCAAAAACACCCTGAGGACAAGTAAAAGTGGTCTTTTTTTTATCGTCTGGATGAATAGGGATCTGAAAGAACCCTGAGTATCCATTTAGATAACAGAAAAACTTATGAGAAGCTAACTTTTCTAACATCTGATCAATAAAAGGAAGGGGAAAGTGATCTTTCTTTGTGGCGGCATTTAGCTGTCTATAGTCTATGCACATCCACCAACCAGTTACTACTCTAGTAGGTATCCATTCGTTCTTATCATTCTTGACCACAGTAGTCCCTCCTTTCTTAGGAACTACCTGAACTGGACTCACCCACTTAGAATAACCCACAGAATAGATAATACCTGCATCGAGCAGCTTCATTACCTCAGCCATCACAACATCTTGCATCTTTTGGTTCAGTCGGCGCTGACCCTGTCTGCAAGGCTTGTGATCTTCCTCAAGCTCAATTCTGTGCATACAAATATCGGGACTGATGCCCCTAATGTCATCTAATGAATAACCCATGGCCTTCCTGTTTTTCTTAAGAACAGCTAACAAAGCGGTCAGCTGATCATCATCCAATTTAGCACTAACATTAACTGAATATTACTCTGTATCATCTAAAAATGCATATTTAAGATGAGAAGGAAGAGGCTTACGCTCAGGTACCTTTATCTCTATGGCGCAAAGAGTATATATTTGTTCCACTCTCTCTCCTTCAACGTCGGTGAGTTCACGCTCATCTATTGCAGCTTCAAGCAAATCCAACACAACATCATTGTTCTCTGGGTTATCTGCACACTCATCTAAAAGCATCAAAGCTTCTAGTGGATCCTTTATAAAGGAATCCGACCAGAATTCATAAACAGACTTGTCAACAATATCAACTGAATAGCAAGTATCCTCTATCATTGGACGAGCAAGTGTACCAGGTAAACTAAAAGTGATCGCGTCATCCCCTACTGCAAGAGTCAAACGCCCTTCTTTGACATCAATAATGGCCCCAGCTGTACATAAGAATGGTCTTCCTAGTATAATTGGGGTCCGAGTATCCTCGGCTATGTCTAAAACAATGAAGACCATTGGTATAAAGAACTTCCCTACTTTAACAAGCACGTCCTCTAAGATACCCAAGGGTCGTCTAACGGATCTATCAGCCATCTGTAAGGTGATGTTAGTCATTTTAAGACGACCCATATTAAGTTTCTTGCTGACAGAAAAAGGCATGACACTGATACTGGCTCCTAAATCATAGAGAGCCTTATCTATCACTTCGTTTCCTATGGTACAAGTAATAAAAAAACTACCCGAGTCTTTCATTTTAGGTGGAGCTTTATTGAGAAGTAAATTACTAGACTCTTCCATAAATACAACAGTCTCGAATTCACTAAGCTCTCTCTCTCACGCGTCAAAATGTCTTTCATAAATTTTGCGTAAGTGGGTACCTGGCTAATAAGTTCAGTAAAGGGGACGGTTACCTGGAGGTTCTTGACTACATCCATGAACTTACCGTACTGTCGCTCAACCTTAGCATCTTTCAGACGTCCCGGATAAGGAATTCTGGTAACAATATGCAGGTCTGCGACCTTCTCTTTACCTTTGTCAGAACGTGTCATCTCCGCAGCAGGGGAAGACGACACAGAAGCGGAATTAGGCTTCAAAATGGAACCTCCGCTGGTGCAGGCACTCGATCGAGCATTATTTCCACTCGATCGAACACTTTCTTCAGGCAAGTTACTCGATCGAGGAATGCATACCTCTCGATCGAGTACAGCAGATTGGGCATAATTCGATCGAAGGCCTAAATCACTCGATCGAACGCTTTTGTTGGGCAAATTACTCGATCGAGAAGAACAATCTCCTCGATCGAGAACGTATGTTTGAGCTTCTCTCGATCGAGCAACGGGAGTATTCGATCGAGTGCTTTCAGAGGACATATCACTCGATCAAGAAGAATCAGCATTCGATCGAGCGAGTTGACAATGCTCAGCAGGGACATCGTTAATTAACTCCACCAAAATTGTTTTCGGGGTCTCATCAGCAGTTATATTATCATCTTCCGGCATTTTCGGTCCATCATAAGTAAGACCTATTTGGAGATTTATGGCATTGAACGGGTCATATTAAGGTGGGTGATTCACCCGACTTTGCGCGGATGTAAGTTGCACGACTTGGTCCTGCAACTCCACTATAGCGTTGTCGTCTTTGTCAGACTTTCTTTCAAGTTGAAGTGCTAAATTCAACACCAAAGACTTTAACTCCGCAATTTCTACAATTGTAGATGGTGAATCGACTTGTTGTGGCATTGGTTTAGAAGGACTAGAGGCACTTGTCATGGTCAAGTCTTCATATAGTTTAGAGAACGGAACTCCTTGCTTGAATTTTTGATAAGCACGGACGCGCTCTACATCCGCCATACAAGTGATAGGGTCGTGTCCCTCCGTACCGCATCTACCACAAATTACTGCTTGCTCTGTTATGGCATAAACCTGTTCACGCACCCCCGAAGTTTGTAGAACCTCCGAATTTTCTAACCTTCCACTGGAAGTTTCCACTTCAGCTACCAAAGATTCATTTACTTGCCTACCTCCTCTGGGATTTCCATATTCAGATACGTGAATGGCCATTTCTTCAATAAGATGCCATCCTTTATCATCTTCGACATTTTTCTGAAACCTCCCTTTGGTCGCGCTATCTAGTATGGCTCTCTGGTCAGAATATAACCCATTGTAAAATTGGGTGCATAGGAACCAACATTTGAAGCCGTGATGAGGCACAGAACGAACAAGTTTCTTGAACCTAGTCCAAGCCCAATTCAGATCCTCAGTAGGCAATTGCTCAAATGCAGTTATTTGGCCTCTCAACGCATTGGTGCGCTGTGGTGGGAAATACCGTCTGTAGAAGGCTAAAGTAAGGGAATTCCAGTCAGTAACACCGGCAGCTTCCCTGTCCAAATCTCTCAACCATTCCCGGGCGTCATCAGTCAAAGAAAAGGGAAAAAGAACTCCCTTGACCCTATCCTGTGTCACCCCAGCAGCTAAAGGAATGGTAGAACAATATTCTGTAAACAGCTCTATATGCTTACATGGATCTTCACCAGGTAATCCCTTGAAGAGATTTCTCTCAACCAAGTTTATATAGGATGGGTGAATTCCAAAGGTCCCTGCATCTATAGTAGGAAGCAAGAAACCTTTAGGCAGAGAGTCCACCGTAGGTTTTGAGTGACTGGCGATGTTAGGCATCTCAGCAAGTAGAGTCTACAGAAGGGTAGTTATGACAATGTTCTCTTCTAGAACAGATTTCCTGCAACACTAATAAAGCACTAGAAAAATATGAGATCAGTCTCAAGGAATAAATTCCTTGAGACGAGAGATGGACTGAAAATAAAGCAATCAAATTACGCCACCTCCCCGGCAACAGCGCCAAAATTTGATACCGTCGTTTAGTACCAAAAATAAATACCTAAAACAACTAACAGAAGCCAGTGGAAGTAGGGTCGATCTCCACAGGGAGATGGGAAAATGCCTGCTAAGCTAAGTCCGTCTGAGTAACTATTTCTCGGGGGTTTTGAAGGTTTGTTCTATTCTATGGAGGTCAAAAGAGAGAATAGAGTAGACAAAAGTAAAGTAGAAAGTTGAAAAATATCAAGGAGAGAGAAACAGCAAAGACAGTCGGTTCACCATGATTCTCAAGAAATGTAGTCCAGGGTCTTAGGTCAATGCAAATTCGATCTACAGGCTAGTGAAAAGGTCCTTCCGGTCCGCTATTCGCCCTAAACCTATTCTAACTTAGCTTCCGCCCTCATTAGAATGCCCTAATGTTCACTGCAGGTCTTACCTATTCCAATCTTCCGATCTAGGTCAAGGTGTACCGAGGTTAATTATCTAATTGCGTCGACTCAAGTAGACAAGAACAATTATTTGCAGTGATTAACAACATAGATCTAATCGCATCAAACTCTAATCACTTATTCATAATTCCCTTAGAATCATGGCTCCCCTATGTCCTAGCAAATGAATTTAGTTATGCATAATTATCGAGTAAACAACAATAACACATGAACTAAAAGAAGCCAACATAATGGAAATCTAAGAAGAGAATAACAACAATAGAAATCAAAGGAAGGAAAACAATAAATCAAAGTAATTAATTAAGAATTAAGCGTAGAGAATACCGATTACAAAGAGAGAAACAATCCAGAATTAGGGTTCCAAGTATAAAGTTCTAAGAGAGAGTAAGGGGAAGAGAAGTCGAAGGAGGGAAGAATAAGGAAGAACTAATGACTACCGTCATACTTATTTATCCTAATTACAAAAGGGCAATCTCGAAATAAACTCAAGATCCACATAAAACACCTAGGCTCTCGATCGAGTAGAATGAAACCACTCGATCGAGAATAAAACTCGACAAAGAGTTCGATCGAATAAACATGGTGCTCGATCAAAGACTTCAGAGGATGGCTATCTCGATCGAGTGAAGGCAAAGCTCGATCGAGTGATTTCTGGAGGATAAAGCATTCGATCGACCATTTAAAGTAGCAAAATGGGTCGATCGAGCTATATAAACACGGGTGGACTCCTTGACACCTTCCGAAGCCACTTCACGCATCCTAAGTGACGGATTTCGAGCTCCGATTCCTCGTTCTCCAAAATGCATGAGATTAGGACAAGTTTAGGCTTGATTTCGCTCCTTTCTGGTTCATGCCTGCAATTTATACAAGACAAACCAAAGTAGACAATACGGGAGTATTTGTAACTAGATGCCACGTAAATAACAAAGAAATGAGTGTAAAAATGAGGTACAAACCTTATATAAAATACACGCATCACCAACCCAGCATATCAGACCTGGTGTTGCTAGGATGCTCTCATTCTCGGATCCTTGGCAGGCACCCTCTTGCCATCAATCTTGTCCCTAATCCTTCAAGCCAAAACCTCCTATGAGGCTTGGACTATGCTTCCCAACACCTTCGCTAACCCTACCAGTGGTCGTATTCTTCAAAAAAAGAATCGATTATCCCACATCACCAAAACTGATGACCAACCCATTACCGAATACATGTACTCGATCAAACTATGCATCGATCAACTTGCCCAATTAGGTAAACCAACGGACCTTGAGGACATTATTGGTCAAGTTCTCAAGGGCCTCACTTTCAACAAATACCGCTCCATTATTGAAGTGGTTGGATCCCGTGACACAACCATCACCTTCGAGGCTGTCCATGAGTGTTGAGTTTATCGATTCGGTACTTAAGAGGGAGAGGGGGTGAATTAAGTACCCTTTTTAAATTTTTTTAAACTTTAAAACGAAAAGATAGTTCTCGTTCGATACTGAAACAGTACACAGGCGAATTGAACAGTCTCAGTGACTGTTCAAATAATAAGAATTGTGCTGTATTGTTCTGTTCGTATGCGTGAAACAAGATCTATAAGAAAGAACGGGAAATAAAACAAGTAAAGAGAAAAGGCATGAGACACAAGATTTTTAATGTGGTTCGACCTACTCTCTATAGGTCTACGTCCACCCTCTCTCTTATTAATATTTTCCTTATAACCAAACTCGATTACAAAGAAAACCCCCACGATCAACCCCGATCGTGCGACTCGAGTACAACCCCGTACCCCAAAAGCACTCTCTCACAAGAAGAAAATTAAAACACGATTTGTCTCCTTATATGGTTCAATGAATTAGAACAATGGAGAACAAAATTAACCTTATGAATATAAGAACTTAAGCACACGGGAATGGTTCACAAGACACGGAAATGATTTTGCAAAAAAAAAAAAAAACAATTTTGAAGGCACACGTAAAATTGATTGCAAAACAAAGCTTGAAGTGCAAAAGTGTAAAGATGTATTTTCGTGTGTTGCAACTGATATGGTCAACTCAAATATATAGAAAGACTGTTTGGTAACCAATCCTCTAATTTTGGCAAAAAGATAATGCATATAAAATCTTCAAAATAAAAATATTCCATAAAATAATTTGACTTGTTGTGCAAGACAAATCTTCAAAACAATTTTAAAGAAATTTTTCGAAAAAACTAGAAAGTTCTTATAAAAAATATCTTCGCCAGACTTTTATATTTCAGAAAATATTTTACTCGAAATATTTTTTTCCCAAATAAAATCATTTACGATTTTTTTATTCTGTTTTGTGAACCTTTCAGAACTTAACAGCCTTAGGAACTGTTTAGAACATGATCAAGTGAGCTTAAGAGCCATACTCTTACATTGTTGCTAGATACGGACCGACACTTGAATATAGTAGCTTGCAGCCTCTTTAACCGATGTAGTCCTGACCTGCAACATTTACATTCTCGCCAAAACATTAACCAAGAGGGAAAGAAGGATTGGGGACTTGTCATCATCAATAACTAGTTCAACAATGAGAAACTCATTATTCATGAGTTAACCATCAAAAACAATCCCACCCAAACCACCTTTAAACCATCAATTCACGCTGCTCAATACCGTCCTAACATGTCCTACAACAACAACCGTCCCTCTCACAGCCGGTCTGCTACCTACACGAACCAAACCAATCGATGTAATCCCCTATAAAATCTAGTGCAAAACAGTGGCGGAAACACTGTTGAATGGAATTAAATACAAATTGATAAAACTAAATAACCAAACTCGGATTAAAATAAATATAATCCACGGGAAACATTCCCGAAAAGGTAGTCGATACAATCGCCACTTTTGCTAAAAAGGGCTAAAATTAAAACCTCCAAAACATGGTTCTACAATCCAAAAGAAACTAAAATAAAAAGAGTAGGATCAACTACTCGCTATCTCACTCCTCGAATCCCAGCAAAACAAATACCTGTCATGTTATATACATAACAACTACAATCAGTAGGGAGTAACTCAGACGTTCTCTCAGCCACATTTCATCAAGTTAAAGGCAAGCAAATGCTAAAACCACAATTACTTTAAATATGAAACCTCAATACATCACAAAATGTAAAAAACATAAATAAGCATTTGCATAATTCAAAATCCAAATCTAGTCCAAAAACGGTAAAAGTATAAGATACAATATCAAAGACTCCTTATGGTAAGCCAACTTAGTGTCTTAGTATAGATTTTCACTCGGACTATGCTAAAGTACCGCGGTTCCACAACCAGAATAGGGCGGCGTCTTACTCCACAGTGCGAGGCCCTAGTCGTCTAAGTGTATGCACATAATTCCCGGGGTGCAACACTCCCAGACGACCTTCGATGACAATCATCAGTTCTATTAACGGCAAAACTAAGCATATCGTGAGTTTATTATTCTAACTTTTACACTTAACTGTTCCAAAATATTCAAAACCACTTCAAAAGTGTTTATTATTCAAATCCTTTAAAAGGGAAACCTTCCAAGAAGGCAATTTCTAAAAATAGTAACTTTCAATAAATAAAATTTTATTTAGAGTAAATACCTTCTCAAAATAGAAATCTTATGAAAATAGTAATGTATGATGTTATAAATAATGTCATTTAAGAAGTTAGAAAATATAAGTTATTATCTTATTACCAAATTGGGTAATCCAACTTAAAAACTAATCCACTATTTAAAATGATAAAATAATTTTAGTCAAATACTTCTTATAAAAACACATTTGGAATCATATGAAAAATGACCATAATACCATTCTCCATAAATTAACTTCAAAACCATTATTTACTCAGTTTAACCAAAACAGTATTTTATTTTTATAAAATCGAGTTTAACTTCGCTACTCATGAAGTACTGTATATAACATCTATGACCAACATGTAAAATTTTGTAAAAATATCTGCTGATTTGATATATGAACCGAATTAAAAACCAGATGATCGTAAAAATCGCAAAATACCATTTCAATAATTAAAAATTGTTTCTGACCAGAAAGGTTCCCAAGAAAATTCTTAACATTTTTTAATGAAGTAAAAACACCAAAAATAATTTTCCCAGCAACTAAAAATCGTAAATACTATTTATTAAAATTGTATTCCAAAAACAGCCAGAATAGTATTTTATTTTTTAAAAATATAATTCGACCCAAAATAAATTTTAAAAAAATCTATATTATTCTATAATGAATTATTAGAGCTAATAAAATAGGTTTCGTAAATAAAAAAAATCAAAAACGAATTAATACCTAATAAACATCAAAGTCGCTGAAACATTGTATAAATCATAATAATTACTAATAAAATTAAAAGATCGAAACTTTTATGATCCTAAGTATTTAAATTTGTCATAAGACCAGAATAAAATCATGAAGACAAAACTATACCATGATTAGTATTTTAAAACCTTAAAAATCGATATATTACAATTATAACAACAATAACATTAAATCTAATAAAAATAATACTAAATATGATAAATTCATAAATAAAATATATTTCATATATAATGAAATATCAGAAACTTTTCGTGTCATGAGAACAAAAATTCGAAATATATAAATTAGACATTTCGAAACAAAACAAAAGTTAAAAACTAACCAATAGTAAAATTAGAAGTGAAACTTGAAGGTTTGAAATCAAAATTCAAAAATATTAAAATTTCTATAATAACACAAATTTTGTAGTAGTCAAAGCTCATGTATAAAACGAAAAAAGTACGGAAAGCACGGTTAAAGGTACTTTTTTTAAAATCTTAAGCAAGGGTTAAGGGGATATCAACTGGAATAGATGGTCGAGAGAAAAGAGGGAAGGAAGATTCAAGAGCAATACAAAGCTCTCTCAAGGATTGTAAATGAGGTTAATCATATCGAGATTCTTGGTACAACTCCTCCATGAAACTCCAACTTTCCTATTTGTATTGAAACCAACACCGAGCTTGTTAACACCAGGCAACTAAGTTGTCAACCTTAGAGTTGCCGAACTTCCTAGTCTATATCCTCCAATCTCATCGATTGATACAACTCTCATCCACAACATTACATAATTGTTCAACCTCTCAAAACATCATGGTAAGAATCCAAGTAGTTCAAAATCCAATGTTACTAGTCAAAATTCCACAAGTTATGAAAACCTAACTAATCCAATTAACTCATAAGGCTCTTAAAAGTTAAAATTGTTCAAAACACATCAGGCTTGCACTCGAGAAGAATCCTAAATCCGGAATAGTCAAAATAAGACATACCAGACTCAAAGATTCTACTCTTCTGAGCTCTCAACCAGCAAAGCAACAAGGTTACTAAATCCATAAGACTCCTCAAGTTATGGAACATAAAAAAAACCACCATCTAACAACACCATTCCATCAAAGTCCTTTAGAAGCCCTGCCAAAATTCCAATCATAACATTGCAACACTAGGCGGTTATCAACTCAACTAAGCCACAATCTAAATGGTCTAATGTTCTCAAATAAATATTTCCTTTAAGGTAATTTGATCCAAAATATTCCTCGAAGTAGTGCATATACTATGGTTAAGACATCAAAGCACGAAAGGTACACAATCCTCAAATTCAAGATCTTACATTCCTCAAGTACACACAATCAACCCACAATGCGATTGTGCAATAACATTCCTTATTCACAAGGTTACCACTAATCAACCCAAATAAAGTTAAGTGATATCACCTAAAGTTCAAAGGTTACAACCTTACATCAGAACTCAGCGATCTAAATGCATAAGATTTAAAACTGAGATCAATCTAGGTCAACCAATAATTATACATGGTTACTATTAACGCCTTAATCACATCTAGTCCAAAATATGCAAGATACCTATAATCCAAAGCCAACATTTACGCCAAAACTCTAACTTCATTAACTACTAGTCGCCATTCAAGCTAATCTATAAGTAAAAGCTTTTACAAGATTAGGCATTCAAGGTAAAATTCACTACCCTCAAACCAAAAGTAACAAAGCTCCACTAAACCTCAAACGCACTTGACTTCCATCAAAGTTCACAAAGAAATAGTCAGTTTGACCAATGAAACACAAGAGAATAAATAATAAAAGATGAAGGATCGCGAATAAGGATTCATTCACCAGAATAAGAGATGAATATTTGTAAGAGTGAAAGAAGAGAAACCTTAATCGCAGAATAACAAGATCTGAGATCAAAAAAGGAATCTTAGGACTTCTAGAGTTACAAGAGGGCTCACTAGATCACTCCATCTTCTTGCTGAGAAATAAACACACCAATCTTGGGTCGCTCCATCTGACGGATCCACAGTGTAATCATCTCTTGGTCTACTGCACGATTGTGAAACTTGAGTCTACTCTTGGTCATCTGGCATGCAGTTTGAGCAAAACTGAATCAAGGCTGGAAGCCACCGTTGTATTTTCCTTTCAGCACCAAGTCCTCGTCCTTCATCTTCTTCGTCGGGGAAACAAGACATAAATTCAATGCTAGCCATTGAGTTACACAAACACATAATCTAGTAAACAAGTCCTTATTTATTTCTACCCATCTCTCTCTATCTCATTTTAACTCAATCAGTCATTTATTAGTCTTCTTGCCTGGAGATCAGAGTGTGAGCGTCGGGAGCAGTGATGCTCTGATCCCAACCGTAATTCCCTATAAAATCTAGTGTAAAACAGTGGCGGAAACACAGTCGAATGGGATTAAATACACATTGATAAAACTAAATAACCAAAATCAAATTAAAATAAATATAATCCCCCGGAAACATTCCCGAAAAGGTAGTCGATACAATCGCCACTTTTGCTAAAAAGGGCTAAAAATTAAATCCTCCAAAACATGGTTCTACAATCCAAAAGAAACTAAAATGAAAAGAGTAGGATCAACTACTCGCTAGCTCACTCCTCGAATCCCAGCAAAACAAATACACGTCATGTTATATACATAATAGCCGCAATCAGTGGGGAGTAACTCAGGCGTTCTCTCAGCCACATTTCAGCAAGTTAAAGGCAGCAAATGCTAAAACCACAATTATTTTAAATATGAAACCTCAATACATCACAAAATGTAGTCCAAAAACATTAAAGTATAAGATACAATATCAAATACTCCTTATGGAAAGCCAGCTTAGTGTCTTAGTATAGATTTTCACTCGGACTATGCTAAAGTAACGCGGTTCCACAACCATAATAGGACGGCGTCTTACTCTGCAGTGCGAGGCCCTAGTCGTCTAGTGTATGTACATAACTCCCGGGGTGCAACACTCCCAGACGACCACCGATGATAATCATCTGTTCTATTAATGGCAAAACTAAGCATATCCTAAGTTTATTATTCTAAACCTACACATAACTATTCCATAAGTATTCAAAACCACTTCAAAAGTGTTTATTATTCAAATAATTTAAAAGGGAAACCTTCCGAGAAGGCAATTTCTAAAAATAGTAACTTTCTATAAATAGAATGTTACTTAGAGTAAATGCCTTCTCAAAATAGAAATCTTATGAAAATAGTAATGTATGATGTTATAAATAATGTCATTTAAGAAGTTAGAAAATATAAGTTATTATCTTATTACCAAATTGGGTAATACAACTTAAAAACTAATCCATTATTTAAAATGATAAATTAATTTTAGTCAAATACTTCTTATAAAAAAGGCGCTTAACACATTTTGAAATCTTATGAAAAATGACCATAATACCATTCTCCATAAATTAACTTCAAAACCATTATTTACTCGGTTTAACCAAAATAGTGTTTTATTTTTATAAAATCGTGTTTAACTTCGATACCCTTGAAGTACTATTTATAACATCTATGACCAGCATGTAAACATTTGTAAAAAGATCTGCTGATTTGATATATGAACCGCGCGAATTAAAAACCAGATTATCATAAAAACCGCAAAATACCATTTCAATTTTTAAAAATAGTTTCTGACCAGAAAGGCTCCCAAGAAAATTCGTAACATTTTGTAATGAATTAAAAACACCAAAAATAATTTTCCCAACAACTAAAAATCGTAAATACTATTTGTGAAAATTGTATTCCTAAAACAGCTAGAACAATATTTTATTTATTAAAAATATAATTCGACCCAAAATAATTTTTAACAAAATTTATATTATTCCATAATGCATTATTAGAGCTTCTAAAATAGGTTTCGTAAATTTGAAAAATCAAAAACGAATTAATACCTAATAAACATCAAAGTCGCAGAAACATTGTATAAATCATAATAATTACTAATAAAATTAAAAGATCGAAAATTTTATGATCCTTAGCCATAAAATTTGTTATAAGACCAGAATAAAATCATGAAGATGAAATTATACCATGACTAGTAATTTAAAAACCTAGAAATCGATATATTGCGATTATAACAACACTAAATCTAATAAATGCAATACTAAATACGATAAATTCATAAATAAAATATATTTTGATATATCAGAAACTTCACGTGCCATGAAAACAAAAATTCGAAATATATAAATTAGACATTTCGAAACAAAACAAAAGTTAAAAACTAACCAATAGTAAAATTAGAAGTGAAACTTGAAGGTTTGAAATCAAAATTCAAAAATATTAAAATCTCCATAATAATACAAATTTTGTAGTAGTCAAGCTCATGTATAAAACAAAAAAAAGTACGGAAAGCACGGTTAAAGGTACTTTTTTTTTAAATCTTAAGCAAGGGTTGAGGGGGTATCAGCTGGAACAGATGGTCGAGAGAAAAAGAGGGAAGGAAGATTCAAGAGCAATACAAAGCTCTCTCAAGGATTGTAAATGAGGTTAATCATATCGAGATTCTTGGTACAACTCCCCCATGAAACCCCAACTTTACTATTTCCATCGAAACCAACACCAAGCTTGTTAACACCAGGCAACTAAGTTGTCAACCTTAGAGTTGCCTAACTTCCTCGTCTATATCCTCCAATCTCATCGATTGATATAACTCTCATCCACATTACATAATTGTTCAACCTCTCAAAACATCATGGAAAGAATCCAAGTAATTCAAAATCCAATGTTACTAACCAAAATTCCACAAGTTATGAAAACATAACTAATCTAGTTAACTCATAAGACTCTTAAAACTGTTCAAAACACATCAGGCTTGCACTCGAGAAGTATTCTAAACCCAGAATAGTCAAAATAAGACATACCACACTCAAAGATTCTACTCTTATGAGATCTCAACTAAAGCAACAAGGTTACTAAATCCGTAAGACTCCTCAAGTTATGGAACATCAAATAAAAACCACCATCTAACAACACCATTCCATCAAAGTCTTTTAGAAGCCCTACCAAAATTCCAATCATAATGTGGACATGGGTCACAGGCCGGTCTGTGGATTTGGGCCACTTACCGATCTGCGGTCACGGGCCACCTGCACGCCAAGCCAATCTATGGACATGCAGCGGTCTAGAAAGCCACGCTCGGCGGCGTAAAAATGCTCTCGACCAGATCGTTTTAGATCGGTCGGTTTCATCTCGGCAAAGGTCTCGAAATGATTAGAGATGTTCGAAGTCTCCACCAAGCATTTGTGGGATGCTTGGAACCCGTTCGAAATCCACTTTATACTTCGGTGAAACGAAGCACAAAGCAGGGTTAGACATAGGTACTAAAGATAATGACTCGTCCCCCTTTTAGCATTCTATGCCTAAAATGACTCTCGTACGCCCTGGATAAGGCCATCCACTATCCAAAGATTCTGAGTAAGGGGGAGGGTACTTATTGGGAAGCCCTTTAATCGGACACCCAATCCCGCCCGCGTTAGCGGCCTCTACTGATCGATCGTGGTTGTTTAAGTGCAAGAGTTGATAAAACGGTGTAAATGCATGAATGCACATCCAAAAGTTTAACCTAACATTTGAGCTTTCTAAGTCGGTTTGTTAATCCAAATATCAATCATAAGATTTGAAGTTGGATTTAGATTGATTTACATGTGAAAACGGAAATTAAACATCCATTTACCAAGTTCGGGTTATGATGTTTAACACGATCCATTTATTGAAAAAGGGTGTCAAATGACAAAGTGTAAAAAACGTAAACTTGTCAATCTGATCCGTCACGTATTCGGATAAACCGTAATCGGGATCGTCCTAAACAAGTACCAAAATGGGAAAGAACAGTGCCAGGCAGCTCTGTTAAGGCGCGAGCCTATTGGCGAGATAAAGGGCTGTGCCCTGGTTTTGAAAGATGGAAACAGACGGCCGCTTGGGGCGCAAGCCATGAGCCGACCTGAGGGGGTGTCTCCTGGTTCTTGAAAAGGTTATTTAAAACTGTATTTATGATGAAAGATTTGCAAATGTTGTTTGCATGACTCAGAATAATTACTATTGTGTTAGTTACATTCGTTGTCGGATTTGCATGTTTGAAAAGTATAGTTTACAAACAAAAATGTAAAATATTTGATTTGAACTAATCATGTAAAGTTCATTTCTTTGTAATTAGTCAAGTTAATCATCGTACTCGGATTAAACCGACATGGTATAAAGAACCAAGGATTATTATGAATTATGACTAATATATTTACAAATGTAAACAAATGAAAAAACTGGTAAATAAAATAAAAGGGTGTTGAAATACCCATTAAAATGAAATTAACCAAATAACATCATCGAGTCACGGAATAAACCGTCATGGTATAAAGAACCAAGGATGATTTTTGTAATGGTCAAAATATGTTTATCATAAAAATGAATTAAAATGTTTGAAATGGTAAAAACCGTAAAAGGAAAGAAGTAAAAATAAAAGAAAGTGAAGGAAAGACGAGAACAAGCACGGATGAGTCTGACCTGGACACCCACAAGAGGCACGAGCTTCCTTGCATAGCAAAGAGCTTCTGTCTTAGGCCAAAACTCGGTTTTGGCTCGTCTAACCTAAATTTGAATCGTGTTATGCATTGTTCATGCTCATAAACTCATCAAAACAGTAAAGACATGAATTAAAGTGAGATATTTACACCCTCAAACTTACGTATTTTGATGTTTATATGGTAGACGACTTTTGAGACGGTTTTCTCGTTGTGACTACTCGCGATCAAAGAAGTTTAAAAGAATGCCTTAAAAAAGGATTTTGTTTTGAAAATGAGTTGAAAATATGTTAATTAAAACATGTTGATTGATGAATTGAGTTGGTCAAATGGGTCGGTCGAATGCACGGCGACGGTACCAAACAAAATGTGTATGGCTTGTGTTTACGATCGGTAGGTCGTAAACACGTGTCGATTTTGTGACTTAGGAAGTCGAGTCTAGAAGTTTAAGGGAGAAGGAGGGGGGCAGACTCTCACGTCAAGATTGTAGTGTGTGATGGTTGGTATTTATAGAGAAATGTGGGGAGGTAGGTCGGTTGTGTTTGCTTAGAGGCTAATCAGACACCCTAAAGAGGCGCGAGCTACCTTGAGATACAAGTGGGCGTATTGTCCTTTTCGCAAATTTGGATTTTGCATTTGTTCTAACCAATGTTTTGTTGGTTGTGATTTGTGGTCTTTGAGGTTTGCTTAGCCGGCTAAGCTTCCTCTTGGGTGATATTTGGGGTAGGTATTTTGTATCTTTGACTCGGGTTTGACCCGTGTGAGTCGGGATTTGAATTTCGAGTCGGTTTTTGGCTCGGTGTCGATTTTGACTCTAATTAGGGTCATTTTAATGGAAATGACATGATGAAGACATTCATGGCATAATTTTCAACATTTGAGATTTGGTTTGACTCGGTTTGACCCAGGTTGACTCGAGTTGCGGGTTTCTGAGTCGGTTTTGGGTCCGAAGACGGTTTTAACTCTAAATAGTGTTATTTTAATGCAAATGAAGTTAGAAAACTTTTTATTAAATCATTTTTCATATCCTAGTAGTGCATTAAACCGTCTCATGTATAGCCAATCTACGCACGCATATCAAAAATACGTTATAGTCCGATCATCATCAGATTGTTTTTGGAAGGTGTAGATACTGGGTATCTACTGAGCCCCCACTTTGACTGAGGCTTGGACAGGGCGAAAGTCAAAGTATGATCTCCAGGTCAATCGAAGATTACAACCTGAAGACCATTGCGACGTCGAGGCAACTCAAAAGGGTTTGAACCAAGGACCCGCCGTCGGGAAGGGCGGCGTTGAGGTGACTCGGGGATTCGAGTCAAGGACCTGCCGTCGGGAACATTTTAGAGTCTGTCGACTTCCGGTTCGGATCGTTTAAAGTCCATTAGATTACGTATAAAGGCTCGCCAGCCATAAGAAGGAGTCATACCTGAGGCATCTTCGGGATATGTCCTTGAATCTTTTGCGCGCAAAGGCTCGCCAGCCGGTGTTGAAGGTGGTGCGTTTTGAGGCTCCCCAGCTATAGGAAGGAGTCATACCTGAGGCATCTTCGGGATATGTCCTTGAGTTGCTTCTTGTGCGCATGCAAAGGCTCGCCAGCTATGATAAAGGTACGTTTTAAGGCTCGCCAACCATAGGAAGGAGTCATACCTGAGGCATCTTCGGGATATGTCCTTGAGTTGTACCTTGTTTGCGGACAAAGACTCGCCAGCTTGTGAAAAGGAGGCGTACCCGAGGCATCTTTGGGATACGTCCTTGAGTTATATCTTGTTTGCGGACAAAGGCTCGCCAGCCATATACGTTGTAAGGCTCGCCAACCATCTATGGTCGAATGACCGACTATGGTAAATAGCATGTGTGACATCCATTTAAAAATCGGCACTCGCTAGGGAGTTAGAAACTTCTCAGGACTCGCCGGGGATATGAGTTGCTTCTCGCTGGGAGGTAGCGTAAGCCATGTAATCGGCGGGGTTAAAGCTCTTAGACTTGATGGGTCGCCGTTTGTTGGGAAGAATCCAGTACTCAATTGGAGTGAGTTTGTCTTCTCAAGATTACCTTCATGGTTAGTGACCACGCAACACCGCAGTCTCATAGACAAACACGTTGAATGCAAGCATATAAGCACGTAACCATATAAGCATGTAATATCTCAAGCGAGGGGAGATAGAAGTTTTGAATGTTGTGAAGCTTAAAGGCGAGTCTTGTTACACGTAGATCTGTGATTTGATAGATTGGAGACACGTGACTGTTGCAACACAGACTCACATTGACGCATACTAACAGACTGACAAATGGGCAGTCGTGAACGTGATGCAAATTCAGTGTCGACACGAGGCAAGGGTGACTCTGACAGACTTTGTTTATGTAAGTGCAACTTCTTAGCCAAAAGAGGGTGACAACGCGCATCAGATTCTTGGGGTAGAAGGTTCGCTCGGCTGGGGAACATGAATTGATTAGCTTCTCCAGACATCTTTGCCTCCGTTTGCTTGTTTGAGATCCCTTATCGAGGTATGATGATTCGGAGAGCGGAACCAAGACCTTGTCATCGTCCGAACCGAGCACTAGACTATAGGTGGTTTTATTTTGTACTGTAGTTGAGACTTAAAAGATGTTTGAGGATAAAGGATGGGTGGCGTCTCGTAAGAGAAGCCCCCAGAGTGAGAAGGTGGGATTTTGACAAAACAAGGAATGGGCAACGTCTTAAAGAAGAAGTCCCCAGTAAAGAGGTATAAGATTGATTTTTGCAGCTGGGTGGGCTGCTTTTGAGGATTGATGTTGATGGTTGAGATTGAAATGGGTATGCGGTGTAGATACCTCATTTCTGCACCTCTCGCAAACCACCCGGTGATGATTGGGCCGCATGTTTGGTACGCGGAACGATTTGTGACAATTCGTAAGATTATCGTCAAGTGATTGCTCAAATATTAATGTCTGCCTCTTAGTTGTCATCTACGTGCCGATACGGTCGTTTTGACAGTAATTATAGTACATTTGGAGTCCGGGCCTAAAACCGTCTTCATTTTCTGATAACCATTAAATCCCGAGTCAGAATGTTCTGGAATGTTCCGGATATTTCTATTCCATATTTCATAATTTTCATCCTTTGGTAAACAATTTCCCGAAATATTCACATAAGATATTAAGGAAAACCAAATTATTCCGTCCTACCATAACTTAAACACGGAAATATTTCTTCCGCAGGAGGAAACCACTTGGGAACAGACGCAGCAGGTGTTGCGCCTCTTCCAAGAGACGCAGTGGCTGCTGCGCCTCTTCCCAGGTCCTTTTCTA
This sequence comes from Silene latifolia, assembly GCF_048544455.1. Classification (NCBI taxonomy): domain Eukaryota; kingdom Viridiplantae; phylum Streptophyta; class Magnoliopsida; order Caryophyllales; family Caryophyllaceae; genus Silene; species Silene latifolia. The sequence goes on along the minus strand of NC_133533.1, from coordinate 25,107,826 downwards.
CGTAATTCTCGTATCTTTTTCATATCTTTCCGAGATTCACTTCCAAAGAGTCTCCTAAACCCTAATTCCTTCACGTGATTAGTATAAATAGGAGCCTTCGCTCCTCATATTTCACACGCGAGTGTCCGCCCTTCTCTTCTCCCTTTGCATTCTAGACCTTTGTTCTTACTTTTTGGCGTCTACGTGCTTGAACATTCGACCACGTAAGCTCAGATCCTTCTGAGTACCAGCCTCGTTTGCATGACCAACCAATTTGACCAACTCCACAATCAATCAACTTAATTAATTAATCGTTTTCCTCTTACGAGGGCACTTTCTTTGCATTCACGTCCAGCATCACTAATCGATATCTTAGTCCTTCTCGTTTCGTAAACATGTAAGTCTGAGGGTGTATAATCCTTATTTATTTATTGTATTTACCTTTTTGTAATAATCAATGTAAGATTTACGTTGAAAATACCTCATTAAAACCGATTTCTAAAACCATGTTCAAAACTTCTTTTTACGGATTTTAAGATAACTGTCGTCGAGAAAGGACGCAAAGAATCGTGCGCCTCTTCGAGGAGCACAAAGACTCCGCTGCGCCTCTTCGTGAGGGCCGCCAGCCTCGCTTCCTTTCTTCTTCCTTCGTCCTCTGTAATTCGTTCTTTCTTATTTGTTTCCGTTGTTTTTTGTTAATTCTTCGTCATAATAGTATAATATTTCACATGTATATTATTATTCACCATTCATATGTATAATTCGTCACTTAAATTCGGCTTGAATCCCAAGTAATCTCATATTTGCAGGTTTTCGTCATTGAATTCAATCCGGGTTGTAGAAATTCAATTTGTTCATATTGAGTTTCTGGAATTCGATCCTTTGATATATTTTCATCTGTCTTTTGTCATATTCATCATTAATTTGTCGTCAATTCATCGTGTTTTGTCTATTTCATTCACCTATGTCACTAATTAATCATTCTTTCATGTAATAATCCGTCTTGCATCCGTCTCATCCATGTTTATTGCTTTCATGACCTGTTAATCACATGTAAATAACCCATTAATCACTTTCATCCGAGTAAATAATTTAATCAATCATTAAATTTACCGACGAGTATTAACAACACGCAATTCCGGATTCACGACCTGATTCAAAGTCAGAATGACGCAAAAGAATCGCCGCGCTTATTCCAAAGGACGCAGCCTATTGCTGCTTTGTTCCGGTTGAATTCTGTCCCTGAACTCCATTGTTGTTTGACCTAGTTTAAATTAGCTTACGTTTAATTAACTATTATCCGTATTATCACCTTCTGTTGTGTTCTTTAATTTATTCTTTTATTCGTTTTCTCAAATTATCCGTTTTAAAGGTATTTTCGACATAAATCGCCTAATCCAATGTAATTATTGTAATTTTTATTATTGCAATTTTCTTTATTGTATTTATCAGTATTTCTTGTATCATTTGTATGTTTTCACATGTAATTGAACATTAAATCCTACTTCGACCCCCTTGTATGGTAATTACTTGTCTCACCGACTTAGTATTAATTCTCACATGCTAGGATTAAAACTTGGATGTTGCATTGCAAGCATATAGCCGACGATATATCAAGTACGAATAATTTCCCTAATCATTAATAGAGGCCGCTATCGAGGCGGGCGGGATTAGGTGTTCGATCAAAAGAGCTTCCTAATACGTACCCTCACCCCTTACTCCAGATCTCCGTGAGCACCCGTGTTCATTGGCATCTACGAGAGTCATTCTAGACATAGAATGCTAAGGGTAACGATTGCTTAGTGTTCATGTCTCTACTTTGTGTCTTGACATGACACGAGGTATTCGAAGGGTTCCAATTTCCCAGAAAAATTGGTGGCGACTCCAACAAAAATGCAAACGCTTGTTCCTCTTTCCTCCCAAGCGCCCCCGTGGGCACCCCTGCTGTCCACATGCGGTTGCGTCCTTGTTGGGGGACTGCCTACGTATTCGCGTGTTTGCGAAATCAAACCAGATCATAGTTCTGAGTTGGTTATTGAGGATTGAAAATTGGAAGGGTTGTGAAAGGAGTATGTGGTTGTGCCCTTGTAATAGGACTGCCTACGTATTCGCGTGTGTGCGAAATCAAACCAGATCGTAGTTCTGCATGTGTGCCTAAGCGAATTGTTAGGACCTTAAAGTGATTTTGAGGTGTATGGTTGTATCCTTGAGGAACTGCCTACGTATTCAAGTGATGTGAAATCAAACCAGATCGTAGTTCTGAACGTGTGCCTAAGCGAGTTGTTAGGACCTTAAAGTGTGAGGGTCACGATGGTAAATTCCGTTTGGTGACTCGTTTGAATGTGTGCCTAAGCGAGTTTTTAGGACCTTAAAGTGTGAGGGTCACGACGGTAAACTCCATTTGGTGACTCGAGAAATTGATTTGAGATAATTCCTCCTTGATCATGAATCGAAGAGGTGTAATTTGTGAAAATGTTCCCTATCATGTGAGCACACTAAAAAGTGGACCCTAAGGGTAGACTAGGTATGTCCCGTTCTCGATAGCAAAGCATTCGAGGACTCCGTATCTGGGTCAGGGTAAAAATGGCTTCGACATTATGGAATCTGGAGCTTGTTAATAACACGTTTGTTTGACAGATAAAAATCTGGAGTTGGTATTTTGTGGTGTTTAGGCCGGTGGGTTACGGCTTGTAATGTGGTGCGGAATGGGGTCTCCGGCTTGATGTGGCCTAAGCACGAAATGGTGGTAAATAATGTGGGATCAGATTCCCATGTCTGGACCTTAAAGGTTAAGGTGTGAAATTACGAGCTTGAGGGGAATCCTCAAAAGCCTAGATAGGTCTCTCTATGACAGTCTCTAGAAGGACTTAGGGGTGAAGCGATGTTGGTTATGATCTTGAGGGAAATCCCCAGGATCCTAGATAGGTCTCCCTGTAGTAGTCTCTAGAAGGACTTAGGGGTGAAGCAGTTATTGTTATGATCTTAAGGGGAATCCCCAGGATCCTTGATAGGTCTCCCTGTAGTAGTCTCAGGAAGGACTTAGGGGTGAAGCAGTGTTGGGTTTGTTATTAGTTGACGAGTCTTGAGCTCTTGTTTTAGCTCTTTGACATTGGGTTTTGGTATTTTTGTGTTTTGTACTTCTTGGTCCCGGAGTTTGGAGGGAAGAAACGTTGGTCATGGGCTTTGGACTTGTTGGTCCTGGACTTGGTGTTTTGGACTGACTTGTTTGGTGTTTTGGACTTGTCGGTCCGGGATTTGGTGTGTTGGACTCGTTGGTCCTGGGCTTTGGACTTGTTGGTCCTGTACTTGGTATTTTATACTCACCTGTCCGGGATTTTGTGTGTTGGATGCTTTCTTTGGATTTTGGCCTTTTTGAGAAAAGGGTTTCAATCTTGTTTTGTTTTGATTTTGGCTTGGGTCTTGGCCTTGACGTTGGGTGAGTAGCCTTTGGCTTTGGCTTTGACTTTGGTTTTTGCTTTGACTTTGACTTTGGCTTTGGCCTTGAGTGAATTGCTTTTGGCTTTGGTTTTTGCTTTGGCCTTGAGCTTTGGCTTTGGGTGAATGGATATTGGCTTGGGCCTTTGATTTTGGCCTTTTGCTTTGGCTTCGGGTGAATGGCTATTGGCTTGGGCCTTTGATTTTTGTCCTTTCGCTTTGGCTTTGGGTGAAAGGATATTAGCTTGGGCCTTTGATTTTGGCCTTTGGCTTTGGCTTTTGGTGAATGGCTATTGGCTTGGGCCTTTGATTTTGGCCTTGGCTCTGGTTTTGCTTTGGCTTTGGTTTTGATTTATTGGTTCTTTGTCGTCCTTCGTTCGAGGCAGGTAAAGGTGCAGACGGGGATGTACCCGTTGGTGAGCGGTTGATATTTGGTGATGGGATGTTTTTGTGGGGAAAGGGCTTGCCTTCCATCATTGATCATGAACAAGGAGATGTTCTGGTTTGTTATCCGGGTTCATCGTAGAATCTCTTCGATAAAAGCTCGTTCATTGGGTGCTATTGAAAGGTTTCTATTGCCAGACATGGAATAGGTAAAGAAAATGGACACGGAGTTTCGAGTCCTCTGCTTACTCGGTACGGAACGTCACTCGAGTGTACTCACATTGAATTGGAACATATTGTTTGTTTTAAATCAATGTTCAAATCAATTCTCGTTGTCAACGGGAAATGGTAAAGGGGAGAATATATGATAGTTGGAAATCGTGCTTATGTTTAGATAAATAAGATGTTAGCACAGACTCGATGAATACATGCGAATCATGGGGACAACCCCCAGTTTGTCACTTAGGAATAAAAAGACAGACGCTAGGATAGATATGAGAAAGCCTAAGACTCGGACTCGGACTCAGACTTAGTCGTAGATACTGACTCCTAATAATCATCTTCCTCCTTGAAGGTCTCCTTCGCAGAATCCAGCGGTTTGAATGTCTGCTCTTGAGCATTGACCCACTTGAGCACTTCACTCTCGTTGTTGGGAATGACATGAGGATAATAGTCCATGAGACTTTTATCTCCTTGCAGAAAGAGATGTTCATTAGGGTTGTCTTCATCACTTGGTTGGCATAGGGATGAAGCTATCAGTTCATGATTGTCGATAATATTTTGAATAACATGTTTCAGTTTGAAGCATGCACGTTTCAGTGTCATGACCATTCCCTTAATGATATTGGCAATAGGCACTGCCGTCCCAGAAAGGGGATTTCCTGCTTTCAGATGGGTCCGGAGTGGGCCCGATTGGTTGTAGTTTCCCTTCAGCCATGAGCTTTTGAAAAGCTGCGGTATAGGTTGTGTTGAGTTTGGTGAATGTCCTTTGAGAACGTTCAACCTTGCTATTTGACTTGAGACATCCAGAAGGATTGCCTTGACTGAGAGGTGCGATTATGATTTTCCCAACTTCGATCATATCTTGAATGACATGCTTGAGTTTGAAACAAGTTTCGGTGTCATGGCCCTTGCCTTGATGATATAGGCAATAGACATTACCATTCCAGAATCGGGCTCTTTTGTGTTCTGTTGGGTCCGGTGTCGGACCAATGGGTTGGAGCATTCCTTCTGAAGCAAGTATCCCCAGAGCGGTGCCATATGCTATTCCCAGATTTGTGAATACCCTTTGATATTTTCCCATGGTTCCCACATTGGTTTTTTTTGGGATGTTTTTGTGAGTTTTGTTTTTGTTTTTGTCAATCCTGGGCGGAAGCAGGATTGGGTCGTTGTCAATGGGAAGCTTTGGGAATGTTGCTTGGTATTTTGAAAGGTATTTGGGTGAGACAATTTCGTGTTCTTTGGTGGGTTCGTAGATGTGGGAACCAACGAATGACTCCTCATTTTCAACAGCTGTTGGTTGGTGAACGGAGGGTTGGTTTTCTCCTTGGTGGTCAGGTTCATTTTTGGAACTACCAAACCTCTCCTCCAAATTAACTACCCGAGTATCCAAATCATCAATAGCCACTTGCAGCTTTGAGAATATGTTGTTGATAGAGACGGAGAGCATCATTATAGCACTTTGTATGCCATCCTCATCAATTGCATGAATTTTCTCATCGTCGGGAGAGATGAGGTGAGAGCAGTCTAGGGAAGATTCCTCACTATGTCCAATAAGGTTTTCTGGAGGGTTGTTTTTGTTGTTTACTGAGGGAGGTAATGGTAACTCGCCCTTTTCGATCATATCAAGGATGGCGCCTTTTAGAGGGAGACACATTTCAGTATCGTGTCCGCGATCTTGGTGATATTGACAAAACAGTTTTCCGTCCCATCTACGTCCTCGCTTGTTTGGTAGAGGGTCTGGAGTTGGACCAATTGGTTTGAGTTTTCCTTTGGAGATTAGCCTTTCCAAGGCTGTGGCATAAGGCATACTTAAATCAGGGTAGGACCTCTGAGGTCGTCTGGTTTTTGTTTGGTCGTTGGCCAGTAGCCGGCTTTCAAGAAGCTTAACCCTTTGCTCAATATCAGAACAGGTAAAATTCCCGGATATCATTTTGTCCTCAACTTGGGAGAGACGAGTGCTCAAGTTTTCCACGGTAGCTAGGAGCCGAAGGACCATGTTGTTGGTTTCGGCAGAAGTCATGGCGGATAAAGGTTGATCAGCTTCTTGAGAATCTGGTTGGCGATTGATGGCACCCAAGGGATTCCTAATTGACATAACGATAGGCGTTATAACTTGTCTTGGCAAGGTTTTGCCCAAACAAAGGCAAGTGCGACACATATGTATAAAAGGCAGTTATGTCGTGAAGACGCGACGGTGTGACCAGGTTGTGAGTTCATTAAAGATCGTGAATGATCTCTTGTGTTGGAACTCTTGGTGCATGAATTTTAATTTAGACTCGAGTGTCGACTTTGGCATAGTGATGCCCAGACAAACGACTTCTGATTCAGTTTGGATGTGTGTTGATGGCGTGACGCCGTTGGACAAGACATGTACACAAACTTGGCCTTTGACCCGTAATCTAGGGGAAAGACGGGTTTAATACCCGACGGACATTGACTCTGCTAACTCCATTGGAGATGCCTCGACAATTAGGCGACATGACCTAGAGCAGAAGGTAAGTAATAACTTCGGGAGAGACTCAACGTTATCTAGACGACTTTACTTGAGATCGAATGGACTCTAATTGACTCGAGGCTGAATCGGAAAGGTGGACTGAAATTTTCGAAAATAGAAATTTTCAAAAAGATTCATTTGTCGTTTTATGGACGGCTTCCAAAGAGTAGGGATCTTTAAAAGGTCGGTCAGTTGAAAGGGTTGTCTTAGGTTTGTTTTCAAAAGACAGTTTGAGTTGAGATTGCGGCGGCTCTGGAAACAATATGTTGTTTCCGAAGACGGCTTTTGAAATTCCGAATCACGGATTTGAAAATCGAGAATTGAAGAATTTGGAATCGTCATCACAATGGCCATGAAGATTTGAAAACGGTTAAATTTGTTTTCAAAGATTGAGTTTTGATTTGAAATCTGAAAACGGTTAAATTTGTTTTCACAGATTTGATTTCGAATTGAAATTTGAAAACTGTTAAATTTGTTTTCAAATGATTTGAAGTTGGATTTAAAATTTGAAAACGGTTAAATTTGTTTTTCAAAAATTTGATTTTGAATTTGAAATTTGAAAACGGTTAAATTTGTTTCCAAATGGTTTGATTTTGAATTTGAAAACGGTTAAATTGTTTTCAAACATTTGATTTTAAATTTGAAATTTGAAAACGGTTAAATTTGTTTTCAATGATTTGATTTTGAATTGAAATTTGAAAACGGTTAAATTTGTTTTCAAAGATTTGATTTTGAATTGAAATTTGAAAACGTTTAAATTTGCTTTCAAAGATTTGATTTTGAATTTGAAATTTGAAAACGGTTAAATTTGCTTTCAAAAGATTTGACTTTGAATTTGAAATTTGAAAATGGTTAAATTTGCTTTCAGAGATTTGATTTTGAATTTGAAATTTGAAAACGGTTAAATTTGCTTTTAAAGATTTGAATTGAAAATTTTGAGGATTGAATTTGTCATTACGACGGGTTAAAAAACCGTTTTGACCATTGAAAGGCAGTATGTAAATCAAAAAATTTGAGAATTGAAATCATCATTACAACGGCTTAGAAAAGCCAAATTTGATTCCGAAAACGAGATTTGAAATTTGGAAAGTTGCACGGGTTGAAATCGCCATCATGACGGTTTGAAAAACGTTTTTGTTTGAAAACTGATTTCGAATTTTGAAAATTCGAGGGTAGAATTCGTCATTACGACGGCGTAAAAGAACGCTTTGAGAAATGCAACGATCGGCGAGAGACCGAGGTTTGAAACGGCCATTATGACGACGTAAAAGGGTATTTTGAAATGGTTTGTTAAAACCAAGGTTTGAAATTGTCATTACAACGGTATGAAAAGGTGCATTTGAAATTGGTTATAAAGACTGGGTTTTGAAATGGCCATTATAACGGCAAAAAAAAAAGTGCTTTGAAATGGTTATAAAAACCGGGTTCGAAAATCGTCATTACGACGGCCTAGAAAGGCGTGTTGAAATGGTTATAAAAAACCGGGTTTGAAATTCGTCAGTACGACGGCCTAGAAAGGCGTGTTGAAATTGTTATAAAAAACCCGGGTTTGAAAGTCGTCATTACGGCGGCCAAGAAAGGCGTGTTGAAATGGTTATAAAAACCGGGTATAAAAATCGTCATTACGACGGCCTAGAAAGGCGTGTTGAAAAGCAACGGTCGGCGAAAACCGAGGTTTGAAACGGCCATTATAACGGCGCAAAAAAGTGTTTTTAAAAGTTTGAAAATGACACGGAAGGACTTACGATCAAGTAGCACATAAGCACTCACAGTTCATTATATTATGCATAATGTTGACACGGGTTTTGGCTTAAGAAGGTGGGTTACACACCAACCAATCAAACCCCGATTTGCGAGGGGGATACCAATCCAAACAAAATGTGTAAGGAGGGTGCCCTATCCTCGTGCTCGAAAGTGATGAAAGCTCTTTGACGAAACAGAAATGTGTAACGTCAACGGTATGCTTAACTCAATCGGGATTCGAACCGCGAGGATGAGAATAGTCACGCCGACGAGACGAGCCAATTGGTCGATAAAGGTTAGGTTGTGGGCCCGGACAAGGAACCCGACTTATGACCGTAATATCAATTAATGCACATTAACCACGACCTCGTTCGAGTTTCACCTCTAAGGATCACAAAGACACAAGTGTCCTAGTTTTCCCCAGCGGAGTCCCCAATCTGTGGACATGGGCCACAGGCCGGTCTATGGATTTGGGCCACCTATCGATCTGTGGTCACGGGCCACCTGCACGCCCTGCCAATCTGTGGACATGCAGCGGTCTAGAAAGCCACGCTCGGCGGCGTAAAAATGCTTTCGACCGGATCGTTTTAGATCGGTCGGTTTCGTCTCGGCAAAGGTCTCGAAACGATTAGAGATGTTCGGAGTCGCCACCAAGCATTTGTGGGATGCTTGGAACCCGTTCGAAATCCACTTTATACCTCGATCAAACGAAGCACAAAGCAGGGTTTTACATAGGTACTAAAGATAAGGACTCGTCCCCCTTTTAGCCTTATATGCCTAAAATGACTCTCGTACGCCCTGGATAAGGCCATCCACTATCCAAAGGTTCTGAGTAAGGGGTGAGGGTACGTATTGGGAAGCCCTTTAATCGGACACCCAATCCTGCCTGCGTTAGCGGCCTCTACTGATCGATCGTGGTTGTTTAAGTGCAAGAGTTGATAAAACGGTGTAAATGCATGAATGTACATCCAAAAGTTTAACCTAACATGTGAGCTTTCTAAGTCGGTTTGTTAATCCAAATATCAAGCATAAGATGTCAAGTTGGATTTAGATTGATTTACATGTGAAAACGGAAATTAAACATCCATTTACCAAGTTCGTGTTATGATGCTTAACACGATCCATTTATTGAAAAAGGGTGTCAAATGACAAAGTGTAAAAAACGTAAACTTGTCAATCTGATCCGTCATGTATTCGGATAAACCATAATCGGGATCGTCCTAGACAAGTACCAAAATGGGATAGAACAGTGCCAGGCAGTCCTGTTAAGGCGCGAGCCTATTGGCAGATAAAGGGCTCTGCCCTGGTTTTGAAAGATGGAAACAGACGGCCGCTTGGGGCACGAGCCATGAACCGACCTAAGGGGGCGTCTCCTGGTTCTTGAAAAGGTTATTTAAAACTGTATTTTTGATGAAAGATTTGCAAATGTTGTTTGGATGGCTCGGAATAATTACTATTGTGTTAGTAACATTCGTTGTCGGATAATTTGCATGTTTGAAAAGTATAGTTTACAAACAAAAATGTAAAATATTTGATTTGAACTAATCATGTTAAGTTCATTTCTTTGTAATTAGTCAAGTTAATCATCGTACTCGGATTAAACCGACTTGGTATAAAGAACCAAGGATGATTATGAATTATGACTAATATATTTACAAATGTAAATAAATGAGAAAAATGGTAAATAAAAGAAAAGGGTGTTGAAATACCCATTAAAATGTAATTAACCAAATAATATCATCGAGTCACGGAATAAACCGTCATGGTATAAAGAACCAAGGATGATTTTTGTAATGGTCAAAATATGTTTATCATAATAATGAATTAAAATGTTTGAAATGGTAAAAACCGTAAAAGGAAAGAAGTAAAAATAAAAGAAAGTGTTGAAGGAAAGACGAGAACAAGCACGGATAAGTCTGACCTGGACACCCATAAGAGGCGCGAGCTTCCTTGCATAGCAAGGAGCTTCTGTCTCAAGCCAAAACTCGGTTTTGGCTCGTCTAACCTAAATTTGAATCGTGTTATGCATTGTTCATGCTCATAAACTCACCAAAACAGTAAAGACATGAATTAAAGTGAGATATTTACACCCTCAAACTTACGTATTTTGATGTTTGCGTGGTAGACGACTTTAGAGACGGTTTTCTCGTTGTGACTACTCGCGATCAAAGAAGTTTAAAAGAGTGCCTTAAAAAAGGATTTTGTTTTGAAAATGAGTTGAAAATATGTTAATTAAAACATGTTGATTGATGAATTGAGTTGGTCAAATGGGTCGGTCGAATGCACGGTGATGGTACCAAACAAAATGTGTATGGCTTGTGTTTACGATCGGTAGGTCGTAAACACGTGTCGATTTTGTGACTTAGGAAGTCGAGTCTAGAAGGTTAAGGGAGAAGGAGGGGGGCGAACTCTCGCGTCAAGATTGTAGTGTGTGATGGTTGGTATTTATAGAGAAATGTGGGGAGGTAGGTCGGTTGTGTTTGCTAAGAGGCTAAGCAGACACCCTAAAGAGGCGCGAGCTACCTTGAGATACAAGTGGGTGTATTGTCCCTTTCGCAAATTTAGATTTTGCATTTGTTCTAACCAATGTTTTGTTGGTTGTGATTTGTGGTCTTTGAGGTTTGGTTAGCCGTGTAAGCTTCCTCTTGGGTGATATTTGGGGTAGGTATTTTGTGTCTTTGACTCGGGTTTGACCCGTGTGAGTCGGGATTTGAATTTCGAGTCGGTTTTTGGCTCGGTGTCGGTTTTGACTCTAATTAGGGTCATTTTAATGGAAATGACATGATGAACACATTCATGGCATTATTTTCGACATTTGAGATTTGGTTTGACTCGGTTTGACTCAGGTTAACTCGAGTTGCGGGTTTCTGAGTCGGTTTTGGGTCCGAAGACGGTTTTAACTCTAAATAGTGTTATTTTAATGCAAATGAAGTTAGAAAACTTTTTATGAAATCATTTTCCATATCCGAGTAGTGCATTAAACCGTCTCATGTATAGCCAATCCACGCACGCATATTAAAAACTTGTATCTATTGAAGTAATGTGTGACGAACCATCAACGAATTACTTTTGTCTATATTTTTATTGAAACTAAATCCAGGATTAACTGGAAAACCCCCGAAATAAAGGACAGAAAAAACTAAAAAACGATTCTCCCAAAAAGAGTGACTTTTATTGATTAGATGACAGATACGCATACTATTAATTGAAAGATGACACTGTTTTGGGGCTTACCATCGATTAATTATCGATGGGAGCCCCGAATTTGATGGATGGAGGCTAGGGTTTTGAAAGAGAGAAGGGGGAGAGCAGACTAAAATAAGATTTAAAACGACATTAATTAACGATTTGAACAAAACCGGTAAATATAAGTATTAAAATTTAAATCGTAAAAACAAAAATTAAATAAGTGAGATTAGAAAATTGCGGGTGTTATAACATTCGAAACCCGCAACCACAGCAACCCAAATCCGAGATTGCCCGCTTCAAGGGCGATGTCAGTACTGTCGTGAAAGTGGTCATGTGATCGAGTTTTGCCCTCCTTTTCGAGCCAAATACCCTCATGTCGTTTTCTTACCGTCACCCACCTCGAACCCTAATCGTCCACATTCCCATACGGCAACCCTAGCCGAAGTAGCATCCACATCAACATGAACTCTCGATAGTGGTGCATCTCACCACATTACAGACGACCTCAACACCCTCTCGATTCATCAACCTTATGAAGGCCCCGATGACCTCGTCATCGGTGATGGGTCTGCTCCTCCCATAACCCATACCGGTACATTCTCAATCTTAAACTCTACTAATACCCTTCGTTTTACTAATGTTTTATGTGTTCCCTCTATTTCACGAAAATTACTTTCAATTTCGCAATTTTGTATTGACAATAATGCGGTTGCAATTTTCTCACATGACTCTGTTTTCTTAAGGGATATAACCACAATCCTGCTTCATGGGAGAAACCGAGATGGTGACGGTCTCTCATGCTAGGGTAGTCCTGGTAAGGCACCTTGGTATGTGGGGGTATCACATCACCAACTCGATTGATGATTCCTCCCTATTAATTCGACAAGCAGGTACAATCGTTCTATATGTTCTCGTTTATGTCGACGATATCATCGTCACAGGACCTAAACCGAACGACATACCCGACTTTATTACTCACCTCTCAAACTGTTTCTCATTAAAGGACCTCAGACCCTTCTCCTATTTGTTAGGTTTATATACCTATTATTAGACTCCTCTAATAGTGAACTAATTAACTTCTTAATTATTTGTTCTTTAGATCTAGTGCATGCATAACAAAATAAGAGATTTATAAGAAAAACAATGTCCCTTACATTGTAAATTTCGAATTTATGGGCACAAGTAAGGTCTCCTACCTTCACTTGTTCTTGAGCTATAATGAATATTAGGATGATCCTCCAAAATCCCAATGTAGAGATTCTCCTCTTTATTGCACCCAAAATTAACTCTTATCTCTACTAAATAATATTAACTAGATATTTATTTAGTAGTCTACCTTAAAATTGATTACTAATACTCATATAATTCACTAATAATATTAGTAATTTTATTGAACAATTTGGATCAAACTTCTCAAGTTTTTAGAGGAAAAATTATGAACAAAAGAGAGGTTTTTCATGTTGCATATTTTAGAGAAAAGATATAGTAAAATTACAAGAACAAAATTGATGCTCTCTATGTTACACCAACCATCCAAATGCTCCTTTTGCAGCATTTGTTGGTCTTCTCAGTTTGTCATATGCAATTAGCTTTTTAGTGTGTAGGTGTAGACTAGCTTTAAACTATGTCGTAAGTTGTTGGAGTATCTTTCCAACAACTAAATGACAAAGCCAAAAGTTCAAGCATCCACACCCATTTGGACGACACACATGAGCTCTTATGGTCCATTTTTGTCTTATAATATTTGTCCCACAAATGCTTATAAGTCTTATGTTTAATTATATTACATAATTAAATATTAATTTGATCATACAACAATTAGGTGACAAATTAATAAACATATATTCACTCAACCTTTTGAGTAATATTTTACCATTATATCAACATATAATGGGTCTCATAATAGCTAGTTAGTTAAATTTACAACCTCTTGTAAATGTAAATAACTAATTACCTCTACCTCGAAATGTTTATAAAACCTCAACATAATTTAGTAAATTAACATATTAATTCACTAAATTAAATCTTATTTAATCACATTAAAATAAGATACATATTTCCTCTCATAAATATAAATTGTTCAATTTTAAGGAATTAATTAACTTGTATCAACATACAACTAATTAACTTTACTGATAAGGGCATCATCCTTTAGGTGTGAACTTAAGGGATTAGCTGACCACCACCGTCCCACGACAGTAACGTCAAACTCTAGCAAGCCAATTGTTACCGATTAATGTTGATCAGTTGACTATATAATAAATCATCTCTTACGTATTCTTAATATGAGATTTAATTATGATATTAAATCATGTGATCGCACTATTGTTGAGGACACATATTCCAACAATCAGCTCAAGTTAATTATCCTAATACTCTTAGGACTCAAAAATTAGTCATCACTCAATTTTTGACAATAATTCAACTTGATTTAATTATTATGCTCATATTTGACCTTAAAATCATACTCCCTCCATTCAACTCCACACTACCATTATCTATTTTGTACACTATTCATAGTTAAGCATTCAATTTCAATTTTCTCCCAATACATAAGTGAAAATATATTCATGTGGGATCTTGTTTTATTCGTCGTTACGAGTACATTAAAAATATCTAACTTTTATATTTTTTGCAAATACGTAGCTAACGATATTTAGCGCGCAAAAGACGCGTTGGCAAACGTGAAAAAAGAAAGTGGTAGTGTGGAGTTGAATGGAGGGAGTAATATATATGAAATAAATCCAAATTAAATTACAATAATTTCAAATTTTGAATTTTAAATTTTTGAACATTCTGGAATATTTCCATGACACTCATAATGTCAAAAATCATGATTAAAATTTTCGAATTAATTTTGAGAAAATATAGTTGCATTTTATCGGTTTTATCTCATAAAACATCTAAAGTATCCAAAAATTAATCCAATCAATTTTACAACCTTAGATCTGATTAGTGGGATATTTGTGATTTTAAGAGGTTACGATCACGCATTTCCATAAAACCGGGTTATGTATACGATATAAGTTAAATAGGGCGATTTGGCACATAATTTGGCATGATAGATACATATTATAATGCTGCATATTTCAATTATTGAATGTCTTTTATTTATATAATTTTCAATTATGTAAATTTATCTTAGTATGGCCTTAGTTTTAATCGATATTACCCGTAATGGAAGGGAATATTGATTCGGTTGTAATTTAATGTGCTCTCGTATCACTTTTATTTTTATTAGTTTTTCCATTTTACAAATGTATAATAGGAATAGCTTTGTATTTTTATTATTATTTGTAATTATGGAGTATCTTCAAAGACGGTGCCATTCGGAAAGGTGTTCCGACAAAGACGGTGTTCTTGGGAGGCGTGCCATTTGAAGATTCAAGGGACCAAAGGAGTTGGTTTCTGAATATGTAATAGATTATTTGATTTTCTATTTTTAGGAAGGCCATACTAGGAATTTTTATTATTGCTTTGCATTTCTTTTAATATGTTGCATGCATTACCAAATCGCCATAACAACACATGCATATCATATCGAGTCATCGACCGTGTCAATTATAATTATCGTAGTTCACCGCTTTAGTTCACTTAAAACGTGATAGATAATAAATTTACAAGACCTCTCACTTATAATAAAATTGAGAATTAGCCTTACCAAATAGTAGAAACCATGAATCCCAATTTCATGAGGAAGTAGGCTCGGCTCACCAGGGTACTAAACTTGTTACGTTGGATAAGTGGGTAATAAGAAGTTATTACATCGAAATTTGGATTGAGCTCAACGGAAGTATTCGTGACCGTAGTCGCATGTGTTCCGGGCTAAAGATAAATATTAGAGTAATTTTTATCGACCGAGAGTTCTAGAAGTAGAATCGATTAAGAGTTAATCCACCGAGTTATATTGATAAGGGATGAATCGGCTCACCGTGCCCGAGTTAATATGAATTCGGATCTCGGAATCATTTATAATAGTTGGGTAGAGGTCACTATATAAATGCTAAAACTTTTTTAAAACGTTTACAAGTATTATTAAAACGATAGATGTTAATTATTTCCTTCATTTCTGTTTTTGTAGTTATTTATTCGCAATGAATTCATCTAATACTCCTACACCAATCACCATTAATTCATGGCTCCAATCATTCGATGAAAAGTGCTCCGAGTATGACAATGATACGATTAGAGAATTACGCTGTGGCATTGGTCGGGATGAAAATCTTTGCTTCTTTACCACCTCCACACCACCCACTCCAGTATTAATGCCCACCACCTTGGTAAGAAAATCTTGTGAAGAAAATCTTGCTAAACCCAAGGCATCCTTGTTTGAAGAAACAAGGAGAAATATTAAATTCAGTGGGAGTTCTAGCAAGAGTGTCCTTGCAACTGAAAGGAGTAATGGTATAATTAAAGGGAAGGCAAAGATGGGTAAGGAACCCAAACCTGACAATGAATTAAAAATGGATAGTGAGACTACCACAACCAAGACCAAGAAGGGTGCCCAATCTTATGAAGAATGTCATTATTGTAATGTCATGGGCCATTGGAAGCGAAATTGCCCCAAGTATTTGAGAGATATCAAAGTTGGACTTATTACTCCAAGTGGGACTTGAAAATGTGGAAAAGCTAAACAAGAGTGATGTAAATCTCCGACAAGGAAATGGAGCTAGGGTAGCCGCCACTTCGAGAGGGACTTGTGTACTTGTTTTAGCCAATAGCTTTGAGTTGTAATCTACATAATGGTGATTATATACCCATTTTATCTAAAACATTATTTCATGTTAGACATGGAAGGATTCATATTTTGTCATCAAAAACAATTGTTGTATTTTGTTTGAAAATTGACATGGCTGGGAGCCAAGTCAATTCTCTTAATGGTATTCATGTTTTAGACACTTTCAACTCAACTAAAAATATCTATAACATACAAAGCAAAAGGCTCATAACTAGTGATCCAAATGATTTGTACATTTGGCTTTTTCGATTAGGTCACATAAATGAGAAACGTATTGAAAGCTAGTGTTGACTAGATTTTATGAACCACTTGATTCTCAATCATATGGAATATGCGAATCTTGTCTCCTTTGCAAAATGATTTGTACTCCCTTTAATGGTAAAGGGACATGAGCAAGTGATTTGTTGGGACTAATACATGTTGATGTATGTGTTCTAATGAGCATCACCGCAAAGGGAATTTATGACTGCTTCGTCACTTTTACGGATGATTCAAGTAGATATGGGTATATTTACTTAATCAAATATAAAGTGAAGCATTTGAAAAATTTGAGAAATTTCTAAATGACGTAGAGAACCAATTGAACAAAGTACTAAAGCATTACGATTCGATCGTAGTGGCAAAGATCTAAGTAATGAATTTGATTTATTAAATATGGATTATGACCTAGTGTCACTACCCATAAGATCAAACTAATATGAGTCGGTTGGGTTATCGAACCCAATTTTGGGAATTTGCAATCCAAGATGCACAAGTAATTCTAAACGGATGGTCAACCAGGAAATACCTGAAACAAAGAGTCTATTTAAGAAATTACATGGATCATATTCGCATATAACATGAATCAAGATGTCATGATAGAGCTGGTCTTTTATGTGCTAACACGTCATTCTAGACAAACTCCCAATTACTTCACCACATATGTTTGTAACTCACAAAGCTATCTCTTAAGAAGATAGATGTATTTCTAAGAGATATAGTGGGAGTAGATTAGATCGTCACAAACATGTCTTATAGTCAATATGTTACTTTGTGAAAGTAATGGAACTATTATCTATAAAGATAGAGTGGGAGTATAGCTCAGTGGGAGTTTAGCACACATGTCCTATTGTTAAAATATTGTTTTGTGAAAGTAATGGTATTATCCCAAATCGACCTTGTTACATACGAGCAGTAGCACTACAATCCAAAAATTGTTACTCAAGAGTAGATTTACTTTAAGGTGAGGGTCTCCTTAAAGGTAAATAGAGCTTTAGAGTACCTAAATGCATAGATTGACATGAAGATGTTGATCAAGATAAATTATGTTAGGAATCGCCACATTTCATTTTGATGAAGAATGGCAAATGATTTTATAAATTCGCTTTTCTAAAATGGGAATTTAGAGAAGGGTGTGTTTGGAATACAAAACCTTAGATGAAAATCTAAGAATCCTAACATATTATGCGTAGCTTTCTTAAGTGATCCTAGAATGGTCATAAGCAAGCATTAAAGGATTATACTTTTCGTTCATGTGATAATTGAGAATGGTTTCATTCACATGATTGAAGAATCATGATTATACATGCATGAAGTTAAGTGGGAGCAAGAATTATTTCTCCATGTCTTATATGTTGATGACATATTACTTATTGAGAATAATGTATCAATGCTCTCTTGTGTAAAAGAGTGATTGGAGACTTGGAAAGGGATGCAAAGTATTCTAGATTTTGAATCTATGTGAGAGAATATTGGCATAGAGATGAGAGTCTTATGAGGACAAGATCTTTCGTATCTGTTTAACATTAACAAGGTTGAATGGGTTATTCATGTTGATGGAAGTGGAATTACTATGATGGAGTCATAGTCGTTCACTGAACCTATTAAGTTGTTGATTACATGAAATCGATTTCTAATGTTTCCGCCATTATAATAATCATGTATGCCAAAAGACGCACATGCCATGATGTATCATATGCTTGGAGCATAATAAGTCAATAACAAGTTAATTCATAAGATGGTCTTGTGAAAGCCTTAAAGAACATCCTTTAGATTCTTGAGAAGAATTAAGGATTCGTTCATATGTTTGGATGATAAACTAAGTTATGTGTTGAAGGGTTGCACAAACTTTAGTTTTCAAACCAAAAGAGATTTGTTGAAATCCTAGGATGTCTTATTGACTAAGGAGTAAGAGACTAGAAAAGTGCTTTAGTTTCGCTCATTGCAAATTCTACAATAGGAATCTAAGTAAATTGTGATAGAATGGTCAACGTAGGGAATGAGAGTAGATTCCTCTACCAAAGACTTTATCACAAGTTATGTGATAATAGTGGGAGCATCTTTCAAGTTAAAGAGTCCAAGTCTAGTAAGAAGATTAGACAAATACTTAGAGATAAATTCAAGTTATTAGAAATAACATTGAATAGAAGAAAATAGCAATTGACAAAGTTGGAATATATGAATATAGGGTATATCCACTTGCCAAGCTTTTATTGCATTTCGACTAGTGTAAAAGGTACACTAAATATTATAAGATATGAAGTAGTAATAGTGTATTGACTATTCATATGTGATAATCGCATTTACCGTTTGAGTTTTATTAAACTCACCCATTACTTTGTCATATCCAAATGGGTTGTAGAGACAAATTGAACCCCATTAAAGTAAACTGGATTGACAATGTATTCGCCCCTAGTTACTTATATGAGGTGACGTCTCGAAGTTACTAGAGTGTGATGCGGTTGATGGCAAGTTAAAGTGCCATAGAGTCATATGGGATGACTAGTCGATCACATAGGCAGACTCTATAGGACACTCTGGGGCAGTGACCGCTTATAGAGTTCTGGTAATTCATAAAGCCTGGTCGTGGCAAGAGCTTTTATAGTATTCTTATGAGTCAATTCTTTTTACTAGAGACTATTCGCCCAAGTTGGCACAAATTTCTGATTAGCTTTGATTTATGCTCTATGACTGTCGTAAATGAGGTCAAATGGGTATATTTTGGGATAAGATGAACTATGGCTAAACAAAGGGAATAGTGCGATAGGAATTGTCCACCCCCTTGTCAGGGTTGTTTGAAATCTCAAGGCCACTCGAGGAGTAGTGAACTGGAAATGCGTGGCCACGCTCGGAAGGTATCTACGGTAGATAATTCCGGTCAGACAGTTACACTCCAGATCGAGGAAACCACTCAAGATATGATCAAGTGCAAGTACGACCTGCGAGACACCTTGCTTTGAGTGGGAGATTGTAATAGGACAAGAGAATTGGTGACGCACACTTGTCTCGGATAAGTGGGAGATTGCTGGAATATGTGTCCTCAACAATAGTGCGATCACATGATTTAATATCATAATTAAATCTCATATTAAGAATACGTAAGAGATGATTCATTATATAGTCAACTGATCAACATTAATCGGTAACGATTGGCTTGCTAGAGTTTGACGTTACTGTCGTGGGACGGTGGTGGTCAGTTGATCCCTTAAGGTCACACCTAAAGGATGATGCCCTTATCAGTAAAGTTAATTAGTTGTATGTTGATACAAGTTAATTAATTCCTTAAAATTGAACAATTTATATTTATGAGAGGAAATATGTATCTTATTGTAATGTGATTAAATAAGATTCAATTTAGTGAATTAATATGTTAATTTACTAAATTATGTTGAGGTTTTATAAACATTTCGAGGTCAGAGAGTAAGTTTAACCATTTTTAGTCATTTAACCTCCATTTATGCTATTTTTACACTAAAAATTCATAAATCATGAAATATTAATCACATTAATATGATATTTTACATGCAATATATAAAATATTCATGTGAGGTCATACTAAAATACTTCGGACAGTAGTGAAGGTTAACTTATTTTAGTGAATAAAAGTTCATTTTACTCATAAAAATGTAATAAAATCACTAAAAATTATTAAAATGAGCAATAAATTTCCATAAATCATAAAAATGACCTAAATACATTTTAGAACCAGAATATATAAAATGTATAATTATTTCGTGACTTACTCTTATAAATCGCAAATTTTTAGTTTTATATGTTAACATTTTAATTCGGAAAAATAATAACCGATTATGCATGCAACATCCTATGCTCTGATATAGCTTGTTAGGTTTATATACCTATTATTAGACTCCTCTAATAGTGAACTAATTAACTTCTTAATTATTTGTTCTTTAGATCTAGTGCATGCATAACAAAATAAGAGATTTATAAGAAAAACAATGTCCCTTACATTGTAAATTTCGAATTTATGGGCACAAGTAAGGTCTTCTACCTTCACTTGTTCTCGAGCTATAATGAATATTAGGATGATCCTCCAAAATCCAAATGTAGAGATTCTCCTCTTGATTGCACCCAAGATTAGCCCTTATCTCTACTAAATAATATTAACTAGATATTTATTTAGTAGTCTACCTTAAAATTGATTACTAATACTCATATATTACACTACTAATATTAGTAATTTTATTGAACAATTTGGATCAAAATTCTCAAGTTTTTAGAGGAAAAATTATGAACAAGAGAGAGATTTTTCATGTTGCATATTTTAGAGAAAAGATAGAGTAAAATTAGAAAAACAAAATTGATGCTCTCTATCTTACACCAACCGTCCAAATGCTCCTTTTGTAGCATTTGTTGGTCTTCTCAATTTGTCATATGCAATTAGCTTTTTAGTGTGTAGGTGTAGACTAGCTTTAAACTATGTCATAAGTTGTTGGAGTATCTTTCCAACAACTAAATGACAAAGCCAAAAATTCAAGCATCCACACCCATTTGGACGACACACATGAGCTCTTATGGTCCATTTTTGTCTTATAATATTCGTCCCACAAATGCTTATAAGTCTTATGTTTAATTATCTTACATAATTAAATATTAATTTGATCATACAACAATTAGGTGACAAATTAATAAACATATATTCACTCAACCTTTTGAGTAATATTTTACAATTATATCAACATATAATGGGTCTCATAATAGCTAGTTAGTTAAATTTACAACCTCTTGTAAATGTAAATAACTAATTACCTCTACCTCGAAATGTTTATAAAACCTCAACATAATTTAGTAAATTAACATATTAATTCACTAAATTGAATCTTATTTAATCACACTACAATAAGATACATATTTCCTCTCATAAATATAAATTGTTCAATTTTAAGGAATTAATTAACTTGTATCAACATACAACTAATTAACTTTACTGATAAGGGCATCATCCTTTAGGTGTGACCTTAAGGGATCAACTGACCACCACCGTCCCATGACAGTAACGTCAAACGCTAGCAAGCCAATCGTTACCGATTAATGTTGATCAGTTGACTATATAATTAATCATCCCTTACGTATTCTTAATATGAGATTTAATTATGATATTAAATCATGTGATCGCACTATTGTTGAGGACACATATTCCAACACTATTTTCTAGGGATAGAAGTTGTCCCGACACCACATGGTCTTTATCTTAGTCAAACTAAATACGCATCTGATTTGCTTGACAAACACCGAATGCTTGATTGCAAACCCATTACTACTCCTATGTCACCTCCACCACTCACTAAAATTAATCATAAACCCATTTACGATGAAACGAATTACCGTGCGGCCATAGATAGCCTTCAATACTTGTCTATGACGAGACCCGACATCTCATATTTTGTAAACAATCTTGCTCAATTTTTACACCACCCAACTGAAGAACATTGGTGTGCCCTTATACGACTTCTTCGATACCCTAAAAGCGCACTTCACCATGGAATTCACTTATATAAAAATACGACACTAAACCTCAACGCCTTCTGTGACGCCTATTGGGCAAACGACAAAGATGATTATGTGTCCACTACTGGGTATATAGTTTATCTAGGCCGAAACCCCGTCTCATGGAGCTCCAGAAACTAAAAAGCACTATCTCTCTCGTCAACAGAAGCCTAGTTCAGAGCAGTAGCCGAAACTACAGCAGAGGTAATATGGCTTCGTTCCCTAATGACTGAACTCAAAGTTCACTGCAACAATCATCCTGTTATATTTTGGGATAACCTTGGGGCCACTCACTATTCAGCCAACCCATTTTTTCATTCACGACTAATGCATCTAGCACTTAATTTTTATTTTGTTAGAGAACTAGTGCAACAAGGTTCAATACGTGTTCAACATATATCAGGTGATGATCAACTGGCAGATGTTCTAACCAAACCACTCCTCAAGGCTCATATCTTACGTCTTACTTTCAAGATTGGTATGCTTGACCGGTAGTCCATCTTGAGGGAGCATGTTAAGGATATACATATCCACCATAATAGGCAACAAACTAACTAATTGATATAGTCCTTATTTGTGTAAATAATAGCATCTCAATATCTTCTTAATTGTAATATTTGTTATTATGTTCACACATAGATATAATCTTTGTATCTCTGTATAAATAACACTAGGTTGTAATTATCTTTATCAAGTCAATAAACATAACTTCTCTATACGCTTCACTAGCCCAACCTTTTTTACATATTACAGTCATTTCTTCATCAGTCATCCATATTTCGACAATGTCTTGTTCTAAGGCATACGTGTCATGGAGTTGGGATTGACCGGGTTGTTGTGTATGGGGTGACATTAACTCGGTAGATGACCCATCACCAGATAGCCATGTTGAGCTTGTGGTCTCAACCCCTTTTGTAGAAAAGGTCGTTGGAAAGGCATTAAGGGTACTTTATTCGGTCCTCCAAAAGGTTGATTTTCAAATATAGTACTACTAAATAGATTAGTCGGGGTCGTTAAGTGGGATTCGGTTCGATTGGTCCGTACCATAAGGTGTTGGGCCGGGCCATTGCATATTTTGAATATGTGACGGAGTGAAACCCGCCCATTGGTTCGTGTTAAAGGGTGCGGTCGTTGGTGTTTGTGGTCCGGGATTTCTTGTTGGTGATTCCGACTGACTAATTAAACGTTGTGACCTCCTAGATGTGTTTTGTGAGTCCATAATGAACTAATGATGATTTAACTTTATAAAGACAAGTAATAAAATGTAAATAAAACTAATTATGTAAATTAATGGAAAAAAAACAATATAATATAGAGTAAAGCTAGAAAATGCAAACAAAACTTTCGGAATTCGGAATATCGGAGTGAACAATTGAACCCTTGCTTGAACACAATTCAACAACTTGATTAGTATAAAATCTGATTCAACAAAACCCAATTAACTAATTTTTTTTATATAAGACTTTTATATATATTTTTTATCTAATATATAAATTACACGTTTACAATGATAATAGTAAGGGAATTTCAATATGAATAATTGTGTAATATTGTTGATTTGTAAGATGATTAGATGAGTAGACATTGATTTGTGAGAAAAATGGAATGATTTGAGTGATACTTATATAGTTAGAGGAATATTAAAAAAAACTATATTACAACGGTTATGGAAGCTCAAGCACAACGGCATAATTGAGTAACAACATTTTTCGTTCCTGATTTCGGCCTGCGTCGTGCCGTGCCTGGTTCGTGCTCGTGCCAGCCGTGGCTGGGGCCGGGCCGTGCCTCGGCATGAGAATTTTCAATAACTACATCATGGCCCTTCCCATAGCCCGTCGTGCCAGAAGTCGTGAGCAATTGGCGCCTTTCATAAGTCCCGCACCTTCTTCTTCTTCTTCTTCTTCTTCTTCTTCTTCTTCTTCTTCTTCTTCTTCTTCTTCTTCTTCTTCTTCTTCTTCTTCTTCTTCTTCTTCTTCTTCTTCTTCTTCATACCATATATTTTATCAATTTCTATAATTGTTTGTTCTTAATTCTTAATTGTTGTTCCGAAATTAGGGTTCCCGCGAACAGTTTAGAGGATGAATTTGCTTTAAAAATCACTTTGCAAGTCCAAATACTAATATATTGTATCGTTATTTTGTTCTCGAGTTTGATAATAAGGATGAGGATTTGATAAACTTAGAAGAATTGAGTGTGTGGAATATAGGCTTGAACAACCGAATGAATTACTTAATATGCAGAGATGTAGAAGGCTAATATATATACAACAGATCATTAGCTAGGGCAAAAACTAACACCTACATACAAGGAAAAAGGAATAAGTAAAAGATACATATCATAAATAATAAGGTAACTAATATATCCTCCGAATATCCGAGTATATCTGCCACACAACTCGGAATATACGATGATATATTTCCATACTCCCCCTTAAGTTGGAGCAGTAGGAGCCCGAATGCCCAACTTACGCTGTAAATATGCAAACGCTTCTCTTCCAAGGGCTTTAGTAAAGAGGTCGGCTATTTGCTCTTTACTTTGCATGTGACTAGCTTCAATGTTCTTGCTCACTATATGTTGTCGAATAAAATGACAGTCAACCTCAATGTGTTTCGTCCGGTCATGAAAAATCGGATTCTTAGCAATGCTTAAAGCAAAAGTATTATCACATAGCACACGCGTAGGATGAGCGTGAATAATCCCAAGTGAATGAAGAAAAGATTTCAGCCAAATAAGCTCGCTAGTAACCGCTGCCATGGGCATGTACTCTGCTTCCGCGGTTGATTTAGCGACAGTCGGCTGCTTCCGCACCTTCCATGAAATCGGTGTCTGACCGAGAGACACGAAATAACCGTTTAAGGAACGCCGGGTTAATGGGCAACGAGCATAGTCGGAATATGAGTAATCATTGAGCTGGAAAACCATGTTTCGATGCATAACTATTCCCTTTCCCGGATCACTCTTTAAGTAGCGTATGACTCGTAGTGCAGCTTCACAATGGTCCTTCCTCGGATTTTGAACAAATTGGGACAGTGTGTGAACAACATACAACAAATCTGGTCGGGATATCGTGAGATAAACTAAGCACCCAACCAGCCTTCGATACGCCAATGGGTCTTTCAATAAAGGGCTCGTTGAAAGAGCCAAATCATGATTTTGAACAATAGGTGTAGAAATAGGCTTAGCCCCTTCCATCTTCGTCTCCTTTATAATTTCTATTGCGTATTTTCGTTGACACAAAAACAGTCCCGATGCACCATGGGCTACTTCAATACCCAAGAAAGATTTTAAATTGCCGAGATCTTTGATTCCAAACTTAGAATCGAGGAAATGTTTCAAATTATTACTAGCTTGGTTATTATTGCTTACGATGATCATGTCGTCGACGTAAACCAAAATACCAAGGAAAATCCCAGCTTTATTCATTGTAAATAAGGAATAATCAGCTAAGGACTGTGTGAAACCATACCCTTTGAGCACATCCGTCAACTTGGCAAACCAATTCCTCGAGGCCTGTTTCAAACCATACAAAGACTTCAATAATCGATAAACCTTTCTCTTACCACTTGCTTCGAATCCTTGTGACAATTTCATGTACACCTCCTCATCCAAATCACCGTGGAGGAAAGCATTGTTAACGTCTAATTGAGCTATATTCCAATTCTTTGCTACAGCTACTGCCAAAAGGAGTCGTACGCTAGTCATTTTCGCCACTGGTGCAAATGTCTCATGATAATCCACCCCTTCGACCTGAGTGAAACCTTGGGCTACCAAATGTGCTTTATAACGTTCTATACTCCCATCTGCCTTATGTTTGATCTTGTAAACCCATTTGCACCCAAAAGGCTTTTTGTTATCCGGTAAGTCAACAACTTTCTAAGTGTCATTCCTTTCAAGAGCCGTAATTTCATTTGCCATGGCTAATCTCCATTCTTCACTTTTGACAGCTTCAAAATAATTTCTCGGTTCCTTAACTTTATCAATAGCACCAAGGAAATTTCTGTGACAAACGGAAAAACAACTACTAGTGATATAATCAATTATTGGATAACGAGTACCTTTCGAAGAAGGCGAAGCTTGAGACGGGTAAGCAGTCTGTGTGGTCATGACACGAGTGGATTTGCAAATGTAATCCTTTCTCCATGCCGGCTCAAATTTCCTCCTTTCTCCTCGCCCAAGTTTTTCTTCCTTTAGGCCCAAAACTACCTCCCCCTCAACACCAGAATCAGCTCCGGATGTGTCATTGTCGGTCCCAGTAGCAGTGGCATCAGTCGTGGGTTCAGTGGAATGTCCGTGCTCTGTTAAAAAACCTCCTGCCAAATCTGGTCCGTTGGGGTCTGTTTCTTGCGTGTCGGGACCAGCGTCTTGGGTCGTGGTTTGTGGAATATCGACATGGGGTGGTATATCTATGTCGGCTATCTCATTTGCAGGGGTAGTGTCATTATTGGTAATAGCATAAGGAAACACATTCTCGTAAAAATGCACATCTCTGGAAACGAATTTACGTTTGGTCTTAAGATCGTACATGCACCATCCCTTTTGTGTTTTAGGGTAACCAATAAAAATACAACGAGTATCCCGCTCTTTAAATTTATCTTTCGGTCTTTGCTTATTATGAGCATAAGCTAGACATCCTAAAACCCGTAAATTTTCAAGATTGGGGGTTTGTCCATGTAGAAGTTCATAAGGCGTGCGTCCATCTAAGAGTTTTGTAGGGGTTCGATTAATGAGATAAGCAGCGGTGAAAATACATTCCCCCCAGAACTCGATGGGTAGCTTGGCTTGGAAACGAAGATCTCTTGCTTTTTCTAAGATATGTCTATGTTTCCGTTCCACCCTACCATTTTGTTGAGGTGTGTCAATAGTACTAGTTTGGAAAAGCATCCCATTGTCATTATAAAATTGTCTTAATGGTCCAGAAAGAAATTCGGTGTCATTATCACTTTGAACAACCTTAACCTGTTTTCCAAATTGTGTTTGTACCATTTTGCAAAAATATTTCATCAAGTCACAAACTTCCCTCCTATCCTTCATAAGATGGACCCAAACACTTCGACTATGGTCATCTACAATAGTCAAGAAAAAATGTGCACCCGATAAACTACTAACATTATATGGCCCCCAAATGTCACAATGAATAAGATAAAACAAAACACCGTGTCTTTTATTATTAAGCTTAAAAACCGAACGAGTTTGTTTGGCACGGCAATAAGGATCGCAAATAAAGTCCAAATCAAATGACAAAGGTTTCTTAATTAAATTGCGTAATAATGGGTAAATATGGCTTGAAGGATGACCTAACCGACGATGCCAAATCCGACCTTCATTAACATCAACACGTGCAACCGACTGTTCCACTCGTGTCATGTAGTAAACGCCGTCTCTGAGCTCACCCCGTCCAATCTCCATCTTTGTAGATTGGTCCTGTATTATACAATAATTAGAATTAAAAATCACAAGGCATTTGTTTTCACGTATGAGCTGAGGTATCGAAATTAAATGACAGGTCAAATTGGGAACATATAAAACGTCGTGTAATTCGAACAGATTATGAAGTATAACACGCCCATAGTCCTGGGCAATGATCGTGGACCCATCCGGCAAAACAACATTAGATGGTGGTCCTCTCCATGGATCTTTAAGCACTTCCCGACAACCTGTCACATGGTGAGAAGCACCGCTATCTAACATCCATTCGGTTAGATGAACACGATGCGTACCTTTCAATTTTTCGTTACCTGCAGCCTAAATGCTAAGCAAATTTCTTAATTGCTTAATTTCTTCATTCGTAAAATCCTTCTTGGAGGACTCTCCTTCGCTGGTAGTGGCAGCATTTACCACTTCCTTGTTACTTCCAGGTTCTCTTCCACCGCGGCCTCCTCCACGTCCTCCGCGCCTGCCCATGCCTCGTCCTCGACCACTGAGCCCGAGCCTTTCCCGACAATTATCCACCGTGTGATACCATTTTTTGCAGTGGGTACACCTCGGTGGTTCGTAATCTTTGTGCTCTGTTTGAGCAGCAGAGGCGTCAATACCTCGCCCTCCTCCTGTACGAGCACTCATTGCAACTTCAACCGTTGGTTCTTCACGGACACGGGTCACAGCCTTGTGGCGCTCTTCTCGCAGAACTAGCCCATACACACGATTGAGGGAAGTCAGGTCATCATCCATTAATAAGTTGGAACGCAAATTGTCGTATAAGGCAGTGTTGAGTCCCATAATGAATTGGTGTACCTTCTCCTCCTCTTTTTCTTTGAAAAACTCAGTAGCGGCGCCACAAGTACAAGTAGGGACACGACAATAGGTGGCTAATTCATCCCAAATTGATTTGAGATTTGTATAATATTCGACGACGGAACGGTTCCTTGCTTGCACTCAATTAAATCGCTTTTGAGCTGGTGCACACGAGGTGCGTTACCCGCAGCATACCGGTCCTTGAGCTCCTTCCATATCTCATATACGGTGCCGGAGAAAGCAATGCTAGGAAGTAATTTGTCATCAATCACGGCTCGCAACCAAGCCTTAATCATAGCGTTACATTGACGCCACGCCATCACTTCATAATTATCTGCTTCCGTTCCTTCAGGTTTCTTCACGGTTCCTTCAACAAAGCCTAACTTGTTCTTCACGTCAAGCCCATTCCTTACCGCGTCAGCCCATAGATCGTAATTCTCTCCGTTGAAAATTTTGTGAGTCAATTTCAGACTCGGACTATATGAAGGATGTAAGTATAACGGAGAGGACAGAGGGATCATATCGTCACCACTGCGTCCTCCCTTCTGACTCTTACCGTCTCCTCCAATTTTTGTCATTGAAAAAATAATAAAAAGAATGGTGGCAGAAAAATTATTTGACGGATGCGAGGATCAAACCTGCTCCGATGATACCATGATAAACTTAGAAGAATTGAGTGTGTGGAATATAGGCTTGAACAGCCGAATGAATTACTTAATATGCAGAGATGTAAAAGGCTAGTATATATACAACAGATCATTAGCTAGGGCAAAAACTAACATCTACATACAAGGAAAAAGAAATAAGTAAAAGATACATATCACAAATAAATGAATAATAAGGTAACTAATATATCCTCCGAATATCCGAGTATATCTGCCACACAACTCGGAATATACGATGATATATTTCCATAGGATTCGAACCTAAGACCTATTGTCGGTCTTTTAGACATATTAATTGAGTTGAAACACAATTATCAATTGTTGTTTCGAGATTAGGCGCAAAAAGTTTCGAGGGAGAATTCGCTTTGGAAACGATTTCGCAAGACCTTAATCATTGTTCTATCGTATCGTTATTTCTATTTTTGACTGTGTAATGAGTAAAATAAGGGCATTACGATAATGGGGAGGGGAATGTGAACCTAAGATTTTTTGTCGATCTTTTATGAATAATTCTTTACTGTTATGTTTTTGGAGTGTCTAATGGGTAAAACAAGGATGTGATGATAATGAGGAGGGTAGATTCGAACCTAACATCTTTTGTCTCTTTTATACATAGTTTTTGAGTTCAAACACAATTTTTAACTATTGTTCTGAAATTATTGCACCTGCAAACAGTTTCAAGTGCAATTTTGCTCCGGAGAGCAGTTCGTAAGTCATTAATCACTGTTCCATTGTATCGTTGTTTTATTTTGGAGTGATTTATGAATAGTCCTTGAGTATTGTAATCCTTGAGCTTGTATTCGTTCTGTTCAAATTTTAACTTATTGCCCCCTTTTCTGCATAAATTAATCCCAAAATTATATACCCTTTTGAAATTTAGCAAGGACAATGGTTGATTATCCAATATTGCCTTTATATAATTCACGACCACCTTTCTCCACCCAGTGGTGGATCTAAGGGGGCTAGCGAGGTGAGCAAGGAAAATTTTGAAACTTTCAGATGAACTTTTCGATTTTTTTTTTTAGTTTACTTTGTGACATTACTCGTTCGCACTCTCTTACCACTATCCTGGCTTTACGACTTCAACATTACACCCCTAATAATAGTGTCTTAATTCTCTTTAAAGCTCTTTAAATCAAGGGCGGGGTAGAGCATGTAGTTTATCACTTCTAAAATAGTCTCAAATAGAAAATTGGGGTGGAGGGAGTAACATTTATTAGAGCTCGACAAGTTCATGTAAAAGAACAACCAACCAGGCAACCACTGTTATCATCTTTTTGTTTTCTTTCCCTAAAAAAAATAAAGCTTTTATTTGTTACCGATTCTTGTTTTTCTCCGTCTTTGAACCAGAATAGGCTAGATGATGGTTGGTGTGAGTGTGTGACAATATGAACGAAAAGTATAATTGGCTACAGTTTGAGGTATGCCTATTTGTTGAATAGTTTTGAAGAGTTAAGAACGATAAACACCTAAGAGGGGGAGGGGGTGAATTAGGTGTACCTTTTAAAAATTTTCTCGTTTACTTGGTTAATGACTAACACAAGTAAGATCTATTAGGTACGAGTTTGAGAAACTTAATGGGTTGTAAGTTCACAAACGGTACAGCAGGTCTATGCAACAGTATGATGAACTGTTGCACAGCACTGGCAACGAGATAGGTAGATAAAAATGCAAAGGATAAACGAATGTAAAAGTAAATAAACAAACAAGACGATGTTTTAAAATTGGTTCACTCCTACTCCGAGTTTACGTCCAACCGTTATTTTATTGCTTGTTTAGAAATTTACTCAAACTTAACTAAACCCCTTACAATGAAAATAACTCGCCAACCTACTCCGGTTGCAATTGCTTGAAGCTACTCCGCTTCAAGACTTTCCCTTGCTCAAAGCTACTCCGCTTCAAGACTTAAAGTTCTATCTCAACGGTTTACAGAGTCAGAATCTCAGTGGTTCACTTAAGAACATGGAGATCACAATTAAGACCTAAACACGAGAATCATTGAACATATTCTTTATGCAACAGTTAAGCGAACTGATACTTGGAGATTTTACAGCTTTGAAAAACAAGTGAAGACTTTTGAAAACAGAAAACGGTTTTGCAAATATTTGAAGAACAAAGCTTAAAATGCTGAAATGATTTTGCAAATGTTTTACAATGAGTGTTCTGAAAAGTCTTGCAATAAATGAAAAATGAAGTGGCTATTTATAGAGAAAGGTAGTGTATAAGAGAAAGATCTTAACACTACTTTAATCTAATATCCACAAGTTTATAGTATGCATTTTCATTTAAAAAATATAAAAGAACAACCAGGTTTGAGAGGCTCAAGGTGGCTGCATTTTTCCAAAGCAAAGGAGTGTTTCCCATAAAGTATGGGAACTCACAATTTTGCCACAAATGGAAAAAGCATAAGACCTATTTTTAGCATGAAAAACAACTTGCACAAATGGGATTGGCATCTTTTAAATTATTGTGCAAGCATATTCCTTTTGTTCTTTTTGTTCTTCAGTTTTGAAATAATGTTCCTTTTAAACATAGAAAAACTTTTTAAAGAATTTCAAACACTTGTGAATTTTCCCGAAAATTCTCCATACGTTAGTACCAGAAACCATGGTGCAACAGTCACAGGAACTGTTGCATGGTTTTGCAATCACTTATGCATAAAGAGGATATGTTTAACTACCTCGTTTACAACATTCATTCTAGGCAATGGGCTTTCTTGTCTTGCCTTCATCTTGATCATCTTGTTACGTTGATTAGCTTGTGGACTCTTTGATTGATCATCAATAGCTTCAATTTTGCTAAACAATTTAACTAAGAGGCAAACAATTAAATAACAAATGAAACTTGGCATCATCAACCAAATGTGTTCTAACAAATTCCCCCTTTGATGATGGCAAGTTTTAAATATGTGTTAAGTTCCCCCTAAGCCCATGGTGAGTCGGTCTTTGAACCATATTCAATAAGACATCAAATAAACATGACATGATCAAGGTGAATGAGGGTCAACATGCTTATCTAAGTAGAACATCTATCATTATAGCTAAGACATTTCCACGGTGAACGTTAGCCTAAGAGTCATTGAATGAACATAAACACATAATTAACATACTTCCCCCTCTTGACATCATCAAAAGAAGGATGAAAACATGTTCAAGTAGTACAAGATAAACCACCAGCAAATTGTTCGAGAAAAGCTTAAAAACAGTTCACAGATTGCATGAGATATTAAGACAAGAAGCCAAAAGGGTTAGGAAGGCAATTTGGGCAAAAGATGGTTCGTTTATCATCATTGGGAACATTTCTTCAAAGGATTTGGACACGCTCTATGAGATATTCATTGATGGTTTTGAGCGCAACAACTTACTTCTTAAGGGTCTCATTATACTGACGGCAAGCCTAGTCACAATGGTCAAAAGCTTATCTAACTTCGCATTTACCGGACCCATTGCAACAGTTGGATCAACTGTTGCACCAGACTTAAGCTTCTTGGCCGCTTTGGGATTTGATCCTCATTTTCTTTTGGTAATGGGTTTGGGTTTTGTGTTTGGTTTGAGATGAGATTCAACAAGTGATTCATCACCCTCACCAAAAAGTTCTGTGATTTTGGATTTGGATTTGGAATTGGGGGTTTTCGGTAAAGAGGGGATCAAGACCATTATCAAGTACCTTGTCATAATTGTTTGGTTCATCAATTTGTTCATCATTTGGGATGAACTCATCTTCATGCATAACCTCCTTTTCTGATTTTTCGACTGGAGTATCCATATTTTCAGCAACATCATCATTTTTCCCACCTTCGGTTTCCTTTTCGTTTTCAACAATTTTTTTTTTTTTTTTTTTTTTTTTTTTTTTTTTTTTTTTTCGACATCAACTTCTTTTTCAACAATACTTTCAGCTTCTTTTTCTTTCTCAACATCATCAACATTCTCCTTTTCTTTTCCTTTTTCGATAACAACCACTTCTTCAAAAAACATCTTCAACGATCACTTTCTCTTTGTTGATTTCACTTGCCAATTCATTAAGTGTAAGCTTATCTTTCTCAGAATCAATATCGACATTAGAGTCCAACATCATTGAATTTTGGGGACTCCTATTTAATCCACCACGACCTCGCCCTTTGCATGTCATGGTTTTCTTTCATGCAACAGTGGACTTGACTGTTGCAGGCTTGGTAGGGGACGGTTGGGTTTTGTCAGATTTTTCGATATATGCAGCGGATTGGGTGGCCACTTTTAATTTGGCAATGTATTCTGGGTTGAAGGAGTTAATAGAAGGGTCGATTGGTTTAGTGAGGGTGTGGGTAATGAGCGCTAGTTGAGTGTAAGAGTGAAGAATTGATGCTCAAAAAAATAGGCTAGATGGAGGGATTATCTTGATTTGAAATAAGATGAAGTTGAGAGGCTCAATGAAATAATTCGCATGCAAGTGCACAATTTTAATTAAAACTCTCGATCCATTTTGCATGTTGGAGATTTTGACATTTTAAACTTTAAACATGTATATCCCTTTTTCTAGTCAATCATATAGGAAAAATAAATTCATTAGAGTCACCTATCACCCAACAAACCAATTTCCAACCGAAGTTTTACGAATTGTTCTCTTTCCAACGGTTTTGTAAAAATGTCCGCAATTTGATTTTCCGTTTTACAAAAGTTAAGACTAATTGTTCCTTTTTTTTTTGACTTGATCACGTAAGAAATGATGCCTAATCTCAATATGTTTAGTACATGAATGTTGTATTGGGTTCTTTGAAATGTTAATTGCACTAGTATTATCGCAAAATATCGGAGTTGTTTCGAAGATCATACCATAGTCGTGCAATTGTTGTTGAACCCAAATGATTTGTGTGCAACAGAGTGCTGCACGTTGTATTCACTTTCAGCCGTGGACAATGATACCGTGTTTTGCTTCTTGGATGCCCAAGTGGTTAAACAAGGGCTCATGAATGTAGCAATTCCGGATGTGCTTTTTCTGTCCACCGTACTGCCCGCGTAATCCGCATCATAGAATCCTACAAGATCAAGTTCGTAATGAGATGGATACCGAAGATGCAAGTCTTGTGTTCCAATCAAATACTTAAAAATCCGTTTGACGGTTTTAAAGTGTGATTCCTTAGGATTTGATTGGAAACAAGCACACAAACATACGCTAAATTGAATGTCGGGTCGACTAGCGGTTAAATAAAGCAATGAACCAATCATACCTCGATACACCGTTTCACTAACACTCTTACCATTTTTGTCTTGATCAAGTTTAATGTTAGATACCATTGGTGTAGCAACGGATTTGGCATTAGTCAACCCAAACTTATTTCCTTCAAATACTTTTGTTGATGGATCATGGTGCCTTTTTCATCTTGCTTAATTTGAAGACCAAGGAAGAATCCAAGTTCTCCCATCATGCTCATTTCAAATTCAGAAGTCATAAGATCCGAAAAGTACTTATAAAGAATGTTATTAGTTGCACCGAAAATAATGTCATCGACATATACTTGCACAAGCAACAGTTCCTCTGACTGTGACTTGATAAACAATGTCTTATCAACCGAACCACGTATAAAACCATTTTCTAATAGGAATTTGGAAAGCCTATCATACTAGGCTCGGGGAGCCTGTTTTAAACCATAAAGTGCTTTGTCGAGTTTAAATACGTGATTAGGGAACTCATTGTTTATAAAGCCCGGAGGTTGTTCGACAAAAACTTCTTCTTCAAGATAGCCATTTAAGAAAGCGGTTTTAACATCCATTTGAAAAAGTTTTATACCAACATGAGATGCAAAAGCTATGAGCATTCGTATGGCCTCAAGCCTAGCTACTGATGCAAAGGTTTCATCATAATTGATTCCTTCTTGTTGGTTATAACCTTGCACCACTAGTCTAGCTTTATTCCTTACGATTTCTCCACTATCATCAAGCTTATTGCGGAAGACCCATCTAGTACTAATTACAGTACGATTAGATGGTCTAGAGACAAGATGTCATACCTCATTCCTCTTGAATTGATCTAGCTCCTCTTGCATGGTCGTCACCCAACATGAGTCATTAAGAGTAATGGTGATGCGGCTAGGTTCGATTTGTGAGAGGTAGACATTGTAGGCACAAAAGTTTTGGAGGATGACCTGGTTTTTACTCCTGATTCAAGGTCACTAGTCTGATTTGTGGGAGGATAGGAGCTTTGGCGTTTCCATTTTCTTGGAACAATGGTGTTGGAGGCTTCATTTGTTTCGTTTGGTTCTGATGCAACAGTTGCAGTGACTGTTGCATGAGGGTGATTTTGTGAGGGTGATTGTGGATCAGTTTCTGTTTGAGTAGTGAATGGTTCACTACCATCCTCATTCCCCCTGGATGAGTTAGCTCCATTTAAAGACGAGGAAGGGTTAGTTCCCCCTGGATGAGTTAGCTCCATTTAAAGACGAGGAAGGGTTAGTTCCCCCTGGATGAGTTAGCTCCATTTAAAGACGAGGAAGGGTTAGTTCCCCCTGAATTTTGGCCAGCTTCTTCATGCAACAGAGGCTCTGACTGTTGCACAACTTACTCAACCTCTTCCACCATGTCCATGTCATGACAAATCATTCCAATGTCGAAATCATCATCCTTCTCTTCATCAACAGCCTGTTCATTAGACATAAAAAAGACTAGATTCGTCAAATATTACATGAACGCTTTATTCCATTTTCATAGTCCTTTTGTTGTAAACTTTATAAGCTCTACTATGACTAGAATAACCAACAAATACTCCTTCATTACTACGAGCATCAATTTTGCCTAGGTTGTTTTTTGCCATTGTTGTGAACAAAGCATTTAATACCAAAGCATTTTAAATGTGAGATGTTAGACTTTGTTCCTCGTAGTAATTCATAAGGTGTTTCGTTAATTATTTTCCTAATCATGACTCGGTTGTAGATGTAACAAGATGTTTACGGCCTCGGCCCAAAAGTTCTTTGGTACTTTAGAGCTAATGATCATAGTCCTAGCCATGTTTTCAAGAGTTCGATTCATTCGTTCCACAACCCCATTTTGTTGAGGGGTTCTTGCGGCCGAAAAATTATGGCTAATACCATGATCATTACAATAGTACACAAATGATGAATTCTCAAATTCGGTTCCATGGCCGGATCTTAAGGATGCAAGTTTTAGACCAAATTTGTTTTGAACCATTTTAACCCAAATTAAGAATTCATCAATTGCTTGGTCTTTGGAACTTAAGGAAAGTAGCCAAACATATATTGAAAGGTCATCTACAATCACACAAATATAGCGACTTTCACCCTTGCTAACAATACGCATGGTTCCACATAAATCAATGTGAACAAGTTCAAGGACATGAGAAGTGCTAACACAATTTTTGGATTTAAAGGAGCATTTTAACTTGTTTACCTCTAACACAATCATCACAAAGTGATTTAAACTCAAATTTCATGTTAGGCATGCCATCTACTAGGTCAAGTTTCTCGAAAGTATTAAGGGTTTTAGCATTAACATGACCCAACCTTTTATGCCAAAGCAAAGGGTTATTTTTGTGAACACTCATACATGATAAAGTTTGACCCGACAATGAGCATAAGTTAGTCATGTACACATCTTTGACACGCTTACCTTCAAGAATTAACTCTCTAGTTTTACCATCAAGTATTCTACATATACTAGCATGAAATTCAACAATGTTACCTCAATCACACAATTGTGAAATGCTTAGAAGATTGTGTTTCAAACCTTTGACAAGCAACACTTTGTCGACACATAGTGACTTTGACTTACCAACTTTTCCAATACCAATGATTTCACCTCGTTTGTTGTCACCAAAAGTCACCATGCCACCTTTGTAGGCTTCTAGCGAGAGGAATTGGTTTTCTTCTCCCGTCATGTGACGAGAGCATCCACTATCTAAGTACCAATTGCTGCTGCCTCCCACTAATGCCTATACAAGATCAAACGGTTAGTTTGGGAACCCAAACAAGTTTGGGTCCCTTCTTGACACTAGCTTGTTTCACCAAGTCTTTCTTGATCCATACCTTTTTAACTAATTTAGTGTTCTTTTCTAGATCACGTTTTCTCTTTTCACAATTGTTAAGCTCATGACCAGTATTACCACAGTAGTTGCAAATAACAAAATCGGAAGTCCAAAGTACTTTCGTATTCTAAAATCGATTTTGCTTGGGTCTTGGTTTCGGATGCAACAAATGCGTGCTACTGTTGCATTTGAAACCAAGTTCAAAGATTCTTTGCAAGCTTTTCATACTCTTGGGACTGTTTTAGAGGAAATTTTAAAACATTCTGACTTCCTTCCCATTTTAGGTGAAACATCTTAGCCTCATCTAGCTCTTTGGTTAATGTATCAATTTTAGCAAGATGATTAAGATTTAGTTGACCTACTTTGTCGAAAGCGTTTTTAGCATGTCTTACTTCATCACTAAGCAATAAACCAATTTGCTCAAGTTGCTTGTTATCTCTTTTACATAAAGTGAGGTCAGCTAGCAGAGAGTCACGTTCCTTAATTAGCGAGGACACATGTTTTGTGAGAGTCTCAATTTCCCTTTTAGACTCAGATGCAACAGTTGCATCATCTGTTGCATGGATTTGTTCAGCCTTTTTTGGAGTTTCAATTTGAACAAGAAGGTCATCGTTTGATTTTTGCACTCGATCTAAAGCACTTTTAACATGACTTGACTCGTCGTTCAACATTTCAAAGAATTTTGACAAGATCATCTTTTTGAATTTCGCATGTTGCAAGATCAATCAAGAGTTGGTCACGTTCTTTTATTAGTGAGGACACAGTTTTGACGAGGGACTCATCTCCTTTGTTAGACACAGATGCAACAGTGCAGTGCTCTGTTGCATGCGTTTTATCAATACTTTTAGCAAGAAACAAATTCTGTTTTCGGAGCTTTTTAATCTCCTTTTCAAGACTCAATGATGTACTAGGTTGATCAACCTCATTTAGACATTCTTTCAAACCAACATTTTCTTCGGCTATGTCTTCAATTTCAGTTTGCATAGCCTCTAATTTATTGTTTTGGACACGACACTTATCAATGAATTGGTCTAAGAGGAGACAAACTTTGTCTTTAGAGAAAGATCGAACCTTTTTCTTGAGCTTATTTACCTCATTGTCTGAATCTGAATCTGAGTTCACGGAGTGAGCCATAAGACATTTGACATTTTGTTTCTTTGTTGACTTTGGAACATCATTGATTGATTGAGAAGAAATGCACATTTTGGCGTCTAATTCTTCCTCAAGGACATCGTCCTCATCGGAATCGGACATGCCCCAAATGGCTGTCATTACTTCATTCTTGTATTCTCTTTTAGCAAAATCACGCTTTTCTTTAGATTTGATGTCATTCCACTTAGGACATTCTTTTATTTGGTGACCGTTGTCACCACATTTGAAGCAACCCATAGTGGAACTAGATCTTCTTTTGGGAAAACGTCTTATGCTAGTATAGTTATTTGACCTTTGTGAGTTTCGACCATTAATCATGCCAACAATGTTTTTGGTGAACATCGCAAACTCATCATCTTCATCCTCCTCATCACTTGAGAGAGCATTGAGAGCGAGTCCTTTCCCTTTAGAGCTTTCACTAGAGCGCTTCATGAGAGTTAACTCATGAGCCATGAGTGAGCCCATAAGTTCATCAACGGACAACAAGGAAAGGTCTTTAGCTTCCTCAATAGCCGTAACCTTCGGTTGCCATTTTTCAGATAGGCTACGAAGGATTTTACGGACTAAATCCTCGGATTCAAAGTTTCTACCTAGACTCTTGAGGTCATTAACAATACTAGAGAAGCGTGAAGACAAACTATTAATTGACTCATCTCTTCCCATGTTGAACATCTCATATTGTTGCATGAGAAGATCAACACGGTACTTTTTGACTTGTGACGTTCCCTCATAAGCAAGATTAAGGGTGTCCCAAATTTCCTTTGCCGAGTCACATCCGGATATCCGGTTAATCTCTTGTTCACCGATGCCATATTGAAGGATGGACATGGCTTTAGAGTTTTTCTCGACTTTTCTATAATCGGCTTCAACATATTTGTCCTCACTTTTGAGGGACTTAGTGCCATCGGCATTAGTCATCTCAATTTTGAGGGGACCCTTTTGAATGATCAACCAACATTCGTAGTCCGCACTTTTGACATAGTGCTCCATGCGGTGTTTCCACCAAGCATAGTTTTCCCCCTTAAAGATGGGAAACTTAGTATGTTTTGAATCGTCCATAACTAGGATCAACTCTTTGGTTTTAACCAATATCAAGAGCACGAGGCTCTGATACCAATTGAAGAGTTAAGAACGATAAACACCTAAGAGGGGGAGGGGGTGAATTAGGTGTACCTTTTAAAAATTTTCTCGTTTACTTGGTTAATGACTAACACAAGTAAGATCTATTAGGTACGAGTTTGAGAAACTTAATGGGTTGTAAGTTCACAAACGGTATGCAGTCTATGCAACAAGATGATGAATGAAGTTTGCACAAAGACCGCAACGAGATAGGTAGATAAAAATGCAAAGGATAAACGAATGTAAAAGTAAATAAACAAACAAGACGATGTTTTAAAAATTGGTTCACTCCTACTCCGAGCCTACGTCCAACCGTTATTTTATTGCTTGTTTAGAAATTTACTCAAACTTAACTAAACCCCTTACAATGAAAATAACTCGCCAACCTACTCCGGTTGCAATTGCTTGAAGCTACTCCGCTTCAAGACTTTCCCTTGCTCAAAGCTACTCCGCTTCAAGACTTAAAGTTCTATCTCAACGGTTTTACGAGTCGAATCTCAGTGGTTCACTTAAGAACATGGAGATCACAATTAAGACCTAAACACGAGAATCATTGAACATATTCTTTATGCAACAGTTAAGCGAACTGATACTTGGAGATTTTACAGCTTTGAAAAACAAGTGAAGACTTTTGAAAACAGAAAACGGTTTTGCAAATATTTGAAGAACAAAGCTTAAAATGCTGAAATGATTTTGCAAATGTTTTACAATGAGTGTTCTGAAAAGTCTTGCAATAAATGAAAAATGAAGTGGCTATTTATAGAGAAAGGTAGTGTATAAGAGAAAGATCTTAACACTACTTTAATCTAATATCCACAAGTTTATAGTATGCATTTTCATTTAAAAAATATAAAAGAACAACCAGGTTTGAGAGGCTCAAGGTGGCTGCATTTTTCCAAAGCAAAGGAGTGTTTCCCATAAAGTATGGGAACTCACAATTTTGCCACAAATGGAAAAAGCATAAGACCTATTTTTAGCATGAAAAACAACTTGCACAAATGGGATTGGCATCTTTTAAATTATTGTGCAAGCATATTCCTTTTGTTCTTTTTGTTCTTCAGTTTTGAAATAATGTTCCTTTTAAACATAGAAAAACTTTTTAAAGAATTTCAAACACTTGTGAATTTTCCCGAAAATTCTCCATACGTTAGTACCAGAAACCATGGTGCAACAGTCACAGGAACTGTTGCATGGTTTTGCAATCACTTATGCATAAAGAGGATATGTTTAACTACCTCGTTTACAACATTCATTCTAGGCAATGGGCTTTCTTGTCTTGCCTTCATCTTGATCATCTTGTTACGTTGATTAGCTTGTGGACTCTTTGATTGATCATCAATAGCTTCAATTTTGCTAAACAATTTAACTAAGAGGCAAACAATTAAATAACAAATGAAACTTGGCATCATCAACCAAATGTGTTCTAACAAGTTTTTTTTTGTACTACACTGGAAGATAAACTTTTCGAATAGGGTGTGCCTTATGTGGGATTGAATGAGACTAATCAATACGTCAAAAGTCGGCTTACTACTATAAGTATTTTAGGATTATAAGTATTTTAGGATTGAATGAGACTAATCCTACACTACGGCTAGTTTCGGCTTCAACATGAGGCTTTAAGAACTGTGTCGCCATGTAGCGCTTTTATCATTTGAAATGATATGAACAAAACATTCTTATTTTTGAGATGATGTGTGTTTCTTGAGCACAAGCTCTTTATCAAGCTCTTAATTTTGACTTCAGTAACTTACTACTCACTACTTATACTATATATGGTCATTGTCATTTTATAAAAGTATGGGTGCCATTATATTTCTATTACATATGTGGGGTTTCTCATTAACTTTGTGTATATTGTGGTAATCGTTGATGACTCTATTACATGTGTGGGGCTTCTATGAACTTTGTGTATATTTTGCTGATAATTTAGGACACTATTATATTCGTGGGGTTCTCATGAACTTTGTGTAATTATGGCAGATCATTCAGTCGGAAAAGATTATGCACTCTTTACTTCACAACTAATACACTAGTGACATTTGGTGTGTATGTTCTCTTTTTGAAGGATGAGCCGGATGATCGTTACACGAAGGTATGAGGCTTATAGCATTGTTACTTCTTATCAAACATAATTTATCATTTGCTCTAGTGATATAAGTGGGCAGTTTTGAAGCGTTTCGCCTATTTTTGTTTCTCTCTTTGATGTTGAGGAATTAGTGTTTTTCTCCTACTAGTAGTTACCATTGATTTGCTTTGCAGACGAATTTTCATATGTTAGGACTGGCATTGAGAATGGGCAGAAGGTTCAAAAACCTGCAAATAAGGCATGTACTGTTAATAATAAGGGCCACCTTTTTTATTCTTCAGTGATGCATCTGACGTCTACGAGGGTGACGAAGCTGATTCTGAGTTTCTAGCAATTCTTATAGCCAAGGAGCATGATAAACTACGTGGTTAGTCATCTTTTGTCTCTTTATCATGTGAAGAATAAATGTTTGTATTTATCAATGTCATTGGCCGCCACTACAAGAGAAGGTGTAAGAAACAATAATTCTGTAATGCAGGCTCTTTTTTTTTTTTTTGTAGTACAAGAGGTGTAAGAAACCAACCTCTTTGTGATATAACATAGATAAAGCTCTAAACATCCGACCCTTTTTACCCTGCCTTTGACAGAACCTTTTTATGCAACGATGTCATGTTGTTTATATAGTGTGATCCTCATATTCCGGAAACAAACCTCTTTGTGATATTAACATAGATAAAGCTCTGAACATCCGACCCCCTTTAACCTGCCTTTGACGGAACCTTTTTATACAATGATGTCATGTTGTTTATATAGTCTGATCCTCATAATCTAAAACAAACCTCTTTGTGATATTAACAATTTAACATAGAGAAACCTCTGAACATCCAATCCCCTTTACCCTGCCTTTAACCAAGGGCGAAGACAGAATTTTTTGTGTGGGGTGGCAAATTTCTTAAGGCTATACTATTTGAAAATTGGAAATCCAAAAAATGTTATTTCGTAGTATGCAACATATAAAAATTCAAATTACAAACTAACAATATATAATCAAATGGACGCATTGTAATAGCTTGAAGGTTTCATTGTATAATTCAACTTATCTTTATATATTGGAGTATTTTTTAAAAATAATTTTGATTTTTGCATTGTAATTTACAACGAATTGGACATTTAATATAATGGGATAAATATTTTCTTAGAATACAACCTGTTATCTTTACTTTTATTTTTCTACATTATTATAGGTCGGGCTTTATACTCCGTCATTAAAAGAAAATTTTACCATTTTAGGGTAAAAATAAATTTTTAATAGTTAATACCCTAAAATAATGAATATTGACAATTTTAAAAATTAGCAAAAGATAAATAAATTAAATAACCAAAAGTAAATCACGTATATTAAATAATTTAATAATGAAGTTTGTGGATTTGTTTCAGATTCCCTTCTCAAACAAAGAAACATTTAATAAGGTAATTGAAAAAGTAAAAAATAATCAAAAATTTGACAATAGTGAGATTCAAACTCCAATCAATTTGCATGGAGACTACTATTTCTACCACTGAAGCACATTTATTTTGCTATTTCACATACGCGCTTCATTATAGTTATTCTTTCCTTAATTACATTTGGGGTAGCTAAGACGTGACTTATTTATTGATTTTTTTTCGCATGGGGTAGCGGCCACTACCCCTTGCTACCTTCTCCCTTCGCCCCTGCCTTTAACGAGAACCTTTTTATTCGATGATGTCATGTTTATATAGTCTAATATGTTGATAATATGATATCATGTACTCAGTCGTTTGGTCTCTCTTCAGGGGCGTCTAAGGCCCAGGGCCGTCGAACCGGGCCTCCAAATTTCAAGCCCAAGTTTGTATCCTTCACTGTAAAAAAAAAAAAAAAAAAAAATCTAAAATTACAATTTACAGTAAAGATGTTTAAGGTATCAAGCCATAATTTTCTCCTTTCCAATGTAATGTTTGAGATTTTCACACTCTAACTCCCAAATCTAATCCTCTGATTATATATTTTCAATTTCAAATTCATTTAATTTCTCAATTTAAAAAAAAAAAAGCAATCCAAATTCATCAATTTCAAGTTGAAAGGCTTACTACTAAGGAGAATTGGAGAGAGAATCTGAAGATAAGGTAGGAATTCCTCTCTAATTTTATGATTTTAGTTTTAATTCATTTGTAATCCAAGATTATTTTGGTTAAATCGTTGTATGAGTCTGAACGATTTAGTTAATCTGGTGATTACCAAAATCTGCCCTCGCTAATTGTAATGTTGACCCTTAAATTGCATTTATATTCTAATCTGGTGTTTTCATTACTTGTCGATCAATCATGACTAATCTAGAATAATTATGACTAAATAGTTTTACTTATATCATTTCATAAATCTGTACATATTTGTGATGGTTTTGATTGATTTCTCTTTGGCAAAAAAAAGTTTTGAGTGTATTTTGTTAAGAAAGTTGTTCAAAGTTAATTAGTTTGCTTACCTTTAT
The DNA here is from genome assembly GCF_048544455.1 of Silene latifolia. Taxonomy (NCBI): domain Eukaryota; kingdom Viridiplantae; phylum Streptophyta; class Magnoliopsida; order Caryophyllales; family Caryophyllaceae; genus Silene; species Silene latifolia. The sequence continues at coordinate 25,064,166 of NC_133533.1, read as the reverse complement.
CTGCCAAGAAATGGAAAACGTAATATGTTCATTTCTATAAAGTTTGAGTATAGTTTTTAGGGCCTCATTATTTCTTTTTGCACCGGGCCTCCGAATGTTTCAAGACGCCCCTGTCTCTCTTACAACGGTTATATCCATCTTAAGTTTTATACCCGTCCTCAAACATTCTTCTTTTGTTTCATCTATCTATTTGACACATTTTAAGCTTAAAACGGATATGCTCGTTTTGAGTTTAAGATATTTTTTATATATTGCATACGAGTATTTATTTACGCTTCTCTTGTGTTGTGTTTCAGACTTGAAACAGGTAAAAAGGACCTCGGATGCTATTGATTTACTCTGATATAGGGATTCCAGGAGGTTTCGTAATTAAGTGGTTACGACATCGTTAGCTCATGAACTGTAAAACTACAAGTACTATTTTGCTATGTTATTGTTTGATGATAGGAACTCCCATATAAAATGTTAATATTGGAGTAGATTGGGCACTCTAACTCCATGGCTGCCCATCACATATTCACATTAGCCACTGGATTGACGGCTCGCCGTACATTTTGGGCTTGGCCCGCTACTTTGGTTGTCTTTGTAGAAGAGAAAAAACTAAATATATATCGAGTACATTCTTAATTAATTTTAGTTATTGAAAGATATGAATAAGACCGATATATGCATACCATACGTAGTTGAGTTAATGGTTTGGTTCTATTTATTTATCCGACGGTTCCCAAAAGTCTAATTATTTTGACGGATATATCATCATGACTCATGAGTAGTGGACTCAATGAGTATTAAGTAATGGAAATAAAGCTGGGGTTGACACATGAATCTACTACATAAGAGTGAAAAATGATGCATAAAGACAGGAAGGAAGGTGTCAGAGCTTCAGGTCATAAGAGCATTCACATTAAAGAGGAGGTCTTCTTCCTCTTCTTTATTTTTTTTCTAATTTTTTCATTGGGTACAATATTTTCTTTTATTTTTTTGCCACATTTTTCAATTTCTCATCCTCTTCCTCTTTTTTTCTTCCACATCAAAGAGGATGTTGTATTGCTCTCCTTTTCACCTTTAAAGTAGGACCCATCACACTTTTTCTCTCTTATATGGCACAAGGGCCAAAACAAGGACATACTCCATAAATAGAGGACGTCTTCCAGGACATACTCCGTAAATAGAGGATGTCTTCCTCTTCCTCATCAAAGAGGACACTAAGAGAATGTATCCACATTGAAGAGGACATCCTCTTAGATGAGAGAGAGTCCTAAGTGGATGCTGTATCCTTTTCAATGTGGGTGCCCTAAAGTTCTACTTGAAGCTAATGAGTCGATCTCAATTCTCATACTAACAGAGTTTCAGCAAAACTTGCATCACTAAAACTCGAGCTTGACATTAAACATTTCATTGTCTAATGAATACGGGCATCTAGTATTCGTGAGATATAAGGAAGGGGTTAGGTACGTATTGAAAAGTTCATTAATTGAACACCCAATTCCGCTCGTATATATAGTAGCCTCTACTAATTGATTGGAGTTTGTGATTTGAAAATTATCTAAGTCGGTTGGACTAACAAACAAATTAGAAGTGTCAAAGCTGAATTTCGGCTTTCATAAGATGTGAAATCTGTAATGTGATTTTCCAAATGAGAGTTTTTAAGTCTCTTGGACCTCATGGGATACCGACATTTTTTTTACAAAAATTCAGGCATATTGTTAAAAATGATGATACTGATGCAGATATCAACATTCTATACACTGTTAATATCCGTAGGGTAATGATATGCACCTTCATTACATTGATCCCTAATTATTGTAATCACAAACGCGTGGAAAATTTTAGACCCATCGATCTTTAAAATGTTATTATGAGGGTAGTAACAAAATGCGTCACTATCACTATTCTTCTAGAACAGAAGATCTTATTCATAATGTCGGAACTAAAAATAATTTCAAAGGTGGTTACTTGTCTTCAAGGACGTAACTTCTTAAGAGCTTCACTCGAAAGTATGAATTTTCCATCAAAATTTATGAGACTTACTATGAAATGCATGAAGACTGTTTCCTCTGAAATTTTGGTGAATGGCTCGCTTCATAAACAATTAAGACCTACTATTGGTTTAAAGCGAGGAGATCCCTTCTCGACGTATGTTTTTGCGTTATGAATTGAAGTTTCTTCGAGAATGTTATAATCTCCTCATGGGAATAAAGCTATTTCATGTATTAAAATTTGTTAGAACTCTCATGTCATCTCACATCTTTTATTTGCTAATGATTTAAAAAAAAAAATCCACCAAATATTCAACTTATGACTGTCATAATCTCACGACAACTATTCGTAAGTACTGTGAGATTTCTGGACAATGTCTTAATTTTGATAAATCTGTTATTCTTTTTAGTACCATTGCAATTGAGGGTGGTAGAAGACTGTTTAAATATTCTAAAGGTCCCAGACAATAAAAAAAGTAGGGTAGTTATCTTCGATTGCCGATTGATTTCGCCTACTCTAAAAAGGAAGTTGAAAACTTCCTGATTGAGAGAGGTCAAAAGACGTATCATCTTGGAATATTGTTTATTTTTTTTGCTGCTGGTAGGTTAATCTTGATCTTCTCTGTATTATTCTCGCTTTCTATTTACTCTCGCTCTATAAGTATCTAAAATACTGGTAAGTGTGACATCTAAAATCAATTAGATTCTATCATATTTTTGGTGGGGTGGTACTAAGGCGACCAAAGTCATACATTGGTACAATAAATTTGTCACCTTACCTAAGACTACTTACAACAATAACATTAGAAAGTTGGGTGTTATGAATATTGATGGGGCATATTCTGCACCCGATGACCGAGTCAACATATTGAGCAAGGTCAAAGATATCCACAGCAAGTCAACATATTAGACAGCCTAACCGACGCAGCCTGTCGGCCTGTCACTTGGGTCTCGGCTAGGCAACCAGCCAGCCTGGAGACATATCCGCGTACTCATATCCAAGACCCCTCGGCATGGAGTCAACCAGGCCAGCCGGCTTGCCATGGGTCCCTCGGCCGAGGGTAGAACAGTCTTTCCACCTGCTCTGTCACTTGGCCACTTGGCCACTGCGTGACAAAAGGTGAAAGTCTATAAATACTCCACTTCTCTCATTGAGAAAAGGATCCGAAAATAATCGAATAATCCACAATTCATCTCACAAATACACTAATCTGGTATAAACTCCCTTATCTCTCTACAATATACTTTGCCAAGTAACACACAACTTAATCTCTTTAAGTTTACTGACTTGAGCGTCGGAGTGAGTTCGCTCGGTACCAAGCCGAGCCCTCAGTTTGTTCATTGTTTCAGGAGAGGCCGAAAGGAAGTGTCAAGCAAAGTCATCATTCTACAAGCTTACGTGGTAACAAATCCTGCTCCGGAATTACACCCGGAACAATTGGCGCCGTCTGTGGGAAAGCAATACTAAAAGCTAGTCAAATCCCTTACAAAAAAAAAACACAAAACAAAACCCACCCAACAAGCTAAGAAGATGTCAAAACAACAAGTGGTAATTGTGAGCGACGAAACTGCATTCTACCAGGATGACACAGTCCCTAACTCTGAGATCGGGCAAACCCCCACCGGCCGAGTAATTCAACCGGCGTACGGGATGCCGATACTACCAGAAACACCGTTGCCCACCGGCCATGTCACTGTCATGGGACATGTGGTCGATGCGACCCAAATCCGGCTCGTTCTGGACTCGATGAGTACTACGCCGATCACCCCCGCCGCAACGACGGTGATGGCAGCACACCCGCAGGTGACCAGGGCCCATAAAGTGACCCCGAATAACTTGTCCGGGGCAATACAAGGAGCCATGCATACTAGGACGCCGGCGGAGCCCGTGCTGCCAGTGGCAGACCAAAGTCCTTCCCCCCCTCGCGGGAGGACAGAGTCGCCGCGGCCGCAACGAGGCCAACCCCGAAGAAATGAAGAAAGAAGTCCGACTCTCCAAAGTCGGACAACCAGGAGCCCTTCCCGCCACGGGGAGAGAAGCCGGACTAGGGCTGCGAGGAGCCGATCGCCACGTGTCATTCGACACGTGGTCAGACAGCCCCTCAGTGCCTATGTCCTCGACGTCTCCGTGCCGACCAAACTGAAGCTGTCGTCCCTGTCATACAAAGGGGACAGTGACCCAACCGACCACGCAGAGGCTTTCGAATCTTACATGTCGGTATGGGAGCATCCTGATGAGGTATGGTGCCGAGTCTTCCCAACAACCCTGCATGGGATGGCCCAGAGTTGGTACAAGGGGCTGCCTAATGGTTCGGTATACTGCTACGCCGACCTAAGGGATAACTTCGTAGCCCAGTACGCCTGCAACAAGAGGAGGGCCGTGGAGACATCGGATCTCCTCACTATCCGACAGGGGGATGACGAGTCTCTACGGAGCTATGTGAAGAGGTTCGACGCAAAAGCTCAACAGATCTGTGAGCTGAACACCGAACTGGCGGCCTTCGCACTGATGAAAGGCCTCCCGAAAGGCGAGCTCAAAAATGAGCTGATCAAATGCGAAGTCCTCAACCTGGACTCCGCCAGAAAGATGGCCGACCGAGCCGTAAAGGTGGAGGACTACCACAAGACCTGAGTAGGCCACAGTGAAGTTGGGCACCCAGAAAGGAGGAGCCGCCAGGATAACGTTGATGAAGGTCGCCGTGACATGAATCGGTCACGGCCTGAGAGATCTAACAGGAAGCAGAACTCGGCGGACGCCGGGGGGAGTTCGGGACCATACACCCAGAGGCGGTACAGCGGTCTCACCCCCATGGTCAAATCTCCGGCCGAGGTCTTCGCCCTGAGCAAAAGTGAAGGGCAGAAGTGGGCAAGACCCCCCAAGACGAGGGCGGAAGGCGACGCAAGCCAATTTTGCGATTACCACGGCCAACCCGGCCATAAGACCGACAACTGTCGGCACCTGAAGAACGCCATCGAGGAGCTGATCCGAAAGGGGGCCCTCAGCAAGTATGTAGCTGCGGCCCCGGAAACGAGCTCCGATGGGGCGAATAGGAAATCAGTATTCCAGAGGATGGGAGTGATCCAGGTGGTTACCGGAGGAGACGAGAACGGAGGGTCAGCTAATGGGCACAAACGGCACCTAAATGACCTTTACCAAGCCATCAACTTTGTGCCCACCACAGCGATCCCCGCTTCTACCGTCCCCGATATAACCATCGGAAAGAAAGACTATGAAGGAGTCGTAGCCCCGCACAGCGACCCGCTGGTAGTCCACCTGGACATATCCAACCACTTGGTTAAGAGGTGCCTAATTGATACAGGCGCCTACACGAACATCATGTTCAGGGAATGCTTCCTCAATCTCGGTCTGAAGATTGAGGACCTGAGCCCCTGCACCAACCCACTATACAGCTTCTCGGGGGCCGGCCTGGTACCCCTGGGGTCAATCAGGTTGCCGGTAATGTTCGGCCAGACGGATGCGGCCAAGAATGTGTTATCTGAGTTCGTGGTCATTGATGGTTCGTCCGCCTACAATGTTCTGATAGGCCGGGTTACTTTGAGCGAGGCCGATGCTGTAGTGTCCATCCGGGCCCTGACATTGATGTATGTCTCGGACCGGGGGGAGGCACAAAAGCTCGTCTCAAAGGACGAGAGAGACGAAGTGGTCAATGTCCAAATATCTGCCAGAGGGTGTAACATGCAATCCCTCAAAGTGGCGAAGAAATCAGAGAAGGGGAAGCGCCCATCCTTACGACAGGAGGGTGATCCGATGAGCACCAACAACGTCAGCATGGTCGAGGGAGCCGAGACCGAGCAAGTAGAAATTGACCCAGGACGCACCGTAACTGTCGTGTCGGCCTGGAGCCAAAATTCAGAGCCGATCTCCTAGACTGCTGAGGAAGAACAAAGACGTCTTCGCGTACTCAGCCGCCGAGATGCCAGGCGTGAGCCGAGAGGTGATCGTTCACAAGCTGAACGTGCTCTCCAACGCTCGCCCTGTCAAGCAGAAGATGAGGAACTTCTCGGCCGAGAAGGATGAGGCCATCAAGGCCGAGGTAGATAAACTATTAGAGGCAGGCTTTATCATGCCTTGTACTTACCCTGAGTGGCTAGCAAATGTTGTAATGGTGAAGAAGTCATCAGGGGGGTGGAGGATGTGTGTTGATTTTACAAATCTTAATAAAGCATGCCCTAAAGATTGATATCCCTTGCCTCGAATAGATAGCTTAATTGACGCAACGGCAGGCTACACTATGCTAAGCCTACTAGACGCCTTCTCAGGGTACCATCAGGTGTTCATGGCCGAAGAAGACATGCCTAAGTGCGCATTCATCACCATACACGGCACATACATGTATAAAATGATGCCGTTCGGTTTGAAAAAAAAATGCGCAACTTACACTAGGCTGGTGGACAAAGTGTTTCAAGATCAAAAAGGGCGAAACATCGAGGCTTACGTCGACGACGCTATTGTAAAAAGCAAGTCTGATGACGAGCACTTGGCCGACTTGAGCGAAACATTTTGTTCACTAAGGAAATACAAGATGAAACTTAACCCAATGAAATGCAACTTCGGTGTCCGGGCAGGTAAGTTCCTCGGCGTGCTTGTCGGCGCCGGGGAATTGATGCCAATCCGAGAAAGTCCAAGCAATCTTTGGACCTCCGGAGCCGAGGAATCGAAAAGAGGTTATGATGTTGACCGGGAGGATGGCGGCTCTCGCCCGTTTCATCTCTCGGTCAGCCGACAAGAGCACCCCATTCTTCAAAGTGTTGAAGGGGAATAAAGACTTCAGCTGGGGGGAGGAACAGAGCACGGCTTTCGTGCAATCAAAGCTCATCTTCTAACTCTCCCGACCTTGTCCAGCCGATCTTTGGGGAGACGCTATATCTATACATAGCAGTTACCTCGGCCACGGTCGTCGCGCCGTAATCGTCGAGAAGAAGACAAGCAAGAACACCCAATCTACTTTATCGCCATACACCGCTGGCCGCCGAAAGAAACTACCCACCGATCGAAAAAGCGGCCTTTCTTTGTAAATCGTTGCCGCAAGGAAACTAAAACCTTACTTCGACGCACATCCCGTGACGGTCTTAACCGACCAGCCATTGGAGAAAGCATTGGAAAAATTCAAAAAATCCGCAGCTCATCAAATGAGCAAGTAGAGCTATCCGGCCTCGGCATTCAATACAAGCCGAGGCCCTCGATAAAGGGCGGCACTTGCGGACTTCCTGGCCGAGTGCACATATCAAGAAGAACCAAATCCCGGAGTATGGGAAGTATACACCGACGGGTCCTCCACGACGAACAGCTCAAGAGCCGGCATCCTTATCATCAGCCCAAACGGGGACGAGTTTGAGTATGCCTTGAAGTTTACCTTCTCGGCCTCGAACAACGAATCCGAATACGAGGCGGTGATAACTGGAGTCGAGCTAGCTAGAGCTGTCGGAGCGGAACACATTGTGTTGAAGACAGACTCACTATTGGTGACTAACCAAATCAGAGGAGAGTATGAGGCTCGAGACGATGGGATGGTAAGATACCTGGAAAGGGTAAAAGCTGACACTGCAAAATTGAAATCTTTCCAAATCCAATGCATCCCCAGGTCTGAGAACAACCGAGCCGACGCTCTCTCAAAACTTGCCAGTTCAAGCATCAAGAATGTCAGCCGAACCGTGCTGGTAGATATCAGGAATGCTAAAAGCATCACTGAGACCGTCGGCTTGGTGGGCGACATCGAGGCCGAGACAACGTGGATGACTCCGATAATGAAATACAAACTAACAAAAGAGTTACCGGAGGACCGCAGTCTCTCCCAGAAGATAAGAAGGATCGCCGCAAGGTACTTGGTGTTCGAAGGAGAACTATACAGAAGGTCCGTGATAAGACCACTTTTGAAATGTGTCGGCCCAGCCGACGCGGAGCTCATACTGACAGAGATTCACGAAGGCATCTGTGGACATCACATGGGGGCAAGAACGCTAGCCCACAAAGCTCTCCGAGCCGGCTACTTCTGGCCCACCATGCTTGAGGATTCCAGAGCTAAGACCAAGAAGTGCAAGAATTGTCAGATGCATGCTCCGGTGATACACGCACCTTCCCGGGACTCGCAACCGATTTAGCCCCCTACCATTTGCACAGTGGGGGATGGATTTATTAGGGCCATTTCCGACGGCCTCCGGAGGAAGGAAGTACCTGATCGTCGTCGTCGACTACTTCACCAAATGGGTCGAAGCTGTCGTGGTACCTGCCAAGACCACGGCGGCCGTAAGAAAGGTAATCTGGGAAAACATCATAACTTGTTTTGGGTTACCCCAAGTCATGGTATTTGACCACGACCGAGAGTTTTCGAGTGACATGGTGATGAACTGGCTAGAAGAGCTCGGTATCAAGTTTGCATACTCCTTCGTCTGCCACCCTCAGAGCAACGGGCAGGCGGAAGCAGCTAATAAAATAATCCTAAACGGGCTGAAAAATAAGGTTGAAGATCTAAAGGGAAGGTGGGCTGATGAACTACCCGGCGTCCTGTGGTCCCTTAGAACCACGGAGAAAGAAGCAACGGGGTACAGTCCATTCCACCTAGTCTATGGGTCTGAAGCCGTCCTGCCAATTGAAGTATCGATGCCGACATTCAGAAAGCAAACCTTTGACCCAGTCGAAAATGAGGAAGGCCTGAGAGTCTCCCTAGACCTGGTCGAAGAAAGCCGAGACACGGCACGGCTTAACTTAGCAGTGTATCAAAACCGAATGAGAAGAGCATACAACCGTAGGGTCCACAAAAGAGACTTAAGAGTAGGAGATCTAGTCCTAAGAAAGTCAGCCGCGACCAACAAAGGAAACGTCCATGGTAAAATGACGGCCAACTGGGAAGGACCCTACAAAGTGGTTGAAGAAATGAGGCCGGGAACATACCGGCTGACAGACATGGAGGGAGTGCCTCTAATGAGCCACTGGAACACAGACAACCTAAGGAAATATTTCATATAACGGCGGAGGTGTCCAAGACCGTTGTGGGCACCCCAACGTGTGTTTATACCTTATAAAAGTGATCCAAATTTTCCATCAAAATACTTGTCCCCTCCATAGTCACTACCGAAGTACAAAAGCGTATAAGCACTGTTGAGACGCAAATCTGACTGCCTCGGCCAATCCGGGAGTGGTAGAGGAAGCGATCAATATGTCTATAGATACGGAAAGCAGTCAAAACGTAAACTCGGTTGCCTCGGCCAAAGCCGAGAGTGACGAGGGAAACGCGACTTGCCAACAGCAGTTGATACTCGCCACAACGACCAACATGCTTAGGAACATATAAGTACGGTTGAGAAACGCAAATCGGACGCCTCGGCCAGACCGAGAGCGAAAGAGAAAGCGATCAACACGTCTACAGATACGAACGCTGTCGCGCCGTAACCCCGATTGCCTCGGCCAGACCGAGAGTGACGGGGACACAACGACCGATACGCTAACATGTTCACAACGGCGGTTGGGAAGCGCAAATCTGACGCCTCGGCCAGACCGAGAGGGAAGGAGGAAGCGACCGACATGCCAACATGTTTAAAAACGTTAAGTACAGTTGAGATACGCATTCTAACTGCCTCGGCCAAGCCGAAGGTAAAAACGAAAGAAAAAGCACTCAATTAATAACGAAAGAAGACAACTCAGATGAGAATGAGATAAAGACCTCGGCCAAGCCGGAGGCAAAATAAACGAACTCTTATTGAAATGTTTACAGGTAATACAAAGAAAGAAGTCGACGGCCGTCCCCATAAGGATAGCCTAAACACTACCTACCAAAGTTCAACAAAAAAAAGGAAAGGTACAGCAAAAGGTTACAGACATAAGAATTGAAAGCGCCAAAAAAGATGGCAGAGAGGAAAGGCTCAATAGTTGGCCCCCGAACAACTGAAACTGTCCGAAGGGCCGGGTGAATCCGGTGACGACCGCCCGTCTCCCTATGCCTCGTTTACTCGCCATCGCGGCGATGGCGGCATCACCATTAGTGGGCGACCCAGAAGTCGACTTGGCAGCTTCAGCTGCCTTTGCCCTCTCAGCTTCCTTCCTGGCCGCCTTCACCTTTTCAGCATGGGCCGCCTTCTCCGCAGCCTCCTCAGCGGCCTTCTTCGCCTCTGCCTCCTCCGCAGCCTTTGCCTCCGCAGCAGCCGCCTTATCGTCAAGCAGCTGGTCAAATTTTTGCCACGGGAAGGAGCCTTCAGGAAAGAGCTCTCTGATTACTTCCCTGGTAGCTTCTTCGGCCTGGTCCCGGTATTGGGCGCACATGTTAGGGATGACGACAGTTTGGAGCGTCTCAATGTCCTTCTCCCTCTGGGCGAGGATAGCCCTTGTATTCCTGTGCGCCTTCGCCTGAGCCGAATTCAGAGACTTCCATTCTTCCCTCTTAGCAACCGCAGCGTCGTGACCACCCTGAAGCTTGTCCCGCTCCTCCCGCAGCTTACCGGCTTCAGCCAATGCAGCCTCAGCCTTGGCCCTCTCGGCTAGGACCTCCTTCTCAGCATCCTCCCTGAGCTTTCGCTCAACGATGAAATCGTTTTCGGCGGCCTGGAGGTCCTTTTTCGCATTCTCGACCTCTTGCTTAGAGGCATCAAGCTCGAGCCTAAGCCGTTCAACCGCAGGGGCAGCTCGAGACATGACCGTTTCTTGCTCCATAATGTGAGCGCCGGCTAGTTCGTTCCACTTCGCCAGCTTCTTGCACAACCTTGTGCCTTCCGCCACAAGCTGAGCGGCGGAAGGCTTCAGGAATGAGGAGTCGACGGTGACAATTTGATTGCCCGTCTGCATAGGCCGCTTCCCCAATTGCCGTTCAGTGGGACCGGCAGCCGACGTCGGTTGATCTACAAAAAATTCAGACAGAGCATCCATGTCAACATTCATTGACATGTCAGAAAGTTTGTCATCAGGAATGCCTAATGAACCAGCTAAATCTGAGCCACAGGTTAGATCTGTACCAGCCTTGGCCTTCTTGGTTGGAGGCCCCTTTTCTTTGCCAGCCTCGGTAACAGCGGCAGCAGCAGACTCGGTCTCTTTTCTCTTATTTGAAAGAGGAGGACCCTCAGCAACAGTGACCTCCTCTTCAACGTCGACGACCACCACCACCTGCTTCTTTTGGACGATGGGGATTACAGATTGGATTGGGGTTGATGCCGTTGCCGCCGTGGGTGTTGTCTTTGGTTTCCAGCGCGGCACGTTACCGGCAATCCGCGTCTGAGCCGCCGTCGCATCCAGTGCCTTCAACTGCTGATCCATAAGTTCGTTTGGGGCCGGTCTGCGATCACGTGCCGCGGCCTTAGGATGCAACTCAACAACTCTCCCGTTCTCGTCGAGTCCCAACCTCTCGAGGACGGAGGCAGACAGTTTCGGGCCAAATCGGTCTGCAAAAGAAACAAAGGAGGAGTTAAGCAAAAGAAATAAAACAAGTTCAAAAACAGAAACATAAAAAGGAAAGATGGGCCTCACACCGATCCCACTCACCCCGTTCGAGGGCCGGTATGAGGCCGACGTGGCAGAGCAGCTCATCCTGAAGAATGATCTGCGGCGGGGGCATCCATCCCTTCGGCGTCCCATCCTTCTCAGCTTCAAACAGCTTCATTGCCCGTTTTTCATCCTCATTAAGATAGACCCTGCTGGCGTCCATCTTAAGCTTACTCCGGGAGACATATTTGTCATGCTCCCCTTGGCTCTCACACCGCAAATTGACGCGGCTCTGAAAGGACCGGGGCAGCGGATAGTCCCCCGGAACCTCAACGTATACCCACCGCCCCTTCCATTCCTTGCAACAATTAAGCTTAGAAACGGTGATATAACCCGGCTCAGTCTGGATGCTATACCACCCCGTGCCACCTACGAAATTCTGTCGAAGGTGGTGAAGCCGGCGAAATAGGTTCACCGTTGGGGCCTCCCCTTTGAAAAGGCACAACCATACGAAACCAACAATCGTCCTGATGGCCAACGGATGCAATTAGGCCACGGCGACATTCATGGCTTTAATAATGGCAACAACGTATTCATTCAGAGGAAACCGGAGCCCATACTCCAGGTGTCTGATATATACGCCGATACAACCCTCGGGAGGGCAACAGACCGCCTGACCCTCCTTAGGGATAACAATTCTATACTCCCTGCCGAAGGAGAAATGGTGTTCGAAAAGGTCAGAACCGGAGCAGCTAGCGAACTTATTCGTCCAGGCACGATCAGGACTGATCGAGCAGGCATCACCGTGACCCGAAACAAGCGGCCTCCCTACGGCAGAAGGGGTCGCCTCATCATCATCATCATCATCATTCTCATCATCATCAATACCCTCCATATATCTCTCATCGATTTCAGGAGAAGGAGACCTGGGACCCCCGAACCTTATCGGGGTGACGGCAAGTGGCTCCTGCTCATCAGGATGCGACGGCTCGCCCCCCGGCGCAGAAGTACTGGGTCCAGCATCAGCAGAAGACATGACAACAAATACTTAACAAATAAAAGTTGAAAAATTTGTTTGTTTACCTTGCAAAAGTATTATGCCGAGTAACGCTTTGAAGACTAAAGAGAAGTTTCTTCGAAGAAAGCTAGAGGGAAGAAAGTTTTTTGAGAAAATGAATTTTTGGTGGCCAAAATCAGGGGCTAACTGCTCTATTTATAGAGCAAAGCCCATGAAACGGACCAATCAGGGCAAAGCCCATGAAGCGTCAACCAATCAACACCGAGCCACGTGTCAAGCATGCAGCCATGGGATGTCAATCGACAAACAGTTTCAAAACTTCTTCAACACGCACCTTGACAGAATGCCAATCGACGTATCTTCTTCAAAAACGATCCTTGGTATCTACTTGCCAAACGGCCCGCTGTTCAACCGAGCTTGGCAGCACCGGCCGGGGGCAATCAAAAGCACACGACACTCACAACATCGGTCTCAGCCAGCGCCATTTTTCTTTTCCACATTTGATGTCCATTACACATCCATGTGGAGGGGGGATATGGTACGGCCTGAGCAGTACCAAGCCGAGGAAGGAGAAGCCGGGGAAGAAATTCAACATGCGCAGAATACGCTCAACACTCATCGAAGGTCCATACCACGGCATAGACTACGCTGGGGGCAAATTGATGGGGCATATTCTGCACCCGATGACTGAGTCAACATATTGAGCAAGGTCAAAGATATCCACAGCAAGTCAACATATTAGACAGCCTAACCGACGCAGCCTATCGGCCTGTCACTTGGGTCTCAGCTAGGCAACCAACCAGCCGGGAGACATATCCGCGTACTCATATCCAAGACCCCTCGGCATGAAGTCAACCAGGCCAGCCGGCCTGCCATGGGTCCCTCGGCCGAGGGTAGAACAGTCTTTCCACCTGCTCTGCCACTTGGCCACTACTTGACAAAAGGTGAAAGTCTATAAATACTCCACTTCTCTCATTGAGAAAAGGATCCGAAAATAATCGAATAATCCACAATTCATCTCACAAATACACTAATCTGGTATAAACTTCCTTATCTCTCTACAATATACTTTGCCAAGTAACACACAACTTAATCTCTTTAAGTTTACTGACTTGAGCGTCGGAGTGAGTTCGCTCGGTACCAAGCCGAGCCCTCAGTTTGTTCATTGTTTCAGGAGAGGCCGAAAGGAAGAGTCAAGCAAAGTCATCATTCTACAAGCTTACGTGGTAACAAATCCTGCTCCGGAATTACACCCGGAACAAATATAAAATTAATATTGTTACCATTTTACTATTCTTCCAATTCAATAACTTTCACTCTCAATTTTCCCCCAATTAACAATTTTTTTGTAATACTCACTTTTATTATTTCATTATCACATCAATTACACTCTTTAATAAGCATAACCCAATGTCATAATATTTTGAGGAATACTATCTACCTTTTATTCTACCTTTTTCTCTCACAAACGATTAGAAATTTAGAATATTGTATATTTTGCCTCATTCACTTGCCTTCCGACCCCACACGATATATATTTATTTAACCGATTGTGAGAGGGCAAATGAGAAGGTGGAAGAGAAGGTGGGGAAGAGAAGGTAGATAGCAACCCTCTAATTTTTTTTCCTCGAGCATAATTCTATTATTACTTTTTGATGATTATTTTTTGTCTTCTTTTCATGAATGTTATTGATGAACATAGTCTAAAGGTTTGATGGGTCCTGGGATCCGTAACACTAGTTGCTTGAGTAAGGCTCTCTTAGCTAAGTCTGTGTGAAATATTATTTGTAACCTTCATAGTTTGATTGGAAAGGCGTTAATTAGGCATTAAATACGAGATTGGTTCTTATTTTCTCTTAAATTTGGACATTAAAATGTATGATTTATCCTCGAGAGGTAGTAGTCGATATGCTTTCGGGGTTTTAGGCTTAAAAGTTTGCTTGACAAGTTGTTTTTCCGTCTACTGTTGATGCGTGGAACTTGAGTTGGATAAACGGTTCATTGCCTTTACCCAGTGATTTATCTCCTCGAAGTGTTTGCCAACTTCAACAAGAATCCACAAATACAATTATACATCCAGTTGTACAATAGTATTGTATAGTCAACATATATCTATTTGAACTTATATGTATTTTTTATGAGCTTTTTCTTTTTCTTTCTCTTTTTTTTTTTATATTTGAGTGGATAAACTCATAAAGTTTACAATAAAGCTCATATTCTGTAAAACAAAACTCGTAAAAATTGTTATAAAGCTCGGATTCTACACAACTTGTACTACAACCGATTGTATGGTCCATAAACTGATAAGAATCTGGCAGATGTAAAGAAACTCTTATTTGTGAGATTTTCGCTAATAATACTTCTGATAAAATCCATACATTTTCTGCCCTAGTTCAGAGTTTAGGGATTATATTTATTAGAACCACTCTATTTCTAGAATTTATTCCGTTAAAATTAGGTATGCGATTGCGCTCCAAAATCATTGGAACCTGAAAGGATTGTTGAAGGATATGTGTCGAATGAATGACATGATAAGGACTTTTTGTAGGAAAATCTTTTGATACTTGGAAGTTCGCGAAAGTGGTAATTAAGCTCCTTAACTTTGTTCAATTGTGAAATTAGGTCCTATAAGTTTCATTTGGAGCAATCAAGCCCCTTAAGTTTCACCAAAAGTGAATTTCAACCCCATTCTAAGAAAATTCACAAGAATTAATTAAAAACATTTTATATTACTATTAAACAATTTATTAAATACTAAAAATTCCTAATTGCAACTTTACGAACTTCTACATAATTTATTAATCATTGAAAAAGACTTTTACATACATATTTAGTACATTGTTTATACGGAGTAATTTATATAGTATTCATACATATATTATAAATTGTCTATATCTATAAAGTTCAAAAAAAAAACAATTCTCAAAATTAAATATAAATATAAAAGTTCTAAAATTATAAAAATATTTTATATTTGATAAATTGTATTAAAAATGATTTTAATATAATAATTTGGTGATAATTTAGAAATTGGGGGTGAATTTCACTTTTGGTGAAACTTAAGGGGCTTGATTGCTCCAAATGAAACTTATGGGACCTGATTTCACAATTGAACAAAGTTAAGGGGCTTAATTACCACTTCCGCGAAAAGCTCAATGAGCTTGGATAACAACGTTGTCGAAAATCTTATCCAAACCGCTTCCTGTGGAGAGGAATTTATCAATAGAAACATTGATTCTCAGAAATTTTGCGTATCATGTCAAATGGATACCAAAATTGTGGAATAGCAAGAACATCTCTTTTAGGGATTCTAACTTCGTTGCTAATATTTGGTTCAAGATTTAGAATTAGAAGTTCAAGTGGGTCTATAAAATAACTTTATTAATAACATGTAAAATCTTTTCAAATGAACATTTCTAAAATTTAAAATTATAACTTCCTTCATTCCGCCTTTTCTTATATTCCATAATTTTTTTTAAAAAAATGCATTGTCTTTGAAATACTAAGAATTACCCGTTCCCTTATTTTGTCATGAGGTGAATGCATGCAAAACATAACCATATGATATTTTTTAATTAACCTATAATATGATCTTTCATGATTGTTTTTTATATAATGTTTGTAAGATTAATAATGACAATTGAAGCTTTGGATCACGTTTGAGAGTGATGTAAAATTATCCACTTGAACGATTGAATATTAGTACTTGAATTAGTTATTTATGTTGTATAATAGTTGGATATAAACGAGCTACTATTAGTGGATGTATATAATTTTTTTTTGATATGGTTCGCCCCTGTTGCGTTGGCCACAATGGCCCATAAAGTTTGTTGCTGGAATTGCCTGGTTTGGCTTTTAGCGATCCTATTTATAAGGAAGGTGCGCAAAATTTTGAGTAGAATAAACCTACTTATATCAAAATCTTATAAAAGAAAAGGTATTTATGTTAATTATAAACGAGATCAGAATGGATAGTAAAAAAGAGAAAGAGACATACCCCCATCGGTTATAACAATAAAAACCGATTGCATAGTTGACCATTCTCATCGCTTATATTAAACAACCGATGCATAAATAGTCATTCTCATCGGTTACCTGACCAAGCGGATGGAAAAAATGACACTTCCTTCGTAATGTAACACATGTACAATTGATTGATAGTTTTAGCGTCCCCTCTTATCAGCATCGATATGAAAACAATGGGAAATATTGTTTGCAATCACCGTTAAAGGCATTTGGGGATATATAGTGAGCACTCGTAAGTCGAAATAAATAAATTGAGGCTTATCTCGGAAACATTAATATAAAGAGTAATAAATAGATTGAGGGAGCATCACTTTTGAATAAAAATAAATATTTTTGGGTGCAAATTATACTTTTAGGATATCATACTTGATATCATCTTCCATTAATTATCAAAATTCAAAAGTCTAATTAGCACTGAAAATGGATATCAAACTCGAAAGTGAATAATATTAATTTTTATTTCATGGTAGTAAACAACAAAATTGTGTTCCGATAAATAGCTTTCTGTTAGTTTACAATGTCTTGCAAAAACCGATTTCACAGTATTTTTTTCATAAACAAGTTTTACCCAAAAATCACTGAAAATGAATTATTTAGGTTATTTTGTAACGTTTATCATATTGAGCTATGGTGTATTATTGCCTTTGGTAAATGCCAAAACATATCGTATGGTTCTTACGAACAAGATCACTGATACGCTTCACCTTCGTTGTAAGAATGGTGATAAGAATTTTGATTCCGAAATTACTCCTGCACACAAAAGACTTGAGCTCATAGTAAACACAAAGACAGTTACCAAACTAGATTGTGAAGCATCTTCTTCTGAAGGGCGTCTAAATTTCGTTGGATTTGAAAATGATAACGAGTTTACACAATATTGTGGAGATAAGTACTGTTACAGTTCCAAGACTATACAACTGGATGTACAATGAGCATTGTACATTCAAGGTTATTTTAGTCTTTTTTCAAATATTTTTGCAAAAAAAAAGGTAACGTAATTCAATTTTCAATCTAATCCTCATTATCTCTCTGACTGTTTCCATATTTTTCTAACTTCTCTTCATCTTCCTCCATCATCCAATTAATGAATCATCTTCTCCCTTAAATTATTATAATTAATTGACTATGCGGAACTGAACTTCATCTTGAAGGAATTTTTTTATCCAAAATTTCTAATGCATGAAAATAGTTGAAACTCGTATTATTTTTACATTAGCTCGTATTCTTATCTGAATATCTCGTATTCTTATGTGCTCGTATTTTAAAGCTCATGATCATTTTAAGCTCGTATTCTTTTTACATTAGCTCGTATTCTTATCTTAATAGTTCGTATTCTTATGTGCCCGTATTTTTAAGCTCGTGTTCTTTTTACTTTAGCTCGTATTCTTATCTTAATAGCTCGTATTCTTATGTGCTCGTTTTTTTTAAGTTCGTGATCCTTAAAGCTCGTATTCTTTTTACATTAGCTCGTATTCTTATCTTAATAGCTCGTATTCTTAGGTAATCGTATTTTTTAGTTCGTATTCTTTTAATAATAGTTCGTATGACTGGTGTAGAAATTTACCTCAAAGTATTGTTAGATGCATTTTTCCTTCATGATGATGATATAAATTGCTTCGTTCACGAAATATTGTTAAATGCGTTTTTCTCCTTGATGATGATGTAAATTGCTTTCCTTTCACTATTTTAGAATCAAAATTATGGAGAAAAGAGATTTGTCGACTGTCGTTTAAGAGAAATCTAGAGAAGGGGGAGAAGAGGGTTTGTCGACTGAATAGGAAATTAGAATTAGGGAAAAAGAAGATGCGTAGAATTTATTATTATTTTTATTGGGCTTAAATAGAAATATATATAATTTGGGCCTGTTGTACAATGCTACTGTACAACAGGATGTAGGATCCTATTTGTGGTACTGTTATTGGGGTGCACAGAAGGATGGTCTTCATAGGTATGACCCTAATGGAAAGAAAACCGTCAAAGTTATACCTTGGGGTGCGCCTGCCATGAAAAATTAAGTGAAAGATGTATGATATACAAAGTAATATACTATATATGTATTAAATACAAAAGCATGCATACTTATGTTTAAAATTAAACAAGTCTTTATCAATTATGATTCCCTCAAGAAATGATAGTTATTACCTTTTGTGTCAAATAATAGTTGGTTTATTATTTTTCCATTTTATTTAACTTATTTGCGCTAGAGTTAAAAGTTATAAAGTTAAAACAACTTAATTTAATCTATTTTTCTATACTAATAAATAAAACAAACACCATATTACAAATTTTCCTACTCATTATCACCACAAATACTATCTTACAACCAGTTGTATATTAGCATTGTACGACCAACATATATCTAACTGAGTTTATGTATCATTTTTTTTTGAGCTTTCTTAAGTTTATTTTTTTTAGGGTAAAATAATAACTTATACTTACTATAACTTCACTTTTCAAAACTTATACCTAAGATAACTTTTTTTAAAAACTTATACCTAAAATCCTATTTTTTTCCAAACTTAATACCAAAATCTCAAAAATGACATGAATTGACTATTTTAACCTTAGTATTTAAACATCACCACTTTAGTTCACCCTAATAAACCCATAACCATCCCCACAACCACTTCCTCCCCCACCGCCACCACCTCCAATGTCGGCAGCACCACCACCAATGTCGGCTTTGCCGCCCAACTGTTGTCCTCGCGCCGCCGACCTCCCTTAGTACCACCGTCAGCCACTCAAACACCCAAACCCCCAATCTCGGCCTTAACCTCTATTTAACCTCTTCTTTTACTTCTTCTCCCCTCCTCTAATAAGAAATCAATTACCCACCAAGTTGCTGCCACTACTAGATCTGTGGGGCGTCGGCGGTTTAGGGTTGCATATGGGTTAAGATTTTGGGGATTTGGGTGCTTTGGGAAGGGGTTTGATTGGGCTTTGGTTTTGTAGGTGTTCGACGCGTTAGAGGTGGAGCTTGAGGTGGTTGTCAACGGTAGGACAATGGTGAGGCACCGACGATGGTACTAGTAGTGTTGGGTAAGGTGGGCTTGGGTGTTAGTGGGTCAAGGTGGTGGATGAAAGGGTGGGTGCAGTAATTAATAAGGGTAAAATGGTCTATTTATGTCATTTTTTGAGATTTTGGTATTAAGTTTGGAAAAAAATGGGATTTTAGGTATAAGTTTTAAAAAAAGGTTATCTTAGATATAAGTTTTGAAAAGTGAAGTTATAGTAGGTATAAGGCTAAGTGGGTGAGTTCAGAAACTGGTTGTATAGTCTATTAACCGCATTATCACATGTCATATATACATTAATAAATAGCAATTCGGGAAAGTGGTGATTGACCCCCATACCTTTGTGCAATTGTTAAATTAATCCCCACAACTTTCAATTGGAGTAATTAGGCCCCATAACTTACAAAATAAGTGAAATTAAGCCCCTTTATTAAAATCTCGCGAGAAATTCAATTTATCATATCAAGAAAGTAAAAATGGTTATATTTTTATGAATAATACAAAATAAAAGTTTACAAAATATTAATAAAAAAAAGTTTATTTGCTGAGAATAATCCAAACTATAACATCCCTTCTCATATTAATCCATACTAACGTTTAACTAAGAAAAATCTGAACTATGCCCTCATTTTTCTCACAATACACCAAGTCACCGGGTACCTGTTGGTCAGGTCTCACTTAAAAAAAAATCAATAAACCCCAATGTGAAGTCATCTCCTCTTCTCCACCTACTTTCAACTTCTCCATCATCAACATCAAACACCCAAAACCATTGCGGTCATATTCATCTCCCTCCCTCTCTGCAACCTGACGACTTCGCGGCATCATTCGTCGCCACCACCACTACCACCAACGCTACTTCCTCACCACAAACCTAACCTGAGTTTTATGCTTGAATGCACTTTTCAAAATCAAATCCTCTTCAAATTAACAAAAATTCTCATCAAAATCTCATTCTAATCTCACTTCAAATCAAATTAAAACAACAAATCTCATTAAAAAAACCCTTCAAATCTCACTTTCTACCTCTTCAAATCTTAATATCTTTAAAAAAAAGAATATATAGTCAGATGAGAATTTGATGCTCATTCCATCAGCCAATTGCTACATCTGACATGCATTTCCCTTCTATTCAAAGCTGCTTCTTTTCCTATCTTTAGAAGCCAGTAATTACCAAAATTTATCATATTATTATTAGAAGATTAGTTAATTTAGTAAACCCCTTGGATCTTCCCCACATAGATACGTCCTCATTAAACTAGCTCAAATTAACTTTGGGTTTTTTAATTAAAATAATCGATTTTCGTCATTTGTGTTGATTGTGGAGTCGTGGTAGTTGGTAACATTTGATTCGTGGGTTTTCTGGTTTTGCTAAAATTTGGGATTATAGTATTTGATTGATTATTTGATTGGTTTTTGTGTTTTGATTAATATTTAAACGGAAAATTCACGTGGTACCCTTGACCCGTGGTACCCTACTTTTTAAGTTTGTGTACATGATATCTTTGAAATTTGATTTTCAAGCACAACATGCCCTCTTTATCATTTTAAAAATTTGCAATTGAGCATAAATTATATACAAGAAATCGGAATTGACTATTTTTTTTTTCAAATTGATTAACTCTTCGAGATCTATAAATTGATAAAACGAAAATGGTCATTCAAAAATTTAAGATCCAATATATGTTTGATTTGAGATTTTCGTTAAAAAAAATCCTATAAAATGTCAGTCGGCGATTTCTTTTTCTCAAAATTGTAGATTATGACGAGATAATCATTTAACGAAAAAAAATTAGCCAATTCTGAATTCCGATCTAGGAGTTATGCGCAATTGAGTTTTTTTTACAGCGACAAAAAGGATATGTTGTGCAGGAAAATCAAACATGGAGGGTATAATGTACACAAACTTAAAAAGTTGTATACCATGTGCAAAATGGCAAAGTTCGAGGGTACCACGTGAATTTTCCGATATTTAAACTAGTTTGGGGCAAGTTATAGATTTTGGGAGAAGAACTGATACGATTCTGATGGCACTACTAATTAAATTAATTTAGTACAGTGACAGGGATCGAACACGGGTTCGAATTAGTGGTAGCTGATGCAATTAGGAATAGTTAGGACGGAATAAAACTAATCAAAAGATTAGATTTCATTAGCTAGATTATTATCTTTTAGTTGTCAGATTAATTTATTGTTTTCTATTTCATTTAGGGGTCTTTTATTGTTAGTAAATTAGGGCTATTTAAGCTAGAGTTGTACGTTTTTCTAATTCATTGAAAGTTAATAAAAATTCCAGAAAAACGATCAAGGTTGATCAGAAATTCCATACTTGAGAAAGTACTTCAAATCTTTGATTTAAGTTAAATAGGTCTTTAACTTAAGCACCCATTGTTCGAGATATAGGTCTATTTCGAGCAAATATCTCATTGACTCTGTAACACCCCCTCATACCAAGGTACCTTACCAAGGACTACCCTAGCATGAGAGGTTGTTACCATCTCGGTTTCCCGAGGTTAGTATATCAAAGTTACCAATTCCAAACAACCTTTATTAAAGTATAAAGAATTAGCGATTACATATCTCCAAAACCAGACCAAAGCATAACGATGAAATATCTATTAATTACAAATAATGCAAGCTAAGTCTCTTGACGGCGGAAGCTAGACTCGAGTGATGACCCCCATAACTGTCCCATAGCTAAACATCTGCATTACCTGTCACAATCTGCTCACCATCCCCGAATGGATCACCGCAGGTTTTATAAAATAACAACAACGGGGTCAGTACAGTTCAATCAATGTAAGACAAACAAACGATGCAACCGACTGATCATCCACACTCTCCGGTCTCCCGATCTCACATAGTAACCGACTACACACCGAAGTGTGTAGCCCTGCCAGATTACCCATCGCAACAGGTAATCCACGCCGCCAGTGGGTGACCGCAGCCCATCCCACCAAGTCCAGCTCATCAACGAGCAACTAACAATCCCTGTCCCTTAACGTGCACATCCCCTCCCGTGATGGGTTCCACGGAGGGCGAACTAGGGTGTGAAGCCACTCCCGCAAGTGACTCCACCACAATCACACACACACACAGCATCACAACTGTCCCAACTCCACAACCGTCACAACACAACAGCCATACTCCGATGATCAGCGGATAACAACAATTACAACACAAGCACAGTCTTAAATCAATTAACAGAAACCGAGTAGGGAAACCCTACCTTTTCGCAATCCACTATGCTGCAATCAATCATGCAATATGCATAACAATTACCACATCGTCACCTACATCAATGATAATCAACAATCACATAACGCAAACACTATAGGCAAAACCCCATTTCCCCCAAATTCATAATCAAAGATACAAACCCTAGAATTATCATCAACAAACATGGGGATAAAGACTTACCGACGGAGGAATAAGAGATTATACGCAAGGACCACGACGATTGTACACACAATGAGATTAGGGGATGATTAGGGAGTGATTAGAGTGAACGTAAGATGATTAGGGTTGCAAATGATGTTTTAGAAACTGACGTTGCATATAAAATAATCCTAAACATTCCCTAATGAAACCGATAAAATAACACTCGCCAGGCCGGATACTCGGTCGAGTAAAGCTATACTCGGCCGAGTATCCTCTACTCGGTCGAGTATTCTCCATACTCGGCCGAGTATTCTTCGACAGAACCAAAACAGACTCCACAATAGACACTACTCGGTCGAGTTGGCCCTACTCGGTCGAGTATACAGCTTAATAAAATCCGTAGTATTACAGTCTTCCCCCCTTAAAAAGAACTTCGTCCCCGAAGTTCCAACCCAAACTATAAAACATGAACACCTAACACCAACTCCACTAACCACACTTACTAAAAAAAAACATATCCTCTCGATATAAACTCCATAATATTATCGAATAACCACAATATAATGTTGCCAACCTTGTCTCACTTCCATAACACTCAATAGCACTCAATACTAAGACAATCCACAAAAGAAGATTAACCATCAAAACGGAATGTTACATTCTACCACCCTTAAAACGAACTTCGTCCTTGAAGTTTACTCACTCCTAACATCATACTACTACGAACACCGCCATAACCTGTAATAAAATCAACCACATCACGAATCCATCATTTACTCTACACCAACACTCAAACTTCCAATTGCAACCGTATGACCATCAACTCTCTTGTCTCCTCCTACCCTCTTAAGATAAGTGTTACGCCCTCGTAACTCGCTAATACTAGGTCCTTTGCTATGCCTCCCATAAACCTCATTACCACCACATGTCAACGATCACCCACTATAACCTCAACACCTACAACCATTCCTATGACCATGACTCTCTTTCTTTAACAGTTCTCGTGCCTCAATTATTCGGTACTCCCATAACATATATCATAAAATCCTCAGTATAGCCACTACTCCATCTCTTCTACACTACTACAAAACAACATACTTCTATATACTTATACACTCATCTCCACAATCTTAGCTCACAGTCCACAAAATATCACACATACTCGCATTAGCTTCTCAAGTTCATATCTTTTATTACCACAACTCACCCTTGACTTGACATGATACTAAGTCCCAAAACTCCGTACTCACTGCCCCAATAAAAGGTGTTAAACCTCCCGTAGCTTCAAGTTCAATACCACACATGTTCCACAATTTCTTTCCACAACTATGTCCACCAATGCCTCATCTAAACCAGATCAAAAGTACTCTAACAACCTCCCATAACGGTGTCTCACGAACAGATTACTACTATACCATGACCTCAACAGAACCATACCCAACTCTCTTTTTCATGTCATATTCTATGAAAACCAACAGAACCATACCCATACCGACACTGGTAAGACACATCGGGAACCAAAACAACGGTATACATGCCCCGACCGACACTGATAGGGAACAACAGTAAACAAGCAACAATCTATGACAACATGAAAATACTCGTATCACCACACGAATTACCGTGCGCAGTGCACAAAAACCACATCGATAGCCATCACAACTTTTACAATCTTATAACACTGACTCAGCACAACTTCCTTGACCACAAGACTTTCTTAAATCTGCTCTACCAACTCACGACGCAGCACATTAGACGGGATCACAAATACCAACCTTATGAATACCATCCATACTATGACTCTTGAGGCCAGAACCTCACACCATTACTTACAGATATCATACATATGCATATAATTATAACTTATGACGCGGAACACACACATATAACGACTCATAACAATCACCCCACATCGTTACTCGTGAGGTCAGGACCTCACACCAAGTTTTACACACCTCATGGACCCATAATCGAATCTAACTAGCCAATCCTGATCACGTAAGTTACCATTTGATAATGAATACCTCTCATCCCGGACTTAACTCAGGTGCCTTCCATAACATATCCTCAAATACACACAATTATCACTCCTCCGACAAATGTAGCCATAACATCAATACCCAACTTCTAGAGAACACCTCATATATCCACATCTTATACTTCCTCACAACCAAACATACTAATCACCTCCACAAAATCAACCTCATTAGAACAACTAACTCCCCTAAAGTAACATCATCCTCAACCACTGGAGACAATACTATGACACCAACATCCTTCATATGACTACTCTCTTACTATGACTTCTTAATATAACAATCCATTTCCTCTCTTTGGTTATCATCCCAAATAATGAACATCCTTTCCATCATCAAAATCTACCTCAACATTATTCCCAATTCTATCCTTTATCATATCGTTACCTAACTCTCCACCAAATTCTCAGATCAAGCAAACACTTTACAAGCTTCTTATTCCCTTAATACCTCGAAACTCACGGCTAACATGTCGTCCTACTCTCCTATATAACCATTAACTCACACCCTCTAGCGAGGCTATCGTTCATTTCCATAATTTCCTACCTTCATGCTCCTTAACTGCGGTCAACGTTCTCTCAACTTACTTCCATCCCTCTTTCCCCCTTTTTACACAATAATACCAATTAATAATTCATCTCTTTTCTCTTTTCTAACTATCTCTTTAGTAATTTGTTTATTCTCCCATAGCTCCACAACTCTAATTCCATTAATTCATATCAATATCTTATCATTTTTCTTATCATTTATCCTGTCTCATCTTGCTTCTCACTCACCCTTGTCACACCAAGTCTACACACTAATGGTTACTCTTCCTGTAGTCGTATCTCCCTTTCGTATCTCTAGGAAACCAAAAATTTACCTCATACCGTTAATTTTCAAAGGAATTACATACAAGGCTCACCTCTTGATATTCCAAATTCCCAAATCAACCACTGTCTACTCATCGCGGCATAACTTGACCTCACTATACACTATTCGTTTCCATCTCATTATAGCGACCCTTTTATCACATATATCCTTAAGCAACTCAATCCAAACCGTCTCCCTCCATAAATCCTTACATATCCCAATATGCCACTATTCGTATCCCTCATCTCAATCTTTCTTTCTCACGTTTCTTTACACTTACATCACCCTTGTCCATATACACTTACTTTTATATTACACTACACACAACTATATTACTCACCATACCTCACAAGACATGCTATTTACCTCAATTAGTTCTCTTTTTTTTCCACTATCTCTCACAACCACATTAACACATTTCTTCCTTATCCAACACATGTCCCTCATAAGCCGGCATTCACCATATCATAACATCCGGTAACTTACGTATCAAGACCGTCACACATATATAAGAATGCGTTAAGACTCAAAACATACATGTGTATATACCCTACGACTCCAAAACAATGTAAAAGCATAGCCACCGGCTCAAAACAAAAGTAAGAACATAGCCACCGACTCAAAGTGGCCGCCCAAAGAGGTACTCGGTCGAGTACATAACATACTAGGTCGAGTACAAGGTACTCGGTCGAGTAACTATATTACTCGGTCGAGTTTTCGACTCCAGAAGCAAACTCAATTATCGTAGAAGGACTACTCGGTCGAGTATTGGGAATACTCGGCCGAGTAGACCTTACTCGGTCGAGTACCAACACAGTTCTCAGCATCGTCCAGTTTTCGTAAAACAGTCATATCTCACTCGTTACTTGGTCATTTTGGGCGTGTGACCTATCGTTAGAATCGTAAGAAGACAAGCTATCACCTCCAATTGGAATTACAGCAATATCATTTCTAGAACTCGACTTATAAAAGTTTTAAGACAGCCCTTCCATAATCGGTCTTCATACACATCAAATTTTCTAAACCAAAACAATTTGAACACGCATAAGGCAACAACAACAACTCGATACTTCAAGAAACCATTACATAGATGCACTTTTATCATACCCACATAAAAATTAAACACGACATTCTTATCCTACACATGCTTTTCTATCAAAATATACATGTACATAACTACCCTTTTAAAAGCCACGTATTAAACATATAACATGCTCAACATACTTCAAGCTCAAGATCTATCATATACAATTCCACAATTCACCTTTCATATATTACCATGTTCCAACACTTTCACCATTTCATCCAACCACTTCACAAGGCTCAAGTTACAAGTATTACACACACATGACTCAACCATACAACAATTTCTCCCCCAAGTGACCGGCTTGAGATCGTAAGGGCCTTAATGCGACTTTGGGACGTCTCCCAAGTCTTTGCGGTAGCTCCAAACAACTCTCCCCGGGTTGATTTTATTTAGACTCCCTAAGTTCATTGGATTGATTAGTTTTAGGTGCCAGAATCTTCGTCTCTGATACCACTTTGTAACACCCCCTCATACCAAGGTACCTTACCAAAGACTACCCTAGCATGAGAGGTTGTTACCATCTCGGTTTCCCGAGGTTAGTATATCAAAGTTACCAATTCCAAACAACCTTTATTAAAGTATAAAGAATTAGCGATTACATATCTCCAAAACCAGACCAAAGCATAACGATGACATATCTATTAATTACAAATAATGCAAGCTAAGTCTCTTGACGGCGGAAGCTAGACTCGAGTGATGACCCTCATAACTGTCCCATAGCTAAACATCTGCATTACCTGTCACAATCTGCTCACCATCCCCGAATGGATCACCGCAGGTTTTATAAAACAACAACAACGGGGTCAGTACTGTTTAATCAATGTAAGACAAACAAACGATGCAACCGACTGATCATCCACACTCTCCGGTCTCCCGATCTCACATAGTAACCGACTACACACCGAAGTGTGTAGCCCTGCCAGATTACCCATCGCAACAGGTAATCCACGCCGCCAGTGGGTGACCGCAGCCCATCCCACCAAGTCCAGCTCATCAACGAGCGACAAACAATCCCTGTCCATTAATATGCACATCCCCTCCCGTGACGGGTTCCACGGAGGGCGAACTAGGGTGTGAAGCCACTCCCGCAAGTGACTCCACCACAATCACACACACACACAGCATCACAACTGTCCCAACTCCACAACCGTCACAACACAACAGCCATACTCCGATGATCAGCGGATAACAACAATTACAACACAAGCACAGTCTTAAATCAATTAACAGAAACCGAGTAGGAAAACCCTACCTTTTCGCAATCCCCTATGCTGCAATCAATCATGCAATATGCATAACAATTACCACATCGTCACCTACATCAATGATAATCAACAATCACATAACGCAAACACTATAGGCAAAACCCCATTTCCCCCAAATTCATAATCAAAGACAAACCCTAGAATTATCATCAACAAACATGGGGATAAAGACTTACCGACGGAGGAATAAGAGATTATACGCAAGGACCACGACGATTGTACACACAATGAGATTAGGGGATGATTAGGGAGTGATTAGAGTGATCGTAAGATGATTAGGGTTGCAAATCATGTTTTAGAAACTGACGTTGCATATAAAATAATCCTAAACATTCCCTAATCAAACCGATAAAATAACACTCGCCAAGCCGGATACTCGGTCGAGTAAAGCTATACTCGGCCGAGTATCTTCTACTCGGTCGAGTATTCTCCATACTCGGCCGAGTATTCTTCGACAGAACCAAAACAGACTCCACAATAGACACTACTCGGTCTAGTTGGCTCTACTCGGTCGAGTATACAGCTTAATAAAATCCGTAGTATTACAGACTCGAAGTCTAATCTGACTTTTAGTCAAATATCTCTACGGAATCAACTTGTCCGGCCTCGATTATACGAGTCATGAGTTCGATCCCTAGCCCAAAAATCGTCTTTTTATTTAATTCGCTTCCGCATTCGTATCAAGAACAAGTTGGGATTTCTGAGTTTTATTTTAATTTGGGGCAAGTTATAAATTGATTTGGAATTTCTGGCAGATTTTGGAAGAACATTTGGGATTTTTGGGTATTATTTTTAAGTTGAGCACATTACAGATTGATTTGGGATTTCCGTGCATTTTGGAGGAACAAAAAAAAATGGGCCACTCTGCCTTATGACCTGAACACTTACCTGTTGTAATAGGTAAAAATTAGGCCGAGTTCAATGAAAGATAAATGAATACATAGTTCAGATTTTTCTCAGTTAAACGTCAGTATAGATTAATATGAGAAGGAGAGGTAGCATAGTTTGGATTATTCTCATCAAATAACTCTAAAAAAATAGCATAAATTATTAGATAAGAAAAATTAAAAGTACTTTACGAAAATCAAACAATTTATTATTTTTATATAAAGTACGGAGTTTTCAACTTTTTTTCACAATTTTTGTATAAAAATTTCAATTGCAAGATATTTTGTTAGATAGTTGTGTTAAAATCAGAAGTCAGAATAAAAAGTTTTCATAAAAAAAATATAATAAAAGGGTAAAAAAATATTCATATTTTTCTATTTTTCAACATTTCAAAAAAAATCACATAAAATTGTTAATTGTTTTTTTTTTCAAAAAATCATACCGAATTACACATGTATGTACAAAAATGGTTTTAGTATGTAATACGTATGATTTTAGTATGTTATACGTATACGTATTGGTATAACTGTTGGTATATAATAATATTTTGGTGAGATTTTGATGAGATTTTGTATTGGGTTTGGTTGTTTTTCTATATGAAATTTATGGGGCCAAATTACTCCAATTGAAAGTTGTGGAGATTAATTTCACAATTACACAAATTTTTGGGGGTCAATAACCACTTTCTCGAATAACAATTGAATAGGTGTGTAACAAGTCAACTGCACATAGCCTACAAACGATAATGATACATTATCTATTGTTCCATCTACGATATTTAAATTCGCTCAACAAAAAAAGAAAAATAACGAATTTAAATGAGTAAATTAAATTTTTAAGCCATTGTAAAAAAAAAAAAAAAAAGAAAGAAAGAAAGAAAGAAATCATATTGTTAAATTTAAACAAGAAACAAATATTTTTCTTCCCAAAAGATAATGTTATGTCCATTTTAACCAATAAGAGTTTTTCTAACATGTATTCAATGGATTTGGGTAAGCAAGAACACTTTCATCAAGAATGCTATGATTTTCTTTACTCAAAATCAACAAACCGGGTTTGAAACTACCATAGAGTCCAAATGATTTATCATTATTAAACTTTCTATTATCAGTGTAAGTATTTAATCTTGAAGCATTTAACTGATTTAATAAGGAATTCTTGAAAAACAGTGCAAAAGTTGTATCGAGATTATCATTATTAGAATCCGCGTTTAAAGAGAAATATGTTAGTGTCCTTCCTTTTAATGGGCGACCACGACCTCAAGCCAGGGGCAGATCCAGGAATCAGTTGGAAGGGGATTAGGAAATTACTCATTAATAAAACAAATTTTAAATGCAATAATAGATTTGAAGTTTATAATTATTCATTTAACCCGCTTTGCATCCTTACGACTTCATTTTAGCCTTATTAAATTTGAGTCAACAACTATAAGTTATGAATTTTGAGTTTTAATCGACTTATATATAACTATTTAGAATTATTTATCGGTGAACCATTAATGTTTTGTTGTGCCGAGATTATATTTTATGTATCATTTTTTGTGATATTTGAGCCAGGTCGGATATTATCAATCTTTTAAGAAAAAACAATATAAGAAGTAGAATAACAAGTCTGACAAAATTATAAAATTATATACAAAGAAAAGTAAAAGAGCATCATGAAAAATAAAGAGTACATAAAAAATAATTAAATCTATGAATCATAAATGGACTACTAGGGAATAAAACTTGTAAGTGGAGAAAAAAATCCAACAAGTAATAGAGCAGTAAAATCGAAAAACTGTCATTTTCTAGGTTTTGAACTCAAGATCAGGTTGTTGGTAGACATATAATCTACCGCTAGGCCAAGAGTAGATTGCTACTCTCCTTATACACATTAACATAAATAGAATTTCTGACAAAAATAGCTTGGGCTCCAGCCCATATAGCCTTAGGGCTGGATCCATCCCTACCTCAAGCCATAGGCAACATGGCAGAGGAGAAAAATGAGTCAATTTTTTTTTTGCAGGAATAAAACTCTCTCTAAAATTTTTTTATTTATTGAAGATAGTAACCATTAATTTACTCTTTGTTATTTCTGTATTTTTTTTTCATTTATAAAAATATGGTTGTAATGAATTTCAGTGCCAGTTGTGGCGTCTTATCCTTATCCTTGAAAGAGATGGAAGTTGAAATGAGAACGTAAATAGGTAATCATATACATGGTTGAATCAATCATGTTCAGGAAAAGGCAATGATAGATCTTGATTTAACTATCATCATTTTGATCTTAGGGATCCAAGGTAATATACCTTGTACATAGTTGTGTATATTCAACAAAGTTATTACATGATGGGGTTTGTAAAGTTTCTTTTATACATGAAATCATAGATAATATATAAAAGTGTATAATGTATATTTATGAGTAAACGTAAGTAAAGAATTTTGTTTAGATACTAAATTAGGTAAACTTTATGTTTTAGAGAAATTTTTGAACTCTCGATTTATTGGATCCCAACACATTTTTAATACATACCTTTTTTTTTTTTTTTTTTTTTTTTTTTGTCAGCGGTAAAGAAAGGTTTTACAGTTTCATGGCTTGCTTAGCAAGGCTATGAGCAATGCCATTCATTTGCCTCGGGATAAAATTAAAACATAAACAATGAAAGAAACTAAAGGAAGCTCGAAGATCCTCCAAGAGTCCCGCAATCCTGTGGTTGTCTTTATCCACTCCCGCTATTTGGCTAATAAGTTGCAAGCAATCCGACGAAACATCAAGATGTAAGATTCGATCTTTTCGTGCCCACTCCACGATATCACGAACCCGCAAGGCTTCAGCTTGCAACGGCGATTCAGCTTTGGTACGTACCTGCCTACGACCTAGCTCCTGCCCGGTGTCGTCATACGCGATCCACCCGAAAGCTGCCTCGAAATTCTGGTTCCAGCTAGCATCCACTTTTACGCGTATCGCCGTACAGCCAGCTGACTTACCTACCACACACACAGGATGACCATTTCGAATATCGACTACTTCCCTTTGTGATGGTCCCTCTTCCTCGCATCGCATATCAGTCCGGTTTTGTCTCGAGTTCATGGAATTGCACAAGGTATTCACTTTCTCTCCGATGACCTTGTAAACCATATTCGTGATTACATGCCTGTTGACCGCCTGGTCCTGGAATTTGATTTCGTTCCTCAAAGTCCATATGCCCCACAAAGTGGCCACAAAGTGGATCACCTGGTTCATCCCCCCTTCTTTTTTGCGCAAATAGTGAATCCAGTCGCAGATCCAATTTGAAATTGGAATGCCTCGTGCAACTTCGACCCGAATGCCTAACGCCGAACCCGCCCAGAGCCGCCCTGATAGAGCACAGTCCCTAAAAAGATGCTCAGGTGTCTCTATGAGACTTTTGTCGCCTCTGCACATTTCGCAAAGCGGGTCCGCCTCAATCTTTCGCTTCATGATCTCATTCCCGGTCGGAAGCACATTTGTAATAATCTTCCAAAGCAGGATTTTCCACATCTGTGGGATTGGCAGTTTCCATAAAAACTTCCGACAGAACATTCGCCCTTGATCACTGAGTCTACCTTTGTCCTTTTTCGTCCCTGCTTTGTCAATGTGTTCGGTAAAGATTAAACCATAACCACTCTTTACCGTATATGTACCCGTTGTTGTGAGAGGCCAAAAAACCTTATCCGCCCTCCTCACTTCGCATCTTGGTATAGCAAGGATCCTCCTAGCCCATTCCTCAGTGAACAAACTTTCAATGAAGACCTTATTCCACTTGCCATCAGATTGGAAAAGGTTCCGTATCTGCAGATTAGCAAGGAATCCATTGCTAAGGCTTAGCCAGTCATTCCTGGGCTCTAGCCTCTCTCCCCCCACCCATCTTGCTGTCCAGATATTGATCTTCGAGTTAAGACCAGGTTTCCATCCCATATTCTCCATAATAACAGATAATCCAAAGAGGATACTACGAGTACCCCATGAACACCCGGTTCCCCTAATAGGGGTCATACCTTGCTGTATTACCTGTGTGCCAAAAATCTTTTGCCTGAAGATCTTACAGAAGAGAGATGGATCGCCAGAAACGATTCTCCACCCATGTTTAGCCAATAGTGCCTGATTAAGACATTTCACATTCCTAATGCCCATGCCACCCGCACTCTTGGGCAGGCTCAGAAAATTTTTGCTACACCAGTGGATTTTATGCCCCATTCTACATCCTGACCACCAAAATTGTGCCAAAATAGAGTTAATCTTTTTTGCCACACTTACCGGTACTTTGAAGACCGATAGGAAGTAATTTGAAAGGTTTGATAGGACCGATGAGATTAGAGTAAGTCGTCCCGCTGGTGATAGAAAAATCCCATTCCACGAAGAGATGCGTCGAGTGACATGTTCGATAAGAGCGTTAAAGATGCCTTGTTTTGAATCTTTAAATTCCGCCGGGATACCCAGATACTTTCCAATACCATTGTTCTTTCTAATATCAAAGGCCTTCATAATCCTCTGAGCTTTGGCCAAAGTAGTATTCGGACTGAAAAGTATCCCTGACTTGTCAACATTCAACCGTTGACCTGACGCTTCACAATACTCCTTGATGATTTGGACTAAATGGGTTACTGAACTCGCCTTGTCTTTGAAAAAGAAAATCGAATCATCGGCAAAGAAAAGGTGAGTAATAGGTCGAACATCCTTTACCAATTGAACCCCGTGTACCAATCGAAGCTCGTGAGCATGAGTAACATTTCTGGACAAGACTTCCATACATAAGATGAAAAGGTAAGGGGATAGCGGGTCACCTTGCCTTAAGCCACACCTAGGCTTGAATTGCGGTAGTGGAACACCATTTATCAGAATTTCATAGCTCACCGTCGTGACACAACTCATCATAAGGGAGATCAGGTGCCGAGGGAATCCATATTTTACCAATACCGCTTCCAAGAAATCCCATCTGACTCTGTCATATGCCTTGCTCATATCTGCTTTGAAGGCTCCTAGTGCTTGTCTCCCCTTTCCATGACTCGAGATCTTATTGATGGCCTCATGGGCCACCAGTATATTGTCACTGATGTTCCTTCCTGGGAGAAAAGCATTTTGTGTTTCACTTACGAGTGCACTCATCACTTTTGCCAACCGGTTCGCTATGCATTTTGTCACAATTCTCATCATCACGTTGCAGAGGCTAATAGGGCGATAGTCTGTGACCCCCTCCGGACTATCCTTCTTTGGGATAAGGGTGATAAATGTTCTATTAAGCTCTCGTAGGACCCTCCCAGAATTTAGAATCGAGAGAATAGCCTTTGTACACTCACCCTTAAGCATGGACCAGCACCGCTGATAGAAAACTGCAGGTATGCCATCCGGACCCGGAGCTTTGAGTGCTCCCATTTGAAAAACAGCCGTGCGGACTTCTTTAGCAGAGAAAGGTTTCCCTAGACGGTCTAACTCATCCTGAGAAAAAGAGTACTCCAAATGCTTGAGTGTTGGTTCAAACACGGAACTTTTTCGCCACTCCAGGTTGTCGTTGGATGTCAAATAGAGGTCCATAAAGGCTTGCTGGAATTCCTTTCGGATTAGGTCCTCTTCATAGTGCCAAACTCCATCCATACCTTTAATCCCATGAATATAGTTTCTTCCCGCCCTGCCCTTTACCCAATTGAAAAAGAATTTCGTGCAAGTATCTCCATCAACCATCCATTTCATCTTTGCTCGCTGTCTCCAAAAAGCCGCTGTCGCTCTTGCAAATTCCGTCACTTCCTCATTTACTCTTGTGTACTCCTCATCTCCATTCCCCGTGATAGCCAAGTTCATGCCATATTCCAATTTTTAATACATACCTAAGTTATCGAAATTTGCGATACCTCAATTAATATTAAAAGTAAAGTAGTTCCTTAATTTTAGTCGACAAGGAAGCAATTTCTTAATCATAAAAAAACTTAAGTTGCCGAATCTGAATTATCAACGGAATAAATATCTTTCTTAAAAATGAAAAGGATGATATATCCGATATCTCCTTTACTGTAATCATGTCAAAAATCTTGATGCTCCATAAATGAGTTGATATTTAGGAAGATAAAACCGATCATGGCGGCAACTCTTACTCTACTGAAAAAGATATTGCTATCAGTGTTCTCAAACTTGAAAAAATTACCCCTACTTGCTCAAGAATCCATCACATTTATAATGATGAGGATCCGCCTCTCTCTTTGTTAATTTCATTTATAATGATGAGGATCCTTTTCACTTGATCAGAGTCCCGCTAGTAATTTCAAACAAATGATAAAGTGTGACGTAGGCTGGAAAGTGGAAATTGTACTCTATTGCTGTTGAAAGTTGGATTACTATCGAAACCCTTACTCTCAAAGTTGTTGTTCTCCTGTCGTCATCCTCGGAAGGTATCACTCACCTGGACATTAACTCGGATTGTTTAAAACTGATCCTTTAAGTTATGATGAAGAGTCTACTAATTTTAATATGAATTTTTTTGTTGAAGAGACTTTTCAGCTTGCTTGTACGTTTCATTATTGTCTTTCTCTTATTGTCCTAGACGATTAAATGGAAATATAGAATAGCTCAAAAGATACTCAATCATTGTTGATCTCATGCATAATTTCGAACTTTACAAGTTTACACCTGCATGTTCATAAGTTATACCTGAACATTTTAAGATACTTAGTTATTATTGATCTCTATAGATACCCGGTATCTGCGGAATCCCAACAAACACCAGATAATTATCGGACTATAACATGTTTCTAAAATCGTTGCTTTAATCGACATTTTGTATGACAGTGCGTCGGAAAACTCGTTTTACGATTTCGAGAATGAAAAACACTTTCAAAATTTTTAAAAATACCTAGAATGTTTTATGCATGACGACGGGGTCACAATGACACTAATTAGAGTCAAAATCGACGCCTGACACAAAACCGACTTAAAATTCAAATCCAGACTCAACATAAATCAAATCCGAGTTAAGCACAAAATACCCACCCTAAATAACACCTAAAAGCAAGCTTACACGGCTAAGCAAACACAATTAACAACAAAACACATCCTAACAAAACCTAGGATAGAACAAAGAGCAAAATCCAAATTGGCGAAAAGAATAGGAGTACAGGACAGCCCCTTGTGTCGCCAACAGACTCGCGCCTCTTTGGGCTTCCCAGGTGACTACGTCGCCAACAGATCACTTTGCTGGGAATATCCCGACGATGGTGGTGATCGATGGGAGGGAGACGGCTCTTCCTCCTTGTACTGCGGAGCAGAGAGCTCGTCTGTGGCTCTGGTGGTTCTTGTCTTCGCTCTATCTCGGAGACAAGGGAGAGTGGCTGTCGACGAAGCTTCTTCCCTTCCTTTCTGACCTGAGTGGCGTAGGTCATTGGGACTGGGTCACTCCCGGCTTCGCGGTCCTCACTCGTTACATGAGGGCCATGGTTCGTCCGCAGCTGGTGGAGAAGGGGACTTCTCCTGCCACTGTCGGTCCTGGACTGCTGCTGGAGGTATGAACCTTCACTTCGTATCGTGAAAGATCATTTCCTTTCCTTATCGAATCACGAAAGATCGTCATTGATTATCTTGTTTTGCAGGCGTGGGTGTACTCCTACTTTCCGGGCTTCGCGCCCAAGAGGACGGAGTCGGGGGCGAGAGCTTATCCCGTTGTGAGGGATTGGGTGATTTGTCGTAGGAAGAGCCAGCGTTCTTCTTACGATGTTTGTCGATGGGACGTGAACGCCCTACGGTTGGAGGGCGTGAGTACTTCTCAATCACTATCCTTTTCATTTACCTATCACTCTTTTGAAACGATCATAGGAAGGACTCCTTGTTTGCTTGCTTCAGTGGGTGTCCAGGCCTTGGGCGGACTACGCTGGCGCTCCTTCTTTCGTGGTTGAGGTCCTTCGACCTAGGTGCTTAAGTCAGCTGCTGTTGAGGACGCCGATGGGTCCCGTGTGGTACTTGGGCGAGTGTTTGACTCGTCAATGCTCTCGGGATGCTTTCACGGTTCCCATCGATCCTCCTCGGACGATGTTTAGGGAGCCTTCCGATGCTGACAGGGAGGCTGACCTGGCAGGCGTCGATGGTGACGCCCTCCTTCTTCCTGACGAGGAGTACTCCGCGTTCCTCTACCGGAGGTTGGCGTACTGGCCGGTCGTGGTAAGTGCTTTACTTTTCTTGTCGAGTTGACTTGAAAAAATGATGAATGATCATCGATTACTCAGACCATTCGGATTTTGCAGGAGGTTGAGGCGGCGGGCATCGACCCCCCAGCGTACCCCGAGACCCTCGAGTGTACTGATGCGACGGGGATGACGACGATCTCCGAGCTTCGCGACTTTGGCGAGGCGGTGACAGATGCTGGCCCGGACGAGTGGCAGCATCTGATTCGGAGGGTAATCTCCTCAACTTGATTAGCTTTTGTATAAGAATACATTCGTTTAATTTTGTCCAATCATTGAGGATCCTTATTTATTGAAATGCAGGTAGCGCCATCTCGGTTCGTGGCTTTACGGAGGGTAGCCAACCGGCTACGGGCTACTGCCGTCGAGGCACTTGCTGGCGGTCGAGGACGTCAGGTATGAACCTTCCGTTTACTTCATTTTTGAATTTTCTAACTTTCTTTATGTTTGAAATGATTGACATGAGCCAATTCTTGTCATTTGCAGAGGGAGAGCGACCTGGAGCGAGAGCTAGCGCAGTCTCGGGAGGAGACAGCTCACCTGCTAAGGGAGTTAGAGGTCCGCGACACCGAGATCGTTGCTCTCGAGGCGAGAGTTACCGAGCTAGGCGGCGACCAGTAGTCACTCTTTGTTTTGTTGTTGTTTTTGTTATTGGCTGTACCGCACATACTTTTGTACATTTTAGGACTTTCATTTTGGATTTTTGAACTTTGTTTCGGGCACGAGCCCTCAGTTTTGTGTACATATTTCCTTTTGGTTGTATATACGACGGCCTGAGTGCCTTTGCTGCTGGGTTGTCTTATTTGTACCCGCAGGTTAGCTTTGAACAGGTTTGGTAGATGACGGTTTATGCCGTCATGCTGCCGAAATTTACACAGAAAACACATATTTGTACACATGGCCTAAATTCCCAACATTCCAAAATTTTAATAAAAATTTGCCCATAGAATACTTTAATTTATTTCACATATAAATCACATAATACATAACTTTAACCTTTTAATTCCAAATTAAACATAAAATTATGTAAAAATCAAAATTTAAAATTTTGAATATTCTATGTAAATTTCCAGAACCTGGAAATGACAAATTTTTAAGCCCAAAAATCGAATTTTATATTAATGACTATTAAAGTTGCTATTTATCAATTTTTATCACATGAAAATTAATAACCACTTAAATCAAACGAAATTTGACATGCAACTTAAGATCTAATATTTATATCATATATAAAACTTTTGAAAAAAATTTCATGTCATAAAATTTATTTTAGCTATATTTGCCAAAATAGTCACTATTTTTTTTTTTTTACATCTAAAAATCATAAATCATGCAAAAGAAAACCATTTTACTTCAAAATTTACATACAGGATGTAAACATTGCATGTGATAATATACTAAAATTTCATGGGCAGAAACGAAGTTTAACTATATTTGACCAAAATACCTCTATTTAATCAATTTTTATCATGTAAAAATCATAAATCATGCAATATAAAACCATTTTATACGACATTTTACATACAATGTGTAAAATATGCATGTAAGGCTGTGTAAAAATTTCAACGTCAGAATCATAGTCTAACTAATTTTAGCATTTTAAATGTCATTTTATTCAATAAAATGTAATAAAAATACTAAAATCATATTAAAGAGCAATAAAATACCATAAATCATCAAAAATGACCTAAAATCAATTTAAGACCAGAATGTTTAACATGCAAAAATTTCGTGACCTTTATCATCATAAATCACAAAATACAAGTTTTAAATGTTAACATTTTAACTCGGAAAAACCAAAAACCAAGGACGAGTAAAGGTTCGGTTTGGGGATATTTGATGTGAATATTATTTGCGCACATTTAGCCCCCTAATTGAGCGTATTTTGCATACTATTATAACATTCCATAGCCATTTTATCCGTCAAATGCTTTCTATTTTGCTTTCCTAGTGCATTTCGTATGTTTTGTAAGAAAGAGGACAATTAGGCGGAAATTCCCGTCTCCCGTGCATAATTAGAAGCTTTTTGATGATATTGGATGGACTAGTATGAAGAGGAGGCAAGAATGATGACCAAGGATGTAGGAATAAAGAGTATATAGAAGGATCATAAGTTTAAAGGCAAGGATGACGAGAAGGAAGTCATTGCAAAAAGAAATTGCTCGGACCCCAAACCAAGAGTTCCTCCTTTGGCCCTGAAAGTATGCTAGATGAAACGGCGTCGAAAAATCAAGTGGTATAGGCTTTTGAATCACTCCAATAGGAGTCCGGATGAGAAAATGACGTCCGTTTTACAATCCGAGCTCAAACAAAGAAGCTGTCCGTCAATCCGCTCGTCCCGAGACTCAAGACGCTCGTCCCCTGCAAGAAGACGCTCGTCTCCTGCTAGAAGACGCTCGTCTTGAAGCCAAATTATCCGAGCGTCCCGATGCCAAGACGCTCGTCTTGAGGCCAAACAATCCGCTCGTCCCGACCCCTTGGCCGCTCGGATTCCTGCCCAGTACAGCACGTCTCTTCCTTGTTCCACTCGGGATGCGCATATTTCTGAAAGACTAGCAAAAAGGAGACTAGCATCTTCCTTCAAGAGGAGCACTTGAGTTCTTAAGCGTCTTAATCGTCATTTAAGCCCTAAGTAACCCTAATTCTTGTACCTAATCTTTAGTATAAATACCCCATTGTACTACTTAGATTATCAAGCTCTCTTAACCAAGCTTTCTTAGATTAAATCAACTTTTCTTAGATTAGATTAGGAGTAGATTAGAATAGATTATCCTTTAATCTTTCCACAAAATTACACATTAATCTTTCCTTAATTATTGTTCAAGTTTATTATTGAGTAATTGAAGTTTATTATTGGGTAACTAGAAGATCATTTGGGTTTATTGGGAGATTGACAACCTTCCATCAATCAATCAAGTTCTCTTCTTTTATTCTTTACTTTATTATTTGGAATCTTTTCATAGGTATAATCTCTTTACCCTTGTTTAATTATTGATAATCACTTTCTTTTATTTATCATGTTTTGCTTTGTTAATATGATTGACAACCTTATTAGCATGTTGAACTTGATAATGAGTGAGTAGTTTTCTTAGCTAGGATTAATGGGTAATTAGGGAAAACCAACATGGGGATTAATCTATGCTTAATCTAATATGTTTTCATAATTAATTTGCTTGCTTGTTGTGATTCCAACTTATGCACATGTTATGTTTGATGAAATGCGAGCCTATGAATCCTTGCATTTTTCACCCATCACTTATCCTTTCAATGAGACTTGTAAGACATAAACCAACTCGAGTCTCATTAGACCATGCATATAGTTGGATAGGGAGGATTAAGTCGACTTGTAGGTGTTGTACAATCTAATTGATTCGACTCCGGGACCCAAACCTTCTTAGGGATTGTAAGATATACACTAACTCGATCCCATCACAACAATAAGTGCTTGCATCTAGTAGAGAACATGTTTGTATGATCAACTCCCATGAATCCCCTATGAACCCATGATATCCTATCACTTTTAGTCATTTGTTTACATCTTTTAATTTATTGTTTGTTTTACTTTATTACTTTCATTAGTTTAGAACACAACTACAAACCCAAACAAATTGTGACACTAGCATAAATTGAGATAGATAGACTTAGAACCCAAAGCACACCGTCCCATGGATCGACCTCGACTTAACCACTAACTAGTTGTTTGTTGAGAATATAAATGTGTTTGATTGAGAGATCCGACGACACTCTCATCATAAGCGCCTCTATATACCATTTTTGTAGTAGTGTCACGTTATGCACCATAAAACCTAACTCGGTAAATGGATGTTTAATTTCCGTCTTGCATGCAAATCAACATTAAATCCAACTTGATATCAAATACTTGGTACTTGGATTAAACAACCGACATAGAAAGCTCACATGTTAGGTTCAAACTTGTGGATGCGCATTCATGCATTTACCCGTTTTATCAACTTTTGCATTTAACTAACCAAGATCAATCAGTAGAGGCCGCTACCGCGGGCGGGATTGGGTGTCCGATTAAAGAGCTTCCCAATACATACCTTCACCTCGTACTTAGAAACTTTGGATAGTAGACGACCTTATCCAGGGCATACGAGAGTCATTCTAGAGATAGGATGCTAAAGAGGGACGATTTCTTATCTTTATTACCTATGTTAAACACCGCTTTCTGCCTTGGTTGACCTAGGTATAAAGTGGATTCGAACAGGTTCCAAGCATCCCACAAA
The DNA here is from genome assembly GCF_048544455.1 of Silene latifolia. NCBI lineage: Eukaryota > Viridiplantae > Streptophyta > Magnoliopsida > Caryophyllales > Caryophyllaceae > Silene > Silene latifolia. The sequence continues at coordinate 25,022,787 of NC_133533.1, read as the reverse complement.
TACTTGGTGGCGACTCCGAACATCTCTTGCATCATTTCGAGACCCTTGCCGAGACGAAACCGACCAATCTAAAACGATCCGGTCGAAAGCATTCCTTAAGCCGCCGAGCGTGGCTTTCAAAAAGACCGTTGCCGCGTCCCACAGATCGGCTGGGCGTCGCAGCTGGGCCATGTCCACAGATTGGCGACTCCGCTGGGGATAACTAGGACACTTTTGTCTTTGTGATCCCTTGATGGTGATACTCGAACGAGGTCTTGGTTGAAATGCATCAATTGATATTATGGTCATAGTAGGCTTCCTTGTCCGAGCCCACAACCTAACCCTTTTCGACCAGTTGGCTCGTCTCGTCGGCGTGAGTTTTCTCATCCTCGCGTTTTTAATCCCGATTGAGTCAAGCATGCCATTGACGTTACACATTTCTGTTTCGTCAAAGAGCTTTCATCACCTTCGAGCACGAGGCTAGGGCACCCTTCTTACACATTTTGTTTGGATTGGTATCCCTCTCGAAAATCGGGGTTTGATTGCTTGGTGTGTAACCCACCCTTTAAGCCAAAACTCGTGTCAGCATTATGCATAATATAATGAAACTGCGAGTACTTATGTGTTATGTGATCATAAGTCCTTCCGTGTCATTTCAAACTTTCAAAACACCTTTTTGCGCCGTTATAATGGTCGTTTCAAACCTCGGTCTTCCGCCGACCGTTGGCAACCATTTCGACGCGCCTTTCTAGGCCGTCGTAATGACAATTTTGAAACCCAGTTTTCTACAACCGTTTCAACACGCCTTTCAAGGCCGTCCTAATGACGATTTTCGAACCCGGTTTTTCAACCATTTCAAAACACCTTTTTACGCCGTTATAATCGCCGCGTCAAGACACAGATTTTATCCCGTCTCGCGCCGACAATGGCTCTTTCAAAACCCGAGAAAGGCACACACCCCTTTTTCAAAACATTTGCAAATCCCAAGGACCATACACCATCCCCGAGACCTTCTCAAACATTTCAAAACTCGATTTTCAAAACATACAATTTTGAATTTCAAAAACCGTCTTTGGAAGCAGTACATTGTTTTCCGAGCCGACTCAAACTCAAACCGTCTTTCGAAAACAAACTTAAGACAACTCTTCAACTGACCGACCTTCGGAGATCCCTATTCTTCGGAAGCCGTCCATAAAGCGACAAACGAATCTTTTTGAAAATCCCGATTTTCGAAAACTTCAGTCCACCATTCCAATTCTGCCTCGTGTCTATCGAGTCGAAGCAAGCGTACTTATGGGTATTTACTTATGAGTCGTCTCACCACGAGACTCGTCCAACGGCGTCACGCCACTACGTTGGACGCGAGTCAAAGTTCGGTCAACACCGTCACATTATAAATTGAGTCAGCACCGAGGCACCACACACGGAATACCTCGTCCTGTTGAGTCTGATCTTTCATTCCGTCCTTTGTGTTGTCTGCGTTTAGTCATTAAACCGTGTCGGATTGAGATTTAATGTGAGCCGTTTTTCTGCCTCGGAACCATGGCCCCATCTTCAACTTCATCCAATAACAACAATGACAACAGAGATGTTACAACTGCTCAGCTAGCCAGCCTGCTCACTGCTCTTAAGGTCACCCTGGACCGTGTCGAGACCCGTATCGACACCCTGGAAAACAAGGAAACTGGAGAACACAACACTCCGCCTTTGACTGAAACTGAGAAAAGGCTCAAGATTTTGGAGGCAACTCCTAGCCCGTGGTAACAACATCCACCTTGAGAATAATCGAAGCTTCGAACCCATTTTAGATCAACTACCCGACAACTATACCTTGACTGATGTACCCAAATTCAAGGGAGTGGAGGAATCACTCAATCACATTCGGGCCTTCAAAGACTACATGGCCATAAAGGGGGTCAAACAGGAACTCTTCACTCGGATCTTTCCATCATCCCTGGAACCGATCCCTCGCCATTGGTACTATTCCCTCGACCCGAAGAACCTTACTACCTGGGACGAAGTCGCCGTTAAATTTGCTAAACAGTATGCCGACAATGTCGAAATCCAGGCTAACACCCGCACTCTTGAGGTCCTAACTCAGAATGATAAGGAAGGATTCACAGAATTCCTAACCCGTTGGATGAGGGTAAGCACTCAATTGGTCAGTAAGCCAAGTGAATCAACTCTGGTGGAGAAATTTGTCAGCAACCTCCGCCCGGTTTATGCCAACTTGCTGACATACTAAAACATCAAAACGTTCCAGGACTTACAAATCCTTGGGACCTGCATTGAAGACGCCCTCCGCAATGGTGTCCTAGCCAAAACCACTGGTAGAGACTATCAAGGATCTACATCAACTGGATCTCGCCCCTATAGTCAGACAAACAAAATTGACGAGGTCAACCTCCTCGAACCAACCACAAAGAAAACCGAGCGTCCTCAAAGAGTATTCACCAACCTGGGGTCAACCTATGCAAGCGCCCTAAAAAGGCTCATGGACCAAGGGAAACTACAATCAATTGGGCCCACTCCGGACCCATCCGAGGCTAGGAAAACCCGTTTCTGGAATCCCAATGCCTATTGCCAGTACCACCAGGGGAAAGGTCATGACACGGAAACCTGCTTTAAGCTCAAACACAACATCCAAAACATGATTGAGAAAGGAGAGCTACCTTTACCTCCACCGACAAAACCAAATAACAAAACAAACCCCTTGGACATCCATGCTATCTCCGACGACGAGCCAACCTTGGATTGCTTGCACCTCATCCTGCCAACTGATGACGAGGTGAATGCCTTGGAGAAAGATGCCCTAGACGGGATATTTGTGTTCAGGGCCGCAACCATGCTCACCATGTTCCAACAAGTTGAGGAGGTTATAACCAGTCTCTCAGAAATGATTACCCGACTTGAGGACGCTTACCACCGGTTGATCTTCAACCCACTAACACCAACACCGCGCCCGAGGAAGGGTCCTCCAAACGCCCAAAATTACCCTCACCAGGAAGGATTGCTCCCGCGACCATTCTGGCACGCACCCCACCATAATCAACCCCACAATAATCAACCCCACAATAATCAACCTCACAAAAATTACCCTCACAAAAATTACCCTCATAAAAACTATCCACCAAGGCACCCTCGAGATCCTGAAATCAACGGTATCTGGAGAGACGACGCGGAGGATGTTTACATGGTTCCGGGAAAGGGCAAACAAGCAAAAGAGATCGGTCATCTTACCCAGTCCGGACGCCCCTACCAAAACCCGAACAATTCAACAGTCGTTCCAACAATGAATGACCAGGTTGTCCCGGACGTGGACACCCAACCTAAGGTTCCCGAAAACTCGATTCTCAAACAAATGCAAAAAGCAAAGGCCGAAATTTCAATTTGGCAATTAATTGCTACATCCTTCGAACATCGGCAACCTTTACTACAAGCCTTGGGAAGGTTGACGGTTTCCTCTACCTCCTCTCCTGAAGAAGTGGTGGCGCACATGACAAGGGATGTCCCCGACCTGAACAACCCGGTCATCTTCTCTGACGAAGATATCCCTCCATTCGGAGCCAACCATAACCTGGCCCTATACATCACCGTACAATGCCTCAAAAAGAATATGCCTATGGTTCTAGTGTATGACGGATCTACGGTTAACGTCATTCCCCTCAAGACGGCTCATAAAGTGGGTATCAAAGAAACTGATTTGGTCCCAACCAATCAAGGAGTACGCGAATATGACGACACTCGTCGTAAGGTTGAGGGGCTTGTCACCTTGACCATTGCAACTGGACCTTTGGAAAGGCAAGCCACCTTTCAAGTGGTCGTAATTGACGCCTCTTTCAACATGCTTCTGGGACGCCCCTGGATTCACGCCGTCAATGCCGTTACCTAAACCCTTCACCAGAAAATCAGGGTCCCTTTCAACGGGAAGACAATCACAATTCCCGCTTCCCCAATCAAGGCTATCATGAAAAAGTGAATAGCCTCCCAAGCCATTGAGGAGGACGACAGCGAAATGTGGGGATTCCAAGCTGTGAACGCCCTAACCGATGAATCAGCACCTTTTGATTGTGACCCGTTCTCTAACCTCACAATCAACCGTATCCTGATGCGCCAGGGTTATTTCCCGGGTCTACCCCTCAATCCGCTGAAGAGCACCTTGCCTCCCTTGAAACAGGCTAAGGTCCCCAACATCCCCTTCAGGCTTGGCTATGAGCCTACCGACGAGGATATCCAAGAAATGAACCTCCTAATACGGAAGCGCAAAAAGCACGGAGTCATCCTCCGTCCCTATCATTTGACTCTCAATGGATACTTCGTCCCCGAGGGAGAATCCGAGCTCTACCACGGCTTTCCGAAGCCAATCTATGATTCCGTAGCCAAGGTCAAACACCCGGGTGTAGAAGTCTTTCAAGACTGCTACTTCATCCGCGACAACACCAAAGTTGCGTCAACCAAATCTGAGTCAACCCCATGCCTCGACGGACAAGCTATCAGCCTTCTCTTCGGAGTAGACAACATCAAGCACCTCGGCTATGAGGACATCATCAACATTGCTCTGAAGGAAAACCAGTTCGATCCCACTGCCTTAATCTCTGATACTAACCCAGAGAAAGCTACACAAGGCTGGAAGAAAACTGTCAAATGGACCGATCGTCAAGGCCGCATCCTCAAGATTACAACTGGAGAAGACCCACTGTTTTATCACAAACTTGTGGCTGCTTCAGAGGCCGACTCAACTAGGGTCATCCCCACTCCCATAGAAGGTAGCAACCTGGAGCTTATTCCAGGGGATGTCCAGGAGATGTATGTCCAATCCGAGCTTTTTGCTCAAGTCGACTTAATGAACACTAAATTTGCTTATGACTCGTCTCGTTTTAACTGCAATGCAATTCTGAACGAATATGAGGAATTTGACTTGAGTGACTACCCACCTCACCTAGCCAAAGAACTTGACAAACGAGAAACTAGGACCCCCATCATTGAGGAGACCGAACCTATTAACGTAGGAACCGACAATACACCTCAAGAACTTAGGATAGGGACAACCCTTGACCCCTCGGAAAGACAACAGTGCATTGACCTCCTATATGAATATAAGGACGTATTCGCCTGGTCCTACAAAAACATGCCTGGGATCGACAGGGAGATTGCAGAGCACATGATAGTCATTAAACCCGTAGCTAAACCCGTAAAGCAAAAATTGCGCCGAATGCGCCCTGAATGGGCCCTGAAAATCAAGGAAGAGGTGGATAAGTAGTTCAAAGCTGGGTTTATCCAAGTGTCCGAATACTCTGACTGGGTGGCTAACATAGTTCCTGTACCCAAGAAGGACGGGAGAATTCGGGTTTGCGTCGACTTCAGGGATCTGAACAAAGCAAGTCCAAAAGACGACTTCCCTTTGCCACATGTTGACATCCTGGTGGACAATACCGCCAAACACGTCATCCTATCATTCATGGATGGGTATGCTGGGTACAACCAGATCAAAATGGTTGAGGAAGACATGCACAAAACTACATTCACTACACAGTGGGGTACATACTGCTACACGGTCATGCCTTTCGGCCTAATCAACGCCGGAGCAACTTATCAAAGAACCGCTACCACTCTCCTACACGATATGATGCACAAGGAAGTGGAGGTATATGTCGACGACATGATTGTCAAGTCAAAAGAACGGGATGGCCACATCAGCGCCCTCCGGAAATTCTTCGCTTGCCTTCGGAAATATAACATGACACTGAATCCTCAGAAGTGTGCATTCGGGGTCACCTCCGGAAAACTCCTAGGACACGTTGTCGGCAAGAGAGGCATTGAAATTAATCCTACCAAAATCAAAGCTCTTCAACAAATGCCTCGGCCTAAGAACGAGAAGGAGATTTGGGGATTTTTCGGTTAAGTTCAATACATCAGCCGCTTCATAGCCAAGCTCACTATGATTTGCGAACCGATCTTCAACAAGCTTCGCGCCTCCGATCACACTGATTGGGACGACGACTGTCAAAAGGCCTTCGACAGGATAAAGGAAATCCTATCCAAGCCTCCTATCCTCATGCCACCTCAATAAGGAATTCCCTTATCTCAATACCTGACTGTCACCGACACAGCCATGGGAGCAATGCTAGCACAAACAGTCGACGGCGAAGAACGAGTTATCTACTACATCAGCAAAAAGTTCATCGAGTATGAGACAAGGTACACCCAACTGGAAAAGATATGCCTTGCCCTAGTATGGTAAAAAAACAAGTTACGGTACTACATGCTCAGCTACACGGTACACATCTACTCCAAGATGGACCCGGTCAAATACATCTTCGAAAAACCCGTACTAAACGGAAGTCTATCTAGATGGACACTCGTGTTATCTGAATTTGACCTCAAATTCGTACTCCTCAAGGTTATCAAGGGAAGGGCAGTCGCCGATTTCCTGGCAGAAAATCCCTTCAACGAAGATCCAATGACCGACACATGGTCACTTACTGACGACGACGTCCTTTGTGCCAACACCGACGCATGGGACCTATACTTCGATGGTGCATCAAATCTGAGAGGCTTCGGGGTAGGAATCCTTCTAATATCGCCAGAGGGAGAAAATGTTCCGATCTCACTCAAACTAGACTTCGCCGTCACCAACAATGCCGCCGAATATGAAGCGTGCCTCATCGGCCTACAAGCAGCCATAGCACTTGGCATCAAGAGACTGAGGGTCCACGGCGATTCCTCACTCATCATCAATCAGGTGTCTGGATCATGGAAAATCCGAAGCGACAGCTTAGCACCCTACCGGGCAAAAATCAATCAAGAGGCCGAATTCTTCGACCAAGTCGACTACTTCCACTTGCCACAAGAGGAAAATCAATTTGCTGATGCCCTGGAAAAACTTGTCACGCACGTCAACATACCTGACGACATGATATCGATGCCCCTATGTGTCGAAAAAAGGAGCGAGCCCGCTCACATCTGCGCCATCAACAACGACGAGGAAAACCATGTCGAACCTTGGTACCAAGCCATCCTCAACTACAAAACCAAAAATGAATTTCCTCCCAACTCTGATACAAGAGGACAAAGAGCCATCCGTTTACTTGCATCACAATTCGTGATAAAATAAGAACAACTATACAAAAGAACACCCCAAGGGATTCTTCTCCTTTGCATTGACCATCACAAAGCCAAAAAAGTCATGGGAGAGGTCCACGGCGAAGAATGCGACCCTCACATGAGTGAAATGATGCTGACCCGAAAAATCATGCGGTTAGGCTACTACTGGACCACCATGGATGCCGATTGCAGAAACTACGTCAAACATTGCCACAACTGCCAAGTCTTCGCCAACATACAACACATGCCACCTTCCCTTTTATACACCATGACATCACCCTGGCCTTTCTCGACCTCGGGCATCGACATCATCGAGAAAGTCAACCCGATAGGCACTAAAGGGCATTGCTTCATCCTCGTCGCCATCGACTACTTCACCAAATGGGTAGAAGCAGAGTCCTATGCAGTCTTGACCGCTAAACAAGTGGCCAAGTTCATCCAGGACAACATCATCTGCAAATATGTGGTACCTCATGAAATCATCAGCGACCAAGGCTCTCACTTCCGAGCGAAAACACAAGCCTTGCTAGACAAATACAAGATCAAGCGACATCGATCATCCCCCTATCGTCCCCAAACCAACGGAGCGGTAGAAGTAGCAAACAAAACTCTTGTCACCATCATCAAGAAGATGCAAGAGAATTACCCGATTGGCCGTGCAAACTCCCATTCGCACTCTGGGATATTGAACCTCCATTCGAACACCAACAGGAGCCACACCCTTCTACCTAGCATACGGCATGGAGGCGGTTCAACCAGTAGAGTTGGAGGTCCCATCTATACGCATCCTACTGGAGAGTCAAGTTCCTGAGGCGGAATGGACCCTTCGAAGGTTCGAACGGCGGCTCAACACCTTGTACAACGTCCAGCGATACCAACGACGTATACAACAGGCATTCAACAAAAAGGTCAAACCCAGGAACATCAAAAAAGGCAACTTGGTCCTCAAGTCGGTTCGAGCACCACTACCCGTCGATCCGAGAGGGAAATTCAAACCCAATTGGGTCGGGCCATACCTTGTCAAGAAAATACTTTCGGGGGCGCAGTGAGACTGAGTCACCTAGACGGGGAGGATTTTACAAACCCGACCAACTCAAGAACTACTACCCTTGAACCCTAGCAACCAATAACCTTACCCTAGTTTTGCAACTAGCAACCACCATACCCCTTTCAAGTCAAGTTCCTCATCGCGTTCTGATTTGAAATTGCATGTTTTATCGAGTCTAAGTTGCGGCACCTTGCCCCGTTTCAAATGACCTTTGATCTGTCAAAGGCAACATCCATTAGCACTCATACAAAAACACCTGAACTACGAGCATGGTTTGATTTCACCTTTTTAGGTGGATACGTAGGCAGTCCTTTCTTACACAAGAAGGATACAACCACCAAAACCCAAATAAATCAACAAAAATTTTCGAACTATGATTATGGTTTGATTTCACCTTTTCAGGTGGATACGTAGGCAGTCCTTTCTTACACAAGAAGGATACAACCATCCTCACATACAAAAAAACATCACCCCATATCAACATAAAAAAAAAATACATTCCCTTTTCCTACAAAATAAAAAAAGAAGCCTTTCTCTCTTCCCACAAAAATCCCATTTCCCAAGTGCAATGTTTAGGATAATTCAAACCGAACTGCCTTTACAAAATGAATGAAAGAAACAAGCGTTCACAATTACTTTTAACACAAGCAATCCTCTTATTTAATTAATAATGAGAAGGATTACAAATTTGACAACAAATAAGCCTCAACAAGTCTACAACTTGTCAAAGCTAGAGTGTCGGCTAAGACATCTCACATAGTAAAACTAGTACAAAACACACAATACATAGCTAGTACAACATAATAAAAAATCATAACACTAATACAACATAATAATGAAACGGGTAATGGAGGTTTTCATTCTTCCATTCTACCCTTACCTTTTCCCTCGGGGTACATCTTCCCCTTGTCCTTCTTGTTGGCCCGCCAAGCATGAACTTCCTCTTCGGAACAAATCCTCAACGGATCTACAGCGGCGACGGCCTCCGGTCTCTTGCATGACCCCATTCTCGGTCCAAGACGAGCCCATACGCGGCCCATTACCTCTTTGGGACCCGAGCTTCTCCTCTTTGGTGGCCTCATTACATCCGGGCTAGCTCCATCAACAAAGTCGTCAAAGAAGGCACGGTTGGCCTTGCCGACCTCCCTATACTTCAAATCGACAACCTCGTCCTTACGAGATTTGGACCTTTCCTCCAAGGTTTGAGCTCTTGACCACTTGACAAAAGCGGGGGTCACCCATGTCGTAGCAATGGGATTTGGTACCTCCCACATCGGCCGAGTGGCCCACCATCTTTCGAAGACCTCCACAAGCTCGGAGTTCCGGAAAACACTCTCTTGGACAAGAGTATCTTGAGCGGGCACCTTTTGTTGACGCCCCATTTGCATCATAAGCCTTTCAGGATAACTGAAGGAAGCAACCTTCTAACCCACCACCATCAAAGAGCAAGAACTAGCAACCGTAGCGGGCAACCCCGTGAAGGACCTCAACTGCCACCATGGCACCACCCAACGGATATGAGGACTACCCTCCTCCGCCAATCTCGGGGTCCAATAAGCCTCGGTGGATGAAAAACTATCCGAGTACAACTTCTTCCTCATAGTAAGGTGAAGGAAGGATTAAGAAGAAGAATCAGCCGGAGGCTCTACATACCTTAGCCTCTCCAACAGCCACACTTGGAGGATCCTTGGAGATCCGAACGAGGGAGCTCCTCCACAAGAGCCCTTCTTGTCCAAAGCTTGGATGATCTTGCCGAGCACCAACCATGATGGATCCCTACCATACTCCATTTGTTCAACCACATGCACAAGGGTCATACTACCATAGCATTTGAACCCCTCCTTTTTCAAGGCATCAACAAGGAGGTATGCATGCACTAGGCAAAAGGCAAGAGCCCTTCTCCTAGCCACCTCCGAAACATTGACATCCAACCGGTTTGAGAAAATGTTGATAAAAGCCAACATACCACACCATGAGGAGCAAGAAGAAAGTTGACTTGACTTGTTGACAAGCCCAACATTGAACGGAACTTCTCTTTATAACACAACCGAGTCGGGGGAAGCACTGGACTACAACCCGGCCATCCACCAATGGCGCCTACTTCTTCGGCAAGAGGACAAATTTCACCTTTCGGGAATACGAAGACATGATGTTTCGAATCCCAAAACCGAGAGCATGCTTCAAGAAACGAGGATTGCACCTTGACTTGACGAAGCACCAACAATTGACCAACTCCCATAACAACGAGTTGATACTTTTCGGGAGGTGACAAATCCCGACACCAATGTTGCAACCTATTTTCGAAAGCATCCATGAATAATTTTGTGGAAGAAGAAGAAAGGTTTTTGTGGAGATGTTTTTCGTGTTTCGAATGATGAAACAATGAAGCACAAACGTCCCTATTTATACAAAACGATCAGCGCTTTTTTTTTCCAAAATAAAGGGAAGCTCCCTTCCATCGCCCGTGGCCTCGCGCCTCTTTGGGATGGTCCTCATGATCCGCACCTTGCTTTATCTCTTTCAAGTTGTGTTTCTTCCTGACACCTCAAACCTCCCGCCACAGGACTCGCACCTCTTCGGGCTTGTCCAGGAATTTTTTGTTTTCTCACACTCATATTTCCTCCTTTTCGCGTTTTACGAAATCCGACACGGTCTCCATGACGCAGCTTTAAACATACGGATTCCTTTTTTCCTTTTTTTTAAGGGGGAAGGGCTAGTCGCCCCGATCCGCGACGGATCGTTTTCATGTCAGTCGAAACGGATCGTTTCCATGTCAGTCGAAAATTTCGAAATTTTTTTCGCTTTTTCACATTTTCCACAAAATCGAAAACTGATAACACGACGTCAATTTTCTTCAAAAATTCAAGCTCTTACAAATCCAAGTCTTGAGCTCACAAAAATCAAATACACTCTCAAAAATCTATTTTAAAATTCACCCGTGACGGTTTGAGTTTTAGTTTTTTGAGTTACAAATCAATTTTTAGCAAAATTCAATGCAATTTAATTCAAACACGAGTTAATTGCTCAAAATTTCAAAACTTTCCTTTTTGAGAAATCCGAACGTGACAACCTGTCGCGGAATTTTCAAAATGTCAATTTAAATTTCAATTTTAACTTCGAGTCATCGTGGTTATTTTTTTTTCATCAAACACTTTTGCGTGTTTATGTGTATGTTCTACCTGTTGCTTGTTTTCTACACTAACAATCCAGGAACAGATGCAAAGCAAAAGGGGAACTAACAGCCGACAGTGCTTTTCCGAAACACAACGCAAAAAAGCCAAAAACACAAATAAGCCACAATCCAAAAATACATATATACAAACCGCCACACGCAAAATACATCGACACAGGACTGACCATTCAAATAGGATCCGGTACAAGTATTTATCATACAGACACTGGCCTAAAACAACGAATTGGGGGCTATCCGCCACCTACCAAACTAAGCACTCCCTACCCTTCCGATCGGAAACGAAAAGGAGCAACACGGAAAACAAAGGAGTAACAGCGAAAGCAGAGGTGGTTACCATGACGGTAATACCTCATTCCTACTCCACAACAAAAAGGAAAACAATGCATGGCAGACTTCGGGCGACATGACAATCAGGAATTGTGACTCAGTGCATCATCCCGACGTTGACCTCCAATCGTCAGAATTCGGCAGTGAAAAGGAGCCATGACACAGGGCGCTACCCCGATGTTGAACCCCAATCATCAGAACTCAACAACGATCGAAGACGGCAACGTAGAACAATGCACCCATCTTGACCCCCAATCATCAGACGTCCGAACCTCTGCAGACAACAGCCAATGATCGATACTCGATCAAAGGCGGGACAAAGGCCACCAGGGAGAAACATAACTCGACAAGGACAAAGCAACAGCAGCCGTCTCTCCTCCTCCAGGGTCATCCTCCTCCTCCAAAGTCTCAACAACAGACCCAGCGGCCCAGAACACTCCCCTACAATCGGGACAAAACAAAAACGTCAGCCGAAATTTCGGCATTGCGATGGCAAAAAATGGACAAATCCAAAAAAAAACCTGCAAAATAAAACAAGGGCAAACCCGCCGAAACCCAACCAAAAAAACAACAAAAACACACCGCACAAAAAATGACTCGCCCTTCTTTTCAAGCAAAAGACGAGTCAAAACAACAACAAAATTTTCAAAAAACCACCCAACACCTCAAGACCCACACAAGGTCCCCAAACAACCAAAAAAAATCCCCGACGCAATTGGGTATTTTCCACAGCTCAAAAAGGCTATTTTACGCCAATCCGGGCACAAACAGGTCAAAAATTTAAAAACTCGACCACAACAAAACAACGTGATTTAATCACGTCTCAAAGCGACCTACACTACCATTAAGGTCCATTTCAAGACAAACTGACTCAATTTGAGGTCAAACAGACGCTTATTTCGTCAGACATAAGACCGTCGCAAAAGGCAAAAACTCAAAATTTTCCCCACAATACGCAATGAAGGTTCCATATGGCAAACACGGTCTTCCCCGACTACAATACAACCTGGTGGGGCACACAACTCAAGCAAACAAACTTGACATTGTGAAATAAGACGGTTTTATCGTCTCATTCACGTTTTTCGAGCATAGGGAGCGGGAACGGGGACCAAAATGCAAACTAAAAGCACCCATATACTCTAAAACAGGTTTCTAACCTAATGCAATCATCAATTTCACTCGAAAATGGACTAATCAAAAACGCCCAATTCGATTTTCGAAAGTTTAGGGTTTCGCCCTAATTCTATTAACAAAAAGAGAAACAAATTCAAATGGATTCAAGAGGATTTACATACCTTGAGATGACATGATAACAATGGCACAAAGACAAGCAAGGAACGAGATCAAAAAATGGCAATTTATCGGTTTTTTGGTTTGTTTATCGAAGAAGACGAAGTGAAGAGGAGTCGTTCTGATTCTCGCGTCTTTTTACGAAAAACAGCGAGGCTCCCTTCCTTCGCAGCTATGCTCGCGCCTCAATGAGGCGCTCCCTGCTTCATTCATGGAAATTTTGGGCTTTGGCCCAATTTCTCACGAAAAAATTTCAAATTTTCAACGGCGGCATTAAAAACCGTCCTTTCTCAAATACAAAAACAAAATAGTGAAATTCAAATTCACTATTTTCACAATATTTTCAACAACGGCAATAAAAACCGTCATTTTACAAAAAATAGTGAAATTCAAACTCGATATTTTCTCAAATTTTCAATGATGGCAATAAAAACCGTCACTTTTCAAAATAATAGCAAAATTCAAAGTTCGTTATTTCCACGAATTTCACAAAATTTCAACCGCGGCATTAAAAACCGTCATTATTCAAACACAACGACAAAATAGCGAATACAAATCTGCTATTTTCACAAATTTTCAAAAAGCCGCCATCTTTCAAAAACAAAATCAGTAGCGGAATTCAAATCCGCTATTCTCACAAAATTTTCAACAACATTCACAAATCTCAAACGAACGGCATTAAAAACCGTCAAACCTTCAAAAAGGGATGGTGAAATTCGCTACCCTTCACGAATCTCAAATCATGGGAAGGCAAAATTAAAATCATCCTCCCTAAGCACCCACCAGACGACATAGTACACATCTGTCCTTTTCCTACAAAACAAACGGCAATAAAAACCGCTATCTCTCTTAGAGACTCAAAATCACCACCAACCACGAGGGCCAGGCTCACAAACCTATCCCTTTCCGGCAGCACAAACATTTAATACAAATACCGAAATTCCCCAACAGGATATCGGAGGCTTCATCACGGAACCCGCTAATTCGAACAACTTCTCGAAATAGACCCATCCAACGCGGCTATTTCCCACAGTCGATAATCGACATTCAACATGGCTGGCGAGCCTCACAACGCACATTCAATATGGCTAGCGAGCCTCACAACGCACATTCGACATGGCTGGCGAGCCACACAACGCACATCCAACATGGCTGGCGAGCCTCACAACGCACATACAACATGGTTGGCTAGCCTCAAAATGCATCACATTCAACGCGGCTGGCGAGTGATACCGTCATTTTAGTACCAAAAATAATTACCTAAAACAACTAACAGAAGCTAGTGGAAGTAGGGTCGATCTCCACAGGGAGGCTATTATATCTATCTGCTAATCTAAGTCTGTCTGGTAACAAGTGGGGGTTTTAAATTGATTTCTAAATACTAAAAAGATTAAGGCAAGTAAATAAGAGAAAAGAGCAGTAAAAGAAAAGAGGATTAAAAATGTGATCAAATAAAGAGAAGTATGCTAGGAATTCGGTTCACCATGGCAGTTAATTAACTCAATCATAAATAATTCAGACGATCTAATGTGAGAAGGGCAAGGGAAAGGTCCTTCTGGTCCGCTATCCACCCTAGAATACAACTAACTTAACTTCTGTCCTCGTTAGGGTAGTCTATTGTTCATAACAGGTCTGTTCATTCCAATCTTCCGATCTAGGATTGAATTTAACCAATTTAATGTGTTTAGAAGCATGCACTCAACTAAACGATTATAGTTATATTGTCATGAAACAGTTATCACAATTTAATCATCTAACCTATTCACAACATCGTCTACTCACTACCATGGCTCTCCTAATCCTAACATAGAGGGATTTAGCTACTCATGCTATTAATGAAATAAACAATAACAACAATGAATAAACTAGAGAAAGACATAATAGAAGAGTAATAAAGACTAATCATAAACTAACGATAATAAAACAGAAATTAAGGAACAAAGATTAAGAGCAACAAAGAAGAATTAAATTAAGATCAAAGAGTGAAGAAAGATTACAAAGATAAGATCCGAAATTAAAGAGCAAAGCAACGTAGCAAAGAGAAAGGAGCAGTCTGCTTAAGAGAATAATTAAGAGTAATAGTATGATCCCCGATGTTAATTAACCTAATGACGTCTTCCTTATATAGGGAAGAGTTTTTATTAAATAAACTAAGATAACCACGGAATAAAAATCCCGTGTAATTAAGCAAAGTACTCGATCGAGGCATTTAAGACCTCTCGATCGAGTAATTCATCAGCATATCCTCTCAATCGAACAGAAATGGCCTTCGATCGAGAGCTTCTAATTCGGCCCACTTCGATCGAGCTCAGCAGGGACTCGATCGAACTCTAGCAACCGTCAAGACCACTCGATCGACCAAGAAAGCTCTCGGTCGAGTGGTTAGCCACTGAAAATAGCTTGAACACGCTTGGTCAGCTTCCAAGGACCTCCTTCACGCTTCCCGAGGCACAGCACTTCCGCTCTAAATCCTTCATCTCCATAAATGCATGCTAGGAGGGACGAATAAGGTACGATTTCACCACTTTGAGGTCTGTTCCTTCAAATGAGACGAAACAAACCAAAGTAGCCTATTCGGGGCATTTTGCAATACAAAACAATGAGAATGATATAAAAATGCGTACAATAAGAGGCTAAAAAGACTATATAAATTGCATGTATCAGCGAGCCCCTTTCATATATGCACCGCGGCTAGCGAGCCCCTTTAAATATGCACTGCGATTGACGAGCCCCTTTATATACGCACCGCGGCTAGCGAGCCCCATCATATACGCACCGCGGCTGGCGAGCCCCTTCAAATACGCACCGCGGCTGGCGAGCCCCTTCATATACGCACCGCGGCTGGCGAGCCCCTTCATATACGCACCGCGGCTGGAGAGCCCCTTCATATCCGCAACATGGCTGGCGAGATTTTGTCCGCAAACAAGAAATGACTCAAGGACATATCCCAAAGATGCCTCAGGTATGACTCCATTTTATGGCTGGCGAGCCTTCGTACGTAGTCTAATGGACTTTAAACGACCCGTAGGGATAGTCGACAGACTCTAAACTGTTCCCGACGACAGGTCCTTGGCTCGTACCCTCGAGTCGCCTTGGCGTCGCCCTTCCCGGCGGCAGGTCCTTGGCCCGAATCCTTTCGAGCTGCCTCGACGTCGCTTAGGTCTCCAGGTTGTAATCTTCGATTGACCTGGGGACTATACTTTGACTTTCGCCCTGTCCAAGCCTCGGTCTAAGTGAGGGCTCTGTAGATACCCAGTATCTGTTAAGTCTCCAACAAACACCCGATGATTATCGGACTACAACATGCTTAGGAAGCACAGCGTTTGAACCACAGTTTTGTACAACTATACGTCGGAAACTTAAAACGATTTCGAAAATAAAACATTTCAAAACTTTTAAAAAGTACCTGGAGTGTTTAATGCATGACGACGGGGTCACAATGACAATAATTAGAGTCAAAACCGACACCGGACCAAAAACCGACTCAAAAATTCAAATCCCGACTCCAACGACGAGTCAAACCGAGTCAAACACAAAAAATAAACTTTTCAAAGACTTCCATGTTAAGGATTCCCGGAATCCTTAATGGTCAAGTACAAATCAAGTTCATCCAAAACATAGGATAGAACAAATCATGATTACACTTGCGTGATAGTGACAAGACACCTCGAAGACCCGCGAAATGGCTCGTGCCTCTTCGAGCAGCCCATGAGGCCACGTCGCTCAAAACGCACACAACCACCCATTTTCCTATAAATACCCCTCAAATGCCACCATTTGAGAGTTACGCGAGTGTACGCCCCCTCATTTCTCTCATAAAATTCTAGACTCGACTTTTCAAGTCACATACTGACACGTGTTTTCGACCTACCGACCGAAAACACAAGCCTTACACATTGTTTGGTACCGTCATCGTGTATTAAATCACTTGACCGACCATCTTGACCAACTACACCATCACTAAACTTAAAACACTCTTTTACATTGCTAAAACGGTTTTCAAGCCGAGTCTTCCGACCAAACAAGTTGATACACTTTCGTCGATTTCTCGTCTCAAGCCTAGCATGTAAGTATGAGGGTGTAAAAATCCTGTTCTATCATGTCTTTCATTTGTTTTATGACTATAACATGCTAAAACATGCATAACATGGTCCAAATATGGGATAAATGAGCCAAAACCGGATTTTTGGCCGAGACAGGGGCTGCTTGAATAGCAGACAGGCTCGCGCCTAAAGCCCCTCTCGGGCCTTAATCCAGCCGTGTTTGGTCTCTTCTTCCCCTTTTATTTTCATTTCATATTTGTAATCGGTTTTTACCATTCCAAATATTCCAAATCATTTTTATGACAAACTTTTAAACATAAAACATTTTTCACCCTTGGTTCCTAATACCATGACGGTTTAATCCGTGTTTCGGTGATAATATTTGGTTAATTACATTTTAAAAGGCATTTTAAAACCTTTTAATTCATTTCTTTACATTTTAAAAGGTATTTTAAAACCTTTTTCATTTCTTTACATTTTCTAAAACAAATGTATTAGTCATAAATACAAAATCATCCTTGGTTCCACATACCATGTCGGATTTTAACCCGAGTACGATGATAAACATTGACTAATTACAAACAAATGAACTTAAAATAATTAGTTCATAATCATCTTCAAAACTATTCATGTCAAGCTAGCAAAACCGAACCCGACATCGAATATTGTCAAAACAATGACGATTATTCAAGTCGCGTTCTTCACATCAACACAAAGGTGGTCTAAACGACCTTCTCAAATTAAGACGGGTTCAAACACCCTCTTTTGAATCCATTTTACGAACTTTTTCAATGGTCAGAACACGTCCTTCAATCGTCTGTTGAGCCGCGCCTAAACAGGCCACTCATTTTTCCATTTTCAAACCAGGACAGGCCTGCTTGCATCGCCTGATGGCTCGCGCCTATAATGGTTGCCTGATGCATGGTCTGTTTCCTTCCAGCACTTGTCTAGGATGATCCCGACTTCGGTTTACCCGAATACAGGACGGATCAGGTGACAAATCTACCCATTTTACATCATATTTGCAAAACGCCTTACTAAGACAAATGGATCACGTTATGCACCATAAACCTAACTCGGTAAATGGATGTTTAATTTCCGTCTTGCATGCAAATCAACATTAAATCCAACTCGACATCAAATACTTGATACTTGGATTAAACAGCCGACATAGAAAGCTCACATGTTAGGTTCAAACTTGTGGATGCGCATTCATACATTTACCCGTTTTATCAACTTTTGCATTTAACCAACCAAGATCGATCAGTAGAGGCCGCTACCGCGGGCGGGATTGGGTGTCCGATTAAAGGGCTTCCCAATATGTACCTTCACCTCTTACTCAAAAACTTTGGATAGTGGATAACCTTATCCAGGGCGTACGAGAGTCATTCTAGAGATTGGATGCTAAAGAGGGACGATTACTTATCTTTAGTACCTATGTCAAACACCGCTTTTTGCCTTGGTTGACCTAAGTATAAAGTGGATTCGAACGGGTTCCAAGCATCCAACAAATGCTTGGTGGCGAGTCCGAACATCTCTTGCATCGTTTCGAGACCCTTGCCGAGACAAAACCGACCGATCTAAAACGATCCGGTCGAAAGCATTTTTACGCCGCCGAGCGTGGCTTTCAAAAGACCGCTATGCATCCGCGGATTGGCCCGGCGCGTAGGTGGCTATGTCTACAGCACCCCGGTATAGTAAAATACCGTATTGTACCCCTAATGAAATTGGGATTCATGGGTTCCTACTATTTGGTAAGGCTAAGTCTCATTCTTTTAAAATGTGAGAGGTCTTGTCAATTTATTATCTATCTCTTTTAAGGGAACTAAATTAGTGATCTATCAATAATTATAATTGACAAGGTCGATGACTCGATATAAAAATGCATGAGATGTTATGGCGATTTGGCATGCATGCAAACATATAAAATAGAACATGTAAAGAAAAGCAATTTCCTAGTATGGCCTTCCTAAAAAAATAGAAAAACTAATTATCTATTACAAATTCGGAAACCAACTCCTTTGGTCCCTTGAACTTCATGTGGCTCACCTCCCAAGGATACACCGTCTTGATCGGAACTCATTTCCGAATAGCACCGTCTTTAGGAAACACCGGGATAACAAAATAAAATAATAAAATACATAGCTATTCCTATTATACATTTGTAATAAAAATTAAATCTATTAAATTACAAAACGGTGATGCGAGATCACATTAAAATTACAACCAAATCGATATTCCCTTACATTACGGGTAATACCGATAAAAAACTAAGGCCATACTAAGACAAATCACATCATTCAAAAAATTACATAAACTTAAATGACATTCATCCCTAAATGCAACAAAATATATGTATTTAAACATGCAAAATGAATGTGCCAAATCGCCTTACTAGATTTATCGTATATAGCTCGGTTTTATGGAAATACGTGATATTTAACTTATTAAAAATCACTAATTAATTCTTAAATCAAATTTAAGCCCAAGTTAATTATCCTAACTATTTTAGGACTCAAAAATTAGTCTTTACTAAAAATTTGACAATAATCCAACTTGGTTATATATTATAGCTCATATTTAACCCTATTTATCATAACATTTATGAAATAATTCCAAATTTAATTACAATAATCTAAAAATTTAAAATTAAAATTTATAACATTCTGTAATATTACCATGACCTTCATAATGTCAAAAATATGGGTTAAAAATTTCGAATTTATTTGAAGAAAATAGTTGCGATTTATCGGTTTTATCAAAAAAAATACCTAAATCGTACAAACATTAATCTAATCAATTTTCCAGCTTTACATCTGATATGTAGGACATAAATGCAACCTAAAATAGTTTTCTCATGCCATAGAAATTAATTTAGCTATTTTTGCTTATATAATCTCGATTTAATCCAATTTTAACCATTAAAATCATAAATCATGCAAAATTAATCAAATTAATCTCAAATTTTACATACAATTATAAAATATTCATGTGAGATCATATTAAAATTTCATTGTCAGATTTAAGTTTTAACTATCTTTAGTTAATAAACCATCATTTTACTCATTAAAATGTTATTATTATGCTAAATATCATAAAAATGAGCAATAATCTTCCATAAACCATCTAAAATGACCTAAAACATTTTAGGACCATAATGTATACATGCATCAAAAATTTCATGTATATCTCATACTTACACAAATTTTCCGGTTTTTATTTTAGTCATCTAATAACTCGTAAAAAAACAATAAAACGATTTGCATGCAACAACCAAGACTCTGATACCACTTGTTCGGTTCTTTAACCCACTTATTAGACTCTTCTAATATAGATCTAAGTTACTAGTTAATATAGATGATAAGAATCTAGTTGCATGCAAACAAAAACAAGAAAAAGAGAGAAAACAATGTTTTCCTTATATTGGAATAGATGAAAATATGGGCACAAGGAAGGACTCCTTCTAACCTTGTTCTTGAGCTATGAATATAAGGATGATCCTCCAACCTCAAGTGTAGAAGTTGCTCCTTTTGATTGCGCCCAAGATTAGACACAAATATTCCTTAATAATATTAACTAGATATTATTAAGGAATTAACCCTTAATATTATTTTTATTACTACCTTAGTAATTAGAGAATAATATGGTTATTGTGTGATTTTAGAGAGATGTTTGCATAAGATAAGAAGTAGAAACTAATAATTAATATACACTTAACTCTTAAGTGATAATTATGTCATTATATTAATATATAATGGGTCTTATAATGTCCAATTAAATTAATTTACAACCCTTTGTAAATATAAAAATACAAAACCTTGATTAATTTAATGAATTAACGTTTAATTATTAAATTAAATCTTATTTAATCACATTATAATAAAATTTAATTAGTCAATCATCGCATAATTGAATAATAAACTTGTGTTGACTCGAGTTCTAAACTCGACTTCAAAAAACTCACACAACTAAATATCAAATATACATATATAAATATAAGGGACTGATCAACCTGTATCAAATATATTTGATCAGTTAATAATTTGGGTTCCATCCTATAGGTGTGACCTCAAGGGATCAACTTATCACCACCATCAAACGATAGTAACGTCAAACTCTAGTCAGCCAATCGTTACCGATAAATGCTGATCAGTTGACTATATAATGTATCATCCCTTATGTATTCTTATTATGAGATTTAAATATATGATCGCACTACTGTTGAGGACACATACTCCAACATGGAGTTGATTGGGGACTATGACATGGAGATCATCTATCATGAGGGGAAAGCTAATGTGGTGGTAGATGCCTTGAGTAGGAAGAGTGTACATTCGTCATGCACTGCTATGTCTTTGATGAAACTGAGGGTTGAGATGTCTAAGATGGGGATCCATATGATTCCAAAGGGCAATGCCATCAGTGACTTGACTATCGAACCAAATTTGTATGATGACATAAAGAAGAAACAGGAACTTGATCCCAAGATTCAAGAGTGGAAGTTAAGGGAAGAAGTTGAGTTTTCGTTTTGATGGGAGATGGTGTGTACCTAGTGATGCGGACTTGAAGAAGTTGATAATGATTGAGGCTCATTACACTCCTTATTCAGTACATCCGGGTAGTGACAAGCTCTACAAGGACTAAAAGAAGACGTTTTAATGGCCTAATATGAAGAAAGAGGTGGCTGAGTTTGTGGCTAAGTGCCTAACTTGCCAAAGAGTTAAGGTTGAACAACGGAGACCACAAGGTAAAATTCAGTCACTTGAGGTACCGGAGTGAAAATGGGAGTCGATCTCTATGGACTTCATCGTTGGGTTACCAAGGACTCAGCAAGGTAACAATATGATTTGGGTTATCGTCGACCGTTTAACAAAGTCAACTCACTTTGTCCCGATGAAAGATACTTCGACAAAGATGCACCTAGCTTTGGGATATAGGAAGCATGTGGTTCGATTACATGGGGTACCAAAGGATATAGTGTCAGGCCGAGATGCGAGGTTCATATGACGGTTTTGGCAAGAGTTACAGGACTTGATGGGAACTACTTTAAAGATGAGTACAACATTTCATACTACGACATGTGGTCAGACCGAAAGGACTATCAAGACTTTAGAGGACATGTTAAGAGCTTGTGCCATAGAGTTTGGTGGAAGTTGGGAAGATAGACTGGATTTGATCGAGTTTTCATACAACAACAGCAATCATACCAGTATTGGGATGGCACCTTTTGAGGTTTTGTATAGCAGGAAGTGCAGGAGTCCGATATGTTGAGATGATAGTGCTGAGGCTGTAGTTTTGGGGCCGCAGATGGTGCAAGATATGATAGAGCAAGTTCACTTGATTCGCAAAAGATGAAAGCAGCTTAGGATCGACAAAAGAGTTACGCGGATTTGCACCGCAGGGACATTGAGTTCGTGGTAGGTGACAAGGTCCTTTGAAAGTATCACCTATGCAAGGAGTGATGAGGTTTGGAAAAAAAAGGGAAGTTGAGTCAGATGTTTATCGACCCTTATGAGATTCTAGACCGAGTAAGTGAAGTAGCTTATCGGCTAGCTTTGCCATCATCGCTTGATCGGGTCCACAACGTGTTTCATGTATCACAACTCTGGAAATATGTGAGTGATCCATCACATGTGCTTGAGGTTGAGAACATAGAGTTGGACGAGTCTCTAACTTATGCAAAGTATCCTAAGGAGCTCTTGGATCAGAAGGTACGCAAGACAAGGAATGGCAAAACCGTCTTAATTAAGGTACTTTGGTCTAATCACGATGTGGAAGAGGCCACATGGGAACCAGGGGAGTCTTTGAGAGAGCACTTTCCTCACCTTTTTTATCAGGTATGTTTGGTTACGGGGACGTAACCGTTGCCTTTTAAGGGGGGTAGGAGATGGTCGCATGCATGTTTTGAGTTAGGTTGAGGTCAACATGGTTGTGTTGTTGGTATCTTTGAGCTTGAGATGAGTTTTTTTGTTGTTCATAGTCGGTGTGAGTAGTTCTTTTGAGTAGTTATGATGTTGTTTTGGAGTAGATAGTGTTGCTTTGGATCGTTTTGTTTTGGGTATGGTATGAACTTCGGTGACGAATTTCGTTTTAAGAAGGGAAGCTGTAATACCACGGTTTTCTGAGTCTAGCTGACTCGGCCGAATAGGGATAACTCGGCCGAGTAAGGTGTCGTGTGTTTTCTGGTCAGGCTACTGCCCGGGAACACTCGGACGAGTAGTGTAATACTTGACCATGTAAGGAGTACTCGGCCGAGTACTCCAGGTACTCGACCGAGTAACCGGTCTGACGGGATTAATTTCCACGGTTTGATTAAGGGTGATTAAAGATTATATAAATCTCGTTTAACAGTTTCTATTCATTTTTTACAAAAACATAAACTACGCTCTTCACTCCTCTAATCATCCTTAATCACTCTCAAGGGAATTGATCGTTGTGAGTCTTTCGTTGGGATTATTCAACCATTAACTCCAGCAGGGATGCTACTATGCTCTCTTCGCTGGGAAATGAGCTTAAAATTAAAATGGTTGGGGCCAACCCCAGCATTAAAAACTACTTTTTTACCGAGAATCCTGGGAAACTCAGTCACTAGTTTCGTGTCTTTTGATTAGAATTGTGTTTTAGGGTTTTGCCCTAATGATTAGATTTGGGAAAAAGGTAGATTGGTATGTTTGTGATTAGAATTGTTGTGATTGTTGTTAGGTGAAGGATTCGTAGAGGAACGATTCTAACTTCCGATGTGTACTTGTGATTCGGATCAGTGATAGGGTAGGGTTTCCCTACTCAGTTGCCTGTTTAATTGATTTAAGACGGATTGATTGTTGTATTGGCATGATTAGTATCATTATCGGAATTGTCTTTCTTGGTTGTTGGATTGGTTGTTATTTGTCTATGTTTGCGAGGTGCGTCGTCAGCTGAGTGGAGTCATCATTCGGGAATGGCTTCACGCCCTTGATTCGCCCCTTGTGGTTCCCGTCACAAGGGGGATGTGCACATTAATGGACATGGGTTATTGCTCGTTGCGATGAGCGGGGCTTAGGTGGGCAAGGCTGCGATCCCCCACTGGCGATGAGGATTACCTGTTGCGATGGATAATCTGGCAGGACTACACACTTAGGCGTATAGCCGGTTACTGGATACTAATGGAGTTGAGAGAATGGTTATACAATTGAATTGGATTACTTTGGTTGTTTCCTTTGTGATTACTTATCTTGATTATTCAGTGAACTGACCCTATTTATATTTCATAAAACTGTGGTGATCCATTCGGGGATGGTGAGCAGATTGTGACAGGTGATGATTTCATATTAGCTGCGGGCACGAGGATGGGATGTCATCACTTAGAGTCTTAGCTTCCGTTGTCACGAGTTTTAGATATTTGATTTTGTTGTATTTGCATTTATATTCTTCTTACTTTGGTTTTCAGTTTCGAGACGATGTATTCAATTAACGTTATACTTTACCAATTGTTCTTGGATGGTCACTTTTGATATACTTACCTCGGGCAACCGAGATGGTAGCATCGTGATATGCTATGGTGGTCCTTGGTAAGGCACCTTGATATATGGGGGTGTTACAAATAGTACGGTGACAGGGAGTGTGCCATTTGGTATGAGCACGGTGCCAGGGAGTTGTGCCATACTTGCTGACTAGGGGTAGCAGTTGGCCCGTATAAGACGGGAGACCGGCCTTTCAGTATGGTTGTATTGTGATTTCATTCATTTGTTCCTCGCTGTTTCCGCTTATATCTTACGTATCTATTCCTTCTGCTTTTATTGAACTATTTGGTATTTATTTTATCCTTATAACTCAACCAGTGGTTGGTGTGTTTGTGTCTTGTGTCAAATCGTCACCTATTTCCAGGGTGGCCTGTGTTGATCCATACAATAATTTCCGATTGAATGGCGAGCATTTAATAAAGCACGTACGAAGTAGTAGCTAAGTTTGGGGGATTTGATGAACGCGTCTGAGTCATGGAGCTTGAGTCTAGTCTCACGAGTCATTTAAACATTAGTATTTCGTTTGAGTTTAATAAGTATTGTAACCTTTATACTTCTTTTACTTTTGGTTGGTTGTAAAGTCGTTTTGGCAATTTCCTTCCGTTGATGTAAACCTTTTTAGTAAAGTACCTTTGGTTGTTTATACTTTGTTATTCACTACATCGGCTATCCGAGATGGTAGCACGTTCATTTAGTCGGGCATGGCTTGTTAAGGCTCCTTTCTAAATGGGGGTGTTACAATAAATATTTGGGGTATTAAAGTCTTCCCTTCTTAAAATAAACTTCGTCCTCGAAGTTCGAGTTTAAAAATCAAAACACTATTTTAAAATTTGGATGGTATTACATAGGGCATTGCGAGGCCACGGTTTAGCCACGGCTCCCACAACAACACCCGAGACCATATCCCGCGGCCAAAATCCAGTCACAACACACCCATACACGACACACTACCCCTACCCATGTCTCCCTTGGTCCAAATCCGTCATACATATTATCATTATAACTGTTGGAGTATGTGTCCTCGACAATACTGCGATCACATGTTTAAATCTCATAATAAGAATACGTAAGGGATGATTCAATTATATAGTCAACTGATCAACATTAATCAGTAATGATTGGCTAACTAGAGTTTGACATTACTGTCGTTTGACGGTGGTGATCAGTTGATCCCTTAAGGTCACACCTATAGGACGATTCCCAAATAGAAAAGTTAATTAATCGTATATTGATACGGATTAATTAAATCCTTAAATTGAACAAATTTATTTATAAGTGAGAATTTTATATCTTATTGTAACAGGATTAAATAAGATTTATTTTAGTAAATAAAAAGTTATATTACTAAAATTGATTAATGTTTATGAAACATTTGAGATAAGAGTAATTGGTTAATCATAATTGCAAAATATTGTAGATTATATTAACTAGACTTAATGTGACCCATTTTATATACATGTAATTGTGAATTACTTATTAATTTGTTAAATGTGATTTTATTTAATATATAATAATATTTAATTTGTTAAATATGCATTATTATGCCTAATGACATGTTACATGTCACATATCACAACATACTACAAATGACAAATTACAAAAATAAAATGGAGTCCATTTTATGTAGTGGGAGCCGGTTTTGTGATGGGTAGACTAGGGTTATGTGGTTGATTGTTTTAAGGCACAAAATATAATCATCACACTAAAAACAACCTAAACCTACTCTATAGTTTTGGTAAGACCAAAAGGAAAAAGCAAAAGCTAAATTTCCCTTTCCCATACCTTGGTGACCGGCTCCCCCTCCCCTTTAAGACAACAAGAAGTTCTCTCATTATTCTACTCATGCTAATATTGATCTCTCACTCTTCCTCTCATAAAAATTGGTTTTTATATTCAAATTTGTTCTAAAAATTCTAATAATGCAATCATATTACTAGAGTAGTAATAATAATAATATTAGAATTAATATTTAAGGTAACTAATATTATTATATAGTTAGTAATAATATTAGTATTGTGGGATAGTCTTGGGTGCAACTAAGAGGAGTGTCTCTATGCTTGAGACTTGAAGATCTTGGAGGATCATCCCATATTATTTGAGCTCAAGAACAAGTGAAGGTAGGAGACCTTACTTGTGCCCATTTCGAACCATTTAACAATGTAAGGAACATTGTTTTCTTCCTCATTTCATTATTTCGTTATGCATGCACTAGAGCCACTAGTATATAAATTATGGATAATTTATAAAACGATTAGATGAGTCTAATAGGGGTTTATGAACCTAACAATTGGTATCAGAGCTTTGGTGTTGCATGCATAATTGGTTTGGTTTTTCCGAGTTAGATGTAACTTAATTAAAACTAGAATATTTTGTGATTTATAAGGATAAAAGCCACGAAATTTTTTACATGTTATATATTCTGGTTCTAAAATATTTTTAGGTCATATTGATGAATTATGGATGATTATTACTTATTTTAATGATTTTTAGTAAAATAATTACATTTTTGTAAGTAAAATGAACTTTTATTTACTAAAAATAGTTAAACTTCATTAATTGCCGTGATTTTTTAGTATGACCTCACATGCATATTTTATGTATTGTATGTAAAATTTCGTATTAATGTGATTAATATTGCATGATTTATGATTTTTATGTGATAAAAATGGTATAAATGGAGGTTAAATGACTAAAAAATAGTTAAACTTTGAAACAGGCCATGAAATTTTAATATGATGTCACATGCATATTTTACAGATTGTATGTAAAATTTGAGATAAATGTGATTTATTATGCATGATTTATAATTTTAATGGTTAAAATGATATAAATAGTGACTATTTTTAGTAAAAATAACTAAAATGAATTTTATGGCATAAATTTTTTCACTAATGTTGTATATATGATATGAACATTAGATCTAAAGTTGCATGATTAATTTTGATTGATTTGGTATGTTTATTGATTTTTATGTGATAAAATCGATAAAAGGACAACTTTATTAGTCATAAAAATAAATTCGAAATTTTTGGTTGAAATTTTGTCATTTCTAGGTTCTGGAAATTTTTTAACAATGTTCAAAATTTTGATTTTGATTTTGATTTTGTCATAATTTTTATGTTTAATTTGGATTAAATGGTAAAAGTTATGATTTATACGATTTATTAATGAAGTAAATTATAAATATTTTTGGGCAAATTTTATTGAGTTATTGGAATCTTGATAATATTCCAGTATTTAAAAAAATATGATTTCGAATTTTTACTAATTTTTATGATTTATTGGGATTATTTCATAATTATTATGATTAGAAGAAGTTTAAATGAGCAATAATACAAAACCAAGTTTAATTATTGTCAAATATTTAGTGAAGGCTAATTTTTGAGTCCTAAGAAGGTTAGGATAGTTAACTTGGGCTTAAATTTGATTTAAGTATTGATTTGTGATTTTAATAATTTATTATCACGCATTTCCATAAAACCGGATTATATACGATACAAGGTTTAAGTAGGGCGATTTGGCACATTAATTTGGCATGTTAGACACATATATTTATGCTGCATTTCATTGATGAATGTCATATTTTATTTATGTAATTTTGAATTATGTAATTTTATCTTAGTATGGCCTTAGTTTTAATTGGTATTACCCGTAATGAAAGAGAATATCGATTTGGTTGTAATTTTAATGTGATTTTGCATCACCGTTTTGTAATTTAATAGAATTAAATTTTTATTACAAATGTATAATAGGAATAGCTATGTATTTTTATTATTATTTTGAAAAAACGGAGTTTCTTAAAGACGGAGCCATTCGGAAAGGAGTTCCGGTCAAGACGGTGTTTTCCTTGGGAGGCGTGTCACTTGAAGTTCAAGGGACCAATGGAGTTGGTTTCCGAATTTGTAATAGAATATTAGATTTTCTATTTTAGGAAGACCATACTAGGAAATTTATTGCTTTGCATTTTTCTTTTATATGTTTGCATGCATTGCCAAATCGCCATAAACAATACATGCATATCATATCGAGTATTCGACCGTGTCAATTATAGTTATCGTAAGTTCGAAAACTTAGTTCATTTAAATTTGATAGATAATAAATTGACTCGACCTCTCACGTTATTAAAAATTGAGATTGAGCCTTACCAAATAGTAGGACCCATGAATCCCCGTGACATTTGGGGTAGGGTCGGTTTTCCCGGGGTGCTTTCATTTATCATTGGGTAAGTGGGGTAATAAAACGTTATTACACGCGAAATTTGGTTGGACTCAACGGGACATGAAGACTAGTCTTATGTTCCGGGGCTAGAGATGAACTTAACGTAATTTCATCGACCGAGAGTTCTAATTGTAGAATTGGTTAAAGAGTTAACCCACCGAGTTATATTAGTAAGGGATGTATCGGTTTCCCCGTGCCCAAGTTAATATGGATTTGGATCTCGGAATCATTTATATAATTGGGTGGAGGTCATTATATAAATGCTAAAACATGCTAAAATGTTTTCATATATTAACGATGAATATTTATTTTCCTACTATTTCGTTGTTTTATGTTGTTCTTTATCATTTCTCCTTTTAAATATGCGATATCAATTCGATTGTAACACGAGTCTCCGCTAAACCACTATTACTAACGACAAATAGAATCTCTTTTTAAATCCTCAAATGAACCGTATCATAGGTGATGGACTAGCTCCATAGGAATCATTCTATTCCATAGAACTCCATAGGAGTTGTCCTATGTCATATGAGATTAACATCTTAAATTCCTAACATGCCTACGTATGATTTCTTGTGAAGAAATATGACTAGAGGTAATTATTAGTCAAAATATGTTTTGATAATATCTACTATGCATCCACGGTTCAAAAATCTTATTGCTCAACCTAAACACTTGTCATCTGTAATATGTTGTTAAGAATATGACAATGTTAAATTGGTAAATTGATTTACTAGAAATTTTGATTTACCAAATACCACAATAAGAGTTCATCCTTGTGAAGGATTAAACTAAGAATTTATATGAAGATAAGTCTTCATCAAGTAGAAATTCTTGTAGTAAGTGGGAGCAATAAGAAGTAAGTACCTATCTTAATTGTTAAGGATGGAACTAGGCTCGAAACAGAAGGTGTTAGACACTAAAATAGATATAAACCCCAATAAGTAAAGATCAAGGAAGTTGGTTGTGTGACCCCAACATATTCCTTCTTGAATATCTATGACATTGATATTGCATTCTTGGTAATTACCACATCATGTGTATTTGATACAAATTTGTGGATTTTATCATAATATTTGGAATTATCGTGTGACAACTAGCAAGAATAAATTCAGAAATTTACATGAATGGAACTAGGGTAGTTGTCATTTCATTCATGGACATATAAGTGTTATAGTGTACTCATTTTAGTTTTGTATTTAGAAATGTACCTCAATAATTGTTGTGATGTACACTAACTCTAAATAAGAATATAATTCAAGTTTTTGTATAAAACGCAAAGAGTTTCTTCTATACAATTAAAACAAGCGTTGTGCCCTTACATACCACGATTAAGTTTATGGTGAGACCATGCAAATCAAGGTAATTATATTCAAACTAGAAATAAATGTCATATTTACAAGACTCAAGTTGGTGACCCCAATCATTTCTCAATTCTCGATTAAAAATCATGAATAGAATAAGTTATTCACCAAATTACACTTCAATGTGTATGGTCAAATATATTTTCAATCTGAGAAGGTCATTATTACTTCTTCTCTTTTACCGACGAACTAGGTAGAAACTTGGTATCCACTTAATGAGGTAAGAAGAGAAATTCTTTGAATACGTTCAATGAATGTTTAAAAGGTATTAAAACCTAGAGATTATAAAAACAAAGTATTAGTACTTTGTTATAATAGGGAACAATAAAGTGAAGACTTTTATATGCATCAAAAGAAGTGTGATATGGTATCACAAGTTCACTTTGATTATGATATGATTGAATCTTTACTATAAAGTTGGAAGTAGTTTCTATCACAATTTGTCTAATATTTATTTATTCCACTAAAACCAAAACATAGTTAAAGCAATCAAGTACAAATCATATGAGATATGGTTAGGCATGGTACCTAAATTGTAGCTTGTTTCGATAGTAAACATGTGCTCATTTTTCCTACAAGATCATGAGAACGAAGGATTTGTGGCTCGTGATGCTGTCTATTAAGAAATGGGGATTATTTCTTAAAGACAGAGTGGGAGAAAATGTTCAAAAGCCACAAACTGAAAATAAGACATAGGAAGATGTTCCTTCTTGGTCAAAATCAGTAATTATTTCTTCGAAATCTAAAGTGGACAGGAGTCATATTATTTTTTGAAAGTAACAAACCTGTAACTTATTTAGATGCTTTATCTAGTTTCAACTCTGCAAAAGTCCGAAATGAGCATAAACATGAAAATGTTTATTTAGCTTGGTTAGTTGGTGGCAAAGGGTTTTGCACGCAACAACAACGCTTCTTTAAATTCGGATTTTATAGTTGGATTTTAAAAACATCTTGCATGAGTTTTGAAAATCGCAACTATCCTAACGTAAGATGAAAACTTAAGAAAAAGTTTTAAGTAGAAGTTAAGGAGTTGAATTGTATGTTTTGATCATGTGATAAACTTTTCTCGAATTATCGAGTAGTTCTGTTTATACATGGAGTTTAGTGGGAGTAATATGGTGTTACTAGTCTTATATATAAGGGACATATTGATCATTGTGAATGATGGAAGACTTAGGAGAAGAATAATACATCTCTAAGGTATCCAGACCTATAAAGATAGTTCTAAAAGGATATTAGCGTTGAATGAATATTCTTATGTTAATAAGAATCTTTACAAGTTCAAAAGTATTGAACATGTAGAAATTATATCCACATGCTTCCGCTGCGGGATTATTAATTCATTACGCTAAGATGTATCACCATTCTTAAATTTCGTATACTTGGAATATGACAAAAAGTTACAAATCGAATTTTTGAAAGAAGTCTCTATATAGCCATATAGTTTATTGGTTAGTACTCAAGAAGCACTAAAGAGATGAAGCTAAAGTGATTAGAATTTAGATGGATTTATGTGCAAGGAGTTACGCAAAAACCATATTCTAAACACATAATGATGGTTAGAGAACCATCTTGGCTATATTATTTAAGGAGGATATCTGTTAGCACATCCTAGGTAGTTGAACAATGAGATATACACAACGGAAATTGAGTACACTTGCAATAATGACATATGCAAGAAGGAAGGGATGATATTAGGATTCAGTTTTATGAATTGGATGAACTATGGTAGTTCGTTCCAATAACCGAAGGTCCTATACCTACACACTGTGAAGACAGTGAGAGTTATTCAAAGGCAAGAGAGCCTATGTCAAGATTGGATCTAGACATGTACTCAAAGAAGTTTTTATAATACAAGATTATACACGAGAATGGGAAATAATATATAGTAAGGTTAGGAAAGTGCAAAGTGTTGCTAAGACTTACTAACGAAGGCCTTTTTCGTAGGCTAAGCATGATAAGTCATGTCATTTCAATTTGAATTGAGATGATCAACTATATACAAGATTAAAAATGAATTATAGATTATGTAGTAATTGATATGGTATCAATTTTACATATATGATAATACATTCATCGTTTGAGTTTTATTCAAAACTCTTTTCTTATAATACTTTGTTTTCCAAATAGGTTGTCGAGATAATATTGAACCCTATTTAAGTAAACTGGATTAACATAGTATTAGCCCCTAGTCACTTATATGAGGTGACGTCTCGAAGTGACTAGAGTGTGATGCGATTGATGGCAAGTTCAAGTGCCATAGAGTCATAAGAGATGACTAGTCGATCACATAGGCAGACTGTATGGGACACTCTGTCGGGCAGTGACCACTTATAGAGTTCTGGTAATTCATATACAGCATGGTCGTGGCAAGAGCTACTATAGTATTCTTATGAGTCGATTCTTTGACTAGAGACTGTTCGCCCAAGTTGGCACAGTTTCTGATTGGCTTTGATTTATGCTCTACGACTATCGTAACTGAAGTCAAAAGGGTATATTTTGGGTCATAATAAACTGTGGCTATACGAAGGGAATAGTGCGATAGGAATTGTCCATCCCCTTGTCAGGGTTATCTAAATATCAGGGCCACTTGAGGAGTAGTGAACTGAAAATGCGTGGCCACGCTCGGAAGGTATTTACGGTAGATAATTCCGGTCAGACAGTTACTCTCCAGATCAAGGAAACCACTCAGGATATGATCAAATGCAAGTACGACCTGCAAGACACCTTGCATTGAGTGGGAGATTGTAATAGGACAAGAGAATTGGTGACGCACACATATCTCGGACAAGTGGGAGATTGTTGGAGTATGTGTCCTCGACAATACTGCCATCACATGTTTAAATATCATAATAAGAATACGTAAGGGATGATTCAATTATATAGTCAACTGATCAACATTAATCGGTAATGATTGGCTAACTAGAGTTTGACATTACTGTCGTTTGACGGTGGTGATCAGTTGATCCCTTAAGGTCACACCTATAGGACGATTCCCAAATAGAAAAGTTAATTAATCGTATATTGATACGGATTAATTAAATCCTTAAATTGAACAAATTTATTTATAAGTGAGAATTTTATATCTTATTGTAACAGGATTAAATAAGATTTATTTTAGTAAATAAAAAGTTATATTACTAAAATTGATTAATGTTTATGAAACATTTGAGATAAGAGTAATTAGTTAATCATAATTGCAAAATGTTGTAGATTATATTAACTAGACTTAATGTGACCTATTTTATATACATGTAATTGTGAATTACTTGTTAATTTGTTAAATGTGATTTTATTTAATATATAATGATATTTAATTTGTTAAATATGCATTATTATGCCTAATGACATGTTACATGTCACATATCACAACATATTACAAATGACAAATTACAAAAATAAAATGGAGTCCATTTTATGTAGTGGGAGCCGGTTTTGTGATGGGTAGACTAGGGTTGTGTGGTTGATGTTTAAGGCACAAAACATAATCATCACACTAAAAACAACCTAAACCTAGTCTATAGTTTTGGTAAGACCAAAAGGAAAAAACAAAAGCTAAATTTCCCTTTCCCATGCCTTGGTGACCGGCTCCCCCTCCCCTTTAAGACAACAAGAAGTTCTCTTATTATTCTACTCATGCTAATATTGATCTCTCACTCTTCCTCTCATAAAAATTGGTTTTTATGTTCAAATTTATTCTAAAAATTCTAATAATGCAATCATATTACTAGAGTAGTAATAATAATAATATTAGAATTAATATTTAAGGTAACTAATATTATTATATAGTTAATAATAATATTAGTATTGTGGGATAGTCTTGGGTGCAACTAAGAGGAGTGTCTCTATGCTTGAGACTTGAAGTTTTTGGAGGATCATCCTATATTATTTGAGCTCAAGAACAAGTGAAGGTAGGAGACCTTACTTGTGCCCAATTCGAACCATTTAACAATGTAAGGAACATTGTTTTCTTCCTCATTTCATTATTTCATTATGCATGCACTAGATCCACTAGTATATAAATTATGGGTAATTTATAAAACGATTAGATGAGTCTAATAGGGGTTTATAAACCTAACAATATTGTCTTAACATCATACTAAAAAAATTCCCCCAATTATACGATAATTAACAAATTAGGGTTTAAGGCAAAACATGAAAATTGTTTAAAAACTATACTAAAATGAATTAGAAAGCAATAGGATTATGCCTACGATCGCAAGGACGAAAAATTGGTAAGAAATCGACTCAGAAACTTGTGCCCTAGACGTCGCCTCTTCCCCTTCGGTCTTCTCCTCTCTCCTTTCTCTCTAGGTTTTTCTTTTGTTTTGTCTTTAGGATGTGTAAAAGGTCGTGAGGTACTGTAAAGCTTAGTATATATATCCCGGGTACTTGAAACAACTTGATGAAAATCTACTCGGAATTATGGAATTTAACGGTCTTGTGAACTGTTCGGTTTATATTATCAAGTATGCAGTGGAATTTAAACTGTTTATTTTGGTTTTTGTATGATTTTGGACGGAAATATAAAAGGATATGACGTGATCACTCTCTCCTCCCTCGTAAGGAACTTGATTGTAACACACGACTGGTTTTGTGACTCTCGCCTCACAAGGATTGACCCACACTTTAATCTCTCTCTCGCAAAAAAGAAATAAGACACTTAAAACTCGCAAGCAATAAGCAACAAGAAAACTTGTATTGATTCTCAAACTCAATTGTGTAAAACTGAATACAATGACCCTTATTTATACTAAACTAGTTCTCCTACACTTACCTTAAAACAGACAAAGAAACTTTCCTAAAATAAGTTGGAAACTGACGCCACAATCAGCTCCATAAAACCGACTCCTACTATGGCACAATTGCCTTATTACAACTTTGATAAGATTAGGAAAGAACAATAAGGAAATAATACTACCTTAAATTTATTGACTAGAATAAGGATAGCAGAAATAAGGAAACTAATAATCTTAGACAGCTCTTGAACCGACTTGGCAGCCCCTCTGATTGCGTGTTGGTCAGACCGACTCCAACCCGTCTCCATTGCTTCTCCATGTTATCATATTCATGTTACTTGAGCCCATTTTGAAACTTCATTTTCATTTTCTTCAAGTGATCCCGCATCATTCTCTCCTTCTTTCTGAGAATTTGACCTCAAATTATCGTCATCTAGATATGGTGATAAATCTCCAACATTGAACGTTGCACTTACATCTCCATACTCACTTGGCAATTCTAGTTTGTAGGCATTAGTTCCATAGCTCTCAAGTATCTTGAATGGTCCATTGGCTCTTGGCATCAACTTATTCTTCCTCTTGGATAGAAAACGTTGTTTCTTTAAGTGTAACCATACTAAGTCTCCAACTTTGAAAACATGTTGCTTTCGATGTTTATTCGTCTTCTCCTTGTATCTAGCATTAGCTTTCTTGTGCTTTAACTTGCTCACAAACTCGAAAAAATGCAGCTTGTCTTTCCTTTGCTTCGAAACTCATCACAACCTTCTTTTGTATACGAACCAAATCAATAGGAAGATATGGATTCACCCCAAAAACAATCTTGAATGGTGATCTTCCAGTAGTCATTGACGTCGTGCGATTGTATGCAAACTTGGCATGATCTAATTTAACATCCCAATCTTTCGTACTCTTGCTAACCAAACCTCGTAACAAGCTTCCCAAAGTTCTAATAGTCACCACGGTTTGTCCAACTGTTTGTGGATGATGAGAAGTACTAAATAACAACTTCGTTCCAACTAACCTCCATAATGTCTTCCAAAAGTAACTTAAGAACTTAACATCTCGATCCGACACAATAGTAAGTGGAATACCATGTAATTGAACAATCTATTTGTAATAAAGTTCTGCAACATTGGTAGCATCATCGGTTTTATGACATGGGATGAAATGCGCCATCTTTGAAAATCGATCCACAACAACCATAATCGAATCTTTTCCTCTTTGAGTTCTAGGTAAGCCAAGTATAAAGTCCATACTTACCTCATTCCACGGTTGTGTTGGTACGGGTAGGGGCGTATAAAGTCCCTTATTGAATGTACTCGTTGCTATTTGGCACGCCACACACTTAGCCACGATCTCTTGCACATTTTTGTTCATCTTTCGCCAATAAAAATGCTCACTCACAATATCATTAGTCTTGTTTACTCCAAAGTGTCCAACTATTGCACCACCATGAGCTTCACGAACCAAAAGCTCTCGAATCAAACCATTAGGAATACATAGTCGATTACCTTTGAATAGATAACCGTCTTGAACAATATATAACCCTGTTGGCTCTATAATCTCCTTAGCAAACTCTGGATCAGCTTTGTACAGTTCCTTGATATGTTCAAATCCAAGCATTCTTTCATCCAACTCAATCAATAAATTATGTCTATGAGACAACGCATCAGCTACAGCATTAGAAGCTCCCGTCTTATACTTTGATGAGAAAGTAAAAGATTGTAGAAACTCAACCCATTTGGCATGTCTTGGATTTAACTTTTGTTGCCCATGAATATGCTTCAATGCTTCATGATCCGAATATAATACAAACAGTTTAGGCCTCAAATAATGACTCCAATGATCTAATGCTCTCACAATTGCATAGAACTCCTTATCATAAGTCGAGTAATTCAATCGAGCACCACCCAACTTCTCACTAAAGTAGGCTACTGGCTGTTTATCTTGCACCAAAACAGCCCCAATCCCGACTCCACTCGCATCACACTCAACTTCAAATAATTTATCGAAATTAGGAAGTGTTAAAACAGGTGCGGAACTTAGTTTAGATTTTACCTCTTCGAATGCCTTCTCTGCACTAGGAGTCCATACAAATTCACCCTTCTTCGTCAACTCGGTTATAGGTGCCATGATTGTACTGAAATTTTGAATAAATCTTCGATAAAACGAAGCCAAACCATGAAAACTACGAACCTCAGTTGTTGATTTAGGAACCGGCCATGCTTTGATTGCCTCTACCTTGGACGGATCTATACTCACGCCATTTTCACCCACTATATAGCTTAAGAACACCACGCTTGGCACCATGAATGTGCACTTCTCCATCTTGCCATATAGCTTCTGTTTTCGTAGCATTTTAAACACTTCACGGAGATGTTCAATACGTTCCTCCTTTCTCTTGCTATAAATAAGAATGTCATCGAGATACACCACAACGAACTTGTTTAAGAATGGCCTTAACACTTCATTCATCAACCTTATAAATGAACTAGGAGCATTGCAAAGACCAAATGGCATAACGAGCCACTCGTACAAACCTTGCTTAGTCTTGAACGTTGTTTTCCATTCGTCACCTTCACGAATTCTCATTTGATGATAACCACTTCGTAAATCAAGCTTCGAAAATACTCGTGATCCACTCAACTCGTCTAACATATCATCCAATCTTGGCATAGGAAATCGATATTTGATTGTGATATTGTTAACGGCTCTACTATCGATACACATCCTCCAAGCCCCATCTTTCTTTGGCACCAATAGAGCTGATACGACATAAGGACTCAAACTCTCTTAAACATATCCCCTATCAATCAATTCTTGTACTTGCCTTTGTAATTCTTTTGCTTCTTCGGGATTACAACAATAAGCTGGTTTATTTGACAATTGAGCTCCTGGAATTAAGTCAATTTGATGTTCAATACCTCTTAAGGGAGGTAATCCGACCGGCAACTCGTCGGGAAGTACATCGCAAAACTCTTTCAATAGCCCTTGAACTTCACGGCTACTACTTTCACCATTGGGCTCCAAATCTTGAACCATAAGAACATAGGCTTGTTCTCCACGGGCTAGAACCTCTTCAACCTCACGAGCCTCTATGAATAATCTCCCCTTCTTTGATTTCAGCTCCTTGATTTTATTAGGTGATAAAGGCTTCAAATTGAATGTTGTTTTGCCTTTGGTCACGCTATATATATTAGTCCTCCCATCATACTCAACCTTTCAATCAAACTGCCATGGTCATCTTAATAGAATATGGCACGCACTCATAGGAATCATGTCGCACCAAATATCATCATTATAAGGTCCCAAGCTCAAAGAAATCAATGCTTGTTTCCTTACTAGAATTCCATTGTCTCCATTCAACCAATGCAATTTATACGGTCTATCATGATTCTTGGTATATAATTTCAACTCATCAACCAATTCCTTTGACACAACATTGGTACATGAACCACTATCAATGATTAGATTGCAAATTTTAGCTTGTACCTTGCAACGAGTGTGAAATATTTTCTCCCTTTGTTCAGCTTCAACAGGAGTTATTTCCGCATGAATATTACGAATCACCAAACACACCTCTTCACTCAATGGATCAACATCATAGGATACGCCTTCTTCTTCGTTCTCTTCAATATCAGACAGTTCTGTGGACTGTTCAGTTGAAACAAATTCTGGAACCATGTTGCGTAATTCTTGAGCGGTGAGTGCTCGCTTTTGTGGACATTTATTTGCTATGTGTCCATAGTCTTGGCATTTGAAACAACGTCTCATTGAGTTACTGATGAGTAGCATTTTGGTTGCGTTTTACCCCTCATTTATACCATATTTTGACTCGATTTTTGTGTGCTTATATGATTAAATAGCTCATTTTATATATTTATTAGAAGTTATTAGTTTTAATAAAATATTCATGTTTACTATGGTAACTTCGTAGATTAGATACTACTCTTATTATACTATATTTTGTAGGTAATAAAGTCAAGATCGGATCAAGAGTAGCCCGAATACGATTCAAAGTCAA
Organism: Silene latifolia; assembly: GCF_048544455.1. Lineage (NCBI taxonomy): Eukaryota > Viridiplantae > Streptophyta > Magnoliopsida > Caryophyllales > Caryophyllaceae > Silene > Silene latifolia. The sequence goes on along the minus strand of NC_133533.1, from coordinate 24,983,959 downwards.
TGTCAAATTAGCCTTAAATTACTCACATCATTTCCAATTCAAACCCCCTCCTGGCCCTGTTCACTTCCAGGAAACTCAACTCAATTTACCATGATTCATCATCACTATTTTCCGCCACACCATCTCCATCTCCATTTCGTGCTCGAACCGAATCCAACCTCGAATGACCTCGACTCATCACACATCACAACCCACATCCACCAGCCCAATTCGAATCCGTCATCATCATCATCAAAGAACTACAACCATGAGTCGAATTTCAATCCGACATGAGCTGCTCCTTCATCTCAACAACCATTCACCGCCCGAGCTACTCTACTCCGTCATCACCAATCAACCGAGTCCAAAGAACCGCCTCCATCTTCATCAATTTGCGTCATCAACATCGACCACCATCTCCACCTATTTTGCCGGCAACAACCAGCAACAAAGGCAAGCTACTCAATCACACACCACCATACACTCACCACCTCGACACCTGCAACTCCTTTATTCGACCACCACGGCTGAACTCGAGCAACCCTCACTCGGCCACCATGGTCAAGCCGGATACAACCTTGAGCTCGGAGAAGCCCAAGCAGCGCGGTTCGAACACCGTGCTTCGCCACCACCATAGCTCCGTTCTCGATTCACCCCCGCTCAACCTCCATCTCGACGAGCACCGCATCTCCACCACACAAGCTCAGCCTAGTCACCGTCCTGGTTGCGGGTTCTTAATTGATTGACTCAATTAATTGAGTTAGCTGGCTTGAATTTTTGAAGAATAGAAAAGGATGAGGGAAATGACTGCTTTGCCCTTCATTTAACAAAGACGCTGCGTTTTATGCTTTTGACTATGTGTTTTCATTTTGTTTGTGAGCTGTATAAAAACAAAGTGGAGAGCATCTTATTTGACTCTCTCACAACTTTAGAACCCTTACTTTTAGCCGCAGCAATAGAATAGGAGAAATAAAAAAAACAGTAGACAGTAGGAGTAGCATTTTGGTTGCGTTTTACCCCTCATTTATACCATATTTTGACTCGATTTTTGTGTGCTTATATAGCATGTATGTGATGAGTTTGACATAATATGAAAGTTTTATGGTGAGCTTAAGGTGACTAGGAAACTAGCTTCAATTCCTTGACCGAAACCGTGACCCATTTCTAGTAGACCATTGCATATCCCTCTCCCTACCTAAACAAACCCAAAGACCCTAGCTTTTTCCTCTCTTGTTTCCGTCTTGTGTGTGTGTTTACCTATTGTTTTAGCCTAGTTTGTTAGCGTAGTAATCATTCACATGTTTTGCATCCGACTAAACTAAAACCAAACAATAGACTTGTAGCCTAACCCCACCATCCTTGTGGTTCGACCCCGATTTATACTACTTAAATTGGGTTACTTTACAAATAGTTTTTGGTACCGGAAGTGACGGCAAAAACCGGCTATCAAAATGGCGCCGTTGCCGGGGATGGTGCTTTGTTAGATAGAAGTCTAAGTTTAGTTTTAGGATTAGTCACTTTTACTGTTTTTGAAAAAAATTGAAAAACACAAAAAAAAAAATGATATTTGATTATCCACAATTTTCGTATGAACCATTTCATGTTTTTTGGGAAAGACTTGAGCAACATGTCTACATGTTTAATTTGGATGTTCAAGAGTGGGAGTTTTGCCACATGATCTATAATGGGGTTATTGATGAAGTGAGGGATGACATTGAGCAACATTGTAACGGGTCATTTACTTGCATGACTTATGGTGAGAGGTGGGAGCTTCTTACTTACTTGGCTAGAAACTCCGAGTCAAGAATGGTTAACCATGATGCCCCTCCTTATCACTTTTCCCCACTTCCTATGAATATGCATGGTGTAAATGATTTCTATTCCACTTGTGCGACTTGTGGAGGAGTAGGACATACTTCTCAGGTTTGCACTTCATATGCCTACTCCCCTCTCCCGATGAATACTTGTAATATGCAATCTTTTTCATCAAGTTGTGAACCATGTGGTGATTTTGGAGAAAATTATGATGTATGCTCCTCTTATGTTCCCAAAATCCCCATTGATGATTATATGATGAATGATGTTAATGATGTGCATGTCTTTGACTCTTTTTGTGAACCACCTCGCACCTTTTCAAGAGAACTTCCACATCCCTCATTCCAATCCACACCCCACTTTCCAATTGATGATTCACCAAACTACGTTTGTGAGTTAGAGAGCATGAAATTTGATGATGGTGATGTGAGGTTGAATGAACCAAGTAGTTTTCTTAGTGAGAAATTTGAGTACCTTGGTTTATGTGAATTTGAGGGTGTTTCTTTTGATGTGGACCATGAGGTGGTGAAGAGGGAGTTGCTTATGAGAGAGGATGTTACTAGAATTGAGATGTGTGACCATGAGATTGTGGATACCTTGGATAGCCTTGATGAGGGAAGGGACATTTCTCTTGATGTTGATGAGCCCCTTTTTGAGAGATTTGAGGATTCCTCTTGTGGTGAGGATGAACTCTTTGTAGCCACCCATGACATAGACCTCATTTCTTTTACACCCATATTGGAGGTTATGTTTGATGAGGAAGAGAGTATGAGCACCGATTGTGAAGGGGATTGTGAGGTGCACCTACTTGGTGAACCCGTTTTTGAGAGATTTGAGGTACCTTTTTGCGGTGAGGATGAGTCCCTTATACCCACCGATGACCTTGACCTCATTTCTTATGCCCCTTTGCTTGAGGTTATGACTTTTGATGTGGAGTATGATGTTCATTTACTTGATAAAGCTTGCATGGGTAAGTCGTTTGAAACCCCCCTCCTTGATATCTTTGATGATTGTGATGTCTCCCCTCCCATTTTTGAAAAACTTGTGTTTGATATGGATGAGTGGAAGAAAGAAGTGAGGGACAAGGAGACTAATCGGGTCTCCTATGTTGTTGATTGTCCCTTACTTGTTGGTTTTGATCATTCTCCTCCAATGAAGGAGGAAATATTTTATGAAATTGAGTTTGAAAATGTCGAGGAGAATGATCACAACCTTGATGATTGGAGGAAGCTCAAAGATGCGAGCTTCATTGACTTGGGCAAGGAGTTAAGTGGCCTTGCCCATAGGTTGTGGGACCCCGGTTAGTTTTGGGACCAAACTTAGGTTTGGCGGTTTCCTTAAAACCGCGCTTCTTGGGAGGCAACCCAAGCTCTTTAATGCATTCTTTTTCTTTTTGATAAATTTTTCTAAAACCCAAAAAACATGTTCTTTTTTTTTGAAAAAAAAAATTAAAAAACCAAAAACATGTATTTAATTTTCGAATTTCCTCCACACATTTATTTCCATTGGAAATTATGTAAATAAATAAGTGTGGGGAGGAAATTTTATTATTTAAAAATACAAAAACATGTCTTTTATTTTTCCTATTTTTTCCCTACATTTCGTTCCATCGAGGACGATGTAAATTTCAAGTGTGGGGAGGGAAATATCCACTTTGTGCATATTGTTTATATTTGTATATATTTGCTTGTTCATTTGAGAAAATTGCAAAAAATGACTAAAAATTGAAAATTTTCAAAAATTACAAAAATATTGCATTGTGTATATATATGTTTGTCTAACAAGTGGCGCAGGCACATACGGGACATTTGAGGCATTAGGAGACTAGAAGACCGCTCGGTTTAATCTTTCCTATCTCTTTCTCCTTTACTATTCTTTTCCTTTATATTGTTGGATATATGGAGGAGGATGGGCTATGTTGATGAGGATGTTCCATTTTGGAACTTGGTGTGTGTTGCTTACGTGCTGCTAGGTTTAGATAATTGTTGCATGTTTATTTATGTTGCTAGTACTTAGAAATGCATTTCGTATCTTGTGAATATGTGTTTGTTGCTTTATTTACATTTTGCATCAAGTTTGTACATATTTTAAAACAAATTGTGGTCTAGAAAAGGAGCATGATACCCTCAATGATAATATTGTCTTGGCCGTGTCTTCCCCCTCCCATTGGCTTGCACCTTGTGGGTTCCTCGTTATATACGGGAAATGAGGCTTGAAAGAAAAGTGTTGACCGCCTTGTGGGACCAAGAGGACCGTAGGCTAGACCTAGACTTCGACCTAACTACATACATGTGAGGTTTAGAGCCTCCTATGGGTCGGTACATTCATACCCGACCCCCGTTTAGGATTGTGAGTAGGTCTCCTTGCGAGGCGTGTCATGTTCATACGCATAAACGTGTCATTCGGCCCTTAGACCATGAGGTGTTCATTTTTGTGCACAATTTTGAAACAAACTCGTTGCATATACTTGTTTTAACCTCACATTGCCAAACTAAGCTTTGTTTCTACCCTCTAGATTAGGACAACTTTTTGTTTAACCCCCTTGAGCCTTGCCTTTTCATTTGGAACCTACTATATCAACTACATTCCAAAAACATCCTTCCCCGATCAAGAAGTTGTCATGGTTGTGGTTGCATGAGTTGGGAGTATTGAGTCCTAATTTGGTGAAGTTGAGCTCACTTCACTTGTGTTGAAACATTTGTATTTATATTTGGCAAGAAATTGAATAAAGAGGTTTTGAAAAAGAAAAGAAAAGAAAAATATAAAAAGAAGAAAAATTACTTATTATGTATTTGAATTATTTTGATGAGAAAAAGCCGAGCAACACTCCTTATGCATCATTAAAGGAGTAGAAAAAGGCGTGTTGCAAAATAAAGGGGAAATGATGTTTTTCCAAATGAGTCGGATTTTCAAATTCTTGTGTGATTTAGGCAGCTAATATCATGTTCTTTTTGATTCATTCATTTGTTGTAATAAGTTGGAAAGAAAGGGAATTTTGACAATTTCTTGATATGTAACCTCTCATTATCCATAACGGTGCTTGCACCAATCCCGTTTCGTCCTACTCCTTAGCCCCGTTACAACCTTTTGTTTCAACTTGTGTGCATTCTTCCTTTTTGCATCTCACATGGTCATAGGATAAAATTACACGTTAGATTGCGGGCACGTTTCACGAGTCGTAGTAGGTGAGTGTTTTTGGTTACTTTTTATCACATGAAAACACCCGTTCTTCAATGAGTGACGAGTGAAAACCGCGAGGAAGTCGGTAGTCTAGGTCCCCTTAGTCATGGGTCTCTCTTGGTTGAATCTTGTGTCGTGTCATGTCAATCTTGGACTTTTAGCCTTGCTTCCTTTTTCCCGCCTTTGAATTTGTTTCCTTGGCATCTTGGTTGTTGTATTGGGTTGCTTGAGCCACTCTTAGGGGGTTGACACCTTGTTGAGACTTTGAGACGGTATCTCCTGACCTAGACCTTTATTTTTGAAAGAAAAACGGCCGCTTAGATGAGGAAAGCGGTTTGACTTTTTGTAGATGCATCCAATTTTTGTTTCGTGCTTCATGTTAGGATGTGTCAAAATTTTCCGCAAGCCCCCACTTGCCTTGCAACGGAGCACATACCTCATTGTGTTTCATTGTGAGTTGAAGGGACGGAGAAGGCCCGTTAATTGTCTTTCATCGGATTTTATTAGTTTAGCTAGTCCTTTTATATTACGGGTCTTAGTTTATTTAATGAGCTTACTCGAGGACGAGTAAGGTTTAAGTGTGGGGAGATTTGATGAGTAGCATTTTGGTTGCGTTTTACCCCTCATTTATACCATATTTTGACTCGATTTTTGTGTGCTTATATGATTAAATAGCTCATTTTATATATTTATTAGAAGTTATTAGTTTTAATAAAATATTCATGTTTACTATGGTAACTTCGTAGATTAGATACTACTCTTATTATACTATATTTTGTAGGTAATAAAGTCAAGATCGGATCAAGAGTAGCCCGAATACGATTCAAAGTCAATGTCAAATTAGCCTTAAATTACTCACATCATTTCCAATTCAAACCCCCTCCTGGCCCTGTTCACTTCCAGGAACTCAACTCAATTTACCATGATTCATCATCACTATTTTCCGCCACACCATCTCCATCTCCATTTCGTGCTCGGAACCGAATCCAACCTCGAACATGACCTCGACTCATCACACATCACAACCCACATCCACCAGCCCAATTCGAATCCCCATCATCATCAACAAAGCTACAACCATGAGTCGAATTTCAATCCGACATGAGCTGCTCCTTCATCTCAACAACCATTCACCGCCCGAGCTACTCTACTCCGTCATCACCAATCAACCGAGTCCAAAGAACCGCCTCCATCTTCATCAATTTGCGTCATCAACATCGACCACCATCTCCACCTATTTTGCCGGCAACAACCAGCAACAAAGGCAAGCTACTCAATCACACACCACCATACACTCACCACCTCGACACCTACAACTCCTTTATTCGACCACCACGGCTGAACTCGAGCAACCCTCACTCGGCCACCATGGTCAAGCCGGATACAACCTTGAGCTCAGAGAAGCCCAAGCAGCAGCAGTTCGAACACCGTGCTTCGCCACCACCATAGCTCCGTTCTCGATTCACCCCCGCTCAACCTCCATCTCGACGAGCACCGCATCTCCACCACACAAGCTCAGCCTAGTCACCGTCCTGGTTGCAGGTTCTTAATTGATTGACTCAATTAATTGAGTTAGCTGGCTTGAATTTTTGAAGAATAGAAAAGGATGAGGGAAATGACTGCTTTGCCCTTCATTTAACAAAGACGCTGCGTTTTATGCTTTTGACTATGTGTTTTCATTTTGTTTGTGAGCTGTATAAAAACAAAGTGGAGAGCATCTTATTTGACTCTCTCACAACTTTAGAACCCTTACTTTTAGCCGCAGCAATAGAATAGGAGAAATAAAAAAAACAGTAGACAGTAGGAGTAGCATTTTGGTTGCGTTTTACCCCTCATTTATACCATATTTTGACTCGATTTTTGTGTGCTTATATAGCATGTATGTGATGAGTTTGACATAATATGAAAGTTTTATGGTGAGCTTAAGGTGACTAGGAAACTAGCTTCAATTCCTTGACCGAAACCGTGACCCATTTCTAGTAGACCATTGCATATCCCTCTCCCTACCTAAACAAACCCAAAGACCCTAGCTTTTTCCTCTCTTGTTTCCGTCTTGTGTGTGTGTTTACCTATTGTTTTAGCCTAGTTTGTTAGCGTAGTAATCATTCACATGTTTTGCATCCGACTAAACTAAAACCAAACAATAGACTTGTAGCCTAACCCCACCATCCTTGTGGTTCGACCCCGATTTATACTACTTAAATTGGGTTACTTTACAAATAGTTTTTGGTACCGGAAGTGACGGCAAAAACCGGCTATCAGTTACTTTTAGGCTCCACGATGCCCTTACCTTTGTCTTTCACGTCTTCTTTCACAACTTCCTTTGGCTTGCTAGATGTTGGTTTTGAATAAGAACTCGAGCCAGAACTTGCACCCCTTGAATAAGCATAGGGTTTCCTTGTTTTGTCTTGCTTTTCAAACGTTAGAGCCAATCTACAAACATTATCGAATCCATTGTAAATCTGAACTTCGACTCTATTAGCAATCGAGGGCGTGAGACCCTTGATAAATCTTGCAACCCTAAACTCTTCTTTTTCTTCAATATCATAAACAATCGCCATCCTCTCGAATTATTTGATATACTCGGCCACGGACAGATTATCTTGTGATAAAGATTGCAATTTTAGGTAATTTTCTTGCTCATAATCTCTTGGTAAGAATCTCCTCATAAGATGCTTCTTTAGCTTCTTCCAAGTATCAATCTTGCCTTTCTTATCTCGCTTTCTCTGTTTTTTCAAGTTTTCATAACGATGCATATTTAGTAAGAGTTTTAGAATAGCTACCTTGAATTGTTTATGCTCATCATACTCCTTGTACTCGAAAACTCGTTCAGCTTGCTTAATCCAATCCAAGAACTTCTCGGGATCCAAATCACCATTGAAATCAGGTATGTCAAGCTTTAGACCTCGATCATCATCGTTCTTGGTTTCCTTCTTAGGTTTGGAAATAGCATCATCTGAATCTGACCCACGGGACCTACTTCGACTTGGACTTCATTCTCTACCTCGTCCAACTGGAAGGTTCTTCACCATATATTTTAGTTTGGCCATAGCTTGCTTCATCTCGTCTAACTGTCATTGAAACGAGCTAGTAACGTCATCACCAACGCCTTTGCTTAAATCGGCATCTCCTGGCATCTTTGATTCCCAAGTGTAACTTGTTAAGAAACAAATTAATAACCTGTCTCTGGTAACCAATTTGATGTAAAATCTACTCAGAATCATGGAATTGAACGGTCTTGTGAACTGTTTGATTTATATTATCAATTATGCAGCGGAATTTAAATTGTTTATTTTGGTTTTATATGATTTTGGACGGAAATATAAAAGGATATGACGTGTTCACTCTCTCCTCCCCCGCAAGGAACTTGATTATAACACACGACTGGTTTTGTGACTCTCACCTCGCAAGGATTGACCCACGCTCTAATCTCTCCCTTGCAAGAAAGAAATAAGACACTTAAAACTCGCAAGCAATAAGCAACAAGAAAACTTGTATTGATTCTCAAACTCAATTGTGTAAAACTGAATACAATGACCCTTATTTATACTAAACTAGTTCTCCTACACTTACCTTAAAACAGACAAAGAAACTTTCCTAAAATAAGTTGGAAACTGACGCCACAATCAGCTCCATAAAACCGACTCCTACTATGGCACAATTGCCTTATTACAACTTTGATAAGATTAGGAAAGAACAATAAGGAAATAATACTACCTTAAATTTATTGACTAGAATAAGGATAGCAGAAATAAGGAAACTAATAATCTTAGACAGCTCTTGAACCAACTAGGCAGCCCCTCGGATTGCGTGTTGGTCAGACCGACTCCAACCCGTCTCCATTGCTTCTCCATGTTATCATTTTCACGATACTTGAGCCCATTTTGAAACCTTCAAAAATGTGAGTTACATTTCGACTAATCAAGACTTCATTTTCATTTTCTTCAAGTGCTCCCGCATCACAACTTAAGTGAATTCCCGAGCAATTTCTAATACACGGTCAAACCAATCCTCATACTCGGCCTTCTAACTCGTTTACAACGAGTTGGGGTTGGTCTCACACAATTCCGACTCAAATTAACATATATAATAAATTATATACGTCGCCTTATGCATTAAATAAAATAATAATAAATAAATATAAAATAATACTTGGTATTACAAACGATTTGTGTAAAATAACCATATTACCCTTATGAACTTGAACAATACGAAGTACCACAACATATCCATATTCCTTCCCCCCCAAAAAAAAAAAAAAAAAAATCATCCCCCGGTCCCTAAATCCCCAAACTATTTCACACAAAATTGAATCTATTTTGTTTCGACTCTTTCGAGTATATTGTCATAGAATAATCATGGCAATAATTCAATCTCAGAAACCATAAAAAATCAAAGTACAATGTGAAACCCTAAACACAATTTTTGGAAACGAACCCAGACCATCCCTCCTCAAACCCGAAGAAGCAGCAAGAACGAGTGTATTATCAAAACGATTCAACTCGCTCTAGAGCTCGGTCGACTCGCTTACCTTCTCTGATAAATGTTACGGCAGAAACGACGCCGTATTTGTCGATGATGCACTATTGTTTTATCGTCACAAATTTATCGACAAATTTTCTCTTACATTTAATTCTTATACAACGAATAAAGAATATGTTGATGCTTGGTTGAAATTGCATTTCAAAAGTAGGTAAATTATTGTATAACTTTGATTTTGTAAAGTTTTGTGGTATGAATTTGTCCTAAAACAGTGTAATTTTTGAATTTCGGTTTTTTGCTTGGAAAAATTTAGGTTTGTCGCCTGTTTTAAATGTAGAAAGTATGAAATAATTTGGGGATTTAGGGATTGGGGGTTGATTTGGGGAAAAAAGAAATGGGGATATGTTGTTCTCCGTAGTGTTTAAGTTCATAAGGGTAATATGGGTACTTTAGATAAATCATTAATTAAGGAGTCCGAAAATATGAAAAATGAGTCTCGAGTCAAATATACTATGGTGGTGAATGGGGAGTATACGTGAGAGTCTTAGGGTTATTTGTAAAAACAATAATACATGGTAGTTATTTGTAAAAATACGCAAATTCATAGTAGTTAAACTTTGCTATAAAACTAAAACAAAACACAAATTCTTATTTAAGACCATCATTATCCGTCTTACACATTAAGACGGGTCAAATTGACCCATATCAGCCAAACTTTACCCGAGTTGCTAATTTGGGTCTTTATCGTGTATTAATTGCACTGGAGAATATCTATCTATTATTTTATTATGTACAATCCTCAAATGCATTTAACGCTACAACTTGCATCATTGTCCTATTTGTACTCCCTACTGATTTTCTCACCATACAACTCGTTTTTCTTCAGATGTGCTTTCCAACATTTATCTCAACTTCAAACATATTTTCTTTTTTAATTCCTTTCAATATTCTTCACCATTTATCGGATGTTATTCACCATTACTTCTTCATCAAATATTATTTTATGCAATTCATTTTACAATTTGTTCACATAATTGTGCAATATGTCACCAATTTCTCCGTTGTAACAAACTGTAAGCAAATGTAAACAATTATTTTCAAAAATGGTCATATATTGCTCTTGGCAACATGTTCACCAAAATTTTCAATATGTTACCACTTCAATTGACTTAGTAACCATTTTAGTTTACTAATACGTTAAAGGATTTGTAAGTTACACTCAATAAAATAATGGTCACAAGCAGTTGCAAAATGGTCACACATTACGTTTTTTAATATGTTCACTTAATTTGTCAACATGTTACCATTTAATTATTTAAACAGCGTAAGTAACTAAATCAGTTTACTTATATGTTACCATTTCATATAACTTACATTATGTAATAAAATGGTAACATATCATAGATTTTCAATACTGAATTATATAAATTATGCACGAGTGGTAAGAAATTATCCAAAAATCATTGTAAATCATGCATAACCTACCAATATAGTTCATATATTAAAATGTTCACTTATTTATGCAATATGTTGCCATTTGTTTCAATAATTTATATATTTGCATCAACAGTTATCATATTTCATTTGCAACACTAATGGTCACATATTACACAAACATGACAACAAATTATCCAAAACTCATTATAACTTACGTCGACTAAACTGCATTGGGGGTGTAAACAAATATCAATTTTTTAATCTCAAATGTCAACTCATCCGTGCATATTATCACCTCAATAGTGTTCTACTCTCTTTATGTCACATATCCTATATTTTTGTCAGTTTGTTTATATGGGTCTTGTTGAACCATATTCATACAATATAGTACGTACTAGTTTTACGCCCGTGCAAAAAATGCACGGTTTTAATTTTATTAAACAAGATCAATAAGAGGTGAATATATTTAATAAAAACATGATTTTAGTGTTACAGTTATATCGATGTAAAAAGTAAGGAGAATTTATACGCTTAACTTAGACGTAAGCAAAAACAATGCATTAGCTCGACATTATAAAAATACACAAATTCTTATTTAGGACGACACTATCCGTTTAAGTTTAAAACGAGCCAAATATATATATCTAAGATGAATAAGACAAAAAAAGCATTATGCATGGGGAAAGTAAAATATTTGTCCTATATACCCTTGGATAGTGATACTGAACCATTTTAAATTTAAGACGGATAGAAGCCAATAAATATATATATATAGATATAGATATGAAAATTATATTTATGGTTTAATTCTAAGTTCCTAATCATCGTAATTAACCCAAATTATTATTGAACCGATCCTCTAACTAACAAAAAAAAAAGCTCCGACCATATAATATAAACTCTGTCTTTTTTTTTTTGGTTTTTTCATCAAGATATTATAATATGGGTCTTTGTGTTAAATTTGGTGTATAATGATATAAATTTGCTTGTCTATATTTTATTTGTTATTATTCATTCAGTTTGTTATTTTCTAATTTAGTTTGAAATTTATTAATTTGTAGTCATTGAACATATGAATTTATGTACAGATACGGGTTAGTGTGACTTAAAAACTATTTCAGACGTAAATTGAGTTCAATTTTGTATACTTCCATATATTATATCTATTTTGATTATGTATATTTTGAATTGTAGTTTCCACTAATACTCAACAAATCCCCAGAATATTCGGCAGAGAACATCAACCAGATGAGAAATATGTGGACCGGTTATGTTGTTTCAATGGCGGAGTCTCAATAGTTTTCTCATACTTTATGTACGAGTGTGTATATATAGAGCCATTGTGTATTGGCTTCTTTTATTTTTCTGAAGAAGTTGTGTTTTGGCTGTTGATCATCCTGTTTGTACTGTTTTTAAACTGGGTTTAATTGATCGCGGGGTGTAATATTTTGATACAGGATTGAATTTTTGCACTGCACAGCTGTTGGAATGCTATTTTTCAGCAGCTGCTACAAACGCTGCTGAAAAAATAGCATTTCAGCAGCTGCTAGAACAAGCTAAAATCATTTTTAAAAAAAAAAACATATTAAAAACGATAACGGTTAAAAACAACCCGTTGCAAACAATTATTTGACAACGGTTTTATTTAAATAACCGTTGACATATTTTCCCTCCCATTCAAACCGCCAAAAATATAAGATAACGAACGATAACCGTTGTCGAGTTCAAAACTTTTACAATGATTTACTTAAGCAGAACCGTTGTCGCAAAATTTCATCAATAAAAATAGATAACGGTTACATACCGTTGTCAACAGATGAATATAACAACGGTTTTGCACGCAATAAAACCGTTGTTAAATTTTGACATTCAATTAAATAAGATAACGAAATGAACCGTTATCATATATAATATTTAACAACGGTTTTGGAACGATAAGACGTTGTCAATAGTAAACTACGACAACGGATTTGAAACCGTTCTTAAGATTTAATAACGGTTTGTTAGAAGATTTTATAACGGTTCTTGATGTTATATAACGGTCGCGTGTTATTTGTACAACTGTGGTATATATTTAACAACCGTCGTTGCAATAACGATCCCGTGTTTCTATTTAAAAACGGTAATTGCATTATTTGACCGTTACTGAATGTCTTATTTAGCGTAGTGATAATAACTTAGAGGATACTACATATAATAATGACTATTATTACAACTTTACAAATCTCGCATAAAAAAATCTTTAAATATTATGAAATATTTAAACAAATAATGTACACTGCGGGATAAAGCTTTCTTCGAAAGACAATTTTGCAATCACAACCATTCACGTCAAGTTATTGACCTTAGGGCGCATATCCAAATATTTTTGGGTGGTTCTCGAAGTGACACTTTAACTGGATTTTTGTTCCTTTATACATATATAGTTTTTTTTTAAATCAAAAATATAACTTTATGAAAGAAATTACATCACACAACTAAAATGTTTTCTTTATCTTTCAATGTTGTATATTTTTAAATGAACAAACAATCAAAATTTTACAAAGTTGTATCTTCAAAAAGCAAATAGGTACATTGGCTTCTTGGCTTGTAGTGGAAGGAGTAATTTATTAGTGCATAAGTGTGATAAGTCTATGGTATAAATGTACGAATCATAGTTTTTCAACAAGTGTATGATATTTTAATTTGATCAAATTTTAAACTATATTATATTAAGATTTATAAATTTAAATATCAAAACAAACTTTATGAGGGGTCATTCGGTTTATAAGATCGGAATGGTATAAGATGGAGTGTTGTAGAATTCCGAATCTCATACTTTATGGCTTTTTGGTTCATTTTAAGGGGATGTTTGGTCGGGCATTCTGGAAAGGAATGAAATTGCTCCATTCCAGTGTTTTGTTTGCTTACATGGTGTATCATATAATGGAGCTAGATACCCAATGGATTTTAACCCAATGGATTCTAACTCCATTCTAACCAATAGAATATCACACCTATCTTACTTTCTTTGTATCAATCTTCATTCCTTTCCTTTACAAATATAGAATGAATAACCAAACTGTTTTAAGAAGAAATAGATTTGGATCTCCATACCTGTAAGGTATCATACTATTTCATTACGTTTCTTTATCCTTAACCAAACGACTCTTAAGATTGTATACTTTAGGAATAGAGATTGAAATCTTGGTGAAGATAAAGTGGCCCGGTATGAGATTTGAAGGGATTGTAATGGAGTTATATACATGATAAACTATAACTCCTCTCCAAGATACCCAAACTAAACACTGGAATTTCATTCCAATCCATTCCAATAACTCTCACCGTATACCCTCCGATTGTATGAATCAAAATGATATTAATAATAGTTGTATTATATAAACATAATTTGTATTCCGCATTGTTTCCTTTTTTTGTTTTGCATGTTCAAACTGCTTTTTACGGGTGGCACATGAACCTTATGGAGCGAGGACTATTTTTATTGTGGGTGTTTTTTATTTTTCCGAGGGGTGGAGGCGGCTTTTTGGGAATGGGGAAAAGTGTCTCGGCGGGTAGGACTACCCATCGACGTTTACGAGTATGATTTAGGAGATAGAAAAATATATTCATATGTGGGGGACGAGGGTTGTGCAGGGATAGGGTTAGGGTTAAGGTTGATTCTGATGGGTTTGATGGCTGGTTAGTTGGGTGGAAAGGCTTGGATATGGAAAAAGGTGGGTAAAGTGAGGTATTGATTGGAGAATGTAAATAGATAAATTTTATTTGAAAAGTGTTTTATATGAAAATAAGAACCCGAGAAATAATATAAATATAGGCTAAAAACCTTTAAATTATCATGTATATAAACTCAATTTTGTTTCTTTGCTAGACACAAAACTAAACAATCAAATGTTATTCTCCCTTCAATCCAATCCAATGCTCCCTTGGGTCATCGTATAAATTTTAATGTGGGACTTTATAGTGTTTTTTTGTGGCGATATTCTTAGAAATAATTAGGGGTGTATAAAAAAATGTCGTAATGTGGAGTTTTAGTTGCAATGGTATCATTCTAAATAAATAAAAGAGGATAATTATGTCAACTATTTTACCAAGTACGGAAGGGAAACATGGGATTAGATTGTACGGAAATTGTATGTGGGAACATTGGATAAATATGGAGGGAGTATATGTCATGTCAATATTATATCATTAACTTTTAATCGAGTTTGTTTTTTTTTTTTTTTTTTTTTTTTTTTTTTTTTTTGCGTGATGAGAATGATTGTAACACACCCAACTCCATTCCATTATATTGTCTCGGATGTATTGTTTGGAACCCTTCATTCCTTCACCATTTCTCTCATACAGTCATACCTCATTTGCTAACTAAACAAAGAATTTTTCATGCTTTTGTTTCCCTCTCATTTCCTAACTCAACAAAGTCTTCATAATCAAAACATATTGTTGTTCTCTACTATTTCTCAATATAGACATGATGTTAAGTTAGTAAGTGACTGAAATCTAAAAGAATAGTATATCAAACATTAGATGCACAATAATTAGAGTTTTACAACTAAAATAAGTAATGCAATAATAAACTATAGTTGCAACTTATTTTAGAGCATGTTTGACCTTGATTCTCAAAAATCAGTTTTTGTTTTTCAAGCTTAATTTTTCAAAAATGTTTTTCAAAAGCAGAAATAACAAATAGCTGCTTCTATTTCTATGGGCAAAAATATGGATTTTTAGCTTTTGAGAATTTTTATTTAACTTTTAGGAAATGATGTATTTGGCCAAAAAGTGTTTTTGAGTCCAAAAACACTTTTATAAACTAGGCCAAACAGATACTTAATATCCGTGCATGAAAACTAGTTAGAATCGATTGTAAGCTGCTAATCTCTATGACCATACTCCGTTTTTTCATACTCCGATATAGTCCCATTTAGTAGCCAAAATTAAAAATACCTTATCCACCATCATTTTGAATAGGAGGACCCAAAAACCAAATCTTCCCCATCTCCACCAAAATCCTACTTCCTCCATTTCATTCAATTCTATACATTTGCTTTATACACGTATATCAATGCCCGTTTTCTTTTGTTCATATCTTTAGTTACATATTAATAAAAATTATAAAAATTTGATATTCACAATGTACTCGGTAAGACAATTTAAACAAGATCTCACATGACTATCTTTTATGCTATATATTAGAAATTATATCGAAGATTCTCACCACTTATAAATAGTGCCCAAAAAGCAAACGTATAGAATTGAATGTAATGGAGAAACTATCACTTTTACAACTTAGACCACCCAATTACTTCTACCTCTGTCTGCAATGGCGACTTCGGCCGCAATAAGCACTAAGCAGCCTAACAACCACATTCACATCTCTGTCCTTCTCCTCCGCCGTCTCCTCTAAACCCAATTCCACATCCCTTTCCCTTTGTAAGCCTAAGCATAGGCCCCTCTCCTTATCCATCTCCGCCGTAGCCGCACCCGCTATCGCCGATGAGACCGCAGACCTGGAGAAGTTGGTCAAGTCTAGGCTTCCTGGAGGGTTTGCTGCCCAGACTATTATAGGCACTGGTCGGAGGAAATGTGCTATTGCTAGGGTTGTTCTTCAGGAGGGTTCTGGCAAATTTATCATTAATTACCGTGATGCTAAGGTTTGTCTTTTTTATTCTCGCTTTATCTTTATTAGTTTCAACCCTGCAATCTGTGTTTATATATGTGAATTGTGATTTTGTTGGATTTCTGGTCTCTTTTGCTGTTTTCGGGTGAGACGGTAATTAAAACTGTGAATTGTAATCCCTCCGTACCAATCATTTGTTTACCTCCGTCCCAGTCAATTGTTTACCTTTTTATTACCAATGGTATTTAAAAGATTGGGTACTAGAAACCATATAATAACAGAGATGGAGTGGACTTGTAAGTCGTAACTGTGCACTGTCAATGTGTTAATTTCTTTGGTTTGATAGAATTATACGATGTTAGATTAGACGGTGAAATGTTGATAAAACTTGTGTGAGACGGTCTAGCCGTTGAACTTGACATGATGATTTCTAGACGGGTTTTGAGAGAGTTGGATGGCATTGATAGTCAAAGTGAAGCTCTCAAGCAATGTTTGCACATACATGATACACCCCCAAGATACAACAAAGAAAATCTAACAAAGTATTCAGAGTCAAGCAGATTGTCATAACTATGTTATCCTTTATTTTGGAGTCAAGACCATAAACACGCTTGACAAGTAAAATTGTGATTTCGAGACTTTCTTTTGTAAGCTGCATATCTGATTTTGAAATAAGAAAATTTCAATTTCATTTCTTCACTTTTGTAAATGGTGGCTACAGATCCTCCTAGAGTCAAACACTTACAACCAACTATGAATTCAATTAGCAATCACCCAAGCATTCTCTTTTCGTTGCGTTCTGGGGATAGAAAGAACATACACAATATTGAGTACCCGAGGTTACAGTTCATGAAGAACATAAGGAGATAGAGCGGTTAGAAAAGAAATACTCGAACAAATTTCTACATGTATTACTCTTAATAGGTATCCTGTATCCATCCATGTTTGTACTACAACAGTATCTAGTGACTATAATATTACGCAGTAACATACCTAACGCCATATTGTAAGACACATTTTATTTTTACCTTTTGAACTGAGTTTCAGAGGTGGAGCAGTTCTTAGTATTCAGCTAATACCTTTCTCTTGTATCTGTATGTGCAGGAATATCTTCAGGGAAACCCTTTGTGGCTCCAATATGTGAAAACCCCATTAGCAACCTTGGGGTATGAGGCCAACTATGATGTCTTTGTGAAAGCTCATGGCGGTGGGCTCTCTGGTCAAGCCCAAGCAATTTCTCTAGGTATTGCTAGGGCATTGCTTAAGGTCAGTGAGAGCCATAGAACCCCTCTCAGACAGGAAGGCCTGTTGACTAGAGACGCTAGAGTAGTGGAAAGGAAAAAAGTTGGTCTCAAGAAAGCTCGTAAAGCTCCTCAGTTTTCAAAGCGTTGAGGTTAGAATTTTATTGCGCAATTTATTTCAGATAGTTACTGATCCCTCTTTCCCATGGTCTTATCACTCGAGGTTTTTCTTTAGCGTTTAAGTGATGCCATTTAATCTTAACAAATCGACCGAGAGAATAATGTCAACAAACTAGCAGAGTTGTACTAAAAGGGGAAACCAATGCTAAGTGCCGTCTCTGATCCGAATGTTCCAGAGAGCATATATTCAACTTAAACATTTCCATTTCTGATGAATCCAAAGACACTATTCTTTGGATGTAAATATAATGGAATAAAGCAAAATGACTAGCTAAAGTGTTTGCTTCTTTTATTCTGTTGCTCAATCCAAGTCTTGATGCTATTTTTATTATGAGTCATTGAGAAAATGTATCTCTATGTTTTCACCGCTGAGATGAGAAAGCATACATCCAACTCTACTTAACTTATCATATGCGGTAGCTTTTGAGACAGGCAGACAGCTAGGTGACGTTGCTGTCGTGTTTGTTAATACGGAGTATTAAACTATATTTTTATTTAAAAAAAAAACTATTATTTGACCAATTTTCGGCAGTTTAACATTCTGCAAATGTGAGTAATGAAGTACAAACGGATATCAGATTCTTCCCAGCGGCCTAGCATTCAGATATTGGGCATATTTCCTTTCTCAGCCTGCTTATTTTACCTTAGGTAAAAATGAGGTCCTATTTCTTGATATTGTACAAAAACAATTCAAGCACCTATGTGGAATATCACGCTTTTTTCGGCTAAGACAGAGTGTGGCTGCCATTTTACAAACGACATGGAAACACCAACATCAATAACTTTACCCCATCGATGCAACCTTGTCCAAGTATTGAGAACACAAAGATGCCCTTTTTAAATTATCCGTGTTGAACATTGTGTAAGGAATTATGTCTGTTGTGGCTTCACAGAATACAAACCACAGGGAAGCAAACTGAAAATCTATTGAATTTTTATTATGGTTGCAAAGTGAACGTCAGCTACAGATAAGTAAGGAAGATTAGAACTTCAAACAAATTATACAATGTCATGAACCTTGCGATTTTCTCACCATGTTTTCTGATTAGAGTAGCTCATTGTGAAGATGACTGACATGAGGATTTATGAAATGTTCGACACAGTTATCAGTCTTTGGGTTCCACCCTGCTGCTGCTCTTAGGGTTCCATTCTGCTGCTGCTCTGGAGTTGATGGTTATCAGTTTTATGCAGTTAATATCGTAGGGAGTGAATACACAAATTTGTATGTTCTGTATGTTTAGGGCTTCTCTCAATGACTTGTAACATTTACGGGTGCTTGAATGCCCTTGATCATGTTGGTTGAGTTGTCAAGAATCGATGAAGCTTATGAGATCCTTGTAATTGTTAACAAATAGGCAGGGATTTTGACCACCTACTCATCCATTATTACATTCCTTTCCAAACCCTAACCATCTGACTAATATTCCGCCAAGATCTTCATTCCACATTCTTTTAGTACACTTGATCATGAATTCAAAACCTTGATATCAAATCGTCATACTTGCTTCCTCATAACCTTGTTTTATTTTATATATAAAAACTTGCACAAACTTTAACGTGCAAATGAGAATTACAAATTGAATTTAAGTTGGCATCATCAAAACTTTATAATCGTATTAGGACGAGGTCCAAGAGGTGATGCATTTTTTATCAAGTTTATACGGAAGACTTTACTTTTGAAGAATCGATAAATAATGCGACATTAAAGGGATATCGAGTTTGAGGTGGCAATCTGGTCGGTCGAATCCGCTTTTTGTCAAGTTTATACGGAAGACTTTATAATTTCGGAAATAGTTAAACTAAAGATCTGATAATTAAAATATAGGAAAGCTGGTAACCAGCTAACTTTTCTCGCGGAAGTTCATTTCAATTGCTCAATTCATTTTTGCGGAGTATTTGTATTCTATACTTTTTTATTAAAAAAAAAATGTTAAAAGACGTCAGGTCCGTCTAACTTTACAATACCTCATAGTAGGGATGATGGTTAAAGGGGCGAGACATGGCAGACGGGATTCAACCATGGTATACAACTACAAGAGAGAGTGGTAGCATTCTGCTAGACTGCTACTCACTCCACATCATTTGTTCCCTTATCAGTGGTTCTGCTGTACTACTAATTCAGTGGATTTGGTCTGTGAATGGATTAGGTAACCATGTACTCCGTAACATGTTGAACATAAACAATAATCAAGAGATGCAAATGTGGTTTAGTTGGCCAAATGGTACTGTATTTCTTTAAGGAGCAGGTACTTCAAAAAAGTACCTTAGATGGGCTTTAAATAGTGTAGACATGAGTTTTCTTGATAAAAGTCAGTCTAAATGGCATAATGATATCTAGGATCATTTTCTGTACTGCTGTTTCTCTCACCATCTTGGCAGTTCTACTGTTATCCGTCTTATCCCCGGTTCCTTACAAAAACAATGACAATGAGCAAGACAAGCCTTTGATTACATTTTCCCTCTTCATTCAGCAACCTAGAACCCCAAGCCCGGACATCCAACGGGTTGAAGACTCTTCCTCAGGAGTGTTTACCTTCCATCGGATACTTACAGAGGGTCCTCATAGCACATCCAAGATTGTGGCAAAAGCTCAGGGCTTCATTATTCCTGTGGACCATTTTGCTTACTCTGCATTTAATATTATTTATTTGACATTCGACACACCTGATTATTCAGGGAGCTTGAGCATTCGACCCAAACAATTGGAGCACAAGAAGAGAGAAGAGCTTGTCGTGCTTGGTGGTACTGGCTCGTTTGCTTTTGCACGTGGAGTTGCTGTTTTTGAAGAAACAATTGCATCGATTTATCAGGTGAACCTTCAGCTCACTTTCCCAAATCAAGTACAATCTATAAGAGTGTGAAGCTTTTATAGATTAATTAAGTAGGATAGCATCAATTTTGTTTTCCGGAATTATTGTATTTGCACTTGTAGAGATGCAGGCAAACTGTGTTACGAAAATAAAAACAATTGAATAAATTTTGGCATGTATTCGAGTTAGAATACTTTTGCTGCTGATTAGATTTTGCATTGGGAGCGGTCATCCCTCCAAATCTGTGTCAAATACTTTTGCTACATGTTATTTTGTGGGTATCGACAACGAGAAGTAGTTGCTGTTGGCACAAAAGTTTTGGAGAAAAACAGGATACATCTTCTCAACTGGGAGAACCCAGGATCCCCGATCAAATATAAAGGATTGAGCCACGCGGATAGACCAATATCAAACAAGACAAATCGGCTGATGAGGTGCAGTCGATCAGCTCATACCTCAACTGATTATCGAGGATTGTGCAATACTTGTAAGCACTAGAGCCGGTTATGAATCTAGGTTCTCCACTAATCTCCATATTTTGAATTGACAAGAAGAGCAGGATCTGTCTTTATTGGTCGACACATCTTATCCCAAACTCATCCAAAGCATTTAACGTCGAGAGCTTTTTGAACCCCAACATCGAGCTACAAAACGCTGTGGGCTATGAATACTACCTAAAAAGTAGGATGAAAGTATGAAACTCATTGTACGAGAGGGGGGGGGGGGGGATTTCGGCCAAGATAATACTTTCTCATACCACTTTTCAACTCTTATTTATGGGTGCACTCTTTACTTCCGTGAATGTTCTCAAAGCGGATTCTAGCATTACAAATATAGTCCGTATGTGAAAGATTTTGCTAATAGCACAACTAAGTCATTAGCTTAACTCATTTGTTAAATGAGACCTCCATACAACTATACAAGTAAGTCATCTGCCTTTGTTAAGGCCTTGTTCTTTTGGACTAAAATTGTCTGAACTGAACTGAATTGAATTATTGGAGCTGAACTAAACTGAACTTAATGGAGTTGAACTGATCTGAACTGAATTGAACTGAACTGAACTGAAATAATAACAAAAAGATTACAATAATAATAGTAATAATAGTAATAATAGTAATAGTAATAGTAGTAATAGTAACAGTAACAGTAATAGTAGTAGTAGTAGTAATAGTAGTAATAGTAATAGTAGTAATAGTAATAATAATAATAATAATAATAATAATAATAATAATAATACTAATACTAGTAATACTAATAATAATACTAGTAATAATAATACTACTACTACTAATAATAATAATAGAGTTCCGGTGAGAACGGGGCTTATCGTGAGCAGCTCTCAACCGTCCATCAAATTATCTGACGGCTGAGATTAGACGCGCTTCTTTGAAAAGTACACTTTCGCGGAAAACAAAACATAACAGTGTACATGTGAGCAATATCAAACCTACTATTCACATTCTACCAAGAAAAAAATATCAAACCTACGGAACAAAATCAAACCACACGAAACAAAATCAATCGATTTCATCATTAATCCTTCCTTAATTTGTAAATTTTTGTTTTTCGACATCAAATTTAGTGATCTAAAATCGGTTATTCATCATCAATTGTTTGTGTTCGACGCAAATCTTCTGGCGAAATCGATTCAATTTGTTCAAACTTTTGCATTCATCAGCTATTCAGTTATTTCAAGATCAAAACTTTGTAAAGAAAATCGGAATTGATTTCGTCATTCATCTGGAATTATTGTTTTCTACAGTCAATATTGAGGTATGTTCATTCAATGTTATTTAATTCCTTTCTCAATCGTTGTTGAATTGATTTTATGATGATGTTAAAGTTAAATTTAATGAAATTCAACTTAATTTCGGATTTGATTAAATTTAGTTAACTTGATTTAATGTACAGAACCACAAAAACATTAATTTATAATGAAAAGTGTGAAATTAGGGTTTATAGTTTGTTTGTTTGATTTTAGGATGATGATAAATGTAAATGTACTTTGTGGTGAGAAGAAATGTAAAAATAATGAGAAAGAAAAAGTGTGCAATTTGAAGTAACTGAAAAGTAGTTTTGCATGTAATAATAATGAGTTGTGTTGTGGTGTACACGTTTCATAAAGAAATGTCCAATCAGTTTTATTGAAATGTGCATTATATATAATAACAATGTGCACGTAATTATTACCTTTTGCATGTGGTCTTGCAACTGTTCACAATAAGTCACAATAAGTCAAATGACGGTTTCTAACTTGCTTATGTGGTGAAAAGACACAACTATTCACATTAATTTAAATATTACATCTGAATGTACATTATATTATTTTAGAATGTACATTATATTAATGATAAAAGAACTTGTTCCATCAAATAAATTGTCCACTATCTATATTCATAATTTGCATTTTCTGATAATTAGGTGCAACTAAAATATCATTAAGCACTGTTTGGAAAATGTACATTATATTATATTTAAAGGTACATTAAATTATTTAAAAAAGCACATGAAACATTATTTGGAAAATAAATGTGCTTTCAGTTTAATTCAAATGTCCATTACGTATTTTCATAATGTGCATGTACTTTTTTATGAAAGAGATTTAAAAGCAGACCTTAAATGTACATTATATTATTTTTAAAGGTAGATTTTATTATTTACATAGGAATTTCAAATATCAATTAAATTGAACTCGTAATACATATAGTCGTTTAAGTAACATAGATAACTTCAACCAATTTATTAATTACCATGATTATTTTTGTGACTGTTGAAAAGACACAACTGTTCACAATATTTAATCTCTTCTACTCAATTAATCCACTATATAAACACATGGGTACACCACCACTTTTCCATCCTATCTTCATTTCTAAAACCTTTTTCAATAACCAAAATCTTTAATCTTTCCAGAAAACTACTCAATCTTTAAAAAAAAAACAATGTCTTATTCTAAATGCAAAATACCCTACTACGAGAACATCCAAGACAAAAACAATTTCATCAGTAATTATACGACATGGAAAGTAGACCAGTTTTCTTCAAACTGGATTAGTTCAAAGAATATTTTTGTGGAGATGGATGTACCATCACACAGACGTCCTTTACATATTTTTCTTACTAATTCTGAATTCCTCTTGATTCTTTTTGAACGACTTGGGAGGCGAGAGAAGAAAAACATGGCCGAGATATGCAAGGCTTGGTCGTGTTGGTTCCTTATAGGAAAGGACAAAAAGGTAATTGAAAGGGATTATTACCGAAACGCGGTTTCGGGAAATGAAAATGGAATAATCACTATCACAAAGAATGGAAGGTTGGTTGAAAGATACTGCCTTTGTAGTAGAGGTGATCATGGGCCGGGCCAATGCGGGCTTGGGCCGGGCCTTTCTAACAAAAGCGGCCCATTTGTGCGGGCCGGGCCGGGCCGGGCCAAATGCGTGGGCTTATTTAGCAAGCCCAAATCCGGCCCTTATGGGCTAATGCGGGCTTATGGGCCTAAATGGGCTTTTTCGGGCCCTAAAATTTACGACTTACCTCAGGAAATAATTAGTGTAATACCTTTAGTTACAACTTTTAAAATATACATAGTGTATAAAATTGTACAAAATATGATGAAATGCATATGAATTGCTCACTAAAATAAAATAAAGACAAACGTCGCCACCTCAGAATGCTTAATAATGCATTGGTATATATGATTTATGTTATGTATACTTTGTTTTATAGATCTAAACAAATATACTTGAGTTTGTAAAGAGTTGGGTATAACTTTTACGCTACTTTAATATGTTTTATTAGAAAAAATATTCATTATTAATAAATATGGGCCGGACCGGGCCAAAATTTGGGCCAAATGCTTGGCCCAAACCCGGCCCCAAAATATTTTGGGCCTTTTTAGGCCGGCCCATGGGCTTTTTTGGACCAAAACTAAAGGCCAAAGCCCTTCAAAAAAGCGGGCCGGGCCGGGTAGGGCCAATGGGCTTGGGCCATTTGATCAGCTCTACTTTGTAGGCGTTTGTCTAGTCGTGAAGAAAAAATTAGACATCATAAACGACAAACACGACAAAGAATAAAACAAAGAAAACAAGATGAAATTGAAATGTTGTATGAGGAGCAGTCTGGTGATGAGGGTTATTATGACTCTGACTGTTAGATTAATTTACAAATATATTAAGTTAGTTTTCTAGTATATTATTATTTTGTATTATCTTCTCTTGTTTTTTTTTTTTTTTTTTTTTTTTTTTTTTTTTTTTCAGTATAAGCCTTAACATGCTTTATGCTTTTGAAAGTCTTGAATGACTTATGTAAATATTTCTAATATTAATGAAATAGTATTATGTCTATTTGTTTGTTTACTATCATTCGCATTCAATACATTTTATATATGCTATATCAAAATGGACAACAATATTTCCTATGAATATTAGCAGTAAAATAAATGTTCCTTTAAAGACATGATAATGGACATTGGCAGGAATACATTATATATGAACCTTTATTTGTACGAAATAAATTACCAATCTTTGTAGAGCATATTAGAATTCGATTACTGCATTATTGTTGAAATAATATTCAATATACTTATTTACTGAAGTACTGTTGAAGCAGACAATGAGTACAAGTGATGCAACTATGTCTTCTTCTACAAATAACAGCTTTAAGACTCCAAGAACAAGAATTGAAACATTAAATGCACTCCAGTACATTCCATTCTGTTCAGAGGAAAATAAACCTAAAGTAGGACAAATATTCGAAACACTAGAATTAGCAGAGTTATTCTACAAAGAATATTGTATAATCTGTGGGTTTACGCCAAGACTTGCAACAATAAAAAGGTGAAGAGTCTATCGATCCGAAATACTCAAGAGGGGGGGGGGGGGTGAATTGAGAATTTAAAACTTTTGAAAGCTTTTTCGATTGTATGAATATAATTGATTATTTAAAGTTTATTGATTAAACTTTAACTAATCAACTAATGAATGTAAAACAAAATAAACAAACGAACGAAAGAGAGGAGACACACGGTTTTTGAAGTGGTTCAGTTTCACAAGTTGAAACCTACGTCCACTATTCTCGATTAATAAATTTAGTACCTTTCTACGGATTACAAATTTACTAACCCAACTCGTACAACTAACTCTAGCTGTAACTCAATGAGTACCGTTAAATACTCGAGTGACTAACTTACGCTAATAAGAAAGCACTAATGATTCTTGCAAAGGTTCACGTTAATGAACAAGTAAGAAATCAAATAAGCACTACTATCTTATAACGATAACTTAACAAATGAATATACGAGTTTAAAACACACGACCTTTCAAAAATAACAAAACGGTTTTCTTATTTGAAACACACGATTTTGCTTTGTAAAAATAAGATCAATTTTTATGCTTAAGGTCTCTGCTTTAAATGTTGCAAAAAGCAAAGTATTTATAGGAAGGAAAGAATAAGGCAACTCGGTTTCTAGAAACCCTAATGGCCGAAAATAGGAGATATGTTAACAAATCATATCTTCTATTATTTCTTTCCTAAAAGACTAAAAGATAATAAAGAATATTCCAAAAGATAGAATATAATCTATTCAATTATTATCTTTACTATAAATTCTAAGATATGATAAGATTTTCTATAACAAGAATATCTCTTATCATAAATAAATATATTAAGTAAGATACATAAGATATGTAAAGATATGGAATCTTTACCAAATATATCTTAGTCTACACGAGATGTCACGGCTCATATGCCTCGTGACTCGTGCAAACCCTAGCTCAATATATGGATTAGAATTTAGGTTTTAAGAGAGGCTTTGTTGAAACCCTAATTAGTAGCATGGTCCAACTCATAAGTTGACCCAAAACGACTACTAGTCAACGTTCAACAAGGAACCGAACTCCGCACTAAACCGGGCTTTATTAAGTAAATACTTTTATCAAAACATTTAAAATAAACTTTAAATAATTTTAAAAACAATTTTAAAACATTATATGTTGTGTATAGTAAACTCAGCATCTCAATGTTATAGTAAGAGAGCTATAACATTGAGCTCTTTTACTAGTAATGTCATAGCTGCAAAGCTATAACTTTACTAATTCAAGAAACTCATTCTTGGTTATCATTACGAGATAATCACCTATACTATTCTAATCTTCAAGGAGATCTTCGAGTATAGGCTACGTCATCATCCAAGCTTGATTAATCTTTAGACGGACTTCGTCTTCACATAAATCTTGAATGAATCTTCACATCGTTTGATCTTGAATTGAGGCTTGACTCTTGTATACTTCCATCACAACTTCCTTTGTTGCTTGTATTAGATAAATCGAATCTAAAAGACTTAGACAAACGATTACGCGCAACAAGTATATAAATTATAAAGCACCTTGACATCATCAAAACATAAACATATATACTATATGGTTTAACAAATTCCCCCTTTTTGATGATGGCAAGCCTCCAAATTTTTGACTAAGTAAAGAGTTCCTCCTCAATATAATACCGTCATCTTAATAATAAAGATCAACGCAATATCAAGACGATTAACATAAAATTGAAACTTTAAGGATTTTAAGAGACAATTGGTCTTGACAAAGAGCAAGCTTAGGTAGATGCTTACCATAGACGTTCTTTCCCCCTCTTGACATCATCGGAAAGTTAAGAACAAAACTGAAATGACTAGAATAATATAAGACGAGATAAGAGATAAAATATCATAGAACATAATATTAGCACGCATAACTATAAGAATCTAGAGGATTAATTATCATACAAACTTAAGAAAACATGTTTGATGCCAAAGGGCCGAATAAACACATGTTTAGAGAAATACTTGGGCCATAATCCACAAGTATATGCCAAAATGGGCCGAATTTAAGTTTGCAAAATACACCATCAAGATAAAGAAAAGATACTAAAAGGAGAAGGTGCTAGATAAGGCAAGGTGAGACAAAGTCAAATGTTTCGGGTTTTGTAAGGGTTCACGTAGTCGGGGCGGGTACGATGTTCCAAAGCATCGAGACGATCGAAGGAGCTCCGCACAAGCTGAGAAAGACCTTGAATACTTCGTTCAAAGTTGAGTATCTTCAAGGACATAGCTTTAGTCGCCTCCAAAGTTAGTGATTGATCGTTTGCCATAGCTTTTCCATGCATAACCAAAGCACCACCTTGACTCGTGAGAAAGGTAAGACGATCTTCATGTGGGAACACTTCCCCACGGATGGCCTTCAATTCCCTCTCAAAACCCATTAGCCTCTTATCCACCTAATCCATCCAAGAATAAACCCGAGAAGCATCCAAACCCGACTCCAAAGACCGTGATGGTCCAACTTGTGATAAGACCGTAGCCAAGTTGGTGGATTGCTCCTCAAACTTCTCCATTAAAGTAGTCATAAAACTTTCCAATTTTGCCTCCATTGGCCCCAAACCCGAATCACTCGGAATCTTCTCAACATCCTTGAGAAGTAATAACTCGGGTCCATCAACTACAAGACCCATAAGCTTAATCAAGCGATCACACATACAATCCTTTTCACTTACACCGTAGCTATCCCGTCCCACCACTCGTTTCACTTCTAACAATCGAGACACCCACATCCCATATGGAAGGTCGATTGTGGTACTAAATTTCTCCTTGGTAACCGTGAGACTCGTTTGGACTATAGGATGTAAACCAAGACTCGCTAAATTCACCTTTTGTCCTTCCAACCATGAGTAAATAATAATAGCCTCATAACTCGAAACCTTGTCTCGACCTCCTCTCCTCGGCACAACCGTGTTCCAAAGAAAGTTTAAGAGGAACTTAATTTTCGCCGAGAGAGGACGGACAACAATGTTTCCACCACCCGTCCCAACATCCTCAAAATACTTCTTAACCAACAATTCCTTGTCACTAACAATATTAAACCATTCAAGACTCGGATTAATTTCAATTCCGTCATCGGGAACCGAAAAAGCAGAGCAAAAATACGAAGCAGAAACCGTCACCTCAGCACCATTAACCAATGCACGCAAGACCCCTTTCTTAATCGACACACTAGCAAAGAATTGAACAACTTCAACCGGATAAATTGGACCCGAAAATTGACTAATGTGACTCCACCCTTGAAAATCAAGAAAATCAATAAAAAACTTAAGGGCGGGAACATTAACCAACCAAGATTTGGGATAATACCTTCCTCCATGTATAGAATACTTCAAGACACGAGAAACAAGGATGCTTTCGTCATGAGTCAACCGAACTCGATTTAACCTTTTTTTTGTTGCGGCTTTCGAAACATCCCGGAGTAAAGTTCGTGCAACACCATTCCTTACAATAACCTAGGGTTCCTCAATATCATTACCCTCATCAACAACTACCTTATTCTTTCCTTTAAAAAGGCGTCGTCTTTTTCCCTCGGACACCGTGTCGTCCCGACCGTGAAACAGGGGTGTAGATAAGTTCGGTTGAGGTGAAGGAAAGCTAGAAGAATTAAGATCATGAGATGGTAGTGGTGATGATGGTTTGTTAAAGTGGCGGCTTTGTTGATGGCGGGTTGATGATCGGGTTTTTGCATGATGTGAATTCATGGTGATGTTGATGGTTGAGTGAAGAAGGTGATGATAAGATTGTGGTAATTTTTTGAGAAGAGAAAAAGTATGCAAGTGGGGTGTGGTAATGGTTTACACGGCAAAGGAGAGGGGGGGGGGGGGTAATTATAAGGCTAGGTCTAGGTCTTAGGCAAGTGTTAATCAATTATGGTAAGTGTCAAATAGTGATAAGAATTAAGGTAGGAATATGATGGTAGGTGATCGAATTAATATGGTAAAAGATAAGATATGGAAAAGATAATTATTTGAAGTTTATTTAGGAATAGGAAGCATAATACGTACAATTTGGTGAAGCTATTTTTAGGAGAATTTTATGTAATTTGGAAAAATAAAAATATGGTGTATGTTGATAAAAGATAAAGTTTGTATGACACTTAAATTCTAAATAACAAATAGAATTTATGATAAATATTTTCCTATAAACGAAATTATTCATGCAACGCAATATACGGACACAGTCATACAATCTTAACTTAAACTAGTCAGTCATAGGAAAATTAAACATATACAGAAGCTTAGGTACCACTAATTAAACCAATTTCCAACCGTAAAGTCTCAAATCGTTCTCTAGCTAACGATTTTGTCAAAATATCAGCCCATTGTTTTTCAGTACTACAAAATTCAAGTTTTATATTCCCCTTCTCAACATGGTCTTGAATAAAATGGTGTCTTATTTCAATGTGTTTAGTACGTGAATGTTGTGCAGGATTTTTAGAAATTATTATTGCACTAGTATTATCACATAAAATAGGAATACATCCTACGTCAATACCATAATCACGTAATTGTTGCTTAAGCCATACCAGTCCTGCAGCGATGTATTCGGCTTCAGCAGTTGAGAGGGCAACCGAATTTTGCTTCTTCGAACCCCACGTAATAATACACGGTCCGACGAATGTGGCAACACCTGACGTGGTTTTTCTGTCTAGAGAACATCCAGCATAGTCGGCATCAGAATAACCGACTAGATCGAAATTGCACTCCATTGGATACCATAAATAAAGCTTAGCCGTTCCAATTAAATATCGTAAAATTCGTTTTACGGTCGTCATATGCGATTCTTTGGGAGATGATTGATATCTCGCACAAACGCATACGCTAAACATAATATCGGGTCTACTTGCGGTCAAATATAACAGTGACCCAATCATTCCACGGTAAGTAGTTTCATCAACTGATTTACCGTCTTCATCTAATGTCAATTTCTTGTTCTCGACCATTGGAGTAGGCATAGCATGGGAATTTTCCATTCCGAATTTTCGAATTAATTCCTTGATATACTTCTGTTGATGAATCTTAATGCCTTCATCGGTTTGTTGTATTTGCAGACCTAGGAAGAATTTCAATTCTCCCATCATACTCATCTCGAACTCGGAGGTCATCAACTCAGAAAAATACTTGCATAGGTTTCGGTTGGTCGATCCAAAGATAATGTCATCGGCGTATATTTGAACCACCAAAAGGTCAGAACCCTCAGATTTTAGAAATAGGGTTTTATCAACAGATCCTCTGCTGAATCCACTGTCAAGTAGAAACTTGGATAACCTGTCGTACCATGCCCTAGGCGCTTATTTCAATCCGTATAGGGCTTTATCCAATTTGAAGACGTGATCTTCAAATTTTCTATTCTTAAATCCGGGGGGTTGTTCAACGAAGACTTCTTCCTGTAAATACCCATTCAGGAATGCTGTCTTGACGTCTATCTGGAAGAGCTCCATTCCTTTATGTGTTGCGAATGCTATCAAAGTCTAATAGCTTCAAGACGGGCAACAGTTGCGAAAGTCTCGTCATAATCTATTGCTTCTTGTTGATTATATCCTTGAACCACCAATCTTGATTTATTTCTGATAATGACTCCGGCATCATCTAGTTTGTTCCTAAAGACCCACCTTGTTCCAATGACAGATCGATCCTTTGGTCTAGGAACTAAATGCCAAACCTTGTTTCGTTCGAACTGTTGTAGCTCTTCTTGCATAGCTACAATCCAATCTGATTCTGCAAGAGCTTCATTTATATTTTTTGGTTCGATCATGGATAGAAAAGAGTAGAAAGAGCAGAAGTTACTCAAGGAACGTCTAGTCTGAACACCCTTCTTATCCCTAGAATATTGTCCATAGGGTGTGAGCTCTTGTATTTCCACTTTGTTGAAGTACTTGGTTCTTCATCGTTATTTGAGCTTGTCCCAACTTCATTTGGATCGGAATTGGAGGAAGTTCCCCCTGAATCCAATCCGGGTGTTGTATTAGAGTCGTTTATAACTTCGGACTCTACACCTTGATTTGGATTCAATGTTATAGTAACATCACTTATAACATTAGTTTGGGAATCATTATTTTGAGTCAATGTTATAGTATCATCAACAATAACTTTGGTTTTCTCCTTTTTATCTTTTGAAGAATGATCAAGTTCATCACTTGTTCCTTCTATCTCATTGTCCTCCAATTCCAATTCCGGGGGATCGTCTCTTGAAAGACGAAAGTCGGGTTCATCCAAGTCTTCTTCCTCATCCTGTACAGGCTTATCAAACACGTTATCTTCATCAAAAATAACGTGGACACTTTCTTCAATACAAAGAGTTCTCTTATTGAATACTTTGTAAGCCTTGCTATGATCTGAGTATCCTATGAAAATCGCCTCATCACTCTTGGGGTCGAACTTACTTAACCGGTTTTTACCGTTATTATGAACAAAACATTTACTCCCAAAGCAACGAAGATGGGAGATATTAGGTTTTCGACCTCTAAGGAGTTCGTAGGGGGTTTTCTTAAGAATAGGTCGGATCATAGCACGATTATGGATGTAGCAAGAAGTACTAATGGCTTCAGCCCAAAAGTTACGAGGTAAACCACTACACAAAAGCATTGTACGAGCCATATCTTCTAAAGTTCTATTCATACGTTCAACGACACCGTTTTGTTGAGGAGTTCTTGGTGCAGAAAAGTTATGCCCTACACCATTAACTCTACAATATTCTATAAAGGCTTGATTGTCAAACTCGGTGCCATGATCCGTACGAATAGGTACAAGATTTGTCTTATATTTATTTTGAACACGTTTCATAAGACAATCAAATTCATCAAATGTTTCATCTTTTGAATGAAGAAAGATAGGCCATACATACCTTGAGTAATCGTCTACAAGAACGAAGACGTACCTTGATCCTCCTCTACTCCTTACCTTCATAGGTCCACATAAATCCATGTGTGCTAATTCCAAGGCTTGATTTGTGCTTACTACTCTTTTAGGTTTGAATGATGATCTTACTTGTTTCCACCTGGCACACGTATCACACATCTTTTCTTGGTCGAACTTGATTTTAGGTAACCCTTCAACCAAGTCCCACTTCTTGAGTTTGTTCAAGGTTAGTGAGCTAATGTGACCAAACATTTTATGCCACAAACAGGGATCATCAAATGTAACTTTCATGCATGAGAAAGAGTTAGTAGACACAACATTTAAATCTACCATATAGACATGTCTTTTCCTGTGGCCTTCTAAAATAACATTGCTAGTTCCTTCAATAATAATGCGACAACTATCAGTATGGAAAACGACTTTGTTACTATTGTCGCATAGTTGAGATATGCTTAGCAAGTTATGTTTTAGACCGTCCACGAGATAAACGTCACTGATCGCGTGAGACTTAGAAATTCCGATTTTGACAACGCCGATTACTTTTCCCTTTTTGTTGTCCCCGAACGTCACTTATCCTCCGTTGAAGGGCTTGAGTGAAAGAAACAAATTCTTATCTCCAGTCATGTGTCTTGAACAACCACTATCAAGATACCATTGATTGTTTTCTTTCACTATATACTTCCTGCAGAAGGGATTAGATACAGTTTTTAGGTACCCAAGCTAAGTTGGGTCCCTTATGATTAGTTACTCTATATACTAAATCCTTTCGAACCCAAACTTGTCTAATGACTGTTTTTCTAACTCTTGAGTTATTTTGCTTAGGAGGAGTTCTAAGTTTAGGGTTTTCTCTCGGTTTAGGAATTTCTCTGGGTCTATCTTGACTGTTTCCCTTGTGAAAAGGTTTACTAGGTTTAGGTTGACAAGGGTTTTGTGAAGTGCTAGGTTTCTTGGTGTAGTCGAAGGCCATGTCATAGAACCAACGAAATTTATTGTTCCTTACTTCGTTAGGTTTATTTATGGGGGGTTTCATCATCCTCGACAACTGTGTCAACAATTTTAGCATGGTCGGCATTTTTTCGTATATCATGAGCCTTTTTGACACAATTGTTTTGGATGTGACCCGTATGACCACAGTAATTGCAAATCAGATATTCAGGAAGATCCGCATACTTCCTTTTTCGGAAATCAAAATCCGAAGGTGTTGATTTGCATTTAGAGTGATCTCTACGACTGTAGCACTCATGTCCTAACCCCATCTTCATATTATTGTCAGATTGTTCGGTTAGGAAGTTTAGGACTTTTGTGCTACCTTCCCACTTATCATGGACCTTTCTAGCATGTAGAAGTAGGTCTTTTAGGTCTTTTAGGGTTTTAATTTCCTCTTGACATTTCGTGTGATCTACATCATTATCTTTCTTAAAGTTATCACGAAAGTCTTGGAATCGTTTGTTAAGAAGGAATACAACATCGGAATGTTGTTTCTTAACATTGATCATGTCGGTCTTAGATTCCTTTAGTTGCTTTGAAAGGGAATCTATCTCTTTCTTTTGGTCTAAGATCACTACTTCATCAAATGTGACCTTAGTTTCCAAAAGTTCTTTGGCTTTTCTAAGTTCTAAAGTTATAGCTTCATTAGCTATAACTTTGGCTTGAAGGTGCTTGATGTTAAGCTTTAGGTCTGAAGTTATAGCTTCATTAGCTATAACTTTGTACTCTAATTCCTTCTTTTCAGCCATAGTAGAATCTAACGTTGTTGCTTTCTCAGCTATAACCTTAGATTTTAACTTCTTAGCTTTGGCCTTCAGAGTATGATTCTCTTCTGCAATTTCGAGAATCTGTTCCTTTAGATCTTTTAGCTCCAAGTCCTGTTCGTGACACTTATCGAGAGATTGTTCAAAGAATTCAATTAAAGCACTTTTAGACAATTTCTTAACGCGTTTTTTAAGCTTAAGATAACTTACCTCTTCTTTCTTTTCATAGGTAGTGCCTTCCTTGGATGCTACAAGAATTTTGTGCGGTCCGTTTTGGATAATCCTCCAGCACTCCCAATCGTGACCTTTCACATAGTGAGTCATCATGTTTTTCCACAATCCATAATTCTTCCCATCAAAGACGGGACACTTGAGATATTTGGAATCCATTTATCACGTGATAGGCAGCATAATATAAAACGATAAAATAAATAAAGATAGACAGATCAGCCTCTTTGCGGTTAGGCAATCAAGAGCACGAGGCTCTGATACCAATTGAAGATTCTATCGATCCGAAATACTCAAGAAGGGGGGGGGGGGGGGGTGAATTGAGGATTTAAAACTTTTGAAAGCTTTTTCGATTGTATGAATATAATTGATTATTTAAAGTTTATTGATTAAACTTTAACTAATCAACTAATGAATGTAAAACAAAATAAACAAACGAACGAAAGAGAGGAGAGACACGGTTTTTGAAGTGGTTCAATTTCACAAGTTGAAACCTACGTCCACTATTCTCGATTAATAAATTTAGTACCTTTCTACGGATTACAAATTTACTAACCCAACTCGTACAACTAACTCTAGTCAGAACTCAATGAGTACCGTTAAATACTCGAGTGACTAACTTACGCTAATAAGAAAGCACTAATGATTCTTGCAAAGGTTCACGTTAATGAACAAGTAAGAAATCAAATAAGCACTATTATCTTATAACGATAACTTAACAAATGAATATACGAGTTTAAAACACACGACCTTTCAAAAATAACAAAACGGTTTTCTGCTTTGAAACACACGATTTTGCTTTGTAAAAATAAGATCAATTTTTATGCTTAAGGTCTCTGCTTTAAATGTTGCAAAGAGCAAAGTATTTGTAGGAAGGAAAGAATAAGGCAACTCGATTTCTAGAAACCCTAATGGCCGAAAATAGGAGGTATGTTAACAAATCATATCTTCTATTATTTCTTTCCTAAAAGCCTAAAAGATAATAAAGAATATTCCAAAAGATAGAATATAATCTATTCAATTATTATCTTTACTATAAATTCTAAGATATGATAAGATTTTCTATAACAAGAATATCTTTTATCATAAATAAATATATTAAGTAAGATACATAAGATATGTAAAGATATAGAATCTTTACCAAATATATCTTAGTCTACACGAGATATCACGGCTCATATGCCTCGTGACTCGTGCAAACCCTAGCTCAATATATGGGTTAGAATTTAGGTTTTAAGAGAGGCTTTGTTGAAACTCTAATTAGTAGCATGGTCCAACTCATAAGTTGACCCAAAACGACTACTAGTCATTGTTCAACAAGGAACCGAACTCCGCACTAAACCGGGCTTTATTAAGTAAATACTTTTATCAAAACATTTAAAATAAACTTTAAATAATTTTAAAAACAATTTTAAAACATTATATGTCGTGTATAGTAAACTCAGCATCTCAATGTTATAGTAAGAGAGCTATAACATTGAGCTCTTTTACTAGTAATGTTATAGCTGCAAAGCTATAACTTTATTAATTAAAGAAACTCATTCTTGGTTATCATTACGAGATAATCACCTATACTATTCTAATCTTCAAGGAGATCTTCGAGTATAGGCTACGTCATCATTCGAGATAATCACCTATACTATTCTAATCTTTAGACAGACTTCGTCTTCACATAAATCTTGAATGAATCTTCTTATCGTTTGATCTTGAATTGAGGCTTGACTCTTGTATACTTCCATCACAACTTCCTTTGTTGCTTGTATTAGATAAATCGAATCTAAAAGACTTAGACAAACGATTACGCGCAATAAGTATATAAATTATAAAGTACCTTGACATCATCAAAACATAAACATATATACTATATGGTTTAACAAAAGGATTAAAGGAAATGAGTTACCATACAGTTTTGCATTAAGGAATGTTGTCTGCAATAGGCAAGGTGTAAAGGAAAGTAGGAAAAGAAAGAGGACTAATACTGATACTGATACTGATACTGCTGAGAATGATGCACAATCTGATGTGACAGACATAGGCCGTGTGAGGCCGATTACAAGAATTGACTGTCGTGCATTAGTGCAGTGCAAATACCAAGAAAATGGAACTTACATTGTTACCAGATTCGATGAAGCCCATAACCATCCACTTGCTTCGCCGAAATCTACAATATTCTTGAAAGGAAACCGAAAAATGACAGAGGTACAGAAACAATTTGTCACAAAGGTAAAGGTGCTAAAACTAGGTGGTGTGAAAGCCTATAGAGGTTGAAAGGAGCTGTGTGGAGGTTACGACAACATCGGTGCTACTGAGGTTGATTTCAAAAACTTTGTCAGGGACATAAAAACCTACATTGGTAATTTTGATGCGCAAATGTTTGTTGAGAATCTTATAGGGAAAAAAGACACATGCAGTTCATTTTACTTTGATTTTATAGTAGATGAAAACAAGTGCCTGGCTGGAGTGTTTTGGGCAGATCCGATCTGCATAAAGAACTACATGCTGTTCGGTGAGGTGTTATCAGCAGATGCTACATATGGAACAAACAAGTACGATATGGTGTTTGTGCCTTTCACAGGAGTTGATCACCACAAAAGGTGCATAACCTTTGGAGCTGGGTTGATAGGTGATGAAAGTATTGAGTGTTACAGATGGCTGTTCAAGGCATTTTTGGAAGCAATGGGCGGGTGCCAGCCGAGAATTATAATTACTGATCAGGACAAATCAATGAAGTCGGTAGTCCCGGAAGTGTTTAAGTAGTCAACACACAGACTGTGCATGTGGCACATAATGAAGAAACTAAGAGAAAAAGTCAGTTATCAACTGTTTCAAGATGAGGATTTTAAGAGCAGGCTCAATAGGTGTGTTTGGAACAACCAACTTGAGCCTGATGAATTCGAAGAACAATGGGGGAAGATAATGACTGATTATCAACTTGTAGAACACAAGTGTTTTTCAGATTTGTATGATATTAGGGAACAGTGGATCCCTGCCTATTTTAAAGATGTTTCCATGTCTGGCTTGATGAGGGTTACTTCAAGGTGTGAGAGTGAAAACAGTTTCTTTGACAGGTTCCTCACACCTCATTTGACCCTTGTTGAGTTTTGGGTGTGTTATGAGAGTGCTTTGGAAGCACAAAGACACAAGCAGTCCAAGTTGAACAGTGACAACAAACACTCTGAAATCCCACGGAAAACAAACTCAAACCTTGAAGTCCATGCTTTTGAAATATACTCACACAACATTTTCAAAGACTTCCAAACAGAATTGGTTGCAGCTTTATCCGATTGTCGTTTTAAAGATGTGGACAAGATTGATGAGACAAAAATATATATTCTAGCAGACTTGCAGATGCCAAATAAGTCATGGAACGTAGCATATTCACCAGATAACATGGAGATTACTTGTTCCTATTCTATGTTTCAGAGAATGGGCTTGTTGTGCAGGCACTGCCTTTGGATTCTACACAACCAAGATTTTCAGAAAATACCAGAACAGTACATAATGCAAAAATGGACAAAAGCTGCAATGAGTAAGCCTGTCTTTGATAAAGAAGGCAAACTGATAGATGTCTCTCAAAAGTTTTATGACCGGAAAAGTTTGAGTACTGAGCTGTGGCAATAGGTTTATTCTTGTGTCAGCGTTGTTGAGTGTGATGATAACGACATGAAGCTTTTGATTGAAAAACTGAGAGACAAACAGAAAAGTTCCAGCAAAGAAGAAAGACAAGGTGAAAGAAATAGAAAAGTATGTGGGCTGCAAAATATCTCAGAAGTTGGTGATTCATATTCCTAAAAAATCTAAAAACAAGGGTAGGACCAAGGGCAAGAGAATTGAATCACAAATGTTAAAAGCCCTAAAGAAGAGAGCAAAAGAGAAGAGGTACTGCAAAACATGTGGCCGCCAAGGACACAACTCTAGGACTTGCAAAGAAACAAACCATCTGACAGGTATGTATAATTTGGTTTCTTGTTAAAGCATATTACATTAATGCTAAATAATTATTAATTATACAAGTATAGCGCATAGTGTTTACCTTCGAAA
Source organism: Silene latifolia (assembly GCF_048544455.1). Classification (NCBI taxonomy): domain Eukaryota; kingdom Viridiplantae; phylum Streptophyta; class Magnoliopsida; order Caryophyllales; family Caryophyllaceae; genus Silene; species Silene latifolia. Next base: position 24,945,480 of record NC_133533.1, on the reverse strand, counting down.
ATCATCACTCTTATATGGAGGCACATAAGCTCTTTGTACAACGAACATTATGGTTGTTCTGAAGGCATAGATGAGAATTTCAGCAATGTACATTTGGTTAACATTAAATGTATATCAATTTAGTTGTTCATTTTGGCCAATTTGTCCTTATAAAATCTAATATTTAATTTACATTTTGTTGCATATTTACCAAATACCACCATGAATATGACGACAATGAAGGAGATGAATCTGATGATGTGGAGGACGACGATGAAGGAGATGAATCTGATAACGAAGTGGAAGATGCAAATTTTTGATTCAAGGATAGACATCCATAATATACACTACGAGAACATTCTTAAAGGCTTGTATGTACAACTCGATTTTACTGCCAAAGTACATTACTCTTATAGCCAAAGTATATTACATTTGTATTAAAGGATCATTATTGTTGTTCTGCAAGGAACATTCTTAAAGGCTTGTATGTACAATTCAATTTTACTGCCAAAGTACATTACTCTTATAGGCTAAGTATATTACATTTGTATTAAAGGATCATTATTGTTGTTCTGCAAGGACATCATCAACTTGATTGGAATTGTTTTCTCAGAGTACAATAATTTGAAGGCGCAAAAGCCTTTTGCACAATAAACATTATTGTTGTTCTGGAAGAACATAATAAACTTTATTGAAATTTGTTCCGAAATATAACACTCTCTTGAATTAAAATTTTTTCAAACTTCATGTTGTTCGAGTTGTAGCTTCCTCAATATATATTACATTACTCACTCACATGTCACAAACGAAACTAAAAAAGTTTTTACGGCTTGAACTCATCATCTTCCTCATCTTCATCGTCGTATTCTTCCCATGGCAGTGAGTTTGAACGGAAATCCATTGCCTTCTTTAGTACAGCATCAAAACATACATTGCCTTTTGTTGAAATCATATATGAAATGTATTTCTTCTGCAGAATCAGTAGGGGAGCATCCTAGGAAAGTAAAGAAAATAAGGGGTTAGAACATGTACAAATGTGTACTAAATTATGTATTAATAATAATTGTATTACTTCTGAAACTCACATCGGCTTTTTTAAGCCCACATGTCCAATTTAGATTACCCTTAAATGTCTCCATATGTCTCATAATGTAAACACCACAATCAGTCTTGTTAGTGTTGTTCCTCCACTTCATCTTTGCAAGAATAGGCTGCAGTTTTTTGATGCGATCAACTTTTACCTTTGAAACACCGATGTCTTTCAAGTATTCTGCTAGAACATTACGCTGGCGGAGAAGGGGGAAAAACATTAGTACACTAATAATTATGAGCTACAATATCACGAAAATAAGAAAATTACGACAGACCATATTGTTGGGGAAGGTACACTCTATGTAAAGTCATTGTACATTCATAATAATGAAAAGGAACAGCATGTAGTGCTGTTAAGCAAAAGAGAGCATAAAATCTTACAAAAGACAGTGGTCTATCGTGGAAAAATTCCTCTGGTTTTCCGTTACGATGCACATTATCAATGATGATGAACTTATACTTGTTGCTGTCAATGACTAGTAAAGGGTAATGCCTTTTATATATAACTGGGAAGAAGAACTGTAGATTTTAAAACATTTAATTAGGCAACAAGAAAATTAAATATAACATGCAGAAAGAGTGTATATTGTCGATGCTAACCAAATCAATTGTATCTGGGTTAACCGAGAATTGGGTAAACTCTTCTTTCATTATATCCTTAATCACCATAAAATTTTCAACAGTGTCCAGTTCTCCTTGAAGCATCATCTGTATGCAAGACAAATAAAGTTTATGATGTTAATCAAGGGAAACAACATTACAAAATTTACTTGTTGAAATAAGTTTATATAAATATTTGACTTACACACACAGCTGTGGTGAAAAAAATCGATATGGCTCTGAAGAGTTTCTTGTAGATTCCTTGGCATTCAAAAGTTTTGCCCAACAATCGATCTCATCACTCGTTAAATACTTAGATTCTCGTAGCGTTGCCATTTCAATACGCCGAAGAGAAATGTCACCCACATGCACAAGAAGTTCCCTGGTTCAGGACTACTAGTGTTAACTACTAGTGTTAACTGAAAACAGGATACATAACATTTTAATTTTAAATATTGTACATTAGTAGTATATATATATATATATATATATATATATATATATATATATATATATATATATATATATATATATATATATATATATATGTACCAAGCTAAATCGGTATGTTTTCCTCTCTTGTACGACACATAATCAAGAATGCACTCGAAAGTCGTAAGAGGAGTAATAATGCATGTATCTGTGCTTAGTAAATTAAGATTTGCAAGGATGCTCAGAGACTCTGGTTGACTTGTTTCATATTCATGAACATTTTGATTGTTGATGACTTTGCCCTTGGTAGTGTCAGCACTGTCAAGCACATCATTGTATTCTGTACTCATCTCCTCCGTACCAGCTATATCCTTTGTATTTTTGTCCTCATCGTTAAGACAAACATTATGCTCATTTGTACTTTTGTCTTTTATCCTAGCTATGTCATCTGTCGTGCTGTCATTGTTCTCACAAACATTATTATCATCTGGTATATTCCCTTATATACAACCTACCTCCACTGTTCTCTTCTTAACCCTAACGGTCTCATTGTTGTCACGGACACCAATATCATCTGTACTCTTCTCTTTCTTTCCAACTACCTCCTCTCCTATCTCCTCATCCCCAACAGTCTCATCACCACATTTATCCTCGTAGAATTCTTAATCAGACGAATCCAGTTTCTTTGGGAAGGGCTTCTCTTGATACTGCTTCACCTTTGTTAAAACGTCATCACAAACAATGTTTCACTTGGATGAAACCAAAGTGCAAAGATATTTGATTCTCAATATTCGAAGTCCATCCATCTACAAAAGTTAGAATATCTTGAGGATAGGTAACTTATAAACAAGAATGTGCTTTTAATAATTTAAGAAAGATCATTTAATTAAACCAAAAGTACATTTGCAATTATGGGATATAAATTGTTTAGAAACTTATGTTGTTTTTTGTCGACCCACAAGTCTAATACTGACCCCCCTTGTACGTTTCCATGTGTTTCAGTGTGTAAATACCACAGTCAACAACATTTTGATGGTTTCTCCAAGTCATTTTTAATACAGCAGGCTCCATTGTTCTTACTCTTTCCTTCAAATCACCAATGTCATTCAAATATTCTACCAAAGCATTACGCTGCATGGAAAAATTCAGATTAAACTGTCTAGAGAGACCGTGCAAAAAATATGACATTGTAAAAGAAAAAATAACCAATGAAAGGCAACTGAACAATTACCATATCCCAAGGTTTGTTTCCATAACGAGTTTTTGGGTTTTCATCATGCTTTTGATTATCAAGAATGACAAACTTGTTCTTCTCCATGTTGAATACGAACAGGTAAAAATGCTTGTCGTATATTATTGGGAAAAAAACGGTTTTATATAAGAAAATATTAGAAGATACAACAGACATAAAATTTGTTACGAGAGTAAATTAGCAGCAGATAACACTATGTATTGACTATATATTTATTGTTTGAGCTAACCATATCAACTTTTGTCACATCAATAATCCAGCATGATTTAACTCATTTCTAAGATGCTTCTTGAATACTTCCAATTGTCTTTCAAATTTGAATTCTTTCCTTTGCCCTTGAAATGCTAGCTGCACACACAGAACATAATATTCTTCTATTAATATACACTTGTATAACATAAAATTATTGTAATATAGAATGAAATAAAATTTTACTTACAAATACGAGGGTTGAAGCAAAGAATCGACGTAGTGCTGAAGATTTTCTTTCAAGTTCCTTGAAATTCAAGTAAGTTGACCAACAATCAACCACAACATCTGATATATACCGAGGTGGTTTTAGAGATGCAAAAAGATATCGAGTACTCACGACATTCTTAAACTCAAAGAGCTTTTCACCGGTTCAGACGTTACACAAAACAAGTCAGTTAATTACACATATGTACATTATCTTTATTAATAATGCACATAATACCCAAACGAAATGTACAGAATGATTAAATAAAAGAAACATAATGAGTAGAATAAAATATACCGAGCAAGAACAGTGCCTTTTCTCTTAGTGTAGTAGACGTAGTCAGCAATACAGTACTGAAACTCAGATGGCTCTATACATGGGTCAGTGTTTCCTCTTAGTAAATCAAGTTCAGTACTAATATCTAAGCTCGGGTTGGGATTGGTTGCCTTGGGTTCTTCACTATAATCTTTAGATAACGTGCTACATACAAGGGTATTTATAAGATTATCCGTATTGGCTTCTTGCTCATTCTCCCCATCACTATCAACATAAAGATGGTTCGAATCATTTCGTACATCCTTGTCATCATCAGACATTTTGTTTTTGTCAGACTCCACTTCTGACACCTCTTCCTTGTTGTCTTCATTCCCATTTTCAACTGTTTCAACTTTGTTTTCCTCAAACTCCCCTTCCGACACGTCTTCCTTGTTATCTTCATTCCCATTTTCAACTGATTCAACTTTATTTTCCTCAGACTTCTCTTCCGACACTACTACAAATCCAGGAAACTATAACGGCCCTTTAACAACGCTTATCCACGAAAATCACCATAAGACGTTGTAGAACGGATGACGCGAATTTTACTAAAATTAATTACAACGGTTATGGTTCCATAACCGTTGTTATAGGTTTTAACAACGGGTCAAACATGCACAACCGTTGTTAATAATTTGGCGCAAAATTGGCGCAATGCTAGTGAAAAGTTATAATGCGACATCTCTTCCTTCTTGTTTTCATTCACATTTTCAACTGTTTCCACTTTGTTTTCCTCTGACTCTCCTTTTGACACCTCTTCCTTGTTATCTTCATTCTCATTGTCAACTAATTCAACTTCTTTTCTCAATGCACAAGGCTTCTGGAATGGTTGAAATGTATCAAATTAAAGAACAATACACATAAATACCAAGTTAACATAATATACCAAAAAATATGATCAACATATTTACCTTTTTATATGTATAAAAAATCGGCCTCTTCAATGACATGCTTTCAACCTGAATACTATTTTTTGAAGTTAAGTTTACATTGTTCAAAGCTTCAAGAACCAAAGGATGATTACTAACATCATTCTCAGCAGCAGGAACATCATCTGGAATATCAGCAATGATGCGCTATCGTTGTGTGCACCAAAAATAAAATTTATAAAACCTATTAGAACTAACAGAAGTTAGTGGTAACAGGGTCGATCCGCAGGGACGTAGGGAGTTAAGTTGTTTAATTTCAGTCTATGAATTTCTGGGGGGGGGTTGGATTGGACTAAGTCTAATAGAATAAGATAAATAAGCAAATAATGAAAGAAATGTAAACAATAATTAAAAGAAGGCTAAGACGATCGGTTCACTATAGCTACGACGGCGGTAATCCTAGGTAAGTCTGAAATAATCATGTAAGATGGGCAAATAACAGGTCCTCTCGGTCTGAGTTAACTAGTAGCTCCTTTCGGCCTATGCTACTAGTCCCTAAGTCTCACTAAAACTAGCTCTCGCCCTGAATAGTGATTCCTAAAGCCTAAATTACTTATCTTTCGATCTTAGCAATTTAGTCGTCTCAATTTATTAATCTATTTTCCCTCCCCCATCTCTCGATCTTGTGGGTTGGTCAAATACTAGGCACTTAACTAGTCGCATGCATTCGATTTTGTCAAATATTGCAATTAATAAACTGAAATAGTGCTAATCTAACACGAGGCCAGTCGATCGACCAATTGGCACAGGCGATCGACCATGACCCGAATCAGGGTTACCTAAACTACACCATCTACGCTATGGATCCCCTCACATCTTAGCGCGGGAGATTTAGCTACTCATACTGGAATTAATAACGATAACGAAACTAAAGATGAAAACAACAGAATTCATAACTAAATTAAATGAATAATAAAACCGCATAAAAGAAAGAATTAGGGCTTAGGGATTCTAACTAATCAATTCTAATCTATAAAGAAGGAATAAAAGCAAACTAAAATTTAGAAAAAGAATTACCAGAAATAAAGAAGGCAAGAAACGAATCCGGATGCAAAAGAAGAACTTTATTAAAAAACTAATGAAAACTGTAGACTTACTGATGAAAAATCTAAAACTGAAATGTATAAACTAGGTATGTGATAATGAATCTGAATCAATAAAGCAGTATGAAGGAGTTACGTTATATATAAATGTCACGTAACTCCCTTCTCCAAACCTAATTACAAATGGGCGTAGGTTAAAATCTTTTAATTCTCGTCAGATTGCATAAGTGGTCGATCGACTAAAGGTCGAGAATATCAGACGCTTCTGACTTAAAATAAAACTTGTACGTCAGCTCATGTGGTCGATCGACCATGGACCTCAGTCGATCGACTGGCTCTTCTTCCTGCAGTCAACTGTTCAGCATTCTGACAGTCTATAGACCATGTAGGTCAGTCTATAGACCAAGTTAGCTGGTAATCCGTTTCTGAAACTCTCGCAAATCTATCTTTCAGGCCTTGCTACGCGCACCAAGTTCATTTCCCGAGTCAAATCTTCATGTCAAATTCTATGCCAAGCACTTAGGGACGGATTCGGCTCGATTTCCGCTGGATTCTTCACATTTCTGCAATATTACACAAAAAAGGCGGAAGTGGACGAAATGGGGCAAATAGTATAATAAACTACCAATGATGGACATAAAATGCGTGGAAATAAAGATGTAAAACATCATATTATAGACACGCATCAAACTTCCCCAAACCAAACCTTTGCTTGTCCTCAAGCAAGAACTAGACTCGATTTAGGACCTAATGGAACGATTTCATCCTCAGAGCGAAATGCAAACCTAATAGCCTAAACCAATTTAATGCAACACTAACAATCAAATAGCAATATGAATCATGCAAACGAGTTATGAAGTTGTTAAAAACTGCTGAATTGTCAACTATAGAGACTTATCAAATTGGACTCTCACGGGCGGCTCAAATCACACAAAAAGCACAGGTGAATATATATAAAAGATAGAAAGAAGTAATTTTGTAATGACTCTCACCTAACTACGACCTATAAGAACATGCCTGCAGTCTAACATGAAAATGATCTCTACAACCGTACATATGCATTCTAACCATTAAAGACCATGACACATGTCGAGGCGATTATGGGTAAGTGAGGTAATGGGTAAGAAGGGGCTAAGATGAATTTGGATAAGAGGAGTTAAAAGCCAAGCTAGCAACTACTAAACACCAAATTTAGGAACATCCCGACTTCAAACTCAAAATTAAATCAATACAACACAGTGCCAATTGGATGCACATAACTCACTAATCACCAAAATATCGTCAACTCCCCATAGGATACAAATATAACAAGGGAGCAAAAATCACAGCACAATATTATTCCACTTTTCCGTATATGATTTTTCTTTCTTTTCATAATTTTTTTTTTTCATATTTTTTTTTCTCTTCTTTTTCTTTTCCTTTTTCAATTCTTTTTCCTCCTTCATTCTTTCACCCAACATTTCATAATGAGAATTAATAACCAAACCGCAAACAACACATTCCCAAAATTGCTACCTTTAGTAGCTCGGCTAGGGTAGGATAGATTATAGATTGTAACTAATTGGGACAAAATAGGCAATTTGGCTATGAGGGGCTCATGGGTAAAACGGAATAAAGGGGATACCTCTACCACATGTATCAACAAACCACAAACCCGAATGCATACAGGTACTAAGCAGATCAAGTTCATGTTTATGCAAATTTATGTAACATGCCTCATAAGGAGTAACTACTCACATCCTAAATAAACTGGTCACGGATGACACCAATTATAAAGCTCTAAGACTCAGAAAATGATGTAGTTTGCCAAAATTCAAAGTCAAATTTCAAATTCAGCAAATAATTTAACAAAAACTCGTAAGTATGCATATGTGATTCTACTAATAACATGTCAATTAAGCACGGCTTAGGCATAAACAGCTGAAAATGCAATGTCATCATTGAAATACTACCGTTCCGACTCGACCTACATGCTAAAATAAACGTGAAATTTTTTGAATTTTTGGGATTTTTTGAATTTTTTTTTTGAATTTTGTATATATAGGAAATAAATACAATGCAAGCAGAAATGCAATAAACGTGTAACTGAAATGCAATAAAAAAATGCAAATGCGACGCAAAACCCTTCCCCAAACCAAATCACACAATGTCCCCATTGTGCAAAATCATATAAAAGAAACAAAAGGGAAATGGGATTTTTGCGATAAATAACTAAATAAGACATGAAAAGGAACTCGGAAACTCACAAGATTTTAAGCGCAAAAGGAAACCTCCCCAAACCAGCGTAAGCTAGGAGGTTTCAGTAGCCAGCAGTGCTACCAATAAGTACCTGAAAAGACAGAATACCACGCATTATCCGAGAATAAAAAGAGGGAGCGGTAAAAATGCGCAAAGAAATAAAACATAAGAAAGCGATAAATGAATGTGAGAGGAAAAAGATAGAGAGAAAAACTCCCTAAAACTCCCATTCACAATCCACAAAATGACCAGACACAGCAGGGAATGATCGCCACAACAACAAAAAGAAGAGAGCGGTCGATCGACCAATGTGGGTAGTCGATCGACTGCAGGAACTGAACAGACTCGTGGAACCTCTCGCAACCAACCGATCGATCGATGGTGGTCTGGTCAATCGAATCGACCGCTTTACCTGACGCAGACTTCGTTTTCTTCGAATTAACTCAATGAATTGAGTTAAGTTGGTCTAATAACCTGCAATTGCACATAACTACAGCGCCCAAAATTGCGCAAACCCAAAAATAGCAGTCTATAGTCTTAAAACGCAATAAATTGTCTAAAATTCAAGAAAATAAATAGTTCATCCGCGAAAACTACGGAATAGCTCCGACCATGGCTTCTGGCCGCATGAAGTGCCCTCCACGGTGCTCATCTTCTCAGCATGACTCCACTCTACTCCGTCGTCTAGGACGCTCAACGGATCATCATCTCTAGCATCTTCCCATACATGGGCATCATCTGGCTCATCAAACTCCAGGTCAGACTCCAAAACTTTGACTGGCTCGTTCTCCTCGGGCTCCTCATCAGTCCCGTAACTCAGACATCCCATACCGCCTCTCTGAACAATGGGCTTTGTCACAGCTGGAGCAACAAGCAGCTCTTCTTTCCCCAAACCAGTTCTGAAACATCCAATACAAAGCAGAATCTCCCTCCATGTTGCTCCCAATGGGGGCGAAGGTGTCATAGCAGAATAAGTACAGTACTAAAGCAGGAATCACAACATAAGATTTAATAGCATTGCAAGTAACGGCCCACATAGCATCTTTCTTCCTAGCAGCTTGGGCAAAAACAATGGACTGCTTGCCCACCTTAAAGGTAAGTGTCCTCAGTCCAACATCAATAATTGCACCGGCAGTGTGCAGAAATAGTCTACCCAAAATGATAGGAATGTGAGCATCCTCGGGTATATCTAGGACAATGAAGTCAACAGGGAAAAATAACTTTCCTATTTGCACAGGAATATCCTCTAAGACCCCTACTGGCTGAACCGCAGAACGATCATGCATCCGATCATATTAGTAACTGCAAACTTGGTCAGACCCAACTTCCTAGCTCGACTCAATGGCATGACACTAATGCTAGCTCCTAGATCATATAATGCCTTCTCAATTGATAAGGTACCAATATTACAATGAACAGAAAAGCTACCAGGGTCAGCTAGCTTATGTGGAGCAGTGTGAGTCAAATAAGAGGTAGACTCTTCAGTGAAACCTACCAACTGCACAGGTTCAAGTGACCGTTTTTTTGTCAACAATTGCTTCATAAATTTCATATAAGCGGGCACTTGATTAACCAACTCAAGAAAAGGTACTTGCACATTCAAACTGCAAATAACATCTTTAAATTTATTGAATGATACCTGATCCTTGGTCGACACTAATCTCTCTGGATAAGGGGCTGTCAAAAGTAGATTTGCCCTCTCCTCATCATCTCTCGTACCGGCATCCTTGGACTTAGATTGGAAATCCACTACCTTATCTATATTATAGCTTGTACCCACTTCAGGCCGCGTCAAAAATGAACCATTGACTGACGATGGGTCATATTTAGGATCCGGAATTGTCCCGTCAGCATTGGGAGCTTCCCTCAAAAACCTCGGGGTCGTCTTACCCCGAAACAAGAAATCCCTCAAGTTATCTGGCATTGGAGGACGAAATGGTTCAACATCAGCAGCATCACCAGTCGATCGACCAGTGGGGTCGGTCGATCGACTGATCTCCTTTTTCCCAGAATGATCAGAAGGATCAGAAACTGTCGCTGAAGAATAAGGGGTGGTCGATCGACTGGGTAGGGCGGTCGATCGACCATGAACACTGCTATTCGTCTTTTTCTCACTCTTATTCTTCTTTCCTTTTCCAGCAGCTTTTCTACCTCTTTCAACCATAACTTCCTCGGGCTCATCCTCTACAGTAACGGGTCCATCAAGGGTAGACCCGCTCCTAAGTGTGATTGCATTCAGGGTCTCTTTCTTCTGGTCCGGCTGCGACGGTAACTGCCCCGGAGCTCTAGTAGCAAACTTATTGGCTAACTGGGCAATTTGAGATTCCAACATCTTTGTACTAGCCTCTCTAGCCTGAGATTCCTTCTGCAGCATTCCCGTCAAGCTCTGTAACATATTCTTGAACTCAGAAGCCTCAGAACTTTGAAACTGCTGCTGCTGCTGAGGTACATAGGGTGGTTTCTGATACGGTTGCTGCTGCTTATGAGGGGGAACATAATTCTGCTGCTGCTGAGGTGGACTTAGATTAAGAACATTTTGGATATTCCACTTCAAATTTGGATGCACATTAGAAGGATCAAGTAGGTGTTGGTCTGCTTATAATGTTGAAAAGGAGCACAAACCTCATTGGAACTGGTATAGAAATCCGCAACATGTCCTTCTCCTCCACATCTCTTGCATGAAAAAGGACCGTCTGACACATCATTTACCTGATAAATACCACCCTTTGAAGCTCCTACTAACTCATACTTGTCAAATCTCGCCGTAAGAGCCTCTAATGCAGCTACGGCAGGAGATTCAGCAGCTCTCCTTTGATTTCCCCTAGAATTTCCATGCTCAGCTTTATGGATGGCCATGTCTTCGATGATTTTCCACCCCTTTGTTTCACCGCTATTTTCCTGAAATCTCCCATTAGCTGTAGCATCTAGGATAACTCTCTGATCATCATAAAGACCATTATAGAACTGGTTACATAGAAACCATTACTCAAATACATGGTGCGGAATAGAGCAAACTAGCTTCTTGAATCGGACCCAAGCTTCATGAAAATTATCATTAGGTCCTTGCTTAAAACTCGTGATCTGAGCTTTAAGTGCATTTGTCTTGGCCGCAGAATAGTATTTCTTGGAAAAAGCCAAGGCCAACGAATTCCAATCTGTAATACCTGAAGCAGCACGATCCAGATCCCTATACCACTCCCTTGCAGCATCTCGGAGTGAATAGATGAACATAGTCTCCTTGATCTGGTCCTGAGTAACGCCTTCAGGTGGAGGGATAGAACAGAAATAATCAACAAATATCTCCATATGCGTGGCAGCATCCTCATTTGCAGCTCCTCCAAACTAATTCCTCTCAACCAGATTGATATAGGATGGTTTTGCTTCAAACCCTCTAGTGGTACCAGCTGGTAAAGTAAATCCCTTAATAGATATTTTCAGCTTTTGGCTCGGAATGACTCGCTATACTCGCCTCTTGAGCCATCTCCGGAGATGTAACTGTATCAGCTGAAGAGATAGAAGCCGGAGATGATGGTGGACCGTCTTCAAACAGCTCGTTCTCGTAATAACTAGACAGAGTACTCAGCTCTTCCTCTGTCGGTAATTCTTGAAATAATCTCCTCTTAAGCCGCAAAGTCTTCTCTAACTCGAGATCTAGTGGCAATAGCTCACCAAGTTGGGACCTACGCATAAGATAAAACTACAAAAAGAATGTGAGAAAAGTTTAAGGAACGGAAGTTCCTTAAACAAGAGAATAGACTAAAATAAAAAAAACAACTAAAACTAGCGCTGCCTCCCCGACAACGGCGCAAAAATTTGATGCGCTGTCGTTGTGTGCACCAAAAATAAAATTTATAAAACCTATTAGAACTAACAGAAGCTAGTGGTAACAGGGTCGATCCGCAGGGAGGTAGGGAGTAAAGTTGTTTAATTTCAGTTTATGAATTTACGGGGGGTTGGATTGGACTAAGTCTAATAACATAAGATACATAAGCAAATAATGAAAGAAATGTAAACAATAATTAAAAGAAGGCTAAGACGATCGGTTCACTGTAGCTACGATGACGGTAATCCTAGGTAAGTCTGAAATAATCATGTAAGATGGGCAAATAACAGGTCCTCTCGGTCTGAGTTAACTAGTAGCTCCTTTCGGCCTATGCTACTAGTCCCTAAGTCTCACTAAAACTAGCTCTCGCCCTGAATAGTGATTCCTAAAGCCTAAATTACTTATCTTTCGATCTTAGCAATTTAGTCGTCTCAATTTATTAATCTATTTTCCCTCCCCTATCTCTCGATCTTGTGGGTTGGTCAAATACTAGGCACTTAACTAGTCGCATGCATTCGATTTTGTCAAATATTGCAATTAATAAACTGAAATAGTGCCAATCTAACACGAGGCCAGTCGATCGACCAATTGGCACAATCGATCGACCATGACCCGAATCAAGGTTACGTAAACTACGCCATCTACGCTACGGATCCCCTCACATCTTAGCATGGGAGATTTAGCTACTCATACTGGAATTAATAACGATAACGAAACTAAAGATGAAAACAACAGAATTCATAACTAAATTAAATGAACAATAAAACCGCATAAAAGAAAGAATTAGGGCTTAGGGATTCTAACTAATCAATTCTAATCTATAAAGAAGGAATAAAAGCAAACTAAAATTTAGAACAAGAATTACCAGAAATAAAGAAGGCAAGAAACGAATCCGGATGCAAAAGAGGAACTTTATTGAAAAACTAATGAAAACTGTAGACTTACTGATGAAAAATCTAAAACTGAAATGTATAAACTAGGTATGTGATAATGAATCTGAATCAATAAAGCAGTAGGAAGGAGATACGTTATATATAAATGTCACGTAACTCCCTTCTCCAAACCTAATTACAAATGGGCTTAGGTTAAAATCTTTTAATTCTCGTCAGATTGCATAAGTGGTCGATCGACCAAGTCAGCCAGTCGATCGACTAAAGGTCGAGAATATCAGAAGCTTCTGACTTAACATAAAACTTGTAGTCAGCTCATGTGGTCGATCGACCATGGACCTCAGTCGATCGACTGGCTCTTCTTCCTGCAGTCAACTGTTCAGCATTCTGACAGTTTATAGACCATGTAGGTCAATCTATAGACCAAGTTAGCTGGTAATCCGCTTCTGAAACTCTCGCAAATCTATCTTCCAGGCCTTGCTACGCGCACCAAGTTCATTTCCCGAGTCAAATCTTCATGTCAAATCCTATGCCAAGCACTTAGGGACGGATTCGGCTCGATTTCCGCTGGATTCTTCACATTTCTGCAATATTACACAAAAAAGGCGGAAGTGGACGAAATGGGGCAAATAATAGAATAAACTACCAATGATGGACATAAAATGCGTGGAAATAAAGATGTAAAACATCATATTATAGACACGCATCAAGCAACATTAGTACCAAAAGAACTTTCATTATCAGGGGAGCTGTGCTCATTTGACAAATTGAGTAAACTAAATGCATGATCACAGAGCTTCTTAGCAGTCTTGTTCTCCTTAATTATTGATGCTCCATTTTCTAACTTAGCCTTAACAGATGATATGTTCTGAGCTAAACTAGTTATACATTTAGCAAGATCAAGAATATACTCCTCGGTGTAGTCCTTTGTTCCATAGACAGATTCGATAACTGTATTGTCAACCACCTCCTCCATTGGTGCTTCCAACTTACCATTTCCAAACATACCGCTTTTCATCTCATCCTTCTCTTTGGATGATAACAAACTACTAGTCCAACCTACCAACGTATAATAATCTCTTTCAACTTTTCGTTCCACATGAACAACGCGATCAACTTAGATGAGCTGCAAAAAAAAAAAGATAATTAATTAGAAGAGAATGAAAACGTACCTTGCAATGTTAAATTAATTTATGAACTTCAAATATATTTTTTGAGACTTCTTACCTCCAAAAACAACAGTGGCCCGCCGAAGTGAGTCTCCTGTTCCACCCACTCAATCTTGCTTTCTTGGAGACTTTTTAACAAAAAGGAACACCAATTGTAATCTTTGATTTCATCAACATTCATCAACGATTTCAAAACATGATGATTAACCAAAGGCTTTTGGGTGTTTCTTATTAGTAAAGAAACAACAAAAACACCAAAGTTAACCTTGAATTCATCACCACCATGATCATGATTTATCAACCAATTCTCAAGCATTTTGAGTGGACCTTGTCCATCTTTTATACCAAATTGTTGTTTCCATTTGGCATAAAACTCTTAAAACTGTTCTGATTCAGTATGAGTTTTGGATAATTCAACTGTTTTAGGGCCTATTGGAAATCCAAATGTTGATCTTACATCAGAAACCTTCAAGAACAGCTTCTCACCATCAAGAAGATCAATACGTTTTGGTATGGGTTATACCGCTTAATTAACCAAAGACTCCAAGCTTTAAATGAATGGAACGAACTCTTAACCAAAACAGCCCACTAAATCCAATCTCTTCTTGCGCGCACCACTGTTCGTATGACAAACGTTCAACTACCTCAACTATTCCTGTAGGATACATTCTCGTATATGCACTTTTCAACGAAGAGAAATCAAACTTCTGCTTACACTTGGAACCCAATACCATCATATTACTTACTTTACCCTTTGGAGGACTTTGTTTCTTCGCAGTAACAATTTGTTTATTAACAGAAACAATTTGTTTCTTAACTGCAAGATCATCGTCACTTTCTTCATTTATCTTCTTTGCGAAAGATTGTATACACTTAGATTTACTGTTAATAGTAGCTGATTTACGCTTTCTTGTAAATGGAGAACGCTCATTTTTACCATCAGTGTAACTTTCAGCTGGTGGAAAAATAAAAGTAACTTTTCTTCGCTTTTGAGATTTTTTATCTTCCTGCTCCATAGTCTGTAATTATAAAATGAAATTACAAAACAAGTAGAGATAATCAAATAGATTACCTAATTTTAGGAAATGTACATTAGTCACAAAGATAATGTACTTTTAGATGATTCAGAACAATTTCTATATTTAAAACAAACGGCACATTAATTTAAGCTGAATGTACATTATATTATTACGTTCAATTGAAAACACAAAATTAACAAGTAAACATAATCAGCAGTTACCTAATTTTAGGAAATGTACATTAATCACAAAGATAATGTACTTTTAGATGATTCAGAACAATTTCTATATTAAAAACAAACGACACATTAATTTACGCTGAATGTATATTATATTATTACGTTCAATTGAAAATACAAAATTGACAAGTAGAGATAATCACCAGTTACCTAATTTTAGGAAATGTACATTACTCACAAAGATAATGTACTTTTAGATGATTCAGAACAATTTCTATATTTAAAACAAACGGCACATTAATTTAAAGCTGAATGAATAATATATTATTACGTTCAATTTAAAATACAAAATTAACAGAAACTAGAAAGTAAATGTAGAAAGAATACTTCAGAGATCTAAAATTGGGGAAGAACAATGCGAATGTATTTCTAAATGTAGAAACAATAATTCAGGCACATTAATCCGAATGTATTTTTAACAGTGAAGCAGTATAAATATCTAAAATCAAAACATCAAAATTATACTGCTGTTGAACAATTAAGTGATCCAAATTAAACATTATATTAGAATTATGATAGAGAATAAACGAAACTGAAAAGAAAATATCTTAGTATAACGGACGAAATTGGGCGTAACTTCAAGAAGATTTAACAATTCACAAATTCTCCTATGACAACGTCTATACAGGTATTGTGAAACGACTGAGCTAAAAACTGGTTACTACTTTTACTTTTTTACTATTTCTTTTTTCTTGTAGGTAGTTAGTAGTAGTTACTAGTGTACTGTAAGTGTTAAAAATAAGGGAAATGATAAATACAACCCAGTGGGTTGTATTAAAACATTTAATACCCTTCCATATTTGGCATTAGTTCAGAAATTAGAGAGTAAATTACACATAAATCAATACAATTAATGTATATATTAACTATTTATTTCCTCTTTTAGTTGCTTAAATACAACCCAATGAGTTCTATTTATCATAACCCAATAAATAATAGAGCGGTAAGTGAACCCTTTCTTATGTTATAATCTTAGTTTTTATTTAGTTGTTACTTGCTTTTTTATGTTTGTTTTCCTTATTCTTTCTTTTTTAAGCCTTAAATGGCTTTGTAAATATTTGTAATAATGATAAAATGAAGTATGTTGCTAAAACGGGATTAAAACTACGAGGTCAGGTATCCTAAAACGAGACGGGAACGGGTTTAGGGTTGGATTAGGCGGACCGCTACCGCGGATCCGCTACCGCGGATCCGCCTAATCCAACCCTATACCCATTCCCTTGCTTCTCATTCGAAGGCGGCAAGACAAAAAGACACCCTAGAGGGGCCGAGTGAACCCTTTTTGGGGGGCCGGGTATCCTAAAATGGGACGGGAAAGGGTTTAGTGTTTGATTAGGCGGACCGCTACCGCGGATCCGCCTAATCCAACCCTAAACCCTTTCCCTTGCTTGTCATTCGAAGGCGGCAAGACAAAAAGACACCCTAGAGGGGCCGAGTGAACCCTTTTTGGGGGGCCGAGTATCCTAAAACGGGACGGGAAAGAGTTTAGGGTTTGATTAGGTGGACCGCTATCACGGATCCGCCTAATCCAATCCTAAAACCTTTCCCTTGCTTCTCATTCGAAGGCGGTAAGACAAAAAGACACCCTAGAGGGGTCGAGTGAACCCTTTTTGGGAACGGGATTAAAACTAGGGGGGCGGGTATCCTAAAACGGGACGGGAAAGGATTTAGGGTTGGATTAGGCAGACCGCTACCGCGGATCCGCCTAATCCAACCCTAAACCCATTCCTTTATTTTAAGAGGATAATCTGAGGAAGAAATACGGGTTTAAAGCTTTGGTACATCGTTACATAATAATATGGACATTTGTAAAATGTTGAAGGTACATTATAGTCGATCACTCTTGTAACTGGCTTTAAATTAGAAATGGTCAATTCTAAAACGTTAAAGCTTAGGTACATGATAATAATTTAGATTCAAATAAACATTGATAATTAACTGCAAATATGTTCTGACAATAATAGTAAATGAAAACGTATATATTTCTAAATTTAACTGCAAATTATAATTATACATAAATTAACATCAAAGTTCTTAACCCTTTCTGGGTTTACTGCAAACAGAAGCATGAACACTGCTCTCACCCTCTAGCAAGTCCTCCCTTAGACATTTTGTAACCGTCCATTAATTCCATAGCCTTCACGATTGCTGGCCAAGGTATAGTATTTTCACGATCAACAAGAGCATATGAGTCTCGTACCACTGTGACAGCGGTGAGATACTGACGGTCCATGTCAGCATCTGTGTATTATTTTCGTCTATTAGCTTCAACTTGCCGGGCTATGGTGTCTCTTTCAGCCGTGATAAACTTCATCTGCGCTTCAGCAATGTCCAGCCTCTGTTGTAGTGACTTTGCATTCACTTCAGCTATGTCCACTTTCTCGTATAGCTCTTCCTGATGTTCTTCTAATACTCCATTTTTACCAAGCACCTTAATAAGATGTTGATCCAGTGAATCTCTTCCGCGTTTCATTTCAGCGAGATCATACTCAACGTCAGCGAGTTTTTGCTTGATATCCGACATTATTTGCAAATCGGTAACGGAACTCATATTCTGGTTCAGGAAAAAAATAAACGTATTTTAAAAAGAGTGACAATAAACTTAAGGCATTATGGGAAGTATCAACTTCAATCATATTTAAGGCCATACTATAGGGTAAAACAAATTAACGTGGGCTTTGAAATAGTATAATCATGCAAATGGCAAACAATGTTATTGTGAAAACAGATTACAGCAAAAGGTAAAATAATCTTCTACTGCAAATATTAAGCACGTTGCCAGATTGAAATATCTACTATACTTAATTTTGGCAAAATGTTCCAGCCACAAATGCAGTTTGATTTTCAGACCTGAAGCAACTTTTAATTCGTTTGGGAACTAAAGTATATATTTCTTTTCGCAAGATAAAAAAACATACTGATTAATCAAATAATACTTATAAATGAAATAATCAGAATGTTATATAGGCTACTATTTACGTAAAGATATGCATTTCTTTTGCAGGGAAAAAATAATAAGAACAAAAAAAAAAAACCAGAAACCAGAGCACCTTTTCAAGGGAGTGAAGACGTTTTCTATGATTATTCCATAGATTTGTAATGAGACACTAGTTTAGACAAGTATTTATAGTGAGTTTTATATTTAAACTGATTATGAAACAGTCTTGAATGGCTTTTGTAAGTATTTGTAATATTAATGAAATAGTATTATGTCATTTACTGTCATTAACATTCAATACATTTTATATATGCTATATCAAAATGGACAACAATATTTTCTATGAACATTAGCAATAAAATAAATGTTCCTTTAAAGGCATGACAATGGACATTGGCAGGAATACATTATATATGAACCTTTATTTGTATGAAATAAATTACCAATCTTTGTAGAGCATATTAGAATTCGATTACTGCATTATTGTTGCAATAATATTCAATATACTTATTTACATAAAGATATGCATTTCTTTTGCAGAGAAAAAATAATAAGAAAAAAAAAACCATAAATTTGAGTACCTTTTTAAGGGAGTGGAGACGTTTTCTATGATTATTCCTTAGATTTTGTAATTAGCACACTAGTTTAGATAAGTATTTATAGTGAGTTTTATATTTAAACTACTCTAGATAAGAATAGGAGAAATTACAATTTATGAGTGTAGTATTATTTATCTTTTCACATGCCTTAATTTTCAACTGTCATTTGACACATGTCTCATATAATTAAATTAAGTTTAATTGTAAATCAAATCATCATGAATAGTGTTGTCTTTTCACTTGAATTAATTACAATTTGCATGTGAGAGTGTGATTATTAGATGCATTAATTTATATTATTTAATTTAAATGGTACATTGTTAATGCACGTAATGGACATTGTAATTACAGTGATGGGACAATTCTTTTCATGATGTATCGAAAATCCAAAAATTACAAAAGGTACTACGTCAATATAATGAAATATTATTAACAAATAAGAGAATGTACTTATATTCTTATATTCTGAATGGACATTGAAAATCAACAGTAGGTACAAGGGGTATGAGATAAATATAAAACTTATATTCAAATGTACCTCAGCTGTTTATATATATTACTCGGTTTGATTTAATAGAATAAAAGCAAGTTCGATCGCTGGTCGGAAAATTGATGTCGGGATAAAGTCAAAATCTTCTTCTTCACCGTCTACAACAACAAGGTTTCCTAACTCGGGTGCCAAATGATATTGAAATAGGTGCAATGTCCTCCTTGTTAAGAGTTGTCTGTCAAGTAACAAAGACACCTTCGGAAAACCACTACATTATCCCTGGTAGTCGTTCTAACCCCAAATGAAATGCTTGTCTGTAATCTCCTTTCATATTCCTCTCTTAAACGGGCTTCCTCATTGTGTAAGATAAACATCTTAGCCTAACACTTGCATACTGCTTCCATGTTATGTTTGTCAGCTTGATTAACTTTTTGAAAGATTTGTAGCATGTAAGTTTCATCTTGTAGTACTGTATTTTTTGCATGGTTGTCCTCCACCCCTGCAATTATGGCGTCCTTCCCATTAAATAGCCATCCTAGCATTGTCTTCTTTGCGTCAAGATGATGTTCAATGAATTATTTTCTGTCTTCCTCTTCAGAATATGTTACGAATCCCAAGCAAAATAATGACATGTTTTCCTCTGTAGACAGATTAAGAATGGTTATCCCAAAATGTTCATTGAACGATAATATTTAGAACATCATACTGTAAACTTTAAAAACACTATTACTTGAATGATGAACACTGTGAGCAATATTCGAAATTATGTAAATTTGTACAATTAGTATTTTAATTTACCTATTACTTCTATTTCATATGTTGTACACAATTTTCCTATTTGCCCCAATTACCCCAACACACGTAAATCTCACACAATTTTAATCAATAAATAACAAATCTAAACCAAATGTATATTGTTTTTATCCCTTGAGGACAGTTAGAGATTATTTGCAAATGTTTAGCAAACTTAACATGTACATCCCATTAAATTGAAAACGATGAAAATGTAACCAACAAAAGGGGCAGGATTTTCAGCTGATTTTGTCATTGATTTAAATCAACCAAATATAAATACTTAAGAAATACACCAAAACAATGGACGAAATTCAGGACAAGTTAGTAAATGAACGTGATTACCTGGCAATGAAGAAGTATTGAAAACAAAGGTGGAGTATAATCAAAATTTATGGAGAAGTTACCTAATACTCCGTAGTTGAAAGAAGTATTTTCTTTGTAAAGTTGGTTTGAAAGAAGTATTCCTTTTATCTATTTTAGATTTACACCTAATTGTGTGTTATAATTGAACATAAATTGGCTATACTTCCACCATAGGTATTATTAAGTCCACCCTAGATTTACGTTAAGACAAAGATAATTGAAGTATCAAATAATGATAGTAATCATCCTGTTTTTTACCTATTATTATTATTATTATTATTATTATTATTATTATTATTATTATTATTATTATTATTATTATTATTATTATTATTATTATTATTATTATTATTATTATTATTATTATTATTATTATTATTATTATTATTATTATTATTATTATTATTATTATTATTATTATTATTATTATTATTATTATTATTATTATTATTATTATTATTATTATTATTATTATTATTATTATTATTATTATTATTCAGTAGATTTATAACTTAAATTAAAACAATAGTTAATTTAAGTATATAATTAATTTTCAACAAATCTAAATAACCAAACCTATAAAATGCCGTGCTTTAGCACGGGATCTAACCTAGTTAAAATACTAATTGTACATATTTACTCAATTTTCGAATATTGTTATTTCATTCCCTTCTCTTTTCTGCCCTCTTCTCATATGATTTGTTTAAATATTAGTGTATACGGAGTATATTTTTTTGTTATCCACTTTGCAATCCGACCACGCACGATATAAATTAATTGTATCAATTGTGAGATCCTAAAGCGGGAAAGTTACACAAGATGTAAATTTGTTTTCCTTAAAATGAACATTCTCATATTAAAGCAAGAACATCATCGATTTTGGTGTACATTTGTTTTCCTTAAAATGGACAATTGATCATTATAGAATGAACATTATAACAAGTAGCTTGGGATGAATGCACATCCAGTACAACTTTGGTGTACATACGCCAAAGATCAAATTTACATTATCAATACAGCAAACCCAATAGACATCAACTAACGCCAGATATGTCGACAGCACAAAAGAAAACTAATAAATCATATTCAGGAACTATTTGTGAGTGTCAATGACACGCTAAGGCATGTCTAATAACGCTGTTACGATGTTTGTTATGCTCAAATGTTATTAGCGTGCATAGATACTTGAATCTCAGCATTGTCAACGATCTCATCAGCAAAAAAAAATGAAATTAGAATTTAATAACGAGCAATATAACATTGGTTTGGTTGATCTAAATAAGTTACAATTGAAATGTAAAACTCACATCAATATTGGACAGTCCACAGTCCCAACTGGCTATTCCCTTAAATGTTTCCATGTGCCTCATGGTGTAAATACACAGTCAAAAATATTTTTGTTATTTCTCCATGGAAGCATTGCTATTGTAGGATCCATGCCCATTACTATATTACTTTTTTCCATAGTTGATTGATTTTCACCCAAAAACCGTGCAAAAGCATCACCCTGTAACACAATAATAAAAATTAGACGAGATGAACCATAATGTACATGAATTTACCAATGCGAGTGAAAGAAAACAATTCATATTTGAGGAGAATGTAAATTTACCAGTTCAAGTACACTATCACCATACTCTTCTAAGACACTCCCCCTTCTAATGCAATTGTCAAGAATCATGAGACATTTCCTTGGCAGGTCGAAAACGTACAACAGAAAATGATTCTCAAGTGCAATAGGGAAGAAGAACTAGCATCAGGGAAAGAAATAATAGTAAGGTCACTGACAGGTAAAGGTTAATTTCATGTGAAGTAATAGCACATTTTGAAAACTTTGACAGTACATTCACTGACTTCTATTCAAATACACTACTACAGTAATACTGAATTTAATTTCAATTATTAAATGAAGTGAGGGACTGACTAGTTCAATGGATGGTAGATCAATCAGCTCAAACTCATTTAATTCTACTTTGATGCGACGCTTGAAAGGTTTGTAACGATGATCATCAATAGAAGCACCTGTGTTCTTCATTAATAACAACTGCACAATGAAGATAAAATTTTAGTAATGTGAAAATGTTGGAAATAGTAAACTGAAATACATGAAAACAATGACCAAACTTACATATGTAAGTGTACTAAAAAAGAATCGTGTGGGATTGGTTGGATTCCCATCCTTTTCTTTGTAGTTTAGATATGCCGACTAAGAATCTATGACAAAGCTTGAGATATAGTAATACGGTTTTAATGACAACAGTTGATCCCAACCAAGGACATTATTTTTGAACTCAAATAACGTATTGCAGCACACAAACAGTAATAGAATTATGATTAGCAGCAGATATGTAAAGATGAACTATGTAAATGAATATAAAATATTAAAACTTCTGTATGTAATTCCAAGCGTTATTCACAGAGCCCTGTCCAGTGAACACATAATTTGAAATCTGATGTTGCATTGATGTTAAAGGTATAAAGGGATTCGTGTCGTCAATAGCATCAAGGAGAGGTTCACCGGAAGGACTCCTACTAAAATGATATTGATTCCCTGTTTTCGGATATAAAGGTGGACGATCAGCAGACAGTTTCTTTTTTTTTACCCCGCTCTGTTGCTGCATAAACAGGAGAGTTCTCATCTTCCGGGAAGACACCTAAACCGAATGACACAGCAGCGTTTGTAGGTGCATCCTTATTCCTCTCAGCAATCAATTTTCTCACTTTACGAAGAGCCGCTATGTGTTTGCTAGCAGAAGTGGGTGGTTTGTTGAAAACTTGGTCTGTTTGATATGATGTTTGAATAGGTGTTTCAGTTAAATGAGCAAGAATTTCTATCGGTGGCACTTCTGCATAGCTTGTTCCTAAGGTGGCCCTAACAATGTCATGTTTGTCCCTCACAATCTGTTTAATGCGTGGCCAGTTACAAGGTGGATCAACAATCCAATCTTCAATAGGGCTGTCAGGAACATCAATCAACAAAGTATAAGAGGAGGTTTTTAGGAGGCTACACGAAGTGCGGCGAACTCTAGGACGATTAACAATCTCCTCTATTGTAGGGCTGTCGGGAACATCAATTATCGCAACAGAAGAAGAGTTTTTGTCAACTGTATGTAAAGTATGACAAATGCTAGGATGATGTACTACTTCTATTGTAGGACTGTCAGAAACTTCAATTATCACAATTGAAGAAGAGTCTTTGATGAATGTCGATGGAGGTTGACAAACAATAGGTGAATCAGGATTGATTTGCACAACCGTAGTGACATCTGTGTTCTTCAGTTTTAAGCGCTTAAAAAAAATATATAAGACAGAAATATAAAGCCATTAAAAATACAGATATCCAGAAAGTACATGCTAAACATTAAGAAAGTACATGAAGAAAATACATCCTAAATATTAAGCCATAACAAAGAACATCAAAATTATTAGGAAACAATGCGTACAAATTTATGTATATCCCTAAACATTAACAAACTACATCAAAATCATTAGCAAACAATGCATATAAATTCCGACATATTGATATGAAAGTCAGGTATCCAAAAAGTAAATGCTAAACATTAAAAAAGTACATGAAGAAAATACATCCTAAACATTAACAGATATTAAGCCATAACAAAGTACATCAAAATCATTAGGAAATAATACGTATAAATTCCGACATATTGATGCACCTGAGAAATAATATTAGGACTGATTTATAATGAACATCTTCGAACATTAATAGCTAAGGAAACTATGTAAAATTCGAAGCAGATGAAAAGTAAAACAGTTGTTTTTAGCAAATAATTAACGGCAAAGAGTATAACCTTTATTCCGATAGAGAGCGATAAAGAGTAAGTGAACAATCTGAGAATAAGAAAACGTGCAGCTACAATTTAATCGACAGGGAAAACGAAAAGTAGTAAGACGTTAAAGAGAAGAAGTTTAAAGTGGCGGTATTGTTTTAAAAAATTGGGTCATACTATCATGCTATAAGTCCATTCTTTTTTTTTTGATTATTCCAACTGCTTGAACCGTTTGAACCTCTACTTTTATATACCCATTTTATACTTAAAAACTTCAGATTAGGTCAAATTAGGATAAATGGTCATTTAACACAATGTTAATGTTATTATTTTCTCAATGTATTTTCTAAATGTTCTAAATGTACTTTTTCGACATTCATAATGTACAAATTAGCTCAAGTTACAGCAGTTCTAATTGGGATTAAAACTAAAGGGCCGGGTATCCTAAAACGGGACGGGAAAGGGTTTAGGGTTGGATTAGGCAGACCGCTACCGCAGATTCGCCTAATCCAACCCTAAACCCTTTCCCTTATGTGTGGTTCGAACGACCACAAGACCGAAAGACACCCTAGAGGGGGCGAGTGAACCCTTTTTGGGGAAGGTATTAAAACTAGGGGGCCGGCTATCCTAAAACGGGACGGGAAAGGGTTTAGGGTTGGATTAGGCAGACCGCTACCGCGGATCCGCCTAATCCAACCCTAAATCCTTTCCCTTATGTGTGGTTTGTACGACCGCAAGACTAAAAGACACCCTACAAGGGACGAGTGAACCCTTTTTTTGGGACGGGATTAAAAATAGATCTTTGACAGTTTATTAAACTGGTTTTCCTGTTTACACTGTATATATTATGTAATGTATGTAAACAGTTTAATTAAAATGTCCATTATCTATATTAATAATGTGCATGTTCTGATAATTAGGTGCAACTAAAATATCATTAAGCACTTTTTGGAAAATGTACATTATATTATATGTAAAGGTACATTAAATTATTTTAAAAAGAACATGAAACATTAATTAAATTGTAATGCATGTGATCATTTAATAAGATAGAAAACTTTAAAAGTTCATTCATATACTTAGATCATGATGTCGCTATAGATAGATCTTTGACGTGATTTTAAACCTATTTTCCTGTTTTCAATGTATAATAGAAATAAATGTGCTTTCAATTTAATTCAAATGTCCATTACGTATGTTCATAATGTGCATGTACTGTTTTATAAAAGAGATTTAAAAGCAGACCTGAAATGTACATTATATTATTTTGCTAATTCAGTAATACATCATAAGTCGCTATTCAAGGAAATAATAACGTTCAAGTAAATAACACGCTAAAAATAGACAAAGAAGTACTTTAATTAGGTGCAACTAAGCATTGGTTCACAAATTGAACATTTTGCTTATGCAATTGGACATCATTACACATACTAACGTACACTGAAATTTAAAATATCATGCTACATGAACAGGGGTGTCATCAGACAAAATCGAAAGACACCCTAGAGGGGGCGAGTGAACCCTTTTTGGGGACGGGATTAAAACTAGGGGGTCGGGTATCCTGAAACGGGACGGGAAAGGGTTTAGGGTTGGATTATGAACGGCCGCAAGACCAAAAGACACCCCAGAGGGGGCGAGTGAACCCTTTTTGGGGACGGGATTAAAACTAGGGGGTCGGGTATCCTAAAACAGGACGGAAAAGGGTTTAGGGTTGGATTAGGCAGACCGCTATCGCGGATCCGCCTAATCCAACTGACAGGGCAGTCGTATACCTATCAAAAATACCAACTGGCTCTAACTAATATAGCTAGGGAAGTCGGGTCGATCTCCACAGGGAGATGGGAAAATGTCAGCTTTGTCTAAGTTCGTCACGGTAACTAAATTGGGGGGTTTTAATTGTTTTTATCTAAACTAATGATAAGGATAGAGAAGAAAGAACAAGAGAATAAAGATTAACCAAGTAGGAAAAGCAGATAAGACAGACGGTTCACCATAATCATTCGGTCAAGTAATCTATGTCTTAGGTCAATGCAAGTACGGTCTGAGGAGCAGTGAATATCTCCTTTCGGTCTCAATTCGCCCTAAAGCACAAATAGCTTAGCTTTCGCCCTAACTATAATGCCCTATTGTTCGCTACGAGTCTCACCTCTTCCAACCTTTCGGTCCAGGTCAAGGTTCACTATGAATAAATGCCTAATTGCGTCGACTCAATTAGTCAGATACTGATAAATGCGTGATTAACAACAAAGATTATACCAGCATTAACCCAATAAATCGATTACTATCCCTTCATAATTATGGATCCCCTTTAGTCTTAGCAGAAAGGAATTAGCTATGCATTACTATTGAATTAACAATAACGACATATAAATAATAAGAATTCAACATGATAACAACTAATGAGGATTGAAATAGAGTAATTATGATAGTAATAAAAGAGAGAAGGAAATTAAGCAACAATAAAGATTAAGGAATTAAGAAGGAAACAATAGTACCGATTACAATCCGAATTCGAGTAGCAAAAGGGTAGAAGGAGAGCAAAAATCCCAGAAACAGTAGCAAAGCATAGAGTAAAAGTCGATGAGAGGAGTTACGCAGTCTAGTGTTCTTTTTAGCATACGAAAATCCTCTCCTAAACCTAACCTATGGACTAATTACAAAAGCCCATACGAAATTAGGCGGAAAAAATTCTATTACAGGATAAACTACTCGATCGAGTGGAAATAAACCACTCGATCGAGCAACTAAGCATCAAACCTCTCGATCGAGTGGAAATAAACCACTCGATCGAGTACTTCCTTGCAATGTCTTCTCGATTGAATACTTTAAGCACTCGATCGAGTAACCTCAGTATATAAAGCATTCGATCGAGTAGAAAATCTACTCGATCGAGCTATCTTGGCATGTTAAACATTAAAGCACCTTCCGAAACCAGCTCACGCGTCTCCAAAATGTTAGATTCCAAGCTCCGGCTCCTTGTTCTCCGTAAATGCATGCAAATGGGACGAATTAAGGCTCGATTTAGCTCCTCTTCGGTTTATTCCTGCAAATTACATAAAAGAACCAAAGTAGAATATTCGGGGGTATTTGTAGCTAGATGCTACATAAATAGTACAGAAATGCGTGTAAAAATGAGGTAAAAACCTTATATAAAATACACGCATCAAATCTCCCCAAACCAAACCTTTGCTTGTCCCCAAGCAAATTATGAATGCAACTAAGAGTAAACAGTGGAACGGGACCAACGCATCAGCTACAAATCACCCACCAAAACCAGTTTAATGTAACGACTAACAAAGTGGCAAATGAGAAGTGCAAACGAGTTAAATCAATGTTTCAAACTTACTGAACCGTCGACCTTGCAAGACTCAAAAGATATCGGACTCTCACGGGTCGCTCGTCACTCAAAATTAGGCACAAGATGAGTATATATGTGTGTTAGGGTGCAAACCCATGTCCCACATCGGTAGAATAAAGATGGAAGATCATCTTTATAAGTATCTACTAAATATAATAGTACGAGGCCTTTTGGGAAGGAGCCCAAGAGTAAATCCGTGAGGGCTTGGCCCAAAGCGGACAATATCGTACTATTATCGACAGTGGATACCGGTGCAGCAGAGGCCCAACACGGGATATTCACGCTTCCGCACAACAAGTGGTATCAGAGCCCAAGGTTCTACTTGGGCTAGACACAGAGATTCATCAGGCCAAGACTTGAAGGTGTGGACGTACACTATAAGGCGTGGAACTCCTATAGCTCGAGGGAGAGCTAATATGTTCGCGAGAAGCGACATGGTCTCACGGTAATGAGACGGCAGGCCGTCCAAGAGAAGATCGTCAGCGACCTGGCGAGGTGGGCTGAGGCTTAATGGAGGCAACAAAAAGCGGTCCATGGTAAGTCCAATGGCGGTTCCGGGGCGACGCACTGAGGCACTGGATACGGACCCAGTCCAGGGTATATTGGATGCAGAGGAGTTTGGTATGCAAGTGTAGCACATGCCCCGTGAGACACATGGTGTGTCGTTTAAGGGGAGGTTATCAAGACTTGGTGATGCGAGTGTCTAGGTGATGGGGCTGCATGGTGTGGGGAGTTCTCCATGGAGATCAAGGTCCGAGTCAAGATGATGGTCCTTGGTTTGAGGGGAGGATTGTTAGGGTGCAAACCCATGTCCCACATCGGTAGAATAAAGATGGAAGATCATCTTTATAAGTATCTACTAAATATAATAGTACGAGGCCTTTTGGGAAGGAGCCCAAGAGTAAATCCGTGAGGGCTTGGCCCAAAGTGGACAATATCGTACTATTATGGACAGTGGACACAGATGCAGCAGAGGCCCAACACGGGATATTCACGCTTCCGCACAACAAGTGGTATCAGAGCCCAAGGTTCTACTTGGGCTAGACACAGAGATTCATCAGGCCAAGACTTGAAGGTGTGGACGTACACTATAAGGCGTGGAACTCCTATAGCTCGAGGGAGAGCTAATATGTTCGCGAGAAGCGACATGGTCTCACGGTAATGAGACGGCAGGCCGTCCAAGAGAAGATCGTCAGCGACCTGGCGAGGTGGGCTGAGGCTTAATGGAGGCAACAAAAAGCGGTCCATGGTAAGTCCAATGGCGGTTCCGGGGCGACGCACTGAGGCACTGGATACGGACCCAGTCCAGGGTATATTGGATGCAGAGGAGTTTGGTATGCAAGTGTAGCACAAGCCCTCTGAGACACATGGTGTGTCATTTAAGGGGAGGTTATCAAGACTTGGTGATGCAGGTGTCTAGAAGTTGGGGCTGTAGGTGTGGGAATTTCTCCGTAGAGGTCAAGGTCCGAGTTAAGATGATGGTCCTTGGTTTGAGGGGAGGATTGTTAGGGTGCAAACCCATGTCCCACATCGGTAGAATAAAGATGGAAGATCATCTTTATAAGTATCTACTAAATATAATAGTACGAGGCCTTTTGGGAAGGAGCCCAAGAGTAAATCCGTGAGGGCTTGGCCCAAAGCGGACAATATCGTACTATTATCGACAGTGGATACCGGTGCAGCAGAGGCCCAACACGGGATATTCACGCTTCCGCACAACAATGTGAAAGATAGTAAGAAGTAAAGACACTCACCTAACTCGACCTATAAGAACATGCATGCAGTTAACTTGAATATAATCTCTACAACCGTACATATGCATTCCAACCATACTATTGACCAAGACACATGCCGAGGACTTACATTTGGGTAAGTGAGGTAATGGGTAAAAAGGGATTAAGATGAATTTGGATATGTGGAGTTAATAGCCAGGCTAGCAACAATAAATCCAAATTTTGAACTGCATCCAAACTTCGTACTCAATATAACAAAACAAAACGGTGCAAATTCCATGCACTCAACTCACGAAACATCAAAAACTTGCCAACTCCCCATAAGATATAAGTAACACATGGGAGTGAAAATCATTATACAGGTTCTTTTTGTCTTTTTTCACATGATTTTTTTCCTTTCTTTTTTTCTTTTCTTATTTCGTTTTTTTCGTTCTCGTTTTTTTTTCTTTTTCATTCACATTTTTTCATTCATTCCCTTCAATTCTTCCACCAATTTCTGAAAATCAGATAAGAGAAATAACCAAACTGCAGTAAAACATTCCAAACAGCTATCATCACTAGGTCGGCTAGGGTAGGAAAAATTATAGATAGTAGCTAATAGGACAAAAAGGCAATTTGGCTATGTGGGGCTCATGGGTAGAATGAAATAAAAGGGAACTGCCTCTCCTAACATGTGTCACCATCCACAGACCGAATGCATACAGGTCATGAATGTCACCAGTTTATAAGGCTCTAATCCTCATAATGTAATGTAGCTTGCCGATATATGAATCAAGTCTATTCTTCAGATAAGAGAGAAAC
This sequence comes from Silene latifolia, assembly GCF_048544455.1. Classification (NCBI taxonomy): domain Eukaryota; kingdom Viridiplantae; phylum Streptophyta; class Magnoliopsida; order Caryophyllales; family Caryophyllaceae; genus Silene; species Silene latifolia. The sequence continues at coordinate 24,915,138 of NC_133533.1, read as the reverse complement.
AAAAACTCGTAGATTATGCACATAATCACGCCAACTAAATGTCAAGAATATGCAAGGCTAAAGTAAGGATTCAATGTAGCGTCAAAGTTCAAACGTTCCGACTCAAATTAAACGTGAAAATTTTTGAATTTTATGTAATTTTTTTGAATTAAAAGCAACAATGCATGCGAGAATAATTAAACGTGCAAGTTGAAATGCAAGAAAACATACAGACACAGATATGGATGCATACCTCCCCAAACCAAACCGTACAATGCCCTCATTGTACCAAAAATAGGGAAAGAAATTCAAACTGAGTAGATAAGGCTTTCGACGGCCGAAGACTATGGAGTCGGCAGAATAAGTTAACCGTAGGGGTCTCCCCCTTAAAGAGACAGAGCCACACAAAGCCAACTATAGTGGAGTCGGAAAACTTACAAAACGTCGTGAAGAGGGACCTCCCCAAACCGACCATGAACATGGGAGGTCAAAGAAAGTCAAGCAGTTGCTCTATAGACGTAGAATAGCAGCTGGAAGACGTAACCACTCGATCGAGTAGCTTGGAATTGCTCGATCGAGTAAACTGGTAGCTGGAAGGGTTCGATCGAGTAAAAGAATCACTCGATCGAGTAAACGTGTTTATGCAACTGGTCGATCGAGTATATATATCACTCGATCGAGTGAATATTTCCCCAAAAGTGCTCGATCGAGTAGAAAAACTACTCGATCTAGTGGATTACCTGCAAAACACGCATAAAAAAGCAAGGATAATACCAAGGGCGCATAAAAACAGCGTCTAAAGTTCAACATAAAGCTAATGAAAAATAAAAAGTTCAACAAAAGTACAATAAAACAGTCCGGGCTGCCTCCCGGAGAGCGCAGGGTTAAGAGGTCCCGCACAACCTTTCTGGCATCAATTAACTGGCGCGTCTAGCTCGTCGAAGTACAAGACTTCAACGCGATTGTCTGCTTCATTTGCCTCGTGATAATGCTTCACATATTTCCCATTCACCTTGAACCTACTACCTTCGGAATCTTCTAGCTCCACAGATCCAAACTTGGTAACAGCTGTCACCGTATAAGGACCACTCCACCTGGACTTCAGCTTGCCAGGAAATAATCTCAATCGGGCATTAAACAGCAGAACCTTTTGCCCAACATGAAACTCCCGAGGTAGAATTCTCTTGTCATGCCATCTCTTCGTCTTTTCTTTATAAATGCGCGAACTATCATAGGCATTAAGCCTAAATTCTTCCAACTCATCTAGCTGCAAAAGACGATTCTGACCACACAACTTAGGATCAAAGTTAAGCTCACGAATTGCCCACCATGCCTTACATTCCAATTCAACAGGTAAGTGACATGATTTCCCATAAACTAACCTATAAGGTGATGCACCAATTGGTGTCTTAAAGGCAGTTCTGTAGGCCCATAATGTGTCTTCTAATTTAAGACTCCAGTCTTTCCGTGATTTAGAAACTATCTTAGACAAGATCTCTTTCAACTCGCGATTAGAGACCTCAACCTGACCACTAGTTTGGGGATGATACCCCAAACCACGCCGGTGTTGGACACCAACTTTAGACAGAATGGAAGTTAGTTTCTTTTCTTTAAAGTGCATTCCCCCATCACTAATGACGACCCTAGGGACACTAAATCGGGGAAATATGACCTTTTTAAACATTTTTATCACGGTCTTGGCATCACAATAAGGTGAGGCAATTGCCTAAACCCATTTCGACACATAATCTACAGCCACTAAAATGTACCTGTTACCTTTACTGGATGGGAACGGTCCTTGGAAATCAATGCCCCAGACATCGAAAACCAAAACCTCTAAGATGCCATTTTGCGGCATCTCATGTCTCTTAGAAATATTCCCTGATCGTTGGCAAGCATCACAGGCTGAAACAAAAGTCTTAGCATCAGCAAACAAAGAAGACCAGTAAAAACCAGATTGAAGTACCTTAGCCACGGTGCGCGATGGACCGTGGTGACCACCATAGGAAGAGGAGTGACAGCCTTCCAGGACTACTTTGGCCTCCCACTGTGGAATACACCGTCTGTAGAGACCGTCTGCACATTCCTTAAACAAATAAGGATCATCCCAGAAATATTGCTTAGCGTTATACAGAAAACGCTTCCTCTGCTGATGAGAAAGGTCAGGCGGCAGCTTGCCACTGACAACAAAGTTAGCTATATCTGCATACCAAGGTTCTTGGTTAACAATAGACGATAAAACAGCAAATAAAGTATCGTCAGGGAAAGAGTCATCAACGGGTAGAGAATCTTCCCCTTCCTGTCGCGTCAGTCGCGACAGATGATCAGCTACAACGTTCTCAGCTCCTTTCTTATCCTTAATCTGCAAATAAAACTCCTGAAGAAGGAGTATCCATCTCATTAGCCGTGGTTTAGCCTCCTTCTTAGCAAGAAGATGCCTCAAAGCTGCATGGTCAGTAAAAACAGTAACTTCTGACCCAATCAAATAAGAACGAAATTTTTCTAAGGCATAAACTACAGCTAGCAGCTCTTTCTCAGTGGTAGTGTACTTCACTTGAGCCTCATCCAGAGTTCGGCTCGCATAGTAGATAGCATTCAAAGCTTTGTCTTTCCGTTGGCCTAGCATCGCTCCTAGTGCATAGTCACTGGCATCACACATTATCTCAAACGGCAAGTCCCAGTCGGGAGGCTGTATGATCGGCGCAGAGACTAAAGCCTGCTTTAACCTGTGAAAAGCAAAAAGACACTCATCAGTAAACACAAAAGGGGCATCCTTGAGTAGCAGCTGTGTAAGTGGTTTAGCAATTTTTGAGAAGTCCTTGATAAACCGGCGATAAAAGCCGGCGTGGCCAAGGAAACTCCACACCCCCTTAACATTAACATGAGGTGGTAATTGCTGAATCACTTCCACCTTTGCTTTATCAACTTCTATTCCCCTATCAAAAACCAAGTGCCCCAAGACAACTCCCTCGTTGACCATAAAGTGGCACTTCTCCCGATTCAAAGAAAGATTAACCTCAATGCAAACAAACACTTTCTCAAGGTTAGACAGACAGTTAGAAAAATCACTTCCATAAACACTGAAATCGTTCATGAAAACTTCCATAATAGACTCAATATAATCTGAAAATATCCCCATCATACACCTATGGAAGGTGGCAGGGGCATTACATAAACCAAACGGCATCCCGCGATAAGCAAACACACCCTGAGGACAAGTAAATGTAGTCTTAGCTTGATCGTCTGGGTGAATAGGGATCTGAAAGAACCCGGAATACCCGTCTAAATAACAGAAAAACATGTGAGAAGCTAACCTTTCTACCATCTGATCCATAAAAGGAAGGGGAAAGTGATCTTTTTTGGTGGCGACATTAAGCTGTCTGTAATCTATACACATCCGCCAACCAGTCACTACTCGAGTAGGTATTAACTCATTCTTATCATTCTTAACCACAGTTGTCCCTCCTTTCTTCGGGACCACCTGTACTGGACTCACCCATTTAGAATAACCAACAGAATAAATAATACCTGCGTCTAGCAGCTTCATTACCTCATCCATCACAACATCCTGCATCTTCTGGTTCAAATCATACGACCACTGTCTGCAAGGTTTGTGATCTTCCTCTAGCTCTATCCTGTGCATACAAATATCGGGACTAATCCCCTTGATATCGTCCAATGAATAACCCAGTGCTTTCCTGTTTTTCTTAAGTACAACTAACAAAGAAGTTAGCTGATCATTATCAAGCTTAGCACTAACAATGACTGGATATTGCTCTCTATCGTCTAAGAAAACATATTTTAGATGAGAAGGAAGAGGCTTACGCTCCGGTACCTTTACCTCAATGGAGCAAAGAGTGCTAATCATCTGTTCCACTTGCTCTCCCTCAGCGTCGGTGAGTCCACGCTCATCTAAATCATCTACAAGCAAATCCATCACAGCGTCATCGTCGTCTGGGTTATCTACACACTCATCAAAAAGCATAAGAGCTTCTAGTGGGTCCTTCATAAAAGAACCCGACCATAAGTCATAAATAGACTCGTCAATAATATCAACTGAATAACAAGTATCCTCTATCATTGGCCGAGCCAAAGTACTAGGCAGACTGAAAGTGATCGCGTCATCCCCTACTGCAAGAGTCAAACGCCCTTGTTTGACATCAATAATGGCCCCAGCTATACAAAGGAATGGTCTTCCTAAGATAATTGGAGTCCGGGTGTCCTCAGCTATATCTAAAACAATGAAATCAACTGGTATAAAGAGCTTGCCTGCCTATTTTCACAGGCACGTCCTCTAAGACACCTAAGGGTCTCCTAACAGATCTATCAGCCAACTGTAGGGTAATGTTAGTCACTTTAAGATGACTCATGTTCAATTTCTTGCAGACAGATAGGGGCATGACACTGACGCTGGCTCCTAAATTACAAAGAGCCTTATCAATAACTACATTGCCTATAATACAGGTAATAGAAAAGCTACCCGGGTCTTTTATTTTAGGTGGAGCCTTATTTAAAAGTAAATTACTAGACTCTTCCATAAATGAAACTGTCTCAAATTCACTTAGCTCTCTCTTACGCGTCACAATATCTTTTATAAATTTAGCGTAAGTAGGTACCTGGGTAACAAGTTCGGTAAAAGGGACAGTTACTTGGAGGTTCTTCACAACGTCCACAAAGTTACCGTACTGTCGCTCGATCTTCGCGTCTTTCAGACGACCTGGAAAGGGTACACTGGTAGCAATGATTGGACCCGTGACTTTCTCTTTACCTTTATCAGTGCGTGACGTTCCACATCAGGGGAAGATGACACGGTAGCGGAATTAGATAGTAAAATAGGATCTCCGCTGCTTCTGGTACTCGATCGAGTACTTTTACCACTCGATCGATCAGTTTCTTCACTCGATCGAGTGATCTCTTTTTCTGGCATACTCGATCGACCGTTTTAATCACTCGGCCGAGTGATTTCTTCAGCAATTTTACTCGATCGAGTAAAAATATCACTCGATCGACCATCTTCAATTTGTGCACTTCTCGATCGACCACTATTTTCACTCGATCGAGTGATAGGATGAATTATTTCACTCGATCGAGTAGAATTTTCACTCGATCGAGTGTCTGGACAACACGCAGCTAGGATTTCGTCCAAAAACTCATCCATATCGTCCTCCTGGGTATCTTCAGCTGTCACAACCCCGTCTTCTGGTACTTTTGGCCCCTCATGAATAAGGCCAACTTGGAGATTCGTTGCACTAACTAGATCGCATGTCGGTAGAAGTTTGGCTTGGTCTTTCGCGAGCGTTAACTGCGCGACTTGTTCTCTCAATTCCACTATGACGGTTTCATTCCTATTGCACTTCTCCCCAAACTGTTGTGTCAAGTTCAACATCAAGGATTTAAGTTCGGCAATTTCCTCATTTGCAGAAGGAGAGACCGGTTGTTGCGCTGGCGTAGAAAGAGTAGCAACATTCTTCATTTCTTCATACAGTTGAGAAAAGGGGACTCCTTGCTTGTATTTCTGATAAGCAAGGACTCACTCTATACTTGCCAGACACTCAATAGGGTCATGCCCTTCCATACCACATCTACTACATATCTCCACATGTTCAGTAATTGAACAAACCTGTGCACTCTCGCTTATAGCTTCTGTAATCTCCACATTACCTAGACTTTTGCTAGGACCTTCCACTGCAGCTACTACCAACTCATTAACTTGCTCACTACTTTGGGGATTTCCATATTCAGAGACATGAATAGCCATCTCCTCAATGAGATGCCACCCTTGGTCATCTTCGACATTCTTCGTGAATCTCCCCTTAGCTACGCTGTCAAGAATAGCTCTCTGGCTCCGATATAACCCATTGTAAAATTGGGTGCAAATGAACCAACGCTTGAAACCGTGATGAGACACAGAACGGACAAGCTTCTTGAACCTAGTCCAAGTCCCCATCTAAGTCTTTAGTAGACAATTGCTCAAAAGAAGTAATCTGAGCTCTCAAAGCATTGGTGCGCTGCGGTGGGAAATATCGCCTGTAAAAGGCCAAAGCAAGGGAACTCCAGTCGGTTACACCGGCTGCCTCCCTATCTAGATCTCTCAACCATTCCCGGGCTTCGTCAGCTAAAGAAAAGGGAAAGAGAACTCCCTTCACTTTGTCCTGTGTCACCCCAGCAGAAAGAGGAATGGTAGAGCAATACTCCGTAAACAGCTCTATATGCCTGCATGGATCTTCTTTAGGTACCCCCCTAAAGAGATTTCTCTCGACCAGCTGCATGTAAGATGGGTGGATTCCAAAGGTTCCCGACTCAGTAGTGGGTAATAAGAAACCTTTTGGAAGGGAATCCACATTAGGCTCTGAATGGCTGGCTATATTCGGCATTCTAGCAATAGACTTTACAAAGTAAAAAGATACCCTGCAAAACTAATCAAAAACTTTGCAGAAATGAGATCAGCCTTAAGGAATAAATTCCTTGAGACGAGAGACAAACTCAAATAAAGCAACAAAATTGCACCACCTCCCCAGCAACGGCGCCAAAATTTGACAGGGCAGTCGTATACCTATCAAAAATACCAACTGGCTCTAACTAATATAGCTAGGGAAGTCGGGTCGATCTCCACAGGGAGATGGGAAAATGTCAGCTTTGTCTAAGTTCGTCACGGTAACTAAATTGGGGGGTTTTAATTGTTTTTATCTAAACTAATGATAAGGATAGAGAAGAAAGAACAAGAGAATAAAGATTAACCAAGTAGGAAAAGCAGCTAAGACAGACGGTTCACCATAATCATTCGGTCAAGTAATCTATGTCTCAGGTCAATACAAGTACGGTCTGAGGAGCAGTGAATATCTCCTTTCGGTCTCAATTCGCCCTAAAGCACAAATAGCTTAGCTTTCGCCCTAACTATAATGCCCTATTGTTCGCTACGAGTCTCACCTCTTCCAACCTTTCGGTCCAGGTCAAGGTTCACTATGAATAAATGCCTAATTGCGTCGACTCAATTAGTCAGATACAGATAAATGCAGCAGTTAACAACAAAGATTATACCAGCATTAACCCAATAAATCGATTACTATCCCTTCATAATTATGGATCCCCTTTAGTCTTAGCAGAAAGGAATTAGCTATGCATTACTATTGAATTAACAATAACGACATATAAATAATAAGAATTCAACATGATAACAACTAATGAGGATTGAAATAGAGTAATTATGATAGTAATAAAAGAGAGAAGGAAATTAAGCAACAATAAAGATTAAGGAATTAAGAAGGAAACAATAGTACCGATTACAATCCGAATTCGAGTAGCAAAAGGGTAGAAGGAGAGCAAAAATCCCAGAAACAGTAGCAAAGCATAGAGTAAAAGTCGATGAGAGGAGTTACGCAGTCTAGTGTTCTTTTTAGCATACGAAAATCCTCTCCTAAACCTAACCTATGGACTAATTACAAAAGCCCATACGAAATTAGGCGGAAAAAAGTCTATTACAGGATAAACTACTCGATCGAGTGGAAATAAACCACTCGATCGAGCAACTAAGCATCAAACCTCTCGATCGAGTGGAAATAAACCACTCGATCGAGTACTTCCTTGCAATGTCTTCTCGATTGAATACTTAAAGCACTCGATCGAGTAACCTCAGTATATAAAGCATTCGATCGAGTAGAAAATCTACTCGATCGAGCTATCTTGGCATGTTAGACATTAAAGCACCTTCCGAAACCAGCTCACGCGTCTCCAAAATGTTAGATTCTAAGCTCCGGCTCCTTGTTCTCCGTAAATGCATGCAAATGGGACGAATTAAGGCTCGATTTAGCTCCTCTTCGGTTTATTCCTGCAAATTACATAAAACGAACTAAAGTAGAATATTCGGGGGTATTTGTAGCTAGATGCTACATAAATAGTACAGAAATACGTGTAAAAATGAGGTAAAAACCTTATATAAAATACACGCATCACCAACCCTAAACCCTTTCCCTTATCCTTGGATTACGAACGGGCGCAAGACCAAAATACACCCTAGAGGGGGCGAGTGAACCCTTTTTGGGGGCGGGATTAAAACTAGGGGGTCGGGTATCCTAAAATGGGACGGGAAAGGGTTTAGGGTTGGATTAGGCAGACCGCTACCGCGGATCCGCCTAATCCAACCCTAAACCCTTTCCCTTATGTGTGGTTCGAACGACCACAAGACCGAAAGACACCCTAGAGGGGGCGAGTGAACCCTTTTTGGGGAAGGTATTAAAACTAGGGGGCCAGGTATCCTAAAACGGGACGGGAAAGGGTTTAGGGTTGGATTAGGCAGACCGCTACCGCGGATCCGCCTAATCCAACCCTAAATCCTTTTCGTTATGTGTCGTTTGTGCGGCCGCAAGACCAAAAGACACCCTACAAGGGACGAGTGAACCCTTTTTTTTTGGGACGGGATTAAAAATAGATCTTTGACAGTTTATTAAACTGGTTTTCCTTTTTACACTGTATATATTATGTAATGTATGTAAACAGTTTAATTAAAATGTCCATTATCTATATTAATAATGTGCATATTCTGATAATTAGGTGCAACTAAAATATTATTAAGCACTGTTTGGAAAATGTACATTATATTATATGTAAAGGTACATTAAATTATTTTAAAAAGAACATGAAAGATTAATTAAATTGTAATGCATGTGATCGTTTAATAAGATAGAAAACTTCAAAAGTTCATTCATATACTTAGATTATGATGTCGCTATAGATAGATCTTTGACGTGATTTTAAACCTATTTTCCTGTTTTCAATGTATAATAGAAATAAATGTGCTTTCAATTTAATTCAAATGTCCATTACGTATGTTCATAATGTGCATGTACTGTTTTATAAAAGAGATTTAAAAGCAGACCTGAAATGTACATTATATTATTTGGCTAATTCAGTACATCATAAGTCGCTATTCAAGGAAATAATAACGTTCAAGTAAATAGCACGCTAAAAATAGACAAAGAAGTACTTTAATTAGGTGCAACTAAACATTGGTTCACAAATTGAACATTTTGCTTATGCAATTGGACATGATTACACATACTAACGTACACTAGAATTTAAAACATCATGCTACATGAACAGGGGTGTCATCAGACAAATTCTAACGTACTGCGTAGATAATATTTGAACATTAAATGTAATCACTAGCTTTAGAGAAATGACCCTTCTTCGCATGATCAGCGACAGTTTCACGGTAATCGTTGTGGTCGAACATTAGTAATGTGCATAAATATTTGTATCGAAACACTTTAAGCACGCTCCGCTGCAAAACAGAAGCCAACAATTAACGAGATAGGCAAGACACAATGAACATGAATTTCTTAAAAATAAGAACCAACACTCACATCATTTTTCATCAGGCCACATTTCCAAGAGATTAATCACATAAATGTTTCCATGTGTCTCATTGTGTATATACCACAGTCATCAACATTGTAGTTATTTCTCCAACTAAGCTTTGCAACAATGGGATCCATAGCGAACACAACGTTGCTAGAGTCAGAAGTTCTTGGGTTCTCACCCAAAAACCTTCCAAGAGCATCAATCTATGACAAAACATTTTAAACCACTGTTAAGCGCGACTAATAGTCCCAATTCAATAGAACAACAAGAATGTGTCAAATTCAAACATACTATTAACAGTGGAGATACACCATATTTCTTGATGGCGTCTTCATCTGAGAGTGAGTTGTCAAGAATGACGAAACGCTTCCTCACCAGGTCAACCACGTATAAGAAGAAGTGTTTCTCGTGTACAATTGGGGAAAAAAAAACTGAAATTACAAAACAAATTACGTACAACCATAAGTACAGTCAAACTCTTGGATGGGTACATTTTGGCTAATCGTGAGGCACATGTATAAAATGAGAACGGTACATTGCAATATAAAGTGACCTCATTTAATACAAACGCAAAGAAAATTCCCTTTGAGTCAAGCAGTTGCAATAAAACAAAAGCAGAATGCAGACATGGAATGATAGTATGACTCATGGTCTATGTTCATAACGTGTGCATATAGTTGCAACTGCTCTTATGCAAATTGGATATTCCCTACGTTGAGAAATTATAACATTAACATTGTAAATGTTTAAAAAGTACATTTAATACGTTTAGAAAGTACATTGAGAAATTATAACATTAACATTGTGTTAAATGGCCATTTATCCTAATTTGACCTAATCTGAACTTTTTTAATATAAAATGGGTATATACAAGTTGAGGTTCAAACGGGTTTAGTAGTTGGAATAAAACAAAAAAAAAACGAAAGGACTTATAGGAAAATAGTATGACTCAATTTTTTAAAAATGCAATACAACAATGGCAAAGAAAATTGGAAAGTATTTCAAGCGAACAATAGCAACTTACGAGTGCGATTGAAGTTATGTCTATTCCCGGAAAAAGCTGCAACTCCATTTTTACACGAGCCTCAAATAATTCATAAATATTTTCATCACTTAAACCTGGGCTTGGTTTCGCTAATACAGTCTGCATGGGAAAGTAACGAAAGAGGGAAGTACAATATTTCAAAATACATATTACACACAACATTTAAGAGTGTATGTAAATGTATTTACATGCACAAGCGTGGTAAAAACGAACCGCTTCGGAGTACCAAGATTATTTTCTTCCTCTTTACAATTCAAATATGATGACCAGCAATCAATACAACACTCGAAACATGTTCAGACGGCTTTAATGACCACAAATGCATTCGCGTTGCAAAATAAGTCTTGTACGAATATAAGTGCTCAATAGAGCAAAAAATATATCAAATTACTTGTCAGGTGTGAAACAGTGAAAATGACATTCACAAAATGTTAATTTAACAAGTTCACATTTTAGATTACCTGGAACGACGATTGTTAGTGCCCTGGTCACTGAAAATATATTCAGCCACTTGAAGGCGCACCGCAGTAAGAGGTGTTAACACATTGGTGTCATCTTGGATAGCAGAAAACAGCGGATCAAAACAAGATGACAGTTGCTTGTTGCTGGATAGAGGTATATAGGAAGGACTTGCCATGAAATGAACCCTTTTGGCACGTGGAGAAGATTCACCAGTGACAGGGCGATCCCGTTTAACCCCTTTAGCTGGTGCTAACCTGGCCTCACTCTCAGCAAAGTCTTCCTCCAACCCTAAATCGAACGAAAATTCACCAGTGACAGGTACGGATGAATTTCTCCACTTAGCACATTGTTCTCTGTGTTTAGCACGAGCAAGTTTCAATTTGTACGCTTTCCCGGCTGCATTTGCTACAGCAATAAACTGTTCATCCTCCTCCAGTGTGCTGGATTCCCACGGTGGTGCACACGACACATCTTCGGTACCACCACGATATGTCAAATATACAAATTCAGTTGCTGAATGGGCCTGTTTGACACACTCTTCACCTGGGAAACATTGCAAACCAACCGCGTATTTCTCATATAACACAACCATATCTTCCATGAATCTCTTTGCTGAAGCAGTGTAGTCGTCTGCAAACTCCTGGACAAGGGACAATATAATTAATGCCAAGGCGCATCTCAGTGTGGAAAACAGCACAATAACATATCCAACAATTTAAAGGTACATCTTTAGTGCTATGAAGGTACGTTTGGAATAATAATCGAAAAGGTGCGTATGTAAACAACCACATCTAACAAAGAAAATATTTCAAAGTGAATCTTGAAAAGGAATAGTGAATATTTCGAGAATCAATGGATTTACCTCCGGAGACGAGTACGAAATTGGAGATTTTGTATTAGTACTAACATCCCTCGACACTCTCCGTACTTTTTCAACCACTTGTCTACATGGATGAGAAAATCTAATTCTTTCCATCAATCGACTTTTTACACGACCAAGACCAAACTGACCAGCTTCCACTCCGGCCTGCTTTTCCCTTGAGAAAAGTGCAGCAGATGTCCAATTCAAAAGAGTATAGCAATCTCTTTCTACAAATCGTTTTTCATGGACATCTCGGTCAACATAAACAAGCTGCAAGTAAAAACAAGATTATGACTGGGAAATGGCAGGTTTTAAAACCATAATAACTAACAATAGATGTAACTCAGAAGATTTGTACCATTAGAAACAAGAGAGGTCCACCAAAGTGATTCTTCTTCCCCTTTTTCACCCAATCCTTTGTGTTAAACCGTAAACTCTCCATGACAAATTGACACCAATCGAGTTGACCAATGGCAGACACATTCCTCAGCGATTTTAGTCCATGGTGATTGACGAACGACTTCTGATTGTTTCGCATTAACAAAGAGACAGCAAGCACCACAAAATTAATCTTAAATTGATCACTGTAATCATCATGATAAATAATGTGCTCTGCAAGGGTCTTGATATCCACTTGACCATCAACATGAAATTGACCTTCCCATTGCGCATAAAACGTGTCACATTCTGCATCTTCGTCACTACAACATGAAAGTAAAACATGTTTTCCTCCAATTGGGAGGCCAACAACATCATGGATACAAGAAGCAGATACACGAAAGCGCTGTTTATCAGGTAGAATGATGAAATCAGAATACGGGTTGTAGTTCTCAATTAACCAATAACCAAGGCGTAAAGGAAGCCTTGTAACCCTTAGCCAGAACAATGAAGAAAAACCAATCTCTTCCAGAGCACACCATTGATTGTAATCAAGGTGTCGAAGGACATCAACAAAACTTTTAGGTGACATCCGGGTGGTAATACGGGAGAACGTTGGAGTAGGATCATCAACAGTAGGACTGAGGTTGTTCAACCTCGGAGAAATACGGCGTGTAACAGTTCCAGGATCGCCTTTGCGCTTCAATAACTGAAAGTAGTTTTGCATGTAATATTAATGAGTTGTGTTGTACGCGTTTCACGAAGAAATGTCCTATCGGTTTTATTGAAATGTGCATTATCTACAACAATAATGTGCACGCAGTTGTGACCTTTTGCATGTGGTCTTAAATTAATGCTACTTAAGTTAAAAGTACTTAAAATTCAACAAAAATCCAAAAATGCACAAACTAGATCAAACTAAAGAACAACAAACAAATCGAAATGTATAAGCACGTTACGAAATCAACAAACAATGCGACAGATACAAATTCCGATAGCATGCAAAAGAAAACGCAAATTTCGATTTTAACAACAATACTGAACTCAAAATTCATTAATAAATGAATAATCCGGCAAAATGAACATAAGAAACATTAATTTAGGTTACATAAAACCGACTAAATAAATTAAGGACGAAATCGAAAAAAGCTTGAAGCTAAACAGTATATACCTTCATGATGAAATAGGTAAGATAAAATCCAATAGAAAGATGAAAATGCAACTCTACAGAGAATAAGGAGAGAGAAATAGTTGAAAGCTTAACGAAGAAGGTCGAAATCCATGGTTGAAAGCTTAACGAAGAAGCGCGAGGTAAATTTCAGGAAAAAAGAAAGACAAAGCCCTCAAGTTTTAGTAAAGGAGTGCGCGTTATAGGCCCTTAGATTAGCCGCGTCAGACAAGATCTAACGACTGACCCGCGTTCTCACCGTTCTCACGCTTGTGCCATTCTCATATGATCCAAAATCTAATAAAAATAAAAATAATAATAATAATAATAATAATAATAATAATAATAATAATAATAATAATAATAATAATAATAATAATAATAATAATACTAATAATAATAATAGAAATAATAGTAATATAATATAATAGTAATATAATAAATAAAAATAATATAATAATAATAATAATAGTAACTGTAATAATAATAATAATAATAATAATAATAATAATAATAATAATAATAATAATAGTAAATAAATTAATATAATAATAATGATAACAATAATAATATAAAATAAGAATAATAATATTAATGTTAAAATAAACTGAACTGTACTGAACTGATCTGATCTGAATTGAACTGAACTTAATAGAGCTGAACTGAACTTAATGGAGCTGAATTGAACTGAACTGAACTTATAAGAACTGAAATTAAGTCCAAAAGAACAGGGCCTAAATGAAATATTAAAAATGGATTTTTTTTTGGCAAATTGGGGTTCTTTTACAAATTAATTTGCGATTTGAGATCAGTTTCAAACTAATAATTGGACCAATGGGTCCACGTCATCACTTGCATTTTTTTTCGTGTTTTTATATGAAGCCGCTAGGATAGTTAGCGGCTTTAGTCTCTTATTTTTCAAAACATACTACAAGTATTAGAAAACGTAAAAGGATAAACCGCTAATGTCCTTAGCGGTTTCAGCCCTTCATATTTTCTTGAACACCCCGTAAGTGCTAGCAAATTGTTGAAAACGTGCGAAGCCGCCAATAACTTCAGCGGCTTGTATTGTGTAATTTTTTTTATTTTTAATCTACTAGTCTTATGGAATGTTATGAAAATAGTAAAGCCGCTATCCTAGCGGCTTCATATAAAAACAAAAAAAAAGGTCACCCCAATAACAACCACTTCACGAGAGAAAGAAGAGAGAGGAACTCTCTCTTTTTTCCAGAATTTGTGAGATCCGGAAAAAAAAAGTTTTCATCTTCTTATTCCCTAGTACTCCATCTCTCTTTGTCATTCCTTTTCTTCATAATCAACCTTCCTCATGTCTTTTTTTAGTACTTTAATTGAACTTTTTCAGCCTTCTTTCTTGATTTTAACTTTCTCAAAAACTTGACTTTAATTTACTCCCCATTTTAGCCGAGGAGAGTTCTTTTAAATCATTTGTCTTAGTTAGAGAAGGTTTAAATTAAGAATTAAAAAGAAATTTTTCATGCGTTGTTGGTGAATATTGTAACACCCCCGTACACCAAGGTGCCTTACCAAGGACCACCCTAGTGTATGAAGGTGTTACCATCTCTGTTGCCCGAGATAGTAAACCAAATAAACAATAAAAGAACATTTACTAATTAGTTTAAGTCTTTACAACGTAGAACATCGGGGCAAGATACAACATGAAAAACTACAAAGACTTCTAGCATGAGTGTCGGTGACATCTACTCCGGTAGCGTGGTGACTCGATTCGCTTCCAAGCCCCGCAAGCATCAATACCAACTGTACCTGCTAAACCAACTGCTCACCATCCCCGAATGGATCACCACAGTTTTAAAAACACAACACGGGATCAGTTTACTGTATAACAAGATAAGACAAGTACGATAAGATAAACAACTGATCATCAACCACCTCCAACTCCCAATAACAACATGTAACTGACCACACACTAAAGTGTGTAGCCCTGCCAGTGGGGGACCGCAGCCATACCCACCTAAGCCCCGCTCATCAATGAGCGATAACCATGTCCATTAATGTGCACATCCCCTCCTGTGGCAGGTTCCACAGAGGGCGAAACTAGGGCGTGAAGCCACTCCCGCAAGTGACTCGACTCAGCCGAGGATGCACTTCGCGGACATCACCAACAACCATCACAACACCAACACCGATCTCCACTCCAACAACAGCAGATAATCACAATATCAATCGTACAAACAATTACCACATAATCTCAAATTAATTAAACAGTAAACCGAGTAGGGAAACCCTGCCTTATTGCTAATCCATGAAAATGCATCCAACAACTAGCCAGACAAGACTCCGAGACGAATCCTACAAACAGTAACCACGTCCTATTACAAGACTACCCGAAAGACCTACTGAAAGACAACAACGAAACGACGACTTACCTTGAGACGCGGACCAAAGTCGACAACGATGACATCCTTACTTGAATACTCCACTTATAAACCAATCCCCTTCCTTGATTAGTGTCTAGTCTAGATGAGAGTTTATAGAGAGGTGGGTGATAGGTGAGAGAGAGATATGTTAGGGTTAGAGAGATAGAGAACCGTCGAAAATGAAATAAGATTTACCAACTTGCGTTTTATAATAACGCGTCAACAACGGCGATATTCGGTCGAGTACTCTCATACTCGGCCGAGTATGCCTTACTCGGTCAAGTGTTACCACTACTCGGCCGAGTAAACGGATGCATAAGTCCTTTATCCTCTCACTTATCCCCTCATACGGTCTTCTCTGGTTAAATGGTCGGTTAATGGGTCCTTAAACAGTGCGGGTATTACAGTCTTCCCCCCCTTAAAAGAGAACTTCGTCCCCGAAGTTCATCCCATACCTCCCAACACAATGACCACACCCAAGAAAGACCTATCACTTCATTACAACGAGCGTCACCCAAGGTTTAAGACACATAAGACACCTAAAAAAGTGGTTTTTCACGACATTCTTAACAAGGCTTCGACGACCATAAAGCATCACTATACCGTTACTGTGTACAACTACTCAATGAATTACGTAGCTAGTTAAATTCAATTGTACTCGTTACATCTGTTAAGTTTGTGACAACTCATAACTTGGAATTTAAAATAAAGATGAAGCATAGAAGAAAAGATGAAGCATAGAGGAACGTATAACTTTGGTCAACTCGTTAGAACTTTTATCTTTTATCGCGATGTTATCTACCCCTCTAAAAAGGAAGTTCGTCCCCAAAGTTCATTCTACCCATCCACCAGACTTATGCATATGCAAGATGACAACAATTATGGGACATATACTCTATTACAAGACAAGTACGATACGTCCATAACGTATAAACAACCACCTTATTCATGCAATTCAAAGAGACAAGACACTCAACATAAGTAGAGAGATGCGAGTAGTATGATGATATTACTGCCCTGCGATCAATACTGACTACCGTTAACGCCCACATACCACATCTCATATTACTATTACCGTCGCACCTCAGATTTCAATCATATATCGTGATCATATATACAAGGCGTATCTCATAAAGTCCGAACGCAAAGTCCGAACACATTACTAAGGTATTGAAGCATACACGTACCAAAACAGTTACCCATTTAAGTCTATAACAATTCCAAATAACGAAGAGCGTATTATCCGAGTGCTCGGCCGAGTATAATGGTGTACTCGGTCGAGTAAGCGATACTCGGTCGAGTATGTATTAACATACTCGGTCGAGTTTTCCAGGTCAGAATGCAAATTTCGACATCAAAACACCTACACACCAAAGGTTATACCTGCAACAGTGATATACTCCATCACCAACTAAAAGTTTATGTCTAAAAGTCTCCAACGTAGTACGTGAAAACAAGTAGCGGCCTTATGGCCAGTTACAATCATCCAAAATAAAAGAGTACGACTAAGCATAGCAAATATCCAACAACAAACCGAGAAACAAATCCAGAGGTACAACAAAAATCACATATCCGCACCCTCCTCCATCTCCTCACCACCTCCGGTGCCTGACGTACCTGCTCCTCCGAAAAACTCCAGCTGAGTAGCCTCCACCGCCTAGCTGACTGCCATAGTTGGCTCCCCACGGTCCGGCGAGGCAGCCATACTCGGTCTCCATTGCTGTTCTCCAAAATTTAAGGTCAACTCCGTAACTATGGAAGACTCCCGTGTCATTCCCGGGTCCTCTCCACCAAACCGGCTGTGCTAACCCTGTCTCTATACCCTGGTTTTAGGCCATCTCATACATGTTCCAGAGAACCAAAGTAGTGGAGATCCGCTCAGTCAGGTCACTAACCTGCATCCTAGGGTCATGGACGGTAGGGTAAGGCGAGTACTGTGATGGGTAAAAACTCGGTGTAGAGAAAGAAGGCTCAGTCTCGACCTCGTCCGCCCTACATGCCCTCCCTCTACGGTGCTCACGTGGCGGGGGAGCGACCGGCTGCTTCTCCGTCACTGTGACAAGCACGGGTAGGTCTAAGAGGATGGTGAGGTCGATCAAGTAAAACTGAGGCTCAGGTCTAGGCCCATCACTCTCCGGGTCATATTCAGCCAAATGGTCAATCACAGGTAGGCGCTCGGGATCGAGGAGCACCATCCACATGGATCCTCTCACTCTCCACGCATACGACCCATCCTCTAACTTCCTACCCATCTGATATGACACCAATACTTCTCATCCATCGTAGGGACGGCCTCAAACAACTCAGTACCCGACGGAGGTGGAGCCTCAAAGTCAGTCAGCCTCTGAGCCAAGCGGGTCACTATGGCCCCACACGAAATGTGACGGTTCGAAGACCGCGCCACATGGTCCAAACTAGAGGATACAACCGCGGGAGTACTATAGTAAAAAGGCTTCCCCGGACGAAGGTTAAGGTAAGACATCAACAACATGACCTCATGAGAATTCAGCTTACTCACATCCTCCCTTGCGAACAAAAGGCAAGTCATCATCCTAAGAAACATACGGAGGGACACATGCTGAACGTCATTGATCAACAGGGCACTCGCACTAGGGACGGGTCAGCCAGTCATGTAAGGTAGGTAGTGGGGTGCCCCACTGTTCTTTGCCACATCGCTAATGTAGCCCTCTTCCTCCGCCTCTAGGCCAAGGTGGCCGGCGAACTCATCAAGGGTTAGGTCATGATCCTCATTCATAAGGCGGAAAGGAACGGTTTTCCCCTTTACATCATACAAAAAGGAGCTAAAAAACTCTAGGGTCAGATATGGGTAGGACTTCTTGCGTAAGTGGTAGAGTCCCTCCATCCCCAAAATCTCAAAGATGTGCACTATATCCCCTTTAACCCCCAAAGTCTCCAAGATGTTGGGGTTCACACAACGTTTCGGTCTCATGGTCCGACTCATCAAGGCCACAAAAGCATTTCGCTGCTTATAGTCAGAGAAAATTATCGATGGATATTCTTCCACCGGAGGAACAACAGGTTCTTGGCTAGATTAACCCGTTTCCATTTGCACATTGGCGTGAGTCCGCATCTTAGCCGGGGCTTTTGCTTTCGACATACTGCAAGAAGATGAATTTTAACAAGGATATTTCCAAAATTTTGCCATAGTACGGATTGTTTTTCGAATTATACACTTTTAAGACGAAGTTTTAAGACAGATTTTTCTCACAAAGTACAAATCATACTAACCAAAAGGAGCATTTTTATCATCAACTAACTCTTAACGAACATCCGAAGGCAGTCTAAGGGACCAAAAATCAAACT
Organism: Silene latifolia; assembly: GCF_048544455.1. Lineage (NCBI taxonomy): Eukaryota > Viridiplantae > Streptophyta > Magnoliopsida > Caryophyllales > Caryophyllaceae > Silene > Silene latifolia. Next base: position 24,896,167 of record NC_133533.1, on the reverse strand, counting down.
TGGAGCAAACCCTAGAAAATATTTTGCAACATAAGATGGGCGATTTCAAGCCAAAAACCGTTTTAGAGTATACATAGAAGGTATTTAAGAGCAATTAGAACCCAAAATATCAAAGTAAAAGCACATAAACTTGGTTTACAAGAGTTAAAGGTTCGAAATTTTGAACAAATTCTACCATAAATTGATAGTAAGTTGAGGAAATTGATTGAATACTTTACCTTGATTGAGGTTTTGAACAAGCAAGAAGGAAATCCAAGAGCAAGCACTACCAAGAATCACCCAAGTGTTTTGAGAGAGAGAGAGTTTTGAAGAGTTATGAGGAAAAGAAGAAGAAATGAGGCGGAAATAAGGTGAATAGAAAGGTTATAGGGTTTTCGAAATAGATCGAGCTGGGCCGCGATAAAAGGGTACTCGCTAGAGTATCGGGTTTACTCGGCCGAGTGTGGTTTACTCGGCCGAGTATTTGGTCTGCTCGATCGAGTATCCAGAGATCAGTATCACGTATAATCTGTCATTCTGGCTACTCGGCCGAGTACCTATTTACTCGGCCGAGTGTGGCCTACTCGGTCGAGTATAAACTCTACTCGGCCGAGTTCAACAGAATAGGGACGGAGTTTCAAGTTAACAAATGTTTTTCCTGCAAAACAAATAAAGACGTTCGGAGTTCCACATAATCGAGCTTGTCACCGTTAGACCCTAATTCTATCACAACAAAGCACAATACGAATCATAAATGTCATTAAGATATCTACGAGCTACACATATTTCTTTGCACATAACCGTAGTAAACCATTCATGCCACAACGAATACACACAACTAATCTTGACTACATAATAGCTAGGATCGAGCTATGAACGTACGTCAACATACCTTATCATGCAATTCTACACACATTCGATACTTCATTACCTTTTTTAAAACCACATAAAGGCACATATCATGCAGGAGGTCCTTCATATGCAACCACGAAATTCCCTTATCATACATTACCAAGCTCAAATTATGCAATCCTCCCATCATTTCACCCAACAACTCACGAAATTCACCATTCACAAATACTACACTCATAGTTTCAAGCACATCGCGTTCTTACGTCACGATACAAGCTGCAACAAACATGCACATTGGACACACACGCTTGACACAAAACACCTCTATACATCTACCCTTCCACGGTGGACATGGCTTAAGTATGAGTGAGGCCGGGATTCTGAGATGAGGGCGCCTTCTCACCCAAAACCGACATAAAGGGGCTCCCAACACACATACACCAGGTTCATTTTACTTTGACACCCTATATTCATTTGGTTCATTGGTTCAGGTTCCAAAATCGTCGCGCTGATACCACTTTGTAACACCCCCGTACACCAAGGTGCCTTACCAAGGACCAACCTAGTGTATGAAGGCGTTACCATCTCGGTTGCCCGAGGTAGTAGACCCAATAAACAATAAAAGAATATTTACTAATTAGTTTAAGTCTTTACAACGTAGAACATCGTGGAAAGATACAACGTGAAAAACTACAAAGACTACTAGCATGAGTGTCAGTGACATCTACTCCGGTAGCGTGGTGACTTGATTCCCTTCCAAGCCCCGCAAACTTCAAGACCAACTGTACCTGCTAAACCAACTGCTCACCATCCCCGAATGGATCACCACAGTTTTAAAAACACAACACGGGGTCAGTTTACTATATAACAAGATAAGACAAGTACGATAAGATAAACAACTGATCATCAACCACCTCCAACTCCCAATCACAACATGTAACTGACCACACACTAAAGTGTGTAGCCCTGCCAGTGAGGGACCGCAGCCGTACCCACCTAAGCCCCGCTCATCAACGAGTGATAACCATTTCCATTAATGTGCACATCCCCTCCTGTGGCGGGTTCCACTGAGGGCGAAACTAGGGCGTGAAGCCACTCCCGCAAGTGACTCCACTCAGTCGAGGACACACCTCGCGAACATCACCGACAATCATCACAACACCAACACCAATCTCCACTCCAACAACAGCAGATAATCACAATATCAATCGTACAAAAAATTACCACATAATCTTAAATTAATTAAACAGTAAACCGAGTAGGGAAACCCTACCTTATTGTTAATCCATGAAAATGCATCCAACAACTAGTTAGGCAAGACTCCAAGAGGAATCCTACAAACAGTAACCACGTCCTATTACAAGACTACCCCAAATACCTACTGAAAGACAACAACGAAACGACGACTTACCTTGAGACGCGGACCGAAGTCGACAACGATGACATCCTTACTTGAATACTCTACATATAAACCAATCCCCTTCCTTGGTTAGTGTCTAGTCTAGATGAGAGTGTATAGAGAGGTGGGTGATAGGTGAGAGAGATATGTTAGGGTTAGAGAGATAGGGAACCGTCGAAAATAAAATAATATTTACCAACTTGCGTTTTATAATAACGCGTCAACAAATGGCGATACTTTCGGTCGAAGATTTCATACTTTCGGCCGAGTATGCCTTACTCGGTCGAGTGTTACCACTACTCGGCCGAGTAGTCCCTACTAGGTCGAGTAAACGGATGCATATGTCCTTTATCCTCTCACTTATCCCCTCCTACGATCTTTTCTGGTCAAACGGTCGGTCAAAAGGTCCTTAAACAGTGCGGGTATTACAAATATGGGGAGGGTATACCCGGTTTAGTATTGTTTCACAAGTAGTGCGCTTTTAAGCAGTTCTTCTTCGTCCTTTGTAAGCATCTTTATGCTCTCTTCTTCTTTAATTGTTGGTGGTGTGCATCTTTTTTTTTTTTCCTGTAAACACTAAGGTGGTTTGAAATTTTCTATTTGATTGTCTCTGTTTCCAGCTAGAATTGTATACGGTTACTCCGTGTTTTCTAAGAAACTTTTTTCTTCTGTTTTTTTTTTTGTTTTATATTATTCTTTAATTCTTTTTGAGCTTTATAGTGATATTCGTGTATAATGTGAGTGTCATTTTGTTGCCCTTTCTTTTATGATTGCTTATGGGTAATTTGAAAATCCTAGATTTTTTCTTCTACCATTTCTCATTCGCAAGGATGGTATAGGTTGATTTTCAATCAAGCTACTTTCTTTACCTTATCAAAAAAAAAACATAAAAAAAAATACAAGTGATGACGTGAACCCATTGACCGAAATTAGTTTGAGACCGACCCCAAATCGCAAATTAATTTGTAAAAGAACCCCAATTTGCCAAAAAATTCTCGAAAATGAATAATTTTGTCATCTGCTTGTAATGATCATTGGTCTCATACGATTTTTTATGTTCTTAAAAGGCATTTCTTCTACGTTTTATGGTCTCATACAATTATTCCGTTTTAAATCGTCGGTGATAGAATGTAACTTTGGACACATGCGTCCTACGAATGAGAAGACGACCAAGACGTGTGTATGTACGTTGGAAATGCAATGCAAACAAACACCTTAAAAAAACAAACGTGAAAGTATCAACAAGCTCTAAAATATACACCGTAGTTTGCAGAAGGAAAATATGGACCGCATTCTAATGTTGAAACTGAAAGTTCCAAACTTGTAAACTTGCTTGGTCAAGAAAACACGAGCTGTATTGCAATTTGCAAATGATTGATGATGATACTCGTTTACACGTGTACAGTTTCAAACATCCTTACCGTCCTTAGTTAACCACGTGTCTGAATGTCATTGGCTATCAACAACACTTGAGAAAACATACAAATGAATCAAAGTCAATATTTCCAAGAAAATGTGGGAGAAAAAGCGTCTGTCACATATGCTCAGAATCTTCAATATTCTCTCCATACCAAACCATGCATCTTTCTATATATATAACAACTCACCAAACTTGCCTACTTAATCATTTGGAGAATTAAAAGTTATTTGTAAGAGCAAACTTTAAACTACATTCTTGCTTTGCTAATCCGGAAACATTTTGTAGAAGTAGATTATAAATAGCAGATTTATCCATAGATTTGGTTAGCAATCAAATGTCAGTAAGCAGAATCATATTAGGGTCGGTCATAATTCGCAGTTCTGCTCAATCAAATAGGGCAATGCCATGGAGGAGAAAACAAAATGATAAGAGGATTGTGGGTAAAGAGGTAAAAGAAAAGATGTCAAGGGCATCAATGGTTGTGGTGGAGAGAGCAAAGGGGAATAGTAATGGTCCAAAAGTAGCGCTACAAACTCAAGTTATACCAGCTCTAAGTGTTGATGGGAGTGTTTTATGGGCCAATATACTTGGGGTTATAGCCATGTTGCACAAGTTTACACATTCCTTCGAGTTCAACCACACCCTACGCCAGATGCACTTCGAAAAGGTACGAATTAGTTGATTGATTACTATGAAATTAACTTGCTTCATCATTCTCTCTTATTTCTTAACCAAATGTGTTTGGTGTGGTGGTTGCTCACCTCATCCCTTAACCATGAGGTCAGGGGTTCGATCCCTGCCAATGGGAATGGAGCAAACTCTTTGTCCAGCCGTTTACCTCTTCGTGAGAGCACGCGCGGCGAGGGGATTATACACTGTTGTCGACGGTGGACACCCCGGTTTACACCAAAAAAAAAAAATTCTCTCTTATTTCTTGTCTCACTTTAATTTGCATGTCTTTATTTGATATCCAAGGAAAATGAGATTCAAAACAACAAATACACTCGATTTGTATAGTAATGAACTCGTATTTTATTTCAATGTGGACACTCACATATGACTAAACATTGCAAGATCTCAGTTGCAAGCTTCGACAAAGTAGTAATATTATTATTATTATTGATCTATGTACGTCTTTGAAATGCAGGCGATTGTTGATTGTCGATTCTTCACACTACTGGCCGTTGCAGGCTCATTGCTTGGCTCAATTTTGTGCTTTGTTGAAGTATGTATAAACATTTTTTTTAGTAATGTCTGTCTACCCCGTATGTATTATGATTGTTAAGTTAATACGAAGAATAACTAACGTGTGCATTTACATGCAGGGGTGCTTCATGATACTGAAGTCGAGCTTATATTACTTCCATGCATCTTCCCAGCGATTGGATTCAAGTGGCGTAGTACAACTTGTGATCGAAGCCATAGGTTAAACTAATTCACTACCTATATATCTTTAAGATTCTTTCAAATAATAATAATAATACTCTAACTAACGTATACTCCGTATATATGTTTGAACAAAACTAATCATGTTTAATTTCTCTAATATTAGAATAATGAAATGAAATGCAGATATGTTCTTAGTAGGAACTGCAATGCTTATATTTGGAATGGGATTGTATGTCATGTTTGTAAGAACCCAAAGCGTTGACACTAATCCACAACTTGCTCATCTCAACTCTACTGCCTCCTCTCAACTCCAGGTTCATTTTTCACCCTTTATAATTCCATTTTTTTTTTTGGTACAAAAACATCATAAATAACGTGTTTCTTACATTTTATAATGGAATTAAGTTACATTTTGAAAATTATTCATTATTTTAGCATCACTAAATAAACTTCTAGAGCTAGTGCCTAATTAGAAAATAAAAACCTAGAGTTGAAGAAAATGTTAACTTAATCATTTATTTACCTTTGATTTAAATATTCTTCACAAAGAATAAAAACCCGGCCCGTGCATGAACAAGTTTTGAACAATTGAATTGTCAATGCAGATGGTACCATCATGGCTTAAGATGCATTCGTTATCACAAGCAAAGACAAGAGTTGGGCATGCAATAATGATGATTCTTCAAGTCGGAATTTTGGACAAATTTAAAACCATACCTTTAGTTACTCCTCTTGATTTGGCATGTTTTGCTGCAGCTCTTCTTGTTTCTTCAACTTCTATCTTTCTTCTCTCAAAGCTCTCCTCTCATAATTAGATTTCTCATATTACCTTTAGTATATACGAGTAGCATTTTTTTTTTGTTTTTTTTGACAAAGGGGATATCCTTTAGTATATAGTTGTCTTTAAGTGTCATCTCGAAGACGGCGTTACATTAGGTAGAGTGTATTATCGAGGGAGTAGTTATAGGTATTTTTTCATATGTTGAGCTTAATAGCTATCAGATGTATACAAAGCTTTAATAACTCTATAGTTAATGTAAAGGATTACAATACTAATCGACTAATTAATACGCAAGTCTCCAACAGCTGCAACGTCTCTATTGTATATAAGGCAACAATCCAAGGTTGCCAATATTAGTTTATAGCTGTTGTAATTATAGCTGTTGTAATTTCCTTCCTCTATTAGTTTAGTACACCTTAGTATATAAGTAGCTTGTATTATACACAATAATCAACACTGATAATAAGATTATTATTATTCCATATATTGTTTCTATAATCAAGCATTCATATATTCGTAATATGGTATCAACGCTAGGTTAATTTCTTCCATCTTCCGTCCCTTCATCCTCTCAGATCCATTTTTTTTTCTTGTCTCTCTTCAATATGACTAATAATCAGATCGTTGAAACACCACAACAACAATCCTACTCGGTTGTTCACGTTGAACATCCGGGTCACAATATTTCCTCTGTTGTTTTCAATGGACAAAATTATGATGAATGGTCTAGATCGTTTCACCTTGCGCTAATGGCAAAAGGGAAACTTGGATATATTGATGGTACAATTAAACCACCAGCGGTTAACTCTGATACGTTCGAAACTTGGCAAGCAACAAACGCCTTGGTTACGTTGTGGATTTTCAACACAATTGCTCCGGCTCTAAAGAGACAGATCTCTCTTCGTCCCGAAGCCAGATTGGTTTGGGGGGATATAAAGAACAGATTCTGTCAAACCAACGAGGCACGCATCTATCAATTACAAGCGGAGTTGCAAGCCTGCCGCCAGGGTCTGACTTAATCATTGGTGGATTACTATGGCCGTCTGACGGCTCTCTGGGATGCTCTCCTAGAACATGATCCCCGGCCATCGTGCGCTTGTAGCCCTTGCTCCTGCAACTGGGTTACCATCATGACGACGGATCGTCACAACAAGAAGCGGGTACGTGATATCTTAATGGGTCTTGATGACCGTTTCACTAATACGCGTACGTAGCTCATCGGTATCACTCCTCTTCCCTCTCTCGATCTTGTCTATAATCGTCTTTTACAGGATGAGGGTGTTCGCAATCTTACTCATCCCAAAACAGAACCCCAACCCGACACCATGGCTTTCGTCGCTCGGGTTCAGGGACACAGGTCTGCAGGGGAGGGGGGGGGACCGTGTGTTAGAAATTATTAATCTCATTTTTCGACATATTTATATATGTGATAATCTATTTAGTCATAAAATAAATTGTGATCTTATGCATGCAAACATAATTAGAAAAAGGGAAGAAATCGTTATTCTTACTATGAAAGTTTCGGATTTTGTGCACAAGCAAGATCTCCTTCTTACTTGTTCTTGAGCTTTCCTTATATGGAAGAACAAAGATTCAAGCTTAGAATCTCTCCCAAAGATGTATACCCAAGATAACCTCTTAAAAGACTAATATTATTATTACTAGAACAATACTAATCTTAATAAAATTGACCCAAAATATTGTTTTGTCCTCTTGAATTTTCGGCCAAGAGAAGATGAATTCTGGAGTATTTATTTCTCTTTCTAAACTTCTATAAGTTGGTTTTTGGATGAACAAAAATAATGCACAACACTAGTAATGATATTATGTGCATTATAGTGATTATAAAGGATAAAAACCCTTTGCTTGCATGGTTGGGAAACCGGGTATGGGGAATGGGCTATGGCCAATGCATGAGCTTCAATTCTTCCCAAGAATTATAGGCATGCAAGGCTATGTCTTAGGTCTTATGATTATGCTTTTCACTTAAACATAATTAACATAATTAAGCTTAATACTCCCTCCTTATTTTCGGCACATATTGTGTAAAATGGAAAGTCCATTTTACACATTATTTTGTCAATTTGTCACATGTAACATGTTCCAAGACATTATGTGTATAAAAATGTATTTTTAACAATTAAAAATCAACATATTAATAAAATATGTCACTTATAAAATTAACCTAGTAATTCATAATTACTTGTACCAAAAGTGTTTCCGAATTATAAACTACAACATTATGTATTTATAATAATTTGTTCATTCCGTTTTAATTGTTTCCGTAAACAAAAAATTCATCTAAGTAATAAAACAGTTCGATTACTTAGACCGTATCTAATTTAATCAAATTACAATGAGACACGTAAATATTACTTCCAAAATCGTCCGTCAATTTTAAGTAATTTAATTAACCCGTATCGTTATACGATCAATTAAATAATCAATTAAGAGTGTTATCCTTTAGGTATGACATAAGGGGATCAACTGATCACCACCGTCGCACGACAGTAATGTCAAACTCTAGTCAGCCAATCATTACCGATATGTGTGGACCAGTTGACTGTAAAATATTACTTCCCACATGTATTCTTAAAATGAGACTTAAACATGTGATCATCATGATCGACAGTTGTGATCGCATTATTGTCGGAGGACACATATTCCAACACCGTGACCATTCAAAGTCTGACCGTAGTCATCATAATCAGTCTACCTCTAATCCCAATCGTCTGTATTGCATTGCATGTAAGAAACCGGGACACTATCTTCGCACTTGTTATTAGGGGACGGGGATCTTCCCCGAATGGTGGGGTGACAGGCCGAGAGATCGAATTTTTATTGACCCCAACGCGATTGACATGAGTCAAGCTGTGTTCGTCCCTGACACCTAAGGAAGGGCTAACTATGAGCGCAAGAAACAATCAGTCCCGCACTCTACTGCTCGTGCAAATATGGTTTCAAGAATTCCTCCGACTAATGTCGAAACAGGCCCTAGTAACTCTGCTCCCCCTATTACTAATTTGGACAGGATAGAGCTGAATAATTTAAATCCGCAACAACTGATGAAACTTGCTCACATGTGGAAAAACCGTAAGATCGATGCCAATGACCGTCTCAATGGTAATTTCTCTTCTTCCTCTTGGATTATTGACACCGGTGCCTCGTACCATATGTCCGGATGTCTGTCACATTTTACAAATATTCATGATATAACACCACTATCCGTGGGTTTACCCAATGGTGAGTTAACCTTAGCCACTCAAAGTGGCGATATTCGTCTTTCATCTCGTCTCATTTTACACAATGTTTTATATGCGGTCAATTTACAATGTAATTTAATTTTTGTCTCAAGTTTATTACTTGATAATTCTCTTACTATTCAATTTTCTCAACAATTATGCTTAATCCAGGACCGTTCCTCGAAGACGGTGATTGGTGCTGGTTAACAAGGTGAGGGGTTCTACTATCTCAAGGGGGTTCGGTCCGACACGCCTCATGCTTATGCTTCTGTTACGCTTGATACAGTCGAGCTCAGGCATCGTCGTTTGGGCCATCCCTCCTCTAATACTTCTCGTTTTTTGCCATTTTTAAATAAAACAAACACTCGTATTTCTGATTTTCATAGCAAACACTGTGACGTTTGTCTTAGAGCGAAACAAACTCGCTCCCCTTTCCCTTTAAGTACAAGTATTGCTGATAACACGTTTGATTTAATGCATTTTGATATTTGGGGTCCATATTAAGCTAATGCCTCTTGTGGCTCTCAATTTTTCTTAACAATTGTTGACGATTTTTCCCGTTTCACATGGGTCTATTCATTACGTTACAAAAGTGAAGTTCGACAAACTTTATTAGATTTTTTTGCCATGGTAAATCGTCAATTTCAAAAACAAATTAAGATTTTTTGTAGCGACAACGGTCTCGAATTTACCTCTTTTAACACTTTTTTTCGTGAAAATGGCATTATTTTCCAAACACCTAACATCGACACTCCTCAACAAAATGGTCGGGTCGAACGTAAACACCGTCATATCCTCAACGTAGCCCGCTCACTTTTATTTCAAGCTAGTCTTCCTCTCCTTTTTTGGGGAGAATTTTTCCTTGTCGCGGTCTATCTTATCAACCACACACCGTCATCTATACATCATGGCAAAACACCGTACAAAGTTCTTTATAATAAACCACCACCCATGGATCATATTCGCACCTTCGGGTGTCTCTGTTATGCAAAAAATACTAATCGTTCGAAAGACAAGTTTGCTCCACGTGGTCGGAAATATGTCTTCCTCGGCTATCCCTTTGGCAAGAAGGGATGACATGTCTATGATCTAGACACCGGGTCACAATTTTGCTATCGCGATGTCGTATTCGTCGAACACGAATTCCCATATCAATCGCTAAATATTCACGACACGAATCCTGATGCCCCGAATTTCATTGATGATACTCTCACACCTATTGACAGGGTCGTGATTTTGACCCCCCATCCGACCATCCGACCATCTATCATTCTCCTCTGTTTCTTCACCAGAACAGGCCACGGCTATTGATCAGCCCACGACCGACCCCCAGGAACTGTCTACCACTATGTCCAACACGGACAACAGCCCGACCACTACATCTCCACCAGACGGTTCTCACAAACCCCCCGTCGATGTCTCAAAATTGGGGAAAGGCCATCGCACTAAATTCCCTAACTCCCTCCTCAAAGATTTTGTCCGGCCCCCTATCAACCCCTCGACCCACCTTCTCACCGTACCATCATCGTCTTCAGGTACTCACTATCCCATATCTCATTATGTTCATTATAATAAGTTTTCTACTAACCATAAGATTTTCCTAGCAGCCGTGACCAACAATCACGAGCCGAACTCTTTTAATGAAGCTATGCAGGTACCGCAATGGCGCGAGGCAATGAAGTCCGAAATCGCCGCTCTTGAACAGAATCACACATGGTCTCTCGAACCCCTTCTATCACACAATAAAGCTATTGGCTCGAAATGGGTTTACAAAATCAAATACAACGCCGACGGGTCTATTGAACGATATAAAGCCGGTCTTGTTGTAATGGGCAATCGTCAAGTTGAAGGGATCGACTTTCAAGAAAACTTTGCTCCGACTATTAAATTAGTCACTGTCCGCACGCTCCTAACAATTGTCGCTGCTAAACGTTAGGACATCCACCAAATGGACGTCCATAACGCCTTTCTCCATGGTGATCTCGAAGAAGAAGTTTACATGAAGCCACCACCCGGTTTTCTCACAAATGATACAAGTGTGGTTTGTCGACTTCGCAAGTCCTTATATGGTCTCCGACGAGCTCCAAGGTGTTGGTACGCCAAACTTGCTTCCGCTCTTATCAACTATGGCTTTAAACAATGTCATACGATCATTCCCTATTTACCTTGGTCAAACCCAACATCGAAATTCATGTTCTCATCTACGTAGACGATTTGGTCATATGCGGCAACAATCCGGATATGATTACCACGTTCAAAGCCTATCTAGGCCAATGCTTCCACATAAAAGATCTAGGCCCGCTAAAATACTTCTTAGGCCTCGAAATCGCACGCAACTCAAGCGGGCTATTGATGTCACAACGAAAATACGCTTTAGATATACTCACCGAGGCTGGACTACTCGGGTCGAAGCCCACCCACATCCCTATGGAACCCAATCATAGCCTTGCCACATCCGAGACACCCTTACTCAACGACCCACAACCATATCGTCGACTTGTGGGTTGCCTTGTTTATCTTACAATCACACGACCAGACCTCACCTATGCCGTCCATATTCTCGCTCAGTTCATGCACGCCCCTCGAGTCGACCATTGGCAGGCAGCCCTTAATGTGGTTTAATATTTGTAAAACAAACTGGACCAAGGTCTCCTTCTTCCCTCACACAGTGATCTCACACTTCATGCTGTGACTCGGACTATGCTGCTTGTCCAACAACGCGGAGATCTTTATCCACCTATATCGTCTTCCTCGGCAACGCCCCTATTTCGTGGAAAACGAAGAAGCAATCCACGGTCTCCAAATCGTCCACCGAAGCCGAGTATCGTGTCATGGCCTATACGGTATATGAACTAAAATGGCTTAAAGGCCGCCTAAAATTTCTCGGTATACCTCATTCTCTGCCAATTGACCTATCATGCGACAATCAATCTGCTTTACATATAGCACGCAATCCCGTTTTTCACGAACGAACAAAGCACATTGAGGTGGATTGTCATTTCGTCAGAGACGAAATTCTAAAAGGGTTTATCAAACCCTCATACGTACACACCAAACTAAAACTAGCCGATATTCTTACAAAAGCACTCGGCCGCACATCCTTTGAAGCATTGCTTTCCAAGTTGGGCGTTTCAAATTTACACGCGCCAACTTGAGAGGGGGTAATACACAAGTCTCAAACAGCTGCAACGTCTCCATTGTATATAAGGCAAAAATCCAAGGTTGCCAATATTAGTTTATAGCTGTTGTAATTATAGCTGTTGTAATTTCCTTCCTCTATTAGTTTAGTACACCTTAGTATATAAGTAGCTTGTATTATGCACAATAATCAACACTGATAATAAGATTATTATTATTCTATACATTGTTTCTATAATCAAGCATTCATATATTCGTAATACTAATCGTATGATACTCCTATTCATTTTCATTATTATATACTCCCTCCTATTCTAGATAAATGTCCCATTATGTGGATGACACAAGAATTAAGGAGAGGAGTTAAATAATGTAAAATATTGTGATGTGTTGAGGTAATTGGAGAGAGGGAAGGTATTATGGGGTATTATTGTGAGTGAAGTGATTAAAAAAAGTACTGTTGTGAGGTGAGATGGGGTATTGTTGTGGGTTGAAGTGATTAAAATAAGTATAAGAGTTTACCAAATATAGACAATGGGACATTATTGTGAATAGACGGAAATAGACAATGGGACAGTTATATAGAATAGGATGGAGTACTATTTTAGAAAATTGAATGTGCGCGAATAAGAATTGACAATAATAGAACAACATCAAATCAACTTTGCTTTCCTAATAAAATAATTCAACCCTTATATTAATGCATGCTGAGTTGTCCTATATTTTTTGTTGACATAAGATGATGTTCCTTTGAATTTGGCACAAACATAGATGTAATTTTGAAGTTTGATATGTAGTTTGTTATATGTTCAATTGATGGTCGTACTAGTTTAAAACCCTTGAATTTCACGGACTATTTTATAATTAGATGATTACTTAGCTTTCAAGTTAATACTCCGTATATAATTAATAAATTGAAAGTCATATTTGCTAATGTCAATCTTATATAAATATAAAACACAACAAATTAGAGCTGATTTTTTGTGTGAATATATTAGAGTTGATTTTGTGTACAATTCTTATGCCAGATTATTTTACCAAAATGATAAGTCATGAGTTTAAAACATGACTTAAGATATAGACCTGTCGAATTTCTACCCAACCCACAAACCCGACCCGACCTCACCCATTTTTTAGGGTAAACACAGACTCGACCCGTTTGATAAGTCCACTGAGACATTTAGACAACGATGCTACATCCATCACAACTACTCCATTATATTATCTTAACGATAACAGGGACACACTCGTGGTATGTATCATATGCCTTATCTATGATAGAATACGCATGTTGTGAAGGTTAGTCTCAAGTCTCAGTGTGTAGATACCTCATTTCTGCACCTCCCGCAAACCACCCGGTGATGATTGGGCCGCATGTTTGGTACACGGAATGATTTGTGACAGTTCGTAAGTTTATCATCAAGTGATCGCTCAAACACTTGTGTATACCTCATAGTCGCCATCTACGCACCGATACGGTCGTTTTGGCAGTAATTAGAGTACATTTGGAGTCCGGGTCAAAAACCGTCTTCATTTTCTAATAACCGTTTAAAATGCCGAGTCAGAATGTTCTGGAACGTTCCGGATATTTCTATTCTATATATTTTCCAATCTTTTTATCTTTTGGTAACATATATCCCGAGATTATCATATAAAATATTAAGAAAATAAGATTAATCCGCTATTCCATAATAGAAACACGGAAATCTTTCTTCCGCAGAGAGAAACCACCGAGAAAAGACGCATCGTGTCTTTGCGCCTCTTCCAAGAGACGCAGTGCTTGCTGAGCTTCTTCCTCAGTCCTTTTCTGCGTATTTTTCGTATCTTTTCGAAATTCACTTCCAAAGTTTCTCCGAAAACTCTAATTTCCTCCGTGTGATTAGTATAAATAGAGACCTTCGGTCTCACATATTTCTTACGCGAGTGTCCGCCCTTCTCTTCTCCCTTTGCATTCTAGACCACGTTCTTACTTTTTGGCGTCTACGTTCTTGAACTTTCGACCACGTAAGCTCGGATCCTTCTGAGTACCAGCCTCGTTTGGCATGACCGACCAATTTGACCAACTCCACAATCAATCAACTTAATCAACTTTGTTTAATTTCCTCTTAGATGGAACTTTCGTCGTACATTCGAGTAGAGCATCACTAAACGTTAACTTAGTTAATCTCGTTTCGTCAAACATGTAAGTTTGAGGGTGTATAATCCTTCTTTTTATTATTGTTATTTATTTTCGTAATCACAATTGTAAGATTTATGTCGAAAATACACTTAAAACCGATTTGTAAAACCTTGTTTTAAAACCCTTTTTACGGATTATCGAAGAAACAAATCTCGAGAAAGGACGCAAAGAATCGCTGCGCCTCTTCGAATGGACGCATCACCTGCTGCGCCTCTTCGTGAGGCTGCCGCAGTTTCTGCTTCCTTTCTTCTTCCTTCGTCTTTTGTTCGTCCTATTGTTTTTCGCTTTGTTTTCAATTGTTCATTGTTCTTTAGCACGACAATTTGAGTATGATAACTTTAACCTGTAATTCATTAATCTTTCCCACCATTAATTAATCCATCATTAAAATTCCCGACTTAAATCCCTTATAGTCCATATTTGCGGGTTTTCGTCATCAAAATCAAATTCGGGTTTTAGAGGTTCGATTCCTCAATATTGAATCTCTGGAATTCACCATTGATATATTTGTAATACCCCGTATTTTTATATAATAAACTAAATGGATATTATTAATTATTAATTATTATACATATTATATTACTAATTATGTCGAGTTAATATTGAGTCGATAATTTCGTTAAGTTATTTTATTTAACCCGCGTTGTATCGATATAAGTTAATTGTGTCGGGTTTATAAGAATTCGAATTATGAGCTAACCCAGCTGAGTTGGCCCATTAACTGTTTAGCCCATTTAACCCTAAACCCAACTAAACCCTAAACACTAACCTTAACCCTAAACCTAAACCTACCCTAAACAGCCTCCCTCAACCCGCCTCCCTCATTCACGCCTCCCTCCTTTCATCAGCTCCAACTTCAACATTTTCGCATAGAGAGAGAGAGTGAGTGACCGTGGGTAGTGACTACGCAGCAAGGAAGAGATAGGGGAGCTTATCGACGTTCATAGGCGGCTATAGGTGGCTGTTCTGGTGGCGGAAAAAGGTGACGAATTCGTGAAGGATCGATAATCAAATTCATTGCTTTACTTTCTGGACTGCTTAACTGCTTAATTGGAATTGCTGGCACTTTGAGGTAGGGAAATACACTTGTCCTATTATCGTTGTTGTTGAATTGTGCCGACTTGATTCGTGGTTGTTGATTTACGTTATCATTTATATTCGGGAAGGTGATTGACTGATTTGATCGTATTGAGTATGATATCACAACATCGGGTAACTGGCATGATTTTATGATTTATCAGTTCATTATATATATATATATATATATATATATATATATATATATATATATATATTGTGTTGCATTCATTTCTTTTGAGCATTCATATGCATTGGAGATGGAGGATGTTGTGGTGATGTGGTGCGGTGATGATGATGTTGTGATAAGGCCCAGACGGTTCTGCAGACTTGCCCTGTGTCCTCACCTGAGAGGCTGCAGATCGGCTTTGGTCGATATATAGTCTACCGGGATCGGTATGGGTCAAGGTTGTCCGGGTATGAGATGTGTGTGATGAGTTGAGATGGAGATGGAGGTGACGGAGTATCATGCATATCATATTTTATTGTTTTATTGTTTTCCCTACTCAACCTCGTGGTTGACCCTGTGTATTCGTGAACACCTGTGATGAACCGTTTTATGGGGAGCAGACTTGACAGGTTTAAGAGATAGGACGGGAGCTTGATGGGCGTGAGACACTGGATCAAACGACTTAGTAACTAGATCATCATCTAGAAGACTTTCAATTTTATTTATGTCAGTTCTTGTAATTTGAGTTGAAAAGAGGAATTGTAATAATTAAGTTAAAATATTATATAAATTGCCTTGGAGTTTAATTTGTTATTTACTACCTCGGGAAACCGAGATGGTAACAGTCCGTTTTATTAGAGAATGTCTTGACGAGGACTTCTTTTATAAACCGGGGTGTTACAATATTTCATCTGTTATTTATCGTTGTCATCATTAGTTCATCATTAATAACCTATTTAACCTAATTAATTCAATTAATTTGATTAATTTGTATTTATAATAACCTTATTAATCTTGTATATAATTCGTCCTAATTAAATTCATCCATGTTTTATCGTTTTTATGAGCTCATTCACGTGTAAATAATCTGTTAATCACTTCCATCCGAGTCAAATAATATAATCAAGCATTAAAATCACCCATGAATATTAACGATTTGCAATTCCGGCTTCACATCCAGAACTGAGCTCAGGAACAGACGCAGCAACTACTGCGCCTCTTCCAAAGGACGCAGCTCTACTGCGCTTGTTCCTGGTTGAGTTCTGTCTCTGAACTCCCGTTTCTGCCTTGACCTAGTTTGTTAGTTTACGTATTTAATTTACTATTAATCGTATTATCACCTAATTTCTGTTTGTTTATTTATTCTTTCTTTTCTAAAATTATCCGTTTTAGATGTATTTTCGACATAAATCAATTAATCCAATGTAATTATTGTAATTTTCTTTATTGTATTTTTATTGTATTTCTTTTATCGTATTGCTTGTATGCTCTCACATGTAATCGATCTTAAATTCCTACTTCGACTCAATTGCATGTTAAATTACGTGTTCACCGACTTAGTATTAATTCTCACATGCTAGGATTAATTTATTGAATGTTGCATTGCATGCATATAATCGACAACACATCAAGTATGAATAACTTCCCTAATCATTAGTAGAGTCCGCTATTGAGGCGGGCGGGATTAGGTGTTCGATCAAAAGAG
This sequence comes from Silene latifolia, assembly GCF_048544455.1. Lineage (NCBI taxonomy): Eukaryota > Viridiplantae > Streptophyta > Magnoliopsida > Caryophyllales > Caryophyllaceae > Silene > Silene latifolia. The sequence continues at coordinate 24,879,056 of NC_133533.1, read as the reverse complement.
CTTCCTAATACGTACCCTCACCCCTTACTCCAGATCTCTGTGAACATCCGTGTTCATTGGCATCCACGAGAGTCATTCTAGACATAGAATGCTAAGGGTAACGAGTTCTTGGTGTTCATGTCACTGCTTTGTGTCTTGACATGGCACGAAGTATTCGAACGGTTTCCAATTTTCCACAATAAATTGGTGGAGACTCCATAAATGCACAAGAAAAGCTTGATTCGCTTTTCGCCCCGTGGTCCCGCGTCCACAGTTTGGCGACTCCGCTGGGGATAATACACTTACGTGTAGCCAATGTTGAAACTTGAACAAGGTTAGGGAGTAGTTTGTACAAAACAGTTGTCGATTTTCATAACTCGGTCTTCCTAGACCGTTTTATTCGGCCTTCCTAGGCCCAACCCAACCCATTCGACCAATCGTCCCGTCTAGACGGTCCAAATTCCTATTTGGGCCTAAGGATGGATAACGATTGATGTCAACCATACCATGGTACTTACTCTTGTTTGTATCAAGGACTTTCACTACTCGAGGAAATGGACTAGGAATCAGCCTTACTCTTGTTTGGTACGAGCCTCTCCACAGACCCTAGGTTTGATTGTTTGGTATGGCAACCTACCTTTAAGCCAAAACCCTTTTAAATGCACTCGACATCCCGTTATAATGTCTGTATAAATGCTTGTACCATATGTGACCACCATTTCTAAACAAAACCATGACGATCTTTGTAAAATCAAAATTTCTTTCAAAATGTAATAATTTCGAACATAAGCCCAATATTAGCGCAAAACCAGTCAAAACTCTGTCCAATTGTCGAGTCAAAATTCGGGCCTCAAAACCCATTTCAAAACCTCACCTCGAGTTCACTCCTACGACTACACTACAGTTGACTGGGACCAAAATTTTCAAACTTCGTCATTTCTTCAAAAAGCTCACTTAACACAAGTGGCACACTCCCACTTCACAAGTCAAACCTTTTCTTTGAGTAAGTGTGCTAGAATGGTCGATCGTGTTTTGATTCGTCGTCAATCTCTTATCCAGTTTTCAAGATGCCTGGAACTAGTCACGTAAGTGTCAATGGACAAACACCGAATGGTAATGATCTAATCCTAGCCGCGCTCGCTCATCTCCAAACTAGCCAAGACCAAGTGAATAATCGCCTCAACACGATCGAGGGCCGAATTGTTGCTGTAGAAACTAGGTTGCCTCCTGAAGAAAATGAAATACTTCATGATTTTGTGAATGACTTCGCACGTGAAGATCCACCACCTTTTGTGGGAGCACAAGAGGTCAACCTTTCCATAGATATGACTGCAGCTGAGAAGCGACTCCAATACTTGGAGGAACAACTGATGTTTCTCAAAGGGGATGATATCTATAGGGAAAACAATCGCAAGTATGAGGCCGTGAGCTCCAAATTGCCAACCAACTTCAACATGACGGATATCCCGAAATTCAAGGGACATTAAAACCCTTTGAACCATATCCGTGCTTTCAAGGATTACATGTCTATCAAAGGCATTAAACCCGAGATGTTCCTAAGGATCTTTCTTCATCTCTCGACACCATTCCTAAATAATGGTTTTATTTTCTAGAGCATAAGAAGATTGCCACTTGGGATGATGCCGCGATTGAGTTCGCTAAGCAATATGCGGATAATGCCGAAATCCAAGGTAACATGCGCACTTTAGAGGTTCTTACCCAAAATGACAAAGAAGGTTTCACCGACTTCCTAAGTAGGTGGAGGAAGACTAGTACCCAACTTGTTGAACGTCCAGATGAAGCTACCCTCGTGGAGAAATTCGTGGACAATCTAAAACCCATCTATGGAAGTCATTTGAGGTACCAAAACATTAAGACCTTCAAAGACTTAACTGTACTAGGAACAAGGATCGAGGATGACATCCGTAAAGGGCTCTTGTCCAAAATGGTAGGTCGTGGATACCAAGGCTCAACAAGTCGTTCTTACGGCTCTACTAGCAAGACTGATGAAGTTAACCTTCTCGAGCCATCTAAGAAAAGTACCCCACCACGAAAATTCACAAATCTCGGGGATACATACTCTAATGCTCTAAAGAGACTGATAAAACAGGGTAAGCTTCAACCCATAGGCCCTACACCTGAACCAGAAAAGAAATCCAAGTTCTGGGACGAGAATTCGTATTGCGAATATTATAGGGGCAAGGGACATGATACAGAAAAGTGCTACAAGCTAAAGAATGTGCTTCAAGACATGATTGAAGACAGTCGCCTACCAATACCGCCTGGAGGCAAGCCTAACAATACTCAAAATCCTCTTGAAGTTCTGATGATTACAAGTGAAGAATCTACCCTAGATTGTTCACACCTCATTTCCCCAATCGAAGATGAGATCTATGCCATAGAAGAAGAAGGGAACTACTCTACCATTTCCCCTACCATGACCGACTTTATAGCATGGGCAAAGAGTGTGAATAGGCAAGTCTCAGAATTAAAAAGTGTAGTGGCAACCCTACGTGATCCACGTGCAACACCCAAAGAACGTGCGTCACTAAGTTTCTCTCAAAATGCTACAATACAAGAAGTAGTAGCCGTGGTTGATAAACTAGTTGACCAAATTATCCAATTGGAGGCTGAGATCATGAGGATGAAAGAACTTGCTACCATCAATGGAGTGTGGGCTGACGATGATAAAGATGAGTATCTCACTGAACACTACTTAGTCAAAGTCAGTGAGGAAATAGTCCAAAATAGTAAGGATCAAGATGTAGACCACCTTACTCGTTCGGGACACCCATACCAAAAGACTTCTCAAAATGGTCCCATAGCAAATGGTCCAACCAACGTTGTCACATCAAATGATAACGAAGATACCTCTACTGACCATCTACTAAAGCAACTACAGAAGACAAAGGCTGATCTTTCAGTCTGGCAACTAGTTGCAAGCTCATTCCCACATCGCCAGGCTTTACTGCAAGCCTTGGCCAAACTAACTGTGGCGCATAATTCCACACCCGATGACGTAGTCAACTTGGTCTTCCAAGAATCACCTAAGCTAAGTAACCCTGTTATTTTCTCGGATGAAGATTTACCACCTTTTGTCGCTAATCACAACTTGGCTCTTTACATCACTGTCATTTGTTTGAAGAAGAATGTGCCAATGACTTTGGTAGATGATGGCTCGGCAGTTAACGTCATACCTTTAAAAACGGCATACAAACTAGGCATGAAAGAGTCGGATTGGACCCCTACCAACCAAGGTGTTTGCGCATATGATGGTATACGACGAAAAGTGGTAGGACATGTTAACGTGACCATAGCCACAGGGTCGATCGAACGAAAAGTCAACTTTCAAATAGTAGACATTGAAGCATCCTTCAACATACTTCTGAGAAGACCTTGGATTCACGCTTCCAAAGCGGTAACATCCACCCTCCACCAGAAGATCAAGATCCCACTAGATGGTAAAGTGGTGACAATCACCTCATCACCCATTAAAGCAGTAATAGAAAAGAGATCAAGTAACCAAGTACTCGCGGATCCAGTGCATGAACTTGGGGGCTTCCATAGCATATACGTCATAGAAAGCGAGTTGGCACCTTTATACTTCAATTCCTACTCCAATCCCAAGGATACTTCCCAGGAATGCCTTTGAATCCAATCCGAAGGAACACCTTTGCACCCTACAAAGAAGGCAACTCTCAAAAGATACCATTCGAATTAGGGTACAAACCCACTAAAGAGGAAGCTCTCAAAATGCTCGCCCAAGTTCAAAACCGTAAGAACGTGGGAATCCAAATGCAACCCTATCTCCCTACCCTAAATGGATACTTCGTTAGGGAAGGAAGTCAAGAACTCTTTCATGGATTTCCCGAACCTTGGCACTATATCGAAAGGAAGTTAGCCGGAATCGAGATCTTTCACGATTGCTACTTCATTCCTCCAGGAACGGTTCCTACCGTCAAAACTCATCAAGCACCTTGCTTAGACGAACAAGCTGTTAGCCTACTGTTTGGGGAAGATCGATTTATTAGAGCCGCGCAGGATGAGATCATTACCATGATACTTCAAGACGATCATTTCAACCCTACCGCATTGATCACAGAAACCAACTCAAATCATCAGAAAGGATGGAGAAAGTCGATCAAGTGGACGAACAATCAAGGAAGACTCTTCAAGCTCACCATAGGAGAAGGAGAAATGTTCAAAGGAGAACCAGGAGACGATGAATTCGAGTCAGAGTCAGAGTCGGAGTCTAGAGAAGTCCCTAGAGAGTCTCCTCCTGTCGTCACTCCCACCCCCTTGTTTCTCCTAGCTTAGCATCAAATAATGTAATGAGTTCGGAAATGTCCCAACAAATTTGTCCCTTTACCGCCACTGACTATAGAATAGATGGCTTCTTTGTTTCAACTTTTCTCAAATTTTAATATGAATAAATTAGGTTCTGCTTACTCTTTGTGTTATTCTGAATGCAATTTTGTTTACGATGATAATGAGGATGACCCAGACCCATACTCAATCGAAATACCTCCCTAGATAGCCAAAGAAATACTACAAGAGGGGGAAGGGGGGACCAGTAATAGAAGATACTGAACCCATCAACGTAGGAACCCCAAGAACTTAGGATAGGGACGACCTTGAGCCCCGCCGAGAGAGCTAGTTTCATAGACCTCCTACACGAGTTCAAAGACGTTTTTTCTTGGTCCTACAAAGACATGCCAGGAATCGACAGGGACATCGCAGAACATAGGATCCCGATTAAACCAGGTTTCAAACCCGTGAAACAGAAACTTCGACGAATGAGAACAGAATGGGCTCTTAAGATCAAAGAAGAAGTCGACAAACAATTCAAAGCCGGGTTCATCAAAGTTTCCGAGTACTCAGACTCGGTAGCTAACATAGTACCCGTACCCAAAAAGGATGGGAGAATCCGGGTTTGTGTGGATTTCAGAGACCTAAACAAAGCAAGTCCCAAGGATGACTTTCCTCTACCACATATCGACATATTGGTGGATAACACAGCAGATCACGTGCTACTATCCTTCATGGATAGATACGCGGGATATAACCAGATCAAGATGGCCATAGAAGATATGTATAAGACCGCCTTCGTCACTCAATGGGGCACCTATTGCTACACGGTTATGCCATTTGGGCTAATCAATGTCGGAGCTACATATCAACGCACCGCAACTACGCTCTTACATGACATGATGCATAAAGAAGTTGAGGTATACGTAGACGATATGATTGTCAAGTCCAAGGTTAGAGAGGGACACATCGCAAACCTTCGCAAATTCTTCTCAAGGCTACGAAAGTACAACATGAGACTCAACCCTCAGAAATGTGCATTCGGGGTAACATCTGGTAAACTCCTAGGATACGTTGTTAGCCAACGAGGAATAGAAATAGACCCTTCCAAGATCAAAGCTCTAATAGAAATGCCGCAACCTCAAACAGAGAAAGAAGTTAGAGGATTCTTAGGTAAGGTGCAATACGTAAGTCGATTCATATCGAAACTCACCATGAGTTGTGAACCTATCTTCAAAAAGCTAAAGAAAACAGATCACACCATGTGGGGTGATGACTGTCAGAAAGCATTCGACCGAATCAAGGAGATACTAGCCAAGCCACCAGTGCTCATGCCACCTCAACGGGATCAACCTCTTGGTTTATATCTCACGGAATCGAAATTGACCATGGGCGCCATGCTAGCCCAAACTGTAGGAAAAGAAGAAAGAGCTATCTACTACCTTAGTAAGAAGTTCTTGGAATACGAGTGCAAATACACACCACTCGAGAAGACATGCCTACCTCTTGTGTGGGCAACAAAGAAGCTACGCCATTACATGCTTAGCTACTCCATCAAAGTATACTCCAAAATGGATCCTGTCAAATACCTCTTCGAGAAACCCGTTCTCAATGGACGCCTAGCGAGATGGACCTTGATGCTCTCAGAGTTCGATCTCAAGTATGTACCCCTGAAAGTCATAAAAGGGCGCGCCGTTGCCGAGTTCTTTGCAGAAAATCCCATCAATGATGCACAAACAATAGACACCTGGTCATTTCCGGACGAGGATATACTCCAAGCTGATGTAGACTCCTGGGACCTTTACTTTGATGGGGCTTCGAACTTGAGAGGATTTGGAATAGGAGTGTTGCTCATTTCTCCTGAAGGCGAGCATACACCAATATCTGTCAAACTCGACTTCGAGGTGACAAATAACGCGGCAGAATATGAAGCTTGTCTCATCGGATTGCAAGCAGCAGTAGGTTTAGGCATCAAGAATCTTCGCGTATATGGAGATTCATCTTTGATCATCAACCAAATTACGGGATCTTGGAAAATTCGAAGTGAAAGCCTAGCACCTTATCAAGCCAGAATAGACCAAGTAGCCCAATTCTATGATCAAGTAACCTACCTACACTTACCTCGAGAAGAGAATCAATTCGCAGATGCTCTTGTAAAACTTGCATCTTTGATTAATGATACGTGCATTTTATATAGTCCTTTTAGGCCTTTCTAAGCACGTATTTCTATGCTATTATCGTAGTTTTATCCTACGAAATGGCCCGAATTGTCTACTTTGGTTTCTCTTGTATTATTTGCAGGTATGAACCAGAAAGTAGCATAATCAAGCCTAAAACATGTCCCTATGCATTCATTTAGGAGATGAGTTGAGTCGGAGCCTTAAAATTACTATTTTGAGATGTGCAAAGGAGTAAGACAGCTAGGCGAGCAAAGGAAGAACTTCAAATTGCTAGTGCCTAATTTGAAGAGCTATATCTCGAGTTCTACAATTTATTTTCAGGTGATTCAAATTGGAGATGCAATTTTGTCCTCTTAGCTTTCCAAAGCCACCAGAATCGCCCTGTTTGCCCAAGTAACGAAGAAATGGCTGCCATATAAAGTTCAGTGCGCGAAGCAGGAATTGTGCGTTGGAAAGTACTCGATCGAGTACAATTGTGTTCGATCGACCCCTTTTTCTACTTGATCGAGTAGTGCCTATTTAATAAGTGCTCGATCGAGTACCTAAGTACTCGATCGAGAGGTTTTAGCTTGGTTTTGCTCGATCGAGTGATATAAAGTTGCTCGATCGAGTATTTAGCTATTATACTCGGGATTTGTATCCCGTGTTAGGTTTATTTTATGTTAATAATGACTTCCCTATATAAAGGAAGTCGGGATTAGGTTATAAACACACTTTTTACTGACGCCACTCTTTACTCTTCTCTTTTCCCTAAACTTTTCCACTGTAATTTTTGCTTGTCGGGTTTCATCGCTTGGATCTTGTCGCTCTTTACGGCGGAATTCTCGTGATTGTAATATTTCTCTCTTTTAATCTTAATCTCATACTTTGTTTGCTTTAATTCCTTTGTTCTTCCTTAATTAATTTATGTCCTAATTTAGTTTATGCATTATTATTGTTATTTCATCATGCCTTTTATTAGTACATTCATTATTATTATTGTTGACGCCATTAGTAATATGAGTAGCTAAATTCATTCATGTTGGGATTAGGGGATTTATGGTAGAATAAAGATGATGTAGCGAATAGACTAGACGGCTTAGTTTTGAGAATCTGTACCCCTGGCAATTTAATTATAATACCGACTTAGTTGAGTGCACGCTTCTAAGTTGCCCTTTAATTTGGTTAATTTCGTTCCTGGATCGGAAGATTGGAATGAACAGACCTGCTATGAAAAGTAGACTACCCTAATGAGGATGGAAGTTAAGTTAGTGGAATTCTAGGATAGAAAGTGGACCGGAAGGACCTTTCCGTTATCCTTCTCACAGTAGATTGTCTAGGCTATTTGCAACTGAATCGATTGACTACCATGGTGAACCGAAATCCTGACATATTCTCTCTTATCTGTTATCTTTATCACATTTTCTGCCTTTTGTTTCTCTTTCCCTTAATCTTCAGTAGTTTAGAAATCAATTAAAACCCCTATCATGTGACCTTAGACAGACCGAATTAACAAGTTGATAGTGACCGCCTCCCTGTGGAGATCGACCCTACTTACTGCTAGCTTCTGTTAGTGTAACTAGGTATTTTATTTTTGGTACCTGACGACGGTATCAAATTTTGGCGCCGTTGCCGGGGAGGCAACTACTTTATCTGCTTGTTTTATTTTTGTCTGTCTTTAGCCTTAAGAGATTTATTCCTTGAGGCAGTTCTCATCTTTTTCTTTAGTGCTGTTTTGATAGGTCCTACAGGTCCTACCTAGACAGTTTTAAGTAAAAGATCGTCAAAGGGAAGGCTTGAGTACCTTTGACCCGTCACCTATGTTCCATTATATGGCACAGCAGGTGATTTACTGTGGGAGATGTGGTGCTGCTGGGCACAATGCAGCTATTTGCATGGCAGAGAACGACAAGGTCTACGCATTTAAGCACCGTAGACGAGCTAGCCATTCCGCTGTAGTTGCGCCGCCACTTCTGCCCTATCAACGAGGCTACCAAAAGCCTCCGTTTGTCTGGCCGTCGCAACAACAAGCTCCTCCTCCTGATAAACGGAAATAAGTGATTGCGGAGCTGAAATCTTTGATGAAGGCACTTGCATTCCGAGTGCAAGAAGATGATAAACGTAAAGAAGCTCAACTAATTGAGCTGGAGTCTCAAATAGCTCAGCTAGCTGCTGAGTCGAATAGTAGGCAACCAGAGAAGGTATACTTTACCGAGAGTGGTCTTTCCCATGAAGGACCCGAGTTGCCTAGCGCTATTAATGATTTGGATGACTCGGATTACGAAGATCTATCCGGAAATGAAGCGAGTTATGAAGATTTCTGCGATGCACTACAAAAATCACTCGATCGAGCTAGTAATAGTGCTCGATCGAGTGGATTTCCAGAGAAAACGTTCGATCGAGTAGTTCAATGTGCTCGATCAAGTGAAAATCAGGAAGAAAGCCTTCGATCGAGTTCTATTTTTGCTCGATCGACTAGTTTGGCCAGAGAGAGCAAGGATTTATCACATGGGTTCGTTTTGGGCGACGATTTTTATGAAAACAATGGTTACGGTGAATCTCCCCTATTCAAAGCCGAGCTGGATGCGCTAGAGGCTGCGATTTACAGGACGGTTTACACAGAGGAGGATGACGAGGCAGCTGAGTCGGTAACTGCTCCTAGCACGGAAGAGGTAATATCTTCCTTTGTCGATAATTCCATCACTAAGAGCGACCAAACCGAGGTAGTTAACGATTATTATATTATTGTTTGTTTAAATAGTACATTGCCTCATTTGACTCATGCTTCGTATTTTAATGCTATACCCCCTCCCAGTTGGTCAGTTAATTTAACAGCTTTTCACCGTTCTTGTCATCTTAATTTTGTTAATCTGAAACAATACTCTAAATTATTGATAATTTCTCCCGAGCTCCTTTATTTTGTTGCCAAATTTAGGAGCTATCATAGGAAATTTGTTAGACTCAAACATTTATACATTTTATTTTCCTATGCTACTGTTATATTATGGTGCTACTTACAGCTATGTGTAGCACATGCACAACTGTTTGATCGGTTGCTGCGCGCTTTGAGCTGTTTTGACCAGGCTAATTAAGAGAGGCTCGTTGAAGAAACGAAGGTGGAGCTGGGACCTGTCTAAACTAGCGCTATCCGGGAGGCAACCCGGAATTTACGCTTTTTAGTTGTTTTTCTAACGTTTCGGTTTTTGTTGTGTGTTTAATAATGTGTCTTCTCGATTGAGTGCCCTACTTTCTCGATCGAACACTTCTACAGCCCAATGCACTCGATCGAGCAATCTTCTCTCTCGATCGAGTTGGTTTGCCTTGATTCGCTTCCCGTGACGGTATTTGGCAGCTGTTTGCGACCTCCCACATTGCTGGCTGGTTTGGGGAGGTCCCTTATTCGCGTTATCTTGTGAGCTTTCCGCATCTTCACTCCCTTCTTTTAGTTTGCATTTCCTTTCCATGTTTTGGTACAATGAGAGCATTGTACGGTTTGGTTTGGAGAGGTTATGCATCCATATCTGTGTCTGCATATTGTTTTTATTACATTTCTGTTATCACGTTTAATTTCTGTATGCAATGTTGTTTATTTTTATAAAATTCAAAAATCTTATAAAATTAGAAAAAATTTCACGTCTACTTTTGCATATATGTTGAGTCCGAACGGTTGATTTCAATGATGAAATTGCACTATAATTGTCCTTTTTACTTAAGCCTTGCATAAAACTTAATATCTTTAGCCTTGTCTTATTGCATATCTACGAGTTAATGTTAAAATTTAGCTGAACGAATAGACTTTACCTGAAAATTTTGGCAAGCTACTTATCATTTCTAAGATTTAGAGCTTTATAAACTGGTGTCATTTATGACCAGTTTCATGTAGGATTGTGAGTAGTTACTCCTTGCATAGCATGTTCATCAATTTGCACGTATATGAAATTCAATTGCTTTTTGCCTGCATACATTCGGGTTAGTGGTTGGTGTCACACGCAGGGAGGTGCTTACAATTTCCGTTTCTTTCATTTTTACCCATTTAACTCCACATTAGCCAAATTTGCCTGTTGACCCTTAGCTACATTCCAAATTTAGCCTGCCTTGTCAAGCTAGTTTAGTGTATGTTTTTGCGGTATATATTTTATTGTGCCGCGTTTGGCTTGTATCCACTGATTTGGAGTTGGTAATTTATGAAGAAAAAAAAGGAAGGAAAAAAAAAGAAAAAAGAAAGAAATCGAAAAAAAAAATCGAAAAAAAGAAAAAAGATGTTGTTTGATGAGACGGTTTCGCTCCTATGCTTTATTTACATTTATTGAGGAGTATTTTCAGTTCGGTTTGGTGAGTTTTGTGCCAAATGAAGGGTACTGTGCTTAATTTCATAATTGAGTTGGAAATGGATGTTATCATATGGTTTTGTTTAGGTACTAGCTTGGCCGCCTATACCTCCACATTCCCATAACATGTTTTGCCTTTTCTTACCCATTGCCTTACTTTACCATATTTTTGTAAGCCCTCGGCAGTGACAGGACCTTGTTTGGTTGGGATGTGTGTACGGTAGCTAGAATTGTTTATTATATTAGTTGCATGCATGTCTATGTGGGTCGTAGTCTAGGTGAGCGACTATTTTTCTTTCTCTCTTACATATATATGTTCACCCTTTGCTTCATGAGAGAAGAGTGACCCGTGAGAGTCCATTATTAAAGGTCTTGCAAGGTCGACGGTTCAGCTTTATTATAAACATCTTACAACTCGTTCGCATTTGACTGCTTGCTATAAGTGTTAGTTTGCTTGCATTAAATTGGTTTAAGTGGACATTTGTAGCTAGCTTTGAGTTATCGTTTCCATTCCATTAGTTTGCATTTAGTTTACTCGAGGACGAGTAAAGGTTTGGTTTGAGGATATTTGATAAGTGCATTTTATATAATCCTTTTTGGCCTTTTTATGCACGTATTTCTATGCTATTATCGTAGTTTTATGCTACGAAATGCCCCGAATATGCTACTTTGGTTTGTTTTGTTCTATTTGCAGGAATGGACCAGAAAATAGTGAAATCGAGCCTTTTACCGTCCGTTTAGCATGCATTTGGAGGAAGAGTGAATTTGGAGCGGGAATGTAGCTGTCTTGAGATGCGGAAAGGAGTAAAACAGCTAGGCGAGCCAAGGAAGAACTTCAAATTGATAGTGCCTACTTTGAAGAGCTATATCTCGAGTTCTACAACTGATTTTCAGGTGATTCCAATTGGAGATGAAATTTTGTCCTCTTAGCTTTCCAACGCCACCGGAATCGCCTTGTTTTCCCAAGTAACAAAGAAATGACAGCCATTTGCAGTTCAATACGCGAAGCAGGAATTGTGCACTGGAAAGTACTCGATCGAGTACAATTGTGTTCGATCGACCCCTTTTTCTACTCGATCGAGTAGTGCCTATTTAATAAGTGCTCGATCGAGTACCTAAAGTACTCGATCGAGAGGTTTTAGCTTGGTTTTGCTCGATCGAGTGATATAAAGTTGCTCGATCGAGTATTTAGCTATTATTCTCGGGATTTTTATCCCGTGTTAGGTTTATTTTATGTTAATAATGACTTCCCTATATAAAGGAAGTCGGGATTAGGTTATAAACACACTTTTTTACTGACGCCACTCTTTACTCTTCTCTTTTCCCTAAACTTTTCCACTGTAATTTTTGCTTTTCGGGTTTCATCGCTTGGATCTTGTCGCTCTTTACGCCGGAATTCTCGTGATTGTAATCTTTCTCTCTTTTAATCTTAATCTCATACTTTGTTTGCTTTAATTCCTTTGTTCTTCCTTAATTAATTTCTGCCCTAATTTAGTTTATGCATTATTATTGTTATTTCATCATGCATTTCATTAGTACATTCATTATTATTATTGTTGACGCCATTAGTAATATGAGTAGCTAAATTCATTCATGTTGGGATTAGGGGATCTATGGTAGAATAAAGAAGATGTAGCGAATAGACTAGACGGAGTAGTTGTGAGAATCTGTACCCATGGCAATTTAATTATAATACCGACTTAGTTGAGTGCACGCTTCTAAGTTGCCCTTTAATTTGGTTAATTTCGTTCCTGGATCGGAAGATTGGAATGAACTATGAACAGTAGACTACCCTAATGAGGATGAAAGTTAAGTTAGTGGAATTCTAGGATAGAAAGTGGACCGGAAGGACCTTTCCGTTATCCTTCTCACAGTAGATAGTCTAGGCTATTTGCAACTGAATCGATTGACTACCATGGTGAACCGAAATCCTGACATATTCTCTCTTATCTGTTATCTTTATCACATTTTCTGCCTTTATTTCTCTTTCCCTTAATCTTCAGTAGTTTAGAAATCAATTAAAACCCCCATCCTGTGACCTTAGACAGACCGAATTAACAAGTAGATAGTGACCGCCACCCTGTGGAGATCGACCCTACTTACTGCTAACTTCTGTTAGTGTAACTAGGTATTTTATTTTTGGTACCTGATGACGGTATCAATTAACATGCCGGATAATATGGTAGAAATGCCTTTATGCATCGAACGACGGTCAGAACCGGCTTATGTGCACCAAATTACAGAGGAAGAAGAAGTTACAGAGGAACCTTGGTTCCAAGCAATCCTGAACTTCAAGCTCAATGGCACCTATCCACCAGATATGGACAAGAGGGGACAACGTGCTATACGCTTACTAGCTTCCCAATACGTCCTCATGCAAGGAGAATTATATAAAAGGACGCCTCTTGGTGTAATCCTACGTTGCCTTGATCATTCACAGGCACAGAAAGTGATAGAAGAAGTCCATGATGGAGAATGTGGCCCTCACGTGAGTGGACCAATGATGGCAAAGAAAATCACACGTTTAGGGTACTATTGGACCACAATGGAATCTGATTGCATCAAGTATGTCAGACATTGTCATAATCGCCGATATTCGGAATGTGCAACACGTCCCTCCTTCATTACTCTACACCATGACATCTCCTTGGCCATTTTCTGCTTGGGAATCGACATCATCGGAAAGATCACGCCAAATTTTGAACAGGAGGTCATTGTTTCATTCTAGTGGCTATCGATTATTTCACCAAATGGGTATAAGCGGCTTCCTACACTAGTCTCACAGCCAAAAACGTGGCAAAGTTCATACAAACCAACATCATCTGTCGATACGGTTGCCCACATGAGATCATTACTGACAATGGGTCACATTTCCATGCTGAGACTGAGCAATTGCTAGCGAAGTACAAAATCAAGCATCACCACTCCTCGCCATACAGACCACAAATTAATGGAGCGATAGAGGCGGCAAACAAGAACGTTGTCACAATCCTCAAGAAAATGATTGACAGCTATCGAGATTGGCCAAGCAAGATACCATTTGCCTTATGGGGATATCGCACATCTGTTAGGACGCCCACTGGGGCCACCCCTTTCTATTTGACCTACGGCATGGAAGACGTGCAACCAGTCGAGCTCGAAATACCATCTTTGCGTATTTTACTCGAAAGTCAAATCCCGGAAGCCGACTGGAAGAGGGTTAGGTATGAAGAACTCATCCTCCTGGATGAACGAAGACTGCGTGCATTACATAATGTGCAAACATATCAGGCACGTATCAAACGAGCCTTCAACAAAAGGGTCAAGCCCTGGAACATCAAAGAAGGGGACTTGATCCTCAAATCAATTCGAGCTCTTTTACCCGTCGATCCACGAGGAAAGTTCAAACCCAACTGAGCCGGACCATTTCTAGTCAAGTCCATACTTCCAGGGGGTGCGGTTAGGATCACAGACTTAGATGGGAATGAATTTGCCAACCCGACAAACCTCGACCAATTCAAACGTTACTATGCCTAGAATAGGAACAAAACGCGCCTCGCGTCACCCCACGTGTCGCTTCTGTGGCACGAAATAAACGGCCCCTGGCCAAGCTAAATAAAGCTAATGTCACCTTGCTCTTGCATTTTGACAATTGGTCATCCTCATATCATCAAATAAATTGAATTGCACTTTAGGAGTAAGTAAAAAGCTCATGCTTATTTTCTAGTTCGCTACAAGCTCTTGCTTAGAACAATTATTCTTTTACGTTTGCTTGAACAACGCGCAAGGGTTTGATTTCATTTTTTTTAAATGAATACGTAGGCAATCCTTCACAGGATACAATCCATCATTTTAAATGTAAATAGAAGGACATTTCCATATGCATTTGGAATTCGACAAGAATAATAATAGAAAATCCCAAAGGTTTCATAACTAATCAACCTCTTTTATTTCATTTCTTTTAATAATAATACGCTACATAATAGAAATAAAATAAAAAATTTAAAAAAATAATAAAAATAGGCTAGGATTCTAAAAACCCCACCTTCTTATTACAAATAATAATAATAATAATAATAATAATAATAAATAATAATAAAGACTCAGGCTATTCTTCCATTTTCCCTTTGCCTTTGTCATTTTTATCATATTTTTTGTCTCGACCTCGAGACGGACGCTCTTGCGCCACTTCCGACCTAATCAACAACGGTCTCTCTCGTGGTCTTGCCTTGCCATTCTTGTCAACCACCTTTTCCACGACAGGAGAAGTCTTCGGTTTCTTCGAAGGATGAACAAATCGAAACCCGACTTCTTCCTCTCCCTCAGTCAGATGCTTCTCTTTCTCCTTCTCCACATCACGAACCTTGTAGTCAACAGGCTCGCGCTTCCTCAATCTCTTGTGCTCCTCCGGAGTAGTAGCTTTCCTCTACCCCGTATAGGAATCAGACACCCATAGAGCACTAACAGAAGAATTCAAGAACCACACGTTTCTTTGAGCCCATTTGATGGCCCATTCTCTTCGGCTCTCAGTGGTAAGGGCCATAGCGGTCTGAGGGACGGTGTCAAGCTTCGGGATCGTCTGCTTCAATCCAACCTGCCTCATCAACCTCTCCGGGAAGATGCATATCATGAACTCCAAGCTAGGAATGCGCACCGATCGGGTAGGATCCAAGGACGATACTCCAGTGACAGATTTGAGATGCCACCATGGTACGATCCATCTAATTAGTGAACCGTCATCACTCTTCAGCTTGTTCTCCCAATAGTTGCAGACTCGAGTGAAGTCCACCATGTAAAGCCAAGTCCTCATTGCAATGGAGCGAGCATGATAAGCAGGAACATTAACTGGGGGCTCGATCAATCGAAGACGCTCCATAAGCCAGACCTACCAAAAGCAGGCAAAAGAACATAAAAAAAAACGAAAAGAAAGAAAAGAAAAAAGAGACAAAAAAAAAGAAAGAGAGAAAAAGAGTTCTTTTACCTGCAATATGATGAGACTTCCTAAACAAGGAAGGTCACGGTTGGCATTTCTGTTATCTAACCCCAACAGGATCTCTCCTAAACACAGGCAAGATGGGCTCCTGCGCAGCTCCATTTGCTCAATTACGCTCAAGTAACGAGGGTCGCCTCTCAAATCCTCATCAACATGCCCTTGAAGGATATATACGTGCAGTAGGCAAAATACGAATGCCCTTCGCCTTGCAACATAGGAAATGGCAGAATCTGCCCTGTTTATGGATCGATCGATGAAGTCCAACATTCGCACTCCTTTAGAGGTCACAAGACGGTCAACCTCAGCTCTTGTCAACCCAAGCAGATCTCTGAACTTATTCTTATACCCTTGAGAAGTAGAGGCCATAGCAGGCAAATGCTCCGGGTCCCAACCACCGATTGCAGCAATATCTTCGGGAAATGGGCAAATATCGCCTCCGATCCAGGAAAGGCAAATACGTGATAATTCGGGTCCCAATAATCAAGACAAGCATCTAGGAACGGTTTGACTACTTTGACCAACTTCAAACTCAAGATCGATCCAAAATTATAGGCACCCATATCGTGTTTTTCCACATTAGAAAACTCATTTGTCCACTCTTTCAGACGGATTTCAAGAGTATTCATGATGTATGCTTAATTAGAGAGCTCTTATCTAATAAGACGAGAGAAAGACGGAAGAATTATGTGAACAAAACCTCCCTCGAGGTCTATATTTATACTAAAAGCTGTTTCCTAAAATATGTCGGACGGACACATCAGAACAACAGGCGCTCACTGCTGCGCCTCTTCAAAGGGACGCAGCTCCTGCTGCGCCTCTTCCTCAGCGTTCTTTATGTGATTTTCCGCGTTGGATCTTTCCTAATTCCTCCAAGAATAATTTCCTATTCATATGGGTTATTGTTTTGGTAAATCCGTCAAATTACCATGTTGCGCGTTTCCTAAATTCCGCGGGCACGCATTTTGAGGCGATATCGGCATTTTCATCATTTCAGCACACTTATACATTTCTTTTTAAATTTCTTTTTTGGGGAATCATTTCACCAATTTAGATATTCATTTTCAAACTTACACATTTTCTTTTAATTTTTTTTTTTTGGGAATCGTTTTACTCCCAGTACATTTCACATTTCAAACTTATATGTTTCTATTTTTCTCTTTTTTTAGGGGGTAGCCCTCCCTACCGTCATTAATTTTCAGTAATTTTTTGCATTTTCGAGTCTTTGTCTTGCGCTAATTTAGGCCATGTGTACAAATATGTGTTTTATATGCAATCTCTGTGTACATTTCGGCAGCATGACGGCGTAAACCGTCATCTACCAAACTTGTTCAAAGCTAACCTGCAGGTACAAACAAGGCAACCCAACAGCAAAGGCACTCAGGCCATCATATACAACCAAAAAGGGAATATGTACACCAAACTGGGGGCTCGGGTCCGAAACAAAAGGCATAAAGTGCAAAATAAAGGCTCCAAAATGTACAAAATGCATAAAGTACAACAACAAAAACGACAAAGAGCAACAAACTACAGCTGGTCGCCGCCTAGCTCAATGACTCTCGCCATGAGAGTAACGATCTCGGCGTCGCGGACCTCTAGCTCCCTCAGCAGGCGAGCTGTCTCCTCCCGGGACTGGGCAAGCTCTCGCTCCATGTCACGCTCCCTCTGCGAACGACAAGAATTGGCTCATGTCAATCATTTCAAACACAAGGAAAGTTACAAAATTCGAAAATGAAGTAAACGGAAGGTTCATACCTGACGTCCTCGACCGCCAGCAAGTGTCTCGATGGCAGTAGCTCGTAGCCGGTTGGATACCCTCCGAAAAGCCATGAACCGGGATGGCGCAACCTACATTTCAAGGATCCTCAATAAGTTGATAGGCTAAGTCATCCTCCTTCTCAGCATCGGAAGGCTCCCTGAACATCGTCCGAGGAGGATCGATGGGAACTGTCAGGACATCTCGGGAGCACTGACGAGCCAAGCGCTCGCCCAAGTACCACACAGGACCCATCGACGTCCTCAAAAGCAACCGGCTCGAGCTCCTAGGTCGAAGGACCTCAGCCAGAAAAGGAGGGGCGCCAGTGTAGTCCGCCCAAGGTCTGGGCACCCACTATAAAAAGAAAACAAGAGGTCATTCATATGATCGGTTCCGAAAGGAAGCAATGAAAATTAAACAAAGAAAAGTGGCTCGAAGATACTCACGCCGTCCAGCTGCAGAGCGTTCACCTCCCGTCGACAGGCGTCGTGGAAGGAACGCTGACTCTTCGTGCGAAACATCACCCAATCCCTCATGACGGGATAAGCTCTCTCCCTCGCTCCGTCCTCTTGGGCGCGAGGCCCAGAAAGTAGGAGTACACCCACGCCTATAAAACAAGATAGTTAATGACGATATTTCGTGATTCGATAAAGAAATGATCTTTCATGAAAAGAAATGGAGGTTCATACCTCCAGCAACAGTCCAGGGCCAACATTGGTAGGAGAAGTCCCCTTCTCTATCAGCTCCGGATGAACCATGGCCCTCATATAGCGAATGAGGACCGCAAGGCCAGCAGTGACCCAGTCCCAACGGCCTAGGCCACCCAAGTCGGAAAGGAAGGGAAGAAGCGTCGTCGACAGCCTCTCTCTCTTGTCTCCGAGGTAGATCGAAGACAAGAATCACCAGAGCCACAAACGAGCTCTCTGCTCGGCAGTGCAAGGAGGAGGAGCCGTCTCCCTCCCATCGATCACCACCATCGCCGGTCTCTTCCCAGCAAAATAATCCGGAACATAGGAACTAGGCACCAACCCGGGCACCGCGGCAGCCTTCGGCATCAAGTTCCAGCCGATCAAGCTCCTAGCCTTAGCCGAGTCTACCCCCATGGCTGCCTCCGGCCACGCCACCGCCTGAGGCCCGCACGGCAAGCCAAAAATCATGCCGTAGTCCTCCAACGTGACCCCAACCTCACCGAAAGGCATGTGAAAGGTAGAGGTCGTATCCCAAAACCGATCCAGGAAGGCTCGAACCAGGCTAAGGTTAGCCCGAATCTTCCTCCTCGTGATGTCCCTCCAAGCCTGTACCAAGGCACCAAGCGCTCCTCGCTCGATGATGGCCCGCTCCTCTGCTTCCAATTTCTCATAGGCCCCTATTATCGTCGTGTAACCCGAGAACGACCTGATGTTCCCGGCCTCCTATTTTGATTCAAAGCAAGAGCTATCTTTAGTTCGAATGAAAGGGAAAATGAATAACAAATAGAAATGAAAGAAGATGAATGAAAGAGTGATGAGTTCGAGTTACCAAGATCTTCACAGTCCTGTAGGACAGGTGACCCTCTGCAGCCCAGATGAGGTGCCTGCTGTCCCAAGTCTCAGCCCACTCTGGTGCTCCCCTCAGCAGGTGACCACCTCGTCCGACGTTGGCCCGTCTCGGGGCCTCCTCCTCCTCCTCAACGACATCGTCCTCAGCAGCTGCCACTGCGGTAGTGAAAGCCTGCTCTAACGCCTCCTCAAGCATACAAGAAGGGTCTAGAGCTGTATCCACGTCCATGGGAGCTCTGCGTGACGTAGAAGCCTCATCACTTGCAAAATTAAAGTGAATTTAGGCCGCGTCAAGTGACGACAAGCCTTAATTAAGGGATGTTCGAGTTTTCGGAGCTCCGAAATCGTTCTTTTCTCGCCATCTTTGGCCAATTTTCCCACAAACCCGTCCGCTCATGTGGTAATTTGGGTAAAGTCAAGCCTAAGTTGAAGCCTAGTCATGGGTTCGAGTCGAAATTTCGACAGCATTTCGTTATAACGACGATTATGCCCTAAAAAGTGTCCTGAAAAAGCTGTCACAAATCAAAATTCCAAAATGGTAGGAAGTTTACCCATCATACAAGGATTCCAAATACTAAATTGCATCGCGAATGGGCAATTCTCATTTTCGAAGCAATATACAGTTTAGCTGTGAGACCGTCTCAATTTCACTCAAATGCTCAAAACTCAACGAAAATTCGAAATGAATACATGGTTACGATCCTTATACTACCAATTATCCATTTTCAAGGTCAGTTTTATAAGGCAAAATCATTTGGGGGAAAAGCCCCTAATTTTTCGACATTTAGGGTTGAAAACCCTGATTTTGTCGATCCAATTTGATTAAATACGGAAGATTAATGCAAGATTAATACACATACCTCGATTAGTCATGGCAAATGCAAGCTTTTGATCGAATTTTAGAAAGAAATGGTTGGAATTTGAGAGAATATTTGAGGTTTTATTGTTTCGAAATTATGAAGACAATCCCGTGTTTCATCGAGTTTTTACTCAGAAAAGCCACATTCAAGAAAGACGCAGCAGGTGCTGCGCCTCTTCCAAGAGACGCAGCTCTTGCTGCGCCTCTTCCTCAGTTTCCCTCCAAATGAATTTTTGAAGATTCGTTATAAGTTCGTTATTCGTGGGCCTATCTTTGGTGCGCCTCTTCCTTGATGCCACACATCGTATATTTGGTTCATTTGACATTTGTTCTTCGCCCGGACCCGCATTTCCATGCCAACTGTCATAATATTTATCCTTTTACCAAGACTTTGCTTGCCACAATGAGCGAATATTCTTTGACAGGTGTTTCGACACGCCTCTACTCTTTTCCCCCAGCGAGAGTACACGGACAACCAATCGCCCCTCTCGAGACATGGAGATCAGTTCCCAATTATGTTTCCCCGACGAGAGTACACGGACAGACATTTTCCCCTCTCAACGCGTGGAGATCAACATCGACCCAAGCAGATTTCTCCTAGCAGTTCCTGACTACGTCCTGCTGCCTCTTCCAATATCGCGTTTTATTTCCTCTTGAGGTATGATCTCTTCTTATGGCTGGCGAGCCTCCTTACGTAGTCAAATGGACTTTAAACGACCCTCCCCGGAATTCGACAGACTCTAAAATGTTCCTGATGACAGGTCCTTGGCTCAGACCCCTTGAGCCGCCTCGCATCGCCATAGTCGTCAGGTTGTAATCTTCGATTGACCTGATGGCTATACTTTGACTTTCACCTTGTCCAAGCCTCAGTCAAAGTGGGGGCTCTGTAGATACCTCATTTCTGCACGTCCCGCAAACCACCCGGTGATGATTGGGCCGCATGTTTGGTACACGGAACGATTTGTGACAGTTCGTAAGTTTATCATCAAGTGATCGCTCAAACACTTGTGTCTACCTCATAGTCGCCATCTACGCGCCGATACGGTCGTTTTGGCAGTAATTAGAGTACATTTGGAGTCCGGGTCAAAAACCGTCTTCATTTTCTAATAACCGTTTAAAATGCCGAGTCAGAATGTTCTGGAACGTTCCGGATATTTCTATTCCATATATTTTCCAATCTTTTGATCTTTGGTAACATATATCCCGAGATTATCATATAAAATATTAAGGAAATAAGATTAATCCGCTATTCCATAATAGAAACACGGAAATCTTTCTTCCGTAGGAGGAAACCACGAGGAAAAGACGCGGCCAGTCTTTGCGCCTCTTCCAAGAGACGCAGTGCTTGCTGCGCCTCTTCCTCAGTTCTTTTCTGCGTATTTTTCGTATCTTTTCGAGATTCACTTCCAAAGTTTCTCCGAAAGCCCTAATTTCCTCCGTGTGATTAGTATAAATAGAGACCTTCGGTCTCACATATTTCTCACGCGAGTGTCCGCCCTTCTCTTCTCCCTTTGCATTATAGACCACGTTCTTACTTTTTGGTGTCTATGTGCTTGAACTTTCGACCACGTAAGCTAGGATCCTTCTGAGTACCAGCCTCATTTTGCATGACCGACCAATTTGACCAACTCCACAATCAATCAACTTAATCAACTTTGTTTAATTTCCTCTTAGAGAGCACTTTCGTCGTACATTCGAGTCGAGCATCACTAAACGGTAACTTAGTTAATCTCGTTTCGTCAAACATGTAAGTCTGAGGGTGTATAATCCTTTTTTTTTTATTATTGTTATTTATTTTCGTAATCACAATTGTAAGATTTATATCGAAAATACACTTAAAACCGATTTGTAAAACCTTGTTTTAAAACCCTTTTTACGGATTATCAGAAGACAACCGACCAGAAAGGACGCAGCAACTACTGTGCCTCTTCGAAGGGACGCAGCACCTGCTGCGCCTCTTCGTGAGGCTGCCGCAGTTCCTGCTTCCTTTCTTCTTCCTTCGTCTTTTGTTCGTCCTATTGTTTTTCGCTTTGTTTTCAATTGTTCATTGTTCTTTGGCACGACAATTTGAGTATGATAACTTTAACATGTAATTCATTAATCTTTCATCACCATTAATTAATCCATCATTAAAATTCCCGACTTAAATCCCTTATAGTCCATATTTGCGGGTTTTCGTCATCAAAATCAAATTCGGGTTTTAGAGGTTCGATTCCTCAATATTGAATCTCTGGAATTCACCATTGATATATTTCATCTGTTATTTATCGTTGTCATCATTAGTTCATCATTAATAACCTATTTAACCTAATTAATTCAATTAATTTGATTAATTTGTATTTATAATAACCTTATTAATCTTGTATATAATTCGTCCTAATTAAAGTCATCCATATTTTATCGTTTTTATGAGCTCATTCATGTGTAAATAATCTGTTAATCACTTCCATCCGAGTCAAATAATATAATCAAGCATTAAAATCACCCATGAATATTAACGATTTGCAATTCCGGCTTCACAGCCAGAACTGAGGTCAGGAACAGACGCAGCAACTGCTGCGCCTCTTCCAAAGGACGCAGCTCTGCTGCGTCTGTTCCTGGTTGAGTTATGTCTCTCAACTCCCGTTTCCGCCTTGACCTAGTTTGTTAGTTTACGTATTTAATTTACTATTAATCGTATTATCACCTAATTTCTGTTTGTTTATTATTTATTCTTTCTTTTCTAAAATTATCCGTTTTAGATGTATTTTCGACATAAATCAATTAATCCAATGTAATTATTGTAATTTTCTTTATTGTATTTTTATTGTATTTCTTTTATCGTATTGCTTTTATGCTCTCACATGTAATCGATCTTAAATTCCTACTTCGACTCAATTGCATGTTAAATTACGTGTTCACCGACTTAGTTTTAATTCTCACATGCTAGGATTAATTTATTGAATGTTGCATTGCATGCATATAATCGACAACACATCAAGTATGAATAACTTCCCTAATCATTAGTAGAGGCCGCTATCGAGGCGGGCGGGATTAGGTGTTCGATCAAAAGAACTTCCTAATACGTACCCTCACCCCTTACTCCAGATCTCTGTGAACATCCGTGTTCATTGGCATCCACAAGAGTCATTCTAGACATAGAATGCAAAGGGTAACGAGTTCTTGGTGTTCATGTCACTGCTTTGTGTCTTGACATGGCACGAAGTATTCGAACGGTTTCCAATTTTCCACAATAAATTGGTGACGACTCCACAAATGCACAAGAAAAGCTTGCTTCGCTTTTCGCCCCGTGGGCCCGCGTCCACACAGTGCTTGCATCAAATGGTTATATTTATCACGTTCTAATATGTTCCTGTTTATCTGTGTTTCGACATTTTGTGGCTGGGAGAACCTTGACATTTTGTGACGACACCGCAGCACTGCCCACCATACAGTCGGACCACAGTCCGTAACAAGATACTCGGGACACATCCGTGGTACCGGACCCGAGCGCTAATCGGATCCCTGTCAGACGTCGTGCCTCAACTGCATGAGTCCCTCCAAAACTCAAGTCATTAATGTGCACATCCCTCCTGGAGTGGGAAGCTCCAAGAGGCGACCCAAGCATAAGACGGTCTCCCGACCGCCTTACATCTCCTCAATAACAACCATATCTCCACCATAGCTTGCAACATATACGATAAACACAATGAAAGTAAGATGCAAGACAATATGCCAATATACGACTTCTCATGGAACTCTCCCAAACATACTATGAACATCAATTCCTCCAATATCCCGACTCTTCGAGTCGTCACAACTCAATAGCATACTATAATGCATTTTCGACAACTACATGAGATTCATAACAATCCCCAAATATTACCTTATGAAGCAAAATGACTTATACCATGAAAACAATGACAATTAATACACTTGTTAGTATTCACATTATCAAAATCGTGTAGGATGAACCTACCTTTTAGCATACTCCATAAGCAAATACGAGACAAGCAATACCCTGTCTCATAAAACCGTCTCATCCTACATAAATCATGTAATAACTATCACAACACATTCTGATCTATATACTTATACAATACATAACCCCTTATTATTACCCTTTAATTACCCATATTACTCATATTAATCACTAATTAATTATCCCCAACAAAACCCCCTAAAAGTTTGGGTTTATAAGAAAAAGAAAAAGGGTAGATCTTTACTTACGAGGTGAAAGGAAGAAGGATAGATGTGTAATCTTCTAATCCGAGCTTAGCATCCATGGAGAGGTGTTTAGAGGGTTTTAGAGAGAAGGGAGAGAATTTGGATTGATAAGGAGAAAGATTGAAGTGGCTTAGGGTTAGGTGAAATCAGATCCCATCATAGGTTTTATCGCCCACAGATGAGCTGCACTCAGCCGAGTGTTGAGTCTACTCGGTCCACAGGACACTATACTCGGTCCACTACATACCCACTAGGCCTAGTCTAGGTCATATTTGGTCTAGTGTACGGTCATACCTTACTCTCTTGTCGAGTCCGATGGTCCTCTCACACATCCAGAAGTTCCTTTACGGGTCCTAAAATATTCGGATATTACATTTCTTATCCATTATAAATCTCTCACTATTTATCTCCTATTAATTATCTCTCTTCGTTATCTCTCTTATTAGTCATATTTCACTTTCCCAAATCGTATACAATAAATTATGGATAATTAAAAAGGGGGCAAATAGTTGTTGAACTTGTGGCGGAGACGACAATGTGTGTAGTTGTGACAAATGGTTCAGCTTAAGCAATGCTCAACTTTCACTGAGTGTGAACAATCACATGTCCCTGCAAAAGTATAATTGAGAAAGTAAGAATTTGACTAATAAGAGAGGCAAAGAAGGGGAATTAGCTACGAGGAGAGAAATAGTGGGAGATTTATAATGGATATGAAATTTGGAGGAAAAATTAAATCGGAGGAAAAAAGTAGATGAAAATCAGTTAGGTTTAAGAAAACAAATTTAATCACGTGTCTCCTATGGTCAGTGCCGGATTTTGACTTTTTTTGCCTAAACTGCATTTTGGTAGTGTTTAACATAAACACATATCTTTAAGGGAGTGTTTCACAAAAAATTGAATAAAAGGTAGTAGTATGCAAAGTATGTAGTGTGTTTATAAGTAGACCTAGCAAAGCTGACCTGGCCTGAAAAGGCTGACCCGAGACTCGAAAATGACCCGAAATGCATCACCCGAAAGTGACTCGACAGTCCCGAAGTGACCCGACCCAAAGTGACCCGATTTAAGTGACCCAAAATGACTTAATTAAGGCAAAATCATGACCCGAAATGACCCAAACGACCCAGATTGACCCGACATAAAATGACCCGATCCGAAGTGACCCGACCAAAAAATGACCGGTCTCAAAAGTGACCCGATAAGTTATTGACCCGAAAATGACCCCACAGAATGTGACTCAACCCGAACCCGACCCAAATGACCCACTTGCCAGGCCTATTTATAAGGCGGTGTTCAATAGTCCCTTAAAGGTCAAAATAGCATTGCATAAACCATTCTTTTTTTTTCCTAAAAAAACAACATTGCTTAAAGAAAGAGTTTGGTGGGAAAAAAAAGTAATTTGTATGCATTTAACAATATAACTGATATGTTAAACTAAATTATCATATACTCACCCCAGTATATAGTCCATATATATGGAGTATATATTAGTATCTATGATAGTTTTTACATTGTTTAATTTTTATCTTTAACTAAATAAAGAAATTTGTAATTTTAAGAAAATATATGCCACAAACATTTACAAACTTACTGTGTGAAACACGGGATTCTCCCTAGTGATTACATATTACCGAGTTACATAAAACATTACAGAGTGAGTGATCAAATATACAAAAAAATCCTAAAAAATTCATTTACATAACAAGTCTTACAAACAAAAAATCTCTAACCCAATTCAAAACAAAAAATGAACAGTTAAAACCCTAAAGTTACCAAAATTCTTATATTTTAAACATAAAAAAATTATAAATCATTAAAATAGGTCATAAAATCAGGAGAAAATAAAAGGAACATATGTTGCCCAAGCCTCAAACACATAGAATCCGGTCAGAGACAAAAACTTCTTTTTTGCTAAATAGAACAAAGTTGAGAGATGATCGTGATCATGGCTAGTAATAAGGTATTTAAGTAATAAGATTTGTAAAATTTGAGAGAAGAAGTCATTGCTTATTGTTTGGGCCAAAATTTGCATATTGGGCCAAGGAGAAACTGGTTCATTAGAGGAGGTAGGAAGGACGAATTGGGCCAAGTAATCCAGCAACCTTGAGGAGCCCGTGAGCAAGAAGGAACCAGATGAACTGGCGGCAGATCAAGAAGCATTGGGCCTCAGCTAGTAAGCTGTAACCCAGCAGCGAAAGAGCCCATCGAGGATGTTATACGGCTAACTTACTGGGCAAGCAACCTAAACCCTATTAGGGTTTGACTCCTATATATAAGGCGAAGAAAGGAAAAAGATCATTCATTGACATATCAAACCCTAGACATTGTACTAGCAAAATAGCCGTACCACCATTATTGTATTCGTCCTCCGTATTACAAAGCTAGTGCAATCCTTGGAAGGGTACCGTCCCGTTCCCGCGGTCGTTTCCCACATTGAGTTTTCCACGTCACCAAAGCTCTTGTGTTAATCTCTTATTTACGTCTTTATTTATTTACGTATCAATCATACTTACATCGTTAACCTCTCAAATAACGCATAAGACCACTTTGACCTAAATTAACCTAATTCGGTAGAAAAATACCAAAGCAGTTTGGCGCCCACCGTGGGGCATAATGGTCATCATCGTTAATTACTCGACACAAAATGGACGGAAGCAAGAACGCAACCTCAACATCACTAACTAGATCAGAGGGTATCCAGGCGCCGTTGATACCGCCAAATCCCGTCCAGAATCTAGCGTCAACGGCTCAGGTTCAGGTGTCTGAGCACACGTCGAGAGTCGTACACTCGGTCAAGGTCACCTTACCTCCCAAGACTCCTACTGCAGGATCACACTCTAAGTCGGATAAGGGGCCAGGAAGCGTGCATCTCCCCCAGCCACCGAGTTCAACACAGACCCTGCTTAACGACATGGGTAATTTGCAGAAGGCAATAGACAATATGTTGTAGATACCCAGTATCTGTTGAATCCCCAACAAACACCCGATGATTATCGAACTACAACATGCTTAGGAATCGCTACGTTTAATCGATAGTTCGTATAACTATACGTAGGAAAACTCAAAACGATTTCGAAAATAAAACATTTTCAAAACTTTTCAAAAGTACCTGGAGTATTTTATGCACGACGATGGGGTCACAATTACACTAACTAGAGTGAAAACCGACACCGGACCAAAAACCGACTCAAAAGTCAAATCTCGACACCAACAACGAGCCAAACCGAGTGAAACACAAAAAACAAACATCACAAAGCTTCCATGCTAAGTATACACGGTATACTTGATGGTCAAGTACAAAAATCATGCCATCCAAAACCTAGGATAGAACAAATCATGATTCCAAATGCGTGATAGTGACAAGACAGCTCGAAAACCCGCGAAATGGCTCGCGCCTCTTCGAGTAGCCTATACGGCCACGTCGCTCAAAACGCACACAACCACATAATTCTCTATAAATACCCCTCAAATGCCACCATTTGACGGTACGCGAGCGTCCGCCCCCTCTTTTATCCCTTAAAATTCTAGACCTCGACTTCCCGAGTCAACAAACGACACGTATTTTCGACCTACCGATCAAAAATACGAGCCATACACATTTTTTGTACCGTCATCGTGCATTAAATCACTTGATCGACCATTTCGACCAACTACACAATCACTAAACAAAACAACACTCTTTACATTGCTAAAACGGTTTTCAACCGAGTTTTCCGACCTAATAAGTTTTTACACTTCCGTCGATTTCTCGCCAACAACCTTGCATGTAAGTATGAGGGTATAATTAATCCTTTTCTTTTATGTTCTTTTATCTGTTTTTATGACTCTAACATGCTAAAACATGCGTAACATTGTCCAAAATACAGATAGAACGAGCCAAAACCAAGTATTGACCTGAAACAGGAGCCCCTAGTCACAACTAGGTGGCTCGCGCCTATACCGGCTGTCCAGGCCAGAACTCAAACGTGTTTGAGTTCATTCTTTCCATTTTCTTTTCATTTTACAATCGGCTTTTACCGTTTCAAATCATTTCTATGAGAAATCTTTTAACCATAAATTACGTCCACCCTTAGTTCCTTATACCATGACGGTTTAATCCGTATTTCGGTGATAATATTTGGTTAATTACATTTTAAAGGGTATTTTAAAATCTTTTATTCATTTGTTTACATTTTAAAAATAACCATATTACTCATACATACATAATCATCCTTGGTTCCACATATCATGTCGGTTTAATCAAAGTACGATGATAAACATTGACTAATTACAAAGTAATGAACTTAATTAGTTCATAATAAACTTTTTTTGCATTTTTTTTTACAAAACTATTCATGTAAAGCTTGCAAAACCCAACCCGGCATCGAATAATATCAACACAATTATGATTATTCAAGTCCCGTTCTTCATATTAGCACAAAAACGGTCTAACCGACCTTTTTAACAAATACGGGTTCAAATACCCATTTACAAATAATTTCATAAACATTTTCAACAACCAGAAGACACCCCTTTGGGTTGTCTTCTGCCTCGCACCTAAGCAGGCCCTCTGATTTCCAGTTTTCAAATCTGGACAGGCTCTTTTGCATCGCCCTAAGGCTCGCGCCTCAATAGACTGCTTGATGCAGGTCCTGTCTCGTCTAGGAGGATCCCAACTTCGGTTAACCCGAATACCGGACGGATCAGATTGACCAGTCCACGTTTTACTTTGTATTTGCAAAATGCTTTTCTAAGAAAAATGGATAACGTTATGCACCATAAACCTAACTCAGTAAATGGATGTTTAATTTCCATCTTGCATGCAAATCAACAATAAATCCAACATGACATCAAATACTTGATATTTGGATAAACAACCGACATAGCAAACTTCACTTGTTAGGTTTAAACTTGTGTATGTGCATTCATACATTTTCCCATTTTATCAACTTTTGCATTCAACCAACCAAGATCGATCAGTAGAGGCCGCTACCGCGGGCGGGATTGGGTGTTCGATTAAAGGGCTTCCCAATACGTACCTTCACATCTTACTCAGAAACTTTGGATAGTGGACGACCTTATCCAGGGCGAACGACAGTCATTCTAGAGATCGGATGCTAAAGAGGGACGATTCCTTATCTTTAGTACCTATGTCAAACACCGCTTTTTGCCTTGATTGACCTAGGTATAAAGTGGATTCGAACGGTTTCCAAGCATTCCACAATTGCTTGGTGGCGACTACGAACATCTCTAACATCGTTTGAAGACCCTTGCCGAGACGAAACTGACCGATCTAAAACGATTTGGTCGAAAGCATTTAATACGCCACCGAGCGTGGCTTTCCGACTGCCGCATGTGCATAGATTGGCTTGGCATGCGGGTGGCCCATGTCCACAGATTGGCGACTCCGCTGGGGATAACTATAACACTTCTGTCTTTGTGATCCCTAGATGGTGAGACTCGAACGAGGTCTTGGTTGAAATGTATTAATTGATATTACGGTCATAAGTCGGGTTCCTTGACCGGTCCCATAACCTAACCTCTATCGACCAATTGGCTCGTCCCGTCGGCGTGAGTTTTCTCATCCCTACGTTTTGAATCCCGATTTTGTCAAGCATGCCATTCGCGTTACACATTTCTGTTTCGTCAAAGAGCATTTATTTCCTTCTTTCACTAGGCTAGGGCACCCTCCTTACACATTTTGTTTGGATTGGTATCCCTCTCGAAAATCGGGGATTGGTCGCTTGGTGTGTAACCACCCTTATTAAGCTAAAACCCGTGTTAGCATTATGCATAATATAATGAATTGCGAGTGATTATGTGCTACGTGATCATAAGTCCTTCCGTGTCATTTCCAACCTTTTCAAAACATATTTTTGCGCCGTTATAATGGCCATTTCAAACCTCGGTCTTTCGCCGACCGTTGCATAGCTTTTTAGGCCGTTGTAATGACGATTTTCAAACTGGTTTTTCACAACCGTTTCAAAAGCACCTTCTTAGGCCGTCGTAATGACAATTTTCAAACCCGGTTTCTAAAACCGTTTCAAAAGCACCTTTTTAGGCCGTCGTAGTGACGACTTTAAAACTTGGTTTTTTCACAACCATTTCAAAAACATCTTTTGACACCGTTATAATGGCCGTGTCAAGACACTGATTTTAAACTGTTTCGCGCCGACATAATGGCCCTTTCAAAACCCGAAATTGGCACACACCCTTTTTCGAGCCTTTTGGAAACCCGAGGACCATACACCGTCCTCGAGATCACAACAATTTCAAACCTTTCAAACCTCGATTATCAAAACGCATGATTTTGAATTTCAAGAACTGTCTTCAGAAACAACACATTGTTTTCAAAGCCGCCGCAACTCCAACTCAAACCGTCTTTTGAAAACAAACCTAAGATAACCCTTTTTCAACTGGACGGCTCTTTGAAGATCCCTACTCTTCGGAGACCGTCCATAAGACAAAAAATGAATCTTTTGAAAATTTCTATTTTTGAAAATTTCAGTCCACCATTTCAATTCCGCCTCGTGTCTATCGAGTCAAAGCAAACGTACTTATGGGTCTTTACATATGAGTCGTCTCACCTCGGGATTCGTTCAATGGCATCACGCCCTTACGTTGAACGGGAGTCAAAGTCCGGTCAACACCGTCACACCATAAATCGAGTTAGCACCGAGGCACCACACACGGTTGCCCTCGTCTCGTTGGGTCCAAAGTATCTTTTCGTCTTTTGTGTTGTCTGCGTTTAGTCGTTAAATAGTGCCGGATTGTGATGTAACATGAGCCATTTTCTACCTCAGAATCATGGCCCCATCTTCAGCTTCGTCCAACAACAACAACAATGACAGCAGAGATCTCACAACGGCTCAGCTAGCCAACATGCTCATAGCCCTTAAGTTCACTCTGGACCGTATCGAGACCCGAATCGAGACCCTGGAAAATAAGGAAACCGGAGAACACAACACTCCACCTTTAACCGAAACTGAAAAAAGGCTCAAGCTCTTGGAAGAGAAACTCTTAGTGGAAACAACATCCACCTTGAAAGTAATCGAAGATTCCAACCCGTCGGGGATCAGCTGCCTGACAACTTTACCTTAACTGATGTGCCTAAGTTCAAGGGAGTGGAGGACCCACTCAATCACATTCGGGCCTTCAAGGATTTTATGAACATCAAAGGGGTCAAACAGGAACTCTTCACCTGGATCTTTCCATTATTCTTGGAACCGATTCCCCGCCAATGGTACTATTCCCTCGACCCAAAGAGCATTACCACTTGGGATGAAGTCGCCGTCAAATTTGCTAAACAATACGCCGACAACGTCGAAATCCAAGCCAACACCCGCGCTCTTGAGGTCCTAACTCAGAATGACAAAGAGGTATTCTACGAATTCCTAACCCATTGGAGTAGGGTGAGCACCCAATTGGTCAGTAAGCCGAGTGAATCAACTTCGGTGGAGAAGTTTGTCAACAACCTCCGTCCAGTTTATGCCAATCTAATGAGATATCAAAACATCAAAACCTTCCAGGATCTACAAATCCTCGGAACCCGCATCGAAGACGACCTACGCAAGGGCCTTTTAGAAAAACCTACAGGTATAGGCTATCAGGGGTCTACATCAACTGGATCTCGTCCCTACGATCAAACAAACAAAATCGACGAGGTCAACCTCCTCGAACCAACTACGAAGAAAACTTAGCGTCCTCAAAGGGCATTCACCAACTTGGGAACAACCTATGCCAGCGCCCTAAAAAGGCTCATGGACCGAGGGAAGCTACAGTCAATAAGGCCTACTCCGGACCCGTCTGAGGCAAAAAAACCCGCTTTTGGAATCCCAACGCCTATTGCCAGTACCACCATGGCAAAGGCCATGACACATAAGCTTGCTTCAAGCTAAAGCACGTCATTCAAGATATGATCGAGAAAGGAGAATTTGTTGGGGCTGGTGTCCTCTACAGTTAGTGCAATAACATTTAAATCTCTAAAAGGATCAAAGGGTATACTTTTGTATTATTATCAGTTGGTCCACGTTTATCAATAACGGTTGGCTTGCTAGATAAGTTTGACGTTATTGTCATACTGATGGCGGTGATCAACTGGTCCCTAAAAGTCACACCTATAGGATACGTTTGAGAGATGTGACGGTATGAAAATACAGTCATGTTGATGCCTAATTTGACTAAACAGTTAGTCGGAGTTATTGACTAATAATTAGTCAAACGCGATGTTGAGATATTTTATTTAATACGGATTAAATAATAATGGCTAAGGCGAATTAAACAGTTAATTCGTAAATTAAATATAAACGATTATATTTGATTAATGTATATTGAATAAATTAATTATACAATATTGTCATTATCGGACATGTATTATTATATCGACTAATTCATGTTGCTAGACGATATTTTAATAACCGATAACCGATGACGATTTATAATAAAATCGCGTCATATACATTTAGCATTTCGAGTCGGACCACGAGTTAAAATAAAGAGGAAGTGAAAGCCCACTTCCCCATGAGGCTCTCAGTTTGGCCGAACCAAGGAGAACAAAAGGAGAACTTTCTCTCCTTTTGTAACCTAATCATTCATTTGCAAAAATATTAGGGTTTCAGAGCAATTTTCTCTGAAATTTCTAGATCTCACATCGGAAAAACTCACAAC
The DNA here is from genome assembly GCF_048544455.1 of Silene latifolia. Classification (NCBI taxonomy): domain Eukaryota; kingdom Viridiplantae; phylum Streptophyta; class Magnoliopsida; order Caryophyllales; family Caryophyllaceae; genus Silene; species Silene latifolia. The sequence goes on along the minus strand of NC_133533.1, from coordinate 24,846,311 downwards.
AACTCTCTCAATATTGCAAGTCAATTAGAGAGTATTTCTAGCACAAGGGGCATAGTCTCAGACGGTCTTGGGTGCAACGATTAGGAGGAAATCTGCCTTGATTTCTATCTTAGGCCGAATTCTCAAGGACCCGAGGTTAATTCTTGTGCTTTATCGTTTTCTCTTGTATTTTTTTTATGACAATAATCACATGTTAAATTTTGCGTTATAGTCCTAAAATTTAAGGATTTTATACGGATATTACCCCACAAGTGGTATCAGAGCGAGGCCACGTATATTTTTCTTTGTGATTTTCATAAAACGATTTGAAACGATCTTGTTTTGCATAGAAAACCGTGCGGCCATATGTGTATCACGGCTGTTTTTTTTTTTTTTTTTAAACCGTGCCATGTATACACGGTTATTGTTGTCGTTTTGATTTTGTATATTGCTATTTTACACGATCATTATAGCGATATGTTAAAGTTTTGTCAATTGTTGATTTAATTTTTATAAGGATTAGGTCAAAATTGCCATTGATTTTGCTTTGTCAAATCTTTTTCACGAGGGTTTTAATTTTCAGAATCGTTTTGCTTTCGATCGAGTGGTTTACTACTTGATCGAGTGTTTTTCTGTCTTGTTTTTACTCGATCGAGTACATGCTATACTCGATCGACCAATTTTAAAGCCCTAACTGTTCGATCGAGAAGTCCTCGTACTCGATCGAACATCTTTCCTAATAAAAGTACTCGATCGACCTTGAGTTCAGTCGATCGAGCACTTTATGTTTGGCAAACCTTTCGATCGATTGAAGATGTCGATCGATCGAGTCCTTTTGTTTTGGCAAATTAAAAAATTTATTTTTCGTGTTTAATTTTTCTTTTGGCCATTACATATGCATAATACGGATTTTATGCATTAAACTTGATAGTGAAACGGTTCACTCACGCATCAGTTAGTTATTTTAAAGCGATTTAAAGTAACGGATTATCATGGATTAAAATTAAGTTGATTAAAGCGGTTTTGTCACATAAGTTTAGTCATTAAAGGTGGTTTGGATAAATTTAACATAATTACGGAATTATGTCACGAATAAATTTTATTTTAGTTGATGCATTTTATTTATCGTTATTTTGAATGCCTTGAATGTTTTATTACGTATTTAATTTTTACAAACAGTTGTAACTTAGTGTGGCCTTAGTAGAACGTGTTACCGTAATGATGGAACACGGTCTTGGTTGTATTTTGAGATCTTGTATCTCCGTTTTGGTTTTTTCCTTGTAATTACAGTTTTTATTTAGAATGTAAATAGGTTTATATTTTGTAAATTTTAATTGTAATTTTGAGAAGACCAAAGATGGAGACCGGATGCTCACTCCCGCTGCATGGACAAAGATGGAACATCAAGACAAGCTTCTCGGGTCCAACGGTGGATTCCAAAGTTGTATTATGTTCTTTTTACTAGGATAGGCCACACTAGGAATTTTTATTTACGTTTTGCATTCTTTTATTTATTTTATCGTAACGATAGATTGCATCATATTCCGCCTAAAACCAAACCACCTAATAATTGCATGAAAACTGACTCATATAGAGGTCACGCGTTAGTTTTCTTTGATATACAGATATCACATGTTTTTATTTAAGCCATCACCTAAGTTAATTCATTCACGTAATGCTAGTTTTTCGTTCACTTAAAATGAATTAAAACTAAGTTGATGGGATCTTCCTCGTATAAACAAAAATTAAGAACAGTCTTTATAGGTCAAACTCCAATGAATCCCTTCTTCGTCAGTAGGCATAATATGACCCCTTCTACGTCGGGTAAGTTGGAACTGATTGACCTATTTTATCTCAACACTATGGTCACTTGTACGATCCTGTGATTATGGTGGACTATAGATAGGATTTACGAAAATCTATCGACCAAGAGTTCTAACGATAGAACTAGCTAAACAGTTGGCTTATCAATTTACGGAAATTGAGTCTTGGGATCACTTGTATTATTCTTGAGGGAGATCAATTATGCAAGTGCATTGAGTCTACACGATTAAAATGAATTTTAAATAGACTTAAATCACCTCGATGAGTTGCTTATTTCGTTTTGTTTTTCCTTTTCTTTTTCAGTGTAGATCACGATCACTTAAACTGCTAATAACAAAATGGCTGGCCGTGCTGACGACCCAATGCCAAGTGCCACATTGGACCGTGAGTCCTGGCTTCGGATCTTCATGAATCGATGAATCGATCAACTCGATCAAGAATGATGGATCAAACTTTGCGGACTGGGAGGCGGCATTACGGAATGCTGCCGCAGCTGACGGGAAGCTCAAATTTCTGACAGAGCCCATCCCGTCAAACCAAGGTCCCACGGCTGGAGCTAACGAGATCGCCAAGTATAACGATTTCGTCATGGAAGCGGGTGCGATTAAAAACGTACTCATTTTTGCAATGGAATCCAATTTGCAGAAACGCTTCATAGCCCAAGGTGCAAACAAGATTTTCACCACGCTCACTAAGGAATTCTCGAAAGCACCGAGAATCGTGACCTATGAGCATACCACTCGCTTCTTTGATGCGAGACTCCGAAGGGCCAATCGTTAGCCCACATTCTCAAAGATGATTGAGAATGTCGTGAGATCGGAGGCGCTTGATTGTAAAATCAGCGAGAACATCGTGATTGACCGCATGCTTCATTCACTCCACGATGGTTTTGCGCTCTTTAGAGCGAATTACTATATGAATGATTTGAAGAAAAGTCCTCATGAACTACACTCCCTTCTCGTACAGACCGAGAAGGATATGAAGTTCAGTGGGAGCTTGAAACAGGATGTTCTCGTTGTGTCAAACAAGGGCAAGGGTAAGGGCAAAGCTCAGGCACACCTAGCGGTAGGTAAACCGAAGTTTAAGAAGTCGGGATCAGGTAAGAGTGGGCCTGGTGAGGCAAGCAACTCATCAGGCGCGACAAAGAGCAAGACCGAAAACATGGAATGCCATCAACGCCACAAGATCGGGCATTGGAGGCGTACATGTCCTGTTTATCATGAGGACATAAAAGCCGGTCGCGTTAAACCTGTTGGTATGTCTTCTTCCTCTTCTACTTTTATTCATATGATTGAGATTAACCACGCAAGTTACGGAACTTGGGTACTAGATACTTCGGTTGTGGTTCTCATCTCGTAATCATGTGCGGGGCTCAAACATCGAACCCCTCGTAAAGGGTGAGGTGGACCTGCGTGTCGAGAATGGAGCACGAGTGGCTGCCGTCTCGAGGGGAACATACGTGATCCAGCTTCCTAGCGGATTTGAGTTTTTTTATATAACTGCTATTATGTACCCAGTCTTTCTAAAAACATTATTTCAGTTTCTACACTTGACAAACTTGGTTTTTCATTTGTAATAGAGAATAATACTTGTATGTTCTCATTACACGATATGATTTATGGCAAGGCAGTCTCCATGAACGGAATTTATGTTTTAGATCAGACCACCGAAATATTACACGTAATGAATAAGAAGTTAAAGGTTGGTGACAAAGATCAAACGTATCTATGGCACTGCCGTATGGGACACATTAATGAGAAACGCGTAAAACAGCTCATAAAGAATGGAGCTATCTCGGCCTTTGATTTTCAATCATTTGGCACGTGTGAATCATGTCTCATTGGTAAGATGACTCGAATTTCCTTCAAAGGTGTTGGAATGCGCGCTGCTGACCTATTAGGACTCATACATACGGATGTGTGTGGACCTATGTCAATCACCGCACGAGAAGGCTATAAGTATTTCATCACTTTCACGGATGATTTAAGTAGATATGGCTATGTCTACTTAATGAAGCACAAAAGTGAATCCTTTGAGAAATTCAAGGAATACCAGAATCGGGTACAGAACCTCTTTGGGTAGAAAGATTAAAACACTGCGCTCAGACCGGGGTGGCGAGTATCTTTCTCACGAGTTTGATCAACACCTCAAAGACTGTGGGATTGCCTTACAGTTAACTCCACCTGGAACACCTCAGTTGAATGGTGTGTCCGAACGGAGAAATCGAACACTACTTGATATGGTTCGATCCATGATGAGTCACACCGTGTTGCCCGACTCATTATGGGGTTATGCTCTTCTGTCACCGCTCTAATACTTAACCAAGTCCGTCTAAAGTCATTGACAAGACTCCATATGAACTATGGAAGGGAACGGTCCCTAACTTGTCCTTTATACGGGTTTGGGGCTGCGAGGCTTATGTCAAGTGGAGACACGAGGATAAGCTCGGCCCGCAATCGGTCAAGACATACTTTATAGGTTATCCTAAAGGAACACTTGGTCATTACTTTTATTCGCCAACCGAACAACGTGTATTTGTTGCGGCTAGTGCGACATTCTTAGAGAAGGAATTTCTCGAGAATGCAAAGAGTGATAGAACCTTCGAACTGTCGGAGATTCCAGAACCAAATACCGAGCAACCATTGGAGGAACAAATTCCTTCAATCCCGGCTGCGGTTTATATTTCTGAGGAACCTAGGAGGTCGGGCAGAGTCTCTATTCCTCCGGACAGATACATTGGTATGGTCGAGGAACATGACATATATGACATTCTAGTCTTAACGAGTAGTGAACCCGCAACATATAAAGGTGCCATGACCAGTTCTGACTCAAAGCTATGGCTTGAGGCCATGCAATCCGAGATGGACTCCATGTATGAGAACAACGTATGAGATCTTGTTGACTTACCTGCTAAGGTTCGTCCCCTTCAATGCAAATGGCTTTACAAGATAAAGCATTATGTGGAAGGTCAACAAGATATCTATAAAGCACGACTAGTTGCTAAAGGTTTCACCCAAGTGCCAGGTTTGCACTACGATGAAATATTTGCACCCGTAGTCATGCTGCGTTCCATTCGGATTATCTTAGCGATTGCCGCTTTTCATGACTATGAAATTTGGCAGATGGATGTGAAAACCGCCTTCTTAAACGGTTTTTTGGAGGAAGAGTTGTACATGGTACAACCCGAAGGTTTCATCGATCCTGAACATCCTAAGAAAGTATGCAAGCTTAAGCGTTCCATTTATGGACTTAAGCAAGCTTCTAGGAGTTGGAATCATCGTTTCGACCAAGTGATAAAAGAAAATGGATTTACTCGATCGGTCGAGGAACCATGTCTATATATCAAGTCGAGTGGGAGCAAGATTGTCTTCCTAATATTGTATGTCGATGACATACTCCTGATTGGGAATGACATACCTCTCTTAACTTCGGTAAACGTATGGTTGAAGAACCATTTCCAGATGAAAGATCTGGGTGAGGCACAAAGAATTTTGGGCATCCGTATCTATCGAGATAGATCACGTCGGATGTTATCTCTCATCGAGTCTTATATAGACAAGATACTAAAGAGATTCAAATGACTAACTCCAAAAGGGGTTTCTTCCTATGGCTCCGGGGGTGCATTTGAGCAAGTCTGAGGCACCGGAGACACCGGAAGAGAAAGAGCGCATGACACGGATTCCTTATGCCTCGGCTATAGGATCAATCATGTATGCCATGATATGCACACGTCCGGACGTGGCATATGCATTGAGTATGACAAGTCGATTCCAATAGCATCCAGGTGAATCACATTGGATGGCTGTCAAGAACATTCTTAAGTACCTACGGAGGACTAAAGCTTGGGCATTGACTTATGGAGGCGAACAAAAGCTATGCGCAACCGGTTACGCAGATGCTAGCTTCCAAACGGATCGAGATGACTCAAAATCTCGGTCGGATTCGTTTTTACTCTTAATGGCGCTGATCACCGGGAAGAGTTCCAAACAAAGTGTTAGAGCGATTCTACGATCGAGTCCGAGTACTATGCCGCGTCTCGCAGGCGCAAAGGAAGCGATATGGATGCGTCAATTCTTACAAGGACTATCTGTAGTGCCTAGTTCGAATGACCCGATCACCATCTATTGCGACAATAGAGGTGCCATCTTCCAAGCTAAGGAGCCTAAGTCTAGCAACAAATCTAGACATGTACAACGAAAAGCTCATCTAATCCGAGATTACGTGGAGCAAAAGGAAGTAGTGATAGAAAAGATTGATACAGATGATAACATAGCAGATCCTCTCACTAAACCATTACGACAAGATAAGCATGAAGGGCATGTTAATTCCATGGGAATTAAACGTGTTCTGAGTTGTAGTACTCTTTTATGGATTAGATTCATTCTCTTTTGTACTCTATACGACATCATCGTTTTGATATTTATATATTCTTTTTTTCATGTGGATTTGTACGACAATTTTGAACACCACAAAGTGAACCGAACAAACATTATATTTTTGGTCCTTAATTGCCCACGTGAGCTGATAACTCTGGCAATTATTTTGTGACGTTGGTTGATGGTGGGTTCAACGAGCCATAAGTCAAAAGGTTGACTGACCAATCATAGAGGCGATTTATACGGATATCTCGTAGGACACAATTGTGACATCGACGTGGAGTCCTAAATGTTTTATAACATTCGGTGCCAGGTCGTGGATAGGACCTCCATGGTGATCCTAAGAGTCGATTCTTTTGACTATCGACCGTCTCTTGAGACTAAGGCAGATTTTGGGTGACTTTGGTTTCTTTCTCACGGTCATCCGTAACAGGGGCCAAGTAGATTTTTTCTGGTCATTTCATGTCGTGCTTAGATCGGAAGGAGTCGAGTTGAAGGAAATATTCACCTTTTTTATCGTGCACTCGATATTTCTCGGGGCCACTCGAGGAGTCAGAATCAAATGCATGGCCATGCTCGAATACGAATTCGTTTTATCAGTTAAGTTACTCTCTAGTCGGGGAAACCACTCTTGATACAGATCGATTGTAAAATACGACCTTTGCGGATCCGGATCTGCAAATTGTTTTACTTTGAGTGGGAGAAATTTTAAATGAATATGAGAATCGGTTATCGCACATACACTTGTACGGACAAGTGGGAGTTTGTTGGAGACGTGTCCTCCAGTTAGTGCGGATAACGTTATTACACATACACTTGTACGGACAAGTGGGAGCTTGTTGGGGCTGGTGTCCTCTACAGTTAGTGCAATAACATTTAAATCTCTAAAAGGATCAAAGCGTATACTTTTGTATTATTATCAGTTGGTCCACGTTTATCAATAACGGTTGGCTTGCTAGATAAGTTTGACGTTATTGTCATACTGATGGCGGTGATCAACTGGTCCCTAAAAGTCACACCTATAGGATACGTTTGAGAGATGTGACGGTATGAAAATACAGTCATGTTGATGCCTAATTTGACTAAATAGTTAGTCGGGGTTATTGACTAATAATTAGTCAAACGCGATGTTGAGATATTTTATTTAATACGGATTAAATAATAATGACTAAGGCGAATTAAACAGTTAATTCGTAAATTAAATATAAACGATTATATTTGATTACACTACTACAACTCCCTTACTTTCCCGACGCTTTATGATCGACGCTTTTATAAGTGTCGACCCATTTTTTCACTTAATATCCATTTTAGTATTATAATAATCATTTTCAATGAAAAAACCGCTACTATTCTCTAATCCCTAGTTCTAAAAATTTCATCTCGCGCTCCTCAGTCTTCCCAAAAAATCAAACCCGGCGTGTTCTCCTCCATCCTAATTCCTAATCTTAATCAAAACCTAATTCATTTACTATTCAATTGCCGTAATGATCTCTGGCAATTGTTCAACACACTGAATCGCGCATCTCTTAATCGTCACAGTGGATTGATACTTCTATTCTTCTTCGTCTTTTTTAACCCTAATTTTGTCTGCATTTTCCCTTCTTCCAGATGCATCTGCTACTCCTTATTCCACTCCGAACAACCCGTATTTTTTTACTCATTCCTTTGTTTTTTGTTGTTTAAATTGCTTTGATTATTGGTTTTATTCCTACATTTTCCCTCAAGCTCTACTGGAAACGGGAAAAGATGTCAAACGACTGCATCTGCTTCTGATGGCAAAGGTATTGCTTCATTCACTTTTATGCAATTATTGTAATTTCTCGTTTAATTATTAGCTTATGGTGAACTAATAAAAATTATGACTTGTTTCGCAGTGAAGGAACCTCATCGTTATAAGCCGGGAACTGTGGATTTGTCAAAATTCGAAAACTTCAAAAACCCGTCAAACTTGTTATCCCCTTGCGCCGTTTGTCCGAGTTGTAAGCCTCTTTTTTCTCAAGAATTCTGACAGTCAACAATAGTTGCATTCCTTGTGAAGGCTATTTTAGTGAAAGGAAACAAATGATTGGAACAAAGGGAGTAGTTTCTATTTCTTGTTCGTGTTATGCTTATGTATATTTCTGTCAATGCATATTCATCTTATAGGAAATAAAACCGTGCTTTCAGTGTTAAAGGAATATGTGTCTAGCTCTCGTTGAGACGGGTAGGGTTGATGTCGTTCCGCGTTAGTTATACTACCCGAGCTGTTCTCAAACGAGTTGTGTTAGGTTTGAATGAATGTGGAAAAATATTTTGTCTGTATTCAGGTTAGTTTCCTTGGCTTTATGAAGCTTGTTTGCCAACAATTCAAAAGTCAATTGGATTGTTTTACTTTTATCTTAACAATATTGGTCACGTTTGTACCACTTACTCTATCATATAGACTACTCATTGAAACATGACTTTCTTCTATTGCTGATATGCCTCTGATACAAGTACTACTATCGCTATCTCTGCATCTCTTGGAAACTTGGGGGGATATGTAAGAGGTTATATGCGATCAAACACAAAGATGATGTCGAACTGAAAATGGAAAGTAATTTGGTCTTGTAATATTATCTGCCTGGCTTATTTTAATTTAATTCTGTTGTTTAAAATGTTGTTAGGTGGGTCGTTTATATATCCGCCTTCTCAGCTCGGGTAACTTACAACAATTCCTAGCTCAGATTTGTCAAAGTAATTTGGTCTTGTAATATTATCTGCCTGGCTTATTTTAATTTAATTCTGTTGTTTAAAATGTTGTTAGTTTGGGTGTTCAACTACTAGAATTGGAACTAAAATGATTTGGTTGCTTTGGTTGTTATACTCTATGAAGAATGTGGAACTAAAATGATTTGATTTATTTTGTTGTTACTCTTTTTGTTGTTATGCTCACATGGGAGAGTTGATGCATTCCTTCCTATATATTTCTGAAGCTTAGTTCTGATGGCCATGTCCACTTCATCATATTCTATTACATAACTATAACCATAGGGTCAGATGTTGCTATTTTGCAAAAAATGGAGGCTGTGTGGAAGGACAAGAATCCTCTTCTAAACACAGAAGTATAGCAGATTTTATTTAGCATTACAAGAATCCCCTTCTAAACACACAAGTATAGCAGACTGGAGGCTGTCAATCTTTCTCAAAGCTCTCATTCCGTTCACACTTTTTGATATGTTTTATGACTGGATTTTATTTGTTTTATAAACAATTTTTTGCCATTTTAGTTCCCTTTACATCATATCTGGGATATGTTCACTAATTTGTAAACCAGGATCTGCTATCTGGGTAAGTTCAAATTCACACACTTATCTTGCTTAGATAGAATCCTTATTCTAATCTTGTTTGTTAATTTAATGTTGTTTTTGAAATTTTTGTGTGTTGTTCAATTTTGGTGGAATTTTTTGAAACCGGGTCTGAGTTAAGTCGCGCCTTTATTGCTTTGTTTTTGTATCTTCTAATTTTGTGATTATGATTTCATCTCTATGAATCCCAGTAAATCTAGAAGTTGTCTAGTTACAGGCCTTACAGCTTAGGTATAGGCTTGACCGTGTGAGTGTCAAAGCTTGTTATTTAATACAATTAATTTGGAAACATTCTCCTCGATTTTTAATGAAAATGCAAACTTCAATCATTATAATTTGCCAGCTCTAGTTGTGGACATAACAGTTGCCAGATGTAGTTGATTTGAATAGACCATATGGATGAGAAATGCAGATATTATGCAGATTTATGACACAAAGCAGAGCTAATTCTTTGACTAAATTGTCTAGTTGATTGGCTTGATAATGTAGAATTGTATTTTAATTTTTAAGTGGGTCGAGTAATTTGTTTTACTGGATTGTTTTTTTAGTATTCACTTAACTATGTAAACTTATGTGTCTTGGCAGATGTAGAAGGGAATATCAAAAGGCTATTGTAAGTTTGACTAAGGACAACAAAGAGCTACAAACCAAGTTGAATGAGACCAATTTCATTTTGTCTAAAATCTTGGAAGGTACGAGTTCTCGAATACCGTCGCCCGAGTTAGCTCACCTTGCAAAATTGACCTTGAATTCACAGGTATTTTTATGTACTCTTTAATTTTAATACGTGTACTAGGCATGAGATGAACTTTACCCATGTGTTTAGCATCAGTTTTCCGCTTTGGGGTAAGTTCTGGCACTAATGGGTTCCAAACTTCTGCATTTGGATATCAGAAAGCTTTTCGCTGATAAGCTATACTCCAGAGTCATTGTTCAACTTATACGACAAATCATTTTATTTGTTTTCTTTCCCATTTAATCCTTCATTGTATTGTACACTATGCATTCTTTACACCGCCATTGCTGCCTACATCTTGATGCATTTATGGGCACTCCTTTAACCTGCTTTAGCCCCAGTTTCTGAGTCTGGATAAGTCGAATTTAGGTTGGAGACGACCTGGCAGTATGGTTCCATCTAAGGCCATTGTAGAAATTAATGTGCACACGGGATTTTCTTAGTCAACCAATTTTGGTAATATTTTGGATTGTAACTTCCTTCTACCTGTCGTTTCGAGACCTTGACAGTTTGTTGCATTCAAGATATATTGTTTACTTTTTGGATTTATTGATCGTGTTTTATACTATTGTGAAATGATTATCTGTGATTTTTGGAGTATTTCTTGCTTTGGATTTATTGGACATTATTGTCATTATTATTATTTGGCTTTGAGTGGTATCAGGTCAGCATCCTCCTGTGCAGCAGCAGCAACAACTTTGAGGATTAAAATTTCTTCTCTCAGGTTGAACCAACATGCCCACCATACGCCAAATGAAAGCTAATTGAGTTATATTTCATTTCCAATTTGAATCACATTCAAAGGACTTGTGGATTTTGAAATATGATCGTTTCTTTGATGACAGGTCAAAACTGAACTACATAGCATTTCTGTGTGCAGTCTGCATGTAATGGCTATTTTCTGGAGTTATACAGAAGCTATGAGTATGATTCCAACTTCTAAATTTAGGTAACACTTTAAGCTTTCTAATGAGATAAGAATCATGTGACTTGATCAAGTATATAGGCAGATATGAAACATTGAGTACGCCCCTTATATATGCAAGTTAACTGTCAGAATGTTATTAAGCTTGCGTTTTCGCTCCTAAATGCATCCAAACGTTAAGGCTCTCCTGGACTGTCATGGGGACCATTCTTCTAGCATGATAAATGAATGGCCTTACCCTTAGCTACTGCTGCATTCTGACTGTGTTCAACTGACTTGGCAGCTTGGTGGACGGAGAATGTCATGATGCTTGTGTTGATCAGTTTTCGACTTTTTTCCCTTGTTTGTCTGTTCGTTACATTCCCCAATCCCTTAATATATAAGAGAGAGCATGATCTAGCTAAGTAAGCTAAAATAATGTAGTTCTTTCTTTTGTACTTCTAGCAAAAGAAATAAAATATTGCTACTGCCGTAATCAATTGAACATCACCGATAGCATACCTAGTTCTAGTAGTTGCGAATCATTCATTCATACATACATTTAGTACAAGTGACTATAGAGATGGTCATAGTCGCATGACTTGGCACCTAATAGAGATAGTCTCAAAGTTCTATTGTATTTCCCGAATGTAACTGATGTTTGTTGCAGGGGTCTTGTTTGGATATATTGTTGTATTGTTGTCTTCAGGGTAGGGATTATAAATCATAGCTCTACTTTTATGGTTCTTCTTAAGCAATGTCGTGATTTAATCTTTTACTTATTATTAGTAGCACAAATTTTTACTTGATTTATTGATAATATTTATTTTTCTTGCATGTAGATATCAGACTCAACAAATGGTGGCGGTGCAACTAGATGAAAGGAGCAAACCTCGAATTCACTTTTGCGAGTAGATTAGTCGCACCCTTTGGCTTGGATTTAATCTTTTGGGAACATTTTATTATTTTTGCATGAAAACATTAATAGCGATATTTTTTCTGATTTCTATCGTTCGGATGAGATAGTTACAATACTTTTGAATTTTGAAAGCATTCAATGTGATAATTCAATTTTATGATATAAAATTTTGTTTTTCGTATATTCTAGTCCAATTAATATTGTTTATACACTCTTTATGATGTCATCTAGTAATCTATATGATTTAATTCATTCGTAGTAACGAAAATAGTAGTCATAGTGAATTTGTCTAGTGACGGAAAAAAGCGTCGAGAAATTTCTAACTGTTGACGCAAATAAGTGTAGAGAAACTTTGACGCTGAAAAGCGTCATTGCTTGTGACACAAAAAAGTGTCGACAAGGTTGACGCTAAAAAGCGTAAGAAAATCCTGATGCCCCAAAAAACCACGCTTTTAAAAGCGTCGGGAAATAAAATAGCGACGCTTTTAAGCGTTGAGAATAGCCTTAAAAAGCGTCGAGAAAGCAAGGGATTTGTTGTAGTGTTAATGTATATTGAATAAATTAATTATACAATATTGTCATTATCGGACATGTATTATTATATCGACTAATTCATGTTGCTAGACGATATTTTAATAACCGATAACCGATGACGATTTATAATAAAATCGCGTCATATACATTTAGCATTTCGAGTCGGACCACGAGCTAAAATAAAGAGGAAGTGAAAGCCCACTTCCCCATGAGGCTCTCGGTTTGGCCGGACCAAGGAGAACAAAAGGAGAGCTTTCTCTCCTTTTGTAACCTAATCATTCATTTGCAAAAATATTAGGGTTTCAGAGCAATTTTCTCTGAAATTTCTAGATCTCACATCGGAAAAACTCACAACAACTCTCTCAATATTGCAAGTCAATTAGAGAGTATTTCTAGCACAAGGGGCATAGTCTCAGACGGTCTTGGGTGCAACGATTAGGAGGAAATCTACGTTGATTTCTATCTTAGGCCGAATTCTCAAGGACCCGAGGTTAATTCTTGTGCTTTATCGTTTTATCTTGTATTTTTGTTTTATGACAATAATCACATGTTAAATTTTGCGTTATAGTCCTAAAATTTTAGGGTTTTATACGGATATTACCCCACAGAATTACCCTTACCTCCGCCCGCAAAACCAAATAACAAGACCAACCCCTTGGGAATCCACGCCATCTCTGATGACGAGCCAACCCTGGATTGCTCACACCTCATCCTGCATATTGAAGACGAGGTGAATGCCTTGGAAAAGGACACCCCAGATGGGATGTTCGTATTCAGCGCCGCAACATGGCTTCTTCAACCATGCTCATAATGTTCCAGCAGGTTGAAGAAGCCATAACCAGTCTCTCAGAAAGGATCACCTGACTTGAGGATGCCTACCACCGGCTAGTATTCAACCCGCCAACACCAGCACCACGCCCAAGGGAGGGTCCTCCAAGCACCCAAAACTCCCAATTCCAGAAGGGATTTCTCTCGCGACCATTCTGGCATGCACCCCACAATAATCAACCCACAAAAGCTACCGCTACAAAAACGTCCCCTACAAAAACTATCCGCCGAGGAATACCCCTCCAAGGTACCCTCGCGACCCCGAAATCAACGGTATCTGGAGAGACGGCGTAGAAGATGTTTACATTGTCTCGGGAAAGGGTAAACGAGCCAAAGAGATCGATCACCTAACCCGATCTGTACGCCCCTACAATAATCCGAACAACACAACAAATAATCCGACAACAACAAATAATCCGACAAATGACCAAATCGTCCCGAGAACTCGATCCTTAAGAAACTACAAAAGGCCAAGGCCGAATATCCATTGGGCAACTGATCGCCACGTCCTTCGAACATCGGCAGGCTTTGCTACAAGCCTTGGGGAAGTTGATAGTTCCCTCTACCTCCTCTCCTGAAGAAGTGGTTGTTGGAATATGTGTCCTTCGACAATAATGCGATCACAACTGTTGATCATGATGATCACATGTTTAAATCTCATTTTAAGAATACATGTGAGATGTAATATTTTACAGTCAACTGGTCCACACATATCGGTAATGATTGGCTGACTAGAGTTTGACATTACTGTCGTGCGACGGTGGTGATCAGTTGATCCCCATAGGTCATACCTATAGGAAATACCCTTAATTGATTATTTAATTAATCGTATGCCGATACGAGTTAATTAAATTGCTTAAAACTGACGGATGATTTGTGAGTGAGATTAACGTGTCTTATTGTAATTCGATTATATTAGATACGGTCTAAGTAATCGAATTGTTTTATTACTTGAATAAAATTATTGTTTACGAAACAATTGAAATCGAAATTGAATGAATAATTTATTATAAATACAAGACGTTGTAATTTATAATTTGATAAACCGTTTTGGTACAAGTAATTACGAATTACTAGTCGATTTTGTAAATGACATATTTTATGAGTATGTTGATTTTTAATATGTTAAAAATACATTACATTGTGACATGTCATGTAATATGTTACATGTGACAAAAATAACAAGTGATAAAATAAAATGGACTACCCATTTTATTTTAGGTGTACCGAAATAAGGGAGGGAGTATAAGATTTATATTGTATTTTATCTTAAGTGGAAAACACAATAATTAAATCTAGCTAGTAGCCATGCATACCTAGCTTTTGAGAAGAATAATTTTTTCATGCATTGGCTCCCCCATGACCCATACCCCAACCGGTATTCCCACTAGAGAAAGACTAATGTTTTCTCTTTAATTATTCATTACCTCATATAATATTTCTAGTGGGTTAGAAATAGACTACTCTCTACATCTTATGAGAAATTAGAGAGATAAAATCTCCAAAATTCCTTCCTCTTGACCGAAATTGCAAGAGACCAAAATAAATATTTTGGGTCAATTTTTAGTAAGATTAGTATTATTTCTAGTACAAATAATATTAGTTATTAAGGGATTTCTTTGGGTATTCACATTTGGGAGAATTCTATTTTGGATCCTTTGTTCATCCACTTTAAGGAAAGCTCAAGAACAAGTAAGAAGGAGATCTTACTTGTGCCCTTTAATCTGAATTCCATAGTAAGAAAGACGATTTCTTCTCTTGTCTATTTTGTTTGCATGCATAAGATCTAGTTTTAATTTTATGACTAAATTAAAATGTCACATATATGAATATGTTAAATAATGAGATTAATGAATTTAACAAGTGGTATCAAAGCCTTAGGTTGTTTGCATGCAAATCGGTTATTGTTTTTCCGAGTTATAAGATTAAAAAACAAAACTTATAAATTTGTGTTTATTATGAAATATCACGAAATTTATTTGCATATTAAAGTTTCTAGTCCTAAAATGTATTTAGGATATTTTGGTTTATTTATGGATTTTATTGTTCATTTTATATAATATTGGCATTAAAATGTGATTTTTATGATAAAAATGTCATTTTTAGACTAAAATAGCAAAAATTCGATTTTTTCAGTGGTTTTTGGATATGTTTTCACATATATTATCTACTGATGGCCTGCAAATTTCATGATAAAATGAGTTGTTATGCTCGAAATATGGATTTTTCAATTTAAAATCGTATTTAAATTGGTAAATAGGTTAATATGAGTTATATTTCGATTCTGGTCATGGAAATTTAGTATGTTGTCACATGAAATTTTACAAGATGTGTGTAAAATATTTGGCTATAATGAAGTCTTTATGCATGATTTATGAATTTTTGATGAAAATCACATAAATAGTGACTTTAATTAGTTAAAAATGCTAAAACATACTTCATGACTAAGGAAAAACGTCACATGTTGCATTTTATCATATATTTCAGATCTAAAAGTGAAAAGTTGATGAATATAATTTTTCTAATATTTTTAGGGTCAAAATTGATAAATCCGATAAACCGCAACATTGTTTTTCTCGATAAATTATCGAAATTTTTAACCTATGTTTTTGAGCATTATGAGTGTCATGGTATTTTTCTAGAATTTTCATGAGTTTAAATTTCAAAATTTGAAATTATTTGAAATTTTTATGATTTAATTTGAAGTTTATGTCATAATTTTGTATTTTGGGTCCATTTATGAACAATATTAAGAAATCTAGGTCAATTATTGTCAAATATTAGTGGAGACTAATTTTGAGTCCTAAGATGGTTAGGGTAATTAACTTGTACATAAATATGGTTTTATGTAATTATTGTGATTTTAAAGGGTTAAATCACGTAAATCCGTAAAAACCGATTAATATACGATATTGGCTCCTTAAAGGCGATTTAGCATAAAATTGGGCATGTTCATACATATTATAATGCTGCATTTTATTTATGATTGTCATATTTTAATTTTATGTAATTTTTGAAATTATGTAATTTTACTTAGTATGGCCTTAGTTTTAATTGGTATTACCCGAAATGTATGGGAATATCGATCCGGTTCTAATTTATTGTGATCTCGTATCACCGTTTTGTAATTTAATAGATTTATTTTATTTTAATTACAAATGTATAATAGGAAATTATGTAATTTATTATGTAATTTATTTATTCCGGAGTACCTTGAAGACGGTGACACTCGAGAAGGCGAGAAAGTGTTGCCTTGAAATGCGTGCCAAGACCGAAGTTCAACGGACCAAAGGAGTTGGTTTCCGAATTTGTAATAGTTTATTAGATTTACTATTTTAGGAAGGCCATACTAGGATTTTATTTATGCTTTGCATTTTATTTATATATTGCATGCATCGCTAAATTGCTATAACTAAAACATGCATTATCATTTAATCGAGTAAATCGACCGTGTCAATTACAATTATCATAGTTCACCGCTTTAGTTCACTTAAAACGTGATAGATAATAAATTGACATGACCTCTCGCTAAAATAAACAATTGAGACTTAGCCTTACCAAAAAGTAGAAACCATGAAAACCTATTTCGTGAGGGAGTGCACTCGGCTTTACCGGGGTACAAACCTTGCTACGTAGGGGAAGTGGGTGATAAATGTCTACCCACCGAATTTATAAAGATGAGGGTTGTATTCGGCTTTACCGATGCCCAAGTTGATGTAAATTTGGATCATGGACACATTTATTCGAAATTTGGGTTGAATTCAACGAAAGTATTCTCGACGGTTGCCGGATGTGTTTCGGGCTAAAGATAAATATTAATGTAATTTTATCGACCAAGAGTTCTAAAAGTAGAATCGATTAAAGAGTTAATCCACCGAGTTATATTGATAAGGGTTGTAGTCGGCTTTACCGATGCCTAAGTTAATATGAATTTGGGTCTTGGAATAATTTATAATAGTTGGGTAGAGGTCACTATATAAATGCTCATATCTTGTTTACAAGAATGATTAAAAATGACAAATGTTAATATTTCCTTTTCCTCCATACTTGTAGTTCATTACAATGAATCCATCAAACGCTACTACACCGATAACTATTGAGTCTTGCCACAATGTTTTTGACGACGTTTGCTTCAACAATGATTTCGACACCACTAGAGAACTTTCTTTTGGGATAGGTTCGGATGGAAACATAAACTTCATCACTTCTTCTAAACCTTCTACTACTTCAAGATCTCTTGTGAGCCGGTCTCAGGAAGACCGCCTCATAAAATCTATAGGATCTTTGTCTTTGGAAGAGAAAGATGCCAAAACTAGTGGGAGCTCAAGCAATCAAGTTCTTGATTCCAAGGGCAAAAGGTTCAAGAAGAAGGGAAAGAAAGGGAAAAACTTCAAGCAAGTTGAAGATGAATGCCATTATTGCTATGGCATGGGACATTGGCTTAGGAATTGTCCCGTATATTTGCGAAATATAAGGAAAGGAATCATCGTTCCAAAAGGTAAAATTCCTAAGGAAATTTATGTTATTGATGTAAATTATACTTCCACTACGACATGGGTACTGGATACCGGTTGTGGTTCTCACCTTTGTAATCATTTACAGGGGTTAAGAGACGTGAAGAGGCTTAGCAAAGGAGATGTGGATCTACGCCTTGGAAATGGAGCTCGAGTAGCGGCCGAATCCAAGGGAACTTATGTATTAGCTTTGCCTAATGGATTTGATTTGTATTTACATAATTGTTTTTATGTGCCTACACTTTCTCAAAACATTATTTCAATCGCTATGTTGGACATGGATGGTTTTTGTTTTGTCATTAAAAACAATCGTTGTACTATTTCAAGGAATGACTTGGTTATAGGCCAAGCTCCTTCCATTAATGGCATTTACATTTTAGAAACCTCGAATCCGACTAATGACATCTACAACATTCAATCAAAGAAACTCAAATCAAGTGATCCAAATGAATCATTCATTTGGCATTGTCGATTAGGTCACATAAACGAGAATCGCATCAAAAGATTAATTTCGACTAATGTGATTACACCATTTGATTATCAATCATATGGAACATGCGAATATTGCCTTCTTGGCAAAATGACTCGTAATCCTTTTAGCGGTAAAGGAACTCGAGCAAGTGAACTATTGCGACTCATACATACCGATGTGTGTGGACCAATGAGTATCACCGCTCGAGGAAATTATGACTACTTCATAACCTTCACCGATGACTTGAGTAGATATGGGTATATCTATTTAATGAAACATAAGAGTGAAGCTTTTGAGAAATTCATGGAATTTCAAAATGAAGTAGATAACCAATTGAACAAAAAGATAAAAGCACTACGATCCGATCGTGGTGGAGAATATCTTAGCCTTGAATTCGATTCACACTTGAAAGGTTGTGGTATTATATCACAACTTTCTCCATCCGGAACACCACAACTCAATGGTGTTGCCGAAAGGATAAATCGAACCCTACTTGATATGGTTCGATCCATGATGAGTCAAACCGAGTTACCGAACTCGTTTCGGGGATTTGCGATTCAAACCGCAATAAGATCTTTGAACAATTGTCCCACCAAAGCCACCGAGAAAACTCCATTTGAGATATGGAAAGGAAGAGTTCCTAATCTATCCTACATTAAAATTTGGGGATGTAATGCTTATGTCAACACTAAAAATGACAATAAGCTAGCCCCACGATCTGAAAAATGCACCTTTGTAGGCTATTCTAACACCCGAGGTTATTACTTCTATAAACCTCAAGAACACAAAGTGTTTGTGTCTTGTGAGGCTGTCTTCTTAGAAAGAGAATTTATTTCTAAGAGACAGAGTGGGAGAAATTTTGAACTTGATGAAGTTCAAGAGCCACAAACCGAGGTAGAGACGCAAGAAGATGTTCCTTCGTCATCTAACGCGGTTGTCCCTCCTCCACTTAGAAGAATGGGCCGAGTTATTCGCCATCCCGATCGATATGTGGGACTTATCGAAGAAGATGGAACACTCGATGTGTTGCTTTTAGAAAGTGATGAGCCCGCCACCTACAAGGCCGCAATCTCTAGTCCAAATTCCTCTTTATGGCTTGAAGCCATGAAGTCCGAAATGGATTCTATGCATGAAAACCAAGTTTGGAACTTGGTGGATTTGCCTAAAAGGGCAAGACCTCTTCAATGCAAATGGATTTTCAAGGTCAAGAATGGCATAGAAGGACATGATGATGTCTACAAAGCTAGGCTAGTGGCAAAAGGATTTACCCAAGTCCAAGGTCTTCATTATGATGAAACCTTTGCCCCGTAGCCATGCTAAGATCCATACGGATTTTGTTAGCGATTACCGCATTTCATGATTATGAAATATGGCCAATGGATGTCAAAACCGCTTTTCTAAATGGGCATTTAGAAGAGGAGGTGTACATGATACAACCCGGAGGTTTTGTCGATCCTAAAAATCCTAACAAAGTGTGCAAACTTAAGAAATCCATTTATGGTCTTAAGCAAGCATCTAGAAGTTGGAATCATCGATTCGATCATGTGATAAAAGAGAATGGTTTCACTCGAAGTGCTGAGGAACCATGTTTATACATGAAATTTAGTGGGAGCAATGTTGTGTTCCTAATCTTGTATGTCGATGACATACTACTCATTGGAAATGACATTCCAATGTTGTCTTCTGTTAAGAAGTGGTTAGGTAACCATTTCCAAATGAAGGATTTAGGAGAGGCACAACGCATATTAGGTATCCGGATCCATAGAGATAGATCCAAGAGGATATTGGCACTAAGTCAAGAATCTTATGTTGATAAGATTCTTCGACGGTTCAGCATGGATAAATCAATAAGGGGATTGGTACCTATGGTAACTGGGACGATATTGAGCAAGTCTCAATCACCCTCCGAACCCTATGATGTTGAACACATGAATTTTATCCCTTATGCTTTCGTTGTTGGATCAATCATGTACGCCATGATATGCACACGTCCTGATGTCTCGTATGCCTTGAGCATGACGAGTAGATATCAAGGAAATCCAGGTGAGAGTCACTGGATAGCCGTCAAGAACATCCTTAAGTACTTGAGAAGAACTAAGGATTCTATCTTAGTGTTTGGAGGAGACACCGAGCTCCGTGTTAATGGTTACACAGACTCAAATTTCCAAACAGATAGAGATGACATGAAATCACAAGCTGGTTTCGTTTTCATGCTCAATGGTGGTCTTTATTATGGAGAAGCTTCAAGGAAGTCAGATCATGATTCAACAACGGAGGTTGAGTACATTGCAGCATCAGAAGCTGCCAAGGAAGCTGTATGGATCAGGCAATTCATGGAAGGTCTAAGAGTAGTACCTACCGCCAATGATCCAACCACTCTCTATTGTGATAATAGTGGGGCGATCTTCCAAGCTAAAGAGCCAAAGTCTAGTAATAGATATAGACATGTACTTAGAAAATATCATGTAATTAGAGATTTCATTGAAAGAAAGGAAATTACGATATGTAAGGTTGGGACGGATGATAACATAGCTGATCCGCTCACCAAGCCTTTATCGCAGGCTAAGCATGATGGACATGTTGCGTCCATGGGACTCAAACGCATGCCAGTTTTATGTTAGATTTTGATATGAAATAAAAGAGTTGTTTTATTTGATCATATGCATAATCACATTTGTCTTTTATTTTTCCATTACTTTGTCATATTCAAATGGGTTGTGGAGACAAGATTGAACCCCATTAAAGTGAACTAAATTGACATAGTAATCGCCCATAGTCACTTGTATGAGGTGACGTCTCGAAGTGACTAGAGTGTGATGCGATTGATGGCAAGTTCAAGTGCCATAGAGTCATATGAGAATGACTAGTCAATCACATAGGCAGACTGTTAGGAACACTTTGTCGGGCTAATGACCGCTTATAAAGTTCTGGCAAATTTATATAGCCTGGTCGTGGCGAGAGCTACTATAGTATTCTAATGAGTCGATTCTTTTGACTAAAGACTGTTCGCCTAAGGTGGCACAGTTTCAGATTAACTTTGATTTATGTTACTACGACCTTCGTAAATGGGGTCAAATGGGCATATTTTGGGTTATGATGGCTGTGGCTAGTCGAAGGGAATAAGTGCAATAGGAATTGTTCACCTCTTGTCAGGGGTATAACAATATCTCAGGGCCACTCGAGGAGTAATGAACTGGAAATGCGTGGCCACGCTCGGAAGGTATCTATGATAGATAATTCCGGTCAATCAGTTATTCTCCAGATCGACGAAACCACTCTCGATATGATCACTTGCAAGTACGACCCGAAAGACACCTTGCATTGAGTGGGAGATAGTAATAGGACAAGAGAATTGGTGACGCACACTTGTCAAGGACAAGTGGGAGATTGTTAGAATATGTATCCTCCGACAATAATGCGATCACAACTGTTGATCAAGATGATCACTTGTTTAAATCTCATTTTAAGAATACATGTGGGATGTAATATTTTACAGTCAACTGGTCCACAGATATCGGTAATGATTGGCTGACTAGAGTTTGACATTACTGTCGTGCGATGGTGGTGATCAGTTGATCCCCTTAGGTCATACCTATAGGGAAATACCCTTATTTGATTATTTAATTAATCGTATGCCGATACGAGTTAATTAAATTGCTTAAAATTGATGGATGATTTATGAGTGAGATTAACGTGTCTTATTGTAATTCGATTATATTAGATACGGTCTAAGTAATCGAATTGTTTTATTACTTGGATAAAATTATTGTTTACGAAACAATTGAAATCGAAATTGAATGAATAATTTATTATAAATACAAGATGTTGTAATTTATAATTTGATAAACCGTTTTGGTACAAGTAATTACGAATTACTAGTCGATTTTTTAAATGACATATTTTATGAGTATGTTGATTTTTAATATGTTAAAAATACATTACATTGTGACATGTCATGTAATATGTTACATGTGACAAAATTAACAAGTGACAAAATAAAATGGACTACCCATTTTATTTTAGGTGTACCGAAATAAGGGAGGGAGTATAAGATTTATATTGTATTTTATCTTAAGTGGAAAACACAATAATTAAATCTAGCTAGTAGCCATGCATACCTAGCTTTTGAGAAGAGCAATTTTTTCATGCATTGGCTCCCCCATGACCCATGCCCCAACCGGTATTCCCACTAGAGAAAGACTAATGTTTTCTCTTTAATTATTCATTACCTCATATAATATTTCTAGTGGGTTAGAAATAGACTACTCTCTACATCTTATGATAAATTAGAGAGATAAAATCTCCAAAATTCCTTCCTCTTGACCGAAATTGCAAGAGACCAAAATAAATATTTTGGGTCAATTTTTAGTAAGATTAGTATTATTTCTAGAACAAATAATATTAGTTATTAAGGGATTTCTTTGGGTATTCACATTTGGGAGGGATTCTATTTTGGATCCTTTGTTCATCCACTTTAAGGAAAGCTCAAGAACAAGTAAGAAGGAGATCTTACTTGTGCCCTTTAATCCGAATTCCATAGTAAGAAAGACGATTTCTTCTCTTGTCTATTTTGTTTGCATGTATAAGATCTAGTTTTAATTTTATGACTAAATTAAAATGTCACGTATATGAATATGTTATATAATGAGATTAATGAATTTAACAGTGGTATCACACATGACCAGGGATGTCCCTGACCTTAACAACCTGGTTATATTCTCCGACGAAGATATCCCTTCGTTCGGACCCAACCATAACTTGGCCCTGTACATCACTGTGCAGTGCTTGAAGTAGAACGTACCTATGGTCCTAGTGGATGACGGATCTACAGTCAACGTCATTCCCCTCAAGACGGCTCATAAACTGGGTATCAAGGAAGCTGACTTGATCCCGACTAATCAAGGAGTACGCGCCTATGACGACACTCGTCGTAAGGTCGAAGGGCTCATCACCTTGACCATTCCCACGAGACGCCTGGAAAGACAAGCCAGTTTTCAGGTGGTCGATATCGATGCCTCGTTCAACATGCTTCTAGGGCGCCTTGGATTCATGCTCGCCAAGGCCGTCACCTCAACCCTTCATCAAAAAATCAGGGTCCCCTTCAATGGGAAAACAATCACAATCCTGCATCCCCGATCAAGTCTATCATGAAGAAGGAAAAAGCTTCTCAAGTCATTGAGGAAGACGACAATGAAATGTGGGGATTCCAAGCTGTGAATGCCCTAACCAATGAACGAGCACCTTTTGATTGTGACATGTTCTCGAACCTCACAGTCAACCGCATCTTGATGCGCCAGGGTTATTTCCCGGGCCTACCTCTTAACCTACTGAAGTGCATCTTGCCTCCCATGAAACAGGCCAAGGTCCCCAACATCCCTTTCGGGCTAGGCTACAAGCCAACTGATGAAGACATCCAGGAAATGGGCCTCCTAGTACGGAAGCGCAAAAAGCAAGGAGTCGTCCTTCGCCCCTATCACTTGACTCTCAATGGATACTTTGTCCCCGAAAGAAAATCCGACCTTTACAACGGCTTCCCTGAGCCAATCTATGACCCCCTAGAAAAGTTCAAGCACCCGGCCGTAGAAGTCTTTCAAGACTGCTACTTCATCCCCGACAACACCAAAGCTGCGTCAACCAAATCTAAATCAACTACCCCTTGCCTAGACGGGAAAGCCGTGAGTCTCCTCTTTGGAGAAGACAACATCAAGCACTTCGACTATGAGGACATCATCAACATCGCTCTCAAAGACAACCAGTTCGATCCCACTGCCGTAATCTCTGATACTGACCCAGAAAAAGTTGTCCAAGGCTGGAGGAGGACTGTCAAGTGGACCGATCATCAAGGCCGTATTCTCAAGATCACAACTGGAGAAGGCCCCATGTTCAAAGAGGGAAGTGAAGACGTGACCGAGTCTGAGTCTGAGTCTGAGTCTGGCTTAGCTCCTAATGCTCCTGATGTCCCGGTCAAAGTGTCTTTTCTACTGTTTTATCACAAACTTGTGGCTGCCTCAGAGGCTGTGGCAACTAGGGTCACCCCCACTCCCGCAGAAGGTACCAACCTAAAGCTTGTTCCAGGGGCCACCTCCTCTATTGCGTCGCCTATGACTGCCCATGATATATCTGTCCTATCCGAGCTTTTCACTCAAGTCGACTTAATGAATGCTAAGTTTGCTTACGACTCGTCTCAATTTAACTGCAATGCAATTCTGAATGAATATCAGGAATTTGACTTGAGTGACTACCCACTTCACCTAGCCAAAGAACTAGACAAACGAGAAAATAGGACACCCATAATTAAGGAGACCGAACCCATCAACGTAGGGACCGACAATACACCTCATCAAGAACTTAGGATAGGGTCCACCCTTGACCCCTCGGAAAGACAACAATTCATCGACCTCTTACACGAATACAAGGACGTATTCGCATGGTCCTACAAAGACATGCCTGGGATCGACAGAGAGATTGTAGAGCACAGAATACCCATTAAGCCCGGAGCTAAACCTGTGAAGCAAAAGTTGCGCCGTATGCGCCCTTAATGGGCCCTGAAAATCAAGGAAGAGGTAGACAAACAATTCAAAGCCGGATTCATCAAAGTTTTCGAATACTCTGACTAGGTAGCCAACATAGTCCCCGTACCCAAAAAAGATGAGAGAATTCTGGTTTGCGTCGACTTCATAGACCTGAACAAAGCGTGTCCAAAAGACGACTTCTCTCTGCCACATGTTTACATCTTGGTGGATAACACTACCGAGCACGCCCTATTATCATTCATGGACGGGTATGCTGGGTACAACCAGATCAAAAGGGGTGAGGAAAACATGAACAAACCGCATTCAGTACACAGTGGGGTACATATTGCTACAATATTATGCCCTTCGATCTAATCAACCCCGGAGCAACTTACCAAAGAACCACCACCACTCTCCTACACGACATGATGCACAAGGAGGTAGAAGTATATATTGATGACATAATCGTCAAATCAAAAGAGCGATACGGACACATCAGCGCCCTTCGAAATTTCTTCGCTCGCCTTCGGAAATACAACATGAGACTAAATCCTCAGAAGTGTGCATTCAGGGTCACCTCCGGAAAGCTCTTGGGACATGTCGTCAGCAAAAGGGGCATCGAAAATGATCCTACCAAAATCAAAGCTCTCCAACAAATGCCTCGGCCTAAGAACGAGAAGGATATTCGGGGATTTCTCGGTCAAGTCCAATACATAAGCCGTTTCATAACCAAGCTCACTATGATTTGTGAACCAATCTTCAAGAAGCCCCATGCCTCCGATCACACCGATTGGTACGAGGATTATCAAAAGGCCTTCGACAGGATAACGGAAATACTATCCAAGCCTCGTGTCCTCATGCCACCTCAACAGGGAATTCCCTTATCCCTATACCTGACTGTCACCGACACAACCATAGGAGCAATCCTAGCACAAACAGTCGACGGCGAAGAACGAGCCATCTACTATATCAGAAAAAAATTCATCGAATACGAAACAAGATACACCCAACTGGAAAAGACATGCCTTGCCCTGGTTTGGTCAATAAAGAAGCTGCGACATTATATGCTCAGCTACACGGTTCACATCTACTCCAAGATGGACCCCGTCAAATACATCTTCGAAAAGACCGTGCTAAACGGAAGGTTGTCTAGGTGGACACTCATGCTATCCGAATTTGACCTCAAATTCTTACCCCTAAAAGTTATCAAGGGAAGGGCAGTCGCCGATTTCCTAGCAGAAAATCCCGTCAACGAGGATCTAACGACCGACACATGGTCACTTCCTGACGAAGACATCTTTTGTGCTGACACCGATGCATAAGACCTATACTTCGACGGTGCATCAAACATAAGAGGCTTCGGGGCAGGAGTCCTTCTAATATCACCAGAAGGGGGACACGTTCCGATCTCAGTCAAGCTAGACTTCGCTGTCACCAACAATGCCACCGAATATGAAGCATGCCTCATCGGCCTACAAGCAGCCATAATACTTGGCATCAAAAAGTTGAGGGTCCACGGTGATTTCTCGCTCATCATCAATTAGGTGTCCGGAGCATGGAAAATCCGACGCGACAGCTTAGCACCCTACCAAGCAAAGATCAATCAAGAGGCCGAATTCTTCGACCATGTCGACTACTTCCACTTGCCACGGGAGGAAAACCAATTTGCTGATGCCCTAGCAAAACTTGCCGCGCTCGTCAACATACCCGACGACATGTAATCGATGCCCCTATGTGTCGAGAGAAGGAGTGAGCCAGCTCACATCTACGCCATTAACAACGACGAGGAAAGCCATGTCGAACCTTGGTACCAAGCCATCCTCAACTACATAACCAAAATCGAATTCCCTCCCAACTCTGATACAAGAGGACAAAGAGCCATCCGTTTACTTGCATTACAATTCGTGATAAACCAAGAACAACTATACAAAAGAACACCTTAAGGGATCCTTCTCTTTTGCATTGATCACCACAAAGCCAAGAAAGTCATGGAAGTGGCCCATGACGGAGAATGCGGCCCTCACATGAACGCAATGATGCTAACCCAAAAAATCATGCGGTTAGGCTACTACTGAACCACCATGTAAGCCGATTGCAGAAACTACGTCAAACATTGCCGCAATTGCCAAATCTTCGGCAACATTCAACATATACCACCATCCCTTTTATACACCATGACATCACCCTGGCCGTTCTCGACCTGGGGCATCGACATCATCGGAAAAGTCAACTCGATAGGCACTAAAGGGCACTGCTTTGTCCTCGTCGCAATCGACTACTTCACCAAATAGGTGGAAGCACAATCCTATGCAGTCTTGATAGCCAAACAAGTGGCAAAGTTCATCCAAGACAACATCATCTGCAGATATGGGGTACCCCATAAAATCATCAGCGACCAAGGCTCCCACTTCCGGGCAGAAACACAAGCCCTGCTGGATAAATATAAAATCAAATGACACCGATAATTCCCCTATCGTCCCCAAACCAACGGAGCGGTAGAGGCAGCAAATAAAATACTCATCACCATCATCAAAAAGATGCAGGACAATTATCACGATTGGCCGAGCAAACTCACATTCGCACTCTGGGGATACCGAACCTCCATTCGAACACCAACAGAAGCAACACCCTTCTACCTAGCATACGGTATGGAGGCAGTACAACCAGTGGAGTTGGAGGTTCCATCTCTACGCATTCTACTAGAAAGTCAAGTTCCTGAGGCGGAATGGACCCGTCGAAGGTTCGACAACTCACACTCGTAGACGAACGGCGGCTCAACGCTTTACACAATGTGCAGCTATACCAACAACGTATTTAATGGGCATTCAACAAAAAATTTAAACCCAGAAACATCAAAGAAGGCAACTTGGTCCTCAAGTTGGTTCGAGCACCGTTACCCGTCGATCTGAGGGGGAAATTCAAACCAAATTGGGCCGGGCCACACTTAGTCAAGAAAATCCTTTCGGGGGAAGGGGGTGCAGTGAGATTGAGTGACCTAGACGGGGAGGATTTCACAAACCCGACCAACCTAGACCAACTCAAGAAATTCTACCCTTGAACCTTAGCAACCAGCAAGCTATCCTTAGTTTCACAACTAGTGAACACAATCTCCCTTTCAAGTCAATTCCTCAAAACGTTCTGATTTGAAATTTCATGTTTTATCGAGTATAAGTTACAGCACCTTGCCATGTTTCAAACAGCCTTTGATCTGTTAAAGGCAACATCTCTTTGCACTCAAACAAACCCAAACTACGAGCATGGTTTAATTTCACCTCTTCAGGTGAATACGTAGGAATTCCTTTCTTACACAAGAAGGATACAACCATCCCCAAAAAAAAAAATAAGCTATACAAATTCCAAAAAAGGGAGAAGCATTCTCCTTTTCCACAAAAAAGAACAAAAGAAAAAGCCTTTCTCCCTTCCCACAAAAAACCCCTTCACATGTGCAATGTTTAGGATAATTCAAACCGAATTCCTTTACGAAATGGATGGAAGAAACAACAATCGTTCACAATTTTTTCTAACACAAACAATCCTCTTATTTAATTAATAATAAGAAGGATTACAAACTTGACAACAAATAAAGCTAAACAAATCCACCACGTGCCAAACTAGAGTGTCGACTAAGACATCTTAAATAGTAATACTAGCAGAAAAACACACAATACATAGATTGTACAACATAATAAAAACAAATACACTATTACAACATAATAGTAAAACGGGTAATGT
Source organism: Silene latifolia (assembly GCF_048544455.1). Classification (NCBI taxonomy): domain Eukaryota; kingdom Viridiplantae; phylum Streptophyta; class Magnoliopsida; order Caryophyllales; family Caryophyllaceae; genus Silene; species Silene latifolia. The sequence goes on along the minus strand of NC_133533.1, from coordinate 24,817,652 downwards.
AGGTCTTCATTCTTCCATTCTACCCTTGCCTTTCCCCTCGGGGTACATATTTCCCTTGTACTTCTTGCTAGTCCGCCTAGCATGGGCTTCCTCTTTGGAACGGATCCTCAACGAATCTGATGGGACTCGTATTTACGCACATTTAGTCCCTTAACTAGCCTCGTTCCTATGCTTTCTTGCATGTATTAGGGTCGTTTCTATCTTAAGCTTCCTACTTTGCATATTCTATTAGGTTTTGTGCCCTTGGTAGGGAAGGAGCGCTAGCCTTGCGTGTATGGAGCAAAATGGAGCTAAATTGATCGCATCTAACGACCAAGCATCAAAGAGGAGACCGATACTAAAGACCTAAGTTGATAGAACAAGTATTTGGGCAATGATGAATGACCCCCACAGCTCCTCAATGATCCCCAAGGATCATGAGGCAGCCAAATGAAGAAGAAGAAAATCTGCAAGGAAGGACGAGCGACCCAGATTCGGGCCGGGCGTCCCATTACTAATAATGGGCTTCCCAAAGAACAGCCCGGGCATCCCGAAGTCTTGTCGAGTGTCCTTTGATGCAGCATGAGCGGACAACAGCAGCAGGTCGAGCGTCCCGAGCTAAGACTTGCAAGGCGTTAAACTCATTTAAGGGGCTTGATCGTCATTTAAGCCCTCAGTTAACCTAATACTTGTACTTATTATAAATACTCCCTTGTAATAGGAGATTAGAGGGGTGGTCATTAGAGTAGATTAGAGATCAATTAGCTTAATTACATATTAATCCTTCCTTAATTATTGTTCAAGAACTGTAGATCTAGTTGGGTAATTGGAAGATTATTTTGGGGATTATTGGAGAATTGACAACTCTTCATCATCAATCAAGTTTTCTTCTATTATCCTTTGCATTCTATTTTGATTATTCTAAGTTGGTAAAATTTCTTTACTTTTTACTTAATCCTTGATTATTGTTTTACTCTTTCATTATGTTTAGGTTTGTTAATATGATTGACACCATTGTTAGCATGCTTTCCATGATCATGAGTGAGTAGTCCCCTAACTAGGGTTAATGGGGGATTAGGGGAGTTAATCATGGGGTAGATATTTACTTAATAAGTCCATATGAATGCTTGCTTGTTGTATTTTAAACTTATGCACATGTTATGCTTGATGAAATGCTTGATTGACAACCTAGCATGAATCTCTTATCCTTTCAACAAGACTTGTAAGACATAAACTAACTCAAGACTTGTTAGACCATGCATATAGTTGAATAGCGAGAATTAAGTCGACTTGTAGGTGTCGTAAAGTCTTGACCGACTCGGCTCCGAGACCCAAAACTTCCTAGGAATTGTAAGATATAAACTAACTCGACTCCACTATGACAATAAATTGCTTGCATCTATGAAACTTGTTTATGTGATCTCACCATGATTCCCTTAAGAACCCATGACACCCTAGTACCTTTTATCAATTGTTTACACTCCTATTTACTTTTCTTGCTTTGGTTTTCCACTTTTTTGCATTTACTTTGTCAAGTAGTTTAGATAACCATCTCAATCCAAACCAAATTGTCACTTAAAGGCATAACTACTTGCGATCAATAGTTTAATCCAATACCCGTCCCTTAGGATCCGACCTTTACTTACCCCTCTACTAAGGGTAGTTTGTTGAGACTATAAATATTGTTTGAGAGCGTACAACGACACGTTCATCAAAATGGCGCCGTCGCCAGGGACGGTGTTCAATTGAGTTGTTATTTGTTTTTTTTAGTTGTGTCTTTGTTTTCCTTGGGGAAGAGCATTTTCTCAAGGTATTTATTTTCTTTTTCTCTTAGTTTACATTGCAATATGGACCTTATAGATTGTTGTGTAGAGGACCATGCGGGTTCTACTCTCTTCAAAGACCCTTTCCAAGCATTGGAGGCCTTGGAAGCAAGTGAGGCCAACGGTAAATATTGGGCATTGGAGGTAGGTCTCCTTGAAGCCGCTCTAGCCAACAAAGAGCTCACATATGAGAAATCCATGAGGATTGACGGTATCCTCAAAGAATCATCACAACCCATCAAGGTGGAACAAGCAATGAGGGTAGAAAGTGTAATAGAGGTGGAAAGCGTAATGGAGGTGAAAAGTATTCACAATGAACAATCAAAGGTAGAAGTTAAGGTACAAACTCCATCTTTAAAACCCATTCCCCCAAATTTGAAGTATGCTTACCTTGATGAGTCTAAAACCAAACCCGTGATTGTTAATGAAAAACTTGATGAAAGTCAATTGGAAAGTTTGCTTGGTGTGTTAAAAGAACATGAAAAAGCTATTGGTTATAGTCTAGATGACCTTAAGGGAGTAAGCCCTGATTTTTGCATGCATAGGATTTATTTAGAAGAAGACCATAGGCCTGCCATTCAAGGCCAAAGAATCTTCGCAGATTTAGTAACGGTTGCAGAAATAGATGTGTCTTCCTCTAAAGACTGAGCTTCTGCAAAAGTGAAATTTTCTAGAACTGGTTCAAGAGTACTCAAGTCTTCCTCTGGATGAATCTCCCTCAATAAGTTCTACTACGGCGAAATGTCCTCTCCGATTCAGGATCAGCTGATACTAACTCTGACCTGTTGGACTTGGGCATAAACAAAACTAAGAGAAAAGAATAAGAACTGTCTCAAGGAATTAATATCCCTTGAGACTTAAACAAACTAAAATAAAACAAGTAAATAAAATAGTTGCCTCCCCGGCAACGGCGCCAAAGTTTGACACGGCTGCCGCAACCTATCAAAAATAAACCTAACCAGCCTAAACTAATGCAATAGAGGTAAGCAGGGTATCGCATCCATAGGGAGGCGGTCACTATCTGCTTGCTATCTAGTCTGTCTACGGTCACAAAATGGGAGGTGTTGATTGGTTTGTTTTAACTAAACTAATGAACTGAATTTAAAACAATAAGAGAAACGACAATAAAAAATAGCAAGCGTGAAATAAAGTGTGATCAAATAAAGAGAAAGATGCAAGGATATCGGTTCACCATGATATTACACAAATCAGCTAAAGGTAAGGTCAGTCGGTCTGATGTGAGAAGAGTAGAGGAAAGGTCCTTCCGGTCCGCTATCCGCCCTAGATTCTTCCTATATAGCTTCCGCTCTGATTAGGGTAGTCTATTGTTCATAACAGGTCTATTCATTCCAATATTCCGATCTAGGTCTGAATTTAATTGGATTAATTAATATAGTTGCGTGCACTCAACCAAGTAATCACTGTTAAATTGCTATAAAACAATTCTCACAATAAAACCTCCTAAACTAATCATAGCATCATTGTTTAACTATCATGGCTCCCCTAATCCTAGCAATTAGGAATTTAGCTACTCATAACGATAATAAAACTAACAACGATAAATAAAACGATACTAAACATGGTATAAAGATGAGTAAATAGAAATTGCATAAACTAAATATAAATTCTATTAAGCTAACAACGATTAAGAGACAAGAGATAATATGTTGCAAAACGGAATTGAAACTATGAATTAAAGAGAGTAAAGAAATTACACAAATCGAAGGATCCGAGAAATAGCAAAGCAACGTTGAACAAGAGTCCGAGTTCTGAAATTAATGACTGATTAAAGATTAATGAAAAGATACCTAAACCTAATTAAGTCTCTCCTACTTATAAGAGAGATATTTATTAACCTAAATACGATAACTAAGATATTAAGTAAATAAGGTTTACACAAGAAAATCTTGCGCCAGACCTCAAACTGATCGATCGAGCACTTTGAAACTCCTCGATCGATCAACTTCCACTAAAAACCTCTGGATCGAGTATAAAATCTACTTGATCGAGGAACACCAAAAATCCACCTCTTGATCGAACATAGCAGGAGTTCGATCGAGGGGTCTTCACCATCAAAAAGGTCTCGATCGAGCAACTAAGCCAGCAAAAGCTCTCGATCGAAGAATCTACCACTGAGTCAGTCCATAAGACGTTGATTTAGCTTCCAAGACGACTTCACGCATCCTAAGGCAGGAGTATTTCCGCTCCAATTCTACTCATCTCCTATATGCACGCTTGGGAGACAATAAAAGGCTCAATTCCGCAGCAGGGAACATTGGGTAGTATAAAAAATGAAGAGATAGAGAGAGAGTGCGAATACCTGAGAAAATCCAAAAAAAAAATACACAAAATAATACCCTAAACCCTAAAAATGTCAATTGATTGTTCAAACGTTGAATAATTCCCTCATCTGATCTCTGTTCCTAAAAACTCAACACAAACAAAAGCTTCTAATAATGCTGCATCCTCGTCTACGGTTGCCCCTATGGTGGCGGGGGGTCCTGGAAGTGCTGATGTGGGGAAAACAAAGAGTGTCAATGAAGTTGTGGGAATTGCGCCGTATGATTTGATTTCCATTGTACCTGAAGAGCAGCAATGGGTAGTTCAGCGAAGGAGGAAAGGCAAGAGCCCTTTAGCGGTGATTGAAGAAGAACCTGCTGAACTATTGCAATTCACTCAGGAAGATGTTAAGGAGGAGCTGGATTTCTGGAAGAACTCGGTCTATTGCTTCGTCTTGGGTGCTAACCCGCCTGTGGAGGTTGTAGATGGCTTTATTAGGTGGATTTGGGCACATTTACCTATTGATAAGATGTCTTTTCTTCCGAATGGAGTTTTTCTGGTTCGGTTTACTTCTAGTCAGGCCAAAAATAGAGTCTTGCAGCAAGGTCATTTCTTATTTGACAATAAGCCGCTTATTGTCAAGCCTTGGAGTGCAGATGTGGAGTTGGTGAAAGCTGGTGTCAAGGATGTATCAGTATGGGTTAGGTTTATGAATTTGCCTCTGAAATTTTGGGGTAAGTCTTTGCCTAAACTTGCTGGTTTGTTGGGAAAATTTATTCAATGTGATGCTGCAACTAAGGACAAAACTCGTCTGGGTTTTGCACGTGTCATGATTGAAGTGCCGTTTGGAAAGGCCATCCCTGCGTCTGTTAAATTTTTAGATGAGGATGGGGTTGTGGTTACTATTAAGGTGGAGTGTGAGTGGAAGCCTGTTCTTTGCAAAAAATGTCAAGGAGTTGGGCATGAGGTTGCTAATTGTAGGAAATCACCACCACCACAGTCTCAGAAGGTAAATGGACCTAAGGAAGGTCAAAAGAAGTGGAGACCAAAGACGCTACAAAAGAAGACTGGTATTCCTATGGTTGCCAAGCCTGCTGTATCTGAACAGGAGGAGCCAAAGGATAGTCCCTCTGGTGTTGTCCATACCCCAGTGGAACTACCAAACCAGTTTCAGGTGTCTTGGGCTAGGAATGGAAAGTATCACATGGTGAATACCCCTGCTAAGAAGATCATAAGACTTAGCAGGCAGGAGCTGTTGGATCATGGTCAGAGTTCTGGTAAAATGGGTACCTCTAATCTCCTGGAATCTCTTAATAAAATGACTCCTAAAGCTGGCATTGGTGTAACTGGTAGTGTGTTACCTCCTTTTGGGGGTAATGCATAATTTTGGCTTTGGAATATTAGGGGATTAAATAGTCCAACCAAACAAAATACGATTAAATGGTTCCTTCATCATCATCAGGTTGGATTATTTGGTCTCCTTGAGACAAAGGTGAAACCATTGTCTCTAAATAGTATCAGAGCTAATATCTGTACAAACTGGTGTCTTTCTACTAATTATGTCTATCATAAGGGAGGCCGTATTTGGGTACTTTGGAACCCCTCTATGTACTATGTTAATTTCCTAGACTATGGAGCTCAGTATATTCACATGGAGGTAAGGGATCTGAGTACTAGCTATAAGTTCTATGTTACCATGATATATGCTTTTAATGATGTCACTGAGAGGAAAGAGCTTTGGGCAAAACTTATAGCTTTCAAAAGCAAGTTTAAGGGTCCTTGAGTCATCTGTGGAGATTTCAATACTGTGTTGGTCCCTTCTGAAAGGTTGGGTGGTAATTCTACTTTTGAGGAAATGGATGATTTTCAGCAATGTGTCAATGAGTGTGGAGTGACTGATTGTTCTGCAATTGGGTCGTTTTTCACTTGGAATAACAAACATGAGCCTGCCTCAAGGGTTTTTAGTAGACTTGATAGATTATTGGTCAATGATGAGTGGCTGAAAGACAATCCTCTTGCTTATGCTCATTTCTATCCTGAGGGGGTCTTTGATCATACTCTGTGTGTTGTTCAAGTTCAGAATGATTTGGAGAAACCTAGGATGGCTTTTAAATACTATAATATGTGGAGTCAGGCTTTGGAGTTTAAAGAATGTGTTCATCAGGTCTGGATTCAGACTATCTCTGGCACCCCTATGTTTCAGGTTGTCAAGAAATTAAAAGCTCTTAAAGGGCCTTTGAAGCAATTAAACAAAGCGAATTTTGATGATGTGGTTAACAATAAAGCTAGGGCTTCTATGAATTTGGATTTTATTCAGCAAAAGCTCAGGGATGATCCTTTGAATCCTGTGCTTCTGAATTATGAAGGAGAGGCTCTTGATAGCTTTAAGTTCCTGGAGAAGCCTTGTGCTGATTTCTTACTTCAAAAATCTAAGGCTATATGGGTGGATAAGGGGGATGAAAATACTAAATATTTCCACAATATTATTAAAGGCGAGCAATCCAGGAATAAGGTTATTAGAATTGAGAATCTGAAAGGCAACTGCTGTGATGATCCTAAGTCTATACAGGGGGCTTTCCTGGTGTTTTATGAACAGATCCTTGGTACTGCTGAACCTGTATTGAACATTAGCTCTTCTGTTGTTCAACTGGGGAAGGGATGCACTAGTTCTCATCATACTATCCTCCTTGCTCCAGTGACTAAAGAAGAGATTAAGCAGGTTATGTTCTCCATTCCAAGTCACATGGCAGCAGGCCCTGATGGCTACTGAAGTACCTTCTTTAAAGATTCATGGGATATGGTGGGGGATTCAGTGTGCTCTGCAATTCAGGATTTTTTCCATTCAGGGAAATTGTTAAAGCAGCTGAATCACACTCTCATTACTCGGGTTCCTAAATGTGCTTTACCTCAGAATGTGACCCAATTCAGGCCCATTTCTTACTGTAATGTGCTGTATAAGTGCATTTCAAAATTGTTATGTATCAGACTCTCTGAGGTTTTGCCTGATATTATAAGTGACAATCAAGGAGGTTTTGTCAAGGGGAGGAGCATTGTGGAAAACATTTTGATTTGTCAGGATATAGTGAGACTTTACAATAGAAAAGCTATCTCTCCTAGATTCCTCTTGAAGGTGGATCTAGAGAAAGCTTATGACTCTGTCAGTTGGGAGTTTTTGGAACAAATGCTAGGGGCTTTAAATTTTCCTGCTCAGTTTATTGATCTTCTGATGGAGTGTGTGAAAAGTGCCAGTTACTCCTTAGTACTCAATGGTGGTATTTTTGGCTTCTTTAAGGGGAAAAAAGGTCTTAGGCAAGGGGACCCGTTGTCTCCTTTACTCTTCACTGTTGCTATAGAGTATCTTAGTAGGGTTTTAGCTTTTGTGTATGACACTATGCCCTTCAAGTTTCACCCTATGTGTGGTAAGCTTAAGTTAACTCATTTGATGTTTGCTGATGATTTGCTCCTGTTTAGTAAAGGGGATGTGGGTTCAATCATGATGCTTTTAAGAGCTTTTGCCACCTTTTCTAAAGCTTCAGGTCTGCAAATGAGTACCTCTAAAACTAGTGCTTATTTTAGAGGGGTTCCAGCTTGGGTGAAAGAGGAAATTCTGCTAGTCTCTGGGTTCCATGAAGGTGAACTACCTTTTAAATACTTGGGTGTTCCTATTACTGCAAGTAGGCTGACCAAAGCTCAGGGTCAGGTTCTAGTTGAGAAGGTGACTGAGAGAATTACAAGGTTTGGTACAAGACACTTATCCTATGCTGGAAGGCTTGTTCTGGTCAATTCAGTTCTTACAACCTTGTATAACTACTGGATGAGCATCTTTATCATACCTAAAGGAATTCTGAAGAGGATTAATGCTCTTTTTAGGAATTTTTTATGGGATGGCAAAGTGGATTTTATGAGAGTCCCTTTAGTTAATTGGGATAGTGTGTGCTCTCTAAAAGAAGAAGGTGGTTTAGGAGTCAAGAATAGTTTCATTTGGAATGTTGCTGCAGTTGGAAAACTAGTCTGGTAGGTTGTTTGCAGCCCTGATAAGCTATGGGTGAATTGGATTAATTAGGGGTATTTAAAGCATGAGAATTGGCATGATTACAATCCCAGGGAAGATGTTAGCTGGGGTTGGAAAAATGTTTGTCGTGTTAAAGACAAACTTATCTCAGGTTATTCTCATGGTACTTGGTCTCTTGATACTAGGGGTTACACTATCAGTAGTGGGTATGAGCTTTTAAGACCTCGTGCTCAGGTTGTGTCTTGGCATAAGTTCATATGGCATCACTGGACTGTGCCTAAGCACAGATTCTTGGGTTGGCTGTTGGTTAGGAAGGCAATGCAGGTTAAAGAGAAACTCTATGCTCTGGGTATCTGTTAGGATGACTTGTGTCTGCTCTGTGGCAGTGCCTCTGAGACTCATAAGCACCTGTTTGAGGAGTGTATCTACAGCAAGCGTATCCTGATGGGGATGGCACAACGTTGCAAGGTATCTTTGCCTACTGGAGATATTTTGCACTGGATTTGGCAGCAAGCGTGGTCACAGGTTAAGAAGGCTATTCTCATTTGCTCTTTTATGGCTTGTCACTACTTTATATGGAAGCAAAGGAATAGAGTAAGGTGTGAGCAAGTCCTTGAACACCCTGATATTGTTTGTAAACAGGTTTATCAGGTTGTAAAGTTGAGGATTAATGTATTTAGCAACTCCATTCTAGGTAGGGATAGGATGTGGTTGTCTAGTACCGAATTATGTAAGTAGAACTCTTGTTCTCACAAATTGTTTGTACGTTAAAAAGTAGGTTGTAATAGCCTTGTTTGAGCTTAATGGAAACTTACATTTCACCAAAAAAAAAAGGCTCAATTCCGCCCTCTTTGGTACATTCCTACAAATAAGACAAAGCAAACCAAAGTATACGATTCGGGGGACATTTGTAGCTTAATACTACGTAAAACAGATAGAAATGCGTGCAAATAAGGCTTAAAAAACTAATAACACGCATCAAACTTCCCCAAACCAAACCTTTGCTTGTCCCCAAGCAAACTGTATGCAACTAACTAATGGAACGGAATAAAACTCAGAGCTAGCTACAAATCGTCCACCTAAACCAATTTAATGCAATGAAACTAACACTTATAGTAAAAACTCTCAAATGCAAACGAGTTATAGGATGTTTATAATAAAGCTGAACCGTCGACCTTGCAAGACCTTTAAAAATGGACTCTCACGGGTCACTCTTCTCTCATGAAGCAAAGGGTAAGCAAGTATATGTAAGAGAAAAAGAATAAAAAGTTGCTCACCTAACTACGACCCACATAAGCATGCATGCAATCTAGTATGATAGACAATTCTAGCTACCGTACATTTACATTCCATCCATACAAGGTCCCGTCACATGCCGAGTGCTTACAATAGTATGGAAAAGTGAGGCAATGTGAGGGTATAAGCCAAGCTAGTATCCCAACAAAACCAAATGAACCATATCCGCTTCAAGACCATCAAAATTAAGCACAAATGCCTTTGTTTGGCAAAAAAACTCACTAAACCAAATATCAACAACTCCTCATAAGATAAAATGATAGCATATGAGTAAAACCGATATTATTAAAATTCTTTTTCCTTTTTTTCTTCTCTTTTCTCATCGGTTTTTCTGTTTTTTTTCTTTTTCTTTCATTTTTCTCATTTTCATTTTTTTCACTTCTCCTTCTCCAAAACTACCAACTCCCGTCTTTCAATGCAAACCAAATTTGGCACGAAAAACAAAATACCCGCATAAACAATCACTAAACTAGCTTGACAAGGCACGCTAAGTTTGGGTGTAGTTAAGGGGTCAAAAGGTAAATTTGGCTAAATGTGGAGTTAATGGGTAAAAATGGAAGAAAAGGGAATGTAAGCACCTCCCTGCATGTGACACCAACCACTAACCCGAATGTATGCAGTCAATAAGCAATTGAATTTCATACTTGTGCAAATTAATGTTACATGGTATGCAAGGAGTAACTACTCACAATCCTACAAGAAACTAGTCATGAATGACACCAGTTTAAGGCTCTAAAATCTTAGAATATATGAGTAGGTTGCCAAAATTTCAGGTCAAGTCTATTCGTTCAGCTAAATTTTAACATAAACTCATAGATTATGCAATAAGACTATGCTAAAAGATATTTAGCTGTTGCAAGGCTTAAGTGAAAGGACTAAATGCAGTGCAATTTTATCATTGAAATACACCGTTCCGGCTCAACCTAAATGCAAAAATAAACATGAAATTTTTGAAATTTTTGAATTTTTCGAATTTTTCTAATTTTTTTGGATATTTTTTGATTTTTGAAATAAAAGACAATGCAAACTGAAATGCAATAAACGTGAATACAAAACAAATGCAAATGCAGATTCAAGTATGCATTACCCTCCCCAAACCAAAACAGACAATGCCCTCATTGTCCTCCAGCATACAACAGCAGAATAATAGAGAAAGGGAAAATAAACCACAAATGCAAAATAAATGAATTAAAACTAAAGAAGATAAAAAAGAATGAAAAACAGAAATACTCACAATATAAAACTTCCCCAAACCAACCAGCAAACTGGGGAAATGAGTAGCCATCAACTACTCGTCAGTACCCTCCTCGTCAACCACCTGAAAGGTAGGGTCCTCCTCCTCCTCACCCCGCCTCCTAGAACGACCTCTAGCATCTAAACCAGCTCTGATCATCTCCTCCCTCTCGGCCATATCCTCCTCGCTCTCAGGCTGAGGGTACCCCTCCTCCGGGTATCGGTAAAAGGAAGGATGTGGCGACTCAACCTAAATGCAAAAATAAACGTGAAATTTTTGGATTTTTCGAAATTTTCTATTTTTTTTTATATTTGAAATAAAAGAAATTCAAACTGAAATGCAATAAACGTGAATGCAAAACAAATGCAAATGCAGACTCAAATATGCATTACCCTCCCCAAACCAAAACGGACAATGCCCTCATTGTCCTCCAGCTGTAGATACCCAGTATCTGTTGAGTCTCCAACAAACACCCGATGATTATCGGACTACAACATGCGTAGGAATCGAAGCGTTTGATCGACAGTATTGTACAACTATACGTCAGAAAACTTAAAACGATTTCAAAAATAAAACATTTCATAACTTTTCAAAAGTACCTGGAGTGTTTAATGCATGACGACGGGGTCACAATGATACTAATTAGAGTCAAAACCGACACCGGACCAAAAACTGATTCAAATTTAAATCCCGACTCCAACAACGAGTCAAATCGAGTCAAACACAAAAAACAAACCTTTCAAGACTGCCATGTTAAGTATTTCCCCGAACACCTCATGGTCAAGTACAAATCAAGTTCATCAAAACATAGGATAGAACAAATCATGATTACACTTGCGTGATAGTGACAAGACACCTCGAAGACCTGCGAATTGGCTCGCGCCTCTTCGAGCAGCCCATGCGGCCACGTCGCTCAAAATGCACACAACCACCAATTTCTCTATAAATACCCCTCAAATGCCACCATTTGAGAGTTACGCGAGTATCCGCCCCCTCATTTCTCCTTTAAAATTCTAGACTCGACTTCTCAAGTCACAAACGGACACGTGTTTCCGACCTATCGATCGAAAACACAAGCCATACACATTGTTTGTCACCGTCATCGTGCATTAAATCAGTTGACCGACCATCTTGACCAACTCCACCATCACTAAACTTAAAACACTCTTTTACATTGCTAAAACGGTTTTAAAACCGAGTTTTCCGACCAAACAAGTTGATACACTTTCGTCGATTTCTCGTCTCAAGCCTACCATTTAAGTACGAGGGTGTAAAAATCCTCTTCTATCATGTTTTTCATTTGTTTCATGACTATAACATGCTAAAAAGTGCATAACATGGTCCAAATGTGGGATAAATGAGCCAAAACCGGATTTTGGCCGAGACAAGGGGCTACTTGTATAGCAGCATGGCTCGTGCCTAAAGCCCCTCTCAGGCCTTAATCCAACCGTGTTTGGTCTCTTCTTCCCCTTTTGTTTCATTTCATATTTGTAATAGGTTTTTATCATTTCAAATATTTCAAATCATTTTTTTTATAAAAACCTTTTAACCATGAAACATTTTTCACCCTTGGTTCCTAATACCATGACGGTTTAATCCGTGTTTCGGTGATAATATTTGGTTAATTACATTTTAAAAGGTATTTTAAAACCTTTTATTTCATTTCTATACATTTTCAAAACAAATGTATTAGTCATAAATACAAAATCATCCTTCGTTCTACATACCATGTCGGATTTTAACCCGAGTACGATGATAAACATTGACTAATTACAAACAAATGAACTTAAAATAATTAGTTCATAATCATTTTCAAAACTATTCATGTCAAGCTTGCAAAACCGAACCCGACATCGAATATTGTCAAAACAATGACGATTATTCAAGTCTCGTTCTTCACATCAACAAAAAAGCATTCTAAAACGACCTTTTCGAATCAAGACAGGTTCAAACAACCTCTTTTCAAACCATTTTACAAACCTTTTTCAATGGTCAGAACACGTTCTTCAATCGTCTGTTGACCCGCGCCTAAACAGGCCACCCATTTTCCAATTTTCATGTCAGGACAGACCTGCTTGCATCGCCTGATGGCTCGCGCCTATGTAGGCTACCTGATGCAGAGTCTGTTTCCTTCCAGCATTTGTCTAGGGCAATCCCGAATTCGGTTAACTCGAATACAGGACGAATCAGACGACAAATCCGCTCTTTTACACCATATTTGCAAAATGCCTTATTAAGACAAATGGATCACGTTATGCACCATAAACCTAACACGGTAAATGGATGTTTATTTTCCGTCTTGCATGCAAATTAATATTAAATCCAACTTGACATCAAATACTTGATACTTGGATTAAACAACCGACATAGAAAGCTCACATGTTAGGTTCAAACTTTTGGATGCGCATTCATGCATTTAAACCGTTTTATCAACTTTTGCATTTAACCAACCAAGATCGATCAGTAGAGGCCGCTACCGCGGGCGGGATTGGGTGTCCGATTAAAGCGCTTCCCAATACGTACCTTCACCTCTTACTCATAAACTTTGGATAGTGGACGACCTTATCCAGGGCGTACGAGAGTCATTCTAGAGATATGATGCTAAAGAGGGACGATTCCTTATCTTTAGTACCTATGTCAAACACCGCTTTTTACCTTGGTTGACCTAGGTATAAAGTGGATTCGAACGGGTTCCAAGCATTTTTACGCCGCCGAGCGTGGCTTTCAAAAGGACCGCTGCTACATCCCACAGGTCGGCTGGGCGTCGCAGGTGGGCCATCTCCACAGATTGGCGACTCGGCTGGGGAAAACTAGGACACTTGTGTCTTTGTGGTCCCTAGATGGTGAGACTCGAACGAGGTCTTGGTGGAAATGCATTAATTGATATTACGGTCATAGTCGGGTTCCTTTTCCGGGCCCACAACCTAACACTTTTCGACCAATTGGCTTATCTCGTCGGCGTGAGTTTTCTCATCCCCGCGTTTCGAATCCCGATTGAGTCAAGCATACCGTTGACGTTACACAATTCTGTTTCGTTAAAGAGCTTTCATCAGCTTCGAGCACGAGTCTAGGGCACCCTCCTTACAAATTTTTTTGGATTGGTATCCCTCTTGAAAATCGGGGTTTGATTGCTTGGTGTGTAACCCACCCTTTTAAGCCAAAACCCGTGTCAGCATTATGCATAATATAATGAAATTGCAAGTGCTTAAGTGTTATGTGATCATAAGTCCTTCCGTGTCATTTCAAATTTTCAAAAACACCTTTTTGCGCCATTATAATGGCCATTTCAAAACTCGGTCTTTCACCGACCGTTGCATACCATTTCAACACGCTTTTCTAGGTTGTCGTAATGACGATTTTCAAACCCGGTTGTCTACAACTATTTCAACACGCCTTTCTAGGCCGTCGTAATGACGATTTTCAAATCCAGTTTTCTACAACCATTTCAACACGCCTTTCTAGGCCGTCGTAATGACCATTTTCAAACCCGGTTTTCTACGACAATTTAAAACGCGCCTATCTAGGACGTCGTAATGACGATTTGCAAACACGGTTTTTACAACCATTTCAAAACACCTTTTTACGTCGTTATAATCCCCGCGTCAAGACACGGATTTTAACCCGTCCCGCGCCGACACAATGGCTCTTTCAAAACCGAGAAAGGCACACGCCCCTTTTTCAAAACATTTTCAAATCCCGAGCACCATACATCGTCCCCGAGACCTTGTCACACATTTCAAAACTCGATTTTCAAAATATTCAATTTTGAATTTCAAAAACCGTCTTTGGAAACAGTACATTGTTTTCAGAGCCAACTCGAACTCAAACCATCTTTTGAAAACAAACTTAAGACAACTTTCAACTGATCGACTTTCGGAGATCCCTATTCTTCGGAAGCCGTCCATAAAGCGACAAACGAATCTTTTTGAAAATATCTATTTTCGAAAATTTCAGTCCACCATTCCAATTCCGCCTCGTGTCTATCGAGTCGAAGTAAGCTTACTTATGGGTCTTTACTTATGAATCGTCTCACCTCGAGACTCTTCCAACGGCGTCACGCCGCTATGTTGGACGCGAGTCAAAGTCCGGTTAACACCGTCACAGTATAAATCGAGTCAGCACCGTGGTCCCACACACGGTCGTCCTCGTCTTGTTGAGTCTGATCTCTTTTCCGTCCTTTGTATTTTCTGCATTTAGTCATTAAACCGTGTCGGATTGAGATGTAATGTGAGCCGTTTTTCAATCTCAGAACCATGGCCCCGTCTTCAGCTTCGTCCAACAACAACAATGACAACAGAGATGTTACAACTGCTCAGCTAGCCAGCCTACTCACCGCTCTTAAGGTCACCCTCCACCGTGTCGAGACCCGTATCGACACCCTGGAAAACAAGGAAACTGGAGAACACAACACTCCGCCTTTGACTGAAACTGAGAAAAGGCTCAAACTTTTGGAGGAACAACTCCTAGCCCGTGGTAACAACATCCACCTTGAGAACAACCGAAGATTCGAACCCGTTGGGGACCAACTACCCGACAACTTTACCTTGATCGATGTACCCAAGTTCAAGGGAGTGGAGGACCCGCTCAATCATATTCGAGCCTTCAAAGATTACATGGCCATACAGGGGGTTAAACAGGAACTCTTCACCCGGATCTTTCCATCATCCCTGGAATCGATTCCTCGCCAGTGGTACTATTCCCTCGACCCGAAGAAACTTACTACCTGGGACGAAGTCGCCGTTGAATTTGCTAAGCAGTATGCCGACAATGTCGAAATCCAAGCTAACACCCGCACTCTTGAGGTCCTGACTCAGAATGATAAGGAAGGGTTCACAGAATTCCTAACCCGTTGGAGGAGAGTAAGCACTCAATTGGTCAGTAAGCCGAGTGAATCGACTCTGGTGGAGTAATTTGTCAACAACCTCTGTCCGGTTTATACCAACTTGTTGAGATAACAAAACATCAAAACGTTCCAGGACCTACAAATCGTTGGGACCCGCATTGAAGACGGCCTCCGCTAGGGTGTTCTATCCAAAACCACTGTTAGAGGCTATCAAGGATCCACATCAACCAGATCTCGCCCCTATGGTCAAACAAACAAAATTGATGAGGTTAATCTCCTCGAACCAACCACAAAGAAAACCGAGCGTCCTCAAAGGGTATTCACCAAATTGGGATCGAGCTATGCCAGTGCCTTAAAAAGACTCATGGAC
The DNA here is from genome assembly GCF_048544455.1 of Silene latifolia. Classification (NCBI taxonomy): domain Eukaryota; kingdom Viridiplantae; phylum Streptophyta; class Magnoliopsida; order Caryophyllales; family Caryophyllaceae; genus Silene; species Silene latifolia. The sequence goes on along the minus strand of NC_133533.1, from coordinate 24,801,815 downwards.
CAAGGGAAACTACAACCAATTGGGCCCACTCAGGACCCATCCAAGGCTAGGAAGACCCGTTTTGGAATCCCAATGCCTATTGCCAGTATCACCAGGGAAAAGGTCATGACACGGAGACTTGCTTTAAGCTTGAACACATCATCCAAGACATGATCGAGAAAGGAGACCTACCTTTACCTCCACCAACCAAACCAAACAACAAAACAAACCCCTTGGGAATCCACGCCATCTTTGATGACGAGCCAACCTTGGACTGCTCGCACCTCATTCTGCCAATTGATGACAAGGTAAATACCTTGGAGAAGGATACCCCGAACGAGATATTTGGATTCAGCGCCGCAACCATGCTCACCATGTTCCAACAAGTTGCGGAGGCCATAGAAAGTCTCTAATAAAGGATTACCCGACTTGAGGACGCCTACCACAGGTTGATTTTCAACCCACCAACACAACAACCGCGCTTGAGGGAGGGTCCTCCAAGCACCCAAAACTACCCTCACCAGGAAGGATTGCTCCTGAGACCACTCTGGCACGCACCCCACAATAATCAACCTCACAATAATCAACCCCACAATAATCACCCTCACAAAAATTACCCTCACAAAAACTACCCACCGAGGAATACTCCTCCAAGGTACCTGTTTGGGCTAAAAATAGCACAATAAGGAAGGCCCACTTGATAAAATAAAAGACTAAGGGAGGAATGATAAGAAGGAAAGAAGCCGGTAATTAGAAAAAGGGAGAACGGGCTGGCACATGTGGAAAGAAGATCAGGGGCCTATCAGAGGAGACGTCCGGATTAAGGAAAGAGGAGTCATGGAGAAGTTAGGGAGATCAGGGAGAATTGGGGAAGGCGGCCGAATATGGAAAGAGTTCTTATGGAAATTGTATTCCCTTTCCATAATCAAGGTAGGACATATCTAGGGTTCTCACCCCATAAATAGCCAAGGAAGCAAATCAAAGAGAGGGATTCAGACATTCATTCAACAACGCATCCACAGACGCACGCATTGTAATCAAGATATTGGTAAATTCTCACACTCACATATACATCCGCCCAAGATCTTGCAGGCCTGATACCTCGTGCCAGCAAGATTAGCACTACGACACTATTGTAATCATCCTCCTATTCAAGTATAGTGCAATATTTGGAAGGGTGCCGTCACTCCCGCGGTTGTTCTCACATTGGGTTTTCCGCGTCACCAAATCTCACGTGTTAAATTATATTTCGCGCCTAATTTCTTTGTTTACATAACAATACACGAACAATCATACAATCAACCAACGAGTAAGACCGCATTGACCCAAATCAATCAACTTGGTAAAAAATACCTAAGCAGTTTGGCGCCCACCGTGGGACATTGTGGTCGTCAATCGTTGATACTCTAAAAGCACAATGGATAAGCAAGCATCGGAAGCCGTGTCAGGGAGCAGACAACCATCGCCACCACCACCATCTACTCAAAATTCAACATCAACAGTGGTTACACAGGCTCCCGGACACACCTCAAGAATCATACCCACAACAAAAAGCTCTCTACCTCCTAGGACTCCTGCTGTCGTAACACAGGCCAGATCAGATAAAGGAACGTCGAGCTCAGGCATCACCCCGCCACCTAGTCCCACACAAATCTTGCTCACTGGCGTAGAGAATCTCCAGAAAGCCATGGAAAACATGAGAGAAGACCAGAAGAAAGCTGAAGCCGAAGCAAGGAAGAGGGACAAAGAGCTCTGGGCGCAGATAGACGTCCTGAAATAGCAGTCTGTCACCCCAGCAAGCAGGGCGGACGTAGGAAGGTCTCCGCTAATAGATCTGACGCAAGGGGCATCAGGTAGCAAGAATCCACTTCGACAGATACCGGCTGAACTGATAACAAGATTGGATCTGTCCACAATACCATCATATGGAAGGATAACCCCACAAGGGCTAGGATACCTCACGTCGGGTAACTGGCCTGCGGCCAGCTGTGTGGAAGCACGAACATGTGGCATCCCTGTCAGCAGCCCCGCAACGATCGAACAGACACCTGGAGCAGGATCCGAGTCGAACCAACAAGTAAACTGGCAGCAGGGGACAATCATTACAACAACTCCTCTAGCAGCTGAAACACATCAGAACCTTCAAGAACTCGGATCAGGAGGCGGTATATTGAATCAGCAGGTAGCTGATAGACGAACCCCAGACTCAGGCAGCATAACAAATCAGCAGTATTTGGAGTTAAAAGAAATACTGAGCATGGTCACAGGGTTGCCACCCCCACTCGAGAAAGCAACACTAGACAGCTATGCCGACTCACCATTCGTGGACACCATATCCATCACAGCCATGCCAAAGGGATTCGCAAATCCGAACATGCCTCTCTTTGACGGCACAGCAGATCCCTTTGATCATATAAGCCAGTACAAGCAGAAGATGATGACAATAACAGCTGTAGGGCAAGTCAAGGAGGCTTTCATGTGCAAAGGATTTGGATGCACCCTAGCAGGACCGGCACTTCGATGGTTTGTGAGCCTACCTAACAGGTCGATATCTACATTTGCTGAATTGGTGAACGCATTTACTCAACAGTTCGCAATCAGCAGAAAACCAAAGAAGCACGCAGGAGATCTGTACAGAATCGTCCAGGGGACAGGAGAGACCATTGGAGAATACAATACTAGGTTCAACAATGAGAAGGTAGCAGTACGAGAGTGCGATGTTTCAACAGCAGTAGAAGCCCTCAGGAGGGGCCTCTACCATGACTCCGACCTATACAAGCAGCTGACTATGCATCCCTGTCATAGTTTCGAGGCGATCTGAGAGAAGCATTTCTTATGATCGATTGGAGGAAGATATTCTAGCCAGAGCCAGCTTACTTAATACACCAAGCGTTTCTAGTACCTCGCCCGTGGAGAAATCAGGAAGAAAACAAACCACCAGCAAGAAGGATAAGAGGTACAAACCATATGGAAGGGGAGTTAACAGAATCGAGGAAACTCAGCAACTCCCTACTCTGGCAGAGTATGGATTCACTACAGGGTACCGGAGGAATCCTGAAAGCAGTCAGGAAGATGGGAGATGGGGTCAGGTGGCCCAACCCACCAGTAGGAGAACAAGCATGGAGAAAGGATAGCAAGAAGAAGTGCGAGTTCCATCGTGATATTGGGCACAACACTGAGAATTGCTACACATTACGAAGAGAGATCAAGCGCCTGTATGAGCAAGGAAAGCTGAGCCACCTATTACTACGTGGGGGCAAGCAGCAGGATAAGGTAGGCTCCGCCAAGCCTGCAGACCCACCCACATGCACCAAAATCATAAACGTGATAACAGGCGGCTCAAACCTAAGCGGGCTGACATACTCAGCAGCCAAGAGACGTGCTACCGAGACCAAAGGAGACAGGCTAGCAAATTCTTGTAGAATTTCTCACAGCGACCTACCAGCTGTCAGCTTCGACGAAGGAGATACATACGACGAACGAGAACATCATGACGGACTTATTATCACCTTATCAATGGCCAATTGCACAATTAGGAAGGTCTTGGTAGATACAGGCAGCTCGGTCAACCTGATCATGTTGAAAACCATAGAGAATATGGGATTCAGCGAGAAGGATCTGCAGAAGAAGACTATTCCGCTAGTAGGCTCTAGTGGGGAAACAGCTAACTCGCTGGGAGAAATAGTCATCCCAACCTATGTGGGAAGAGTAAACAAGCAAGTCAGGTATCTGGTTATAGACGGTCCCTCCACCTACAATGTCATCTTGGGAAGACCGTGGCTACACCAGATGAAAGCAGTTCCCTCAACATATCACTAGTGCATAAAATTCCCCACACCATGGGGAGTAGAGACAATAAGAGGAGATCAGGAGGAAGCCAGAGGCTGCTACAAGAAGGCACTTAAGTGTACTACTAGCCCTCCCGCATAGCAATTACAGAAGCAGCCTGTCCAGGACGAATACATCGAACCCCCAGCAGAAGAACTGGATTAAATCAACCTGGACAAGCTGCACCCAGAAAGAACTGTGCTCATTGGAGCAGGATGCATAGGAAGCTTGAGACAGCAACTAATCAAGTTCTTACAGGATAACATGGATTGTTTTGCATGGTCACGCGATGACATGATAGGAATAGATCCATCCATCATAATGCATAAGCTTAGTGTGGACACAAAATGTAAACCCATCCAGCAGAGAAGAAGAAAGTTTGCAGCGGAAAGAAACAAAGTAATCAACCAAGAGGTAGACAGCCTGCTGGCAGCAAATAAAATAAGAGAAGTAAAATATCCAGAATGGCTGTCTAACGTAGTGGTGGTGCCTAAGAAGAATGGGAAGTGGAGAGTATGTGTGGACTTCACCGATCTCAACAAGGCATGCCCTAAAGATCCCTTCCCGCTGCCTCATATTGACGCAATGGTAGATGCGACAGCTGGACATGAGATGTTAACATTCCTGGACACATGGAGTGGATACAATCAGATTAAGATGGATCCTGCAGATCAAGAGAAGACGGCATTCATGTTCGAAAGAGGAATATATTGCTACAACGTCATGTCATTTGGCCTAAAGAACGCAGGCTCCACATATCAAAGGCTGGTTAACCGAATGTTCAAAGAGCAGATAGGAAGAACTATGGAGGTGTATATTGATGACATGGTGGTGAAATCAGAAAAGGCCAAAGATCACATGCGGCACCTGGCAGAAACATTCAGCACCCTTAGGGAATACAAAATGAAGCTCAATCCATCTAAATGCACCTTCGGAGTATCTTCTGGCAAATTCTTAGGCTATATTGTAACTCAAAGAGGAATAGAGGCCAGCATCGAGCAGATCAAAGTCGTCTTACAACTAGAGTCACCTGAGAAGCCTAAAGATGTTCAAAGACTAGCTGGAAAGGTAGCAGCTCTAAGCAGGTTCATCTCAAGATCTTCAGATAAGTGCAGGCTGTTTTACGACGTAGTAAGAAAAAGTCAGAAGTTTGAATGGACTGCGGATCACGAGCAAGCCTTCAGAGAGCTGAAACACTACCTCAGCAGCCCGCCACTGCTGTCGAAGCCAGAGCCAGGAGAACCGCTATTCCTATACCTGGCCGTCACAGAGGTGGCAGTAAGTGCTATTCTGGTCAGAGAGCAGGAAAAGGAGCAGAAGCCAGTGTACTACGTAAGCAAGTCTCTGCTGCCGGCAGAGACCAGGTACACATATCTTGAAAAGTTAGTATTAGCATTGGTGGTAGCATCTCGCAAACTGCGCCCCTATTATGAGTCCCACACCATACATGTGGTAACCAACTACCCGCTGAAATCTATCATGAGGAAACCTGAGCTATCAGGCAGAATGTCAAAATGGTCTGTACACCTCAGTGGGTACGATATCCAGTATGACCCCAGAACAGCAATCAAATCGCAAGCACTGACCGACTTTGTCTCAGACTTCAGCCCAGCCATCCAGAATCTGGCAGATGAGGAAATCCTCACCTTGGAGGGGAGCAAGGAGACAGAGGTCTGGCAGATGCATATTGACGGAGCCTCCAACCAAAGGGGGCAGGAGTAGGGCTGATCCTACGATCACCACATGAAGACCTGATAGCGCAAGCAGTAAGATGTGAATATAAGGCAACCAACATTGAAACAGAGTATAAGGCCTTGATATTGGGAATGAAGCTGTAACACCCCCATACTCCAAGTGCCTTACCAGGACCACCCAGGTATAAAGATGTTACCATCTCGGTTACCCGAGGCAATTATAATCATAAGACAATAACGAAACAACATTTAAATAGTATAACTTTAGTGAAAAAGATACAATCCAAGACCAAATACCAAAATACGGTTACATGTTCTCAAAACCAGCTGTCTACTCAACTAAATGAAATGTTTAATAAACTAATCATGCTACAGCGGAAGACTCTATCATCTGACGGTGGACCATCCCAGCTATCCCATGTAACTCGACTCATACCTGCTCAACAACTGCTCACCATCCCCGAATGGATCACCACAGTTTTTAAAACAATAAACGGGTCGATACTAATCACACAATTTATATAAACCAACAACACAAGAAAACAAAACAATTCAATCATCACAGATATACTCCGAACTCCAATCCCAACTCCACAATCCTGACTACACACTAAAGTGTGTAGCCCCGCCAGAGTGCCCATCACAACAGTCACTCCACACGCCGATGGGGACCGCAATCGTACCACCAAATCCCTGCTTATCTCCGCCGAGCGATAAACCCAAATTCCTCAATGTGCACATCCCTTCTGTGGCGGGTTCCACAAAAGGCGAATAATGGGCGTGAAGCCACTCCCGCAAGTGACTCCACTCAGCCAGGGACACGCCCCAAAGAACACAGACAGATACAATCAATCACAACTACTATCAATAACCAAATCCAGCAACCGTCACAATACGAGTATGATCATATTCAACAATCACAAAACACCAACAATGCATTATGGGACTAATACTGAGTAAGGAAACCCTACCTGGAAAGCAACACAGTCAGACGGTCTCAACAGCTGTTATCAAAAGGCTTCTTCTACGAATCCTCCTCCTAACATACAATCATGCAATTACTACCAATCAAGAAATACAACAAAATCCCCAAATCCCCAAATTAGGGTTTAACTAACTTTAACGAAATACCATAAAAACAGTACGTAGATCTTACCCTCGACGCAAGGATCACATAAAGGTGAAATCCGACCTTCCAAGCTCCGGGATTTGCCAATAATGCGATTGATGCGAAGAACGTAGTTTGTTTTCTCATTTGAAAGCAATTTGGTTTGTAAAAGTGTTTAAAGAAAGTGACTGAAGTAATTATATACTAAATCGCATTATTAACAAAACCCGACAAATCATCCCCCCGTAAACCGGCTACTCGATCGAGTAGCTGAGATACTCGATCGAGTCCCCCCTACTCGATCGAGTACCAAGGTTACTCGATCGAGTACCCAACAGGTCAGGAACTGTTTTAAAATGCAACACACCCTTACTCGACAGAGTAAGGCCCACTCGATAGAGTACCCAGAGACTCATAAAACCGTAGGATTACAGTCTTCCCTCCTTAAAAAGAACTTCGTCCCCGAAGTTCAAACCACAACAAAACAAAGACACACACTACTACACTCCCGACTCAACAACCAAAACAAAACTCAACATAAAACATGTTACTAACCCAAACTCAACCCGACTCAACCACAACAAACATACCGACACAACATAAAAAGGTATAAAAGCTCTTAAAAACTCTTCGCGATCATCTCCTACCCCTCTAAAAGAAACAAGGTTACGTCCCCGTAACCATACATACCTGATCAAAAAGGAAAGGATAACGCTCTCTCATGGCCTCCTCTGCCTCCCATGTAGCTTCCTCAAACTCGTGGTTAGACCAAAGGATCTTAAGCAAAACTGTCTCACCACTCCTAGTCTTCCTAACCTTCCGGTCAAGAATCTGCTTAGGCACCTCAAGGTATGATAAGGACTCATCTAGCTTTAAGCTCTCTGCCTCTAACACATGTGACGGGTCACTCACATACTTCCGCAGCTGAGATACATGAAACACATTATGCACCATAAGGCCCTATGAACTTCTGACTCAGCTTGCCTTTCTTCCCAAATCTCATAACCCCACGCATAGGAGACACTTTCAGAAGAACCTTGTCCCCAACCTGAAACTCTATATCCCGGCGATGTAGATCGGCATAACTCTTTTGCCTATCCTGAGCTGCTCTCATCCGTTCCCTGATCATCTTAATCTGCTCAACCATCTCATGTACCATCTCTGGTCCTAGAACCACTGCCTCAGCACTGTCGTCCCAACAAATCGGACTCCTACATCTCCTCCCATATAAGGCCTCAAACGGTGCCATACCAATACTAGTGTGATAGCTATTGTTGTAAGAAAACTCTATCAAATCCAACCTCTGTTCCCAGCTACCACCAAAATTCATCACACAAGCTCGTAACATATCCTCAAGAGTCTTGATCGTTCTCTCAGTCTGACCGTCTGTCGCAGGATGAAATGTTGTACTCATCTTCAAAGTTGTTCCCAAAGATTCCTGCAACTCTTTCCAAAACCTTGAGATATATCTCGCATCTCTGTCAGATACTATGTCCTTAGGGACACCATGTAACTTTAGCACATTCTTCCGATAAGCCATAGCTAATTGTGCTTTAGTCCATGTATCTTTCATTGGCACAAAGTGAGCTGACTTGGTCAGTCGATCCACTATTACCCATATCATGTTGTTACCCTATTGACTCTTTGGCAAACCCACGATAAAATCCATATAAATGGATTCCCACTTCCACTCAGGTACCTCTAAAGACTGAATCTTACCTTGTGGTCGTCGCTGTTCCCCTTTAACTTTCTGGCTTGTCAAACAACGGGCCACAAACTCAGCTGTTTATTTCTTCATCCCAGGCCACCAAAACGTGTTCTTTAAATCCTTGTACAGCTTATCACCACCTGGATGTACTGAAAATGGTGTACAATGTGCCTCTTTCATGATTGTCTTTTTCAGCTCCTCATCATTAGGGACACACCACCTACCATCAAACCTCAGACTACCATCTGTATGAATAGAGAATCGAGACACTGTCCCTTTCTCTACTCCAGCTCTCCACTCAACCATCTTAGGATCCAACACCTGTTTACCTCGAATATCATCATAAAGATCAGGCTGCACTGTCAAATCTCCCATGGCATCCCCTCTCTACATCATATGTATCCTAAACCTCCCCACCTCATCTCTCAACCTTATCAAAGATAAAGCTGTACACAAAGAATGTACACTCTCAAGTGAATGGCACTAACCGTTTCATGTCTTGGGTGATTACTTTGAGGTGGTAATTGCCCTTTTTGTCTTTGTGAGCTTAAAGATGCTAGTTGAGTCAATTGGGTTTCCAACATTTTGGTGTGAGCTAGGATGTTGTTGATGGTGGTTTCCTTTGCTTGACTATCCTTTTGCATTTGAGTGAAAAACTCTTGTTGATTCTTTTGCATTTGAAGGACCGCTTTTTGAACATCAAAACCTTGGTCATTTTGTTGATTGTATGGAGATTGATTTTGGTAACCTTGGTTTTGGTTGTAAAAGGGTCTTTGATTTTGGTTTCCCATGGGAGGTGGGGTGTATGTTGTTTGAGAGTTTTGAACATTTTGGCTTTTGTATGAGAGATTTGGATGGAATTTGGTGTTTTCATTGTAATAGTTTGAATAAGGGGTACCACTCTTGTATGCTTGAAAAGCATTCACTTGTTCATTTGTTCCCCTACATTCACTTGGGTCATGTCCCAAAGTTCCACAATTCTCACATATCCCACTTGGGATTGATGAAGATGCCGTCATGGCATTAACATGATGCTTTGGTGATTTTGAGGCTTCTTCAAGTCTAGCCATAGCCTTTTAAAACTTGAAATTGATGGTATCAATGTGAGCACTAAGTTGAGCACCCAATTGAGTAACGGAGTCCACTTCATGCTTTCCTCCTCTAGTAGCCTTGCGAGGTCTACTATATTGTGAGTTATGGACTGCCATTTCCTCAATTTTGTTCCAAGTTTGATTGGCATCAACTGCAGTGAACATTCCATTTGATCCCATGTTGAGAATGTTCCTTGAATCTTCATATAAACCGTTCCAAAATTGTTGTACCAAGAACCACTCGCTAAGTCCATGGTGAGGACATGAGCGACAAATTCCTTTGAATCGCTCCCAAGCTTCATACAAAGATTCTTCATCCCTTTGCTTAAAACCCGTAATTTGAGCTCTTAGCATGTTAGTCTTTTCCGGTGGATAGAACTTTTTGTAGAAAGCTAGAGCCAACTTCTTCCAAGAATCAATTCCGAGAGTAGCCTTATCAAGGCCTTTCAACCATTGTTTCGCGGTGCCAAATAGAGAAAAAGGAAATAAGACCCATCGAATTTGGTCTTGAGTTACACCGGTTTGAGAAATCGCATCACAATAGTCACAAAAGGTCTCCATATGAGAGTGAGGGTCTTCACTAGGCATCCCCCCAAATTGGCTTCTTTCGACTAATTGGATAAATGCGGATTTGGCAATAAAATTTCCGGTTAGATGTTGTGGTGTGGGAGTACCATTGGGTAGGTTCTCTTCGGTGGGTACGGAATGTGATGAAAACTTAGGCGTTGTGGGTTGATTTTGTGTTGTATTTTGTGTTGGGTTCTCCTCACCTTCTCTTGCAAAAGGGTTGATGAACTCAATAGTTGGTTGAATATCTACAACCTCACCAATACCTCTCAAATTTCTCCTAGCAAGTCTTCTATTGGTTGTCAAAGTTCTTTCAATTTCACGATCAAAAGGTAACAAGTCACCTTGTGACCTTCTAGACATGCAAAATATCAAACAACTCGAAAACAATTAGAACAAACCTTGAGGAGTTTTACTTCCCCAAGGCAAAGAAAGACACAACTAATAACAATATAAGAAAATCTAAATCAAGTTAACACCGTCCTCGGCAACGGCGCCATTTTTGGTCGGACTATATCTTTTCGGTAACTTGTCGTTAAGAGCACCTAGACCAAAACACAATTTATAACTTCACAAACAACTCTACAATTAGTAAAGAGGCAAGTAAAGGTCGGATCCCAAGGGACGGGAATTGAGATGAGATTTCTATTGCAACTAGTGGTGTCTTAGGGGTGTCACAAATGGGGTTGATGTAGGAGGTCACTAAACTAAATAGCAATGAAAGTAAACAAGCAAGATGAATTAAAAGGGTTGTAAACAATTGATAAAAAGCACTAGGGTGTCATGGGGTCATAGGGGATTCATGGGAATTGATCATACAAACATGTTCTCAAATTATAAGCAAGCAATTATTGTTGTGATGGATTGAGTTGGTTTATATCTTACAATCCTAGGAAAGTTTGGGTCCCGGAGCCGAATCGATTAGATTGTACAACACCTACAAGTCGACTTAGTCTTCCCTACTCAACAACATGCATGGTCTAATGAGACTCGAGTTGGTTTATGTCTTACAAGTCTCATTGAAAAGATAGGTGATGGGTAAAAAATGCAAGGATTCATAGGCTCGCATTTCATCAAACATAACATGTGCATGAGTTGAGATCAAAACAAGCAAGCAAATAAACCATGAAAGCATATTAATTTAAGCATGAATCATTCCCCATGTTGGTTTCCCCTAATTACCCATTAACCCTAGCTAAGTGACTACTCACTCATTATCATGTTGAACATGCTAGCAAGGTTGTCAATCATACCAACAAAGTGAAACATGATGAATAAATGAAAGTAATTAGCAATAATTGAAGAGGGATTAAGAGAATTATACCTACTAATGATTCCAATAATAAAGCAAAGAATAAAAGAAGTACTTGATGCTTGATTTAGAGGTTGTCAATCTCCCAATAATAACCCAAATAATCTTCAATTACCCAAAATAAAGGATGAACAAGAGAGAGATTAAGGAAATGAAACTTATATTAAAACTTTATTAACTGTTGATTACAAGATTAAAGAGAGATTTAATTGATATTAACTACACTAAAGATTGCTAAGAAGAACATGCTCTTCTAATTAGACTAATGGGGTATTTATAGTGGGGATTAGGTGTAGGAATTAGAGTTAACTAAGGGCTTAAATGACGATTAAGTCCCTACTTAAGGAAACGCCGGTATTTTTGGAAGGATGGGCATCTTTCTTGAAGCTTGAAGAAACGAAATTGTCTGCCTGGGAATCCGTGCGTCTTTGGCACGGGACGGGCGGTTTCTGTGGTCTCTGCCCGGGTGTCTTTGGGAGAAGACGGTCGTCTTCTGAGGTTGCTGCCCGGGCGTCTTATGGAGAAGACGCTCGGATTGTGGTGGTGGAGGACGGGCGTCTTCAGGACAATCCGCACGGATTGCTGTGCAGTCTACTTTCTTCTTCTTTTCTTCCCTTTTCTTCATAAAATCCTTGAGGATTTCTTCGGGGATGCAAGGATCTTTTCTCATCATTGTCCATCTACTATAGTATGTATAAAGGCCTTCTAATCTTGTCTCTCCTTGATGCTTGGTCATTGAATTCAATCAATTTAGTCTCGTTTTGCCATGAAAATGCAAGGTTTGCACTCCTTTCCTACCAAGGGATCAAAACCTCAAAGAATATGCAAAACAAAGAACTAAAGACAATAAATGACGCAAATATGCACTAAAAAGCATGGGAACAAGGCTAATTCGGGGACTAAATATGCTCTAATTATGGTCACATCAATACCATAGGCCTTGAAGACTCCGGAGGTGTCCTCGGGTTCGGGCAAAAAGCTAGGACGGTGGGCGAGTCGTACTCCTTGGTTATAGGCCGCCTCATGCATGTCTCTCAACACGAGGTCGGTGTTCACCCGGCGAATGAAGTACGACATGAGATAGTTAGAGTCAAAGGTCGGTGGGGCTTGGCCAAAGTCCCCGGTGTATGGTGGGGGCATCATAGTTGTTGGCATGGAGTGGGGAAGGGATGTGGGGGCTTCCTCGACGGCAGCACGAGGAGAGGGAGGTAACGGGGGTGCCTCATATTTCTCGGTGGCATCATCAAGGTCAAAGGAGAGGATAGTAGGGATGGTATACGTTTGGCCTCGGGTTGCGGTGATCCCGCTCTCTCCAAAGGGGAAGTCGGGGGTAGGTCCTCACCGGCAGGAAGTTTCATTTACCACTGATCATCAACCCTCCAAGAATAGGTGTCTTCCTCCTCGCCATCTACCACCCAAGACTTAGCTTTTAACCAATCAATATCAAAATAAACCACTTCCTTAGACATGGGTGCATCCACCGCCCCTAGTTCGTAGGCTAACATATTCTTGGCCAATCGAGTCACCAAGGCTCCATAATCTAAGGAGCATTGGTCCACCATGGCCATCCTCTCAAGGGCAAGACACACCAAGGACACGGCATTGAAGTGGAGACGGTTTTCGTGGCGGGGGTTAAGGTAGGAGCTCAAGATTAAGACTTCCGTGGAGTTAAGCTTACTTGGGTCTTTCCTCCCATAGAGGAGGTTGATAAGGAGCGCAAGAATATCTTTAGGACGGGGTGCTCAATGTTACTAGTCTTCATATTACTTACACTAACATTCTCCTTGCTTGTGTAAAGGTGGTAATAATTGGAAGCCTTCATGTTCTTCTCAATCTTGTCATGGTGACCCACCACTCGCTTACCCACCCCTAGGTGGTCGGCAAAAGCATCACTACTTAAGTTGAAGCAGGTATTCTTGAGTTGAAAACTCACCTTATGGGTATTCTTGTTAGAGGTGAAGGAGTTCAAAAACTCGAGGGTAAAGTTGTGGTAACTTATATCCTCCAAGGTGTACAAACCCTTCAATCCAAGGACCGTGAAGATGTCGTGCACCTCATTCCCTATCCCTAAGGTTTCCAAGGTACTTACCGACACACACTTCGTCAGAGCCATCCTCCTAGTGGCTAGGACCTCAAACTTGTCCGGGTGCTCCTCACTCTCAAAAGCTATGGAAGGATAGTCGGGGAGGGTGATAGCGGGTGGTGCTTCTTGTTCGGGTTGGCGAGCATTCCTTCTACGAGCGGTTCTCGCGTTCCTTAACATGCTAAAAGAGAAGATCACACAATGTATGGAACGGGAAAGATAAGAATTTGAAGCAAATATTGAATATGGATAGAATTTTCTCAACTCCTCAACTTTATGGGAACCAAATACAAGAGATTTCTATTATAGTTTTCTTGCAATTTAGTTGAACTCTCCAAAACTTTTCTTATGTTACAAAATTATTTTCCGGAATTTAAAGGTTTTGTGACATAACACGAATTTAAGCATGACTTTAAATTACATGTATTATCCCAATACATTACCCGACTCGTCAAATTTCGACTCATCTATGACACACCACACTTCAAAGCTTTACTTAAGTGATTATATGACATTGCCATTAACAACAATCTCGTCAAAGTTGATGGAAATAAAATTTTGCTTGTCAAAATAAAAAGGAATTTTGGGTGAAGTGCTTCTCTTTCACAAGCAAATCCTTAAGTTGAACAAGTGAGTACTAATACAATTAGTGAGTATTAATTAAAATTTTTATATGGCTGGCGTCGAATTTTCCGGACTTTAAGACAAACTTTCTTTTAATCCATCTTATAAGGTGGTAGTAACGACAAAATGTTTAATACTACAACATAATGTTTAATACTACAACATAGGAAAATCATTATTAAAGCATAAAATGCATTATTCATGGGAATTTTATAAAAATTAGCAAGAGTTTTCACCCAAGCTTTAAGACAAAATTTGGTTTCATTTTGGTTTACGTAATACATTATCAACCAAGGTAGTATTCTTACAAGGCATTCAAACTAAGCTTTGGTCATGAAAAATCAAAATTTGGGCATGACTTGTCTAAAATTCGAAAATTTAAGACGGAGTTTTAAGATGCAATTTACACATATTATGCTAGATCCATCCATGACAACAAAAGTTAAGCTTTTGTTGTCCATCTATACACAACAACAATCACCAAAACCCAATCATTGACCCAAGAACACCAATTTTCGAGTTCTACAATGGTGACCAAAATTTTCTACAAAAATTTGATTTTTGTGCACAACAATGGTGTTAAAAGCTTACTAGTACCATGAATTAAGCAAATGGGACAATTAATTAACAAAACTTGAAGGATTTAGAAGTAGATCTAAGAAATTCAAATTTGGAGAAAAAGATGGAAGAGGATGAATAAACTTACATTGACCAAATTAGGGAGATTAGATGAGAAAGGTGGATAAATAGGATGAATTCCAAGCAAATTAGAGCAACAATGGAGGTTTTTGAGAATTTTTGGTGAAGAAAGAGATGAAGATATGAAGATATGAGGATGAGAATGAATGAATTGGGGAAATAAGGGCTTTTAGCCGAGTAACCCAACCCGTGTGAACCCACTCGGTCGAGTGCCGAGTGCACTCGATCAAGTACGAGTCCACTCGGTTGAGTGGATGACCCACTCGGTCGAGTGCTCGCTTACTCGGCCGAGTTGGTACCCGCACTCGATCAAGTGACCCCGTTGGGTTTCAAATTCTCACTAAGAGCTTGTCGACGAAATTCCTGCAAAACAATACAAGGTTCGGGAGTCCACCACTCATCAGTGACTCGTCCCGAGTTAGCTCAAGCGACACCAAGGTCTTCAATCCCTACTTCCAACATCCACACTCGCGCTTACTTTGCGAAACGGCCACAAGATGTTTACTAACAATAACACTATCAAGCACAGGATAGTCACATAACATGAATCAAGGGGATGGGATTATCATTTTCCAAGAGATGTCAAGGCATGCAATTCCATTCATACACAAGTGAAAGTTCATAGCATGCAAGAGTCTAACAACAACCATGTCACTCATGCAATCACGCAACATTGTCAATATCGTTCACCCTTACTTGTAACCACCCACATAGTGACCAACCGAGGAAATAGGAACTAGTTTTGATATGAGGGCGCCCACTCATACAAAACCAATCTCCTATTGTGGTCAAGCCGGGTTCATTTTATTAGACACACCTAGGTTCATTTTGGTTCATTGGTTTAGGTTCCAAAATCGAGGCTTTGATACCACTTTGTAACACCCCCTTCTTACCCGGCCAAGGTAATTAGGAGATGTTACCTTCTCGGTTTCCCGAGGTAATGAAATCGGAGTCGCAATAGAGAAACAATTAACATCAATAAGAGTTTAGCCGATTACATAGACCTAAATGAAATACGTGAAATGAATAATACAACTCATGACTACTAAACTAATCTAATTGACTATGCTAGACTCGAATGTCATCACGGATCGTCCCGTCTCTCGCATGCTACCAAAGCCAACCTGTAAACAACTGCTCCCCATATGATCGAAAATATCATATGGATCGACACATGCCACCCCAGAAATAGGTGACAATTACACGGACACAACAAGCGTCAGTTTCAATGATAAATGCAAGACAAGACATAATAAGGAAATATGCAACATGATGATTGTATGAATGAGACACAGACCAATCACCATCACACTGGTATTAGAACACGCCCCAACATACCCCAACCTCTACTCCTGTACCGGGACACGCCCAGGCATACCGATAATCACACTAGGTTTCGGGACACGCCCAGACGTACCGGGTCTGGAAGCCAACCGGATCCCCTGCCAGACATCGTGTCTCAACAACACGCGTCCCTCTGTACTCAAGCCATTAATGTGCACATTCCTCTTGGAGTGGGAAGCTCCAAGAGGCGACTTAAGCGTAAGACGGTCTCCCAACCGTCTTACGTCTCCAAAACGAAAACCAACAACATCCACAAATCCTCCAACGCAATTCATTCACAACTATACATAGAAAATGGAAGAACCACATTAAGCATATGACCAATTCATGAATTTCATCCCCCATGTTATAAACAACAACCCCTCCAATACCCACATGACATACTAACCAATTCTTGATGCATTTGGCAAGGAAAGACATACAACATACTTATACATCATTGAAACCGAGTAGGATAACCTACCTTTAAGCATAATCCTCAAGTTAATCGAAATCACGAAGTATCCATCTCTTAAAACCGTCTCATCCTACACAAATCATGTAATAACTATCACAATCCACTTTATACTAGATTATAACATAGAATCCCTCATTATAAGTCACTAATTACTCACTTGACATAACTAATTACCAATTAGACTCTCTTCATAAACCCTAACTCGAATTTACTCAAAAGACAAAGGGAAAAAGTGAGATTTCTACTTACAAAGGTAGATCGGGGCATAGGATGCATGTTCCACCATTAATCCAAGCTTGATGGTTAAGAGAAAGGCATTGGAAGCATTTTAGAGAGAAGGGAGGGAGTTTGAGAGATAAGGTGGAAGGTGGGAAATGATTTTAGGGTTAGGGAAGAAAGAGGGTAAATCCCGTGTTCTGAAAACAGCGGCACACGACCGAGTGCCGAGTCCACTCGGTTGAGTGAACTCACTCGGCCGAGTAGCACTCCACTCAATCGAGTGGACGCAGTCGGTCGAGTGTACCTTTCACTCGACCGAGTAAACCCACTCGATCCACTGCAACACCACACGGTTTAGGCTTAGGTAAAGTGTAAGGCCGACTTTTCCTTCCTCTCACGTGGTCCAAGGTCTAAGTACGGGTTCCACAAATGCCGGGTATTACAGGAATTTTGGGCTTTGGCCCAATTCCGCACACAAATTCACAAAATTTTAAATGACGGTATTAAAAACCGTAATTTTTCAAATACAAAAAACAAAATAGTGAAATTCAAATTCGCTATTTTCACAAAAATTCAACGACGGCATTGAAAACCGTCATTTTTTCAAATACAAAAAAAAACAAAATAGTGAAATTCAATTTCGTTATTTTTACAAAATTTCAACGACGGCATTAAAAACCGTCATTTTTCAAATATAAAAAATAAAATAGTGAAATTCAAATTTGCTAATTTCACAAAATTTCAACGATCGTATTAAAAACCGTTATTTTTCAAATACAAAAAAACAAAATAGTGAAATTCAAATTCGCTATTTTCACAAAATTTCAACGACGACATTAAAAACTGTCATTTTTCAAATACAAAAACAAAATAGTGAAATTCAAATTCGCTATTTTCACAAAATTTCAACGACGACATTAAAAACCGTCATTTTTCAAATACAAAAACAAATTAGTGAAATTCAAATTCACTTTTTGCAACGATGGCAATAAAAACCGTCATATTTCAAAACAAGTAGCGAAATTCAAAATTCGCTATTCTCACAAACCTTTCGACGATGGCAATAAAAACCGTAAACTTTCAACGTCGGAATTAAAAACTGTCACTCTCAAACGAGGATAAATAGTGAAGTTCAAATTTGTTATTCCCACGAAATTTTCAACGACATGTTCAAGCCTCAAACGATGGCATTTAAAAAAAACGTCATTTTTCAAATACAAAAGCAAAATAGTGAGATTCAAATTCACTATTTTCACAAACTTCAGACAAACGACAATAAAAACCGTTATCTCTCTTCGAGATTCAAAATCAGCGCCAACCACGAGAGCCAGGCTCACAAGCCTATCCATTTCCGGTACCACAAACATCCGATTTAAACACCGAAATTCCCCAACAGGATATCAGAGGCTTCCCCACGGAGCCCGCTAAACTCAAACGACCTCTCGAAATAGGCCCGTCCAACACGGCTATCTCCCACGGTCACTCACATTTGATATGGCTGGCGAGCCTCACAACGCACGTTCGATATGGCTGGCAAGCCTCACAATGCACATTCGATATGGCTGGCGAGCCTCACAACGCTCATTCGATATGGCTGGCGAGCCTCGCAACGCACATTCAATATGGCTGGTGGTGTTGAGTCGTGTGTGTGTCGTTATTGCTTTCCACCAAAACTAAATTTATATCTTTACAAACTACTCTTAGTAGAGTGATAAGCAAAGGTTGGATCCCAAGGGGCGCCTATCGATTTAAGATTTCAATTGCAAGTAGTTATGTCTTAGGGTGTCACAAGTTTGGGTTGAGATGAGATGCAATCTAAACTAATCAACAAGATGAATGTAAAGTAAAGTAATTAAAGGGGTTTGTAAACAATTGATTAAGGGCACTAGGGTGTAATGGGTTCATAAGGGAATCATGGAAATAGATCCTACAAACATGTTCTCAAATAGAAGCAAACAACTTATTATTGTGATGGAATCGAGTTAGTGTATATCTTACAATTCCTGGGAAGATTTATGTCCCGGAGCCGAGTCGATAAAGACTTTACAACACCTAAAAGTCGACTTAGTCTCTTCCTATTCAACTCTATGCATGGTCTAACAAGGCTTGAGTTGGCTTATATCTTACAAGCCTCATTAAGTAGATATGAGATATGTAAATGCAAGGTTTCATAGTCTAGCATTTCATCAAAAATAACATGTGCATAAGTTGAAATCACAACAAGCAAGCATTCAATTATGAAAGCATATTAAATTAAGCATAGATCTAATCCCATGATTGATTCCCCTAATTCCCCATTAACTCTAGCTTAAGAAATTACTCACTCATGATCAAGTTTAACATGCTAATAAGGATGTCACTCATATTAACAAAGCAATACATGATGAATAAGTAATGTAAATAGCAATAATTAAGCAATGGTAAAAGGGATTATACAAACTTGAGATGATCCAAATAATAAAGCAAAAAATAATAGAAGGAAACTTGATGATTGATGGAGAGTTGTCAATCCTCTAATAAACCCCAAATAATCTTCTAATTACCTAACTAAAACTAAGAACAATTGAGAGATTAAAGAAAGATTAAGATGTGATTAATATTAAAGTGTGTATTATAACTTGGATTAAGACTAAATTAACAGATTTAGAAGGAGATTAGGACTTGATTCTATGATTGATGATCATCTAGGTAGTACAATAGGGTATTTATACTAAAATTAACTACAAGAATTAGGGTTACTAAGGGCTTAAATGACGATTAAGGCCCTAAGAGAAGTTTGAGGATTTGCAAATCCCGAGGGACACGCGCGAGCTGAGTAGCTAGTCCTTAGGGACACGCGCGTCCTGGCCTTGAGTATGCTCGGGACTGTAAGGAGATCCGCGCGAGCTGACCCTTGGGACGCCTGGATCCTGGGCTTGGACGCTCGTCCTGAGCTCGGGACGCCCGGATCCAGGGACAGGGTTCTTTCTCTTATTCTTGGCTACCTAAGAATCTATGGGGACTGTCTTAGGGCCACGGGGATCTTCATCATTGCCCAATTCACTTGATTTATTTACTTAGGCCTTTAGTATTGGTCTCCTCTTCCATGCTTGGTCATTAGATGCGATCCATTTAGCTCCATTTTGCTCCATAAATGCAAGGCTAGCAATCCTCTCCTACCCAGGACACAAAACCTCAAAGAATATGCAAAATAGGGAACTAAAGATAAGAAATGACCCTAGTAGTTGCTAGAAAGCATGGGAACGAGGCTAATTCGGGGACTAAATGTGCACAAATATGAGTCACATTAGCGGGCGAGCCTCACAACGTACATTCTATATGGTTGGCGAGCCTCACAACGCACATTCAATATGGCTGGCGACCCTCACAACGCACATTCGATATGCTGGCCAGCCTCACAACGCACATTCAACATGGATGGCGAGCCTCAAAACGCATCACATTCAACGGCGGCTGGCGAGCCCCTTCATATCCGCAACACGGCTGGCGAGCCCCTTCATATCCGCAACACGGCTGGCGAGCCTTTGCCCGCAAACGAGAAACAACTCAAGGACATATCCCAAAGATGCCTCAGGTATGACTCCTTCTTATCGCTGGCGAGCCTTTATACGTAGTCAAACGGACTTTAAACGACCCGCACGGTCAGTCGACAGATTCTAAACTGTTCCCAACAATAGGTCCTTGACTCGTATCCCCGAGTCGCCTTGACGTCGCCCTTCCCAATGGCAGGTCTATGGCCCGAATCCGTTCGAGCCGCCTCGACGTCGCTTCGGTCTCCAGGTTGTAATCTTCGATTGACCGGGAGGCTATACTTTGACTTTCGCCTTGTCCAAGCCTCGGTCAAAGTGGGGGCTCTGTAGATACCCAATATCTGTCAAGTCTCCAACAAACACTCGATGATTATCGGACTACAACATGCTTAGGAATCGTAGCGTTTGATCGACAGTTTTGTACAACTATATGTCGGAAAACTTAAAACGATTTCGAAAATAAAACATTTAAATTTTTTTTAAAAGTACCTGGAGTGTTTAATGCATGACGACGGGGTCACAATGACACTAACTAGAGTCAAAATCAACACCGGACCAAAAACCGACTCAAAATTCAAATCCCGACTCCAACAACGAGTCAAACCGAGTCAAACAAAAAAAACAAAACTTTTCAAGAATTCCATGTTAAGTATTTCCCGGAATGTTTCATGGTCAAGTAAAAATCATTTCATCCAAAACATAGGATAGAACAAATCATGATTACAATTGCGTGATAGTGACAAGACACCTCGAAGACCCGCGAATTGGCTCGCGCCTCTTTGAGCAGCCCATGCGGCCACGTTGCTCAAAATGCACACAACCACCCATTTCTCTATAAATACCGACCTTCACACACCATAACACCTTACGTGAGTGTCCGCCCCTTATTTCTCCCTTAACATTCTAGACTCGACTTTACAAGTCACAAACCGACACGTGTTTTCGACCTACCGATCGAAAACACAAGCCTTACACATTGTTTGGTACCGTCATTGTGCTTTAAATCACTTGACCGACCATCTCGACCAACTACTGTAGGTGCTAGACCCCTAATTAGACATCTCTAATTAGTGATAAAAATTACTTTAATTTTAGTCTTAAAAGATCTAGTTACATGCATGAAGAAAAGATCGTCTGAAACGACGAAAGGTAGAAATTTCTTACATTGCTTAGGCAAAATATGGGCACAACACAAGGACACCTTCCATGTGTTGTTCTTGAGCTTAAAACATCATGGATGATCCTCCATCACCAAAATTTCCATAGTAGGAAATCTCCTCTTGGTTGCACCCAAGACTAGCCCAAAAATAATATTATTATTAACTAGATAATAGATAGTAGTATTAAATCTTGTATATTATTATTACAAATATTATTACTCTAATAATATTTGATGTATAATATTATTTGTGAATTTATTTGTTGGATGATCGACATTTTGATCAACTTTTGATGAGAAAGAATGAAGAAAAATAAGACCCCTTGTCTAAAAATCAACACTTATAATGTCTAATGAGGGGGATATATATAGGATAGTCAAGGGGACAACACTAGAGTTATGTGTCAACAAACTTGACACATGTAGTGTCCATAAAAAACCAGCCCACTTGAGTAAAAATTTGTCCATTTTGATTTTTGACATTTGTCCCACAAATGTTTATAAGTCTTATATTTAATTATCTTATATAATTAAATATTAATTTGATTATTTAACATTTAAATAATACAAAGTAACAACTAATAATCACTTAACTATTAAGTAATTATTACACCACTCTATCAATATAAAATGTGTCTTATGGACCTTTATTAGCTAATTTTACAACCTCTTGTAAAATTAAATACCTAATTACTTCCGCTTCAAAACATATACATATACCGTATAAAATTAATTAATTAACTATTAATTAATAAATTTTAATTAATATCTATTAATTAATTATCACATAATTAAATAATAAATCCCCTTGACCCGAGTTCGTAACTCGTCATCAAAAATAAATTCACACGACTTAAAAGTCTATATATACAAGATACTAATTATACTATATCTCATATAAATAATTAGTTTATCCATTTGGGCATTGTGACACCCCCATATACCAAGGAGGCTTAGCAAGACCATCCCTAGCATATAATTGCATCACCATCTCGGTTGCCCGAGGACAGTAATAATCAAATGTCGATAAAAGAACAATTAAAGTTTATTACAAGTGATTAAACAAACTAAAATGTAAAAGGTACAACTCAGTCTACTGTCTGATATGAGAACTACACTTCTGTCGTGACTCGTGAAAGACTCATCCCGCCAAATATCCAGCTATCATCCAAGACATCACCTGCTAAGACCGACTGCTCACCATAAGGGATCACGCCAGACACAACAGAAACAAACAAGAAGACAAAACCACACAAGGTTAGTAACTGAAGAAACACACCAACCACTGACAACACGAAACATATACAACAAAACACACACAAGCCACATCTCCTCCAATAAATCATCGTCACCGACTGTCCACTAGACAAGCCCTGCCAGTGGGGGACCGCAGCCTTTCCCACCTAAGCCCCGCTCATCATACCAAGCGATAACCCTGTCCCATTAATGTGCACATCCCCTCCCGTGGCGGGTTCCACGGAGGGCGAAACTAGGGCGTGAAGGAACTCCCTCAAGTGACTCCACTCAGCCGAGGATGCACCTCGAGAACCACAGACAAACAACACAATCAGCTGTACCAAAACAACGACCACGAAACAACACAATATCAACCGACTATCACAATCAGACCACCACACCGACACTACAGCAATCAAATCACATGAAAACACACTCTAGACGAACCTACCTTTAGCGCACCGCAGCGATTCCACTCCCGATCACAAGATGTCAAACAACCACGCAACAAACCTATACACACAATACAAACATCTATCACAACCACTATAACCCTAACTGAGAACAACAACGACAATGATGATGATGATGACATACCTACGCATAGTTATCCGGCATTAAGACCTCTCCCCGACTCAAGCAACCTATCCCCATGGCATAAGCATCTTTAGGGACCTCAAAGAAGGAACTATGGTGAAGGAGAAGGAAGAGTGACAGCATCTTGGTTTAGGAAATGAATGGCAGAAATGACTTAAGGTTTCACGAAACACGATATATAAATCCTCGCTGTAAACACACTACTCGATTGAGTAGCTAACTTACTCGATCGAGTGGCCCCTAC
Organism: Silene latifolia; assembly: GCF_048544455.1. NCBI lineage: Eukaryota > Viridiplantae > Streptophyta > Magnoliopsida > Caryophyllales > Caryophyllaceae > Silene > Silene latifolia. The sequence goes on along the minus strand of NC_133533.1, from coordinate 24,778,336 downwards.
TTGATCGAGCCTCCCATCTACTCGATCGAGTGGCCTCGACTAGATCAAGTACCACACACCCAATGCTTATCATGACACAAGATATCTCTCGTAAGGTTTCCCAAAGACCAAGACAAGTCACTAAGGTTGGTCAACGTCAGTGAACGGGTCCCTAAAAGGACGGGTATTACAGTCTTCCCTCCTTAAAAAGAACTTCGTCCCCGAAGTTCGACTCGTCCTCTCCCGAACCGCACGACAAAGAACCCAAAGTCAACACCACCGTTTACCCAACATAGATCAAAAAAACTGTTTAGAAATACTATCCCACTATATATGTTCATCAAACATCATCATCATCAACCACCTAACACACGACACACACACAATCCTCAACAAGCCACTAACTTCCTTTTTGAGTTACTGAAGCATACCATGCACCAACACGACTATCATTTATACTACTACATCAAATTATTCAAACATGCACCAACACAACCACGAGACTATACTTTCATTCATCACCGACCAACAATTACCGATTACAAGACATACAACACCACGGTCTTATCATAGATTCAAAACAACACATATTCCCGACTTACACCACATATGTTTCGTTATACTCGATTACTTTGACCCTACAACACAATCCTGCTAACAACATTGAATTCTCAAGTCCTCACAACAAATAACTACTGGAATAAAGTATACAACATGCCATTTCATTCAACAATTGTAAATTCTCACTCAACTGTACTATAACCACTCATGAAGTTAACCCAACAATCATATAAAACTATTCAAACAATCACTCACGCATTTTAAAATACCACAAAATACTGCAAAATTGTTATAATTTTTTTTTCCTTTCGCGACATTACTCTTCCCCTCTTTAAAGGAACTTCGTCCCCGAAGTTCACCGTCAAACAACCTCCATGTTTCTCAACCCGATACATTTGACATCCTGTTGACATGACTTATACATCAAAGACAACATGGATTCATACTATAACACAATCTACGCTTTGACATTACATGATTACAACGCCTACAAACATAAAAACCACTGAGACTATGTAATACTTCGCAGGACATATTATTACCAACTGGCAGTAAATGCATTAATTATTCGTTATACGAGCAAACCGAACAAGCGACAACATTATAAACATAGTTTTCGATTTATCCAACTTGTCTGCATACATACTATAAAGCAATACAGATACCACTGAAAATTGTGTCAGTGACCAAAATGCATACGCGACTTATGACAGCAACAAAAGCTTTCTTGACATTACCAAAAACATGACTCCCATAACATATATATATATATATATATATATATATATATATATATATATATATATATATATATATATATATATATATATATATATATATATATATATATATATATATATATATATATATATATATATATATACGATTGTCAACTTGAACAGTACCACCGCATATTATGGTTCCTCTACAATTTGTTTTATCATTCCGACCCACGTATACCGCATAAAATTGAGAACAATATTGATAAGACGACCACGCACAATTACAAAATCGACGGTGAAGCTAAACTATGTTACTAAACACCAACAATAGAGATTAACATAAAAGTATCCAAAAATATGATGATGATTCAAACAATTCTAAACTCGAAATGTTACTGTAACAGTGACACTCGATCGAGTTGGTCAGGCTCTCGATCGAGCTGGCCCTACTCGATCGAGCTCATCAGCTACTCAATCGAGTAGGCTGAGGTCAGAATACTCCACTACTGCCATACCTGTAGTTACTCGATCGAGTGAGGGGCACTCGATCGAGTAGCCAACAGGTCCGAAATCCTCCAATGCCAAATGTAAATTAAGCAATCATATAATCACGAGTCGGGATGCTCTCCCGACCCTTAAATCCTGCATAACAAGTCTAACAGAACGCAAAGTACGGCCTTATGGCCAACCATACAAACCAAGGTCCAAGAGTATCAACCGAAAACGGAATAATATCCACCATAACTATGAAACATAAAAAAAAGAAGAAAACGGAGTATCATCACTCCTCCTGCTGTTCCTCCATCACCGCATCATCACCAACGCCACCACCAGATGTGCCTGCTCCCGCTGCGCCATGACCCGCATCCCCACCAACTCCAGCATCTGCTCCCACGCGCCAAGGGGCCAAACAACCATAGGGGTACGATTGAGGCTCTCCCAAAGTAGATCTATCCACACCATAAGAGTGGAAGACCCCACTGTCGTCCCCGACACCTCTCCACCAAACCGGCTGAGGTCCGATGGTCCCAATGCCCTGTACGTAGGCCATCTCGTGCAGGTTCCGGAGTGTCAAGGTAGAAGACACTTGTGGACGCGGGGCCACGGTGGCGAAAAGCGAAGCAAGCTTTTCCTCTTTGTTTGTTTGCATTTGTGGAGTCGCCACCAATTTATTGTGGAAAATTGGAAACCGTTCCAATACCTCGTGTCATGTCAAGACACAAAGTAATGACATGAACACTAAGCACTCGTTATCCTTAGCATTCTATGTCTAGAATAACTCTCGTGGATGCCAATAAATACGGATGTTCATAGAGATCTGCAGTAAGGGGTGAGGGTACATATTAGGAAGCTCTTTTGATCGTGTGGGTTAATATCCGTATACCACCCTTTAATTGTAGGACTATAACACAAATTTCATATGTAATTTATAGTCATAAACGAAAATAACAAAGGAAACGATGAAGATTAGAAATCAACCTCGGGTCCTTATAGTGCGGCGTAAAGAACAGAAATCAAATGAGATTCCCTCCTAATTGTTGCACCCAAGACCTTGTCCGAGATATGCCCTTGTGCTAGAACGTGTTCTCCGATTGCCTTGCAATATTGGGAGAACTTGTTGTGAGTTTTTCTCGAGATGTGAGATCTCGGTTTCAGAGAAAGCTTGATCTCCAAAACCCTAGAATTTTTACAAATGTTTTGATTAGGTTAGAAGGGAGGAGAAACCCTCCCTTTTGTTCCCTCTCACTCGGCCGGCCATGGGCTACCTAGGGAAGTGGGCTTCCACTTCCTTTTAGTCTTGGCTCATGGTCTGGTTCGCAAAATCGCTAAAATGTATATGACGCGTCGATTATAAATCATTATCGGTTATCGGAGATTAAGGCATCGCCTAATAATACGGGTTAGTCAATTATTAATACGTGTCCGACAAAAACAAAGATTGTATAATTTATTCAATATACATTTAATTAAATATAAAACGCTTATATTTAATTTTACGAATTAACTGGTTAATTCGCCTTAGCTCATGATATTTAATCCGTATTAAATATAATATCTCAACATCACATATTTGACTAATTACTAGTCAAATAACTCGGACTAACTGGTTAGTCAATTTTGGCATCTACATGACAGTATTTTCATACCGTCACATCTCTCGAACGTGTCCTATAGGTGTGACTTTTAGGGACCAGTTGATCACCGCCATCTGTATGACAATAACGTCAAACTTATCTAGCAAGCCAACCGTTATTGATAAACGTGGATCAACGGATAATAATACCAAAGTATGCCCTTTGATCCTTTTAGAGGTTTATAAGTCCTTGCACTAACTGTTAAGGACACCAACCCCAACAAGCTCCCACTTGTCCGTACAAGTGTATGTGCAATGACGTTATCCGCACTAACTGGAGGACACAAGCTCCAACAAACTCCCACTTGTCCGTACAAGTGTATGTGCGATAACCGATTCTCATATTCATTTAAAATTTCTCCCACTCAATGTAAAACAATTTGCGGATCTGGATCCACAAAGGTCGTATTTTACAATCGATCCGTATCTAGAGTGGTTTCCCGACTAGAGAGTAACTTAACTGATAAAACGAATCCGTATACGAGCATGGCCATGCATTTCGATTCTGACTCCTCGAGTGGCCCTGAGAAATATCGAGTACCCGATAAAGGCTGAATATTTCCTTCAACTCGAACTCCTTCCGATCTAAGCACAAAGATGAAATGACCCGAGAAAAAATCTACTTGGCCCCCTGTTACGGATGACCGTGAGAAAGAAACCAAAGTCACCCAAAATCTGCCTTAGTCTCAAGAGACAGTCGATAGTCAAAGAATCGACTCTTAGGATCACCATGGAAGTCCTATCCACGACCGGGCAACGAATGTTATAAAACATTTAGGACTCCACGTCGATGTCACAATTGTGTCCTACGAAATATCCGTATAAATCGCCTCTGTGATTGGTCAGTCAACTGGTTGACTTATGGCTCGTTGAACCCACCATCAACCAACGTCACAAAATAATTGCCAGAGTTATCAGCTCATGTGGGCAATTAAGGACTGAAAAATATAATGTTCGTTCAGTTCACTTTGTGGTGTTCAAAATTTGTCGTACAAATCCACATGAAAAACAAAATATATATCAAATATCAAAACGATGATGTTGTATAGAGTACAAAAGCGAATGAATCTGATCCATCAAGGAGTACTACAACTTAGGAACACGTTTTATTCCCATGGAATTGACGTGCCCTTCATGCTTATCTTGTCGTAATGCTTTAGTGAGAGGATCTGCTATGTTATTATCTGTAGCAATCTTTTCTATCACTACTTCCTTTTGCTCCACGTAATCCCGGATTAGATGAGCTTTCCGTTGTACATGTCTAGACTTGTTGCTAGACTTTGGCTCCTTAGCTTGGAAGATGGCACCACTATTGTCGCAATAGATGGTGATCGGGTCATTCGAACTAGGCACTACAGATAGCCCATGTAAGAATTGACGCATCCATATCGCTTCCTTCGTAGCTTCAGACGCGGCATAGTACTCGGACTCGATCGTAGAATCTCTGTAACAGTTTGTTTCGAACTCTTCCACTGATCTGCAGCGCCATTAAGAGTAAAAACGAATCCAGACCGAGATTTCGAGTCATCTCGATCCGTTTGGAAGCTAGCATCTGCAGAATCCTGCGCGTAGCGTTTGAGAGCCTCCATAAGTCAATGCCCAATCTTTAGTCCTCCGGAGGTACTTAAGAATGTTCTTGACAGCCAACCAATGTGGTTCACCTGGTTGCTGTTGGAATCGACTTGTCATACTCAATGCATATGCCACGTCTGGACGTGTGCATATCATGGCATACATGATTGATCCTATAGCCGAAGCATAAGGTATCCGTGTCATGCGCTCTTTTTCTTCCTGTCTCTCGGTGCCTCGAGACGCTCAAATGCACCCCTGAGCCATAGGAAGGAACCCTTCTTGGAGTTAGTCATACTTGAATCTCTCTAGGACTTTGTCTATGTAAGACTCCCGATCGAGAGATAACATCCGTCGTGATCTATCTCGATAGATACGGATGCCTAGAATTCTTTGTGCCTCTCCCAGATCTTTCATCCGGAAATGGTTTTTCAACCATACTTTCACCGAAGTTAAGAGAGGTATGTCATTCCCAATCGAGTATGTGTCGTCAACATACAATATTAGGAAGACAATCTTGCTCCCACTCGACTTGATATATAGACATGGTTCCTCGACCGATCGAGTAAATCCATTTTCTTTTATCACTTGGTCGAAGCGATGATTCCAACTCCTTGATGCTTGCTTAAGTCCATAAATGGAACGCTTAAGCTTGCACACTTTCTTAGGATGTCTTTGGATCAATGAAACCTTCGGGTTGTACCATGTACAACTCTTCCTCCAAAAAGCCGTTTAAGAAGGCGGTTTTCATGTCCATTTGCCAAATTTCATAGTCATGAAAAGCGGCAATCGCTAAGATAATCCGAATGGAACGCAGCATGACTACGGGTGCAAAAATCTCATCGTAGTGCAAACCTGGCACTTGGGTGAAACCTTTAGCAACTAGTCGTGCTTTGTAGATATCTTCTGACCTTCCACGAATGCTTTATCTTGTAAAGCCATTTGCATTGAAGGGGACGAACCTTAGCAGGTAAGTCAACAAGATCCCACACGTTGTTCTCATACATGGAGTCCATCTCGGATTGCATGGCCTCAAGCCATAGCTTTGAGTCAGAACTAGTCATGGCACCTTTATAGGTTGCGGGTTCACTACTCGTTAAGAGTAGAACGTCATCTATGTCATGTTCCTCGACCATACCAATGTATCTGTCCGGAGGAATAGAGACTCTTCCCGACCTCCTAGGTTCCTCAGGAATATTCACCGCAGCCGGGATTGAAGGAATCGGTTCCTCCAATGGTTGCTCGGTGTTTGGTTCTCGGAATCTCCGACAGTCGAAGGTTCTATCACTCTTTGCATTCTCGAGAAATTCCTTCTCTAAGAATGTCGCACTAGCCGCAACAAAAACGCGTTGTTCGGTTGGCGAATAGAAGTAATGACCACGTGTTCCTTTAGGATAACCTATAAAGTATGTCTTGACCGATCGCGGGCCGAGCTTATCTTCAGGTCTCCACTTGACATAAGCCTCGCAGCCCCAAACCCGTATAAAGGACAAGTTAGGGACCGTTCCCTTCCATAGTTCATATGGAGTCTTGTCAACAGCTTTAGACGGACTTCGGTTAAGTATTAGAGCGGCTGACATAAGAGCATAACCCCATAACGAATCAGGTAAAACCGTGTGACTCATCATGGATCGAACCATATCAAGTAGTGTTCGATTTCTCCGTTCGAACACACCATTCAATTGAGGTGTTCCAGGTGGAGTTAACTGTAAGGCAATCCCACAGTCTTTGAGGTGTTGATCAAACTCGTGAGAAAGATACTCGCCACCGCGATCCGAACGCAGTGTTTTTATCTTTCTACCCAATAGGTTCTGTACCCTATTCTGGTATTCCTTGAATTTCTCAAAGGATTCACTTTTGTGCTTCATTAAGTAGACATAGCCATATCTACTCAAATCGTCCGTGAAAGTGATGAAATACCTATAGCCTTCTCGTGCGGTGATTGACATAGGACCACATACATCCGTGTGTATGAGCCCTAATAGGTCAGCAGCGCGCATTCCAACACCTTTGAAGGAAATCCGAGTCATCTTACCGATGAGACATGATTCACACGTGCCAAATGATTGAAAATCAAAGGCCGAGATAGCTCCATGTTTGATGAGTGTTTAACGCGTTTCTCATTAATGTGTCCCATACGGCGAGCACCATAGATACGTTTGATCTTTGTCACCAACCTTTAACTTTTTATTCATTACGTGTAATATTTCATTGGTCCGATCTAAAACATAAATTCCGTTCATGGAGACTCGCCTTGTCAGAATCATATCGTGTAATGAGAAAATGCAAGCATTATTTTCTATTACAAATGAAAAACCAAGTTTATCAAGCGCAGAAACTGAAATAATGTTTTTGGAAAGACTAGGTACATAATAGCAGTCATATAATGACAACTCAAATCCGCTAGGAAGTCGGATCACATATGTCCCCTTGGAGACGGCGGCTACTCTTGCTCCATTCCCAACACGCAGTCCACCTCACCCTTTACGAGGGGTTCGATGTTTCGGAGCCCCTGCACATGATTACACAGATGAGAACCACAACCAGTATCAAGTACCCAAGTTCCGTAACTTGCGTGGTTAATCTCAATCATATGAATAAAAGTAGAAGAAGAAGACATACCAACAGGTTTAACACGACCTGCTTTTAAGTCCTCATGATAAACAGGACACGTGCGTCTCAATGCCCAAATGTGGCGTGATGGCATTCCATGTTATCTTTCTTGCTCTTTGTCGCGCCTGATGAGTTACTCGACTCACCAGGACCACTCTTACCTGAGCCCGACTTCTTGAACTTCGCCTTACCTACTGCTAGGTTTGCCTGAGCTTTGCCCTTACCCTTTCCTTTATTTGACACAACGAGAACATCCTGTTTCATGCTCCCACTGACTTTCATGTCCTTCTCGGTCTGTACGAGGAGGGAGTGCAGTTCATGGGGAGTCTTCTTCAAATCATTCATATAGTAATTCGCTCTAAATTGCGAATAACCATCGTGGAGTGAGTGAAGTATGCGGTCGATAACAATGTTCTCGCTGATGTTACAGTTAAAGGTCTCCAGTTTCTCGACATTCTCAATCATGCTGAGAATGTGTGGGCTAACCGGTTGGCCCTTCTGGAGTCTCGCATCAAAGAAGCGAGTGGTATGCTCATAGGTCACGATTCTCGGTGCTTTCGAGAATTCCTTAGTGAGCGTGGTGAAAATCTTGTTTGCACCATGGGCTATGAAGCGTTTCTGCAAATTGGGTTCCATTGCAAAAATGAGTACGTTTTTAATCGCACCCGCTTCCATGCGTAAATCGTTAAACTTGGCGATTTCAGCACTCTAGCCGTGGGACCTGGGTTTGCCGATGGGCTCCAAGAGATATTTGAGCTTCCGTCGGCGCCAGCGGCGGATTCCGTAATGCCGCCTCCCGGTCCGCGAAGTTGGATCCATCATTCTTCGATCGAGTAGACCGATTCATCTGATTCATGAAGATCCTAAGCCAGGACTCACGGTCCAATGTGGCACTTGGCATTGGGTTATCGGAGAACCAGCCATTTGTAGTTTAGCGATTTAAAAAAACGTGATCTACACTGAAAAAGAAAGAAAAAAAAACGAAATAAGCAACTCATCGAGGTGATTTAAGTCTATTTTAAAATTCATTTTAAACATGTAGACTCTCGCACTTGCATAATTGATCTCCCTCAAGAATGATACAAGTGATCCCAAGACTCAATTTCTGTAAATTGATAAGCCAACTGTTTAGCTAATTCTTCCCTAAGAACTCTTGGTCGATAGATTTCCGTAAATCCTATCTATAGTCCACCATAGTCACAGGATCGCATTTAGTGACCATAGTGTTGAGATAAAATAGGTCAATCGGTTCCAACTTACCCGACGTAGAAGGGGTCATATTATGCCTACCGACGAAGAAGGGATTCATTGGAGTTTGACCTATAAAGACCGTTCTCAATTTTTGTTTATACGAGGAAGATCCCATCAACTTAATTATAATTCATTTTAAGTGAACGAATAACTAGCGTCTGCGTGAATGAATCAATTTAGATGATGGCTTAGCATGATCGTGTGACATACGAATGTCAATGAAAACTAACTCGTGACCTCTATATGTGTCAGTTTTCATGCAATAATTAGGTGGTTTGGTTTTTAGGCGGAATATGATGCATATTATCTTTACGAAAAATAAATAAAGGAATGCAATACGTAAATAAAAAGGTCCTAGTGTGGCCTATCCTAGTAAAAGAACATAATACAACTTTGGAATCCATCGTTGGACCCGAAAAGCTTGTCTTGATGTTCCATCTTGATCCAAGTAGCGGGAGTGAGCATCTGGTCTCCATCTTTGGTCTTCTCAAAAATTACAATTAAAATTACAAAATATAAACCTATTTACATTCTAATTAAAAACTGTAATTACAAGTGAAAAATCCAAAACGGAGATACGAGATCTCAAAATACAACCAAGACCGTGTTCCATCATTACGGTAACACGTTCTACTAAGGCCACACTAAGTTACAACCGTTTGCAAAAATTAAATACGTAATAAAAAGCATTCACGGCATTCAAGATAAACGATAAATAAAAATGCATCAACTAAAAACAAATTCATTCGTGACATAATTCCGTAATTATGTTAAATTTATCCAAACCACCTTTTAATGATTAAAATTCATGTGATAAAACCGCTTCTATCATTTAATTTTAATCCATTACAATCCGTTACTTTAAAAACGCTTTAAAATAACTTAATGGTACGTGTGTGAACCGTTTCACAATCATAGCGAGTGTACTATATCCGTATAAAGTACATATTGAAGCCAAAAGAAAATTTAAATCAAAAGAAACAAATTTTCAAAGTCATTAAAAAGACGAAATCCCTCGATCCAGGGGCATAAGTGCTCGATCGAGGGACAGGAGGGCTCGATCGACTGAACTGCAAGTCGATCGAGAGGTATGCTAATCAGGAGGTACTCGATCGACAGAACTGGTAGTCGGTCGAGGACTTATATCAGCAATACTGCTCGATCGAGTACGAGGACTCCTCGATCGAGCAGTGGGGTTTTAAAAGCAGGTCGATCGAGTACAACAAGGACTCGATCGAGTAAAAACTTGTCAGAAAAACCACTCGATCGATTAAAAACTTGGTCGATCGAGTGCAAAAACCTCTGAAAACTTCAAAACCCTCGTGAAACAGTTTTGTCGAGACAAAACAAACGCTATTTTGATCAAAACTGATTGAAAACAAATCTACAAAATGCTAGACATTAACATATTGTTATAATGATCGTGTAAAATAACAATATGCATAATATCAAATCGAAAATAACCCGTGTAAAACATGTCACGGTACGGTTTTCGAGACAAAACAACAACAAGAGCAACCGTGTAAACAGGACACGGTTCCCAAAGCAACCAAAACGCAGCAACAACAAAAAAATTTCTGCCGTGTAAAATTTTTGGCTGCCGAGACAAAAATTTTTAAACAAAAATCAACGATTCATCTCGTTTAATGAAAATTACATAAAAAAAAAATTGTGTGGCCTCGCTCTGATACCACTTGTGGGTTAATATCCGTATACCACCCTTTAATTGTAGGACTATAACACAAATTTCATATGTAATTTATAGTCATAAAACGAAAATAACAAAGGAAACGATGAAGATTAGAAATCAACCTCGGGTCCTTATAGTGCGGCGTAAAGAACAGAAATCAAATGAGATTCCCTCCTAATTGTTGCACCCAAGACCTTGTCCGAGATATGCCCTTGTGCTAGAACGTGTTCTCCGATTGCCTTGCAATATTGGGAGAACTTGTTGTGAGTTTTTCTCGAGATGTGAGATCTCGGTTTCAGAGAAAGCTTGATCTCCAAAACCCTAGAATTTTTACAAATGTTTTGATTAGGTTAGAAGGGAGGAGAAACCCTCCCTTTTGTTCCCTCTCACTCGGCCGGCCATGGGCTACCTAGGGAAGTGGGCTTCCACTTCCTTTTAGTCTTGGCTCATGGCCTGGTTCGCAAAATCGCTAAAATGTATATGACGCGGTCTGATTATAAACTGTTATCGGTTATCGGAGATTAAGGCATCAGCTAATAATACGGGTTAGTGAATTATTAATACGTGTCCGACAAAAACAAAACAGTATTGTATAATTTATTCAATATACATTAATTAAATATAAAACGCTTATATTTAATTTTACTGAATTAATTGTTAATTCGCCTTAGCTCATGATATTTAATCCGTATTAAATATAATATCTCAACATCACATATTTGACTAATTACTAGTCAAATAACTCGGACTAACTGGTTAGTCAATTTTGGCATCTACATGACAGTATTTTCATACCGTCACATCTCTCGAACGTGTCCTATAGGTGTGACTTTTAGGGACCAGTTGATCACCGCCATCTGTATGACAATAACGTCAAACTTATCTAGCAAGCCAACCGTTATTGATAAACGTGGATCAACTGATAATAATACCAAAGTATGCCCTTTGATCCTTTTAGAGGTTTATAAGTCCTTGCACTAACTGTTAAGGACACCAACCCCAACAGATCGAACACCTAATCCCGCCCGCCTCGATAGCGGCCTCAACTAATGATTACTGAAAATCGTCTATACTTGATATGTTGTCGATTTATATGCATGCAATGCAACATCCAACGTTTTAATCCTAACATGTGAAGAATTAGACTAAGTCGGTTAACACCTAATTTAACATACAATTAAGTTCGAGGTAGAAATTTAGGTTAATTGCATGTGAGAGCATACAAGCAATACAATAAAAGAAATACAATAATAATACAATAAAGGAAAATTACAATAATTACATCGGATTAATCGATTTATGTCGAAAATACATTTAAAACGGATGGTTTTAGAAAAGAAAGAATAAATGAATAAACGAACAAATTATGGTTGATAATACGATTAATAATTAATTAAATACGTAATGAATAAACTAGGTCAAGGCAAAAACGGGAGTTCAGGGACAGAAATCAACCGAGAACAGGCGCATCAGAGCTGTGTCCCTTGGAAGAGGCGCGGCAGATCGCTGTCGTCATTCTGTTCGGTTGAGTTCTGGCCGTGTAGCCGAACCGCATCTCGTTAATGTTCATTGGTGAATTTAATGGTCGATTAATGGTATTTGACTCGGATGAAAGTGATTAACATATTATTTACATGTGAATGTGGTCATAAAAACGATAAAACATGAATGAAACTAATTAGAACGAATTATTTACAGGATGAGACTAATTAAAGAATTAAACAAATCGAACAAAAGGTTAAACAAGTTATTAATGATGAATTAATGATGGTGACGGTAAATAACAGATACAAGTATATCAAAGATGAATTCCAGAGATTCAATATGGGTAAATCGAATCTCTAAAACCCGAATTGACTTAATGACGAAAACCTGCAAATATGGATTATAAGGGATTTAAGTCGGGATTTTGAAAGATGAATTAATTAATGATGATTAATGTATTACAGGTCAAGATTATCATATCCAAATTGTTATGTTAATGAAACAATGAACAATTGATAACAAAGTGAAAAACAAAAGGACGTACAAAAGACAAAGGAAGAAGAAAGGAAGCAGGAACTGCGGCAGCCTCACGAAGAGGCGTAGCAGGTGCTGCGACCCTTTGAAGAGGCGCAGCAGTTGCTGCGTCCTTTCTCGACGGTTGTCTTCTAATAATCCGTAAAAAGGGTTTTTAAACAAGGTTTTACAAATCGGTTTTAAGAATACTTTCGACATAAATCTTACAATATTAATTACGATAATAAAGAACAATAAACAAAAGAAGGATTTACACCCTCAGACTTACATGTTTGACAAAACGAGATGAACTAAGTTAACGTTTAGTGATGCTCGACTCGAATGTAGACGAAAGTGCCCTCTAGGAGGAAAACGAATAAGATTGATTAATGTTGATTGATGTGGAGTTGGTCAAATTGGTCGGTAATGCAAAACGAGGCTGGTACTCAGAAAGATCTGAGCTTACGTGGTCAAAAGTTCAAGCACGTAGACGCCAAAAAGTAAGAACGTGGTCTAGAATGCAAAGGGAGAAGAGAAGGGCGGACACTCGCGTGAGAAATATGTGAGACCAACGATCTCTATTTATACTAATCACACGGAGGAAATAAGGTTTTCGGAGAAACTTTGGAAGTGAATCTCGAAAAGATACGAAAAATACGCAGAAAAGGACTGAGGAAGAGGCACAGCAGGCACTGCATCCCTTGGAAGAGGCGCAGCACTTGCTGCGTCCTTTCCTTGGTGGTTTCCTCTTGCGGAAGAAAGATTTCCGCGTTTCTATTATGGAATAGCGGATTAATCTCATTTCCTTAATATTTTGTGTGAATATTACGGGAGATATTTTACCAAAGATCAAAAGATTGGAAAATATGGAATAGAAATATCCGAAACATTCCAGAACATTCTGACTCGGTTATTAGAAAATGAAGACGGTTTTTTTTACCCGGACTCAAAATATACTCTAATTACTGCCAAAACGACCGTATCGGCACGTAGATCACAATTAAGAGGTAGACACAAGTGTTTGAGCGATCACTTGACGATAAACTTACGAACTGTCACAAATCATTTCGTATACCAAACATGCGGCCCAATCATCACCGGGTGGTTTACGGGAGGTGCAGAAATGAGGTATCTACAGAACCCCCACTTTGACTGAGGCTTGGACAAGGTGAAAGTCAAAGTATAGCCATCAGGTCAATCGAAGATTACAACCTGACGACTATGGTGACGCGAGGCGGCTCAAGGGGTCTGAGCCAAGGACCTGTCGTCGAGAACATTTTAGAGTCTGTCTACTATCGGGGGGGGTCGTTTAAAGTCCATTAGACTATGTAAAGAGGCTCGCCAGCCATAAAAAGAGACCATACCTGAAATTCCTTGAAACTCCAGGGGAAACAAAACGTGATATTGGGAGGAGGCAGTAGGACGTAGTCAGGAACTGCTAGAGGAAATCTGCTTGGGTCGGCTTCAAACAAACTTCGGAAGAGCTTGGGGTCGATGTTGATCTTCATGTCTCGATAGCGACGATTGCCTGTCCGTTAACTCTCGCTGGGGGAACATAATCGGGAACTGATCTCCATGTCTCGAGAGGGATTTGTCTGTCATGAACTCTCGCTGGGGGAACATAATAAAGGTGTGTCAAAACACCTGTCAGAGAATATTCGCTCGTTGTGACAAGCAAGGTCTTGGTAAAAATATGGCAACAGTTTGCAGTTGGCTTGGAAATACGGGTCCGGGGGAAGAATAAATATCAAACGGACTAAATATGTGATATGACATCAAGGAAGAGGCGCACCAAAGATGGGACCACAAAATAACGAACTTACAAAGAATCTTCAAAAATTCATATGGAGGGAAACTGAGGAAGAGGCGCAACAAGAGCTGCGTCCTTTGGAAGAGGCGCAACACCTGCTGCGTCTTTTCCTAGGCGTGGCATTCCTGAGTAAAAACCGGTGAAACAGGGGTTCTGTTTCATTATTTCGAAACACAAAAATCATCCATTTCTCTCTCAAATTCCAACCATTTTTCGCAAAATTTGATCAATAGCTTGCATTTTCCATGACTAATCTAGGTATGTGTATTGCTTTTGCATTAATCTTCTATAATTGATCAAATTGGACCGACAAATTAGGGTTTTCAACCCTAATTATGTCGAAAATTTGGGGCTTTTCCCCCAAATGATTTTGCCTTGCAAAACCGACCTTGTAAATGGCTAATTGGTAGTATAAGGATCATAACCATGTATTTGTTTTGAATTTTCGTTGAGTTTTGAGCATTTGAGTGAAATTGAGACGGTCTCACAGCTAAACCGTAAATCGCTTCGAAAATAGCCTTAGGCTTACCCATTTGTGACGAAACTTGACATTTGGAATCCTTGTATGATGGGTAAACTTCCTATAATCTCGGAAATTTTATTTGCGATGGCTTTTTCAGGACAATTTTCTAGGGCATAATCGCCGCTATAACGAAATGCTATCGAAATTCCGACTCGAACCCATGACTAGGCTTTAACTTAGGCTTGACTTGACCCAAATTACCACATGAGCGGTCGAGTTTGTGGGAAAATGGCTAAGATGGCGAGAAAAGAGCGATTTTGGAGTTCCGAAAACTCGAAAATCCCCTAATTAAGGCTTGTCGTCATTTGACGCGGCCCAAATTCACTTCAATTTTGTAGGTGATGAGGCTTCTATGTTAGGGAGAGCTCCCATGGACGTGGATACTGCTATTGACCCTTCTCGTTCGCTTGAGGAGGCGTTAGAGCAGGCTTTTACCGCCGCGGTGACGGCTGCTGAGGACGAGGTCCTTGAGGAAGAGGAGGCCCTGAGACGGGCCAATGTTGGATGGGGTGGTCGCCAACTAAGGGGAGCACCTGCGTGGGCTAAGACTTGGAACAACAGGCACCTACTTTGTGCTGCAGAGGGTCACCTGTCCTACAAGACGGTGAAGAGCTTGGTAAATCGAACTCATCACTCTTCACTCATCTTCTTTCATTTCTTTTTGTTATTCCTTTTCTTCTTGATTCAAGCTAAAGATAGCTTTTGTTTCGAATCCAAATAGGAGGCCGAGAACATCAGATCATTCTGGGGCTACACGACGGCGATGGGGTGCTACGAGAGGCTGTCGGGTGAGGAGCGAGCCATCATCGAGTGGGGAGCGTTCGGTGCTTTGGTGCAGGCTTGGAGGGATATCACGAGGAGGAAGCTTCGGTCTAACCTCAGCCTGGTCTGAGCTTTCTTGGATCGGTTTTGGGACACGACCTCCACATTTCACATGCCTTTTGGCGAGGTGGGGGTCACGTTGGAGGATTACGGCATGATTTCTGGTTTGCCGTGTGGGACTGAGGTGGTGGAGTGGCCGGAGACAGCCATGAGGGTAGACTCGGCTGAGGCTAGAAGATTGATCGGCTGGAACTTGATGCCGAAGGCTGCTGCGGTACCCGGGTTGGTGCCTAGTTCTTACGTCCGGGATTATTTTGCGGGGAAGACCCCGACGTTGGTGGTGATCGAGGGGAGGGAGACGGTTCCTCCTCCCTGTACTGCAGAGTAGAGAGTCCGCTTGTGGCTCTGGTGGTTTCTGTCTTCGATCTACCTCGGAGACAAGGGAGAGAGGCTATCGACGAAGCTCCTTCCCTTTCTTTCTGATCTGAGGGACCTAGGCCGTTGGGACTGGGTCACTGCTGGTTTTGCGGTCCTCATTCGCTTTATGAGGGCCATGGTTCATCCGGAGTTGATGGAGAAGAGGACTTCTCCTGCCGCTGTTGGCCCTGGACTGTTGTTGGAGTTATGAACCTTCATTTCATTTCATGAAAGATCATTTCCTTTT
Source organism: Silene latifolia (assembly GCF_048544455.1). Taxonomy (NCBI): domain Eukaryota; kingdom Viridiplantae; phylum Streptophyta; class Magnoliopsida; order Caryophyllales; family Caryophyllaceae; genus Silene; species Silene latifolia. The sequence goes on along the minus strand of NC_133533.1, from coordinate 24,762,000 downwards.
CTTATCGAATCACGAAAGATCGTTGTTGAATATCTTGTATTACCGGCGTGGGTGTACTCCTACTTTCCGAGCCTCGCGCCCAAGACGACGGAGCCGGTGGAGATGGTATATCCCGTTGTAAGGGATTGGGTGAGGAGCCGGCGTTCCTTTCACAACGTCTGTCGACGGGAGGTGAACGCTCTTCAGTTGGATGGCGTGAGTACTTCACCTTGCGTTGTTTGTCTTTCGACTTTACTTTTTCGAAATGATCATAAGAATGACCCTTCGTTTGATTTTCTTAGTGGGTGCCCAAGCCTTGGGTGGACTACACTGGTGCTCCTCCCTTTGTGGTTGAGGTCCTTCGACCTAGGAGCTCGAGCCGGTTGCTGCTTAGGACGTCGATGGGTCATGTGTGGTACTTGGGCGAGCGTTTGGCTCGTCAGTGCTCTCAGGACGTCTTTACGGTTCCCATCGATCCTCCTCGGACGATGTTCAGGGAGCCTTCCGATGCTGAGAGGGAGGCTGACTTAGCTGGCGTTGGTGGTGACGCCCTCCTTCTTCCGGGCGAGGACTACTCGGCGTTCCTCTACGGAAGGTTGGCGTACTGGCCGGTCATAGTAAGTGTGTTACTCTTACTTTTGATCATTTTTAGAACATGATGAATGATCATCGGTTAATGGAAATCATTTCACTTTGCAGGAGGTCGAAGCGGCGGGCATCGAGCCCCCAGAGTACCCCGAGACCCTTGAGTACACTGACGCAACGGGGATGACGACGATCTCCGAGCTTCGCGACTTTGATGCGGCGGTGAGAGATGCTGGCTTGGACGAGTGGCAGCATTTGATTCGGAGGGTGAGTCTCCTAACTTGTATAATTTTGTGTAAGAACACATTTGCTTGAGTTTTTCCAATCGTTAAGAATCTCTTCTTTCGAAATGCAGGTTGCGCCATCCCGGTTCGTGGCTTTGTGGAAGGTAGCCAACCGGCTGCGAGCTACTGCCATCAAGGCACTTGTTGGCGGTCGAGGACGTCAGGTCTGAACCTTCCGTTTACTTCATTTTTGAATTTTCTAACTTTCCTTATTGTTTGAAATGATTGACATGAACCAATTCTTATCGTTTGCAGAGGGAGCGTGAGCTGGAGCGAGAGCTTGCCCAGTCTCGGAAGCAGACAGCTCGTCTGCTGAGGGAGCTCGACGTCCGTGACGCCGAGATTGCTGCTCTCGAGGCGAGAGTTGCTGAGCTAGGCGGCGACCAGCAGTAGTTTGCTTGTTGTTTTTTTGTCTTCGGCTGTATTTTGCACATTTTGTACATTTTTAGGACCTACATTTTGGACATTCGGACTTTGTTTTTGGGCTCGAGCCCCCAGTTTGGTGTACATATCCCCTCTTGGTTGTATATATGATGGCCTGAGTGCCTTTCCTGCTGGGTTGCTTTGTTTGTACCTGCAGGTTAGTTTTGAATAGGTTTGGTAGATGACGGTTTATGCCGTCATACTGCCGAAATTTACACAGAAATCACATAGAACATACATTTGTATACATGGCCTAAATTAGCGCAAAACAAAAAATGCAAAAAAATTGCCGAAAATGACCGGACAGTAGGGAGGGCTACCCCCTAAAAAAAGAAAAAAATAGAAACATATAAGTTTGAAATGTAATGTGGAACGGTAGTGAAATGATTCCCCAAAAAGAAAATTAAAATGAAATGTATAAGTTTGAAAATTAATAAATTAAATTGGTGAAATGATTCTCTAAAAGAAAATTAAAAAAGGAAATGGATAAGCGTGCTAAGATGATGAAAATGTCGATATCGCCTCGAAATGCTTGCTCGTGGAATTAGGAAACACGAAACATGGCAATTGGACGGATTTACCAAAATAATAACCCGTATGAATAGAAAATTATTATTTGAGGAATTAGGAAAGATCCAACGCGGAAAAACACAGAAAGAAGGCTGAGGAAGAGGCGCAGCAAGAGCTGCGTCCCTTTGAAGAGGTGCAACAAGTGTTGCACCTGTTCCTCAGTGTATCCGTCCTGACGGATTTTAGGAAACAACTTTTAGTATAAATAGAGACGTCGAGGGAGGTTTTATTCACATAATTCTTCCGTCTTTCCTTCGTCTTATTACATAAAGCTCTCAAAATAAGCATACATCATGAATACTCTCGAAATTCGTCTAAAAGAATGGACAAATGAATTCTCCAATGTGGAGAAACACGACATGGGTGCTTATAATTTTGGATCACTTTTGAGCTTGAAGTTGATCAAGGTGGTCGAACCGTTCCTGGATGCTTGTCTTGATTACCGGGACCCGAATTATCACGTATTTGCCTTCCCCGGAGGTGACATTTGCCCATTTCCCGAAGAAATTGCTGAGATTGGTGGTTGGGACCCGGAACATTTGCCTGCTATTCCCTCTACTTCTCAAGGATATAAGAACAAGTTTAGGGTTTTGCTTGGGATGACAAGAGCTGAGGTGGACTGTCTTGTGACCTCAAAGGGAGTGCGAATGTAGGACTTCATTGATCGATTCATCAATAGGGCAGATCCCACTATCTCTTATGTTGTCAGGCGAAGGGCATTCGGGTTTTACCTACTACATGTATATGTCCTTCAGGGGCATGTTGATGAGGATTTGAGAGGTGATCCTCGTTATCTGAGCCTGATTGAGCAAATGGAGCTGCGCAGGAGCCCAGCTTGCCTATGTCTGGGAGAGATCCTGTTGGGGTTAGATAACAGGAAAACCAACCGTGACCTTCCTTATCTGGGAAGTCCCATTATTTTGCAGGTAAAAGAACTCTTTTTCTCTTTTTTTTTTTCTTTTTTCTTTTTCCTTTTTTTTTCGTTTTTTTTTTCTCTTTTTTTTTCTCTTTTTTTTTTTTTTTTTTCTGTCGTTTTTTTTTCTCTTTTTTTTTTTTTTCATTTTTTTTCATTTTTTTTTCATTTTTTTTCATTTTTTTTTTGTGTTTTTTTTGTTCTAATACCCGCTTTTGGGTAGGTCTGGCTTATGGAGCGTCTTCGATGGATCGAGCCCCCAATTAATGTTCCTGCTTATCATGCTCGCTCAATTGCGATGAGGACTAGGCTCTACATGGTGGACTTCACTCGAGTCTGCAACTATTGGGAAAACAAATTGAAGAGTGACGATGGCCCCTTGATTAGATGGATCGTACCATGGTGGCATCTTAAATCTGTCACTGGAGTATCATCCTTGGATCCTACCCGGTCTTTGCGCATTCCTGGCTTGGAGTTCATGATATGCATCTTCCCGGAGAGGTTGATGAGGCAGGTTGGATTGAAGCAAATGATTCCGAAGCTTGACACTATCCCGCAGACTGCCGTGGCGCTTACTACTGAGAGTCGAAGAGAATGGGCCATCAAATGGGCTCAAAGAAATATGTGGTTCTCGAACTCTTCTGTTAGTGCTCTATGGGTGTCGGATTCCTATCTGCGGTGGAGGAAAGCTACCACTCCGGAGGAGCGCGAGAGATTAAGGAAACGCGAGCCTGTTGACTACAAGGTTCATGATGTAGAAAAGGAGAAAGAGAAGCATCTGACTGAGGGAGAGGAAGAAGTCGGGTTTCGAGTTGTGCATACTTCGAAGAAACCGAAGACTTCTGCTGCCGTCGAGATGGTGGTTGACAAGAATGGCAAGGCTAGACCACGAGAGAGACCGTTGGTGATTAGGTCTGAAGTGGCGCAAGAACGTCCGGCTCGAGGTCGAGACAAGAAATATGATAAAAATGACAAAGGCAAAGGGAAAACGGAAGAATAGCCTAAGTCTTTATTATTATTATTATTGTAATAAGAAGGTGGGTTTTTAGAATCCTAGCCTATTTTTGTTTTTTATATTATGTGGCATATTATTATTTAAAAGGCATAGAATAAAAGAGGTTGATTGGTTATGAAACCGTTACGATTTTCAATCATTATTCTTGTCGAATTCCAAATGCATTTGCAAATGTCCTTCTATTTACATTTAAAATAATTAATGGGTTGTATCCTGTGAAGGATTTCCTACGTATTCATTTAAAAAATGAAATCAAACCCTTGCGCGTAGTCCAAGTAAATGTAAAAGAATAATTGTTCTAAGCAAGAGCTTGTAATGAACTTAGAAAATAAGCATGAGCTTTCACTTACTCCTAAAATGCATTTCAGTTTATTTGATGATATGAGGATGACAAATTGTCAAAATGCAAGAGCAAGATGACATTAGCTTACTTCAGCTTGGCTAGGGGCCGTTTATTTCATGCCACAAGAGCGACACGTGAGGTTACGCGAGGCGCGTTTTGGCTCCTAATCTAGGCATACTAACGTTTCAGTTGGTCGAGGTTTTTCGTGTTGGCAAATTCATTCTCATCTAAGTCTGTGATCCTAACCGCACCCCCTGGAAGTATAGACTTGACTAGAAATGGCCCGGCCCAATTGGGTTTGAATTTTCCTCATGGATCGACAGGTAAAAGAGCTCTAATTGATTTGAGGACCAAGTCTCCTTCTTTGATGTTCCTTGGCTTAACCCTTTTGTTGAAGGCTCGTTTGATACGTGCCTGATATGCTTGCACATTATGTAATGCACGCAATCTTCATTCATCCAGGAGGATGAGTTCTTCATATCTATCCCTCTTCCAATCGGCTTCTGGGATTTGACTTTCGAGTAAAATACGCAAGGATGGTATTTCTAGCTCGACTGGTTGTACAGCTTCCATGCCGTAGGTCAAATAGAAAGGGGTGGCCCCAGTGGGCATCCTAACAGATGTACGGTATCACCACAAAGCAAAAGGTATCTTGCTTGGCCAATCTCGATAGTTGTCAATCATTTTCTTGAGAATTGTGACAGCGTTTTTATTTGCCGCCTCTACCGCGCCATTAGTTTGTGGTCTATATGGCGAGGAGTGGTGATGCTTGATTTTGTACTTGGCTAGCAATTGCTCAGTCTCAGCTTGGAAATGTGATCCATTGTCACTGATGATCTCATGTGGGCAACCGTATCGACAGATGATGTTGGCTTGTATGAACTTTGCCACGTTCTTGGCTGTAAGACTGGTGTAGGAAGCCGCTTCTACCCACTTGGTGAAATAATCGATTGCTACTAGGATGAAACAGTGACATCCTATTCCGGCTGGAGTGATCTTGCCGATGATGTCATTTCCCCAAGCAGAAAATGGCCATGGAGATGTCATGGTATAAAGCAATGAAGGAGGGACATGTTGCACATTCCCGAAGATTTGGCAGTTGTGGCAATGTCTTACATATTTGATGCAATCATATTCCATTGTGGTCCAATAATACCCCAAACGTGTGATTTTCTTTGCCATCATGGGTCCACTCATGTGAGGGCCACATTCTCCATCATGGACTTCTTCCATCACTTTCCGTGCCTGCGAATGATCAAGACAGCGTAGGATTACACCAAGAGGTGTTCTATTGTATAACTCTCCTTGCATGAGAACGTATTGGGAAGCTAGTAAGTGTATAGCCGGTTGTCTCTTTTTGTCCATATCCGGTGGATAGGTGCCGTTGAGTTTGAAGTTTAGGATCGCTTGGAACCAAGGTTCCTCTGTGATTTCCTCTTCATCGGTGATTTGGTGCACATAAGCTGGCTCTGACCGTCGTTCGATGCATAAAGGCATTTCTACCATGTTATCCGGCATATTAATCAAAGATGCAAGTTTTGCAAGAGCATCTGCAAATTGATTCTCCTCTCGAGGTAGGTGTAGGTAGGTTACTTGATCGAAGAATTGGGCAATTTGGTCTATTCTGGCTTGATAAGGTGCTAAGCTTTCACTTCGGATTTTCCAAGATCCCGTAATTTGGTTGATGATCAAAGATGAATCCCCATGCACTCGAAGATTCTTGATGCCTAAACCGACTACTGCTTGTAATCCGATAAGACAAGCCTCGTATTCTGCAGCGTTATTTTTCACCTCGAAGTCGAGTTTGACAGATATTGGTGTATGCCCGCCTTCAGGAGAAATGAGCAACACTCTTATTCCAAATCCTCTTAAGTTCGATGCTTCATCAAAATAAGGGTCCCAGGAGTCTACATCGGTTTGGAGTATATCCTCATCCGGAAACGACCAGGTGTCTATCATTTGTGTATCATTAATGGGATTTTCTGCGAAGAATTCGGCAACGGCGCGCCCCTTTATTACTTTCAGAGGCACATACTTGAGATCGAACTCTGAGAGCATCAAAGTCCATCTTGCTGAGCGTCCATTGAGAACGGGTTTCTCGAAGAGGTATTTGACAGGATCCATTTTGGAGTATATTTTGACGGAGTTGCTAAGCATGTAATGGCGTAGCTTCTTCGTTGCCCACACAAGAGCGAGGCATGTCATCTAGAGTGGTGTGTATTTGCACTCGTACTCCAAGAACTTCTTACTAAGGTAGTAGATAGCTCTTTCTTCTTTTCCTACGGTTTGAGCTAGCATGGCGCCCATGGCCGTTTCAGTTACCGTGAGATATAAACCAAGAGGTTGATCTTGTTGAGGGGGCATGAGCACTGGTGGTTTGGCTAGTATCTCCTTGATTCGGTCGAAAGCCTTCTGAATGTCATCATCCTACATGGTGTGATCTGTTTTCTTTAACTTCTTGAAGATAGGTTCGCAGATCATGGTGAGTTTTGATATGAATCGACTTATGTATTGCACGTTGCCTAGGAATCCTCTAACTTCTTTCTCCGTTTGAGGTTGCGGCATTTCGATTAGAGCTTTGATCTTAGAAGGGTCTATTTCTATTCCTCGTTTGGCTAACAACGTATCCCAGGAGTTTACCAGATGTTACTCCGAACGCGCATTTCTGAGGATTGAGCCTCATGTTGTACTTCCGTAAGCTTGAGAAGAATTTGCGAAGGTTCGCAATGTGCCCCTCTCTATCCTTGGACTTGACAATCATGTCATCTACGTATACCTCAACTTCTTTATGCATCATGTCATGTAAGAGCGTAGTTGCGGTGCGTTGGTATGTAGCTCCGGCATTGATTAGCCCAAATGGCATAACCGTGTAGCAATAGGTTCCCCATTGAGTGACGAAGGCGGTCTTACGCATATCTTCTATGGCCATCTTGATCTGGTTATATCCTGCGTATCCATCCATGAAGGATAGTAACGCGTGATATGCTATATTGTCCACCAATATGTCGATATGTGGTAGAGGAAAGTCATCCTTAGGACTCGCTTTGTTTAAGTCTCTAAAATCGACACAAAGACGGATTCTCGCATCCTTTTTGGGTACGGGTACTATGTTAGCTACCCAGTCTGAGTACTCGAAAACTTTGATGAACCCGGCTTTGAATTGTTTATCGACTTCTTCTTTGATCTTGAGAGCCCATTCTGTCCTCATTCGACGAAGCTTCTGTTTCACGGGTTTAAAACTCGGTTTGATTGGGATTCTATGATGTGCGATGTCCCTGTCGATCCCTGAAATGTCTTTGTAGGACTAAGCAAAAACGTCTCTGAACTCGTGTAGGAGGTCTATGAAACTGGCCATTTCGGTAGAGCTCAAGGTCGTCCCTATCCTAAGTTCTTGGGGTTCTAGTTCGGTTCCTACGTTGATGGGTTCAGTGTTTTCTATTACTGGTCCCCCTTCCCCCTCTTGTAGTATTTCTTTGGCTATATAGGGAGGTATTTCGATCGAGTCTGGGTCTGGGCCATCCTCAGTATCATCGTAAATAGAATTGCATTCAAAATAACACGAAGAGTAAGCAGAACCTGATTTATTCATATTAAAGTTTGAGAAAAGTTGAAACAAAGAAGCCATCTGATCTGTAGTCAGTGGCGGTAAAGGGACAGCCGTTGGGACATTTCCCGAACTACTGTTACTACTTGATGCTAAGCTAGGAGAAATAGGGGGAATGGGAATGACGACAAGAGGAGACTCTCTAGGAACTTCTCTAGACTCCGACTCTGACTCTGACTCGAATTCATCGTCTTCTAGTTCTCCTTTGAACATCTCTCCTTCTCCAGTGGTGAGCTTGAAGAGTCTTCCTTGATTGTTTGTCCACTTGATCGACTTTCTCCATCCTTTATGCTGATTGGTGTTGGTTTCTGTGATTAACGCGGTAGGGTTGAAGTGATCGTCTTGAAGTATCATGGTAATGATCTCATCCTTAGCGGCTCTAACAAATCGATCTTCTTCAAATAGTAGACTAACAGCTTGTTCGTCTAAGCAAGGTGCTTGACGAGTCTTGACGGTAGGAACCGTTTCTGAAGGAATGAAGTAGAAATCGTGAAAGATCTCGATTCCGGCTAGCTTCCTTTCGAGATAGTGCCAAGGTTCGAGAAATCCGTGAAAGATATCTTGACTTCCTTCCCTAACGAAATATCCATTTATGGTAGGGAGGTAGGGTCGTATTTGGATTCCCACATTCTTACGGTTTTGAACTTGAGCGAGCATCTCGAGAACTTCCTCTTTAGTGGGTTTGTATCCTAGTCCAAGTGGTATTCTTTGTGATTCACCTTTTTTGTAGGGTGAAAAGGTGTTCCTTCGGATAGGATTCAAAGGCATTCCCGGGGAGTATCCCTGGGATTTGGGCATGTGGTTGACCACTAAATTAGAGTAGGGATTGAAGTATAAGGGTGCCAACTCACTTTTTATGACATTTATGCTATGGAAGCCCCCAAGTTCATATACTGGATCCGCAAGGACTTGATTACTTGACTTCTTTTCGATTATTGCCTTGATGGGTGACGAAGTGATCGTCACCACTTTACCATTTAGTGGGATTTTGATTTTCTGGTGGAGGGTGGATGTTACCGCTTTGGAAGCCTGAATCCAAGGTCTTCCCAGAAGTATGTTAAAGGATGCTTCAATGTCCACTATTTGGATGTTGATACGTGTCATTAAGCGTATACAAATTAATAATTTATAATCCTATCTTAACCTCAAAAATAACAAACGTAGTAAAGGATAAGTAGGGTCGATCCCAAGGAGAGATTGGAAAATTAATTAACTATTAAGTACTTTTATTCACTAACTTACATATATACCATTTATTTATGTATTTACGGCTATTAACATTATGTACGATTAAGGGGGGTTTCATTTGTGATTAAAACTAAACTAAGAGGACCGAATACTAATGCTAGACGCGAAGTCAAATACCCTATTAAGCACATATTCTTATGGTAATTTTAGCTTGTCAACCGATTATTGTTTACGTCAAATCTCCATATCATTTATAGATTAACTGCGGAATTAAAAATAACAATAACTCCCTATCCTCTCTTAGATTACAACCGACCTGAACTAAGTCTAGACCGATTGTTAACTAACCGACCGATGTAAGTTTGTCGCACCCTACTAAAGACCGGGTTAGAAGCATTATCGAACCAAGAAGACGTCATTAATCCAATTAATCCCTTCAGTGTCGTCACTACCTAAAGATTAGTTGACCAAATATTACTCCTAACTTAAACTAACCCCAATTGCAAAGATTAATCTAAACTAGCTGCTACTCGGATTATGCGAATCGAACTAAGCCAGAATCACACAAATAGCAGAGTATACAATTTCAATCATAATAAGATAACAAATTATAAACTGAAGATTGAAACTTACGATTAAAACGAGTAAAAATTCGGATACAAATAACTGAAAGATTAACAATAAACAACCAACGGTTTCCAATACTAAAATTAATCAACGAAAATAAACCATAGATTGAATACAAGAGAGGTAGAGAGAACTTAATTACTGCCCGGAATTTATAGTCGGAACTTCGGATTGTCGCACCTCAGGGACCGCCTCAAATTCGCCCTTACTCGACCGTGTGCTAAGACTCCGACCGAGAACGGTCTCCTACTGCTCTCACGACCCAATTAGGTCACAAATTGTCACTCTATATTGCTCAATATCTAGAAAATATGTTTGGGTATTTCCTTCCTCTCTTCCTTATTCTGACAAAGAAATCGGGTATTTATATTTGATTAGGGATCAAGTTTTGTAAGATATAAGATAGATTTTGTGATTACAATACGAGACGAGATCGAAATTGAGACAGAGTTGGAGTTCATCGCTGTGTTTCATGTTTCCAGTAGCCTTCGTGTTTGTCTATTTCACTGCTACTTTGTTTATTTTCCAAACACTCGCCCAATTTCTAATTCATGAGCTGCCGACTCCGCGTAATTAATTAATTATTACGTACGTGCCTGCTTGCGTGCTTCTTTATTTCCTATGCGTTCTTATTTTGTTCCTTGGTCCGTTTTATACATCCTCGTGTTATACTTTTGATCCATTAAGCGCGTCATTCGGCCCATATGCACAAATCGTACCTATCAATCCAAGTTGTCATAAATTAACTTACTTAACACTAATATGATATTTTTATAATTAAACTCGTAAAATGACAAAAGTATGTTATACAGCTCAATAATACGATAGACGACTGTAAAAGTATATAAATAAGGGGTATAAATATGAATAAATATCGCCTTATCAGATTTTAACCTTTCGCTCAATCGGCCCTGTGACTATGTTTAAGTTAACAAGCCCTACTACCTTTCGTCGTGTACCATCATATGCGCGAACACCTTGGTTAGTAGGGGTCCAATCCGACTCTTTCATGCCCAATTTGTATGTAGTTTTCAAAGGTATGACATTGACTGCGGAGCCATCATCTACCAAAGTCATTGGCACATTCTTCTTTAAGCAAATGACAATGATATAAAGAGCCAAGTTATGAATAGCACCAAAGGGTGGCAAATCTTCATCCGAGAAAGTAATAGGATTACTTAGCTTTGGTGATTCTTGGAAGACCAAGTTGACTACGTCATCGGGTGTGGAGTTATGTGCCACATTTAGTTTGGCCAAGGCTTGCAGTAAAGCTTGGCGATGTGGGAATGAGCTTGCCACTAATTGCCAGACTGAAAGATCAGCCTTTGTCTTCTGTAGTTGCTTTAGCAAATGGTCGGTAGAGTCATCTTCAATATCATTTGGTGTGACCACATTGGTTGGACCATTCGCTATGGGACCATTTTGAGAAGTGTTTTGGTATGGGCGTCCCGAACGAGTACGGTGGTCTACATCTTGATCTTCACAATTTTTGACTATTTGCTCACTGATTTTGACTAGGTAGTGTTCAGTGAGATACTCATCTTCATGATCATCGGCCCATATTCCATTAACAGTAGCAAGTTCCCTCATTCTTATGATTTCGACCTCCAATTGGATAATTTGGTCGACTAGTTCATCAACCAAGGCTACTACTTCTTGCATCGTAGTGTTTTGAGAGAAGATTAGTAGTGCACGTTCTTTAGGTGTTGAGTTGGGATAACGTAGGGTTGCCACCAATGTTGTCAGGATCGGGATTCTACTTTGGATCGATGGAGAGGGTAGGATCGAATCGGTAGAATCGGATCGTAGAATCGCAAGATTCTACAAACTCACTAAATATAATTTTTTATTTGGTAAAAACATATAATTAAAAATCAAAATACTTATTTATTAATATTTATTCATAAAATATTGGTAATTAATGATTTTAGTATCATTGTATGAACAACTTACACGAAATTTGGGTTTTACGGTGTCATTATATAAAAATATATATTATTTTTTTTATTATGGAATTGGATCGTAGGATCGTAAAATCGTAGGATCGTATTATGATCCCATCTCTAGAAATTTTCAAATTAATAGAATCGTAATATTTTACAACTATGATAGAATCGTAGGATCTAGGATAGGTCAAACATTTTTGGATCGTAAAATCTTAGAATCGTTGGATCGAATCGCGATTCTGACAACAATGGTTACCACTACACTCTCTAGTTCCATGACTTGCCTATTCACACTTTTTAACTATGCAATGAAATCGGTAATGGTTGGGGAAATGGTAGAGTAGTTCCCTTCGTTCTCCATTGCATGAATTTCATCTTCGACTTTAGAAATGAGGTGTGAACAATCTATGGTAGATTCTTCACTTGTGATCACTAGAATTCCAAGAGGATTCTGAGTATTGTTAGGTTTACCTCCAGGCGGCATTGGTAGGCGACCGTCTTCAATCATGTCTTGAAGTACATTTTTCAGTTTGTAGCATTTTTCTGTATCATGTCCCTTACCTCTATGGTATTCGCAGTACGAATTCTCATCCCGGAACTTGGATTTCTTTTCTGGTTCGGGTGTAGGGCCTATGAGTTGAAGTTTACCTAGTTTCATCAACCTTTTTAGAGCATTGGAATATGTGTCCCCAATACTTGTGAATTTTCTTGGTGGGGTATTCTTCTTAGATGGCTCGAGAAGGGTAACTTCATCAGTTTTGCTAGTAGAGCCGTAAGAACGAATTGTTGAGCTTTGATATCCACGACCTACCGTTTTTGACAAGAGCCCTTTACGGATGTCATCTTCGATCCTTGTTCCTAGTACGGTTAAGTCTTTGAAGGTCTTAATGTTTTGGTACCTAAAATGACTTGCATAGATGGGCTTTAGGTTGTCCACGAATTTCTCCACGAGGGTAGCTTCATCTGGATGTTCAACAAGTTGAATACTAGTCTTCCTCCACCTACTTAGGAAGTCGGTGAAACCTTCTTTGTCATTTTGGGTAAGAACCTCTAAAGTGCACATGTTGACTTGGATTTCAGCATTATCCGCATATTGCTTGGCAAACTCAATTGCGGCATCGTCCCAGGTAGCAATTTTATTGTGCTCTAGAGAATAGAACCATTGTTTTGGGATGGTGTCAAGAGATGAAGGAAAGATCCTTAAGAACATCTCGGGTTTAATGCCTTTGATAGACATGTAATCCTTGAAAGCACGGATATGGTTCAAAGGGTTTTTATGCCCCTTGAATTTAGGGATATCCGTCATGTTGAAGTTGGTTGGCAACTTGGAACTCACGGCTTCATATTTGCGATTATTTTCCCTATAAATGTCATCCCCTTTGAGATACATCAATTGTTCCTCCAAGTATTGGAGTCGTTTCTTAGTTGTAGTCATACCTATGGGAGGGTTTTCGTCCCCGAAAATATTCACAAATTCATCAGACACTTCACTTTCTCGAGGAGGCATCCTCGTTTCCACGGCATATCTTCGGCCCTCGATTGTGTCAAGGCGATCATACACTTGGTCTTGAGTGACTTGGACGAGCTAGTGCGGCTAGGATTTGATCATTACCATTCTGGAGTTGGTTGTGGTTCACGTCGCTTGTTTCAGGCATCTTGGAAACTGGATAAGAGATCGACGACGAATCAAAACAAGATCGACCATTCTAGCACACTTACTCGAAAAAAGAAATGTTTTGACTCGTGAAGTGGGAGTGTGCCACTTGTGTCAAGTGAGTTTTGAGGAAATGACAAAGTTTGAAAATGTTGGTCCTAGTCAACTTTAGTGTAGTTGTAGGAGTGGACTCGAAGTGAGGTTTTGAAATGAGTTTTGAGGCCCGAATTTTGACTCGATAATTGGACAGAGTTTCGACTGGTTTTGCGCTAATGTTAGGCCTATGTTTCGAAAATTTTTACAATTTAAAAGGGATTTTGATTTTACAAAAATCGTCATGGTTTGTTTAGAAATGATGATCACATATGGTACAAACATTATACAAGCATTATAACGGGATGCTGAGTGCATTTAGAAGGGTTTTTGTTTTAAAGGGTGGGTTGCCATACCGAACAATCAAACCCGAGGTCTGTGGAGAGGCTCGTACCAAACAAGAGTAAGGCCGATTCCTAGACCATTTCCTCAAGTAGTGAAAGTCCTTGATATAAACAAGAGTAAGTACCATGGTATGGATGACGTCAATCGCTATCTGATACCTGTCGAGGTGAGTACCAAAAATAATATTTATAAATTCCGAACTACAACTAGCAAGCGGTAGTAAGGGTCGATCCGCAGGGAGGTAGGGAGATAATAGTTGTTATTAATTCTAGTCTAAGGGTAACGGTTGTGGGGGGTTTTGGATTGGATTATAACTAAATCTAAATGCGAAAACAAAATAAAAACTATAACTAAAGGAATTAAATAAAAAGGTGTAGAAAATAATAAAAGGGAAGCTAAGACGATTGGTTCACTGCAGCTGCGACGACGGTATCTAAGTAAGTCTGATAAATCACGATAGGTGGGAAAATAAGAAGTCCTCTCGGTCCATTCTTAACTAGTAGCGCCTCTCAGCCTATGCTACTGGTCCCTAGGTCTCGCTAATACTAGCTCTCGCCCTGAAAAGTGATTCCTAATGCCTAAATTACTTATCTTTCGATTTTAGCAATTTAGTCCTCTCAATTTATTAATCTATTTTCCCTCCCCTATCTCTCAATCTTGTGGGTCGGTCAAATACTAAGCACTTAACAAGTCTCCTCTCGGTCTCGTTGTCAAATATTGCAATTAAAACATTAAAACGGTGCTAATCTATCGCGCGTCAGTCGATCGACCAGCTAAGCCAGTCGATCGACCAACAGGTCCAGTCAATCGACCAAAGGCCGACATCAGGTTTACTAATCTACGTCGTCTTCGCTACAGATCCCCTCGCATCTTAGCACGGGGTATTTAGCTACTCATAATAATTCTAACTACAACTACGAAAGCAATCAAAACAGTAAACGGAAGCATGATTAAACCGATTTAACAGTAAATTTGCAATAAAGAAAATTACGGCTTTAGGGAACTAATCTAGCAATTCTAACTACGAAAATAATAAACTTAAAGACTGAAATTATGATTGAGAAATACCGAAACTGAAGGCCGAAAGGAAATCCAGATGCAAAATAGCGAACTTTATTGAGAAACTAAAGTATTTGAATGTAAACTATGCTAAACTCGAGACCTAATGTCTCTCCTCTAAAAACTGATAATTATTCTGAAAACATAGGTTAGTTATATAGGAATATCACGCACTCTTATTCCTAAACCTAAGAATACATTGGGCTTTCTAATTCTCGATCTTTTAATTTGCGCATCAGCTCACGTGGTGGTCGATCGACCACTGAGGCCAGTCGATCGACCAAAGGTCTTTGTCTGAATTGCATTCTGACGATTCCTGCAGCGCGCACCGATCTTAAAACAGCTTCCATTTCTTCGTTACTTGGTCAAATCAGGCGTTCTATGCGGCGTTGGAAAGCTAAGAGGATAAGCTTTCACCTTCAATTGGAATCACTCGATTATCAGCTATAGAACTCGAGATATAGCCATCTGAAGCAGGCTGTAATATCGTGAGGTGCTTCTTTGCTTGTTAAACTCGTACACACCCATGCTTTTGCTATTTTTAGGCCTTGAAACGCGCACCAAGCTCGTTCCTCGAGTCAATACTTCATGTCAAATGCAATGCTAAGTACTTAGGTACGGATTCGGCTTATTTTCCACTGAAATCTTCATAATCCTACAAAATCACAAGAAAAGGAAGAAATACACGAAACAAGGGAAATAGTAGCATAAACTACTCAATTGAGCTATGAAATGCGTGTAAAATAGGGTGTAAAACATCATATAAATGACACGCATCAAACTTCCCCAAACCAAACCCTTGCTTGTCCCCAAGCAAGAACTAGACTCGATCCTAAAACCTAATGGAACGAGTTCAATCTCAGAGCGAAATGCAAACTGTCAAGCCTAAACCAATTTAATGCAATAACCAACAATCAATTAGCAACGTGAATCATGCAAACGAGTTATAAAGTCGTTAAAAACTGCTGAACCGTCAACTGTATAGACTTATCAAATTGGACTCTCACAGGTCGCTCAAATCACTCAAATAAGCACAAGGTGAATAATGTATAGATAGAAAGAATTCATTTTGTAGTGACACTCACCTAACTACGACCTATAAGGACATGCCTGCAGTCTAATATGAAAATAATCTCTACAACCGTACATATGCATTCAACCAAACAAATGACCATGACACATGACGAGGTAAATATGGATATGTGAGGTAATGGGTAAGAAGAGGCAAAACATTTATGGGAATGTGGAGGTATAGGCGGCCAAGCTAGTACCTAAACAAAACCATATGGCAACATCCAACTTCTTGCTCAAAATTAACAACAATAAACCCGGTGCTATTTAGAAGCACAAATCTCGCAATCTCCATAATTAATCAACTCCCCAAAGAATATAAATGATAACATGGGAGCAAAAATCGGACTCCAGTCGATCGACCAATGAGTCCAGTCGATCGACCATGTATCGAACTTGTTTCTCCTTTTTTTTCGAATCATTTTTCTTCTCTTTTCTTTTCTATTTTTTTTCTTTCTTTTCAACTTTCTCAATTATTTTTCCTCCTTCATTCTTTTTCCAAAATCATCTCAATGAGAGCATATAACCAAACCGCAATAA
Source organism: Silene latifolia (assembly GCF_048544455.1). Lineage (NCBI taxonomy): Eukaryota > Viridiplantae > Streptophyta > Magnoliopsida > Caryophyllales > Caryophyllaceae > Silene > Silene latifolia. Next base: position 24,745,761 of record NC_133533.1, on the reverse strand, counting down.
ACATATTCCCAAAAACTAAGACTACTAGCTTGACAAAGGCAGGCTAAATATAGGATGTAGTTAAGGGACAAAAGACTAAATTTGGCTATGAGGGGCTCACGGGTAAAATGAATAAAGGGAAACCTCTACCACATGTGTCAACAAACCACAAACCGAATGCATACAGGTATTAAGCAGATTAAGTTCATATTTATGCCTATTGATGTAACATGTCTTATAAGGAGTAACTACTCACATCCTAAATAAACTAGTCATAAATGTCACCAGTTATAAGGCTCTAAATCTCAGAAAATGATGTAGTTTGCCAAAAATCAAAGTCAAGTCTCAAGTCCAGCAAGATATTCAACGAAAACTCGTAGACTATGCATATATGATTCTACTAATAACATGTCAATTAGCAAGGCTTAGGCAAAAACAGATGCAAATGCAATGTCATCCTTGAAATACTACCGTTCCAACTCGACCTATATGCTAAAATAAACATGCATTTTTGTTTGAATTATTGAAATTTTTCAATTTTTTTGGATTTTTGTATATATATATATAGGAAATGAAAAAAATAATTGCAAACCGAAATGCAATAAACGTGAAACAGAAATGCAATGGAACATGCGAATGAAACGCAAAACCCTAACTTCCCCAAACCAAATCACACAATGTCTCCATTGTGCAAAATCATATAAGGAAATAAGCAAAGGAAATGGGATTTGCGGAATTATAACTAAAATTGACATAAAAGAAGGATTCGGAAACTCACAAGACTATAAGCGCAGCAAAAGGAAACCTCCCCAAACCAGCGTGAGCTAGGAGGTTTCAGTAGCCAGCAGTGCTACCAATAAGTACCTGAAAAGACAAACAATACCACGCGTAAAACGAGAAAACAATGTTGAAGCGCAAAATTATGTGCAAGAATAAGAAAAACAAAAGAAATCAGAAATTAAGCGGAGAATAAAGTGAAGGGAATACTCCCTTGACTCCACAAATCGACCAAACACAGCAGGGGAATGATCGAAAACAGTGCAGCGGCTCAGGCGGTCGATCGACCACATCACCCATCGATCGACCAAGGTGAACGAATGAAGCTCCTGGATTTTGCGGCTCGATCGATCGACCATACGACTCGATCGATCGACCGAGAAACTCGTCTAACTTTCTGATTTCTTCGAATTAGCTCAATAAATTGAGCTAACAAGGTCTATAAACCTGCAAATACACATAATAACGCGCCCAAAATTGCGCAAAACCCAAAGTAACAGTCTAAAGGTCTTAAAATCCTAAACAAACTTATTAAAGCGAAGTCTCGCGCACACGAAAAACGATAAATAGTCTAAGAGCAATAAAATAGTCTTTAAAAGGGTCTAAGAAACGCATAGATCAACGGAAACTGCGGAAAATCTCCGACCAAGGCTTCTGTCTACATGAAGTAGCTTCCGCAGTGCTCATCTCCGAAGCTGGACTCCACTCTACTCCGACTGGGATACTCAATGGATCATCTCTAGCATCTTCCCAAGTATGGCCATCATCATCTAGCTCCTCGCACTCAAGATTCGACTCCGAAATTTTGACTGGCTCCTCCTTCTTGGGCTCCTCATCGGGCTCCTCGTCAGTTGCAAAGCTCAAACATCCCAAACCGCCTCTCTGAACAATGGGCTCCTTAACAGCTGGAGCGATCAGCGGTTCTTCCTTCAAACCAGTTCCTGTAACATCCAAAACAGAAGAATTTTCCTCCAATTTGCTCCCATTCTGGGGCGGAGGTGTCATAACAGGAATAGGCACAGGTAATGAAGTAGTAATATCAGAAAGCACAAAATAAGATTTCTTTTCAGAAATCATATTACAGGTCATGGGCCACAAGGGGTCTTTCTTCCTAGGGGACTGGGCAAACATAATATAGTGCTTCCCTACCTTAAATCTCAAAGTTCTTTCCCCTACATCAATTCTCATTGCACCAAAGCAGTGTGCGAAAACGGTCTTCCCAAAATAATTGGGGTGTTGACATCTTCAGGAATATCCAAAACAACAAAGTCAACAGGAAAAAGAACTTTTCAATTTGAACAGGCACATTCTCTAAGACCCCTCTTTGGCGAATCAGAACGGTCGCCATTTGCACAGTCATGTCAGTAATGGCAAATCTAGTTAATCCCAACTTTTTAGCCAGACTCAAAGGCATAACACTGACACTAGCCCCTAAATCACATAATGCCTTGTCGATTGAGAAGGTACCAATATTGCAGGGGACAGAAAACTACACTGGTCGAGACGGTTTATGAGTAGCAGTGTGAGTTAAGTACGAACTAGACTCTTCAGTTAAATGCACTGACTCCACAACATTCAAAGATCTTTTCTTAGCTAGCAATTGTCTCATAAACTTCAAATATGCAGGTATTTGATTAACTAGCTCTAAGAAAGGAATTTGCACGTTAAGACTTCGCACGACATCTTTAAATTTATCGAATGTTACCTCATCTTTGGTCGGCACTAGTCTTTCTGGATAAGGGGCTGTCAGAAGTAGCTTTGCCCTCTCCTCTAGGTCTCTCATACCGGCATCAGTGGACTTAGGCTTAAAATCCACTACTTTGTCTTTGTTGTAACTTGACCCTTCTTCAGACCGTCTCAGAAATGAACCATTAACCGTCGTGGGGTCATACTTTGGAACCGGAACGGACCCATCAGCATCTGGATCTTGCCTCGATGATTTCGGAGTTGACGTACCCCGAAACAGGTGATCCCTCAAATTATTGGGCATTGGAGGACGAAATTGTGCATTATCGGCAGCGGCCTCAGTCGATCGACCATGTTGCTCAGTCGATCGACTGGGTTCAACAGTACCAGAAGCTATGTCATTTCGCGGACTGGTCGATCGACTTGGTGATGTGGTCGATCGACCGTGATTACTGCTGATCGTCTTTTTCTCGCCCTTTTTCTTCTTCCCTTTTTAAGCAACTTTCTCGGGTCCATCGAGAGCAGACCCGCTCCTCAGCGTCATTGCATGTACGGTCTCAATACGCTGATTCAGAGAGTGAAATTGACTCGGTATCTCAGCTGCGTTCTTGTCTAATGTAGCAATTTGAGATATCAGCTTCGTGATTAAGGCCTGATTCGCCGCATTGCTTTTACCTCCTCCTCCACCATAAGCACCTGCACTAGACTCGTCAACTCTGCAACTTCGTTTTTCAACTCTTGTTGTGACGGAGTGGATGGTGGTGGGGCTTCATAAGGAGGCTCATATGGTTGATGCGGTGAAGTAGGAGCGTAATTATACGAATTGTCGAGCTGAAGTTGATGAAAAGCAAACATCTTCTCCTTAGGGTGCCTGCATGCCTCAGATGTGTGTCCCCTTCCGCCGCATCTTCCACAACATAGCACCTGCTGCTCCTGATAATGGAACATGGGTGGCCCCTTCTGAAGTACTGCAAATAAACAACACTAAAGAAGAAGATAAGAACTACCTCAAGGTACTCAGTCTTCCCTTGAGGCGAAAAACAGGCTAAAATGAAAAACAACTAAAACTAGCGCTGCCTCCCCGGCAACGGCGCCAAAATTTGATATCTGTCGAAGTGAGTACCAAAAATAATATTTATAAATTCCGAACTACAACTAGCAAGCAGTAGTAAGGGTCGATCCGCAGGGAAGTAGGGAGATAATAATTGTTAATAATTCTAGTCTAAGGGTAACGGTTGTGGGGGGTTTTGGATTGGATTATAACTAAATCTAAATGCGAAAACAAAATAAAAACTATAACTAAAGCAATTAAATAAAAAGGTGTAGAAAATAATAAAAGGGAAGCTAAGACGATTGGTTCACTGCAGCTGCGACGACGGTATCTAAGTAAGTCTGATAAATCACGATAGGTGGGCAAATAAGAAGTCCTCTCGGTCCATTCTTAACTAGTAGCGCCTCTCAGCCTATGCTACTGGTCCCTAGGTCTCGCTAATACTAACTCTCGCCCTGAAAAGTGATTCCTCATGCCTAAATTACTTATCTTTCGATTTTAGCAATTTAATCGTCTCAATATATTAATCTATTTTCCCTCCCCTATCTCTCGATCTTGTGGGTCGGTCAAATACTAAGCACTTAACAAGTCTCCTCTCGGTCTCGTTGTCAAATATTGCAATTATAACATTAATACGGTGCTAATCTATCGCGCGTCAGTCGATCGACCAGCTAAGCCAGTCGATCGACCAGCCAAATCGATCGATCGATCTAATCGATCGATCGACCAAAGGCCGACATCGGTTTACTAATCTACGTCGTCTTAGCTACAGATCCCCTCGCATCTTAGCACGGGGTATTTAGCTACTCATAATAATTCTAACTACAACTACGAAAGCAATCAAAACAAGAACGGAAGCATGATTAAAACGATTTAACAAGAATTCGCAATAAAGAAAATTACGGCTTTAGGGAACTAATCTAGCAATTCTAACTACGAAGATAATAAACTTAAAGACTGAAATTATGATTGAGAAATACCGAAACTAAAGGCCGAAAGGAAATCCAGATGCAAAATAGCGAACTTTACTGAGAAACTAAAGTATTTGAATGTAAACTATGCTAAACTCGAGACCTAATGTCTCTCCTCTAAAAACTGATAATTATTCTGAAAACATAGATTAGTTATATAGGAATATCACGCACTCTTATTCCTAAACCTAAGAATACATTGGGCTTTCTAATTCTCGATCTTTTAATTTGCGCATCAGCTCGCGTGGTGGTCGATCGACCACTGAGGCCAGTCGATTGACCAAAGGTGCTGTACAGAATTGCATTCTGACGATTCCTGCAGCGCGCACCGATCTTAAAACAGCTGCCATTTCTTCGTTACTTGGTCAAATCATGCGTTCTACGCAGCGTTGGAAAGCTAAGAGGATAAGCTTTCACCTCCAATTAGAATCACTCGATTATCTGCTATAGAACTCGAGATATAGCCATCTGAAGCAGGCTGCAATATCGTGAGGGGCTTCTTTGCTTGTTAAACTCGTACACACCCATGCTTTTGCTATCTTTAGGCCTTGAAACGCGCACCAAGCTCGTTCCTCCAGTCAATACTTCATGTCAAATGCAATGCTAAGTACTTAGGGACGGATTCGGCTTATTTTCCACTGAAATCTTCATATTCCTACAAAATCACAAGAAAAGGAAGAAATACACGAAACAAGGGAAATAGTAGCATAAACTACTTAATTGAGCCTTGAAATGCGTGTGAAATAGGGTGTAAAACATCATATAAATGACACGCATCACTATCCATCCTTAGGCCCAAATAAGAATTAGGACCGTTTAGACGGGATGATTGGTCGAATAGGTTGGGTTGGGCCTAAGAAGACCGAATGAAACAATCTAGGAAGACCGAGTTATGAAAACCGACAATTGTCTTGTACAAACTATTCCCTAACCTTGTTCAAGTTTTACCCTTTTGGCTACACGTAAGTGTATTATCCCCAGCAGAGTCGCCAAACTGTGGACGCGGGCCCACGGGGGCGAAAAGCAAAGCAAGCTTTTCGTCTTTGTTTGTTTGCATTTGTGGAGTCGCCACCAATTTATTGTGGAAAATTGGAAACCGTTCGAATACCTCGTGTCATGTCAAGACACAAAGTAACGACATGAACACTAAGCACTCGTTACCCTTAGCATTTTAGGTCTAGAATGACTCTCGTGGATGCCAATGAACACGGATGTTCACAGAGATCTGGGGTAAGGGGTGAGGGTACGAATTAGGAAGCTCTATTGATCGAACACCTAATCCCGCCCGCCTCGATAGCGGCCTCCACTAATGATTAGGGAAAATCGTCTATACTTGATATGTTGTCGATTTATATGCATGCAATGCAACATCCAACGTTTTAATCCTAACATGTGAAGAATTAGACTAAGTCGGTTAACACATAATTTAACATACAATTAATGTCGAGGTAGAAATTTAGGTTAATTGCATGTGAGAGCATACAAGCAATACAATAAAAGAAATACAATAATAATACAATAAAGGAAAATTACAATAATTACATCAGATTTATTGATTTATGTCGAAAATACATTTAAAACGGATGGTTTTAGAAAAGAAAGAATAAATGAATAAACGAACAAATTATGGATGATAATACGATTAATAATTAATTAAATACGTAATTAATAAACTAGGTCAAGGCGAAACGGAGTTCGGGGACGAAATCAACCGGAACAAAGCGCAGCAGAGCTGCGTCCCTTGGAAGAGGCGCAACCGTCGCTGCGTCTGTTCCTGGGTTGAGTTCTGGCTGTGAAGCCAGAACCGCATCTCGTTAATGTTCATTGGTGAATTTAATGGTCGATTAATGGTATTTGACTCGGATGAAAGTGATTAACATATTATTTACATGTGAATGAGGTCATAAAAACGATAAAACATGAATGAAACTAATTAGAATGAATTATTTACAGGATGAGACTAGTTAAAGAATTAAATAAACCGAACAAATTAATTAGGTTAAACAAGTTATTACTGTTGGAATATGTGTCCTCCGACAATAATGCGATCACAACAGTCGATCATGATGATCACATGTTTAAATCTCATTTTAAAGAATACAATTGGGAAGTAATATTTTATTGTCAACTGGTCCACACATATCGGTAATGATTGGCTGACTAGTGTTTGACATTACTGTCGTGCGACGGTGGTGATCAGTTGATCCCCTTAGGTCATACCTAAAGGGTAACACTCTTAATTGATTATTTAATTGATCGTATGACGATACGGGTTGATTAAATTACTTAAAATTGACGGACGATTTTGGAAGTAATATTTACGTATCTCATTATAATTTGATTAAATAAGATACGGTCTAAGTGATTGAATTGTTTTATTACTTAGATGAAATTATTGTTTAAGGAAACAATTGCATTTGAATGAATAATTTATTATAAACACAAGATGTTGTGATTTATAATTGGTAATTTATTTTGGTACAAGTAATTATAAATTACTAAGTCAATTTTGTATATGACGTTTTTTTTTTAATGCGTTGATTTTTAATATGTTAAAAATACATAACAATTTTATGTGACATGTGACATGTGACAAATTGACAAATTGACAAAGATAAAATGGAATCTATTTTATCTCTAAATGGACCGAAATAATGGGGTGTATTAGGAAATTATTATGTTTATTAACTTAGTGGTAAACATAATCATATTTGCCTAATACTAGCCATGCAAACCTACTTGCTCTTGTGAAGACAACCTAGCTCATGCATTGACCCCTTTTACTTCCCCTCCTATCCGGTTTTGTGAGAGGAAATACCATGAGTTTTTCCTTTAATTTTTACCTTATACATTACATAAAAATGTAAGAAGGTTATTCATTCATACACACATCTAAAATAAGAGTTTTAGAGAGATAAATTCTTCCTCTTTTCTCCCTTTCTCTTAAACGAAATATTGAGAAAGCAAAATAATATTTTAGTCAATTTTATACAAAATTAATATTGTTCTAGTAATAATAATATTAATTTTATTAAGTTGTTACTTTGGGTATAAAACCTTGGGAGGGATTCTCTACTTGAATCTATGTTCATCCATTTTAGGAAGCTCAAGAACAAGTGAGTAGGAGAACTCACTTGTGCCCAAATAATCTAAAATCTTCAATGTAAGATGATGATTTCCTTCTTATTCTTATATTGTTTGCATGCATAAGATCATCATTTAATTTTTTGACTAAAATTAAATCATCACATATATGAATATGTTTAGTAAAGAGATATAGATTTCTAACAAGCGGTATCATGAGCCTTGGTTGTTTGCATGCAAATCGGTTATAGTTTTTCCGAGTTATACGATTAACATATAAAACTTGTAAATTTGTGTTATTATGATATATCATGAAATAAATTATGCATGTTAAAGTTTCTGATCCTAAAATGTATTTAGGATATTTTGGTAAGTTTATGGTTTTTTATGGTTCATCTTATTAAATAATGGCATTATAAATGTGATTTTATGATTAAAATGTCATTTTCGGACTAAAATTAGCTAAACTTCGAATTTTCCAGTGGTTTTTGGATATGTTTTCACATATATTAGTTTTAGATGACATGTAAATGTTCATAATTTTTGGAGTTCTTATGCTCGAAATATGGATTTTTCATGATAAAAATCGAATTTAAATGATAAATAGTTTAATATGAGATCAATTTCGAATCTGGTCATTCAAATTTAGTATGTTGTCACATGCAATTTTACAAGATGTGTGTAAAATAATAGGCTATATTGAAGTCTTTATGCATGATTTATGAATTTTTGATGAAAAATAGCATAAATAGTGACCTTAATTAGTGAATAATTGCTAAAACATACTTCATGACTAAGGAAAAATGTCACATGTTGCATTTTATTATCGTTTTCAGATCTACAATTGAAAAGTTGATTAATATAATTTTTCTCATATTTTTATGATTATAATTGATAAATCTTATAAACCGCAACATAGTTTTTCCGATAATTTTTCGAAATTTTAACCTAAGTTTTTGGAATATTATGAGTGTCATGGTATTTTTCCAGAATGTTCAAGAGTTTAAATTTCAAATTTTGAATTTATTTGAAATTTTTGTGATTTATTTGAAGTTTATAACATTTTATTGTAACTTTGAGTCCATTAATGAACAATTTTAAGAAATATAAGTTAATTATAGTCAAATAGTTAGTGGAGACTAATTTTGAGTCAAGTTGGTTAGGGTAATTAACTTGTGCATAAATATGATTTTATGTAATTTATTGTGATTTTAAAAGGTTGAATCACGCAAATCCGTAAAAACCGTTTAATATACGATATTGGCTCCTTAAAGGCGATTTAGCATAAAATTGGGCATGTTCATACATATTATAATGCTGCATTGTATTTATGATTGTCATAATTTTATTTTATGTAATTTTTGAATTATGTAATTTTACTTAGTATGGCCTTAGTTTTTAATTGGTATTACCCGAAATGTATGGGAATATTGATTCGGTTTTAATTTATTGTGATCTCGTATCACCGTTTTGTAATTTAATAGATTTATTTTATTTTAATTACAAATGTATAATAGGAAATTATGTAATTTAATTATTTCGGAGTTCCTTGAAGACGGTGTCACTCAAGAAGGCGATACATAAAGACGGTGTTACCTCGAGATGCGTGCCATAATCGAAGTTCAAGGGACCAATGGAGTTGGTTTCCGAATATGTAATAGTTAATTAGATTTTCCATTTTAGGAAGGCCATACTAGGATTTATTTTATGCTTTGCATTTTATTTATATGTCGCATGAATCGCTAAATCGCCATAACTAAAACATGCATTGTCTTTTTAATCGATTTTATCGACCGTGTCAATTAAAATTATCGTAGTTCACCGCTTTAGTTCACTTAAAACGTAATAGATAATAAATTGACATGACCTCTCGCTAAAATAATAAGTTGAGACATAGCCTTACCAAATAGTAGAAACCATGAAAACCTATTTCGCGAGGGAGTGCACTCGGCCACCCCGGGGTACAAACCTTGTTACGTAGGGGAAGTGGGTGATAAATGTCTATCCACCGAATTCATGTTGATGAGGGTTTCATCGGCTACCCCGTGCCCAAATTAATGTGAATTTGGATCATGGACACATTTATTCGAAATTTGGATTGACCTCAACGGAAGTATTCGTGACCGTAGTCGCATGTGTTCCGGGCTATAGATAAACATTAGAGTAATTTTATCGACCAAGAGTTCTAAAAGTAGAATCGATTAAATAGTTAATCCACCGAGTTATATTGATAAGGGTTTCATCGTCTACCCCGTGCCTAAGTTGATATGAATTTGGGTCTTGGAATTTATCTACGTTGGGTAGAGGTCACTAGATAAATGCAATAAAACTTGTTTAAATTAATTTTACGAGTATTATTATTTTGAAAACGACATATGTTTTATTCCTTCTATATTTTGTTTTGTAGACCGCTTCTATTTCTCATAACAAATGGCCACTCCAAACCCAAACGCCACACCTCTCACTAATACTTCATGGCTCCGATCCTTCATGGATTGTTGTAAACTTGAAAAGAATGGGTCAAATTTCTCCGATTGGGATGCCCAACTCAAATTAGCCGCCCAAGGTGACGACAAGCTTCGTTACCTCACCGAGGCCTCTCCACCAGAACCTAATGCTAGGTCGAGTGCCGCTACTAGGGAAGCATATGAGGCTTACCACAAGGAGTCCGACGCAATGAAAAATGTGTTGATCTTTGCGATGGAGGCGGAACTCCAAAGGAGAGCCTTTAAGATGGGCACCGCTAATGAAATCTATTCCAAACTTGTGACAATGTTTTCACAAACTCCGCGGATCGTCCAATATGAGGCGGCCGCGGCATTCTTTGATCTCGACTTTAAAGAGGGCCAAAAGGTTAGCCCTCACGTGCTCAAATTAATGGAGCTAGTCAAGACTTTGAAGATTCAAATGGTTGAAATCCCTAAAGAACTCATTGTAGATAGGATTCTACACTCCTTATCCAAAGTCAAGGCATATGTTCAATTCCGGGTGAATTTTAACATGCAAGACAAGGACGTGTCTCTTGAAGAATTGCACAAGTTACTTGTGCAAGCCGAAAGAGACATGGGGTTAAATGTCAACCCACCTAAGGATGTGCTTAACATAAGCACCAAAAGCAAGGGGAAGTTCAAGAAGAATGGGAAGAAGGGTAAGAAGCAAGCTCCCACTTTCACCCAAGCTAAGACTTATCAAGCTAGCACTTCCAAGATCAAGAAGGGTCCTCTTGATAAATGCCATTATTGTAATGGTGTTGGACATTGGAAAAGAAATTGTTCCAAATATCTTGGTGACATTAAGGCTGGAAAGATCACTCCAGTAGGTAAATGACTATCCTTTCTTTTATGTTTCTAATTCAACTATGGTATTATGATACAAAGTTGTGATAATGTATCCCCTTTTTATTGTAAATAGGGCCTCCACCAAGCAAGGACAAGGGAAAAGAAAAGCAAGCTTGAGAAACCATCGAGAAGCTAGGAGTAGCTTCCATGAAGCTTCGCTTTTTATTGTCTTATTTTAATTATATTTCGGATTTTAGAACCCTTTCATTTTCGTGTTCGACATGGAAATGTATTTTGGATAATGGTTGTATTTTGGATAATGGTGACTTGGTTTGCAACCCAAGTCACCCGTTTTATCGTTTTTATCCTTGTTCTAAAATCGTCTTTATCATGCTTGCTCATAGAAACATATGATCATTCACTTAAAGTGATCTAATGGACAACTATAATGATGGGATTCATTATATGTCCACAAGCTTAAGGCTTGTATATGATCAATTATAAAGTGATATTGAGTTGATGAACTCTCTTAAAGGAATGTTAATCACCAAGTACACTTATCAAATCTAAAACAATTAGTCAACCTATGAGTGAAGGAAATGAAGATCTATATACATACTAACATACTCATATATGTTAAAATTAATTTGTCATAAAATTAAATGTGGATTTTATGCATGCAAACATTAATAAAATAAGATAAGAAAACATTTTCTCACCATAAAGATTTCGGTCATAATGGGCACTAACAAGATCTCCTTATTGTTAGTTCTTGAGCTTTCCATTAATGGATGAACATTCTTGACTTCAAATTAGAAGCCCTCCAATTAGTAGCACCCAAGACAATCCCTTAATCCCACAAATAAACATGTACTAGATGTTTGTATTGTAGTTTACCTTAAAATCTATTACTAATACTCATATACTACTTCTAGTAATCTTAGTAATTTATATGAACAATTTAGATTAAAATCTCATCCTTTTTGATGAAGATGGAAGAGAGAGAAGAGAGGAAATTCTACATGAACATCTTGCATGTTTTATGAATGGTAGTATTTTAAGAAAAATAAAGCAACCAACACTACTCAATTAAGAGTGTGTGTGCCGCCCAACTCTAGCCCAAAGGAGCATCATTGCTTTTCTTTTTCTCTTATCAAAAATATAGGTGTGTAAGAAAGTGGAGTAGGTTGTAAGGCTAGTCATGAGTAGTCATCATGATGTTTATTTTATCAAATAAAATAAAACAACCAAAACCCACTAACACACCCACTATTTTCGGTCCATTATGTATAAAATGGACTACCATTTTATTTTTGTCAATTTGTCATTTGTCACACAATATGTCACATGTAGTATGATACATGTTACTAATTAATTAAATGCATATTTATCACATAAATATCATTTTATAAATTCATTAAATTACATTCAACAAATTGACTAGTGATGCTTGATCACTTAAATAAAATGGGTCATACAGTTATAATTCACAACTTCTTGTAATTATAATTAACCATTCATTCTTATCTTTATTGTTTCTCAAACAATAAATAATTTTAGCAACAAAGCATTTTATTACTAAAATAAATCTTATTTAATCCCATTACAATAATATATCAATATTCTCTTTCTCACAAATCGAATTGTTCAATTTTAAGGAATTAATTAATCTGTATCGATATACAACTAATTAACCTTTTCAATTAAGGGAATCGTCCTTTAGGTGTGACCTCAAGGGATCAACTGATCACCACCGTCGCACGACAGTAATGTCAAACTCTAGCCAGCCAATCATTACCGATATGTGTGGACCAGTTGACTATATATATGTAATGTATCATCCCTTCCGTATTCTTGAAATGAGATTTAATAATGATATTTAAATCATGTGATCGCACTATTGTTGAGGACACATTTCCCAACAATCTCCCACTTGTCCTCGACAAGTGTGCGTCACCAATTCTCTTGTCCTATTACTATCTCCCACTAAATGCAAGGTGTCTTTCAGGTCGTACTTGCAAGTGATCATATCGAGAGTGGTTTCCTCGATCCGAGAATAACGATTGACCGGATTTATCCACTCTGGATACCTTCCGAGCGTGGCCACGCATTTCCAGTTCATTACTCCTCGAGTGGCCCTGAGATATTGTTTTAACCCTGACAAGGGGATGGACAATTCCTATCGCACTCATTCCCTTCGACTAGCCACAGCCATCATAACCCAAAATATGCCCATTTGACCCCATTTACGAAGGTCGTAGTAACACAAATCAAAGTTAATCTGAAACTGTGCCATCTTAGGTGAATAGTCTTTAGTCAAAAGAATCGACTCATTAGAATACTATAGTAGCTCTCGCCATGACCAGGCTATATATAAATTGCCAGAACTCTATAAGCGGTCATAAGGCCCGACAAAATATTCCTAACAGTCTGCCTATGTGATCGACTAGTCATCTCACATGACTCTATGGCACTTGAACTTGCCATCAATCGCCTCACACTCTAGTCACTTCGAGATGTCACCTCATGCAAGTAACTATGGGCAAATACAATGTTAATCCGTGTTCACTTTAACGGGGTTCAATTGTCTCCACAACCCGTTTGGATGTAACAAAGTATAATAAAAGAGTTTTAAAAATAAAACTCGAACGACAAATGCGATTATCACACATGAATAGTCAATGCCTGATTACTATTTCATGTTCTATAATCTAATTTGATCTTGTACGTAGTTGTTCATTTCAATTTAATTGAAATGACATGACTCATCATGTTTAGCCTTTGAGAATGCTTTGGTTAGTAGGTTTTATCAATTTCTTGCACCTTACTCAACCTCACTACATACTCGTTTTCCTTTGTAATGTATACATTTGCATCACAAAACTTTCTGAGTACGTGTCGAGATCCAATCAAGACATAGGCCTTTTATCCTTAGAATAGCTCCCACTGTTTTCACAGTGTGCGGGACTCGTCCTTCTTGCACATCTTATGATTGCAAGTGTACTCAATTTCCGTTATAAATATCTCTCATTGTTCTTTATTGCCTAGAACGATTCTAGAAAATCTACTTCTTAATAAACATTGCCACAATGGTATCTTAACCATCTTAATGTGTTTTGATTATGGTTTTGTCGGAAACCATGCGCAATATCAATTGTCAATTGTCACTTGTGTAACACCCTTACACAATATTGCATCATAAACACTTTGCATCATAGCCTTAATGCTTCTGCAAGCACTTAAGGGTAATCTTTATAGCTCACTTGGTAAAGATTACTTAAATTCGATTTTGAAAACAATTCATCATACTTCAAGCATATGAAGTGTTATAATACATCATTTCTTATTTAATTGATTCGGCAATGGAAGCAAATGAAATCAATCAAATATGTTCAATTTAATTGAACTAGTCATGAATCTTATCAACATAAGACTTCTTACTGACTCTAATATCATGTGGATTTATCTTCATAAATCCGGATATTCAAGATGTATTATAATACTCCAAAAGTCTTAAATCATTCCTAATGATCAATATGTCATCCACATATCGGACTAATTAAAATTTCCGTAACTCCCACTAAACTTCATGTATAACCACAACTTCTCGACTTATCGAGAAATATTTTATCACATGATCAAAATGTTGATTCTAACTCATTGATGTCCTACTTAAGACCCTCTCTTAAGTTTCACATTATCTTAGGATTGCAAGAATCTACTAAACTCATGATATGTATTGAATACATTCCTTCTATTGAAGAAGTGGGTTTTAGATTCATTCGCTATGTATTTCATAATATTGAAACACAATCCCTAAGAAGATCCAAATATACTTAAGCATTTCAATTAGTGCAAAACTCTTTGCAACCAATCTTGCTTTGAAATATCTCTTTATTAGTGCAAAACCCTTTGTCACTAATCAAGCCTTTTATTTCGGATTCTCATGGCTCTAAGCCTTGTAATGAGTTGTGACTTAATCACTCTTATGTAAGTCATACGTTCATTACTTTCTAGAAGTAATCAACTTGAATCAAACAATTTCTTTTGTAAGTTATAAGCTCTTTGCTTTCTTAAAAGTAGCATGAATTCATCATTTTTAACAAGTGACGAATTTAACCTCCTAGGTTTTGAAGAAACAATGTCTTACACAAAACGTCTCATGTAGCCAAGAAAAGACCAGTTTCTTGCGACATAACATTCTTCGTGGCTCTTGAATAATTTCTCCCACTCTGTCTTCTAGAAATAAACTTGTATTTTAGAAAGACAGCTTCATGAGCCGCAAACCCGTCGAGCTCGTGATAATTGCAAGGGAAAAATGAGCATTTGTTTCTTGTGAAAACTTACAACCATGGTACCCTTACCATTTCATATCTCATATGATTCGATTTAGTGGAAAAATAATTTAGACAAAAATGATAAAATCCCCAAAAGGATCAAGTAACTCAAAGTAACTTGATTGATGTCCAAACCATATCGAATAGCGTTTGATCTCTTATCCATCCACACATTATTTCATAATGCGTGCTAAGAGAGATTAACTTGTGATACTATATCACATTTCCTTTGGCTTATATCAAAGTCTTCACTTTGATAATCCCATCACGACTAAATCGTGATTCCTTGAACTCTTTGAAATTCTTCAAAGATTTCTCTATTTACCTTATTAAGTGAACATACTAGCGTCAACTTAAATCGTTGGTAAAAGAAAATGATCAACCTATTTTGGATCGATGATTTACAACCTCGATCTCCTTTTCAACCAAAAAGCACGAGACATCTTGCTTTGAATACAAGATACGCATATACCATTAACAATCTAATGGTTTCAAGAGTACTCGATAACTCTTTGCGTTCATCATTCCAAAATTTAAGGTTTAATCTTGGGTTACCAATTTGAGTCTTACATCATCTTCATGATATATCATTCTAGTTTGGTTTAGAATATAATCACCTTGATGATGGGCTAGCCATACATCAAATCATGGTGTATAGGGTCACAAAAGTGAAAACCTCTTTTGTATCTTAACAAGTTTATATTCTTATTTAGAGTTAATGCACTTAATAGTCATAATTAAGTACAACTTTAAATCCAAAAACTAGATTGAGTACACAATTACTCTATCTCTCGACTTCATTGTTGCTAGTCGTCATATTCTAATCATCTTATGTATCAAACATAATGATGAAAACCACCACCGGTTTCTAATATTGACGGAGTAATACTAGCAAAATTTATGTTTAATCAAATAAACATTTAAAGAAGAAAGTTCAATTAGATGTCCCACAACTAACTTGTTGATTCTTCAATAATTTGGGGTAGTTTCCTTTCTCGTGTCTAACATTTAAGACAATGGAAACTTTATCGGTCGGGTTTGATAGGTTTAGTATCGTCATTCTCAACAACTTTACCTTTAACATTACCTTGTATCAATTCCATTATAATCTTTACTTCTTGAACCTCGTCCTCATCTTAACGGTTTAAGAGAATGCTCCCACTTAATTCAATGAGTCTTTGCTTTGAGAAGCAAAATTGAATTCATGAAGATTCACTCTTCATTTGTTCGTTTTAGTCTTAAAACTTTCATTGAAGTGGTTGCGTTATTTTGGTCAATTACGAATTCTGACAAAACTAAGTACCAAAACAATTTATCGCTTCAAGGTACTTAATTCATTTAAGTACATGAAAAATAATCCATTGTAAGTAGATGTGTTAGTCAAGAATCAAAAACCTGTTTGATAATGAATAACTTTAATCTATACTCTTAACAAGAGATCCTTAGCAATGGTTCGTTTGAGGTTTTAGAAGCAAATTCAAATTTTGTCTTTAGTTACGATGTTTTAATGGAGATTTGAATTAAAAACGAAATGATATCGTATATGAATTGTGGTAAAGAAATAGACCAATATAACAACGGAATAGTGGAAAACTTAACATTTATCGTTTTATTAATACTTGAAAAACAAGTAAAGCATTTACATAGTGACCTCTACCCAACTATGATAAATGATTCCAAGACCCAAATTCATATCGACTTAGGCACGGGGTAGCCGATGAAACCTTCATCAATATAACTCGGTGGATTAACCTTTTAATCGATTCTACTTTTAGAACTCTTGGTCGATAAAATTACTCTAATATTTATCTATAGCCCAAAACACATCAACAAGGGCACGGGGTAGCCGATGAAACCCTCATCAATTACTTTTGTTGAGTTCAATCCAAATTTCGAATAAATGTGTCCATTATCCAAACCCACATTAACTTAGGCACGGGGTAGCCGATGAAACCCTCATCAACATGAATTCGGTGGATTAGACATTTATCACCCACTTCCCCTACGTAACAAGGTTTGTACCCCGGGGTAGCCGAGTGCACTCCCTCGCGAAATAGGTTTTCATGGTTTCTACTATTTGGTAAGGCTATGTCTCAATTGTTTGTTTTAGCGAGAGGTCATGTCAATTTATTATCTATCACGTTTTAAGTGAACTAAAGCGGTGAACTATGATAATTCTAATTGACACGGTCGATAAACTCGATAAAAAAAAAAAAAGAGGATGCATGTTTAGTTATGGCGATTTAGCGATGCATGCGACATAAAATAAAATGCAAGCATAAAAATAAATAAATCCTAGTATGGCATTTCCTAAAAAAGAAAAAACTATTAACCTATTACACATTCGGAAACCAACTCCATTGGTCCCTTGAACTTCGGTTGTGGCACGCATCTCTAGGTAACACCGTCTTTATGTATCGCCATTCTTGAAGAAATCCATCTTTTGGAACTCCGGAATGAATAAAATTACATAATAAATTACATAATTTCCTATTATACATTTGTAACTTAAAATAAAATAAATCTATTAAATTACAAAACGGTGATACGAGATCACAATAAAAATTACAACCGAATCGGTATTCCCATACATTTCGGGAAATACCAATTAAAATCTAAGGCCATACTAAGTAAAATTACATAATTCAAAATTACATAAATTAAAATTATGACAATCATAAAGAAAAATTCAGCATTATAATATGTATGAACATGCTCAATTTTATGCTAAATCGCCTTTAATTAGCCAATATCGTATATTACTCGGTTTTTACGGATTTGCGTGATTTCAACATTTTATAATCACAAAAATACATAAACTCATATTTATGCATAAGTTAATTACCCTAACCTCTTAGGACTCAAAATATAGTCTTCACTAATAATTTGACCATAATTAACCTTTATTTACAAAATTGTTCATAAATGGACCAAAAATTACAAAAATAAGCTATTAAACTTCAAATAAATTAAAAAATTTCAAATAAATTCAAAATTTGAAATTTAAACTCATGAACATTCTGGAAAAATTCCATGACACTCATAATGTTCAAAATCTTAGGTTAAAAATTTCGAAATTTTTCGGGAAAAACAATGTTGCTGTTTATCGATTTATAATAAAATAATCATAAAAACATGGAAAAATTATTTTCACTAACTTTTCAATTTTAGATCTGAAAAATATAATAAAATGCAACATTAGACGTTTTTCCTAAGTCATAGATTATGTTTTATTAATTTTCACTAATAATGTCACTATTTATGCTATTTTTCTTCAAAAATTCATAAATCATGCTAAAAGACTTCTTTATAGCCAATTATTTTACACACATCTTGTAAAATTGCATGTGACAACAAATTAATTTTCTATGACCAGATTCGAAATTTAACTCATATTAACCTATTTTTCTCTTAAATCCGTATTTAATAATGAAAAATTCATTTTTCGAGCATAACAAGTCCAAAAATTATGAAAATTTACAGGTTATCTCAAAATAATATATGTAACAACATATCCAAAAACCAACTTAAAATTCGAAGTATAGCTAATTTTCGACCAAAAATGACATTTTTACTTATAAAATCACATTTAAATGTCATTATAGAGAAATATGAACAATAAAAATCCGTAAAATTAACCAAAATATCCTAAAACATTTTAGGACCAGAAATATTAACATGCATGGATTAATTTAGTGATATCTCATAATAACACAAATTTTACAAGTTTTATTTGTTATTCTTATAACTTGGAAAAACTTTTAACCAATTTGCATGCAAACAACCGTGGCTCTGATACCAATTGAAGGAAATGAAGATATATATACATACTAACATACTCATATATGTTAAAATTAATTTGTCATAAAATTAAATGTGGATTTTATGCATGCAAACATTAATAAAATAAGATAAGAAAACATTTTCTCACCATAAAGATTTCGGTCATAATGGGCACTAACAAGATCTCCTTCTTGTTAGTTCTTGAGCTTTCCATTAATGGATGAACATTCTTGACTTCAAATTAGAAGCCCTCCAATTAGTAGCACCCAAGACAATCCCTTAATCCCACAAATAAACATGTACTAGATGTTTGTATTGTAGTTTACCTTAAAATCTATTACTAATACTCATATACTACTTCTAGTAATCTTAGTAATTTATATGAACAATTTAGATTAAAATCTCATCCTTTTTGATGAAGATGGAAGAGAGAGAAGAGAGGAAATTCTACATGAACATCTTGCATGTTTTATGAATGGTAGTATTTTAAGAAAAATAAAGCAACCAACACTACTCAATTAAGAGTGTGTGTGCCGCCCAACTCTAGCCCAAAAGAGCATCATTGCTTTTCTTTTTCTCTTATCAAAAATATAGGTGTGTAAGAAAGTGGAGTAGGTTGTAAGGCTAGTCAAGAGTAGTCATCATGATGTTTATTTTATCAAATAAAATAAAACAACCAAAACCCACTAACACACCCACTATTTTCGGTCCATTATGTATAAAATGGACGACCATTTTATTTTTGTCAATTTGTCATTTGTCACACAATATGTCACATGTAGTATGATACATGTTACTAATTAATTAAATGCATATTTATCACATAAATATCATTTTATAAATTAATTAAATTACATTCAACAAATTGACTAGTGATGCTTGATCACTTAAATAAAATGGGTCATACAGTTATAATTCACAACTTCTTGTAATTATAATTAACCATTCATTCTTATCTTTATTGTTTCTCAAACAATAAATAATTTTAGCAACAAAGCATTTTATTACTAAAATAAATCTTATTTAATCCCATTACAATAAGATATCAATATTCTCTTTCTCACAAATCGAATTGTTCAATTTTAAGGAATTAATTAATCTGTATCGATATACAACTAATTAACCTTTTCAATTAAGGGAATCGTCCTTTAGGTGTGACCTCAAGGATCAATCGATCACCACCGTCGCACGACAGTAATGTCAAACTCTAGCCAGCCAATCATTACCGATATGTGTGGACCAGTTGACTATATATATGTAATGTATCATCCCTTCCGTATTCTTGAAATGAGATTTAATAATGATATTTAAATCATGTGATCGCACTATTGTTGAGGACACATTTCCCAACAATGAGATAGTCCTCCTTATACTTCAAAATCATTATTTGTGTCTCATATGCTATCTTTGAATCTCTAGTGGGAGAAAATGAAGACACTCAAGCAAAATTAGTGTACTTGTGTAAATGAGATCTACGCAAGAAACAATGATTTGTATACATATACAGAAAGTATACTCGAATAGATGAGAACTATGGTCTCGAATAGATGATATCTACATGACAAAAGAGACCAAGTGAAGTAATCAAAAGAATATGTTCTCAAGATAACTACACGAGGAGACCAAAAGAAGGTTTTGGAATAAGAATGACTAATGTAAAGTCTTAACAAGAGTTTTGACTAGTTTATGAACAACATTTGACCAACAGTTTCAATATTGATATTTACTTAAGAGCCTAAATGAATCAAAGTTGCAAAGAATGATATGCCGATATCTACAAAAGCTAAGATTAATTGTTAACCACGCTAATGTCATTACTTAACCTCATTATGAAATTGAAATGGTTAAACCTCCTTCCGAAAAGGGTATTTTGAGAAGGACGTGTATTAGATATAATTCACAAGTAATCTAATGACATTGCTACGCATCATTATAAAATGGATGAGTTAGAGATTAAAAATCTCTTTCCATAAGGTTAAGATGAAACCTCTTCAAAATAGGTATTTTGAAAGGATATGATGGGAACATATATGGTTTTATCTTAATAACTTAGCAAAGCAAAATACATTTCAATTCTTGAAATGTTTCAATTGAGTAGTCAATTGCGAAACATGTGGAATTAAGTGGGAGTTGGAAATTATCATGTGAAGACATGGAATTTAGTGGGAGCAATCATCTTGAAAAGTTTATAACTCATTACTCATTGAGAATGACGAGCTAATACTATTCTTTCATAAAGAAATATTTGAGTTTTCAATTCTGGATGAAAATGGACTATGATGAATCCAATCACATCATGAAATGTTGGATTGGTATTGAGATATACACATCGAATCAACGAGAAACATAGGTTATTCATGTCGATGAAAATGGAATTACCATAAGTAGTCATGGTCATTCATTGAACCTAAGAATGGTTGATCATGATTATTAGTTACTAATGTTTCCGCCATTAGAATAATCATGCACATGTCCAATAATGATTCATATGCATAAGAGCATGATGAATCATTGGCAAGCCATAGAAGAATCGTCATGAAATCTCGAGGAGAATCCGATGAACGATTTCAGTGATTGAACAAAACACTCTGTTATGTGACAAGAGGTTGCACATATTAAAGTTCGAACACATGTAAGGATTTATGAAAATCCGAAGCTTTTCAAGCTAGAAGGAGAAATAAGAAGTTTGGAAAGGTACTTAGTTGAAGTAAGAAGTTACTCAAAACTAATATTTTCTAATATGCTAGGACTTGTGAGAAGTGCTAGGCTAAATCATCTTGACAATTGTTGCAAGACTCTACAAAATATTTACCTAGTGCATTGTGAGTGGGTGAACTACTTGATCAGTGCAAGTTATATCATTCACCACAAATTCATTGGTTATGTGATAATCGACCAGGAAGTTCTTTCAAGATAAAGAACCCAAACCGAGGTTGGGAACCTATATGTGTACTTGGTGAGGTTCATGCTATGAGAGATAACATGAATGTAAAGGAAAATGCGATTAAAAGAAGTTTGAACACATGGACACATGGTATGTTAAACTTCCATCGCAATCGTCTGGTGTTTACACACTCACGATATGCATCACAAGGTTGTAATATGGTATGGACTACCCGAATGTGATGTCGACATTCGTCGTTTGAGTTATTGTTAACTCACCTTATACTTTGTTACATCCAAACGGGTTGTAGAGACAATTGAACCCCGTTAAAGTGAACACGGATTAGCATTATATTTGCCCATAGTTACTTATATGAGGTGACGTCTTGAAGTGACTAGAATGTGATGTGATTGATGGCAAGTTCAAGTGCCATGGAGTCATATGAGAATGACTAGTCAATTACATAGGCAGACTGTTAGGAACACTTTGTCGGGCCTTATGACCGCTTATAGAGTTCTGGCAAATTTATATAGCCTGGTCGTGGCGAGAGATACTATAGTATTCTAATGAGTCGATTCTTTTTACTAAAGACTATTCGCCTAAGATGGCACAGTTTCAGATTAACTTTGATTTGTGTTACTACGACCTTCGTAAATGGGGTCAAATGGGCATATTTTGGGTTATGATGGCTGTGGCTAGTCGAACGGAATGAGTGCTGATGCGTGTCTTTTATATGATGTTTTACATCCCATTTTACACGCATTTCAGAGCTCATTCGTGTAGTTTATGCTGCATTTCTCCCTATTTCCGTCTACTTCCGTGTTTTGTACATTATTGCAGAAATGTGAAGAATTCAACGGGAAAATCAAGCTAAATCCGTCCCCGAGTATCCTGCATTGCAAATGACGTGAAATACTCACCCGAGGAACGAGCTTGGTGCGCAATTCAAGGCCCAAAAGACAAGTCCACGAGTTTTAAGAAGTCAAGTAGCAGCTCAAGTAGTCGATCGACCATCACCCTCAGTCGATCGACCAATGTTCGGGTTCCAGAAGCTACTGTACACTGAGGACAAGTCGATCAACCACCTACCTTAGTCGATCGACCACACTGCTGTTCCAGACGTGAATTAAAAGACCGAGGAACTTGAAGCCCATTAAGTTTAGGTTTTGGAATAATTGTTACGTACACTTTCTATATAACGTAACTGAGAATACCTAGTTTAGCATTCAGTTTTCATTCAGTTTTTACCTAAGTTTTACTCAGTAATTTTCATTAAGTTTCCGCATACGGTTCTTGATAGTTAGTTAGGGTTTGGGATTGTTGAGCATTGGATTTTCGGTTCTTAATAACTAATCTTTCCTCTGCAATTCGGTATTCTTCTGCCCTAATTTTAGTTCATCTTTATTTTATCTATAGTTTAGAATTGCTAAGTAGATTCCCGCAACCGTTATCATTGTTTGTGTTAATTATTTGTTCTACTGTCTTAAGCATGAATTCCCCTGTTTACTTTATTAGTCTTATTATTGTTTTCACCCTTAGCATGAGTAGCTAAATAGTTTGTGCTAGGATGTAGGCGAATTGTAGCATAGGCGGCATTAGATGATACACGGCCTGAACCCGCGTGTTGGTCGATCGACCACCTTACCCTTCGATCGACGACCTCGTGAGGTTACCCTTCGTTTTAATTGAATTTAATCTTGTATTTAACGAATCGAATGCATGCGACCAGTTAGATACTTATTTTATGACCGACCCACTAGATCGAAAGATAGGGAAAGTTGTTAGACCACCAATTGAATCGACTAAACTGTGCTAAGATCGAAAGATAGGTATAGTTTAGACCGTTAGTCACTTTTCAGAACGAAAGTTAGTATTAGTGATATTAGGGACCTATAGCGAGATCGAAAGATGCTATTTGTTAAGAGTGGACCGAGAGGACCTCTTTATTTCCCGCCTCACCTGTGTTGACTCAGACCGACTTAGTTTGCTGCCGCCGAAGCTATAATGAACCGATCATCCTAGTACCCCTTCTTTATCTGTTAAACCGTCTTTTTAGTTTTTTATCTTTATTTGTTCTTAGCTATAGACCATCTCAACTCAACCCCCACAATTGTTACCTTAGACTGAATATAAATCAACTAGAATTTACATCTGCCTCCTTGTGGTTCGACCCTGTTACCACTAGCCTAGGTTAGTCTTAATAGGAAATTATAAATTTATTTTTGGTACTCACAACGACGGGTATCAAATTTTGGCGCCGTTGTTTAGGGAGGCAATAGTCCTAATTTTAGTTGTTTTTATTTTTAGTCTTTCTTAGTTTAAGGGACTTCTGTTTCTTAAACTTTTCTTATATTCTTTTTGTAGTTTCCTCTTGTATGCGCGCAGTCACGGGGTGGTGAACTAGTGCCATTTGACCCTGAGATAGAGAAATCTTTGCGCGAGTTGAGACGAACACAAAGAGTACTACCGACAGAGGAAGAGTTGAGTACTCTGTCAAGCTATTACGAGAACGATCTGCTCAAGAAGACCCACATCTTCACCCGTTTCCACTTCTTCACCGAGACAGTTACTTCTCCAAAATTCCGGTCATGGCCGAGGAAGCAAGTATAGCTAGTCATTCGAGCCGACAAATGAAAACTTATATAAGGGGTTCGAATTACCAGGAGATGCCGGAAGTTCGAACCAAAGCCTTCATACATTAGCATGGTTTGAGAAGAACCGATTCGGGAGCTGCAAATGAAGATGCAGCTAAGCATATGGAAACCTTTATTGACTCATCGCTTTGTTCCATGCCCCCACCACCGCGTGACCCAAGACCGATCAAGGAGACCATGTTCATCTTCTCCCTTCGTGATCTTTGCAAGAGAGTGGTATAGAGATTTGGACCGGACCGTTCAGGGGATCACCGATTGGAATTCATTGGCATTGGCATTCTACAAGAAGTACTTTTCTGCTTCAAGGACGATTGCTATTAGAGCTCAAATCACGGGCTTTAAACAAGGGCCAGATGAGAACTTCCACGAACCATGGGTCCGTTTTAAGAAGTTGGTGCGAACCATACCGCACCATGGGTTCGAAAAGTGGAGCTTGTGCAATCATTTCTACAATGGGTTGTACGACGATCAGAGGGCCATTTTGGATGCTGCAGCCAATGGACGATTCGCTGAAAATTTGGGAGCAACCAAGGGGTGGAAGATCATTGACGATCTAGCTACCCACAAGGCCGAATATGGGAATTCCAGAGGGAACCAGAGGAGAGCTGCTGAATCTTCCCTTGTCGCTGCGCTTGAGGCTCTCACTGCGAGGTTTGACAAGTATGAACTAGGAGGAGCTTCTAAAGGTGGGATGTACCAAGTAAATGCTGTGTCAGACGGTCCTTTCATCTGTGAAAGGTGGGGAGCTGAGGGCCATGTCTCGAAAAACTGCCCTAGTCCCTTTGAGTCTTGTGCTGCCTTTCAACACTATAGGCAGACAAACACCTACTACGAGCCAACCCATCCAAACTTGAGTTGGAGAAGCCAAAATGTCCTGAATCCAACTCAACCTCCGCCGCAGCAGCAACCCTATGTACCCCCTCATCAAAAGCAGCAACAATATCAGAAACCTCCCTATGTGCCGCAGCAGCAACAATCGCAGAATTATGAATTTTCCGAACTTAAGAATTTGTTGCTGAAGGAGTCCCAAGCTAGAGAGGCCGGGATGAAGTTACTAGAAAGCCAAATTGCTCAATTGGCTAGCAAAAGTAACACTCGAGCTCCCGGACACTTGCCGACCCAAACTGACCAAAAGGAGACCTTAAATGCCATCACTTTGAGGAGCGGGTCCACCCTTGAGGGTCCTGCCATGGTCGAGGACGCTGTCGAAAAAGATGAGCCGGAAACAAGTCAAAAGAAAGCTTCAACGAATAAATCAAAGAAACAGCCGTCTACCAGGTATATCAGTCGATCAACTGATATACCTAGTCGATCGACTGAAGCACGGGTTACAGGAGCTTCTAGAACTGTACATCTCAGTCGATCGACTGAGGACAGTGGTCGATCGACTGAGATCGCTGCTGATGCTGAGGAATTTCGTCCTTTAATGCCCAATAATCTGCGAGACCACTTGTTTCGGGGTACCACAGTCCCGAAGACTTTAGGACAAGACCCGAGTGCTGATGGGTCAGTCCCGGTCCCGGAATTCGACCCAATGACGGTTAATGGCTCACATTTGAGACGGTCTGAAGAGGGGTCTAGCTTCAACAAAGAGAAGGTGACGGACTTTCAGCCTAAGTCCAAGGATGCCGGCGCGCGTGATTTGGAGGAGAGGGCTAAGGTACTTCTTACAGCCCTTTACCCGGAGAGGCTAGTGCCGACCAAGGAACAGGTATCTTTCAGCAAATTTGAGAAAGTTATTCGTAGTCTGAATGTACAGGTTCCTTTTCTCGAGTTGGTCAACCAAGTACCCGCTTATACTAAATTTATGAAACAATTGTTGTCCAAAAAGCGGTCACTTGAAACAGTGCACACTGTCGCACTTACTAAGGAGTCTTGCTCTTATCTGTCTCACACTACGCCCCATAAGTTAGAGGATCCGGGTAGCTTTTCTGTTCCTTGCAAAATAGGTACCTTCTCTATTGAGAAGGCATTATGTGACCTAGGGGCTAGTATAAGCGTCATGCCCTTGAGTCTAGCTAGGAAGCTTAAGTTGACCCGGTTTGCTATCACAGACATGACATTTCAGATGGCTGACCGATCTGCGGTCGAGCCTATAGGAGTCCTAGAGGACATACCCGTCCAAATAGGGAAGTTTTTCTTCCCTGTTGACTTTGTTGTCCTTGACATGCCTGAGGATGCCCATATACCGATCATCCTAGGTAGGCCGTTTCGCACACAGTGGTGCAGATTATTGACGTAGGCTCCGGAACTTTGACCTTCAAAGTTGGGAAACATTCTATCATTTTTGCCCAACTCGCTAAAAAGAAGGACCCCATGTGGCCTGTTACTTGTAATACGGTTTCTGAAAAGAAATCGTACTTTGTGCTTCCTGAATTACCTGTCTCTATTACTACTCCTGTGTTAACACCTCCGCCCCGGACTGGGAGCAAAAAGGAGGAAGAATCTGTTGTTTTAGACATTGCAGGAGCTGGTTTGGGGAAGGATGAGCTGCAGTTCACTCTAGCTGCGACAAAGTCTATCATTCAAAGAGGAGGTCTTGGTTGCCTGAGCTATGGAATTGATGAGATAGTTGATGACGAGCCAGTCAAAGCCAGAAAGTCTGATTTGGACTTGGATGAGCCGGCAGAGGTCGTTGATTTGGGAGATGATGACAAAGTTGATCAGTTGAGCTCTCCGACTGTTGAGGATGAGAAGGGTGCAGCTGATAAAATGAGCACCATTGAGGCTACCTCGAGTAGCCAGAAGCCGACGAAGTGGGCCATACCTTGGCCTTTCTTGATCAACTACTAGTTGATCAAAAGCTTTACGAACATTTTATTGCTTTCGAACTATTTTTTATTGCTTTTTTGTGTGCGCGAAAACTTCGCTTTTATTTTATTTGCTTAGGATTTTTAAGTACTTTCGACTTTACTCTGGGTTTTGCGCAATTTTGGGCGCGTATTATTGTGCATTTGCAGGTTTTTAGACCTCGGTAGCTCTAGTTATTGAGGTAATACGAAGAATTAAGATGTTGCAGCAGTGTTTTCAGTCGATCGACTGACCTATATGGTCGATCGACTGATTTGCAGGTTTGCAGGAGCTACTGTTCACGCCCACTTGGTCGATCGACTGATCTTCTTGATCGATCGGCCACTGCTGCTGCTGTATTTGTTCACGATCTCTCCCCTGCTGTGTTTGGTCGATATGCGGACTTAAGGGAGTTCTATACTCCATTTTATCTTCCGTAAAATTTATATATTTCTTCTGTTCTCTCATTTATGCACAATTTTACCGCTTCAAAATTGTTTTCCCAGTCTTATACGTGGTATTTTCTGTCTTTCAGGCACTTATTAGTAGCACTCCTGGCTACTGAAACCTCCTAGCTCACGCTGGTTTGGGGAGGTTTCCCTTGCTGCGCTTAAAGTCTTGTGAGTCCCTGATTTCTTTACTTCATGTCATATTTACTTAATTTTCTCGCAAATTCCAATTTCTCTTTTGCTTCATTACATGGTTTTGCACAATGGGGACATTGTGTGATTTGGTTTGGGGAAGGGTTTTGCGTCGCATACCATTTGTTTGCATTCACGTTTAATTCTGTTTTGCATTGTTATTTCATTTCGCTCATATATACAAAAATTCCAAAAAATTGAAAAAAATTTCAAAAATTTCAATAAAATGCACGTTTATTTTAGCATATAGGTCGAGTCGGAACGGTAGTATTTCCATGATGATTTTGCATTTGCACCTGTTTTGCCTGAGCCTTGCTTATCAACATGTTATTAGTAGAATCGTATATGCATATCTACGAGTTTTCGTTAATATTTTGCTGGACTTGAGACTTGACTTAGAAAATTGGCAAACTACATCATACATTCTGAGTTTTAGAGCCTATAACTGGTGACATTCATGACCGGTTTATTTAGGAATATGAGTAGTTCTCCTTATGAGACATGTTTCCTTAATTTGCATAAATATGAATTTGATCTGCTTAATACCTGTATGCATTCGGTTTGTGGTTTGTCGACACATGTGGTAGAGGTTTCCCTTTATTCATTTTGCCCATAAACTCCACACTGCCAAAAATATCCCTTTTTGTCCCACTTACTACATCCTACATTTAGCCTGTCCTTTGTCAAGCTAGTAGTCCGTGTTCTTGGGGTTGTTACTCATTTTTGGTGGCATATGCTCTGTTGAGATGATGGTTGGGAAATGAAATAAAGGAGGAAGGAAAAGAAAAGAAAAAAAATGAAAAATGATTCGAAAAGGAAGAAAAAGAGTTCTGTACTGTAGCAGCAGTCGATCGACTGCCATTTATAGTCGATCGACTGGAGTTGGAAAGAAAGAAAAAAGGAAAAATCAATTCGCATAATTTAATCCTTATCTTTTGGCGATTTTTGCTCCCATGTTCCATTTATTTTTTATGGGGAGTTTATTGATTTAGTATTTTGGAGATTGTGAGTTTTGTGCTTGCTATAGCACCGTTTCGTTTGATTATGAGCAAGAAGTTGGATGTTGCCATTTGGTTCCGTTTTGGTACTAGCTTGATCACCTGTACCTCCACTTTACCATAAAACATTTTGCCTCTTCTTACCCATACCTCACATGTCCCATATATACCTCGGCATGTGTTATTGGTCATCTGTTTGGTTGGAATGCATATGTACGGTCATAGAGATTTCTTTCATATTTTATTGCTGGCATGTCTTCATAGGTCGTAGTTAGGTGAGAGTCACTACAAAATGAATTCTTTCTATCTTACATATATTCACCTGTGCTTATTGAGTGATTAGAGCGACACGCGAGAGTCCAATTTGATAAGTCTCCATAGTTAACGGTTCAGCATATTTTTAACGACTGTATAATTCGTTTGCATGATTCACATTACTAATTGATTGTTGGTTATGCATTAAATTGGTTTCGGCTTTACAGTTGACAATTCGCTCTGAGATTGAACTCGTTCCATTAGGTAATTAGATCGAGTCTAGTTTTTGCTTGGGGACAAGCAAGGGTTTGGTTTGGGGAAGTTTGATGCGTGTCTTTTATATGATGTTTTACATCCCATTTTACACGCATTTCAGAGCTCATTCGTGTAGTTTATGCTGCATTTCTCCCTATTTCCGTCTACTTCCGTGTTTTGTACATTATTGCAGAAATGTGAAGAATTCAACGGGAAAATCAAGCTAAATCCGTCCCCGAGTATCCTGCATTGCAAATGACGTGAAATACTCACTCGAGGAACGAGCTTGGTGCGCAATTCAAGGCCCAAAAGACAAGTCCACGAGTTTTAAGAAGTCAAGTAGCAGCTCAAGTAGTCGATCGACCATCACCCTCAGTCGATCGACCAATGTTCGGTTCCGAAGCTATCAGACATCGAGGACAAGTCGATCAACCACCTACCTTAGTCGATCGACCACATCATTGTTCCAGGCGTGAATTAAAAGACCGAGGAACTTGAAGCCCATTAAGTTTAGGTTTTGGAATAATTGTTACGTACACTTTCTATATAACGTAACTGAGAATACCTAGTTTAGCATTCAGTTTTCATTCAGTTTTTACCTAAGTTTTACTCAGTAATTTTCATTAAGTTTCCGCATACGGTTCTTGATAGTTAGTTAGGGTTTGGGATTGTTGAGCATTGGATTTTCGGTTCTTAATAACTAATCTTTCCTCTGCACCGGTATTCTTCCGCCTAATTTTAGTTCATCTTTATTTTATCTATAGTTTAGAATTGCTAAGTAGATTCCCAACTGTTATCATTGTTTGTGTTAATTATTTGTTCTACTTGTCTTAAGCATGAATTCCCACTTTTACTTTATTAGTCTTATTATTGTTTTCACCCTTAGCATGAGTAGCTAAATAGTTTGTGCTAGGATGTAGGCGAATTGTAGCATAGGCGGCATTAGATGATAGACGGCCTGAACCCGCGTGTTGGTCGATCGACCACCTTACCCGGTCGATCGACTGACCTCGTGAGGTTACCCTTCGTTTTAATTGAATTTAATCTTGTATTTAACGAATCGAATGCATGCGACCAGTTAGATACTTATTTTATGACCGACCCACTAGATCGAAAGATAGGGAAAGTTGTTAGACCACCAATTGAATCGACTAAACTGTGCTAAGATCGAAAGATAGGTATAGTTTAGACCGTTAGTCACTTTTCAGAACGAAAGTTAGTATTAGTGATATTAGGGACCTATAGCGAGATCGAAAGATGCTATTTGTTAAGAGTGGACCGAGACGACCTCTTTATTTCCCGCCTCACCTGTGTTGACTCGGACATCGACTTAGTTTCTTTGCCGCCAAGCTATAATGAACCGATCATCCTAGTACCCCTTCTTTATCTGTTAAACCGTCTTTTTAGTTTTTTATCTTTATTTGTTCTTAGCTATAGACCATCTCAACTCAACCCCCATAATTGTTACCTTAGACTGAATATAAATCAACTAGAATTTACATCTGCCTCCTTGTGGTTCGACCCTGTTACCACTAGCCTAAGTTAGTCTTAATAGGAAATTATAAATTTATTTTTGGTACTCACAACGACGGGTATCAAGTGCGATAGGAATTGTCCACCCCTAGTTAGGGTTATAACAATATCTCAGGGCCACTCGAGGAGTAATGAACTGGAAATGCGTGGCCACGCTCGGAAGATATCTATGGTAGATAAATCCGGTCAAGCAGTTATTCTCCAGATCAAGGAAACCACTCTCGATGTGATCACTTGCAAGTACGACCTGAAAGACACCTTGCATTGAGTGGGAGATAGTAATAGGACAAGAGAATTGGTGACGCACACTTGTCGAGGACAAGTGGGAGATTGTTGGAATATGTGTCCTCCGACAATAATGCGATCACAACTGTCGATCATGATGATCACATGTTTAAATCTCATTTTAAAGAATACAATTGGGAAGTAATATTTTACTGTCAACTGGTCCACACATATCGGTAATTATTGGCTGACTAGAGTTTGACATTACTGTCGTGCGACGGTGGTGATCAGTTGATCCCCTTAGGTCATACCTAAAGGGTAACACTCTTAATTGATTATTTAATTGATCGTATGACGATACGGGTTGATCACATTACTTAAAATTGACGGACGATTTTGGAAGTAATATTTACGTATCTCATTATAATTTGATTAAATAAGATACGGTCTAAGTGATTGAATTGTTTTATTACTTAGATGAAATTATTGTTTAAGGAAACAATTGCATTTGAATGAATAATTTATTATAAACACAAGATGTTGTGATTTATAATTGGTAAAATATTTTGGTACAAGTAATTATGAATTACTAAGTCAATTTTGTATATGACGTATTTTTTTTAATGCGTTGATTTTTAATATGTTAAAAATACATAACAATTTTATGTGACATGTGACAAATTGACAAAGATAAAATGGGATACATTTTATCTCTAAATGGACCGAAATAATGGGGTGTATTAGGAAATTATTATGTTTATTAACTTAGTGGTAAACATAATCATATTTGCCTAATACTAGCCATGCAAACCTACTTGCTCTTGTGAAGACAACCTAGCTCATGCATTGGCCCCTTTTACTCCCCCTCCTACCCGGTTTTGTGAGAGGAAATACCATGGGTTTTTCCTCTAATTTTTACCTTATACATTACATAAAAATGTAAGAGGATTATTCATTCATACACACATCTAAAATAAGAGTTTTAGAGAGATAAATTCTTCCTCTTTTCTCCCTTTCTCTTAACCGAAATATTGAGAGAGCAAAATAATATTTTGGTCAATTTTATACAAAATTAATATTGTTCTCGTAATAATAATATTAATTTTATTAAGTTGTTACTTTGGGTATAAAACCTTGGGAGGGATTCTCTACTTGAATCCTTGTTCATTCATTTTAGGAAGCTCAAGAACAAGTGAGTAGGAGAACTCACTTGTGCCCAAATAATCCGAAATCTTCAATGTAAGATGATGATTTCCTTCTTATTCTTTTATTGTTTGCATGCATAAGATCATCATTTAATTTTATGACTAAAATTAATCATCACATATATGAATATATTTAGTAAAGAGATATAGATTTCTAACAATTAATGATGAATTAGTGACGGTGACGGTAAAAAAAAGATACAAGTATATCAAAGATGAATTCCAGAGATTCAATATGGGTAAATCGAATCTCTAAAACCCGAATTGACTTAATGACGAAAACCCGCAAATATGGATTATAAGGGATTAATGATGATTAATGAATTACAAGTCAAGATTATCATATCCAAATTGTTATGTTAATGAAACAATGAACAATTGATAACAAAGCGAAAAACAAAAGGACGAACAAAAGACGAAGGAAGAAGAAAGGAAGCAGGAACTGCAGTAGCCTCACGAAGAGGCGCAGCAGGTGCTGCGTCCCTTCGAAGAGGCACAGCAGGTGCTGCGTCCCTTCGAAGAGGCACAGCAGTTTCTGCGTCCTTTCTCGACGGTTGTCTTCTGATAATCCGTAAAAAAGGTTTTTAAACAAGGTTTTACAAATCGATTTTAAGAATACTTTCGACATAAATCTTACAATATTAATTACGATAATAAAGAACAATAAACAAAAGAAGGATTTACACCCTCAAACTTACATGTTTGACGAAACGAGATGAACTAAGTTAACGTTTAGTGATGCTCGACTCGAATGTAGACGAAAGTGCCCTCTAGGAGGAAAACGAATAAGATTGATTAATGTTGATTGATGTGGAGTTGGTTAAATTGGTCGGTCATGCAAAACGAGGCTGGTACTCAGAAAGATCTGAGCTTACTGATGTGACCATAATTAGAGCATATTTAGTCCCCGAATTATCCTTGTTCCCATGCTTTTTAGTGCATATTTAGGTCATTTATTGTCTTTAGTTCTTTGTTTTGCATACTCTTTGAGGTTTTGATCCCTTGGTAGAAAAGGAGTGCAAACCTTGCATTTTCATGGCAAAATGAGACTAAATTGATTGAATTCAATGACCAAGCATCAAGGAGAGGCAAGATTAGAAGGCCTTTGTACATACTATAGTAGATGGGCAATGATGAGAAAAGATCCTTGCATCCCCGAGGAAATCCTCAAGGACTTTATGAAGAAAAAGGAAGAAAAGAAGAAGGAACAACAAGACTGCCTGAAAATCCGTGCGGATTGCCTTGAATCCGCCCGTCCACCACCCACAATCCGTGCGTCTTCCTCCACAAGACGCCCGGGCAAAAACTCCAGAAGACGCCCGTCTTCACCCCTTGGACGCCCGGGCAGAAACTGCCAAATCCGCCCGTCCCGTGCTAAAGACGCCCGGATTCCCAGACAGTCCCATTTCGTCTTCTTCAAGCTTCAAGGAAGGATGCACATCTTTTTATAGAGACCGGAGTCTCCCTAGAGACCGGAGTCTCCCTAAAAAGACCGGCGTTTCCTCAACAAGGGACTTAATCCTCATTTAAGCCCTTAGTTAACCCTAATTCATGCACCTAATCCCCACTATAAATACCCCATTAGTCTAATTAGAAGAGCATGTTCTTCTTAGCAATCTTTAGTGTAGTTAATATCAATCAAATCTCTCTTTAATCTTATAATCAAGATTTAATCAAGTTTTAATACAAGTTTTACTTCCTTAATCTCTCTCTTGTTCATCCTTTATTTTGGGTAATTGAAGATTATTTGGGTTATTATTGGGAGATTGACAACCTTCCAATCAAGCATCAAGTACATCTTTTATTCTTTGATTTATTATTGGAATCATTAGTAGGTATAATTCTCTTAATCCCTTTTTAATTATTGTTAATCACTTTCATTTATTCATCATGTTTCACTTTGTTGGTATGATTGACAACCTTGCTAGCATGTTCAACATGATAATGAGTGAGTAGTTTCCTTAACTAGGGTTAATGGGTAATTAGGGGAAACCAACATGGGGAATGATTCATGCTTAAATTAATATGCTTTCATAGTTTATTTGCTTGCTTGTTGTGATCTCAACTTATGCACATGTTATGTTTGATGAAATGTGAGTCTATGAATCCTTGCATTTTTTACCCATCACCTATGTTTTCAATGAGACTTGTAAGACATAAACCAACTCGAGTCTCATTAGACCATGCATATTGTTGAGTAGGGAAGATTAAGTCAACTTGTAGGTGTTGTACAATCTAATCGATTCGGCTTTGGGACCCAAACTTTCCTAGGATTGTAAGATATAAACCAACTCGATTCATCACAACAATAATTGCTTGCTTATAACTTGAGAATATGTTTGTATGATCAATTCCCATGAATCCCCTATGACCCCATGACACCCTAGTGCTTTTTATCAATTGTTTACACCCCTTTTAATTCATCTTGCTTGTTTACTTTCATTGCTATTTAGTTTAGTGACCTTCTACTTCAAACCCCAATTGTGACACCCTTAGACACCACTAGTTGCAATAGAAATCTCATCTCAATTCCCGTCCCTTGGGATCTGACCTTTACTTGCCTCTTTACTAATTGTAGAGTTGTTGGTGAAGTTATAAATTGTGTTTTGGTCTAGGTGCTCTTGACGACAAGTACTGAAAAACTAAATCCCTCACTAGGGATACACGACCAAAAATGGCGCCGTTGCCGGGGACGGTGTTAACTTGATTTAGATTTTCTTGTATTGTTATTAGTTGTGTCTTTCTTTGCCTTGAGAAAGTAAAACTCCTCAAGGTTTGTTCTAATTATTTTCAAGTTGTTTGATATTTTGCAAGATGGACCTTATAGATTGTTTTGTAGAGGATCACTTAAGTATACCTTTCTTCAAAGATCCCATGCAAGCATTGGAAGCCTTGGAAGCAAGTGAGGCTAAAAATATGTATTGGGAATTGGAGGTAGATCTTTTTGAGGCCGCTCTAGCTAACAAAGAACTTACTCATGCACAATCTGAATTAGTGCATAACATCCTTGTGCAAGCATGTCAACCTATAGAAGATGAGCAATCCATCCTAGAAGACATCTTACAAGCTCAAGAGCAAGAGGAATCCATCATGGAATTCGAATGTGATGAGATTGATGAGAATGAAGAACAAGTTGAATATGCTATGAGAATGGAATGTCTAATGGAGATGGAACAAATTCTCAATGAAACTCCAAAAGAGGAAAGTGAGGTACAAACTCCTACTTTAAAACCCCTTCCCCCAAATTTGAAGTATGCTTAACTTGATGAATCAAAGACCAAACCTGTGATTGTTAATGATAGACTTGATGAGAACCAATTGGGAAAATTGCTTGATGTGTTGAAACAACATGAGAAGGCTATAGGTTATAGTCTAGATGACCTTAAGGGGATAAGTCCCAACTTTTTCATGCATAGAATTCATCTAGAGGAGGACCATAGACCTACCATTCAACCTCAAAGAAGATTAAACCCCCACATGCAAGAAGTTGTCAAAGGACAGGTTATGAAATTACTTGATGCGGGAATCATATATCCCATATCGGACTCTTTGTGGGTTAGCCCCGTTCAAGTGGTACCTAAGAAAGGAGGTACCACGGTAGTGACAAACGAAAAGAATAAGCTAATACCCACAAGGAAGATCACCGGTTGGCATATGTGCATTGACTATCAAAAATTGAATTCCGCAACAAGAAAGGATCATTTCCACCTACCATTCATTGACCAAATGCTTAAGAGGTTAGCCTCCAACAAATTCTTTTGTTACCTTGACGGGTATTCGGGATTCTTTCAAATCCCTATACACCCGGATGACCAACATAAGACCACCTTCACATGCCCTTATGGTACTTTTGCATATAGGAGGATGCCTTTTGGTTTATGTAATGCCCCCGCCACTTTCCAAAGATGCATGATGAGCGTCTTCTCCGACTACCTAGAGACCATAATGGAAGTTTTTATGGATGATTTTAGCGTTTATGGAAAGGACTTTGACTCATGTTTGCATAATCTTTCTCTTGTATTGCAAAAATGTAAAGATGTTAGTCTTGTTTTAAATTGAGAAAAGTGTCACTTCATGGTCAATGAAGGAATTGTTTTGGGTCATTTAATCTCGGAAAAGGGCATCGAGGTCGATAAAGCTAAAGTTGAGGTGATAGAGAAACTCCCACCTCCCGTGAATGTTAGAGGGGTGAGAAGTTTTCTCGGTCACGCGGGTTTTTATCGCCGTTTCATAAAAGATTTTTCAAAAATAGCGAAACCCCTTACTCAACTCTTGCTTAAAGATGCCCAATTCCATTTCACTAATGAGTGTGTTGAAGCCTTTAATAGAATCAAGGAAGCACTAATCTCGGCACCAATCATTTAACCTCCAAATTGGGAACTACCGTTCGAGATTATGTGTGATGCTAGTAACTACGCCGTTGGAGCGGTTCTTGGCCAACGGATAGGAAGAGCTCTTCATGCCATCTATTATATAAGCAAGACTCTTGATCCCTACCAAGTGAATTATGATACCACCGAGAAAGAGCTTCTTGCCATTGTCTATGCTTTGGACAAATTCCGTTCCTACTTACTTGGATCCAAGGTGATTGTCTTTTCGGATCACCGTGCTCTCCGACATCTCTTGATAAAGAAGGAGGCAAAACCAAGGTTGTTGATATGGATATTGCTTCTTCAAGAATTTGACTTGGAAATAAGAGACAAGAAAGGAGCCGAAAATGTAGTGGCGGATCACTTGTCAAGGATCCGGTTTCATGATGAACAAGGAGAAACACCGATCAATGAATCATTTCCCGACGATATTTTGATGGCCATTCAAACACAACTTGAAAGGCACATCACCCCATGGTTTGCCGATTATGCCAACTATATTGTTGGAAGAGTACTCCCTCCAAATTTGAACTACAACCAAAGAAAGAGGTTCCTATTCGAAGTAAAGAGGTACTTTTGGGATGACCCAAACCTCTACAAAGAGTGTAGTGATGGGCTCTACTGGAGATGCATCCCTCAATGGGAAGTCCAAGGAATCTTGGAAGGGTGTCACTCATCACCCTACGGTGGGCACCATGGAGAAAGGAGGACCATTGCAAAAATTCTTCAATCGGGCTTCTATTGGCCTACAATGTTTCAAGACACAAGGGAATTCATCATTCATTGTGATGCTTGTCAAAGAACGGGGAATATCTCGTGGAGGAACGAAATGCCACAAAGGGGCATTCTAGAGGTGGAGATCTTCGATGTTTGGGGGATCGACTAACAAGGTCCCTTTGTGACATCCAATGGGAATAAGTACATCCTTGTGGCCGTAGACTACGTCTCAAAGTGGGTGGGGGCAATTGCCACTCCAAATGATGATGCAAAAACGGTCACCAAGCTCTTCAAGAAAATAATCTTCCCAAGATTTGGAGTTCCTAGAGCAATCATAAGTGATGGAGGAACGCATTTTCATGAAAAGAAGCTCGCATCTCTTTTGACCAAATATGGTGTCCAAAATAGAACCGACTTAGGATACCATCCTCAAACAAGCGGTCAAGTTGAAGTTTCGAATAGAGAGATCAAGCAAATCCTTGAGAAAGTTGTGAACAAGACCCGAAAAGATTGGAGCACGAAGCTTGATGATGCTCTTTGGGCTTATATGACGGCCTATAAGACTCCCATAGGTGCCTCCCCTTACAAGCTTGTCTATGGAAAAGCATGCCATTTGCCAATCGAATTGGAGTACAAAGCCTTTTGGGCAATCCGAGCACTTAATCTTGATCTCAAATTGAGTGGCCAAAAGAGGATGATTCAAATTCAAGAGTTGGAGGAATTCCGACTACAATCCTATGAGAATGCTAAGATTTACAAAGAAAGGACATGTTTGCTCCACGATAAGAGGATTAAGCAAAAGGCCTTGCACAAAGCGGACAAAGTCCTTCTATTCAATTCCCGCTACCGACTTTTTCCGGGAATGTTGAACTCTAGATGGATGGGTCCCTACGTGATCACCGAAGTTGGAAAATATGGAGATTTTGAAATCAAGGCGGAAGATGGAAGCAAGTTCAAGGTCAATGGTCAAAGATTGAAGCCATACTATGAGGGAGCGTTTAATGGAGAGGTCGAGGTCACCTACCTCGGGCCTCCTCATGCTTGAAAGAATCATCAAAAGGGAGAGTTTGGTGGAGTCCTCCCTAAACCACCACTTGTAAATATACTAACCCTCTAACTTGTATTTATAATTTTGTTGCATTTCCCTTTATCATAAACATAAATTCTTTCCATGAGATTAAGTGAGGGAGGGTCGCTAACGAATTTTGAATGAAGGAAGGAACCAATCTTCAAGTGTGGGGAAGCATTTATCAAAGAGGAAAGGAAAACAAAGGAAAATCCGCAGCAAAGAATCCGGGCGCCTTCCCTAGAATCCGCCCGTCCTCTTAGGCTGTGAAATTGAAAATTTCGGAACAGTCGAAGAATTCGAGCGTCTCAGCAGGGAAGACGCTCGTCCTGAGGAATCCGCCCGTCTTTTTTCCAGTGCATTTCAAGAGAGGTTACTGTCTCAGAATCCGCCCGTCTTTGGGAAAAGACGCCCGTCTCCTTTCACAAAATCCGAGCGTCTTGGGCTCGAGACGCCTGTCTTAGTGGCGTCATATTTTTGGAAAGTTAACTGTGACAGAATCTGAGCGTCTTAACCCCAAATTTGCTTGTCCCGAAAAGCTGGAATCCGAGCGTCTTATGCTCGAATCCGCTCGTCTTCCTGCGGTAAATCAACTCCGATTTTCCTAATTTTATTACACCCCACCACACAATTTGTGACACATGACCTTTCCTTCCACTTGTATTATAAAAACCCACCTCCTTATGACTCCAAAGCATATCCCAATCACTCTTTTACCCCACAAAATCAAAAAGCCCCAAATTCCTAGGGTTTCAAAGGCAACATTCAATCCACAAGGAGCATCTTTATACTTTAACAAATAAAAAATTCCAGCTCAATAATCAAGGAATGGCACCAAGAGGATCTTCTTTTAGGGATAGGAGAAGACCAAGGGTAAGAGGAAGCTCTTCTACCTCCCATGTCAACACATTAAGAAGGGAGCATGAAGAAATTGTGGATCTTACAAGACTTGATGATTTCTCAAATGTTGAATTCGTCAATGATGTGCAAGGACTCGTTTTCCACCGGCTTCTTAGTAAGAACATTCTCCCTACTAAGTTTTTATGTCATGATACTCTAAGGAAACTTGGGATTTATCATCAAATGGAAGCCCTTTTTGAAGTGTTTGGTCTCTCTACCTTTTTCCACATGCATGAGCAAACTTACCGATCCCTTGTGCTTGAATTTTTGAGCTTCTTGAAGATTACAACCTTGAATAGAACAATATGCATAGAATTTAGGTTGGAAAGTGTTTCAAGAATGATGACTCTAGTGGAATTTGCTAATGTGCTTGGTCTCGATGTCTCGCCTACCCGGACATCAAAACCAAAGAGATATAGTGTTGCACCCCTATGGAGGGCCATGACCGGCCGAGATTTCATGTACATCAAGGAGTGTCTAGCTTTCGACATTCAAAATCCTATTTTGAGACTTACTTACAGGTTCCTTTCCGGCACTCTACTTGCTCGACGAGATCCGGCAATTGTGAACGAACTTGACCTTGTGTTCATGGAGTCTTATCTCAATATTCAAGGAAGGGGTGGGTACCGCTTCAATGCGCCTCTTGTGCTACTCGAAAAATGGGCGAAGTTTAGGAACGGTGGTGATGATGGGATGAAACACATTGTTAACGGAGGGCTCATTACGAAGATTGCAAAGCATTTCAATCCAAAATTCAATGAGAATAATGAGTATGCTCCTCTTTCCGGAAACACAAGGATAAATGAAAACCTTCTTCTTATTCATCATCATTGGATAACCCTTGAGGGGATTGATAAAAGGATCAAGTGGATAACGAAAGGAGGTGATCCAATCTACCTACCAATGACCGGCCTACCAAGAATCTCACCAAGAAGAGGACCTTTATCACCAATCCCATCCTACCTCATCCCTCCAAACCCAACCCAAGCAAGGCAAGCACCACCACCTCCAAATCCCCAACAACAACAACAAGAGCAACAACCTCAAGATGAGAAAATCAAAGTGCCTCCCTACCCATTTCCTTATCAACCGTACAACCATCCCAACCCCTTTATCCTTCCCCGTGATGACTTTGTAACGGGAATTCTACAAGATTTGCATTTCCGACAATATGAAGCTACCGTGGACAATTATTATGCACTCTATCCTCAATACCACGATATGATTCAAAGGGGAAAGATTAGTGAGGAGGGAGCATTTCCCTCTTGGGCACAAATGGATTTACTCTTCCCCAATTCGGAGAGGGCAAATGAAGGGGCAAACGGGCGACAAGAGGAAGGGAGCAACAATTCTTGCGGAGGGGACACGGTGGAGCTTGGAAGTGAAGAGGACTAGTTCATGGACCCAAATACAAGTGATGCATCCAAGGAGATATGGGATAGTGATTTAGAGGGAGATGACGGCGATCTCTAGAGGATCTCTTCATAGCTAGACGGAGCGGGCGTGAGGCACCCATCTCAAGCTTAATTGAAGTTTCCTCATCTCCTCTCTCTAATTTTCAAGTTTCATGGAAGAAGTTTATGTTTTGTTAACTTGTACATTATTTGACTTTGATCATGGTTGGAGAGTCCTAGCAACATAGAGGACTAACACCTCGGCCCCATTGAGGTGTTCTTATTTCATTGTTCCCACTTTTGAAAATCCAAAATGATAAATTTAGTTTCATGCATTGCATCTTGTGTGCATGAACTACCCCCAACTTTAGGACATTAGACATAATGTCTAACTCGGTTTGGGGAAGTACATACATACGCAACGGGAGGTAATCTAAATTACGCTCTCCGTCATAAACAAAAACCCATGCATCATGTAGTGTAGATTAGTATAGCTTGCATTTAGTGTAGAAATCATGCATCATGTTTGCATAATTTCCCATCATTTTGGCCATTGAGGACAATGCCCATATTAGTGTGGGGATGGGGAATTCTAACTTAACTTTTATTCAAAAATCCAAAAAATCAAAAAATTTCGAAAAACCATCAAAATTTCAAAATTTCAAAAAACCCAAAAACAAGTTCATTTCCTTTGTAGTGTAGTCATGTATATATTGTTGTATATATTGTGTTTGTTCTATCCTTGTTCACATTGATTGACTACGCCACATCTGAGACATGAGGATATTGAAGACCGCATGGTATGATCTTTCCAATCTCCTTTTTCCTCTTTATGTTAATGACTATGTGGCTTTATTTTGATTGATGCGGTATAACAATGTGAATTTAGGACTTGCATTTAGTTTATATGGCATATTAGTTGGTAGAATCATATGCATTAGGATGTATATATGTTAGTTGCATCATGGCATGTAGTTGCATTTTAGAAAAATTTGTGAAACCGTCTACTTGGGAAGCTTGACAAGTGTATATAGGCCCTAGTAGATGCTTTTTCTTCTTAAGACGTTGCTTGTTAGAATACTTGTAAAACACCCTAGGATGTGTCATGCTAGTATCCTTTGACCCATGGATTAAGGCCTAGTCAAGAATACCTTGTGGTGTGATAACTCCTTGGCTACCGTTTATTCCAAGGTGACCCTTGAAACCATGCATCCATCATCATCCATGTTCTACCACATTTTTGTCATCAACGGGAATGGGCACAAAAAGAAATTGATTTGAGTTCAAAGAAATGAAAAGTTAAAGAAAGTTTGCAAAGTACATCAAATGAAAAGAGGAGCAAAAATAGACTCCTAAAACTTCAAATATAAGGCACCCTCACTACATATGGGGTGACTTTGAAAATGTTCAAAAGAAAATGCAAAAAGTTGAAAGTTGTCAAGTGTTGAAATGCCAAAAATCAAAAGAAATAAAAAGAAAATGTTCTCAAATGTTATATGCCACAAGAATTTGGGGGGAAAAACAAAAACAAAAGCAAACTCCCAAAGTGAAACTCAAATATCTATTAATCCCTTTATCCATCGTATCCATTTTTTGTGCATGGTAGAGAGGGGACGACCCTTCTTCTTGTCTAGGCAAGAGGGGGAATTTCGCGATCCTCCTGTGTTTCTAACACCATAGGGAGTATTCTTGACAAAAGCATTTAACGATTGAGGACAAAGGTACCCTAGCTTGACACAACTTGGAGGTGATTTATTGGTATCCTTCTAGGCTTAGTAATTTGAAGAAATTGCATCTATGAAGGAGTATGTACCCTTGAATTGCTTCCCTTGTAGATAATTTCCGCCACTTAGATGAGGAAAGTGGCTATTCTTTTGTAGATGCATCCATTATTTGATTTTGTGTGCTTAATGTTTGGATGTGTCGCCATTTTGGCAAGACCCACCTTGCCTTGCAAGAAGGCATCCTACCTCATGGTTGTCTTGTTGTGAGTTGAAGGGGCGGAGTGAGACCCGCTAATTGTCTCATATCGGCTATGTTATTAGGTTAGTTTAAATAATGGTCCTATTATTTGTCACCTCTTTACTCGGGACGAGCAAAGGTTCGGTTTGGGGATATTTGATGTGACCATAATTAGAGCATATTTAGTCCCCCAATTAGCCTTGTTCCCATGCTTTTTAGTGCATATTTGGGTCATTTATTGTCTTTAGTTCTTTGTTTTACATACTCTTTGAGGTTTTGATCCCTTGGTAGGAAAGGAGTGCAAACCTTACATTTCCATGGCAAAA
The DNA here is from genome assembly GCF_048544455.1 of Silene latifolia. Taxonomy (NCBI): domain Eukaryota; kingdom Viridiplantae; phylum Streptophyta; class Magnoliopsida; order Caryophyllales; family Caryophyllaceae; genus Silene; species Silene latifolia. Next base: position 24,702,640 of record NC_133533.1, on the reverse strand, counting down.
TGAGACTAAATTGATTGAATTCAATGACCAAGCATCAAGGAGAGGCAAGATTAGAAGGCCTTTGTACATACTATAGTAGATGGGCAATGATGAGAAAAGATCCTTGCATCCCCGAGGAAATCCTCAAGGACTTTATGAAGAAAAAGGAAGAAAAGAAGAAGGAACAACAAGACTGCCTGACAATCCGTGCGGATTGCCTTGAATCCGCCCGTCCACAACCCACAACCAGTGCGTTTTCTTCCACAAGACGCCCGGGCAAAAGCTCCAGAAGACGCCCGTCTTCACCCCTTGGACACCCGGGCAGAAGCTGCCAAATCCGCCCGTCCCGTGCTAAAGACGCCCGGATTCCTAGACAGTCCTATTTCGTCTTCTTCAAGCTTCAAGGAAGGATGCACATCTTTTTCTAGAGACCGGAGTCTCCCTAAAAAGACCGGTGTTTCCTCAACAAGGGACTTAATCGTCATTTAAGCCCTTAGTTAACCCTAATTCATGCACCTAATCCCCACTATAAATACCCCATTAGTCTAATTATAAGAGCATGTTCTTCTTAGCAATCTTTAGTGTAGTTAATATCAATCAAATCTCTCTTTAATCTTGTAATTAACATTTAATCAAGTTTTAATACAAGTTTTACTTCCTTAATCTCTCACTTGTTCATCTTTTATTTTGGGTAATTGAAGATTATTTGGGTTATTATTGGGAGATTGACAACCTTCCAATCAAGCATCAAGTACTTCTTTTATTCTTTGCTTTATTATTGGAATCATTAGTAGGTATAATTCTCTTAATAACTTTTTAATTATTGTTAATCACTTTCATTTATTCATCATGTTTCACTTTGTTGGTATGATTGACAACCTTGCTAGCATTTTCAACATGATAATGAGTGAGTAGTTTCCTTAACTAGGGTTAATGGGTAATTAGGGGAAACCAACATGGGGAATGATTCATACTTAAATTAATATGCTTTCATAGTTTATTTGCTTGCTTGTTGTGATCTCAACTTATGCACATGTTATGTTTGATGAAATGTGAGCCTATGAATCCTTGCATTTTTTACCCATCACCTATCTTTTCAATGAGACTTGTAAGACATAAACCAACTCGAGTCTCATTAGACCATGCATATTGTTGAGTAGGGAAGATTAAGTCGACTTGTAGGTGTTGTACAATCTAATCGATTCGGCTCCGGGGCCCAAACTTTCCTAGGATTGTAAGATATAAACCAACTCGATTCATCACAACAATAATTGCTTGCTTATAACTTGAGAATATGTTTGTATGATCAATTCTCATGAATCCCCTATGACCCCATGACACCCTAGTGCTTTTTATCAATTGTTTACACCCCTTTTAATTCATCTTGCTTGTTTACTTTCATTGCTATTTAGTTTAGTGACCTTCTACTTCAAACCCCAATTGTGACACCCTTAGACACCACTAGTTCCAATCGAAATCTCATCTCAATTCCCGTCCCTTGGGATCCGACCTTTACTTGCCTCTTTATTAATTTTAGAGTTGTTGGTGAAGTTATAAATTGTGTTTTGGTCTAGGTGCTCTTGACGACAAGTACTGAAAAACTAAACCCCTCACTAGGGATACACGACCACTTACGTGGTCGAAAGTTCAAGCATGTAGACGCCAAAAAGTAAGAATGTGGTCTAGAATGCATAGGGAGAAGAGAAGGGCGGACACTCGCGTGAGAAATATGTGAGACCGAAGATCTCTATTTATACAAATCATACGGAGGAAATAGGGTTTTCGGAGAAACTTTGGAAGTGAATCTCGAAAAGATACGAAAAATACGCAGAAAAGGACGGAGGAAGAGGCGCAGCAGACACTGAGTCCCTTGGAAGAGGCGCAGCACTTGCTGCATCCTTTCCTCAGTGGTTTCCTCCTGCGGAAGAAAGATTTCCGCATTTCTATTATGGAATCGCGGATTAATCTCGTTTCCTTAATATTTTGTGTGAATATTACGGGAGATATTTTACCAAAGATCAAAAGATTGGAAAATATGAAATTGAAATATCCGGAACATTCCAGAACATTCTGACTCGGTTATTAGAAAATAAAGACGGTTTTTTTTTACCCGGGCTCCAAATTTACTCTAATTACTGCCAAAACGACCGTATCGGCATGTAGATGAAAATTAAGAGGTAGACACAAGTGTTTGAGCGATCACTTGACGATAAACTTACGAACTATCACAAATCGTTCCGTATACCAAACATGCGGCCTAATCATCACCGGGTGGTTTGCGGGAGGTGCAGAAATGAGGTATCTACAACACTCTCTCTATAAGGTAGCTCTCACGCATCTCTGGGCTATCGAAATAAGGGTAACCAGGAAACTGGTACTTTGGCAGGACTGGCTGCTCTGGCTGCACTGGCTGAGTCTCAGCCATCCTCTCTCTCACTCGGCGTGGTCCCCTCCCCACTCTAGGTCGGTCATCCTTAGCTCTCACATTCTCCCCTTCCTCGGCTTGGGCATGACTTGTAGGATCTCCGGGTCAATGAGGTACGTCTGCCTCGCAGGATGCTCCTCCTCCTCCTCGTCAGAATTGGCAGACACCACTGCCGCTGGTCAAGGCTCTGTAGCAGGAAGGTGCTCAAGAGCTGGTATCCGCATCCAACTCATATCCGACACTCTCCATGCCAAACTACCATCCCCCATTGTTCTCAAGCATTTCTGGTCGAGGAAATAGTCTCGGTCCAAGGTAGGAACCTTGGTGGTCAAAGGAGTGTAAGCCGAGGAGGCCTCAAAGGAAGTCAGTCTCTCTGCCAACCGAGTGGCAATGGCCCCACAACTCAGGAAGCGGGTGTCGGAAGAAGCCATCAGCGCTAAACTGGCACATACAAAGGCAGGGGCACTAAAGGTCACCCTCTGAGACCGGGCAGGGTTAAGGTACGCCATCAACAACATCAACTCGTGTGAGTTTAACTTACTCATATCCTTCCTCTCATAAAGCAGGCATGTCAAAGCACGAAGGAAAATCTTCAAAGTGACATGTTGAACATCGTTGATCAATATGTTACTCAAAGTAGGAGCTGGTTTCCCGGTAAGACAAGGCATGAGGCTACTAACCCCACACTCAGAAGGTATATCTCGGAGAGCTCCCTTGGCGGGTTTAGCGAGGCCAAGGTCAGTAGCAAACATATCCATGGTCAGGAAAAAGCTTGTGTTCATAAGGCAGAACTCCACAGTTTGTTCCACCGCATCGTATTTAACCGAACTTGGAAACTCAAGGGTCAAGAAGGCATAAGAGTGCTTACGGAGGTGATATAACCCAGTCATCCCCAAAGTCTCAAAGATGTGCCTGACATCAGTCTCAATCCCCAAGTTAGTCAGAAGGGTAGTGTCTATACAGCGGGTAGGTCTCATCTTTCGATTCTGCAAGGCCACAAAATTACCCCTTTGGGTAAAGTCCATAAAGACTACTGACGGGTACTCCGGTACCGCATGGACCGTAGGTCCACTCCCTCTCCTACCTCGGGCTCAGAAGCCCTCCCCCTCTTGCTCGGTCGGGTTCCCACGGTTGGTCTCGGCATCTGTTTCAACATATAACTTCAATATACAAACCACACATACTTGGAAAAACATGTAAGACATTCATGTATAATCATAGAAAAGAGCAACTAAGTACACACTTTCACCAACAATCCAAAAATTATAAGTATAACTCTCAATTCTAATCATCAGACGGACTCTACAGCTGTTAAAATTTATAACATGTATGGCATCCATTTACATCATAGCTACTAATTTTGAGAAATCAACCTTCAAAATAGCTTTACCGATAAGCGAACTTCACCATAATGTAAGACGAATTTCAGTTTGGGGCACTTTTAAGACGGAGTTTTAAGGCAAATTTTTGATTGAAAAATCATCAAAATCAACTCTAAACATGATGTGTATAACATATATTACCCATTTTTCATCCTTTTACACACAAAAGACAACCAAAATTCAATTCAAATTCTCAAACCTTAGAAAATTCGAGTCATATAAATTCCTAATTTGGTTCGATTTTTGCATAATTATTGTCAATATTCAACAAATTGAAGCATGTAGATCATATTACAACCATTATAAGCAAGATTTAGCCTACATAAATCGATTTTCCAACAACTTTCAACATCCTACATGTTTCTAATTAATTAAAAGCATCAAAATAGGATGGATATTCATAGCTTGATTGATTAGCAAGCAAAGGAACAAATTAAGTAAAGAAATCACCCAAGTTCAAGCACAAAATCAACAAGAATAAGAGTGTTTTAAGAGAGAGATTAGAGATTATGGTTTGCGGAAATAGAAGAAAGAATAAGAAAGATTTAGAAAGAAGGGCTTAATATTCCGTGTTTCAGCGGCACTGTAGCAACTTACTCGATTAAGTAAGTATTTTACTCGATCGAGTGGCCTCCACTCGATCGAGTTGGAGCTACTCGATCGAGTTTTCACAGCATATTCGAACTTTCTCGATGTAATAGCTTCCTAACTAGATCGAATGAGGTCAACTTGGTCTAGTAGGCACTCGTACTCAGTCAAGTAAGGCTAGGTATATCGTCGGAAATATAAGATTAACTAAATATCCCTGCAAAACAACAACGCGTGTCGATTCCAAAATGAATTCAGATATCGGCACAGATTATTATACTCATTCACGATGAATTTCTATCGCACCAATACAACGCATCAATAACAAACCTATCACTTTGTGCAACTCGTTTAACTTCATTCTAAGACAACATTACGCAACCAACTGATTGTACTATTAGCTTTCTCATGTATACATCCAACACGTTTCGTTCCACTTATGATCATACAATCGTGACCACAGCAAACAACTTCTAATCACGTCATTCTAAACATACGTCTAACATGTAACCATTCCTTATCATTCAAGCGTACTAGCAGTTTAACCACGACACACAACAATTATCAAGTAGTTTTATCAACTTAATTACACCACATTGCGGAAGCATTCAACCATTCATCTATCACATCCTCCAAGTACTCCTTGGACAGCTGCTATGACTCATTCAAAACGTACTAATTACCATCAATACCATATATCATGCTCACAATCTCTTCCATGTCAAATACTAATACCAACCATTTGGAACAAACATTACCAACACCACATTATACACACCGTCATGTATTACAAACATATCACCACTTCCATTACTACTCAGCTATAGATTCTCACAGTTCTAATCACAATTATGCACACTAGCATCCATAAAGTCTCCACTACAAACATCCATACATCACTACAATACACACTAGGCACATAATTCCTGACTCGATATTCCCATAACCGGTGACTGGCTTAAGCATAATGAGGCCATGATTTTGAAATGAGGGCGCCTACTCACCTAAAATATAGAGCTGGGGCTCCCAATATACATACACCAGGTTCATTTTATTAGACACACTACGTTCATTAGACTCATTTGTTACACGTTCTAAAACCGTCGCTCTGATACCACTTTGTTACACCCCCATATACCAATGAGCCTTAAAAAGACCTTCCCTAGCATATAAGGGCACCACCTTCTCGGTTGCCCGAGGACAGTAATAATCAAATGTCGATAAAAGAACAATTAAAGTTTATTACAAGTGATTAAACAAACTAAACCGAAAAAGGTACAACTCAGTCTACTGTCTCATATGAGAACTACACTTCTGTCATGACTCGTGAAAGACTTATCCCGCCAAATATCCAGCTATCATCCAAGACATCACCTTCTAAGACCGACTGCTCACCATAAGGGATCACGGCAGATACAACAGAAACAAACAAGAAGGCAAAACCACACAAGGTTAGTAACTGAAGAAACACACCAACCACTGAGAACACGAAACATATTCAACAAAACACACACAAGCCGCATCTCCTTCAATCAATCATCGTCACTGACTGTCCACTGGACCAGCCCTGCCCGTGGGGGACCGCAGCCGTTCCCACCTAAGCCCCGCTCATCATACCGAGCGAAAACCTTGTCCCATTAATGTGCACATCAAAAGGACGGGTACTACAGGCATCATCCTATAGGTGTGACCTAAAGAGATCAGCTGATCACTGCCGTCACACGACAGTAATGTCAAACTCTAGTCAGCCAATCATTACCGATTAACGTTGACCAGCTGACAAATATATATAATATAAAATCATGATATTCCTTGTACGAGATTTAGTATGTAAATGCACTATTGAGGAGGACACTACCCTAATAATCTCCCACTTGTCCGACACAAGTGTGCGCTACCAATTCTTTTGTCCCTTAAATATCCCACTCAATGCAAGATGTCTTTCAGGTCGTTCTTGCACATGATCATATCATATAGTGGTTTCCTCGATCAGGAGAATGATTGTCTGACCGGATAATCTATAATAGATCTGATCCGAGTGTGGCCATGCATTTCTAGTCACCTCTCCTTGAGTGGCCTTGAGATAATAAACCCTGACGAGGGTGGACAATCCTGTTGACCTATTTTCTTCGTTCGATACAGATCACAATGACCCAGTAATTGTCCTTCAGCCTCCTTTTACGGTTCGACCTAGGACAAAAACCAAAGCCACCGGAAAAACGTACCAACTCAGACAAATAATCGCAAGTCTAAAGAATTGACTCGAAGGAATAAATAGAAATCCTTGCCACGACCAGACAACATTAAGGACTCTATAAATGGTCATTGTCCGACAAAATGCCTCTACATTCTGCCTCTGTAATCGACCAGTCATCTTTATGACTCTATGGTGGTTGAACTCACCATCAATCGACTTACAATCTAGTCACTCCGAGACATCACCTCATTAAGCAACTAGGGACAAAATACAATGTTAATCCAGTTCACTTGAAAAGTTCAACATTGTCCCACAACCTTTTCAGATTTAACAAAGTATAAAATAATATCCAGTAAGTACTGAATATATATAAGAGTTTCGAAAAAACTCAAACAATAAATGCGATTATCATATATGTAAAATTGATACACTATCAGATTATTACACATCATATAATCTAAAGCAATTCAATTATCATATTTCAACCACATTGAAACGACATGACTATCATGTTTAGCCTTCATCAAGGCCTGGTTTAAAATCAATGACACCTCGTCTGATCAAACCATCAAATTGTTATTTCCCTTTGTTCCACATGACTTATATTACATGTAACAAAATTGAGTACATATCTAGACTTAACTCTAGACTAAGACACCCTTGCCTTAAAAATAGCTCCCACTGTCATCACAGTGTGTTAGGATAGGATATGCGGCTGCAAGAGCTACTTCTAGTCCTTGCATCATTGCCAAATCCAAGCTACTTCCTTTTGTAACATCAAATATTACAATGTACTCAGCTTCCGTTGTAAAATCCACAATATATGACTGCCTGAAATCTTCCAGCAGATCAACTCCTCATAGCCAGTACGGGATTCCAAATAATCCCAATCTGTTTTAGAAAGATGGTATATGTTTAACTGTTTACACAAACTTCAACTAGCTTTCGTGTAACTCCATACACAAATAGAATACATTTAAAACACTTAACTTCACATCCTTATTTCTTCTCAAGTACTAAAGGATAATCGATCTAGCTACTAAGTGACCTTCATTTAACTTCGATTAATAACAACTCGTAATACTCAAAGCATACGAATTGTTATAACAATAATACATCATAGCGTATTAAATTGATCCAGCAGCGGAAGCAATCGAAATCAATTCTAATGAATTCAACTAGCTTGAACCAGTCAAGAATCTCATATATATAAGATTCCTGATAAAAACGCCTATATCCCTCCTTGATTTATCTCTATAAATCTAGATACTTAAGACGTATTAATATTCTCCTAAGTCTTTCATCATTCCAAATGATTAATATATCAACAACATAAAAGACTCATAATACCACCATACTCCCACTAAACTTCATGTATATACATAATTCCTCGACATCTCGAGAAATGATTTATAACATGATCATACACATATTCCAACTCAATTCATGGAAAAGCATGCAAGCAATAAGGATAAGACACGTTTGAGTGCTACAAGTGGTAGATTCTGTCACAAGGTCTTGTGGAAGCTTCAAGTTCCACAGAAATGGAAAGTGTTCTTATGGCGGCTCATTTCTGATTCCCTTCCTGTGGGGTTGAGCCTTGCTAAGCGGGGTTTCCAGGCTGACACTTGCTGTAAGATGTGTGCGGCTGAAGATGGGAGAATAGAATCCAGAGCACATCTTTTTAGGGACTGTAGTGTCGCTCAGCGTATTTGGGCTTCTTTGGATTTGGGCATATGGGTTAATTGCGCACCGTCTATGGATATTGGAGATTGGATTGTCAATTGGATGTCTTTTCTGGGTAAGTTGGAGGGTGCAATTCCTAGACTGATTAAATTTTTGGGAACCTTGTGGTGCTTATGGGTAGTTCGAAATAGGGTGGTGTTTCAGGAAGCTACTTTTCATCCTCAGATGTTCTATGGTATATGGCGAAGTACAGTGGATTTAGTGTTAAAGGCATGGGAAGAGGGGGATAAGGTACGGGGTGTGGATAGGGAAGTTGGGGGCACTTTGACTTATTCGCCCATGGAACCGAGGGATGGTCACCCCTTTTACGTGGTTGGTGCGGCATCGTCTTGTGCCACCATAAAGGTTATGGTCGATGCGGGGTGGAAGTCGGTTATGGAGGCCGCTATTGGATGGGTGGCAATTGCGGCAGATGGAACCACTCTTTTTCATAGAGGTATCAAAATTAAGGCGCAATCCGCGATGCAGGCTGAAGCTCCTGGGCTGAAGGATGTATTGATTTGGGCAAGGGATCAAGGGATTCGACACTTAGATGTATCAACGGATTGTCTTAAGCTACTGCTCCAAATAACTGGAAGGGAACTGATGCACCACCTTGTAATTGGGATTCTAGATGATATGGGCGTTTTATTTCCGATGTTTCATTGTTTAAGTTTTTCTTTTGTTCCTAGATGCTTTAATAAGACCGCTCATGACCTCGCTAAGAGGGCCATGAGAGGGACGTAGTTTGTAAACCTTTATGTATTGCTGCCAAAAAAAAAAAAAAAAAAAAAAAAAAAAATCTTCATGGTGCTCTCTTAACACTTCCTCTTAAGTTAGCTACAATCTTATGATTGTAAAACCCACAAGACGTGTCAAATACACTTCCTCTTCTAGAATCTAATTCAAGAAGATGGTTTTGTCATCCTACTATCAAATCATCCAATTATGAAATGCAACAATTGCCAATATAATCCGAATTCATCGAAGCATTGCAACTAGTGCAACCCTTTGTCATCAATTAAGCTTTGAAAACATCTTTATGTTTTATCCAAGTCAATTCCACTAAGGAGGTCTAACCTCTTCATGTAAATATACCATTTCATTTGCTGACAATTACACTTGGAGTCCAATTCGGATCAAGATGGCTTCAGGCCATTACATAGAGTTGAAACAAGAAACAATCCTCTTGTAAGTTACATGTTTCGTCACTTTCTAAAAGTAATACTATATCATAACCCTTGATGAGTGATGAATTTAACCTGACCTCGTAGATTCCGAAGAAACAAACAGTTAATCTGATCAGGAGGAAATTTCCTACATTATATGCTCAGTTTGTGGCTCTTCAACATTTTCTCCCACTCTGTCTTTTAGAAATAAACCTTTTTTTCAATAAAGACAACATCATGAGCCACAAACACTTTGTTCTCATGATTATGTAGGTTAAATGACCACATGGTTTCTTTTGGACAACTTACAAATTAGGTACTCTACCTCTTACAGATCGTCTGAAAAGACGAAAGGTAGAAATTTCTTACATTGCTTAGGCAAAATATGGGCACAACACAAGGACACCCTTCTTCTTGTCTAGGCAAAAGGGGGAATTCCGCGATCCTCCAGTGTTTCTAACACCATAGGGAGTCTATTCTTGACAAAAGCATTTAACGATTGAGGACAAAGGTACCCTAGCTTGACACAACTTGGAGGTGATTTATTGGTATCCTTCTAGGCTTAGTAATTTGAAGAAATTTCATCTATGAAGGAGTATGTACCCTTGAATTGCTTCCCTTGTAGATAATTTTCGCCACTTAGATGAGGAAAGTGGCTATTCTTTTGTAGATGCATCCATTATTTGATTTTGTGTGCTTAATGTTTGGATGTGTCGCCATTTTGGCAAGACCCACCTTGCCTTGCAAGAAGGCATCCTACCTCATGGTTGTCTTGTTGTGAGTTGAAGGGGCGGAGTGAGACCCGCTAATTGTCTCATATCGGCTATGTTATTAGGTTAGTTTAAATAATGGTCCTAGTCTTTATCACCTCTTTACTCGGGACGAGCAAAGGTTCGGTTTGGGGATATTTGATGTGACCATAATTAGAGCATATTTAGTCCCCGAATTAGCCTTGTTCCCATGCTTTTTAGTGCATATTTGGGTCATTTATTGTCTTTAGTTCTTTGTTTTGCATACTCTTTGAGGTTTTGATCCCTTGGTAGGAAAGGAGTGCAAACCTTGCATTTTCATGGCAAAATGAGACTAAATTGATTGAATTCAATGACCAAGCATCAAGAAGAGGCAAGATTAGAAGGCCTTTGTACATACTACAGTAGATGGGCAATGATGAGAAAAGATCTTTGCATCCCCGAGTAAATCCTCAAGGACTTTATGAAGAAAAAGGAAGAAAAGAAGAAGGAACAACAAGACTGCCTCACAATCCGTGCGGATTGCCTTGAATCCGCCCGTCCACCACCCACAACCCGTGCGTCTTCTTCCACAAGACGCCCGGGCAAAAGCTCCAGAAGACGCCCGTCTTCACCCCTTGGAAGCCCGGGCAGAAGCTGCCAAATCCGCCCGTCCCGTGCTAAAGACGCCCGGATTCCCAGACAGTCCCATTTCGTCTTCTTCAAGCTTCAAGGAAGGATGCACATCTTTTTCTAGAGACCGGAGTCTCCCTAGAGACCGGAGTCTCCCTAAAAAGACCGGCGTTTCCTCAACAAGGGACTTAATTGTCATTTAAGCCCTTAGTTAACCCTAATTCATGCGCCTAATCCCCACTATAAATACACCATTAGTCTAATTAGAAGAGCATGTTCTTCTTAGCAATCTTTAGTGTAGTTAATATCAATCAAATCTCTCTTTAATCTTGTAATCAACATTTAATCAAGTTTTAATACAAGTTTTACTTCTTTAATCTCTCTCTTGTTCATCCTTTATTTTGGGTAATTGAAGATTATTTGGATTATTATTGAGAGATTGACAACCTTCCAATCAAGCATCAAGTACTTCTTTTATTCTTTGCTTTATTATTGGAATCATTAGTAGGTATAATTCTATTACTCCCTTTTTAATTATTGTTAATCACTTTCATTTATTCATCACGTTTCACTTTGTTGGTATGATTGACAACCTTGCTAGCATGTTCAACATGATAATGAGTGAGTAGTTTCCTTAACTAGGGCTAATGGGTAATTAGGGGAAACCAACATGGGGAATGATTCATGCTTAAATTAATATGCCTTCATAGTTTATTTGCTTTTTTGTTGTGATCTCAACTTATGCACATGTTATGTTTGATGAAATGTGAGCCTATGAATCCTTGCATTTTTTACCCATCACCTATCTTTTCAATGAGACTTGTAAGACATAAACCAACTCGAGTCTCATTAGACCATGCATATTGTTGAGTAGGGAAGATTAAGTCGACTTGTAGGTGTTGTACAATCTAATCGATTCGGCTCCGGGACCCAAACTTTCCTAGGATTGTAAGATATAAACCAACTCGATTCATCACAACAATAATTGCTTGCTTGTAACTTGAGAATATGTTTGTATGATCAATTCCCATGAATCCCCTATGACCCCATGACACCCTAGTGCTTTTTATCAATTGCTTACACCCCTTTTAATTCATCTTGCTTGTTTACTTTCATTGCTATTTAGTTTAGTGACCTTCTACTTCAAACCCCAATTGTGACACCCTTAGACACCACTAGTTGCAATAGAAATCTCATCTCAATTCTCGTCCCTTGGGATCCGACCTTTACTTGCCTCTTTACTAATTGTAGAGTTGTTGGTGAAGTTATAAATTGTGTTTTGGTCTAGGTGCTCTTGACGATAAGTACTGAAAAACTAAACCCCTCACTAGGGATACACGACCATTTACGTGGTCGAAAGTTCAAGCATGTAGACGCCAAAAAGTAAGAACGTGGTCTAGAATGCAAAGGGAGAAGAGAAGGGCGGACACTCGCGTGAGAAATATGTGAGACCGAAGGTCTCTATTTATACTAATCACACGGAGGAAATAGGGTTTTCGGAGAAACTTTGGAAGTGAATCTCGAAAAGATACGAAAAATACGCAGAAAAGGACGGAGGATGAGGCGCAGCAGACACTGCGTCCCTTGGAAGAGGCGCAGCACTTGCTGCATCCTTTCCTCAGTGGTTTCCTCCTGCGGAAGAAAGATTTCCGCGTTTCTATTATGGAATCGCGGATTAATCTCGTTTCCTTAATATTTTGTGTGAATATTACGGGAGATATTTTACCAAAGATCAAAAGATTGGAAAATATGGAATAGAAATATCCGGAACATTCCAGAACATTCTGACTCGGTTATTAGAAAATAAAGACGGTTTTTTTTACCCGGGCACCAAATTTACTCTAATTACAGCCAAAACGACCGTATCGGCATGTAGATGAAAATTAAGAGGTAGACACAAGTGTTTGAGCGATCACTTGACGATAAACTTACGAACTGTCACAAATCGTTCCATATACCAAACATGTGGCCTAATCATCACCGGGTGGTTTGCGGGAGGTTCAGAAATGAGGTATCTACAACACTCTCTCTATAAGGTAGCTCTCACGCATCTCTGGGTTATCGAAAGAAGGGTAACCAGGAAACTGGTACTTTGGCGGGACTGGCTGCTCCGGCTGCACTGGCTTAGTCTCAGCATATTCGAACTTTCTCGATGTAATAGCTTCCTAACTAGATCGAATGAGGTCAACTTGGTCTAGTAGGCACTCGTACTCAGTCAAGTAAGGCTAGGTATATCGTCGGAAATATAATATTAACTAAATATCCCTGCAAAACAGCAACGCGTGTCGATTCCAAAATGAATTCAGATATCGGCACAGATTATTATACTCATTCACGATGAATTTCTATCGCACCAATACAACGCATCAATAACAAACCTATCACTTTGTGCAACTCGTTTAACTTCATTCTAAGACAACATTACGCAACCAACTGATTGTACTATTAGCTTTCTCATGTATACATCCAACACGTTTCGTTCCACTTATGATCATACAATCGTGACCACAGCAAACAACTTCTAATCATGTCATTCTAAACATACGTCTAACATGTAACCATTCCTTATCATTCAAGCGTACTAGCAGTTTAACCACGACACACAACAATTATCAAGTAGTTTTATCAACTTAATTACACCACATTGCGGAAGCATTCAACCATTCATCTATCACATCCTCCAAGTACTCCTTGGACAGCTGCTATGACTCATTCAAAACGTACTAATTACCATCATTACCATATATCATGCTCACAATCTCTTCCATGTCAAATACTAATACCAACCATTTGGAACAAACATTACCAACACCACATTATACACACCGTCATGTATTACAAACATATCACCACTTCCATTACTACTCAGCTATAGATTCTCACAGTTCTAATCACAATTATGCACACTAGCATCCATAAAGTCTCCACTACAAACATCCGTACATCACTACGATACACACTAGGCACATAATTCCTGACTCGATATTCCCATAACCGGTGACTGGCTTAAGCATAATGAGGCCATGATCTTGAAGTGAGGGCGCCTACTCACCCAAAATATAGAGCTGGGACTCCCAATATACATACACCAGGTTCATTTTATTAGACTCACTACGTTCATTAGACTCATTTGTTACAGGTTCCAAAACCGTCGCTCTGATACCACTTTGTTACACCCCCATATACCAAGGAGCCTTAAAAAGACCTTCCCTAGCATATAAGGGCACAACCTTCTCAGTTGCCCGAGGACAGTAATAATCAAATGTCGATAAAAGAACAATTAAAGTTTATTACAAGTGATTAAACAAACTAAACCGAAAAAGGTACAACTCAATCTACTGTCTCATATGAGAACTACACTTTTGTCATGACTCGTGAAAGACTTATCCCGCCAAATATCCAGCTATCATCCAAAACATCACCTGCTAAGACCGACTGCTCACCATAAGGGATCACGGTAGATACAACAGAAACAAACAAGAATACAAAACCACACAAGGTTAGTAACTGAAGAAACACACCAACCACTGAGAACACGAAACATATTCAAAAAAACACACACAAGCCGCATCTCCTTCAATCAATCATCGTCACTGACTGTCCACTGGACCAGCCCTGCCAGTGGGGGACCGCAGCCGTTCCCACCTAAGCCCCGCTCATCATACCGAGCGATAACCTTGTCCCATTAATGTGCACATCCCCTCCCGTGGCGGGTTCCACGGAGGGCGAAACTAGGGCGTGAAGCCACTCCCGCAAGTGACTCCACTCAGCCGAGAACGCACCTCGAGAACTAGAGACAACCAACACAATCAGCTGTACAAAAACAACGACCACGAAACAACACAATACCAACCGACTATCACAATCAGACCACCACACCGACACTACAGCAATCAAATCACATCAAAAAAACACTCTAGACCTTCAATAGTACTGAGTAGGCGAACCTACCTTTAGCGCACCGCAGCGATTCAACTCCCGATCGCAAGATGTCAAACAACCACGCAACAAACCTATACACACAATACAAACATCTATCACAACCACTATAACCCTAACTGAGAACAACAACGACAATGATGATGATGACGACATACCTACGCATAGCTATCCGGCATCAAGACCGCTACCCGACTCAAGCAACCTATCCCCATGGCATAAGCATCTTTAAGGACCTCAAGGAAGGAACTATGGGGAAGGAGAAGGATGAGTGACAGCATCTAGGTTTAGGAAATGAATGGCAGAAATGACTTAAGGTTTCACAAAACACGATATATAAATCCTCGCTGTAAACACTCTACTCGATCGAGTAGCTAACTTACTCAATCGAGTGGCCCCAACTCGATCGAGTCTCCCAT
This sequence comes from Silene latifolia, assembly GCF_048544455.1. Classification (NCBI taxonomy): domain Eukaryota; kingdom Viridiplantae; phylum Streptophyta; class Magnoliopsida; order Caryophyllales; family Caryophyllaceae; genus Silene; species Silene latifolia. The sequence goes on along the minus strand of NC_133533.1, from coordinate 24,687,456 downwards.
CTACTCGATTGAGTGGCCTCGACTAGATCGAATACCATACACCCAACGCTTATCATGACACGAGATATCTCTCGTAAGGTTTCCCAAAGACCAAGACAAGTCACTAAGGTCGGTCAACGTCAGTCAACGGGTCCCTAAAAGGACGGGTACTGCAGGCATCATCCTATAGGTGTGACCTAAAGAGATCAGCTGATCACCGCCGTCACACGACAGTAATGTCTAACTCTAGTCAGCCAATCATTACCGATTAACATTGACCAGCTGACAAATATATATAATATAAATCCATGATATTCCTTGTACGAGATTTAGTATGTAAATGCACTATTGAGGAGGACACTACCCTAATAATCTCCCACTTGTCCGACACAAGTGTGCGCTATCAATTCTTTTGTCCGTTAAATATCCCACTCAATGCAAGATGTCTTTCAGGTCGTTCTTGCACATGATCATATCATATAGTGGTTTCCTCGATCACGAGAATGACTGTCTGACCGGATAATCTATAATAGATCTGATCCGAGTGTGGCCATGCATTTCTAGTCACCTCTCCTCGAGTGGCCTTGAGATAATAAACCCTGACGAGGGTGGACAATCCTGTTGACCTATTTTCTTCGTTCGATACAGATCACAATGACCCAGTAATTGTCCTTCAGCCTCCTTTTACGGTTCGACCTAGGACAAAAACGTAAGCCACCGGAAAAACGTACCAACTCAGACAAATAATCGCAAGTCTAAAGAATTGACTCGAAGGAATAAATAGAAATCCTTGCCACGACCAGACAACATTAAGGACTCTATAAATGGTCATTGTCCGACAAAATGCCTCTACATTCTGCCTATGTAATCGACCAGTCATCTCTATGACTCTATGGTGGTTGAACTCACCATCAATCGACTTACAATCTAGTCACTCCGAGACATCACCTCATTAAGCAACTAGGGACAAAATACAATGTTAATCTAGTTCACTTGAAAGGTTCAACATTGTCCCACAACCTTTTCAGATTTAACAAAGTATAAAATAATATCCAGTAAGTAATGAATATATATGAGAGTTTCGAAAAAACTCAAACAATAAATGCGATTATCATATATGTAAAATTGATACACTATCAGATTATTACACATCATATAATCTAAAGCAATTCAATTATCATATTTCAACCACATTGAAACGACATGACTATCATGTTTAGCCTTCATCAAGGCCTGGATTAAAATCAATGACACCTCGTCTGATCAAACCATCAAATTGTTATTTCCCTTTGTTCCACATGACTTATATTACATGTAACAAAATTGAGTACATATCTAGACTTAACTCTAGACAAAGACACCCTTGCCTTAAAAATAGCTCCCACTGTCATCACAGTGTGTTAGGATAGGATATGCGGCTGCAAGAGCTACTTCTAGTCCTTGCATCATTGCCAAATCCAAGCTACTTCCTTTTGTAACATCAAATATTACAATGTACTCAGCTTCCATTGTAAAATCCACAATATATGACTGCCTGAACTCTTCCAGCAGATTAACTCCTCATAGCCAGTACGGGATTCCAAATAATCCCTATCTGTTTTAGAAAGATGGTATATGTGTAACTGTTTACACAAACTTCAACTAGCATTCGTGTAACTCCATACACAAATAGAATACATTTAAAACACTTAACTTCACATCCTTATTTATTCTCAAGTACTAAAGGATAATCGATCTAGCTACTAAGTGACCTTCATTTAACTTCGATTAATAACAACTCGTAATACTCAAAGCATACGAATTGTTATAACAATAATACATCATAGCGTATTAAATTGATCCAGCAGCGGAAGCAATCGAAATCAATTCTAATGAATTCAACTAGCTTGAACCAGTCAAGAATCCCATATAAATAAGATTCCTTATAAAAACGCCTATATCCCTCCTTGATTTATCTCTATAAATCTAGATACTTAAGACGTATTAATATTCTCCTAAGTCTTTCATCATTCCAAATGATTAATATATCAACAACATAAAAGACTCATAATACCACCATACACCCACTAAACTTCATGTATATACATAATTCCTCGACATCTCGAGAAATGCTTTATAACATGATCAAACACATATTCCAACTCCATGATGCTCTCTTAACACTTCCTCTTAAGTTAGCTACAATCTTATGATTGTAAAACCCACAAGACGTGTCAAATACACTTCCTCTTCTAGAATCTAATTCAAGAAGATGGTTTTGTCATCCTACTATCAAATCATCCAATTATGAAATGCAATAATTGCCAATATAATCCAAATTCATCGAAGCATTGCAACTAGTGCAACGCTTTGTTATCAATTAAGCTTTGAAAACATCTTTATGTTTTATCCAAGTCAATTACACTAAGGAGGTCTAACCTCTTCATGTAAATATACCATTTCATTTGCTGACAATTACACTTGGAGTCCAATTCGGATCAAGATGGCTTCAGGCCATTGCATAGAGTTGAAACAAGAAACAATCCTCTTGTAAGTTACATGTTTCGTCACTTTCTAAAAGTAATACTATATCATAACCCTTGATGAGTGATGAATTTAACCTGACCTCGTAGATTCCGAAGAAACAAACAGTTAATCTGATTAGGAGGAAATTTCCTACGTTATATGCTCAGTTTGTGGGTCTTCAACATTTTCTCCCACTCTGTCTTTTAGAAATAAACCTTGTTTTTCAATAAAGACAACATCATGAGCCACAAACACTTTGTTCTCATGATTATGTAGGTTAAATGACCACATGGTTTCTTTTGGACAACTTACAAATTAGGTACTCTACCTCTTCATATCATATACGGAGTGAATGCGATTATTTAAATTGTATTTTGATTTAGTGGGAAGAAGAAATTAGCAGACAAAATAGAAAGACCCCAATTGTAAAAATCAAGTGGCTTAATAAAATTTAACAAAGATCAAACCATATCGTATAGGTTCGATATCTTCTTCCAACCTCACGTTATCTAATAATGTGTTTTAGGAGAAGTAAACTTGTGATACTTTATCACACTTCTTTTGGTGAAAATCAAAAGTCATTACTTTGATGTTTCTTTCCACAATCGGATCGTGAATCTATGATCTTATAATCTTATTGGTTATCTTATTTACTGTGAAACTCTTTGAACTCATCAAAGGTTTATCTTTATACCTCATTTACTTAATACACCAGTATCCACTAATACGATGGTAAAAGAAAATAAGTAAATATAACCTACTCTGGTTGGGATTGTTATTCGACCATACACACATCCACATGTGATTAGGGTCTATAACTCACTTGCTCGATCTTCTTTTTTACAAAAGGGCATGATTTATGTTGCTTTGATTATAATATTCGCATATATCATAAGATTCATAATCAAATGATTCAAATAGAATTAGGTAACACTAGTCTATGAATGCATTTTCAATCAAAAACTAAGATTTAATCGGGGTCACCAAAATAATTTGAACCTTTTATATTCTATATGATATATTAATTTATCTAGTTTAGGTCAAGAATAACCAATGATTGGATTGGTATAGCCATATATCAAATCATGGCAATTTAGGGCACAACATTTGTTTATATCACATGTGTGAAACCCTATGTGTCTTACATAAAACCTTTATTAAAACACAATTCGAAACCCAAAAACTAGATTAAGTACATAATAACATTTATATATCTCATAATGAAATGAAAACTACCCTAGTTCCATTTCCTATGAGAAGGTTGACATTAGTTTAAGGCTAATCGTCACACGATTATCATCCCATGTTCCAAAAACAATGATAATAACCACTAATGTCAATCATATAGATATCTAGAGAAGAAGGAACCTATTAGGTGTCACACATCCAACTTTCTTATTCTCAAAAAAAAAAAACTAGGGTTATTATATCTACTAATGTCATACATATTTAAAAACAACAAGTTTGGTCAGGATTGGCATCGCATTAAGGTTAGGTGCTGCTATTCACAATAGCTTAGCATTAACCTTTTCTTCGAGCCAATTCTTTAGCCAAACCAAATTCTTTCTTGAACCTCATCCTAATCTTAACTATTAAGATATATACGTCCCTCTTAGACCTCCCACTCACTTCTAAGAAACATTATGATGTGAATGTGGTAATTGGTTAATCAAGATTTCAAACAAATCATATTACCAATTCGTTCCAACACTTTTACATGCTCAAACAATTTAAGTATGTGAAAACATTTATCTTATGAGCAATAAGATTGTAGCATCGTTGTTGTAAATAAAATGATATTGCAAAATCAAAACACTTTTGACTAAGGTAATATCCCGTTTATACTCTTCACAAGAGACCCTTACAACGGACAATATGAGGATCAAAAGAATTGCAAATTTTTGTCATTAACTATGGTGGTAAAACAGAGAAAAGTCGAATAATCGAAAATTTAAGTTACCGTATACACTTAGAAAACTATTTTCATGCATAACGGATTATCGACTTTATGGATTGAGGAGCGAATTGACTTGAAATCATTGCACGATAGAAAATAATAATAACGGAGTAAGTGGAAAATTTAACATTCATCGTCAATAGATACTTGAAAAATAATTTTATCAAGTTTGAATCTGCATTTATATAATGATCTCTCATCTAAATAATATAAATGATCCCGAGATCCGTCTCTAAATAAATCTCGGGCCGGTAACGCCAGACATACGAGATCTAAATAAATTCGGTGATTCAACCCTTTGACTGATTCTACATTTAGAACTCTCGGTCGACAAATTTCTAGTAAATCCATCTCCTAGCCCCGGAACACAAAATTGGGCCCAGTGACGCCAGACATACCAATCTTGCAATTCCGTTGAGTCCAACCAACTTTTACGTGTAATAATATTTATTACCCTACTTACCCGACGTAAAAAGGGAACACCACGGTGAGTCGTACCTGCCCCCTAATGAAGAAGGGATTCATAAGTGTTACTAATTGGAAGGGTTAGCCTCAATATTTAAACAATGTGAAGGATGTTGTCAATTTATTATCAATTCTCTTTAAGTGAACTAAATCGGCGAATTCTTGATAACTTTAATTGATAACAGTCGTAAAAACGAATAAAATGCATGTAATGGTGATTTGGAATGATTGCATAAATAAAATACATGTATAAGACAACTTCTAGTATGGCCTCCTAAACTAGTTAATCCAATTAACTATTACAACTTCGGAAACCAACTTCTTGGTCCCTTGAACTTCATTGGAACGCCTTCCAATATAGCTTGGTCTTTTGGAAACTCCGGTCTTCATCGGAACTCCTTTCCGAAAGGCTCCGTCTTTAGGATTCCCACGGTCTTCGTAATAAATAAATACACGTATATATAAAAATGAATTACATAGTAATTCCTATCATACATTTGTAAAATTAAAATTAAATTAAATCTATTAATATTACAAAACGGCGATACAAGATCGTAATTAATTACAAACCAAACCGATATTCCCATACATTTCGGATAATACCGATTTCTAACTAAGGCCATACTAGACAAATTACATTAATAAATTACATAAAATTTAATGACATTCATTTTAAAAAAATGCAGTATAAAAATCATATTTAAACATGTCCTAAAATGCCAAATCGCCCTATGAACGATCGGTTTGATGTAAAGCTCGTAATTTTGGTTAATTAAGCGGTTTTTAACCATTAAAACCACAAATTAGTACTTAAATCAAGTTTAAGCACTCAATAACTTTCCAACCTTTTTTCGGACTCAAAAATTAGTCTTCACTAATTTCATAATGATCTCATAACGTTTTATGAATTATTGCTAATTAAAACTTGTTTAATCATAACCTTTATGAAATAAATCCAAATAAATAAACAAAATTATGAAAAATTTTGAAATAAATTTTTTGTTTATTTTGGAACATTTCTAGGAAATCAAAACTTCCAAAAAAAAATTTCCAAAAAATATTTTGTAACAAATACACAATTTTAAATACGGTTTTCGCAACTTTTATGATATAATTATTAAATTAAATATAAAAATTCGAAAAAGTACCAAATCAAAATTTTTAATATTCTGGAACATTTTTCAAAACCTGAAAGTGTAAAAACATTTACAAAAAAATTCGACTAAAATTTGAAAAAATTATGGTTACATATTATCGATTTTATCGCATAAAAACCAACAAACATGCAAAAATTAATCAAATTAATTATCTAAGTTTACATACAATGTACAATACATGCAAGTAACCTTAGATAAATTTCTTATGCCAAAAATTATATTTTGAAAATTTTTAACCAATATAATCACATTTTATTGATATTTAACTATTAAAAATCAACAATCAAGCAAAATTAATCAAATTAATTTTCTAATTTTTACTTACTCTAAGTAATCCATGCATGGGAAATATATTAAAATTTCATAGCTAGAATTAAGATGCAGGTTTTTTTAGTTAACTAACCAATTTTATGCATATTAAGACGGTATTATGACGAAAAAAATCTAATAATTAGCAATAAAATTCCATAATTAACCAAATTTGACCACAACCACTTTTAGGTCAGAATATATAAATGCAACCAAAATTTTCGTACCAAACTATTTTACACAAAAAAATTCCGGTCTTATAAAGTCATCTTATAACTCGATAAAAAATGTCAAACATCGACATGCATGCAACAACAAAGCTCTTACACCACTTATAGGTGCTAGACCCCTAATTAGACATTTCTAATTAGTGACAAAAATTACTTTAGTTTTAGTCATAAAAGATCTAGTTACATGCATGAAGAAAAGATCGTCTGAAAAGACGAAAGGTAGAAATTTCTTACATTGCTTAGGCAAAATATGGGCACAACACAAGGACACCCTTCTTCTTGTCTAGGCAAGAGGGGGAATTCCGCGATCCTCCAGTGTTTCTAACACCATAGGGAGTCTATTCTTGACAAAAGCATTTAACGATTGAGGACAAAGGTACCCTAGCTTGACACAACTTGGAGGTGATTTATTGGTATCCTTCTAGGCTTAGTAATTTGAAAAAATTGCATCTATGAAGGAGTATGTACCCTTAAATTGCTTCCCTTGTAGATAATTTCCGCCACTTAGATGAGGAAAGTGGCTATTCTTTTGTAGATGCATCCATTATTTGATTAGAAGGCCTTTGTACATACTATAGTAGATGGGCAATGATGAGAAAAGATCCTTGCATCCCCGAGGAAATCCTCAAGGACTTTATGAAGAAAAAGGAAGAAAAGAAGAAGGAACAACAAGACTGCCTGACAATCCGTGCGGATTGCCTTGAATCCGCCCGTCCACCACCCACAACCCGTGAGTCTTCTTCCACAAGACGCCCGGGCAAAAGCTCCAGAAGACGCCCGTCTTCACCCCTTGGACGCCCGGGCAGAAGCTGCCAAATCCACCCGTCCCGTGCTAAAGACGCCCGGATTCCCAGACAGTCCCATTTCGTCTTCTTCAAGTTTCAAGGAAGGATGCACATCTTTTTATAGAGACCGGAGTCTCCCTAGAGACCGGAGTCTCCCTAAAAAGACCGGCGTTTCCTCAACAAGGGACTTAATCGTCATTTAAGCCCTTAGTTAACCCTAATTCATGCACCTAATCCCCACTATAAATACCCCATTAGTCTAATTAGAAGAGCATGTTCTTCTTAGCAATCTTTAGTGTAGTTAATATCAATCAAATCTCTCTTTAATCTTGTAATCAACATTTAATCAAGTTTTAATACAAGTTTTACTTCCTTAATCTCTCTCTTGTTCATCCTTTATTTTGGGTAATTGAAGATTATTTGGGTTATTATTGGGAGATTGACAACCTTCCAATCAAGCATCAAGTACTTCTTTTATTCTTTGCTTTATTATTGGAATCATTAGTAGGTATAATTCTCTTAATTCCTTTTTAATTATTGTTAATCACTTTCATTTATTCATCATGTTTCACTTTGTTGGTATGATTGACAACCTTGCTAGCATGTTCAACATGATAATGAGTGAGTAGTTTCCTTAACTAGGGTTAATGGGTAATTAGGGGAAACCAACATGGGGAATGATTCATGCTTAAATTAATATGCTTTCATAGTTTATTTGCTTGTTTGTTGTGATCTCAACTTATGCACATGTTATGTTTGATGAATTGTGAGCCTATGAATCCTTGCATTTTTTACCCATCACCTATCTTTTCAATGAGACTTGTAAGACATAAACCAACTCGAGTCTCATTAGACCATGCATATTGTTGAGTAGGGAAGATTAAGTCGACTTGTAGGTGTTGTACAATCTAATCGATTCGGCTCCGGGACCCAAACTTTCCTAGGATTGTAAGATATAAACCAACTCGATTCATCACAACAATAATTGCTTGCTTATAACTTGAGAATATGTTTGTATGATCAATTCCCATGAATCCCCTATGACCCCATGACACCCTAGTGCTTTTTATCAATTGTTTACACCCCTTTTAATTCATCTTGCTTGTTTACTTTCATTGCTATTTAGTTTAGTGACATTCTACTTCAAACCCCAATTGTGACACCCTTAGATACCACTAGTTGCAATAGAAATCTCATCTCAATTCCCGTCCCTTGGGATCCGACCTTTACTTGCCTCTTTACTAATTGTAGAGTTATTGGTGAAGTTATAAATTGTGTTTTGGTCTAGGTGCTCTTGACGACAAGTACTGAAAAACTAAACCCCTCACTAGGGATACACGACCACTTACGTGGTCGAAAGTTCAAGCATGTAGACACCAAAAAGTAAGAACGTGGTCTAGAATGCAAAGGGAGAAGAGAAGGGCGGACACTCGCGTGAGAAATATGTGAGACCGAAGGTCTCTATTTATACTAATCACACAGAGGAAATAGGGTTTTCGGAGAAACTTTGGAAGTGAATCTCGAAAAGATACGAAAAATACGCAGAAAAGGACGGAGGAAGAGGCGCAGCAGACACTGCGTCCCTTGGAAGAGGCGCAGCAGACAATGCTTTCGACCGGATCGTTTTAGATCAGTCGGTTTCGTATCGGCAAGGGTCTCGAAACGATGCAAGAGATGTTCAGAGTCGCCACCAAGCATTTGTGGGATGCTTGGAACCCGTTTGAATCCACTTTATACCTCGGTCAAACGAAGCACAAAGCAGGGTTTGACATAGGTACTAAAGATAAGGAATCGTTTCTCTTTAGCATCCTATCTCTAGAATGACTCCCGTACGCCCTGGATAAGGTCGTCCACTATCTAAAGTTTCTGAGTAAGAGGTGAAGGTACGTATTGGGAAGCCCTTTAATCAAACAACCAATCCCGCCCGCGGTAGCGGCCTCTACTGATCGATCTTGGTTGGTTAAATGCAAAAATTGATAAAACGTTTTAAATGCATGAATGCGCATCCAAAAGTTTAACCTAACATGTGAGCTTTCTATGTCGGTTTGTTTAATCCAAGTATCAAGTATAAGATGTCAAGTTTGATTTTATATTGTTGCATGCAAGACGAAAATTAAACATCTATTTACCGAATTAGGTTTATGGTGCATAACGTGATCCATTTTTCTTAGTAAGGCGTTCTACAAGTATAGGATAAAATGAGCGGATTCGTCATCTGATCCGTCCTGTATTCGGGTTAACCAAATTCGGGATTGTCTTACACTAATGCTGGAAGGGGAACAGACCCTGCATCAGGTAGCCAAAAGAGGCGCGAGCCTGTTGGCGATGCAAAGGGGTCTCCCCTGGTTTGAAAATAGAAAAATGAATGGCCGGTTTAGGCGCAGGTCAGCAAAAGATGGAAGACGTGTTCTGACCATTGAAAGGGTTTGTAAAACGTATTGAAAAATGGGTATCTGAACCAGTCTTGATTTGAAAAGGCCGTTTAGGCCGCTTTTGTGTTGATTTGAAGAGCGAGACTTGAATAATCGTCATTGTTTTGACAAAATTCGATGTCGGGTTCGTTTGATTTTGCAAGCTTTGACATGAATAGTTTTGAAAATAATTATGAACTAATTGTTTTAGGTTCATTTGTTATTAATTAGTCAATATTCATCATCGTACTGGGGTTAAAATTCGACATGGTATGTGGAACCAAGGATGACTTTGTGTTGATGACTAATACATTTATTTTGAAAATGTAACGAATGAGAAAGGCTTAAAATACCCATCAAAATATAAAGAAATGAAATTAAAGGCTTTAAAATACCTTTTATAATGTAATTAACAAAATATTATCACCGAAACACGGATTACACCGTCATGGTATTAGGAACCAATGGTGAAAAATGTTTTATGGTTAAAAACTTGTCATAAAAAGGTTTGAAAATACTTTAAATGGTAAAAACCGATTGCAAATATGAAATAATAATAAAGGAGATGGAGAGACCAAACACGGTTTGGACTTAAGGTTGGGCAGGCTGCTTTAGGCGCGAGCCTGTATTCTACGTAAGTAGCCTCTGCCTCAACCAAAAATCCGGTTTTGGCTCATTCTTCCCTTATTTTGGACCATGTTATGCATGATTTAGCATGTTATAGTCATGAAACAAATGAATACATGATAAAAGAAGATTTTTACACCCTCATACTTACATTCTAGGCATATGGCGAGAAATCGACGTAAGTGTATCAACTTGTTTGGTCGAAAAACTCGGTTTAAAACCGTTTTAGTAAGTAAAAGAGTGTTTTGTTAAGTTTAGTGATGGTGTAGTGGTCGAGATGGTCGGTCAAGTGATTTAATGCACGATGACGGTACCAAAAAATGTGGAAGGCTTGTGTTTACGATCGGTAGGTCATAAACACGTGTCGGATTGTGACTTGAGAAGTTGAGTCTAGAATTTTAAGGGAGAAAACAGGGGGCTGACACTCGCGTAACTCTCAAATGGTGGCATTTGAGGGGTATTTATAGGAGAATGAGTTGTTGTGTGAGTTTTAGCGACGTGGCCGCATGGGCTGCTCAAAGAGGCGTGAGCCACGTCGCACGTCTTTGAGGTGTCTTGTCACTATCACACAAATGCAATCATAATTTGTTCTATCCTAGGATTTGGAAGAACTTGGTTGGTACTCGACTATGTAGGATTCCAGGAAACCTTAACATAGAAATATTTGAATGGTTTTTTTTGTGTTTGACTCGGTTTTTAGTCCAGTGTTAGTTTTGACTCTAGTTAGTGTCATTGCGACCCCGTCGTCATGCATTAAACACTCCAGGTACTTTTGAAATGCTTTTTTTCGAAATCGTTTTAAGTTTTCCGACGTATAGTTGTACACAAACTGTCGATCAAATGCTGCGATTCCTAAGCATGTTGTAGTCCGATAATCATCGGGTGTTTGTTGGAGACTGGACAGATACTGGGTATCTAAAGAGCCCCCACTTTGACTGAGGCTTGGACATGGCAAAAGTCAAAGTAGAGCCCCCAGGTCAATCGAAGATTACAACCTGGGGACCCAAGCGACGTCGAGGCGGCTCGAAAGGATTCAGGCCAAGGACCCGCCGTCGGGAAGGGTGACGCCAAGGCGACTCGAGGGTATGAGCCAAGGATATGTCGTCGGGAACAGTTTTGAGTCTGTCGACTGTCCATGCGGGTCGTTTAAAGTCCGTTAGACTACGTATAAAGGCTCGCCAGCCATAAGAAGGAGTCATACTTGAGGCATCTTCGGGATATGTCCTTGAGTCGTATCTTGTTTGCAGACAAAAGCTCGCCAGCTGTGTTGCGGATATGAAGGGGCTCGCCAACCGCGGTGCGTATATAAAGGGGCTCGCCAGCTGCGGTGCGTATATGAAGGGGCTCGCCAGCCGCGATGCGTATATGAGAGGGGCTCGCCAGCCACGGTGCTTTGTAAGGCTCGCCAGCCATGTGCGTTGTAAGGCTCGCCAGCGATGTGCGTCGTAAGGCCCGCCAGCCATGTGCGTTTGTAAGGCCCACGAGCCATGTGCGTTTATAAGGCCCGACAGCCATGATGCGTTGTAAGGCTCACCGGCCATGTGCATTTGTAAGGGCCGCCAACCATGATGCGTTGTAAGGCTCGCCAGCCATGATGTGTTGTAAGGCTTGCCAGCCATGTGCGTTTGTAAGGCTCGCCTGCCATGATGCGTTGTAAGGCTCGCCAGCCATGATGCGTTGTAAGGCTCGCCAGCCATGTGCGTTTGTAAGGCCCTCCAGCCAGCCATGTGCGTTTGTAAGGCTCGCCAGCCATGATGCGTTGTAAGGCTCGCCACCCATGATGCGTTTGTAAGGCCCGCCAGCCATGTGCGTTTGTAAGGCCTGCCAGTCATGTGCGTTTGTAAGGCCCGCCAGCCATGATGCGTTGTAAGGCTCGCCAGCCATGTGCGTTTTTAAGGCTCGCCAGCCATGATGTGTTGTAAGGCTCGCCAGCTATGTGTGTTTATAAGGCCCGCCAGCCGTGATGCATTGTAAGGCTTGCCAGCCATGTGCATTTGTAAGGCCCGCCAGCCATATGCGTTTGTAAGGCCCGACAGCCATGATGAAGGGTCGATTGATCGACCGTCGAAATAGCCGCGTTGGATGGGATTGTTTCCGGAAGTTTGTTTGAATTAGCGGGCTTCGTGAAGAAGCCTCCGATATCCTGTTGAGGAATCTCGGTGTTTGTTTGTGGTGCCGGAAAGGGATAGGTTTGTGAGCCTAGCCCCCCCAGGGTTGGCAGCGATTTTTGAATCTCGAGGAGAGATTGCCGTTGTCTGAAATTTGAGGAAACACTGAATTTTGAATTTCACTATTTATTGTTTTGAAATGACGGTTTTAATTACCGTCATTGAAATTTGAAGAAATAGTGAATTTTTAATTTCACCATTATTTTTTGAAATAATGGTTTTAATTGCCGTCGTTTGAAATTTGAAGAAATAGTGAATTTTGAATTTTACTATTATTGTTTTGAAATGACGGTTTTAATTGCCGTCATTCGAAATTTGAAGAAATAGTGAATTTTGAATTTCACTATTATTTTTTTAAATGACGGTTTTTAATGCATGTAACAACTCTTACTCTGATACCAATTGTAAGATTCCTTAATCTCTTATTAGACACTTCTAATAAGTTTATAATTCTAGTTTAGTCATAAACTAATAAGATCTTATGCATGCATAACAATATAATGCAAAGTAAGAAGAAAACTGATCTACTTACAATAAGGGCCGAAATGGATATACTAATTGGGCTCCTTCCAAATTAGTCTTCTTTAAGAAAATCCAAATGCTCCAAGAAAACCCTTAGATGCAATGGTAGGATCTACTCCTCAAGGATTTGTACCAAGATAACCTACTTAATACTTTTACTAATTTTGTTACTAGAAATTAGTATATGTGCCCTTAAAAATAACTACTAATATTATTACTTACTACAACTAGTAATGTATTGGTAATATTAGTGATTTTGTGAGATATTCTTTCTTGTGTGTTCTTCAACAATTTGAGAGAATTCTTTTTAACTATCAATATAATTAATTTTACAAGAATGAATTAATTGGAATAAGAAGAGAAAAACTCAGCTTATTCACATAGGGGGCCGGGTGGTATGGGGAAGAAGACCCAATGCATGCTCAAGTTTTTCTTCTCAAGAAATAGACTTGCATGCCTATTATAAGTAGGTCATCATTGTGTTTCTTCTAATTAATAGAACAAAACACAATTAACTCTCTACACACCCATTTACACGGCTCCCATGGACTTAATATGGTCCATTTTAAGTTTGTCAATTGTCAATTTGTATAGTGTGACATATTGGACATGTTACTAGACATGTTAGTTAAATAATGCATTTTTAACTTATTAAAAATCATTATATAAATAAAATAAATCACATACAAAATTAACTAGTAATTCACAATTACAAGTACTTAAAATGGGTCATAGAATTATAAATCACAACTATTTGTATTTATAACAAACCGTTCATTCTTATTTTAATTGTTTCATAAACAATAATAAAACCTAAGTAATAAAACAATTTAATTACTTAGTACGAATCTTATTTAATCGAATTACAATAAGATACGTATTCTTACTCACAAAATCATCCGTTTAATTTTAAGGAATTAATTAATTTGTATCAACATACAATTAATTAATTAATCAATTAAGAGTGTTACCCTAGAGGTATAACCTTAAGGGATCAATTGATCACCACCGTCATACGACAGTAATGTCAAACTCTAGTCAGCCAATCATTATCGATTAATGTGGATCAGTTGACAATAAAATATTACTTTCACTTATTCATTCTTAATATGAGATTTAAACATGTGATCGCATTATTGTCGAGGACACATACTCCAACAGTGGGAGCAGATAATAGCAGGTATGATTGATGGTTGTGCAGTGAATGGGGCGTATGAGCTAACTAGGACTAGAGTCATCACCTTTATCTACGTTTAGTAGACAGACTATATAACTTAGCTATCATTTTAATATTGTCGGTTTGTAACCTAAAGTTTGCTTAGAAAGACCGTTGATTAGCCGTATTGGCGTTGTGATTTGTAGTCCCTTTTGGGCAGTTCGCTACATTGTTTAATCTTTTAATAAAGTACCTTGAATCGTCTGTTTTCTTATGCTATTTACCTCGGGCAACTGAGATGGTGACACCGTCTTTTATCTAAAATGCCTAGTTAAAGGCTCTTCGATAAGAGCGGGAGTTACAGCGCATTCATGCATTTAACCCGTTTTATCAACTCTTGCAATAGCAACCACTATTGATCAGTAGAGGCTTCTAATGCGGGCGGGATTGGGTGTCCGATTAAAGGGCTTCCAAATACGTACCCTCACCCCGTACTCAGAACCTTTGGATAGTGGATGACCTTATCCATGGCAACGAGAGTCATTCTAAACATTAGAATGCTAAAGGGGGACGAGTCCTTATCTTTAGTATCTGTGTCAAGCACCACTTCGTGCTTTGTTTGACCAAGGTATAAAGTGGATATCGAACGGTGTCCAAGCACTCCACAATTGCTTGGTGGCGACTTCGAACATCTTTGCATCATCTCGAGACCTTCACTAAGACGAAACCATCCGATCTAAAGGATCCGATCGAAAGCACCTTTTACGTCACCGAACGGCTTTTTAGACCGTTGCATGTTCTTCAGAACGGCATCCAGGTGACCCATGTCCACAATCTCATACATAGTTTTTTTTTTGCATGCCTTAGCTCGTGTTTTCCTTATTCTTATTATCATTACCATTACTCCTATTACTATTACTATTACTATTACTATTATTATTACTATTACTATTACTATTACTATTATTATTACTATTATTATTATTATTATTATTATTATTATTATTATTATTATTATTATTATTATTATTATTATTATTATTATTGTTTTTATATAATAATACTACTACTACTACTTCCTATTATTCCTAAAACCTATATAAGCTTATGATAACAAAACCTAAAACACTTTTGCATATTTCAAATTCATATGTCATAATCTAGAGAGTGAAAGTAGAGAGAAATATCTTGTTCTTCAATTGATTTGAGGGATTTTGCTTCAAAAGTTATCTAATTCAACCTTTTACTTTTTAAGTTATCTTTTAATCTATCTAAGACTATATTATTCATGTTTCTAGCCTTGAGTCATCTTTATTAGTCATTATATTCAATTAGTTTGAGACCTAACCCTAAAAATATAGAATTTGGGGACAAAATTTGATGATTATGGGTAATTGAATAGACAAGTTGTAACACCTCCACCTACCAAGGAGTCTTAACAAGGCCTTTCCTAATAAGTAAGGGCATTACCATCTCAGTTGTCTGAGGTAAGCATATCAAATAGACCATAAAAGAATATTTATTAAAAGTATTGTACTGTTTAACCAAATACAAAACCAAAGCGGAATACAACTCCGAAAACAAAAGAAAAGAACAACTAAAGTTTAAAGTGACAACGGCAGCTAGCTAAGACAGCGTGATGACTCGATCCCGTCCATATCCCGCACGCAACATCAACATCCAATACCTGCTAAATCAACTGCTCACCATCCCTGAATAGATCACCAAAATTTTGAAAACAATAAACGGGGCCAGTACATTGCACAATCAAAATAAGAATTCACAGATACACAATAAAAACCAAACTATAGTAACCATCCTCAAAATTCCAATAGTAACCAGTAACCGACTACACCGCGAAGTGTGTAGCCCTGTCAGGTTACCCATCGCAACAGATAACCCACACCGCCAGTGGGGACCGCAGTCTTGCCCACCAAATCCCCGCTCATCGCAACAAGCAAACCTAGATCATTAATGAGCACATCCCCCTTGTGACAGGAGCCACAAGGGCCGAACATGGGGTTGGAACCATCTCCCGAAAATGGTCTCATAACAACAATACCAATCAACAATATAATCTAAATCAATTTCAATCCAAATGATACGTGTTATACAATCAACCACAACCAATCTTATATCAATTATACAAACAACTGAGTAGGGAAACCCCGCCTTTCCGCAATTCCATAGAACACATCAATCACACCACATCAAGCAAGACTCCATATCGTATCCTACAAACAGCAATTGTACCCTATCACTAAGCTATTCAAGATCTACGGCAAAAATAAACAATTATTCACAAACTCATCTCAAAGGGCAAAACGATGCCGAAGGCGGCGGCACCCGACTCGTGACCCCATACATAGACTATCTCCCTTCTCGGATTAAGGTCCAAGGGTACTTAAGATGTGTAGAGAGAGATGAGAGAATTGAGAGAGAGAGAGAGAGAGAGAGAGAGAGAGAGAGAGAGAGAGAGAGAGAGAGAGAGAGAGAGAGAGAAAGAGAGAGAGTTTAGGTCTAGAAATGATAAAATGAGTCGTGGAAAATGAATTACGTTTTAGACACCGTGTTTTATATTAATGCGTTGTCAGACGAGGTACTCGATTGAGTATGGACATACTCGGCCGAGTACGCCACACTCGGTCGAGTATCCCAGTTACTCGGCCGAGTGACTTCTACTAGATCGAGTATCGAGTTATGATGACAACATAATCTCCCTTTGTCTCCCTTACTAAGGATCTCTCATGGTCAACAGGTCAGTCAATGGGTCCCTAACAGGACGGGTATTACACAAGTAGTATTTATATGTGTTCCGGGTGTGATTTCGGAGCAGTGTTATGACCACGTAAGCTTCGTTGAATGATGACTTTGTTTGACTCTTCCTTTCGCTCTTTCCTGTTTAAGATGAACAAACTGATGGCTCGGCTTGGTACTGAGCGTACTCACTCCGACGCTCAAGTCAGTAAACTTAAAGAGATTAAGTTGTGTGTTACTTGGCAAAGGATATTGTAGAGAGATAAGGGAGTTTATACCAGATTAGTGTGTTGTGAGATGAATTGTGGATTATTGGATCGTTTTCTCAATGAGGATTGAGGAGTATTTATAGACTTTCACCTTTTGTCACGTAGTGGCCAAGTGGCAAAGCAGGTGGAAAGACTGTTCTACCCTCGGCCGAGGGACCCATGGCAGGCCGGCTCGCCTGGTTGACTCCATGCCGAGGGGACTAGATGTGAGTACGCGGATATATCTCTTGGCTGGATGGTTTGCCTAGCCGAGACCCAAGTGACAGGCCGACAGGCTGCGTCGGTTAGGCTGTCAGATATGTTGACTTGCTGTGGATATCTTTGACCTTGCTCAATATGTTAACTCGGTCAGCGGGTGCAGAATATGCCCCATCAATTTGCCCCCAGCGTAGTCTATGCCGTGGTATGGACCTTCGATGAGTGTTGAGCGTATTCTGCGCAAGTTGAGCTTCTTCCCCGGCTTCTTCTTCGTCGGCTTGGTTCTGTTCAGGCCGTACCGTATCCCCCCTCCACATGGATGTGTAATGGACATCAAATGTGGAAAAGGAAATGGCGCTGGCCGAGACCAAGGTTGAGAGTGCCGTGTGCTTTTGATTGCCCCCGGCCGGCGCTGTCTTTGCTTTGTTGATCAGCTGGCCGTTTAGCAAGTAGATACCAAGGAGCGTGTCGAAGAAGATTTGTAATTGTTTGTCGATTGACATTCCGTGGCTGCATGCTCGACACGTGGCTTGGCATTGATTGGTCGACGTTTCATGGGCTTTGCCCTGATTGGTCCGTTTCATGGGCTTTGCTCTATAAATAGAGCAGTGTGCCCCTTAATTTTCCGCACAAATTTCATTTTCTCAAAAAATTTCCTCTCTCTTAGTTTCCTTCGAAGAAATTTCTCTCTAGTCTTCAAAGCGTTACTCGGCGTAGCACTTTTCCAAGGTAATTAAACAAATTTTTTCAACTTTTATTTGTTAAGTAATTGTTGTCATGTCTTCTCATGATGTCTTTGGACCCGTACCTGCTTCGGGGCGAACCGTCGCGTCCGATGAAGAGGAGGCAGGCATCGGTTGTCACCCCGATAGGGTTTGGGGGTCCCAAGCCGCTTTCTCCTGAGATTGATCCAAAATTTTTGGAGGGTTTTGAGGATGATGATGATGATGAGGCAACCCCTTCTGCCGTAGAGAGGCCGCTTGTTTCATTCACGGTGATGCCTGCTCGATCAGTCCTGATCGCGCCTGGACGAATAAGTTTGCTAGCTACTCCGGTTCTGATCTTTTTGAACACCATTACTCCTTCGGCAGGGGGTATAGAATTGTTATCCCTGAGGAGGGTCAGGCCGTCTGTTGCCCTCCCGAGGGTTGTATCGGCGTATAAATCAGACACCTGGAGTATGGGCTCCGGTTTCCTCTGAATGAATACGTTGCTGCCATTATTAAAGCCATGAATGTCGTCGTGGCCCAACTGCATCCGTTGGCCATCAGGACGATTGTTGGTTTTGTATGGTTGTGTCTTTTCAAAGGGGAGGCCCCAACGGTGAACCTCTTCCGCCGACTCCACCATCTTAAACAGACTACCCTAGGCGGCTCGGGGTGGTACACCGTACAGACCGAGCCGAGCTTCGTCACCATTTCCAAGCTGTCGTCTTGCAAGGACTGGAAGAGGCGGTGGGTATACGTTGAGGTTCCGGAGGACTACTCGCTGCCCCGGTCCTTTCAGAGCCGCGTCAATTTGCGGTGTGAGAACCAAGGGGAGCATGACAAATATGTCTCCCGGAGTAAGCTTAAGATGGACGCCAGCAGGGTCTATTTTAATGAGGACGAAAAACGGGCAATGAGGCTGTTTGAGGCCGAGAAGGATGGGATGCCAAAGGGATGGATGCCCCCGACGTAGATCGTTCTTCAGGATGAGCTGCTCTGCCACGTCGGCCTCATACCGGCCCTCGAACAGGGTGAGTGGGGTCGGTGTGAGGCCCATCTTTGCTTTTTATGTTTCTGTATTTTGAATCTTGGTTTATTTCTTTTGTTTAACTCCTACTTTGTTTCTTTTGCAGACCGATTTGGCCCGGAACTGTCTGTCTCCGTTCTGCAGAGGTTGGGACTTGACGAGAACGGGAGAGTTGTTGAGCTGCATCCTAAGGCCCAGCCACGTGATCACCGACCGACTCCTAACGAACTCATGGACCAGCAGTTGAAGGCACTGGATGTGACGGCGGCTCAGGCGCAGATTGCCAGTAACGTGCCACGCCGCAAACCAAAGACAACGTCTACGGCGGCGACGGCGTCAACTCCGGCTCACTCTTCAATCCCCGTGGTCCAAAAGCAGCAGGTGGTCATCGATGTTGAAGAGGAGGTCACTGTTGCGGAGGCTCCTCCTTCTTCGAATAAGAGAAAGGAGGCCGAGTCTGCCGCCGCTGCTGTTACCGAGGCTCGGAAAGAAAAGGGGCCAGTCGGCCCTCTGTCTAAGAAGGCCAAGACCGGTACGGATCTAAACCAGGGCTCGGATTTAGCGGGCTCTTTAGGCATTCCTGATGACAGGCTCTCTGGTATGTCAATGAATGTTGACATGGATGCTTTGTCTGAATTTTTTGTAGATCAACCGTCGCCGGCTGCCGGTCCCACTGAACGGCAATTGGAGAAGCGGCCAGTGCAGACGGGCAATCAAAATGTCATCGTCGACTCCTCATCCCTGAAGGTTTCCCCCGCTCAGATTGCGGCGGAGTGCACAAGGTTGTGCAAGAAGCTGGCGAAGTGGAATGACATAGCCGGTGCTCACATTATGGAGCAAGAAAAGCTCATGGCTGAGGCAGCTCGTTCGCTCAAACGCCTTAGGCTTGAGCTTGCTGCTTCTAAGGAAGAGGCCGAGAAGGTGAAGAAGGACCTTGTCGCCACCAGGGAGAACTTCCTCACTCAGCGAAAGCTTAAGGAGGAAGCTGAGAAGCGGGTCTTAGCCGAGAGAGCCAAGGTTGAGGCTGCGTTGGTTGACGCCGCTAAGCTGCAGGAGGAGATAGAGAAGCTTCAGGGCGGTTACGATGCTATGGTTGAGCAGAGGGAAAAATGGAAGTCCCTGCATCTGACCGAGGCGAAGGAGCACAGGAACACAAAGGCCATCCTTGCTCAGAGGGAGAAGGACATTGAGACGCTCCAAACTGTCATCATCCCTGACATGTGTGCCCAGTACCGGGACCAGGCTGACGAGGCCACCAGGGATGAAATTAAAAAGCTCGTTCCTGAAGGCTCCTTCCCGTGGCAAGATTTTGATCGGCTTCTGGATGAGAAGGCCGAGGCTGCGGAGAAGGCGGCTGCAGAGAAGGCTGAGGCGGCGAAGGCTGCTCAGGAAGCTGAGGCCAAGGCGGCCCATGCTGCAAAGGTGAATGAGGTTAGGGAGGAGGCCGAGAGAGCAAAGGCGGGTGAAGCTGCCAAGTCGGCTTCTGAGTCGCCCACTGATGGTGATGCTGCTACTACTGCCGGTGGCGAGCAGAAACAGGCATAGGGAGACGGGCGGTCGTCACCAGATTCACCCGCCCTTCGATGACGGCTTCACTGTTCGGGGCCAACTATTGAGCCTTTTCTCCCTGCCATCCTTTTGGCGCTTCAAGTTTTATGTCTGTAACCTTTTGTTGTACTTTTTGTTTTTGTTAAACTTTGGTAGGTTGTGTTTAGGCTATCCCTATGGGGACGGCCGTCGTCTTTGTTTTCCCTTCACCTGTAAACATTTTGTTTTCAATAAAGTTTGTTTATTTTGCCTTCATCCAGTTGTCTTCTTACGTTTCAACATATTGAGTGCTTTTTCGTTTTTACTTCCGGCTTGGCCGAGGCAGTTAGAAGGCGCATCTCAATTGTACTTAAACATTTAAACATGTTGGCATGTCGGTCGCTTCCTCCACCACCCCCGGTCTTAGCCGAGGCAGTCAGATTTGCGCTTCCCAACCGACGTTGTGAACATGTTAGCGTATCGGTCGTTGTGTCCCCGTCGCCCCCGGCTTTGGCCGACGTAAAACAGGGTTACGGCTCGACAGCGTTCGTATCTGTAGACATATTGATCGCTTCCTCTGCCGGGCCTTCGGTTGGCCGAGGCGGCTAGATTTGCATCTCAACTGTACTTATATGTTCCTATTAGCGTATCGGTCGTTGTGTCCCCGTCACTCCCGGTTTTGGCCGAGGTAAAACAGGGTTAAGGCTCGACAGCGTTCGTATCTGTAGACATATTGATCGCTTCCTCTGCTGGGCCTTTGGTTGGCCGAGGCGGCTAGATTTGCGTCTCAACTGTACTTATACGTTCCTAAGCATGTTGGTCGCTTTCACGAGTATCAACCGCATTTGGCGTGATCGCCGGCCGTGGGCCGTGGCGTATGCCTGCTGGCATGACTATGGAGGGGACAAGTATTTTGATGGAAAATTTGGATTATTCTTCATAAGGTATAATCATGCGTTGGGGTGCCCACAACGGTCTCGGACACCTCCTCCGCTATACAAAATATTTCCTTAAGTTGTCCGTGTTCCAGTGGCTCATTAAAGGAACACCCTCCATGTCTGTCAGCCGGTATGTCCCCGGCCTCATTTCTTCAACCACCTTGTAGGGTCCTTCCCAGTTGGCCGTCATTTTACCATGGACGTTTCCTTTGTTTGTGGCGCCCGACTTTCTTAGGACTAGATCTCCTACTCGTAAGTCCCTTTTGTGGACTCTGCGGTTGTATGCTCTTCTCATCCGGTTTTGATATATTGCCAAGTTTAGCCGTGCCGTGTCTCGACTTTCTTCGACCAGGTCTAGGGAGGCTTTCAGGCCTTCCTCATTTTCGACTGGGTCAAAGGTTTGTGTTCTGAATGTCGGCACCGCTGCTTCAATTGGCAGGACGGCCTTAGACCCATAGACAAGGTGGAATGGACTGTACCCTGTTACTTCTTTTTCCGTGGTTCTAAGGGACCACAGGATGCCGGGTAGTTCATCAGCCCACCTCCCCTTTAGATCTTCAACCTTCTTTTTTAGCCCGTTCAGGATTGTTTTATTAGCTGCTTTCGCCTGCCCGTTGCTCTGAGGGTGGCAGACGGAGGAGTATGCAAATTTGATTCCGAGCTCCTCCAACCAATTCATCACCATGTCGCTCCAAAACTCTCGGCCGTGGTCAAACACCATGACTTGGGGTAGCCCAAAACGAGTTATGACGTTCTCCCAAATCACTTTTCTTACGGCCGCCGTGGTCTTGGCAGGTACCGTGACAGCCTCGACCCATTTGGTGAAGTAATCAACGGCGACAATTAGGTACTTTCTTCCTCCGGTGGCCGTTGGAAATGGCCCTAGTAAATCCATCCCCCACTGTGCAAATGGAAGGGGACTAAGCACCGGTTGTAGGTCTCGGGAAGGAGCATGTATCACCGGAGCATGCATCTGACAATTCTTGCACTTCTTGGTCTTTGCTCTGGAATCCTCAAGGATGGTAGGCCAGAAGTAGCCGGCTCGGAGAGCTTTGTGGGCTAGCGTTCTTGCCCCCATGTGATGTCCACAGATGCCTTCGTGAATCTCTCGTCGATAGCTCGCGTCGGCTGGGCCGACACATTTCAAGAATGGCCTTATTACAGACCTTCTGTACAATTCTCCTTCGAACACTGAGTAGCTTGCGGCGATCCTTCTTATCTTCTGCGAGAGACTGCGGTCCTCCGGCAACTCATTTGTAAGCTTTTATTTTATTATCGGAGTCATCCACGTCGTCTCGGCCTCGATGTCGCCCACCATGTCGACGGTCTCACTGATGCTTTTAGCATTCCTGATATCCACCAGCACGGTTCGACTGACATTCTTGATGCTTGAACTGGCAAGTCTTGAGAGAGCGTCGGCTCGGTTGTTCTCAGACCTGGGGATGCACTGTATTTGGAAAGATTTCAATTTAGAGGTGTCGGCTTTTACCCTCTCCAAGTACCTTATCATCCCATCGTCTCGAGCCTCATACTCCCCTCTGATTTGGTTAGTCACTAAGAGAGAATCTGTCTTCAACACAATATGCTCCGCCCCGGCAGCTCTAGCTAACTCGACTCCGGTTATCAACGCCTCATATTCGGATTCGTTGTTTGAGGCCGAGAAGGTAAACTTCAAGGCGTACTCAAACTCGTCCTCGTTAGGGCTGATGATAAGGATGCCGGCTCCTGAGCTGTTTGCCGTCGAGGACCCGTCGGTGTATACTTCCCACACACCGGGATGTGATTCTTCTTGATATGTGCACTCGGCCAGAAAGTCTGCAATTGCCTGCCCCTTTATCGAAGGCCTCGGCTTGTACTGAATGCCGGAGCCGGATAGCTCTACTGCCCATTTGATAAGTCTGCCTGATTTTTCGAATTTTTCTAAGGCTTTCTCCAATGGCTGGTCGGTTAAGACCATCACGGGATGTGCGTCGAAGTAAGGTTTTAACTTCCTTGCGGCAACGACGACAGCAAAAGCCGCTTTTTCAATAAGTGGATAATTTCTTTCGGCGGCCAGCAGTGTATGGCTGACAAAGTAAATTAGGTGCTGCTGCTTATCTTCTTCTCTGACAATTACAGCACTGACCGTGGCCGAGGTAACCGCTAAGTATAGATATAGCAACTCCCCCAGCGTCGGCTTGGACAGGGTCGGGAGTTTGAGAATGTGGGCTTTCAGTTGTTTGAAAGCCGCACTCTAATCCTCCCCCCCAGCTGAAGTTTTTATTCCCTTTCAGCACTTGAAAGAACGGTGTGCTCTTGTCGGCCGACCGAGAGATGAAGCGGGCAAGAGCCGCCATTCTCCCGGTCATCGTCAGAACCTCTTTTCGATTCCTCGGCTCCGGTAGGTCCAGTATTGCTTGGACTTTCTCCGGATTGACATCAATTCCCCTAGCACTGACAAGTACGCCGAGGAACTAACCGGCCCGGACACCGAAGTTGCATTTCTTTGGGTTGAGCTTCATTCTATATTTCCTTAGTGAACAAAATGTTTCGCTCAAGTCGGCCAAGTGCTCGCCGTCAGACTTGCTTTTTACAATAGCATCGTCGACGTAAGCCTCGATGTTTCGCCCTTTTTTATCTTGAAACACTTTGTCCACTAGCCTAGTGTAAGTTGCGCCAGCGTTTTTCAAACCGAACGGCATCATTTTATACATGTATGTGCCGTGTATGGTGATGAATGCGCACTTAGGCATGTCTTCCTCGGCCATAAATACCTGATGGTATCCTGAGAAGGCGTCGAGCAGGCTCAGCATAGTGTAGCCTGCCGTTGCGTCAATTAAACAATCTATTCGAGGCAAAGGATAGCAATATTTAGGGCATGCTTTATTAAGATTTGTAAAATCAACACACATCCTCCACCCCCCTGATGACTTCTTCACCATTACAACATTTGCTAGCCACTCAAGGTAAGTACAAGGCATGATAAAGCCCGCCTCTAATAGTTTATCTACCTCGGCCTTGATGGCGTCATCCTTTTCGGCCGAGGAGTTCCTCATCTTTTGCTTGACAGGGCGAGCGGTGGAGAGTATGTTCAGCTTGTGAACGATCACCTGCCGGCTCACGCCTGACATCTCGGCGGCTGAGTACGCGAAGACGTCTTTGTTCTTCCTCAGCAGGTCTAGGAGATCGGCTCTGAATTTTGGCTCCAGGCCGACACCGACAGTTACGGTGCGCCCTGGGTCAATTTCCACTTCCTCGGTCTGGGCTCCTTCGACCATGCCGACGTTGTTGGTGCTCATCGGATCACCCTCCTGTTGTAAGGATGGGCCCTTCCCTTTCTCTGATTTTTTCGCCACTTTGAGGGATTGCATGTTGCACCCTCTGGCAGATACTTGGACATTGACAATTTCGTCTCTCTCGTCCTTTGAGACGAGCTTTTGAGCCTCCCCCCGGTCCGAGACATACATCAATGTCAGGGCCCGGATGGACATCACAGCATCGGCCTCGATCAAAGTGACCCGGCCTATTAGGACATTGTAGGCGGACGAACCATCAATAACCACGAACTCAGACCAAACATTTTTGGCCGCATCCGCTTGGCAAAACATCACCGATCGATTGACCCCGGGGTACCAGGCCGGCCCCGGAGAAGTCAGTATAGTGGGTTGGTGCGAGGGGCTCGGGTTTTCAATCTTCGACCCGTGATTGAGAAAGCACTCCCCGAACATGATGTTTGTGTAGGCGCCCGTGTCAATCGTGGCAC
Source organism: Silene latifolia (assembly GCF_048544455.1). Taxonomy (NCBI): domain Eukaryota; kingdom Viridiplantae; phylum Streptophyta; class Magnoliopsida; order Caryophyllales; family Caryophyllaceae; genus Silene; species Silene latifolia. Next base: position 24,662,020 of record NC_133533.1, on the reverse strand, counting down.
CTCTTGACCAAGTGGTTGGCTATGTCTAGGTGGACTACGAGAGGGTCGGGCCGTGCGGGCGATGACTCCTTCGTAGTCCTTCCTTCCGATGGTTATATCGGGGACGGTGGAAGCGGGGGTCGCTGTTTTGGGCACAAAGTTGATGGCTTGGTATAGCTCATTCAGGTGCCGTTTGTGCCCATTAGCTGACCCACCGTTCTCGTTTCCTCCGGTTACAACCTGGATCACTCCCATCCTCTGGAATACTGATTTTTTGTTCGCCCCGTCGGAGCTCGTTTCTGGGCCTCCAGCCACATACTTGCTGAGGGCCCCCTTTCGGATCAGCTCCTCGATGGCGTTCCTCAAATGCCGACAGTTGTCGGTCTTATGGCCGGGTTGGCCGTGGTAGTCGCAAAACTGGCTAAGGTCACCGTCCCCCCTCGCCTTGGGGGGCCTTGACCACTTCTGCCCCTCATTCTTGCTCAGGGCAAAGACCTCGGCCGGTGACTTGACCAGGGGGTGAGACCGTTGTACCGCTTCGGGGTGTATGGTCCCGAACTCCCCCCGGCACCCGCCGAGCTCTTCTTCCTATTAAATCTTTAAGGCCGTGACCTATTCATGTCACGGCGTCCTTCATCTACGTTGTCCCGGCGGTTCCTCCTTTCTGGGTGCCCAGCTTCACTGTGGCCTACCTAGGTCTTGTGATAGTCCTCCACCTTTATGGCTCGGTCGGCCTTCTTTTTGGCGGAGTCTAGGTTGAGGTCCTCGCACTTGATGAGCTCATTTTTGAACTCGCCTTTCGGCAGGCCTTTCATCAGTGCGAAGGCCGCCAGTTCGGTGTTCAGCTCGCGGATTTGCTGAACCTTAGCGTCGAATCTCTTGACGTAGCTCCGGAGGGACTCGTCCTCCCCCTGTCGGATAGTCAGGAGATCCGAGGTCTCCACGGCCCTTCGCTTGTTGCAAGCGTACTGGGATATGAAATTATCCCTTAGGTCGGCATAACAGTACACCGAGCCATTAGGTAGCCCTTTGTACCAGCTCTGAGCCATCCCATGCAGGGTTGTTGGGAAGACTCGGCACCACACCTCATCGGGTTGCTCCCATACCGACATGTAGGACTCGAAAGCCTCGGCGTGGTCGGTTGGGTCGCTATCCCCTTTGTATGATAGGGGCGGCAGCTTCAGTTTGGTTGGCACCGGAACTTCGAGGACATAGGCACTGAGGGGCTGTCTGACCACGTGTCGAATGACACGCGGCGATCGGCTCCTCGCACCCCTAGTCCGGCTTCTCTCCATGTGGCGGGAAGGGCTTCTTGTTATCCGACTTTGGTGAGTCGGACTTCTTTCTTCATTTCTTCGGGGGTGGCCTCGTTGTTGCCGCGGCGACGCTGTCCTCCCGCGAGTGGGGGAAGGACTTTGGTCTGCCACTGGCACCACGGGCACCGCCGGCGTCCTAGCATGCCCAGCTCCTTGTAGTACTCCGGTCAGGTTGTTCGGAGTAACTTTATGGGCCCTGGTCGCCTGTGGAGGCGCTGCCGTCACCGTCGTCGTGACAGGGGTGACCGGCGTACCACCCATCAGGTCCAGGAATAGCTTCAGTTTGGCTGCATCGACCACATGTCCCATGACAAGACTTGGCCGTGCGGGCAATGTGTTCTGGCTGTCTTGGCATCCCGTACTTCACCGGCTCAGTGACTCGGCCGGTGGGGGACTGCCCGATCCCAGAGTTAGGGAACGTGTCATCCTGGTAGAATTCGGTTTCATCAGTCACAATTATTTCTGGCTGTTTTGACATCTTAGCTCTTTGAATGGTTTTTTTTTTTTTTTTTTTTTGTAAGGTAGGTGACCAGCTTTTAGTATGGATCCCCACAGACCAACTTTTTTTTTGTAATGTAGATGAATTAACGACGGTTTCATAGAGGAACGCTTTTGAATTGTTATTATTGTGCTTGGATTTCCTTAAATTTAAGGATATTCCTTACTCATCTTTCGAGTTGTTTGCTTGTTATTTGAATTAAATAAAAGAGAACGGTTGATACTGCTAATTGGATTGTATGATGATTGTTGTGTTGGTTGTTGTGTTAGGCACTGCGATTGTTGACCGAGTGGTGATTGACCGCGAGTTTGTTAATGACAACCATTGTGCCGACAGTGTTGCGATGCTTTCGTTTACCCGTGTCCCGGAAGTGCTACGGTGCTGCGGGATATTAAATTGTGGGAATCAATACGGGTAATTGATTTTGGCGTCTTGGTCATGGATGCCGCCCCATAGTCTTCTCTTTTGGGCCTGTCAATAGAGGAATGTACACATTAACGATCTTTGGGAAGTATGTTTTTATCTTGTCCGATGTTGCGATATCGGGATGGTGTCGAGTTGAGATGTGACCATGTATGGAGGTTGTGCGTAAATGACATGTTAATTATATATGTTGTTTTTTACTAGTTGTTTAAATGAATCCTAAAGCCGTTGTGAGTTCTAAGGTTATACTTATGATTTAAAGTATATCTCTACTCAACCTTTGGTTGAATTGTTTGTGTGTGTATGTGTCATCCACTCAATCTTTTCAATCTTGGAGGCCTGTTATGATACATTTGTTATTTTCGTCCGTTCAAATGGAAAGCAGTGAATCTAGCATGTAACTAATTAGATGAGCTACTAATTGGATGTTTAACGAGATGGGCAACGAGATAAGACGAGTCTTTTAGTAGATGATGATTATTTAGTTTTTGATTAATATTTAATTAGCAATCAATAAGTTTCCGTTGTAATAATTACACTATGATTTCCTGTTCCGTAAGACAGTTTTTAATTTTGCAATTAAGTTTATTAAACTGTTCTATAATTGTGGTTTTCATATGTACTATTTCAGGAAACCGATATGGTAACAATCCTAGTTAATTTGGAAAGGTCTAGCAAAAGGCTCCTGGTTGAATGAGAGTGTTACAATAACAATATTGGAGCCAAACTACAAGCGTTTTCCAATTCTATCTGAAAATTGAGAGACAATGCAAGAAGAGGACAATTTTTTTTATAAAGTGCAGATAACTTTGTTTTTTCTCGTTTATTATTCATGCACAGTATCACAAGTGGCTATCTAATTAACACATCTACACATTTAAAGGTGTAATTTTTCTCCTACAAAATCCTCAACAAAAATCTTCTCTAAACTATTAGAGGTGTTGTGCATTGTATATGTAGTTTCCAGTTGTTGTTTTGTTTTACACACAATCATTAAAACAAAATCTAAATCTTCATAATACAATGCCATGACAGGAATCATTAATATAGATCAATATTATCATCAACAATTTCAGTTTATTCAATACAATGATTCTGACTTTGTTCAGTTTCAGCCAATAACTCTTCAATCTTATCAGTCCACAACTCTTCAACATCATCAGTTTTTGGCTTCTTCTTATTTCGGGGAGTTCTAGGTCATTTACAACGCCAAAAAGATAATTGAAAATAAGGTCAATTATTCTTATTTGGAACTGCTACGTATCTTGTAACTTAAATATCTATTGAATCAAGAACCCTTAAATTGAAATATAGAATACCATATTAGTATGACCCAAATAGTAGTACTAATTAAATAAAAATACCCATGAATTGTATTAACCTATACGAAGTATAACATAACAATAAATAAAAAAAGTATAGATACATACCTGTCTCTGTCGCCACAACAGTAGCAATATCATGTCCGACCTGACAATTTAAGCAGCTACATAGAACGCCGGTGGAGAATAACCCAATGCGACATTCACGGTTTTATTCGCCGCTCTTAATTTATAAACCAACAAAAAGCGAACAAAAAAAATTACACTAATAAACAATTTAATCTTCATCAAGAAACAGGTAAACTATCGAAACAAGAACAAAGGATTTCCGCATGCCAAAAATTAATTACAAATAACAAAAAAAAAAAAAAAAGATAAGGAAAGTAGTACCAGAATACAATGTAAGATCAGACACAAACTCTCAAACTCTTTAGGCTTATCTGGTGAACCATCTTGTACTAATTCTTCAATTAAGATACAAGAAATAGGTAAATCCCCTACATAATAAAAGAATAAGTGAAATGAAAATTTTTCCCACCAAATACATTCTATTAATTAGGAAATTAATTATATATAATTAACTACATCACTCAAATAAGGAAATTAATGATATTTTTCGTTAATCTATTAACCTATAAAATTAATCTTTTTAACAATTTATAATATTTTCATTAAAATATAATATTTATTTGAAATAAAATAAAAACGATATAAAACTACAAATTTTGAAATCTTTCTTTGGTGTTATTTGAGATAATAACCTTATATAACAAAACTGTGGTTCGTGGCAAAAATATTTCTCATGAAATATTTGAGAAAATTTTTAATATTGAAATATCGGCTTCTTGGTAAAGCAATTTTTTACATAAAAATATACATTTCAGGATATAATTCAATTTTCTCAATTAGTTTTTAGTTGAATATTTTTTCTCAAATCAAAATATGATGAGAAATGTAAATAATATATATTATGAGGTAATATACTAAAAATCATTATGAGGTAATATACTAAAAATCAGAAACTTTATATATGTCGTACATTTATTTCATGGGGTCTAAACTAGTTTTTATACTCTATGAAAATAAAGACATACTTTATGCGGAAGCGATCGGATCATTGTGTTCGCTAACTGCCCACTACCATGTTCTCGTACCTCTGATAGCAACTAGAGTCCCGAAATACGTCCACCCCCAAACCTCAAGTCACAGAGATTTTAGAGTTTAGACTAACTAAAAGATTATGAGTTGAGTGTAAATAAGATGATTATAACCACACTCAAAACATACCTCTGATGTTATTTATAATCACCTCACATTAAGGAATTACGACTTACAAAAGACACCATAACACCCTTTAAGCCACACTATAATGGGTAGATTAATATGATGATAAATAGTATATTAACAACCAAACTCATCGTGGTTGTTACTAAAATCATACGAGTATTAAATACAATATCAATAAGTTTTTCTTAAGACAGATAAACGGTTTAAATAACATCTGACTTGAATAAATGGGACAAACATTTTGTTAATCTCAATGCATTCTAATTTTGTCTTATGTGTAATACTTTTTGAGAAAACCCCAAAAAGGATTACGATATTATTGATAAATTGGCTCTAGCAATTTCAATGATGGGACGCGGAATAGTCGTACCATCAAAAAAGTTACTATCACTACACATAGAACAATGAGCTAACAAATAAGCAGCTCTATTAACCTTTCTACTAATCAAAGACCAAGAGACGGAATTAAAATTACTATAACTAAACTCTAAGATTTCATTTATGGCCGTATAGAAATTACGGCCAGCATTCCGACTTTGAAGTGCCTCGATGACTTCTTTGCAATCACCTTCCACTCGAACATCTGTATGTTTCATTCTTCTTGCCAAACGAAGACCTGTGAGCAGCGCCTCTGCCTCTGCTATCCGCACCTCAGAACTCTTCCCGTCTGCGCTCCTCCCATCCCCACAACACCACCCCACTACCATTCCGACAAAAAGCCCCTATCCTCATCCTGTATCCCTCTTTAATACTCTCATCCACACCAATGATGATGTCAGACAAACGCGGTCTACTCCCTCGATGATTAACCTCCATACTCCCGCCTTTCTTAAGAGCCCCTACACTCCTTTCCTCACCACACTTCTCGACATCCTCCAACTCACGCAACAGCTCCCCCACCCGCTTCACTACACTGTCCACCCTCGCCGCCTTGTTCTCAAAGACCACCTTATTCTGTGACTCTCACAAAGCCCATACACCCGTAATGAAAGTGACGACCTCCCTCTCATCAAACTCCATCATTACGTCCACCACCTAGTGCCTCACCCTCTCATAACCCATAATCGACTTCACCTCCAACCCCAAACCCACCCATACCCCACTAGACCCCTCACACCCCGCGGCAAGATGGAGACAGGTCTCCATCTCACTCAAGAAAACTGGATAAGTCACATTAAGAGACTTAATTCGAGATGTTAAATTACTCCTCGTCGCGATAGCATCGTTACAAAACTGCCAAAAGAAAACGTTAGTACGGGGCAAGACCCGGGCCTTCCAAATTCGATTCCAAAACCACTTCCAATTAGCCACATCTGACGGCCCTTCGATAACACTAAAATCATCCATCAGTTCTTTATAAGCAGACTTTACCGAATAAATTCCGCTTTTCTCCAAATCCCACACCCGATCATCTTCTACCTCCATATTCCTTTGGCTAACACGCATATTTAAGATCCGATGCTGCTCAAAAGGAAGGAAATATTTACGTACCTTACTCAAATCCCAACCGGTGCTATTTGCCTTTGGCAAGTCCGCAACAAGCAGCCCGTCATCAGCATCACCTAGAGGCGATAACACCATTATAGTCTTTGTCCCCGCGATCCAAGGATCGTACCACACACTAGTACTGAGACCATTTTCTACCCGCCTTCGCAGCCCCATTTTCAACACTTCCAACGCATCAAAAATCCCCCGCTGATACTGTCGTCAGGTACCAAAAATAAATACTTATTACAACTAACAGAAGTCAGTGGCAAATAGGGTCGATCTCTACAGGGAGATGGAAAAATGTCAGCTTTAACTAAGTCCGTCAAGGTAACCAATTCTTGGGAGTTTGAATGTTTGTTCTAAACTAAGAAGTCAAGGAAGAGAAATGGAGTAAAAGAGTTGAAAGTAAACAAACAGAGAGAAAGCATCCAAGACAGTCGGTTCACCATAATTCTCAAGTAATGCAATCTAAGATCTCAGATCAATGCAAGTTTAATCTAAGGAGCAATGAATATCTCCTTCCGGTCTCAATTCGCCCTAAAGCACTAATAGCTTAGCTTCCGCCCTCACTAAAGTGCCCTAATTTTCGCTACATGTCTTACCCTTTCCAATCTTCCGATCTAGGTGAAGGTGTACCGCGATTTATTAACTAATTGCGTCGACTCAATTAGACAAGAACAATTATATGTAACGATTAACAACATAAACAAAATTTGCATTAAACCTTAAGACTCTAATCACAATTCCATTAAAATCATGGCTCCCCTATGTCTTAGCAAAGGAGATTTAGCTACGCATTATCATTGAACTAGCAACAATATTACATGAGCAATAAAGATTGAGCATAATGATAAGAGTAAAAAGAGATTAATAACAACAAATAAGGAATAAAGAGAAGGGAATAATAGAAATCAATATTAAATAAAGATTAAGATTAAAAGAGCAATAGTACCGATTACAAGTGATCCAAATTAGGGTTCAAGAGCCAAGTATAGTGAGTAGTGAGAGAAGTATCGAAGTCAAGAGAGGAGAAGAAGAAGTACCGTATCGTACTGCTAACCTAACTAATATCTAAATTACAAAGCCCAACACGAAAATTAGACTAAAGCATGCTTAAAACACAAAGCCTCTCGATCGAGTGAAATGAAACCACTCAATCGAGGACAAATCTTGAAATTCCTCTCGATCGAATAGAAATGGAGTTCGATCGAGTACTCCTTATATCAGCCATTTCGATCGAGCAACAGAACTGCTCGATCGAGTGATTCTTTGATGGGTAAAGCATTCGATCGACCAAATAGTGTAGCAGAATTGGTCGATCGAGCTATATTAGCACGTATGGACTCCTTGGCACCCTCCGAGGTCAGTTTACGCATCTCTAAGTGATGGATTCCTGCCTCCGATTCCTTATTCTCCAAAATGCATGCAAATGGGACAAGTTTAGCTCGATTTTGCTCCTTTCTGGTCCGTACCTGCAATTTACAAGACAAACCAAAGTAGACTATTCGGGGGCATTTGTAGCTATACGCCACATAAATAACACAGAAATGCATGTAAAAATGAGGTAAAAACCTTATATAAAATACACGCATCACCCGCCAAGTATAACTCGGATTTGCGCCAAGCTCGACTTTCATAAAGGAGCGATTAAGGAAATATTTCCCTTATAACCCGAACCATCAAACAATCACGCTCCGTTAACATCATCCACTCCTGTTTCCCGAGTAAGGCAATATTAAATTCATAGAAATTCCGAAAACCCAACCCACCTATGTGTGTCGGTAGACACAATTTAGACCAAGCAATCAAAGGTATTTTCCGCTTCCCATTTTCCGAGCCCCACCAAAACCTAGACACCATCGAACAAAGTTCATCACAAAAATTAAAAGGAAGCTTGAAGACACTCATTGCATAGGTGGAAATAGATTGGGCAATAGCCTTTATCAGAACTTCCCTCCATGCCTTCGAAAGAAGCAAACCTTTCCATCCTTGTAATTTCCTACAAAGTTTCTCCCGAATCACTCTAGAAATCACCTACTTCGAATGACCAATAACCGTTGGAAGACATAAATATCTGTTGTGCTCCTCCACAGCACGCACTCGCAGCCATCCGGCAAGTTGACTTCTTCTCTTGGCCCGCGTACACTTACTAAAGAAAACTATGGTCTTACCATAGCTCACTAGTTGCCTCGACGCAGCTTCATAAACCGTTAAAATATCCTTCACTTTCCGAACTTTGGCCTCCCTATCCCGGACAAACAAGATGTTGTCATCCGCAAAGAACAAGTGGGACACCATAGAAGATCCGGTAGTGTGGAAACGGGCCCACGAGGGTCGCTCGGGAACAAGCGTTTGCATTTGTGTAGTCGCCACCAATTTATTGTGGAAAATTGGAAACCGTTCGAATACCTCGTGTCATGTCAAGACACAAAGTAGTGACATGAACACCAAGAAATCGTTACCCTTAGCATTCTATGTCTAGAATGACTCCCGTGGATGTCAATGAACACGGATGTTCACAGAGATCTGGAGGTAGGGGTAAGGGTACGTATTAGGAAGCTCTTTTGATCGAACACCTAATCCCGGCCGCCTCGATAGCGGCCTCTACTAATGATTAGGGAAGTTACTCATACTCGATATGTTGTCGATTATATGCATGCAATGCAACACCCAATAAATTAATCCTAACATGTGAGAATAAACTAAGTCGGTTACAATTAATTAGCACTCATTGGGTCGAAGTAGAGATTTAGGATTAATTACATGTGAGAGCAAGTAAATAATCATACAATACGAAAATACCATAAAAAAAACAATGAAGAAAATTACAATAATTACAATTGATTAACTGATTTATGTCGAAAATACATTTGAAACGGATGGTTTTGAGAAAAGAAAGAATAAATAAATTAACGAACAGATTATTAATGATAATACGAATAATAGTTAATTAAATACGTAATTAATAAAGTAGGTCAAGGCAAAAACGGGAGTTCAGAGACAGAACTCAACTCGGAACAGGCGCAGCAAAGCTGCGTCCTTTGGAAGAGGCGCAGCAAACGTTGCGTCTGTTCCTGAGTTCAGTTCTGGCTGTGAAGCCGGAATTGCAAATTGTTAATCTTCGTGGGTGATTTTAATGCTTGATTATTGATAATTGACTCGGATATAAGTTATTTAACATATTATTTACATGTGATTGAGTCATAAAAACAGTAAAACATAAAACTAAATAGAACGAATTATTTAGAAGATTAATTATGGGATTAGTGATACAAATTAAACAAACTAATCAAATTAATTAGGCTAAATCAGGTCATTAATGACGAACTACTGATGGTAACAATAAATAACAGATGAAAGGATATCAATGATGAATTCCAGAGACTCAATATTAATGAATCGAACCTTTAAAACCCGAATTGATTTCAATGACGAAAACCCGCAAATATGAATTATAAGGGATTTAAATCGGGATTTGAAAAGATGAATTAATTACTAATGATTAATGATTTACATGTTAAAACTATCATGCTCAAATTATGGTGTTAAAAGAAATATGGACAATTAAACAAGAAAACGAACAGACAAACAAAAGACGAAGGAAGAAGAAAGGAAGCAGGAACTGCGGCAGCCTCAGGAAGAGGCGCAGCAGGTGCTGCGTCCCTTCGAAGAGGCGCAGCAGTTGCTGCGTCCTTTCCCGACGTTTGTCTCCTGATAATCCGTAAAAAGGATTTAAAATAAGGTTTTATGAATCGGTTTTAAGTGTGTTTTCGACGTAAATCTTACAAGGATGATTACAATAATAAAGAACAATAGTAAAATAGGGATTTACACTCTCAGACTTACATGTTTGACGAAACGAGATTGACTAAGTTAACGTTTAGTGATGCTCGACTCGAATGTACGACGGAAGTGCCCTCTAAGAGGAAAATGAACAAGATTGATTAAACTTGATTGATGTGGAGTTGGTCAAATTAGTCAATCATGCAAAACGAGGCTGGTACTCAAAAGGATCCGAGCTTACGTGGTCGAAATTTCAAGCACGTAGACGCCAAAAAGTAAGAGCGTGGTCTTAGAATGCAAAGGGAGAAGAGAAGGGCGGACACTCGCGTGAGAAATATGAGGACCGAAGGTCCCTATTTATACTAATCACACGAAGGAATTAGGGTTTCGGTAAAACATTGGAAACAAATCTCGAAAAGATCTCAAAATACGTAGAAAGGAGCTAGGGAAGAGGCGCAGCAGCCACTGCGGCTCTCGGAAGAGGCGCAGCAGGTGCTGCGTCCTTTCCCCAGGAGTTTCCTCCTGCGGAAGAAAGATTTTTCGCGTTTCTGTTATGGAATTGCGGTAGATATCAACTTCCTTATTGTTTAAAATATAATTCCGGGATATATTTTGCCAAAAGATTGAAAGATTGAAATATGGAATAGAAATATCCGGAATATTCCAGAACATTCTGACTCGGCATTTTAAACGGTTTATTAGAAAATGAAGACGGTTTTTGACCCGGACTCCAAATGAACTCTAATTACTGTCAAAACGACCGTATCGGCGCGTAGATGACAACTACGAGGTAGACACAAGTGTTTGAGCTATCACTTGACGACAAACTTACGAACTGTCATAAATCGTTCCGTGTACCAAACATGCGGCCCAATCATCACCGGGTGGCTTGTGGGAGGTGCAGAAATGAGGTATCTACAGAGCCCCCACTTTGACTGAGGCTTGGACAAGGCTAAAGTCAAAGTATAGCCATCAGGTCAATCGAAGATTACAACCTGACGACTAAGGCGACGCGAGGCGGCTCAAGGGGTCTGAGCCAAGGACCTATCGTCGGGAACATTTTAGAGTCTGTCGACTATCGGGGAGGGTCGTTTAAAGTCCATTAGACTACAAAAGGAAGCTCGCCAGCCATAAGAAGAAACTATACCTGCGATTCCTTGAGACTCCAAAGGAAGGCAAAACGTGAAATCGAAGAGGCAGCAGGACGTCGGCAGGAACTGCTGGGGAAATCTGCTCGGGTCGGTTTTCAAACAAACTTCGGCAAAACTTGAGGTTGATGTTGATCTCCACGTGTTGAGAGGGACAATTGGCCGTCCGGAACTCTCGCTGGGGGAACAGAATCAAGACTGACCTCCACGTCTTGAGAGAGACAATTGTCGGTCCAGAACTCTCGCTGGGGGAACAGAATAGAGGTGTGTCGAAACACCTGTCAGAGGGTACTCGCTCATTGTGGCAAGCGAGGTCTTGATAACGTACCGCAACAGTTTGAAGTCAGCTTGAAAATGCGGGTCCGGACGAAGAATAAACATCAAACGGACCAAATATATGGTATATGGTATTTGAGGAAGAGGCGCATAAAAAATGGGCCCACAAATAACGAACTTATAACGAATCTTCGAAAATTAATTTGGAGGGAAACTGAGGAAGAGGCGCAGCAAGAGCTGCGTCTCTTGGAAGAGGCGCAGCAACTGCTGCGTCTTTTTCTGAGTGTGGCTTTGTCTGGGTAAAAACTCGATAAAACACGGGTTTTATTCATAATTTCGAAACACAAATTCATCAAATACTCTCTCAAATTCCAACCATTTCTCGCCAAAATTTGATCAAAAGCTTGCATTTGCCATGACTAATCGAGGTATGTGTATTATCTTTGCATTAATCTTTCGTATTTGATCAATTTGGATCGACAAATTAGGGTTTTCAACCTTAAAAATGTCGAAAATTTGGGGCTTTTTCCCCCAAATGATTTTGCCTTGCAAAATTGACCTTGTAGATGGATAATTGGAAATATAAGGATCATAACCATATGTTCATTTCGAATTTTCATTGAGTTTTGAGCATTTGAGTGAAATTGAGAAGGTCTCACAGCTGAACCGTAAATCGCTTCGAAAATAGCCTTAGGATTGCCCGTTTGTGATGAAACTTGATATTTAGAATCCTTGTACGACGGGTAAACTTCCTACCATTTCGGAATTTTGATTTGTGACGGCTTTTTTAGGACACTTTTCTGGGGCATAATCATCGTTATAACGGAATGCTGTCGAAATTCCGACTCAAACGCATGACTAGGCTTCAATTTAGGCTTGACTTGACCCATATCACCACATGAGCGGTCGGGTTTTTGGGAAAGTGGCCAAAGATGGCGAGAAAAGAGCGATTTCGGAGCTTTGAAAGCTCGAAAATCCCCTAACTAAGGCTTGTCGTCATTTGACGCGGCCTAAGTTCTCTTTAATTTTGCAGGTGATGAGGCTTCTACATCAGAAAGGGGTCCCATGGACGTGAACACGGCTCTTGACCCTTCTCGTACGCTTGAGGAGGCGTTAGAGCAGGCTTTTACTGCTGCAGTGGCAGCTGCTGAGAACGAGGTCGTCGAGGAGGTGGTTGTCGAGGAGGAGGAGGCCCCGAGGCGGTCCAACGTCGGGCGAGGTGGTCACCAGCTGAGGGGAGCACCCAAGTGGGCTGAGAGTTGGGACAACAGACACCTCATCTGGGCTGCGGAGGGTCACCTGTCCTACAGGACGGTGAAGAGCTTGGTAATTTGAACTCATCATTCTTTCGTTTATCTTCTTTTATTCGCTATTCCTTTTCTCTTTCATTCGAGCTAAAGATAGCTCTTGCTTCGAATCAAAATAGGAGGCCGGGAACATCAGGTCTTTCTCGGGCTACACGACGATGATGGAGTTTTACGGGAAGTTGTCACCGGAGGAGCGGACCATCATCGAGCGGGGAGCGTTTGGTGCTTTGGTACGAGCTTGGAAGGACATCAAGGGAAGGAAGATTCGGGCTAACCTTATTAGCCTGGTTCGAACTTTCCTTGATCGATTTTGGGACACGACCTCTACTTTTCACATGCCTTTTGGCGAGGTTGGGGTCACGTTGGAGGATTACGGCATGATTTCTTGTTTTCCGTGCGGGACTGAGGCTGTGGTGTGGCCGGAGACGGCCATCAGGGTGGACTCGGCTGAGGCTCGGAGCCTGATCGGTTGGAACCTGATGCCGAAGGCTGCTGCGGTTCCCGGGCTGGTGCCTAGTTCTTACGTCCGGGATTACTTTGGTGGGAAGAGACCGGCGACGGCGGTGATCGATGGGAGGGAGACGGCTCCTCCTCCTTGCACCGCAGAGCAGAGAGCTCGTTTGTGGCTCTGGTGGTTCTTGTCTTCGATCTACCTCGGAGACAAGGGAGAGAGGTTATCGATGAAGCTTCTTCCCTTCCTTTCTGACCTGAGTGGCCTAGGCCGTTGGGACTGGGTCAGTGCTGGTTTTGCGGTCCTCATTCGCTATATGAGGGCCATGGTTCGTCTGGAGCTAATAGAGAAGGGGACTTATCCTTCCACTGTTGGCCCTGGACTGTTGCTGGAGGTACGAACCTTCATTTCGTATCATGAAAGATCATTTCCTTTTTTTATCGACTCACAAAAGATCGTTATTGATTATCTTGTCTTGCAGACGTGGGTGTACTCCTACTTCCCGAGTCTCGCGCCCAAGAGGACGGAGCAAGTGGAGAGAGCCTATCCCGTTGTGAGGGATTGGGTGATGTGTCGTACGAAGAGCCAGTGTTCATTGCACGACGTCTGTCGACGGGACGTGAACGTTCTCCAATTGGAGGGCTACCTTCGACTCACCCTTATTTGCTTGCTTCTTCATTGCTTTCTTTTAGAACTGATCATAAGAATGACCTCTTGTTTTTTTTTTTCATAGTGGGTTCCCAGGCCTTGGGCGGACTACACTGGCGTCCCTCCTTTTGTGGCTGAGGTCTTTTGACTCAGGAGCTCGAGCCGGTTGCTGCTGAGGACGTCGATGGGTCCCGTGTGGTACTTGGGCAATCGTTTAACTCGTCAGTGCTCTCGTGATGTCCTGACGGTCCCCATCGATCCTCCTTGGACGATGTTCAGGGAGCCTTCCGATGCTGAAAGGGAGGCAGACTTGGCAGACGTCGGTGGCGACGCCCTCCTTCTTCCTGGTGAGGACTACTCAGCGTTCCTTTATCGGAGGTTGGCGTACTGGCCAGTTGTGGTAAGTGCTGTATTCTTCTTTCGATTAACATGATGAATGATCATCAATTAATGATAACCATTTGAATCTTTGTAGGAGGTTGAGGTGGCGGGCATCGAGCCCCCAGTGTACCCCGAGGCCCTCGAGTACACCGATGCGACGGGGATGACAACGATCTCCGAGCTTCGCGAATTTGACGCGGCGGTGAGAGATGCTGGCCTAGACGAGTGGCAGCATCTGATTCGGAGGGTATGTTCCCCAACTTAATCAGCTTTTGTATAAGAATACCCTTGTTTAAACTTATCCAATCATTGAGAATCCTTGTTTATTGAAATGTAGGTTGTGCCATCCCGGTTCGTGGCTTTGTGGAGGGTAGCCAACCGGCTACGGGTTACTGCCATCGAGGCACTTGTTGGCGGTCGAGGACGTCAGGTATGAACCTTCCGTTTACTTCATTTTTGAAATTTCTAACTTTCTTTATGTTTGAAATGATTGACATGAGCCAATTATTGTCGTTTGCAGAGGGAGCGTGACTTGGAGCGAGAGCTAGTCCAGTCCCGAGAGAAGACGGCTCGCCTGCTGAGGGAGCTAGAGGTCCGCGACGCCGAGATCGCTGCTCTCGAGGCGAGAGTTACCGAGTTGGGCGGCGACCAGCAGTAGTTTGTTGCTTTTTGTTGTTTTTGTTGTTGGATGTGCTTCACACACTTTTGTACGTTTTGGAACTTTCATTTTGCACTTTATACATTTTGTTTCGGGCTCGAGCCCCCAGTTTGGTGTACATATTCCTTTTGGTTGTATATGTGATGGCCTGAGTGCCTTTGCTTTGGGGTTGTATATTTGTACCTGCAGGTTAGCTTTGAACAGGTTTGGTAGACAACGGTTTATGTCGTCATGCTGCCGACATTTACACAGAAATTGCACATAAAACACATATTTGTACACAAGGCCTAAATTAGCGCAAGACAAAGACTCAAGAAAATGCAAAAAATTTATCGAAAATGACTGGACGGTAGGAAGGGTTACCCCCTAAAAAAAGATGAAAATAGAAACATATAAGTTTGAAATGTGATATGAAACGGGAGTGAAATGATTCCCCAAAAAAAGAAAATTAAAAAGAAATGGATAAGTTTGAAAATAGATAATTAAATTGGTGAAATGATTCCCAAAAAAAAAGAAAATTAAAAAGAAATGGATAAGTTTGCTGAAAATAAGTAATTAAATTGGTGAAATGATTCCCAAAAAAAGAAAATTAAAAAGAAATGAATAAGTTTGAAAATAAGTAATTAAATTGGTGAAATGATTCCCCAAAAAAGAAAATTAAAAAGAAATGGATAAGTGTGCTGAAATGACGAGAATGCCGATGTCGCCTCGAAATGCGTGCCCGTGGAATTAGGAAACTCGAAATATAGTAATTCGACGGAATTACCAAAAATAATAACCCATGCGAATAGGAAATTATGCTTTAAGGAATTAGGAAATATTCAACGCGGAAAATCACAGAAATACAGCTGAGGAAGAGGCGTAGCAGGAGCTGCGTCTCTTTGAAGAGGCGCAGCACTTGTTGCGCCCTTTCCTAAGTGTGTCCGTCCTGACAGATTTTAGGAAACAGCTTTTAGTATAAATATAGACGTCGATGGAGGTTTTAATCACATAATTCTTCCGTCTTTCTCCGTCTTATTACATAAAGCTCTCTAATTAATTATATATCATGAATACTTTAGAAATTCGTCTCAAAGAATGGACAAACGAGTTCTCAAATGTAGAGAAACATGACATGGGTGCCTACAACTTTGGATCAATTTTGAGCTTGAAGCTAATTAAGATTGTTAAACCGTTCTTGGATGCTTGTCTCGAGTATTGGGACCTAAACTATCACGTATTTGCCTTTCCTGGAGGCGATATCTGCCCATTCCCTGAAGAAATTGCTGCAATTGGTGGTTGGGACCCGGAACATTTACCTGCTATACCTTCTACTTCTCAAGGGTATAAAAACAAATTTAGGGATTTGCTTGAATTGACAAGAGTTGAGGTTGACCGTCTTGTGACCTCAAAAGGAGTCCGAATGCTTGATTTCATTGATCGATTCATAAATAGGGCAGATCCTATTATCTCCTATGTTGTGAGGCGGAGGGCACTCGGGTTTTGCCTACTGCATGTTTACGTCCTTTAAAGGCATGTTGATGAGGATATGAGAGGTGACCCTCGCTATTTGAGCCTAGTTGAGCAGATGGAGCTGCGTAGGAGCCCAGCTTGCCTGTGTTTAGGAGAGATCCTGTTGGGGTTAGATAACAGGAAAGCCAACCGCGACCTTCCTTATTTGGGATGTCCCATCATTTTGCAGGTAAAAGAACACACTTTTCTTTCTCTTTTTTTTTCTTTTTTTCGAATACTAATACCAAATTTTGGTAGGTTTGGCTTATGGAGCGCCTTCGATTGATCGAGCCCCCAGTTAATGTTCCTGCTTATCATGCTCGCTCAATTGCAATTAGGACTAGGCTTTACATGGTGGACTTTACTCGAGTCTGCAACTACTGGGAGAACAAGATGAAGAGCGAGGATGGTCCCTTGATTAGATGGATCGTACCATGGTGACATCTCAAATCTGTTACTGGAGTATCGTCCTTGGATCCTACCCGATCTGTGCGCATTCCTGGCTTGGAATTCATGGTATGCATCTTCCCAAAGAGACTGATGAGGCAGGTTGGATTGACGCAGACGATTCTGAAGCTTGATATTATTCCTCAGACTGCCATGGCGCTTACTACTGAGAGCCGAAGAGAGTGGGCCATCAAATGGGCTCAAAGAAACATGTGCTTCCTGAACTCTTCTGTTAGTGCACTGTAGGTATCAGATTCCTACTTGCAGTGGAGGAAAGCTACTACTCCTGAGGAGCACGAGAGACTAAGGAAGCGCGAGCCTGTTGACTACAAGGTTCGTGATGTAGAGAAGGACAAAGAGAAGCAATTGACCGAGGGAGAGGAAGAAGCCGGATTTTGAGTTGTTCATCCATCGAAGAAATCGAAGACTTCTCCTACCGTGGAAAAGGTGGTGGATAAGAAAGGCAAGGCTAGACCACGACAGAGACCGTTGGTGATTAGGTTTGAGATAGCGCAGGAGCGTCCGGCTCGTGGTCGAGACAAGAAATATGATAAGAACGACAAAGGCAAAGGGAAAATGGAAGAATAGCCTAAGTCTTTGATATTATTTATTTGCAATATGGTGGGGTTTTTAGAATCCTAGGCTATTTATTTTAGCATTTATTTTATTATGTAGCGTATTATTATTATTATGGAAAGAAATGAAATAAAAGGTTAAATGGTTATGAAACCGTTGTAATTTTCTTTTATTATTCTTGTCGAATTCCCAAATGCATATGCAAATGTCCTTCTATTTAGATTAATAAAATAATGGGTTGTATCCTATGAAGGATTGCCTACGTATTCATTTTAAAAATGAAATCAAACCCTTGCGCATAGTTCAAGTAAATGTAAAAGAATAATTGTTCTAAGCAAGAGCTTATAAGGAACTTAGAAAATAAGCATGAGCTTTACTTACTCTTAAAGCACAATTAGTTTATTTGATGATATGAGGATGACGATTTGTCAAAATGCAAGAGCAAGGTGACATTAGCTTATTTCAGCTGGCCAGGGGCCATTTATATTCCGTGCCACAGGAGCGACACGTGAGGTTACGCGAGGCGCGTTTTGTTCCTATTCTAGGCATAGTAACGTTATAGTTGGTCGAGGTTTGTCGGGTTGTCAAATTCATTCCCATCTAAGTTTGTGATCCTAACTACACCCCCCGGGAGTATGGATTTGACCAGAAACGGTCCGGCCCAGTTGGGTTTAAACTTTCCTCGCGGATCGACAGGTAAAAGAGCTCTAACTGATTTGAGAACCAAGTCTCCTTTGATGTTCCTTGGCTTAACCCTTTTGTTGAAGGCTCGTTTGATACGTGCCTGATAGGTTTGCACATTATGCAACGCGCGCAATCTACTTTCATCCAGGAGGATGAGTTCTTCATACCTATCCCTCTTCCAATCGGCTTCTGGGATTTGACTTTCGAGTAAAATACGCAAGGATGGTATTTCGAGCTCGACTGGTTGCACGGCTTCCATGCCGTAGGTCAAATAGAAAGGGGTGGCCCCAGTGGGCATCCTAACAGATGTGTGATATCCCCATAAGGCAAATGGTATCTTGCTTGGCCAATCTCGATAGTTGTCGATCATTTTCTTGTGGATTGTGACAACGTTTTTGTTTGCTGCCTCTACTGCACCATTAGTTTGTGGTCTATATGGCGAGGAATGGTGATGTTTGATCTTGTACTTGGCTAACAATTGCTCAGTCTCAGCCTGGAAATAGGATCCATTGTCACTGATGATCACATGTGGGCAACCGTATCGACAGACGATATTGGTTTGTATGAATTTTGCCACGTTCTTGGCTGTGAGACTAGTATAAGAAGCCGCTTCTACCCATTTGGTGAAATAGTCGATAGCCACCAAAATGAAACAGTGACCTCCTGTTCCGGCTGGGGTGATTTTTCCGATGATGTCGATTCCCCAAGCATAAAATGGCCAAGAAGATGTCATGGTGTAGAGTAATGAAGGAGGGACATGTTGTACATTCCCGAAAATTTGGCAGTTATGACAATGTCTGACATACTTGATGCAATCGGATTCCATTGTGGTCCAATAATATCCCAAACGCGTGATTTTCTTTGCCATCATTGATCCACTCATGTGAGGGCCACATTCTCCATCATGGACTTCTTCCATCACTTTCCGTGCCTGTGAATGATCAAGGCAACGCAGGATTACGCCAAGAGGTGTTCTTTTATATAATTCTCCTTGCATGAGGACGTACTGGGAAGCTAGTAGGCGTATAGCACGTTGTCCCCTCTTGTCCATATCCAGTGGATAAGTGCCGTTGAGTTTGAAGTTCAGGATCGCTTGGAACCAAGGTTCCTCTGGGTTTTCCTCTTCATTTGTAATTTGGTGCACATAAGCCGGTTCTGATCGCCGTTCGATGCATAAAGGCATTTCTACCATATTATCCGGCATATTAATCAAAGATACAAGTTTTGCAAGAGCATCTGCAAATTGATTCTCTTCTTGAGGTAGGTGTAGGTACGCTACTTGATCGAAGAATTGGGCAACTTGGTCTATCCTGGCTTGATACAGTGCTAGGCTTTCACTTAGAATTTTCCAAGATCCCGTAATTTGGTTGATGATCAAAGATGAATCTCCATGTACCCGAAGATTCTTGATGCCTAAACCTACTGCTGCTTGTAGTCCAATGAGGCAAGCCTCATATTCTGCCGCATTATTTGTCACCTCGAAGTCGAGTTTGACAGAGAGTGGTGTATGCTCGCCTTCAGGAGAAATGAGCAACACTTCTATTCTGAATCCTCTTAAGTTCGACGCTCCATCAAAATAGAGGTCCCAGGAGTCTATATCTGTTTGGAGTATATCCTCGTCTGGAAACGACCAGGTGTCTATTGTTCGTGCATCATTGATGGAATTTTCTGCGAAGAACTCGGCGACGGCGCGCCCTTTTATAACTTTCAGAGGCACATACTTGAGATCGAACTCTGAGAGCATCAAAGTTCATCTTGCTAGGCGCCTATTGAGAATGGGTTTCTCGAAGAGGTATTTGACAGGATCCATTTTGGAGTATATTTTGACGGAGTAGCTAAGCATGTAATGGCGTAGCTTCTTCGTTGCCCACGCAAGAGCGAGGTATGTCTTCTCGAGTGGTGTGTATTTGCACTCATACTCCAAGAATTTCTTACTGAGGTAGTAGATAGCCCTTTCTTCTTTTCCTACCGTTTGGGCTAGCATATCTCCCATGGCTGTTTCAGTTACCGTGAGATATAAACCAAGAGGTTGATCTCGTTGGGGTGGCATGAGCACTGGTGGTTTGGCTAGTATCTCCTTGATTCGGTCAAATGCCTTTTGACAGTCATCATCCCACATGGTGTGATCCGTTTTCTTTAGCTTTTTGAAGATAGGTTCACAGATCATGGTGAGTTTCGATATGAATCGACTTATGTTCTGCACCTTAGCCAAGAATCCTCTAACTTCCTTCTCTGTTTGAGGTTGCGGCATTTCGGTTAGAGCCTTGATCTTGGAAGGGTCTATTTCTATACCTCGTTGGCTAACAACGTATCCCAGGAGTTTGCAGGATGTTACCCCAAATGCACATTTATGAGGATTGAGCCTCATGTTGTACTTTTGTAATCTGGAGAAGAATTTGCGAAGGTTCGCAATGTGCCCTTCTCTGTCCTTGGACTTGACAACCATGTCATCTACGTATACCTCAACTTCTTTATGCATCATCTCATGTAAGAGTGTAGTTGCGGTGCGTTGATATGTAGCTCCGACATTGATTAACCCAAACGGCATAACCGTGTAGAAATAGGTACCCCATTGAGTTACGAAGGCGGTCTTGTGCATATCTTCTATGGCCATCTTGATTTGTGTAATACCCCCATTTATTCAGGAGCCTTTAGCTAGACATTCCCAAATAAATAGAACTGTTACCATCTCGGTTTCCCGAGGTAGTGAATAACAAAGTCCAACTCACCAAAGTACTTTAAATTAAAACTTAATGATTACATGTTTATTACAACTTAACCAACTAAAACTTAATATGAAATCATTACTACTCGCAGCGGAAATAAATATAGTGATTAAATATTCTATGTGATCTAGACTTCTAGGTAGATTGGCCAAGTCCTCACGTATTCCCATAAGCTCCCAAGTCAGCTAATCTTTAGTACCTGTCAAATATGCTCCCCATTAAGGTTCACCACAGTGTTTCACGAATACATCACAACCACGAGGTTGAGTAGGAATAGCCAAACAACCACAATAAATGGATATAAGAACATTATTAAATGCAAATGCAATGCATGCTCATGATCATCCTCCGAGGCTCCCGTTCATCCCGCCAATCCCTGGCCGGGGTAATCTCAATAACATCCCAGAGACAAGTCCTGCAGAACCCGCCTGGGGAAACCAATGCAAGTGCTCATGATATGAAATGCAAACAATTCGGTTATACAACATTCTTACCATCTCAGACACAAAGCTGAGGAATCCAATAATCAATATAATATAATCATCTCAGTCACGAGCTGAGGTAGTCAATAATCAAATCATCTCAGTCACGAGCTGAGGTAGTCATAAATCAAATAATCTCAATACAACCAACCAACAACCATATATCATCCATCACAATTCCAAACAATTCAACTAATACAATCAGATAATATCATTCAAGTAAACATTAAAGTGATTGAGTAGCTATCCTACCTTTTCGCAAATCTTCGAATCACGCGAGTCACACAAGCAATCAAAACTGATCCTTTATCAATTCATAACCTACATAACATAATTATGTACAATTACTATATAACCAATAATCAACCAACTAATCATGCACTTATCCTATGCCCATCACGTCCTAATCCTTTTGACAACTTCAAAGCTAAATCTCTAATTCTACCGTTTTACAGCACGGTTCAGTCTCGCTATAAAATTCATAATTAATTCAATAAAAATCCAAACGATGCAAGACAAGTGAGATTGGAACCCTAAGACACATATCTGCAATTCTTGTGAAATAGACTTTCTTCAAATTTCAGACTTATCAGGGTTTTCTTGAAGGAATCATAAATACTGACGAATTCCATCGCATAAAAAGTATTGACCTCAAAAATACGTTTAACAAATCCTTTTCAAGTGAAACAAAAGCCTAAAATCATCTAGACTCTCCAATTTTAATGTTTGAAAAAGACCCAACTCAATTTCAATTTATAAATTAGTTTTACAAAATAAACTTTAGCCTAATAGTTCATTCGCGGATTCTAAGTCGACATGTTCATAGAGAATTTATTCTGGAAAATCTACACGTTCAATTGCTACGAGATTTTACAGGCATCAACTAGACTTGAAAATAACCTAAGTCTTTTCTTTATGTTTTCGAAGACAACGACATTAAGACGATCTGATAATTCGTTTAAGACAACTTACAGATTTACAGAATTACTGTAACTTTATTCTAAACTTTTAAAGATTAAAGATGAACTTACAAAATAAAAGATGATGAACTTCTCTTCTTTCCCCTTTTAATTCTCCCCCTCTCTCTCTTTTATGTGATATTATGAGTTTTTATGTGGAATAAGGATTTATGCTTAGCTTAGCCTTGCTTATATAGTAGTAAGGTAGTATTATTTTAGGAAAGTTTCTCTCTTTATTATTATTATACTAGTCTTGCCATAAGTAAGATTTCCACAAATATCTTTACTAATTTTATTATTGTCATAACATTATTATTATTATTAGGATAATTATTGATATAATTATTATTACCTTTACATATTATTATTTTCATATTATTATTATTATTAATTCCCGATACAATTCTCGATCACACTCATACTAGATTAATAAATTTCGGTCCATATAACAATGGCACACGGCCCAATACTCAATTATTAGCTAAGCCCAATTCCCGACTTGAATACTTAACTATTATTTAATTAACGTCTTATTGTAATTATTATTAGAAATGTCTTTAATCAATTATTAACTTACGTAAATTATTCTCATAAATTACTATCAAAATACGGGGTATTACAATTTGGTTATACCCTGTATATCCGTCCATGAAGGATAGCAACGCGTGATCTGCTGTATTATCCACCAATATGTCGATATGTGGTAGAGGAAAGTCATCCTTGGGACTTGCTTTGTTTAAGTCTCTGAAATCAACATAAACACGAATTCTCCCATCCTTTTTGGGTACGGGGAATATGTTGGCTACCCAGTCTGAATACTCGGAAACTTTGATGAACCCGGCTTTGAATTGCTTATCGACTTCTTCTTTGATCTTAAAAGCCCATTCTGTCCTCATTCGACGAAGCTTCTGTTTTACGGGCTTGAAACCTAGTTTGATTGGGATTCTGTGCTCTGCGATATCCCTGTCGATCCCTGGCATGTCTTTGTAGGACCAAGCAAAAGCGTCCTTGAACTCGTGTAGGGGGTCTATAAAACCGGCCCTCTCGGCGGGGCTCAAGGTCGTCCCTATCCTAAGTTCTTGGGGTTCTAGTTCAGTTCCTACGTTGATGGGTTCAGTGTTTTCTATAACTGGTCCCCCTTCCCCTTCTTGTAGTATTTCTTTGGCTATGTAGGGAGGTATTTCGATTGAGTCTGGGTCTGGGTCATCCTCATTATCATCGTAAACAGAATTGCATTCAGAATAACACAAAGAGTAAGCAGAACCTGATTTATTCATATTAAAATTTGAGAAAAGTTGAAATAAAGAAGCCATCTGTTCGGTAGTCAGTGGCGGTAAAGGGACAGCTGTTGGGATATTTTCCGAACTACTTTTACTATTTGATGCTAAGCTAGGAGAAACAAGGGGAGTGGGAGTGACGACAGGAGGAGACTCTCTAGGGACTTCTCTAGACTCTGACTCTGACTCCGACTCTGTCTCTGACTCGAATTCATCGTCTTCTGGTTCTCCTTTGAACATCTCTCCTTCTCCAGTGGTAAGCTTAAAGAGTCTTCCTTGGTTATTTGTCCACTTGATCGACTTTCTCCATCCTTTCTGTTGATTCGAGCTGGTTTCTGTGATCAATGCGGTAGGGTTGAAGTGATCGTCTTGAAGTATCATGGTAATGATCTCATCCTGCGCGGCTCTAACAAATCGATCTTCCCCAAATAGTAAGCTAACAGCTTGTTCGTCTAAACAAGGTGCTTGACGAGTTTTGACGGTAGGAACCGTTTCTTTGGGAATAAAGTAGCAATCAAGAAAGATTTCGATTCCAGCCAGTTGCTTTCCTATGTAGTGCCAAGGCTCGGGAAACCCATGGAAGAGTTCTTGACTTCCTTCTCTAACGAAGTATCCATTTAGGGTAGGGAGGTAGGATCGCATTTGGATTCCCACATTCTTGCGGTTTTGGAATTGAGTGAGCATTTTTAGGGCTTCCTCCTTGGTGGGTTTGTATCCTAGTCCTAGTGGTATCCTTTGTGAGTTTCCTTCTTTGTAGGGTGCAAAGGTGTTTCTTCGGGTAGGATTCAAAGGCATTCCCGGGAAATATCCCTGAGATTTGAGTATGTGGTTGACCACTAAATTGGAGTAAGGATTGAAGTACAAGAGTGCCAACTCGCTTTCTATGACGCTTATGCTATGGAAGCCCCCAAGTTCATGTACTGGATCCGCGAGTACTTGGTTACTTGACCTCTTTTCTATTACCACTTTGATGGGTGACGAAGTGATCACCACCACTTTACCATCTAGTGGGATCTTGATTTTCTGGTGGAGGGTGGATGTTACTGTAACACCCCCATACTCCAAGTGCCTTACCAGGACCACTCAGGTATAAGGATACTACCATCTCGGTTACCCGAGGCAATGATAATCATAAGGCAATAAGGAAACGTACTTTATTAAATAACTTTAAGTGATTACATAACAAACCAACTGTAAGCAAAATACAACTGTTCTCAAACTATAAACCAACTGAATGGAACTGCCTTAACAAACACAAATGGGAAGACTAAAGACTACGATATGTGATGACTCCATCCCCACTAGATCCCACGCGTATCCAAGATATACCATCAAAAGCAACCGCTCACCACCCCCGAATGGATCACCACAGTTTTTAAAACATTTAAACGGGGTCAGTACTAATCAGACAATTCCAATGTATATATCAACAATAAGACATACAGACAGCTTAGCTGTCTCGCACACACACAACCACACCAATTCCAATCCTCTCAATCATCGATCCCCCACTTTGGACCACCACACGCCGATGGGGGACCGCAGCCGCACCCACCAAATCCCCGCTCCTCATAATGAGCGATAACCCTGTCCATTAATGTGCACATCCCTTCTGTGGCGGGTTCCACGAAGGGCGAAACTAGGGCGTGAAGCCACTCCCGCAAGTGACCCCACTCAGCCGAGGCCACGCCTCGCGAACCATCAACAACGATCACAACCACAATCACAATACAATTACTATATCAAACAACCAAACACAATACATCAACCAATATCCCATTATGGGACTAATACGAGTAGGAAATCCTACACCGTATGCACACAATCGGACGGTCTCTCTTCTTTGAGTCAAAAAGCTTCTTCTATGAACCCTCCTCCTATCATACAACACATAGAGGCTACCAAATCACATACTACACATAAAACCCCCAAATCTCTAAATTAGGGTTTAACCAAATCAAAGGAAAGACAATAAAAAGGGTACATAGATCTTACCCTCGACGCAAGAAACTCAACGGTATGAACAACGATAAGAACTGACCCTCCAAACTCCGGGGATTGCTAATAATGCGATTAAGAAGATGAACTTGCTTGCTTTCTCTCTTAAACAGTAATTTAGGTTTTGTAAAAGTGATTTAGAATAATGACGACAAAGCTTATATACCTTAATCGCATAATTAACAAAACCCGAGAAAACTCCCCGTAAAACCGGCTACTCGATCGAGTACCCAAGGCTACTCGATCGAGTACCCCCTTACTCTATCGAGTACCTAAGGCTACTCGATAGAGTAGCCCCTTACTCTATCGAGTACCTAAGGCTACTTGATAGAGTACCCCCTTACTCTATCGAGTACCTAAGGCTACTTGATAGAGTACCCCCTTACTCTATCGAGTACCTAAGGCTACTTGATAGAGTACCCTACAGGTCAGAAACTTTTCCAAAACGCAACTTACCCTTACTCGACAGAGTAAGGCCTACTCGATAGAGTACCCCAAGACTTATAAATACGGAGTATTACAGTCTTCCCTCCTTAAAAAGAACTTCGTCCCCGAAGTTCAACCCATACCTAAAAACAAACATACTAACTCGGTCAAGACGTAACAAAGCTACTAAGGACTCAAAACAAAACCCCAACTTAAAAAAAAATATGAAACCATGAACTCTTAACACCAACTCTACCAACTATTCCTACCTCCACACCTCGCTCACGATGTCGTATCAACTACCTCATAAACTCTCCCGACACTAACTCCATACATAACCAGCTACATAAACATCCAACGGAATGTTACATTCTACCACCCTTAAAAGGAACTTCGTCCTCGAAGTTTACTCATACACATAACCTCATCATCCAACTGTCAACACTAGTGAAATATTCTCACACTCCTAAACATCACGCTACTACAAGCACGGTCATGACCTTTAATAAAATCACCCACAATACGAATCAATCTTTTATTCTACAACAGACTCAAACTTCCAAATATATTACCATATGCACAACCATCAAAATCTCTTTGATCGCTTCCTACTCCTCTTAAGACAAATGTTACGTCCTCGTAACTCACTAATACTAAATCCTAGCTATATCTTCTCATTATCCTCACCACCACTGCATGTCATAAATAACCACCTATACTCTAAACATCGCCATGCATATATCTAAAGCTCTCTTACTTAAACATTTCTCATACCTCAACTCATACGGCACACCACCTAACCTATACCATAAAACTCGTAGCAAAATCACCATACTAACTCTCCATTCGTACTGCAAGACAACATACCTCTCCATATAAAGCACCTATCTCCCAAAAGCATAACTCACGATCTACACTCGTTACGTACACTCACCCTAGATCCTCAAGTTCTTTTCTTTATTACCGCAAAACTCATACAAAACTTAACATGACACTAATTCCCAACACCCTACACTCACTGTCCCAAAATCTGATTATGAACCACCTGCAGCGTCCAGATCAATACAACACATGCTCCACCAATCACTTACCATGACTATGTCTAAAGCCTCATCTTAAAACAAGATCAAAAGTACTGTAACAACTTCTTACAACTGTGTCCCATCAACAGAATGTCACTATATCATGACAACAACGAAAACATAGACAACTCTCTTTCATATCATACTCTACCCTCATACCAAAACTTAACTGCTAAGAAACATCAATAAACAAAACAACTGTCTATCTGTACAACTGAAACTCACAGGAAGCAACATCAAACAAAACAACAATCTATATATGGCTGGTATGTACTTTTGAAAACTCGTATCATAATCATCCCGCCTACTCCACCACAACCGGTGACGTCATCGCGACACCGCCACCAACAGCCACACCACAGTGCGAAAATACCCGCATCACAATACTAAATACCGTGCCCGGATCACCACCGGAGGCACCATAACCACATCGATAGACATCACAGCTACATACAATTCCCACAAACACTGACTCAAAATAACTTCTCACACAAGAAAAACTTATTCAAATCCACTTTACTAAATCACATCGCAACATATTATATGAATTAAACAGATAACCTCATGAATATCATCCCCTTACCATATTACAGATTAACATGTATCATGAATACATACAAGCATAACCAGTCACGCCAGATCACTCAAATTATTACCTTTTTGAATAACATTCAATTAAATTAGCGTACCCAACATGCATTACAGAACATTCAAATATGACTTTATAATAATCACACTATACCACTTCTTGTGAGGTCAAATCCTCACACAAACATTCATACACATCATAGACCCGTAATCACATCCAACAGGTCAGTCCTGATCACGTAAGTTACCACCCAACATAGGTTACCTGCCGCCCGAGCTTAACTCATATGCCCCTCACAACATTTTCCCCTATTCGCACAACCATCACTTCCTGCCAAGTATAACCATACCATTACTATTCAACTATTAGCATCCGCCTCATCTAACCACATCTTATACCCTCTCACAATTATACACAACAATCAGGTCCCTACCAAATCAACCTCTTTTGAATTGCTACCTTTCTAATATACCATCACTCTTAACCATTAGTCACAGACCATAACACCACCACTGTTCGGACATCAAACCTCTTTCACTCATCTCTAAACATCACGATTTCTTTCCTATCTTTGGTTAACATTCCAAATAACTATCCTCAAATTCACCAATCAAAATTACATCAACATCATTCCCAATACTATCTTACTCGTATTTTCATCTAACCCTCCATCAATTATCGATTATCGTGCAAATTCTCCACCAACTTCTTACTCCCTTAATTCCTCGAAACTCATGATTAATCATGTTGTCCTGAAATTTCTGTACAATTGTTAACTTACTTACTCTTTATAGTATCATACATCCCGATGATTCCTTACTTTTATATCACATAACTCCGGTGAATATTTTTCTCAGCTTACTTTTATCCTTCTTTTCTCTTCATACTCAACAATTCCATTTAATATCTCAACTCCTATTACTTCTACCTAACCCCTTTAGTGCTCCAATTACCTTCTCATCGCTCCAAAACTCAAATCTCACTATTTCATGTCTATATCATCTCATTCTTTCTTACCTTGGATCCTTTCTCATCACTCCACTCACTCACACTTGTCACTAATTTGTCCATAAAAATCAACGTTTAATGTTCAAACAATTACATCTCCCTTTTTACATCTCTAGAAATCAAAATTCTTTTTATATCGTTAATCGTCCAATGAAATCACACATTAGTTTCGTCTCTCGATAACACAAATTTCCAATCTCAGTCACTATCTGCAAACCCACCTCGCGACATGTCTCCATTAAGTTCACTATATACCACTCTTCTCAATTCCTCTAAAATGACCTTTCATTACATATATTCTTACTCAACACTATTTCTAACCATCTCCCTCCATAATTCGTTATACATCTCAAATTGTTACTATCCACATCCTTTCTTTCAATCTTTTCATTCTCACGTTCCATAAACTCACATCATCCCCTGCCCACATTCACTTACTTTTACGTTACCCAACACACATTCATATCACTCATCTCATTTCATCTCAGAGAACATGCTCTATGTCTCAATTAAGCCATAACAATCTTCCTTTTCCTTTTCCACTATCTATCACAACATATATAACCCATGTCCTCCCACCAAATTCCTACTCACCACAGGCGTCACTCACTTCACCATAAGATTAGGTAACTTACGTATCAAGACCAACATACATGTAAAACAATGCATAAAGAAGCAATATAACAACTTTGAATTAAACAAAATATGCAACGAATTCAAAAGATAAGCATATGACCCAAAATAGAGGTCACTAGATCGAGTACAGGCCACTCGATCGAGTAAGTGACTTACTCGATCGAGTAGGTGAAGATCAGAAGCACGTAAAACAAATCACCAGGGCTACTCGATCGAGTAACTAACGTACTCGATCGAGTGCCCCATTACTCGATCGAGTACCAAGGATACTCGATCGAGTACCCCAATTCTCAAGACGACCAGTTTTTAGTAAAACAGTCATAACTCACTCATTTCTTGGTCGTTTTGGACGTGTGACCTATCGTTAGAATCGTAAAAGAACAAGCTATCACCTCCAATTGGAATCACATTAAAATCATTTATGCATCTCAAGTTATAACAGTTTAAAGACAACTTTGCTGTAATCAGACGGCATAACTATTCGATTTTCTCTTTCAAACAACTTAAACGACCACAATGGTAACCAAAAACAACTCAACACTCACAAAACCAGTATTCCTAATCACATGTTACTATCTCCCAAAAGCCAAGCAACAACATACATCATGCACATAGATTATTTAACTTGTCAATCATGATTTACCCACATCTTTTTATTCTATACCTTTACGTACAACAATAACATAATATACGGCATAAAATCTCCCTAGTCACATGTTACTAACATAGCAAAAGTAGAAAATCCACTTCCATCACATAAACATGTTCTCCACATGAATTTCATATTCTCATGCAATTCCTTAACTCATCTTTTCAACCAAATCATAGATCACGTTCATACCCGTATTCATACAACTTATTCATCCAATCATATGCACGCAATCATATGCATATACACAATAGTAACCCGTAGTAATTCCCATCACAATTCATGTTATCATAAAAAAAAAATATTACCTTCATCCTTTCCACCACACATCCATTCAACTATATAACACTCATCCATCCAACACACACAATAGAGCATTAGTAAACACATAGCGATCCCGACTTATATCCCATGGTGACCGGTTCAAAATTGTAGGGCGAGTTTGCGACTTTAGGACGTCTCCCAAGTCTTTGCATTAGCTCCTACAACTTCTACTCCGGGTTCATTTTAATTAGACTCCCTAGGTTCATTAGATTCATTGGTTACAGGTTTCAGGATCGTCGCTCTGATACCATTTGTAACACCCCCATACTCCAAGTGCCTTACCAGGACCACTCAAGTATAAGGATACTACCATCTCGGTTACCCGAGGCAATGACAATCATAAGACAATAAGGAAACGTACTTTATTAAATAACTTTAAGTGATTACATAACAAACCAACTGTAAGCAAAATACAACTTTTCTCAAACTATAAACCAACTGAATGGAACTGCCTTAACAAACACAAAGAAGACTAAAGACTACGATATGTGATGACTCCATCCCCACTAGATCCCACGCGTATCCAAGATATACTGTCAAGCAAATCGCTCACCACCCCGAATGGATCACCACAGTTTTAAAACATTTAAACGGGTCGGTACTAATCGGACAATTCCAATGTATATATCAACAATAAGACATACAGACATGACTTAGCCGTCTCGCACACACACAACCACACCAATTCCAATCCTCTCAATCACCGATCGTCCACTTGGACCGGACCACCGCCAAATGGGGGACCGCAGCCGTACCCACCAAATCCCCGCTCCACATAGTGAGCGATAACCCTGTCCATTAATGTGCACATCCCTTCTGTGGCGGGTTCCACAGAAGGCGAAACTAGGGCGTGAAGCCACTCCCGCAAGTGACCCCACTCAGCCGAGGCCACGCCTTGCGAACCATCAACAACGATCACAACCACAATCACAATACAATTACTATATCAAACAACCAAACACAATACATCAACCAATATCCCATTATGGGACTAATACTGAGTAGGAAATCCTACCTGGTATGCACACAATCAGACGGTCTCTACTGCTGAGACAAAAAGCTTCTTCTATGAACCCTCCTCCTATCATACAACACATAGAGGCTACCAAATCACATACTACACATAAAACCCCCAAATCTCTAAATTAGGGTTTAACCAAATCAAAGGAAAGACAATAAAAAGGGTTAATAGATCTTACCCTCGACGCAAGGAACTCAACGGTATGAACAACGATAAGAACTGACCCTCCAAACTCCGGGGATTGCTAATAATGCGATTAAGAAGATGAACTTGCTTGCTTTCTCTCTTAAACAGTAATTTAGGTTCTCTAAAAGTGATTTAGAATAATGACGACAAAGCTTATATACCTTAATCGCATAATTAACAAAACCCGAGAAAACTCCCCGTAAAACCGGCTACTCGATCGAGTACCCAAGGCTACTCGATAGAGTACCCCCTTACTCTATCGAGTACCTAAGGCTACTTGATAGAGTACCCCCTTACTCTATCGAGTACCTAAGGCTACTTGATAGAGTACCCCCTTACTCTATCGAGTACCTAAGGCTACTTGATAGAGTACAGTACAGGTCAGAAACTTTTCTAAAACGCAACTTACCCTTACTCGACAGAGTAAGGCCTACTCGATAGAGTACCCCAAGACTTATAAATACGGAGTATTACAGTTACCGCTTTGGAAGCGTGAATACAAGGTCTTCCCGGAAGTATATTAAAGGATGCTTCAATGTCCACTATTTGGAAGTTAACCTTTCGTTCAATCGGCCATGTGGCTATGGTAAGGTTAACTAGTCCTACCACTTTTCGTCGTGTACCATCATATGCGCGAACACCTTGGTTGGTAGAGGTCCAATCCGACTCTTTCATGCTTAATTTATATGCCGTTTTTAATGGTATGACGTTGACTGTCGAGCCATCATCTACCAAAGTCATTGGCACATTCTTCTTCAAGCAAATGACAGTGATGTAAAGAGCCAAGTTGTGATTAGCGCCAAAAGGTGGTAAATCTTCATCCGAGAAAGTAACAGGGTTACTTAGCTTAGGTGATTCTTGGAAGACCAAGTTGACCACGTCATCGAGTGTGGCGTTATGTGCCACATTTAGTTTGGCCAAGGCTTGCAGTAAAGCTTGGCGATGTGGGAACGAGCTTACAACTAGTTGCCAGACTGAAAGATCAGCCTTTGTCTTCTGTAGTTGCTTTAGCAAATGGTCAGTAGAGGTATCTTCGTTATCATTTGGCATGACAACGTTGGTATTGGTGATTGGACCATTGGCTATGGGACCATTTTGAGAAACATTTTGGTATGGACGCCCTGAACGAGTAAGATGGTCTACATCTTGGTCCTCACTGTTTTGGACTATTTCCTCACTGACTTTAACTAGGTAGTGTTCAGTGAGGTATTCATCCTCATCATCATCGGCCCATACTCCATTGATAGTAGCAAGTTCTCTCAATCTCCTAATTTCGGCCTCCAATTTGATGATTTGGTTGATTAGTTCATCAACCACGGCTATTACTTCTTGCATTGTAGCATTTTGAGAGAGATTTAGTGGCGCACGTTCTTCGGGTGTTGCACTTGGATCACGTAAGGTTGCCACTATGCTTTCTAATTATGATACTTTCCTATTCACACTCTTTTCCCATGCTATAAAGTCGGTGATGGTAGGGGAAATGGTAGAGTAGTTACCTTCTTCTTCTATTGCATGGATCTCATCTTCGACTGGAGAAATGAGGTGTGAAAAATCTAAGGTAGATTCTTAACTTATAATCATCAGAACTCCAAGAGGATTCTGAGTATTGTTAGGCTTGCCTTCAGGTGGTATTGGTAGGCGACCATCTTCAATCATGTCTTGAAGTACATGTTTTAGCTTGTAACATTTTTCTGTATCATGTCCCTTACCTCTATGATATTCGCAGTACAAATTCTCGTCCCAAGACTTGGATTTATTTTCTGGTTCAGGTGTAGGGCCTATGGGTTGAAGCTTACCCTACTTCATCAATCTCTTCAGAGCATTGGAATAAGTATCCCCAATATTTGTGAACTTTCTTTGTGGGATACTCTTCTTTGATGGTTCGAGGAGGTTAACCTCATCAATCTTGCTAGTAGAGCCATAAGAACGACTTGTTGAACCTTGATATCCACGACCTACCATTTTGGACAAGAGCCCTTTACGGATGTCATCTTCGATCCTTGTTCCTAGTACGGTTAAGTCCTTGAAGGTCTTAATGTTTTGGTACCTCAAATGATTTGCATAAATGGGCTTTAAATTGTCCACGAATTTTTCAACGAGGGTAGCTTCATCTGGACGCTCGACAAGTTGGGTACTAGTCTTCCTCCACCTACTTAGGAAGTTAGTGAAGCCTTCTTTATCGTTTTGGGTAAGAACCTCTAAGGTGCGTATATTGACTTGGATCTCAGCATTATCCGCATATTGCTTAGCAAACTCGATCGCGGCATCATCCCAGGTGGCAAATTTCTTGTGCTCTAGAGAATAAAACCATTGTTTAGGAATGGTGTCGAGAGATGAAGGAAAGATCCTTAAGAACATCTCGGGTTTAATGCCTTTGATAGACATGTAATCCTTAAAAGCACGGATATGGTTCAAAGGGTTTTCATGCCCCTTGAATTTCGGGATATCCGTCATGTTGAAGTTGGTTGGCAATTTGGAACTCACGACCTCATACTTGCGATTGTTTTCCCTATAGATATCATCCCCTTTGAGATACATCAGTTGTTCCTCCAAGTATTGGAGTCGTTTCTCAGCTGCAGTTGGATCTATGGGAGGGTTGACCTCTTGTGCTCCCACAAAAGGTGGAGGATTTTCATTCGCGAAGTCATTCACAAAATCATGAAGTATTTAATTTTTTGCAGGAGGCAACCTAGTTTCTACAGCAACAATTCGGCCCTCGATCGTGTTGAGGCGGTTATTCACTTGGCCTTGGCTAGTTTGGAGACGAGCGAGCGCGGCTAGGATTAGATCATTACCATTCGGTGGTTGTCCATTGACAATTGCGTGACTAGTTCCAGGCATCTTGAAAACTGGATAAGAGATCGACGACGAATCAAAACACGATCGACCATTCTAGCACACTTACTCAAAGAAAAGGTTTGACTTGTGCAGTGGGAGTGTGCCACTTGTGTCAAGTGAGGTTTGAAGAAATGACAAGGTTTGGAAATGTTGGTCCTAGTCAACTATAATGTAGTTGTAGGAGTGGACTCGAAGTGGGGTTTTGAAATGGGCTTTGGGACCCGAATTTTGACTCGACAATTGGACAGAGTTTCGACTAGTTTTGCGCTAACATTGGCCTATTTGTTTTTCGAAAATTTGCATTTTAAAAGAGATTTTGATTTTACAAAATTCGACATGGTTTCGTTTAGGAAATGGTGATCACATATAGTACAAGCATTACAACAGGCATTATAACGGGATGCTGAGTGCATTTAGAAGGGTTTTGGTTTAAAGGGTGGGTTGCCATACCGAACAATCAAACCCGGGGTCTGTGGAGAGGCTCGTACCAAACAGGAGTAAGGCCGATTCCTAGTCCATTTCCTCGAGTAGTGAAAGTCCTTGATACAAACAAGAGTAAGTATCATGGTATGGTTGACGTCAATCGCTATCCATCCTTAGGCCCAAATAAGAATTTGGACCGTCTAGACGGGACGATTGGTCGAATGGGTTGGTTTGGGCCTTAGAAAGGCCGAATAAACGGTCTAGGAAGACCGAGTTATGAAAACCGATAACTGTCTTGTACAAACTATTCGCTAACCTTGTTCAAGTTTCACCCTTGGGTACACGTATGTGTATTAATCCCCAGCGGAGTCGCCAAACTATGGACGCGGGCCCACGGGGGTCGCTCGGGAACAAGCGTTTGCATTTGTGGAGACGCCACCAATTTATTGTGGAAAATTGGAAACCGTTCGAATACCTCGTCTCATGTCAAGACACAAAGTAGTGACATGATGTAGATACCTCATTTATGCACCTCCCGCCAAACACCCAGTGATGATTGGGCCGCATGTCTAGCATATGTCACGATTTTATGACGTTCGTAAATCGGTTAATAAAAGGTAACTCAAACACTTGTATCTACCTCATGGTCGTCATCTAGGTGTCATTACGGTCGTTTTGGCAGTAATTAGAATACATTTGGAGTCTGGGTCAAAAAACCGTCTTCATTTCCTAAAACCGTCAAATCCCGAGTGAAAAGCAATGTGCTTGTCTACCTAAGGTTAGGATGTCATAAAATGTTGAGATTATATCTCATTTTGAGTCCCTTGTCACTTCATTAGGCTAAACTAAAAGTTTACATTACAAAATGTGCATTTCATTTAGCTAAAATGATAACCCGGCCTTTAGGCCTGTTTTACGAGGTGATAACAACTTTTTTGGGTCAGGCCTATTTCACAGAAAGTTCTAGATCTCTTTCTTAGCTTTCCAACGACACCGAAATCACCTTATTCCGAGTCTTGTAAAGAAAGTTATACCTAAAATACGACAGGCTGTCAAACGCGTTTTCTACGCGCAGAGGAAAGGACGCAACAAGTGTTGCGCCTCTTCCAAGGGACGCAGCACCTACTGCGGCTTTTCCTCAAGGTTTTCTTTTTGTCCAAGTTTTCGTGTTTAACCTAAGTCGGTTGTTTCCGGATCTTTTTCTCCTTTCCTAATTCCCTCCGTGTGATTAGTATAAATAGGGACCTTCGTTCCTCATATTTCTCACGCGAGTGTCCGCCCTTCTCTTCTCCCTTTACATTCTAAGACCACTCTCTTGCTTATTAGCGCCTACGTGCTTGAACTTTCGACCACGTAAGCTCGGATCCTTCCGAGTACCAGCCTCGTTTTGCATGACCGACCAATTTGACCAACTCCACTACACCATAATCAATTAATCAATTCAATTTGCTTTTAAATCCTTTTTCAAGGGCACTTTCATATTTGCATTATAGATCGAGTCGAGTTACCACTAAAAACTGAGTTAGTTAAATCTCGCGACGCTAACATGTAAGTCTGAGGGTGTAAAATCCCAATTTTATTTAATGTATTTTATTTAATGTATTTATTTTCTGTATTATAATTAATGTAAGAATTTATGTCATAAGCATGCTCGAAACTGTCTTTTAAAACCTTTTTAACGGAAGTAACACGATCGACGTGGGAAGAATCGCATCAATCGATGCCTGAAAAGGGCGCGACATCTCTGCTGCGCCTCTTCCAGGGGCTACTTTCAGTTGATGCACTTCTTCTTCCTCGGGTTTTTGTTCCTTTCGTCTTTTATTTTTCTTTCTTCGTTCTTTCCCTTATTTCACCTAATAATTTTCTAATTAGTTTTTATGAATCCATTTCAACAATTTTCGACTTAAATCCCTTATAATTAATATTTGTGGGTTTTCGTCACAAATTCAAACTCGGATTTTAGAGACTCGATTCGTTCATATCAAGTCCCTTGATTTCTTCTTTGATACATGTTTTAAATCTGTTTTCTTCATCTATTCGTAATCTTTTGTTTCCACCATTAACTTCAAGTTTGTAAATAAATCAATTCCAACATCGTAAATAATATCTAACTTATAATAATTCGTTTAAAATTGTTTTCTTTCACTTCATGGCGATCCCAGATGCATGTAAATCAATTAATCACTTCTACTCGAGTTACCAATCAATAAATCAATGTAAATTAACCAACGAACATTAAAAAACCGCGAGTCTGACTTTCACAGTCAGAACCCAACTCAAGAACAGAGCGAAGTGTTGCGCCTCTTCCGGACGACGCGGCAGATCTTTGCGCCTTCGAGGTGGTTTCTGCCTCTGAACTCTTCTCGTTTTGACGTAGGGTTTCTAATTAGGATTTTAATTAACCATTATTCTTATTATCACCATAATTTTCATATTTTCCTTATTTTCCATATTTTCCAAATTTTCCTTTTCTTCATATTTTCCTTATTTTCCAAATTTTCCTTTTCTTCATATTTTCCTTATTTTCCAAATTTTCCTTTTCTTCATATTTTCCAAATTTTCCAAATTTTCCTTTATTTCCCAATTTCCTTCTTTTTTTCAATTTTCTAATTTTCATTTATTCTTTTATTTTATTTCTAAAACTCTTTTGGGCATGTTTATGGCGTAAATTCAAGTTTATCAATTGTAATTTATTTCTTTATTTCGTATTCGTATTTATTATGTATGATTTATTTACTTGGCATTCACATGTAATTAATCTAACATTCACTTCGACCCCAATTTGTGTGCTAATTACTTGTTCACCGACTTAGTTAATTCTCACATGTTAGGATTAATCTAATAAGTGTTGCATTGCATGCATATAATCGACAATATATCGAGTATAGACAATTTTCCCTAATCATTAGTAGAGACCGCTATCGAGGCGGGCGGGATTAGGTGTTCGATTAAAAGAGCTTCCTAATACGTACCCTCACTCCTTACTCCAGATCTCTGTGAACATCCGTGTTCATTGGCATCCACGAGAGTCATTCTAGACATAGAATGCTAAGGGTAACGAGTTATTGGTGTTCATGTCACTACTTTGTGTCTTGACATGACACGAGGTATTCGAACGGTTTCCAATTTTCCACAATAAATTGGTGGCGACTCCACAAATGCAAACGCTTGTTCCCAAGCGCCCCCGTGGCCCATGTCCACAGTTTGGCGACTCCGCTGGGGATAATACACTTACGTGTAGCCCAAAGGGTGAAACTTGAACAAGGTTAGGGAATAGTTTGTACAAGACAATTGTCGGTTTTCATAACTCGGTCTTCCTAGATCGTTTCAATCGGCCTTCCTAGGCCCAACCCAACCCATTCGACCAATCGTCCCGTCTAGACGGTCCAAATTCTTATTTGGGCCTAAGGATGGATAGCGATTGACGTCATCCATACCATGGTACTTACTCTTGTTTGTATCAAGAACTTTCACTACTCGAGGAAATGGACTAGGAATCGGCCTTACTCTTATTTGGTACGAGCCTCTCCACAGACCCCGGGTTTGATTATTTAGTATGGCAACCCACCCTTTAAACCAAAACCCTTTTAAATGCACTCAGCATCCCGTTATAATGCCTATATATATGTTTGTATCATATGTAATCACCATTTTGTAAACAAAACCATTTTGTAAAATAAAATCCTTTTCAAATATAAATATTTTCAAAATAGCGCAAAATAAGCCTAAACTTTGTCCAAATGTCGAGTCAAACTTCGGGCCTCAAACCCATTTCAAAATCCGTGTAAAATAAAAAAATACGAAAAAAGTCCAAAAAAAAAGTCCAAAAAAAGAAAAGAAAAAAGAAAACCAAAATATTTTCAAAGCATGTAAATGTGAATATGTAAATTCAATTGGGTTAAGTTAGAGTCAAAATTCAAACTGGCTATGTCCTAATCGGAACTCTGTCGAGTCATGAACCCGTCTTCATTTACATTTTGGGTCTTTTCAAAAATTCAAGTCAAGTCCTAAGGCGTCACGCCATCATTTTGGACTCCATACCCCAATTCAGTTAGGATCTAAACATTTCCGACACCTCGAGTCACACGTTCCGAGGCTCAGCACACGAGTCTCAATGGGCCTCATATTTGAGTCTAAATTACAGCAGTCTTCTTACCACCTATAAGCAAACCTCGAGTCTAGAATCAACACGTGTCATCAATCCCGTCAATAAAGTCAATCATATGAAGGTCACTCCGTCAAAGTCAACACTCGAGTCTAAAATTAGAGTCAAGCACCGTGAATTCAAACACGAGAAGTCGCTCACGACATTTCACGAATTCACAAGTCAAGTCTAGATTTGTCATCTTGTCCCTTCTTTTGTTTGTTGCCTTAGTATGCGTGATCACATGTCGAATCGAGTTGTAATGCGCGTCATTTCTGTCGAGTAGGAATCCAGCAAGTTCCGTTAGTCAGCAAAGTCACGAAGCAGTTCAAGCCACAATCATCGTGTCTCTCCAAGACGTTTATGCCATGGTCCTACGAGTTCAAGCTACAGTGGAAAATTTGAGCATTCGCGTCCTCACCCTCGAGAATGGAATAGTGGAAAAGAACACGCCACCTAGAGAAACCTCTAGTCTAGGTCGTCCAAAGCTTACCTCTTGCAATAACTATCGTCCTAGAAAGCCGAAAACAGCTGGAAGGAAACCTGGGAGGCATCAAAGGGTGCTTACCGATTTAGGCATGTCTTATGCCGATGCTTTGAAGAGACTCTCTGCCCAAGGCAAGCAACATCCAATAGGACCGACTCCGGGTCCACCTTTAGAGAAACAGATGAACCTCTGGAAGGGCAACAAATACTGCTTATATCACCAAGGTAGAGGCCATGATGTTGAAGAGTGTTTTCTCTTGAAACACACCATCCAAGATATGATCGAAGAGGGCAAGCTTCCTAAGCCACCTTCTGTCGGGAAATCCAAGAAAATCGACCCTCTTGGGTCTAATATCATTAAACATGACGAATAATCATCTCTAGACTGTTCTCATCTCCTCAATCCTCGTGACGATGAAGAAATCAATAACCTCAAAGATGACGATATCCAAAGTGAAATGCTCATGCTTTCCATTGCCTTCAACAACAAATTTTCAAAAATAGAGGGAGCTATTGATAGCTTAAACTCTCGGCTTTCCAACATAGAAAACCAGTTCGCCGAAATGGGTAAGAAGCTTGATACCCAACCTCTCAAAATGAAAAGTGTCCAGACAAACCCTCAACTTGACAGTCTTAAGGAGAAAGCAACGAGTGGGCAATCCATTCCTAGTTCTTCTCATCCAAGAACCAAAATCAATAAAGGCAACCTCATGGAGCCTTCATCAAAGAAACCTAACAACTCTTCAAGGTCATTCACAAAGACTTCCGAGAAGA
Source organism: Silene latifolia (assembly GCF_048544455.1). Classification (NCBI taxonomy): domain Eukaryota; kingdom Viridiplantae; phylum Streptophyta; class Magnoliopsida; order Caryophyllales; family Caryophyllaceae; genus Silene; species Silene latifolia. Next base: position 24,621,828 of record NC_133533.1, on the reverse strand, counting down.
AGGATACACCCCCTAGGAAATTTACCAACATTGGTATTACATACACCGATGCCCTTCATAGACTCATAAAACGACGAATGTTGAAACCTATCGGTCCTACACCTGATCCAGAAAAGAAGGCTAGATTCTGGGATAAGAACGTCTATTGCTGGTATCACAGGGGCAAAGGACACGATACTGAGATGTGCTATAAGCTCAAGCATGTGATCCAAGATATGATTGAAAGCGGGAAATTGTCTCTCTCAACCTTTAACTCACACGACAGGTTAGGCAATCCTCATGGATACACCATTTATTAGGAAACTCTTCTTGACTATTATCCTTCCAGTGTTCCCAATAATGAGGACGGGGTGCTCAAATGGGTGAATGCTCAAAGTGAGATGCCGAAGCCATTTGTTGGAAGAGTAAACGTTCAAGCGTGCGCCGATGATTATGAGTCTGGATCTAAGATCGCGTCAAAGTCCGAGTCCGAGTCCTAGGCTTTCTATCCCATAATTATTTTCTAGTATTTTTCTTTGTGTCCATTTCCATTCCTAGTGACATCCTGGGGGCTGTCCCACGAGTCACGTGTCTTCTCGAGTCTATGTTAAATACATTTATTATTCATTTCAATAAAAGTACACTTTTCAATCCACATATTCTATCATATCTCTTCCTTTACCCTTTTCCTGTGACAACAAGAATTGATTTGAGGCCTTTTTTTTAAAATAATAACGACAACGCATGACAGTCGATGTGAGTGCACTTAGATGATGTTCCATTCCAAGTTGTAGAGGACCTGAAACTCCGTGTTCTTTTCTTACCTATTCCATGTCTGGCAATAGAAACCACAATATAACCCTAGTTTAGCATGAGCCTATCTCAAGAGATTCTAGGACGAATCCAGACCATATCCCTTGTTAACAATCCATGACGGAAGGCAAGCCCATTCCCCACAATAAATAACCCGTGTTACTAAAAGACCAACCCGTTTCACATCAAAAGGTGCTAGTATGACCCAAGTCCATCCAAAACGATACGAGCCATGATCAAAGACCAAAGGCTCAATCAAGAGGAACTGAGGTAAATATCCAAAGCCGTAGTTATGCCCGTAATCCAAGACAAAGAAAAAGGCTCGATCAAGCAAGTCAATATCAAAAGTCAATGTTATCTTCAAAAACCTGAATCAAGTATCTGAGCAAAACTCCGAGATATATTCTAGACCAAGAACGAGTATGAAATCAAGTACGAAATACTGCTGAAGTCTATGTAGAATCAAGACATTGATGAAGATGGTTAGCTAGCACCCTCACTTAGCCTATCACACATCGCATACCCTAAGTCCTTCTCGAGACCGTTACGGAGAGATAGTTAGGAATTTTGAGAATCCTCTAAAGCTTGTCAAGTATACCCATCCTTTAGGGCCAAGACATGGAAACTTGATCCCACATCATTTTAACCTACCTTTATGTGCTCAGGCTACATCAAGCCAAGAGACTCCATTTCCAAGCTATATTACAAGACATAATCCCATCAAGCCTTAACTCCACAAAATCAAGCTCCAGAGATTTGTTCATCAAAGCCTCTTATTACCGAGCTCCACATTCCAAATATCCAATCCAGTTTTACCTTGACCGAGACACGGAGTCTTCAAATACTTTGCTACCTAGAACGGGACATACCCATATTCATCCTTAGGGTCCACTTTTAGGTGTGCTCACGCGACAAGGAAATTTTAACAAACATAATTATACCTCTTTGGTCTATGATCAGAGGGAGTTATCTCAAATCAATTCTTCGAGTCACCAAAGGAATACACCCTTGTGACCCCTGCACTTTAAGGCCCTAACAACATAAGCTTAGGCACACACTTGAACTACGAGCATGGTTTGATTTCACCTTTTTAGGTGGATACGTAAGCAGTCTTTTCTTACACAAGAAGGATACAACCACAACACCCAAACAAAATTAACCAAACCTCAGAACTACGATCTGATTTGATTTCACTTCACGTGAATACGTAGGAAGTCCTCATGGACACAACCATCCCACCTCAACCATCAACTTTCAACCTCTATTTCAACCTTCCAGCCTCAATTAACATCCCTTCCAACCCCAACACCTCTATACTGGGGGCTCCTTATTGTCGTCCAGCCTCTTTTTTTACCAAAGTCCAGAGCCATCTTCTCATCCTGGGGGTTTCTCTTCCAAGATGCCACCCTTCCTTTATTCCTCTAAGTCTAGCTAGTACTCGGTTCGGACAATGACAAAGATCTTAGATCAATTCTCCAAGTCATCGTGCCTCAAGAGGGGTCTCTTTTACAGCAAACGGTGGTGAAAGAAGTCCTAGTAGACAGATGATCCATGGCGCATGCCTTGCCTTTATATGCCTTCATCATTCTTGCAATTCTTATACCTTTGGAACTAATACGCATTGTCACCCACACTTGGTTAGGGGTTGCGCATACTTAAACAAAGTCTGTCAAAGTCATCCCTGTGTCGCGTCAAATCTAAGTTAGTGTCGCATCAGTCAAACCTAAGTCTACATTTTGCGTCACGTCCATATAAGGCCTGTGTCATGTCAAGTCCTACGTCTAAAACCCATTGAATATGCATAACGCATTACAAACGACAAATTTCTTTGAACAAGTTTTAAACGACTTTTAAAAAGAAACGACTTTTGCAAAGCCTATGTGTTTCCTCATTCGAGGTCCATGTGATAATCGCTTACGTGCATATATTAGATTATATTCTTGTGTGGCTACTAACCATGCAGGTAAGTATCAGAAGCAGTACCTTATCAAGACCTCGCTTGCCACAACGAGCGAATATTCTTTGACAGGTGTTTCGACACACCTCTATTCTGTTCCTCCAACGAGAGTACATGGACAGCCAATCGCCCCTCTCGAGACATGGAGATCAGTTCCCGATTATGTTCCCCCAGCGAGAGTACACGGACAGCCAATCGCCCCTCTCGAGACATGGAGATCAGTTCCCGATTTTGTTCCCCCAGCGAGAGTACACGGACAGCCAATCGCCCCTCTCGAGACATGGAGATCAGTTCCCGATTATGTTCCCCCAGCGAGAGTACACGGACAGATAATCATCCCTCTCAATACGTGGAGATCAACATCAACCCCAAGACTTATCGAAGTTTGTTTGAAGACGACCCAAGCAGCTTCCCCAGCAGTTCCCGCCTACGTCCTGCGACCCTTGACATTTTGTTTCCTCACAGAGTTCGGCAAAGGTGTCGTTCTCCAGAAGTTCCCAAACCAGAGCCTCCTTCCTTAGGTTCGTAAACCCAAAGTTAGGATTCTTACCCCTAGATTCTTAGATCTCAAAATGGCTTCCTTTAGGTTCATAAACCTTTAAGCTCCCACACCAACATCCTTAGGTTCATAAACCCATAAATCCTTTTGGAGTTCTCATACCTCAGAAAGCTTAAACGCACGCGTTTAAAATAAGAATTAGTAACCCAGTAATTCCTAAACTTAACCCTAGGATCCCAATTCCTCTTAGGTTCACATGCCTTTAAGTTTCCATACCAGCCGTTCTTTTAGGTTCATATACCCAGGTTCACACGCCTAGCTCTTTAGGTTCCCAAACTCCCTAGAGTTCATAAAATTATACTCTTTAAGATCATATTCCTTTAGGATCACCTTTTCCTTTTAGAATCATATTCCTTTAGGATCAACTTTTCCTTTTAGGATCATATTCCTTTAAGATCGCCTCTACCTTTAGGATCATAATCCTTTAGGATCACCTTTTCTTAGAGTTCCTACACTCAAACCTTGGTTACCCCTTAATTTGAACTTATATTTGACCTCCTTCCCGTCGATTTCTTCCATTAGGGTCCCACACCCTAGCACAATCCTCACATATCCTTTAGGTCCTAGCCTTAGGTCCTACGCTTAACCATAGCTCCTACGCAACTCTGGAAACGTCTCAAGGAATCTCGGGTATGGTCTCTTCTTATGGCTGGCGAGCTTCCTTACGTAGCCTAATGGACTTTAAACGACCCTCTCCGATAGTCGACAAACTCTAAAATGTTCCCGACGACAGGTCCTTGGTTCAGACCCCTTGAACCGCCTCGCATCGCCATAGTCGTCAGGTTGTAATCTTCGACTGACCTGATGGCTATACTTTCACTTTCGCCTTGTCCAAGCCTCAGTCAAAGTGGGGGCTCTGTAGATACCTCATTTTTGCACCTCCCGCCAAACACCCAGTGATGATTGGGCCGCATGTCTAGCATATGTCGCGATTTTATGACGTTTCTTAAATCGATTAATAAAAGGTAACTCAAACACTTGTGTCTACCTCATGGACGTCATCTAGATGTCATTACGGTCGTTTTGGCAGTAATTAGAGTACATTTGGAGTCTGGGTCGAAAATCGTCTTCATTTCCTAAAACCGTCAAATCCCGAGTCAAAAGCAATGTGCTTGTTTACCTAAGGTTAGGATATCATAAAATGTTGAGATTATATCTCATTTTGAGTCCCATGTCACTTCATTAGGCTAAACTAAAAGTTTACATTACAAAATGTGCATTTCATTTAGTTAAAATGATAAACCGACCTTTAGGCCTGTTTTACGAGGTGATAACAACTTTTTTGGGTCAGGCCTATTTAACGGAAAGTTCTAGATCTCTTTCTTAGCTTTCCAACGCCACCGAAATTACCTTATTCCGAGTCTTGTAGAGAAAGTTATGCCTAAAATACGACAGGCTGTCAAACGCGTTTTCTACGCGCAGAGGAACCCGCTGAGGAAAGGACGCAGCAAGTGCTGCGCCTCTTCCAAGGGACGCAGCAAGTGCTGCGCCTCTTCCAAGGGACGCAGCACCTGCTGCGCCTTTTCCTCAAGGTTTTCTTTTTTGTCCAAGTTTCCGTGTTTAACCTAAGTCGGTTGTTTCCGGATCTTTCTCTCCTTTCCTAATTCCCTCCGTGTGATTAGTATAAATAGGGACCTTTGTTCCTCATATTTCTCACGCGAGTGTCCGCCCTTCTCTTCTCCCTTTGCATTCTAAGACCACGCTCTTGCTTATTGGCGCTTACGTGCTTGAATTTTGACCACGTAAGCTCGGATCCTTCCGAGTACCAGCCTCGTTTTGCATGACCGACCAATTTGACCAACTCCACTACACCATAATCAATTAATCAATTCAATTTGCTTTTAAATCCTTTTTCAATGGCACTTTCATATTTGCATTATAGATCGAGTCGAGTTAACACTAAAAACCGATTTAGTTAAATCTCGCGACGCTAACATGTAAGTCTGAGGGTGTAAAATCCCAATTTTATTTAATGTATTTTATTTAATGTATTTATTTTCTGTATTATAATTAATGTAAGAATTTATGTCATAAGCATGCTCGAAACTGTCTTTTAAAACCCTTTTTAGCGGAAGTAACACAGATCTGACATAGGGAAAAATTACATCAACTGATGCGCCTTCTGGAAAGGGCGCAGCATCTGATGCGCCTCTTCCAGGGGCTGCTTTCAGTTGATGCACTTCTTCTTCCTCGGGTTTTTGTTCCTTTCGTCTTTTATTTTTCTTTCTTCGTTCTTTCCCTTATTTCACCTAATAATTTTCAAATTAGTTTTTATGAATCCATTTCAATAATTTTTGACTTAAATCCCTTATAATTAATATTTGTGGGTTTTCGTCACAAATTCAAACTCGGATTTTAGAGACTCGATTCGTTCATATCAAGTCCCTTGATTTCGTCTTTGATACATGTTTTAAATCTTTTTTCTTCATCAATTCGTAATCTTTTGTTTCCACCATTAACTTCAAGTTTGTAAATAAATCAATTCCAACATCGTAAATAATATCTAACTTATAATAATTCGTTTTAAATTGTTTTCTTTCACTTCATGGCGATACCAGATGCATGTAAATCAATTAATCACTTCTACTCGAGTTACCAATCAATAAATCAATGTAAATTAACCAACGAACACTAAAAAACCGCGAGTCTGACTTACACAGTCAGAACCCAACTCAAGAACAGACGCGGGAAGTCTGCGCCTCTTCCGGAGGACGCGGCGATGATCTTTGCGCTGTTGAGTGGTTTCTGCCTCTGAACTCTTCCCGTTTTGACGAGAGTTTCTAATTAGGATTTTTTTAATTAACCATTATTCTTATTATCACCATAATTTCCTTATTTTCCTTATTTTCCAAATTTTCCTTTTCTTCATATTTTCCTTATTTTCCAAATTTTCCTTTTCTTCATATTTTCCTTATTTTCCAAATTTTCCTTTTCTTCATATTTTTCTTATTTTCCAAATTTTCCTTTATTTCCAATTTCCTTCTTTTTTCCAATTTTCTAATTTTCATTTATTCTTTTATTTTATTTCTAAAACTCTTTTGGGCATGTTTATGACGTAAGTTCAAGTTTATCAATTGTAATTTATTTCTTTATTTCGTATTCGTATATATTATGTATGATTTATTTACTTTGCATTCACATATAATTAATCTAACATTCACTTCGACCCCAATTTATGTGCTAATTACTTGTTCACCGACTTATTTAATTCTCACATGTTAGGATTAATCTAATCAGTGTTGCATTGCATGCATATAATCGACAATATATCGAGTATAGACAATTTTCCCTAATCATTAGTAGAGGCCGCTATCGAGGCGGGCGGGATTAGGTGTTCGATCAAAAGAGCTTCCTAATACGTACCTGAAAGATCATAGATCTATATTAGACTCTCTAATAAAAATTAAATTATCTCATAATTTGTCATTTAGGTGATCTATGTAACATGCATGCTAATATGAAAGCATAAAAATGAAAGTATAAGGAAAAACAATTTCCTTACATTGATTTTATGGTAAAATGGGCACAAACTAGTTCACCTTACTAGTTTGTTCTTGAGCTATATGAATATGGAAGATCCTCCAAAAACCAACCTCCAAAGTAGAAGGTCTCCTTAATCCACCCAAGAACTTACCCAACAATCTTACTAATATTAACTAGATATAAGTAAGACTACCCTTGATAATATGCAAATATTACTAACATCTTAGTAATAAAATTTTGATACTAACTTCTTAGTAAAATGATGCTTATGATTTTTTTAGAGAGAAAGACCAATTATTTTTCACATGCTAACACACCAAAAGAAGTAGTGTAAAAATGAACAACAATTGGAGTGTTTTATGGGTGAAAGTGGCGGGTGGAACTAGTGGAGTGAGGGAGTGCACTTGTTTTTATTTTTGTCCAATCTTATATCACATGCAAGTGATCATAAGATGACTTATAGAAGAACCAACAAGTAAAGTGAAATGATTATGTCTATAATCATCCACTACACTCCATTTACACGGTCCAATGTCCCATTTACGGGTCCATTTTGGTTCTTATGTTTGTCGCACAAATACGTGTAAATTTTATTCAAACATCGTATCATGTTTAAATGCTTCCAATTAATTTCGTCTAAATCACTCCGTAAATATATGTGTACCGCTACACATATAGTTTACGTACCAATACTAATCACATTAGTCAACTAGTACCAATTTAATAATTAACTGCTTAATCATTAATTCCCGTCTCAAATAATTTATTATTCAATTATCGCATAATTAAATAATAATTTCCGTACCTCGAGTTCACAACTCGATATCTCTTTAAATCAATTTAATCGACTAACTCTTAGTCAATTTAATCAAGGGACTAATTAAATTGTATCTCATACAATTAATTAGCTTTCGTGTTGAGGCTCGTTCCTTTAGGTGTGACCGAAATGGATCAGTTGAACACCGCCGTCTCACGACAGTAACGTCAAACCCTAGTTGGCCAACCGTTACCGATATACGTTGATCAGCTGACTAGGATCAAATAAATAAATATTTGATGATATTCCTTTAATGAGATTTATTATGTAAACGCACTATTGTGGAGGACACTAACTCCAACAATCTCCCACTTGTCCGACACAAGGTGTGCGCTACCAATTCTCTTGTCCGTTTAATCTCCCACTCAATGTAAGGTGTCTTTCAGGTCGCACTTGCACACGAACATATCGCGAGTGGTTTTCTCGATCGGGAGTGTGACTACCTGACCGGAAAAATCTCTCACAGATTACTTCCGAGCGTGGCCACGCATTTGTAGTCATTAACTCCTCGAGTGGCCTTGAGATATAGTTACCCAACGTGGGTGGACAATTCTTGTATGCCCTATCTATCCTATTGCCCAATACAGATCACCATGACCTAGTAAATGCCCTTTTGGCCTCCTTTCACGGCACAACCTAGGACAAAAACCAAAGTCACTCGAAAACTGCACTTGCTCAGTTAATAGTCTCCAGTCAAAAGAATCGACTCATTAGAACATCTTAGAGATCCCTGCCACGACCAGGCGTCTATAATAGAACTTAGGGACTCTCTAAATGGTCACTGTCCGGCAAAGTGTCACACACTCTGCCTATGTAAGCGACTAGTCATCACGCATGACCTTATGGTGTTGAACAACCATCAATCGACTTACAATCTAGTCACTCCGAGACGTCACCTCATTAAGTGACTAGGGACAAAATACAATGTTCATCTTATTCACTTGAATATTGTTCAACATTGTCTCCACAACTTATTCAGATAAACATAAGGTATTCAATGTTTTCAGTCAAACTGAATAATTGAGTTCTTCAAGAAACTCTAACAATGAATGCGATCATCACTTATGTAAATATCAATACTCTATCCAATATTTACATAACGATCATCAGCAATTAAGGTATACTGCTCAATCACATTGAGATGACATAACTATCATGTCTACCTTATGCCAACGGCTTTGGTTAGAGGATTAGCAACAGTTGCATCACTCTAATTTTCATTGCAATTTTCCTTTGTTCTATGCAATCTTTTCATCACATAGAGCCTTTCTAAGTACATGTCTAAACAAGTTTTTAGACTCTGGTTCTAAAGCCAGTCAAACACTCCAACTGTTTTCACAGTCTCTCGGGAGACGATATTCGGCTAACGGAACTACTCTAGTCCCATTAAATTCCGGTTATCAACTATCTCTTTTACAACATCGGATGTTGTAATGTACTTAGCTTTTCGTTCATGATTTGTACGTATAACACTTATACATACACATTCTTCATATGACATATTTTATGTATGACTCCTCATACATATCTTCTTTATACATGTATAACTTCTTATACATATATGTATAACTTCTTATACATATTATTCTTTATGCACATAACACTCTTACATGCTAACCATTCCTTAACGAGGCCCATAACATCTTATAAGCATAGGAATGTTTCCGTGTAATCCTTTTACACAAAATTCATAAATTCCTCCAAACTATAAGAGTAAATCCCCAGTTCTTCTCAAGTACTCAAGGATGCTCTTGATAATTGATACCCGTCGTTGTGAGTACCAAAGATAAAATTTATAAACTCCTATTAAGACTAACCTAGGCTAGTGGTAACAGGGTCGATCCACAAGGAGGCAGTTGTAAATTCTAGTTGTTCTATGATCAGTCTAAGGTAACTATTATGGGGGTTGAATTGAGTTGGTCTAAGTCTAAAGCAAACAAAGACAATAAACTAAAAATACGATTTAAACAGATAAAAGAAAGGTACTAGGATGATCGGGTCATTACAGCTTCGGCGGCAGCAAACTAGGTCGGTCTGAATTAAACACAGGTAAGGCGGGAAATAAGAGGTCCTCTCGGTCCACTCCTAACAAATAGCATCTCTCGATCTCGCTATAGGTCCCTAATGTCACTAATACTGACTTTCGTCCTGAAAAATGACTAATGGTCTAAACTATACCTATCTTTCGATCTTAGCACAGTTTAGTCGAATTAATTGACGGTCAAGCAACTTACCCTACCTTTCGGTCTAATGGGTCAGTCACAAAAGAGGTATCTAACTGGTCGCATGCATTCGATTCGTTAAATACAAGATTAAATTCAATCAAAACGAAGGTAACCTTACAAGGTCAGTCGATCGACCAACTATGTCAGTCGATCGACTGACACGCGGGTTCAGTCCGTGTCTAACCTATTGCCGCCTAGCCATAAATCGCCTACATCCTAGCACAAGCTATTTAGCTACTCATGGCAATGATGAAAACTACAACAACATTAAAGATTAAGACTAAAGGATTCATGCTTGAATTGATAAAGAAAACAATAAACATAAATAATGAAACGGCTTAGGGAATTAACTAACGATTCTATACTAACGAAAATAAAGCAAAACGGGAATTAGGGCAGAGGAATACCGAGAATTCAAAGGAAGATTAAGATTAAGAACTGAAAGATCCGATGCAAAAGTCGATATAAAAACCCTAATTATCCGAACAAAACTAAAACTTAATGTATTGTACTGTGAAACTTAATGTGTTCTCTGATAAAAATCCCATCTCTTATTCGATACGCTGCTGTTACGTTATATAGGAACTAACGCAACAACTTATTCCAAAACCTAAAACTTCACGGGCTTTCTAAATCTCGTGCGAATCGAAATCCGTCGATCGACTACTCAGGGTCGATCGATCGAATATCGAAACAAGCAGAGCTTCGAAACCGAGCCTTGGTCGATCGACTGACTAGGTTGGTCGGTCGACTGGCTAAGCTGCTACTTGACTTCTTTTGACTCGTGGACTTGTCTTTCGGGCCTTGGATTGCGCACCAAGCTCGTTCCTTAAGCATTTCCCTTGCGTCATTTGCAATGCAGATTACTCGGGGACGGATTTGGCTTGATTTCCCGCTAAATTCTCCACATTTCTGCAATAAAGTACAAAAGCACGAAAGTAGAGGAAAATAGAGAAATATGGCATATATAGCACAATTGAGCTCTGAAATGCGTGTAAAAAGAGATGTAAAACATCATATAAATGACACGCATCAAATCTCCCCAAACCAAACCTTGCTTGTCCCCAAGCAAGAACTAGACTCGATCTAATGACCTAATGGAACGAGTTCAAACTCGAGCGAAATGCAAAATGCAAAGCCTAAGGCCTAAACCAATTTAATGCATAACCAACAATCAACTAGTAATATGAATTATGCAAACGAATTATAAAGTCGTCAAAAACTGCTGAACCGTTGACTATAGAGACTTATCAAATCGGGCTCTCGCGGGTCGCTCAAATCACTCAATTAAGAACAGGTGATATATTCGTAAGATAGAAAGAATTAATTTTGTAGTGACACTCACCTAACTACGACCTATGAAAACATGCCAGCAATAAATTATGAAGATGACCTCTATGACCGTACATACGCATTCCAACCAACAAATGACCATTGACACACGCCGAGGTATAATTATGGAAATGTGAGGTATGGGTAAGAAGAGGCAAAACATTTTATGGTAAAGTGGAGGTACAGGTGATCAAGCTAGTACCAAAACGGAACCAAGTGACAATATCCAACTTCTTGCGCATAAACAAACGAAATGGTGCTATAGCAAGCACAAAACTCACAATCTCCAACTATCAAATCAATAAAACTCCCCATAGGAAATAAATGAATCATGGGAGCAAAAATCGCCAAAAGATAAGGATAAAGCATGCGAATTGATTTTCTTTTTCCTTTCACGAATCTCAGTCGATCGACCATATTTGGCAGTCGATCGACTGCTTAAACAGTACAGGACCTCTTTTTTTTTCTTTTTCATTTCTTTTCTTTTTCTTTTCTATTTCTTTCCTTCTTTTCATTCTTCCAACTTCATCTCAAAAGAGCAATGGCTACCAAAAACGAGTAACAATCCCAAAAACCAGACTACTAGCTTGAAAAAGGACAGGCTATATGTAGGATGTAGTAAGTAGGACAAAAAGGATATTTTTGGCATAGTGAAGCTTATGGGTAAAATGAGAAAAGGAAACCTCTACCACATGTGTCAACTAACCACAAACCGAATGCATACAGGTATTAAGTAGATCGAATTCATAACTATGCAAATTAAGGAAACATGCCTCATAAGGAGTACTACTCACATTCCTAGATGAACTGGTCATGGATGACACTAGTTATAGGCTCTAATAACTCAGAAATATGATGTAGCTTGCCAATTATTAAAGTCAAGTCTCAGGCTCAGCAAATAAATTTAACGAAAACTCGTAGGTATGCACTTATGATTCTACTAGTAACATGTAAGTCAAGCAAGGCTCAGGCAAAACAGATGCAAATGCTAAATCATCATAGAATTACTACCGTTCCGACTCGACCTATATGCTAAAATAAACGTGCATTTTATGGAAATTTTTGAAATTTTTCAATTTTTTTTTTTGATTTTTCTGTATATATATGTGAAATGAAATAAACAATGCAAAACAAAAAGTAAACGTGAATGCAAACATATGATATGCGACGCAAAACCCTTCCCCAAACCAAATCGCACAATGTCCCCATTGTGCAAAATCATGTAATGAAGAAAAGAGAAATGGGAATTTGCGAGAAAAAGTTAAATAGAACAAAGACATAAAATAAAGACTCGGGAACTCACAAGACTTTAAGCGCAGCAAGGGAAACCTCCCCAAACCAGCGTGAGCTAGTTCAGTAGCCAACAGTGCTACCAATAAGGACCTGAAAGACAATCAAAACCACGCATAAGACGGAAGAAAGCAAATTTTGGAACGTAAATATTGTGCATAAATGAGACAAAAGAAGAAATAGACAATTTGACGGAAATAAAGTGGAGTAGAAAACTCCCTTAGGTCCGCATATCGACCAAACACAGCAGGGGAGAGGTCGTGGACGCATATAGCAGCAGCAGCAGTCGATCGACCTACAGAGGCAGTCGATCGACTAGATGGTCGTGAACAGTAGCTCCTGTAACCCGCAACTCAGTCGATCGACCAATGATACCCGATCGATCGATCGAAAACATTCTTTGCGTGTCTTATTTCTTCGTAATTGCTCAATGATTTGAGCTTATAAGCTCTAAATACCTGCAAATGCACAATAGTACGCACCCAAAATTTGCGCAAAACCCAGAACGAAGTCTAAAGCAAATAAAAATCCTAAGCAAACAAAATAAAAGCGAAGTTTTCGCGCACACAAAAGCAATAAAAAATAGTTCGAAAGCAATAAAGGGAAGTTAATAACGAATTTGATCAACTAATAGTTGATAAAAGGACCACGGTATGCCCACTTCGTTTGGCTTCGGCTACCGAGGTAGCCTCAATGGTGCACATCTTATCGGTTGCACCCTTCCCAGGCTTCGACAGACGGAGAATTCAGCTGATCAGCGTCGTCATCTTCCCAATCAAGGACTCCCTCAGAACTATCGGAGTCCAAATCAGCCCATCTCACCTTGGCTGGCTCATCCTCTACTTCTTCATCAGTCCCATAGCTTAAGCATCCAAGACCGCCTCTTGAAACAATGCTGTCTGTCGCACTGGAGCATCCAAATGGCTCTTCCTTCCCCAAACCAGCTCCTGCGATGTCTAAAACAACAAGTTTTTCCTCCTTCTTGCTCCCAGTTTGGGGCGGAGGGGTTAACACAGCAGTAGGAATAGGGACGATGAGATTCGGGAAGCACAAAGTACGATCTCTTTTCGAGACCGTATTACAGTGACAGCCACATGGCATCCTTCTTTTTAGCGGGTTGGGCAAAAACGATAGAATGTTTCCCAACCTTGAAGGTCAAGGTTCCTAAACCGACGTCAATAATCGCACCAAAGAAGTGTGCGAAACGGCCTTCCTAAGATGATCGGTATATGTTCATCCTCGGGCATATCTAGGACTACAAAGTCGACAGGAAGAAAAACTTCCCTATCTGGACGGGTATGTCCTCTAGGACTCCTATAGGCTCGACCGCAGATCGGTCAGCCATCTGAACTGTCATTTCTGTGATAGCAAACCGGGTCAACTTGAGTCTCCTAGCTAAACTCAAGGGCATGACACTTATACTGGCCCCTAAGTCACACAATGCCTTCTCAATTGAGAAGGTACCTACTTTGCAAGGGACGAAAAGCTGCCGGTCCTCTAACTTAAGGGGCGCAGTGTGAGACAGATAGGAACAAGACTCCTTGGTAAGTGCGACAGTGTGCACTGTTTCAAGTGACCGCTTTTTTGACAACAATTGCTTCATAAATTTGGTGTAAGCGGGTACTTGGTTAACTAACTCAAGGAAGGGGACTTGCACATTAAGACTACGGATAACTTTCTCAAACTTATTGAAAGATACCTGTTCTTTGGTCGGCACGAGTCTCTCCGGATATGGGCTGTAAGGAGCACCTTAGCCCTCTCTTCTAATTCGCGCGCGCCGGCGTCCTTGGACTTTGGCTGAAAGTCCGTCACCTTCTCCTTGTTGAAGCTAGACCCTTCCTCAGACCGTCTCAAATGAGACCCATTGACCGTCATTGGATCAAACTTGAGCGGGACCGACCCATCGCATTCGGGCCTGCCCTAAAATCTTCGGATCGTGGTACCGGAACAAGTGATCTCGTAAATTATTTGGCATTAAAGGACGAGATTCTTGATGTCGGCCGATATTGGTCGATCGACCAACCTCTCGATCGATCGATTGGAATGCACAGATTCGAAGCTCCAGTAACCCGTACCTCGCCGATCGACTAGGTATATCGATCGATCGATTTTCTGTGCAGCGTCTTTTTCCTTGAATTGTTCGTTGAAGCTTTCTCTTGGCTTGTTTCGGCTCATCTTTCTCAACAAAGATTCTCAACCATGGCAGGACCGTCAAGGGTAGACCCGCTCCTCAAGGTGATAGCATTTAGGGTCTCCTTTTGTTCGGGTTGAGTGGGTAAGTGCCCTGGAGCTCGAGTGTTGCTTTTGCTAGCTAGTTGAGCAATTTGGCTCTCAAGTAACTTCATCCCGGCCTCTCTTGCTTGGGACTCCTTTAGCAGCAGATTCTTGAGCTCGGAAAACTCGAAATTTTGTGATTGTTGCTTCTGCGGCACATAAGGAGGCTTAAATCTTGCTTTTGCTTTTGATGAGGCGGAACATACGGCTCTCTTCTTTGTGGCGGAGGTTGAGTTGGGTTTTGGACATTCTGGCTTCTCCAACTCAAGTTCGGATGCGGTGGCTCGTAGTAAGAGTTGTTCTGCCTATAGTGTTGAAAGCGACACGATTCAAAGGGACTAGGGCGGTTCTTCGAGACATGGCCCTCAACTCCACATCTTTCACGAGACGAAGGGACCGTCGACGACACAAAGATTGACCTGGTATATCCCACCTTTAGATGCTCCTCCTAGCTCGTACTTGTCAAATCTTGCGGTAAGAGCCTCAAGTGCGACAACGAACAGAGGAAGATTCAGCGACTCTCCTCCTGGTTCCCTCTCGAATTCCCATACTCGGCCTTGTGGGTAGCGAGATCATCAATGATTTTCCACCCTTTGGTTGCTCCCAAATTTTCAGCGAATCTCCCATTGGCGAAAGATCCAAAATGGCCCTCTGATCGTCGTACAACCCATTGTAGAAATGATTGCACAAACTCCATTTTGCAATCCCATGGTGCGGTATGGTCCGCACCAACTTCTTGAATCGGACCCATGCCTCGTGGAAATTCTCATCTGGCCCTTGTTTAAAGCCCGTAATTTGAGCTCTAATGGCGATCGTCCTTGAAGCAGAGAAGTACTTCTTGTAGAACGCCAATGCCAGTGTATTCCAATCGGTGATCTCCCGAAACGGTCTTGTCCAAATCCCTATACCATTCCCTTGCGGCATCACGAAGGGAAAAGATGAACATGGTCTCCTTGATTTGATCCTGGGTCACGCCAGCTGGTGGGGGAATGGCGCTGCAGTAGTCAATGAAAGTCTCCATGTGCTTAGCTGCATCTTCATTTGCAGCTCCCCCAAACTGGTTTCTCTCGACCATAGTAATGTAGGCAGGCTTTGGTTCGAATTTCCTGGCTTCTCCCGGTAATTCGAACCCTTTGTACAAGTCGGCGGCTGTTGGCTCAGAAAAACTAGCTATACTCGCTTCCTCGGCCATGACTGAGATTTCTGGAGAGGTAACTGTTTCAGCCGAAGAGGTGGGTGAAGACTGTTGGTCTTCTTCAAACAGATCGTGCTCGAGATAGCTTGACAGAGTACTCAGCTCTTCCTCTGTCGACAATATCCTTCGTGCTCGTCTCAACCCGCGCAAAGATTTCTCTATCTCAGAGTCAAATGGTAATAATTCTCCACCCTGTGACCTGCGCATAAGATGAAACTACAACAAGAATATAAGAAGAGTTTAAGGAACAAAAGTCCCTTAAACTGAGAAAGACTGAAAACAAAAACAACTAAAATTAGGACTATTGCTTCCCCGGCAACGGCGCCAAAATTTGATACCCGTCGTTGTGAGTACCAAAGATAAAATTTATAAACTCCTATTAAGACTAACCTAGGCTAGTGGTAACAGGGTCGATCCACAAGGAGGCAGTTGTAAATTCTAGTTGTTCTATGATCAGTCTAAGGTAACTATTATGGGGGTTGAATTGAGTTGGTCTAAGTCTAAAGCAAACAAAGACAATAAACTAAAAATACGATTTAAACAGATAAAAGAAAGGTACTAGGATGATCGGGTCATTACAGCTTCGGCGGCAGCAAACTAGGTCGGTCTGAATTAAACACAGGTAAGGCGGGAAATAAGAGGTCCTCTCGGTCCACTCCTAACAAATAGCATCTCTCGATCTCGCTATAGGTCCCTAATGTCACTAATACTGACTTTCGTCCTGAAAAATGACTAATGGTCTAAACTATACCTATCTTTCGATCTTAGCACAGTTTAGTCGAATTAATTGACGGTCAAGCAACTTACCCTACCTTTCGGTCTAATGGGTCAGTCACAAAAGAGGTATCTAACTGGTCGCATGCATTCGATTCGTTAAATACAAGATTAAATTCAATCAAAACGAAGGTAACCTTACAAGGTCAGTCGATCGACCAACTATGTCAGTCGATCGACTGACACGCGGGTTCAGTCCGTGTCTAACCTATTGCCGCCTAGCCATAAATCGCCTACATCCTAGCACAAGCTATTTAGCTACTCATGGCAATGATGAAAACTACAACAACATTAAAGATTAAGACTAAAGGATTCATGCTTGAATTGATAAAGAAAACAATAAACATAAATAATGAAACGGCTTAGGGAATTAACTAACGATTCTATACTAACGAAAATAAAGCAAAACGGGAATTAGGGCAGAGGAATACCGAGAATTCAAAGGAAGATTAAGATTAAGAACTGAAAGATCCGATGCAAAAGTCGATATAAAAACCCTAATTATCCGAACAAAACTAAAACTTAATGTATTGTACTGTGAAACTTAATGTGTTCTCTGATAAAAATCCCATCTCTTATTCGATCTGTTTTTATTACGTTATATAGGAACTAACGCAACAACTTATTCCAAAACCTAAAACTTCACGGGCTTTCTAAATCTCGTGCTGAATCGAAGTCCGTCGATCGACTACTCAGTGGTCGATCGATGAATATCGACAAACAAGAGCTTCGGGAACCGAGCCTTGGTCGATCGATCGACTAGGTTGGTCGGTCGATCGCTAAGCTAAGCTTGCTACTTGACTTCTTTTGACTCGTGGACATGTCTTTCGGGCCTTGGATTGCGCACCAAGCTCGTTCCTTAAGCATTTCCCTTGCGTCATTTGCAATGCAGATTACTCGGGGACGGATTTGGCTTGATTTCCCGCTAAATTCTCCACATTTCTGCAATAAAGTACAAAAGCACGAAAGTAGAGGAAAATAGAGAAATATGGCATATATAGCACAATTGAGCTCTGAAATGCGTGTAAAAAGAGATGTAAAACATCATATAAATGACACGCATCAATAATCATCTAGAGACACTCACTAGAAAATGATTGGTAATGACTTCTCATATTCTCAACATGATAAGTCCCGACGAGAGAAGCTTTTAGCATATTTAATAGATCCTGTAGCGGAAGCACAAGAGATCATATTTATTGTTCAACAACTTGAACGAGTCAAGAATCTTATCACATAAGTCTCTTGACTATAATGCTAATATCCATGGAGATCTATCTCATTAGATCTGGATATTTAAGATGCGCCATGATACTGTCAATTATTCACCCGAGAATATTTCTAGTCACTAATATGTCAAACACATATTTAGACTAAGAAACATCACTTTAGCTACATTTCTAGTCACTAATATGTCAAGCACATATTTAGACTAAGAAAATCACTTTAGCTCCTACTAAACTCCATGTATCATCATGGTATCTCGACACTCGAGTAATACCATTTTGATAGACTACATGATTGAACCCAAAGTTCCAACTCTTTTACGTATATAGATCACAAAAGGGATCTCTCAAGCATGCTAGGTTTCTTAACATTGACAAGATCAACAAAACTTCTCCCAATGAGAATGTTTCGTTATCCTTTTGCCTATACTCATCCTCATGAGAGGCTATATTGCTAAGTCCATACAAATTGATAAAGGCATTTGGGTTGTCACAAACTCTCTATAACAAGCCCAAATTTTAAACATCTTATGTAACCTTTATGACAAGATCAAGGTAACCAACCAAAGTATTCACCTTAAATCAAGTCTCGAAAAACATCTCGTGTTTCCTTCTTTATCGCATCGTGTGCAAGGAGATCAATTCGAATTGCATGGTGACACGACATCACATAGAGTTCATACTATAGAAAAGCCTTTGATGTGGTTTTAAGATTCGTCACTTTTGAAAAGTAACGCAATATTATCGCAAAATTATCTCCTTATAACCACTAAGCCACAATAAAGAACGTCTTCTTGCATTGTACTCAGTTTTTGGGTATTGGACTTCCGCAAGTTCAAAATTTCTCCCACTCTGTCTTCCAGAAAATTGAAAATCTTTCTAGAAAGACAGCATTACGAGCCACAAACTCTTTGTTCTCGTTTTGGAGGAGTAAAAACCAAGTGGTTCAATTTTGGATAACCCTCACAAATACATAAATTGGTTCTGAACATAAAAATTTATGGTCCCAAATGTATAATAATGACAAGTTAGGGACCCTCCCTGCCCATATCTTATATGGAGTCATTAAGGCTATTATAGTCGGGTTTTAAACTTTTAGTGAGAAAATAGCTTACAAAATTGCGAAAAACCTCAAACTATATCTCATAAAGTTCGGTTTATGTACTTGACTACACCATACACTATGGTGTCCCAAGGAGAAGGTTTATGTGAACTGGTTCACAATCTTCTTAGTGATCATCAAGGTCATTACTTGATATTACCCATTTGACCTTCAAAGTCATTACTTTGAAACTTCCGATCAACATCTTGATCTTGTCGTGTTTTTGGTTTACTACTTCATTTTGAAAATATTTCACGTTTCAAAAATCACTTTTATGTCTTATTAAATAGATACGAGGTTTTCATATCTACTTAACAATACGGTAAAAGTAACCAAACATGTATATTACCAACTGTCGGCCTTACACATCCGTATGTATATGGTCAATCACCTCACTATTGTGTTTTTTTTTTCTACAAAAGAAAACATAATACATGCACACATACCATAAGACTCACAATCAAATGGTTGTTCAATGTGCTTTTCATTTACTCGTTTGAAACGAATTTACTTGAGGTTTAATCAATTGGGTTCACCGGAATAGAGACTTTAAAATCTACAAGATAGTATAACATTTAGTTTTCGTGAAGAATGTAAAAGTCCTCTAACTTAAGTGGTCTAAACCAACCACCAAGTTATCATAGGAGTAGGTACAACATTTTGTTTTAAATCACATAAGTGATGCCTTCTATGTATAAACATAGATGATTACACTCTTTTAAAACCAAATTTAGGTACATTTGTCCCCATCGAAATCATTGCTAATCTAGCACCATTTCGATACAAAAATGTCCTATGCTAGACGTCTTACGTTTTATCAATTCATGTAAACTTCTTTACAAAGAAATGATCCATACTTGATATCTCATACCAAGATAGTGGAACTAGCCTATCCATTGAGTAGATATCTCTTTCAACTTTGTTCTATCGCATACATCTAGGGTTGATACTTCTTAACTCCCACTCACTTTCACATTCCTCTTTGCTTCAATCAAGCAAAAATGAATCTCATGAAGACCTCTCTTCATGTCATTCGTGATATTTTATACACTTAGTAAGAGTGAATTACTATAAAGTGAGTGCAACATGTGGTAAAATCTCAACTTCTTGCGAAATTGGACTACCTAACCGTTCAATTGTTATCATATGCCTAAACTCTTTAGCGCATAAACAATCGATTTGGCCTTTCTCGAAGTGAGCCATTTGACGGTATCATATTGGAGTATTTTTGTGTTTTTGAAAACTCTTTTCTTAAACTTTTGAATTACTCTTGAGTAATTAAAACTAATACGTCATCTTCATGACGGAGGTGTCACTTCCGAAATCAAGACTCTCTTGATAAAATGTGACTTCCTTTTAAACTCGTAACATGAGTTTGCAACATGAAAATCCCTTTTTAAATATGTATGGATGTTAAGTTGTAAAATAATCGCAATAATTGTTGTAAGCTTATGTAGGTGAATTAGTAAATCATGTTACCAATCATTGCTACCGAATTCCTTCAAAGAAACCGCTTCCTATGAAAGAAAGAAACGAGTATAATAATAAATAGAGGATGAAAGGAGGATGAAGTGCGCGATGTCATAGTAAATACATTAAAGAACGAAAAATAAGAAAAATTAACATTCAATGTTTTAAAAATACTTGTGAAAACATGTTCAACAAGTTTTAACATTTATATAATGATCTCCCACTAAATTATATAAATGATTCCAAGACCCAAATATTAAACAAAAATGAGCATCACTTGGGCGAAACATCCCATAATTGTGTAAATTCGGTAAGTCACGTTGACTAATTCTACCTCTAGAACTCTTGGTCGACGAATTTTTTTAAATCCATCTACTAGCCCTGGAACACAAGACCGTCTTATATCCCATTGAGTCCAACCAATTTTAGCGTGTGATAACCGTTTACCACCCTACTTACCCAAGGTAAAAAGAGAACACCCCGCTTGGGCGAGCGTGGCTCTAATGAACAAGAGATTCATAGGTGTTACTAATTGGTAAGGCTAATCTCAATTTTAGTTATGTGAGAGATCTTGTCAATTTAGTCATAAATTCCTTATAAGTGAATTAATTCGGTGAATGTAAATGACGTGAATTGACAATCGCAAAAATAAAATGCATGTGAATGGCGATTTTGCCATGCACGAAAATAAAACAAGCAAACATGTAAGCATATGAATAAATCCTAGTATGGCCACCTAGTTAATAAAAACTAGTCTATTACATTTCGGAAACCAACACCTTGGTCCCTTGCCTCTTCATTCCAAAAGTGGCTTCTTCTTGTAGGATTTGGGACACTTTCCAAAAATAGACTCCGTCTCGATGGAATCCGTCTTTTGGAAACGCCGGTAAAAATAACTATTACAAATGAATTACATAGCTATTCCTACTATACATTAATTAATAAAATAAATAAAACTATTAATTAATTACAAACCGACGATACGAGATCGTATTTACTTACAAACAAATCGATATTCCCATTTATTTCGGGCAATAACGATTAAAATAAACTAGGTCATACTAGGTACAACAAGATAAATACTTTAAATAAATGACAATAATTCATTCAACTTAAATAAATATGCTTAAAATGCTGTAAAATGATGCCAAAATTGCCCTATCCATCAATCGTTGGTATCCATCTCGGGTTTTTGTGGATTTAATCGATTTTTAACATGTAAAAATCAATAATCAACTCTTGAATCTCATTTAAGTCCAAACTAATTGTCCAAACTGTTTTGAACCTCAACATTAGTCCTCACTAACTTTATGATGAATAATTAGTTTGATTTGGTGATATTTTGGTAATTTAATCGGTAAAATCATAATATTTAAGTAAAAATCCAAAATAATTGAAACATTACTCAAAAATTGAAACAAAAAATTTTTAGTAGTCTAAAATACCCCCAAGAACACCAAAATATCAGAAAAATTGCCAAAAAATTCCGGATAAATTTTATGAAGAAAAAGATCGATATTTATCGGTTTTTAACCACTAAAACCAATAAACATCAAAACAAAGTGAAAACACACATGAAAAATCACTTTTAACATTTAAATAATATTTTTAAATGTACATAAATTTATCAAGAGCAGAATCAATTGTTTCGAAATTATGATTAATTAATTTGACTTTTATCGACTTTTATCTCATAAAATCAATAAACATGCAAAAAATTCGAACTAACCTTCAAATTTTTGCATACAATCATTAGAAAATATGCATGAAATACCATAAAAAATTCATGCACCGAATCAACTTTTAACTAATTTTAGTCAATTTTTAACTAAAATACGGCATTTTGACTCGGTTTTCTACCAAAAATCATTAAAAATAGCAAAATAACTTCAAAAATCACCAAAAAATACCACAAAACTTTTGAGATCAGTAGGTATGCATGTCCCAAAAATTTTGTGCTAAAACCTCATCTAACATAATTTTTGAGTTTTTATAAATTATCTCATAATTCATTAAAATGCTTAAAATCAACATGCAAATTACAAGCCTAAGCTCTGATACCACTTGAAAGATCATAGATCTATATTAGACTCTCTAATAAAAAATAAATTATCTCATAATTTGTCATTTAGGTGATCTATGTAACATGCATGCTAATATGACAGCATAAAAAGGAAAGTATAAGGAAAAACAATTTCCTTACATTGATTTTATGGTAAAATGGGCACAAACTAATTCACCTTACTAGTTTGTTCTTGAGCTATATGAATATGGAAGATCCTCCAAAAACCAACTTCCAAAGTAGAAGGTCTCCTTCCTTAATCCACCCAAGAACTTGCCCAACAACCTTACTAATATTAACTAGATATAAGTAAGACTACCCTTGATAATATGTAAATATTACTAACATCTTAGTAGTAAAATTTTGATACTAACTTCTTAGTAAAATGATGCTTATGATTTTTTTAGAGAGAAAGACCAATTAGTTTTCACATGCAAACACACCAAAAGAAGTAGTGTAAAAATGAACAACAATTGGAGTGTTTTATGGGTGAAATTGGCGGGTGGAACTAGTGGAGTGAGGGAGTGCACTTGTTTTTATTTTTGTCCAATCTTATATCACATGCAAGTGATCATAAGATGACTTATGGAAGAACCAACAAGTAAAGTGAAATGATTATGTCTATAATCATCCACTACACTCCATTTACACGGTCCAATGTCCCATTTACGGGTTCATTTTGGTTCTTATATTTGTCGCACAAATACGTGTAAATTTTATTCAAACATCGTATCATGTTTAAATGCTTCCAATTAATTTCGTCTAAATCACTCCGTAAATATATGTGTACCGCTACACATATATTTTACGTATCAATATTAATCACATTAGTCAACTAGTACCAATTTAATAATTAACTGCTTAATCATTAATTCCCGTCTCAAATAATTTATTATTCAATTATCGCATAATTAAATAATAATTTCCGTACCTCGAGTTCACAACTCGATATCTCTCTAAATCAATTTAATCGACTAACTCTTAGTCAATTTAATCAAGGGACTAATTTAAATTGTATCTCATACAATTAATTAGCTTTCGTGTTGGGGCTCGTTCCTTTAGGTGTGACCGAAATGGATCATTTGAACACCGCCGTCTCACGACAGTAACGTCAAACCCTAGTTGGCCAACCGTCACCGATATACGTTGATCAGCTGACTAGGATCAAATAAATAAATATCTGATGATATTCCTTTAATGAGATTTATTATGTAAATGCACTATTGTGGAGGACACTAACTCCAACAGTACCCTCACCCCTTACTCCAGATCTCTGTGAACATCCGTGTTCATTGGCATCCACGAGAGTCATTCTAGACATAGAATGCTAAGGGTAACGAGTTTTTGGTGTTCATGTCACTACTTTGTGTCTTGACATGACATGAGGTATTCGAACGGTGTCCAATTTTCCACAATAAATTGGTGGCGACTCCACAAATGCAAACGCTTGTTCCTAAGCGCCCTCGTGGCCCATGTCCACACATGAACACCAAGAACTCGTTACCCTTAGCATTCTATGTCTAGAATGACTCTCGTGGATGCCAATGAACACGGATGTTCACAGAGATCTAGAGTAAGGGGTGAGGGTACGTATTAGGAAGCTCTTTTGATCGAACACCTAATCCCGCCCGCCTCGATAGCGGCCTCTACTAATGATTAGGGAAGTTATTCATACTCGATATGTTGTCGATTATATGCATGCAATGCAACACCCAATAAATTAATCCTAACATGTGAGAATTAACTAAGTCGGTTAACAATTAATTAGCACTCATTGGGTCGAAGTAGAGATTTAGGATTAATTACATGTGAGAGCAAGTAAATAATCATACAATACGAAAATACCATAAAAAAACAATGAAGAAAATTACAATAATTACAATTGATTAACTGATTTATGTCGAAAATACATTTGAAACGGATGGTTTTGAGAAAAGAAAGAATAAATAAATTAACGAACAGATTATTAATGATAATACGAATAATAGTTAATTAAATACGTAATTAATAAAGTAGGTCAAGGCAAAAACGGGAGTTCAGAGACAGAACTCAACTCGGAACAGGCGCAGCAAAGCTGCGTCCTTTGGAAGAGGCGCAGCAAACGCTGCGTCTGTTCCTAAGTTCAGTTCTGGCTGTGAAGCCGGAATTGCAAATTGTTAATCTTCGTGGGTGATTTTAATGCTTGATTATTGATAATTGACTCGGATAGAAGTTATTTAACATATTATTTACATGTGATTGAGTCATAAAAACAGTAAAACATAAAACTAATTAGAACGAATTATTTAGAAGATTAATTATGGGATTAGTGATACAAATTAAACAAACTAATCAAATTAGTTAGGCTAAATCAGGTCATTAATGATGAACTACTGATGGTAACAATAAATAACAGATGAAAGTATATCAATGATGAATTTCAGAGACTCAATATTAATGAATCGAACCTCTAAAACCCGAATTGATTTCAATGACGAAAACCCGCAAATATGAATTATAAGTGATTTAAGTCGGGATTTGAAAAGATGAATTAATTACTAATGATTAATGATTTACATGTTAAAACTATCATGCTCAAATTATGGTGTTAAAAGAAATATGAACAATTAAACAAGAAAACGAACAGACAAACAAAAGGCGAAGGAAGAAGAAAGGAAGCAGGAACTGCGGCAGCCTCAGGAAGAGGCGCAGCAGGTGCTGCGTCCCTTCGAAGAGGCGCAACAGTTGCTGTGTTCTTTCTCGACGTTTGTCTCCTGACAATTCGTAAAAAGGATTTAAAATAAGGTTTTATAAATCGGTTTTAAGTGTGTTTTCGACGTAAATCTTACAAGGATGATTACAATAATAAAGAACAATAGTAAAATAGAGATTTACACCCTCAGAATTACATGTTTGACGAAACGAGATTGACTAAGTTAACGTTTAGTGATGCTCGACTCGAATGTACGACGAAAGTGCCTTCTAAGAGGAAAATGAACAAGATTGATTAAAGTTGATTGATGTGGAGTTGGTCAAATTTGTCAGTCATGCAAAATGAGGCGGGTACTCAGAAGGATCCGAGCTTACGTGGTCGAAAGTTCAAGCACGTAGACGCCAAAAAGCAAGAGCGTGGTCTTAGAATGCAAAGAGAGAAGAGAAGGGCGGACACTCGCGTGAGAAATATGAGGACCGAAGGTCCCTATTTATACTAATCACACGGAAGAATTAGGGTTTCGGTAAAACTTTGGAAACAAATCTCGAAAAGATCTCAAAATACGTAGAAAGGAGCTAGGGAAGAGGCGCAGCAGCCACTGCGGCTCTCGGAAGAGGCGCAGCAGGTGCTGCGTCCTTTCCCCAGGAGTTTCCTCCTGCGGAAGAAAGATTTTTCGCATTTTTATTATGGAATTGCGGTAGATCTCAACTTCCTTATTGTTTAAAATATAATTCCGGGATATATTTTGCCAAAAGATTAAAATATGGAATAGAAATATCCGGAATATTCCAGAACATTTTGACTTGGCATTTTAAACGGTTTATTAGCAAATGAAGACGGTTTTTGACCCGGACTCTAAATGAACTCTAATTACTGTCAAAACGACCGTATCGGTGCGTAGACGACAACTATTAGGTAGACACAAGTGTTTGAGCTATCACTTGACGACAAACTTACGAACTGTCATAAATCGTTCCGTGTACCAAACATGCGGCCCAATCATCATCGGGTGGCTTGCGGGTGCAGAAATGAGGTATCTACAGGTAGCCACACGAATCCTGTGAATGGCCCTATTTTCAGCCGCCTTCCGAAGAAGTCCAGAGAGAACTTCCGCGCACAATATAAAGAGATAAGGAGAAAGCAGATCACCTTGTCGGATTCCTCTGCTTGGGTGAATTCATCAGTCAGCGTACCATTCACCTTAATCATAAAAGAAACCATGGAGATACACTTCACAACATTATCGATCCATCCGCTATCGAAACCCATAACCCAAAGGACCCATTCCAAAAAGGACCACTCAATCCTATCATAAGCCTTCGCCATATCTAATTTGAGAGCCATGTGACCGTCACCACTCCTAGAATTCTTCATATATATAGTGGAAAAGCTCAAAGGCCATTAGGATATTATCAGTGATTAACCGGCCCCGAGTAAAAGCCGATTGATTTTCAGACATAGTATCACCCAAGAAAACCTTTAACTTATTAGCAAGAACTTTATAAACAAGTTTGTAAACCACATTTCAAAGGATAATGGGGCGAAAATCGACAATTTTATCCGGGGCCTTGTTCTTGGGGATCAATACAATTTGAGTTTTATTAAGCCTAGGCGGAAATGTTTGACCCCGAAGGATATCAAGTACCGTCCTAACAACCAAAGGACCCACAATGTGCCAGTATGTTTGATAAAATAACCCATTCATGCCATCCGGGCCTGGTGATTTAAGCGGGTGCATTTGATTGAGTGCGCTAATAATTTCTTCCTCCCTATACTCTGCTTTGAGACCATCGTTCATGTCATCAGTAACTCGACCAGCCACAACTTCAAAGACATGTTCCTTCAAAACGGGTCTACTCGATGTAAAAAGCTGCTCAAAATAATTCTTCGCTACTCTCGCTACATCCTCCGTTCCAACATGTTCCCTGTTCTCGTCATCAATAAGTCGAGCAATATGATTCGTCTTCTTGCGTTGTTCTGACTTTTGATTAAAGTATTTAGTATTTTTATCTCCCTCTTTAAGCCATAAAGCTCGTGATCGTTGGCGCCAAAATATCTCCTCTTGCTTCAAAAGATCGGCAATCTCTTTTATAACCTTCTTTTGCTCATTTGGAACCCGCCTTGATCTACTGCCCTCGTTAAGACACTTTAACTGTCGTCTTTTAGCATTGATGTCCCGCAAAATCTTCCCAATGCTTACCCCCTTCCACTCTTGAAGCTCCTAAAAACAATTTGCTATTGAATCAATCAAATTCCCACCACCCGAGTCCCAAGTTTTACGAATAGCATCCTCACAACCATCCTCCCCAACCCAAATAAGCTCGAACCTAAATAGCCTTCCACCCGGTGTCTCTCGTTCCACCCTTGGCTGCAAAAGAAGTTTAATTGGAGCATGGTCCAACCATTCCCTATTCATATGTGTCAATTTTGCCCTCGGAAACAAATCGACCCACTTCTCATTTCCCATGGCACGGTGAATTCTTGACTTTCTATTATCCCCATCCACCTGCCCATTGTCATATGTGAGTTCGTAGCCATCAAAGTTGATATCTCTGAGCCCACAATCATTGATAAGGCTAAAGTCGTATAACCTTAATCAAAGTAAACCTAAATTACTACTAACTAATAGCTAGAGGTAAGAAGGGTCGAATCCACAGAGAGGCGAGGTAATTATTCTAGTTTGTTAATATTTAAATCTGTCTTTAAGTAACCAATTTTATGGGGGTTTGAATGTTTGATTTCTAACAACTAATAACAAGTGAAATAAAGATGAATAACAATATTATTAAAGAGTATAGGGATCGAGTTCACTAGGTAGTCATCAAAAGGTAGAATTTAATTCATTGATTGAGCAATTTATATTATTGAAAGTTATATGATCGGTCGATTCTAATATGTCTTTTTAGATCTAACTTAACACGCAATCGCTATTAATAAGTCGGTCTAATTCAATTATCATGGCCTATACTAGTCTTAACCCTGTCGGTGATAATCCCAGTTTATGCAAGACTAATTAATTAATTCTGATCAGTAATTAATCAACTAGATTTAAGAGAAAAATTAAACAATTAAAAGCAATTTAACAATCAATTCATAAGTAACCCCTTTTCTAACAACCTAGATCCCCTTTCACCCTAGATAAAAGATTTAGCTACTCATACCAAAGGGAATATCAATAATAGCAATAATGAGAAACATGATGAACAATAAAAGATGAATAACGATTGAATAATAATAACAACTGAGGAAAGGTTAAAGAGTACCGTAATAATGAAGAACAACGTAGAATATCCGAACAATAAACTAAACTAAACTAAACTAAACTAAACTAAGAGTTTTTAGGGTTTTTGAAGTAAAATAAAGCGTAAATAAACTAGGGTACGATATTAGGTATTTATAATAAAACATAGCCGACTTAAGAAAAATTGCGGAAAATATAGAACTGGGTGGTTCCTCGATCGAGACCGGCTTTACTCGATCGAGTCACCTCTTCCTCGATCGAGCCCGGATCAATTTGATCGAGGCATCACTTGTTTCTGCTCGTTTCTTCGTGTTTTTTTCTTAACTTCTATTTCTTCATTCTTATAGATTCCTGTGTCATTCTCCGTGTATTCCTCCATGTGTGGGGTAATATCCGTATAATACCCTTAAATTATAGGACTATAACGCAAATTTTATATGTAATTATTGTCATAAAACGAAAATGCAATAGAAACGATAAAGGTAAAGAAATAACCTCGGGTCCTTTGAGATGTGGCCTAAGAACAGAAATCAAAGTAGATTTCCTCCTAATCGATGCACCCAAGACCGTCTGAGACTATGCCCTTGTGCTAGAAATGTATTCTCTAATTGCCTTGCAATATTGAGAGAATAGTTGTGTGAGTTTTTACTAGATGTGAGATCTAGGTTTTTCAGAGGAAAAGGCTCTTCAAAACCCTAAAATTTTTGCAAATGAATGATTAGGTTACAAAGAGGAGAAGCTCTCCTTTTTGTTCCTTTCATTCGGCCAAACCTGTTGGGAAATGTGTCCTCAACAATAGTGCGATCACATGATTTAAATATCATTATTAAAATCTCATTTTAAGAATACATGTGGGATGTAATATTTTACTATCAACTGGTCAACATATATCGGTAATGATTGGCTGACTAGAGTTTGACATTACTGTCGTGCGACGGTGGTGATCAGTTGATCCCCTTAGGTCATACCTATAGGGAAATACTCTTAATTGATTATTTAATTAATCGTATACCGATATGAGTTAATTAAATTGCTTAAAATTGACGGATGATTTTGTGAGTATAATTTACGTATCTTATTGTAAATATGATTAAATAAGACACGGTCTAAGTAATTGAATTATTTTATTACTTGGATGAAATTATTGTTTAAAGAAACAATTGAAACGGAATGAATAAATTATTATAAATACAGAATGTTGTAGTTTATAATTTGGAAACCTTTTTGGTACAAGTAATTACGAATTACTAGTCGATTTTGTATATGACATATTTTATGAGTATGTTGATTTTTAATATGTTAAAAATACATTACAATTTCATATGTCAAGTAACATGTCACATATGTTACAATTGACAAATGACAAAATAAAATGGACCATCCATTTTATTTTGTATGTACCAAAATTATAAGGAGTTAGTGGAATAAAATTGTGTTAATTGTTTAATGGTAGACACAATGATAAAAGCTAGGTAGTAGGCTTGCATGCCTAGTCTCTTGTGAAGAGCAAAAACAAAAGGCATTGGGCATACTACCCAATGCCCCTTTTTCGGCCACCAACAAGAAAGAGAGAAAAGCTCTTCTCTTTCACATCATTCATTCCTCCCATCTTATTTTTCTTAGTGTAAGAAAATCCTTAAAAAACTCTCTACAATTTATGATAATTCTAGAGAAATAAAATCTCACAAAAACATCCCCTCTTGACCGAAATAATCAAGAGCCCAAATACAATTTATTTGTATCAATTTTATTGTAAAACCATTATTATTACTAGATCTAAATAGTATTGGTTTATTAAGATGTATTCCTTGGGTATATGCTTTTGGGAGGGATTCTACTCTTGAATCCTTGTTCTTCCATTTGGAAAGCTCAAGAACAAAAGAAAATGAGATTTCTTTTGTGCCCATAAATCCGAAAACAACAATGTAAGAACATGATTTCTTCTCCTTTATTATATTGTTTGCATGCATAAAATCCACATTTAATTTTATGACAAATTAATTTTGACATATATGAATATGTTAGTATGTATATGAATCTACATTTCCTTCAATCGGTATCAAGAGCCACGGTTGTTTGCATGCAAATTGGTTAAAAGTTTTTCCGAGTTATAAGAATAACAAAATAAAACTTGTAAAATTTGTGTTATTATGATATATCACGAAATTATTACATGCATGTTAATATTTCTGGTCCTAAAGTGTTTTAGGATTTTGGGTTAATTTTTCGGATTTTTTTATTGTTCATAATTTACAATAATGACATTTAAATGTGATTTTATGAGTAAAAATGTCATTTTTGGTCGAAAATTAGCTATACTTCGAATTTTCACTTGGTTTTTGGATATGTTGTTACATATATTATTTTGAGATAACCTGTAAATTTTCATAATTTTTGCACTTGTTATGCTCGAAAAATGAATTTTTCATTATTAAATTCAGATTTAAGAGAAAAATAGGTTAATATGAGTTAAATTTCGAATCTGGTCATAGAAAATTTATATGTTGTCACATGCAATTTTACAAGATGTGTGTAAAATAATTGGCTATAAAGAAGTCTTTTAGCATGATTTATGAATTTTTGAAGAAAAATGGCATAAATAGTGACATTATTAATGAAAATTAATAAAATATAATCTATGACTTAGGAAAAACGTCTAATGTTGCATTTTATTATATTTTTCAGATCTAAAATTGAAAAGTTAATGAAAATAATTTTTCCATGTTTTTATGATTATTTTATTAAATATCGATAAACCGCAACATTGTTTTTCCGGAAAATTTTCGAAATTTTTAACCTAAGATTTTGAACATTATGAGTGTCATGGAATTTTTCCAGAATGTTCATGAATTTAAATTTTGAATTTTGAATTTATTTGGAATTTTTGGATTTATTTGAAGTTTAATAGCTTAATTTTGTATTTTTGGCCCATTTATGAACAATTTTGTAAATAAAAGTTAATTATGGTCAAATTATTAGTGAAGACTATATTTTGAGTCCTAAGAGGTTAGGGTAATTAACTTATGCATAAATATGAGTTTATGTATTTTTGTGATTATAAAATGTTGAAATCACGCAAATCCGTAAGAACCGAGTAATATACGATATTGGCTAATTAAAGGCGATTTAGCATAAAAATTGAGCATGTTCATACATATTATAATGCTGCATTTTCTTTATGATTGTCATAATTTTAATTTATGTAATTTTGAATTATGTAATTTTACTTAGTATGGCCTTAGATTTTAATTGGTATTTCCCGAAATGTATGGGAATATCGATTCGGTTGTAATTTTATTGTGATCTCGTATCACCGTTTTGTAATTTAGTAGATTTATTTTATTTTAGTTACAAATGTATAATAGGAAATTATGTAATTTATTATGTAATTTAAATTCATTCCGGAGTTCCCAAAGACGGATTTCTTCAAGAATGGCGATACATAAAGACGGTGTTACCTCGAGATGCGTGCCACAACCGAAGTTCAAGGGACCAATGGAGTTGGTTTCCGAATATGTAATAGTTAAATAGTTTTTCTATTTTAGGAAAGGCCATACTAGGATTTATTTACTTTTATGCTTGCATTTTATTTTATGTCACATGCATCGCTAAATCGCCATAACTAAAACATGCATTCTTCTTTTATCGAGTTTATCGACCGTGTCAATTAAAATTATCGTAGTTCACCGCTTTAGTTCACTTAAAACGTGATAGATAATAAATTGACATGACCTCTCGCTAAAACAATCAATTGAGACATAGCCTTACCAAATAGTAGAAACCATGAAAACCTATTTCGCGAGGGAGTGCGCTCGGCCCCACCGGGGTACAAACCTTGTTACGTAGGGGAAGTGGGTGATGAATGTTAATCCACCGAATTCATGTTGATAAGGGATGTATCGGCCACACCGTGCCCAAGTTAATGTGGGTTTGGATCATGGACACATTTATTCGAAATTTGGATTGAACTCAACAAAAGTATTTGATAAGGGATGTATCGGCCCCACCGTGCCCTTGTCGATGTGTTTTGGGCTATAGATAATTGTTAATGTAATATTATCGACCAAGAGTTCTAAAAGTAGAATCGATTAAACGTTAATCCACCGAGTTATATTGATAAAGGATGTATCGGCCCCACCGTGCCTAAGTCGATATGAATTTGGGTCTTGGAATCATTTATCATAGTTGGGTAGAGGTCACTATGTAAATGCTATACTTGTTTTTCAAGTATTAATAAAACGATAAATGTTAAGTTTTCCACTATTCCGTTTTTATATTGTTCTATTTCTTTACCACTATTCATATACGATATCATTTCGTTTTTGATTCAAAACTCCATTAAAACATCGTAACTAAAGACAAAATTTGAATTTTCTTCTAAAGACCTCGTATTAACCATTGCTAAGGATCTCTTGTAAAGAGTATAGATTAAAGTTATTCATTATCAAACAGGTTTTGATTCTTGACTAACACTTCTACTTACAATGGACTATGTTTCATGTACTTAAATGAATTAAGTACATTAAAGCGATAAATTGTTTTGGTAATTAGATTTGTCGGAAATCGTAATTGACCAAAATAACGCAACCACTTCAATGAAAGTTTTAAGACTAAAACGAACAAATGAAGAGTGATCTTCATGAATTCAACTTTGCTTCTCAAAGCAAAGACTCATTGAATTAAGTGGGAGCATTCTCTTAAACCGTTAAGATAAGGACGAGGTTCAAGAAGTAAAGATTATAATGGAATTGATACAAGGTAATGTTAAAGGTAAAGTTGTTGAGAATGACGATACTAAACCTATCAATCCCGACCGATAAAGTTTTCATTGTCTTAAATGTTAGACACGAGAAAGGAAACTACCCCAAATTATTGAAGAATCAACAAGTTAGTTGTGTGACATCTAATGGGACCTTCTTCGTTAAGTGTTTATTTGGTTAAACATATGTTTTGCTAGTATTACTTCGTCAATATTAGAAACCGGTGGTGGTTTTCATCATTATGTTTGATACATAGGATGATTAGAATATGACGACTAGCAACAATGAAGTCGAGAGATAGAGTAATTGTGTACTCAATCTAGTTTTTGGATTTAAAGTTGTACTTAATTATGACTATTAAGTGCATTAACTCTAAATAAGAATATAAACTTGTTAAGATACAAAAGAGGTTTCACTTTTGTGACCCTATACACCACGATTTGATGTATGGCTGGCCCATTATCAAGGTGAATATATTCTAAACCAAACTAGAATGATATATCATGTAGATGATGTAAGACTCAAATTGGTAACCCAAGATTAAACCTTAAATTCTGGAATGATGAACGCAAAGAGTTATCGAGTACTCTTGAAGCCATTAGATTGTTAATGGTTTATGCGTATCTTGTATTCAAAGCAAGATATCTCGTGCCTTTTGGTTGAAAAGGAGATCGAGGTTGTAAATCAACGATCCAAAATAGGTTGATCATTATCTTTTACCAACGATTTAAGTTGACACTAATATGTTCACTTAATAAGGTAAATAGAGAAATCTTTGAAGAATTTCAAAGAGTTCAAGTAATCACGATTTAGTCGTGATGGGATTATCAAAGTGAAGACTTTGATATAAGCCAAATGAATTGTGATATAGTATCACAAATTAATCTCTCTTAACACGCATTATGGGATAATGTATGATTGGATAAGAATTCAAACGCTATTTGATAAGGTTTGGATTCGATCAAGTTACTTTGAGTTACTTGATCATTTTGGGGATTTTATCATTTTGTCTAGATTATTTTTCCACTAAATCGAATCATATGTGATATGAAATGGTAAGGGTACCATGTTTGTAAGTTTTCACAAGAAACAAATGCTCATTTTTCCCTCTTAAATTATCACGAGTACGACGGGTTTGCGGCTCGTGAAGCTGTCTTTCTAAAATACAAGTTTATTTTTAGAAGACAGAGTGGGAGAAATTATTCAAGAGCCACAAAGAATGCCACAGAGAATGTTATGTCGCAAGAAACTGGTCTTTCTTGGCTACATGAGACGTTTTGTACAAGACATTGTTTCTTTAAAACCTAGGAGGTTAAATTCGTCACTTGTCAAAAATGATGAATTCATGCTACTTTTAAGAAAGTAAAGAGCTTATAACTTACAAAGAAATTGTTTGATTCAAGTTGATTACTTCTGGAAAGTAATGAACATATGACTTACATAAGAGTGTTTAAGTCACAACTCAATACAAGGCTTAGAGCCATGAAAATCCGAAATAAAAGGCTTGATTAGTGACAAAGGGTTTTGCACTAATAAAGAGATATTTCAAAGTAAGATTGGTTGCAAAGGGTTTTGCACTAGTTGAAATGCTTAAGTCTATTAGGATCTTCTTAGGGATTGTGTTTCATTATGAGGTTATGAAATACATAGCGAGTAAATCTAAAACCCACTTCTTCAATAGAAGGAATGTATTCAATACATATCATGAGTTTAGTAGATTCTTGCAATCCTAAGATAGTGTGAAACTTAAGAGAGAATCTTAAGTAGGACATCAATGAGTTGAAATCAATGTTTTGATCATGTTATAAAACTTTTCTCGATAAGTCGAGAAGTTGTGTTTATACATGGAGTTTAGTGGGAGTTACGGAAATTTTAATTAGTCCGATATGTGGATGACATATTAATCATTAGGAATGATTTAAGACTTTTGGAGTATTACAATACATCTTTAATATCCAGATTTATGAAGATAAATCCACGTGATATTAGCGTCAATAAGAAGTCTTATGTTGATAAGATTCATGACTAGTTCAATTAAATTGAACATATTTGATGGATTCCATTTGCTTCCGCTGTCAAATCAATTAAATAGAAAATGATGTAGAACACTTCATATACTTTGAGTATGATGAATTGTTTTTCAAAATCGAATTTAAGTAATCTTTACCAAGTAAGCCATAAAGATTACCCTTAAGTGCTTACAGAAGCATTAAGGCTATAAAGCAAAGTGTTTATGATGCAATATTGTGTAAGGGTGTTACAAAAGTGACAATTGACAATTGAGATTGCGCATGGTTTCCGACAAAACCATAATCAAAACACATTAAGATGGTTAAGATACCATTGTGGCTATATTAATTAAGAAGTAGATTTTCTAGAATCGTTCTAGGAAATAAAGAACAATGAGAGATATTTATAACGGAAATTGAGTACACTTGCGATCATGAGATGTGCAAGAGGGATGGGTCCCGCACACCGTGAAAACAAAGGGGAGCTATTCTTAGGCTAGAGGGCCTATGTCTTGATTGGATCTCGACACGTACTCAGAAAGTTTTGTAATGCAAATGTATACATTACAAAGGAAAACGAGTATGTAGTAAGGTTGAGTAAGGTACAAGAAATTGATAAAACCTACTAACCAAAGCCTTCTCAAAGGCTAAACATGATGAGTCATTTCATTTCAATTGAATTGAAATGAACAACTACGTACAAGATCAAATTAGATTATAGAACATGAAATAGTAATCGAGCATTGACTATTCATGTGTGATAATCGCATTTGTCGTTCGAGTTTTATTTTAAAACTCTTTTATTATACTTTGTTACATCCAAACGGGTTGTGGAGACAATTGAACCCCGTTAAAGTGAACACGGATTAGCATTGTATTCGCCCATAGTCACTTGTATGAGGTGACGTCTTGAAGTGACTAGAGTGTGATGCGATTGATGGCAAGTTCAAGTGCCATACAGTCATGTGAGATGACTAGTCGATCACATAGGCAGACTGTTAGGAACACTTTGTCGGGCCTTATGACCGCTTATAGAGTTCTGGCAAATTTATATAGCCTGGTCGTGGCGAGAGCTACTATAGTATTCAAATGAGTCGATTCTTTTGACTAAAGACTATTCACCTAAGATGGCACAGTTTCAGATTAACTTTGATTTGTGTTACTACGACCTTCGTAAATGGGGTCAAATGGGCATATTTTGGGTTATGATGGCTGTGGCTAGTCGAAGGGAATGAGTGCGATAGGAATTGTCCATCCCCTTGTCAGGGTTAAAACAATATCTCAGGGCCACTCGAGGAGTAATGAACTGGAAATGCGTGGCCACGCTCGGAAGGTATCCAGAGTGGATAAATCCGGTCAATCAGTTATTCTCCAGATCGAGGAAACCACTCTCGATATGATCACTTGCAAGTACGACCTGAAAGACACCTTGCATTGAGTGGGAGATAGTAATAGGACAAGAGAATTGGTGACGCACACTTGTCGAGGACAAGTGGGAGATTGTTGGGAAATGTGTCCTCAACAATAGTGCGATCACATGATTTAAATATCATTATTAAAATCTCATTTTAAGAATACATGTGGGATGTAATATTTTACTATCAACTGGTCAACATATATCGGTAATGATTGGCTGACTAGAGTTTGACATTACTGTCGTGCGACGGTGGTGATCAGTTGATCCCCTTAGGTCATACCTATAGGGAAATACTCTTAATTGATTATTTAATTAATCGTATACCGATATGAGTTAATTAAATTGCTTAAAATTGACGGATGATTTTGTGAGTATAATTTACGTATCTTATTGTAAATATGATTAAATAAGACACGGTCTAAGTAATTGAATTATTTTATTACTTGGATGAAATTATTGTTTAAAGAAACAATTGAAACGGAATGAATAAATTATTATAAATACAGAATGTTGTAGTTTATAATTTGGAAACCTTTTTGGTACAAGTAATTACGAATTACTAGTCGATTTTGTATATGACATATTTTATGAGTATGTTGATTTTTAATATGTTAAAAATACATTACAATTTCATATGTCAAGTAACATGTCACATATGTTACAATTGACAAATGACAAAATAAAATGGACCATCCATTTTATTTTGTATGTCTTAATTATAAGGAGTTAGTGGAATAAAATTGTGTTAATTGTTTAATGGTAGACACAATGATAAAAGCTAGGTAGTAGGCTTGCATGCCTAGTCTCTTGTGAAGAGCAAAAACAAAAGGCATTGGGCATACTACCCAATGCCCCTTTTTCGGCCACCAACAAGAAAGAGAGAAAAGCTCTTCTCTTTCACATCATTCATTCCTCCCATCTTATTTTTCTTAGTGTAAGAAAATCCTTAAAAAACTCTCTACAATTTATGATAATTCTAGAGAAATAAAATCTCACAAAAACATCCCCTCTTGACCGAAATAATCAAGAGCCCAAATACAATTTATTTGTATCAATTTTATTGTAAAACCATTATTATTACTAGATCTAAATAGTATTGGTTTATTAAGATGTATTCCTTGGGTATATGCTTTTGGGAGGGATTCTACTCTTGAATCCTTGTTCTTCCATTTGGAAAGCTCAAGAACAAAAGAAAAGGAGATTTCTTTTGTGCCCATAAAACCGAAAACAACAATGTAAGAACATGATTTCTTCTCCTTTATTATATTGTTTGCATGCATAAAATCCACATTTAATTTTATGACAAATTAATTTTGACATATATGAATATGTTAGTATGTATATGAATCTACATTTCCTTCAAAACCGAGATCCACATGGGGAAGTGGGCTTCCACTTCCTCTTATTTTTAACTCGTGGTCTGGCTCGAAAAAATGCTAAATGTATATGACGCGGTTTTTATTATAAATCGTCATCGGTTATCGGTTATTAAAATATCAACTAATGACACGGATTAGTTGAACCATTAATACATGTCCGACAAAGACAATATTGTATAATTAATTCAATATACATTAATCAAATATAATCGTTTATATTTAATTTACGAATTAACCGCTTAATTCGTCTTAGCCATTATTATTTAATCCGTATTAAATAATCATCTCAACATCGCGTTTGACTAATTATTAGTCAATGACTCCGACTAACTGCCTAGTCAACTTTGGCATCAACATGACTGTATTTTCATACCGTCACATCTCTCAAACGTATCCTATAGGTGTGACTTTTAGGGACCAGTTGATCACCGCCATCTGTATGACAATAACGTCAAACTTATCTAGCAAGCCAACCGTTATTGATAAACGTGGACCAACTGATTATAATACAAAAGTATACCCTTTGATCCTTTTAGAGATTTATAAGTCCTTGCACTAACTGTAAAGGACACCAGCCCCAACAAGCTCCCACTTGTCTGTACAAGTGTATGTGCAATGACGTTATCCGCACTAACTGGAGGACACAGCTCCAACAAACTCCCACTTGTCCGTACAAGTGTATGTGCGATAACCGATCCTCATATTCATTTAAAATTTCTCCCACTCAATGTAAAACAATTTGCAGATCCGGATCCGCAAAGGTCGTATTTTACAATCGATCTGTATCAAGAGTGGTTTCCCCGACTAGAGAGTAACTCAACTGATAAAACGAATTCGTATTCGAGCATGGCCATGCATTTCGATTCTGACTCCTCGAGTGGCCCTGAGAAATATCGAGTACCTGATAAAGGCTGAATATTTCCTTCAACTCGACTCCTTCCGATATAAGCACAACATGAAATGACCCAGAAAAAATCTACTTGGTCCCCTGTTACGGATGACCGTGAGAAAGAAACCAAAGTCACCCAAAATCTGCCTTAGTCTCAAGAGACAGTCGATAGTCAAAAGAATCGACTCTTAGGATCACCATGGAGGTCCTATCCACGACCTGGCACCAAATGTTATAAAACATTTAGGACTCCACGTCGATGTCACAATTGTGTCCTACGAGATATCCGTATAAATCGCCTCTGTGATTGGTCAGTCAACCTTTTGACTTATGGCTCGTTGAACCCACCATCAACCAACGGCACAAAATAATTACCTTGAGTTATCAGCTCACGTGGGCAATTAAGGACCAAAAATATAATGTTTGTTCAGTTCACTTTGTGGTGTTCAAAATTGTCGTACAAAACCACATGAAAAACAAAATATATAAATATCAAAACGATGATGTCGTATAGAGTACAAAAAGAATGAATCTAATCCATAAAAGAGTACTACAACTCAGGAACACGTTTGATTCCCATGGAATTAACATGCCCTTCATGCTTATCTTGTCGTAATGGTTTAGTGAGAGGATCTGCTATATTATCATCTGTAGCAATCTTTTCTATCACTACTTCCTTTTACTCCACGTAATCTCGGATTACATGAGCTTTCCGTTGTACATGTCTAGACTTGTTGCTAGACTTTGGCTCCTTAGCTTGGAAGATGGCACCTCTATTGTCGCAATAGATGGTGATCGGGTCATTCGAACTAGGCACTACAGATAGTCCCTGTAAGAAT
Source organism: Silene latifolia (assembly GCF_048544455.1). Taxonomy (NCBI): domain Eukaryota; kingdom Viridiplantae; phylum Streptophyta; class Magnoliopsida; order Caryophyllales; family Caryophyllaceae; genus Silene; species Silene latifolia. Next base: position 24,582,044 of record NC_133533.1, on the reverse strand, counting down.
TGACGCATCCATATCGCTTCCTTTGCGACTTCGGACGCGGCATAGTACTCGGACTCGGTCGTAGAATCTGTTTGTAACACTTTGTTTGGAACTCTTCCAGCTGACTGCGGCGCCATTAAGAGTAAAAACGAATCCAGACCGAGATTTCGAGTCATCTCGATCCGTTTGGAAGCTAGCATCTGCGTAACCGGTTCTTGCATAGCTTTTGATCGCCTCCATAAGTCAATGCCCAATCTTTAGTCCTCCGTAGGTACTTAAGAATGTTCTTGACACCATCCAATGTGATTCACCTGGATCTTTGTTGGAATCGACTTGTCATACTCAATGCATATGCCACGTCCGGACGTGTGCATATCATGGCATACATGATTGATCCTCTAGCCGAAGCATAAGGAATCCGTGTCATGCGCTCTTTCTCTTCCGGTGTCTCTGGTGCACGATACTTGCTCAAATGCACCCCTGGAGCCATGGGAAGAAACCCCTTTGGAGTTAGTCATGCTGAATCTCTCTAGGATCTTGTCTATGTAAGACTCCTGACTGAGAGATAACATCCGACGTGATCTATCTCGATAGATACGGATGCCCAAAATTCTTTGTGCCTCACCCAGATCTTTCATCTGGAAATGGTTTTTCAACCATACTTTTACCGAAGTTAAGAGAGGTATGTCATTCCCAATCAGGAGTATGTCATCGACATACAATATTAGGAAGACAATCTTGCTCCCACTCGACTTGATATATAGACATGGTTCCTCGACCGATCGAGTAAATCCATTTTCTTTTATCACTTGGTCGAAACGATGATTCCAACTCCTTGAAGCTTGCTTAAGTCCATAAATGGAACGCTTAAGCTTGCATACTTTCTTAGGATGTTCTGGATCGATGAAACCTTCGGGTTGTACCATGTACAACTCTTCCTCCAAAAAACCGTTTAAGAAGGCGATTTTCACATCCATCTGCCAAATTTCATAGTCATGAAAAGCGGCAATCGCTAAGATAATCCGAATGGAACGCAACATGACTACGGGTGCAAAAATTTCATCGTAGTGCAAACCTGGCACTTGGGTGAAACCTTTAGCAACTAGTCGTGCTTTATAGATATCTTGTTGTCCTTCCACAGAATGCTTTATCTGGTAAAGCCATTTGCATTGAAGGGGACGAACCTTAGCAGGTAAGTCAACAAGATCCCATACGTTGTTCTCATACATGGAGTCCATCTCGGATTGCATGGCCTCAAGCCATAGCTTTAAATCAGAACTGGTCATGGCACCTTTATAGGTTGCGGGTTCACTACTCGTTAAGAGTAGAATGTCATCTATGTCATGTTCCTCGACCATACCAATGTATCTGTCCGGAGGAATAGAGACTCTTCCCGACCTCCTAGGTTCCTCAGAAATATTAACCGCAGCCGGGATTAAAGGAACTGGTTCCTCCAATGGTTGCTCGGTATTTGGTTCTGGAATCTCCGACAGGTCGAAGGTTCTATCACTCTTGGCATTCTCGAGAAATTCCTTCTCTAAGAATGTCGCACTAGCCGCAACAAAAACACATTGTTCGGTTGGCGAATAAAAGTAATGACCAAGTGTTCCTTTAGGATAACCTATAAAGTATGTCTTGACCGATCGTGGGCCGAGCTTATCCTCGTGTCTCCACTTGACATAAGCCTCGCAGCCCCAAACCCGTATAAAGGACATGTTAGGGACCGTTCCCTTCCATAGTTCATATGGAGTCTTGTCAACCGCTTTAGACGGACTTCGGTTAAGTATTAGAGCAGCTGACAGAAGAGCATAACCCCACAATGAGTCAGGCAACACGGTGTGACTCATCATGGATCGAACCATATCAAGTAGTGTTCGATTTCTCCGTTCGGACACACCATTCAACTGAGGTGTTCCAGGTGGAGTTAACTGTAAGGCAATCCCACAGTCCTTAAGGTGTTGATCAAACTCGTGAGAAAGATACTCGCCACCACGATCTGAACGTAATGTTTTAATATTTCTACCCAGTAGGTTTTGTACCCTATTCTGGTATTCTTTGAATTTCTCAAAGGATTCACTTTTATGCTTCATTAAGTAGACATAGCCATATCTACTTAAATCGTCCGTGAAAGTGATGAAATACCTATAGCCTTCTCGTGCGGTGATTGACATAGGTTCACATACATCCGTGTGTATGAGTCCTAATAGGTCGCGGCGCATTCCAACACCTTTGAAGGAAATCCGAGTCATCTTACCGATGAGACATGATTCACACGTGCCAAATGATTGAAAATCAAAGGCCGAGATAGCTCCATTCTTTATGAGCTGTTTAACGCGTTTCTCATTAATGTGTCCCATACGGCAGTGCCATAGGTATGTTTGATCTTTGTCACCGACCTTTAACTTCTTATTCATTACGTGTAATATTTCGGAGGTCTGATCTAAAACATAAATTCCGTTCATGGAGACTGCCTTGCCATAAATCATATCGTGTAATGAGAAAATGCAAGTATTATTCTCTATTACAAATGAAAAACCAAGTTTGTCAAGTGCGAAACTGAAATAATGTTTTTCGAAAGATCTGGGTACATAATAGCGATTATATAAAAATAACTCAAATCCGCTAGGAAGTGGATCACATATGTTCCCCTCGAGACGGCAGCCACTCGTGCTCCATTCCCGACACGCAGGTCCACCTCACCCTTTACGAGGGGTTCGATGTTTCGGAGCCCCTGCACATGATTACACAGATGAGAACCACAACCAGTATCTAGTACCCAAGTTCCGTAACTTGCGTGGTTAATCTCAATCATATGAATAGAAGTAGAAGAGGAAGAAGACATACCAACAGGTTTAACGCGACCTGCTTTTATGTCCTCATGGTAAACAGGACATGTACGCCTCCAATGCCCAGTCTTGTGGCAATGATGGCATTCCATGTTTTCGGTTTTGCTCTTTGTCGCGCCTGATGAGTTGCTCGACTCACCAGGCCCACTCTTACCTGACCCTGACTTCTTGAACTTCGGTTTACCTACTGCTAGGTTTGCCTGAGCTTTGCCCTTACCTTTGCCCTTGTTTGACACAACGAGAATATCCTGTTTCAAGCTCCCACTGAACTTCATGTCCTTCTCGGTCTGTACGAGAAAGGAGTGCAGTTCATGAGGACTTTTCTTCAAATCATTCATATAGTAATTCGCTCTAAAGAGCGCAAAACCATCGTGGAGTGAATGAAGCATGCGGTCAATTACAATGTTCTCGCTGATTTTACAATCAAGCGCCTCTAGTCTCTCGACATTCTCAATCATGCTGAGAATGTGTGGGCTAACCGGTTGGCCCTTCTGGAGTCTCGCATCAAAGAAGCGAGTGGTATGCTCATAGGTCATGATTCTCGGTGCTTTCGAGAATTCCTTAGTGAGCGTGGTGAAAATCTTGTTTGCACCTTGGGCTATGAAGCGTTTCTGCAAATTGGATTCCATTGCAAAAATGAGTACGTTTTTAATCGCACCCGCTTCCATGACGAAGTCGCTATACGTGGAGACCTCGTTAACTCGGGCCGTGGGGCCTGGGGCTGGCGGGAGGGGCTCAGTCAAATACTTGAGCTTCCCGTCGGCGGTGGCGGCGATTCCGTAATGCCGCCTCCCATTCCGCGAAGTTTGATCCATCATTCTTCAGTCTAGTAGACCGATTCATCTGATTCATGAAGATCCGAAGCCAGGACTCACGGTCCAATGTGGCACTTGGCATTGGGTCATCGAGGATGCCAGCCATTATGTTATGAGCAGTTTAAAAAACGTGATCTACGCTGAAAAAAGAAAGAAAAACAAAAACGAAATAAGCAACTCATCGAGGTGATTTAAGTCTATTTAAAATTCATTTTAATCGTGTAGACTCATTGCACTTGCATAATTGATCTCCCTCAAGAATAATACAAGTGATCCCAAGACTCAATTTCCGTAAATTGATAAGCCAACTGTTTAGCTAGTTCTTCCGTAAGAACTCTTGGTCGATAGATTTCCGTAAATCCTATCTATAGTCCACCATAATCACAAGATCGTACGAGTGACCATAGTGTTGAGATAAAATAAGTCAATCAGTTCCAACTTACCCGACGTAGAAGGGGTCATATTATGCCTACCGACGAAGAAGGGATTCATTGGAGTTTGACCTATAAAGACTATTCTCAATTTTTGTTTATACGAGGAAGATCCCATCAACTTAGTTTTAATTCATTTTAAGTGAACGAATAACTAGCATTACGTGAATGAATTAACTTAGGTGATGGCTTAAACTTGATCGTGTGACATAAGAATGTCATAGAAAACTAACGCGTGACCTCTATATGAGTCAGTTTTCATGCAATTATTAGGTGGTTTGGTTTTTAGGCGGAAAATGATGCAATCTATCGTTACGATAAAATAAATAAAAGAATGCAATACGTAAATAAAAATTCCTAGTGTGGCCTATCCTAGTAAAAAGAACATAATACAACTTTGGAATCCACCGTTGGACCCGAGAAGCTTGTCTTGATGTTCCATCTTTTCCATGCAGCAGGAGTGAGCATCCGATCTCCATCTTTGGTATTCTCAAAATTACAATTAAAATTTACAAAATATAAACCTATTTACATTCTAAATAAAAACTGTAATTACAAAAAAAACAAAATGGAGATACGAGATCTCAAAATACAACCAAGACCGTGTTCCATCATTACGGTAACACGTTCTACTAAGGCCACACTAAGTTACAACCGTTTGTAAAAATAAATAAATACGTAATAAAAGCATTCAAAATATTCAAAATAACGATAAATAAAATGCATCAACTAAAACAAATTTATTCGTGACATAATTCCGTAATTATGTTAAATTTATCCAAACCACCTTTAATGATTAAAATTATGTGACAAAACCGCTTTAATCAACTTAATTTTAATCCGTGATAATCCATTACTTTAAATCGTTTTAAAATAACTAAATGGTACGTGAGTGAACCGTTTCACTATCAAGCGAATGCATAAAATCCGTATTATGCACATGTTAAGGCCAAAAAAAAACTTAAAATTTTTTTTTTTTTTCTTCACGTCTGGCCGTGAACAGTACCCAAAAAAAATTTTTTTTTTTTTATTTTGGAGCTGGAAACCGAGAGCTCAAAAAGCAAAAAAACAAAAAAAAACCATCGGTACACATGAAAACCGAGAGCCTCAACAATAAAAAAACAAGATCGATTTGTTAAAACCAATTGCAATTTAGGCCCTGTTTGGTAATCAGCAGATTGATATTAGCAGAAGCAGATTGGTCAAGCAGATTATAAATGATAGATTGGATTAACAGGTTTGACTAGTATATTTCAATTAGCAGATTTAGTAGAAGTGTTTGGTAATTAGCAGATTTTGTTTAATAGATTGTTGTATCTATGTGTAGATTGTTGACGGATTCATATTTCACAATCTACTAATGTGAATATGCTGGGTAGAGCAGCATATTGGAAAACAGTAGATTGAGCTCCAATCTACTCTTTCAATATGCCATTTACCAAACACTCAAAATAGTAGATTGGTGAGTCAAACATGCTAAAAGTCTTGAATATGCTGAAAATTTCCCAATCCGCCGTTTACCAAACACCCCCTTAATCTAATCCGCATAGAATTGAAACTACAATTGATGAATCTTTAACATATTGTTATGAATATCGATTACAAGAACAATATGCAAAGAACAAATCGAATACTAAACATCGTCTGATTAGCACGGTTTACAAAAACAACAACAAAATAGACATGGCACGGAATTCAAGAAAAACAGCCGTGTAAAATCAAGACACGGTTTTCAAAAAAAATCAGCCGTGCAAAAAAAAAAATGAGCCGTGCATCAAAAAAAATCAGCCGAGGGGTTTTAAGCAACAAAAATTATCGATTCAATCCGTTTGATGAAAATCACATAGAAAAATTTACGTGGCCTCGCTCTGATACCACTTGTGGGGTAATATCCGTATAATACCCTTAAATTATAGGACTATAACGAAATTTTATATGTAATTATTGTCATAAAACGAAAATGCAATAGAAACGATAAAGGTAAAGAAATAACCTCGGGTCCTTTGAGATGTGGCCTAAGAACAGAAATTAAAGTAGATTTCCTCCTAATCGATGCACCCAAGACCGTCTGAGACTATGCCCTTGTGCTAGAAATGTATTCTCTAATTGCCTTGCAATATTGAGAGAATAGTTGTGTGAGTTTTTACTAGATGTGAGATCTAGGTTTTTCAGAGGAAAAGGCTCTTCAAAACCCTAAAATTTTTGCAAATGAATGATTAGGTTACAAAGAGGAGAAGCTCTCCTTTTTGTTCCTTTCATTCGGCCAAACCGAGATCCACATGGGGAAGTGGGCTTCCACTTCCTCTTATTTTTAACTCGTGGTCTGGCTCGAAAAAATGCTAAATGTATATGACGCGGTTTTTATTATAAATCGTCATCGGTTATCGGTTATTAAAATATCAACTAATGACACGGATTAGTTGAACCATTAATACATGTCCGACAAAGACAATATTGTATAATTAATTCAATATACATTAATCAAATATAATCGTTTATATTTAATTTACGAATTAACCGCTTAATTCGTCTTAGCCATTATTATTTAATCCGTATTAAATAATCATCTCAACATCGCGTTTGACTAATTATTAGTCAATGACTCCGACTAACTGCTTAGTCAACTTTGGCATCAACATGACTGTATTTTCATACCGTCACATCTCTCAAACGTATCCTATAGGTGTGACTTTTAGGGACCAGTTGATCACCGCCATCTGTATGACAATAACGTCAAACTTATCTAGCAAGCCAACCGTTATTGATAAACGTGGACCAACTGATTATAATACAAAAGTATACCCTTTGATCCTTTTAGAGATTTATAAGTCCTTGCACTAACTGTAAAGGACACCAGCCCCAACACCATGCCTATTCCGCAATGCCTATTTCATTCCTTTGCTCCTCAAATGCATCATTTCCTGTATTAAACATCAAATAGCGGAAGTATCATCGTTCTAACATAAAAGGCATGTAAATGATAGTATAAATTAGCACGAAAACCGTATCAAAAGTAATTAAGGGGAGGCATAAATATGCATATAATTATGAATCATCAAACTCCCCCAAACCATCTCTTCGCTTGTCCTCAAGCAAAGCAACACACAATACATAAGGCAATCATACAAATGGTGAATAAACAACTCAGAGCTAATGTTGATGCACATACAAATCCCAAGCTATCCATATCTGTAACAAAGAAATGACCAAAGTGTACCAATAAAACAAATTTAAAGGTACGGGAAATAGAAAACGCAGCTCCAGTCTCATGTCACCATACTATAGACAAATGCCAAACACCTTTCGATCTAAACTAAACTAATGAAGAACAAGGTAGAATATCCGAACAATAAACTAAAATAAACTAAACTAAGAGCTTTTAGGGTTTTCGAAGTAAAATAAAACGTAAATAAACTAGGGTACGATATTAGGTATTTATAATAAAACATAACCGACTTAAGGAAAATTGCGAAAAATATAGATATGGGTGGTTCCTCGATCGAGCCCGGCTTTACTCGATCGAGTCACCTCTTCCTCGATCGAGCCCGGATCAAGTTGATCGAGGCATCACTTGTTTCTGCTCTTTTCTTCGTGTTTTCTTCTTAACTTCTCTTCCTTCATTCTTATAGATTCCCGTGTCATTCTCCGTGTATTCTTCCATGCCTATTCCGCAATGCCCATTTCATTCCTTTGCTCCTCAAATGCATCATTTCCTGCATTAAACATCAAATAGCGGAAGTATCATCGTTCTAACATAAAAGGCATGTGAATGATATAAATTAGCACGAAAACCGTATCAAAAGTAATTAAGGGGAGGCATAAATATGCATATAATTATGAATCATCAAACTCCCCCAAACCATCTCTTCGCTTGTCCTCAAGCAAAGCAACACACAATACATAAGGCAATCATACAAATGGTGAATAAACAACTCAGAGCTAATGTTGACGCACATACAAATCCCAATCTATCCATATCTGTAACAAAGAAATGACCAAAGTGTACCAATAAAACAAATTCAAAGGTACGGGAAATAGACAACGCAGCTCCAGTCTCATGTCACCATACTATAGACAAATGCCAAACACCTTTCGATCTTGCAAGACAAATTAGTTGGATTCTCGCGGACTTCACTCATGCACTCATAAGTATTTAAGGGTGAGTTATATGTGAAGATATAAAGAAGTAGAAGCACTCACTCAACTTATGAAACATGCATGCAATCTAATGTGATAGAGATTTTCCCAACTAGTATGCAATCACAATGTAGACAAAAGTACATGTATCAAGGGCAATAAAGGTGGCAAATGGGTTAAAGGGATAGAAATAGTTTGTGTCAAAGCACGTTATGAATGTGGATCTAAGATGGTAGTCGCAGCGCTAAACCAAAACTGTAATACCCCGTAATTTATAATTAATTATATTAATAATTTATGCATTTTAAATAACTAATTATAATAAATTCATAATTTATAATCATGGATGAGATGGAATAATATATAATATATATAATATATAATATAACGGAATAATAAGTGAGTCGGAAAGTAATTAGGTAATAATAGTAAAATTACTAATTAAACTAATATTACTGATTATATTATTAGTTGTATTTTATAATAATTAAAGTTAATTAAGTTTCCTAATTGGTATTCTATAAATCTAAACCTAGACTATATACATACATATGAATCTGAAAATAATTCATAAAAAGAAGGAAGAAGGGATCTAAAAGAAAGAAGAAGAAACCGTCTTGCATAATCGTGTTAAGGTAAGAATTACAAACCGTCTCAAATTCAATTAAGTTGCTTTTAAACGTTGTATACCGTGACTTATTAGAACCACCATACCTCACCATATGACCAACCTTGAAGGCGTGACTTTGACTCTAGGCTAGCACTGGACCACCGTGATTCATCGGACCTTGCTTTGACCACCATCGACCCTAGGGAGGGTGTCGTGGTGGCCATAAGTGGTAGTTCGTGATGGTGGTAGCCGGAAACACGTGAAAATAGAGGAGAACAGGGAGATGTAAGTGGTTGTATGTATCCGTCTTAAGACGAACATTGTGACCTCGTTTATTGACCAATAGGGAAGAGGGACCCACCTTTGGAACCACCGTGGGTCATAGGTGACAGTGGTGCTGGCCAGAGGTGGTGAGGTTTGGTGTAATAGGTGGGTGTCGGGCTGGTTTAGGGGATGGGTGTAAAGGGGTGTTGTTGGGTTCGTTTGGGACCGTGGCTAAGGGCGAGGGCATGACCATGGTGGCTGGCTCGGGTGGAAGACCTGGTGGCAGAAGGGGGGACCACCGTGGTGCAGGTGGCTGACCACGGTGGGGCTGGGTGATGTCGGGCTGTTTTGAAGGGAGAGTGTTAGTAGAATGAAGAAGGTGTTTTGGGTCAAGTTAAGAGGATACTTGACTCGGGTTTCAAATTGAGTCGGGTTTGATTAAATTAGTAATTTACGAGTCGGGTTTTTAAATGGGTTTGACATAGGTATGGGTATGACTCGGGTTGTTTAATTCTTGAAGCGGGTTTTGGTTATCGTAACAATTAATAATAATAATAAACTAGTTAACATAAATATTGAATTATAAAATAAAGTATAAATAATTAATGATGAATAAATAATTTATTTTTTGTTTAGGTGACGGATTCGTGAGACGGATTTACTGAAGAATATTTTAGTTGATTGCGTAAATTGGAGTATTGCTGAAAAGGTAGGATAACTACTCAACTGCTATTTATGTTGTATTTCACATGAGTGTGTTGGCTGAAGTATGTTGGTTGATTGTGGTGGAGTATTGTTGTAATATTAACAGATTTATTCTGGCAGACATTACTTATAGTAATGTGGAGTGGTTGAACGGATTTATTCTGGCAGACGATATTTATCGTGTTTACTCGAGGCAGGCCCCAGGTTGGTCTGCAGGCCATATGGTGGATATTACTCAACTTTGAGTTGAGGCAGACATTACCTTATGGGAATGTAGTGTGTGATTACTCACCTTCGGGTTGAGGCTGCCCCGACCAGGGATTGGCGGGATGATTAGTGTAACGAGTTGAGCTCGGCTGAGTGGTGCTATTAAGTCATATTATACGTATTCATATTGTTATCTTTTGTTGTTAGGTATTCCTACTCAACCTCGTGGTTGACCGTGTATTCGTGAACACCTGTGACGATCCAATATTTAGGGAGCAGATTTGACATGTACTAAAGATTAGCTGACTTGGAAGCATTGGGATGAGAGCCAAACTTAGAACCTTAGAGGAAGTCTAGATCGCATATAATAGTTATATCACTTATTTATTTTCCGCTGCGAGTTGTATTTATTTTTATATTTAGTTTTAGTTGATTAAAATTGTAAACCATATGTAATCATTAAAGTTTTTTTTAAAGTACTTTGGTAAGTTGGATTTTGTTATCTTCTACCTCGGGAAACCGAGATGGTAATAGTCCTATTTATTTGGGAAGGTCTAGCTAAAGGCTCCTGAATAAATGGGGGTGTTACAAAAACCAAAAACCAAATCTTTGATAATAAATACACCCAACTTAGAGAAATAATCTCAACTTTACAACACATGAGAATGAATGAAGTATTCTCCAACTATGCATTAGATTCTAACGACCATCTTTTTTATCCTTGACAAAACCAAATGAAGCAATCAATTTTCTCTTTTCTTTTCCTTTCATTTCTCTTTTTCTGATTTTTTTTCCTTTTTCTTTTTCTTTTTGCTTCATATTTTTTCCTTTTTCCAACACAAGGATACAACACAATTGCTAAATAATTCTACTACACCCACAATTGACAATAATAGTCCCAATCCCAACCATAGTAATAAAATAGACATGATAAACAAGCAATTGCGACTGTCTCGATAAGCTAGGCAAATTCTTGGATTGTAGCTCATAGGATGTAATTTAAAGTTGGCTACAAGGGTTCAAACGGGCTAAACAAAAGGTAATGTAAGGCTTATTTGAACGGTAAGAACCGCCTATCCACATGTACTTAGTCAAATGAAAGCAATAAAAGTATCAAGAAATCAATGTCACACTTATGCATTTTGATGCTACATATTCCGCAAGGAGAAACCACACTCAAGCCTAATTGACAATGAGACCAGTTAATTGATGTTCCTGGCCTAGGAAGCTCTATAGACCTCGGAATTTAAGTAGTTTACCAACATAATTGTGTCAAATATAATTAGCATAAGGCATGTCAATACGGTTAAGACTTGAATTATGAGCTTTGTTTCCATGGATAACGGGTCAAAACAATGTACATGGACAACTATTTGGGATTCAAATGCAAAAACAATGCAATTTAACATCATTGTTATATAATTCACCATGACTCGACCTAAAATAAATAAAAACATGTTTTTGTGTTTTGAAATTTTTTAATTTTTATGGATTTTTGATATAAATGCACGCAACAATAAGTAAAGGCACACAACATAATTAAAACTCCTCTCCCAAACCTAAATATCATAGTGTCCTCATTGTGACGCCTACAGCATAGCAATCACACATAAACTTCCAGCAACATAAAGAACACAACTAACAAGAGGAATGAGAAATAACTAGAGATAATATAATAAAAGAAGGTACAAGGGAAGAGAATACCGGGTAAGAGCATATGATTCCCCCAAACCAGCCGCAAAAATAGGGAAAAATATCAATCGCGCAGTTCTTATCATCGTCAGGCCACGAAATAAACCCAAAAACTTGGGTACTCGATCGAGCCCCATGACACTCGATCGAGGAACCCTCTGGCGAGCACAAAATCTGCATTTAAAACAAATGTGCACACAAATCACAATCAATACAACTTAAAGCTCGTAATAGTAAATCAAAAAGTAGTGCACGTGCTACATACAATCATAAGTAGCACCAATAAATAGTCTAAGCAAGGAAAATAAATGACGAATAAAGTTCTTACTCATCAAACTCAAAATCTAATATAATATATGAGCAATGTTCATCGTTCTTCAAGTCATCATCACTTGGTAGGAGATAGGGCACTTCATCCGTCATAGGAGCTTCATCAAAAACTTTGACTGGCTCCTCTATAAAAATCTCAACTTCCAAAGCATCCAACTCGGCTTCTATGTCAACACTCTCATCATAGTTGTAAATTGGCTCAGGAGGAGGTTCATCTCCATAAATCAAATTCTCTATTTCATCCACTTCTTTGCTCCATGGATATGACGCAACAGAAGGGACGTCGGGTGGATTCCTGTCAAAACATAAAGCAAGGGAATCGTGAATAGTAGGATCAAGAGCATTAATCATATGACAATAATCTTTTAAATCAGGAGGACGTGATGCTTTGTCAAGACCAAAAGTGATAGTATCATCTCCAATGTTGAACGTAAGACTCCCATGTCTAACATCTATAACTGCCCCTGCAGTATGCAAGAATGGTTGTCCTAGAATAATAGGAACAAGAGAATCTTCAGCTATATCTATCACTACAAAGTCGACAGGAATAAAAAATTAATCTATTCTCACTGGCACATCTTCTAAGATACTCATAGGGTGCTTAATAGACCTGTCAGCCAATTGAATAGTCATATTAGTACATTTAAGCTTAGTTATATTTAATTGATTGTAAATTTTATATGGCATGACCCTGACGCTTACTCCTAAATCACATAAAGCATTGTCAATAGTTAAAGGGCCTATAGTACAAGGAAAAGAAAAACTCCCTGGATCCTTAAGCTTAGGTGGAGAATTGGTTTATAATGCGGTGTAGCATTTATGAGTAAACGCGACAGTCTCCACTTCATCAAAAGACCGCTTCTTTAACAAAATTTCTATAAAAAACTTAGCATAAGCCGGCACTTGAGTTACCAATTCAGTAAATGGTACTGTCATTTGAAGATTCTTTACTACCTCCATGAACCTTCCAAATTTTTGTTCAGGTTTGGATTTCTGCAATTGTTGAGGAAAAGGTAGTTGAATTTTGATTGGCTCGGCTTCTTTAGCTTTGGAAGTACGTTTAGAAGCATCGTCGTCAGTTCCAGAGATGACTTGATCGAGTCCAGTAGTCACTCGATCGAGGAGCCTATTTTTGTCCAATGTCGTAGCTGAAACACGCGAAAAATTATTGTCAGAGATGGTGCCTCGATCGAGCCCTCGATGTACTCGATCGAGCATTCTAGTTCCTCGATCAATTCTAGGCTGGCTCGATCGAGGACACTCGTCAGTCCTCCTTTTTTCGTCTTTTTGCTTATCCCATGTTTGATACTTGCAAGTTTCTTTCTCGTCATCGCTCAACTCGAGATTTCCCAATCCCTTAGGATGCATATAGGGAACTTCATCTTCATTAATGGGCATGTCCAGATCTTGATAAGAAGTACCGCTCCTCAAAGAAATAGCATTCACTTGCTCATGCGCTTGTTTACCTTGAGGAGGAAGACCGGGCTGTTTTGAAGGATTTTGAGCCGCCATTTGAGCAACTTGAGTATCCAACATCTTATTATGAGTCATGAGTTCGGAAATCTGAGCCGTTTGCTTTTGTTGCATTGACAAAGTTTGTTGTAAAAGAGCTCTCAACTCGGCCATCTCATTATTAGGAGCTTGAGGAGGAGGTTGAATTTTTTGAAAACCTCCTTGATTTTGCCAAACAAAATTCACTTGTGATTGGTTACCACAATTTGGAGGAATTATATAAGTATTTTGTGGCGGGCCTTGAGCATAAATATTCTGACTCCTTTCACGGAAGAAGTTAGAGTATGGAGTACCTTGCTTGAAAGATTGGAAGGCATGAACTTGCTCAATGGTACTCATATGCTTGGCCGCAGTGTGGCCATATATCCCACATTTCTCGCAGGACACTTCTTGTTGAACCATGTCAACCATCTCTTGCTTACCCAAAGACTGAGTAGTCTTCAACTCGGCTATTTGAGCAAGTATGGTCTCCAACTGTGCTGCAATCGCACTATCTGAACCACTTCCTCTCTTACTACCTCCAGGGTTACCATACTTAGCTGTGTGAGTAGGTATCTGATCAATCAAATTCCAAGCATTACCGTCATTAGTGTTATCTTGGAATCTCTCATTAGCAGCTGAATCAAGTAAGGCTCTATGATCGTCATACAATCCATTGTAAAACGGGTTGCAAAGGAACCAAATTTCGAAACCATGGTGAGGGACGAACTAGCCGTTTGAAACGGATCCAAGCTTCATTAAAGTCTATGGTAGGACCTTGCTTAAAACTTGTAATCTGACTTCTAAGAGCATTAGTTTTCTGTGGTGGAAAATACCTCTTATAGAATGCAAGAGCTAATGAAGTCCAGTTGTTAATTGCGTCGGTCTCCATATCTAAGTCCCGTAACCACTCTGCTCCATCATCTCTCAAAGAGAAAGGGAAGAGAGTTTGTTTTACTTGATCTTGAGTCACCCCAGATGTCAAAGGAATAGAACAGCAATAAGTAACAAACTTCTCCATATACTTTGCGCGGTCCTCTCCAGCTTTTCCTCCAAATATATTTCTCTCTACTAAGCTTATATAGGAAGGCTTGATCTCAAAGGTCCCTTTATCATTGGTAGGGAGCTTGAACCCTTTGGGAATAAAAGCAATCGTGGGTTCGGAATGAGTTGCCAAGGTCGGCATCTTTGATGTTGTAGAAACTACAGGTGTAGAAATATATGTGTCCTCCTCAAAGGACGAATCTTGTGCAAAAGTATATCGCTCGTAGTCAAGTGTACTCGAGTCTTCCACCTGACTTACTTCTGTTTGAAATTTTCGTCTGTACCGAAAAGTCTTTTCTGGCTCAGGATCAAAAGGTATAATCTCTAACCTGTTAGACTTGGGCATACATGAAAACAACAAGAAAATATCAAACTGTCTCAAGGAACTGATGCTCCCTGAGACAAAAGACAAAAGTAAAAAAAACAAACAAGAAAATTGTTGCCTCCCCGGCAACGGCATCAAATTTGATAAGGCTAAAGTCGTATCACCTTAATCAAAGTAATTAAACCTAAGTTACTACTAACTAATAGCTAGCGGTAAGAAGGGTCCAATCCACAGAGAGACGGGGTAATTATTCTAGTTTGTTAATATTTAAGTCTGTCTTTAAGTAACCAATTTTATGGAGGTTTGAATGTTTGATTTCTAAAAACTAATAACAAGTAAAATAAAGATGAATAACAATAATATTAAAGAGTCTAGGGATCGGGTCACTAGGTAGTCATCAAAGGGTAGAATTTAATTCATTGATTGAACAATTTATATTATTGAAAGTCATATGATCGGTCGATTCTAATATGTCTTTTTAGATCTAACTTAACATGCAATCACTATTATTAAGTCGGTCTAATTAAATTATCGTGGCCTATACTAGTCTTAACCATGTTGGTGATAATCCTAGTTTATGCAAGACTAATTAATCAATTTTGATCAGTAATTAATCAACTAGATTTAAGACGATAATTAAACAACAATTAAAAGAAATTTAACAATCAATTCATAAGTAACCCTTTTTCTAACAACCTAGATCCCCTTTCACCCTAGATAAAAGATTTAGCTACTCGTACTAAAGGGAAGAACAATAATAGCAATAATGAAAAACATGATGAACAATAAAAGATGAATAACGATTGAATAATAATAATAACTGAGGAAATATTAAAGAGTACCATAATAATGAAGAACAGAGTAGAAGATCCGAACAATAAACTAAACTAAGAGTTTTTAGGGGTTTCAAAGTAAAATAAAGCGTAAATAAACTAGGATACGATATTAGGTATTTATAATAAAATATAACCGACTTAAGGAAAATTGCGGAAAATATAGAACTGGGTGGTTCCTCGATCGAGCCCGGCTTTACTCGATCGAGTCACCTCTTCCTCGATCGAATCTGGATCAAGTTGATCGAGGCATCACTTGTGTCTGCTCTTTTTTTCGTGTTTTCTTCTTAATTTCTCTTCCTTTATTCTTATAAATTCCCGTGCCATTCTCCGTGTATTCCTCCCTGCCTACTTCGCAATGCCCATTTTATTCATTTGCTCCTCAAATGCATCATTTCCTACATTAAACATCAAATAGCGGAAGTATCATCGTTCTAACATAAAAGGCATGTAAATGATATAAATTAGCTTGAAAACCGTATCAAAAGTAATTAAGAGGAGGCATAAATATGCATATAATTATGACTCATCAGTCATCCACCGCTTCACAGAAATTATTCATTTGCCATTGCGGACGATTACCCCATTTCATTTCAGTTGCAAACAGAATTTCATTAAAGTCTCCTATACACATCCAAGGTCTATCCCCATTCTCCGCGCTCAAGACCCTTAGCAACTCCCACGATAGGTGTCTGTCACTCGCCATAGGCCACCCATAAAATCCCGTCAGCCGCCACACAACCCCCCCCCCCCCCCTCCCCCTCCCCCCGCCGCCTGCCCCCGCGTCTCCCCCGACCTCAAAGTCCATATGATATACCGACGCAGAGCAAAATGTACACGACACTCCTTTCCGCCACAAGAACGCCAATCCTCCTGATCTACCAACACTATCCACCTCCATTCCCTCATACTATGTAATATACGCCCTCATCCTCCGAACTTCATTCCCACTCAACTTGGTCTCGCACAAAAAGACCAAATTTGGGGCCTCTCTTCGTAGCAAATTACGAAGACCGCCTACTGCATCGGGGTTGCCCAGCCCCATGCAGTTAAGGCTCAAGAGTTTCATGATGCCTGACGAGGTTGAGTCATCTCAACCTCCGCCTCAGGTATAGAAGCACCCCTGCTTAGTTTCGGTTTTTTCAGCAAAGCGTCATCTCTCGAATCACCATCACCTCTCTCACGTTTTTTCTGTTCTCCCACACACCTTTCCTTCTCACCCCCCTTCCTCTCTACGGCCAGCCGCCTGCACGTTCCCATGTGCGTACTAGTCGTCATAGCCTCTCCTCCTGGTTCCACCTGAACTCTTTTAGGATTAGTAACCTCCCCCCTCCCCCCGCCCCCCAGGCACACCCCCTCGACCCAACTCACCAGTCTCCATATCTTGCCCCCTATCCCTACTCTTTTCCACTATAGCCTCATTCACGTTGTCCCAACTTCCCCTCTCCTCCTGTCCTGTCCTTCCACCATCAAATTAGGGCCGACATCTGTACTAACGACGGTATTAGAGACGTTAGAGTATTGACGATATACCTTACTTTTGGGTTTAATAACAATCTTCTGCAGCTTTTCAATCATAGTTGATAACACCTTTGCTTCATTTGATATCGTTTCATCCTCGAAATCCCTTACCAGTGATCTTGCTCTCATCGAATTAGTTTCCATGACCGTTTTCATGACTTTCCAATGTGATGCACGAAGTGATTCATCAAATAGAAGCTCGCCCTCATCATAAGGTCCCTCATCGCAATCTTTCTCGCTATGGCCCAACACTCCGCACCCATAACAGTATATAAGAAGCCGCTCATACGCCACCCTGAATTTTTCAGACCTCCCCGGGGGGAGACCAATGACCACCGCTGCCTTCAATGGTTCACGGAAATCGTGCATGATACGCAGACGAATTGCCCTTTCCATTTCCGGGAAAGGCGCGTCATCCGCAGCAATAAAGCTACCCAACTGCGAGCCCAACCTCCGCACATTCTCCTTGTTAGTTCTTCCTCTCAAAGGTAGATCATAAACCCTAGCCCATATCGGAACAAAATGTAAAGGCACATAAGTCATTCTTCCATCGAGATTAGGCTCGCTAAAGCACCAAAAAAATTTGTAGAAATGCCACGGTTGCCCATCGAAGATCTTTGCCTTATCGCGTTCCTCTTCAAATCGAAACATAAAAAATTTCTCCTTCGCGTCGATCAATTTACCCACAACCAATCCTTTCGTACTGCAGAGTTTAGCCATGGAAGCCACTGCAGCTTTCGCGTCAATTGATTTAGACGACCAAATCTTGCCAATAAGCACAAGGTTCCTTCTCCTCCAACGCCTCTTCCTCCAACATCCCAGACGAAGGTCGAAGCCTCCCCAACTTTCTCCTTCCCCTTTCGAGTACTACTGCCTCCCCTATCCACTATCGGAACTAGAAAGACGAACCAATCAAAGAATAAAAGAAAAGAGAACAAACGAACAAAAGCCCTACGAAAAGATCGTAAGAAAACCTTAACGAACAAGGAACTATCGAAGATGGAACTTGGACGGAACCCTCACAGGAAACCCTAGAGGGGACTCTTTATTTTACCCAGACAATATTTTCAGTATGGTCTAACTTATACATTTTTTATGTGTAATATTTGACCCGTTTTAAATTAAGACGAATATCCCCTCTAGGAGAATTTGTAATACAATATACAGAGTATACATTAATTATATACTTCATAATTCTCTTATCGAAGATACTCAATCATTATTGATCTCATACATAATTTTGAACTTTTCAAATTTACACCTGGATGTGCATATCAATATCTCTTCAAACAGCAAGCTAGCAGTCACTTCATGAAGATAATGGGGCCTATAACACATGCTTGTTCAGGATTCTACTTCACACTATACAACACACATTTTCTTAATTATTGTTGCTATAATTAAAGCATTAGTAAGTGACAATACATTAGACTACAAAATATTAATTACACAACAACCTGGACAAAAAGTTTGCGTCCAATTTGGTACGTAAACTAATCACTATAATGTCGCACTTTTGTCAACCAACCACACGAGGTCTCTTATCTTAGTAAGCCAGTTACTTCTGAAAATTTATTACTCGTAAGTAATCTTGTACTAGCATAAAATAGCTAGTGTTTTTTGGATGATGAGTTAACCCGCAATTTATTTCTATCTTTAGTGCGGGCTGGATTATACGCGAGAACCTGCAAATCACGTATATAAAAAAAGTGCAATTTTTTTTGCTTACAATGAAAAGCGAGAGAAGTTAGTATGAGAGAAGTTAGTATGAGGCGTTACCTTTACATTGAAAAAAGCAGAGTGATTTTTTAGTGTAATTTTTCGATTTTTTTCAAGTAGTCTATCTTGTTATTATTGATTGACTAAATTAATAATTAGTCCCTTTTACATATTAGTTTTCTAAAATAACTCCCTTTTATAATTTTTTTTTTTAAATTACTCCCTTAAGATGCACTTTTATCAAAATTACTTCAAAACTCCAAATAAGGTGACTTTTTCTATCCGTTTTTGAACTTATTATGCGTTATTTATTCCCTTAAATATATACAAATTCTCACTTTAGACTGACATTATCCGTCTAAAGTTGTAGACGGATAGTGTCCCTTTCACAAAACAATAGGTCTCAATTGTGACGGATATATCTGTCACAAGTTTTTAACGGGTCAAGTATCACCCACATGGGTAGATAAGATAAAAAGTAGAATGCATATGGAATCACGAATGACTTGTCTTTATCCTCTCATGTGGGTTTTATTTGACCTGTCACAAGCTTGTGATGGATATCGGCCGTCACAAATGAAAATTTGTACTCACAAAATGAGAGTAGATAGTGCAAGTGGGTGGGAAATGGATACCCACACTTGTCCTCTCACTTGCATTTTGTGAGAGACCACTATCCGTCTACCGTTTTAGACGGATTGTTAAAAGTATAAATTGTCCAGCCACAATCGTAACAAATTCGTAAATAGACGGAATAAGTGACTTAAATTAGAGTTTAAAACAATTTTTGACAAAATGCATCTTAAGAGAGTAATTTTTTAATATATATATATATATATATATATATATATATATATATATATTAAAAGAGAGTAATTTCTAATTTTAATTTGCTTTTCAAGACTTTGATATAAAATTTGGGCCTTGAGCTTGTATAATTCTCGTTCTAGAGTACTTGACATGTCTCTTCTCATTAAGATGGGATAATAGTCTTACAACATGATATCAGAATTAGATGACTGATCAAATAATCATGTCATTTAATTTAATTAACATACAAATGTTATAAATTAGTGAATAAAGAGTTTTAGAATCAGTATAAATAACGATTATATTATTGTTTGATTTATAAAATTTTAAAATATGAGTTTTATAACACAATATATACTCGAGTATTATATAAGAAAATATTCTACTAATCTCAAATTTCGAATCTTGTGCTAATTATGCTATGAGAAGGCTCTTAACACATTACTCCCCCAAAAAAAAATAGTATGAGGAAAGTGCATGATGCATACATTAAAACTCATTGTTTGATATCTAATTAACAATTACAACAATTAACATAAAATGGCATGAGACTTGCCAATTTGCCATGCACCCATAATGGTCAACAAACAACTTAAGACAAATATTTGCAAATTACATTGGATATTGTAAATCCTCCATCCTCCACCATCTCCTCCCTTGGTACTTTCAAATTAGAAGAAAATTGGTATAATTATGTTGGACAAAATCTCACATTGGATAAGATGATCATGTTCTTCACTACCCAAAACAAGAAATGACAAACCTTTTTGTCTTTTTGTTTCCTTCTATAAATGTTTCATGGAACATTCTATTTTTATTTGCACTTGCATTTTCAAAACTTACACTTTCATCTCCACCTTCTATTTGTGGTCCTTATTAGATAACTAATACATTATATATACATACATAAACATAATTTTTGTGATTTTTAAATATTCATAAAATTTCATAAAATTAATTTATCCTCAAAAATACCCAAAATTAGAAAAACAATTTCTAAAATAATGGAAAATATTGTTTCACAACCTCTAGCAATAACAGAGAGTTTCTCTTATAGATGGTTAGCAACTGAACCAACTTCTTCAAAAACAGAGCAAAATAAAGTAGAAGCAACCACACAAAGCTTCGACTTCGATGTTTCGAGAACAACAATGGCAAACAACTCCCTTGTCCATGCTGACAAGCTCTTCTTCAATGGAGTCATCAAGCCTCAATACCTCGACAAAGACGATGCCTCAAAACCCGAGTATAATGATCATGGTTCCCCATTATCAACATCTTCTATGATGCCATCTCCATTATTTGATTATAATTCTGAAGTGAATTACTCTTCAGAGGAATTTCAGGGGATTTTTCCTAGGAAATGTTGGAGTAAGTTAATTTCTATGAGAATTGTTTCTAAGTATTTAAGTTGTTTGTTACCCGTAAAGGGTAACAGAGAAAGAATTCGTGTTGATGATTTAAATCGAAGAACGTTGGAGGTAAAGAGTAATAGTTCTCCTGAAAATGCATCTCCTAGGGTTAGGGTTAGGAGACAGAGTTGTGCATGGAGTGATTCTGATGAAAGTTCGATTCATGAGGCTATTCTCTATTGTAAACAATCTAGTGGGTTATGTCCATAATTTCGTTTAAATTAATTATTTAAAGTTTATTTATGGTTCGGAATTTTGTTTCTTTTTAGAAAGGCCGTGTTAATTATTAATCATGAGAATGATGTCTACGCATATAAATTGATCAATCTCGATCTAAATAATTCTTTAAATGGATATTCTCGTATCAACCGTTTTAGTAATATAATACAGAGTACATAACAAAGCTATCCACTACTTTATTATTACTCCTTTTTAAATAGTTAAGGTACGAGGCTAAAAGAAATAGAAAAAATGATACATTTTTTTTTAGGAAGTTACGATTTTCCCAATTTAGCTAATTAATCGCTCCGTTCCGGTCATTTGTTGTCCTTTTTCATTTTAGGGTGTCTAGGTCATTTGTTGTCCTTTCTATATTAGGAATGCATTTTATGAACAATTTGGTCATTCACACTCAATTTGGTCCACATGTCATTTAGTAATTGGCTTTCTCCTCCTTTCTTGGTCTTTGAGCCAAAACCAAAAGACAACAAATGACCGGGACGGAAGGAGTATATGTGTTTTTTAGCTTATAGTCATGGCACGTAGCTAAAACTATACTCTTTTCGCCTCGGTCATTTATTTATGTTTCTATTTCTTGTGTGATCTATTTTAATCAAAAGTAAACAAATGATTTATACAGAGGAAGTAGCTGTAAGAATGTAAATTTTCCTTCATGACTTTAACTCTACACTAGATGATTGGAGGGCGGAAACGAGAAATTTTAACTTATATGCGTGATTTTGATCGTGATTCAGCAATCAGCATGTATGATAAAAAAGCCTGTTTCAAATAATTGTCAATGAATGCCAGTGTTTTTTTTTAAGAGGATAAATCCAAAGACCTACAGTGAGTAGGGACTTACAAAAGTTTACAAGAAAAAAAAAACTAAAAAAGATAAGATAAGGTATCCATCCCGTTAACAAAAGTGGCGTGCATACAACTAACAAACACATGGTCTAGAAGACCTCCTTTGCACTATCCTTTTCTCCTACCACGTTCTTAGTGTTTCCCAATTGTTTAGCCACTCTTCTAAAGTATAAGGTAAGTTCTCCTTCCAAGCTTTGCACAACAAGCCAACTCTACAAAAAAAAAAAACGAGTTTTATCGTCCACAGTAAAACTTGCGTATTGATCAGGTGGTGATGAGTAAATAATTATATTAACTTTATACGGGTTATCATTCCCCAACCCCAACTCAATTACCTAAAATGTTATTTCTCCCTTAATATAACCAACCGAAATTGTTTAACTCATTTATATTAAACAAAATCATTTTCGATCCACTTCAACCCGTAAACTCGATGGTTTCAATCTAGTAAACCTAATCCATCTATGATCCGTTAAGTATTCATGTGAGTTTGTGCATAAAGATTTGCATCAACTGACGATGCCTGAAGCTGAATGCCTGAATGTATGGTTTAACATTGTACTTAGGCAGGCCACTCCTTGCCACTAGGTGGATCCGGTCATGATGTCCGAGCTCTCCTTATTTTCTCAAGTCTTTATTATTCCCAGTATTAATTTGAAAATTACTCCGTATAATACTCCACGTATAATACTAAACAAAATAGACACCATGTAATAATATTACAAGTTTTGCGATTAATACCACAAAGTTTTACCTCTGACACAGGTAATACATACACATGTTTTATGTTTTTTTACCCATACTAAGCCGAGAACTCCATAATTCTTTGTATATTTCTATCATTTATTACCTTTAGTTTAAATCTATATCACAAAGTAAGAAAAAGAAAGGTTACCTCATAAGGTAAGAGCATTGACCATAAATTAGTGGAAAAAATCTAATTTGTATAGCGTTGAGTTTATTTTGGTACAGTATGTGCTCTGTTTTTAGTTAGCCTCAAGACAATCATCATAAAAGATGAGACAGGACAACTACCTTTAAGTTTGGGTTGGTCGGGCGTTGTGACCACCTCTGTCTCCTTCTATTGCCTACTTAAGTACAAGCCTAACCTTAGCCAATTAGGCATATTAACATCAACCTATACTAGCATTTTGTGTTTCTGGTTTAATTTCACCTATACTAGCATTTTATGTTTCTTGTTTAATTTCATGTTAAGTTAAGCGGTTTTATTACACTGCACGATTAAAATTACGTTGAAGTTGAGAGAAGATTGTGAAAAATCTTAAGTAAGACCACCTGATACATAAATGGTTTCAGATAAATCTATTTACACTTTATTGTAAAATTTTACAAATCATTAAAATTTTAAAAATATTTTTTTTGTCCTAGTCATTTATTTATTTATTTATTGTAATAAAATAAACAAATTACTCGGTGTTAATTTTATAAGGACCACACAGAAGATATTTATATTGGTTAAAACTTAAAAGTGTCTATTTTCCTCCAAAAATGGATGAAATAAATAGATAATTGAGGTATATTTTAGTTTTTGGTATGAAAATAGTTAAAATGCATAATTTTATGCTCCGTAGTTGTTAAACGAGTTATTGCTAAACGTAAATATTTACATAAGACGATTTTACATAAATATTACTCATATTATAAAATCACAATGTCTAACATTCTAGCTAGTATACGTTACGAGTACTACCAAATTTCTTTTTGTATTTCTTTTTTGGTGTTAATCAAAAGTATCTCATACCGACAGATGACATAATCACTTTTGGGGTATTAAATGCAAACTAAATGATTACCCACCTATATTTGAGTTTGTCATGCGTAAAAGTGAGAAATCAAACTTTCAATCTCCGTAAAGATGAGAGCCGCTTTCACTCATACCAACCGTTTAATTAGGCAAAATGAAAGTTATTCTTATAAAATATCGTAAAATCGGTTTGTAACATACTTCCCGACTAAATTAAACATGGACCCGTAATATAATGTTGTTAGGTGGACATATAACCCTACTTGTCTTTATCATGTTTGCTATCTTCATATTAAGCACTTAAGCAGTTGCATTGGGGTTATTTCACGATGATTGGGAATTAAGCAACAAATCTTCTCGAGTTTTTGATCATTTCATGACGTTCGAGAAAGTTACAAGTAATTTTTAGGCACATATTCTAAAATAATAAATACAAATTCAATTAGATTTTAATTCTAACATTAAAAAATTTATATAACTCAAAATTTTAAAAGCTTGAAAAAAAATACACATAAACTCGGTTAAATTTGTTAATACTATACAATACTCTTATACAACTACTTGTATAAACGTATCTCTTAGGTTAACACACATCCTCTATCTATAAAAGGAAAAACTTTTAAAGGGCTCTTATTGACTCCTTAATCCTTTTACTATAAGGGTTTTTCTAAAATGTGCCCTAAGGGCACATGTTAATAACCTTAATATGGTAAGATTAACAACATATTCTCATGAGATATTTAACTATAAACTCATTGTTACCATAATTAGTGAGAATATATTGTTAATCTTACCATATTAAGATTATTAACATGTGCCCTTAGGGCACATTTTAGCAAAACCGTTACTATAAAAGCTAAATCATTTAAAGGCCTCTAATTGGTTTCCTATTTAAGGGATTTTTTTTTTCCATTTTCTAGAGTTGGTCCCACCACAAACTTACCTTAGATTTATTTAAAATCATTAATTTTATTCAATTATTATTTCTGAGTATTACGTCTAATTATCGTATAAGCTAACATATTTTGTATGTTATCTAAAAATTAGAGCTGATCGTTTGTGGGCTTGGGCCGGACACGGGCCGGGCCGACCCGTATAAAAAGTGTCCGGCGGGCCTATTTTTTGAGTCCGTATCCGCTATAGCGGGCTTATTGAAATTGTCCATACCCGCCCGATATAAGTTGACGGGCCTGCCCATGGGCCACTGGGCTTTGAAACATGGAAGACACTGGCCTAAAAATGATGTTTATGCCTACCAAAAACCGAGTAGTGAGTACTAAAGTACATCTTTGCGCGACAGGAAATACGTCCTCATATTGACGCTAGTTGTCGGGAGGCATAACAAGTTGCACAAATTAAGGGTACAACAAGTATAACATTCAATAAGTTTGGACGTTTGGGTGATTTGGGACTCAAGTGTTTTTTTCCTTAATTAATTTAATTGGGTATGAATTCTTATATTTTTGGTAGAATGTGAAAATTCTCATTAAGCTCGTCAAAACAAGTACATGGTTACAAGCATAATAGGACCAAATAAATTAAGGCCCTAACACATGCACCACTAGCTCATTACATATCTAACATTAAGAAGCAAGCAGTCCTCTATCACTTAACCAATCTCGACTTCTCATAGTAACCTGAGATTCCACAGCTTGCAGTCAGAATTTAATCATGCTCTGAAGTTGATGAAGGATCCTTGCAGGTCGGGGAATCATACTGTCATGCTTAGCAGTGTTCCTGCTCATCCAAATCAAGTACACCAAGCAGGCAAAACTGGCCATCAATACTTGTTTCTGCAGTAAGCTCTGAAAACGTTTGCGAAGAATGCATTCCAAGGAATGAAAAGACCATGTCACACCCAGCCATTGCCTAACCAAAATCAAGCAGTGAGCACTGAATTGACAATCAAAGAAAAGATGCTGTTGGGACTCCTGAGCATCTGCACAGAGGCAACAGACTCCATCTGAAACTACCCCAAACTCCAGTAGTCTAATCTTAGTGAGTAGTCTGTTCTGAGCATATAACCAAGTAATGAAATTGACCTTAGGGAGACACACTCGGTTCCAAACAAAGGGTACCCAGCTAGCCTTTTCTCTGGTACCCATTAAGTACTCATAGGTTTTCTGAGTGGAGTAAGGTGAGAGGAGCCAAACCTGGTAGTCCAAACAAGTCTTCAGCTTGTCTTTCACTTTGCAAATTTGGCGCCAAACCCAGCTAGAATTGATATTAGGAGAGTAAGTCCACCAATCCTGTTGCTTAATATATAAGTGGTGAATCCATTTCACCCAAAGACTGTCCTTCTTATTAGCAACCCACCAAGAGTATTTACCAATGCTTGCAATGTTCCAAACATGACTATTATTTATCCCCAGGCCTCCATTTAATTTTGACGACAAAGATCTATCCCGAGAAACTGGGGGACTCGTGGTACCCATCTTAACCGGACCACGGGTAGTTCCCGCAAATGTCGTCAACTTTATGAATGACACCTTTAGGAAGAAGATAAATTCTAGCCCGATATGATGAAGTTGAGTCAAAACAGTCTTCACTAAGGTTAACCTACCAGCATAACTTAGCTGTTTTGCACCCCAACTGTGAATCTTTAGCACCATTTTATCCACCAGTTTATTGCACTGATGGTTAGTAAGCCTCTTGTAAAATATGTCCACACCCAAATATCTAAAAGGGAAGCTACCTTTTTTGAAACCAGAGATGCCTAATATTTGAGCTTCAATATCAGGAGTCAAGCCATTCATATAGATATCAGATTTCATCTTGTTGATGGTAAGCCCAGAAGCAATTGAGAAAGTGTGTAGAGCTCGCATTAGAACCATGACTGAATTAGTGTCACCTCTGCTGAAGAGCAATAAGTCATCTGCAAATGCTAAGTGACATAGCCCAAGCCCTCTACACATAGAGTGGAATCGAAAGTCATGTCTAAGAGTCACCACATTAAGTATCCTCGTGAGATAATTGAATTCTTATATGGACCTTAGTTAATTAATCAGTTTGGAAATTGATTTTAAAGAAGTAAAAATTAAATTATAAGCTTTAGCGGGCCTATCGGGTTGTCCACGAACATTTTTATTTAGTCCATACCCGTCCATTAACTTAGCGGGCCGAGTTTTCCTTGTCCACTAACCATATTTTTAAAAAAATATCGTGACCAAGCCCACTAAAATAGCGGGCCGGACGGTCTTGGCTGGGCGGGCCAGCCCGGAGATGATCAGCTCTACTAAAAATTAACCCGTGCATTTTTTTGCACGGGATAAAACTAGTTTTAGGATTAAAAACACTCTCATGACCCCACCATAATTAACCTACCCATTTTAATTTCATTTTAAAGATGTTTGTGGGACAACAAAGAGAAAAAGGATTACGCATCAGATGTTTTACATCATGCCCTTTTAATTTTTAAGTTTATATGTTTTTTTTAGCATTTAAATTTTATAAGTTATAATAATGTTTTGATGGTAAAACTCAAAATCAATTGAATTTATAAGTATAGTTTTTGAGCAATGTATTTTTCGCTTAATGTTTAAACGAATGAGCTCAAAAACTTTATACTAAAAACTCATATTTTATTAAATATAACTCAAAAAATTTATCATAAAACTCAGAAAATAAAAAATCAGATGTACTACCTCGGATGTATAATCTATGTACTGAACAACAAATCCCAATAGCAATATACATGTACACACAATTTTATAATTATTACTAGGTAGTATCCCGCGCTTCGTGCGACCTGTTTTAAAATTTAATTATTATAATTGAAGAAAAATAACATAATTTTCGTACAATCTTTAATATTTTTACTTATAAATAAAAATAAATTAATTTTTCTCAAATTTAATTTTTTTAGGTATAACTGCAATGTTTTAAAATAAAATACAAGTAATTTTAATTAAAACTAATAAGTGATAATTAATTATGCATTATCAACGTTTTATAAATTATTTTGTGACGGGTCAAATAACATATTAATTAATATAAAATTTATTCAAATAATGCAACAATCTACATTAGATTCTCAAATTATATCATTTCACAATACATTATGTTCAAAATAAATTAATATTTGTTGATGTGAATATAATTTTATGTAATTAAAAAAAAATTATGTATAACGTGTGATATTTATCTATCAAACATATAGAGTTCAAACTCAACTTATTCAAATATTTTGATTGTGTCTTGCATGTGTTATGTGTCAAAAATATCTATAAGAATTGCACCTTTTGTATTTTTAAATAACTATATATAAATAATGTTTAAGAGTTTACCAGTAAATAAAATAGATTAAACTTTCTCAAATAATATTTTTTGAGGTTTAACTTCAAAGTATTTAAAAAATAACATATAAAATATTTAACTAAAAGTACTATTTAGCTAGTCATAATCAATATTTATATGACATATACACGTTTTAATTGAAGATATTAAAGAAAAATGTAATGTAATACCCGTCCTTTTAGGGATCCGTTGATCATCGTTGGCTAACCTTAGACACTTGTCTAGACCTTCAGAAACCTTACGAGTTAACCTTGGGACGTAGTAAGCCTTTGAGTTCTGGTAACTTGATGATCTAGCGGAGGCTACTCGATCAAGTAGCTTAGTCACTCGATCGAGTAGAGGCCACTCGATCGAGAAAGTTGCATACTCGATCGAGTAACGGGAGTTCAGCGGGGAAGTATAAGTCGTGATATCGTGAAACCCAAATCATTTTTTTTTTCCTTCTCTTCTAAACCTAGATGTCGTCATATCCTTATTCCTTCACCTTGAGTCACCCTTTTGGAGCATTTGAAAGTAGAGACACCATGGGGATGGGAAGCATGAGTCGGGTAGCGGTCTTGACGCCGGATTGCTATGTATAGGTATGTTGTCATCATCATCGTCTTCTTCCTTGGTTTCGTCTTTACTTGTGACAGTAGTAATAGATGGTCATCATACTATTTGTTATAGGTGGTTATGGTGGTTGCTTATCGTTTTACGGTCGTGTGTGGAATCGCTGCAGTTTGCTAGAGGTAGGTTCTTCTACTCAGTATTGTTGTTTGTCTGTGGTTCGCGAGGCGTGTCTTCAGCTGAGTAGAGTCACTTGCGGGAGTGGCTTCACGCCCTTGATTCACCTTCTGTAGAACCCGTCACGGGAGGGGATGTGCACATTAAGGAACATGAGTTATCGCTCGGAATATATGAGCGGAGATTTGATGGGTACGGCTGCGGTCCCCTACTGGCGGTGTGGATTACTGGTTGCGATTGGTAATTTGGCAGGACTGGACTTTCGGGCAGTCAGAGGTGTGTGGGTGACTGGAGAAGGGTGTGTGTGTGTGTGTGTGTGTATGTGTGTGTGTGTGTGTGTGTGTGTGTGTGTGTGTGTGTGTGTGTGTGTGTGTGTGTGTGTGTGTGTGTGTGTTTTGTCTGGTTTTGTGTGTTCCTTCAGTTACTGACCTTGTGTGGTGTTGTGTTTTCTTCTTGTGTTGTGTCTGCCGTGATCCACTATGGTGAGCAGTCGGTCTTAGCAGGTTAATTATCAGTCAGTCATGGCAGAGATAGTATCACGTAATTGGTAGTTGTCACAAGTTGTATATTTCCTTTTGGTTAATCACTTGTAAATAAACATAATTGTTCTTTTATCGACATTTGATTATTACTGTTCCTCGGGCAACCGAGATGGTAACGCCCTTATCTGCTGACGGGGGTGTTACATGTAACGTTTATTCTACTTTTTCATGTTGTTTATAATACTATATTATTTAATTATCATTACCTTTCAAAATCTCTTATGAATTCAGTTTCTCACAATATAATTTCTCATTCTCACATAAAAACTTATCTCTTAGTAGTTTTCTTTAAGCTATGTTTTAAAAAATACAATGATTCTTCCAAATATATTTTTCTTAGGATTTAGTGGTCTAAGTTTTAGAACTTTCTGAAAATGTTTTTTTTACGTAAACATTAAATGTTATGAACAACTCACTTTAATCATTTATACATATCAAAATATTTCAATAAATATATGGGGAAAATATACTCAATTTAAAATATTTTTCGTAATAAAGGTAATGATTTATATTTTAGAATTTTTATCAATTTTTTTTATATATAAATTTAAAATCAAATCACCGTAATTGTTATATGTAATTTTCTAATACATTTATTAAACGCTAACTAATATTTTACTGAGATTTAAGTAACATTTATTATATTTATATTTAATGTTCAACTGTAATTAATACTTATATTTAATGCTGGATTGACACGTGTCACATAATGTTCAACTGTAATTAATACTTGTATTTAATGTTAGGTTGATACGTGTCACATCCACAGTGCTTCAATCCAGTTTAATATATATATATATAAGATGAGATTATCAATATGATTTAATTGGGTTAATGTAGCCATTACATACGTAGTTAATGGTTACTCTTATTAAATTCATGGTCAAAAGCTATTGGAGTCAACACGAAAATATAAACAATATATTTTACAAACACAAATATAGAACCTTCAAAATAATTTTCTAATTTTAAAGGTTTTAAGTAGATCTGTGCAATATTTTGCCCGGGTGTAAAACTAACCAATTTATTAATGCTCATTTTTCAACAATATAGAGGTGTATATTTTATCAAGTAGAAGGCGAGTAATTATTTGAAGAAAACTTAATCAAAGTTTTGTTTGGACAGGAAAATTTAGAGGAACATGGATAAGAGATTTAGACATAGTAAAAATCTTTTATTTGGATAGCAAAATTGCAGAGAGGGAATTTAGAAGGGGAAAAAATGGTATTATTTTAGTTTCTTTTTCCTTCCTATCAGATAAATTATTTTCATTCTAAAAAATTATTTCTGTCCTATAAGACAAAAAATTTTCTCAGTCCTTCGCTCTTTGCTATTGTTATGGACGAATTGACAGGATGAATTTAATACGATGCTGCATGGGGCATGATGTTTGAAGATGATGTTAAACTGATTAATGGAAAAAAAAAACAAAAGAAGAGCTGAAAAGATTGGAGTTTCGAAGGCAAACGTTAAAATCTCAAGATTTTACACTAGCAGAAAGAAGGTAGTGTAGATTTAGTGAAAATTGGGGTAGAGAAGCATGTTCAATTAGTCTTGATGGGGAGATAATCCATCATTCCGACTTTTTTTTTTTAGTATTTAGAATTTATTATTTAGAGTGATGGAGCATTAGATGAAGATCTGGCCCATTGAATCAAAGTAGAATGGTTAAAGTTAGACCTGACAAACAAATCAGGTCGTGTTGGTGTTCGTGTTCATGTCAACTTTAACGGGTCATCACTACACCAAATCTAAACCGACCCAATTAAATAAACGAGTTATTTATTTCAACCCTAACCCAACCCATTTAGTTTTTTTATAACCCAACCCGACTTGTTTAACCCATTTATCTTTTAGCAGGTCACTTTTAACTCAATTAACCCGTTTAACCCAATAAACTAATGATATATAAACTAAGCTTTATAGCTTTATTATCCAAAGAATGATGAATGAAAAATGTTTATTTTTAAATTGTTTGGTTGGATTATTGATTCAACCCAAATATATTACGACACTTTTAAATAAATGAGTTATTCGTGTCGGGTTCGTGTCAAAACAACTCAATCCTAACCCGACCCATTTAAGTTTAGTGTCGTGTCCGTGTCAACCTAATTACTTAAATGAGTTACAACGTCCTCACCCTAACCCACTAACTTCGTATATGTCGCGTTCGTGTCGTATTTTCGAGTCGTGTCAATTATTGTCACTTCTAATTAAAGTTTAAAAGTGCCACGTAAATTCTATGTGATTTGAGTGTACCATATAGATTGAAGGGTAAATTTTATCGCACAACTATTAAGCATGTACTTTTATATGGTCTTAAGTGTTGAGCAGTAAAACATAAACATGTACAAAAGAAGAGAGTAGCTGAGATGAGTATGCTTCGTGGATATATGTGTGGTACATAAGAAATGAAGGGTTGAGGAATGAGGTGATCAGCGATAAAGCAGGTGTTACATGTCTATTGAAGATAAGATGAGAGAAAACTATTTAATTATTAAGGTGGTTTAGCCATGTGCGGCGGAAAGTATCGCAGGCACCGGTAAGGAGAATTGAGCAGAATTGAGGAATGGATAATATTGTTAGGGGAAGAGGGTAGAGAAGACTGAAACAAACATAATAAGGGTGACGGGAAGCGATATAAATGTTTTTGGAATTAATGAGAGTATGGGGAAGGGCATTGTGTAGAGAAATTCATGTTGAAGATTTAGTTTGAGATTTAGATATTTACTTATCTTTTATCATTTTACTTAAAAATTCATTTATTTATTGTTTAAAATGGCTTTTACTCTTTTTGTTTTACAAACCAACTTTGCCGCTTTAATCCCGGTTTTCACACTTTTCTTAGCTTACTCTTTATTTTTTTTACACGCACTTGTTTCGTTCATCATTTATT
Source organism: Silene latifolia (assembly GCF_048544455.1). Lineage (NCBI taxonomy): Eukaryota > Viridiplantae > Streptophyta > Magnoliopsida > Caryophyllales > Caryophyllaceae > Silene > Silene latifolia. The sequence goes on along the minus strand of NC_133533.1, from coordinate 24,549,562 downwards.
TATCTACTTTCTTTTACTTTATTTATTTATCTTTGATTGTGTTGATGGATTCAAACCTCAACGGATTCGGATAATGGTTCATGTTAGCTGATCACAAATTAAACAATTTGGGGACTAAGGCGTTGTTGTTGTTGTTGTTGTTGTTGTGGTGGTGGTGGTGGTGTTCGACTGATTTTTTTCATTTTTATCCGACTTTTTTCGATTGTTTGATATATAACATATGTAGTGTTCTAGAAAAGAGGAAAAACGCAGTTTAAAAATATTATTCGAAAATTTAATATGAGAAGAGTTATATAGAGATTGAGAGATATGGATATAAATGAGAAATCGGCCCAAAAATAACCACACAATAGCAAATCCAAAAAGTTAATCGGTTCGCACCGCAAGTGCTCTACCGTGCTCTACCCTAACCCGAATCGTTTAAGTTTGGGCGCTCACGGTGTTGTTGGTTATTTAACCAAAGTTTCTCCATACGACACATCTAGTTGGCAACAAAGCGTCTTGCTTGTGACGGGCTAATCCCGTCACAAGCTAAAGACCTCTCACAAAAAAGGAGAGGGGACAAGGTGGGGCACCCTTCATGTGCTCCCCCACTCACCTCTCATGGATATTTTGTGAGGGAATATGATATCCGTCACAAGCTTGTGACGGATATCGCCGTCTTCAATGAGATTTTTTGAGTTGGCAAACACATGAGATATATAAACAAGAGAAATATCTTGTACTTGGTCCCTAATCGAAGCCTTTTCTCTCGTTTGAGAGTTTCTCTCTATTGAGAGTTCCTTATATATATCCCTTGATTTTCCACTGAAAAACACACCTTTTCTTAATAAAAACTCAAGTTGCATATCCCTTGCCAGCTAACTCTAACACCTCAACCTTATCCCTCCGCCTAACAACTCCTCTACAACGCCACCTCGCCTTTTTTATCCCCGTTCTTTTTACCTTTTTTCTCTGTCTTTCCCCTTCTATATGCTTATGTGTCACCTTTTCATCACTACTCTTGCCATGTGTCCGTCTACATGGGTTACCCAGCCCTAATTTATATAGTTTTACCTTGTCTTGTTTAACCCTCCGCCACCCTGTTTTTATACTCATCCCCTTTTACCTTTTATTCATGGCTTCAACTTCTACCTCCACCCCGCCTCCCTGTTGAGTTGGGGTTTGTTTGCAACTCCCACCTCATTTGTGCGTGGATTTTACTGACATCGATGAATCGCTTACGCTTTTAGGGCAGCTGCAAGATCAGCGCTATCTTGATATTGTTCGTATTTTGCAGATTGTCACTGCAAAGTGGAAGTTGCATGGTACAATCTCTGTTCGTCGCTTTGAACCTTATTACTTTTTCTCGTTCTCTTCCAAGCTTGACTACAATTACTTTCCTCAACGTCAAAATGTTAACCTGGATGGTAGCTTGCTTGTACTCCGTCCTATATCGGCTACATCAACTGCGGACAATCTCTTATTCCATATTGTTCCAATATGGATAAGGATGAAGCATCTCCCTTTTCATCTGATGAACACTTCGGTGGCCGCCTTTTTATTGTCCCATGTTGGGGATGTTTGTGAAGAAGAAACTTACCCTTCATTGCTTCCACCTCGTAATTTTGTCCGGGTAAAGGTTTGGATAGACCTGTCCAAACCGTTGATTCCAGGCTGTTTTTTTGGCGTTGAATGAACGTGAGCATCAGTGGGTTGCCTTCTCTTACGAAGGCGTTTTCAGGTTCTGTAATTCATGTGGCCATGTTGGCCATCGTATTTCATTTTGTCCGTTGAGCAAGGCTGCCGGCGCACGTGCTATTCGTGCACGCATGGACTCTCTCGCTGCTAGTGGTTTGGTGGTCCTTCATGGCCCACCTAGTACCTCGTTCTATTCTACGGATATCATGGGACTCCCTTCTCGATATAAGTACTTGAACTCTTGTATTGATCTCACTGTTGATGGTGACACTGTCATCGTGGATTCAGGGGGTGATTCCCCTGTTTTCTCTTTTTCGAGCTCTGACTCGGAGGCTCCCGATGATGCTGGTCCTTCTTCCTCAGCTCCACCTGAATTCCAAGTGCATGATGATAATTCCCGTGAGGTTCTTTTAGAAACGTTCCCTGTGCTGCGAGGAAGTTCTGCTTTCGACCCACCATCTTCCTCTAGGTTTATTCCACCTTCTGTTGCTGTTCATCCACCATCCCCGCCATTCCGTATGCATGTCCCAGAAGACGTGATGGAGGACACTCCTTTGTTGGGTCTTCGCGAGCCAAGGCTTCCTTCGCAGGTGATTGATATTGGCTGTCTTTTTCGTGATTCGCTCGCTTCTTCTTCTGCTACTGCTATGGAATCTGTGGAGCCTATGTCTAGGGCTCTAAAGATGGTTTATGCAAGGAAGGTAACTACTGCCTTTAACTCTTGTAGTCGTCGTCTTTTTAAACGTAAGAATAGAGTTACTTGTTTTGAATTGGAATATAACTCGAACTTGGTAACAATTGTTCCTGAATTGATACTAAGTCCGTCTTTAGTTCCTCCTTTTTCTTATACTTCTCCCGTGTCTTCTAATAATGTTGATGTTCTTTTGAGGCCCAACGCTAAGCGTTGTTTCAGTTCTCTTGGTTCTGACAGTTTGGACCATATGCCTCCCAAGCGCGCTCGTCCATATGAGCTTTTTCTTTCACACTTCGTGTAATACTACGGTTTTATGAGTCTCTGGGTACTCTATCGAGTGGGCCTTACTCTGTCGAGTAAGGGTGTGTTGCGTTTTAAAATAGTTTCTGACCTGTTGGGTACTCGATCGAGTAACCTTGATACTCGATCGAGTAGGGGGCACTCGATCGAGTATCTCAGCTACTCGATCGAGTAGCCGGTTTACGGGAGGATGATTTGTCGGGTTTTGTTAATAATGCGATTTGGTATATAATTACTTCCGTCACTTTCTTTAAACACTTTTATAAACCTAATCACTTTCAAAGAGAAAACAAACTACGTTCTTCGCATCAATCGCATTGTTGGCAAATCCCGGAGCTTGGAAGGTCGGATTTCACCTTTCTTTATACCTTTGTGATCCTTGCGTCGAGGGTAAGATCTACGTACCGTTTTTATAGTATTTCGTTAAAGTTAGTTATGTTTGGGACTGATGTGGCTCACGGTTTAACTACTGTTTTTTCCCCCTTTTGGTCTCGGCATTTCTGCTGAGATTTTAAAAAAAAAAAAAAAATTTTTGGGTTGTTTTGTCACGGTTTAACCGTGAAAAAAAAAATTCATGCTTCAATTTTTTTTTTGGCCATGTTTTATGCATAATACGGATTTTATGCATTCGCTTGATAGTGAAACGGTTCACTCACGTACCATTTAGTTATTTTAAAGCGATTTAAAGTAACGGATTATCACGGATTAAAATTAAGTTCATTAAAGCGGTTTTGTCGCATAATTTTAATCATTAAAGGTGGTTTGGATAAATTTTACATAATTACGGAATTATGTCTCGAATAAATTTGTTTTAGTTGATGCATTTTATTTATCGTTATTTTGAATGTTTTGAATGCTTTTATTACGTATTTATTTATTTTTGCAAACGGTTGTAACTTAGTGTGGCCTTAGTAGAACGTGTTACCGTAATGATGGAACACGATCTTGGTTGTATTTTGAGATCTCGTATCTCCATTTTATTTTTTTCCTTGTAATTACAGTTTTTATTTAGAATGTAAATAGGTTTATATTTTGTAAATTTTAATTGTAATTTTGAGAAGACCAAAGATGGAGATCGGATGCTCACTCCCGCTGCATGGACAAAGATGGAACATCAAGACAAGCTTCTCGGGTCCAACGGTGGATTCCAAAGTTGTATTATGTTCTTTTTACTAGGATAGGCCACACTAGGAATTTTTATTTACGTATTGCATTCTTTTATTTATTTTATCGTAACGATAGATTGCATCATTTTCCGCCTAAAACCAAACCACCTAATAATTGCATGAAAACTAACTCATATAGAGGTCACGCGTTAGTTTTCTTTGATATACTGATATCACACGATTTTATTTAAGCCATCACCTAAATTAATTCATTCACGTAATGCTAGTTTTTCGTTCACTTAAAATGAATTAAAACTAAGTTGATGGGATCTTCCTCGTATAAACAAAAATTGAGAACAGTCTTTATAGGTCAAACTCCAATGAATCCCTTCTTCGTCGGTAGGCATAATATGACCCCTTCTACGTCGGGTAAGTTGGAACCGATTGACCTATTTTATCTCAACACTATGGTCACTCGTACGATCCTGTGATTATGGTGGACTATAGATAGGATTTACGGAAATCTATCGACCAAGAGTTCTAACGATAGAACTAGCTAAACAGTTGGCTTATCAATTTACGGAAATTGAGTCTTGGGATCACTTGTATTATTCTTGAGGGAGATCAATTATGCAAGTGCAATGAGTCTACACGATTAAAATGAATTTTAAATAGACTTAAATCACCTCGATGAGTTGCTTATTTCGTTTTTGTTTTCCTTTATTTTTCAGTGTAGATCACGATCACTTAAACTGCTAATAACAAAATGGTCGGCGTCTTGACGACCCAATGCCAAGTGCCACATTGGACCGTGAGTCCTGGCCGGATCTTCATGAATCGGATGAATCGGTCTACTCGATCAAGAATGATGGATCAAACTTCGCGGATCGGGAGGCGGCATTACGGAATGCTTTTGCCGCTGCGACGGGAAGCTCAAATATCCGATCGAGCCCATCCCGCCAAACCCAGGCCCCACGGCTGGAATTAACGAGATCGACAAGTATAACGATTTCGCCATGGAAGTAGGTGCGGTAAAGAACGTACTCATTTTTGCAATGGAACCCAATTTGCAGAAATGCTTCATAGCCCAAGGTGCGAACAAGATTTTCACCACGCTCACCAAGGAATTCTCGAAAGCACCGAGAATCGTGACCTATGAGCATACCACTCGCTTCTTTGATGCGAGACTCCAGAAGGGCCAACCGGTTAGCCCACACATTCTCAGCATGATTGATAATGTCGAGAAACTGGAGGCGCTTGATTGTAAAATCAGCGAGAACATCATTATTGACCGCATGCTTCATTCACTCCACGATGGTTTTGCGCTCTTTAGAGCGAATTACTATATGAATGATTTGAAGAAAAGTCCTCATGAACTACACTCCCTTCTCGTACAGACCAAGAAGGACATGAAGTTCAGTGGGAGCTTGAAACAGGATGTTCTCGTTGTGTCAAACAAGGGCAAGGGCAAGGGCAAAGCTCCAGCTGACCTAGCGGTAGGTAAACCGAAGTTCAAGAAGTCGGGCTCAGGTAAGAGTGGTCCTGGTGAGGCAAGTAACTCATCAGGCGCGACAAAGAGCAAAACCGAAAACATGGAATGCCATCACTGCCACAAGACTGGGCATTGGAGGCGTACATGTCTTGTTTACCATGAGGACATAAAAGCAGGTCGCGTTAAACCTGTTGGTATGTCTTCTTCCTCTTCTACTTTTATTCATATGATTGAGATTAACCACGCAAGTTACGGAACTTGGGTACTAGATACTGGTTGTGGTTCTCATCTCTGTAATCATGTGCAGGGGCTCCGAAACATCGAACCCCTCGTAAAGGGTGAGGTGGACCTGCGTGTCGGGAATGGAGCACGAGTGGCTGCCGTCTCGAGGGGAACATACGTGATCCAGCTTCCTAGCGGATTTGAGTTATTTTTAGATAACTGCTATTATGTACCCAGTCTTTCTAAAAACATTATTTCAGTTTCTGCACTTGACAAACTTGGTTTTTCATTTGTAATAGAGAATAATACTTGCATTTTCTCATTACACGATATGATTTATGGCAAGGCAGTCTCCATGAACGGAATTTATGTTTTAGATCAGACCACCGAAATATTACACGTAATGAATAAGAAGTTAAAGGTTGATGACAAAGATCAAACATACCTATGGCACTGCCGTATGGGACACATTAATGAGAAACGCGTGAAACAGCTCATAAAGAATGGAGCTATCTCGGCCTTTGATTTTCAATCATTTGGCACGTGTGAATCATGTCTCATCGGTAAGATGACTCGAATTTCCTTCAAAGGTGTTGGAATGCGCGCTGCTGACCTATTAGGACTCATACATACGGATGTGTATGGGCCTATGTCAATCACCGCACGAGAAGGCTATAGGTATTTCATCACTTTCACGGACGATTTAAGTAGATATGGCTATGTCTACTTAATGAAGCACAAAAGTGAATCCTTTGAGAAATTCAAGGAATACCAGAATCGGGTACAGAACCTACTGGGTAGAAAGATTAAAACACTGCGCTCAGACCGTGGTGGCGAGTATCTTTCTCACGAATTTGATCAACACCTTAAGGATCGTGGGATTGCCCTACGCTTAACTCCACCGAACACCTCGGTTGAATGGTGTGTCCGAACGGAGAAATCGAACACTACTAGATATGGTTCGATCCATGATGAGTCACACAGTGGTGCCTGACTCATTATGGGGTTATGCTCTTCTGTCAGCTGCTCTAATACTTAACCGAAGTCCGTCTAAAGCTGTTGACAAGACTTCATATGAACTATGGAAGGGAACGGTCCCTAACTTGTCCTTTATACGGGTTTGGGGCTGCGAGGCTTATGTCAAGTGGAGACACGAGGATAAGCTCGGCCCGCGATCGGTCAAGACATACTTTATAGGTTATCCTAAAGGAACACTTGGTCATTACTTTTATTCGCCAACCGAACAACGTGTATTTGTTGCGGCTAGTGCGACATTCTTAGAGAAGGAATTTCTCGAGAATGCAAAGAGTGATAGAACCTTCGAGCCGTCGGAGGTTCCAGAACTAAATACCGAGCAACCATTGGAGGAACCAATTCCTTCAATCCCGGCTGCGGTGAATATTCCTGAGGAACCTAGGAGGTCGGGAAGAGTCTCTATTCCTCCGGACAGATACATTGGTATGGTCGAGGAACATGATATAGATGACATACTACTCTTAACAAGTAGTGAACCCGCAACCTATAAAGGTGCCATGACCATTTCTGACTCAAAGCTATGGCTTGAGGCCATGCAATCCGAGATGGACTCCATGTATGAGAACAACGTATGGGATCTTGTTGACTTACCTGCTAAGGTTCGTCCCCTTCAATGCAAATGGCTTTACAAGATAAAGCATTCTGTGGAAGGTCAACAAGATATCTATAAAGCACGACTAGTTGCTAAAGGTTTCACCCAAGTGCCAGGTTTGCACTACGATGAAATATTTGCACCCGTAGTCATGCTGCGTTCCATTCGGATTATCTTAGCGATTGCCGCTTTTCATGACTATGAAATTTGGCAGATGGATGTGAAAACCGCCTTCTTAAACGGTTATTTGGAGGAAGAGTTGTACATGGTACAACCCGAAGGTTTCATCGATCCTGAACATCCTAAGAAAGTGTGCAAGCTTAAGCGTTCCATTTATGGACTTAAGCAAGCATCTCGGAGTTGGAATCATCGCTTCGACCAAGTGATAAAAGAAAATGGATTTACTCGATCGGTCGAGGAACCATGTCTATATATCAAGTCGAGTGGGAGCAAGATTGTCTTCCTAATATTGTATGTCGATGACATACTCCCGATTGGGAATGACATACCTCTCTTAACTTCGGTAAAAGTGTGGTTGAAGAACCATTTCCAGATGAAAGATCCGGGTGAGGCACAAAGAATTTTGGGCATCCGTATCTATCGAGATAGATCACGTCGGATGTTATCTCTCGATCAGAGTCTTATATAGATAAGATACTATAGAGATTCAACATGACTAACTCCAAAAAGGGGTTTCTTCCTATGGCTCCGGGGGTGCATTTGAGCAAGTCTCGCACCGGAGACACCTAAGAGAAAGAGCGCATGACACGGATTCCTTATGCCTCGGCTATAGGATCAATCATGTATGCCATGATATGCACACGTCCGACGTGGCATATGAATTGAGTATGACAAGTCGATTCCAACAAAGATCCAGGTGAATCACATTGGATGGCTATCAAGAACATTCTTAAGTACCTACGGAGGACTAAAGATTGGGCATTGACTTATGGAGGCGATCAAAAGCTATGCGCAACCTAAGATTCTGTGAGATGCTAGCTTCCAAACGATCTAGATGACTCGAAATCTCGGTTTGGATTCGTTTTTACTCTTAATGGCGCTGCAGATCACCGGAAGAGTTCCAAACAAAGTGTTACAGCAGATTCTACGACTGAGTCCGAGTACTATGCCGCGTCTGAAGCTGCAAAGGAAGCGATATTGATGCGTCAATTCTTACAAGGACTATCTGTAGTGCCTAGTTCGAATGACCCGATCACCATCTATTGTGACAATAGAGGTGCCATCTTCTAAGCTAAGGAGCCTAAGTCTAGCAACAAGTCTAGACATGTACAACGGAAAGCTCATCTAATCCGAGATTACGTGGAGTAAAAGGAAGTAGTGATAGAAAAGATTGCTACAGATGATAATATAGCAGATCCTCTCACTAAACCATTACGACAAGATAAGCATGAAGGGCATGTTAATTCCATGGGAATTAAACGTGTTCCTGAGTTGTAGTACTCTTTTATGGATTAGATTCATTCTCTTTTGTACTATATATGACATCATCGTTTTGATATTTATATATTTTGGTTTTTATGTGGATTTGTACGACAATTTTGAACACCACAAAGTGAACTGAACAAACATTATATTTTTGGTCCTTAATTGCCCACGTGAGCTGATAACTCAAGGTAATTATTTTGTGACATTGGTTGATGGTGGGTTCAACGAGCCATAAGTCAAAAGGTTGACTGACCAATCACAGAGGCGATTTATACGGATATTTCGTAGGACACAATTGTGACATTGACGTGGAGTCCTAAATGTTTTATAACATTCGGTGCCAGGTCGTGGATAGGACCTCCATGGTGATCCTAAGAGTCGATTCTTTTGACTATCGACTGTCTCTTGAGACTAAGGCAGATTTTGGGTGACTTTGGTTTCTTTCTCACGGTCATCCGTAACAGGGGGCCAAGTAGATTTTTTCTGGTCATTTCATGTCGTGCTTAGATCGGAAGGAGTCGAGTTGAAGGAAATATTCAGCCTTTATCGGTACTCGATATTTCTCGGGGCCACTCGACGAGTCAGAATCGAAATGCATGGCCATGCTCGAATACGAATTCGTTTTATCAGTTGAGTTACTCTCTAGTCGGGGAAACCACTCTTGATACAGATCGATTGTAAAATGCGACCTTTGCGGATCCGGATCTGCAAATTGTTTTACATTGAGTGGGAGAAATTTTAAATGAATATGAGAATCGGTTATCGCACTGACACGTCTGTCGCGTACCTGTCAAAAATAAAACCTAACGGTCTCAACTAAAATGTAGTAGAGGCAGTCGAGTATCGAATCCACAGGGAGGAAACGCAATTATAGCTGTTTATTCTAATCCTATGGTAACAATTGGTGTTGGATTGAATTTTGGTTTCTAAACTACGAGAATTAAGGGGAAAGAGAAATAAGGTAGAGAGCAGTAAAGTAGGAAAATGGTTTAAAACTATCAATAAGAGAGGGACATGTCGGGATTTCGGTTCACTACGGTAGTCCTGTGACTCAGCTGTAAATGATTCAGACGAACTAGGTGTGAGACGGATGTTAAAAGGTCCTTTCGGTCCACTTTCTATCCTAAAATACCACTAACTTAACTTTCGTCCTCATTAGGGTAGTCTACTGTTTATAGCAGGCCTATTTAGTCCAATCTTTCGATCCAGGATCAAATTTAGCCAGATTAATGGGTGACATAGAAGCGTGCACTCAACTAGGTCGGGAATTACAGTTAAATTGCTATAGTGACAGAGTCTCGTGATTAATCCGTCTAATTCATTTACTACATCGTCACATTTCTACCGTAGATCCCCTAATCCTAACATGAAGGGGTTTAGCTACTCATGTTCGTAATTAATCTAACAGCAAATAAGTTTCCAGCAGAAGACATAACGAAATAATAATAAAATGCAATAACGGAAATTAGGGCAAGAAAGAATGATAACATAAACAAGAATTAAAAGCAACAAGAAGGTTAATTATTATTAAGGGAAGAGAGGAGATTACAATCCAAGCAAATTCCGGCGTAAAGAACACGAAATTCAATGAAGCAATCCCGAAAGTAAGAGTAGCAGTCGAAAGTAAAAGTAACGTAGGAAAGTAGCAGTAGTTTCTAATGTAAACGCTTAGATGGAAAAAGAGATTAATAGATAATAAGATGTCCCTTAACCTAATTCACTTAGGTTTAAATAGAAAGTAAAACTGAAAGCTTGCGAAATAAAACCTCCACGGACTAATTAAAAGCCCACGCCCGTGAAAACCTCTCGATCGAGTGGATTAAACCACTCGATCGACCAACATCTCAGCAGAAGTCCCACGATCGACCAACTTCTTACTCGATCGAGGACTTGGTCATGTGCAGCTTACTCGATCGACCAAAGGACACTTTGATCGAGCATCAGGGAGGCTAGAAACCACGCGATCGACCAGCAAACAACTCGATCGAGCACTTGTATCTTCAATTCAGCTCACGTCTTCACCCAAGTGCTTCGTAATGCGTGCAACGACACTTCCAAGTGCAATATCTTACTCTGGGACAATCCCGTCTCCTCTAAATGCATGCAAAAGGACGAAAAGGAGTATGGTTCCACTACTTTCGCGATCATCCCTACAAAAAGGACAAAATACACCAAAGTAGCCAATTCGGGGCAAAATACTATAAAAACAGTATGGAAATGCATAGAAATACGTGCTGAAATAGGCCAAAAAGACTATACATTAGGCACGTATCAAATCTCCCCAAACCAAACCTTTACTCGCCCTCGAGTAAACTCAAAACTAAACTAATGGAACGGAAATGATAACTCAGAGCTAGCTTAACTTGTCTACTTGAACCGATTTAATGCAACGAAAGTCAACAGTTAAAGCTAAGCAGTCAATACGCAAACGAATTATTAGCTGTTCAGAAATAAAGCTGACCTATCGACCTTGCAAGACCAACAAAACTGGACTCTCACGTGGTCACTCTTCTCTCATGAAGCAAAGGGCAAATGTTATATGTAAAAGAGAGAAGAAAAGACAGTCACTCACCTAACTGCGACCTACATAGCATGCATGCAACAAAAATGAAAGACAACTCAAGTACTAATGCACACACTCCAACCAATAATGTCCGTCACAGCCGAGGGTATGCAAATAATATGGGAATAGTGAGGTTCAGGTGAGAAAAGGCAAAACAAGTTATGGAAATGTGGAGGTAGAAGCGTCAAGCTAGTTCCTAACAGGACCACAATAAACCATCCGGATCTCAACTGACTGAAACACTAAACACAGGTGCCCTGCACTTGGCACAAAACTCACTAGACTCAAAGCACAATCTCCTCAAAAATATAGAATAAGAGTGGAGGAGTCAGACGGTCACAAAATTCCCTTTTTTAAACACCGTCTGAAGATACTAACTGGAACAAACAACCTTTTTCAATTGTACATCCTCGAACATCTTCTCAACTCTGACAAGAGGGTACAACTGTTTCATAATTTTTCTTTCTTTTTCTTTCTTTCCAGCTCTCTTTTTTTTCTGTTTTTCTGTTTTTCATTTTTTTTTTCTTTCTTTCTTTCACGTTTCTTTTTTTTTTTTCTTTTTCTTTCCTCCTTCCTTAATACAGACACCAACTCCAACAAGAAAGACAGACCAAACTGCAATGGTAGACATACCACAAAAGGACAAACTAACTAGCTTGACTAGGCAGGCTTAGTTTGGAATGTAGCTGATGGATCAAAAAGGCAAGTTTTGGCTAAAGTGGAGCTAAATGGGTGAAAGATGTAAAGAAAGGGGAATTTGCAAGACCCTCCCTGCATGTGACACCAACCACAAACCCGAATATGTGCATTTGACGAGAAATTGAATGTCATAAATGTGCAAATGAGATGATCATGTTATGCAAGGAGTACTACTCTCAAAATTCCTAATGAACTGGTCATGAATGGCACCAGTTATGGCTCTAAAAACTCAGAATTTTTAAGTATTTTGCCAGTTTATAGGTCAAGTCTAAACAGTCAGCTATTATTTGAACAGAAATTCGTAGATTATGCGTATGACAAGGCTAAAAACCATCAATAAAGTGCAAGGCTCAAGTAAATTGACAAGTTATAGTGCATTGTCATCATGGAAATCTACCGTTCCGACTCAACCTAAATGCAAAAATAAACGTGAAATTTTGAATTTTTTGAAATTTTGAATTTTTTTTTTTTGGATTTTTGATTTTTATGAAAATAAACAACAAATGCAAACTGAAAAATTAAACGTGAATGCAAAACAAATGCAGATGCAGACTCAAAAGGATGCAATACCCTCCCCAAACCAAAACGGACAACGCCCTCGTTGTCCTCCAAAGATACACCAAAGAGAAAAATGGGGGATGGGAGTATACAACCAATAAAAGAAAAATAAAGGAGACGAAATAAAAAGAGTAAGAGAACATACAAAACACGAACTTCCCCAAACCAAAGAAAATCGGGAAGTGAGTAGACCAAAGAGCTACTCGTCGTCGGCACCGCCGTCTCCCAGTACTCCGACTCAACAAAACGGTCTCCCAAACCAGAACAAACATGGGGACCTCTAGTCGTCACCTCCAACCAAGTCCTCCGCAATCGGTGTAAACGGGGATCCCTCTCCTCCTCTCTCGGCGCTCGTTTGTGCCGCTGCTCAGCCCGCAACCGCACCTCTCGTGCTACCGCTGTCTCCTCCTCCTCCTCCTCCTCTGAGTCAAAAGGAAGTGGAGGGTACCCGTCCGCTGGGTATCGGTAGAAGGAGGGATGCGGCCACCCCTCTGGAATCGGTCGGCCGGCTTGGATATGGTACTCGTAGAGCGGGAATACGGCCAAGGCCATATCCCGTCTCATCTCAGTAATGTACCTGCACATATCCAAAAGCAGACCATCACGACGCCCTTGGTCCATGACCTCGGGCGCCCCTAAAGCAGGAGGGCAAACAAAATTGGCCGGGAAAACCGAACCAGAAGGAGGAGGGGTAAGTGGAGTCACAGGTGTGGGTGTAGGCGTAGGCGTGGGGGTCGGTCCAGCCTGGGTCTGAGTCTGATGAGCCTGAGAGCTAGAGGATGCTCCGGCCTCCCGCTTCCTCTTCCTAGAAGAAGAAGTAGGGGTGAAGGTAAGGTGGTAGGTAGGTGGAGGTGGCCTCGCTCCTCGGCGCGAGACGGGAGCGGTAAGAGTGGAGGAAGGGTAGAGCACGGCAAGGTAACAGACGTGGAGCCACAAATCTTCCACGTCCTCGCGCTCCCCTTCGCCTTTGGGAACCAGGCAAAGTCAGCAATGGCACCCAGGTCTAGGTAAACAAGCCTATCAGGTGCAGTGAGGCCAGGCTCAGTGGGGTAAAGGTGGCGGGCAAGCCTAGTAACTAGCCCGCCGCAGACAACAGCGGTCTTGACCCGAGTCCCAATTCCATTCCAATGCTGAGCTACTAGATAGGCAATGTTTAGAACAAACGGGGTACCATAGTCAATGTTGAGGTACCCCGCGAGAATCGCTAGCTCAGTGTTGGTCACGTTATTGGGCTCAGGTCGCCCAAAGATGGTCTCTCCTATAAGACGCAAGTAGTAACGGGGGGCAGGTAAGTGAACGTGAGCTCCCTTCCGTGAAGGGAAGGGGGTGTGAGAAAGTGCAGCCCATAGTGGCTGAAGGAGGTCTCGAGGTGGGTCGGTGGGACCGTCACTAACTAGGCCTAAAACCTGCCCAAACCTGGCCAAAGTCCAGTGGTGCGACTCATTGCGGAGTTGAAAGTGAATGCAAGAACTGGAGTGGTCAGCATCGTAAGAGTCGGTGTCAAAAGAATAGGAGCTGAAAAACTCGTATGTAGAGGTACGAATAGTAGCTTCCTGCATGGTGATCAGACCCGACATACCCGTCCCGTTCAGCAAACTACAGACCTCCTCGTAAATCCCTAAGGTCTCTAGGTCAGTCCGTGCAAGGAAACGGGTGGGGGAGAGGGGGCAATGAAGTAAAGCGGCTAACCGAGTCCGGTGAGCCTCTGAAGTGAAACGTACCGTGGGCATCTTCGGTAAAGGGGTGAGAGTGCCCTCTCCCGCAACAACAACCTCGAAAGGAAGTGATGGCTAACCGACTAGCCTGCTGGTTCGGCCTCGGTGGCACCATACCAGGCTGCGGGAAACGAGGGGTGAGTCCTCTGTCCAGCATGGAGAAGGGCCTGGTAGGAGTGACGGCTGGTGTGGCCTGGACTGAGCTCCCGGCTGAGCTAGCTGAGGCGTAAACTGTCCCTGCAGCTGAAATAAGGAGAACTGGTGCTGCAGTGGTGACTAGGGCTGAAGTAGTGGTGACAGCAGGGACCACTGACTCGCTCAAAGAAGGGCTGGAGGATGAACTAACAGAAGGCAAAGAACTAGCATCCATCCTGCAATCAAATCAAGGGCTTAATAAAAAGGAATGGCTGCTAACCGTGGCTAAAATAAAGCGTTAACCAGCATGTGACAGCAAAAGATGGCCCTATCAGTCGAAAAATTCGACTTCCAGCGTATAAAATCCAACAATCCTCAACAAATTCGAAAAGCAGCATGTGAGTGGTGGTGATATGATAAAATAATGACTGCTAAAGGAGACTAAGAGGCATGAAGGCCGCATATGAAAGCATGTGGGACTCCTAGCAGACGAAAAACACTCACAGTACAAGATTCCCAATGATTCACAGCATGTAATGGCGATAGGGTACGGAAAAACAGATAACAGCAGCAACAAGTAGTCAAGAACTGCAGTTAGACATAGCATGGCAGCATAAAAACCGTCTAGCAGTCGAAAAATTCGACTGGGAAGCCCTAGTCGCGGAATCTCGCGCAAAATTCGAATTGAACATGTAACAACAGCGAGGAATTGCGAAAAGATCATCAATAAGCTAATTAAGGGCATATAAACACAATTAAATCGAAATAAAATCGACTAGACATGGATTTTCGAACCCTAATTCAAATCACCTCAAGAAATTCGAATTAAATGAAGAGGAAATGCAAAGAGTGTGAAAGAGACACTTACTTGATGATGATTATCCTACAAAAGCAATTAAACTTCGAATAACAAGCAACAAAGGCGGATTTTCGATTGAAAAACCCGCGAACCCTAATTCCCTTTAAAAACCGCGAAAACGAGCACAAAAGAGGGGGAAAATAAGGGGCTATCGAAGATTAAAGTGCTAGCAATGGAATGTAGGTGACGGATTTGGTGATTTTGGGCAATAAAATGGGGATTTGGGGGAGTGAAAATCGCAATTAGGGAGGGGGTTAGACGGAATTAGGGTGAAATGAAATAGAATTAGGAAAATAAAGAGTTTTAAGAAAGAAAACTCCCGTGTCCACTGTTCATTTCACTCGATCGAGTGGTTTTAATCACTCGATCGAGGACCTTTGATGTCCCCTTTGCTCGATCGAGTAATAATCCCCTCGATCGACCTGTTCCTCTTTGGCTTTTCTCGATCGAGTACCCAGACAGCTCGATCAACCCAATTTCCACTCGATCGAGTACAAAAAGTACTCGATCGAGGGCTTCCTCTTGTAGACTCTTTGAATTTCGTCCCTTCTTCCTCGAATTGCGTGAAACTTCCCCAAACCTGCATAAAACACATCCAAACACATCCCAAAATACCAAATACGCAGAAAACACAGTCTATAGTCTTAGTCTAAGCTAAAGAATTGTCTAAACTAATTGTCCTAATTAAAAACGTAATAAAGACATTCAAAAGAAATTCAAACGAATTGTCTATTACAATTTGTTACACGGGGCATTTCCCCGTTTAATTCCCATCAAAACTCAGTAGCCCCTTGGTGGGCTTCTGACTGGAGGACGTCACCTCAGTGATACTGACCGACCTCTTCATCTTCCATGAGCTTGAATCACTATTTGCAACAGTAGGAAGTATGTAGTTCCAGTCTATGTAGGTTTGAACTTTCTTCGTTCTCGCTCCTCTGTCATCTTCTTTGGCATCCTTGGCTCCAGTTTGATTGATAATGGTTGCGCCATGCCCCTTGACAGCTCCTTTCTTGCTTTCATCTGTACCTGCAGTAAGGACAACAGACGAACTTGCCTCCTTCTTGCTCTCAATCTGAGGCGGAGGGTTAACAATAACAGCAATATTCTCCAAATTTTCATCTGGAGCGTCAACAATAGGGATAATAGAAGAAAGAGCATTGCAAGGCTGAACTTGCATGGGAGCTCTCCGAACTTGACCGATGAAAAATCGGCTCCTCATCCCCTACCCGAAATGTCAAAGTCTTCCCATCGACGTCTATCACCGCACGGGCAGTGGATAGAAATGGTCTCCCTAAATAATAGGGGTGTGTGCATCTTCGGGATATCTAAGACAACAAAATCGACGGAATAAAAACTTCCCGATCTGGACAGGTACGTCTTCTACTATACCTAATGGCCGTGATAGACTACGGTCGGCCATTTGGACAGTCATGTTGGTGCAACTCAGTTTTGTCAAACCAAGTCTCTTAGCCAGAGACAAAGGTAAGACACTCACACTAGCGCCTAGGTCGCATAGCGCATTATCAATCAACTGCATACCGATGTGACACGGAATCGAAAAACTATCCGGGTCTGATTGCTTAGGGGGTAACTTATTTTGAAATAGGGCTGACACCATCTCAGTCAAAGCTACGGTCTCACTGTCATTAATAGTCCTCTTACGTGCTAAAATTTCTTTCATAAATCTTAAATAAGAGGGTACCTTAGTCAGCAATTCAGTGAACGGCACGGAAACTTCCAAGTTCTTCAAAAGTTCAACAAATTTGCCGAACTGTTGATTAACTTTGGTATTCTGCAGCCGCCTCGGGAAGGGAACCGTGATAGGTATCTCGAGTCCCTTGTTTCTCGCTTCCAAAGTGTCCTCTGGTGCAAGTTCGGTATCCTTTGGACGCCTCTTACCTCTCGAACGAGGCCTTTCTGGTAATTTCTCGCTTAAACGAGCACTAGCAGGCTCTCGAATAAGCTTCCCGTCATCAATATCACTCGATCGAGCAATGTGCTCACTCGATCGAGCAGTTTCTTCATCAACTTCAGTCGATCGAATAACATTTCCACTCGATCAATCAACCTCAGCTTCCTGTTCACTCGATCGAGCAAAGAAACTACTCGATCGAGGGCTTCCCTCGCCATTTCCACTCGATCGAACACCAGCTTTCAGTCGATCGAGTAACTCCTTTGTCGTGAGTCCTTTTTTCTTAACAGAACACTGTTCACCATCAGTGAGAGCTTCCCTCGGGTCTGATTGCTGTACTTCCGGTCCCTCATGAGAAAGACCGCTTCTCAATTCTATCAAATTTACCGTCTCATTTGGGTTCTTCTCATTTTGAGTTGTTAAATGACCCGGCTTCCTCGAGGATTGGTTCGCGGCAAGTTGGGCAACTTGAGTCTCAAGTGCCTTTATGGATGCATCTCTCTGTTGATCACTTGAGCTTCTTTGTTGATCACTCGCATGAAGCTGCTTTGTAATGGCCTGCATCATAGACTTTAACTCGCCCATTTCACTCACCCCACTTGAAGATGAACCGTGGTTAGGAGGGTTAAAAGACGGAGGCTTCTGATAGCCTTGTTGAGTCTTATGTGGTGGAATATCACGACACTTCTTTGATTCGGAGGAGGAGTAGGATTGAGCACGTTTTGGCTTGTCCACCTCAAATTGGGGTGGACATTTGGCTCGTAATGAGTGTTGTTTTGCCTGTAATGTTGGAAGGCAGCACATTACTCATAAGGACTAGGACAATAATCAGCGACATGTCCATCTACCCCACACCTTGTACATACGAAAGGACCGTCTGTCATAGCATTAACATGGTACATTCCTCCCTTGAGAGCTCCCCCTAGTTCATACTTGTCAAACCTCGCGGTAAGGGCTTCAAGTGCAGCGACAGAAGAGGATTCAGCGGCTCTCCTTTGGTTTCCTCTTGAATTCCCATATTCGGCCTTATGAGTGGCCAAATCGTCTATGATCTTCCATCCCTTGGTCACTCCCAAGTTGTCAGCAAATCGACCATTGGCTGCAGCATCTAAAATAGCCCTCTGGTCGTCATATAAACCATTGTAAAAATGGTTGCACAAGCTCCACTTTTCGAAACCGTGGTGCGGTATGGTTCGCACTAGTTTCTTAAATCGAAGCCATGCCTCGTGGAAGTTCTCGTCGGGCCCTTGTTTGAAACTTGTTATCTGAGCTCTAATGGCGATGGTTCTCGAAGCAGAGAAGTACTTTTTATAGAACGCTAATGCTAGCGTATTCCAATCTGTTATGCCGTGGGCAGCTCGGTCCAAATCCCTATACCACTCCCTTGCAGCATCGCGGAGTGAGAAGATGAACAAGGTTTCTTTTATCTGATCCGTTGTTACGCCAGCGGGAGGAGGTATGGAGCAGCAGTAATCAATGAAAGTCTCCATGTGCTTTGCCGCATCTTCGTTTGCAGCCCCACCGAACTGATTCTTCTCAACCATGTTAAGGTAAGAAGGTTTCGGCTCGAATTTCCGAGCTTCCCCTGGTAGCTCGAATCCTTTGTAAAGATCCTCGGTGAGGGTTCAGAATGACTGGCAATGGTCGCTTCTTCGGCCATTTCGGGAATGTCTGGGAAAATAACGGAATCAACCGACGAATTGGAAACTGGAGAAGACGGTGGATTGTCTTCGAACAGTTCGTTCTCGTAGAAGCTGGAACGAGAACTAGACTCTTCCTCTAACTGTTGTTCTTGAAACAATCTCCTCTTTACGTGCAAAGATCTTTCAATCTCTGGATCGAACGGTAGTAGTGGACCACCCTGCGACCTGCGCATAAGAAGAAACTACAACAAAAATGAGAATAGTCCAAGGAACTGGTGTCCCTTAGACCGAAAAAGGATTAAAACGAAACAACTAATAAATTGAACAATTGCCTCCCCGGCAACGGCGCCAAAATTTGACACGTCTGTCGCGTACCTGTCAAAAATAAAACCTAACGGTCTCAACTAAAATATAGTAGAGGCAGTCGAGTATCGAATCCACAGGGAGGAAACGCAATTATAGCTGTTTATTCTAATCCTATGGTAACAATTGGTGTTGGATTGAATTTTGGTTTCTAAACTACGAGAATTAAGGGGAAAGAGAAATAAGGTAGAGAGCAGTAAAGCAGGAAAATGGTTTAAAACTATCAATAAGAGAGGGACATGTCGGGATTTCGGTTCACTACGGTAGTCCTGTGACTCAGCTGTAAATGATTCATACGAACTAGGTGTGAGACGGATGTTAAAAGATCCTTTCGGTCCACTTTCTATCCTAAAATACCACTAACTTAACTTTCGTCCTCATTAGGGTAGTCTACTGTTTATAGCAGGCCTATTTAGTCCAATCTTTCGATCCAGGATCAAATTTAGCCAGATTAATGGGTGACATAGAAGCGTGCACTCAACTAGGTCGGGAATTACAGTTAAATTGCTATAGTGACAGAGTCTCGTGATTAATCCGTCTAATTCATTTACTACATCGTCACATTTCTACCGTAGATCCCCTAATCCTAACATGAAGGGGTTTAGCTACTCATGTTCGTAATTAATCTAACAGCAAATAAGTTTCCAGCAGAAGACATAACGAAATAATAATAAAATGCAATAACGGAAATTAGGGCAAGAAAGAATGATAACATAAAACAAGAATTAAAAGCAACAAGAAGGTTAATTATTATTAAGGGAAGAGAGGAGATTACAATCCAAGCAAATTCCGGCGTAAAGAACACGAAATTCAATGAAGCAATCCCGAAAGTAAGAGTAGCAGTCGAAAGTAAAAGTAACGTAGGAAAGTAGCAGTAGTTTCTAATGTAAAAGCTTAGATGGAAAAAGAGATTAATAGATAATAAGATGTCCCTTAACCTAATTCACTTAGGTTTAAATAGAAAGTAAAACTGAAAGCTTGCGAAATAAAACCTCCACGGACTAATTAAAAGCCCACGCCCGTGAAAACCTCTCGATCGAGTGGATTAAACCACTCGATCGACCAACATCTCAGCAGAAGTCCCTCGATCGACCAACTTCTTACTCGATCGAGGACTTGGTCATGTGCAGCTTACTCGATCGACCAAAGGACACTTCGATCGAGCATCAGGGAGGCTAGAAACCACTCGATCGACCAACAAACAACTCGATCGAGCACTTGTATCTTCAATTCAGCTCACGTCTTCACCCAAGTGCTTCGTAATGCGTGCAACGACACTTCCAAGTGCAATATCTTACTCTGGGACAATCCCGTCTCCTCTAAATGCATGCAAAAGGACGAAAAGGAGTATGGTTCCACTACTTTCGCGATCATCCCTACAAAAAGGACAAAATACACCAAAGTAGCCAATTCGGGGCAAAATACTATAAAAACAGTATGGAAATGCATAGAAATACGTGCTGAAATAGGCCAAAAAGACTATACATTAGGCACGTATCACGCACATACACTTGTACGGACAAGTGGGAGTTTGTTGGAGCTTGTGTCCTCCAGTGAGTGCGGATAACGTCATTGCACGTACACTTGTACGGACAAGTGGGAGCTTGTTGGGGCTGGTGTCCTTTACAGTTAGTGCAAGGACTTATAAATCTCTAAAAGGATCAAAGGGTATACTTTTGTATTATAATCACTTGGTCCACGTTTATCAATAACGGTTGGCTTGCTAGATAAGTTTGACGTTATTGTCATACAGATGGCGGTGATCAACTGGTCCCTAAAAGTCACACCTATAGGATACGTTTGAGAGATGTGACGGTATGAAAATACAGTCATGTTGATGCCAAAGTTGACTAAGCAGTTAGTCCGAGTTATTTGACTAATAATTAGTCAAACGCGATGTTGAGATAATTATTTAATCCAGATTAAATAATAATGGCTAAAACGAATTAAACAGTTAATTCGTAAATTAAATATAAACGATTATATTTAAATTGATGTATATTGAATTAATTATACAATATCGTCTTTGTCGGACATGTATTAATATTTCAACTAATCCGTGTTATTAGTTGATGTTTTAATAACCGATAACCGATGACGATTTATAATAAAAGCATGTCATATACATTTAGCATTTTTCGAGCCGGACCACGAGTTAAAATTACGAGGAAATGAAAGCCCATTTCCCCTCTAGGCTCACGGTTTGGCCAAGTAGAGCAAACAAAAGGAGAGCCTCTCCTCATTTGCAACCTAATCATTTTTCATTTGCAAAAATATTAGGGTTTTGGAGGCAATTTTCCTCTGAAATTTCTAGATCTCACATCGTAAAAAATCACAACAATTCTCTCAATATTGCAAGGCAATTAGAGAATACATTTCTAGCACAAGGGCATAGTCTCAGACGGTCTTGGGTGTATCGATTAGGAGGAAATCTACTTTGATTTCTGTTCTTAGGCCGCATCTCAAAGGACCCGAGGTTATTTCTTATGCTTTATCGTTTCTTTGTTGTTTTCGTTTATGACAATAAATTGCATATTAAATTTACGTTATAGTCCTATAATTTAAGGGTTTTATTAGGATATTACCCCACAAGTTAAACCCTAATTTGGGGATTTGGGGGTTTTGTTGTATTTCGTGATTGGTAGTGATTATATGTTTGTATGTTTGGAGAAGGATTCGTAGAAGAAGCCTTTTGATATCAGTTGTTGAGACCGTCTGACTGTGTTGCTTTCTAGGTAGAGTTTCCCTACTCAGTATTAGTCCCATAATGTATTGTTGGTGTTTTGTGGTTGTTGAATATTATTATACTCGTACTGTGACGATTGTTGGATTTGGTTGTTGATAGTAGTTGTGATTGTTTGTATCTGTCTGTGTTCTTCGGGGCGCGTCCCTGGCTGAGTGGAGTCACTTGAGGGAGTGGCTTCACGCCCATTATTCGCCTTCTGTGGACCCTGCCACAGAAGGGATGTGCACATTAATGCATTTGGGTTTATCGCTCGACGGAGATGAGTGGGGATATGGTGGGTACGGCTGCAGTCCCTCACTGGCGGCGTGGAGTGACCTGTTGCGATGGGCACTCTGGCAAGGCTACACACTTTAGTGTGTAGTCAGGATTGCGGAGTTGGGATTGGAGTTCGGAGTTTATCTGTGATGATTGAGCTGTTTGTTTACTGTGTTGTTGGTTTATATAAATTGTGTGATTAGAACTGACTGATCGGAGTCCGTTTCGTGTTCACAATTGAATAGATGTTGTCGTTGGGTCACGTCCGAGTCAAAACACAATTTATAGCTTCACAAACAACTCTACAATTAGTAAAGAGGCAAGTAAAGGTCGGATCCCAAGGGACGGGAATTGAGATGAGATTTCTATTGAAACTAGTGATGTCTTAGGGGTGTCACAATTTGGGTTGATGTAGAAGGTCACTAACTAAAAAGCAATGAAAGTAAATAAGTAAGATGAAATAAAAGGGTTGTAAACAATTGATAAAAAGCACTAGGGTGTCATGGGGTCATAGGGGAATCATGGGAATTGATCATACAAACATGTTCTCAAATTATAAGCAAGCAATTATTGTTGTGATGGATTGAGTTGAGTTATATCTTACAATCCTAGGAAAGTTTGGGTCCCGGAGCCGAATCGATTAGATTGTACAACACCTACAAGTCGACTTAATCTTCCCTACTCAACAACATGCATGGTCTAATGAGACTCGAGTTGGTTTATGTCTTACAAGTCTCATTGAAAAGATAGGTGATGGGTAAAAAATGCAAGGATTCATAGGCTCACATTTCATCAAACATAACATGTGCATGAGTTGAGATCAAAACAAGCAAGCAAATAAACCATGAAAGCATATTAATTTAAGCATGAATCATTCCCCATGTTGGTTTCCCCTAATTACCCATTAACCCTAGCTAGGTCACTACTCACTCATTATCATGTTGATCATGCTAGCAAGGTTGTCAATCATACCAACAAAAGGAAACATGATAAACAAATGAAAGTAATTAACAATAATTAAAAAGGGATTAAGAAAATTATACCTACTAATGATTCCAATAATAAAGCAAAGAATAAAAGAAGTACTTGATGCTTGATTGAGAGGTTGTCAATCTCCCAATAATAACCCAAATAATCTTCAATTACCCAAAATAAAGGATGAACAAAAGAGAGATTAAGGAAATAAAACTTGTATTAAAACTTGATTAATTGTTGATTACAAAACTAAAGAGGGATTTGATTGATATTAACTACTCTAATTATTGATAAGAAGAACATGCCCTTCTAATTAGACTAATGGGGAATTTATAGTGGAAATTAGGTGGATGCATTAGGGTTAACTAAGGGCTAAACTAGTAATTACACTTTTTAGATTGAGCAGGGAGAAGCCAGTATTTTTCGAAGGAAGGGCTTCTTTCTTTGTAGCTTGGAGAAGACGAAATTTCGCTGTACTGGAATCCGTGCGTATTGGAGTCGGGACGGGCGGATTCAGGCAGGGGAAGACGGGCATCTTCGAGGGAATCCGGGCGGATTCTGTGGCTGCTGTCCGGGCGTCTTTGAAGGAAGACGCACGGATTGTGATTGTGGAGGACGGGCGGATTCAAAACAATCCGCTCGGATTGTAGCTCAGCATCGTTTCTTCTTCTTTTCTTCCCTTTTCTTCATAAAATCCTTGGGGATTTCCTCGGGGATGCAAGGATCCTTTCTCGTCATTGCTCATCTACTATCATATGTACAAAGGCCTTCTAATCTTGTCTCTCCTTGATGCTTGGTCATTGAATTCAATCAATTTAGTCTCGTTTTGCCATGAAAATGCAAGATTTGCACTCCTTTCCTACCAAGGGATCAAAATCTCAAAGAATATGCAAAACAAAGAACTAAAGACAATAAATGATCCAAATATGCACTAAAAAGCATGGGAACAAGGCTAATTCGGGGGCTAAATATGCGCTAATTATGGTCACATCAAATATCCCCAAACCGAACCTTTGCTCGTCCCGAGTAAAGAGGTGACAAAGACTAGGACCATTATTTAAACTAACCTAATAACATAGCCGATATGAGACAATTAGCGGGTCTCACTCCGCCCCTTCAACTCACAACAAGACAACCATGAGGTAGGATGCCTTCTTGCAAGACAAGATGGGTCTTGCCAAAATGGCGACACATCCAAACATTAAGCACACAAAATCAAATAATGGATGCATCTACAAAAGGAATAGCCACTTCCTCATCAAGTGGCGGAGGCAACCAAGAGAGAACAAATTTAAGAGCATATAATCCTTCACAAATACTAGTTCAACAAATTACTAAGGCTAAGAGGATGGCACTAAATCACCTCTAAATGGTGTTAAACTAGACTACTTTCGTCCTCAATTTCCAAATGCGTTCGTCAAGAGCGATCGGATGGTGGTGGAATGATGATCCCTATGATGCTAGTAGCATATGACATTACAAGTCTCGAATTCTCTACAAAAGTAAAAGTCATGAATCGTCCCAAGCTCGACAAAGTGGTTTGACAAAAGGCTTTTTGGGAATGAAATGCTCAAATCTTTATAAACAAAGGGTGGATATGACTAGTATTCAAAATTGTCCTCATTTAACTTTCACATTTCAAAAATAAGATGGGGTTTGTCCCTTCCGGGCTAGTGTCCTTTGCTTTCGCCAATCGCTTATTAGGCAACCGGTTAACCTCTAGACAATAGCTTTTCGGGGTGATAGTCACTCTGTCTCTGGGCGGTTGAATTCACAACCGTGTGGGGGCCCAATTCAATGGATCCCTCTCCAAAGCACATCGAAGTGGTACGCCTCCATCAAAACAACTAAATTTCTCAACATTTCATCGTTTCATAACATTTGAGGTTTCCTTAGCAATAAATTACTTCCACATGACAAAATTTTCGAAATGAGCACTTCAAACTTATTGATAGAAAGTATTTTTGGGTTGCCTTACCACAAGGTCAATCAAGGTCACCTAGACAAGTTAACCAAGTCCACATCACATCACGGGGTTGGATAGGTGACTCACATGCAAACCCTTGACTAGGCTTTGGGTCATGGGTCAAAAGACACTAGTATGACACAACCTAGGGTGTTTTACAACCATTCTAGTAGGCAAAGTCTTAAGTTGAAAAAGTATTTGTAATGACTTAGTTGCTCTTGTCAAGGTTCTCAATTAGGCACTTTTCAAAATATTTTATCTAAATGCAACTATATGCCATGATGCAACTATTATATACATCCTAATGCAAGTGATTCTACCAACTAATATGACATATAAACTAAATGCAAGTCCTAAGTTCACATTGTTATACCGCATCAATCAAAATAAAGCCACATAGTCATTAACATAAAGAGGAAAAAGGAGATTGGAAAGATCATACCATGCGGTCTTCATGATCCTCATGTCTCGGATGTGGCGTAGTCAATCAATGTGAACAAGGATAGAACAAACACAATATATACAACAATATATACATGACTACACTACCAAAGAAATAAACATGTTTTTGGGTTTTTTTCAATTTTCAAATTTTTATGGTTTTTCGAAATTTTCATTTTTTTTGATTTTTGAATAAAAGTTAAGTTAGAATTCCCCATCCCCACACTAATATGGGCATTGTCCTCAATGGCCAAAATGATGGGAAATTACGCAAACATGATGTATGATTTCTACACTAAATGCAAGATACACTAATCTACACTACATGATGCATGGTTTTTGTTTATGACGGAGAGGATAATTTAGATTACTTCCCGTTGTGTATGCATTAACTTCCCCAAACCGATCTAGACATTATTGCTAATGTCCTAAGGATGGGTGTAGTTCATGCACACACTATGCAATGCATGAAACTAATTTGTCATTTTGGATTTTGAAAGTGGGAACAATAAAATGAGAACACCTCAAAAGTACCGAGGTGTGAGTCCTCTATGGTGCTAGGACTACTCCAACAATGATCAAGAAAAATAAATAAATAGAACAAAGAGAGAAATAGACAAACCTCAAGAGGGTAGGAGCCTCTAAAGCTTGCTAATCTTCCATCATATCATCATTATCATCACCTTCCTCACTAGAAGTGGTATTATCACCACTTTCTTGTACATCTCTTGCATGAGAAGAGTCAAATAATCATTTCTTGCTTCAACACCTTCCGGCTTGAACTCTTGGTACTCAAAAGGGTAGGGTGGTGTGACAATGGAAGAGGAGGGCATTTCAATTTCACCCTTTTGTTGTTGGATAATATACTCGGCCTCTTTTGAAAGAAGAAGTAGATAGTTGGTTCGGTGGACACTCAATCGACAAATCTTTGAAGACAAAGTGAAAGATCTAGCCTCACTAGTGAGCCATCCATACTTGGTGTCAAGAGGGTTATGGGCAACCCACTTGTACTTGTGTATCATAGTATGAATATCAATGAGATGACCACCCTCTTTCGCCTCATACTTGTTATCTTTGTTGAAGTTAGGATCAAAGTATTTGGCTAGGATAGTGACTAGGCCTCCATTCACAATAACGGTGGTGCCTTTTTTCCCACAATCAATATTTAACCATCTATCCACCAAGAGCCTTAGAGAGTTAAAAGGCTTGGTGAATTCCCTACCAACGTTCAAAGCCGACTCAAGAAGAACAAAATCGAGTTTGGTGAAATAGTTGGTGTCTTTTCTTGCAATGATGGTGTTCCCTACGACCTTGTGCCACACTCTAATGCCCGGATGGTGGACTAAAAGAGCACGACTAGCATGAAAGTCTTCAAATTTCCTTCCGGAAATCGCCTCCTAAAGAGGGTCGGGGTCATATTTGCCAACATTCTTAAAATAACTCGGAGAATCACTAAGACCCAAAGCTTTACCCATTTCCTCAAAGGAGATGCGCCTACTAACATTAGCTAGACGAAACTCGATGGTCTCCATGGTCTCAACCTTGTTAACTTTCAAAGAACTCAAAAATTCTAAGGTAAGGGAGGGGTATGTCAATTCTTTTGATTCAAACAATTTCACCAACCCCATGGCTTTAAAGAAGGCTCTAGTTTGTTCAAGGACACCCAATTTTTCTAAGGTATCTTCACAAATAAACTTGGTGGATTGAAATGATTTTCTAGCAAACTTGGCAAAAGTGTCCCTATGGGATTTGGAAATGAAAATTACCTCCGGATAATTTGAAAGTTGAGCAATTTCCGGAGTAGTAGATGTTGTTGCTTCCATGGGAGGTTGTTGTTGTTGTTGCACTTCCAAGTTTGGGCTAGCTACCACCATAGCCAATGCTTTCTTTGCTTGAAGACTCTTTTGCCTTGATGAAAGTGTCTTTGCCTTTGGTGCCTTTGCCTTTGTTGCCTTTGTTGCTCCCTTAGTCCTTGCCATTGATGAATTAAACCAAGAAAAGAGTGAAAAATCTTCAATTTGTAATGTACCCAAATCGATTTAAAGGTGAAAGGCTTTGCCTTTATGAATTCAAAAATCGACTCAAAGGTTGAAGATTTTGTGCTTGGTTTTGATTTTTGTTGAAAGAGGAGTGATTGATTTGTTGTTAAAAGGATGTTTTGATTTGATTTTGGTAAATGTTGTTGAGGAATCTTGTTTTTGTGATGGAGAGGATGAAGGTTTTGAGGGTTATGAGTAGTGTTATGAATGAAGGAATGAAGAAATGAAGGTGGGAGGGGGTTTATAAAAACCCGAAAAATTTGAAATGCAGGGGCAAGACGGGCGGATTCTGCCTTTTCTGGGTTGGGAAAAACTCGCCTAAAGACGGGCGTCTTTCAGTGAAGATGCTCGGATTTGCAAACACGGGACGGACGTCTTCTGCAGAAGACGGGCGGATTCCTTTAAAAGGATTTTTCTTGTTTTCCTCAGCCAAGAAGACGGGCGTCTTCCTTTCAAGACGGGCGGATTTTTGAAGACGGGCGGATTGAATGCAGGACGCCCGGATTTGCTTACAATCAAAAATATTTCAAAAGTTCAGCTCAGAGGGACGTGCGTCTTCTACCCAACACGCCCGGATTGCTTGAAGACGGGCGGATTCTGCTGAATCCGCTCGGATTCGACCCCTTTGTACCCGGATTCAGTTCCATCTGTGTACAATGCATATCCCTTGTCATTCTTCCATTCTTCTTCATATCTCGTGTTCTTCATTGTGGGGGCACTACTAAAGCATGGATAGCCTAGGCAATTGCCATCCCCACACTAAGCTAAAGCACTACACATTAATTGAAATTATTAGTCCCTCCCTCACTTCTCTAAATCATGATAATTGTCTTGATCAAAGTATAAAAATCCAAAAATAACAAAAATGCATTATAAGAATTGAAATGCAAGTTAGGGAGTTAGAAATATTTACAAATGGTGGTTTATGGAGGACTCCACCAAACTCTCATTCTTGATGAGATGTCAAGGGGGCATGTCCAAGGTGTTGTTGATGTTGCTCAACACCTTGAAAAAGTAATCAAAAGCTTGTTCATTGTCATGATAGAGGTCTTCAATAGACCTTGGCCCTTGTTGTCGGTCTTGATCGATGGCATTACCAATGTAAGGATTAAAAATCCCTTCAAATTCGTCGTCCCAAAGACCACAAACTTCATTAAGTTGATCATTAAAAATCTCTTGATTTGATGGAGACAATTCTCCCAATTTCTTTTCTTGGCCAATGAGGCCATCCTCTTCTTCATTGCTTGTCTTTGATGAGCTTTGCAAGCTCTCCTTGTCACAATTCACTTGCTCTTTGAATGGAGCATCTTCAATTTTCTTCTTCCATTGGAGTTCCGACTTCTTCCTTTCATCCTTCCGACTATAATGATCGATCATAAAACACGGTTCATGTAAACGGGGAGCTCTCATAGTCTTGTCAAGATTAAAAGTTATACTCTCATCTACCACTTCTAGAGTGAGCTCTCCATGTTTTACATCAATCACCGCACCCGCGGTGTGTAAGAAGGGTCTTCCTAGAATGATTGGAATGTTGGAATCTTCCTCCATATCAACAATGACAAAGTCCACCGGGATGAAAAACTTCCCAATTCGTACGGGGACATATTCCCATATCCCTAATGGTGTCTTCGTCGATCTATCGGCCATTTGGAGTGTGATATTAGTGCATTTAAGCTCTCCCATCCCCAACTTTTTGCTCACCGAGTACGGCATAACACTCACACTAGCCCCTAGATCACATAAGGCTTTGTTGATCGTGGTGTCGCCAATGGTACACGGTATTGAGAAGCTTCCCGGATCCTTGAGTTTTGGAGGTGAACTCCCTTGAAGTATTGCACTACTCACCTTAGTGAAGGCGATAGTCTCAAGCTTCCGGATCGACTTCTTCTTTGTGAGGATGTCTTTCATGTATTTCGCATAGGCCGGCACGTGATTGATTAATTCCGTGAAAAGAATCGAGACTTCCAAATTCTTCACAATTTCCATAAACTTTCCAAGTTGGTCATTAAATTTGGGCTTGGCTTGACGACTTGGAAAAGGAAGTCTAATCACAATGGGCTCCTTCTCCTTGACCTTGTCTTCATTTTTCTTTGAAATTTCTTCTTTTGATGATTCTCCATCTTTGGAGTTTTGCACAATTTCTTCCTTATCACTAGCTTCCTCAACTTCATCCTCAACTTGCTTCTTCGGTGCTTCATACCTTGTACCACTTCTCAAGTGAATGGCACTAATCGTTTCATGCCTTGGGGGATTACTTTGAGGTGGTAATTGCCCTTTTTGTCTTTGTGAGCTTGAAGATGCTAGTTGAGTCAATTGGGTTTCCAACATCTTGGTGTGAGCTAGAATGTTGTTGATGGTGGTTTCCTTTACTTGACTATCTTTTTGCATTTGAGTGAAAAATTCTTGTTGATTCTTTTGCATTTGGAGAACCGCTTTTTGAACATCAAAACCTTGGTCATTTTGGTGATTGTATGGATTTTGATTTTGGTAACCTTGGTTTTGGTTGTAAAAGGGTCTTTGATTTTGGTTTCTCATGGGAGGTGGGGTGTATGTTGTTTGAGGATTTTGAACATTTTGGCTTTTGTATGAGAGATTTAGATGGAATTTGGTGTTTTCATTGTAATAGTTGGAATAAGGGGTACCACTCTTGTATGCTTGGAAAGCATTCACTTGTTCATTTGTCCCCCTACATTCACTTTGGTCATGTCCCAAAGTTCCACAATTCTCACATATCCCACTTTGGATTGATGAGGATGCCGTCATGGCATTAACATGATGCTTTGGTGATTTTGAGGCTTCTTCAAGTCTAGCCATAGCTTGTTCAAACTTCAAATTGATTGTGTCAATGTGAGCACTAAGTTGAGCACCCAATTGAGTAACGGAGTCCACTTCATGCCTTCCTCCTCTAGTAGCCTTGCGAGGTCTACTATATTGTGAGTTATGGACCGCCATTTCCTCAATATTGTTCCATGTTTGATTGTCATCAACTTCGGTGAACATTCCATTTGATCCCATGTTGAGAATGTTCCTTGAATCTTCATATAAACCGTTCCAAAATTGTTGTACCAAGAACCACTCGCTAAGTCCATGGTGAGGACATGAGCGACAAATTCCTTTGAACCGCTCCCAAGCTTCATACAAAGATTCTTCATCCCTTTGCTTAAAACCCGTAATTTGAGCTCTTAGCATGTTAGTCTTTTCCGGTGGGTAGAACTTTTTGTAGAAAGCTAGAGCCAACTTCTTCCAAGAATCAATTCCGAGAGTGGCCTTATCAAGGCCCTTCAACCATTGTTTCACGGTGCCGATTAGAGAAAAAGGAAATAAGACCCATCGAATTTGGTCTTGAGTCACACCGGTTTGAGAAATCGCATCACAATAGTCACAAAAGGTTTCCATATGAGAATGAGGGTCTTCACTAGGCATCCCCCCAAATTGGCTCCTTTCGACTAATTGGATAAAGGCGGATTTGGCAATAAAATTTCCGGTCAAATGTTGTGGTGTAGGAGTACCATTGGGTAGGTTCTCCTCGGTGGGTACGGAATGTGATGAAAACTTAGGCATTGTAGGTTGATTTTGTGGGGTATTTTGTGTTGGGTTCTCCTCACCTTCTCTTGCAAAAGGGTTGATGAACTCAATAGTTGGTTGAATATCCACTACCTCACTAATACCTCTCAAATTCCTCCTAGCAAATCTCCTATTGTTTGTCAAGGTTCTTTCAATTTCACGATCAAAAGGTAACAAATCACCTTGTGACCTTCTAGACATTCAAAATATCAAACAACTCTAAAACAATTAGAACAAACCTTGAGAAGTTTTACTTCCCCAAGGCAAAGAAAGACACAACTAATAACAATATAAGAAAATCTAAATCAAGTTAACACCGTCCCCGGCAACGGCGCCATTTTTTATCGGAGTCCGTTTCGTGTTCACAATTGAATAGATGTTGTCGTTGGGTCACGTCCGAATCAAAACACAATTTATAGCTTCACAAAGAACTATACAATTAGTAAAGAGGCAAGTAAAGGTCGGATCCCAAGGGACGGGAATTGAGATGAGATTTCTATTGAAACTAGTGATGTCTTAGGGGTGTCACAATTTGGGTTGATGTAGAAGGTCACTAACTAAAAAGCAATGAAAGTAAATAAGCAAGATGAAATAAAAGGGTTGTAAACAATTGATAAAAAGCACTAGGGTGTCATGGGGTCATAGGGGAATCATGGGAATTGATCATACAAACATGTTCTCAAATTATAAGCAAGCAATTATTGTTGTGATGGATTGAGTTGGGTTATATCTTACAATCCTAGGAAAGTTTGGGTCCCGGAGCCGAATCGATTAGATTGTACAACACCTACAAGTCGACTTAATCTTCCCTACTCAACAACATGCATGGTCTAATGAGACTCGAGTTGGTTTATGTCTTACAAGTCTCATTGAAAAGATAGGTGATGGGTAAAAAATGCAAGGATTCATAGGCTCACATTTCATCAAACATAACATGTACATGAGTTGAGATCAAAACAAGCAAGCAAATAAACCATGAAAGCATATTAATTTAAGCATGAATCATTCCCCATGTTGGTTTCCCCTAATTACCCATTAACCCTAGCTAGGTCACTACTCACTCATTATCATGTTGATCATGCTAGCAAGGTTGTCAATCATACCAACAAAAGGAAACATGATAAACAAATGAAAGTAATTAACAATAATTAAAAAGGGATTAAGAGAATTATACCTACTAATGATTCCAATAATAAAGCAAAGAATAAAAGAAGTACTTGATGCTTGATTGAGAGGTTGTCAATCTCCCAATAATAACCCAAATAATCTTCAATTACCCAAAATAAAGGATGAACAAAAGAGAGATTAAGGAAATAAAACTTGTATTAAAACTTGATTAATTGTTGATTACAAAACTAAAGAGGGATTTGATTGATATTAACTACTCTAATTATTGATAAGAAGAACATGCCCTTCTAATTAGACTAATGGGGTATTTATAGTGGAAATTAGGTGGATGCATTAGGGTTAACTAAGGGCTAAACTAGTAATTACACTTTTTAGATTGAGCAGGGAGAAGCCGGTATTTTTCGAAGGAAGGGCTTCTTTATTTGTAGCTTGGAGAAGACGAAATTTCGCTGTACTGGAATCCGTGCGTATTGGAGTCGGGACGGGCGGATTCAGGCAGGGGAAGACGGGCGTCTTCGAAGGAATCCGGGCGGATTATGTGGCTGCTGTCCGAGCGTCTTTGAAGGAAGACGCACGGATTATGCTAGTGGAGGACGGGCGGATTCAGGACAATCCGCTCGGATTGTAGCTCAGCATCGTTTCTTCTTCTTTTCTTCCCTTTTCTTCATAAAATCCTTGGGGATTTCCTCGGGGATGCAAGGATCCTTTCTCGTCATTGCTCATCTACTATCATATGTACAAAGGCCTTCTAATCTTGTCTCTCCTTGATGCTTGGTCATTGAAATCAATCAATTTAGTCTCGTTTTGCCATGAAAATGCAAGATTTGCACTCCTTTCCTACCAAGGGATCAAAATCTCAAAGAATATGCAAAACAAAGAACTAAAGACAACAAATGACCCAAATATGCACTAAAAAGCATGGGAACAAGGCTAATTCGGGGGATAAATATGCGCTAATTATGGTCACATCACTAACCCCGTTTATTGTTTTAAACACTATGGTGATCCATTCGGGGATGGTGAGCAGTTGTTGAGCAGGTATGAGTCGATTTACACAGGATAGCTGGGATGTGCCACCGTCAGATGATAGAGTCTTCCGCTGTAGCATGATTAGTTTAATAAACATTTCTTTTAGCTGAGTAGACAGTTGGTTTCAGAACATGTAACCGTATTTTGGTATTTTTGTTTTGGTTTGTAACCTTTCACTAAAGTTATACTATTTAAATGTTGTTTCGTTATTGTATTATGATTATCATTGCCTCGGGCAACCGAGATGGTAGCATCTTTATATCTGAGTGGTCCTGGTAAGGCACTTGGAGTATGGGGGTGTTACAAAATGGTATCAGAGCGACGATCCTGAAACCTGTAACCAATGAATCTAATGAACATAGGGAGTCAATTAAAATGAACCCGGGGGTAAAGGTTGTAGGAGCTAATGCAAAGACTTGGGAGACGTCCTAAAGTCGCGAACTCGCCCTACAATTTTGAACCGGTCACATGGGGGGTATATGTCAAGGTCGTATGTGATGTTTGCTAGTTTGTATGTAATGTAACGATATATGTTGTGAATTGTTGGATGTTGGGAGTAGAAGATTGAAATTGTGAATGAAAGGTTGGTGAAGTATATGAAAATGTTGTTTGAATAAGAAGCATGTTGGATGTTTATTATGTGGCATTTGATAACATGAAATAGTTGTTTTGTTGATCATATGAAGAGTTGTGTAGAATTGCATGCCTAACTATATTATAATGTTGAGTTTATAAAGTTGTATAGTATGTTGGTATATGTGAGATAACATGCGGGTAGTATATATGAGTCAGCATGACTCGATCGAGTAGGGGGTACTCGATCGAGTAGGTGAAGTACTCGGTCGAGTGGGTTTGACTCGATCGAGTGGGTAATTGACGTTTTCATAACCAGAATCGTGTTTTTGGGCACTCGATCGAGTACATAGGGCACTCGATCGAGTAGGGGGTCACTCAACCGAGTAGCTGTGCTACTCGGTCGAGTATGTTAGAGATCAGAAGGTCTGTTTCGGGTCTGATGTCGGGACACTCGATCGAGTATGGTGGGCACTCGATCGAGTAGCCTCTACTCGATCGAGTAGGTTTAGGCACTCGATCGAGTGTGTTCTGGGCAGTCTGCTTTCGTGTTTTGAGGTTTTAGTGCGTATGTTTATATCTACCCTTTCTTATATAGTTTCAAGATGCCGCCCAAGAGAAACGCCTTGTATGCGAGAGTTGAGAGCATGAACATCGACGATGTAGTTAAGATGTTGGAGCACCAAGATGCTCTTACTGAGGCCCTAAAGAGAGTGGGAAAGGATAAGGAGTTTGACCACTCCAAGATCAGCCTTTATATAGCGAGGTTTAACCCAAAAGAGTACAAGGGGACTGGGGAGCCTAATCTTCTTGACAACTGGCATCGTGAGATGGAGAACATACTGGACCTGGTACACTGTCCTGATGAGATGAGAGTAGAGCAAGCTGCGTTCTACCTGAGGGAAGCAGCTGGTGAGTGGTGGGATAAAGTGAAGGTAAGTTCTAGGGAGATGTACACGAAGCAGGGCTTACCTGCTATACCTTGGGAAGAGTTTCGGAGAGCTATGGGGAAGGATTTTGTACCTGAGCATGTGAGGAGTAAGCTGAGGGAGGAGTTTGATGGGTTTAGGATGACATCTGACATGTCAGTGGCTGAGTACTACAAGCAGTTTAATGAGAAGTCTAGGTATGCTTTGAGGACATGGGTTTGAGTGAGGAGAACCTAGCGGCCCGAGGTTTGAGAGGGGTTGACCCCTCGGATCGTGGATAAGCTACCCGTGGGAGTCCTTACGATGTTAAGGAAGCTTATGAGAGGGCCGGGAGAGCCGAGAGGTTGGTGAAGATGGCTCGGAGAGAGCGATTGAGAAAAGAAAGGCTGAGAGTGAAGGTGGTGGCCAATCTAGCCATAAGAAAGGCAACCACAATCGAGGCTAGAGCGTTTTCTTCGGGTCGGGGTTCATCTTTGGGGCTTCCTTTGGGCGTGGCCGTGTGAGTGGTAGTGGTAGTTGGGGGATGACCTGCTATGGTTGTGGCGGTTTAGGCCACAACAGACATGAGTGTACGAGTTTACCTGGAGCTTTTCAGAGATCGGCTCAGAGGAGCTACTCTCAGGGGCCGGCACAGAGTTATGCGAGCAATAGACCATCTGGGTCATGGTCTAACCGGGGAAGTCAGAGCTATCAGGGTGGAGGTAACCGCAATGGCGGTAATTCTTATCAGAAACCTGCTACGAACAACAACAACAATCAGGGGTCGGGTGCTAAACCGACCACATCAGCCAGTACTGTCCAGGGAGGTGGACAGAAGACCAGTGGAAAGCTGTTCATGATGGACAAGAAAGCAGCTGAGGATGATGCACATGTTATCACTGGTACTTTTCTTGTTAACGGTATTCATACCTTTGTTTTGTTTGATTCGGGGGCGTCTCAGTCGTTTGTATCTTCGAGTCATGTTAAACGGTTGGGTTTGAGGGTATATGAGTCTGTAAGTGAGAAAGTTTTTATACCTTCGGGTGAGTCTGTATCATGTGGGAAGTTTTATAGGGATGTACTATGATAGTTGGGCAAGTTGATCTACCTGTAGACTTGCTAGAGTTTCCTTTTGACGGTTTTGAGATGATAGTCGGGATGGATTAGTTGGGAAAGTATAAAGCTAAGATAGACTGTCATCAAAAGAAAGTGTCTTTGAGAGGTCCTAAGGGTGTTAGTGTGTCTTACCGTGGGTTTGTGGTCAAACCCAAAGTTAAGTTGATTGCAGCTGTTACCTTGAAGTCCTATCTGAGGAAGGGATGCCCTTTGATCTTGTGCCATGTGAGAGATGACCGGATAGAGAGTCCGACAGTTGATCAGATACCAGTGGTGGGAGAGTTTGCAGATGTTTTTCCAGAGGAGATTCCGGGGTTACCGCCGAAGAGGGAGATAGATTTCACGGTTGAGTTGAAACCGGGGACGGGGCCAATCTCTAAGGCACCGTACCGGATGGGTCCTAAGGAGATGAAGGAGCTCAGGAAACAGTTGGATGATCTGATAGAGAAGGGATACATTAAACCTAGTGTATCGCCATGGGGAGCACCAGTTCTTTTTGTGAAGAAGAAAGATGGGAGTTTGAGGTTGTGCATAGACTACAGGGAGCTGAACCGAGTGACGGTGAAGAACAAGTATCCTTTGCCAAGGATAGATGACCTGTTTGATCAGTTGAGTGGTGCATCAGTCTTTTCCAAGATTGATTTGAGGTCGGGGTACCATCAGGTGAAGATTAGAGAGGTGGACATACCAAAGACAGCTTTCACGTCGAGGTATGGCCATTATGAGTATGTGGTGATGCCGTTTGGGTTATCTAATGCACCGGCTGTGTTTATGGATTTGATGAACAGAATCTTCAGACAGTTTTTGGACAAGTTTGTAGTGGTCTTTATCGATGACATCTTAGTCTACTCCAATCCTAAGGAGGAGCATGAGGAGCATCTAAGGATTGTGTTGCAGATTTTGAGGGAGCATGAGTTATATGCTAAGCTGTCCAAGTGTGAGTTCTGGTTAGAGAAAGTTGCTTTTCTGGGGCATGTAATCTCTAAGGATGGGGTAGATGTGGATCCGGTAAAGATTGAGGCAGTGACAAAGTGGGAAGTACCAAAGAATGTTGCTGAGATCAGGATTTTCTTGGGTTTAGCTGGATACTACAGACGGTTCGTGAAAGATTTCTCTAAGATTGATAGACCTATGACAGCGTTGATGAGGAAAGAGATCAGGTTTCGTTGGGATGAGAGTTGTGAGACGGCGTTCCAAACATTAAAGGAGCGTTTGACCACAGCTCCTATC
This sequence comes from Silene latifolia, assembly GCF_048544455.1. Classification (NCBI taxonomy): domain Eukaryota; kingdom Viridiplantae; phylum Streptophyta; class Magnoliopsida; order Caryophyllales; family Caryophyllaceae; genus Silene; species Silene latifolia. Next base: position 24,512,578 of record NC_133533.1, on the reverse strand, counting down.
TTAGCATTGCCTGAAGGGATCGAAAACTTTGAGGTTTATACAGATGCCTCAAAGAACGGGTTGGGATGTGTGTTGATGCAGAACGGTAAGGTGATTGCTTATGCTTCTAGGCAATTGAAACCGTATGAGAAGAACTACCCTACACATGATCTGGAGTTGGGTGCAGCGGTGTTTGCTCTCAAGATATGGAGACATTACCTTTATGGGGCGACCTTTAAGGTATTTTCGGATCATAAGAGTCTCAAGTACATCTTCACTCAAAAGGAGTTGAACATGAGACAAAGGAGGTGGATGGAGCTGATTGGCGATTATGACATGGATATTATCTACCATGAAGAGAATGCAAATGTTGTTGTAGATGCTTTGAGTAGGAAGAGTGTACATTCTTTGTGTACAGCTTTATCTTTGATGAGGTTGAGAGATGAGGTGGGGAGGTTTGGGATACATATGATGCAGAGAGGGGATGCCATGGGAGATTTGACAGTGCAGCCTGATCTTTATGATGATATTCGAGGAAAACAGGCGTTGGATCCTAAGATGGTTGAGTGGAGAGCTGGAGTAGAGAAAGGGACAGTGTCTCGATTCTCTATTCACACAGATGGTAGTTTGAGATTTGACGGTAGGTGGTGTGTCCCTAATGATGAGGAGCTGAAAAAGACAATCATGACAGAGGCACATTGTACACCGTATTCAGTACATCCAGGTGGTGACAAGCTGTACAAGGATTTAAAGAACACGTTTTGGTGGCCTGGGGATGAAGAAGGAAACAGCTGAGTTTGTGGCCCGTTGTTTGACATGCCAGAGAGTTAAAGGGGAACAACGACGACCACAAGGTAAGATTCAGTCTTTAGAGGTACCTGAGTGGAAGTGGGAATCCATTTCTATGGATTTTATCGTGGGTTTGCCAAAGAGTCAACAGGGTAACAACATGATATGGGTAATAGTGGATCGACTGGCCAAGTCAGCTCACGTTGTGCCAATGAAAGATACATGGACTAAGGCACAATTAGCTATGGCTTATCGGAAGAATGTGCTTAAGTTACATGGAGTTCCTAAGGACATAGTATCTGACAGAGATGCGAGATTTATCTCAAGGTTTTGGAAAGAGTTGCAGGAATCTTTGGGAACAACTTTGAAGATGAGTACAGCGTTTCATCTTGCGACAGACGGTCAGACTGAGAGAACGATCAAGACTCTTGAGGATATGTTGCGAGCTTGTGTGATGGACTTTGGTGGTAGCTGGGAACAGAGGTTGGATTTGATAGAGTTTTCTTACAACAACAGCTATCACACTAGTATTGGTATGGCACCGTTCGAGGCTTTATATGGGAGGAGATGTAGGAGTCCGATTTGTTGGGACGACAGTGCTGCGGATATGGTTCTAGGACCAGAGATGGTGCATGAGATGGTTGAGCAGATTAAGATGATCAGGGAAAGGATGAGAGCGGCTCAGGATAGGCAAAAGAGTTATGCAGATCTACATCGCCGGGATATAGAGTTTCAGGTTGGGGATAAGGTTCTTCTGAAAGTGTCTCCTATGCGTGGGGTTATGAGATTTGGGAAGAAAGGCAAGCTGAGTCAGAAGTTCATCGGGCTTATGAGATCTTAGAGCGGGTTGGAGAGGTTGCATATCGTCTGGCTTTACCAGCTGCGTTAGAGAGAGTGCATAATGTGTTTCATGTATCTCAGTTGCGAAAGTATGTGAGTGACCCGTCAGATGTGTTAGAGGCAGAGAGCTTAGAGCTAGATGAGTCTTTGTCATATCTTGAGGTGCCTAAGCAGATTCTTGACCGGAACTTTAGGAAGACTAGGAGTGGTGAGACAGTTTTGCTTAAGATCCTTTGGTCTAACCACGAGTCTGAGGAAGCTACATGGGAGGCAGAGGAGGCCATGAGAGAGCGTTACCCTTTCCTTTTTGATCAGGTATGTATGGTTACTGGGACGTAACCTTGTTTCTTTTAGGGGAGTATGAGATGATCACGAAGAGTTTTTAAGAGCTTTTTATACCTTTTCATGTTATGTCGGTATGTTTGTTGTGGTTGAGTCGGGTTGAGTTTGGGTTAGTAACATGTTTTATGTTGATTTTTGTTTTGGTGGTTAAGTCGGGTGTGCTGTAGTGTGTGTCTTTGTTTTGTTGTGGTTTGAACTTCAGGGACGAAGTTCTTTTTAAGGAGAGAAGACTGTAATACTACGGTTTTATGAGTCTCTGGGTACTCTATCGAGTGGGCCTTACTCTGTCGAGTAAGGGTGTGTTGCATTTTAAAATAGTTTCTGACCTGTTGGGTACTCGATCGAGTAACCTTGATACTCGATCGAGTAGGGGGCACTCGATCGAGTATCTCAGCTACTCGATCGAGTAGCCGGTTTACGGGGGGATGATTTGTCGGGTTTTGTTAATAATGCGATTTGGTATATAATTACTTCCGTCACTTTATTTAAACACTTTTATAAACCTAATCACTTTCAAAGAGAAAACAAACTACGTTCTTCGCATCAATCGCATTGTTGGCAAATCCCGGAGCTTGGAATGTCGGATTTCACCTTTCTTTATACCTTTGTGATCCTTGCGTCGAGGGTAAGATCTACGTACCGTTTTTATAGTATTTCGTTAAAGTTAGTTAAACCCTAATTTGGGGATTTGGGAGTTTTGTTGTATTTCGTGATTGGTAGTGATTATATGTTTGTATGTTAGGAGGAGGATTCGTAGAAGAAGCCTTTTGATATCAGCTGTTGAGACCGTCTGACTGTGTTGCTTTCCAGGTAGAGTTTCCCTACTCAGTATTAGTCCCATAATGTGTTGTTGGTGTTTTGTGGTTGTTGAATATTATCATACTCGTACTGTGACGATTGTTGGATTTGGTTGTTGATAGTAGTTGTGATTGTTTGTATCTGTCTGTGTTCTTCGGGGCGCATCCCTGGCTGAGTGGAGTCACTTGCGGGAGTGGCTTCACGCCCATTATTCGCCTTCTGTGGAACCCGTCACAGAAGGGATGTGCACATTAATGGATTTGGGTTTATCGCTCGACGGAGATGAGCGGGGATTTGGTGGGTACGGCTGCGGTCCCCCACTGGCGGCGTGGAGTGACCTGTTGCGATGGGCACTTTGGCAGGGCTACACACTTTAGTGTGTAGTCAGGATTGTGGAGTTGGGATTGGAGTTCGGAGTTTATCTGTGATGATTGAGCTGTTTATTTACTGTGTCGTTGGTTTATATAAATTGTGTGATTAGTACTGACCCCGTTTATTGTTTTAAAAACTGTGGTGATCCATTCGGGGATGGTGAGCAGTTGTTGAGCAGGTATGAGTCGATTTACAGGGGATAGCTGGGATGTGCCATCGTCAGATGATAGAGTCTTCCGCTGTAGCATGATTAGTTTAATAAACATTTCTTTTAGCTGAGTAGACAGTTTGTTTGAGAACATGTAACCGTATTTTGGTATTTGGGTTTTGGTTTGTAACCTTTCACTAAAGTTATACTATTTAAATATTGTTTCGTTATTGTCTTATGATTATCATTGCCTCGGGCAACCGAGATGGTAGCATCTTTATACCTGAGTGGTCCTGGTAAGGCACTTGGAGTATGGGGGTGTTACACTTCGTTTCGCATCCCTTACCGTTTTCTCTTTTGTACTGTTACAGAGATGCAGGTTTGACAGCGACAGGTCTGGTGGCGGACCTTAATTCGCCACCCGGTTTCCGATGACTACTTTTGCCTGGAATTGTCGGGGATTAGGAGAGATGGATGATCCTACAATTCCTTTTTTATTTTGGTGTATCCAGCAATATCATCCGTCCATTTTTTTTTTTTTTGCAAGAAACTATGACTTCTTTAGCATCTGCTGCCTCTAAGACAGCCCATCTTGGACTCCCTAATTTTTGTGGCATTGATTCAGATGGACATAGTGGGGGTCTACTTTTGCGTTGGGATGACTCTGTTGTACTTAGTTCTATTAGTATTCACCCTCGTTTTATTTTGTGTAAATTATGTTTAGATGTAAATAATGGATGTACAAAGCATGATATGTATGTTATGTTTATCTATGGTGAACCTTGTATCAAACTGCGTCAATCTTTATGGAATACTATTTTAGATTTAATTTCGGGTCTGTCCCCCTTTCTAATTCTTGGCGATTTTAATCAGGTTAAAATGCATTCGGATAAATTAGGTGGTTCACATGCCATTCGCGGTCAACAGGATTTCACCAACTGGCGCTTTGACAATTCTTTGCTTGACGTTCCTTTCTTTGGTCCCCTTTATACTTGGTTGAATAATAGATCTGATGATCAACTAATTATGGAACGCCTTGATCGAGCTTATGCTAACACTGAATGGCTACATCTTTTCCCTGCCGCATCTCTCATGCATCTTCCAATTCTTGTTTCGGATCACGCTCCAATTATACTCAAGTTTTTTCATCCTTCAAGGACCTGCAGACGCCCATATCGTCTTGATAACTGGTGTTTCAATTCACCCGAGATTGCCCATATCGTTGATTGTGCGTGGCAGCTACCTGTTACTGGTTCTCCTATGTATGTTTTATCTCGCCGCGTTGCTTCTGTTCGCTTTTCTATAATGCAATGGATGATTCATCATCGCCTGTCCCATGGCATTAACTGGTCGGAGATTCAACGTACAACACATTTCTCTAGTACGGAGATTGTGGATGTTCATTCAGCAACAACTTTTCAACATGTTCGTTTTGCACAACTTCACCTTCTGAAGATACAGCATGCTTACGGGTTACAACAGGCTAAGTTGAAGAATGAAATTCTCGATGGTCTCCCGTCGCGGTTCTTATATTCCCGCGTCAAACAACGCGCTTCTCATCAGCGTATCCTTGCTTTCCTTTCTAGCTCTGGAGAATGGCTTTTTACTCCAGCACAGATTTCGTTGGAAATTACTTCTTTTTTTTTCAATCTCTTTTGGGTGCAACCCCTCCTCAAGATCCTGGCTCGCCTCGAGGTTTTATTGCCCCTTTGCTTGACTCACTTGATCTTCCAGTGCTCAGCTCAAGCGACCGTTTACTGCTATCTGCTCCTTTCACGGAACATGATATTATACATGCTCCCAATGGTATGGATGGTTCCAAATCACCTGGCCCTGACGACATTACCCCAGAGTTTTTCCAGATGTTTTGGCCCCAGATTGGTCAGTTGGTTACTTTGGCTCTTCTTCGTTTCCTTAACTCCGGTGTTATGTTGAAAGAATGGAACAACACTCATATTATTCTCATCCCTAAAGTTGAGAAACCGGAGCAGATCTCTCAGTACCGTCCTATCATTCTCTGCAATGTTATTTACCGGCTTGCTTCCAAGTGTCTTGCTAATCGCCTCAAGCTTGTTATTTCATCAATTGTTTCGGAATCTCAACAGGCTTTTGTCTCTTCTCGGCTTATGTCAGACAGCTGTGTTATTACTCACGAGATTATGCATTATCTTAATAATATGAAGAAAGGATTCGTTTCTTATGCTGCTCTGAAGCTTGTTATGCATAAAGCTTTCGACCGTGTTTCATGGACATTCCTTATTGCAATTTTGAAGAAATTCGGCTTCCCAGTCTTCTGGCAAGATATTATTTGGGAATGTATTTCAACTGTCACATATAATATCATTATCAACGGCGAGCCTTCTAGTACCTTTAAACCTTCTTGTGGCCTGAGGCAAGGTGATCCACTTTCACCTTATGTGTTTATCATGTGTATAGAAATTCTCTCTTGCCAGCTGCGTACAACAGAGAAGTCTACTGCGTTAAATGGACTTAAGATTTCTCGGTACGCTCCCCCTATCACACATCTGTTTTATGCTGACGATGCTTTTATTTGTTGTAAGGCAACTCCATCTGCTTTTGAGACTCTAAGGGATTTGCTTCGGTGCTTTGAGCTTGCGTCTGGTCAAATGATAAATTTGGATAAGTCTTTTATTAAATTCAATCCAAATGCACAGCCTGATTTTAGGTCCCACATGGCGTCCATTCTGAAGATGCGAATATCTGATTGTTTTGGGAATTATTTGGGTGTCCCTGTCGATATTCCTTCTAAGAAGTCTCTTGTGTTTCGACCTTTGGTGGATAGACTTACAAGTCGCATCCTAGCCTGGTCTTCTCTACACCTCAGCCAGCCCTGTAAGCTGCTTATTATCAACACTATTATTTTGGGATCCATCCGGTTTTTGATGGCTTCTATTCCTTTTCCCATTGGAATATGTAAGAAGATTGACTCTTTGATTGTGGCTTTTTGGTGGCGCAAAGATGTTCGTCATAGATCTATTCACCGGCTTTCTCAGGATTATCTGCAGCTTCCTCGTGCAAATGGAGGCCTTGGTTTGAAATCTGTCTCTTTATTAAACCAGACAACTCTTATGAAAAATTTCTGGCGCATCCATCATCAGCCGTCGGGTTTATTATCAAAATTTATGGTTCCCAAGTACAGGAAGGATCTTCCTATTCCTTCTTCAAGATCAAAGGTCTCTCATCCTTCGTTTTTATGGTCTGGTTTATGTCGCGCGGCTAATGCTTTGTCTCCTGGTTTAGCATGGAAGCTTGGGAATGGTTCCTCTGTTGACCTGTTTACCAGCCCTTGGGTGAATGGGTCTACCCCCTCTGTGCGTACTTCTGCAACTACTGCCACGCATGTTCTTTCTCATGTGCTTTCTGACTCTGGTGATTGGAATCCTTGTACTGTTTATCGTTGGTTTCAGCATCCTTGTGCCAGAACTATTTTCGCTATGGAACCTCCTCATATTGATATTGATGACTTCCTCTACTGGAAATACACGGAAGACGGAGTCTATACAGTTCGCTCAGGATACGATTTCTTGTTATCCCATATGTCCTTTTCCTGCTCTCCCTCGTTTTACTCTTCCTTTCCTTGGAAAGTTCTTTGGGGTCTTCGTTGCTCTCCTAAGTTCCCTCTTCTGATTAGGCGTATAGTACCTCCTGTGTGTTTTGTCACTCTTTTTCAGAGTCTTTAGATCATCTTTTTCGTTCTTGTACTGTTTCTAGACATGTATGGCTTTCTTCGGCTCTTGGCATTTATTCGATTGCTAACCCTGGTGTTTGTCTGCAACAATGGCTTGCAGATTTTATTGGTTTTTTTCACAGGGTCACTGCAAATGCTGATCAGTGCCTCCTTCGTTTTCTTTGTATTATAAAGGCTATTTGGATGGTTCGCAATTCGGTCGTCTTTGACAATTGTAGTCTTGATCCGGTTCAGATTTTACATCTGTCGGACTACCTTCTTGCATCTCATTCACAGCTGGCAGTGTTTTGGCCTTCCTTTTCTAGACCTCCTACCAAGATTTCAATACCAACCTTAAACTGTGCTCAATCTTTTTCTGCAATTACTTACTTTATTCCTGTTCACAGGTCATCTCTTAGGGATTGCTACAATGTTTCTTCTTTGGATACGCTGTCATGGAATCCAGTTGTTCAGAATGTGAGGGCTTCCACGGTGTTTGCAGCTTCGACGAAAGGCCTACTTCTCACCATGTACAGAGCTCACTCAGCTTCGCAAACTTCCGTTTCTTTCAGAGTTACGTCAAAAAAATTATCTTCAGTTCTGGCCTCCACAAAGCCAGTACCAGTCGAATTGCGCCACACGTTGAGCACAATTCGTAGTTTCCTTCGTATGTATGTTCATTGGTCAGTTAGCTTGGCCACTGGCTGATATTATATACTTTCTAGTTTATATATATATGCGGTTCATTATTGTCAAAAAAAAAAAAAAAATCTTGTACTTGGCTATGTGAGAGAGTAAAAAGAACCCAAAAATAAAAGTGCATTTTTTTGGAACATATATGATGGGTATATCCAACTGAAACTTCAATTGTTTTATTGTTGGAGCCCTTAGAGGTGGAAAAAATTCCACCATTGTATAGAGAGCGTGTACAAAGGCATTCACCAATTTTCACTATCTTTCCGTTGTATTTTCATTTACTATTGTTCCCCGTAACCTTAATAGGATAGAGCATAACTTGGTTTAGCAAGTAAGAAACTCGAGTTTGCTCTTGTTTACTTTGACGAAATAAAAATAACACACACTAATGTCGATCAGTCATACTAAAAGGATGAAGCACATAAATTGATCAATCAATTTCATTTCATCCCTAAATAACAAACAAATACAATAAGATTATCTTGAAGGGAAGAAGTAGTGAACCAAATGTGGGGGACCGAAGACAAAGCTGCATGATAATGTTGGAGAAACACCACAAATCATTGTCAATGGTTAGTTGTTGTTATACAAAAAACATGGCAAAATTTGGGTCCATTTTTACTAAACTATTCACATTAGTTTATTAGAGCAATAGCAATATTAGAACTTTATATAAAGTTCTTCACACGCCATGTCATAATACATCAACCCTAATTCTTATAATATTCATACTTACTTTTTCTTACTCAATTCATAACATTGGTGTGACATACTTATTTCATTATTTTTTATATTTTATCATGCCACTTGTCCATATTTTATTGACATCTTTTTTGTAACACTCTTACACAAACGTGACATTTTAGTGTTGCAGTGCAACATAATGTTGTGATTTTTTCTTTCCAAACATTTGTTTATTATTAATTTATGATGATTTTTTTTGTCTTTTAGTATCAAATGTCATTGATACACATAGTCTTATAACATCTTAAGGAAAGTCGTCAACACTCAAAATAGTTGTATAGTGTATTAAATCAGTCAATTAATTTTGCTTAACCATATATTCCAATTTTCCAAGTAAAACATGTAAAATGTTTATATCTAAAAGCTCGAAGTATTATTATAGATTTTCGAGAAAAAGGATTGTACATCAGATGTGCTATCTCATATTTAGAGAGTTTTTGTGTATTTTTTTTTTTTTTTTGAGTTCTATGGAGATTATAAATTACATTTTAGTTTTATGACGCCAAAAATCAAATTTTTCTGAGCTTATATGTAATTTTTTTTAGTTATAATGTAATTTTTGAGATTACTGTTTAAGTAAATAAATTCAAAATTTTTATAATAAAACTCGAAATTTTTAAATTAAAACTCAAAAATTTTATCTTAATGTTCAAAAACTATATTATCTAATGTACTATATCATATGTATAATTCACTTATTGAAGATTTTCTAACGTATGTCCTAAGAGCACACATTACAAAGACATGTGAGAAAAGATAATGAAGATTATTATTTCATTAAAAATGGTAAACAATGGGTCGTTCAACTTTTAATTTCTAGTGAAATATTCTTTAGCATATTTACTCATGTGGCTTCTGAATACGTGTCGTAAGAGTACACGTTAAAAAGCCGTTATAATTAATACAAACAAAGGTGTTTAATTTATACAATTATACAAGAGCATTAGTAGCTAACCTACATCTTCCCTACTATAAACACGAGGAAAGTACAACCAAAATACAATTGGTAACCATAGAATCTTACGATTCTATAAATCCAAAGGTCGTGACTGATCCCAATCTTAGGTAGAATCCTATATTTATAGGATCTTAAGATTCAACTTATCTCGAATTTTCTTAAAGTAGAATCTTAACCCGATCCTACGATTATGTGACCCGCTTTTGATAATACCACACTACAAAAGTAAATGTTAAATGACATCAATGGTGGAGCTAGGGGGCTACCCACGATTAAATTTTCGCGATTTGTAGATAAAATTTCTGAAATTTTTAATTAAAGTTTTCAAAAAAAAATTCGAATGTATCTTATATTATTACCACGCCCTTCTAAAATATTTCACCTTTAAATTTGAATCTTGGCTCTGCCATTGTATAACACCCTATTATTAACATAACCAATCTTACGATTTTACGACTTGCTCTTGATAATACCACAAAAGTAAATGTTAAGATGACACCCTATTATTAACATAATAATAGCAACATTTGTTCCCCGGGACGACATTAGAAGGCCCAAAATTGATAGGACAATACCGCACGATGGGTATTATTGTTATGAGTAGTTTAGGTCATGTGATTATGTGAAGGAAGTCAATAATGAGCTATATGTGCATGTTCACATGGTACGTGGGATCACACTTAAATCAATAATCTAGACCTTTCTAAGCCAAGCCAATATCGTCCTCATAAGATTGTCCATCAACAGTTGGGTCACTTGGGTTAGTTAGCTATTTTGGTCAATGCTACATTTCCTATCATCATAGGTGATTGAATTGATTAATGAGTAATGACAATTTTTGTTGCTATCATATCATAGATTCATAGGTGATTGAATTGATTAATGAGTAATGACAATTTGTGTTGCTATCATCATAGATTCATAGGTGATTGAATTTTAATGAGAATTTGTGTTGATTACGCTTTCAATTGGAAAAAGCTATTTTTATTCCCTACTCGTATGTATTATAAAAATTATGGTTTATGTTTGACTGGTTTACTTTAATATCTATGATTATTATAGGTGGTATATTTAAATGACGACGTTGTTTATGAGATTGCTCAATTTGGAGAGCATGTACGATAATACCATAAATACAAACTAGCTTTATTGCCCGTGAAATTTACAGTACGTTTATGTTGGGCATCAATGTTTGATAATGCGGTAAATTTGTTGAAGGTGAGCTTTTTCCGCACCATGAATTGAATAGTGATTTTCACTTTTACCAAAGATTAGTTCTTTTGTCAACCATAATCAATTACGCAAAAAATATATGGATGTGGATTAGACTTCTTTAATGTTTAAACTCATAAACAGTAGTCCATGAATTTAGTATAATGTGATCTCATAGAGTTATAGCTGTATACCTGATATAGATAAAAGAACGTGGTTAATAAAACGAAAGACAAAAATATAGAGATCTAATAGCTAGATAAGCATAATATCATTGGAGTAATTAATTGTTCTATAGAAATTTGGACACTAATGGGGTGTTTGGTTAGAGAAAGGAAAAGAGAAAGAAAATTAGAAAGGGTAAGAGGGGAAAGGTAAGGGATTATCTAAAACTTAACTAATTATTTGGTTACATCAAGAAAATGAAGTATAGTGGTTGTAGTTTAGGTGGGGTGGTTGTGGTGGTGGTGATGGTGGCGGTGGTGGTGGCGTCGTGGTGGTGGTGGCAATGGGGTGGCTGTGGTGGTGGTGGTGATGGTGGTGGTGGCGTCATGGTGGTTGTGACGGTGGTGGTTTATGTGAGGTGGCTGTGGTGGTGGTTTTGGTGGTGGTTGTGGTGGCGATGGCGTCTTGATGGTGACTGGTGTGGTGGTAGGTAAATAAGGAGGTTGAAGGGAAATAAGGGTAATGAAATTTCATACCTTGAGGGGTAAGGAATTAGATAGATTGAGGGGTAAGGAAGGAAATTTCATTCTCTTTGTTTGTGTCAAACAAACACCAACAAAGGAAATCAATAACTTTGTTTCCCTTTTTCTTTCTTATAGACCTCCAGCCAAACGCCCCCTAAGTCACTAATCTGTCACTCTCTAAGAAATACATAACAAATATAGGAGTATCACCACTACAAAGAAAAGCTTCCATAGCGACGGAAAAATCCGTGGCAAATATGTCAATCCCGTCGCAAATACAGAACTTGCGACGGAATTGCGACGGATTTATTCCGTCGCTTTATTTCGTCGCAAAATTTAGTTTTGCGACGGGAATTCCGTTGCAATGTAAAATCTGCGACGGATCAAAGCGTCGCAGTTACCCGTCGCAAAAGATGGACTTGCGACGGAATTTCCGTCGCAGTTCACTGTTCATGGAAGGCCACGTAGGCACAATGGTCAACCAGAAAGTCAAAATATGCGACGGATTATCCGTCGCAGTTCACTGTTCATACAGGCCACGTAGGCACATTAGTCAACCAGAAAGTCAACATTTGCAACGGAAATTCCGTCGCAGAACACTGTTCATACAGGCCACGTGTTCCCCTCAGTCAACCCATTAGTCAAAATTTGCGACGGAAAATCCGTCGCAGGGCAAAATGAACCAGGGGGTTTACAGCGTTTTTCCAGCTCCCCAATTGCTTAGAAAGCAATTACATATACTCCCGGTTTCCTGCAAACATACAGAAAATCCAGCAATTGACAAATTCACAACTCGTTCAAGACGAGATTTCCAAACAACGTTTTCGCATTAACTTAAAATAAAAGGTTTACATAAGTTTAGTACAATAACTGTTCAACAAAGAAAGCTAAATAAGTCCATAAACCGGGAGTAGGAGTGATAACTACTAATCAACTAACAACTACTAATCAATACACGGGAGTAGGAGTAGGCCTAGCATTGTCGCCACCATCATCATCAAAGTCATTTCTAGCTTGAGATACACCTCCGGGGTTACAAGTTTGAGTAGTAAAACCTTGTTGGCTCAAGAACTCCTCTATTGCCGCAATCCTTTGAGATTGTTCGGCCTCGACTTGCTTAAGTCGGGCATTCTCTTTTGCGACTCTACCAACAAAACCCGGAGTATGAGGAGTAGAAAAGACGTTAGCAGTCGAGCGGCGGTGGTGCTCCCAAATTTGTGGTGCCGCATTTCCGTGCCGTACTCTTCCTTTCTTATCAAATCCTCCATGTTCTTCAATATAAATCTCATTACCATCGATGTTCTCGACCCCTTGACTCGAAAAGCTGAGTTTTCTTTGAGATGATCTTACCTTATATCATTAAAAACGAAAGATTAGATACCATCTACTAAATAATCATGATTGAAAAAATGAGTTAAAAATTAAATAATTATAGTAACTTACGAAGAGTTGACTGCCTTTTTTGGATAACCATCCTTTTGTGCTATGCTTCCTTGTCTTCTCCAACAACTGCAAAGCGGACGGAATTTCTCCTTTCCCATCTTTATCAACCTACAATTTTGATACTTATTAAATATAATTACTTACTTTAAATAAAGTTAAAGAAAAAAAGGTAATAAATTAAAAAAGGAAGTGAAGAAATTACCATTGAGTCCATATATTGCAATGTGTTTTTTCGATCCATTAGGTGAGTACCCAACGCCTTCCCCTTCTCGTCACATCCCGACTTACGGTTAGCCGAATTCTGCTCCGATCTTTCCGTGAAAGTAGGTTCTTTAAGTGGTCTATTCTTCAATCTACAATGCAACTCAACACTAATACAATCCGGCTTTTCATGCCCTTCCTTATGATAAGCTCGATAAATCATTTGCCGTAAACGGGTCTTCATGGCATCTTCCCAAGCCTTCTTAACCCTTGCCTTGTCGCGGGGATCGTAACTAACACGCCACTGTTCAATAAACAATAAAGTTAGAAAATAAACTTCATTGTAAATAAATATAAAATAAATGAATAAAATACCTAATATTAAATTAAATGACAATTGCTAATACCTCAAACCAATTCCACCAATCCTTCTTTATAGTAGATGACGCCGATTTCCAATTAGGAGCATGTTCTTTGTAGTTGCATCCAATATTATTCGATATCAAGTTCACAACGGATTCATGACTGAACCTGAAAAAAAAATGACAATATATATATATATATATATATATATATATATATATATATATATAAATCGTTATAAAAATAATTAATTACGAAAAAATAACATACTTACCAAACGCCATCTTGCTCAAGAGAATCGAGATGAATTTTAACAACTTGCACATTTTGTTGTTCTTGTTGATGACCTGCTGGTATTTCTTCATTCTCATTTTCATGTCCTTGGTTTCCTGCATTACTATTACTACCATGTCTTCGTCTCCTCGTCGCCATAGAAACCAACTAAATTCTTCAACATTGTTAGAAATCAAATAATAGAAACAAAATAAAATATTAAATAATAGCAACAAAGTAAGAAATTGGCAAAGTAAAAAATCAAATAATCAAATAATAGCAACAAAATAAGAAATTGGCAAAGTAATAAATCAAATAATCATATAATAGCAACAAAGCAAGAAATTAAATAGTACTCCCTCCCTCTCGGTCAAGTAATCAAATAATAGCAACAAAGTAAAAAAATAAGATTGAATAAAAAGTAAGATTGAATGAAAACAAACTAGATTTCATTAAATTAAGCCATACGGCATCTACAACTAATAGTACCAACAAAGTAATAAGATTGAATGAAAGGGTACAAAATATCTACAACTAATATAAATCCTAATCATCATCATCATCATCATCACTTAAATTAGTGTTTTCGTTGCGTTCAAAAAGCGAATCTAAAAACTCCTCATCATCATCTTCTTCTAAATACTTCTTCAAAGCCTCCTCTCCTAACTCTTCCTCATCTTCCTCCTCCTGTATATCAACATTCTGTACTTGCATTTCATCTCCTTGCATTTCTTCTTGTTCCTCCTTCACATTTTCATTCTCATCTTCTATTTCAATTATTGCCAATTGATACCGTCGTTTAGTATCAAAAATAATATTTATAACCTAAATACTACTAACAGAAGCTAGTGGCAGTCAGGGTCGAACCACAGAGAGGCGATGCAATTAATAGCTGTCTAATTTTAGTCTAAGGTAACAGTTGTGTGGGGGTTTGATTTGAATAGTTCTATAACTAAAGGGCAATCAAATTTAAAACTAAATTAAAGTAAATAAATGAGCAGTAGATGAAACAGATGAAAACAAATATTAAAACGATGCTAAGATGGTCGGTTCATTGTAGTATCGACGGCGGCAACTCTAAGTAAACTGTTTTAAACATGTTAGACGGGAAAATAAAAAGTCCTCTCGGTCCAATTTAACAGGTAGAAACCTTTCGGCCTAAGCTACGGGTCCCTAATTCTTACTAATACTAACTTTCGTTCTTGATTAATGATACTTAAAGCCTAAATTAACTTATCTCTCGATCTTGCTAATTTAGTCGTCCTAATTAAGTAGTCTATTTCCCTCCCCTATCTTTCGATCTATCGGGTCGGTCAATTCCTAAGCATTCAACTAGTCGCGTGCACTCGATTCGTCAAATATAGCAATTAAATTAAATAAGACGCAGCTAATCTAACACGCGGCGGATGATCGACCATGAAGGGCGGTCGATCGACTGGAGCCCGATAACAGTTGCCTATTGTCGAAGCCGTCTAACCTACAGATCGCCTACATCTTAACACAAAGGATTTAGCTACTTATGATAGTGATAATAACAGCAACAAAATTAACAAATAAAGCAAATGAATTCATAATTAAATTCACTAAATAAACAATTAACATGAAATGATAATTTGGCTTTGGGAAATCTAAACTAGCAATTCTAAACTACGGAAGAAATTAAAGCAACAAAATTGAACAAAGGAACAAGGGAATACCGTGAAGAAGAATTGAAGAAGAAAAGACCAAAACTCAATGCCTAAGAAAAACTTTATTGACGAAAACTAATGAAATAATCCAAGATTCAACTCCTGTGTATTGAACCCTAATAAAATTCGATCATTTTTCTGAAAACCTCCGGTTACGTTATATAGATAGTCTTACGTAACTATTATTCTAAAAACCTAATTACATTGGGCTTTCTCGTTTTCCAAATTTGCGTCAGAATCACGGTGTGGTCGATCGACCAACCCTCGCTGTACAGTAGCTTCTGATAATCGTACTCTGGTCTATCGACCAAGAGCATCAGTCTATCGACCACTTCAACAGGTACTTGGCTCCAAAAGCTTCGTAAATTCGTCTTTCGGGCCTCGATACGCGCACCAAGTTTGCTTCCCGAGTAAATACTTCATGTCAAATAATATGCCAAGTACTTGGGGACGGATTTGGCTCATTTCCCGCTGGATTCTTCACATTTCTGCAATATTACATAAAAACACAAAAGTAGACGGAAATAGGGAAAATAGTAGCATAAACTACACAAATGAGCTCTGACATTCGTGTAAAAGAGGGTGTAAAACATCATATTTAGGACACGCATCAAACCTCCCCAAACCAAACCCTTGCTTGTCCCCAAGCAAGAACTAGACTCGATCCTAAAACCTAATGGAACGAGTTCAATCTCAGAACGAAATGCAAACCGAATAGCCTAAACCAATTTAATGCAGCAACTAACAATCAATTAGCGATATGAATCATGCAAACGAGTTATGTAGTCGTCAAAAACTGCTAAACCGTCAACTATAGAGACTTATCATTATGGACTCTCACGGGTCGCTCATATCACACATAAGCACAGGTGAATATATGTAAAGATAGAAAGAAGTACATGTGATGACCCTCACCTAACTATGGCCTATAAGAACATGCTTGCAATCTAATATGAAAATGATCTCTACAACCGTACATATGCATTCCAACCAAACAAATGACCATGACACACGCCGAGGTAAATATGGATATGTGAGGTAATGGGTAAGAAGGGGCTAAGATAAATTTGGATCTGAGGAGTTAAAAGCTAAGCTAGTAACTAAGGGAACCAAATTATAACAACATCCAACTTTCTTACTCAAGATTCAACAATAAAATGGTGCCAATTATTAGCACAAATCTCACAATCTCCAATAATAACTGTAATTCCCCTAAATGATAATAATAAAACATGGGAATAAAATCACCATCTACTCAAAACTTCAACCATGTGATTTTTTTTCGAATTTTCTTTCGCTACTGCAGCAAGCAGTCGATCGACCAAGTGGGACGGTCGATCGACTGATTCTCTTTTTTCGAATCATTTTTTTTCTCTTTTTTTTTTCTTTTCTTTTCTTTCCCTTCAAACATTTCACCAACATTCTCAATAAGAGAATATATAACCAAAATGATAAGAACACATTCCGAAAGACTAATACTACTAGCTTGACAAAGGCAGGCTGAATATAGGATGTAGTTAAAGAGACAAAAGGCTAATTTTGGCTATGAGAAGCTTATGGGCAAAATGAGAAAAGGGGACCTCTACCACATGTGTCAACAAACCACAAACCGAATGCATACAGGTATTAAGCAGATTAAGTTCATATTTATGCAATTTTATGTAACATGTCTCATAAGGAGTAACTACTCACATTCCTAAATAAACCGGTCATGGATGACACCAGTTATAAGCTCTAAACCTCAGAATATAATGTAGTTTGCCAAAAATCTAAGTCAAGTCTAAGGTTCAGCAAGATATTTAACGAAAACTTGTAGACTATGCAAATGATTCTACTAATAACATGTCAATTTAGCACGATTTAGGCGTAAACAGCTGAAAATGCAATGTCATCATTGAAATACTACCGTTCTGACTCGACCTATATGCAAAAGTAAACGTGCAATTTTTTGGAATTTTTGGAATTTTTCAATTTTTTTTTTTTTTTGATTTTCTGTATATATAAAGGGAAATAAATAACAATGCAAACTGAAGTGCAATAAACGTGAAACAAAAATGCAATAAAACATGTGAATGCAATGCGCAAAATCATACGAGAAAATACTCAAGGGAAATGGGAATTAGCGATAAATAACTAAACAAGACATGAAGTTAAACTCGAAAACTCACAAGACTTTAAGCGCAGCAAAAGGAAACCTCCCCAAACCAGCGTGAGCTAGGAGGTTTCATTAGCCAGCAGTGCTACCATAGGTACCTGAAAAGAAACAAAAGTACCGCGCGTAATTCCGAGAAAGCAATTTACGAAACGCAAAATTATGTGCAAAATAAGAAAACAGAAGAAAACAGAAATGAATCGACCAAACACAGCAGGGGAATGGTCGTGAACAGGTACAGCAGCGAAGGTGGTCGATCGACCATAACAGCCAGTCGATCGACCAGGTGACAGGAACAGAAGCCTCCTGGAGTCGCGGCACAGTCGATCGACCACACAAGCCAGTCGATCGACTGAGATACCTGCTGTAAGTTTCTGATTTCTTCAAATTTGCTCAATAAATTGAGCTAATATGGTCTATGAACCTGCAGATACACATAATAACGCGCCCAAAATTGCGCAAAACCCAAAGTAATAGTCTAAAGTCTAAATCCTAAGCAAACTTATTAAAGCGAAGTCTCGCGCACACCAAAGCAATAAAAAGTCTAACAAAAAGCAATAAAATGTTTCTTCAAAAAGTCTTAATCAACTAAAAGTTGATCAAGAAAGGCCACGGAATGGCCCACTTGCTCGGCTTCTGACTACAAGAAGTAGCCTCTACAGTACTCATTTCCTCAGCGGGGCTCCAAAAACTCCAATATCCGTAGAACTCAACGGATCAGCATCTCTAACATCTTCGCAATCAATGACCTCGTCTGGCTCGTCAAAATCCAAATCGGACTCCGTCACCTTGACTGGCTCCTCATCTGTGCCATAGCTAAGACATCCTAGACCGCCTCTTTGAACGATTGACTCCTTCACAGCTGGAGCAATGAACGGCTCTTCCTTCCCCAAACCATTTCCTGCAACAGTCAAAACAGAAGGTTCTTCCTCCAATTTGCTCCCAATCTGGGGCGGAGGTGTTATAGCAGAAATAGGCATAGGGGCATATCGTGCAACACAACATAAGATTTAGCTACATTGCAAGTTACTGGGTACATAGCATCCTTTTTCTTATAGGTCTGGGCAAAAACAATGGACTGTTTCCCTACCTTAAAGGTCAATGTCCCTGAGCCAACATCTATAATCGCACCAAAGGCGTGTGTGCGAAATGGTCTACCCAAAATGATAGGAATGTGAGCATCCTCGGGCATATCTAGCACAACGAAGTCAACTGGGAAAAAGAACTTTCCTATTTGCACAGGAATGTCCTCTAAGACTCTTATAGGCTAGACTACAGAACGATCAGCCATCTGTACCGTCATGTTTGTAATTGCAAACTTGGTCAATTTTAATTTCTTAGCAAGACTCAAAGGCATAACACTAATGCTAGCTCCTAGATCACATAATGCCTTCTCAATTGAGAAAGTACCAATATTACAAGGAACAGAAAAGCTACCAGGGTCAGCTAACTTATGTGGAGCAGTGTGAGTCAAATAAGAACATGACTCCTCAGTTAGTGCGACAGATTGCACAGTATCAAGTGATTTCTTTTTAGACAACAGCTGCTTCATAAATTTCATATAAGCAGGCACTTGATTAACTAATTCTAAGAAAGGAACTTGCACATTTAAACTACGAATAACATTCTCAAACTTGTTAAACGATACCTGTTCCTTTGTCGGCACCAATCTCTCTAGATAAGGGGCTGTAAGAAGCAACTTAACCCTGTCCTCTAGGTCTCTCATACCGGCATCAGTGGACTTAGGCTGAAATCCACTACCTTGTCCTTGTTGTAGCTCGAACCTCCTTCACACCGTCTTAGGAATGAACCATTAACCGTCGTAGGGTCATACTTTGGAACCGGAACTGACCCATCAGCACTTGGATCTTGCCTCGATAATTTCGGAGTCGTTATACCCCGAAATAAGTAGTCCCACAAGTTATCTGGCATTGGAGGACGAAAAGGTTCACGATCAGCAGCACCTTCAGTCGATCGACCATGTAGGTCAGTCGATCGACTGGCTTCCTCAGGACCAGAAGCTGTACTGTTACGCAAGTTGGTCGATCGACCAGGTGTGTCAGTCGATCGACTGATGTACCTGCTGATCGTCTTTTTCTTGCTACTGTTCATTCCAGTCTTTTTCTTACTCGGTTCCGCACCATCTTTTTTAGCAGCATCTTCAACCATAGCGGGCCCATCAAGAGTAGACCCACTCTGCAAAGTAATCGCATTTAGAGTCTCTTTTTGATTTGGCTGCGGCGGTAAATGCCCCGGAGCTCTAGTTGCACTTTTGCTTGCCAATTGGGCAATTTGACTCTCCAACATTTTTGTAGAAGTCTCTCTAGCTAGAGACTCCTTTTGCAGCAAACCCGACAAATTCTGAACCATTTTTTCAATTCAGAAATATCAGAACCTTGAAATTGCTGCTGCTGAGGCACATAGGGAGGCTTTTGATACTGCTGCTGCTTATGAGGGGGCACATAGTTTTGCTGCTGCTGCGGTCCCGGATTAAGAACATTCTGGTTAGTCCACCTCAAATTGGGGTGGACATTAGAGGGGTCGGGATAAGTACCAGTCTGCCTAAAGTGTTGAAAGGCAACACATATTTCATTCGAACTAGTACAAAACTTCGAAACATGTCCCTCTCCTCCACATCTTTTGCATGTAAAAGGACCGTCTGAAATTGCATTAACTTTATACTGTTGGGGCTGGTGTCCTTAACAGTTAGTGCAAGGACTTATAAATCTCTAAAAGGATCAAAGGGCATACTTTTGGTATTATTATCAGTTGATCCATGTTTATCAATAACGGTTGGCTTGCTAGATAAGTTTGACATTATTGTCATACAGATGGCGGTGATCAACTGGTCCCTAAAAGTCACACCTATAGGATACATTTGAGAGATGTGACAGTATGAAAATACAGTCATGTAGATGCCAATTTTGACTAACCAGTTAGTCCGAGCTATTTGACTAGTAATTAGTCAAAATGTGATGTTGAGATATTATATTTAATACGGATTAAATAAAATGGGCTAAGGCGAATTAAACGGTTAATTCGCAAATTAAATACAAACGGTTATATTTAATTAATGTATATTGAATAAATTATACAATATCGTCTTTGTCGGACATGTATTAATACTTCAACTAACCCGTGTTATTAGTTGATATTTCAATAGCCGATAACCGATGACGATTTATAATAAACCGCGTCATATACATTTAGCGTTTTTCGAGCCGGTCCACGAGGTAAAATTAAGAGGAAGTGGAAGCCCACTTCCCCATGCAAACCCTCGGTTGGCCGAACCAAACAAAAGGAGAGACTCCCTCTCCTTTTGACTTAGACAATTTCATTTTACAGAAAACTAGGGTTTTGGAGATCATTTCTCTCTGAAACCTAGATCTCACATCGGAAAAACCTCACAACAGCTTTCTCAATATTGCAAGTCAATTAGAAAGCATTTCTAGCACAAGGGCATAGTCTCAGACGGTCTTGGGTGCAACAACTAGGAGGAAATCTCTGTTGATTTCTGTTCTTTACGCCGCACTACAAAGGACCCGAGGTTGATTCTTAATCCTCATTGTTTCTTTGTTGTTTTTCGTTTATGACAACATTTCACATGCTAAATTTACGTTATAATCCTAAATTTAGAGGGTCTTATACGGATATTACCCCACAAGTGGTATCAGAGCGAGGCCACGTAAATTTTCATTGTGATTTTTCATAAAACGATTTGAAACGGTTGTTTTTGTCTCGAAAACCGTGCCTTGTTTACACGGCTAATTTTTTTTGGAAACCGTGACATGTTTTACACGGTTAATTCATCTTGTTTTTCAATTTTTTTTTATGCATATTGTTGTTTTATACGGAGATTATAACAATATGTCAAGTTTTGTCAAATTGTAAAATTGTTTTGATGCGGTTTTGATCATAATTGTAACAAGTTTTGTTTTGACAAACTGTTTCACGAGGGTTTTGCATTTCCAGAATTTTTGTACTCGATCGAGCAAGTTTTTAAATCGATCGAGTGGTTTTTCTGTCTTATTTTACTCGATCGAGTCCTTGCTGCACTCGATCGACCACTTTAAAACCCTGACTGCTCGATCGAGACCTCCTCGTACTCGATCGAACAGTTTTGCTAATAAAAGTACTCGATCGACCTCCAGTTTAGTCGATCGAGCACTTTCTGTTTGGCAATCCTCTCGATCGACTAGCAGTTCAGTCGATCGAGCTATTTTATTCCTCGGTCGAGCACTTATGTCCCTGGATCGAGTGATTTTTGGTTTGGCAGTTTTGAAAATTTATTCTTTATGCTTTAAATTTTCTTTTGGCCACAATATGTACTTTATACGGATATTGTACACTCGCTATGATTGTGAAACGGTTCACACACGTACCATTAAGTTATTTTAAAGCGTATTTAAAGTAACGGATTGTATTAGATTAAAATTAAATTGATAGAAGCGGTTTTATCACATGAATTTTAATCATTAAAAGGTGGTTTGGATAATTTAACATAATTACGGAATTATGTCACGAATAAATTTGTTTTAGTTGATGCATTTTCTTTTATCGTTGATTTGAATGCCCTGAATGCTTTATATTACGTATTTATTTATTTTACAAACGGTTGTAACTTAGTGTGGCCTTAGTAGAACGTGTTACCGTAATGATGGAACACGGTCTTGGTTGTATTTTGAGATCTCGTATCTCCGTTTTGGATTTTTCACTTGTAATTACAGTTTTTAATTAGAATGTAAATAGGTTTATATTTTGTAATTTTAATTGTAATTTTTGAGAAGACCAAAGATGGAGACCGGATGCTCACTCCCGCTACATGGATCAAGATGGAACATCAAGACAAGCTTCTCGGGTCCAACGGTGGATTCCAAAGTTGTTTTATGTTCTTTTTATTAGGATAGGCCACACTAGGAATTTTATTTACGTATTGCATTCTTTTATTTATTTTCGCAACGATAATATGCATCATATTCCGCCTAAAAACCAAACCACCTATTTATTGCATGAAAACTGACACATATAGAGGTCACGAGTTAGTTTTCTTTGACATTCTTATGTCACATGATTTTAAGCCATCACCCAAATTAATTCATTCACGCAGACGCTAGTTATTCGTTCACTTAAAATGAATTATAATTTTGTTGATGGGATCTTCCTCGTATAAACCAAAATTGAGAACGGTCTTTATAGGTCAAACTCCAATGAGTCCCTTCTTCGTCGGTAGGCATAATATGACCCCTTCTATGTCGGGTAAGTTGGAACCGATTGACCTATTTTATCTCAACACTATGTTCACTCGTACGATCCTGTGATTATGGTGGACCATAGATAGGATTTACGGAAATCTATCGACCAAGAGTTCTTACGGAAGAATTAGCTAAACAGTTGGCTTATCAATTTACGGAAATTGAGTCTTGGGATCACTTGTATCATTCTTGAGGAAGATCAATTATGCAAGTGCTTGAGTCTACACGTTAAAATACATTTTAAATAGACTTAAATCACCTCGATGAGTGGCTTATTTCGTTTTGTTTTTCTTTCTTTTTCAGTGTAGATCACAAATTTTTAAACTGCTAATAACAAATGGCTGGTTCTACTGATAACCCAATGCCAAGTGCCACATTGGACCGTGAGTCCTGGCTTCGGATCTTCATGAATCGGATGAATCGCCTACTCGATCAAGAATGATGGATCAAACTTCGCGGATCGGGAGGCGGCATTACGGAATGCTGCCGCTGCCGACGGAAGCTCAAATATCTATTAGAGCCCATCCCGCAAACCCGTGTCCCACGGCTAGAGTCAAAATCACCAAGTTTAATGATTTATGTATGGAAGCGGGTGCGATTAAAAACGTACTCATTTTTGCAATGGAACTCAGTTTGCAGAAACGCTTCATAGCCCATGGTGCGAACAAGATTTTCACCACGCTCACCAAGGAATTCTCGAAAGCACCGAGAATCGTGATCTATTAGCATACCACTCTCTTCTTTGATGCGAGACTCCAGAAGGGCCAACCAGTTAGCCCACACATTCTCAGCATGATTGAGAATGTCGAGAAGCTGGAGACCTTTGATTGTAAGATCAGCGAGAACATTGTGATCGACCGCATGCTTCACTCACTCCACGATGGTTTTTCGCAATTTAGAGCGAATTACTATATGAATGATTTGAAGAAAAGTCCCCATGAACTGCACTCCCTTCTCGTACAGACCGAGAAGGACATGAAGTTCAGTGGGAGCTTGAAACAGGATGTTCTCGTTGTGACAAATAAGGGGAAAGGTAAGGGCAAAGCTCGGGTGCAAACCTAGCGAGGTAAACCGAAGTTCAAGAAGTCGGGTTCAGGTAAGAGTGGGCCTGGTGAGTCGAGCACCTCATCAGGCGCGACAAAGAGCAAGAATGAAAACATGGAATGCCATCATTGCCACAAGACTGGGCATTGGAGGCGTACATGTCCTGTTTATCATGAGGACTTAAAGGCAGGTCGTGTTAAACCTGTTGGTATGTCTTCATCTTCTTCTACTTTTATTCATATGATTGAGATTAACCACGCAAGTTACGGAACTTGGGTACTTGATACTTGGTTGTGGTTCTCATCTCATGTAATCATGTGCAGGGCTCAAAACATCGAACCCCTCGTAAAGGGTGAGGTGGACCTGCGTGTCGGGAATGGAGCACGAGTGGCTGCCGTCTCGAGGGGAACATACGTGATCCAGCTTCCTAGCGGATTTGAGTTATTTTTATATAACTGCTATTATGTACCCAGTCTTTCCAAAAACATTATTTCGGTTTAGACTTGACAAACTTGGTTTTTCATTTGTAATAGAGAATAATACTTGCATTTTCTCATTACACGATATGATTTATGGCAAGGCGCCTCCATGAACGGAATTTATGTTTTAGATCAGACCACCGAAATATTACACGTAATGAATAAAAAGTTAAAGGTTGGTGACAAAGATCAAACGTATCTATGGCACTGCCGTATGGGACACATTAATGAAAAACGCGTAAAACAGCTCATCAAACATGGAGCTATCTCGGCTTTTGATTTTCAATCATTTGGCACGTGTGAATCATGTCTCATCGGCAAGATGACTCGTATTTCCTTCAAAGGTGTTGGAATGCGCGCTGCTGACCTATTAGGACTCATACACACGGATGTATGTGGACCTATGTCAATCACCGCACGAGAAGGCTATAGGTATTTCATCACTTTCACGGACGATTTAAGTAGATATGGCTATGTCTACTTAATGAAGCACAAAAGTGAATCCTTTGAGAAATTCAAAGAATACCGAGAATAGGTCTGAGAACCTATTGGGTAGAAAGATTAAAACACTACGTTCGGATCGTGGTGGCGAGTATCTTTCTCACGAGTTTGATCAACACCTCAACGATCGTGGATTGCCTTACGATTAACTCCACCTGGAACACCTCGGTTGAATGGTGTGTCCGAACGGAGAAATCGAACACTACTTGATATGGTTCGATCCATGATGAGTCACACGATATTACCCGATTCATTATGGGGTTATGCTCTTCTCTCCAATTTGCTCTAATACTTAACCGAAGTCCGTCTAAAGCTGTTGACAAGACTCCATATGAACTATGGAAGGGAACGGTCCCTAACTTGTCCTTTATACGGGTTTGGGGCTGCGAGGCTTATGTCAAGTGGAGACACGAGGATAAGCTCGGCCCGCGATCGGTCAAGACATACTTTATAGGTTATCCTAAAGGAACACTTGGTCATTACTTCTATTCGCCAACCGAACAACGTGTTTTTGTTGCGGCTAGTGCAACATTCTTAGAGAAGGAGTTTCTCGAGAATGCAAAGAGTGATAGAACCTTCGAACTGTCGGAGATTCCAGAACCAAGTACCGAGCAACTATTGGAGGAACCTATTCCTTCAATCCCGGCATGTTAACATTCCCGAGGAACCTAGGAGGTCGGGTAGAGTCTCTATTCCTCTGGACAGATACATTGGTATGGTCGAGGAACATGACATAGATGACATTCTACTCTTAACGAGTAGTGAACCCGCAACCTATAAAGGTGCCATGACTAGTTCTGACTCAAAGCTATGGCTTGAGGCCATGCAATCCGAGATGGACTCCATGTATGAGAACAACGTGTGGGATCTTGTTGACTTACCTGCTAAGGTTCGTCCCCTTCAATGCAAATGGCTTTACAAGATAAAGCATTCTGTGGAAGGTCAACAAGACATCTACAAAGCACGACTAGTTGCTAAAGGTTTCACCCAAGTGCCAGGTTTGCACTACGATGAGATTTTTGCACCCGTAGTCATGCTGCGTTCCATTCGGATTATCTTAGCGATCGCCGCTTTTCATGACTATGAAATTTGGCAAATGGACGTGAAAACCGCCTTCTTAAACGGCTTTTTGGAGGAAGAGTTGTACATGGTACAACCCGAAGGTTTCATCGATCCAGAACATCCTAAGAAAGTGTACAAGCTTAAGCGTTCCATTTATGGACTTAAGCAAGCATCTCGGAGTTGGAATCATCGCTTCGACCAAGTGATTAAAGAAAATGGATTTACTCGATCGGTCGAGGAACCATGTCTTTATATCAAGTCGAGTGGGAGCAAGATTGTCTTCCTAATATTGTATGTCGATGACATACTCCTGATTGGGAATGACATACCTCTCTTAACTTCGGTGAAAGTATGGTTGAAAAACCATTTCCAGATGAAAGATCTGGGTGAGGCACAAAGAATTCTGGGCATCCGCATCTATCGAGATAGATCACGACGGATGTTATCTCTCAGTCAGGAGTCTTACATAGACAAAGTCCTAGAGAGATTCAGCATGACTAAATCCAAGAAGGGGTTTCTTCCTATGGCTCCAGGGGTGCATTTGAGCAAGTCTCAGTCACCAGAGACACCGGAAGAGAAAGAGCGCATGACACGGATTCCTTATGCCTCGGCTATAGGATCAATCATGTATGCCATGATATGCACACGTCCGGACGTGGCATATGCATTGAGTATGACAAGTCGATTCCAACAAAGATCCAGGTGAATCACATTGGCTGGCTGTCAAGAACATTCTTAAGTACCTACGGAGGACTAAAGATTGGGCATTGACTTATGGAGGCGAACAAAAGCTATGCGCAACCGGTTACGCAGATGCTAGCTTCCAAACGGATCGAGATGACTCGAAATCTCAGTCTGGATTCGTTTTTACTCTTAATGGCGCTGATCACCGGAAGAGTTCCAAACAAATCTGTTACAGAGATTCTACGACCGAGTCCGAGTACTATGCCGCGTCTGAAGCTACAAAGGAAGCGATATGGATGCGTCAATTCTTACATGGGCTATCTGTAGTGCCTAGTTCGAATGACCCGATCACCATCTATTGCGACAATAGTGGTGCCATCTTCCAAGCTAAGGAGCCAAAGTCTAGCAACAAGTCTAGACATGTACAACGGAAAGCTCATCTAATCCGAGATTACGTGGAGCAAAAGGAAGTAGTGATAGAAAAGATTGCTACAGATGATAACATAGCAGATCCTCTCACTAAACCATTACGACAAGATAAGCATGAAGGGCATGTTAATTCCATGGGAATTAAACGTGTTCCTAAGTTGTAGTACTCTTTTATGGATTAGATTCATTCTCTTTTGTACTCTATACGACATCATCGTTTTGATAATTTTTATATATTATGTTTTTCATGTGGAATTGTACGACAATTTTTGAACACCACAAAGTGAACTGAAAGAACATTATATTTTTCAGTCCTTAATTGCCCACATGAGCTGATAACTCTGGCAATTATTTTGTGACGTTGGTTGATGGTGGGTTCAACGAGCCATAAGTCAACCGGTTGACTGACCAATCACAGAGGCGATTTATACGGATATTTCGTAGGACACAATTGTGACATCGACGTGGAGTCCTAAATGTTTTACAACATTCGGTGCCCGGTCGTGGATAGGACCTCCATGGTGATCCTAAGAGTCGATTCTTTTGACTATCGACTGTCTCTTGAGACTAAGGCAGATTTTGGGTGACTTTGGTTTCTTTCTCACGGTCATCCGTAACAGGGGCCAAGTAGATTTTTTTCTGGGTCATTTCATGCTGTGCTTAGATCGGAAGGAGTCGAGTTGAAGGAAATATTTAGCCTTTATCGGTACTCGATATTTTTCAGGGCCACTCGAGGAGTCAGAATCGAAATGCATGGCCATGCTCGGATACGGATTCGTTTTATCAGTTAAGTTACTCTCTAGTCGGGGAAACCACTCAAGATACAGATCGATTGTAAAATACGACCTTTGCGGATCCGGATCTGCAAATTGTTTTACATTGAGTGGGAGAAATTTTAAATGAATATGAGAATCGGTTATCGCACATACACTTGTACGGACAAGTGGGAGTTTGTTGGAGCTTGTGTCCTCCAGTTAGTGCGGATAACGTCATTTCACATACACTTGTACGGACAAGTGGGAGCTTGTTGGGGCTGGTGTCCTTAACAGTTAGTGCAAGGATTTATAAATCTCTAAAAGGATCAAAGGGCATACTTTTGGTATTATTATCAGTTGATCCACGTTTATCAATAACGGTTGGCTTGCTAGATAAGTTTGACGTTATTGTCATACAGATGGCGGTGATCAACTGGTCCCTAAAAGTCACACCTATAGGATACGTTTGAGAGATGTGACAGTATGAAAATACAGTCATGTAGATGCCAATTTTGACTAACCAGTTAGTCCGAGCTATTTGACTAGTAATTAGTCAAAATGTGATGTTGAGATATTATATTTAATACTGATTAAATAAAATGGGCTAAGGCGAATTAAACGGTTAATTCGCAAATTAAATACAAACGGTTATATTTAATTAATGTATATTGAATAAATTATACAATATCGTCTTTGTCGGACATGTATTAATACTTCAACTAACCCGTGTTATTAGTTGATATTTCAATAGCCGATAACCGATGACGATTTATAATAAATCGCGTCATATACATTTAGCGTTTTTCGAGCCGGTCCACGAGGTAAAATTAAGAGGAAGTGGAAGCCCACTTCCCCATGCAAACCCTCGGTTGGCCGAACCAAACAAAAGGAGAGACTCCCTCTCCTTTTGACTTAGACAATTTCATTTTACAGAAAACTAGGGTTTTGGAGATCATTTCTCTCTGAAACCTAGATCTCACATCGGAAAAACCTCACAACAGCTTTCTCAATATTGCAAGTCAATTAGAAAGCATTTCTAGCACAAGGGCATAGTCTCAGACGGTCTTGGGTGCAACAACTAGGAGGAAATCTCTGTTGATTTCTGTTCTTTACGCCGCACTACAAAGGACCCGAGGTTGATTCTTAATCCTCGTTGTTTCTTTGTTGTTTTTCGTTTATGACAACATTTCACATGCTAAATTTACGTTATAATCCTAAATTTAGAGGGTCTTATACGGATATTACCCCACATATACATCCCACCTTTTTGGGATCCTCCAAAATCTAGCTTGTCAAATCTTGCAGTAAGAGCCTCTATTGCAGCTACAGCAGGAGATTCAGCTGATCTTCTCTGATTTCCTCTAGAATTCTCATGCTCAGCTTTATGGGTGGCCATATCTTCAATAATCTTCCACCCCTTAGTTTCCCCAATATTCTCCTGGAATCTGCCATTAGCTGCAGCATCCAGGATAACCCTCTTATCATCATAAAGCCCATTATAAAATTGATTATATAGGCACCATTGTTCGAACCCATGGTGCGGAATAGATCACACCAGCTTCTTGAAACAGACCCATGCCTCATGAAAATTTTCATCAGGACCCTGTTTAAAGCTTGTGATCTGAGCTCTAATCGCATTGGTCTTCGATGCAGAGAAATATTTCTTATAAAATGCTAGGGCCAGCGAATTCCAATCAGTAATACCATTGGCAGCTCGATCCAGATCTCGATACCACTCCCTAGCAACATCACGAAGCGAGAATATGAACATCGTCTCCTTTACCTGGTCCTGGGTCACACCTGCTGGTGGGGGTATGGAACAACAGTAGTCAATGAATATCTCCATATGTTTAGCTGTATCTTCATTTGCAGCTCCCCCAAATTGGTTTCTCTCAACCAAGTTAATGTAGGCCGATTTTGGTTCGAATTTTCTATCCGTCCCAGCTGGCAACGCGAATCCCTTATAGAGATTCTCAGCTTTTGGCTCAGAGTGACTGGCTATACTAGCTTCTTCAGCCATATCTGGAGATGTGACGGTCTCAGCTGATGAGGCGGAAATAGGAGATGAAGGTGGATCCTCCTCAAATAATGCGTTCTCGTAATAACTGGACACAGTACTCAGCTCTTCCTCTGTCGGCAATACTCTAGATGATCGTCTCAACTCAAGTAAGGTCTTCTCGATCTCAGGATTTAACGGTAGTAACTCACCACCTTGTGACCTGCGCATAAGAGGAAACTACAAGTAAAATATGAGAAGAGTTTAAGGAACAGATGTCCCTTAAACTAAGATGAAGACTAAAATAAAAACAACTAAAAATTAAACAATTGCCTCCCCGGCAACGGCGCCAAAATTTGATACCGTCGTTTAGTATCAAAAATAATATTTATAACCTAAATACTACTAACAGAAACTAGTGGCAGTCAGGGTCTAACCACAGAGAGGCGATGCAATTAAAAGCTGTCTAATTTTAGTCTAAGGTAACAGTTCTGTGGGGGTTTGATTTGAATAGTTCTATAACTAAAGGGCAATCAAATTTAAAACTAAACTAAAGTAAATAAATGAGCAGTAGATGAAACAGATGAAAACAAATATTAAAAGGATGCTAAGATGGTCGGTTCACTGTAGTTTCGACGGCGGCAACTCTAAGTAAACTATTTTAAACATGTTAGACGGGAAAATAAAAAGTCCTCTCGGTCCAATTTAACAGGTAGCAACCTTTTGGCCTAAGCTACGGGTCCCTAATTCTCACTAATACTAACTTTCGTTCTTCATTAATGATACTTAAAGCCTAAATTAACTTATCTCTCGATCTTGCTAATTTAGTCGTCTTAATTAAGTAGTCTATTTCCCTCCCCTATCTTTCGATCTATCGGGTCGGTCAATTCCTAAGCATTCAACTAGTCGCGTGCACTCGATTCGTCAAATATAGCAATTAAATTAAATAAGACGCAGCTAATCTAACACGCGGCGGTCGATCGACCATGAAGGGCGGTCGATCGACTGGAGCCCGATAACAGTTGCCTATTGTCGAAGTCGTGTAACCTACAGATCCCCTACATCTTAACACAAAGGATTTAGCTACTCATGATGGTGATAATAACAGCAATAAAATTAACAAATAAAGTGATGAGAGTGTCGTCGTGGCTCTCAATCAAACACATTTATAATACTCAACATACAACTAGTTAGCGGTAAGTCGAGGTCGATCCATGGGACGGTGTGCTTTGGGTTCTAAGTCTATCTATCTCAATTTATGCTAGTGTCACAATTTGTTTGGGTTTGTAGTTGTTTCTAGACTAATAAAAGCAATATAGTAGAACAAACAATGAAAGGAAAGATGTAAACAATTGATTAAAAGGGCTAGGATATCATGGGGTCATGGGGGATTCATGGTGTTGATCATACAAACATGTTTACAAGGTTGCAAGCAATTAATGTTGTGGAGGAACCGAGTTGGGTTATGTCTTACGGTTCATAGGAAGGGTTGGGTCCCGGAGCCGAATCGATTAGATTGTACAACACCTACAAGTCGACTTACTTTCCTCCTATTCAACTTCTATGCATGGTCTAACAAGACTCGAGTTGGTTTATATCTTACAAGTCAAGTTGAGTAGATAAGAGATGGTAAAAATGTAAGGATTCATAGGCTTAGCATTTCATCAAACATAACATGTGCATAAATTTGACATCACTACAAGCAAGCAATTTGATTATGAAAACATATTAGATTAAGCATGAATCAATCCCATGTTGGTTTCCCTTAATTACCCACTAATCCTAGCTAAGAGACTACTCACTCATTATCATGGGAAACATGTCATTAATGGTGTCAATCATCACAACAAGTATAAACATGATAATAGAATGAAGAAATGAACAATAAAGATAAAAGAGTAAAGGAATTATACCAACTTAAGATGATCCAAATAATAATGCAAAGAATAATAGAAGAACTTGATGATTGATGGAAGGTTGTCAATCTCCCAATAATACCCCAATAATCTTCAATTACCCAATAATAAACTTGAATAATAAACTTGAATAATAATTAAGGAGAGATTAATGTGTAATTTGTGGAAAGATTAAAGAGTAATCTATTCTAATCTACTCCTAATCTAATCTAAAGAAGGATTTTCTACCCTAAAAATAACATAAAGAGATGCCTTTGATTATTTACAAATGGGGTATTTATAGTAGAAATTAGGTGGATGCATTAGGGTTAACTAAGGGCTAAACTAGTAATTACACTTTTTAAGTTGAGCAAGGAGCCTCCGGGATTATCCGAGAGAAGGGCTTCTCTTATCGATGCTTGAGGAATGAAAACGTGCTGTGCTGTGATCCGTGCGGATGGGAGTCGGGACGGCCGGATCTGGGCTTGAGGAATCCGAGCGGATTCTTGGGCAAGACGCTCGGACTGGCGAGGGGGGAATCCGAGCGGATTGTAGGGAATCCGGGCGGATTCTCTTCCAGCGAATTTTCTTGTTTTTCCCAGCCAGAAGACGGGCGGATTGGGGACAATCCGGGCGGATTAGGGGAAGACGGGCGGATTGGGGACAATCCGGGCGGATTGTAGGGGGAATCCGAGCGGATCCTTGAGCAAGACGCTCGGATTGTAGCAAGGGAGGAATCCGCTCGTCCCGAGCGAAATATGGGCGTCCTGGGCTTCAACCCGAGCGGGTTGAATTTGTCCCGAGCGGGTTGAGCTGTATCTTGAGCTCGGATTGTAAAACGGACGTCATTTTCTCATCCGGACTCCTATTGCAGTGATTCAAAAGCCTAGATCGCTTGTTTTTTCGACGCCGTTCCATCTAGCATATTTTCAGAGCCAAATGAGCAACCCTTGGTTTGCGTTTCGAGCGATTTCTTCATGCAATGCCTTCCTTGCTTTTCCTCCTTGCTTTAAACCTTATGACCCTTCTTTATACTCTTTATTCCTACATCATTGGTCATCATTCTTGCCTCCTCTTCATACTAGT
This sequence comes from Silene latifolia, assembly GCF_048544455.1. Taxonomy (NCBI): domain Eukaryota; kingdom Viridiplantae; phylum Streptophyta; class Magnoliopsida; order Caryophyllales; family Caryophyllaceae; genus Silene; species Silene latifolia. Next base: position 24,480,020 of record NC_133533.1, on the reverse strand, counting down.
CCATCTAATATCATCAATAAGCTTCCAAATATGCACGAAAGACGGGAATTTCCGCCTTATTATCTCCTTTTCTACAAAACATATGAAATTCGATAGAAAAGCAAATAGGAAGGTTTTGACGGATAAAATGGCCATGAAATGCTATAATAGTATGCAAAATAGGCTCAATTAGGGGACTAAATATGCGCTAATTATGGTCACATCAAATATCCCCAAACCGAACCTTTACTCGTCCCGAGTAAAGAGGTGACTAAAACTAGACCTTTATTTAAACTAACCTAATAACATAGCCGATATGAGACAATTAGCGGGTCTCACTCCGCCCCTTCAACTCACAACAAGACAACCATGAGGTAGGATGCCTTCTTGCAAGGCAAGGTGGGTCTTGCCAAAATGGCGATACATCCAAACATTAAAGCACACAAAATCAAGTAATGGATGCATCTACAAAAGAATAGCCACTTTCCTCATCTAAGTGGCGGAAATTATCTACAAGGGAAGCAATTCAAGGGTACACAATCCTTCATAGATGCAATTTGTTCAAACTACTAAGCCTAGAAGGATACCAATAAATCACCTCCAAAATGTGTCAAGCTAGGGTACCTTTGTCCTCAATCGTTAAATGCTTTTGTCAAGAGTAGACTCCCTATGGTGTTAGAAACACTGGAGGATCACGGAATTCCCCCTCTTGTCTAAACAAGAAGAAGGGTCGTCCCCTCTCTACCATGCACAAAAATGGATACGATGGATAAAGGGGTCAATAGAATTTGAGTTTCATTTTGGGAGTTTGCTTTCATTTTTGTTTTTCCCCCCAATTTCTTGGCATTTGACATTTGAGAACACTTTCTTTGCCATTCTTTTTGATTTTTGGCAATTCAACACTTGACAACTTTTTGCATTTCTTTTTGAACATTTTCAAAGTCACCCCATATGTAGGGAGGGTGGCTTATATTTGAAGCATAGGAGTTCTATTTTTGCTCCTCTTTTCATTTGATTCATTTTTTGCAAACTTTCTTTCACTTTTCATTTCATTGAACTCAAATTGATTTCTTTTTGTGCTCATTCCCTTTGATGACAAAAATGTGGTATAACATGGATGGATGATGGTTGCATGCATGGTTTCAAGGGTCACCTTAGAATAAACGGTAGCCAAGGAGTTATCACACCACAAGGTACTCTTGACTAGGCCTTAAACCATGGGTCAAAGGATACTAGCATGACACATCCTAGGGTGTTTTGCAAGTATTCTAACAAGCAAAGTCTTAAGAAGAAAAAGCATCTACTAGGGCCTATATACACTTGTCAAGCATCCCAAGTAGACGGTTTCGCAAAATTTTTCTAACATGCAAACTACATGCCATGATGCAACTAACATATATACATCCTAATGCATATGATTCTACCAACTAATATGCCAAATAAACTAAATGCAATCCTAAGTTCACATTGTTTTTACCGCATCAATCAAAATAAAGCCACATAGTCATTAACATAAAGAGGAAAAAGGAGATTGGAAAGATCATACCATGCGGTCTTCAATATCCTCATGTCTCGGATGTGGCGTAGTCAATCAAAGTGAACAAGGATAAAACAAACACAATATATACAAGACAACATATACAAGGGAAATGAACTTGTTTTTGGATTTTTAAATTTTTCAAATTTTTATGGTTTTTGTTTTTATGAAATTAAAGAACATATTTTTGTGATTTTTCGAAATTTTTCAATTTTTATGCATTTTTGGAATATAAATTCCCATCCCCCACTTTATTTTGGACATTGTCCTCAATGTACTTGTAGGAGTAGGAATAAAAAGGAAATACATTTTTTTTTGAATTTTTTGATTTTATGGAAATCAAGTACAAATGCAATGGTATGATATGAATGAATGCATGCTCTAACTAAATGCAATTCTATATGACATATATAACAAATGAATGCAAACTAAACTATACTATATGATGCATAATTTCTAGTAAACTATGGTCACTTATGATCAAACCTCCCCAAACCGATTTAAACACTATTTCTAGTGTAGAAAAGAAATAGGTTTAGTCATTAGTGATTATGCATGAATTCTAGTCTATATGCAACTATCTACATGAATCATGTGGGATATATTACAATGCAACTATACTATATGAACTCACTAATGTAAATGCAATATGAAATAAAATACAAATGCAAGCTAAATGTATATGCAAGGTCAAGGGAAAGGGTATCTTACAAATGGTGGTTTGAGGTAGGACTCCACCAAACTATGTTCAAATTGTAAAGGTTCTTGTCCATAGAGCTCAAGGCTCTTAGTAGAAGATCAAAAGCTTGAGAACAAGCTCCAAATAAGCATATGTATGGGTTGCTCCACTTGAACATGAAATTTGGCCAAGGAACTTTGTCATATATCCTCTTCTTCACCTTACCCTTAGCACTTGAGCTTTCCCAATGCTTCAAACCAATTAGCCCATGATTCTTCTCATCATAAGGTAAGAAGTATGGTTCATGGTTGCCCGGAGACTTCCACTCACTACCTTCTTTCTCAACTTTGGTGACGATGATAGCATTTTGATTATTCAATCCTTCCAAGGTGGAAGGAGAATTGTCATAACTTTGATGATGGGGTTCTTTAGAAGTCGTTATTGTGGGTGCCAAATTCCCACAAGTAGCTTCTCGAGCAAGCTTCTCTTTGAGCTTTTTCACCAAGTAGCTTTTGTATGATGTTTTGACCTTTTGAAGAAGGTCCACCATATCTTCTTCAACAATCATTGGCTCCATGGTAGGTGTCAAGTAGTCTTCATGAGAAATAGGGAAAGGACATTCTTCTTCATGGTAGGGTATCTCAAATGTCTCAAGGATAGGCTCCTCAAGCAAGGTGATATTACATGTCCATCCCTTAGGCTCGTCATCATCGCTATCTCCATAAGAATCATAAATGGGGGCTTCATTCTTCTTCATTAATTCTTCCTCCAACACCTCAACATCCACATCAAATGACACACCCTCATACTCACAAAGGCTAAGAGTATTTGGCTTACTCAACCTCATGTCTTCATCATCAAATACCACACTTTCATACTCACAAGAGCTTAAAGAGATTGGCTCTTCCCACTTCTCATCAAAGGTAACTCCTTCAAACTCACATTCATGGTCAATGTCCAAGGAGTGGTGGGGGGTGATTTCTTGGGATTCTCTCACTTGGGAAATTTGAATCTCCAACTCCTCACATTGGGCAACAATGCCTTGAAGAACATTGTCCCCCTTTTGGCTCTCCTCTAGAATTTGTTTGAAGAAGTTTTGTTGGTCTCCCATCATTTGGAGAATCACATTTTCAATGGGTTCATCTCCTTGTTGTGGGTAGGTGTGAAAGTGGTTGTATTGTGACATTTGGAATTCATTGTAAAGTGAGTTTTGGGTGGATGGTTGTTGTTGATATTGGGTGTGGTGATTTTGGTGGAAAAAATTGGGGTAGTGGTTAGGATTTTCGTTGTACAAATAATAAGGTAGGTTTGTGTTGACTTGCTCCTCAAACTCCCCATACCCATAGTCATACTCAAAAGATCCACCACATACTCCATATGTCAAGTCTTGAGCCATCATAGCTAAGACAAGGAAACAACTACAAGCAATGGAAACTACACAAAAATGGTAAGAACAATCCTTGAGGAACAAGTTCCTCAAGGTGAAAGCAAAATTAAAATAGACAAACAAGTAAGAACTTAATCACATAGCACCATCCCCGGCAACGGCGCCATTTTGATGAGAGTGTCGTCGTGGCTCTCAATCAAACACATTTATAATACTCAACATACAACTAGTTAGCGGTAAGTCGAGGTCGATCCATGGGACGGTGTGCTTTGGGTTCTAAGTCTATCTATCTCAATTTATGCTAGTGTCACAATTTGTTTGGGTTTGTAGTTGTTTCTAGACTAATAAAAGCAATATAGTAGAACAAACAATGAAAGGAAAGATGTAAACAATTGATTAAAAGGGCTAGGATATCATGGGGTCATGGGGGATTCATGGTGTTGATCATACAAACATGTTTACAAGGTTGCAAGCAATTAATGTTGTGGAGGAACCGAGTTGGGTTATGTCTTACGGTTCATAGGAAGGGTTGGGTCCCGGAGCCGAATCGATTAGATTGTACAACACCTACAAGTCGACTTACTTTCCTCCTATTCAACTTCTATGCATGGTCTAACAAGACTCGAGTTGGTTTATATCTTACAAGTCAAGTTGAGTAGATAAGAGATGGTAAAAATGCAAGGATTCATAGGCTTAGCATTTCATCAAACATAACATGTGCATAAATTTGACATCACTACAAGCAAGCAATTTGATTATGAAAACATATTAGATTAAGCATGAATCAATCCCATGTTGGTTTCCCTTAATTACCCACTAATCCTAGCTAAGAGACTACTCACTCATTATCATGGGAAACATGTCATTAATGGTGTCAATCATCACAACAAGTATAAACATGATAATAGAATGAAGAAATGAACAATAAAGATAAAAGAGTAAAGGAATTATACCAACTTAAGATGATCCAAATAATAATGCAAAGAATAATAGAAGAACTTGATGATTGATGGAAGGTTGTCAATCTCCCAATAATACCCCAATAATCTTCAATTACCCAATAATAAACTTGAATAATAAACTTGAATAATAATTAAGGAGAGATTAATGTGTAATTTGTGGAAAGATTAAAGAGTAATCTATTCTAATCTACTCCTAATCTAATCTAAAGAAGGATTTTCTACCCTAAAAATAACATAAAGAGATGCCTTTGATTATTTACAAATGGGGTATTTATAGTAGAAATTAGGTGGATGCATTAGGGTTAACTAAGGGCTAAACTAGTAATTACACTTTTAAGTTGAGCAAGGAGCCTCCGGGATTATCCGAGAGAAGGGCTTCTCTTATCGATGCTTGAGGAATGAAAACGTCTTTGTCTTTGATCCGTGCGGATGGGAGTCGGGACGGCGGATCTGGGGCTGAGGAATCCGAGCGGATTCTTGGGCAAGACGCTCGGATCGGCGAGGGGAATCCGAGCGGATTGTAGGAATCCGGGCGGATTCTCTTCCAGCAATTTTCTTGTTTTTCCCACTAACAAGACGGGCGGATTGGGGACAATCCGGGCGGATTAGGGAAGACGGGCGGATTGGGACAATCCGGGCGGATTGTAGGGGAATCCGAGCGGATCCTTGAGCAAGACGCTCGGATTGTAGCAAGGAGGAATCCGCTCGTCCCGAGCGAAATATGGGCGTCTTGGGCTTCAACCCGAGCGGGTTGAATTTGACCCGAGCGGGTTGAGTTGTATCTTGAGCTCGGATTGTAAAACGGACGTCATTTTCTCATCCTGGACTCCTATTGAGTGATTCAAAAGCCTAGATCGCTTGTTTTTTCGACGCCGTTCCATCTAGCATATTTTCAGAGCCAAATGAGCAACCCTTGGTTTGCGTTTCGAGCGATTTCTTCATGCAATGCCTTCCTTGCTTTTCCTCCTTGCTTTAAACCTTATGACCCTTCTTTATACTCTTTATTCCTACATCATTGGTCATCATTCTTGCCTCCTCTTCATACTAGTCCATCTAATATCATCAATAAGCTTCCAAATATGCACGAAAGACGGGAATTTCCGCCTTATTATCTCCTTTTCTACAAAACATATGAAATTCGATAGAAAAGCAAATAGGAAGGTTTTGACGGATAAAATGGCCATGAAATGCTATAATAGTATGCAAAATAGGCTCAATTAGGGGACTAAATATGCGCTAATTATGGTCACATCATAAAGCAAACGAATTCATAATTAAATTCACTAAATAAACAATTAACATGAAATGATAATTTGGCTTTGGGAAATCTAAACTAGCAATTCTAAACTACGGAAGAAATTAAAGCAACAAAACTGAACAAAGGAACAGGGGAATACCGTGAAGAAGAATTGAAGAAGAAAAGACCAAAACTCAATGCATAAGAAAAATTTTATTGATGAAAACTAATGAAATAATCCAAGATTCAACTCCTGTGTATTGAACCCTAATAAAATTCGATCCCTTTTCTGAAAACCTCCGGTTACGTTATATAGATAGTCTTACGTAACTATTATTCTAAAAACCTAATTACATTGGGCTTTCTCGTTTTCCAAATTTGCGTCAGAATCACGGTGTGGTCGATCGACCACTGTGACCAGTCGATCGGCCAACCCTCTCTGTACAGTAGCTTCTGATAATCGTACTCTGGTCTATCGACCAAGAGCATCAGTCTATCGACCACTTCAACAGGTACTTGGCTCCAAGAGCTTCGTAAATTCGTCTTTCGGGCCTCGATACGCGCACCAAGTTTGCTTCCCGAGTAAATACTTCATGTCAAATAATATGTTAAGTACTCGGGGATGGATTTGGCTCATTTCCCGCTGGATTCTTCACATTTCTGCAATATTACACAAAAACACAAAAGTAGACGGAAATAGGAAAAATAGTAGCATAAACTACACAAATGAGCTCTGAAATGCGTGTAAAAGAGGGTGTAAAACATCACATTTAGGACACGCATCACCAATGTTGTATCACCATTATTAACATCTTCTTGAAAGATAGATTCATCAGTAGGAGCATCAACTTGTGATCTTGCCTTTATTTTAAATACTGCTGACCACTGATCTTTATCTCTTTTGATATTTAGATAAGGAGCATAGCAAACTTGTTCCACTTGATATGCTAACACAAATGGGTCATATTTTGGAAATTTTTTGCTCTGATTAACATCCACAAGTTTATATTCCTTATGTACTTGCATTCCTCTTTCTGAGTTATCTATCCAATTACATTTGAATAAAATAACGTTGTAAGGGTTTTTCTCGCCACTATAAGACAACTCAACAACTTTATTTAGGGTTCCATAGTAGTCAGCTCCTTCACTCGAACACACACAGTCCATTGTTAATTGTCGACTTTTCTAAATCTTTCCCATCTATGAAAGCTCGAAATTTATAACCATTGATGGAATAACGCTTCCATGTTCTTACTTTTCTTGAAGGTCCCTTTGCTAAGGCAACTACAACTGGATCTTTTAAATTATTTACCTGGTATTAATGATAATGAACCAATTATTTACCAAATAATAATATAATTTAAATAAGCATTATAGAATATATATATTATTTACTTACTTGACCTCTAAGCCAGTCAGGGAATTTTGTTTCAAATTTGTTTCAAATATCCTCGGCCATAGAAACCTCAGGATATTCTCTTTTGATGTAATCCTCAAACAACCTATTCAAAAATGCCGAATGAAGTTTTGAATTAATTTTTGCATCTTTTACTATTGAAATAACATTTAAAATTAAAAATTTTTTCACCTACCTTTCCATACGTTTCAACTCATCAGAATCACAATTAGATAAAACATAGAGGTGTGCACGTTCATATTCGTTATCTTTCAAAAATATTTCACGACATTTTCCAGAAGTACTGCCCTCATGATCTTGAAATAGCTCGGGCAAGGTAGAATACTTGGGCTTTTTCTGACCTATGTCAAGGTCTTTTGCCTTCGTGTCTATATGTTCTTCAAAGTAAAAAGAACAAAAATTTGCTATTTCTTCAAGCAAATATGCGTTGCATAATGACCCTTGAACACGAGCTTTATTTCCAATTTTTTGTTTCAAATGATTCAAGAACCTACAAAAAAATTGGTTAAGAATGAATGACATTAAGTAATAACCTTAAAAGGCTGTAAAAGATAATTGATATTACCTCTCAAAAGGATACATCCACCTATATTGCACAGGACCACCCACTTTCACTTCATATGGCAAATGAATTGGCAGATGTTCCATTGAGTTAAAAAATGAAGGTGGAAGTATTTTTTCCAATTTGCAGATTATCTCGACAATATTTTTCTCGAGACTTGTTATTTTTTCAATTATTACTAATGAAGTGCACAAGTCTCTGAAAAATTGACTAATCTCAGTTATGGCATTCCACTCATTTTTAGGGAGAAGGTGCCTTAAAGCAACCGGCAGTAAACGCTCCATAAACACATGACAGTCATGGCTTTTCAAGCCATGTAACTTCAACTCATTCATATCGACACATCTTCTCAAATCTGAAGCATAGCCGTCTGGAAACTTTAAATTACATATCCAATCACACAACACTTTCTTCTGCTCTTTTTTCAAAACGACTGAATCCACCTTTCGCGACCTTGAACAAAGTTGTAACATGTCTTTTTGTGCATTTGGGTTCAAGGTTGTCTTATCTTTTCTATCCATCACCGTGTGAATTAGTTGTTTGAAAAAAAATTCTCAATATGCATGACATCAAGGTTATGTCGAATTAGTAGTGTGCTCCAATATGGAAGCTCCCAAAAATTACTTTGTTTCCACCACCCAATTCGTTTCGCTTTAACCGTTCTTAATTCATGGTCAGATGCATCCACGATTTTTGGTAAATCTTTCACACATTCCCACACTTGTTCGCCCGATAACCTCGTTCCAGCAACATCGTTCTCTATTCTTCCTTTTCGAAAGTGGACCTTATCCTTGCGAAAAGTATGATCAATGTCTAAATATTGTCTATGACAATCAAACCAACTCCATTTTCTGCTATGCTGAAGCAAATCGATTTAGTCTCTTTTTTCGTACAACATGGACATGCATTCTCACCAGCAGTTGACCAACCAGATAACATGCCATAAGCAGGAAAGTCGTTGATCGTCCATAGGAGTGCGGCTCTTAAGTCGAAGTTTTGTTTCCTAGACACGTCATATGTAAACAATCTCGTGTCCCACAATTGCTTCAACTCGTAAATTAGAGGTTGTAAATAGACGTCAAGGTTTTGTTTGGGACTCTTTGGTCCAGGAATAATTAATGTTAAGAACATAAATTGTCTTTTCATGCATAGCCAGGGTGGTAAATTGTAAGGTGTAAGCATCACCGGCCAGCATGAATACAAGTTCCCGAATGGCCCAAAAGCCGAGAAACCATCGGTGCAAACTCCAAGTCTAACATTCCGAGGCTCAGATGCAAAAGAAGGATGAAGATGATCAAAATGTTTCCAAGCCTCACTGTCACTTGGATGAGACATTGTCCCACTAACTCGGAGGTTTTCATAATGCCAACGCATTTGTTCCGTGAGGTTTTTTGTGGCATAAATTCGTTGCAAACGTGGCCCTATTGGGAAATAATTTAAGAAATTTCCGGGGACCCTTTTGCCATTTGCATTCTTTGCACTTTTGTACCTAGCTCTACCACATTTTCTACACTTGTCAAGAAGAGCGTCATCCATCCAAAAAAGCAGACATCCATTAAAACATGCATCTATCTTTTCATGAGGAAGCTGAAGAGCTTTGAGAATATTTTTGGTTTCATCGAAGTTACGCATCAAAATATGATCTTGAGGAAGAAGGTCTCCCATGAGTGACGTGAAATCATCTACACATTTATGGGCTAAGTTGAATTCACATTTCAGAGTGACAAGCCTTGCAGCCGACTGTAGCAATGAGAGTCGACATCCCTCGTAGACAGGTTGCTCGGCACGTTTTAACATTTGAAAAAAGGCTAATACATTGGGATTTGGAGATTCATCAACCACCTCGGCATTAAGAGCTTCTTCCCTAATTTGATCAATGTTATCGCGCAACGCATCCTCTACCATATCCCTATAAGGATTGTCAGAGGGCATTGCCATTTCCTCTTCCTCAACGGGGAATTTCTCTCCGTGACACACCCAATCATAATAGTTGTCACAAAAACGCTTTAGACCAAGATATTTTCGTACTTCTTGTTCAACTAAATACTTTTTATTTTTGCACTTACTACATGGACACCTAATTTCTTTAATTTTAATGCATTCGTCTTGTTGCTTAACATAATCAATGAATTTATTAACCCCTATTACGAATTCCTTCCTTAATTTTTTATTGGAATCCAACCTTTGATACATCCAGTTTCGTTCTAATCTCTTCATTGCAAATCTACATATATATTAGTAAATAAAAATTATTAATAAAAATGGTAAGAGCATTCATAAACCCATCTTTGAATCTTTCAAACAACAACAACAACAACAACAACGATGACCACAACAACAACAGCAACAACAACAACAACAACCACAACCACAACCACAACCACAACCTGCAAAAAAATACTTTCTGTATTGGGGTCCTTATCTCTCCAACCTAAACAACAACAACAACAACAACAACAACAACAACAACAACAACAACAACAACAACAACAACAACAACAACAACAACAACAACGATGACCACAACAACAACAACAACAACAACAACAACCACAACCACAACCACAACCACAACCACAACCACAACCTGCAAAAAAATACTTTCTGTATTGGGGTCCTTATCTCTCCAACCTAAACCCATCTTTGAATCTTTCATACCATTAGTAAATACCCAATTTTTTTTCTTGATTGTAATGAGACAAAAATTCGGCAGCACTTCCTTACAGTTCTCCAAATACATTATTTAGAATGAATTCTCACTCTACATATGTATTCGGAGAACATTAAAGGAAATGTCAACCAAATTTTGTCTCATAACAATCAAGAAAAAAATTGAGTATTTACCACCTAAATGGCATAAAAGATTCAAAGACAGTTCCAAAACGGGAACTATTCAAGAATTACACCTAATGTGTAATCCGTGAACGGGTACTAGGTCAAAAATATATTAACAATCACAACACAAGCATAAGATGGATTAATATTTGTAAAAAAAAATACACATGACACAAATGTACACAACTTATCAAAACAAACTTAATAATTACTAATAAACCTTATAAAACTAAGCAAAAGTAGAGTAAGCATCCTAAAATTGGTTTAAACATCATAAATTGGCTTTTAACTAAACTAAATTAACTACCCTAATAGTCCTAAATATCCTAATTGTCTTTTAATTAAACTAAATCATTTTAATAATCCTAAACTTAATTAAACTACGCATCCTAAAATTGGTTTAAACATCCTAAATTGACTTTTAACTAAATTAAACTACCAAATAATCCTAAACATTCTAAATTGGATATTAATTAAACTAATTTATTTTAACAATCCTAAACTTAATTAAACTAAGCATTATAAAATTGATTTAAACGTCCTAAATTGGCTTTTAACTAAATTAAACTACCCTAATAATCCTAAACATTCTAAATTGGATATTAATTAAACTAATTTATTTTAACAATCCTAAACTTAATTAAACTAAGCATTATAAAATTGATTTAAACATCCTAAATTGGCTTTTAACTAAATTAAACTATCCTAATAATACTAAACATCCTAAATTGGCTTTCAACTAAACTAAACAATCTTAATAATACTAAACATGCATCCTAAATTGGCTTTCAACTAAACTAAACTATCCTAATAATACTAAGCATCCTAAACTAATCATAATTAATCAAAACAATAACCATAAACCCTAATTAATCAAAATAGTAAAATAAATTAAACAAACCTTATATTAATTAAGAGAAGGAGACAAGGGGAGGGAGGAACGGCGGTGGCAGGCAGCAGCAGGCGGCGGCGGCAGGCGGCAGAAAAAAGGGGAAAGGGGAAAGGAGAAGAAAGGGAAAAGAAGAAGAAAGGGGGAAAGGGAAAGGAGAAATAGGAGGAGTGATTTGGGGAGTAGGGTGGTGGTAGCAGTGGTGGTGGTGGGAGTGGTGGTGGTGGGATTGAGGGAGACGGGTTTTAGGGATTTTTGGGTAAAATAATTGAAGAGTGATAATGAGGGAGACGGGTTTCGCTGCTGCCGGTATAAAGAATTCCTGCGACGGAATTTCCGTCGCAAGAATAAAATAATAATAAATCCTGCGACGGAAATTCCGTCGCAGGAATAAAATAATAATATTTTTCCAGCGTGTTAAGAGCTGTACAGGTGGACATTAAAAAAGCCTGCGACGGAATTTCCGTCGCAGGAAAAATATTATTTTAATGCAGCGACGGAATTTCCGTCGCAGAATTTATTATTATTTTAATATAGCAACGGAAATTCCGTCGCAGCCCTTCCTGCCATGTCAGAAAATTTGGCGGTCTGGGAAAATATGCTGCAACGGAAAATCCGTCGCACATTCTGAGGTCCGTCGCAGGATCCGTCGCAGCTTTAAATTTGCTACGGATTAATCTCCCGTCGCAATGTGTCCGTTGCATCGAAACGTTTTTTTGTAGTGGCATTGACAACTTATGAGAAATAGAGTTAATAATTCAAGACTACTAGAAAGAAAAAACAAAGACCTAAGAAAAGGAGATAGCGTAACAAATATAATATTATATAAAAACGTGAATTTAATAAATGTTAACACATCATAATCTCAATCCATTATACCACTACTACAAATACACGCTATAACAACGGTCAAAAACCGTTGTTGTATAAAAAAGCGGACGTTGTTAAAGCGTCCGTTATAAAAGGTTTTAACAACGGTTGGTTTTCTTAAGGAAACCGTTGTTAAAAATATTAACAACGGTTTTAAGTATAAAAACCCGTTGTGGAAAGTGTGACTCAATTTTGGGGGGAAAGTTATAACAACGGGTTTTAATATACAAAACCGTTGTTATAACTAAAGACAACGGGTTGTTTGTAAATAACCGTTGTTGTTTGTTCTTTAAAAATAAAAAAATAAAAAATTAAATATTACTAGATGCATGCATAATTACGGCCCGTTAGAATTCCGATGCATGCATTATTACTGACATCACTGTACATATGAACGGATAATATGGAATGAGAAGGGTTAGTAATAAGATTTGAAGCAGCATTGAGAGATATGATGATGATTATGGCACAACTTCCTAACATATATATTAATTAAAAAACAACTCAACCCACACATTGCTTAGTATAAATACATTGCATTATCTCAACTAACATTTCCATTATCTCAATATATTCATCTCCAAACCCTAACTGCTAAAACAAACTCTACTTAATCTTTCAAAACAAACTCCAAAAACTCCAACAAAATGAATGATTTCATCCTTAAGACTCTTACCATGATCGAGAACAACAACAGCTTCATCCGCCGGTTCCTCCATATTGAGGAAAGTTTCAGAGCTACCTTGCGGATGCTCGATCCGCATCAAGCACGCCAAAGAAGATGGCTTGACGGAGCGGAAAGATTGCGGCTATATGACGATATAGCAATCTGCCGAACGGAACCTCCAAATAGCCAAGGAGGAGAGGACGGATACGATAGAGCAGAATAAGATCCTCTATGAAAATATAAGAATTGCATTTTTATATATGTAATTTTTTTTTTTTAATTTATGTATTTATAAATATATATATATATATTAATTATGTTTATCTTGCTTCTTCATCTTGCTTCTTCATTGTTTTACTAACTAATTATGCGAACAATAGTTAAACAAATAACATAATGGTCGATAAAAACACATACATGCAAAAGAAATAAATAGAAAAAGAAAATAATGACGATGAAACTAACAGTGACGGCGAGATTTACCTGATAAATACAGAACGTAATAGACGATGAAATCAACAGTGACGGCGAGAAGATAAAGCGACGATGAGAAAGAGAGAAAGAGAGAAAGAGAGTGTGTGTGTTTTGTGTTTGTTTGTCTGCTGTGTTTGTGTTTGTGTATTAAGGGTTGTGTTTTGTGGCTGCAGCAGACTTCTGTTTGTGTGGTTTATAGTATGGAAGGTATTGACAACGGTTATTAAACAACAACCGCTGTGAAATATGTTTTAACAACGGTTGTAAAAAACACCCGTTGTTAAATAAGTTTTAACAACGGGTTTCAAAAATAACCGTTGTGATTACTTTTCACTAACTTTGCGCCAATTTTGCGCCAAATTATTAACAACGGTTGTTCATGTGTAACCCGTTGTTAAAACTAATAACAACGGTTTTTATAACCATACCCGTTGTAATTGATTTTAGTAAAATTCGCGCCATACATTCTACAACGTCTATTGTGATTTTCGTGAATAATCGTTGTTAAAGGGGCGTTGTAGTTGCCTGGATTTGTAGTAGTGTACTCATTCGGTACTACGTGCAAGAGAGATCAAGTTACTCTATAAATTGTAAAACTATCAAATAAATTCACAATATTAGTTAATATAAAATTAGTAGTAACTGAGAGTTAAAATGTCAATACCTTGTGTCAAGAAACAAAATCAAAGGGAGCGACTTGTAGAATAACCTACCAAAATATTAAAAAAAAAATCAAATTATTACATAAAAACATCGAGCATAACAACTGTTGTAAGCCCTATAATAGGTACCTAAATACAATTAAACATGCAACACAAACATCTAAAAGAAATTTGAAAAATGGTAAGAAGAAAAATGGCTTTGGGTAATGAGAAGAGATCAAATGTTATGAGAAATTGTGAAACTTTTATACTCCCTCCATTATTTTATATATGACATTTTCGTTTTACGAGGTAAACCTTTGACTTTGATTTTTATGAAAAAATACTCTAGAAAAAAATTATAAAATCATATCGTTAGATTCGTTATGAAATTTGCTAAAGGGTGTAGTAAAAATCATAAAAAATTATATAAATACTCTAGAAGATGGATTCTGTACCTTTTTCATTTATGATGAGAGTAAGTTAGAGAAATATGAAAGGCTTTGGTGTAGTAAAATAAATTGTTTTACCATTTTTTACTATTGTTTTACTAATAGTTGTGTACTAAATAAAAATTTATCATAAGAGTAAGTTATGGGAAGATGAAAGGCAAAAGGGTGCACTAAACATAGTTTACCATCTTTATTAACAGTTGCATAATAAATAAAAATAAAAATAATTGTATAGATACATATCCTAGATGAAAGAGGCTCAATATGCCTTTTTTATGTTATTATATAGAAAGATATAGAATAGATAGATATAGATGATTTACTTTGAGATTTTTTGCTTAGCACATTTATAACTTCTTAAACATTACAATATATGTTTCGGATAAAAACAATTAAGTGAGTGTAACATTGAAGCCTCCGAATAGTGACTAGTATAGTTAGTGTGGCACAATGTCTTTGAATTGAGTATAATGGACGAGCTTGGATTGAGTTATGCCTTTGACCTTTAGGTTTTAGACCTCGTTGGGATCAGATGGCATGAATATGTCCATCACTACTTATAAGTCAAATTGGTGAAACTAGTTAATTCTCTTAAGAGGTGAAATGTGCTTTAGGAGGTGGGGTGGTTTTGACAGTTGGACACATTTGGAGATTTCAAAAGGAAAACTGTTAGTTTACGAGAGGGTGAATGAAGGGAGAAATTTGGAGGTTGGGGAGAATGATTTGGTGGTTGAGAATAATTTTTCTTAAAAGGGGTGGCGTTTCAATGATTTCTTCTTGAATAGAAAGCGGCAATGCACCTTTGGGAGGTTTGCCGAAAGGTTGGGACAATCAGGTGGATTGGAGGCTACGGTATGATGGGTTTGGGATGTGAGTGTATAAGTGTGTTCTATTTGAGATGAATTATTGAGGAATGAAGTGAGGATGACTAATTCACGTTAGGGCAACAAGCTCGAGAATTATTCAACGGCTTTATGACTAGCCTAACTTCAAACAAAGTCGACAATACGTGGATCCATATTGGTTAATTAACATAATTGTTAAATTCTACCCACATTTTACTACATTATACACACTTTGTCAATTTTTTCCACCATATCCCTTTCCATTTTAAAAACTAGCTTTGTGGCCCGTAAAATTCACGGGATGTTTTGTTTTGAGTGTGATGTTTCTAGTGTTTTTAATTGAAATTTTATAAAATATCAAAACATATAATAAGCTCACCTTATGAATAATTCATCATTGATTGCGTACTAAGATTACAGGCGTTTACATGTTAACATAAAGATCAAAATCGATAAATTAAATAAGTCAAAGTAGGTAAATATTGCTATTTTTTCGAAGGTAAAATGATGGGAAAAAAAAACAAACAAATACCAAAATAAAAATATACATTTGAAAAAAAAAAGAAAAAAACTATTAGTCATTCACGTTGATGTCGCCAATCTTGTAGTTAGTCTCCAATATATAGCAATTTAAGCTATCCTAGTATTTTACTTCTTCATATAGTCTTCTTTTTCCAACGAATCGACCCTATAATAAAAAAAGTAACTCAATAATTAGTCTGAATTAACCAACAAAATTGTAAAATTTGTTTTATACAATATTATAGTTGTTAACTTAAGTTTCCTCTTAAATAGTGAAAGAAAAAGGGAATGAGAATGAAGTCGTAGAGAATGAGTATTACCTTTGAATAGCTCAACACCACAAATCTTTTTTTTTTTTTTGTGACAGCAACAAATAGCATAGCTTACAACAGAGCTTCACGAGCAATATTATAAGCTATCCTATTTACTTCCCTAGGACAGAAACTAAGAGAGAAACAGTGAAAATGAGACGCAATAGAATTAATATCCTGGATAATACAAGTAATAGACGGAATAGGCTTTTCCGCTCCAGCAACCTGCATAACCAAGACAAGACAATCCGTAACCAATCTAATATGAAGATACCCTTCATCCAAGGCCCATTTTAGCGCCTTAATAGTCGCCTGACCTTCGGCTTGCAGGGCAGAAGAGGCAAACGAGCGAGCATGCGCAGTATTCCTTAAGGTTCCAGCACCGTCCAACAAGCACCATCCCATGCCAGAACTTCTATCAACCCTCCAAGCAGCATCACACTTAACTGTGCAGACATTTCCGCACACAGGTCCACCAACAATCCAAAAGGGAAATGAGTTTCTAATCCTCTTCGCTAATCCAAGATCAGAAGAGCAGTCCACCATAGACGCACGACTGTTGCTGTCATCCTTATTGCACACGCCTCATTCATACACTGAATGTCACCAAGAATAGAGTTGAGAGTACCCATAGGCCAAGGGCGACGACTCCTGAAGACCATATCATTCCTACAACACCAAATTCTCCAAAAGGTAACGATAAGAGGAAAAAGGAGAGAGTTAGGGTCTGGGCCAACTAAGAAATATGTGATCCAGTTTATGACCCAAATCCAGACATCAATATCCACCCCCAATGAGTCCAATACCTAAAGGGCAGCCAAACCAAAGAGCCTTTGCAAAACTACAATCTCTGAAAAGATGAGAAATAGATTCCACACAAGAAGGTAAGCCCTCGTAAAGAGAACAAGAAGAGCGCGAATCCATCTTGCGTTTGAGGAATTCAGAACCCACGGGAAGGGCATTAGCTAAAAATTTCCATAAGAACACCCTTAGTTTGTTCGAAATAGGCAGCTTCCAGAGCTTTGATTTGCAAAAAGCCACGATGGTTGCAGACATTCTAGAGCGATCAACATCTGTGGTAGATCCATTAGATAAGGCCTTAGCAGCATAATATCCTGACTTGATAGTGAAGGGACCATGTTTAGAAAATTTCCAGTAGAAGGAGTCATTCGAAGGTTGACACGGAATATAAGTTGCAAAGATCTTCTCTGTAACTTCCTCACCCGGATCAAAACCAAGAGAGGAAAGATCCCATCTTCCGTGATTGTCATAAAGGTCACCTACCA
Organism: Silene latifolia; assembly: GCF_048544455.1. NCBI lineage: Eukaryota > Viridiplantae > Streptophyta > Magnoliopsida > Caryophyllales > Caryophyllaceae > Silene > Silene latifolia. The sequence continues at coordinate 24,462,468 of NC_133533.1, read as the reverse complement.
GGAGTGTGGAGTCAGGAGGAGCGTCAAAAGAATCCCCGCAAAGATCATGAAGACTATAACCCTCTATCCATTTACTCTTCCAAGCATTAAGACGAGATGAAGATCCAATTGTCCAAGCAATGTTGTTGTAGATAAGATCAGAACCCCAGACAAGGCTTTTGAGGGCCCATGACGACGTCTGAGGAGCCTTCCACCGATTCTGGAATAAAAAATCATCTTGGATACCAAGTTTGGGACCAATAACTTTACTAATTAGGCTTCCCGGGACACATAAGATTGTCCAAGCAGATTTGGCAAGGAGGGCTTGGTTAAAGCAACCAATATTACGAAGACCAAGGCCCCCTTCTCCCACAGGCCTACTAAGAAATTCTTTACTACACCAATGAATAGACTTATTGGTTCTAGTTCCACTCCACCAAAAATGTACCATCAAAGACTGAAGTTTTGATGTTACACTTACCGGATGCGAAATACCGATAGAGAGAAAAGGGATAGTGAAGAAAGACCAGAACGAATAAGAGTCAGTTTCCCGGCCGAAGAAAGAAGAATATTATTCCAGGAGGATAGCCTTCTTTTAGTTTTTTCGACAAGAAATTTAAATAACTCCCTTTTAGAAGACCCAATACTCGTTGGTAAGCCAAGATAGTTACCAAGATCATGCTTAGGAGCAAATTTAAAATCAGTCAAGCACTTGTTGACCATCATAAGAGGGCAATTTGGACTGAAGAGAATAGAGGACTTATCTTTATTGAGGCATTGTCCAGAGGCGGCACAATATTCATCTATTATGTTCATGAGAAAGTCCATATCCCCATAGTCACCACGAATAAAGAAGAGTGAATCTTCTGCAAACAAAAGGTGGGTGATTTCCGGACCGTTCTTACATATCTTAATACCCTTAATAAGGTTACCTTCCCGGGCATAGAGAATCATTTGAGATAGGACTTCCGTACAGAGCGCGAAAATATAAGGGGATAAAGGATCACCTTGCCTAATCTCACAACAAGGTTCAACATTTTCCATAGGAGCACCATTAATCAGAATTTCATAAGAGACAGATTCAATAGTACTCATGATAAGATGAACCATAGGGTTAGGCAAATTCAAGTAAGAGAGCACCCCTCTTATAAAATTCCAGTTCAGTCTATCATATGCTTTGTTCATATCTGCCTTTAAAGCCATCATACCCTTCTTACCGTAACTCTTAGGTTGATAACGTGAAGAATTTCTTGGGCAATATCAATATTATCCGCAATACTTCTATTTGGGACAAAGGCACTTTGAAAAGGACTAACAAGATCATCCATAACCCCTTTTAATCTATTAGCAATACACTTAGTGACAACCTTCATAATAACATTGCAGAGGCTAATCGGCCGAAAATCTCCAACTCTCTCCGGGCAATCATTCTTCGGAATAAGGACAATAAAGGTTTTATTAAATTCCTTAAGAACAGTACCCGAATTGAGAATATTGAGAGCTCCATTAATAACATCATCCTTAACAATAGACCAATACTTCTGGTAGAAGGCCGCGGGGATCCCATCAGGACCCGGTGATTTTAAGGGTCCCAATTGGAAAACAGCCTGACGAACTTCATTTTTCGAGTATATATGGCCTAACTTGGCTCTTTCCTCCATGCCCACTTTACGCTTAAGATTATCAAATAAGTAACTGTAATTATTTATGTAGTCCTCAAAACTCTCTGGCTCAGCATCAGACTTAAAGATATCAGAGAAGTATTTATTAAACAGACCACCAATCTCCTTCATATCAAAAGTCCATTCATTAGACTCCTTCTTAATACCCAAGATAAGATTATCACTTGATCGTCCTTTAACCCTCTTGAAAAAATATTTAGTACATGTGTCACCCTCACAATTTCATTTCAGTTTGGTACGTTGATGCCAATAAGTGCCAACAGCAATAGAGAATTCCATCAGTTTTTTGTGACAAGATTCGTAGTTAGTAGTATCACCACCATTCTCAATATCCAAAAGATAAGACTCCAAGTCTTGATCGAAAGCACTCCGGCCACTTTAAACCCCATTCATTTTTTTTGTTACAAGCCCAGATTCTGAAGGCGTTGTTTATATGACGTAATTTTGACAAAAGAGCAAGAGAGGCATCACCCTTATCTTTTCTTCCCCAATTTTCTTTAACCAGGACACTACATTCAGCATAGTCAAAACACCAAGCCTCGAGTCTGTAAGTTTTCTTCTTGGTATGGAGAATCATGTTTGTATCGAGGATAATAGGAGCATGGTCCGATATTTTAATAGGCATATGCTTGATAAAGGTATTAGGGAATAAAGAGAGACAATCATTAGAAGCAAAACCCTTATCAAGTCTTTCATAAATTCGATGTGGATTATCCCTATTATTGCACCAAGTGAATCTAGGCCCCTTAAAAGGAATATCCATCAGACAATGTACATTCTTCCAGTATGAGAATAAGTTTGCTCCTCTAATCAATTTATCACTACCACCTAGCTTATCAGACGAGAATTCAACTTGGTTGAAATCACCAAAAAACAAGAAAGGTTTGTCAAAGGAATTAAGATGACGAGAAAAATCTTCCCAAACAGCGCCCCTCTTAGAATGATCAGGTTCACCGTAAATACAACACAAATATCACAAACTACCTTTACACTGATTAACCAAGAGGATAATAAGATTGCGACTGGAAAAAAACACATTCTAATTTACAACTGCTTTTCCATCCAACCCACAACCCCCTCCCCCTTTAAACCATCCGCATCACACCCAGCAGACTGGAGAAAACCCATAGGGCGCAAAAGAACATCAATTGATCGTACATCACACTGAGTTTCTGAAAGGAAGACGAAATCTAAATTATTATGAAACGACCTACAAATTGCTTTAATTTTAGGGATTGAAGGGGCAAGCGGATCATTAAGACCCCTACAATTCCAAGCTAACCCTTTCATGAAAGACAAGTGAGGTTGAGACCACCGCATCCAGGCTACCCAATAGCAATGCCAAACCCCAACTTCACCCTACCCATCACATCTCATACGAAAACCCAATTAGACCATCACCTCCGGATCAATAAACCCAACCAAAACACCGAGACAAAACCGCACACAACAGACAAACAAACCCCTGCAACCACCCTCCTCAAACCGAAAATAAAAAAAAAGACCTGACTATCAACAGGAGAACCCAAACCAAAATGAGCCACTTGCACCAGAACAACAAAACAACCACGCCTCAGACAACTCGACAACCTGGCCGACGCAAGACCATCAAAGACACACTTGCAAAAAAACAGGAGCAGGTCAAGAAGACCCACCAACAAAACATCAGGCGGATCAAACCACCAATAAGCAACCCAAATCACCAAGGGACACCTCCCAGGACCATAGCCAAACAACCAAACAGCCAAAAACAAGGGACGAAACTGGTCGAAACTAAGGAAAAAAGCAGAGGGCATGACAGGTGGGGGGAATGGGGTGATCACCGTGTCGGACCCAAAGGCAGCTGCAAAAGACGAGGCAGCGCAGACGGATGAGATGACTCATCGACACAACCAGACAAACTCCTAGACCTGACAATCGACCCAGGGGTGGGGGAAATGGGGGGATCACCCCTGAATAGACAACGAAAAAAGGTGGTGACATGACAAGGTACCGACAGGACTAGGACGACAATGAGGAAACAACCCCAGACAAACGGTAAAACTAAGCCAATAAAAGCCCTCTGCGAACACAAAATTCAGCTGCAACCACGAAACAAACTAACAGGCCGACGAAGCATCAAGACGCCGAGAGAGGCAACAACAGGCTGATCCTCCAACGATCCAACCGAAGGTTCATAAAACAGTCGGGTCAAAAACCAAATCAAAGGAGAAGAGGTGCAGGGATACCGGAAAACAAGATAAAGACCGAGGGATAGACCATCGCCGGAGGAAGGTCAGGACAGACCCAACCCCCGCGACAGAACAACGGCGGGATGGCGGCGGTTGAACATAAAAAAACGAAAGAAACAAGTTTAATAATTGGGGGGGTAAAAGGATATGAGATGTGACTAATCGTCGGAGATAGGCTAAGGGACGAACGCATCTCCTGCGATTAAGTAGGGGAAGAAGGAGGTAGGCAAGCTTGGATGGTGAAGACGGCGGAGCAGCAAGAAGAAATTAGGGTTTTTCTCTAGTTAATTTTTTTTAGAGAGAGACGGCTTCTAACCCAATGGAGACACCACAAATCTTGATATCCCCTAATGAGAACAAAACAAACACAAACGATGAAATTGAAAATGTGATGAACATTTCATAACCCAATGGAACTTACATAAAAAGTAAATAAATTAGTTAATAATTTTAAAACCTTAATACACTTGGCTTGATGTTAATAGAATAATAGGAAAGTTTAATGATACATTTAGTTCTACTGACGATAGAGATAAGAAAATTTTTGGCTTATAAATTTTGTCTTCCATCAAAAATATATAAAGAATTGAGGATGCGTTTTATGACCTTTGAGCATCCTTTTTTCATTATTATCAAAATTAATATAGGCATAAATATCAATCAAGGTTCACGACTTTTGAGCATCATTTTTCATTATTATGAAATTTAATATAAACATTAATAAGGAATAAAGAGAAATGAAATGTATAAGTTTTGCTTGATTATTATTATTGTTATAATTTACTTTTTTTACAAGATCCACTTTACAGGAGAATTATTTAAGATGTTGTCTTATTATGTAATTAAAATATGACATGTAAACGATGATAGTTAGTTTCGCTTGCCTTTTAATTAGATTTATATATTTTATATTTAGATTATTGAGTTATAGATTTGTCTCATTATTATGAAATTTAATATAGACATAAATATGGAGGAAAGGAGAAATGGAATGTAAAATATTTGCTTTATTCATATTCTTATTTATTTTTTATTTTTTATTTTGTATTTTTTTACAAAATCTACTTTGCATAGTTTTGAAATTATCTTATGAAATTTAAAATATGACATTCAGATGATGATAGATAGTTTGGCTTACTTTTTAATTATAGATTATAGTTTTATAAATTCAAATATTATTCCATTCATGTTATATTTTCAATATAATTAAATAATCAATAAAAATGAATAAGAATTATTGGGGTGTGAAAATGTCATGTGAAATGAAATTGAATGTTTTAAGCTACCCTTTTAATTAGATAGTATAGATTTCATGCAATGTTATTGATAATTGAGTATGTCATCTTCCTGAAATTTCAATACAAACACAAAAACAATAACTAAATAACATTATTACTATTAATAAATTTAAAACATAATAAGGATAAAAAGCGAAAGAATTCATTTAATTATCTATGTATGTATACTTTACCGTCCAACTTTTTGAATAAAAATGAAAATTAGGATTGTTGTAATAGTTATATATGAAACTTTTTGTTATTAATTATTGATTAAATTCAACAATTTATTCAATTTATTCGAGGGAAGAGGAACGATTTTGTGAATTAAAAGGGAGATAAAACAAATTATGATAACTACAAATTATAATAATGGTGAGAGAAAACCAGAAAACCATACTATTAAATATAAGAAATTAAAGGTTAAATAAATAAGTAGATTAATAACCAAATTTATGAGAAGAAAATAAAGAGTTTGTATTAATTTATTTTTTGTGTTTGTAATTAATATTTTTTTTTATTTTTTATTTTACTTATAAGCATGTGACAGTTTTAAAGATAACTTCTTAATACATAATCTAGACTTTTATAATATTGTATAAATAATAATCAAGTAATCAATATAGATGAATTAGTATTTACCAATAAAAAATCGACATGTGGATTAAAATTAAATATTTTAAGTAGCCTTTTAACTATATTGTATATGTACAATTTTTTTGTTTTGTTTTCAATTCTTCTTCGTTCTTAATTTCATGTATTCGTTTTTATTTCAAATACATATAATACTACTCCATATGAAATATCTTGAAATTATTAACTTATAAATAATGCGTATTTTTTTATTGTAATTTTTTTTAGTTAATTAAGTTTAAAGCTAATGGAATATGGATGGATTTGTAAAGGAAATAAGTGAATTAAATTAATGCAATATAACAATAAATTGATAATCCATGTCATATTAGTTTGCCAAGCCACATTGTTCTTGCATACGTGGCTTTTTTTTATCCCATGTGGCATTGTCTACGTAGCTTTTTTAGACTAGCCTTTTAATAATGTTATATATATTTAAAAACATTCTCTCCCCTCGCTATCCCCAATACCCAATGACCTGAACCCCTGCCCCCTAGCAGCAGTCACCACCTCCGGTCCCACCCAGACCACCGATGGATGCGTCAGAGAGCTGGCCGGTATGCCTTGTGAACCGCCGTGTACTTGTTCTCAAAACTGTAATCCACCGTAGATTTAAAACTCAACCATTTATGGCGTCAAAACGTCACAGTCAACATCAAAATCGAGATCTATTAATGTGACAGGAGGAATGCCGCGATCAAGGTTATCGTCTCGTCGGTGGTGTACTTATGTGAGTTCCTATAATCAAGTTTGTGTGATGGAGATTACCTAAACAGATTACACTACTCCAATCCGTGGTTTACATATTCCTTGTCAATATGATTCACAATCCATTCCTCGGAAAAGAATGATCCGTTTTCATTACCGTAACATATTACACACTAGACAAATTAATGGTCAAATTGGATGCATGTCGTTCGTGCTTGCCGGCAACGTCCCTAACACCATAAATTTGAAGTAGTTGGCAGCCTTCTTCTGTTCTCTCTCTTTCAAAGGGTTGTTTGTGTTATGAAATGAGAAGGCCAAAGTCGAAAAAAGTACGTAGGATTAAGTAAAAGTGTGTGAAGGATTTAACAAATCCGTTAATTAATATGATAAGAAAGTGATTTGTTAATTATTTTTAGAAAGTCAGAATTTGAGTCCTCTATTTACTAAAAACAAATTGAATATCCTACTTAGGGGTGTTAACGAGCCGAGCAGAGCCCGAGTTGGCCTTGTTCGGCTTGTACTCATAAAGTAAACCTCGAGCTTACCCGAACTTGAAAAAAATTGTGCTCGTTATCAAGCTTGCGAGATTTAACGCGAGCTCGAGCCAAACTCGAGCTCAACTCGAGCCTATATATAATTGTTGAATTTTCGTTTTTTCCTCTCGATATTTTCAATAACAAGGCTCGAAGGTTTTATCTACAAATACTGGAAAATCAATGAGATATTTTTGATATGTGTAATACAAATATATAATCATGACAAAATATTTTTTATAAAATATGAGTAATATCTTATCTAACTAGTATAGATCCCGCGCAAATGCGTGGTTTTTTAGATAGAGATATATGAGAATTTAACTATTTTACCACTGTAATAACTCCATTTGAAATTTAATTATGAAATTTATTTTTAGATAGAGATATTAGAGAATTTAAAAATTTTACCACTATAATAACTACATTTGAAATTTAATTAAGAAATACTACCTCCATTCAACTTTTATCACCCTATTTCTCCAATATATGTGAGGGATATTATATTGAAATGGGGTGATAAAAATTGAATGGAGGGAGTATATTATTAGGAGGTAGGAAAGAGGAGGTTCAACACATATACTCTCCGTATAAGATTAACTTTATTTTAAAAAATATTGTTATTGTATCATTATGTTTCACTAAAGGCGTAATATAAACGTGAAGGAATGACATTAAAAATACAATCAGATAAAGAATAAGAAAATATTTTACATTATAGATCGGGTGTTGATTTTTCTTTTGAAATGAAGGGCTTCTTCAAAAACCAGAGTTAGATGAGTAGCTCGAGCAGGAGTATTTATGAAAAGCTGAAAAATGCAAGGATATGTGTTGTAATAAATATATTTATGTATATGTTAAATTAAATTTTTTTAAAAATTAACCAAAGTCTAAATGTTCAAATAGTATGGAGCAGAGATAGATATTAAGTTAAACGGTAAGAAAACATATACTATTCGTAAGTTTTTTCTTTTAGAGGTAAAAAACAAAAACAATCTATGAATACTATCAACTTGTAATACGTTTGTTTCAAAAGACACAATAATAGAATTAATTAGAACATATTTGCTAAAAAAATGTTCGTGGCCATCATGTTTAGTTTCAAAAAATAATAATAATGAAATACTTCTATCACATCGTACCTATAATTAGTGCAATTTTATTTATGTAACAAAATTAAAAAATCGTTTCAATATGTTCACAAAAATTGAAAAAATATTACCCTTTTTAAACGGAATAAAATTATCTATTGCATAGAATAGTTGACTCGGTTGTAGATATGATATAGAAGTAATTTATAATGAAGCATATTTATAGCAAGTCACATTTGCATCCATTGACCTCCCCATATTTTTTCTCTCTTTTCTTATTCGTCCACCTTACTTCCCACTAATTTTTTAATTTTCCCTCCCCATTTTATTACTATATCTTGCATCAATGATTTTCCCCAACAAATTTTATGTGTCCCACCTGCCACATGGCCGTGTCCCATTTGTTGTTCAATGTGGTAAGATTCACTCAAACTAGGGGAGCCCTAAATGATGGGGAACCTCCCACATTGATGTGACACCCCAATTAAAAGAGATAGTGTATTTGAGTCACTAAATTTCAACTAATGCACATGCTCTTAGGTGAGAAAATTTTAAGAAATCCTTATTCTTTTGAGTATAAAGGGGATTACATAAGTTCGAGTCGCTTACAAATTTTTTGAGCAGAGTCAACGTTAGCTCGCTTTGACTTATTAAGCTCTCAAGCCGAACACACACGAGCCGAGCTCGAGTTGCTCAGTGAAACGTCTAGTTTATTTCTCCTTCCTCCCTGCATCCCCAAATCAAACCCTAATTTCACCCAATTTGTAAATTGATTGCTCTAAACATGAACGTGAATTTGTAATACTACCTAATCAACTAAGGGGGCGTTTGGTATGGGAAAGGGTAAGAGAATGAAATCAAGAAAGGGTAAGAGAGGGAAATGAATGGGATCACCCATATTATACTTGGGTGTTTGGTTGACAATTAGAGGAAAAGGGAATTAAAAGTCAACATCCACCACCTCCACCACCATTACCCGCCACCTGCCACCATTATCTACACCGACACCACCACAAGTAGCGGCGCCGACGATCTTCCTCACGGTACCCCACGGCGAACCTAATCACCGCGTCTCACGCCCTCAACAAACACCACAATCCCGACCCCAAACACCTTATTCATTCTAAAAAATCCACCACAACCCTTCGAAAACCCCTCCCCCACCCCTTAAAACACCAGATCTTGTGTGGCCGGTGTCGGGCGGTTGCAGTGGTGTGGCCGAGGAAGGTGTTGGTGGTGGTTGGTGGGGTGGGAGAGTTACGTGTGGTGTTTAGTGGTTGAGGATATAAGGTAGCGTGGACAGGCGGCGTCGTTGGTGGTGGTTGTGTCGGTGTGGTGGGTGTAGGGTGTAGGTGGCAGTGGTTGACGGTGTGAGAGGGTGTGGTGGGTGTTGGTGGGAGTGGTGGAAATAGGGAGTAGGAGGAAGAAGGGATTATGGGGTTGTAGAACTGCCACGGGGAGGGTAAGGATGAGAATGGTTTTGGGGGTAAGGGAGGGTATGTGTTACCCTTTCTTTGTGTCAAACAAACAACAACAAAAGGAATCAACCATTTTTATTCTCTTTTCCTTTCCTTATTCCCCCAACCAAACGCCCCCTAACTTTTTTTCTTTCTTCGGTTCTAAATTATCAGTTTTTTTGTGCATTTCACACAAAATTACAATTTTAACCTTTTTAAACTTTAATTTACCTATCAACCTTCGAGACATTCATCTTCTTCAAATCAAAGTTGAAAACTTTGCACAAATTTGATCAAATTAATCTATAAATCTCTCTCAATTCTGCAAATGAATCAATTTCAATATCAAAATATCGTTCCTCAACAATGGGGCCCAGTAATTCCTCCAAACCCACCTCCTTCTTCCTCTTTTTGGACCCATTTTAATGTTGGACATCATCTTCAAGAATTACATCAAACCCTAATTCTTGCTAATTCAATGTAAGTTTTCTTTAATTTTTTACCCACTTCTGATTTCTGCCGTATTATTTTTGGTTCTATTTCATATTGACCAAAAACTCAGGGGTTAGACCATGTTCTTTTTGGACGTAATTTCATTTCAGTTCGGTTTAATTCAAGTTTTTTAGTAATTCAATGCGGTTCAGTTTCGTTCAGGTCCTTTCAGTTCATTTTAGTTTAGTTCGGGTTAGTTTAGTTAGTTTAGTCCAAAAGAATAGAGCCATACCCACATTGTGATGTAATGAGACCGTTTAGTTTAGTTAGTTTTAGTCCAAAAGAATAGAGCCGTACCCACATTGTGATGTAATTTAACCGTTTTGTTTAGTTCAGTTTAGTTAGTTAAACTCGTACTTGCATTGTGATGTATGATACCGTCTCATCCAAGTCTTGCTGGTGTTGTTGGGTTTTAATTAATCAATTTATTTATTTATTTTTTGTTTTGCGTATGTATACTTATTTGTTTATGCATGGTAGGCAAACCGAGCTAGAGATGTTGATGAAGGTGAAGGAAGCAAAAGGGTGTGTGGGAAATGTGGACAATGTTGATGGACAATCAGGAAAAAGTTTAGATTTTGAGAAGTTTAATGAGTTTATGGAGGAATGTAGGATTGATTTAGGAGCTCAGGAGATGATTTCAGTGGAGGCTGCAAATGGGTTGATGTCGAAATTGAGGTTTCTGCTTGAGCCATTTAGGGTTGTTACTGATGAAGGGAGTCCGTGGGAGGAGAAGTCTGTTGCTGTTAAGTTGAATGACAAGATTAACAAGTCAAAACGAAATAAGCAGTGGAGGAAGAGGAAGAGACGTCGTGTCGCTGAAATGCTTGCCAAGGTTGGGCTTTTATGTCGGCGAAGTTTCGTATTGTTTTGTTAGTAGGTTGTTGAATGTTTCGTGTGTAAATGTTTTGCTTTTGGTGTTCAGGAAGGTGACCAATTCGAGAAACTAGACCGACAGGCTGACGAATGGAGGGCTACAGAAATTGCCAAGGATTTGGCACAACAGAAGGTACCACCTACTGCATCTGGTGAATCATATTATTGTTAGATGTTTTTGGTGTGGTTATATTACATTCTTCTTTAACTTATGGCATTTGGTATCAAAGAATCAGGACCTTGGACACTATGGTGGTTACTGCATAGGTTGCAAAAAATTTTTTATGCCTTACTGCAATGACACGTGACTGTCTGAGTAACCAGTTTTGATGTTTGCTTGTTGTTTATGGTTGGATTTTTTATATAATTGATACAACAGAGTACCTATTGTCTAACTATGTTCAGGACTTTGATATTGTATTTCCTAGTACGATAAAAGTAACAATGCATGTTGATTTGATTATACCGCACTTTCTCAATATCCAAAATAATATGGTTGCCAGGGATGTATACAATCATATGACTAACTAATGTGGCTTTTCCCGTTGAATTGACTGCTAACCCATCTCCAACATGTCTTGATTTATTTTTTATTACAAACAACCTCAGCGTGAAAGCTACATGCAACAACATCTGACATTCTGACCCTTACATCGCCATAGTCTGCGGCACTGGGATGACGTTATATATCCATACTCAATGATTGGCCTACTGAACTGAGAAATAGGTCAGATGAGCAGATTGAAATCACATGAAATTAAAAGTTCACTAGTTGTAGCTGTAAAATAGTCTATCTGTGTTTTGTAGCTTCCGTACACCGCAAGGCTGTATACTTTTGACCCCTCCGCACCTGCCATTGTCGAGAACCTTTGATTCAATGGGGTAGTATGGTTATACTGCTATCTTATGGTTCTGCCTACCACTGTTAGGACTCTAAAACCAGTTTATGATGATTCCACTATTACCCTAACTTTATTCTCAACAGAGTCTATTGCTTCCTATTGGACTTACTATTACTGATAAGTGATACCTGCACATCCTCAAAATGCTTGCTATGTTTACACACCCAATGCACTCCTCGATGTGATTAATATTCCTGCCAATTTTAAACAATTTGTTGTTTTCTCCCAGCAGAAGTTTATTCTTAATCCGCATCGCTGCATAAAAATTAGTTCTTCTAAGAAATGAGCTATTAATGATTCGCTGAGCTAGGAATAACTTTTGGATTGATAAGCTGTCCATAAATTTTGAAGTAGTCTGGTGTCAGGATCACAATCTCCTTGTAATTTAATGGTTTCAGCTTTACAGTCCTTCACCTGGTTTAAATTAAAGTACTTATCATGTGAGGATTTGTAGGTAGAGAAGATGAAGGAAATCGCAAAGCGGAAGGCCAAAGAGGAGAGGAAGAAATTAGAAGCTGAGGTGAGTAGTGGCTTTCTTTGGTTATTATCGTGCATTTTTGGAAGGTTAATTGTATTCTTTCTGCACTTAACTGCAATTTCATCGTAAGTTGTTTTTTCTGAAGCGACTTTGGTTCGTGTAATTCGAAAATATCTTATCAAGCATTGGAAGGAACATATTTTTAGAAGGCTTTTCCACTACCCAAGGTCTCCATATCCTTTGAGTGTTGTCTGTTTGCAACTATTTATCTGAAATAATTTCCACTCCGGTGCATTTGTCATTTCTTGACTTCTCGAATCCTTTCTGATTTCTCTTTTTGATACTGAACGTCTCAACCTTCTAGCAGTGAAGCTACAACATTATCAAACTTTGAATTTCAAACGTTAAGTGTGCTATTTTAGGCCAGGAAAAATGTTCTAGTTCACCTGAATTTTGCTGAGTTCTGTACATGTTAGGTGGCCTCTTTTTTTTTTTTTGGTTACTGACTGACTTTCAAAGGCTTGAGCCACATTAATAGCTTGGCGAAATATCTGAATCTTTTCTGATACTAATTCAAATACACATTATTTGCTCTCACATAGTGTCTGTTTCTTGAGCTTTTAGATGTGATGTCTATACTGTAATTTCATAGAGGCTTGTTAATTGTTGAACTCCTTTCAGCTTGAGCTAGCACTTATGGTTGAGAAGTTACAAGAACTGCGGTCTATTAGGATTCAAAAGATGAAAAAGCAAGGTATGGAGTATTTCTTTCTACATATCCATGTGTTTGTTTATTCCACTGGTACATGAGACCTAAGATTTATGCACCCACTTATTAAATGATACGTTTTCCCCCTGTAGATAGCATACCTCTGAAAGAGATATAAAAATGTACTCCATCACATGTATATCGTCCTCATTTAACTTTGGCGGTCTAGTGATATGGACTTTACTCACTGTTTTCACAATATGCATTAGTTACAACTTTCAAAAATAATAATACTAACATTGTATTATAATAAATCAAACACGATATAATTTTAGATTCTCTCTTTATTTTTATTAGGAGAAATTTTTGGTCAAAATTACTTTTGTTGACCACCAAAGACGAATGAGGACTATAAAATTTCTGCCTGTTTATAACAGAATTAGGACTTATAATTTCTGCCTGTTTCTACCTCTGGTTGTCATATGGTTATGCTGCTACATGGCCATAGTGAAGTGAAAAAAGTTTTCGTTTTTAAGGTTTCTTACTGATTATGCTGAAAAGTAGTTGTCCTATGTGCATGTTTACGTACACATTGCTGTCAGTCATGTTTACATATGCTTTTACATAAATGCTTACCTGGAAGCACAACTGGCGAATCTTCACGCAGGGCATTTTCTTCCTGAAGAAGATGACAAGTTTCTTGAACGAGTTCGAGCTGCAGTTGAAGAAGAGGAGCAGCAAGCAAAGGCTGCAGCCGACACAGATGCCGCTAAGGACGCCATTGCAGCCGCTGAAGAATCTCGAAAAGTTAGCCAGGGTGTCAATTTAGACCCGAAAGACGGTAGCAGTGAGGATAATGGCAAAAAAAGTCAAGAACAGAGAACAGAAAGTGGAAGTGCGCTTCCTTCCTTTCCGGCTACTGACAAAGCACCTGAAAAACATGGCAGTGAAAGGCAAAATTATGGAGCATATGATTATGTGGCTAATTTACCTCCTGAATTTTATCACTATTATCATGGAAGTAATACTGACATGGGTACTTTGATTGAGGTAAGGTTTTTATGCCTTTGACATTAGGTGCTGCATAATTTTTTTATGTGGTGTGTGAGGCACCTTTTGTGATTATAACACTGGGTAAGGCTACATACATCTGCTATTCTTTACCCTACCCACTGCAAGCTGGAGCAGTTAAGGTATCAAGGGCTGTTACTGTTGTACAATCAACCATGTTATGCGACATAAAGATAGTAGCATTGCAGCTCTATAAGCTTTAGGTAACTAGCAGCATATCAAATGAGAGTTCCAGTGTGGTGCAGTTGGATCACCTATAACTGTGGCAACTAAAATAAGGATGTACTTGGCTTGGGACCCTTTTGGGATCGGCTTCGTAAAGTAAATTGTGATGGTTGGTTTAATTGCTGTCTGATCCGATAATAAAGAACTAGAGTCGGTCGACTTCAAGCTTAATCGAGTGGCCACTGTTCTGATCTTTAAAGTGCAAGTAGTAGAGCTCCTTCAAGCTGCTTGATACGGTGATTCCAGTCTGAGGATTTCTAAAATGGAAACCTTACAACCCATATACAGAAGAGTCAACAGAGTAGCGAGGATAAAAATTTGGATAATTAAATAAATCAGTCTTAGGAAGGGAGATTTTTTTTGGAAGTTGCTAACTTTGCTAGCAAGGATAAAAAAGAACTAGAGTTTTACTTCGGTTTTCAAAATCGTTTTAATCTTTTTTCTCGATTTAAATTCTAAGTTTTTGTAAAAGAAATCCGGACTTCGATTTTAAAACCTATAAGTTTACCTGGCTTTTGTATTATGTTTCACTACCCTTTTGTTTTTCAATTTTTCTTTTCTTTTTTTCACTTTTTGGGGTGTGCGTTCACCCATGGACGGTTCTAAAGGATGATTCATGTCAGCCGACCCCAAATCATTTTGGGATTAAGGCCCTGATGATGTTGTTGTTGTTGCTAACATTGCTAGCGAGAGGAAAAAGAATCTGGAGAGCAAATGTATATCAATTTTAATATCAGTCAACTCTCTTGGCACTTTTTATATTCTTCTGCCCTCCATCTGGCATATTCCCACTGAAAGCTCCCCTTTTTACCCTGTCTTCAAATTTCCCACCAAGATTACCACTCTTATCACATCGCAAATAGATTGTGGTTGTGCAATCACTTTTGCGTGGTTCATAGTTCAATGGGCAATTCCCGAACCAAATCATTCGTACTGGAATATAGTTTGTTTGCAAACTGGGTGGGCAGTGTTCTTTACATTTGATTCCAGTGCTTGATGTATGGGTTGTTGTCCCAATTTAATTTTTTATGGTTCAGAGTAGAAAATGGCGTGGTAAGCTCATATAGGAGTATTATGGGACCATTAGCAAGATCCATGTAGCTCTTAAATTTTTGTTGTTCATGTTTTATTTTACCATTGTGAAATATTAACTAATTGATTATGACAGTGTATAAATTTCTCGTTATTACTTTTAGACGTCTCTCAGTACTGTCACACATTATTCTTAAAAGCCTTAGCATGACCCTGATAACGTTGCCTATTAAACGCATTTCTATAATGTTTATTTGTACCTGAAAACCTCTCCAGTTAGCAAACTTTGAGTGTTATTTGACATAAGGTGGTCTTTATGCAGGTTCGTAGAACATGGGATGCATATATCAGACATGGAGGAAGGTAAGAAAGCCCTTATTCTCTGTTTTCTCCATTTTCTTTCTTAATAAGCTCTATCATGCCAAATAAGCGTGCAAAAACCAGTATCACCAATCTCCTGCCAAAATTTTATGTTAAATTTGCCATATAAAATCACACAGTATATATGTAAACATAAATTCTAAAGAATCTATTTTAGAACATAGTAAATTTTTGTTTGCATATCCAATACATCCAAAGATTCTGAAAGTATGCAGTAAAGCACTCTCTCAAAAAATGTTGGTGCTTCGCGCATTAAGCAATAGCAGTTGGTGGCTGCATTTCTCACTCCTTCTGGCCTTTATCCCTTGGATAGAAGACGGGGAGTTAATCTCTTTGAGACACTTGAGCGATGTTGTTTATGCTGCATGCATAGTAGCATTTAAATTAGCTAATTTACAATGGTCGAGGCACTTGAAGTGGGTTCTTAAGACCTCAGGGTTTCTAAATAGGTACTTGTTTCAACGATTACTTTATTCAACTAGTAAAGACCCTACATGACTACATCCGATACTTCTGGCTATGCTGCTTCTGTTATTAAT
Organism: Silene latifolia; assembly: GCF_048544455.1. NCBI lineage: Eukaryota > Viridiplantae > Streptophyta > Magnoliopsida > Caryophyllales > Caryophyllaceae > Silene > Silene latifolia. Next base: position 24,446,172 of record NC_133533.1, on the reverse strand, counting down.
ATTTATTTATTTTGATTTTTATAGTTTTCAGACTTTTGTTTTCTGAAGGTAGTGAAGGTTGCAAAATAGATTTGATATACTGGTTTGATGATTAGTTCTTGTGTTTTAAAGAAACTGAAACCAAAATTTTCAAAAGTCTGATCTCTTATGGAGTACTCGTATTTGTTTTCACTGATTGAACACTTCTTTGTTGCATGCTTCCTATCTGTTTCATTATTATTGATAAATCATTTGCTCATTTTACAGCCGGATTGCTGGGCATTGGGTTCAACCTCCGCCTCCAGCAGATGAGATATGGGCATCATATTTAAAGCCGCATCAATGACTGTATATTCTCTATATTGGTAAATTGCTCTGCGTATGCGTATCTTACTCCTATTTGGACGTTCTTTTCTCCTGTCTCCATCTTTTTGTAGAGAGAACCACAAGGAGAATACTGTTGCAGATCAATATTGAATTCAGATAATCTTGCTTCTCTATATTGCATATTAGTAAACTTCCTTCCTCGGACACACCCAACTACCCAATGACCCAAGCAAAGGAAATGTTTACCGATGGCAAGGTCTAAGTCGCTTATAGTTTTGAAGCAGTAGCCTCTTTCACATATGACATTAGAATGTAATTAACCAATAGGTTTGATTTTTCTCTGTAATTCTGTATTTTTGTCTAATCCTTATATTCTTAAGTTCTTCCTTGTTTGGACTTGAAGCTGTGTCTTTGTACTTTTTTCAAAGTACTCTTTTATCTCCTTAGATAAAAGGCAAGTTGGACAAAGTATTTAAATACCTAAACGTATACAAAGTATATAAGGTTTGTATCCAATATAAATACCTAGCCCTTATACTCCGTAATTTACAAACCAAACGACATCTTATTTCTCTTTTAGATTTTCATATTTGTTTTTCCTATATGCTGGATGTTTTTGTTTTTGTTTTTGTTTTGTGATATTGATGTGTATATTATTTATTGTATTAATACCGTATTTGCTTATTACACTATTCGATATATCATAGATTCATAGTGCGTGTTTCTCCTGCAATTATATATGATTTGTCAAATATACTAATAGTGTAATTTTGTTGAAATTTCAGGTATAATATTAAATTGAGCGTGTAACAAGGTTTTGTAATTCGTTCTTAGAACAGATCTTTAATTAATTCTACGGGAGAAGGTATGTGATCAATAAGCCATTACTTTTACACGTCTTTAGAGTTATGGACAAATATTGAGATAAATTTCCCCCTCAAAGTTGCCAAGGAGATTAACTTCAATTTTTATGTGTTGGTCTATTATATAGTTTTTTTATGAATATAATTAATCTCATGGATCAAAGTACGTATATTATTCTTTTTTTTATTGGGTCGCATATTGTGGAGTATCATTTTTTGAAGAGTTTACAACAAGAAAACAGATCAATTATGGTATCTACGAGTATAAGGTAATAAGCTCAAACTTAATTAAGTTCGGGAGTTTGGTAGTATACTTTGATAGTACGTATGATGATTTTATTTTGTAGTTCATAGCTGGAGATAAATGGAGCGGGATACAGAATGAAACACAAAAATAAGACACATGATCTTTACTGATTTTATTATACCCAATTTTATTAGATGTTACTAAAATATTACTCCGTACTATCTTCATTGCGTAGGAAACTCGACACACCTGAATTTGACGACTACGTGATTCATGAACTATAGAATATTTAGTTAAGTAGGATTAGGAGACATTATCTATTTGTATGTAAAAACGCTTTTCCATTATTACAATTTAGTACGTAATAGTCTATTACTTCATATACTAAGAGTGTATCGTAATTTTAAAGCGATCACAATATATTAGATATTACTAATACCTACTATTGAATATTGACGTCCAGAGTTTAAGGTGTGAGATTAGAGTTGTACGACTTAACCCAACAACATGATTGTCGTTTGCTCTTTGTACTTCTTTTGTCCTAACTATTTGTTTATTTTTCTCTTAAATACCTTTCATAATAATTCAAAAGGTGAACAAATGATCGAGACAAAAAAGGTAATAATTGGAACATGTACTTCCTCCATTAAAAAACGCGATAAAACGTGAAAAAGTAGCTACGAGTACATTAAAAATATCTAACTTCTATAACTTTTGCAAATATGTAGCTAACGATATTTAGCGCGTAAAACGCGCGTTGACAAACGTGAAAAAGTAAAGTGGTAAGAGTGGAGTTGAATGGAGGAAGTAATAATTAAGAGTGAACTCTATTTTGGACGAAGAAAGAAGTTTACTAAGAGCCCATATAAGGCCATATATGCATGATAATTACTTCCACAAATTCTCATTATAAACGGGAGATATCCGTCTATAGTTATAGACGAGCCAAATATTCACTCACTTTAAGAATAAGACAAGCAACAAGTTACATGATGGGCCCAAAAATGTCACCACTTTAAGTATATTTGACCCGTCTTTCACTCTAAACAGATATATCCATCTATAGTGAGACTAATTAAATTACTTCATAGAAATTAAATTCCATTATAAACTACGTATATACAAAATGTATTGGATTTCTCAATCTAATCCCAAGCCGTATAGATAAGTTTGATGTGAGGGAAAATTCAATTCTAATGCTAAAACGTACCTCTTTGATGTTATTTCTATGGGATAGACGTTTCTCCACTATATTGATGATTTCATGAGTTGTTAAACCTCACAATGATTTACTTGCACAGGTTGTTTATAATGGAATCAATTTTTGTTTATAATGGTTGTAGTTCATTTATCATTGATCTCTTTAAATTTTATGTCTAATTATTGGTTGATTTAATTAAATTGTCAATTACTATTACATAAAGCTATATGTATCAGCTTATGTTGTTACCTATGATCTCTACCCTGACTTATACACTTCTATACTAACAAATGCTTATATTTTTCATACGAATTGATAATGCGAGAGTTAAAGATTGATGTTCTCATTTACGATGTATTATAATGTTTGTAAAAGAGATCTTATCCCCAAATAATGTTGATAGTCTTAACAATGAGAAATATAGAAAATGAATAAAAGTTCTTTCTTTTGTTCACAGCAATAAATAAATGTTTTCTTTCTGAAAAAGACCATCTTATGATGTGAAATTGTCTCAAACTAAAATTCATGCAAAAGGTATTATTCACCATTGACATGTGGTGCAATACAATGATTATAGTATGTGTAACGGTCTCACACAAGAGTTTTATGGTGTGAGACATTCTAAATCTAAAATTTGTGCAAAAGGTATTATTCTCAGTACATGAGGCTTAAATACGAATATTCAGTTTTTATAACAGTTAGATAATGTTTTTATGGACTTAAGTCATTCCCTTTAAGCCTCAGCTCAGCTCTTATAAGTTCAGTTGAGAATCGGAGGAAGTAGCGTTTATACTTTATAATATAATTAAAAATATAACATAAGACTCTACCAACAGGCCCGTGCATCGCACGGGTGTTAAATCTAGTATATATATATATATATATATATATAAGAGTTTTTTCGAGCGATTCTAGGCTGTCCACATCATCACAAATTAATTTAGGAAAGTTTTATAAATAATATTTTTGATGTAAAAAATAAAGTGGTAAATCTTTTAATTACTATAATAATATATATTTCCTATATTATAGTCAAGCAATGTTTCTAATTTTAATATAAAAACTTTTACATTTCATTTGACAAAATAATGTCGGTAAAAAAATTATGAAAAAAATATAATTAGATTCGTGGTAAGAAATGCTATCATTAGAGTATAGATTTCATATAATTTGCACATATTTAAGATGATGTACTTCTTAATATGTTATATGTTCTACATTGAACGTATAAATATTAGAATTCTCCCACATCGAAAGATTAACATAATGTGAGCTGATCCTATGATTATAAATAGAAGACATCCTTGGAAATCAGATATCAACCCAAAATTTTTTTAGTCTCTCAAGTATTGTCTTAGAGAGTTCTTAAGAGTTAAGAGTTTGTATCATTATCTTCATAATATGATATAAAAAATAATGTGGAGGATGTTTAATTATTATAATGTATATTTTCTATATTATATTAAGTGATGTTTATAATTTTTATATAAAAATTTTTACATTTCATTTGCAAAAGTATCGTTAAATAAATTATGAAAATTATATAGATAGATTCGTGATAAAAAAATGCTATTATTAGAGTATAGATTTCTTATCATTTGCACATATTTTAATTATGATAAAAAAAAAGGAAAAAAAACGTACGAACATAGTATAGTATTAATCGGGTTGGATGTCGAACTAGGTGCGAAAAAAGATGGTGTACTTCTTACTTCTTAGTATGTTATTTCTCCCACATTAATAATTTAGGTGTTGTTAATATATAATGTATAAATAGTAAAATTGTCCCGCATCGGAAAATTATCATAAGATGAGGTGATCCTATGATATGGTTAAAAAAAATTATGAAAATAATATATTTAGATTCATGGTAAAAAAAATGTTATTATTGGAGTATAGATTTCATATTATTTGCATATATTAAAGATGATATAATTCTTAGGGGTCGTTTGGTTCGAGATGAAGGAATAGAATGGAACGGAGTATGATATCATAGATGTATGAGATTCCAACTTCATTCCATCTCAAAGTTGTTTGGTTCAATCTAAATATGTAAGGGGAAGGAATGAAGTTTATTGAAGGGAAGAAGGTGGGTGTGAGTTTCCAGGGGGTTGAGATGAAGTTAGAATCTATTGAGTATCTAACTCCTCCAAAATCACCCAACCAAACACTTGAATAGATTCAATCAATTCCATTCCATTCCAAACTAGCCAACCAGGCACCCATTAGTATGTTATATGTCCCCACATTGAACGTATAAATAATAGAATTGTCCCATATCGAAAGATTAGCAAAAGGTGGGGTGAACCTATGATTATAAATAGAAGGCATCCTTTGAACTTAAATATCAATCCAAAATCTTTCGAGTCTCTCAAATATTATCTTCGAGACTTCTTAAGAGTTTATATCATTATCTCCATAACATGATATTAAAAATAATGTGGAGAATGTTTTGATTATTATAACACATGTTTCCTATATTATACTCAAGTGATAGTTTATAATTTTTCTATAAAAGCTTTTACATTATATTTGACCAAAAAGTATCTTTAAAAAAATTTTGAAAATTATATAATTAGATTTGTGGTACGAAAAATGTTACCATTAGAGTATAGATTATAGATTATATATAATCTAAGTTCTAGGATAGCTCCTATTTATAATCATAGGATCATCCCGGGACAATTTTATTATTTATATGTAGTATATTCATCACACTAGATTATGTTTCAATGTGGGAAATATAACATACTAAGAAGTACACAATCTTTTATATTAACAAATTATATGAAATCTATACTCTAATGATAGCATTTGTTACCACAAATCAAATTATATTATTTTCATAATTTTTTTAACAATTTTTTTTACCAAATGAAATGTATAAGTTTTTATATAAAAAAATAGAAAAATCACTTAAATATAATATAATATAATAAATTATAATAATTAAAAGATTCTACACTTTATTTTTTGCATCCAAAAATATATTTATAATACTTTCCTAAATTAATTTTTAGGAAACTCCACCCTGATAATCATCTGATGTGGGACAATTCAACTATTTATATGTAGTATATTCACCACACCTACATTATTTTTCAATGTGGGACAAATAATATACTTAGAAAAAAAAAATCATATCATATATAAAAGTATAGAAAAATCGTACGAACATAGTATAGTATTTTCTCATTATTAATTGGGTTGGATGTCAAACTGGGTGCGAAAAAGATAGTGTATTTTTGACAATGTTATTTGTTCCATATTGAAAAATAATGTAGGTGTTATTAATATATAATGTATAAATAGTCGAATTGTCCCACATCGGAAAATTACTATAAGGTGGGCTGAACCTATGATTATAAATAGGAGTCATCTTTGGAACTTAAATATCAACCAATTTTTTTTAAAAATCTCTTAAGTATTGTCTTATTAGAGATCTCTTATTAGAGTTTCTATTATTGTCTCTTTAATAGCAAAATTTATTTATTATTTATTTTTCTCGCATAATCAATAAACGGTAGACGTGTATGCATGTATTTCTCATTTATTTTCTTTGAAAGAGATATTTTAATCATATGTAAACAAATGATTAGATGTAAACATTAATGTTTTATAATATTTTTTTCATTATAACCAAGTTAATTAACCCGTTGCAACGCACGGGCTTTCAACCTAGTACTAATGAATATCTTAATTTTAAAGAAACGGTGTTGTTTTTGCCAATAGTAACTCTCCTATAGGACCGTCCTATAGCATAGGACGGACCCAATAAAAGAGAGGAGCCCAATAAAAAATGGTTATATAAAAACGAAAAACAAAAAAAAATCCAATAAGCATTCTGAGTTCCACTGCCAACCACCCCCTCAACCACAACTCCAACTCAGGTCATTGTCAACGCCGATTTCGCGCCGCCTCTGCAGCCCACGTCCTCACCATCACCACCTAATTTGCCACCTTTACAATCTACAACCTCATCGCCTTCGTTCGCGATTGTTATGTCCGTCCCAATTCACCATTGTTGCGGTTGTCGCCATCTACTATGCCCTTTCTCTACTTCCACCCAACGATTAAAACCAAGAATAAAGAATGTTGATTAGCCGCTACCGGTGCTACCAACTACCGGGTTTGTATTGATCTTAAAAGTCCAGAATTTAAAATTAAATTTCAATCATACTTTCAAGTTTCAACCTATTGTTTTAACTTGAATACTTGTGTTTTTATATTGAGAACTTATAAGTGAAAAGTCATGGTTTATGTAGAGAACCTTGAATTTTAAGTTGAAAATTGGGTTTTAAATTATTTCAAATTTTGCACACAAATCTTGTAATTTAATAAGTTTAATCTTTTAAACTCATGAATTTATCTTGAAAATTTTAAGTATTATAATGAAAACATCAGATTTTAAGTTCTTTACATTTAAGGTTCTACTCTATTTTTGTAAGATGTGATTTTTAGTTTGATAACTATCGTTTTTAGTTTGACAATTTAGTGTTTTAAGTAAAAAATTATGGCTTTGAGATGAATATTTTTGGGGCGGAAATGTGTGTGAAGTATAGTGTCATTTAAGACCGATTCGGAGGTCTGCTTATTTGAATTGCTCTGACAAAGGAACCTACAATCAACTGATTAAAGACGAGGAGGTGATTTGATTTTCCAAATTTGGAGGCAACAAGTAGTTAGTAGGGTTAGTCGTGGGATTTATTTTAACAAGTGGAGAAGATGATAGTTATCTAGTAATCAGTTTTGGGTTTTGTATTTTGTTTTTTAAAATCTTTGATTTTTATGGGTCTTTTGGTTAATGGGCTGGTCTCATGGTATGAGACCGTCTTATATAACAATTTATCACATTTATTTTTTGTTCCTATGATAACACGAGATCTACAATTCTACATATGCAAGACTCCTCTTCTAATTAGGAAACTACCTCTAAATTCCTCCTATAAATACTCTATTACGCAACTTCATATTCTTCACCTTCTTAGGTCAAATATATTCTTCCTTTTTTTTTTAAACCAAAGGAATTGTTAACCCTAATATCAACCTCCATGATGGTTGAGTTCGATGGTAATCCCTTCTTCTTGTTATCAAATCTCGAGGATGATAATGGTAATATCGATGAGATATCGAGTCTCGTTAACCCTAATATCAACCTTATTAACATGACGGCTGAGTTTACTGGAAATAAACCCTTTATCTTTTATTCAAATCTCGAGGAATATGATAATGGTAATATCGACGAGATATCGAGTCCTTGGGTTGATGTTACCTTGAGTGTCAAGAAACAAAAGTACCTTAAGAAGCTTGAAAAAAAGGCGGTCGAGGAAGAAAGTGAAGCCGAGCTTTGGTTGGAGGATCCGGAGTTGAACCAATCAATGTCGGGATATTCTAATAGTGAATATGAAAATTACTACGATTATTATTGGAATCGTTTTGGAAATGTTTATTGTCCAACATGTTGCGGCTGGTCTGATTATGATCGTGAAGATGATTTTGTTAATTTACCTGATTATAATGATGAAGACGAGGAATTTTGGTATGGGTCGAGTGATCGCAAACTCGATAGATGTTATGGAAGAACAAAATCAATGGCTCTTACTCGACGAGGAAAAACCCTGGTTAAGCACACTACTGCACCAGCAAAATTACAAAGAATTATAGCTCAAAATATACCTCCCAAGACTAATATTCCTGATTTCACTAAATTCTAAAACCTATTTATTTGTTATTTCTCATATATATTGGCTCTTTGAAAGTGTATCAATATCAAGTGCTTTAATTTCCTCAAAAAAAATATCAAGTGCTTTAATTATTACTCGCTCCCTCATTGTCAAATGTTATCTATATTATCTTGAGGTTTATCGTTTAATTTTTATATGTATCATTATATGGATAGTTCGATACGAAACCGGTGCATATAAAATTGAATAGGGAAAAATAATTTATTTGTCTTATATACACATTGGTATAATATTTGTCCCGTCTTAAATTTAAGATTTAAGAGGCCGGATAATGCTGTTTTAAATGAGAATTTTTGAATATTAAATTAAGGACGCAAGTTGCAACAACAAAGTATAATCATCGTGTAAAGAGTTTGAAGCACAAGGCAACCGAAGAAGCTATACTATATTCACAAAAAAGGAGATAATACTAAAGATCAAGATAATAGAAATATGTAAATATTTATTTGCCTTGTTTATATTATCTTGTAATCCTTATTATCCTTGTAATCTCTTAGTCAATATTTGTATCTTCTCTTTTAGTTAGGTTGTATATTTTGTTACCTAGTTTATAGGCCTTAGGTTGACGTTGCCCTTTCTTGCTAATAATCGATCCATCCTCCCTTTTTTACCCTTCCCAATCAATTCATCCTTCTCAATGGCAGGCCATGCTTCCATTTTGCCTAATGCTGCCGAACCATCAAAACCCTTTGTTGCTGTTAGCTTCGCAAATGTTACCGAACTAACCCCCTCAATATATCGCTCTTGGTCTCGCCATATTGAAGATCTTCTATTTGGCTATGATCTATTCAAGTATTTAGACGGCGCTCATCCTTGTCCGTCTGCTACCATTGAAAATGATGCCAAGGCCACTGTCTCAAATCCGGCCTACTCTACTTGGCTTCGCCAAGACCGTCTTCTCAGTGGTGCACTTCGAGGAACCATCTCCTCTAGCATCGCTCCTCTTCTTCTCAAGACGAAAACTTCGCAAGAAATTTGGACCCTCCTGAAGTCCACTTATGCAAATCCGTCCAGAAGACATATCATGCAAATCAAGGATAGCCTCTAATCCATCTCTAAGGAAACTCTTTCTGCCACCGACTATATGCAGGTCATCCGTACTTGTGTTGACGAACTCGCTGACAAAGATGTGGTTGCCAAAGTTCTCAGTGGGCTTGATTACTCGGTTTATCACACGCTTTGAGGCCGTAAAACATAGGGACACCCCGATCTCATTGGATGCTCTCCTTGAGCATCTTCTCCAATTTGACCTCTCTCCCAAACACAACACCAATCTCCCTACCTTCTATAAGATAATGAAGTATTATTATGAATTGCAAATTGTTAACTATGATTACAAGGTTTATATACTAATTTACATAGCTAGAATTAAGGTAACAAATAACAAAAAAGTAGGAGTAAATAATGCTAACAATATATACAATTTGAATATTCCTAATATAAACAATTGACTAAATCAATTTCCTTGATTCACGTTGGATTGGTTAGGGAATCATTGACTGATGATTTGTTATGATTGACATTCCCCCTCAAGATGGACGGTCGGAGACGGAGACCAATTTTGGAAGACAAGGTAAGAAAACGAGGTTTATGTAAGGGTTTGGTCAAGCTGTCTGCTAACTGGTCACTACCGTTAATATGCTGTATACGAATTGAGCCCAGACGGATTTGTTCCTTGACAAAATGAAAAGCGAGAGCTAGATGTTTCATCTGTGAGTGAAAGACGGGATTGGCAGAGTAGTGAGTCGCACTCAAGTTGTCGCAATAAATTGTAGGAGCCTTAGTAACCTTAACACCGAGTTCAGAGAGAAGAGAGGTGAGCCATAGAACTTCGGAGGTGGTGTTCGCAATACCACGTAATTCAGCTTCAGTGGAAGACTGAGATAGAGCGCGTTGTTTGCGAGATGACCATGAAATAGGATTGCTACCCAAGTAAACAATGTATCCCGTTGTGGACACGTAGTCGGTTGGGTCACCACCCCAGTCAGCATCACAGAAGGCATGAAGGCACAATGGGGACGATTTTGTGAGCTGAATGCCGAGGTGAAGTGTGCCGTTGAGGTAGCGTAGGAGACGCTTAAGGGCAGCCCAATGATTGGAGGTAGGGTGTGTCAAAAATTGGGCTAGCTTATTAACGGAGTATGCAATGTCCGGTCGAGTGAGTGAAAGGTACTGTAAACTGCCAACAATGGAGCGATAGTCACTTTCATTCTCGATGGGTTGATTTGGTTCCTTAACGAGGGGAGGGTGAGTTACCATGGGTGTTGTAGCTGGCCTGCATTCATGCATATTGTATTTATGAAGAAGGTCCGATAGGTATTTGGTTTGGTTAAGATGGATACCGGTTTTTGTGGGAGTGACTTCTATGCCTAAGAAATAGGATAGAGGTCCAAGGTCTTTGAGAGAAAATTTATTAGAAATGTGGGTGATGAACTCAGCGATGTGGGTAGGGTTTGGGCCGGAAACGATAATATCGTCGACATATACGAGCACATAGAGGGTTCGTTTTGGTGTGATGTGAAGAAAAAGGGAGGGGTCCGAAATAGATTTTCGAAATTGGGAGTCTAGGAGGTATTTTTTGAGTTTGGTGTACCATGCTCTAGGTGCTTGTTTTAGCCCGTAGATAGCTTTGTTGAGACGACATACATGATCGGGTTTGTCAGTGTCTATGAAACCAGGAGGCTGACTCATGAATACGGTGTCCGAAAGGGTACCTTGGAGGAACGCATTATTGACATCAATTTGGTGCAGGTGCCAATTGTTAGTGACTGCGAGAGATAGGATCAGACGGATGGTCGTTGGTTTGATAACTGGGCTGAAGGTTTCGGAGTAATCGATACCAGGGCATTAATGAAAACCTTTCGCAACAAGACGAGCCTTGTGTTGTTTGAGACTTCCATCGGGATTATATTTAATGCGATAAACCCATTTGCATCCAATAATGTTTTGGGCAAGGTGCGAGGAACTAGGGTCCATGTGTTATTACGGGTTAATGCTTGGTGTTCATCGATCATTGCGGCACGCCAACGAGGATCAATGAGAGCTTGTTTAGTGGTATTTGGTATAATATGGGTGGCGGTGGAGATGGCAGTCTTGGCATACTTCGGATTGGGTTTGACGATGTTATGGCTAAGGCGTGTGATGGCTCGAGAAGGAGGTGGAGGTGGGGGTGGTGGTGTGGGGATGCTGTTGGTGGTCGATGGGGTAGATGGGGTAGAGTTGGTAGAAGGAGAAGAGACAGGAGTAGAAGAGTTGGAGGACGAGGTAGGAGTGGTTGGTTCGTTTGGAGGTGAAGAGGGGTCGGGTGTGGGTTCAGCTGTTGGTCCAGGAGTTGGTGTGGGGTCAGGCGAGTTGGGCTCGGGTGTGGGTTCAGCCGTGGGTCCAGGGTTTGGTGTGGGGTCAGGCGGGTTGGGTTCGTTTGTGGGTTTGGGTTGGATAATAGGAATAGCTAGTTCACACCATTGATCAGAGGACGGAATAGTGGAGATGGGTTGTTTTGTAAGTGACTCATATGGAAATTCGGTTTCGACGAAACGAATATGTCGTGAAGTGTAGGTTTCAAGTGTCAGTGGATCGAAACAGAGGTAGGCACTTTGAGTTGTGGAGTACCCTATAAAAACACAAGGAGTCGATTTTGAGTTTAGCTTATGAGTATTATAGGGACGAAGCCACGGGAAACATAAACATCCAAAGGGACGGAGTTTGAGATAATTAGGTAATTGGTGAAATAGTTTTTCATATGGGGATTTATTGTGAAGGGTTGGTGTCGGGAGTCTATTAATGAGATAGACAGCCGTGGCAAATGCGTTTGGCCAGAACGAGATAGGCATACGGGCTTGGGTGAGGAGAGCAAGGCCAGTTTCGACAATGTGACGATGGCGACGCTCTGCAAAGCCGTTGTGCTTGGGGGTATGAGGAGGCGAGGTGAGATGGGTTATGCCATTGTCAAGTAGAATCGGGTTTAATTTTATGTACTCACCTCCATTATCCGAGTAAAAACATTTAATAGGTTTATTGAAGAATTTTTCAATAATGGCTTTGAATCGTGTGAAAAGGAGATGTGTGTCGGATTTATTTTTCATCGGATATAGCCAGATGTAATGCGTAAAATGATCGACAAATATGACGTAGTATTTTAGGGCATCACGAGATAGAATGGGTGAGGTCCAAACATCCGAGAAAATAAGGTCTAGAGAGGCAGACAATTGTAATGATGAAACGGAAAATGGAAGCTTATGGCTTTTATTCATTAAGCACGAATTACAATGAGAAAAATCAGAAATTCGAAAATTGCAGGTTGAATTTAAAAGCTTGAGGATGGCGGTGGAGGGGTGACCAAGTCGTTGATGCCATAGGGTGGAGGAGAGCTTGGCCGAGTTTGCTTGTGGAGGTGGAGGTGGATGCCATTCATAAGTTCCATCATGGGAATGGCCTTGAAGAAGAATGTGGTCGGTCGAGATCGCCTTAAAACAGAAAGAATTTTGTGAGAATAAGGCAATAGCGGAATTATCTTTACAAAATATAGAAACGTAAATTAAACGACGAGAAATATTAGGAACAACTAAAACATTGTGAAAATTAAGGGATTGAAAAGAAAAGGAGCCAGTATGTGTTATGGCTAGAGACGAACCATCTCCGATGACGAGGTCGTCCGGGCCATCATAGGCAGAGTGAAGGGAGAGAGTGTTGAGGTCGTTGGTGATATGGTGGGAGGCACCACTATCAATGAGATAGGATGAGGAAGAGGCAGTGTTCACGACAGCTGTATGGGCATGAGGACGGTGTTGTTTGGGGAGGGGTGGAGGGAACACAACCGTAGGGTAGTCACGTTTGAAGTCGGGGCAGTCACCAGTGACAGCCCTTGTTCACGACAGTAGTGACATTTCCCTTTGAAGGGTTTAGGCTGAGCGTTGGTGTAGTTGGGTTGACGGGTTTGAGTTTGATTCGAGGAGGGTTGATAGGAGGTGTGAGGTTGATAAGAACGAGTGTTATTGTTGTTGTGGTAGTGACGGGTTGCAGAGTGAGCCGAGGGTGTGAATGCAGTGGTATTGGTGGGTGGTTGGTTTTTGACAAGAATTTCATGTTGAATGAGTTTTTCATGAAAATCTTCAAAGGCTATGGGTGTATCACGAGCTCTAACAGCGTCGATGACGGATTTGTAGAGTTCGGGATCAAGGCCAGAGATAATGTGAGAGGTAATGTCTTCGGCATCAACTGGTTTATCGAGTTGAGCCAACTGATCGGTGCAAGAGCGGATGGACAGAATAGAGTCGGTGATGGATTGGTCACCATGTTTGAGGTTTTTGAGTTTGTCCTTAAGTTGAAGGATATGTCCTCTCGAAGGGTTGGCATAAGTGGTTTTCAGGAGTTGCCACGCTTCATGTGTGGTGGTGGCGTTAAGGATGAGAGGGCTGACGGAGTCATGGAGTGTGGCAGCCAAGGCACCGAGGAGGAGTTTGTCTTGGCGAAACCAGGTGTGATAGGCAGGGTTAGGAATGGGTGCGGGATTGGGTTTCGATTCAGTGGCAACAGGTAGAATGGTTTGGGGTGGGATTACGGTGGTGCCATCGAGATACGAAAATAAGCCATATCCTTGGAGGAGACGGGTTATTTGGAAGGACCAGGTGCGGTAGTTTTGTGGTGTGAGTTTCGTGCAAGACGGGAAGTGCAGGGAGAGAAGGGGTTTGGTTGGTTCATCAAGGTTAGGGATGAGGTTGTTATTGGATGCCATGGGTTTCGAGGAAGGCGGAAGCAGTGTAGTAGCATAGGATCAATTAGAACCTGATACCATATAAGATAATGAAGTATTATTATGAATTGCAAATTGTTAACTATGATTACAAGGTTTATATACTAATTTACATAGCTAGAATTAGGGTAACAAATAACATAAAAGTAGGAGTAAATAATGCTAACAATATATACAATTTGAATATTCCTAATATAAACAATTGACTAAATCAATTTCCTTGATTCACGTTGGATTGGTTGGGGAATCATTGACTGATGATTTGTTATGATTGACACCTTCCACGCCTCCCCTGCCTCTACCTTTGTTGCCTATCACAAGAATAACCTACATAATAAAACAGTCAATTCCTTAGGACCCAAATCTGATTTTTTCCTCCTCCAACGTTCTCCACATACCCCATAATTACCTAATAATGACCGGCCAACTTCCAACACCAACGCATCTGTAACCCATCGATGACCATCCAGTCATGACACATGTCCACCACCCACTAGTCACCCTCCACGACTTGCGGCCTACCATTAACTACTTATCACGTATACCCATACGAGTCCACAACTGCTCTCATTTCTCTTTTTCAAATTTCGAGTTTTCTCTCCCTTTGTGGGTGGTGCGTGAGCCGAATTTAAGTGGTGGTTTATTTTCTTTTAAAATCTTATAAGTGACAAGACTGACAACTAACTCCTTAATTTGAACAATGGTGAAATTTAGCTTCGTAAGTTTCATTTGTAACAATTAAGGCCCATAAATTTAACTAAGAATAACCTGCAACCCAGTTTTTCATTTCTCAATAAACTATCACAAAAGACAATTAGTCTCACTATTTAATATATCCGTCTAAAACGAAAGATGAGTCAAATATGAAGTGTGACAATTTTGGGCTCCACTATGCAACTTGTTGCTTGTCTTATGTTTAAATTGGGTGGATATTTGAGTCGTCTATAACTATAGACGGATATCTCCCATCTATTGTAAGAATTTGTGCACAAAAAATTATTTTATATTGGTATTAATACAACTTGTAACAATTTTTTTTATAATAATTTCAGCCGTGTTAAAAACTATACAACTAATTATTCACCTGAGAAAAATTTACATTCTTCTATAATAAAAAGAATAAAAAATCTAAATTTCATGAAGAACTCTAACATTAGCATTGATGATACACTAGTTTTAAACCTGTGCAAAATTACACAGGTATGTACAGTGGCGGATCTTGAAAGATTTCTCAAGGGGGGCCAAAGTTAATCGCAAAATACACTTTAACTCATAAGTTCGTTGTGAAATTAATAGGCTACATAGTATAGTTTGTTAAAGTAGAACTAAGCTTATACGGTACATACTTGACAATTTTGAGTATTTTCCCAACATATATTGGGAAGTAAATAGTCAGTAATTGACATCAAAACTAACCGAATATTAAACTTCTCTCAAGATTTTTCTCTTAGCAACTAAATTAATTGCAAGAAAGACTAGATATATTATCTCGCTTATTTATTTACTTTTTATTAAAACATTTTTCACAAAAAAATATAAAAAATAAATAAATGGTTTAAGGTATCTTCAAGTTGATTAATTATTTACATCACCTAGTAATATATTTTCTCCATAATGTAAAACATAATGAAAATTGAACCAAGTAAAGTATATAATCAAATAAAATTACTCCTTATGTATTCCAATATCAACACATACCAGTTTCCAATATCAACACAATCACGAGTTTTATGAAAATAAAACTAACCTTAATGAAGAATAATTAATATTCCTTCCTAGTCTAAGTGTTGGTTCCTATTTCCATTTACATGAATTAGATGAGTTTCAAGGTTTTAAATGGTTTAAGGTATCTCGCTTAAAATGTTTATTTGTACGGATAGGAATTAGATGAGTTTCAAGGTTTTAAACTTTTATTTATCAAGGTTTATTTTATACGGAGTAGTATACTTGTTAATTTCTAGTATTAGCTTTTGCGGTACATTTTCGAAAAGTGACCAAATAATCTGCACTACTTGACTCTAGGAAATGTTAAAAAGTATTTAATTTTTGTTAAATAAAAATATAAAAGGAAGTTCTAGGGACTAGTTACTAATAAAACCATATGAAAATTTAGGCCCTGTTCTTTTGGACTGAAACGAATCTGATCTGAACTGAACTGAACTTATAGGATCTGAACTGAACTTATAGGATCTGAACGGAACTGAACTTATAGGATCTGAACTGAACTGAACTTATAAAATCCGAACTAACTGAACTAAACTTATAGGAGCCGAACTTAACTTAATTTTATTTTATTTTATTTAACTTAACTATTATTATTATTATTATTTTTTTTTGCAAAAAGTTATAATTCTTTTCATTCATCCTCAAGGGGTAAAGAAAAGAATACAAATTTTACAAAGAATAACCCCTTAAGCCTTAAAAAAGGCCCAATTAGGCATGTAAGCTTACACCTATCCTAGCATCAAGAGATGGGAACTTATGTAGCAAATAAACACTAACTGCATACTTAAGACTAAAGAGAGCTTGTTCAACAGTGCTTTCTTTATCAGTAAAAAGATGCGGCTATTTCTCTCAAATTTCAAATAGCATAGAGAGTGCCAACCAAACAGCTAACAAACCAAGTATGCTTCCAATGTTTTTTAGTCTTCTTTCCAGCGCACCATTTGAATTCTGCTATGTAGCAGTTACTACGGCCAGAGATCTTCATCCAAGCAAGCATACCTCCCCATAAGGCCTAAGAGTAGGAACATTTGAAAAACAGATGAGAATGGGATTCTGCTGCAGACTTACACAGAGTACATCTGTTTACTATAATGAGTCCTCTTCGTTGGAGGATGTCAACAGTGGTGAGGCGCTTCTGCAGAGCTAGAGAAGCTATAATAGCCTTCTTTGGTTCTACAGCTTTACCAAAGGGGAGCCTGAGCATAGTATTAACTGCAAACTTCGGCCTGAACCAGTTATAGGCAAGATGAGTATGAAATTGGCCATTAGTACACCAGCTGTGTAAGAGAGTCTGAGCAGCAGCCTGAGAGCCAGTAGCATGAATAAGTTCATTTTTAACAGCAATGATACTATTCAGACTCTCAGAAAAATAGTCTCTAGCAGATATATCCCAGATGGTACCATTATGCAATGGATAAGTAGTATTCCAGTTGCACCAAATACCATTAGGAGGGAGGGTCAGTTTCCAAACCCATTTAGAAACCAAAGCTTTGTTCCAGGAGAGGAGCTCTTTGATCCCAAAACCACCCTCTTCTCTGGGTGAGCAGATGCTCTTCCAGCTTTTAGGGACCAGTTTCCTATGTGAAAGTCCAATCCCCCAGAAATTTTTTTTACACATCTGATCCATGAGTTTAATAATGCTCTTGGGCAAGAGGCCACTGGAGCACCAGAAATTTTCGAGACCAAAAACCACAGAGGAAAGTAGCTGAACTTTACCAGCATAAGAAAGCAGTTTAGAGGACCAATGTTGCACAGCAACTTGAACCTTAGTAATGAGCATGCCATACTTATCAACAGTATTCTTAGTTGTATTCAGAGGCAACCCTAATTACCTGAAAGGAAATTTGCCTTCAGAAAAACCAGTGAGCTCCATGATTTCTTCCTTTATAGCAAGATGAACTCCTCCAAAGTAAATTTCAGTCTTCTCAGTGTTAGGGTAGTCAAGACTTCCTTTACAGAAGGCACATCACCTCGAGTAAAGATCATAAGGTCGTCAGCAAAGATAAGATGAGTGAGACCAATTCTAGAACATTTAGGGTGGTAAGATACAGAAGGTTTAGAGCAGATGACCCTTAGATGTCTAGACAAAACTTCCATACTAAGGACAAATAAGTATGGAGAGAGAGGATCTCCTTGCCTCAATCCACTGTGTCCCTTGAAGAAACCATGAGTGGCTCCATTTATTTTCAAAGAGAACCAAGAACTAGAGATGCACCCCATAATCCAAGTAACAAAAATAGGGGGGAAATTGAAACTGTGCAACATATTCTTAATAAAGTCCCATTGGAGAGAGTCAAAAGCCTTCCTAATATCAACCTTTATAAGGCATCTGGGGGTGAGATATTTTCTGTTATACCCTTTAACCAAAGACTGGGAGAGCATAATGTTCTCATGAATATCCCTGCTGTAACACCCCGATTTATGAAGGAGCCTTTAACAAGACATTCCCTAATAAACCGGACTGTTACCATCTCGGTTTCACGAGGTAGTGAATAACAAAATAAAATCCAAGGCAAATTATATAATTACTTTAACTTAACTATTACAAAACCTCTTTTACATAAATTTCAAAGAACTAACATAAATAAAAGTGAAAGTCTTCCAAATAATGATCTAGCTACTAAGTCTTCTGATCCAGTGTCTCACGCCCATCAAGCTCCCATCCTATCTCATAAACCTGTCAAGTCTGCTCCCCAATATTTGGATCATCACAGGTGTTCACGAATACACAGGGTCAACCATGAGGTTGAGTAGGGAATACAATTAAACAACAAAGTATGATATGCATGCTCCTCCGTCACCTCCATCTCCATCTCAACTCATATCTCATAACCCGTACAACCCAGCCATACCGATCCTCGGTAGACTATATATCGACCGTAGCCGATCTGCTAGCTCGCAGCTGAGGACACCAGGGCAAGTCCTGCAGAACCCGTCTGGGCCTTATCACAACATCATCATCACCACACCACATCACCACAACATCCTCCATCTCCAATGCATATGAATGCTCAAGAAATTAATGCAACACAATATGTATATCATTGAACTGGTAAATCATAGAATCATGCCGGATACCGAATGTTGTAATAATATACTCAATACGATCAATTCAGTCAAGCACATTCCAGGATATGAATCATAACATGAATCAACAACCACGAATCAAGTCAACGTTCACAGTTTGGTCATATGAAACACAAACAAGTCAACACCATTCAACAACAACGATAATAAGTCAAGTGTGTTTCCCTACCTCGGTACCACAGTCAAATAGTCGGGTGCTCAGTAGTATTCCACAACAATTCGCCCTCTGAAAGATAAATAAATGATAAACAATTACTTAAACTATTCCCGTTCCCAAAATAGAAAGTTACTAAAAATAGAAACTTCTTAATTGGAAAATCTCCTTAAATAGAAACTTCCCCGATATAGCAGTTTTCCATTTTAACCAACCCGACTCAAAACCCGTCTCTAATTATTTAAATGAGTCGGGAATTAAATTAAATATCTAGCACGATAAATAAAGGATTAAACGAATTATACGATTAAGAAAAGACCGAATCAACATTGAACAATCCCAACAACCCGACTCCCATAACCCGCGACTTCACATACGCCCAAACCCCTCACGCGCCGCCTGAACCACCACGACAACCACCAGGCCCGTTCCCCAGTTCAACCCAACCGCCGACAACCAACCCCAACCTGGTCGACTACCGCCGGCGAGTCGAACCAGAGCTGCCAACAGCCCTAACTCATGGCCTAACAGGGGTTGCCGCCACCAACAGCCTCCCCTTGCAACCCTATAGCCACCACCGTCGTTAACCTCAGCCTATGCTACCACCACCACTCTGCTCGTCGTCAAACAACGCACACAGACGCCATGGCGCCGCCGTTTCGACCTCCGCCGAGTCCACGGTGGCGCCACCCCAATTCCAATCGTCTAACCCGCCTGAAAACCCCTGTTTTGAATCCGTTTGATTGCCCCTGTCGACGACGCCTCTCACCGCCATCTCCACCGTCTAAAACCTCCTTAACCGCCACCAATAGAGGCGACTCGAACCACCCAATACAATTTCCCCGACACCAACCACCATTACCACCTCCCTGTGACACACGGTGACCACCAAAACCGCCCGACAAACGACAAAGAGAAAAAGGGAGGGGAACTGCTTACCTAAACTGCCACGTAAACCACCACCAAGGCCGCCTCAACGCGTCGACAACCACTCTATGCTCTTCCTTGCTGCGCCGTCAACACCCACACTCACTCTCGTTGCTCTCGATTTGCGTGAAGGTTGAGATTTGTGCCGCTGAAAAGAGGGAGGCGGGTGAGAGGGGAGTGTTTGTAGAGCTAGGGTAAAAATTTAGGTTAAAGATTAGGTTAGATGGTAAATGGGTCATGGGTAACGTGATTGGGTAAATGGGTAAGCTAACGTGACTTCGTTCAGTTAAACCCGTCTCAACAAGTTTACGAATAACTCGATCTTACGATATCAATACGACTAAACAATTAACTCGACTCGATTAGCGATATAAAATACGGGGTATTACAGTCTTCCCCCCTTAAAATGAACTTCGTCCCGAAGTTCGCTCATCTATCAAACCTCCACGCATCACCGTTCACCGTGGGTACCAAAACAGATTTTCTAGTATAAGAACTCATGAACTTAGGCCCATAAAACAAAATGTTACATTCTACCCTCCTAAAAAGAAAGTTACGTCCCGGAACTTACTTCATGCAAACATATCACCACGAATCATTCCATCATCCTACTACTGTCGTTCACCTCAAACTATCAGAGCACCATACCAGTAGTTTAACTACACAACATAGAGAACTCATTTGCATGGGTACCACACAACGAAACATCAACCTGATCCAAAACCACAATCTACAACTTGATCAAAACCACAATCTATAAACAAGTGCAACATAAACATTAAGATTTTACAATCCTACCCAACTAAGAACATGGTTACGTCCTCGTAACCTCTTTTCAACTTTCATATTCCTATGCAACAAAATCACACAACACATGTAACGAAAAGAACACATGGTAAGAGATTGCGCAAAACATTAAAGTCGAAAACAAGGTTTTATTCATGGAATTAATTGATTGTCAACAAGTAACACTTATTACTTAGCTCATGCTTGACTTAAAAACACAACATCAAACTAAAAGAACAGCAAGAAAGGAGCTAAAGGTTTACACGGTTTCATAACAGACCGATCAAGGTGTTACTAGCTCTAACCTAACAGTTCTTAGGTCGCGCTTACTCTGGTTCTGGTGACTTCTATGTCCTTCCCTTCCTGGTTCACCTCTTCCCCAAAGTCTGGTTTGGGTGGTTCAGTCGTACTTTCGGCATCAGGTACATTAGCGTAAAATTCGTATCTCGGTTCGCTTTGATATAAAGTCAAAGGTATGCTCGGGCGGGTAATCGCCCCGCCGCAGATATTGGGGTCACGGCATAACCTCATGCAATGGGTGGACAACTCTCTCATATAGAAGTGTTTGCTTTGTCCTTTAGTATGCCGAGTCGGGGATAGTATCGATAAGGGTATACGCTCTTAACTGAGTATTAGTTAAGTACTCAGGGTGCCCATTATGGCCATACTTGTCCATGGCAGCACAAAGTTTCTCGCAATGCTCATTGAAGTCAGCATCAAGTGACATGTAACAGTCTCGCGGGTGTACATTGTAGGGATCCATCCTACAAAGTGGAAAGTTAAACAAATTAAGACACAAGGGTGCTACCGTAGAAGGGTGTTAAGATAAAGGATTCATTCACGAGGTTTAAGTGTGCGAAAGTTATATAACAAGTTTTCAGAGTAGCTGTTGTAGTACCAGGGTTTTGGTCAACTCAAGATTATCACAGTTCGCATTATCTACCAGAGAACAACAACCTTAGAAAGATCAACCACAAGGATACACGTATACCAGCATACAATCTAACATTGACCCCACCAAATTCCTCTCCCAAGTCAAAACTATTACTAATTCCGAACAATTGAACCATATGCGCATTCATTCCGCCCTACTACTAATCAATCACCAGGAGTATTAAAACATGCGGTGCATATGCACTACTTAAACACTTTGAAACCATAGAAAACATAACACGTAATCAAAACCATTTGACCCATCAGACATGCAACACGAGTTAGTCAGTTTGTATGATATAAATTCTGAAAACATATTTCCCAATAAAAGTTACAACATATGATCCATGACAACAACTATATTACTTCCATATCACCCATGTGTTTAACATTTTAGCAACCATATCGTTCAGTTGTGTCCAGCAACTTAGTATAACTCCTTTTCAGCAAAACAAAAGATATCGCATAAATAGCTTAAACATATACATTGCCATCATATACTTTGTAGAACCTTATCTATGATAAAAGATTAGCAACTTGAACAACTTCTCTGATTTGAATAATTAGGCAACTCGTAGGCTCAATTGAATGTAACTATAACGGCTATCATTTAAACCAACGCATATCATGTGAATCATCGAAGGGTTATCCCATTATAATTGCCAACATAGTTATCATAAACAATCTTCATTAAAATATAATTGATAGCAACGACTCGAGAATATAGGTATGTCAAATGTCGTGCTACATCAAACAGTTTCCTTTATATCGCGCCCATACGACTGCAAGAATCACTTTAGCATTTTATGACAGTATAATAACGAGCATATCCAATAAGGAATAACAACACCGTTTATTATCATGTCATAGGTTTAGGTTCAACTGAAATAATTTAATGCGATGAAGGTATTAAATATAAGTATGGGCACACAAACTCACATTAAAGGCATTAGAACTCAGATGGCATACTACATGTGTGAACATTTAGACATACTCATTACTACCATCCATGTGTAAACATTTAAACATAATTATTATAAATATTCATGCGAGTATATTAAAACAATCAAGTTAACATTTAACGCCACCAACTTTACCAAGATATGACAATATAGTTTTATATTTATATATATCCGACCACTATACAAATATGATGAACACCAGAGATATTACAACATGCCAAGCATATATAAAATATGCAAACAACCGGACTCGTATAAAATATTTCACCCTCGATTAAGGATCAAATTAAGCTATTCTATCTCACTCATACTATCATGCCAACAATGTTATCAACTAAGCTTTAATTTTATCACTTGTTAAGATACATAACTACTGAACATGCGTACTACTATCGTCATATAAAAATATTATAAGGTCACATTAATAAGGCTCATGAAATAACCAAACAATTGCATGAAAACTCAACATAGAACACACATTTTACAAGTCATGATTCACGTTGTAACTTCCAAGACCACGAACAAATAACCGTCCGATTAAAACTTGATTCATATTACTTTTATAAGATACGGAGAGTTACAAACACAGGGGAAAAAAAATTAGGTCTAAAGCACAAGAATTCCATTTTTAAAGAATTTTACAACTCAGTTGGTCCAAACAAGTATGTGACAGCAATTGGTCCGAAACTTGGGTCAGTTTGCAAAACTTACCATTTAATATAGAGACATCAAGAATTTTCGTGGCTCATAAATTTGAAAACATATGCGAATCTTCTGATCGATGGAGTTGGAATTATGCAAAAATTATTAATACAATTTAAATGAGGATTTTTACAAAATCGTTGGTCAAAACATCACTGCACAAGAACTTCCTGACCACAGCCCACTAAAATATTTATTACTCCTAATCCGTATATACTATAAGCATGAAACCAACGCCAAATGAACACTAACTCACGAGGCTATCTATCATAAAATTTTTATCCATAGGCAATAAACAGAAAAGAAATGGCAGTAAGGTCAATTAAAGAGTAAAATCAAACAAAACGAGTTTCAGCACTAGGTCATTCTTTACTATGTTACAAGCTCTTATGAACATACTATGTATACTAACCCATCCCAACCTAAATCTCACACTTTGTGCTTACGTAAACATCTATTCCATAGAATCCCTTCGCATCTCGATCTACTCCTGACATCTAAATCACGATTGCTATGACTAGAAACATGTAATTCAATAGTGTTTCAGATTACTATCACAATACTATACTAGCATGGCTTCGGGATCACATAACCGCATATCGCTAGACATATTAGCTCTATCAACACGTCATTCAACATCCATCCAGATAAATATCATCAATTCGCAATTATTTTCACGCTCACGATTACCACAATCCAACACTTCATTGATTATCAACCAGAACACGAAAATTTATTTCTCATCTCCACAACATCATATGATCACGTCATCATTCATACAAAATACTTACCGTAACGTCGTCCTGCAGAATGGTTAGAATATATGGGTCTCAAGGTATACATCAACTCGGTTATATCCAAGGTTTTACTTCTAACTACCCCATTCACTCAATTTATCTCGGGTTACCTGGCTCAAAACTGAGAGGGCAAAAGAGCACGTATTAAGGGCGCCTTCTTAACCGCACTGTGAGCTCCTAACAGTTCCTACCCAGGGGTTCATTTTATTTAGACACCTCCTACGTTCATTTGGTTCATTGGTTTAGGCCTGAGGATCGTTCGCTCTGATACCACTTTGTAACACCCCGATTTATGAAGGAGCCTTTAACAAGACATTCCCTAATAAACCGGACTGTTACCATCTCGGTTTCCCGAGGTAGTGAATAACAAAATAAACTCCAAGGCAAATTATATAATTACTTTAACTTAACTATTACAAAACCTCTTTTACATAAATTTCAAAGAACTAACATAAATAAAAGTGAAAGTCTTCCAAATAATGATCTAGCTACTAAGTCTTATGATCCAGTGTCTCACGCCCATCAAGCTCCCATCCTATCTCATAAACCTGTCAAGTCTGCTCCCCAATATTTGGATCATCACAGGTGTTCACGAATACACAGGGTCAACCACGAGGTTGAGTAGGGAATACAATTAAATAACAAAGTATGATATGCATGCTCCTCCGTCACCTCCATCTCCATCTCAACTCATATCTCATAACCCGTACAACCCAGCCATACCGATCCCCGGTAGACTATATATCGACCGTAGCCGATCTGCCAGCTCGCAGCTGGGGACACCAGGGCAAGTCCTGCAGAACCAGCCTGGGCCTTATCACAACATCATCATCACCACACCACATCACCACAACATCCTCCATCTCCAATGCATATGAATGCTCAAGAAATTAATGCAACACAATATGTATATCATTGAACTGGTAAATCATAGAATCATGCCGGATACCGAATGTTGTAATAATATACTCAATACGATCAATTCAGTCAAGCACATTCCAGGATATGAATCATAACATGAATCAACAACCACGAATCAAGTCAACGTTCACAGTTTGGTCATATGAAACACAAACAAGTCAACACCATTCAACAACAACGATAATAAGTCAAGTGTGTTTCCCTACCTCGGTACCGCTGTCAAATAGTCGGGTGCTCAGTAGTATTCCACAACAATTCGCCCTCTGAAAGATAAATAAATGATAAACAATTACTTAAACTATTCCCGTTCCCAAAATAGAAAGTTACTAAAAATAGAAACTTCCCCGATATAGCAGTTTTCCATTTTAACCAACCCGACTCTAATTATTTAAATGAGTCGGGAATTAAATTAAATATCTAGCACGATAAATAAAGGATTAAACGAATTATACGATTAAGAAAAGACCGAATCAACATTGAACAATCCCAACAACCCGACTCCCACAACCCGCGACTTCACATACGCCCAAACCCCTCACGCGTCGCCTGAACCACCACGACAACCACCAGGCCCGTTCCCCAGTTCAACCCAACCGCCGACAACCAACCCCAACCTGGTCGACTGTCGCCGGCGAGTCGAACCAGGGCTGCCAACAGCCCTAACTCACGGCCTAACAGGGGTTGCCGCCACCAACAGCCTCCCCTTGCAACCCTATAGCCACCACCGTCGTTAACCTCAGCCTATGCTACCACCACCACTCTGCTCGTCGTCAAACAACGCACACAGACGCCATGGCTCCGCCGTTTCGACCTCCCCCGAGTCCACGGTGGCGCAACCCCAATTCCAATCGTCTAACCCGCCTGAAAACCCCTGTTTTGAATCCGTTTGATTGCCCCTGTCGACGACGCCTCTCACCGCCATCTCCACCGTCTAAAACCTCCCTAACCGCCACCAATAGAGGCGACTCGAACCACCCAATACAATTTCCCCGACACCAACCACCATTACCACCTCCCTGTGACACACGGTGACCACCAAAACCGCCCGACAAACGACAAAGAGAAAAAGGGAGGGGAACTGCTTACCTAAACTGCCACGTAAACCACCACCAAGGCTGCCTCAACGCGTCGACAACCACTCTATGCTCTTCCTTGCTGCGCCGTCAACACCCACACTCACTCTCGTTGCTCTCGATTTGCGTGAAGGTTGAGATTTGTGCCGCTGAAAAGAGGGAGGCGGGTAAGAGGGGAGTGTTTGTAGAGCTAGGGTAAAAATTTAGGTTAAAGATTAGGTTAGATGGTAAATGGGTCATGGGTAACGTGATTGGGTAAATGGGTAAGCTAACGTGACTTCGTTCAGTTAAACCCGTCTCAACAAGTTTACGAATAACTCGATCTTACGATATCAATACGACTAAACAATTAACTCGACTCGATTAGCGATATAAAATACGGGGTATTACACCTGCCCTGAACAAAAGCAGCTTGTTCAGGGCCAATAAGGTGAGGTAGAACCTGCTGCAGTCGATGGGTGAGAATTTTACTAATGGTCTTGTAAAAGGTGGTGCAACAAGAGATTGGCCTGTAATCTAACACGGAAGAACTAATCTTCTTCTTGGGGAGAAGTGTAAGGAGAGTAGCACTAACCTGCTTACTCATTCTTCCAGAAACAAAGAAGGCATTTACAGCTTTGCAGAAGGCATCACCAATCAATGCCCAACTGTGCTTAAAGAAGGCAGAAGAGAAACCATCAGGTCCAGGACTTTTGTCAGGGTCCATGTCAAAGAGAGCCTGCCTAATTTCCTCCCTAGTAACAGGTTTAGTCAGGGCCTTCATATGAGTAGGCAAGACACAATTACCCTGCTGAAGAAAAGAAGTATCCAGAGGGAGGACATCAGTCTGAGAACCAAGCAATTTTTTTATAGTACTCAACAAAACCATCAGCAACATGCTGCAAACCAATTCTATCCATCCCATGCATGTCCTTAATTTGACCAATGATTTGTTGCTGCTTCCTTTCCTAAATTTTAGCATAAAAGAATTTGGTAGAGCAATCATTGTGTTTGATGTTGGAGATCTTAGCTTTTTGTCTGAGAATGGACCTCTCAATATTTTTAAATTTGCAATACTTCTGAAGGAGTTCTTTTTCCTGAGCAATAAGATCATCCGAGAGGGGTTGAGCTTGCAGGTCCAGCTGACACTGTTAAAGCTCACTCTTAATAGTTTTGACCTTGGTGGTGATGCCATTATAAGTTTTCCCATGAAGGGACTTGAGAGCTTTCCTGACATTCTTGAGCTGCTCAAAAAATTTGAAAGTATTAGAGCCAGAAACAGGTTGATGCCAAGCTTCCTGAACAATGGTGTCATAGCTGGGATCCTCAATCCAGCAGTTAAGGAAACTAAACGCAGAAGGCCTTTTGTGATCCTGAAGAACAGTAACCACAATGGGAGAGTGATCAGAAACTCTAGAAGCAAGGAAATTAGCAGAAGTGGCCGGAAATTGATTCATCCAGGAGGGATTTCCCAAAGCTCTATCCAATTTTGACCAAACTCTGGTCCCAGTTTCCTGCTTGTTAGTCCAAGACATTTCACAACCAGAGCTAGGAAGGTCCTCCACTTGACAGGCATAGAGACAAGTGTTAAAGTCCAGAATATCAGCAAGCACTGGGGGGTGTCACTAATTCGTTCAGTGACATCTCTAACAACATTAAAGTCACCAAGAAGTAACCACTTATCTACAGAGAGGTGTAAATGAATTAAATGGGTCCAAAGATCATCCCTAGCCCTAGCATCATTACTAGCATAAACCATAGTCACATGAAACTTATGGCATGTAGCATGATGTAAGACCTCACAATGCAAGAACTGGGCATGAGCTTGTAAAAGAGTAACGGTGACAGTAGAGGGTTTCCAAATTAGCCAGATTCTACCATTATAGTGGTAGTCATAGATACAAATAGTATAATAGGCTTTAAAGTAAGTATTTATAGCCTTACTAGCCTTGTGTTGTTTAATTCTAGTTTCAAGAATACCCATTATATCCAACTGTTGGGTGCAAAAGAATTCCCTAACTTCCTGTAACTTGAGAGGATCATTGCCCCCTCTAATGTTCCAAGAGGCAATTTTCATTTACCTTTATCAGGTGGATTGCCATCCCCTAAAACAGTTACTGGTTTACCCCTATCCACAAGAACTCCTTCCTGAGATGTAGGGATTGTATCAACTGGCACCTGTGTAGCCAATAACTGAGAGGCAGCATGTTCATCTACCTCCTGAGTAGCTAAAGAATGAGGGACAATCATGGGAACAACAGTTGGCTCAGTAGTGGCACCTCTCTTCAAGGCTATTTGAGGTGTGCACAACTGGCCCTTCTTGCTGCATCTGGAGTGAACTCCAGCAGAATCTGGAAGTGAAGAGGACTCCAATGCCTGTGCTGAACTCCCAGCAGGCACTATAGAATCAAAGATCACTCCAGAAGAGGCTGGGGTATCACCTAGCAAACAAGGGGAGACATTCTGTTGTTGTGGAGCAGACTGAACAGATTTAGAACCAGAGTTAGCCAAAGAGTGCAAAGTGTGAGAAGCATCAAGTTCTCCTTCCTCAAGAGTGGCCAGAGATGCAAAAGCATTCTCAGAGGTAAATTGTGGGACTAGCAGAATTGTGACACCTCTCTTCAAGGCTATTTGAGGTGAACACAATGTGCCCTTCTTGCTGCATTCTGAGTGCATTCCAACTTGTTCTGATAGTGAAACAGAGTCTGAGGTCACTTGTGGGATAGGTTCAGACCCAGCAGAGCCCACCTTAGTGACCACAGAATCAGGAATCACTACAGAAGTAGCTGGGGTACCACCTAGCATGCAAGGGGGGTCCTGTTGTTGTCCAGATTTTGACAGTAAGGACTTTTTCAACTCCTGTGGCTGCTTTTTCTTGCAGGTTTTAAGCATATGACCCATCTTTTCACATCCTTGACAGTAGTGGGGGATCCACTCATACTCCACCCTTTGAGTAGAAGGACCAAAGGGGGTATTCAAACTAATTTCAAGAGGAAGGTGCCCTGCAATATCCACCTCTATCATGACTCTTGCAAAGGATAACTTTTCCTTGTTAGTGGTAGGTATGTCTGCAAACATTGGCCTTCCTATTTTGCTAGACATCTTGCTAAGCACAGCACTAGACCAGAGATATGGGTCAAGATCAGGGAAGAGGATCCAAATGGGCATAACAGAAACCTTTTCCATTTCAAAAGAGAAAGATGGGTGCCATTGTTTAAGGATCAAAGAGTAGGACCCTCCCTAAGTACAGAATTCATTTCAGCTTCAGTAGAGAATCTAAAGCTAAACCAACCCTTTTTGTAGTACTGCACCACTGGAGAAGTCAGGTGATGCCAACTTTTGGTAACAAACTCATAAACCTGTTTCAGAGAAGGCTTAGATCCCAACAAATGACCCATGAGAGTGTATTTCCAGATCTCTAACTCTCCAGCAATATCTTCCAAAACAACATCAATTTCCTCAGCATGTTTACAGTCCTCATGGAACGAGAGGCTCATGCCCAATTGAGATTTAGGTTTAGCAATTTCAGACCATTTTTTTGTTGTTTCAGCACCTTTAATGGCGGAATTAGCAGAAACAATAGGAACACCAGCAATTGGGGCGATAGTAGGTATATCAGTTCCAACTAAGGGGGTTTCAGTCACTACACTAGCTACTTCATCAGACTGAGGGTTCTGAATTTTAGAAACAGAGTCCGCCATGTTCGAAGAAGGTAAGCTTAACGCAGGAGTAACAATTTCCACAGAATTATGAACAAGATTCACAGTATTATCAACAAGAATGGTAGACTTACTAGGTTTCGGAACTGTTGAATTAATCGCATTAACAAGAAGATCATTCAAAAGAACAGGTTGGCAAGTGGGGGACGTCTGGGTTTCAGTTAATTGTTCGTGAGTTGCAGAATTGCGAGTAAGAATAGTACCAGGAGATGCGAAAAGAGAAGAGGAATCCATTGATGGTCTCCCTCGTGGAGGACGACCTCTACCACGCGCCATGAGAGCTAGAATAAGGTCCGCAACAATGGAGTTTTAGAGCAAAATTCTAGAGAGAGAAAGCGTCCCTCAAAACATGACTATTACTATTAACTTAACTATTATTATTTTTTTTTTTTTTTTTTTATTTTTTTTTAAATTATAAGGATGCGCGCAGCTTTCATTAAAACAAAAATAAAAGTTTACATGAAATTGGTGGGGAGCCGTGAAACAATCTGAGCTCCCACACCCTTAGCAACAGCAAAGCTAAGTCTAGTAAAAATGTAAGCGGCAACCCGAGCCCCTGCATCCTGAGATACCGAGAATTTCTGGATCCGCTTGAGAACATTGATAAAAAAAAATTATAGTCTAAAACAAAAGGTAAAATAATAACATTTTTCCGCTTTATATGCATTGGTTTGTTCATACATTATACTACGATTACATTACGATAACAAATAAATCACATATTATATCTTTTTTTCTAACAATTTATTTCCATATTATCATAATCCTCATCACTTTCATCTTCACTATCACTCTCAACAACGGATCCATTGCCTCGCCAAATGTTTTTGACTATGTTGTTTCGTACCTAATACATGACCTTATTCTGCTTTTTATCAAACATGCCCAAATCTATTGTGACGCTGGAATTATTAATGAGATGAGTGATTTTTTTTAAAATAATAATGTATGTATCGAATAATTAATGTCAAATATTTTTGTATTGGTCTTTAAAAATAATACTCTGTATATAGGTTTTCTGAACTAAATTTATAAAATCTGAACTTAACTTATAGGATCTGAACTGAACTTATTGGATCTGAACTAAACTGAACTTATAGGATCTGAACTGAACTGAACTTATAGGATCTGAACTGAACTGAACTTATAAAATCTGAAGTGAATTGAAATTAAGTGACTTTAAGTCCAAAAGAACAGGGCCTTAGTCTTAAATAACATTGAAACACACGAAATGCTTTGTTTTTCTATCAACTTGCATGGGAGGGGGGCCACCTAACTAATTATGGTGTAGTTTATGCCTAGGCATGACATAAAACTGTAGATCAGCCCAAAACCCGGGGGAGCCTGGCCCCTGCGCAGCTATGCTAAGATCCGTCGCTGGGTATGTATTTGGGCCGGTATTAATGTTTTAGGATGATTTTTTTTTTTTCATTTATATTGTAATTATCTAGTTGGTCTAGATCAGCGATATACATAATTAATGTTTACACTTGTTTCAAATAAGTGTTCACATGCAATGGTTAAGAGGAAATAACGTAATATATTATTGTAAATAAAATTTGCATACATAAAAAACTTTACACCCCGAAAAAAGAAATATAATTTAATAATCAACTTTAGCATATGCAAATTATTCTAAAAATTGAAAAATTTCATGATAGACTACATTAGTAGTTGTAGTAGAAGTACGCATATCATTGTCACGTACCATTTTCGGTGTGCACGGCTGATAGAAAAGTTGCCGAGTTTTTTACTGCAAGTAAATACTCCGTCATGATTATTTTTATAAAAAAAATATATCATATTATCTAGTTTTAAAAATTATGCAAATTATGTAATTTATTCGCATTATATGTAATTCATTTCCGTAATTAAATGTAATTTCTTCTCGTAATTATGTAATTTTTTTAATTATGTAATTCATTGCCATTATTAGTAAGTAATTTCATTTATTCCAATTTTTAATTCATTCCTCTTATATGCAATTAATTTTATTTATTTCGAATGAAAAATTATTTCATAGTATTTTTGCTAAGACGGAAATTGTCGTATGTTTGTATTGGCGGACGATTTGAAGAAATTAATACGTTACACACCAACGGATCCCACCATAACATGAATTTAAAAAAAAAAATTGTACAAATGATGTGGCACATCCTGCATTCAGTACTATCTTCTGAATTAATAAAGATGAGATTGTCTAAAAATTGTCAAAATTATTATTTTTTTATTTTTATATTATTTTAAAAGACATAAAGTTGAAAGAAAATAATTTTTATATTTGATTAATTTAATTTTAAATTGATCATTTGGTGAAATATTTATATTTCTCGCGAGGGGGCTACTATGGAACTTCGCTTTGACCTTCTCTGTTGTGTGCTTGACAACTGTCCAACCTCTTTATTATATATATATAAGCAAGACTAACTGTATTTTTCACATTTTATTTCATTATATTTTGATTTGAAAAACTAAAATTAAATCTTAAGAAGTCATGAATTTGAGTATTTTTAATGAAAATTTTATTTTACTGAGAAAATAATGATGTTATTTTGTAATTTTTTACTAATAACATATTTTTTAGCCGCAACTTCTTAAAATGTCAATGAAATTTTATCGTATTTTTTTTCTTAAAAAAAAACTTCTTTATCATACAAAGGCCGGAGATAAATTTGTGAGAAATCTAAAATATTGAATCTTATAAATATTTACATTTAAAAAATTATGCCTATTTATACCTCATCATATGATTGATCATATTTATAGTATATGCCAAAAATAGAAAATCTATTTTAGGAAATATTTTTAGACAGGAAAATAGGAGTTTCACTTATTCCTTTAGTAAATAGATAATTGCAGGGGTCATCTAGGGGTTATTTGCAATTTCAAGACTTAGGCCCTGTTCTTTTGGACTTCTAATTGCCTCTTTAAGTTCAGTTCAGTTCCTATAAGTTCAGTTTAGTTTAATTCCTATAAGTTCATTTCAGTTCATCTCTTATAAGTTTAGTTCAGTTCCTATAAGTCAATAGGTCTCATGAGAGACTGTCTCTCACTAATTTAGTGGGAGACATAATAGGAAAAAAAGAAATTAACTGGGTCCCTCACCCCATCATGTGAGAGGTCTCTCAATAACGCTAATAAGAGACCGTCTCTCCGGAGTTTTTGTGCAAGTTCAGTTCAGCTCCTATAAGTTCAGTTTAGACAAGTTCATATAACTTATATTAATTATAAATTCATACCCGTTTTTTAATATTGGCGAATTAAAAAATAGTATGCTTTTCATTAAAATCAAAACAAAAAAAATCAATATTAAAATTATCATATACTCATTATTCTTAAAAAAAACTAAAAAACTAAAAAAAAAACCCACGCAGTAACTACATCCACATAATTAGTGTAAGTAAAATAGTCAAACACATACTACATGCTATCTTCTTCTACATCTAACATCTAACAAATTAGTGTAAGAAAGCTATGTACAAGGTATGAAATAACATAGTAAAAGACATTTGACGAGATAATGGATTAGATGATATCAATGGAAATGAAGATGAAAATGAAAGTGACGAGGAGAATGATAATATGAAAATAGATGATTAGAAAAAATAATGTAATATGCAATTTATTTTTTATTGTAATGTATTGTAGTACTTATATAAAAAATTAATTTATATAAAACGTGAAAAATTTTATAAGTACAATTTCACTTCTATAAGTTCAGCTCATATAAGTTCAGTTCTTATAAGTTCAGTTCAGTCCAACTTCTATAAGTTCAGTTCAGCTTCTATAAATTCAGTTAAGTTTAGTTCAGCTTCTATAAATTCAGTTCAGTTTAGTTCAACAACTTAAAGTCCAAAAGAACAGGACCTTAATGGCAAGTGGTTATCAATTTGGCGCCACTTTCTTGATGGTTCTTGATTGTGCCATTTTACACTTATATTTTTGTTTTAACCTTTTAAGAGGCAGTTATCATAGAATAAAACCCACTAAATTAATCATTTATTTCTTGATAATAATTAATCTCGTTCAACTTATACCCAAAATATTTCTTGGTTGTTTGAGTAACCAACCAACAATGATTACAACTTGTTATCTTCCTAATCCCTCTAAATTTACAAAAAAAAAAAAAACTAGTTTTAATCCCGTACAAAAAAATGCATAGGTTAATTATGACATATGAAATTTATGTTAGTTAATACGATAATAATACGTAATATTCTGAGATAATAATTGAATGAAATCATAATAAATAAATATAAGGCAAGTTTGTGGTGAGCTCAACTCGAGAAAATGAAATTTTTTTCCTTTAAATCAGGGAACTACTCATAAACCTTTATAGCTTTTATAGTAGGAGTATGACTTAAATCTTTTCTAAGATAGAAAATTGGACAGTAAAAATACGCAATTTCTTGCTTAAAACGACAAATCCTTTTTAAACTTAAAATAGTTAATCTTGCTATAGACAGATATATCCGTCTATACCTAAAGACGGGGTCAAATAGCTTGAAAGTGGTGACATTTTTTGCCCTCACCGCCCCACTTGTTGTTTGTCCTATTAGGAGTGTGGTATTGTATTTGGCCCGTCTTTAGTTATAGACGGATATGTGTCGTCTATAATGAGATTTTGTGAACTTAAAATGAGTCAAGTATAGAAAATGAGATAAAAGGAACATACCTAGGGAATATCAATAACTTTGTCCAATATATGAAAATAGTAGAGGTACTTAATACAAATAAGAATATTATTAAGACGGGGATATTAGAGCAATAGCAATAGTGTTTCTTAGTCTTGGGCTGATCACTAAGAACCCAAAATAAAAAGTTCTTCTATTGCAAGTAAAAGGTTGTTCTTAATTTTAAGAATTGAGTTCCAAAATAATAACTTGGTTGTTCATACATGAGAATATGAGAACCAATAAGCATACTTTGAAAAATGTGGAAGACCAATTACTTAGTTTTTATTTTTTATTTAAGAACTTTATATAAATGTCATCTATTATAGGCAAAAGTTCTTAAATGTTAGAACTAATAAAATCTATATATATATATAAAAGAGAGTTTTTTCGAGCGATTCTAGAGCGTCCACATCATCAAAAATTTATTTAGGAAAGTTTTATAAATAATATTTTCCACATAAAAAATAAAGTGGAGAATCTTTTAATTATTATAATATCTATATTTCTTATTTTATATTCATGAGAAGTTTCTAATTTTTATAAAAAAACTTTGACATTTCATTTGGCAAAAAAATGTTGTTATAAAAATTATGAAGATAACATAATTAGATTCGTGGTAAAAAATACTTTCATTAGAGTATAGATTTCATATGATTTGCACATACGAGTATTAAAGATGGTGTACTTTTTTTAATATGTTATATGTCCACATTGAAAAACAATGTTAGTGTGGTGATTATAATACGTATAAATTATAGAATTTTCCCACATCGAAAGATTAACATAAGGTGGGTGATCCTATAATTATAAATAGGTGTCATTATTGGAATCTATATACCAACCAAAAACCTATTGAGTCTCTTAAGTATTGTTTTGGAGAGCTCTTATAAGAGTTTATATCATTATCTTCAGAGCATGATATATACATATTTTTTCTATATTATGTATTATATTCAAGTGATGTTTATAATCTTTATATAAAAACTTATACATCTCATTTGCCAAAAAAGTATTAGAAAAAAAAACGTACGAATATTAATAAATAGTACTCCCTCCATTCAAGACCAAATACAACATTGACATTTATACACTTGCCAAGACACAAATTACAACGTAAATATCTTTAAGTTTACATTATAAAAAATTTAAAAATTTGATATTTTCATTGTACTTTATAGATGAATCAAATAAGATCCCACATGACCATATTTTTGTCCTACGTATTGCAAGGAATCGTAAAGATTCTATTCGTTCATAAATAGTGTAAAAAAAGGAATGTTGTATTAGGTCTTGAATCGAGGGAGTATAGTATTTGCTCATTATTATTAACCCGGGTTAGATGTCGAATTATGTGCGAAAAAGATGGTGTATTTCTAAGTATGTTATTTGTCTCACATTGAAAAATATGTTAGTGTGGTGAATATATTACATATAAATAATAGAATTGTCCCACATCGAAAGTTTAGCATAAGATGGGTGATCATATGATTATAAATAGAAGACATCCTTAGAACCTAAAAACAAACCCATAACCTTCTGGGTATCTTAAACATTGTCTTGGAGAACTCTTAAGAGTTTATATCATTATCTCCACGATATGATATATATATTTTTTATATTATGTCCAAGTGATGTTTATAATTTTTATATAAAAACTTATACAACTCATATTCTCATTTAGCAAATTAAAGTAACATATTTTTTTTTTTGAAAAATTATATAATTAGATTCGTGGTAAATAAATGCTGGGATTAGAATATAGTATCATATTATTTGCACGTATTTTAATTACGATAAGAAGTTAAAAAAATGTATTATACGAATAGTAATAAATAGTATAGTATTTGCTTATTATTATTAAACTGGGTTAGATGTCGAATTAGGTACGAAAAAGATGGTGTATTTCAAAGTATATTGTTTATCCCACATTGAAAAATAATGTAGGTGTGGTAAATATATTATATATAAATAGTTGAATTATCCCACATTCGAAGATTATCATGAGGTGAGGTATCACATGATTATAAATATGAGTTATATTTGAAACTTAGGGGTATCAACCCAAAATCTTTTGAATCGCTTAAAAATTATCTTAGAGAGTTCTTATAAGAGTTTGTATTAGCGGCAAATTAAACCTTAGTTACAACAATACTATACAAATATTAACCGCGTAGATATTTATAAAAGCGATTATATATTACTATATTAGTGATATTATAATGTTTATTTTAAGACAATCGATAATATAATAACTTTATTTAAGACAAAATCATAATTAAAAAATAAAATGGTGCTAAATATACATAAATTGGTTATTAATGTGTCATATAATGATAATCTCGGCAATAAAATAGAAAAATTTATGAATTATAATACAATCAAGTGTTGCATAAAAAGATCTTGAATCCAGAAACAAATCAATAATAAGCTTTTTTACTTTGATAAATAGTAGAATTAAATCTTTTTAACTTTCAAATATAGGTAATTATTATGCCTCATTACATTTGAGTAACTAAACACATCATAATTTTTAACTATTAATCAAAATCGCACCAGAAAAAGAAAATATTTTGCATTTGTTTATACATTTGATTGCTCCCTCAATTACATCTTAAAAGTCGTGTTAGAAAAAAAATGTAATTTAAATCATATCATTTGTACATATTTTAATTATGACAAAAAAATGGAAAAAAACATACGAATATAAATAATAATATAATATTTCTAATTATTAAATCGGGTTGGATATCGAAATAGGTGCAAAAAAGATGGTGTACTTTTTCGTGTGTTATTTGTCCCACATTGAAAAATAATGGAGGTGTGGTAAATATACTACATATAAATAGTTGAATTGTCCCACATCAAAAAATTATCATAAGGTGGGTGATCTTAAAAATTAATCTAGGAAGTATCATAAATAATATTTTTTGATGTAAAAACTAAAGTGGAGAATCTTTTAATTATTATAATATTTATTTTCTATATTATATTCAAGTGATGTTTCTAATTTTTATATAAAAAATTTTACATTTCATTTGGCAAAAAAATATCGTTAAGAAAATTATGAAAATAACATAATTTGATTCGTGGTAAAAATGATATCACTAGCGTATAGATTTCATATAATTTGTACATATATAAGTGTATTTCTTAGTAAGTTATATGTCCCACATTGAAAAATAATGTAGGATTATATAAAAATAATAGAATTGTCCCACATCGAAAGATTAACATAAGATGTAGCGGTCTTATGATTATAAATATGAGGCATCCTTGGAACTTAGGTATAAACGTAACATCTTTTGCGTCTCTTAAATAAGATGTTTTGACTTTTGATCATATCTAAATAAATAATTAAACATAAAATGTAAATATTAAGACCTTATAACCAATTTTTTTTTGCTAAGTTAATTACCCCGTTGCAACGCACGGGCATCCAAACTAGTATGATATGATATAAGAAGAACTTAAAATAAAGTTCTTCTATTGCCATTGCTCTTATTAGGTCGTATTGTGTTTATTGTGTTATTGGGCTTTGGCCATTTCCTAACTTCCCCTTTTCATTTTGACACAAAAATTAAGGAAACACATTATTGCACCATATAATTAAATTTGGACCACACAAATATACTACCCCATAATACAATTAAATTTGAACCACACAAACACTTACCAAAAAAGGAAATAGGGAAGTTATTGTGAATAGACGGAAAAGAAAATAGAAAAGTTTATTATGAATAGGAGGAAGTATATTGTAATTTGTATGCTTAATGAAAATATCACTAACATATCATTCACCACATCATCATTAACTTCTCTAATACAGTAGCCAAATTCGCTGACATGGCATCTTAATTTACTAGCATTGTCTTATGTGGCGGTTAATGAGCCCCATTGGTAAAATAAAAAAAATAAAAAAAATTGCTAATTGCTAATACTAATTCAACGTATGGAATGGAATATGGGATATTCCATCTATATTTCATATTCCATAATCAATTGTTATGTGATGTAAGTACGTCAAAAAGAGTAAATAGGTTTGCCAATTTAACGTAAATAATTAAGGAATGGAATAATCCCATAAGATTTATAATCATCCATATTTCATCGGAATTACTTTTTCACATACGAACTTTACCCTATCACATACTCTTTTTCATAAAATTTCCATATCATACCCTTTTCCACCCTTTTCCTAAACATAATTAAATTAACTCTTCTATATACATCTTCCCCTAATATTGAATCTAACTAGTTTTAAACCCGTGCAAAATTGCACGGGTATGTATTTGGCCGGTATTAATGTTTTTGGATGCATTTTTTTTTTCGCATTTCTATTGTAATTATCTAGTTGGTCTAAATCAACGATTAAATTGCACGGGTATGTATTTGGGCCGATATTAATGTTTTTGGATGCTTTTTTTTTGTATTTCTATTGTAATTATTTAGTTGGTCTAAATTAATTTCATTTATTCCAAATGTAAAATTATTTCATAGTATTTTTGCTAAGACGGAAATTGCCGCATGTTGGTATTGGCGAACGATTTGAAAAAATTAATTTTTTGCACACCAACGGGTCCCACCATAACCTGAATTTCCAAAAAAAAAAATGTACAAATGACGTGGTGCATCCTACATTCAGCATTGTCTTCTAAATTAATAAAGATAAGATTACTGAAAAACTTGAACAATGGATAATAATTCACCAATGTGATTTTGTTTTTTAGGAATTATTAAACATTTTATCGAAATTATTAAGTTTAATTTTACTGAAATGAATATGCTTGTCAATTATTTTTAATTAGGGTTTATGAGTGGTGAAAGGCACGGTAGGTGACGGTTGTTCTGGGTATGCGCGGTGGTTAGGTGTTGGCGCGGTGACGATGGTCCGATGAGGGTGGTCGTTGTGAGGCGGCTTGGTGGTGTGTTGGTGACACTACTACAGATACAGGCTATAACAACGGTTAAAAACCGTTGTTATATAAAAAAGCGGACTTTGTTAAAGCGTCTGTTGTAAAAGGTTTTAAAAACGGTTGGTTTTCTTAAGGAACCCGTTGTTAAAACTATTAACAACGGTTTTAAGTATCAAAACCCGTTGTGGAAAGTGTGACCCAATTTTGGTGGGAAAGTTATAACAACGGTTAATTTACAAGGAACAGTTGTTATAACTAAAGACAACGGGTTGTATCTACATAACCGTTGTTGTTTGTTTTTACAAAATAAAAAAAAAATAATTAAATATTACTAGATGCATGCGTAATTACGGGGCCCGTTATAATTCCGATGCATGCATTATTACTGCCATTCCTGTATACAGTGCATATGAATGGACAATATATGGAATGAGAAGGGTTTACATTAGATTTGAACCAGGGAGATATGATTATTATGGCACAACTTCCTAAACATGCATATATTATATTAATTAAAAAACAACTCAAAGGACACATTACTTAGTATAAATACATACATTATCTCAACCACCATTCCATTATCTCACTATCTTCAAACCCTAACTGCTAAAACAATCTCCAACCTCTAATTAATCTTTCAAACTAACAACTCCAAAGTTCATCAACAAAATGAACGATTACATCCTTAAAACTCTTACTATGACCGAGAAAAATACTAGCTTCATCCGCCGGTTGCTCCACATCGAGGACAGTTTTAGGAGCTATCTTGTGGATGCTCAAGCCGCACTCAAGGACGCCAAAAGAAATGGCTTGACAGAGCAGCAATTGTTGCAGCTATATGACGATATAGCAACTGCTGAACGAAACCTCCAAATAGCTAAGGAGGAGAGGAGGGATATCATAGAAGAGAATAAGACTCTCTATGAAAATATAAGAATTGCATTTTTAGAAATGTAATTCTTTTTTAAATTTATGTATTTATATATATATATATATATATATATATATATATATATATATATATATATATATATATATATATATATATATATATATTAATGAATTATTAATTAAGTTTATCATGCATTCCTCTCTATCATCTTGCTTCTTCTTTGTTTTATTTTATTTAATTTATTTTACGAGCTAATTAAGCGAATAATAACATAATAATGATCGATAAAAACCCATCATATATACATGCAAATGAAATAATTAAAAAAAGAAAACAATGATGATGAAAGATGATGAAACCAACAGTGACGGCGAGATTTACCTGATAATTAGAGAAAGTAAGAGACGATGAAACCAACAGTGACGGCGAGATGATAAAGCGACGATGAGAAAGAGAGAAAGAGACGATGAGAAAGAGAGAAAGAGACGATGAGAAAGTGTGTTTGCTGTGTTTGTGTTTGTGTTTGTCCGTGTTTGTGTTTGTGTTAGGTTATGTATGTGTTTCGTGGTCAGAAGCGATCCGTGTTTGTGTGGTTTATAGTATGGAAAGTATTGACAACGGTTGTTAAACAACAACCGTTGTTAAATAAGTTTTAACAACGGTTGTAAATCAACAACCGTTGTCAAATAAGTTTTAACAACGGGTTTAAAAATACCCGTTGTGATTACTTTTCACTAACTTTGCGCCAATTTTGCCCCAAATTATTAACAACGGTTGTGCAAATTTAACCCGTTGTTAAAACGTATAACAACGGTTATATAACCATACCCGTTGTAATTAAGTTTAGTAAAAATCGCGCCATACATTCTACAACGTCTATTGTGATTTTCGTGCATAAACGTTTGTTAAAGGGGCGTTGTAGTTGCCTGGATTTGTAGTAGTGTGAGGAAGGAGGACGGCTGGGTAATGTGTTTGCGATAGTATCGGATTGTCGGCTGGAGGTTGGGGTTGACGGATGGATTGTAGTAGGTGGTGCGAAAGGTTGGAGGGGATGGTTGGCTTGGTTGTTGGCTGGGACAGTGGTGGTGGTGGTGGTGGTGATGAGGAAGGGAGATACGAGATGGCCGTGTTGTTGTTTTGTTTTATTTTTTTATTTTTTCAATAACGGATTTTTCAACATGTGCTCTTAGGGCACATGATAATAATCTAATTAGGGAAATATTATTGAGAATATTTCATGATAAATTAGAGTTGAAACTCTTATTTACCATAATTAGTGAAATAATTTTGAAAATCTTTCCCTACTTAGCTAGTTAGCTTATTATCATGTGCCATCAGGGCACATGTTAGAAAAACTCTTTTAATACTCCCTCCTATTCACAATAAACTTCCCTATTTCCTTTTTTGGTAAGTGTTTGTGTGGTCCAAATTTAATTGTATGGTGGAATAGTGTATTTGTGTGGTCCAAATTTAATTATATGATGGGGTAGTGTGTTTTCTTAATATTTGTGCCAAAATGAAATGTGAGGTTTATTGTGAATAGAAGGGAGTATTAATTAATTTGTTATTTTTTAATATTAATTAATTAGGTTGTGGTGGGGAGCAGGGAGGGGAGATACCAGAGTAATTTTTTTTATTGATTAATTTAATTTGATTTTTGTATCAGTTAACTGTAATAATTTATTTTTTATTTACTCGGAATTTTAGGACAATGACTATTTTGAAGATGTGGTGAACGAAAGTGGTGAATGGTGATGGGAGATAAGGGAAGGGAGGAAAAAATTAATTGGGTGAAGGAATGAAAAAATGACAAGGGTAATATTGTAAAAGTCATATATGAAAGAGTAAAATCCGTATATGAAATCCATAATCCTTAATAACAGATTGCAGTAAGTGGATTATACATCCGATGTATTACCATCAATTGCTTAGTTTTTGAGCATTACAATAAAATTTTCGAGTTTTATTTGAAAGGTTCTGAGTTTTACTATAAAGTTTCTGAGTCCATTCAATTAGACATTAAGCTCAAAAAATTACAATATAACTCAAAAACATTACATATCTCAGTTAAATTTGAGTTTTGACGGCAAAAAATTAAAATGTAACTTATAAACTTTAAAAAAACTCAGATAAAATACACATAAGCTCAAAAACTAATGAGGTATGAAGTAGTACATCTGATGTATGTTCCTATTTCTCAACAGATTGCGAGATTTTGTGAAGTAATATATGGGATAATGGCTCATAGCAGCAGGTTTTGCACAAGGATAATTTTACTTCTTTTTTTATTTGATTTGATCTATCAAAAATCTTGGACATTATAATTAAGTCAGTTAAATCTTTTTCAAATTATAAAAATTGATATTCTCCCAAAAGTATAGCCAAATCCGTTCTCAAAACACCCTACGGAATCACTATAAAATCCATATGCAACCCAATCATCTACTACTGTGAATTTAGAAATCAAGAAAACTATTATGATTATTGATTAGGTTTGTATTATTCCCTTGAGGTGTTCTGTTCATGTCATTATCGTGATTCTCAT
This sequence comes from Silene latifolia, assembly GCF_048544455.1. Taxonomy (NCBI): domain Eukaryota; kingdom Viridiplantae; phylum Streptophyta; class Magnoliopsida; order Caryophyllales; family Caryophyllaceae; genus Silene; species Silene latifolia. Next base: position 24,403,271 of record NC_133533.1, on the reverse strand, counting down.
AGCGGCAGAGATTGCGTTTTTGTGGTTTAATTGGTGCAATTCACCAATTAGTGAATGTACATTTATGTCTCGCCAATTTCATCACAGAAATGTTAGTTTGAGATTGTAACACATACGATGTCAATTTAAGTTCATAAGACATCGACATAATAAAACTAAATCGTCGTTGTCAGATTCCTTCTTTATTTTATTTTCCCCTTTCACGGTAAGACGATTCATTGGGATAAGAAAACAATTTATATAATATAGTAAATGATCGTATAATAAAATTGGATTGTCTCGGTGTGAGACTGACGCACGCAATAACTATTGTTTGCTATATGAACATTTTTAATAAATAATAAATATAATCAAATTTAAGTTTTTAACCCAAGTACTTTTAGTTTATTTTTTTATTAACTCAGTCTTCTAACAATCAATAATACATAAATTTTATTGTACGACTATTTTACATATTTTAAAAATGGTGCAACGGGTAATTAAATGTGTACTAATTTTATTATAAGTCTTGATCATAATATTTAATAGGAATATTTATAATAGTTGGGCCTCAACCATCACCTTAAGGTTTTGGTTGAGTTGGTTTATGAGCGGTGTGGTGCGTGGGAAGGAGCGGGTAGAGGTCCCCGTGCTATTACTTCTCAGAAGCGGCGTCCCCGACTTGAGATCCTTCACGGTAAAACCAAATGGATCAAATTCAACGGAAACAAAATTATCAACTGTAAATTTGCGAACAGAGATTAAATTTTTAATTAGATGGGGAACATGTAGCACGTTATTTAGGTGAATAGGTTTGTTAGGGAAGGGAAATGTAGTATTACCAACACCTCGAATCGGAATCGTATTGCCATTACCGACTATAATTGTACGATTGCCACTCAAAGGAGAATAAGAGACGAGATTACCGTTGTTTGAGTTCATGTGAGACGACGCCCCGGTATCCATATAGTAGTTGTCGTCGGGTTGTTGAAGATTAAGTGATTGCATCACCGCAGCCAAGTCCGTTGGGACCAACGCCCTCGGTGGCATGCCAAACACCCCTGGTTGCGCGAGAAACGCTTGCTGAGGTCGAGGACCGAGAATGCCAGGGGCACTATTGGCAGCGGGTGTAGTCCAGCCAGAAGTTGGATATGGACATGGTGGTGTAGTCCATCCCTGTTGGGACGTTCCAGGCCATTGAGAAAGTGGAACCCACGCCCAATTGGAAGGAGACCCCGCAGATGGCGTCTGTTGACGGCCTGTCTGCTTGTTTGAACCGCCATTGTTGCCGCCCCCTTGGTTCTTGCCCCGATAATTGCCCTTATGATGACGATTCCCCTTACCCTTATAATTGTGATTGGGGTTAGAGGAATTGCCACCATTGTTGGATGTATAAACAGGTTTGGAATTAGAAGAGGTAGCAACAAGAGCATTGTCAGACGGTGTAGCAGCAGTTTTGGCTTTCCGGGCTTCTTCCATGGTGAGCATGGAGCGGGCCTTGTAAAACGACGGGAGCGGATCACTTTGTTGAATGATAGTGGCCACGCTGTCATAACCCTCAGACAAATGGGTCACAAGTTGGAGCACTAGTCGGGTCTCGGGCACCGGAGAACCGACGTTTGATAACTGATCAGCAATCATTTTCAATGCTTGGCAATATGCGGAGACATTGGGATAAATATCCATGTGGATGTTGCTGAATTGTTGTTCCAGTGTGACGGTACGAGAGTTTTGATTGTCATTGAAGATGTCCTTGAGACGGTCCCACGTTTGTTGAGCCGTTGCACCGGGTTCAAGGATTGTGTGTAGTAGATCAATGGAGATAGTGCTATAAATCCATTGTTTTACGATGGCATCAAGACGGTCCCAACCGGCATCCTTCTTGATGACTGCATCTTTCGGAGGTGCAATATGATCCATGACGTCAAAGGCACGAGTGGTATTGAGAAAGAGCTCGGCCCATGAAGCGTAATGGACGTTTTCTATTTCGAGAGTACGACAATAAAAGGTATTGTATTCCCTTCACCATGACTAATGATGGCCAAACCACCAAACCTTCCTTCTCCCCTGCATATTCGGTTTCCAATATCAAGAACTATGTAGTATGTACCCAACTATTATAAATATTCCTATTACTATTGAAAACAATATATGATTGCTCATGTATAGTAAATAATTCGAAATTAATTTGTCCGTAAATCATTAATCTATATATCTTTGCTATTATTAACCATATGCATCTAAAATTCTAAACGCAAGCCCGTGAATTTCACGGATTTAAACCTAGTTAACAATAATTCACCGTCTTAAGAGTTAAGAGAGACGTAGGGGAAAAATTAACCTAAACTCTCTTTTCATATCATTCACCATTTCACCACATGGCCGCATCAGTCACTCCCTCTGACTCTATATCTCCCTCTTAAGTCAGCACTCTCCCTCTACTCGACTACTCTCACAGTCTCACACATCCACCACCTCCCTCGATTTTCTCTCAGATCTTCTGTTTTTCCATTTTATAAATAATATAAAAATGCTAGATTAAGAAGTACACATGGCAATATAATTAGAACTACAAATCTTACATCTCTTCTCTCGTGAATTTTTCAAATTACATGTTTAGTTTGTTTGACATTGTCATTAGCATGTCTTAAAATTGCATTGTTCCATTTTCATTTCGCTTGATTCATTAAAATTTTGTGTTAATATATACACCCTATGTTTTCTAATATATGTCGTTTTATATTTTTGAGGTAAGCCTTTGACATTAGTATTTACAAAAATATATTTGTTAAAAAATTATAAAAATGGTACCATTAAATTCCTTATGAAAAGATCTTCATATGGATATACATATAATAATATTTAGTATAATCTAATATTTTAAGAAACATTTAAAAGATAAGTGAATATCTCGAAATATGAGAAAATCATATACTCCCTCCATTCAACAATTATCACCCCATTTCAATATAATACCTCTCACATATAATGGAAAAATGGGGTGATAATTGTTGAATGGAGGGAGTATAAAACAACAGGAGTACATTATTTTGACCAAACCGTCGTATAAATTCTTAATAAATGCTTAAACTTACATGTCTCTATTCATTTGCTATAGGTATTTTTTTAATGACGAAATAATTTCAAGTTTGACCGATCAATGTAGTAACACTTTTTTTTTTCACTAAGATCGAAGAAATCTCAAGTTTAAGGTTATGGAGAATCAATTAAAAGACTATACACATTGCAATACTATATGAAGTAATTTAGAACTTAACTTTCAAATAAATCGAGTACGTAGCAAATTACTAAACCCAATTATAAAGGCTTAAGACATAATGGCTATGTTGTAACAAGCACTCATGCGTCAAAGCTAACTAACTGGCAATATATAGAAGACTTTCCTTCTAATTTGATCAATCATAATTCATAAACGTTGTGGTTTCATTGGTGCCCCATAAGTAGACTCGCTTAAAAGTGGTTATTGTAGACAGTGGCGGAGCTAGGAATTTAAGTCAGTGGGGGGCGAAACGATTATATTTTAAGAGAGCCTAAAAAAAATCACAAAAAAATTCGGATCTCGCTTAAAAGTGGTTATTGTAGATTTGTAGACTGAAAATGAGAGAAATGCAAGGAATACCTTTGTTTTCGATATATGGTTGGATAGCGGATTGGATTGTGGAAAAAGAAAGACGAAATGAGTTAAAATAGGTGTTTCTTCATGACCTGCTTATATAATTGGCTCAATTCAAATTTTAAGCTAATGTTGATAACTCATTTAACAGTGAAGATCCCCTGTCCCACTTTTGTGTCCCATTTTATGTCCCACTCCATACACATCTTGACACGTCACTTGTTGCAAATAAAAAATATACAACAACTATGCTAATGTGTTGATGTCACAAGATGTGTATGGAGTGGAACACAGAATGGGACACTAAATGGGACAGAGGATCCTAACTGCTCATTTAAACGTAATATGAAAACGATCTCTACATGATTTGATTTACTTTATGGGTATGCTTAGGTACTAAAAAAATGAGAAAATCGAACAAGGATCTTAAAGTAAATTGAATGGAACATAAATAGAAAGCAAATTAAACATACGTAAATAATATGAACTGTGTAGAGACGCTATTGCATCATCTTGCGATACATAGATTGGATTTAACTAGGTTGAAAGGGCATGTTATTTTTTCTTTGCACCGACTAAAGTTTCAACTTTCATTTTCCTGAACTAGATCCCAAACTAACCCGTGCATTGCACGGGTAATAGAACTAGTTGTGATTCCAATGTATCTTTTGTCCTCCATTTAATTTTTACTTTTCAAATGTATTTATTTTCGATTTTGTGGCTTTTAAAATTTATATTAGAGTATGTATTTTTTTTTTTAAAATCTTCACCTGTTATAGTTTTGAGCATATTTTTTTTTTCAATTTTTGTTCTTGTTGATGTTTACTAGCAGTAAGTGGATTATACATCCGATATATTACCACAAGTTTTATACTTTCTGAGCATTATAATAAAGTTTTTGAGCTTTATTTTAAAAATTATGAGTCTTACTATAAAATTTTCGAGTTCATTCACTAAAACATTAAGCTCAAAAAAATTACAATAAAACTCAAAAACATTACATACAAACTTACTTAAATTTGAGTTTTGACGAAAAAAAATTTAAATCTAACTTATAAATTTTAATAAACTCATAAAAATACACATATGCTCAAAAACAAATAAAGTCTGAGGCAATAAGCTCATAAAAAATACAAAAATGCTCAAAAACAAGTAAAATCTGAGGTACTATATCCGATGTATGTTCCTTTTTCTCTGTTACCAGATCTGATTTTGTTCTAATAAGTTGTTAAATATGACAACTATTAAATTTTTTTAAGATTTTTGTTCTTAAAACAATTGTCTAATTAGATTATTTTTTTATATTCTGAAGCAAGTATCGAATATTTCAATATTTTGAATTCTTAAAAGCTTAGTGATAATTAACTATCAACGTGTCTTAGAATTTAAAAAAAAATAGCTTAAAATACATTTTTTTATACAAATGATCAATATATGTTAAAGTCGCTTAGGGAAAATTTTTGGTCACATCTGATATTTTTTATACAAATTACAAATGATCGAGAAACTTTTTTATACAAATGATTATTGGTTTTCACATCTGATTTTATATTTATCTTTATTTTTTTTTAAATATCGTAATTTTATTCATTTTTGTCTTTGTATTATATTTCGCTCTCCTTTGGTTTTTCATTTTTGCTTTTTCTATTTTTTTTCGCATTTTGAGGTGTGCGTTTACCCATAAACGGTTTTAAAGGATGATTCATGTCATCCACTCCAAATCATATTTTGAGGTGTGCGTTTACCCATAAACGGTTTTAAAGGATGATTCATGTCATCCACTCCAAATCATTTTGGGATTAAGGCTTTGTTGTTGTTGTTGTTGTTGTTGTTGTTGTTGTTGTTGTTGTTGTTGTTGTTATTGTTGTTGTTGTTATTGTTGTTTCGTAAATTTTTTCATTGAATTCCTATTAGAATTTATGAACTTAGAAAAATTAAATAGAGTAATTAAATAGGTTAATAATTATGGGGGACCCCTACATCACCATACTAAACTTATTTTTCCTAAATTTAAACAGCCAATTAGAATCTCATAAATGCTATAACTTTTATAGAAAGGGGATTACATATTCTTGTATAAGACCGTCTTAATTTGAGATGATTTTCATCCGATTAAAATAGAGACGGAAATATGAAAAGAGTTGTGAGAGATTTTAAGTTAAGACGGTCTTATACAAGACTAACTGAAAATATAATGCATCCAAAATCATAAAACCAGTCATTCTACATTTACAGTACATCTATCTAAAAAAATTTCACACGATTTCCTCCTTGATTAAACCATGTGTTTTAACTTTTAATGCTTCCCTCTTCTCGAACCTACTTTGATCGTGTTGTGACTTGTGAGGACTAGTACCAATTCTCACCCAAATTGTATGGTATCAATTTTGAAGAAAATGGCAAGTTAGGTGGAAGTAATTTTTTTTATAAAAAAACATAAAGGGGTGTTTTATGAATTCAACCTTATTATAACCTAAAATACAAAGTTACCTTCTTTCAATTAAAACACTTTTTTTTTTTTTATTAATTCAAGACTCCTCTTCTAATTAGGAAACATAACTTGGGGGTTCCTCCTATAAATACTCAACTACGTAACATCAAATTCTTCACCTTTTTAGGTCAAATTAATTCTTCACCTTATTATTATTATTAGGTCATTCATCAATCGGCCGTCGCCTTCAAGATTTCGGAATTAGCACTACAGTCAACCTCGTCAACATGATGTTAGAGTATTTTGGAAATAATCCTTTTTACTTGTTATCATATCTGGAGGATGATAATGTTAATATCGATGCAATATCGAGTCTTTGGGATGATGTTACCTTGATTGTCAACTATTTGGAAAATAATCCTTTTTTCTTGTTATCAAATCTCGAGGATGATAATCCTAATATCGATGCGATATCGAGTCCTAGTGATGATGCTACCTGGATTGTCAAGGGACAAAAGTACCGTAAGAAGCATGCAAAAGAGGTAGAGGATCCGGAGTTGAACCATTCAATTTCGGAATATTCAGATTATGAATATGGTTATCGTTATTGTTATGATAGTGAGCGTTATTGTTATGGTTCTGATGGATGTTCATGTCAGGCCCGTCTATTAGTGGGTGCTCTATGTGCATTTGCACTGGGCCTCAAATTTTTGGGGCCCAAACTTGGCAAACCCATATGTTAATTGAGAAAAAAAAAAAAAAAAAAAAAAGGGTAAAACTAAATCAGAAACACGGAGCACCCAAATCAGAAACTACTCCAAATCCCACGCCACATTCAACGCTAAATCAAACTCATCAATCCTCCTTCCCCAAATTAAATTATTGCCTTTCCCAAATTAATTCCTTCCCCAAGTTAAATTATAACGTTTGTTTTCTTTTTTTTCTAATCTTTAAATATGATTATGTCAAATCAATTCATCCCAAATCATTCAAAGTTTTCAATTAAAGGTATTAGTATCAAAACTTTGTCACTTTGTCACTTTCAATCGGCTGCCAAAATCTCAGATTTAGAGTTGAGTTTCAAGGAAATCGAAATAGGTAATATTTCGTCTTAACATTATATTCTTAATGAATTCTACTGATTTTAATTATAATTTTAATGAATTCAAAATTTCAAATATTCAATGATAATGTATTTGCAGGGAGCAGTCGGAGAATAGTAGATCGGAGTACAGTCGTGAGTACGCCGACGGCCGACTATAGTTTTGGAATACGGCATCAAAGCAGCAATAAGGTTGTTTCGTTTCTTTACTTATCTCTATTTTTAATTTCATGTTACCTAGAATAAGAAAGTTTGATTCTGGATCCGAAAAACGGAAGAAAAAGAAGCGAATAGAACAGTTAGTTCAGTCTCAAAAAGGTGCACTCGATAAATTTTTCACGAAAGGGTCTACTTCTAATAGTGAAAATATTACTGATAATGAAGGTGTTGTTGCGACTGAAACTGCTGTAATGTGTGATAATCCCGTTTTTATTGATTTTGACATGCCTATAAAGAATAACGATGATAAAATTGACGATGAGGATAATAATAATGATGATAATTTAGATATGAATGAAAATGATAGTGTTGAGAATAATGAGGGTTTTGACGTAGGAGGAGAAAAAATTGATGTCGAAAATGGTAGTCATATGAATAATACTTTTGATATGTTTGACCCAAGAAATTGGGATTCGCTTAATTCCGATATGATTAAAATTGGTGACTTTGAGTTTTTAGTAGCACTTGTTATTTGGTATGAAATATTGTATAGAATTAATTTTGTTAGTAAACAGTTGCAATCAAAGAATATGATTCTTGATGTGGCAATTGATGATATTAAGAAGTTAGTTTTATTTTTTGAAGATTATAGGGAATCTGGATTTAATGACGCCGTTAATATTGCTAGGGAAATTGCACTTGAATTAAACGTTGATCCCGTATTTCCAAAGAAACGTGTTATTAGAAGGAAAAAACAATTTGACGAGAATCAAAATGACACATCTGAAGTAGTTTCTCAAACTAGTGAAGAATCTTTTAGAGTGAACTATTTCTTATTTGTTGTTGATCAAGCTATTGGTTCTCTTAGAAAAAGATTTGAGCAATATGAAGAATTTCAAAATGTTTTTGGCTTTTTGTTCTCTTCTAGTAAGTTGCACACATTAGACAATGCTGAATTAAAGTCTTGTTGTGACGATCTTCAAGTAGCACTTACAAGTGGTGAACAATGTGATATTGATGGGAATGAATTGTACATGGAGTTAAAGTTGCTTAAAGATATATTGCCTAGTGAAGAAGAGATGGAAGCTATTGATATTTTGAAATTTTTGAAACGTAAATCGTATTTTCCTAATGCATTTATTGCGTATCGAATATTGTTGACTATTCCCGTAACAGTTGCATCTGCAGAAAGAAGTTTTTCCAAGTTAAAGTTGTTGAAATCTTACATGAGGTCTACAATGTTGCAAGAGAGGCTTACCGGATTAGCAATAATTGCCATAGAAGACGATTTATTGGAGAAAGTCGATTATAATTGTTTGATAGAGGAATTCGCTTCAAGAAAAACTACGCGAAAGAATCGTTTTTCAAATAATTTGTAGTTTGCATTAATATTTTATATAAGCGTTTTTTTATTTTGTAATTTTTGGGCCTCATTTTTTTTTTGCACCGGGTCTCCATTTTTCTTGAGACGGCCCTGGTTCATGTGGTTGTTGTTGTTGCTCTGATTGTGAACCTGAACTTCATGTTGGTGATTATGACGATGAACAGGAATTTTGGTATGGATCCAGTGATCACAAACTCGTTAGATGTTATGGAAGAACAAGATCAATGGCTCTTACTCCACGTCGAAAATCCCCTATTAAGTATACTACTGCACCAGCTAAATTACAAAGAATTATCGCTCAAAACAAACGACCCAAGACTAATATTCCTGATTTCACAGACCTATTTATTTTTTAATTCTCATATATATATTGGCTCTTTGAACATGTATATCTAGTGCTTTAATTATTACAAGATCCGTCGTCAAATGTTAATTTTTTGAGTAGTCTTGAGGTTTATCATTTAATACTTAGTTGGATACGGAACCAACGCAGTTTAACTATATATACTTTTTTTTCGTATATCCGGTTTTTATACATACTCAGATATAGATTTTGAATGTTCACGGTTCAGTTTCTTGCATTCGCAATACAACGCTTACACAAGTAAAATTACGAGAAAAATTTGATTTTACTAATGTTTGAAAAATATTAGTGACATATTATTCCCTCCGTCTCGGTCAATTGTTGTCTTTGATTTTGGCACGAAGACTAAGGAAAAGGGAAGGGGCCAATCACTAAATGACAAGTGGAATAAATTGATTGTAAATGATGGCACGAAGACTAAGGAAAAGGGAAGGGGCCAATCACTAAATGACAAGTGGAATAAATTGATTGTAAATGATCAAATTACTAATCAAGTTCATTTTTAAAATAGAAAGGACAATAATTGATTGAGATATCCCAAAATAAAAAAGGACAACAAATGAACGAGACAGAGCGAGTATTAAAATAGAATCATTGTGTGAAAAAATTTCGCACAAGCAGGGAGTGTATGCAAACCATCGTAGTAACCCCACCCTTTCTTATGTTGCCCCACCTTTAGTTTCCTGCTACTCCTCCACTTAACTGGCTTAAAATTAATGTCAATTCGGCCCTTTCCTCTTCCTCTTCTTTTGGTGGCGTTGGGTGTGTTGTTAGAAATAGTGACGGTTTTTGGGTTTGGGGATAGTCTACCCGTTTCTTGCTCCAAACCTATTCATTTGTGAGGTACTTGCCATAAGGGAAGGGTTGCGTCGAGGTAGTTCTTTTGTAAATAATGTCTTGATTGCCTCAGATTGTATTAATGTTGTCAATGCTATTGTAAAGTTGGACCCTCATTGTAGCTCTTTTACTAACATCATTCTTGAGTGTGGGAACTATTGAAGGGATCACCTCATTTTAAATTTGTCTTTGAGAAGAGATCGATAAATCAAGTCCGGATGCTATTGCTCACTTCGCCATCAAAACACTAGCTTACATAATGGATGTTTTACTTAGGATTTTGCCCCATCAGTTGTAATCGATTTGTGTATGATTGATTTTGTAAAATGGCAGGTACGCCTAGAGGTGGCAATCGGGTCGGTTACGGGTCGGGTTAAAGCGGGTCGAATCATATCGGGTAAGGGTCATGTCGGGTCAATGACGAGTTCGGGTAGGTTCGATTCATGTAGGGTCATCTTCGAGTCGGGTCATCAACAGGTGTCAAGTCGGGTCGGGTCATTAGCGGGTCAGTGTCAGCCAAGTTATCAGCATATATTTTATCTTAGACTTCCTCCGTTCCATTGAATTGTTTACGTTTGCTTTTTGGGCACTATTCATAAGTGAGAAGAATCTTCAATACAACTTTTTAATGTATAACATAAAAGATAATCATGCGAGATCATGTTTAAATTGTCTTATTGAGTGCATTATGAATATGAAATTTTTATAATTTTTAATAATATGTAACAAAAAATATGAACAAAAGAAAATAAGCATTGACATACGTACATAAAGCAAACGTAAACTATCATATGGAACGGAGGAAGTATATTTAGTTTTAGATGGTAATTTAATGTTTAAATAATGGGTAGGTAGGTGTATTAATTGTAGTTGTAAGGCCTCGTTTGGTTCATCTTGGAGTTTGATTAACACCGGAAAATGCAATTCACGTGAATTATTTTCCCATATACAAATTCACATGAATCCGGAAAATTTGTTTGGTTGCGGATGTAGGAGTTGAATTCCTAGGAGTTGTCAACTACCTAGGGGGAAGTAGGTATTCAAACTCCTACATCATGTAGGCATTCAAAACTCCTAGGAAAATTGAATACCTACATTTTGCCAAAAAAATGACAACCAAACACTCACCCTTTTTTACAATTCATGGGATTTTAATTTTCCCATGAATTAGATAGGCAACCAAACAAGCCCTAAGTAAAAATTTTAAAGATGAATGTCAATTTGGTGTTATTTAAACCATTATTAAGCTAGTTCATTATTGGATCTTCTATCGGGTTGAGAAAATATCGGGTCACGGGTCGGGTCGGTTTAGGTCGGGTTCGGGTTGGAAAAAAATGAGGCTGTTATCGGTTCGGGTCGGTTTGGGTCGGGCCGGTTCGATTTCGGTTCACCCAATTTTCGAGTTGTCTCGGGTCGGGTTTCGGGTGGGTCCTAACGAGTTCCTCGGGTCGGGTCAGTTTTTACCAGCTCTAATACGCCACTACCATCGAAACACCCCCCTCCCCCAGATGTAGTCGAACTACTGCCCGTCTTTTAATTTATGAATGAGAAATTAACTTAAATTATTTAACGTGAGCTTTTCTTTTACTCCCTCCTATTTACAATAAACTTCCCTTTTTATTTTGACACAAAAATTAAGGAAACACACTATCCCACCATATAATTAAATTTGGACCATACAAATACACTAGTCCGCCATACAATTAAATTTGGATCAGACAAATATTTACTAAAAAAGAAAATAAGGAAGTTATTGTGAATATACGGAAAAAAATATGAAAGTTTATTGTGAATAGTTTTGTTTTGCCTCACCAATTCAATATTTACTTTCCAAAATAAATATCATATATATTTTCCATATCCTGTGATAACACGAAATCTACATAATTATTACCTACTTTCTGTTTTTTTTTTTTTTATTTTTTTTTTTTAACTCAAGACTCCTCTTCTAATTAAGAAACTACCTCTAGGCTCATCCTATAAATACTCTACTACGTAATATCATATTCTTCACCTTTTTAGGTCAAATATTCTTCACCTTATTAATTTTAGGTCATTTATCGTCCGTCGCCTTCAAGATTTAAGAATTAACCCTACTATCAATCTCACCAACATGATGATGGAGTGTTTAGGAACTAATCCTTTTTTCTTGTTATCAAATCTCAAGGATGATAATGCTAATATCGATACGATCTCGAGTCCTAGTGATGATGTTACCTTGAGTGTCAAGGAACAAGAGTACCCTAAGAAGCATGAAGAGGAAGAGGTTATTGTAACCTTGACGAATGCCGAGAAGGAGAATACTACTATTCAAAGCGAATCCGATTTTGGTTTGGAGGATTTATTCCAATCTGTGTCGGGAAATTCAGACGTGGAAGATTATTATGATTCTGATTACGATTATGATTTTGATTATTATAATCCCCGTTATGATGAGTATTATAGTCGTTTTGGTTGTGGACGTTCATGGTGTAGTGGTTGGTCTTGTTATTTAGTTGTGTATAATTTTGCTTATGATGAAGAAGAAGAAGAGGAATTTTGGTATGGGTGTAGTGATCGGAAAATCGATACGTGTTATAGAAGAACAAGATCAATGGCGCATACTCGAAGAGGAAAACCCCCGGTTAAGCACACTACTGCACCAGCCAAATTACAAAGACTTGTAGCTCAAAACAAACGTCCCAAGATCGACTAGTTACATTCTAAAACTTAATTATTTGTTACTCCGTATTTCTCATATATTGATATCAAATGCTTTAATTATTACTCCCTTTTGTGACACTGAATTTGTTATTTATTTTGTTTCACAAATTCTCGTTTACATCCGTCTTACGCAAGAATATTTACAACGGTTATAAACAAGACTAATTGAAACGGATCCATATCATGGTAGTGGTTCCTCATAAGAATAGGACGTCATTAGGTGAAGGAAAAAAAAAAGCTTCAAAGCAAGCAAATTTTCAAGCATTCGTTTAAAGCTTCAACAAGCATTACAACTCGAGCAAACTGTCGATTATCGAACCACAATTTCTAATTTCTAATTTAATCCTAAAGCATTGTAGCTAGGAGCCTAGGAATAAAACTAGTTTCTTAATAATCAAAGCTAAAAATTGAACGTAATGTAAATTGTAAACTACAATTACGATCCGTCCAATGAACACTTAACATTAATAAATCATCAATTAGTCAATTTTTATTTGATTAGGTCATTATTTACTTTACACGTACTATTCATTCTGTACCGGTCAATAGTTTAATGTGCATTATTTGCCCTCACAAAATAAAGAAAAAAGTAAACTATTCATTGGAACGGTGAGAATACTTATTAATTGTGACAATGTTATGTGTGTTGTGTAATGACTTTATTTGAAGTATGCTTTTCTTTTTCTTTTTTTTAAACTTTTTTTTTTGTGACGAGAGAACCCGCAATCGCTATTTTTGGTGTGCACGGAGTAAATCCACGCATATAAGTGACAACCTTAGATTGGATGAAAATAATGTAATGGTGCACTTGAGGATTATTAATGAGAATTAGTTACATTTTTCCAGAAGAAAAAAAAAACTATTTTTAAATATCTGTAATCATTATTTTAACGGTTTTTCTAATATGTGTGCCTTAAAGAACAGTAGGACACATATCATCATTGGTAATAAGTTATAAATAGTCTAATCTTTATATCTTTTGAAATTATATACTCCATAATAATGAATACGTAATATCAATCAATCTATATATTAATCTTCTAAGTTACTGATTACATGTCAGTATAATATACAAGTAGAGATGACATGTCATAATGGTAGAGATTTAGACTTAAAAAAAACATAAATTAGGCAAAACATATGCAAAGATTCCTTCTACACAACTAATTACAAATCATTGGTAAAACTTTATAGCCAATATTTAATTTAGGCTAAACATCATCTATAAAGATTCTTTCCTTTTTGTGAATTCCATATAAATTGTATCTACAACCTAAAAAAAGAGAGAAAATAGAGAAATAAGAAATTATGCAATATAATTTTGTTACAATCAAGTTAATATTTAGGGGTCGAGCCGGGTAAGTTCTTATCAAATGGTATATATAAGTGTTTTAATTGCACCAAAACGTAATTTTAAACAGTAACGGAGCCATGATTTAATGTCAACATGGACAGACAAGAATGATATAAAATAACTTTGAAAAAACTTAAAAACTTATTAAGAAAATCTCGAATTTTTCATCCGCTAGCATGGGCAAGCGCTCCTACTAATCCCCTGCCCCACCCCTAATTTTAACTACTTATATATATGAACCAAAAAAAGTCGTATGTCTTTCGGTGAAACATTATTTAATAATTAGTGAAAGGGAGTTTATGACCGCCTCATATATGTGGGTCAGCGGCTCACACGCAGTATCATAGTGTTTGTGAACACTAAAGGAGATCGTGACGGTAGATTATTTGTTCTCATCAATTCGGATCCCCATCATTTATATTTTCCTTGAGAAGAAATTTAGTCAACTTGAAATAATCAACATAATCTAAAATTTTTCATCCTCTAGCATGGGCAAGCGCTCCTACTAATCCCCTGCTCCACCCCTAATTTTAACTACTTATGTATATGAACCAAAAAAAAAGTCGTATGTCTTTCGGTGAATCATTATTTAATAATTAGTGAAAGGAAGTTTATGACCGCCTCATATATGTGGGTCAGCGGCTCACACGCAGTATCATAGTGTTTGTTTTTGAACACTAAAGGAGATCGTGATGGTAGATTATTTGTTCTCATCAATTCGGATCCCCATCATTTATATTTTCCTTGAGAAGAAATTTAGTCAACTTGAAATAATCAACATAATCTAAAATTGTTCCATTATAAGATTTCCGATTAAGCAATGAGGATGATTATGATCTAATTTATAGGATAAGGACAACCCGATCATATAATTATTTTTAAAATTAACACATAATATTGTAGAACTATAAATTTCACAGGTTTTAGGTATGGATATGAAGAACTCATATCTCATGGGTTTGCTATATGGATAGGGTAAGAAATCTATATCTTTCACAAACAAACAATAAAAGAAATAATTTCCATTGAATCGGGGATATATACGCCAGTCACCAATTTCGTTATTATATTACTCCCTCTTTGAAATTGCAACATTTACTTTTGGAACGGCTATTATGAATTGTGAGAAAGAGGTGAGTCTCACTTGATAGAGTGATTTATTTTACCTACAAAAACAAGACCAAAGTAGAAATGTTGTAATTTCATAATAAGCCAAATAAAGAATGGTTGCAATTAAAAAGTTTCCTCTATTCCTACAAATGGTCACATTTCATTAATAATCTTAAAAAGTTATGTAATTTCAAAGAATCAGAGAAAGTAACATTTTGTAAAGCTCATTCTTCATACAAGTATAAATTGCGAACATATTTTTTTTGTAAAACTTCCAATCATTTATTCGTAAAATCTATAAACATGATCTAATTGAGAATATTTTTCAGAACTACAAATTATAACCTTTAATAATCGTATATACATGTCTGTAGAGTAGAACGGCCCGTGAATTTTCACGGGTTATAACCTAATAGTATTTATTCTTAAAGGCGTTATTTTTGCCAAGTCAAAATATTTACTTTCCAAAGCAAACATCGTAAATTTACCATATAGAACACGAGATCTACATAATAAACTAATATATTACACTTAACCTTAATATGTTACCATAATTTGTTAGAATATATTGTCAATCTTACCATATTAAGGTTATTAACATGTGCCCATATAGCACATTATAGAAAAACCCTATTTATTATTATTATAACATAAAACACGAAGTTACCTACTTTCAATTAACTTCTAACTAGTTTAGATCCGTGTAAATACACGAGTTTTTGAAATTGTAAGTATGTAATTTTAACAGTTTAACATTAAATAATATAATAGTTAAGAGGTAAAAATTATAGTAACTTTTTAAATTTTATGTTATAATCTACAATTCTTAAATACTTGGTAGAATACCTTTCTCTATCTAGATTGACGCATAAGGCTCTGTTCTTTTTCAATTTAATTTCACATTGATTCGATTATTTATTCATTCATTCACTCTTTCTATTCGATTAAGCTCGGCTTTCAGTTGAGTTCAAATTTCACTCCATTCGATTGATTCACTATTTCACTCCATTCATTCACTCCACTAAATTCAGGCCATTTCAATTTTGCACATGTTAAACTTAATAGTTTTTATTAATATTTTTAATATTATTTATTTATTTATTTATTATTATAATTATTAGAATTTTATTAGTATTATTGTTATTTTATTGTTATTATTGTTATTATTATTATTATTATCATTAATTTATTATTAATTAATGATCCTCATTATTGTTATCATTTTGAATATTATAGTTATTAAAATCAATAATATTCATATTAATAAAATTAATAATATTACTAATATATTATTAATATGAATATGAATATGAATATTAATTTTTAATAACATTGTTAATTTTAATATTACTATTATTAATACCTAATTGTTTTTTCATATACGAACTTTAATCTTTCACATACACTTTTTCATAAACGTTCTAGTTTGTACCCTTTTCACCTAAAACTGAACCACATGCTCTTGAATCAATATTTTTCCCTAAAACTTAATTTAATTGCTCAAATGATTTAAAACTTACAAGATGGATTCTAATTTATCAAATAATAAATTAACTTACTTGTTTATCAATTATTAATATTATTTGTTGAGTTTTAATTAATCAATCAAATTTTATTTGTTGGTTAAAGATAATAATAATAATAATAATAATAATAATAATAATAATAATAATAATAATAATAATAATAATAATAATAATAATAATAATAATAATAATCAATACATATATGTTATGGTCATTAATTAATTAAATCAAAAGAACGCACATTATGTTTTAGTTTAGAACCAAATCTTGCTTGTGCACTAGGTAATATTTACTCAACCATGTATCTTTGTGTTTTAGTATTGGTTTTACATACTAGGTAGAATTCTATTTACTCATATTTTTAATTAAATTTATATTTACTTAGATTTCTATGCATATAGGGGTTAAATTTGAGATAGATGATCAAAGATTATGCAGCCTTCGAAAGTTTTTAAAGTATATTAATTTTTTGAATTTTTGATGTATGTATATATTTTACTAATTAACCGAAAGATAATTGATTTTTTTTGGTAAAATGACATAATAAGTACTTCATATTTAATATTATAAATAGAATGATTAAAAAATTGGTAGCTTTCTCATATGTTATTCTTATTTTGGTAAATAATTTATCTACCAAATACTTACAAAAAAACTAAGATAAATGAAATTTCGGTCAAATAAGCTTAATCTTATTTCTTGGAAACAAGGCCTAAATATGAGATTTTTCATGATCTTCGAACCATTCTCATATCAACTTGATTTATTGTTGATGTTTTATTCTGGCCATGTTTACTTACTTTTGAGCCAATTGTTAGGAATTGATCTAAAGTTCTTTTTTTAAAATTTTATAAATTGATTAATAGAATAAATAGCTATTGTTCCAGAATAAATATTAGCAATTAGACATTGTAAATTTGTAACGCAAAGTACGTATATAGTCCATCATCACGAGGAACAGAATAATGAGTAATTGGTTCAAAATAAATATTAGCTAAGAATAAAAAATGGTTAGCTCTACAATAAAAAAAAAATTGATCAAAAAAGAAATATAACACAAGTGTCCAATTATGTCGCATTTATCTTGGATGAAGCGGATATAAATAAAGCAGTGAGGATCCTCTGTCCCATTTGGTGTCTCATCCACACCACTTAGCGTCTAACACCTCAACAAATTAATATATATATATATATAAATATATATATATATATATATATATATATATATATATATATATATATATATATATATATATATATATATATATATATATATATATATATAGAAGGGTTCTTATAAGGCCACTACATCTAATAAGTCCCTAAGTCCTTATAAGGGCCTTTGGATGGAAGGGATGGAGGGATGAGATTACATCTCATTCAAGGGTCACAAATGAACCTCCCTAATCTCCCTCCCTAATTATGTACAACTCTACCTAATTTTGTACAACTCTACCTAATTTCTAATCTCCCAACTCACTTCCTCATTCACTCATCCTCTCTCATTTCTCACATTCACTCTTTCTCTCTCATTTTCTTCCCACCCTCTCTAACAAAAAAAAAAAACCAAGCTCATACAAAAAAAAAACCCAAACTAAAACAAAACAAAAAAAATAACCAAAAATGCCACTCCACCTCCACCTCCACCCTCCCTCACCAGCCGACACCCACCTCCTCCCTCACTGACCACCAACCCGACAACCGCACTGCTCACTGACCACCAACCCGACACCCACCATTCACCTTATCTGCCCAAATCTAACACCAAAACCGCCCCACGACAACAACGACACCAAAACCGCCCTCCCTCCTTCCTCTCGACTGCCTCAACCACAACCACCTTCCACCCCCGTCACCCATACCGCCACACACCACCACAACACCTCACGACATCATCAACACCACCACCGACATCAACAACAACGCTGCCATCTCACCGCACATCCCCTCCACGTCCAACAACCCGACAGCCACCATCAACACCCTCCTCTAGATCCCGCACCTCCAGATCCCGCACCTCCTTCCTCCTTGGTCGATTTTTTCGAATTTTTTGTGTGTTGTTTTTGGTTTTATTGTTCTTAAATCTGGGTTTTCGATTTTTTTTGATTTTTTCGAATTTTCTCGAATTTTATTGTCAAGGAAGTGGGAGTTGATGGTTTTTGTGGTATATGCAGTGGGAGTTGATGGTTTTTGTTTTTCATGAACCAATGCATTTTGTTTTTTCATGAACCAATCCACTTAAACGGTTTTGTTCTTCATTTTTTTGTTCTTCATTTTTTCAGATTCAGATTTGGTATTAATTTTGTGTGGTGGTGTTTTTTTTAGATCTATTGGTTTTTTTGTGTTTTTTGTCATATTTACTTTATTTTGTAATTGTTATTTGGTTTTTAATTTTTGTTGGTTATTAATTTCTTTGTTGGTTATACACTTAAAACATTAAAGTTATACTCCCTCCAATTCTATGTATTCTTCCCCTTGTTTATGGGCACGGGAATTAAGGAGAGTAATAAAATAAGAGTAAAAAGTTGGGTGGGGTTTGGTGATTGGAGAGAGGGATGAATAATTATGAGTTAAATAAGGAATGGTGGGGCCAAAACTTTAAGAAAAGTAATAAAATATGAGTAAAAGTGTTGGGTGGAGTTTGGTGATAGGAGAGAGAAATGAATAAAATAAGAGTAAAAGTTTCCAAAATAAGAAAGGGGAAGAAAACCTGAATAATCCGTTTTAGGAAATAGGGAAGAATATATAGAATAGGAGGGAGTACTATTTATGGCTAAAGTTATACACTTAAAACATTAGAGTTATACACACGATATTTAAATTTGGTTTTTTTTTTATTGTTATTTGGTTTATTTTACATTTCGGATTTGGTTGGGTTGTTGGTTTTTTGGTTTTATTATTGTTATTTGGTTTTTTGTTTTTGTTATTATGAGTTTTTTTGGTTTTTGTTATTAATTTTTTTTTTTTTCATATTTTTCATATTTATTGTTTGATTTTTTTACTATTTACGACTAAAGTTATACATTTTATGGCTAAAGTTATACATTTTATGACCAAAGTTATACAAAAAAAGACTAAAGTTATACAAAAATTGGACTAAAGTTATACAAAAAATTGGACTAAAGTTATACAAAAAATTGGACTAAAGTTATACAAAAATGAACCAGAGTTATACAACAATGAACCAGAGTTATACAAAAATGAACCAAAGTTATTCAAAAAACGACCAGAGTTACACAAAAATTGGACTAAAGTTATACAAAAATGAACCAAAGTTATACAAAAATGAACCAAAGTTATTCAAAAAACGACCAGAGTTATACAAAAATGCACCAAAGTTATACAAAAATTGGACTAAAGTCATACAACAATGGACTAAAGTTATACAAAAAATTGGACTAAAGTTATACAAAAATGAACCAAAGTTATACAAAAATGAACCAAAGTTATACAAAAATGGACCAGAGTTATACAAAAATGCACCAGAGTTATACAAAAAATTGGACTAAAGTTATACAAAAAATGAACCAAAGTTATACAAAAATGAACCAAAGTTATACAAAAATGGACCAGAGTTATACAAAAATGCACCAGAGTTATACAAAAATGCACCAGAGTTATACAAAAGTTAGTCCATTTTTGTATAACTTTAGTCCATTTTTGTATAACTTTGGTTCATTTTTGTATAACTCTGGTTCATTTTTGTATAACTTTGGTTCATTTTTGTATAACTTTAGTCCATTTTTTGTATAACTTTGGTGCATTTTTTTGTATAACTTTAGTCTTTTTTTGTATAACTTTGGTCCATTTTTGTATAACTTTGGTTCATTTTTGTATAACTTTGGTTCATTTTTGTATAACTTTAGTCCATTTTTGTATAACTCTGGTGCATTTTTGTATAACTCTGGTGCTTTTTTGTATAACTCTGATCCATTTTTGTATAATTTTGGTTCATTTTTGTATAACTTTGGTTCATTTTTTGTATAACTTTAGTCCAATTTTTTGTATAACTTTAGTCCAATTTTTGTATAACTTTAGTCTTTTTTTGTATAACTTTGGTCTATTTTTGTATAACTTTGGTTCATTTTTGTATAACTTTAGTCCATTATTGTCTTAGATGAAAAAAAGTATCTCACAAAAAAAAAAAACGAGATTTAAAACACGAAATCGAAAAAAAAAAAAAAAAAAAAAAAAAAAGTGACGAAATAAACCGAGACGCAAAATGGGAAAAAAAAAAAAAAAAAAAAAAAAACGAGTTTATATAATTACGGCGGTGGTGGAGGTGGCGGTGGATGTGGGCGGTGGGTGGTGGCGGTTGGGATAGTGGTGGGTGGTGGTGAATGAGGAAGAGAGAAATGAATGATTTATTTGGTTTTTTGATTTATTTGGATTTTTGATTTCTTTGGATTTTTTGGGTTTTTTTATTTATTTGGATTTTTTGGGTTTTTTTTATTTATCTGGATTTTTTGGGTTTTTTATTTATTTGGATTTTTTGGGTTTTTTTTTGAGAGAAGAGAAGAGTGAAATGTGTGAGATGAGAGAGAAATAGGTGGGTAGAAAACAAATATATAGTAAATTAGTGGTTAATTAGGGTGGATTAGTAAAGTGTGTTAATTTGCTTGTATAATGACTTTTGGTGGGTTCATCTCATCCCTCCATCTCCCTCCATCCAATGGCTCACAAAAGACCTTATGGACTCAAATATATAATGGACCTTAGTTGATCCTTCCTCTATATATATATATATATATATATATATATATATATATATATATATATATATATATATATATAGAGATTGAATCATGTGAGGCACCCTTCTTAGGGTGAGGCGGCTGGACACCTTCTAAACCGTCAGATCTATATATTATAAACTCACCAGATGTTGCCACGTGTCCCAATATATAATCCCAACCACCTAAACATTTCCCCTCAAAACTCTTCATTTCCAGCGTCCTCTTTCTCTATCTTCAACTCGTCTTCAACTTTCATTGAGCTTTCGACCGCCATTATCAGTGAGCTTTTCTACTGCCATTATCACAAGCAAATTATGTATTTTCGATCTACTAATTTACATTTCGATTCATCTTGCTTTCATTCCGTATTTTTCACCCTAATTTTCAATCGACTTATTTAATTCGTTAAATTATTATTGTTCTTCTTCAGGTTTTGATCGTTTTCTGAGAATAATCGAGCACGGTAGGAGCGCATAAAATCAATTGGAGTCGATTTCTCCGCTTCTTTGTATGTTCCTTTGCCTTTCTTTACTAGAATTTGATTTTCTTGCTTATTTAGTTAACCTGCTTATAAGGAGTATGGTTAACTGCTTGATTACATAATTCCTAATTTTAATTTAGCAAAGATTATTAATCGTCGAGTTGAAAAAAGAACATATATCGAAGTTGTTGTGTATATATTCAGAGCTTTTCGGAGATTTTGTGATGGTTGTTGTGTATATAGTCAGAGCTTTTCGGAGATTTTTTAGTTAGTTAGCAAGTCTTTCGAGATTAACACACTAGCTCTTATTACACTCCTATCTTATTAGTCATGTTTAGAAGCTTAATCAGCTACTCGTCTAGCTTGACTAGCTATTGATATATCAGAAGAACTGGATGTGTTGCTTGACTTGCTTCATATTCAATAATATGTTGAGTACACTAAAATCCATCTAAAACTTACAACTCTCGTATACAAGATGTACCTGATATCTACCTGATGAAATGTGATCATGGAATGCCAGTCTTATAGTCACAAGCCAAAGTCGTTCGGACCAAATATTCCATTGCTAAAGTGCCTTGTATTCAAGTCACTCACATCAAAAGCAGGACCAAACCGATCAAGCCACTGTATACAAACTTTCCTACCCGTAGTTATAAAATGTATACAAACTTTAATCATTCTTTGTTACTAATGACAGACTTGAGTTTGGGTTGGCTCACTATCCGAACATATTATGGACTGTTCAAGTCTAATCATTCTTTAGGAGAGTTTTGTTATATAGTTTGATTGATAGGTATGTTTGTCAGCTAATGTTAATACCATGTTTTTAATTGTTGCATGTAACTTTTGACTACAATGCAAAAAAAAGTTTGTTTTCTGGTGTTTCATATTGCATCGGTTTCTACTTGAGCGACTATTCTTTTGTTGTGAAATATGATGGAATAAAGTAAAATTACCTATCTTATTAGTTGCATATTTTTTTTACTGTGAAATAGCACGATGGCTGATTCAATTTTTGAGGCAATATATTATGGTCATTCGAAAGCTGTATGATTAACACAAGGTAAGGCTACATACATCCGACCCCTTTACAGTTTACCCCGACATTATGGGAACCCTTGTGACACTTGATCCATGCTAATGCAGATGATGTTGTTGTAAAAGCGGCCTCATTTATTTATTCACAAATTCTTACTTGTGACCGTCACAACTCACAAGCTTGCGACCACTCACACCCATCTGTTGTAAAGGGGTTGGAGACGCCACAAGTTTGTGGCCGTCATAAGCAAAACTTGCTGTTATTTATTTAGTGGAATTTGCGAAACAATGTCAACGGCATCGTCACACCCGAAGCAACTTAACATTATGAGTCAAGTTTCCACGGGAAGTATAACAAGCAGTAAGAGTCCCCTTGCACCACCCAACATCTTTACAGGTGCCTGCTTATAGTACTTCCTTATATATTGTTTTACAGACTTTTTTTATTGCAAGTTGTTGGATGGCAGTCTCTTTGTGTTACTAACACAGGGGTACGCCTATGTACATCCAACTACGCATACCCTACAATTTGCGAGATTCTATGGAGTACTAGAGTACTGTCGACGTTGCTACAAGTATTGGGTCCCTGTAAAGGCTATAATTGTGCTGAAAGAATTGAGAACATGTTAAAATTTTGCGTAGTTGTAAAAGGAACATTTCTGTTCCGTGCACACTTTTGAGTGCATTGAGAAATGCTTTGTTTTCTTCGAATACACAAGTTTTCGAGTGATCCCACATGTGAAACCATTTTAAACAAGCCTCGCTGCTGTCATTTTTTGCCATAAGAACAAACATTTGAATAATTGTTGGCAAAATTGCATATGTAGAAGTGGGAGAAGGCGTTTTATCAAGGACGGTTATGAAAAGATCTTAAGAGATGCTCTAACCAGTCCGACAAGAAAAATTGCAACAATCAGAAACGTCTTCACAGTGAAAAACTCACCCGAAGTAGTGGACACATTCGAGGCGTATAGAAAGACAGTAAAGATGAAAGCCTAGGCAAGAGAGCATAAACACACCAGAAGCCTAGTATATGGGAATGAACTCCTCAGTTTCTATGTGACTACCATCACTTGTTTTAGGAGAGAATTAAAACCTATCTCAGCACCTTGTGAATACTCTGACTGCAACTTGTGCCGAATAATTGGGTTTAGTTTTGCTATCATGGACACTTAACTTCTTGCATACTATAAAAGTGGCGGTGTTTTCATCATTCTTGTAAGAAACTCCTTAAACCGGGACGTTAAGCTTGGCAAAGACTTTTCATTGTTGCATATCTAAAGGCTATTAGCTTAAGGTTTCCCTTATTTAATCTTTGTTATGTACTCGTATATCTTAACGGCTATTAGCTCAAATGGGAGAGCAATGTGCAAATCTTGCACAAAGGTATGAGTTCGAATCTCATATAGCCTAGTTAATTTAAGAATCTAGTGTATTAAACATAAATACACTAACATTGAGGATGAGTTAGCCAAATCCGTACTCAGATGTGCAAAATTGAGGATGAGTAGAAGAAGCTCAAACTTAAATGTCCACAAACGACGTGCATAAGCCAAAACGTCGTGCAGAGCCACTAAAGGAGCAAAGGATTACAATTTTGAGTCCTTTGTAAAGTCAATTTTAGAAATTATCTAAATTGGGTGCAATTGGACATGACAGAAAAGGCCAAAACCCAAAAGTCCACTAGAGAAATACCAATTAGACTTTGAAGTAACAGTAGCAGTCAATAACCAACATGGGAGTCGAACCCACACCTTGTGCATTGCACAACGCTCTGCCATTTGAGCTAATTGGTTTTAAAATAATTAAATCATTCCACTAGTTTTCATCATGTGAGTTGTTCCCTTATCTCTGCTCCCCCTGCCATTAGAGGAACGAATGAAGAAATTGATTCTCGAGGTGTGCTCTAGTCCTTACCTTAGAACTTTACATTTTTTGGTTAACTGTTACGCTGAAAAGAAATAGTTGTCACTTTGTTATTTTGCTTTGTACTAGTATAGTTGTGTATATAGCTTCTGATCTTTTTCCACCTTCATGTTGAGAAACAAAATTGCGGTTTTTTTGAATATGTGCTGCTTTAGTTCATTCCATCTTGAAAGAATGTGAAAGAAAATAATACTCCCATTTTTTTGAATAAGAAAAGAGCAAAATAGGTGATTTCGACCATTTTATGACCCAATTTCACAATATTGCCTTTTAGTTTTACAAAATAAGTTCTAGAATTCACAAAATAAGGTATAAGATTCACAAAATAAGAGAATGAGAAAAATAGTTGATTTTGATCATTTATAACCAAGTTTCAAAAATATTGTTTTTTAGTTTCACAAAATAAGCTTTAGGATTCACAAAATAGGGTATAAGATTCACAAAATAAGAAAAGGAGGAAAATAGGTGATTTCGACCATTTATGACCAAGTTTCACAACATTGTCTTCTAACATTCACAAAACAAGCTGTAAAATTCACAAAATAAGGTCTAAGATTCACAAAATAAGAAAAAGAGCAAAGTAAGATTCGTATCTAGTACTTCATGAATTTCTGATTGAATCATGTAATTGCCGACAAAAGAGTTATCTTCTAGGTTCACAAAATAAGCTATGAGATTCACAAAATAAGGTCTAAGATTCACAAAATAAGGAAAAGAGCAAAATAGGTGATTTACGACCAAAGTTTCAGAATATTAATTTACAGGTTCACAAAACAAGCTCTAAGATTCACAAAACAAGGTCTGAGATTCACCAAAATAAAAACAAGTTTCAAAATAGGTAATTTCAACCACTTGTGAAGAATTTTTACAATATTGGCTTCCAGTTTCACAAAACAAGCTGTAAAATTCACAAAATAAGGCCTAAGATTCACAAAATAAGAAAAAGAGCAAAATAAGATTCGTATCTAGTACTTCATGAATTTCTGATTGAATCATGTAATTGCCAACAAAAGAGTTATATTCTAGATTCACAAAATAAGCTCTGAGATTCACAAAATAAGGTCTAAGATTCACAAAATAAGGAAAAGAGCAAAATAGGTGATTTACGACCAAGTTTCAGAATATTAACTTACAGGTTCACAAAACAAGCTCTAAGATGCACAAAACAAGGTCTGAGATTCACCAAAAAAAAAAAAATTAGGTATTTTCAACCACTTGTGAAGAATTTTTACAATATTGGATCATGTAATTGCCAACAAAAGAGTTATCTTCTAGGTTCATAAATAGGATCTGAGATTCACAAAATAAGGTCTAAAATTCACAAAATAAGGAAAAGAGCAAAATAGGTGATTTACGACCAAGTTTCAGAATATTAACTTACAAGTTCACAAAATAAGCTCTAAGATTCACAAAACAAGGTCTGAGATTCACCAAAAAAAAAAAACATGCTTAACAGATTGCCCCATAACAAAAAAAAAATGACACAAAAAAACATGCTTAACAGATTGCCCCATAACAAAAAAAAAATGACACAAAAAGGATATTTTAGTTGTTTGATGGTGTTACTGGACACACTTCTACTGAGAATTTGATACATACTCCCTCTGACAAAAGGCCATATTTAAGATGTAATGATGATTATATCATTATTACCTCTTGAATTAAAGATCATTCATATAGACGTACCAGTGATCCTTATCATTCCTCCCTCTTACGTTGAATTTTAAGATGTAATGATGATTATATCATTATTAGCTTTAGTTGTTTGATGACCCCTGCCATATCCCAATATGCATACTCGTATATCTTTGTTAGCTATTAGCTTAAGGTTCCCCTTATTTAATCTTTGTTATATACTCGTATATCTTAACGGCTATTAGCTCAAATGGGAGAGCAATGTGCAAATCTTGCACAAAGGTATGAGTTCGAATCTCATATAGCCTAGTTAATTTAAGAATCTAGTGTATTAAACTTAAATACAATAACATTGAGGACGAGTTAGCCAAATCCGTAATCAGATGTGCAAAATTGAGGATGAGTAGAAGAAGCTCAAACTTAGATGTGCACAAACGGCGTGCATAAGCCAAAACGTCGTGCAGAGCCACTAAAGGAGCAAAGGATTACAATTTTGAGTCCTTTGTAAAGTCAATGTTAGAAATTATCTAAATTGGGTGCAATTGGACATGACAGAAAAGGCCAAAACCCCAAAAGTCCACTAGAGAAATACCAATTAGGCTTTGAAGTAATAGTAGCCGTCAATAACCAACATGGGAGTCGAACCCACACCTTGTGCATTGCACAACGCTCTGCCCTTTGAGCTAATTGGTTTTAAAATAATTAAATCATTCCACTAGTTTTCATCATGTGAGTTGTTCCCTTATCTCAGCTCCCCCTGCCATTAGAGGAACGACTGAAGAAATTGATTCTCGAGGTGTGCTCTAGTCCTTACCTTGGAACTTTCCATTTTTTGGTTAACTGCTACGCTGAAAAGAAATAGTTGTCACTTTGGTATTTTGCTCTGTACTAATATAGTTGTGTATATAGCTTCTGATATTTTTCCACGTTCATGTTGAGGAACAAAATAAATTGCGGTTTTTTTGAATATGTGCTGCTTTAGTTCATTCCATCTTGAAAGAATGTGAAAGAAAATCATACCCCCATTTATTTTAACCACTTATGATGACCAAGTTTCACAAAATAAGGTTTGAGATTCACCAAATAAGGAAAAGAGCAAAAAACGTGATTTTAACCACTTATGATGACCGAGTTTCACAAAACAAGCTCTAAGATTCACTGAACAAGGTTTGAGATTCACAAAACAAAATCTGAGATTCACCTAATAAAGAAAAGAGTAAAATAGGTGATTTTAACCACTTATGACGATCAAGTTTCACAAAACAAGCCTTAAGATTCACTGAATAAGGTATGAGATTCACAAAATAAGGTTTGAGATTCACCAAATAAGGAAAAGAGCAAAAAACGTGATTTTAACTACTTATGATGACCAAGTTTCACAAAACAAGCTCTAAGATTCACTGAACAAGGTCTGAGATTCACAAAACAAAGTCTGAGATTCACCTAATAAAGAAAAGAGCAAAATAGGTGATTTTAACCACTTATGATGATCAAGTTTCACAAAACAAGCCTTAAGATTCACTGAATAAGGTATGAGATTCACAAAATAAGGTTTGATATTCACCAAATAAGGAAAAGAGCAAAAAACGTGATTTTAACCACTTATGATGACCAAGTTTCACAAAACAAGCTCTAAGATTCACTGAACAAGGTCTGAGATTCACAAAACAAAGTCTGAGATTCACCTAATAAAGAAAAGAGCAAAATAGGTGATTTTAACCACTTATGATGATCAAGTTTCACAAAATAAGCCTTAAGATTCACTGAATAAGATATGAGATTCACAAAATAAGGTTTGAGATTCACCAAATAAGGAAAAGAGCAAAAAAACGTGATTTTATCCACTTATGATGACCAAGTTTCAAAACAAGTTTTAAGATTCACTGAACAAGGTCTGAGATTCACAAAACAAAGTCTGAGATTCACCTAATAAAGAAAAGAGCAAAATAGGTGATTTTAACCACTTATGATGATCAAGTTTCACAAAACAAGCCTTAAGATTCACTGAATAAGGTATGAGATTCACAAAATAAGGTCTGAGATTCAGCAAATAAGGAAAAGAGCAAAAAAGGCGATTTTAACCATTTATGATGACCAAGTTTCACAAAACAAGCTCTGAGATTCACTGAACAAGGTCTGAGATTCACAAAATAAGGTCTGAGTTTCACCAAATAAGGAAAAAAGCTAAAAAGTAACAGCAAAAAATTCTACTATAAAGTTCCTGAAATAGAAACTAAGCTGTAAAACATCAAACATAGAATGCCCTCATTCGCCTCTATTCATTTCTCAGTTTCGTATTCGTAAACAATTCATCAATAGCGAATCCATACTCATTTTCTGTCTACGAAGTCCTGCTGGAATAGGTACACCTTATTTTTTTCCCCTTTTGAATGGGTTTTATGCCTAACTTCAACTATTGTAATGCTCTTAGTTTATTGATTTTGCTTTCGATGGATTCTGACCAAGTTGATTTATTTTGACTGTTATTGTACATATTGGGTACAGAAAAGAATAATCTGTCAAATTGTTCGGTTGATTAATATGAGTATTATGTTCAGCTACCATGAAATTTATGCTTTTAGGAATTTTATTATGATTACTATTGATGCTTCATAGGATAAATATTGTGGTTACTGGCAATTCGGAGGCTACAATTTACCAAATCAGGATCTCGGTATCTACTCTTAGAATTATCCAAGCCATATGTATTGTTATTTGAAATCAATGTTTAATAATTTGTGACTTTTTTGTAGCCGCTACTTACCAATTAGGCATCTTAAGATAGCATAATTTGATGAAATCTTTTGTAAATCTTATGCCGAAATTGCTCGAAATCTTATAAAATTACCTCAAAATTGCTCGAAATCGTTTGTTAAAATTGCTTAATTTGATAAAATCTTCTTCTAAAATTGCTTAATTTGATGAAATCTTCTTCTGAAATTGCTTAATTCGATGTTGTTTTGATGAAAATCACTGCTTTGATTCTCCGAAAACGAAAAATTTGGGGAACTTTGCGCGAAATTGTTTTGTTGTTTTTGTAGTGAGAGAATTTGTAATTTGTGTAAACTAAAGAAGATGGTAAAGAATTTGGGCCTGTGTGTGTTTTAGTTTAGAGAGAGGAAGTATTTTGGCCTAAATGAAAAGATTATGAAAGACCCCAAATTTCCAGCCCAATGAACAATTGGAAATCAGTCCAATGTAACAATTTGGTGAGACCGGCCGCCTCGCCATAATGAGGTGCCTCACCGGATCCGGCCTCTATATATATATATATATATATATATATATATTCGGGATCCTATGAGAACCATCAAGATAATGAGAACCATGAGAACCATTTACAACCCTTAGATCAAACTGAAAATTGACGATAAGATAAACAATGATTAAACATATTATAATTTGGTAAACCGTCGCACCCCCAAACCCTCAACTCATTCATTGTTTCCAAATTTCCTTTCTCTCACATATTTTTTTCTCTTTCTTCGACAGTGAAATCGTTCGACGCATTGTATATGCTTCTTTCTATGCGTTCGATCATCACAAAATATTCAGATCAAACTCTTCTACGATCAAAATCTGCGAGGCTCCTTCCAGCAATCGATCATGATAATTCGACAAGGTAAACTTTCGATATTAATGATTAATTTTTACGAAATTAGGGTTTATGTCGTTTTCTCTTTTTAATTTTTTATTTATCGATTAAACTAGTTGAATTTAGGCCTTGATTAATATGTTAAAGTCATAATGATAAATTATGTTTGTGAAATTAGGGTTTAT
Source organism: Silene latifolia (assembly GCF_048544455.1). Lineage (NCBI taxonomy): Eukaryota > Viridiplantae > Streptophyta > Magnoliopsida > Caryophyllales > Caryophyllaceae > Silene > Silene latifolia. Next base: position 24,373,089 of record NC_133533.1, on the reverse strand, counting down.
GTGAATTAGATTGGGGAAACAGAGAAATTAGGTTGGGGAAGTTGAGAAATTACATAAATTTGTCGAAATCATGAAATTAGGGATTAAAGCAGATGTAATAACATGTTGATCAAATATTTTGCAATTAGTTATATCGCTGATAATTCAAAAGTATCCTAGGATCCTTTGTATTGTCTTGTGAAGGTAGCATGTTGAAAAACTTGTCCGAATTCTATTGTCTCACCTCAATTTGATTTTCATAAATTGTGAGAACTTGTCATGATTTCTCCCTGATAGTTAATTCTACAACTTGTTTATGTGTGTGGAACTTTATCTACGTAATTCTTTCACATATTAATATATTATACATTAGGACTTGCTCATGTGTGTGTTTTCTAGACATTAGTTGAAATATAGTATGTGTCATATTCATTTGCAATTGTACTGAAAAGATCGGGATGTGGGTTATTATTGTGGCACAAGCGTTCGTGCCTGCATTGGAGTTTCATATGATGGTAGCTAGGAGTCAATACGGAAGCCTGTAAGATTAACGTGCATCAAACTCGTTTGTCCCAATAATAATGGTTAGGTTTGGGTTGCAATAGACTTATCAATGCATGAAGTAGCCTTGTAGATGCATGAAAAAGCAATATATGTGCATCAAACAATCATGTACATGCATGAAATAAGTGTGTTATATGGGCATGAAATAAGATTATATGTGCATGAAATAAGGTTATATGTGCATTAAAAAGTTCTCTAGTTGCATCTAATTATTGTTGGTTAAGGACATTAATTTTATGTTAAACCTGTTCCCATCATGAGGGAAAGGGTTTATGGTTGGTTAAAGACAGCTAAACACATTACATGTCTTGGTTCGCGTTGGAATTGATATTCTTCTATTGTTGCTGAATACTACTGCTTTGTGATAAGGTTTTCGTTTTTATTTTCATTTCTGTAATCTGAGAAATGACCATTTTCTTACTGTTGTCTTCATTAATTTGCAGTTATATGATAGAAGGCATGAGGACTACTTTGGAAGGAATTTTACTGGTGAGTATTGTTACTTAGCTCGATACCATTCAAGAGCTATAGAAACACACTTTCATATGGAATTAACATATTTAGGAGTTGTTTCGTTGCATTCTTTTTTATTGCCATATGTGATGTGTGTCATTGACGAACTTGTAATTGTGTGAAAGCATGTCTTTCTATATTCTATCCCCCTTTCTTATACCAATTATCCTGTTAATTCTTTTGGTTTGTGTGATTTGTTGTACATATTAGTTTACTGGGATTACAATATATTGTTTCAAGTCAAGGGTCTTTTTTTGTTTCTCAAGTGACCTTGATTTTTTTTTAATTGCAAGATTATCTGCATTCTTTATAGATGAAGATAGGTAGATGTCCCAATTTGAAATTTGCTAGAATTGCATCAAATGGCTCCCACTATTTCACAGTCAGAAGAAGTGTAGCCAGTCCATTGTTGCTTTATTTCATCATAACCTAAAACCAAAGAGTGATATGGTTGCTTGACTACTTAACTTACTTATAACGTATTATAAAGGTTATTAGCTCAATGGTAGAGCGATGTGCATATTTTGCACAAAGGTATGGGTTCGAATCCCATATAGCCTCTTAAATAACAAATCCCATGATTTTAGGATAGCCGTCCCATGTCCATGCATGAAATAAGGTCCTATGTGCATGAAATAAGGTCCTATGTGCATGAAATAAGAGTTCTACGTACATGAAATAAGGTTATATGTGCATGAAAAAGTTCTTATTATGATACTAATTACTGTTGGTTAAGGACATTAATTTTATATGGGCATGAAATAAGATTCTATGTGCATGAAATAAGGTTCTATGTGCATGAAATAAGGTTCTATGTGCATGAAATAAATGTTAATTGGGAATGAAATAAGGTTCTATGTGCAATGAAATAAGGTTCTATGTGCATGAAATAAGGTTCTATATGCATGAAATAAGATTCTATGTGCATTAAAAAGTTCTTCAGTTGCACCAGTTCGTTATATTATGTTACTAATTTTCATTATATGTGCATGAAATAAGGTTCAATGTGCATGAAATAAGGCTCTATGTGCATGAAATAAGGGAAATGACTGTGAAGGAGATTTAATGTATTTATCGGCCTTTTCAAGGCATTTTAGGCTTTTACATAGAAACAACCATTCCTTGGCAATCACAATGTAAAAAAATATAAAAGAAACACCGGTATTTCCTAGCCAATGTGGGAATTGAACCCACATCTTGTGCATTGCACAATGCTCTACCGTTTGAGCTAATTGGCTTTTGAAATAAGTAAAATGCACATCTGTTTTACAAAGATAGTAACTTCATAATGTCTTTTTTTTTTGTAGCCTAGTAACCCCTTCGGACTATCACAATAGTTTTACAGTCCTATCTATGTAGTCAATTTGCATCGGGAATTGCTTTAGCAAGGAGTGCGGGATCTTAGTCCAGAACAAAGATGATCCTGAAAAAAATAATCAGCACTGCTGAGCAAGCATCCGGCAGCATGTATAATGCAACAGGAGCAATGAGAAAGATCAGTATAATCTTTAAACAAAGTGGTAACATTGATGGCGATCAGGCTGCTAATTTCTTAGCTTCTCGATCTGATAAACTCAGTTATGGAGCGACCGGTATTAAAAAGCAAGCTCAAATTAACAAAAAATAGCAGGAAAAGTGTCGAGAATAATGTAATCTCTTAACAACATTCTTTCTTGTCTCAATTATGTTCTCATGTGTTTCATCCTAATGAACTTAAACTCGGTTAGGTACACTCTGACTTCCACTACAATAGGCGTGAGCCTCGGTTTTGCAACTACCTTGACCGGTAAGTACATCACTAGCGACATATTGTTTACAAGAAAACTGTTAACGGCATCTTAGGAGAAGGCTTGAATGAAACAACCAGTTAATAGATCACAATTCTGAGTATAAGAGGAGTGAAAATCACATAACACGGAAAGCAACTTAACTGCTTAAATGCGGAGTTAAAAGATGATACATATTTATACCAGTTTGCATTTACAGTTTCGAGAATGCGACAAGTCACCCTACTGGCCTACCATCCTATTTCTACTGTCCCATTTGATTTTGGTGATCAAACGAAGTCAACATTGACAAACAATTCCTCACAAAAATTAATTCTATATATATTCAGAAATTTCTTTACAGTATGTTTTAATCTGAACCTCAGGGCTTGCATCTCCGAGTCCATGAGCTCGTTTCGAGGAAGCATTGACATCAGAAAAAGCAGCAATGAAAACTCCCAATGTTTCCAAGTTTTTTAAATTCCCAAGGCTCTTGGGTATAGGCCCTGTAAGTTGGTCATCTTCAACTGACCAGCAGTAGCACAGTGGACGAACAAGGTGTAAAGTATAATGATTAATTCTCTTTCTGTCTCAGTTATTTGTTTCCATTGTAAGGGATATTTTAATAAAGGTAAACAAATGATTGGCAGAGGATGTACAAATATAATACAGAGATCAAGTTATAAAACTAACAGTTTCTGTAACGTGTTAATCTGACCAATTTCATCCGGAATTGAGCCGGTGTTCCGACCTGTACTAGGCTCAAATTTGCTTGACCCAATCTGACCCTCACCCAGAAATCAAAACCAGTGTTACCATACCAAAATGTACTTGAACCTGAAGTGACCAAACAAAATCCAGCCTGAAGTGATCAAATATACACTAGACCTCGATGACCCGTTTGTCCATTTTTAATCAAGAAAGTATTCTTTCGAAACTATTCAATCTTATGGTACACCTCTTTTGTATATGCATTTTTCGGAGTCCTGAGATTTCGACAGGTAGTTTACATGTAAGTAAACACCAAGTATTTGAGTATTATCCTTGACTGTGGAAGAGATACATATGATATAACTTCTACCAAAAAATTCCACAGGCTAGTCATACTATGTTGGATTCTAAAGATTATCTGCTAAATGTAATTTGGATCCTACTTCGTCATTGAAAGGTAAGCATTGTGGCTCTTGACAGTCAGTGGCTTAATGACTCGACGTAATATGAGTCTAGCCAAACCGACCTCAGAACTCGCACATCTCCAGTATGTGCATCTCCATTTGCAGCAAAAACGAAAGCAAGCTAGCAGATTTAACACCTAAATCAACATCAAAATCTACTCGGATAAGGCCTGAAATTTTCGCCTTATAATAGACTCAATTCGCTACCACAAAGTCAGAGTAACATCGTCTGGAAGTCGACCATAACTTGAACTAATTGAACCCAAAGAAAGATTTCTCAAACCCTAATTTCACAAATTCGACAACTTGATGCAGTTAAAAAAATTAGGGATTAGAAGATACCCGAAATTGGAGATATGATGCCAATGTAACCCTACTTGAATCAATTAGAACACTAGCCACACTCGTTCGAAGCAATAATCGGGTAGAAATCAACTCGAAGCAAAGAAAAACGACACCGAAATTGTGACAACAAATAAGATTAATATGGATTGGGTTTGTCGCGGTGGTCGCTACAAAGACGGGGACGACGGAGGTGAAGATGAGGATGGGGTCCTTGCGAGAAGTAAGAGACGGAGCTCGAAAATATGGTCTTTGGTAGAGGTGTGCGTCGCAGCGACCCGAAGGGGATGATGGTCGAAGAGAGAGAAGAAATATGAGAGAGCGGGGAAAATTGGGAAATGAATTTGTTTGGAGGGGTTAGGGGATGCGCGTCGACTATTCTATTAGATTAAGGTGGTTCTCACGGTTCTCATTATATGGGTGGTTCTCACCGGATCCCGACCCTATATATATATATATATATATATATATATATATATATATATATATATATATATATATATATATATATATATATATATATATATATGTAATATTTTATTTTGCCAGAAGTGATGTGTCGAAATGTAAGTGGCGTGACACATACAATGGGACAAAAACTGGGACAGAGGATCCTCGTTGTAAATAAAGTTTTAGGTTCAAACTAAATTTTAAATCATGTCAACCATGGGATTTAGACATAGGTACAAATAATATCAGAATTATTTAAGAAAACTATAGAATAAACGAGTATATAACATTTAAATGGAACGAAACTATTTTAAGATCACCACAAGTTGAAGCAGTTATGATTTTGAAAACTTTACCCGCGACAACTAGAGGCATGTAATTTTTCTATTAAATACGGATATGAGAAGGTCTAAACCCGTCATGTCCCCTCCCCCATATGACATCCTTGCTTTTAAGAGTCATTTTTTTTTGTTCTGCGAGAATTTACAGAGTATTTTAGTCGGGTTAATTTTGGGAGCAAAATTCATTACTTTTAGGAATTGACTAAATGAACTTTTTTTTATCAACTTTAGTATATATTTTAACATATAATCGTATTGGGAGCCCCGTGCATCGCACGGGCTTTCCAACTAGTAATAATAATAATAATAATAATAATAATAATAATAATAATAATAATAATAATAATAATAATAATAATAATAATAATAATAATAATAATAATAATAATAATAATAATAATAATAATAATGATAATAATAATAATAGTCTGCGTTTTTATAAAAAAAACAAATAGTAATAATAATAATAATAATAATAATAATTATTATTATTATTATTTTTATTATTAGTATTAATATTAATAATAATAATATTATTATTTCAGTTCAATTCAGCTCCAATCAGCTCAGTTCAGCTCAGCTCTATTCAATTCAGTTAAGCTCAGCTCCCTTCAGTTCATTTCAGTTCAGCTCAGCTCCATTCAGTTCGCCATAAGAGTTACAAAACACGTGTAAAGCCCACGTTTATATAGAATATCCAAAAATGTCAGGCCCAATTTATAGTTTAATGATTTTTAAGGGAAAAAACCGGTTTGCGAAACGTCGTCGACGTTTTATAACGAATCGTCGACGTTTTTTAAAAAAAAGACGGACTTGCCCTTGGACTCTCTCTCCCATCTCTCTTTCACTCAAACTCTCCTTTCTCTTTAACACCCACCTGCATCACCCCATGGCCCACCCGTAGCACCACCACCACCACCACACTCCTCCACACAACACCACAACCACCACCACGACGCTCTAGCACACAGCACCGCAACATTTTCAACATCACGACTCTCCACCGTAGTACCACCATTTCTCTTCGCAATTCGATTTTTTTTTTTCGGTTCATTCTCAATTTCGTATTACTTGATTCTTGTTTGATTAGATATGTAAATTACAACCCATTTAAATTGTATTAGTTTGATTTTAATTATATTATGTGACGGATTTGTTGTTGTTGTTGATGTCGATGCATTGTCGGGTTTGTTAATATGGAGGGACGTTGGAATTCATTGTCATGGAGGGAAGAGGACGTTGAATTCCAACGTCAGGTAGGGTAATGGATGTTGAGTCTGCTCGTCGGGTTTGGAGGTAGATGATGAAGTTGGTGGTCTGGTTGGGAGATAGACGATGAAGATGGTCGTGTGTTTGGGTGTAGGATGATGAATGTTAACGTCTGGGTGCCATAGGGTTTCTCCTCGTCTGACATAGGCTTGGACGTTGGGTTTCAACGTCTCACCTGGACTCGGACGTTGAAATTCAACGTCTTGGCCATGGTCGGACTTTGAAATTCAACGTCCGTCTATGGTTCGGACATTTTAATTTCGTTTTGACCGTTAATTTTGTACTTAAATGGGTTTCAATGTTGCCTTTCTATTCAATTTTACACGATTCATATTCATTTCATACTACGCAATGTGTGATTCAAACGTTAAAAAAAAATTACAATTCGATGATTCGTCGGCCGCAATTGATTTCGATATTGATTTCAATGGTTCGTCGTTTGCCATGAAATGTTGTATGTTGTATTGTTTATTTTTTTAATTATTTTGTTATATGGGAGAATTGGGTAGAGAGTTAAAGTGTCAAGGGTAGTGATGGTCTTTTTTTAAAAAAACGTCGACGATTCGTTACAAAACGTCGACGACGTTTCGTAGCCCCTGGGAAAAAATCTCTAGATTGGGACGCTACTATCTCTAGGGCTCTAGGGTTTTTCACGGTTCCTCGACTTCCTCCTATAAATACTCAACTACGTAACAACATATTCTTCACCTTTTTAGGTCAAATTCCTTTACCTTATTATTATTAGGTCATTTTTCGTCCATTCGTCGGTCGCCTTTAAGATTTATTTACAATCCAAAGGAATTAACCCTACTATCAAATATCAATCTCACCAACATGATGATGATGGAGTGTTTAGGAACTAATCCTTTTTTCTTGTTATCAAATCTCGAGGATGATAATGCTAATATCGACGAGATATCGATTCCTATGCTGGTTGCCGTTACCTTGAACGTCAAGGAACAGAAAAACCCTAAGAAGCATGCAAAAGAGTTTGTCACCTTGAAGGTCGTCAAGGAACAAAAGGACCTTGAGTTTGAGAATATTATTCAAAGTGAAGCCGAGCTTTGGTTGGAGGATCCGGAGTTGAACCAATCAGTGTCGGGATATACGGGTGATGAATATAATGGTTATTACGATTATTATTGGGACTGGTCTGATTATGATCACTGGTCTGATTATGATTGTGATGATTTTGTTGATTATGATGATGAAGAAGAGGAATTTTGGTATGGGTCTAGTGATCATAAACTTGATACATGTTATAGAAGAACAAGATCGATGGCCCTTACTCTGCGAGAAAAACCTCCGATTAAGCACACTACTGCACCTGCAAAATTACAACGAATTATAGCTCAAAACATACGTCCCAAGACTAATATCCCTGATTTCAGTCAATTCTAAATTTAAAACCTATTTATTAGTTATTTCTCATTGGGTCGTATCGATATCAACTGCTTTAATTGTTATTACTATCTCTGTCATAGTCAATTATTATCTATTTTCTTTTGAGATTTATCGATTAATTTTATCGTTTACTAATTCATGAACAGATGGAGTTATTATTGCTTTTGTGTTCTTGAATGAATTCTTAAGTATACGCCAATACGGCTCTACCTAGTTATTTTTTTTTTTTTTTTTTGAGGGAAAAGCCCGAAGGCCTTACGGCTCTACCCAGTTATTAGATATGACTAATGTAGTTCTTGTTTAGGCTTCGAATTATGTTCTCGTTATTTTGGACCAAGTTTAAAATTTAGGTCCACCCATTTTACAATTCAAGTTTCCGTAATATTAGGACTTGCCTGGAATCTATGAAATTATTATAGGGGTAAGTTTTATTGGGCGATAATTAGTGGAGAAATTAATTAATGGGGTAATGAGTTCCTTGATGATATGTTTGGCATAAGAGTAATGAATACTGAGTAGATTTTTACTCCCTTAATCATTACCCAAGGGGGAGGGTGGATAATGAATTACGAAAACTTTGAATTTATATTTGTCGCGTGATCATAGTATTTAGGGAAGATGTTCCATCCTTGTAGTTGACCGAGTTCGAATCCTACATGCGTCATTCTGTAAATGCCAATATCATTTCCACTTCACAATTCTTTATTTGAATTCTATCTACATAACAAACACCAATTTCTTTGATTTAAGCAAAGCCGCAACTTTGTTATTTTTCTATATTTTTTTTTTCAATTGTTGCCTCTTCGTTACGCTAATCTAAGGCCAGAAAATCGACTTTGATAAAACCGCTACTTAAAGTAGGGGATTTGACCCATATCCCTAAGCCTTGCAAAAAGGAGTCCGCCTTACATGAACCCCTTTTTTTTATTTAAATCATTAAAGACAAAAAAAAGTTCCCTATTGGCATAGAAACTTTTATCAGTGCATGACATGAAAGGATCTTATGAATTATATTAGCGCACATGAGCTGACACCAATTATAACTCGCTTCAAAATTAGTAAGTCTTGCTTAAGACGGTCAAATATTATCACATAGTGATAATAAAGACAAAAAAAATTGGCATTTTTTAGACAATCTACCATATGATTTGTTATGTATTTGACTCATTTTAAGCTTAAAATAAATAATATCTGTAATTAATATTAGCAATGGAGAGGAGTTGGGAACCCACACATATAACGTATACCTGAATAATTAAAATATAAAATCTTCAACAAAATCAACAATATCAAATTATTAGTTCAAGTTTAAGAGGGCAAAAACTTTGCGTGTACTATGCGGCCATCATATAATACGACATAGTTGCTTATAGAAAAATGTGTGTTCTATATAGACAAATCCGTCATACAAATACGACCGTTGCATATATATTAGAAGTCAACATGGCTCTTACATTTCTGATCTACAATCGCTTGACTAGTAATATTAAAAGTTACCGTGCAATTCATCTCTACAACAACTCTTTTCTTAATAATCAACTTCACCTTACCCGGAGCTACCGTATTACTATCCATAGTAAACAAACCCGACCCAAGATCACGACTCAAATTCGGAGCACTCAAAAGCTTACCAGTAACAAGCTCCACGGTAATATTCATACTTATACTCTTTTGGGCCCGGGCTAGACCCGGAGGCCCATACGCCTGGCCCACCATAATACCTCCGTAAAAAATGGTGGAGGTGGTGTTATGGAATGCAAATGCACCCAGGTTCGGGTTCTTGACCGATGTTTCGACGAACATTGTAATGTTTGACCCGGGTGCAAGACTCAACCCGGTAGCATTACCCGAACCCAATCGGATCTTGTTTATGGTCATAATAGGATTCTTGACCTTGAAAACGGTAAAAATAAGGATTATAACTATTAGTATGATTAAAGTAAGTAACGCACCTAGGAAAAATAGTAACCAGCAACAACGTCGAGTCGAGTTTGGTTTCGGGTTTTTAGGTGATGGTGGTTGTGCTTGATCATTGGCCATCACCATGGGTAAATAATTTGGTTATTATTATTTTATGAAAAGTGTTTGGAAATAAATGAGTTAAAGAGCTATATTACATAGTTTTATGTATGGCGCAAAAAATAGATAATATGATGATGAAAAATGTGGTTGAGGTTATATATATATATATACATATAGATAAATTATTATTTAGGTGATGTTGACTTTTTTGAGATTAGGAAGATTAGAAAAAAAATTATTTTTGTATGGTAGGATATGAGGTAGTGAGGAAACGATAATTTTTGTATAAAACCGTTTTATACTGTAAAACCAATTACGAGTAATATTTTATCTAAATAACTCTATGAAAAAAAGTTCAACCAACCACCACTTTTCTATAATAAGAGAGAAATAGGAATATACCATACATTGAATGTATTATCTCGGAGTCTCGAACCTTATTTGTTTAGAGCTTATGTATATTTTTTTCGAGTATTATCTCAAATTTCATTTGTTTTTAAATTTAGTATGCATATTTTTTTGAGTTTTTTTTTAAAGTGTATAAGTTTCATTTTAATTTTTTGATGTCAAATGTTTTTGAGTTATATATTGTAATTTTTTGAACTTAATGTTTAAGTTAATGAACTCAGAAATTTTATAGTAAAAAATCATAATTTTAAAACAAAACTCAAAAACTTTATTATAATGCTCAAAAACTACATAATTAGTGATAGTACATCGGATGTATAATCCACCTAGTAATAATAAGAGTATCAAGGCCGGTCTTTGTTATATGGAATTAGAAAGTAGTTAGGGCATTATTTGAATTTTTTGGGAAATAGGTGTTAATTAGCAAAACAATTAGGAAACAATTAGGGAGTTGGGGTTCCTATGAAACTATTTTGCCCAATGGTGTCCACGTCATCAGTTTTTATTTTTTTTCCAGTTAACTTAGCGGCTTATTTTTTTTTATTTTTTTTTTTTTATTTTTAGTTTTTTTTTTTTTGGAAAAAAAAGTGAATAGTGAAGCTGTTGCGCGAATGCGTGAATATTCCGTGTTGAGCCTCTGCTATATCTGTGTCCACAATCTATAATAGTACGATATTTTTCGCTTTGGGCCAAGCCCTCACGGATTTACTCTTGGGCTCCTTCCCAAAAAGGACTTATAAAGATAAGCTATCGTCTTTATTCTACCGATGTGGGACATGGGTTTGCACACTAACAATCTTCCCCTCAAATCAAGGACCATCATCTTAACTTGAACCTTGACTTCTATGGAGAACTCCCACACTTCTACAGCCCCAACTTCTAGACACCCGAAACATCACAAGTCTTGATAACCGCCCCTTAGCCGACACACCATGCTACCACAAGCCATGTCTTGCAACACATGTCACCCGGGGGTCAAGTGAGTACACCCCCACATGCTCCTGAGCCTCCATGTCATGTGCCCTTCTTGGGAATTTGCTACACATGCATATCGAACATCCTCTGCATCCAATATATCCTGGACCGGGTCCGCCACTTCAGAAGTTCTAGAACAAAAACGGTCTCTGGCATATCCAACCTGGAAAGGACCCATCAGACCTGTGGCACCCAATCTGATAAGGTTCCACCTAATCAACAGTTCTAGTACACAAATGGTCTTTTTCCCAAAAGACCTATGACGCCTTTTATCCATTTAATAACCTTGGACCGGGCTTGCTCAAGGACTCACCCCAAGCAAGGAGTTCCATGCCTTACAGTGTACAACTTCAAGTCTTGGGCCTGCTGATGCATCCTCGTGTTTAGCCCAAGTCGAACCTTGGGCTCTGATACCACTTGTTGTGCGGAAGCGTGAATACCTTGTGTTGGGCCTCTGTTATATCTGTGTCCATAGTCCATAATAGTACGATATTGTCCGCTTTGGGCCCAGCCCTCGCTGAGTATTCTTGGGCTCCTTTCCAAAAGGCTTCGTACTGTTATATTTTGTAGACACTTATGAAGATGAGCTTTCATCTTTATTCTACCGATGTGGGACATGGGTTTGCACCCTAACAGAAGCCGCTAAGAAACCTAGCGGCTTCACTATTCACTTTTTTTTTTCAAAAACCGTCACCTTCAAACACTGATGGCATCCTATTCTAGAAATGAACAATCACCGCTTAGCGGCTTCCCTATTTCTCTATTTTTCATAAACTTATGGCATCTATTATATGAAAAATGACAAGGAGACAAAGCCGCTAAGAAACTTAGCGACTTTGCCTAAAAATAGGAAAAATAAAATAAAAGTGATGACGTGAACACCATTGGGACAAAATAGTTTCAAAGGAACCCTCAATTTCCTAATTATTTTGCTAATTAACTTTAATTTGCCAAAAAAATCGCATCATTTGGCATAGTTGGTAGAGTGATTTTGAAGAGATTATGGATTTCTTGAGTAATTGGGATCACGTTAGAAGCATGTGTACAGCTAAATACAAGAAACTAAAGGCTGGACTTCACAAATCATATGGATTATGGATATAATATAGAATACCCCAATGATTTGGTTGATTTTCTGCAGCAAAGATCGTGGAATGCTCGATGGCGTATAAATATTCTATTATACGGAGGAATTAGTTTTCAAAATCAAGATTTATAGTTATGTGTGAGTAAATGAGCAATGTAATAACGTAAATTGGAAAATACTTAAATACAATTGTTATAACAGAAGCAATAAAGAACAATAAAAGACAAAATGCACTGATTTACGTGGTTCACTAACGGTGTGTTAGCTACGTCCACAGAGTAGAACGGAGAGAGTTTATTAATATGTGAGGCGTTTTCGTATTACAGATTCAGACGGTATGATAAGCTTGACTGCTAGGTAAGGACTTAGAGAGTTTATATAATACTCTTCAAGACCTAATACAGAATGACTAAATAAGGCCCAAGACAGACCTAACCCAATAACAGATACGGATACCGTTAAACCCACTACCGATCTCAGACCACTCGACCACCGTTAAACCCACTACCGAGACCCACCCAAACTCACACCCTCCTTCCCAACCCGACCAGATCCCACACCCAAACCTCCTCACGACAACCCTCAAACCCCCACCGTCACCCAATCGCCGCCATTAGCCGCTTCCTCTGCCACCTTTTCTTCATAAATTCTACTTTTCATAACCCCAATTTAATATTTTTTTAAGGGTTTTTTTGTCGGTAACTATCTTTTATTTAGGGTCATTTGTGAACAATTACCTTTCATTTTATTTTTGGCTTTCAACTACCTTTGATTTCTTCTTTTTGCAAAAGACTACTAGAATTCCACTTCCGACTAAAAAAAGTCAATTCTCCGACGTTGAGTGTCATTTTCATGTTAAATTTAATTTTTTACTTTTTAAACCTAATAATTGACGATAAATATTGATTAAACCCAACATTAATCACCTAAATTTGTTCATCTCTTACCCTAATCAAAATCCTAATTCATCAAACAAACCACCATGAAAATTTATCAAACATGGTAAATATTTCTTCAACAATAATGATCTATTATGGGCAAACAAAGTCGCCTAGTGTTAACTATTCGAAAATAATCATGGATTCACTCTTAGGATTACTTGTCTACTATCTCATTAGTTTTCTTATACCCACCATCTTCGCCATGAAGAGAAAAAGATGGTACTTTAATATGTCTAAGATGGACTCATGGACATTAGGTTGATGAATCTTGAGTAGTGTATAAGCTAAGGTGGTTGAAATGTAAAGACGTAGTTGAAGGTGGCAGTAAAGGTGATTTTACGACGGAGATGGAGAGGGAGATTGAGATGGAAGAGACATTTGATAAGGTGTTGGGCATGGAGACGAGCTTTCCACATTTTTTAGGGTGAACAAATGGAGAAATTTAGGTTATACGTGTGAAAATGGGAGAAAAGGAAAATTCAACACCGGAATGTTGACTTTTTTCGCCGGAAGTGGAATTATGGTAGTCTCTTGCAAAAAGAAGAAATGAAAGGTAGTTGAAAGCCAAAAATAAAATAAAAGGTAATTGTTCACAAATGACCTTAAACAAAAGGTAGTTTCTAACCAAAAAAAACCCTTTTTTAAATAATTGATACAAAAAATTTGATGCATAACTAATGAAATTGGAATTCGTACTTGAGTAATTTGGGAATTAAAATCCATGAGTAAGTAGTTTATTAAAGATCTAATCAAATTTGAGAGGTGGAAAAAAAGAGAGAGTGCATTTTTTTTGTTTTTTGGGGACAAGTGTAATGTGCGGAAAAATTATGACAAAATGTCCACAAAAGAGTAAAAGTCGTACATGAAAGAGCAATTACGATGTATTATATGCAATTGTGGGATGATATTTGAGTCATTTTAATGTCCATCTTAAGAGAAAATTATAGAATAATTTAAAGGAATATACAATTGTTGTATGTTATAAAGCCGTTCTCAATAAAAAAAATTATGTTTGCTTTAATTTGTAACGGGAAAATAAAACAAACGTAAATAATTGACTGAGACGAAAGAGTATAGTTTAAAGGACAGTGATAGAGCGCCATCGGGTGACACCCAAATTGGGTACCACCCTCTCACATACATTTTTAATTGAAAGGATCTCACTCACCCCATATGAAAGAGCACAAAATCTCATTGAAGATGGCGATATCCGTCACAAGCTTGTGACGGATACCATTTCCTCTCACAAAATACCCATGAGAGTTGAGTGGGGAAGCACATGGAGGGTGCCCCACCTTGTCCCCTCTCCCTTTTTGTGAGAGGTCTTCAGCCTGTGACGGGATTAGTCTGTCACAAGCAAGACGCTTTGATGAAAGAGTGATGCCCAAATTGAGTGTCACCCGATAAAGCCTTTTGATTTTCCTAGTTTATTTAATTATGTTCTACCCCAACATAATCGGTCCGTTTTTCTTAAGACCATTGCTTTTGGTCTGAAATAAGACGGGTAACATGTCATCATTTTACAATAAAATGTTGTTATTTTTTGATAACATGTTACCATTATTGTTCACATCATTTTCAGGGTAAAAAATGACACCTCTAGTCATAACATTTTGTGAATTAATTGGTTACATTTTCTTAAAAAATGGCAACATTTTATCCGTCTGACAAATAAGACCAAAAGTATCCATCTGAAACAAGAATTTGTGCCACATAATTGGAGATGCGGCAAGTGAGTCTCATATCATTCCTATTCGTCGTTTATTGATATAGAGACAGACAAGTGCAGAAGGTTTGTTTTTTTTTGTTACACGAAGCGGGATTAACCCAAATAAAGAAAACAAAGCGGAAAATAAAAACTAGAAAGCGTAAAAAGGGACCATTCTAGGCCACGACACTCCACCAATATCCTGCTGCATAAGTCTGAATAAGTGATCGGGTATATCATCTGGCTCCCATACCACCACCTGCTGAGATTGGGTAACCCCGACATTAGCTAGCCAGTCTGCACATCCATTGGCTTCTCTATAGATATGATGGATTTCAGACTTCCATGGGTGGTCATTCAGAAAACATTTGCAGATCTGCACCAAATGAGCATGAGCAGACGGTAATTCTTCCCTTGTATCAACCAATGCTACTACCGCCTTCGAGTCTGTCTGTATAATCATCCTAGGAAGCATCCTTTCCTTAGCCAGGATTAATCCTCTCTTCAAAGCCATCAGCTCAGCCCTCGTAACAGTCGCCATTCCCAACCGTTCAGAGAAAGCCAGTAACATGTTTCCAGCTGAATCTCTGAAAACTCCCCCTGCCCCAGACATACCCGGGTTACCTTTCGAAGCTCCATCAATATTAAGCACTATCCATCCCTCCGGTGGGGCTAACCACCGTACAAACACTTCCTGGTATCTCTGCCTCTCCATCTCAGCTGCCCCATCAAAAGAATCCTTTGCATTTCTTACTTCCCACACCCTTTGCATAATGAAAGTGAAGATGCAAGAGGGAATGTCATCAGCTCTTCCAAAGCATCTCATATTCCTCCATTTCCAAATCCACCAAACTACAATTGAAAAGGTGGAGGGCCAAGAGTCCAAACCCACCTTCTTCGTTGTCGATAAATTGTCAATGATCCATTTCTTTAAGGATGTCTCCTCAAAGAATTGGGTGGATACAGGGGAAGGGAAAAAAGTCCAAACCTTCCTTGCTTCACGACAATCTCGCAGCAGATGTAACGTCGTCTCCTCAGCTAAGCCGCATCCACCACACGTAGCATCATCCACCAATCCTCTTCTAGCTCTGTTCGCATTTGACATAATACGATCATGGAGTATAAGCCAGAGAAACACTCTAATGCGTTGGGGGACCCAAATCTTCCAAGGTAATTTCCAAAAATTTCCATGTTCATCTACCTGATCATTACGAATAATTCGTATTGCTGATTTAATAGTAAACCTCCCTGATGGAGATTTATCCCAAAACAGGGCATCATGATTTTCAATATTATCCACCACTTCATAGGAAGCAATAGTTTGTATTACTTCTTCAGGCAGTAAGTCAGCAAACAGGTCCCATTTCCATCCCGAATTGCAGTCCCACATTTCTTCCACACGGACGTCTTGCATTTGGGGTGGTAATTCAACAGTGAGAAATTCAGCTAGAGGTTTGTCCATAGCCCATTTTTGGTACCAGAATAAGGTATTTCTACCATTACCAATAGAAGAGCATAGCCCACCTTTGATCGTGTCTACTGCATCAACAATTCCCCTCCACACATTTGAGCAGTTAGCCTTTGGTTCAAACATATTGGCATCACATCTACCTTGGCAGTATTTGTGTCTCAAAACCCGAGCCCATAAAGCATTTGGTTCAGATAGTAGCCGCCAACCCAGTTTCGCCATGAAAGCGACATTCACTTGTCTCATTGATCTTAGTCCCAAACCCCCACTATCTTTTTCCTTTGTAACCATATCCCATGAAACTAAGCTCAGTCCCCTTTTCTCCTGGTCACCTCCCCACAAAAACCTACGAGCTTTCTTGTCTAGCTCGTCACAGGTTGCTCTCGGGAGTTTTGCAGTTTGCATTGCATACGAAGGTATGGTTGCCAAAGTGGACTGAATCAAAGTAATTCTACCCGCCATAGATATGTGTTTTGCTTTCCACCCCGACAGTCTTTTGTCCACTTTTTGGACCAAGAAATCAAACGTATTCTTTGTGACCCGTCCATTAATGGTAGGCATTCTCAAATACATTCCAAGATCGTCAGTTTTGTCAATGTTGAGTTCGCATGAAATCCTCTCTGCCAATTCATCATCAGTATTAGAGGAGAAGAACACTTTTGATTTTGAGTTGCTGACTTTTTGGCCTGATGCCCTGCAGAAAGCGTCCAGAGTTTGGTTTATCACTTGTGCCTGTTCAATTGAAGCTTCCCCAAACAGGATAATGTCATCTGCAAAGAACAAGTGGGTTAGAAATGGACCCTCCTTGCTCGTCTTGAAACCCTTCCAAAAGCCTAGTCTATTATGTTCAACAATGAATTGACTAAGCTTTTCCATACAGATTGTGAAGATGTACGGTGACAGGGGGTCTCCTTGTCTAATGCCTCTGGTAGGACTAAACTTCTCTGTCTTCTCTCCATTCCACAACACATTCAATGAGGATGAGGTGATGCATTTCATAATTATGTTGATCAGTCTCTGAGGCAGTCTCATGTCCATCAAAGTATTCTCAATAAATGGCCATTCAAGACGATCATACGGTTTTTCAAGGTCGAGTTTCAATGCCATAAAACCCTTCCTGCCCTTCTTGTTCCTCATAGAATGGAGCACTTCCTGTACTAAGATGATATTATCGGTAATTTGTCTACGAGGAACGAAACTGCACTGCATTGGGCTAATTAGAATAGGTAGAATCGCTTTTAGCCTATTCACAATCATTTTTGTAATGATTTTGAACGAGACATTCACTACTACAAATTTAGGCAACTACAACGCCCCTTTAACAACGATTATTCACGAAAATCACAATAGACGTTGTAGAATGTATGGCGCGAATTTTACTAAAATAAATTACAACGGGTATGGTTATAAAAACCGTTGTTATTAGTTTTAACAACGGGTCACCCATGCACAACCGTTGTTAATAATTTGGCGCAAAATTGGCGCAAATTTAGTGAAAAGTAATCACAACGGTTATTTTTGAAACCCGTTGTTAAAACTTATTTAACAACGGGTGTTTTTTATAACCGTTGTCAAAACATATTTCACAACGGTTGTTGTTTAATAACCGTTGTCAATAACTTCCATACTATAAACCACACAAACACAAGTCTGCTGCAGCCACAAAACACAAACCTTAATACACAAACACAAACCCAAAGAAAGAAACAAACACAAACACAAAACACACACTTTCTCATCGTCTCTTTCTCTCTTTCTCATCGTCGCTTTATCTTCTCGCCACACTTGTTGATTTCATCCTCTCTTTACGTACGTTACCTGAATTATCGGGTTTGTTAATTATTTCATTTCCATCTTCATTTCCATGTATGTGTTTCTAATTATTTCATTTCCATCTTATATATTTGGCGTCCTTCAGTACGGATCGAGCATGTTTTAGCAGTTAGTTGAGATAATGCAATGTATTTATACTAATGTGTGGGTTGAGTTGTTTTTTAATTAATATATATGTTAGGAAGTTGTGCCATATATGTTAGGAAGTTGTGCCATAATCGGATCTTGATGATGACTGATAGATCTATGGAGTTGAAAAAATGGAAGCAAATCAAACAAGCATAACTCAACACTTTCAAAATGATCATTTCATTTAATTTTAAACCAAATACATTACAGCAATTATCAGAAATCAAAAGATGTATAATAAGCAGGAACAACCCCGGTTAAGCGTAAAAAGCGCTTCTCAACCTGCCACCAATCACGCCACTCTGGTATACCGCTAACTTCCGGGTCATTGGCTTCATATTTTGCAATAACAGATTGAATATATGCAAGGACACGACTTGCATGTGGAGATAAGGTTGGAAGAGTACAACTCAACATATCTCTGGCTGCAGCCAAGTTGCGAGTAACAGGCCGACTAGGGTATGAAGATGATGATGATGATGAGGCTTTGTTGACAAGCCGGACTGCTTCACGCCTCTTAATCCAATAATTCCGTTGATGTTCAAGGGATGCTTTGATTAATGGGTGTTGATCGGCGGGAAGCCCGGCGAGAACCTTACCATCATCTTCAATCGTTTGTGTAAGCCATTCTTCGTTGTTGATAAAATTAGGGTTCATTGCCATGTTGTTTCAATTAATGAATGTTAGTAAAGGATGCTTTAATATATGTTGGTAAAGGATGCTTTAATATATGTTAGGTAAAGGATGCTTTAATATTTATAGCTAGTAATATTTAATTTAATTTTTTTTTTATTTTTTAAGAACAAACAACAACGGTTATTTAAGAACAACCCGTTGTCTTTAGTTATAACAACGGTTTTGTATATTAAAACCCGTTGTTATAACTTTCCCCCCAAAATTGAGTCACACTTTACACAACGGGTTTTTATATTTAAAACCGTTGTTAATAGTTTTAACAACGGTTTCCGTAAGAAAACTAACCGTTGTTAAAACCTTCTACAACGGACGCTTTAACAACGACCGCTTTTTTATATAACAACGGTTTTTGACCGTTGTTATAGCCTGTATCTGTAGTAGTGATTGCAGAGTCCTATGGGTCTGAACTGAGCAGCCGCCTGTGGGTGATCAACCTTGGGTATGAGAGTCAGAAAGGTGTCACATAAACCATCAGGTAGCTCTCCCTCATGCAATGCTTTAAATACCATTTGGCACAGGCTTGGTGACACCGTTTCCCACTGAGATTGATAAAAAATAGCCTGAAATCCGTCGGGTCCTGGAGCTTTGTAAGGAGACATTTGATTCAATGCACACTGGACTTCAGCTATAGAATAGTCTCTGTCCAATTTGGTTCTTTCCTCCATTGTTAATTCTGGGAAAAGTCCAATTGTTATTCCCGCCAAATTTATATTCTGAGGAGTTCCAGAGAAAGCATTTTTGAAAAAGTTAAGGACTAAGCTTTTTACTTCTTCAGTATTCCAAATCCACCTTCCCTCTTCATTCTGCAAACCTTCAATGCGATTTTGTTTTCGCCTTATGATGGTGCTAAGATGAAAAAATCTGGTATTTCTATCTCCATCACAAATGGCTTCCATCCTTGATTTTTGGAACCATAGTAATTCTTCCTGCCTCAGGGTATCATCCAATTGTTGTTTGAGCTTCAGTTCGTATTTAAACAAATAATTTGGACCTCCCAGTGACAGCTTCCTTTGGACACCCAGGAGGCGTCTTTCCAAACTTCTCTTCCTTTGAAAGATATTCCCAAAAACCCCCTTATTCCAGTCTTGCAATCTCTGTGCAAATTCATAAATGAAAGGGACCAGAGGTTGGTCATTTCTCCAATTATTTTTGACAAAATCCGTGAATTTCTCATGGCACATCCATGCTGCCTGGAATCTAAATGGTTTGAGAATGGTTGGGATAGGTGCAAAACCATTAGTATTGACCAAAATAGGACAATGGTCTGACTGATTCTGAATAAGGTGGCGCCGGGACCCTTCTGCAAACATCACTCTCCAAGAAGTGTTGCATATGGCTCTATCAAGACGCGCCCATTTCCTCGTTGCACTTGTGTTGCCCCTTGCCCATGTGTAGTCTGGTCCAGAGTAATCAAGATCCATCCACTCATTATTCTCCAACCATGAATTAAATCTGGTACACCGTCTCCTCATGCTCTCACTGTTACCATTTCTTTCATGCATGAACCTTGTATCATTAAAGTCTCCCATTGCCAGCCATGGACGGTTATGAGTTCTGGCAAAATCCTCCAAGCTCTCCCAAAGCTCTTCTTTTCTCATCGAATCAGGGCTTGCATACACCGCAGAGAAAAACCAAGGTATCTCCCCCATTCTTGCAATCTCAACTGTAATGTGCTGAGTATGATGGATTATGGGAGTGACACTGACTTCTTCTGGTTTCCAGAATAACCATATCCCCCCACTGAAACCTTCAGCTTCCACTCTAGTTTTCCCTCCGTAGTTAATACGATCACAAACACGTTGGGCCATCTCCCCACTGATATGGGTCTCCACCAGTGCCAGGACCTGTGGTCTGTTAATACGAATGATTTCTTTCAGCATAGCCAAGAAAGCAGGACTCCCTGCACCCTGAACATTCCATGTCATCAGGCTGAGCGGGGGTCGCTCATTCAGACGATTAGGGTATCTATCCATAAGGTTTGTGGGGTTAGAAAGATTCGAGGACAAAAAAGCCTCAGAGAGTTTGTTGAGGACCATCATCACCAGCGGGGTGATTTTGATCTCCATGAATAAGTCCGGGGTTACCATCCTGGGAGGTAGGAAAGATTCTATTTCCACTTCCATCATGTGAGCTAGGGGAAATGCCACTGTCATTACTGGTGTCTCCATCTGGCTGTCTATGAACAGGTGATGAGAGGGTGGTATATGACGGATGTGTGGTGTTGGTAGAGTGTGAAGGGAGGATATGGAGTTCATTGTTTGATGATATGGGTGACAGGGCAGTTCTTGACTATTTTTTAAGGGGTTTCCTTGTAATTCTATAAGCCAGGGTTGGTTTTTTTGGGTACACAGTGTTTTCCTTATTAGAGAGGGCAGTTCTTATTCAAGATTTCATCATGCGCAATTACAGGGACTGTTATCAAATTAGAATCTTCCATAACAACTTCTTCTGTGATTTCTTTCCTTAACGAAGGATTCCTCATATTTCCCAAAGATATGTCATTATTCCTTTCCAAGACTTCCATATTTTTAGCATTAAAATTCTCCTTATTTTGTGTCAAAATCTTTTGGTTTGACTTGATCCCACCCAAGGTCAACTTTGACAAAGATCTCGGTGATAATATCACATCATTTTGGGACCCTAGATTGATATTATTATCCTCATTTCCGTGAATATCTCCATTGCTTAAAATCTCAACATCCTCATCCAATTTGTTTCCTAATTCCTCTGATCCTAAGATCTCAAACCGTGATCTTGACCCGTTTTGGGGTCCATGACTAATTCCCCTAGGTTTAGGCACAGTTACCTTTGGGGCCACCTGAGCCCCTACCTGTGCACCCTTCTTGTTACCTATGTTCGACTGCCCTTTGTCTCTTCCTACCCCTATCTTTGTGTTCTCAGCACCCCTGTTTGGATTTTTTAGGATTTGGACTGTATTACTCACAGGCTGCTGCCCTTGGACTGTTTTATCACCCACTGTAACCTTACGTCGTATTGGCTTTTTAACATGCATCCATTCTCCATATGCTTCCTCTGGGATAGTTTTCCTCAGTTCAGGGATCCTAGGTTCTTGTAGGACCTCCGTATTCATAGTGCTAGTTTCACCATTTTCTACGTCAATCCCTTTATTCTTGCAAAAGATAGGACAGTTTACATCATTGTGACCCAAACGCCCACACTTATAGCATATTTGTCTAAGCCCCTCATATTGGATGATCCAGACTTTACCATTCATTCTGAATTTCGAAAGCAGAGGCTTTGACAAGTCTACCTCCACACTCATGCGAATGAATTGGCCCCGTTCTGCTAAAGCAGTAGGCTTGTCAACTCTGATAACCTTCCCTACTTTGCTTCCAATCTTCTTAAGAATATCTTCATGATAGTATTCAACAGAAAGATGAGGAATACGAATCCAAGTTGTCAGAAATTTGATAGATTCGTCCGTTGCAATGAAATTGGGTACCCATTTTCTAATCGTAAGATAGTGGTCCTCAATCATCCACGGTCCCTGAGTGATGACAAATTCGTAGTCTTCTCTGTTCGTGAAACGGGCTATATAGTAAGCATGCCCCACGTCCATAAGAGTTAGACCTCCCTTCAAAGACCATTTCTTTTTCAGTTGTCTTACCAAAGTGAAGTATCCAATATTCTTATCAAACATTTTGATAATAAGAGTATCCTTCCAATGTTGTCGAATTTTCTTCTTCTCCTCCCTTGAAAGTAGTATGGAGGGGCAAGTAGGATCATTTGCCATACCTTCTTCTTCAACATCATCATCAGATTCCTCCTCATACACAGCATTATTAGTGATTAAAAACTCCTGTCCCCTGTTTATGGCAAAGGAGGGAGAAGATCCTTGGTTGAGAGAATCTTTGTATGAAACTTTCGCTTCATTCCCAGATTGATTTGCAATGATTTCAGTAGGAATATGGTTTGCATTGTTGTTTTGGTTTGCTACAATCAAATGAGATTCTTGATTCATTTTGAATTTTTTTGTAGAACGACCAGCGGGATCGTCTTCACTGAGGGAATTGTTAGGGTTTTCTAGAGAGAGAAGCATTCTAGAGAGCGAATTTTCAGTTTACTAGTACAAGTGCAGAAGGTTTGTGTTAATTAAGTTGTAAGATGATCAATATAGTTGTTTGGATGAATGACAAGTCAATTTATCCTGGTCCATAAATCGTACCTTTTGTCTAGTCCTTTTGCTTATTTGATCCATATTACCGTATGAGTATCTCCTAAAACTGTTTATCACATAGATTTACAACCATTAAAAAATTATAAGTTATGAATGAAACCCATTTTACACGACTTTAATAAGGTTGGGCTTTTTCCAGAAAAAAAAATATGAATGAGATTGATTGCTTTAGAATCTTACAATTTCTTATACAAAACAATTTTATACTCCATATTAGGGATGTCATTGGGGCGGGGTGGTGTTGGATATAGGCTCCCCGTACCCGTACCCACCAAGAAAAACTCGTACCCGTCCCTGCCCCACCACCCGTGGCGGGTACAAGTTTCCAAAACCATCCCCGCTCCAACGGGTGGAAATATAAAACCGTACCCGCCCCGCTTATCCACTAACCCGCTACAACATAATTTATTCTATAAATTTTTTCACAAATGTTGATTTAATCATTATTAATTCCATTTTTTTAATCTTATCTATATTAATACAAAAGACAATACTCAATCCTCAGCGCGCCACGTCATTAATGCAGGTTTTTTTTTTTTTTTTTGGAAATTCATGTTATGGTGGGACCCGTGAGTGTGCAATATATTTATTTCTTCAGATTTCCGTCTTTTCAAACATGCGATAAATTCCGTCTTACAACAAATTCTATGAAATAATATTATGAAAAAATTCTATGAATTAATATTATGAAATAATTTTATACATACCGTGAAAATAAAATTAATAACATATACGCATAATGAATTACAAATGCGAATAAATGAAATTGAATTACATAACTTTTAAAACAAAATTACATAATAATAAAATTACATAATTTCAAGAAGAATAACATTTATATACGGGATCGAAAATAAAACGCAAATGAGTTACATACATATTTTTTTAAAACTACATGGTACAATATTTTTTGTTTAAAAAATAAATCTTGACGGAGTATTTACTTGGAGTATAAAATATTCATGTATTTTGGTTAATATTATTGTACCATGCAGCAACAACATCACAACATAATGTTTTAAAACTACATGGTACAAAATTTTTGTTTAAAAAATCAATTATGACGGAGTATTTACTTGGAATATAAAACTCGGCAACTTAACTATCAACCGCGCACAACGAAAATGGTAGGTGACAATGATAGGCAACCGAGTTAATTTAGTCTTCAACTAGAATTTAAAGCAAAATTATTTTTTTTTTTACTGTAAGAAACAAATAAATTTTAGTTTAATTTACATGTGATTAAAAAGATTTTAATAAAAAATTTTGAAATTTTTTTTAATAAATAACTCACAATTGTTGTAATAAATATTTTCTTAATAATAACACCACGATAAGTTAACTGTCGAAAAACTTTAAAATATGTTCTTTTTAGAAAAAATAATCCTCTCAGATCTGTATAGAACGCCGTTCATCACCGAGGATTTATGTACTCGGAGCAAAAATTCTAGCAACTTTACTATCAGTCTCGAACTCCGAATTCAGAAGATGATAATGATAGGCTACCGAGTAGTTTCTACTTCTACAAGTACGAATGATAGGCAACGTTAATATCGTCGTGATAAATAACTTGCATATATTAAAGTTGATTATATTAGATTATATTTCTTTTATCCGGATGTAAAGTTTTTTATGTATGCAATTTTTATTTACAAGAGTAGATTACGTTATTTCCTTATAAACCAGTGTATGTGAACACATTTTGTAACAAATTTAAACATAAATTACGTAGATCGTAGATTTAGACCAACTAGATAAGTACATTAGAAATGCAAAAACAAATATACATCCAAAAACATTAATACTGGCTCAAATACATACCCGTGCAATTTTGCACGGGTTTAAAACTAGTATATCTTTATAAGTTTAGTTTTTCACCAAAGGAGTTCGTAAAAAACTTTATAAAATAACTATTATTTACCTTTTATGTTAATTATAACTAAATAAGATTTAAAAAATTGTCATAATCGCACTAACTTTTTTAGCAATTGGCGGGTAGGCGGGTTTGAGGCAGGTAAGAATGGAAAATCCATCCCCGCCCCATTACCCATGGCGGGTACAATTTTCATATCTGCACCCGTCGGCTCTACCCATCCCCGCCCCAACTAGGGCGGGTGCGGGGTGGTTCCCACTTGTACCCGCCCCGCTGACATCCTTACTCCGTATTATAGTAGATAGTTTTACATTAATGATGTGTTTGGATTGAGGGATTTGGAGAGAAAAGAAAAGGAGTGAGAGAAGGGGATTCAAAATTCCTTCTTTGGATAGCAAATAAGTGTGGAGAGAAATGGAGAGGAAGGATTTGGAGATCCATTTTTCCTTCTTCAAGGCAAATTAAAATCTCTTCACAATAGGCAATATTTGGAGAAAAATTATATTCAAACACTTACATCCCATTTGACCTCCCTTTCCCTTTCCTCCTTTCCCCTCCTCTCCATTTCCCTCCATTTTTACTATCCAAACACACCCTAAGAAAATGTAAAATATACTAGACCAACTTTTGAATTTCTTATACAAGAAGTAGAGTTGGCCAATGATCAACTAGATGGACTCTCTTTAAAGTTTAGAGAGAGGAAGTTCTCAGAAAAGAAAACCCCCCAGAAATGAATTATGGGTATTGAATTCTTTTATTGGCTTTCTTACCCATCTAGCACATCCTCTTCATCTTTTTTTTTTTTTAGAAATTTCTTGATTTCTACTGTTGGTCCGAAAATTATCCTGCCTGACCTGACATAGGTCAGGCAACAACCAAAGCCGAGTTCCAAGCAAAAGACATCTGAAACCAGACATTGATCAAGTATAGACAGGCACCAAACAGGAGTTGATGAAAGACAGGCAAAAGATAACCAGTAGCCTGAAAGGGAAAAGCACCAGGCTATTGCAGGTGACAAACAGGCAGTTTATATATATTCCCTACAAAAAAGGAAGACCAATTCAAGAAAGAAAAGATATAGGAAGCAGTCAAAGCAACAGCCAAATAAGATGGCAACCACCTCTGGGTAAATAGGGCACAAGCCCTATCTACCAGGAAACCCTAAACGAAAGAAGAGGAGGCTAGAAGAATAAGTATAAATAGAAGAGAAGATGAAATGAGAAGATTCATTCGGCACACCCTCATTTTTTTTTTTTTTTTTTTTTTTTTTGCAAGAAAAGCAAGCCTGTTTTATTCATCCATAAGAGGGAATAAGTAGGCCAATCTTACAAAAGAGAACCAATAGCTAATTACAATCCTCAATGATTAACTGCAAAATAGCTCCTCTTCATAAGATGGAGGAATTACTTGTAATAACTTTACACTTACTAAAAACTGAACTCTCCTAATAATATAAGCCGCATCATGCTCCAAATTTCTGAATATCCTCGAATTGCGTTCTTCCCATAAGCTGTAAGTCAAAGCATTTAAGCAACTGGAAATCTTAAGAGCTTTCCAATGCTTCCTGGAACGCCTACCAGCAAGCCAATGCAGTTCAGACTTGAGGGTCATTGATCTGCCTCGCAGTCCCAACCATTCCAACAATTGCTGCCAAATGTGGCTAGAATAGCTGCATTTAAAGAAAAGATGAGAGTGATCTTCATTTGCTGCTTTACAAAGGACACAACGATTCACTAAATGCACCCCTCTGTGCATTAACTGATCAATAGTAGCCAGTTTACGCTGCATAGCAAGTACAACCATAAAGCTATGTTTGGGTAACACAGCCTTATTCCAAACAACCCGTGCCCAACTGATCCTTCTGCCAGGCTCTCGAAGGAAATCATACACTCTGTGAAGCTGTAATTTCCCCTCTGTAATGCAATCCATTAAGAAGGTCCGTGCATTAGCTACACCACCTGTCTTAGCCACCAGCTCATTTCTGACTTTCAGTAAGCTTTTCCAGCTCTCAGAATGAAAGTTCTTAGGAGCCATAGTCCAGAAATCATCAGATTTAATATTATAAGTATGATTCCAACTGACCCATAAGCTGTCAGTATGAGTATCAATAAGCCAAATCCATTTACATAAGATACATTTGTTCCAAGCCAAGACCTCCTTAATATTGAACCCTCCTTCAACATGTGGTACACAGCAGGAAGCCCAGCTCTTCATAATTAACTTTCTATGCCCCTCATCAGATCCCCATAAAAAGTGCCTGCAAAATTTGGTAATAAGCTTGATGACCCCTTTTGGAATCAGTAAAGTAGAGCACCAGAACTGCTCTAAACCAAAGATGACAGTATTTATCAAACTTATTTTCCCATCATAAGATATTTTCTGATTGGCCCAACTATGCAAACATTTCTGCACTTTACTCAGTAAGTCAGCAAACATGCCCTTATTTAATTTTCCCTCATTCAAAGGAACACCCAGGTAACGAAAAGGAAACTCTCCTTCCACAAACTGAGTATCCCTCAGAATAGCTTGCTTTACCTCATCCCTAACTCCTCCCATATAAATGTTAGTCTTATCTGGGTTTGCCTGCAAACCAGAGAGACTGGCAAATAACTTCAAAGTCTTAGTCACAGCATGAACAGAAGGAACATCTCCCCTTACAAAAAGCATCAAATCATCAGCAAATATTAAGTGATTTAAGTTCAACTTCCCACATTTTGGGTGGAAAGAAACTTGATGTTGCTTGTGAATCTTCCTTAGCAGCCTAGACAGAATTTCCATACTCATCACAAACAAGAAAGGAGAAAGAGGGTCTCCTTGCCTCAACCCACACTCTCCCTTGAAGAAGCCAGTAGTATCCCCATTCACTTTAATACTAAACCAGGTTGAAGTGATACAATCCATTATCCACTTCTGAAACTGAGGTGGGAATTGATAAACTTTCAGCATTTGTTCAATGAAGGACCATTGCAAGGAGTCAAATGCCTTTTTTATGTCAACCTTTATCATACATCTAGGGGAGACTCCTTTCTGCCCATATCCCTTAACCAAAGACTGAGTTAGCATGATGTTCTCAAAAATACTTCTTCCTTTAACAAAAGCCCCTTGTTCCTTCCCAATAATCCCAGGCAACACAGTTTTCAATCTTGAACAAATAATCTTGCTGATAGTCTTATAGAAAACTGTACAGCACGCAATAGGTCTATAATCCATAACTGTGGACACCACTGGTTTTTTAGGAATTAGAGCCAGCATTGTGGTATTAGCCTGTTTGGGCATGACACCTTTCCTAAAGAAATCCTTCACAGCAGCACAGAATTCACCCTGAATAATACTCCAATTACTTTTAAAGAATTGGACAGAAAATCCATCCTGACCTGGGCTCTTATTAGAATCCATAGAAAAGAGAGCAGACTTTATCTCAGCATCATCTATCACTTCACACAAGGATCTCCAGGAGGATTCAGGAACTCTGGGTCCATCCTCAAGTATCACATTGACAAACTAGTGGTGAGTTTCCTCTGCCCCAATAGCCAAGTATAGTACTCCACAAAAGCATCATTAGTATCCTGTATCCCTTCTCTAGTATTACCATTCATGTCCAGAATTTTCCCTATTATAGTTTGGTGCTTCCTGACAGCAATTCGTGAGAAAAAATGACTAGTAGGAGCATCCTTGAACTTGATATCCTGAATCTTAGCCCGTTGAAGGAGAAAACTTCTTTCAGTTTTTCTAAGAAGTAAATACCTAGCCAATAACTCCTTTTCATGCTCCAGTAGAACAGGATCCAAAGGAGAGGCCTGTAGCATTCTTTGACTCATCTCCAATTCCTTCCTAGCTACAATGACCTTCTGAGAAATACCAGTGTAATGATTCTTATGCAAAGAGACCAGATTACTCCTTACATTTTTTAATTTAGTAAAGAGCCTGAAAATATGATTGCCTTTGACAGGGAGATTCCACGCTGCAGTGACAGAATCTCTGTAATCCTTATGATCCTCCCAACAATTTAAGTAACTGAACTGCCTCCTTACTTTGTATCCATTCTTCACCTCCACCAATAAGGGGGAATGATCAGAAATGCCAGATGGAAGAACCTGAACATGAGTGATAGGAAACTGAATCAACCAGTCAGAATTAAGAAGAACTCTATCTAGCCGAGACCAAATTCTTGCTGTAGGTTCCCTTTTGTTAGTCCAAGTGTGTTCCAGACCAAAACTATGTGCATCATCAAGAGAGCAATCTAATAAGCATTGGTTGAAAGCCATAATTTCAGTAAGAAAAGGAGGATTTGGACCAATTCTTTCCTCCAGACTCCTGACAATGTTAAAATCTCCAAGAACAATCCAATTAGTGACAGTACCCGCCACACTTCTGAGCTCCTCCCATAACCTGTATCTATCTCCACCATCATTGCTACCATAAATCATAGTAACAAAGATAGTCTGGTTTGAAAAATGATGCAGAAGATGCAGATGAATAAGCTGGTCATGGAATCTAGAATTAAGAAGAGTAATTTTCCTAGAATCCAAAAACACCCAAATTCTACCATTGTAATGGTGAGAATAATTATTAAGAACTGAATAGAAAGGGAAATTCCTAATAATAGCAGCAGAATTAGTAATCTTCACTCTAGTTTCCAGAAGTCCAAACACCTCCACTTTATTCTTAACTAAATAACCCTTTATTTCCTGCTGTTTTATTGGATCATTAAGACCCCGAATATTCCAAGAAGAAATTATCATTTGCCTGGGTCTGGGGGCTCCCCATTCCACACCCTCATTTTTACTTACAGTTTTGTATTCATAAAGCAATATAATTTAGCATGTCACGCCTGATATACGAATACTCTGTCAGGCTATCTAAAATCATAGTAAATCACTCCTGGCTTGGTGCCCGTGGTTTTTTCCCTTATTCCCAGGGTTTTTCCACGTATAAAATCTTTGTGTTATTATTTATTAGTTGTTATTTCACTTAACATTACTAGTCAGGCAAGTTGTTTGAGTTAAATCACCCTACTTATAAATCCCTGACAGGATATCCTAGATCAGTGAAATCCCTGCCAAAACAATTGGCGCCCACCGTGGGGCATCTAGCTAAAAAACAATCAAAATCCATAACCTAACACCACAAAAACTTGAGAGATGGCAGGAGATAGCATTGAGCAACAACTGGCTGCCGCCAAACAATAGTTGTTGGAAATAGAACAGTTGAAACAAAAAATGGCCCAGGCTGAAGCAGAAGTTGCAAAATTGAAAGAGTCAGAATCCAGCCTAAAACTAAAGCTGAGAGAGAAAACTTCAGGATCAAAGCTGAAAGTTCAGCCTGGCACACCATTCTCTTCAATCATCAGGAATATTGATTTCTCCAATATTGGCACTCCTACTCCACCAAAGTCCAAGACAGGAGAACAAACAGACTCAGAAGAACTCCAAAATGAAGAAAACCCACCAGATCAAACCAATACAACCATTATGATGGCTATGCTCCAGGAAATCCAAAAACTCCATGACAGATTTGAGAAGATCCCACGAGTTCCTACCCCAATTGAAGAAGCAAATCCAGAGAGCTATGCTGATTCACCCTTTGTGGATGAAATAGCAAAAATAGACCTGCCAAAGAAATTTGTGGTTCCCTCAATGAGAATCTATGATGGGACCACAGATCCACAAAACCATGTTGCCTACTACAAGCAAAAGATGCTGGCAAAGATCAATTCCCGATGAACTACGTCAAGTCTGCATGTGTAAGGGATTTGGAATAACCACGAACGGACCTGCCCTGCAATGGTACATAAACCTGCCAAATGGAAGCATCAAGTCCTTTGCTGACCTGGTCAATTCTTTCAATCATCAGTTTGCCAGCAGCAAGGAACTAGAAAAGAGATCCAGTGACCTATACAGGATTAAACAAAAGCCTGGAGAATCAATCAGATCCTACATGACAAGATTCAACAAAGAAAAAGTTTCAATCCCCAGATGTGATGTTGGAACAGTTGTGGAAGCTTTCGAAAAGGGTTACCCTGACGGTGACTTCTATGACGCAATGACCATGAAACCCTGTCATACCTTTGAATATGTCCAGGCATTAGCCATAGGCTATATCAGGTTGGAAGAGGACAAAGGCTACAAGGCAGACAATGCTGACAGCAACTGTAATACTATGTATTTATGAGTCTCTGGGTACTCTATCGAGTAGGCCTTACTCTGTTGAGTAAGTGCGAGTTGCAGTTTAAAATAGTTTCTGACCTGTTGGGTACTCGATCGAGTAACGTGGATACTCGACCGAGTAAGGGGGCACTCGATCGAGTACCTTAGCTACTCGATCGAGTAGCCGCCCATTCTGGGGATGATTTCTCGGGTTTTGTTAATAATGCGATTAGAGTATATAATACTTCCATCATTGTTCTTAAAACACTTTTTAAAACCTAATCACTGTGAGAAGAGAAATCAAACTACGCCATTCGCTTTAATCGCATTGTTGGCAAATCCCGGAGCTTGGAAGGTCGGATTCTACCTTTCTTTATACCGTTGTGATCCTTGCGTCGAGGGTAAGACCTATATACCGTTTTTATAATGTTTCTTTAAAGTTGGTTAAACCCTAATTTGGGGATTTGGGGGTTTTGTTGTTTGTATGATTGGTAGTGATTATGTGCTTGTATATTAGGAGGAGGATTCGTAGAGGAAGCATTTTGATATCAGCTGTGAGATCGTCTGATTGTTGTGCTTTCCAGGTAGGGTTTCCCTACTCAGTAGTATTTACATAATGTGTGGTGATTGTGCTGTAGTTAGTGATTGTTGATTGATTCAGACGGTTGTTGATGTTGTATTGTAATTGTGATTGTTTGTCTCTAGTTCTCGAGATGCGTTCTCGGCTGAGTGGAGTCACTTGCGGGAGTGGCTTCACGCCCTAGTTTCGCCCTTCGTGGAACCCGCCACGGAAGGGGATGTGCACAATAATGGGACAAGGTTATCGCTCGGTATGATGAGCGGGGATTTGGTGGGTACGGCTGCGGTCCCCCACTGGCAGGGTTGGTCCAGTGGACAGTCGGTGACGGAGATTGATTGGAGTGGGTGATTGTGTGAGACTGCTTGAGCTGTCTTGATTACCGTACTATTGATTATATAGATTGTGTGAATAGTACCGACCCCGGTTTATTGTTTTAAAACCTGCGGTGATCCATTCGGGGATGGTGAGCAGATATTGAGCAGGTATGAGTTGAGTACTGGGATAGCTGGGATGTGCCACGGTCTGATGATAGAAGTCTTCCGTTGTAGCTTAGTAGTCTTCATAAACATTTCAGTTAGCTGATTAGACAGTTGGTTTGAGACATGTATTCGTATTTTGGTTTGGTTTTTGGATTGTAACCTTTCACTAAAGTATTTCTATTTAAACGTTGTTTCATTATTGTTTATTTGATTATCATTGCCTCGGGTAACCGAGATGGTAGCATCATTATACCTGGGTGGTCCTGGTAAGGCACTTGGAGTATGGGGGTGTTACAGCAACTCAGGATATGACAAAGTCAACAGAAAATGTTTTAACCATAGAGGAAGCAGTTCCAGGCCATCTCCTTACACATGACCTGACAGATCAGAAGTCAACTATACACATGAACAACGAGGTGACTCCTATACTTATCCACCTTTCCAAGAATATAACTTCTCCGTTGACATTGCAGGACTGATCAAAAGACTTGACCATATGGGAGACATTGTCAAGTGGCCAAAAAAGTCAGACAACCCCAACCCAAGGAAGGATACCAGCAAATGGTGTGAATTTCACATGGATATAGGGCACACAACAGAAGAATGCTTGGGACTGCGCAGATAAGTGGCTTACCTACTAAAGAAAGGATATTTGAAAGACCTGATGCCAACAAAGAACAGGGAAGATGATGGAACAAGAAGGAACACAGAAAGGCAACAACGTGACTTACCCCCTTCACCACCCATCTATGAAGTCAAGTTCATCAATGGAGGATCAGAGATTTGTGGCCTGACCAGTTCAGCTGCAAAGAAAATTGTCAGGGAGTCAAAAATGAAATCTCCTTTTAAACCTAGCAATTTACCTCAAATTACTTTTGACGACACTTGATATGCAGGGCATTCCAGACATCCACCATGACAGTCTGGTTATCACCATGCAAATAGGAACTGCACGTGTCATGAGGATCCTGGTAGATGGAGGCAGTTCAGTAAACCTGATCATGCTTGATGTCCTTAAAGCAATGAAGATTGATGAAAGCCAAATCATAAAGAAATCTAATGTCCTGGTGGGGTTCAGTGGAGAAACAAGAAACACCTTGGGGGAGATACACCTGCCCACATATGTGGAAGGAGTATCCTCATACGAAAAATTTGGAGTCTTGGACTGCCTGTCATCCTACAACGCCATATTAGGAAGACCATGGATCCACAATGTAAAGGCCATACCCTCCACTTACCACCAGTGCATCAAGATACCAACAGAATGGGGAGTAGCAACCATAAAAGGTGAACAAAAATCTGCCCAGGAATGCTATACTGAGTCACTAAAGCCTTCCAAGGCAGGTAAGTCTCTCGCCTAGCAATTACAGTACCCTGTCAGGACAACTCATGTGGCAGAAACCAAAATGGAAACTGATCAAGTGATCTTAGACCCTGAGTATCCTGACAGGCATGTACTGGTAGGATCTGATGTCCCTGATAGCATCAGACCAGAATTAGTAAGTTTTCTTAAAAGTAAATCTTCATGTTTTGCCTGGTCACATTTTGACATGACCGGTATAGATGCCAATATTATTACGCATAAACTAAATATAGATGAGTCTTATAAGCCTGTCCAGCAGAAAAGAAGAAAGTTTGCCGCTGAAAGAAATGCTATCATTAATGAAGAAGTGGACAAACTATTGGACATGGGAATGATAAGAGAAGTCATGTACCCTGACTGGCTAGCCAACGTAGTGGTGGTACAAAAGAAAAATGGCAAGTGGAGGGTTTGTGTAGATTACACGGACCTCAATAAAGCCTGCCCAAAAGACCCATTTTCACTCTCACACATAGACGCAATGGTGGATGCTACAGCAGGGCATGAACTCCTGACATTCATGGATGCCTCAAGTGGATTCAACCAAATCAAGATGCACCCATCTGATCAGGAACATACTGCATTTATCACAGAAAGAGGCATATACTGCTACACAGCAATGCCCTTTGGCCTAAAAAATGCAGGGGTAACATACCAACGCCTGGTCAATACAATGTTCAAAGACCAAATAGGAGACACAATGGAAGTCTATATTGATGACATGGTAGTCAAATCAAAGAAGGCTGAAGATCACGTCAGGGACTTGGAGACAGCCTTTAAGATCCTGGAAAAAATTAATATGAAGCTTAACCCATCCAAATGCCATTTTGGAGTCTCTTCAGGCAAATTCCTAGGTTACATGGTGACCAAAAGAGGAATAGAAGCCAGCCCAGAACAAATAAAAGCCATACTAGAACTGGAATCTCCCAAGTCAGTCAAGGATATTCAAAAACTGACAGGACGAGTTGCAGCCCAAAATAGATTCATTTCCAGATCATCAGTAAGGTGCAAGGCATTCTATGATCTACTCAGAAAGAACAAGGCATTCAAATGGTTGCCTGAACACGAGACAGCCTTCCAGGAGCTCAAAACATACTTGACTACACCTCCACTACTTGCCAAACCAGACAGAGGAGAACCCCTGACGGTCTACCTATCTGTCACAGAAACAGCAGTAAGTGGAGTCCTGACCAAAGAAATTGATAGCCAACAGCATCCAGTCTACTATGTAAGTAAGAGTCTTCTAGACGCAGAAACCAGGTATGGCCTACTTGAAAAATATGTACTTGCTTTAGTAATGTCCTGCACTAAACTTTGACCTTATTTTGAGAGTCACCCAATTATTGTAAGAACCAACCTGCCTATCAAATCTGTCCTGAGAAAGCCTGAGTTGTCAGGCAGAATGGCAAAATGGTCAGTACAAATTAGCACCTATGATATAACCTTTGAACCCAGGACGGCAATTAAGTCTCAGGCATTATCAGACTTCGTGGCTGAATTCAGTCCTACCCTAGAACCAGACCTCATAAAAGAGGTCTATCACCTTGACACCCATAAGACAGACCAGGAATGGACTCTCCATGTAGATGGGTCAACAAATATGAAAGGCACTGGCCTAGGACTAGTCCTAAAATCACCACAGGGAGACCTAATTGCACAGGCTATTAGTTGTGAATTCAAAGCCACGAATAATGAAGCTGAATATGAAGCCCTGATTGCTGGACTTAAGGTATGTATAGAACTCGGTGTAGCAAACCTCAAGGTAAAAACTGACTCTCTCTTAATTTCCAACCAAGTCAAAGGAATATATGCAACAAAGGATTCAAAAATGATGCTCGATTTAGAATATGTCAAAAACCTTTGCAAAAAATTCAAAACCTTTGACATTGACCAAATACCAAGGGACTTAAATACCCAGGCGGATGCCCTAGCCAGCCTGGGATCAAACTTCAGCCCTGCTGTGTTTGATAAAATACCCATCATCCACCTATTGGAACCAACCATAGAAAGGCCTGATCAAATTTGTCCCATCCAGGAAGACACAACCTCCTGGACCAAACCCTACTATGATTGGTTCTTACAGGGGATACTCCCTAAAGATAAAAGTGAAGCAAGGGCCCTGAAAATCAAAGCATCCACTTATACCATTATAAATAACACGTTGTTTAAAAAGTCTCAGGCTAGACCTTACCTACGTTGCCTGGAACCAAATGAAGCCAGGCAGGTCATAGAAGATATATATAATGGATACTGTGGAAATCATAAAGGTGGCAGAAGTCTGGCAAGCAAAGTCCTTAGGACAGGCTATTTTTGGCCAACCCTGAGAGCTGACTGTATAGCATATAGCTCCAAATGTGAAGCCTACCAAATCCACTCCCCTTATATCCACCAACCATCAGAGCTACTACATTCCATCTCAGCCCCCTGGCCATTCATAAAATGGGGCATG
The DNA here is from genome assembly GCF_048544455.1 of Silene latifolia. Lineage (NCBI taxonomy): Eukaryota > Viridiplantae > Streptophyta > Magnoliopsida > Caryophyllales > Caryophyllaceae > Silene > Silene latifolia. The sequence goes on along the minus strand of NC_133533.1, from coordinate 24,336,934 downwards.
GACATAGTAGGCAAATTACCTCAAGCGCCTGGACAAAAAGTTTTCATCCTAGCAATGACTGACTACTTTTCCAAATGGATAGAGGCAGACTCTTACAGGCAAGTCAAAGAAAAGGATGTCATATCATTCATCAAAAGGAATATCATATGCAGATATGGAATACCTTCAGAAATAGTCTGTGACAACGGTACACAATTTGTGGGAAAGAGAACAGCAAACTTCTGTGCACAATGGAATATCAACCTAGTTACATCTACATCAGACTACCCAAAAGCCAATGGCCAGGCAAAATCAAGCAACAAAGTAGTAATCAGCTGCCTGAAGAAAAAGCTGAAAAGGAGAAAAGGAAGATGGGCAAAAGAGCTCCTCTTAGTCCTGTGGGCTGACAGGACCACACCCAAAACAGCCACAGGCAAGACACCATATTCCCTGGTCTATGGCTGTGAAGCAGTAATACCAACATAAATTCATGAGCCAACTACCAGAAGCAGCTTGAACACCATAGAAGAAAACAGGCCCCTATTGCAAGATAACCTGCTCCTAACAGAAGAACTAAGGGATGCAGCCAAAGTCAGGATAGCCGCCTACCAACAGGCAGTAGCCAGAAGTTACAACAAAAATGTCAACATCAGAGTATTAAAAGAGGGAGACCTAGTCCTAAGGAAAGTCTTCCCCAATACTAGAGAAAAAAACGCAGGCAAATTGGCCTCTACATGGGAAGGACCGTACCTAATTGATTCAATAGTATGACAAGGAGCTTACAGGCTACAAACTTTGGAAGGAGAAATGATCCCCAGATCCTGGAACATTTTCCACTTGAAACTATTTCATATTTGAGAAGCAGGTAAAACTACCTACTCTATATACATGTCAATAGAACTTCCTGCTATGTGCTAAAAACTCTTTTTTGTTATTCTTACCTTTGTCTAAAACTTTATTTCAATCCTGAAAACTTGTTTTACGCCTTCTTTTCACTAGTTATATGCTACATTTTAGACTTAAACAAATGTTCAGGATTGAGGGCCACTCCACCCAACCTGAATAGCTTTTGTAAAAATGCTCTACAATTTGGCACCTGCCTGCCTGACCTAAAAACTAAACTGAGCTCAGTACATAAAAAGGCAAATACAATGGTGGAATAGACCAGAGTGCTTGTCAAAATAAGCCTTCCTGACAGGCTGAGGGCCATAAGCCCTCCTGACCGGCAACTACCCTCATTTTAAAGCCCTCCTGACAGGCAAGCAGAGCCACCATTCCCCATAAACACAGGAATTGGGGCCATAAGCCCTCCTGACAGGCATTACTCTAACAGAAAAATGCTACATGAATGTACAGGCACAAATTTTGTCAAGCACAGCAAGAAAATCAAGAGAAGAAAGGATATATATATTAATACCTACCCAGGAATATACCCTTCCCAGGCAGAAAGAACAACTGTTTACCCAGGAAATACCCAAAAACCAACAAAAACAAGTTCTAAACTGTTTGCTCAGGGAACATCCCCCCTTGAATAGGCCAAAACGACACAAAATTCCACAAAATAAATAAAAAACAAACTAGCCCGCCTTGGAAGCTGTAGCAGAGCCAATTCCCTCATCAGCAGCCTCCTCTTCTTCATCTCCCTCCCTTTCAGCATCATTATTCTTTCCTTTGGATGGTGGAGAATCCACTTCCTCGTCAGCATGTAATTTACAAAGCTCAGGATAAGTGGTATTGAGATCAGCCAACTCCTGATCAAGATTTCAAAAAGGCCTGACTTCAACAGGCTCCTTCATGGCATCCACACGACCCTTGCCAAAGAAATACAGTGCAGCATCTTTGTACCTGGCCTGAACCTCATCCCTCTCTACAGCCAATTCTTCATTCACCTTTAACTGCTCTTGCATAGCCTGCTTTTCAGCCTTCAATTCCTCCTGGGCAATATCAAACTTGGCCTGAAGAGCTTTCAGAGCATCATGAGCAGATTTCAGCTTAGAAGACTCTACCACCAACCGAGTCTTCCCTGCCTCATTATCCTCCTTTAAAGAATGATTCTCAGCCTTAGACACCTCCAACTCAGCCTTAAACTTTTCAGCATCTTTTTTCAAGATTTGTACCTCCCAGTCCAGGGTATTTTTTAGGCTGTGGACTGATTCCAGTTGACAGGCGCTCCTCAGCATATCATTGACATTCTAAACAAAGAAAAAATAAAAAAAATGCCTATCTGAGCCACAAAAAAAGAAAAAATATCCGTAATAAACAAGCCAAAAACAAGGAATGTATACCTCCTGAAGCATGGTAATCAGGTTGGAAGCATAGTCCCTGGAACGGTACATAGCAGCCAAAGTACGGGTAGAAGCATCCTCTGCCTGATACTTGAAGTAGGGATCATCAACCACAAAAGCCTGAGCCTGAATTTGTTCCTTGGCAAACTGGACCTCATCCATACGAGCCCTAACCCCCCTGACCTCGTGAACCCCTCCCACGAAGACTCATCCAATCTTTTCCTCTTCTCGGGACGGTCACTCTCATCCACAACCTTCTCGAGCGATGCCAATCGAACCCCCGCACGGGTTCCCCGAATTTGAACAAGACTATCACTTCCCGTAGCCTCACCGCTCTTTGACTTCTCCTCTGTAATTTGAGAGACCCCCGCCTTCACCAGAGACAGGACCAAAGCTAGCAATTCTGGCGAAGCCACTGGTAGGCGCACGACGAGTTTCTAAATCAGCAATATAAACACGTGTCCAATACAAGAAACAGAATGACAAAACAAAGCAAAAGAACTTACTCCCTAACGAAGACGCCCCTGGAACCTTAGTGCTCTTCACTGGCTTATATGTACTCAACTTAGCCTTCTTAAAACGAGGCATGGAAGCTTGCCCCCAGACAGGCGACCACGCCCTCTCCTCTTCGTGCAATGCCATAAACGCTGCTATCCCATTCACCGCCCCTCGGCATCAGGATCATTCACCCAATCATTTACTACAAGAAGGCATGGACAAAGTAAGTAAACTCTCCAAAACATATTATTACCAAACCAAAAATAATGCAGGAAAGAAAATTACCTTCTTCAACAGCTGGGTAATTAAGATAGTCCAGGTCAGGGGCAATTGAATCAGCCTTGATAAATATATAGGTTTGAGCCCATCCTTTATCATCCCCTGAATCAAAGTTGGTAATCAGGTGAGCCATCTTTGACCTGACTCAAAAATTAAACCTTCCAGTGGAATGACTCTTCAGATGATAAACATTCTTGAAGTCATCCAGGGTAATAACCAACTTATGCTTAGAACACAAATGCTCAACAGAATGGACAATTTTCCAGACCATTGGCATGAGTTGAAACGGGGGAACCCTGATAGCCCTAATCACCTCAGTCTTGAAAGGAGAAAGGGGAAGCTGACAGCCACCCCTGAACGCCCACTCAAAGATACAGAACCAACCTGGACTACTTCAATTAGCCATGACCGGACCGCTCTCAAGAATCCAAACCTCAGCCCCATGAGGAATAAGGCCCCTGCCCTTTATATAATGCTCAAAAGCTGGTTTTAGTTGGTTGGCTTCATGAAAAGAAGCCGCCAAAGCCCTAATAGGAGTATATTCAACCCCCTTATAAGACATGGACAGAATCTCTGGGGCAGCAACAACCTCCACCACATCATCCTCAGGGATGATATCAGGGACCTTCTCAACCTCGGCAGAAACCATTTCAACTTCAACAGGAACTTCTTCAGCCTCAGCAGGAGCTTTGGAAGTTGTTGTCCTTCTCCTACCACCAGCCATATCTTATTTTTCTGAAAAATGAATTTTTGCAAAGAGAGATTTTTTTAGAAAGAGAAAGAAGAAAATTGGAGATTGGAATGTGAAGACAAACACGACAAAGACAGGATATTTATAGCCGCAAATCTAAAACGGCTAGAAAAGCAAGTGGTAGAGACTAATCATGACTCTCCTAGGGTTTTGTGAACCTACCCTATTTATGGCAAGTAACTGTTACAAGAAGTTGAATCAAACACTAATTCTAATCCGATAAAGAATCCCTGCACAAATCCTTCACCTGGCCCAAATTTTTATCTCTTTATTCCTGGCCAGACCCAATAATGGAATAAGCAGACAAGGGGCAATTGTTGGGCCCAAAATTATCCTGCCTGACCTGACATAGGTCAGGCAACAACCAAAGCCGAGTTCCAAGCAAAAGACATCTGAAACCAGACATTGATCAAGTATAGACAGGCACCAAACAGGAGTTGATGAAAGACAGGCAAAAGATAACCAGTAGCCTGAAAGGGAAAAGCACCAGGCTATTGCAGGCGACAAACAGGCAGTTTATATATATTCCCTACAAAAAAGGAAGACCAATTCAAGAAAGAAACGATATAGGAAGCAGTCAAAGCAACAGCCAAATAAGATGACAACCACCTCCGGGTAAATAGGGCACAAGCCCTATCTACCAGGAAACCCTAAACGAAAGAAGAGGAGGCTAGAAGAATAAGTATAAATAGAAGAGAAGATGAAATGAGAAGATTCATTCGGCACACCCTCATTTTTACTTACAGTTTTGTATTCATAAAGCAATATAATTTAGCCTGTCACGCCTGATATACGAATACTCTGTCAGGCTATCTAAAATCATAGTAACAATCACTCCTGGCTTGGTGCCCGTGGTTTTTTCCCTTATTCCCAAGGTTTTTCCACGTATAAAATCTTTGTGTCATTATTTATTAGTTGTTATTTCACTTAACATTACTAGTCAGGCAAGTTGTTTGAGTTAGATCACCCTACTTATAAATCCCTGACAGGATATCCTAGATCAGTGAAATCCCTGCCAAAACAATTGGCGCCCACCGTGGGGCATCTAGCTAAAAAACAATCAAAATCCATAACCTAACACCACAAAAACTTGAGAGATGGCAGGAGATAGCATTGAGCAACAATCGGTCACGCCAAACAACATTGTTGGAAATAGAACAGTTGAAACAAAAAATGGCCCAGTGAAGCGAAGTTGCAAAATTGAAAGAGTCGAAATCCACCTAAAACTAAAGTGGGAGAGAAAACTTCAGGATCAAAGCCGAAAGTTCACTGCACACCATTCTCCTCAATCATCGGGAATATTGATTTCTCCAATATTGGCACTCCTACTCCACCAAAGTCCAAGACAGGAGAACAAACAGACTCAGAAGAACTCCAAAATGAAGAAAACCCACCGGATCAAACCAATACAGCCATTATGATGGCTATGCTCCAGGAAATCCAAAAACTCCATGACAGATTTGAGAAGATCCCACGAGTTCCTACCCCAATTGAAGAAGCAAATCCAGAGAGCTATGCTGATTCACCCTTTATGGATGAAATAGCAAAAATAGACCTGCCAAAGAAATTTGTGGTTCCCTCAATGAGAATCTATGATGGGACCACAGATCCACAAAACCATGTTGCCTACTACAAGCAAAGGATGCTTTGGCAACATCAATTCCCATGAACTACGTCAAGTCTGCATGTGTAAGGGATTTGGAACAACCACGAACGGACACCTGCCCTACAATGGTACATAAACTGCCAAATGGAAGCATCAAGTCCTTTGCTTTGACACTGGTCAATTCTTTCAATCATCGGTTTGCAGAGCAGGAACTAGAAAAGAGATCCAGTGACCTATACAGATTAAACAAAAGCCTGGAGAATCAATCGATCCTACATGACAAGATTCAACAAAGAAAAAGTTTCGGTCCCCGGATGTGATGTTGGAGCAGTGTGGAAGCTTTCGAGCAAGGGTTACCCACGGACGGTGACTTCTATGACGCAATGACCATGAAACCCTGTCATACCTTTGAAGATGTCCAGGCATTAGCCATAGGCTATATCAGGTTGGAAGAGGACAAAGGCTACAAGGCAGACAATGCTGACAGCAACTGTAATACTACGTATTTATGAGTCTCTGGGTACTCTATCGAGTAGGCCTTACTCTGTTGAGTAAGGGCGAGTTGCAGTTTAAAATAGTTTCTGACCTGTTGGGTACTCGATCGAGTAACGTGGATACTCGACCGAGTAAGGGGGCACTCGATCGAGTAACGTGGATACTCGACCGAGTAAGGGGGCACTCGATCGAGTACCTTAGCTACTCGATCGAGTAGCCGGTTTACGGGGGATGATTTCTCGGGTTTTGTTAATAATGCGATTAGAGTATATAATACTTCCGTCATTGTTCTTAAAACACTTTTTAAAACCTAATCACTGTGAGAAGAGAAATCAAACTACGTCATTCGCTTTAATCGCATTGTTGGCAAATCCCGGAGCTTGGAAGGTCGGATTCTACCTTTCTTTATACCGTTGTGATCCTTGCGTCGAGGGTAAGACCTATATACCGTTTTTATAATGTTTCTTTAAAGTTGGTGAAACCCTAATTTGGGGATTTGAGGGTTTTGTTGTTTGTATGATTGGTAGTGATTATGTGCTTGTATATTAGGAGGAGGATTCGTAGAGGAAGCATTTTGATATCAGCTGTGAGATCGTCTGATTGTTGTGCTTTCCAGGTAGGGTTTCCCTACTCAGTAGTATTTACATAATGTGTGGTGATTGTGCTGTAGTTAATGATTGTTGATTGATTCAGACGGTTGTTGATGTTGTATTGTAATTGTGATTGTTTGTCTCTGGTTCTCGAGATGCGTTCTCGGCTGAGTGGAGTCACTTGCGGGAGTGGCTTCACGCCCTAGTTTCGCCCTTCGTGGAACCCGCCACGGAAGGGGATGTGCACAATAATGGGACAAGGTTATCGCTCGGTACGATGAGCGGGGATTTGGTGGGTACGGCTGCGGTCCCCCACTGGCAGGGTTGGTCCAGTGGACAGTCGGTGACAGAGATTGATTGGAGTGGGTGATTGTGTGAGACTGCTTGAGCTGTCTTGATTACCGTACTATTGATTATATAGATTGTGTGAATAGTACCGACCCCGGTTTATTGTTTTAAAACCTGCGGTGATCCATTCGGGGATGGTGAGCAGATATTGAGCAGGTATGAGTTGAGTACTGGGTATTGAATTATGGGTATTGAATTCTTTTATTGGCTTTCTTCCCCATCTAGCACATCCTCTTCATCTTTTTTTTTTTTAGAAATTTCTTGATTTCTACTGTTGGTCCGAAAATTATCCTGCCTGACCTGACATAGGTCAGGCAACAACCAAAGCCGAGTTCCAAGCAAAAGACATCTGAAACCAGACATTGATCAAGTATAGACAGGCACCAAACATGAGTTGATGAAAGACAGGCAAAAGATAACCAGTAGCCTGAAAGGGAAAAGCACCAGGCTATTGCAGGCGACAAACAGGCAGTTTATATATATTCCCTACAAAAAAGGAAGACCAATTCAAGAAAGAAAAGATATAGGAAGCAGTCAAAGCAACGGCCAAATAAAATGACAACCACCTCCGGGTAAATAGGGCACAAGCCCTATCTACCAGGAAACCCTAAACGAAAGAAGAGGAGGCTAGAAGAATAAGTATAAATAGAAGAGAAGATGAAATGAGAAGATTCATTCGGCACACCCTCATTTTTACTTACAGTTTTGTATTCATAAAGCAATATAATTTAGCCTGTCACGCCTGATATACGAATACTCTGTCAGGCTATCTAAAATCATAGTAACAATCACTCCTGGCTTTATGCCCGTGGTTTTTTCCCTTATTCCCAGGGTTTTTCCACGTATAAAATCTTTGTGTCATTATTTATTAGTTGTTATTTCACTTAACATTACTAGTCAGGCAAGTTGTTTGAGTTAGATCACCCTACTTATAAATCCCTGGCAGGATATCCTAGATCAGTGATATCCCTGCCAAAACATCTACCTCTCTAAGATTTGACTCTTTTACTCTCCAATTTAGCACGGGAGAGCTTTCTTAAGTCATAATATCTTAAGAATGATGGTGTAAATCAAGAATTTTAAGAGAATTTTTTTTAGATCTAGTATCATTTGATTAATTAAAGCAAAACAGTAATAGTAGCTATTTTTCTTAATTCTGTCTTCCATTTTTGTAAGTCTTGAATCTTTGGATCTGGGTTTGTTCAAAGGTCCAAATCGACCGTCCCAGTTCTGACCGGAGACTGGACATGATTTTGGTGAGCCCAGTAAACAAAAGTACTTATCAGTAAGTTAGTAATTTCAAGGTATTGCTAGTACTTATCAGATTCAATATTGGGATATGTAGACTTGCCTTTTTCCGTCTTCAAAGTTGATTTTTTTTTCTCTTTTGGGTTTTTGAAGAGTTAGACTTTCTTTGTGAGAGTCTTCTGTTTGCCTTCATTTTTCTTGGTCTTATTATGTTTTTCTGTGGTATTTTGAAAGTTTTTTTTACTTTCGTTTACCGTTCACATCCGAGAGGATGCTATCTGTTGATTTCGATTAACCAAATATCTTTACCTTATCAAAAAAAAAAAGGAGTAGAGGTGGCCAACATGGTAGTCGTTGTGTTCTCCTGGCTTGGTCACTTGGTCATCAAGTTCCAATACCCCTAACAACCTATTTATCCCCGACTTGGTAGAGGTCGAGCTTTCCCATCCCGGACCTTCCTTAACCTATCCAAAGACCGTTAAAAAACATTGCAGACCGACACGCCCTCTCCCGGGTCATGTGCATGGTCAGGTGAACGTAACCAACCTTGACCTGACCTAGGTTGCCCGACGAACCCCAAAGGACTCGTGGCCATCTCTACCCGAGCATAATAATGGCCATATCAATGAAATCACTCATCAATTTTCCAATATTTGCTCGTCCACCGTTTACACCCGTTTTTCTTTAATTTTGTAGTCTCATCAAAAGCGCTAAATCATTTCCAGTACATTAGCGTAAAATCGCTCAATCCAGCCTAGAGGTGGTCACAAGTTAAGCTTGGACCAAGCAAGACGGGCTCAATGGCTAACCGTGCTGAGCCAATCTGAACCTAAAACGACTCATGGAAAAGGAAAAACCGGGCCGAGTTGGCTCTACTTATCCCGGGCTCGTGAAGAGGATTTGGGCAAGCTAAGCATAAGGTTTGGACTTTTTATTTTCAAAAGTCATGGACGATTTTGGCCAAGCTAAGCCGATGAGAACTAAACTTAAACAATTAGTCATGTTCATAATTGTTGTGAGTTACAACGTGAGTTACAATGAAGGGCTGGTATACACTTTTTATTTTCAAAGTCACGTACGAGTCAAAGGGAGGTGGCTTGATGGCTGGGCCTAGCTGACCCGCTAGTAGCCACCTCTAATCCAGCCAATACGAAAATAATATTCCGTATTTGTTAAAGAATGTTATTTTCATCTCATTTATTTGTTTATCATTTATATCATTGTGATGAGCATTTTATTTGTATACAAATGATTGGAAAGAAGGAAGTAGTTAGCATTCCGTAGTCATATATATTTCGTACTAGTTTAATACTCCCTCCACTTTTTTTTGTTCACCCCATTTCTTTCTACACGCATATTAAGAAAAATTATTAAAGAATGAAAAAGTAATAAAAGAGTTGTAAGTGAGGTGAAAAGAATGATTAAAGAATGAAAAAGGTAGTCCAAATAAGGAAAGAAAAGAAATGGGATGAAAATAGATAATTTGCCAAAAAAGGGAAATGGGGTGAAAATAGGAAAGTGGAGGGAGTATTTTTCAAATTCTGACCCTTATTCGCGCGGCTGCATATTGATCCCTCGGAACGAACAAAAAGATGAACATCGCATCAATTTACCCCAAATCATCCAAATTCCTTCGATTACTCAAACCCTATACTAAACTCCATTCTTCATTCCTTCACTTAGCCACAGAAAAACCTAATAATCATTTCCCTTCATCCATAACCCAAATTATCGACTTCCTCAAATCCAACGACAAACAAACTTGGAGCACAAATGACCAACTTTCTCAATCAATTTCCTCTCTTTCATCTGATAATTTCCTCCAACTTGTGCGTAGTTTGGATTCATATTCAATTGGGTTTGATTTTATTGAACATCTTCGATCAATGCCGAAAAACCCAGATGAAAAGTCGCTGTCTTTTGCATTCCAAGCTGTTTTTGAGCTTGCGAGTCGTGAAACCGGTGGCGATAACAAGGTTTTAGAGGTGTATGAAAAGGCTATGGAATGGGGAGTTAGTTTGAGTGTTAATTCTGTGACCCATTTAATGAGGTGTTTGAGTCGATACGGAATGGTTGATAAATTGATGATGATTTACGCTGAATTGGAACCCCAGATGAGGAATGTGCATGTTTGTAATGTGATGATTGATGGGTTGGTGCGAAATCAGCGATTGGATGATGCACTCCAAGTGCTTGATGAAATGCTTGAACCAAATTCGAAGGTTTTGCCGGATGGGAATACTATGGAGATTGTGTTTTCAGCGTTGTTTCGTGGTAAGGAGTGTGGGAGGTGTGTGAGTGAGAAGGAGAATTTGGAGATGGTGGCGAAGTTTGGTAGGCGTGGGTTGTTTTTTGATTCGATTAGTCTGACAAAATGGATTTCTAGGTTGTGTAAGATGAGGAGGATTAATACTGCTTGGGGTATGCTAAAAACTGTTATGGAGTTGGGTGGTCCGGTTGAAGTGCCGTCATGCAATGCCTTGTTGACGGGTTTGAATAAAGCTCGTGAATTCGACAAGATGAATTGTTTGATGAAAGAGATGCAAGAGAAAGGTATACATCCTAATATTGTGACTTTAGGGATTAGTATCAATCATCTTTGTAAGTCGATGAGAGTGGATAAAGCAATGGATTTGTTCGAGAAGATAAGACGGGGAGAGATAAATGCTGATATTAAGCCTGATGTAGTAATCTACAATAATCTTATTGATGGACTGTGTAAGGTGGGTCGTATTGAAGAAGGATTAGCGATGATGAGAAGGATGAGATCAGAAAGTGAGTGCTCTCCTGGAACGATTACATTTAATTGTTTGATTGATAGGTTTTGTAAGGAAGGGGAGATTGATAGGGCTCTCGAATTGTTCGAAGAAATGGCCAAGGAAGAAGTGGAACCTAGTATCGTCACAGTGAACATTTTGGTTAGCGGTTTTTGTAGACATGGAAGAGCTGGTGATGCACTTGAGTTCTATCGTAAAATGCAAGAAGAAGGGCTTGATGGGAATGCAAAAACATACACGACTCTAATTAGTGGCTTTTGTGGTGTGAATAATGTCCGTGAAGCAATGGAGTTGTTAGCTGAAATGAAAGGGCAATGCTCACCTGATGCCATTGTTTACTATACCTTGATTTCCGGCCTCTCTCGAGCTGGTCTCATGAATGAAGTCGAAACAATTCTATTGGAGATGAAAAGTGCTGGATTTTTTCCCGACATTGGTTGCTATAATGTGATGATCAATGGGTTCTGCCAGACTAATCAGGTAGATAAAGCTCATCAGTTATTGAAAGATATGGAGACTGATGGAATTAAGCCTGATAGTATCACTTACAATACTCTGATCTCGTATTTCAGCAAGATTGGCGATCTGAAAACTTCGAGTACTATACTTAGACAGATGATAAAAGAGAACATTGTTCCTACTGTTGTCACTTATGGAATACTCATTCATTCCTTTTGTTCGAGAGGAGAGCTTAACGAAGCCATGAAGATATTCAGGGAAGCTAAGTGCTTTAGAACAACTACTCCTAATACTGTGATATATAATACTTTAATACACTGTCATTGCCAAAACAATATGGTAGAGGACGCTCTATTACTCCTTGATGATATGCTAGGCAAGGGTGTGAAGCCGAACGCCAATACTTTCAATGCTTTATTTAAAGCCTTGCGTGAGAAGAATCGTCTAGAAAAGGCTTTTGAGCTAATGGACAGAATGACTGAACAGGGTTGTAGCCCTGACAATATAACTTTGAAAGTGCTCACACAATGGCTCTCCGGAGTTGGTGAAACTGAAAAATTGAGACGGTTTGTGGAAGGGGACAATGCTTCTTCTTCAGGCCAGGAAAGTTAGACAAAGCGCAATAGTGAAGCTAGAAAATAAGAGCTTGGGAGGCCAGAAGAGTAATGTCCGATAATGTTTTTTTTGTTGGGGGTGGGGAGAGGGGACATTTCCTTTGCTAGCTGCACGATGTAGTTATTCCAAGCCAAGGGGACGTGGCCCTTGCTGGGCTTTATCTCTGCCACTGACAGGTCCCTCGGTCTCAATATTTCATTTTTATCATACCTTTTCCACAAAATCAATGTGGTTCAAGCATTAGCGAAATCAAATGGGAAAGATGCTGGGTTATAGCTATGTAGTTGTGAGTTCTCCTTTTTGGGCTTCTTAAATTTATTTAATTTTAGTTGAATTTACCCGATAATTGAAAGTTGTATTGCTTATCGACAGTAGGTTAGCCATAAAATTTGCAGATATAAGGAGTAGAACTATTATCTGCAATTGTTATATGATGCTGTAGACTGTAGTGGAAACCTCTCATTCTGTATGATAGCAATGCAATGGTTAAAAATCAAGGTTTCATTGTGCGTGCTTCAATATTTTTGTCCTAAAATTATGCAACTCAAAATATTTCTGTGGTTTGATAAATTTCACGTCACGCTTACAGTATCTGACTGTAGCAAAATCAGTCACAGGAATGACATGCGTATATGAATACAACCAAACCATTTAATGTTGTTTTGCTCGTCAAGTAACGGGTTTAATGACTTGGTTGCATGCATACAATCATATCACGCCAGATTCGGCAGTGAACGACTGATGTTGGACGTATGTTCACTTTGCAGCTAGCGTTCATGCTCTTTTGTGCTTTACAGGACTTGAAGTCTCATGAAGTTAACACCTTTTTCAGCTTCATTGCTATTCCACACATTCTTGTCACAAGAATCCTGTTTGTCTAAAGGTCGTGAAAGAAGCTCTTTGGCAATGTTATTCAAGGCCGTTCATCTCTCAAGACAGTTTCCTAGTTGATTGGGCATCCCATATGCAGGTAAATTTCCATGTTTTAACCTCAGTTTGCTCAGACATGTTTTTTTCAATTAATCCTTTATTGCGCGGCTTTATTAGCATTCTTAATAACTTGGGTTCCTCACCACAAAAAAAAAAAAAAAAAAATAACTTGGGTTTTGCTTTTATAATATACTCGTACTCCTAATGTTGATTTATTTTTTTCGGGCGTCGGGATTCAAACTTGAGGCCTAATGTCCAGTACCTCTGTTTTAACCACTTGAGTATTACATCATCTTTATTCCTAATATTTATGGTGACGGGTAGATTATTTTTGCATTCGCATTTTTAGAACACTTGTTTTTAAATTTTTTTTTTTTTTTGTGTAAAATGAGTATCACTGATTCACTATACTCTCATAAGGCAACACAAAAAGGAACTGTGGGCCTTATGGCCTTGTGGGAGTGGTAAAGTTTCTTCCCGATATTCATGATTGGAGGGAACTATTGTGAAATATGGGTAGTTTCCCCTTCAAGTAGTATATGCTCTAAGAAATAAGAATAGACTACCAGTTCTGCAGTAGTGTAGTAGACTGTAGATCTTAGTTCATTGCTGTCCTTTGTGCCCCTACCAATTTTATTCTCATAGTCTAATAACCAGAAAAAAATATATTCTCCCCTCAAAATGAATAGTTGGTCTCTTTTAGACCGTTATATCCATCTTAAGTGTAAAATGGGTCAAATATTTACCCAGTATGCAGATGGGATAAGAGTTTGCAAAATGAAAAGGGCAGAAAGTTGAGATGATTATTTAAACAAACACAAATTACTCTTTAAGTCGATATTAACTAAATTAGCTATAGCGTCAAATTACAAAGTATTCCGTAGTTATGACATGACATGACGTGAGATTAAAATCCGTTTTCACCAACAATATTTGAATCCTCTTATACACCAAAAAGACGGAAAATGATTCCATCCCATTACCCCAAAACAAGCATAAAATTAACTATGTTCGATAATCACTTTGTATAGACAAAGACAAAAAAACAATTTGATAATGAAAATTATAATATATACAGAAGTATTAATTTGTTTCCCTTTTCCAAATAATGCCATGAATTAGCTTTACCTATATTATTGCTAAATAATACAGTACTTCGTACATTACTTCGTACATTACTACTACGACTACTTAATATTTAATATATCGCTTTTTCGTTCTGATAATAAAAGAAAAATAATTACTCTAAGCATATGCAATCAGCCTCCCCTTTTTCCTCTACAGAGTGTTGGTTAAGATTCTACCAACAATGTCCTTGTCTTCCCATATATCTCTAACTTTTACTGTATCCTCCACTAACTTACATTTTCACAATACCCTTATGACCTTACACATGAGATTCTGATAAAATTTTGAGCATTTTTTTTCCAAAAAAAAAAGGCATAAAAAGTTTGTCAAAGTGGTGGAGCATCATGTCAATTTATTCAAAAAAGTCAACCCATTCACATTCTCCCCATCACCACCAGTCACCACCACTACAAAAAAAAAGTCAACTCCCGCTAGCGGCGGTTGTTGTGGTGGTGGTACCACCACCATCATTACCTAGCCATGAAAACTCCGACGAAGGCGAGAATTGTTCCGAAAAACAATCACTATCATCACTACCACCATCAATCTTTTCAAATCCAACATAGAAATCATCATTGAGTATCAAGTCACATAACCCTCCTATGTCATTATCCTCTTCATCCTTCACCAAGATTTCACCTTCTGTCTTCGTCTTTTCGATGCTGGTGGTAGTTGGGGCGGAGCACGTGGTCGTTACCGGCTTGTGACGAGTACTTCCGGCCAGCGAGTTGCGGTGAGTTGGAATAGGATGGTTGTGCTCAGATGTGTAGGTCACTATCAACATTTTGGGGTTAGATCTATTCCTTTCTACTTGTTTCCTGGCTAAACATCCCTTTGAGCTGCTGCATCTGTAATATCCCCTGTTTTTTTCAACAATTAAAACATATTAATCTACATGTCACAATTCATACATGCATCATGCATGTATCCAAGATAGCACAAATTCTCATTGAAGACGGGACACTATCCGTCTTAAGCTGCCAAGATATAAAACTGTGTTTCTTTTTGGGGTAGGTGGATTTCCATTAGTAGATTAATGACCTAGAACTTACTTCTTTTGTTGTTTATCCTATTAAAAGAAAGATTTAAACAATGTTCAAGATTCTTAGACAATTCTTGAAGAATTAGTGATAATGGTGAGAATTTCTTGGCTTGATAAAGTAAGGAAAGAGTAAATTTTTAATAAAATAATTTATTTATTTTCTAAAGTTTTTGAGAGAATATGCTTAATTGAATGATTAAACTCAATAATAATCTACATTTCCTGGAAATATAATACAATAATATAAATATTGACTTATTCTGGAATCAAACAAAATGAAGGAAAAAAAAACTTGGGAGATAAATTAAATAAAATGATTTAGCTGACCTTGGATGAGGAGATCCTTTAATGGGTTTTTGACCATATTTTCTCCATGCCCACATGTCAGAAGATAAACCTTCTGCTGGTACATGACACACTTTCTTCATCAAACTCTTCCTGTATTTACAACATTCAAGTCAAACCCATTAAGACGGTGGTATTGTGACAATAGGTTGCGGGTTTGAATCTCCCTTCCCAATACTCAAGTTCTGGACACACAAAAAACATTCAAGTCAAACCCATTAAGGATTTGATCATTTTAAAACATGGTTAATCCTCAAAAATCAAACTTTTTTTTGAAATATTTGAAAAATCTCACCTTTTTCTTGTTTTGTGATTTTGAGAAGTAGCACCACTTGTACTAGCTGTAGTAGTAGTAGTAATTGTAGGAGAAGATGTTCCAAATATAACTTGAGACGGTTTGACAACTGATCTTAGTTGCTGTTGTCGTTGTTGTTGATGTTGTTGTTGCGCGACAAGAATCGACGAAGACCATGAGGAAATAGGAGTATTCATAGAAGAACATGAAGGACTTTGAAAGCTACAACTACTGTTGTTGTTATTGTTGTTGTTGGTGGTGGTGGTGTAAATGTCTTGCTGCTCTTGGTTTAAAAACGACGTCGTGGGTAACGGGGTAGAAAACCCGAAGAGAACAGAACTTGAAGAGCATGCTGTAGAAGGTGTAGGTGAAAAACACAGTTGATCATGTTGAGGAAGAGTTGTAGGTGGTTGTGGTGGTGGAGGAGAGAAATAAAGATCATGCGAAGGCGAGACGGTGGTGGTGGTAGAGGTGGTGGAAGAGCAGCTACGGACGACAGCAAGGAGATCCCAATCTGGAGGAGGTTCCATTTGTTGTGGGAGGAAGAAGAGAGGAGACAAGAGGAGGATGAATGAAGGCGCTGACTTTTGGAGAGTGTAGGGGGGTAAGGATAAAATGAATGTAGAGAGAGGTTGTGTGATTTGTTTGGTTATAAAAGGGTGTGAGGAAATGATAGTGCTCTAGGATATGTTTTTTTAATGGCTTTTTTTTTTTTTTTTTTTTTTATTGAGGTTGAGAGGTGTTAAAAAAAATGAAGTATTTAGGGTCGTTTAATGAATCCATTTTTGAAATAATGGTCAAAAATAAAATATTTGGTATTTTGGGTCGGTTTTGAAAATATTTGTCAAAATGGTGTCCACGTAGGCTCGGGATTTCTGGACCTAAAACACGCCACTACCAATGGCGTGTTTATAATGAGTACGGAAAGAAATTTCATTAAAAAATGGACTAAAACAAACACGCCATTGGGAATGGCGGGTTTCGGAGGGGAAACACGCCACCCCTAATGGCGTGTCTTGTGTAATTTTTTTTTTTTTTTTTTTTTTTTTTTTAAGTTTAGTCAGTTGAGGAAAAAAATTGTTGTAAAGACACGCCACTACTAATGGCGTGTTTCCTTCACAAAACACGTCATTAGTAGTGACGTGTTTCAGGTCTAGAAATCCCGAGCCTACTTGGACACCATTTTGACAAATATTTTCAAAACCGACCCAAAACGACAAATATTTTATTTTTTACCCTTATTTCAAAAATGAACTCTCGTTTAATGAATTTGAGGGTTTCAATACCATGTTAAAATCAGGTAATTTTGTACTCATTTTTCATCATAATGATCTTCCTATTTTAGGTCATTTTGAATCAAAGCTACATATTTAACCCAAAATATTACTCTCCATTTCAATCAATTATATACATCTAATTAAAATATAATTTAGAGCATGTTTGGCCTCGATTCTCAAAAATGAGTTTTTGTTTTTCAAGCTTAATTTTTTAAAAGTGTTTTTCAAAAGTAGAAACAACAAATAGCTGACTTCTATTTCTATGAGCAAAAATATGGATTTTTAGCTTTTGAGAATTTTTGTTTAACTTTTGAAAACAATGTGTTTGGCCAAAAAGTGTTTTTGAGTCCGAAAATACTTTTATAAACTAGGCCAAACACACACTTATATGTATTTAACAGATGTATAAAAATGATTAGAAGTATATACGTAAATGATCTGAACTTACAGTTATAATCATTAAAATTTTCTCACTATATATTCACTGTTTCTTCGTATATAATACTTCGTAATTACATATGCATTTTTTACGCATTTGAATGTTAGATATAGGCTTTGTATGGTAAACCTAGGTGAAAACTGAATAATTAGTTGTGATATAGGCTTTGTATGGTAAACCTAGGTGAAAACTGAATAATTAGTTGTTAGCTGAAAAGCTAGCGGATATTAATAACTGATTATATTAAAAATGTTTGTTGAATTAGCTGATTTGTCAATAAGTTAATTCATTTCTCACAAATTACTTTAGATAATATTTCATTTCAGTTAATTTATATGATTAAATAAGCTATTTATCAAACAATTGCATATAAACAAACTAACTGAGATTTTGGACGAGTAAGCTATTTTAGTCAACTAAGCTAGCTCAAATGTTTATCAAACAGAGTCATAACCAGTCTTGTAAATGTTGAAAACAAAGGCCCTTATAATTCTAAACAAGTCTCCTTTGTGATTGACATTATCCGTAATAAGTTTGTGACGGGTCAAGTACTATTGATGTGGCTAGATAAGACAAAAAAATATTGCTACTTCCTAAACACTCTACTTTTGTCTTATTTACCCATATGAATAGTACTTGATCCAAATTTGCGATAGATATGCATGTTACATGGATTTATGAATTTTAAAAATATTAAACCTATGTTAAACAACTCTAATAACAATTAGTCTTACTGAAGACGGGTCGGAGCAAGTGACGGATAATGTCACTCACAAAACGGATAGGGGGGACAAGGTGGGGGCATCCCATGTGCTTCCCTCTTTCCTCTATTTGGGTCATTTGTGAAGAAAAATGGTATCCGTCACTACAAAATGACGGATACGTGCCGTCACAAATGAGATTTTGTGCTCTAATAAAACCTTAAGAATTAAAAAGTAAACCACCCAAGATATTAAAGTGCAAAAAAAGTTGTAAATTTGTAGTTTTGTCTGTCATCTGAAAAGGTAGAGGGGATTAGGGGCAATGTGGGTTGACTTGGAAAATGTCAAAGGGGTGTGACTTGTGAGTTGATGACAGAAATTACGGGAGTGAAAAAGTGGAAAACGCGGCTCACTGTAAAATCACAGTACTTCTCTCGTGACTCGTGAGTCAAGGGTACCGACAAAAGGAAACTCTGTGTGTGTTTGTGTGAAAAGAGGTATTGTGGGTCCTCTCCTCCATGTAAACATAGCATTAAATGCCCTTGAATTACAACAAAATTATATCAAGTCGGTGTCTTTTAAAACGGATATATGACAGATGTTAAGAGAAAGACAATTACTCCCTCCCATTCAAAATAAACCTCCCTATTTCCTTTTCCGTCTATTCACAATAACCTCCCTATTTCCTTTTTTTGGTAAGTGTTTGTGTGGTCCAAATTTAATTGTATGGTGGGATAGTGTATTTGTGTGGTTCAAATTTAATTATATGATGGGGTAGTGTGTTTCCTTAATATTTGTGCCAAAATAAAATGGGAGGTTTATTGTGAATGGAAGGGAGTATTTTGTAAGCCTAGAGGAACATTTTTTTTGTCCTACCTATTTTATTTGACTTGTTTTAAGGTTAAAATATAGTACTAGTATTGGTGCCCGACTTCGCCCGAGCTATCTTTAATTACCATTAATTTTTTTTTCATTAAATAAAATTACTTAAAGTTGATAATCCATAAATTTATCATTAATATATTTTTGGGAAAATGCACGCGGTGCGCCCTTCAACTTTAATGTTTTGCCCGAAATACCCAATTTTTTGATCCAGAGAATTTTAAGAGGCTATAACTCGTGTTTACGAGCTCAGAAAGTGACGATTTTTTTTTTCAAATTGATTATCTTTTCGAGATCTACGACTTGAAAAAAAAAAAATTGTCGAGTTTGGAATTCGTGACCAAGAGATATGGTCACTCAAATTTTGTTCAGTAAAAAAACTTTGACGTGCAAAAACTAGTCACGGGATCCAAATACGATAATTTTTTTTTCAAATCGTAGTTCTCGGAAAGATAATCGATTTGAAAAAAAAATTATCATTTTATGAACTCGTAGACACGAGTTATAGCCTCTTAAAGTTTTCCGAAACATAAAATTGGGTATTTCGGGCAAAAATCGAAACTTCAAGGGCACCACGTGCATTTTCCCTATATTTTTCTATGACATATCCTAAAATTACGATGAAATAAATTTTTAGACAAATTTACTACTCCTTCTATTAATATTTTACTCTTGTTAATGAAACAATAGTAATAACATTTCACTACTTGCCCGTAATCATTATTACTTTCACTCCTCCCGCCGTAATTATTGTTACTGTCACTACTGCTGCATTAATATTGATAATTTCACTACTCCCGCCGTAATTATTGTTACTTTCACTATTGTCGCATTAATACTGATTATTTCAGTACTCCCGTTGTTGTTTCTACCACTTTCACCAATCTCGCTGATAATATTATTACTTTTACTATTCAAATGAGTGATTACTATCATATAACTATATCCAATGTTATTACAATTCTTGTCTTTACTGACGAAATTACTTTCACTACTTAGGCATGCAATTTTAAGAGAATTATATATATTTATATAAATATATCACATATATGCATTAAATCATATCGAAAGAATTATGCAATCAATCAATCAATCAATACTATATATTAATTCCAGAAACCAAGGGACTTCAATGTAATTAAATAAACTTATACAAATTAATTATATTATATAGTTTTAAATCAATAGCACTGTGCGATGGACCTGAAAAAGGGACTTCAATGTAAATGTATTTTAGTTTTGGTTGAAGTATAAATTTAGAAAATACTGGAATATGATGATTTTCCTTAAAATAAACATGCCCCACTTATTGTATTAATTAGTATAAATATGTTAATTATTTAAACATAAAAAAATATAATATAAGTATATTATATTTTGGAAACTATTAAAAAGTAAATAAATCAAGCTAGATTTACAAAAAATATAATATTTCATAATTATTTCGACTTAATTAATTTAATGCATATATGTAGTGAGAGTACTAAAAGTAACCTTGGATATAGTAATCACTCATTGGATACTTAAAGATTAAAAGTAATTCTGTTAGTA
Organism: Silene latifolia; assembly: GCF_048544455.1. Classification (NCBI taxonomy): domain Eukaryota; kingdom Viridiplantae; phylum Streptophyta; class Magnoliopsida; order Caryophyllales; family Caryophyllaceae; genus Silene; species Silene latifolia. Next base: position 24,316,414 of record NC_133533.1, on the reverse strand, counting down.
GTGAAAATAATTGTAGTAACATTGGATATAGTAATATGACAGTAATCACTCATTTGAATAGTCAAAGTAACTATATTAGCAGCGAGCGGGAGTAGTGAAAATAACAGAAGTAACGGTAATAGTGAAATTATCAATATTAATGTACAAGTAGTGAAAGTAACAATAATTACGGCGGGAGTAGTGAAAGTAAAGTAATAATAACGAATGTAATAAAAGTAACAATACTAAGAACAAAATAAAGTATATATGAACAATTAGCTAAACAATCGATTTAAGTAAAATATTAATAGCGAGAGTAGTGAATTTGTCTCATAATTTATTTCAATTTTAAGATATATTCCGGATCATAGACAAATATATTAATGATAAATTTATAAGTTATCCAACTTTAAAGTAGTTTTAATAATTGACAATATTATTTAATGCTAAATAAAGGTAGCCCGGGCAAAGCCGGGCACCCCTACTAGTATTATATATTATGGAATCTAACTTGAATTATTTATAACCTACTTATTATATGTTTGTATGTTAAATAATTAACATCTCTATACATCTAATAAACTATAAAGTTTAATAAAATTGCATAGATTTTAAATTTCATATATAGTTTTATGATGATAATAATTAATGCCATAAGTGTGTCTGTTTATACTAATTACTTATTTTATTTTAAGAAAATTGACCATCTTCTAGTCTTCTATAAATATTTAGGGAAATTACCAAGCATCTTCTTTCTTTTAGTCTCCTTAAAATTGGCCATCTTAATTAATTATTTTATTTTAAGGAAATTAACCATGTTTTAGTCTCTTACAAATGTTTAGGAAAATTATCAAGCTTCTATATAATTTAATTTTAACCCAAACTGTATAATATTTGCATTAAGATCCCATAATCGGGTCCATCACACGGTGCTATTAATTTAAAACTATATAGTATAACTAATTTGTATAACTTTCTTTAATTACATTGAAGTCCCTTGGTTTCTGGATTTAATATATAGTATTGATGTTCGTTTTGAATAAAAAATTCGTGTTATGAATCATGTAAACGGGTTTGGGCCACACCCAAATAAAGGAGAGAGAGTCCGATTTACAAGTCTAAAAAAATTTCACTTTAAAACAAATTGGCTATATATGGAGTAGTCATCTATGTTGCTCAGACTCGTTTAGTAGGATCTGACACGGGTTCGTGTCCCAGTGTCGGGACTCGGCCATTTTTATGAAAAATATGCATATTTTGGCATAAAATGAGGTGTCAAAGTGTCATACCTCTGTCCGAGTGTCAAGTGCCGGACATGGGTACACGATAGAATTAAAAGAGTCGGAGTAACATACGTAGCCGTTAACCTTAAAGTGGTAAATCCTCTTCTCTTTTATCCATGTGGGTCTTCGAATCTCCACGGTATATATATATATATATATATATATATATATATATATATATATATATATATATATATATATATATATATTCGTTGTAAGATTAAGCTTTTGGATATATGGGTTTAGGGTTGTAAACGATATGAGACGGTTCATCGAGCCCTTAGAATCGGTTACAAAAGCTCGACTTGTGCTCGGTCAAATCCAGCTCGAGCCGAGCACGGCTCAAAGAATACTCGGCTAGGAAGCTCGTTTGGGTTCATCTACTTTATTGTATAATTTTTATAATGTAATATTAATTTTACTAGTTGGAAAGTCCGTGCGATGCACGTGGCTCCATTTAGAATCATTCGTAACAATATACGTGTTGTTTGTCCCAAGAATTTATTAGGCGTTGTTCTTGTAACACCCCCTTTTTACCCGGACAAGATAATTAGGAGATGTTACCATCTTGGTTTTCCGAAACGGTAAATCGGAGATACAATCAACAAACATCTTATGTAAATAAAGAGTTTAGAGGATTACATAACCATAAACAAATGATAAATGTAAATTATACAAATTACAAGTCGACTACCATCTATGTCATCTATGATATGCTACTCGACGCCGAGTCCAAGGCGCGGCCCAAATCCCGATCACTTCTACCAAGAAAACTCAGATAACTCCCTGCTCCCCATATGATCGGAAATATCATATGGATCCACACAGGCCACCCCGGAAATAGGTGACAATTACACAGACACACAAACGTCAGTTTCAATAAATAAAGTGTGACACAACTCAAAGTGTGTGAGTATGCAACATGACTATGATATGAATGAGACGCTATCAAACAACCACCACACCGGTACCGGGACATGCCCAGACGTACCCACAACCACCACAGTACGGCAAAACGCCCAAACATACTGACAACCACACTGGTACCGGGACACGCCCAGACATACCAACAACCAGAAACAGGTACCGGGACATGCCCAGACGTATCGAGTGCGGAAGCCAACCGGATCCCCTGCCAGACGTCGTGCCTCAAGCACACGAGCCCCTCCGTAACTCAAGCCCTTAATGTGCACATCCCTTTTGGAGTGGGAAGCTCCAAGAGGCGACTTAAGCGTAAGACGGTCTCCCAACCGCCTTACGTCTCCATGACAACAAGTAATCCACCAAAAAATCACAACCCTCATATTCTCCAATATACATGACAAGTAAAATAATGCAAGATACCACATAATGTGCCAATTACCGACTCATCAAGTCCTCTTAACCAATATCATGTTATAATGCAATCCAACCGACATACTTATCTCCTTAATGATAACATTAACCACTAAACATGTTATAATGCAATTACTCTAATTATGTGACACTAATTACAACATTAACCATGACATATGCAATGACGGCATTACTGAAACCGAGTAGGATTAACCTATCTTTTAGCATACTGCATAAGCAATCCAAAACCACCAAGCATCCATATCATAAAATCGTCTCATCCTACATACATTATATAATAACTATCACAAAGCATCCTACATCAACTAATAATACTAATTACTCTCTAATTACTTCACATAATTAATAAATCCCTAATTAAAATCCCATCATACCACTACTAGCAAGGTTAGGAAGGATTTACTAGTTAAAGAACAAAGGGAGAAAGTGAGTATAAACTTACAAGTGCCAAAGGATGAGCAAGAACAAGAACTAGGGAGTGAATCTTCAAAGGAATGAACTAGATCTTGTGGGTAATGTGTAGTGTATATTTTATGAGTTTTAGAGAGATAGAGGGATAAGGTGAGGAGTGAAAAATGGAAAGGAAATATGAAAAGAGGGGATTAAAGAGATAAGGTTTACACGTGTTTTTAGTGATAGCGACATGGCACTCGGTCGAGTGCTTGGGTCACTTGGTCGAGTGAGGCTCTCTATTCCGTCGAGCGACACAAATCAAGAGCTCTGGGTTGCTGCCCAGAGGGCACTCGGTCGAGTGAAGTGTTACTTGGTCGATTGCTGCCTCCACTTGGTCGTGTGCTAACTTTACTTCGTCGAGTGCCGCTGCACTTGGTCTAGTGTCAGCTGCACTTGTTCTAGTGTCAATTGCACTTGGTCTAGTGTACGGTAATATTTTACTTCCGAGTACACGTGGGCCCCCTCACGTGTCCCGAGGTCTTTTGTGGGTCCCAAAGTATCCGGGTATTACAGTTCTTTTTGGCTTAATTTCAGCTTTTATTCGGCTCACCTCAGATAAGATTAACTCAGCTTATTTGAACTCTATAGCCCTGTGACTTTTTGGCTCAGAAGAGCTGAATTGAACTGAATGGAGCTTAACTGAAGTAAGATTTGATTTGTAAAGATATGAGCTGAAATAAACTGAAATGAGTTGAATTAAGTCCAAAAGATACGACCCTATTTATCTCAGCAAATTTCAGTCCAGTTCAGCTCAATTCAGCTTAGCTCACTCAAGCTCAACTTCGTTCAGTTCAGCGCCGCTCAATTCAGCTTAAAAGAAGAGAGCCTTAGTACCTCGAATAATACGGAGTAGATTGTATTCTTAATCGTCCACAACTATATCCGGGTCACTTAAAACTACACGTACAATACTATTTTGCGTAATCCTGTAAATTTGTGAAAACTTCTTTGTTGATAATGTTTTTTGTGTGGCTCTAGCCTTTATTAAAAAAGTTTTCACAAGTTTTGTGCTGAGTATATATGTGGGACGGTAAGATGACATTAAATTGTAGTTTCAGAAAGCATTTGTAAAATCCAAAATTGTCTGCGTTGTCTACGTATTTATATCTTCGAACATACTTAAATTTAACTATGTAAGTGATGCGTGTATTTTATATATAGTTTTTACCCTATTTTTACACACATTTCTGTGTTATTCATGTAGTGATTAGCTACAAATGCCCCCGAATAGTCTACTTTGGTTTGCCTTGTATTAATTGCAGGCATGAACCGGAAAGGAGCAAAATTGAGCCTGAACCTGTCCCAATCGCATGCTTTTTGGAGAAGGAAGAATCGCAGCTTGGAATCTATCACTTAGAGATGCGTGAAGTGGCCTCGGAAGGTGTTCAAGAGTTCATCCACACTAATACAGCTTGATCGACCAAGTTGGCTGCTGAAACCGATCGATCGAATGCTTTATACTACTGAAGATTCTCGATCGAGTTATTATTGTACTCGATCGAGATGAGGTATTTTCTGGTTCCTCGATCGAGCACTTAATGTTCTCGATCGAGACGTTTGGTCTGGATTTTCCTCGATCGAGTGGTTTCATTCTACTCGATCGAGCGGCATAGCTTTATACGCTGTTTTTAGTTAATTTTCGGATATTCTTTTGTAACTAGGAATAAATAGGAGAAGTGACGACAGTCATAAGGATCTCTCTTCTCTTCTCTTCTCTTCTCTTCTCTCTCATTCTTTCTCTTAGAACTTTATTTTCCAGACCTAATTACTCCATTGTTACTCTCTTGTATTCGGTATTCCTAACAATTAATATTTATTGGAATTTCATTCTTGTCTTTATTTCATCTATTGATTTCTCTTGTCTCTTTGTTAATTAGTATGTTCAATTTATTTGTTATGCCTTTTATTATTTCTTCAATATCTATCATGCATAGCTAATTCTCCTATGCTGGACATAAAGGAGCCGTGAATTAGGGAATCATGAATAAGTGATTAGGGTTTGGTGCAAACTAGGTTTGTGTTGTCATCATTGCATTCAGCTGTAATTAGCTGTTTGAGTCGACGCATTTAGCTAGTTAATATCGTTACACCTTGATCTAAATCGAGAGATTGGAATGGGTAAGACTTGCAATGAACATTAGGGCATGCTAGTGAGGGTGAAAGCTAAACTAGTAATGTTTTAGGGCGAATAGCGGACCGAGAGGACCTTTTCGTTACCCTGCATACCGAGTTTATGCCAACCTATGACCTTAGATTGGACTCCTAGAAAGCTGTTAATTAGTTGTTATGGAGTGAATTTTATCAAGGTCGATTAAGCCCTTGGAGGATATAACTCCCTCAAGCTAAGCCCTTGCTTGTCCTCAAGCAAGAAACCATATCCCATCAAATGCAATATCCCAAACAAGCTAAGCATAATGGTTTTAAAACCCGAAACAACATGGGCAATAGAATAATGCAAGAACATGGATGAGATTTACACGACGGCGTAACATGAAAGACTTTGAATGAACTTTTCGGCTCTTGCATGATATTTTGACTAATGGACTCTCACGGGGAACTCAAACTAATTTTGATGTGAAAGGACATTTTGTGAATAAACACTCAACTATCCTCAACTCATGAAAATGTGCCCGCAATCTAATATGGTAATCAATTCAAAACTATAAGACAAAACAATCAAATGAAAGCATGTAAAGAAGCCAAGGGTAAGAAGAAGGTAAATAAACATCGGTAAGAAAGGGGAACAATAGTGTTACGGTAATGTGGAGCTAAGTCAAGCTAGCAACTAACAAAATGTAAAGGTGCTCAATCCCAAAACTAAACCCAAGATTACAATACAAAACATAGAAAAGCTCTCAAAAATGTATAAATGATGCATGAGAGCTCCCTACTACACCTTTTGTTCTCATTTTCAACACAATCTTTGCTTCTTTTTCATGCTTTTCTTTCTTCATTTTTCAATGCATATTCAATCTTTTCACTTTTCTCATTCATTTTCATTCTTTCATTTTTCTTCAAGCATTTTCTTTTTTTTTCTTTCTTTTTTCCTCACATTTTTTCACATTTTCCTTCCATTTCTTTTCATAAGCACTAAGACCAAACTCACATGACTTCAACAATAAACCATATCCCAATGAGCACCCAAACATTATCCAACTAAGCTACTAGCTCAACAAAGGGTAGGCAATTTCAATAATGTAGCTAGGGATAAATTTTGTGAAGGGGTCAAAAAGGCTAAATTTATCATGTGAATGACTCCAAAATGCTTTAACAAATGAATGCATGCTTAACAAGAGATGAAATAAAGACCATACTTGTGTGTTTTGATGTAACACACAACATAAGGAGACCAACACTCACCTAAGAGAGACCGGATATGGATGCATCAGTCCAAAGAGGTTCTACCTTACCATTTCATAGCTTGCCAAAAGTCAAGATCAAGCCTATTCGGTTCATTTTCCATCTCCCACCTACTATGTCAAGACATCGCCATGTAGCAATTATCCCATCATAAAAGAATAAATCATTAGCTAAGCAATCATTAGGATATGCAAGAGGGCATAAGTAGGACAAGTAAAGAATTAGAAGCAAAAATTCACACAAATTTTTCAAAAATTCTCACTAAATCTATACTAACTAAATGCAAACTAACTAATATGCGAATTCAATCTCCCCTCAAGCTAAACATAACATTGTCCTCAATGTGTCAACAATTAAATTACCCAACTAAACCATAAAAATGGCACAAAGCACATAAACAAGAAGGACAAGAGGTCATATTTAATGGGTTACGAGAAATAAACTAGAATGCAAAACAAAGAAAACTTACTAGACTACGGAGCCTCCCCCAAGCTAGCATAAACGTTGGGGGATTCCTGCGCTGAGCATCTCATCAAGAAAAATGGGCCAAAATTTAGGTGGGTACTAGGTCCTTGATGCTAATAGAGGTTTTCGGATGTGATTTGATTGAGAAATGAAGAAAAATAGAAAGAAGGAGTACCCTCCTTTGTTTTTGAAGCATATGGATAATGATAGCATATCCCGTCTTTTATTAAAACACGTAATAAAGTAGAAAGTCACGACCCCGATCAGGGATACTCAACCCCGATCAGGGTTGACCGTTGACTTTTTTTTTTTAACTTGAATGTTACGACCCCGAACGGGGTTACAACATGGGGTAGTATGCTATCCTTCAAAAGGCCTCTTATCCTCTTCAAACACCTACAAATCACAACTCAAAATAGCTAATTAGTCTAAAATTTATTCCTAATTCTAATAAAACATGAAATTGCGTAAAAATTGAATTAAAACAAAAACAAACTAGTTTTTTCCTAATGGATCCCCCATCGTCCTCTAAAAAGCACGTCAATGCCCTTAGAAGTAAATCATATACCTGTGCATGGGAAATACAAAAGCATATATACGCAATTGATAAGATATTAGCTTGAAAGATCAAAGATAAAGTAGGATAAATCTTATCAAAATGCGCATCCGAAATTTCAAAGAGAACCACCGTATCACTCCACTCGTCAGCAAGAGATGGAGCATCATGCTTAAGACCATGAAACAAATTGTTAGTGCATAACATATCATCATAAACAGTCTCAATTGGGGTGTATGAAAACTCTAAATGGTAGGACTTTGGGAAATTGGGGGTTTCATCCCTATTATCTTCTATGTCACATAGTCCACCATCTATTTCTAATAGGTCCACTATATCCTCCATGGAAGGATTTGTAAAGGGTTCTAAGGTCTCGAGTAAAACCTCGTCCTTTTCATTAAAAATGGGCCCAACATTGTCCACGACATAGGTGTCATCTACTACAAGGTCAATGTCATGAGTCTCTAAATAGTCAATCGGAGTGATGTTATGGGGAATTTTAAAAGAAAAATTAGATCATCATCATCATCATCTTCCAATAATTCTAAATTATTAGTTGCAAAAGACTTACATTGGGTGGGTGGAAGAGCATAAGTAATGGTCAATTGCTCACTTCTTTCTTGCATCTCTTTGATCACTTGTTTGCTTTGAGCCAGAATCGCATAGTGTTCCTCTTCAAGACTCGGCGACGAACTTTGTTGACAAGCTACCTCCCGACTGTCGCAAGCCATGAACTCAAAGAAATTCCAAAGCTCCGGCTAATCCATGTAGTAGACACTCCCCATTACTCAAGCTAAGAGCCTTTTCACGGGTCTCGAGATTCATGCCATCAAGCACGAGACGACCCCAATAATCCCAATCAAGGACATACCCAAGGGAAATGAGGGGGATGAGTCTAGTGTTGCGGTAGTAGTAAAATCGAGCATAATAGTCATGGAAAGGCTCATCATTGGGTTGTGGAACGAATTCGTCATTCATTATGAAAGGCCAATAGCTTTATTACCTACAAAAATAGGCACTAAAACTAAAAGAAAATGGTGAGATGAATCTCAAGGAACAAGTGTTCCTCGAGACAAAATAAAAAGATAAAATTCAACAACTAATAGCAAACAAAACCGTCTCCCCGGCAACGGCGCCAAAATTTTATAGGCTATCTCACACCTATGCAAAAATAAATACCCTAGACACAAATGAATGTAGTACGTAGGGGTCGAATCCACAGAGAGATGGGAATTGTTAATTAGTTGTTATGGAGTGAATTTTATCAAGGTCGATTACGTTTGGATTGGTTTGTTTGTTGGTTTGATGATTAGCAAATTTAAAGATGTAAACTATATGATAAAAGAAGTCTAGGGAAGTCGGGTCACACATGCAAATTATGTAAATGCTTAAATTAAACGTAGGAGTTGATAAAACGTTAATTGTTTAGGCTTAGAGACACCCACCTCACGATATTAGTGTCAACCATAGACCGGGTCCTAGAGAAACTCTCGTTTATGACTAGGTCGTCCTACTACACATGCTTAGTCTAATCCGATTCCCTGCCTCTCAACTTATAGAACGAATTAACAAACTTAATCAATGAATAAGGCCTTTTAAACAAAGATTAAACATGACGATTCAAACATGTGATAGAAACAATTAGACAATATTATAAAATCCTAGTTTATCATGTTACAAATACTTTTTATGCATGGCTCCCTTCATTCCCTAGACAAGGTAGACTACTCTAACACGGTGGAAATGTAAATTAAACTAATGATAAATGAAAACATAATGAAAATACGAATAGGATTACCTTGCAATTGGAAATGGAAATGGAAATGGAAGAACAATACTTGTAATATAAATAACTTGTAAATGTAAATTGTTTTATAACTTGAAATGTAAATAGGAAATGTAAATAACATAAAGTAAATCTAAACTAAACTAAACTAAGAGCTAACCTAAACTAACTACTAAATTTAGAGAGAATTTCTATGTAAAAGTGTGTAGAAAGATGGTGTCAAATGCTTGTGTCGAGGTTCCTTTATATAGGACTAGAATGTGTAACGTAAACAATTGAGAATCCAACGTCCCCGATCGGGGACACCCAACCCTGATCGGGGTTACCATTGCCCGAGTATTTTCTAGTTAATGCTTGATTAAATGTTATGTGGAATCCAAATTTGCTCCTTAGTTCTTCTTAACTCTCCGGTTAATTGCATACTTATCATCCTAAGAGCATCTTCATGAGCATCCTATGTATAATCCTAAGTTGAGCATTTTGTGGACTTGTAATTGGGATTGACATTTCTTGATTTGTGTTGTACATTTCTCAAATTAATCCACCACATTTGCTCATGCAAGTACATGCTTTACTTCATTGTTGGTCCATTCTTCTCTTCAACTTAGCTTTGTATCCTAGTGATTGTAAATATGTAGAATTAAGCTCCTTAAAGCTTAAGTACCTACAAAATATGATTGAACATGCAAATGCAACTAGAAATACAATATTAGCTCAAAATCACTAAGGTTAGTGCATAATGTCATACAAAATAGAGCTAAAATAAGGGGTAAAAATGTATATAATTTGGACTTATCAAAAGTCATGGTGAACCAACTGTCCTAGTTATTTCTCTCTTTTGTTATTCTCTTTAAAGCTTATTTGTTACTCCTCATTTGTTCTCCTCTCTTTACATCTCCTCTCTTTACATCTCCGTAGTTTAGAATAAACAATCCAAAAACCCCAAGAACAGTTGCTTAGACAGACTTAGTTCAGCATACATTTTACCATCTCCCTATGGATTCGATACCCGACTGCCTCTACTGCATTTATTAGGGACCAGTTGGTTTATTTTTGATAGGGTTGCGACAGCCAGGTCAAATTTTGGCGCCGCTGCCGGGGAGGTGGCGTAATTTTGTTGCTTTATTTTAAGTTTGTCTCTCGTCTCAAGAAATTCATTCCTTGAAATTGATCTCATATTTTCCCCTAGTGCTTTAATTGTGCTGCAGGTAATTTGTCCTAGAAAAGGTCACTGTCATATCTGCTGTTCTTACAACTCCGCTTACTAAAATGCCGAATATCGCCAGTCACTCAGAACCTAATGTAGATTCTCTGCCTAAGGGGTTCTTGCTTCCTACTACATATTCGGGCACCTTTGGAATTCATCCAGCCTACATTCAGTTAGTTGAGAGGAATCTCTTCAAGGGAATAGTTAGCGAAGATCCGTGTAAGCATATGGAGTTGTTTACCGAGTATTGTTCCATCATTTCTTTAGCTGTTGGGGTGACACAGGATAGGATCAAGGGAGTTCTTTTTCTTTTTTCTTTGACTGATGATGCCCTGGAATGGTTGCGAGATTTGGATAGGGAAGCTGCCGGTGTTACTGACTGGAATTCCCTAGCCTTGGCTTTTTACAGAAGGTATTTCCCACCACAACGCACTAACGCATTGAGAGCCCAAATCACTACATTCACACAACTGCCTACCGAAGATCTGAATAGAGCTTGGACTAGGTTCAAGAAACTTGTTCGTTCTGTGCCTCATCATGGTTTCCAACGGTGGTTCTTATGCACCCAATTTTACAATGGGTTGTATGCTGATCAGAGAGCCATATTGGATGATGCAGCCAAAGGGAGATTTCAAAAAAATGTTGAAGATGATAAGGAATAACATCTTATTAAAGATATGGCCATTCATGTAGCTGACTATGGAATCCCAGAGGAGGTAGACGAGTGGATGAAAGAGCTGATGAGTCCTTTGTAGCCGTGGTGGAAGTTCCTAATGTGTGGTGTGCCAATACAGAGATTTTACAGATTACAGGTGAACATGAGCATGTTCATGCTATGATTGAGCAAGAGGTGGTCTGTGGTAAATGTGGTGCGGAAGGACATGATCCTATTACTTGTATGGCTGAATTAGAGCGAGTCCGTGCTTATCAACAATTCAAGCAAGGAGTCTCATTTTCTAAATTTTATGAAGACATTGTCGTCCAAGTACCTCTAATTTTATTAATCCAACACCACAACAAGCTGAACCTTCTTCCACCAATATAGAAATATCAGAGCTGAAGTTCTTGGTGTTAGCTTTAGCACTTCATGTCCAGCAGAATGCGGAAGAAAATGAAGGTTTTATGAAGCAATTCCAGGATCAAGTTGCGCAACTTGCATCCGAGCAAATAAACCAAGGGAGTCTCGTACCTCCTTGTGATCCAATCAATGTAATCAATCTCCGAAGTGGTCTTACTTATGATGGACCAAAAATCTTCGAAATGCTGATTTATCGAGTATTCCACATACTCGGTCGAGTATTCCTGGGCAGTAGCCATTCTAGAATACACGACACCCCTTACTCGACCGAGTAGGCCATACTCGGCCGAGTACCAGCTTAGGAAAACCGTAGTATTACAGTAAGTCCGAAAACTGTTTTGGAAGAACAAACTGAAGACATCGCTGCTGAACATCCTCCATGCTCTCAATCGAGTGAAACTGGTACTTGATCGAGAGGTTTGTCCTCCGAAAGTCCTACTTCGAGTGATCCATGTACTCGATCGAGGAGAGCCCAAATCAATGATCTCGATCAAGAGGTATGTGTTCCTCGATCGAATAATTCCCCTGTAGAAAGTTCTCGATCGAGTGGAAATAGTACTCGATCGAGTACTTTTAACAGTGTAGATACTGTTTCGACGTCTAAACCTTATGCTGTGTCGTCTTCCCCTGCTGCGGAGATGATACGTTTAGACAAAGGTAAAGAGAAAGTCGCAGACCCGCTTATTGTTACCAGAATTCCTTATCCGGGACTTCTGAAAGATTCTAAGGTCGAGCGACAGTACGGTAAATTTGTGGATGTGGTCAGGAATCTTCAGGTGACCGTTCCTTTTACTGAACTAATTAGCCAAGTACCTTCTTCTGCAAAATTCATGAAAGATATTTTGACGCGTAAGAGAGAGCTGAGTGAATTCGAGACTGTTGCATTTATGGAAGAGTCTAGTAATTTAATTCTTAATAAAGCTACATCTAAAATGAAATACCCGGGTAGTTTCTCTATTACATGTACCATAGGAAATGAAGTGATAGACAAGGCTCTCGGTGATTTATGAGCCAGTGTCAGTGTCAAGCCCTACTCCGTCTGCAAGAAACTCAATATGGGTCACCTTAAATTGACTAAGATCACCCTCCAGATGGCTGATAGATCGGTCAGACGACCTTTAGGTATCCTAGAAGACGTGCCTGTTAAAGTTGGCAAGTTCTTTATACCTGCGGATTTCATTGTTTTAGACATAGCTGAGGATACTTGGACCCCAATTATATTAGGAAGACCATTCTTATGTACAGCTGGGGCCATTATTGATGTCAAACAAGAGCATTTGACTCTTGCAGTGGGGGATGACGCCATCACTTTCAGTTTGCCTAGTAGACTTGCTTTCCCAATGATAGAGGATACTTGTTATTCAGTTGATATTGTTGATGATTCTGTTTATGAGTTCTGGTCGGATCCCTTGATTAAGGATCCACTGAAAAGCTTTGACGTTGCTAGATGAGTATGCAGATAACTAGGAAAACAATGACGCTGTGTTGGATTTGCTTGAGGCTGCAATAGATGAGCGTGAACTCACCGACGTTGAAGGAGAGAGGGTAGAAAAATTGGTAAATACTCTTTGCGCTATGGAGGTAAAGGTGCCCGAGCGTAAGCCTCTTCCTTCTCATCTTAAATATGCATTTTTAGATGATACAGAGCAATATCCAGTCATTGTTACTGCTAAACTGGACGATAAGCAGCTGACCACTTTGTTAGCTGTTCTAAAGAGAAACCGGAAAGCTATGGGCTATTCACTGGATGATATTAAGGGCATCAGCCCTGATATTTGTATGCACAAGATTAAGTTGGAGGAAGATCACAAACCTAGCAGGCAGGGTCAACGCAGACTGAACTAGAAGATGCAGGATGTTGTGATGGCTGAGGTAATGAAGCTACTCGACACAAGTATTATTTAATCTGTTGGTCATTCTAAATGGGTGAGTCCAGTTCAGGTGGTTCCTAAGAAAGGAGGAACTACTGTGGTTGAGAATGATAAAAATGAATTGATACATACTAGAGCAGTAATTGGTTTGCGGATGTGCATAGACTACTGACAGCTAAATGCCGCCACAAAGAAAGATCATTTTCCCCTTCCTTTCATTGATTAGATGGTAGAAAGGTTAGCCTCTCATAAGTTTTTCTGTTATACAAAGAAAGATCATTTTTCCCTTCATTTCATTGATCAGATGGTAGAAAGGTTAGCCTCTCGTAAGTTTTTCTGTTATTAGATAGATATTCGGGGTTCTTTCGGATTCCTAATCATCCGGATGATCAGTAAAAGATTACTTTTACTTGTCCTCAGGGTGTTTTTGCTTATCGTAGAATGCCTTTTGGTTTATATAATGCCCCTGCTACCTTTTAAAGGTGCATGATGGGGATATTTTCTGAGTATATAGAGTCTATTATGGAGGTCTTTATGGACGATTTTAGCGTCTATGGAAGTTATTTTGATAATTGTCTATCTAACCTTGATAAAGTGTTGCAGCGCTGCATTAAGGTTAATCTTGTGCTTAACTGGGAGATATGCCACTTTATGGTCAACGAGGGAGTTGTCTTAGGGCACTTAGTTTCTAATATGGGCATCGAGGTGGATAAGGCAAAGGTGCAAGTGATTGAGCAATTGCCTCCTCATGTTAATGTTAAAGGAGTGCGGAGTTTCCTTGGTCATGCCGGCTTTTATCGCCGGTTCATTACGGATTTTTCAAAAATTGCTAAACCACTTACACACCTGTTGCTTAAGGATGCCCTCTTTGTTTTTACTGATGAGTATCTTTCTGCTTTTAACAGGTTGAAGCACGCCTTAATTTCAGCACCAATTATCCATCCTTCTAACTGGGATCTGCCATTTGAGATTATGTGCGATGCTAGCGACTATGCACTAGGAGTAGTGTTAGGCCAGCGAAAAGACAAAACTTTCAGTGCAATCTACTATGAGAGCCGAACTCTAGATGAGGCTCAAGTGAAGTACACCACTACTGAGAAGGAGTTGTTAGCTGTGGTTTATGCGCTGGAGAAATTTCGTTCTTATTTGATAAGGTCAGAAGTTACTGTTTTTACTGACCATGCAGTGCTAAGACACCTTCTTGCTAAGAAGGAAGCTAAACCACGACTGTTGAGATGGATACTCTTTCTCCAGGAATTTGATCTGCAAATCAAAGATAAGACAGGCGCAGATAATGTAGTAGCTGATCACCTGTCGCGATTACCGCAGCAGGAGGGAGAGGATCCTTTACCTATTGATGATTCTTTTCCTGATGACTCTTTATTTGCCGTACTTGCTGATACTAACCATGATCCATGGTATGCAGATTTGGCTAACTATGTTGTCAGTGGCGAGCTGCCACCTGATCCGTCTTATCAACAGAGGAAGCGATTTCTTTATAATGCTAAGCAGTACTTCTGGAATGATCCTTATTTATTTAAGGAGTGTGTAGACGATCTCTACAGACGGTGTATTCCGCGGTGGGAGACCAAAGCAATCGTGGAAGGCTGTCATTCATCCTCTTATGGTGCTCAACACGGTCCGTCGCGAACCGTTGCTAAGGTACTTCAATCTGGTTTTTACTGGCCTACTTTATTTGCCTATGCTAAAGTGTTTGTTTCATCTTGTGATGCTTGCCAACGCTCTGGGAATATATCTAAGAGACATGAGATGCCACAAAATGGCATTCTAGAGGTCGAGGTTTTTGATGTCTGGGGCATTGATTTCCAACGACTATTCCCGTCTAGTAAAGGTAACAGGTATATATTGGTAGCTGTAGATTATGTGTCTAAATGGATATAAGCGATTGCTTCACCTAATTATAATGCCAAGACTGTGATTAAAATGTTTAAAAAGATTATTTTTCCCCGATTTGGTGCCCCTACGGTCATCATTAGTGATGGGGGAATGCACTTTACAGAAAAGAAACGTGTATCTATATTGTCTAAAGTCGGTGTCCAACATCGTAGTGGTTTGGGGTATCATCCCCAAACCAGTGGGAAGGTTTAGGTCTCTAATATGGAACTAAAAGAGATTTTGGCTAAGGTAGTTTCTAAATCATGGAAGGATTGGAGTCTTAAACTGGATGACACATTTTGGGTTTATCGGACTGCCTATAAAACACCGATTGTTGCATCACCATATCGGTTGGTTTACGGGAAGTCTTGTCATTTACCTTTTGAGCTGGAATGTAAGGCTTGGTGGGCTATTCGTGAACTAAACTATGATCCTAAGTTGTGTGGTCAGTACCGTTTATTGCAGTTAGATGAACTGGAGTAGTTTAGGCTAAATGCCTATGATAGCTCACGCATCTGCAAATAGAAGACGAAGAGATGACACGATAAAAGGATCATACCTCGAGAATTCCATGTCAGGCAGAAAGTGTTGTTGTTTAATGCCCGATTGCACCTATTTCCTGGTAAGCTGGAGTCCAGGTGGAGTGGCCCTTATACAGTGACTGCTGTCACTAAGTTCGGGTCCGTTGAGTTAGACAATTCCGTGGGAGAAAAATTTTAAGTGAATGGCCAATACGTAAAGCATTACTATGAAGCAAATGACTTGGTTAGAAAAGTTAAAGTTCTCTACTTCGGATGAACCAGATACATGAAGTCAAAAAGGTCTTGCGGGACCTCTTAAACCCGCGTTATCCAGGAGGCAACCCGGCATGTAATTTGTTGTACTTTTGATAAAACTTTTAGCTGCTTTTGTGTGCTTTAGTGTAGGTTTTAGAACAATAGGCTGAACGTTTGAGCTTGTTTTGTTGGTTCCGTAGCTTGTGTGTTGCATTTTTTCAGGAACCTAACGTGGACGGTTCGATCGAGTACTTTATATACTCGATCGAACGCCTTTACTGCTCATCTTACTCGATTGAACTTATCTTCCTCTCGATCGAGTACTTGCAAAAGAGGGCATCTCGATTGAGAGCATCACTTCCTCGATCGAGCATTTCTGCCAGCCCACTCCACTCGATCGAATGCCATTTGCCTCGATCGAGTTCTGTTGATTTGCCTCGTGTTCTGTGAGGTCATTACAGGGCTGTTTATGATCTCCCATGTAGCTAGCTGGTTTGAGGAGGTCGTTAATTCACGTCATCCTGTAAGTTTTCCGAGCAAATCCTCTTCTTTGCTCTTTAGTTTGCATTTCCTTTCTTTATTTTTGGTACAATGAAGGCATTGTACGGTTTGGTTTGGGGAGGTATGCATCCGTATTTGTGTCTGGATTATTTTAATGCATTTTTGTTTGCACGTTTATCTGTGTCTGCATTGTTTTATTGCATTTTTGTTTGCACGTTTATTTACTTTCACATGCATTGTTGCTTTAATTCAAAAAAATCTCGTAAAATTCAAAAAAAATCACGTTTATTTATGCATTTAGGTTGAGTCGGAACGGTGAACTTTTATGCTATTTTGAGTCTTTTATCCTTGCCTTGCAAATTCTTAACATTTTGTGGCATGGTAATGTGCATAATCTACGAGTTTTTGGTTTAAACTTGTCTGAACGAATAGACTTGACTCTCTTATTCGCAAGCTACATATACATTCTAAGATTTAGAGCTTGATAAACTGGTGACATTCATGACCAGTTTCATATAGGATGTGAGTAGTACTCTCTATATGTCATGTAACATCAATTTGCACGTACATGACACCCTTTTCTCAGTACCTGTATGCATTCGGTTACGGTGGTGACACACGTGGAGAGGTAACTTACAATCCCTTCTTTCATTACTACCCATTATCTTCACATTAGCCAAATTTGCCTTTTGACCCCTTAACTACATCCAAACTTAGCCTGCCCTATCAAGCTAGTTCGGTGGTTTTTGCGGGTATGCGGAATTCCATGTCTATTTGGCTCGTTTTGAAAGACTTGAAGTTGGTGGTATGAATTGAAGAAGTGAATTGGAAAAATGGAATGAAAAAAAAAAAAGATTAAAATGAAAAAAAAACAATGAAAAAGAAAGGAGAAAAATGTATGAAAAAGATCGTTGAATAACACTCTCATGCTTATCATTATTTCTTATGGGGAGTCCTTTGTTGATGTGACTGATGTTTTGCCACGATGGCACAGTTCTACGTTTGTGTTGAGTAGCGAAGCAGAATGAGTCTATTATTTGGTTATAGTTGTACTAGCTTGACTTTACCTCCACTTATCCAAATTCATTTTGCCCCTTTTTACCAAATTGCCTCACCTCACATTACAAATAAGTCATCGGCGTGTGTCTTGGTCCTGATTGGTTGGAATGCATATGTTCGGTCGGTAGAAATCGGTTTCATGTTGGTTGCATGCATTTCTTATAGGTCGAGTTAGGTGAGTATCTTTACTTCTTTCTATCTCATACTTTTATACTCACCTTGTGCATAATTTGTGTGATGATCGACCCGTGAGAGTCCGATATATATGAGTCTTGCAAGGTCGACGGTTCAATAGTTTAAAGCATTGATTTAACTCGTTTGCACTTGCCATTCGCCGCTTTGTTAGTTGTTGCATTCAATTGGCTTGGGTGGACGATTTGTTGCTGATGAGTTGGTCCCGTTCCATTAATTGTCTTTAGTTGCGTTTATAGTTTGCTTGGGGACAAGCAAAAGTTTGGTTTGGGGAGATTTGATGCGTGTATTTTATATATAGTTTTTACCCTATGTTTACACGCATTTCTGTGTTATTCATGTAGTGATTAGCTACAAATGCCACCGAATAGTCTACTTGCATTGTATTAATTGCAGACATGAACCGGAAAGGAGAAAAATTGAGCCTGAACCTGTCCCAATCGCATGCATTTTGGAGAAGGAAGAATCGGAGCTTGGAATCTATCACTTAGAGATGCGTGAAGTGGCCTCGAAAGGTGTTCAAGAGTTCATCCGCGCTAATACAGCTTGATCGACCAAGTTGGCTGCTGAACCGGTAGATCGAATGCTTTATGCTACTGAATATTCCCGATCGAGTTATTATTGTACTCGATCGAGATGAGGTATTTTCTGGTTCCTCGATTGAGCACTTAATGTTCTCGATAGAGACGTTTGGTCTGGATTTTCCTCGATCGAGTGATTTCATTCTACTCGATCGAGCGGCTTAGCTTTATACACAGTTTTTAGTTAATTTTCGGATATTCTTTTGTAACTAGGAATAAATAGGAGAAGACGGCAGTCATAAGGATCTATCTTCTCTTCTCTTCTCTCTCATTCTTTCCCTTAGAACTTTATTTTTCAGACCTAATTACTCCATTATTACTCTCTTGTATTCGGTATTCCTAACCTTCACTTTAATTAATATTTATAGGAATTTCATTCTTGTCTTTATTTCATCTATTGATTACTCTTGTCTCTTTGTTAATTAGTATGTTCAATTTATTTGTTATGACTTTTATTATTTCTTCAATATATATCATGCATAGCTAATTCTCCTATGCGGGACATAGGGGAGCCATGGTAATTAGGGAATCATGAATAAGTGATTAGGGTTTGGTGCAAATTAGGTTTGTGTTGTCATCATTTCATTCAGCTGTAATTAGCTGTTTGAGTTGATGCATTTAGCTAGTTAATATCGTTACACCTTGACCTAGATCGAGAGATTGGAATGGGTAAAACTTGCAATGAACATTAGGGCATGCTAGTGAGGGTGAAAGCTAAACTAGTAATGTTTTTGGGCGAATAGCGGACCGAGAGGACCTTTTCATTACCCTGCAGACCGAGTTTATGACAACCTATGACCTTAAATTGGACTCCTAGAAAGCCATGGTGAACCGACTGTCCTAGTTATTTCTCTCTTTTGTTAATCTCTTTATAGCTTATTTGTTACTCCACATTTGTTCTCTTTCCTTTACATCTTCGTAGTTTAGAATAAACAATCCAAAAACCCTAAGAACGGTTGCTTAGACAAACTTAGTTCAGCATACATTTTCCCATCTCCCTCTGGATTCGATACTCGACTACCTCTACTACATTTATTAGGGACCAATTGGTTTATTTTTTATAGGGTTGCGACAGCCGTGTCAGTAAGTGTACTCATTGGTCTTTTTGTTAGTATCATATTAATTTGTGTATAATATACTCCCTCCAATCCACACCAAACTCCCCATTTGCTTTTGGGTGGTCTTCGAGGCGACGCTTTGACCGTAGATTTCGTCCCTTAAACGTAGAAATTTTTCACAAAAAACATAATTTTGTGAAAGATATTTTCATAACAAAACTAAATATGTAATTTTTATTTTTCAATGATTTATAGTTTTGAGTGAATTACCGGTCAAACTTTTCGAAGTTTGACCTCCAAAAAGTGAATGGGGAGTTTGGTGTGGATTGGAGAGAGTAATATATTGTAGTAGAGGTTTTGAGTAATTAACTAATTTTGTGACCCGTGAAATTCACGGGTTCGGTTTAAGGATCGTTCATGCATTTTCCCCCTTTAATTTTTTGATGACTTTTCATTTTTCATTTGTGGTCTATCGCTATAATTATTTTAGCCGTTCATATTTTAGGTATGTTTTACTGAGCTAAAAAATGAGTCGTTTCTATGAATCGATAACAAAAATAAATTTGACACATGAGACCTTCCACGATATCTCATACTAATATACTCATATTTTATAAAAATAAAAAATTGGGTTTTTACAGAGGATGATGAATTTGAATTTATGGCAAATTAATGAAAGAATTAAAAGTTAGGAAAGATGGAAAGACACGCAAAGCATTTGTGTAGGGTTCTAACTATTGCAATATTATGATAGGGAAATTGAAAGGATGGGGTGTGGTTTATTCAATAGGAGATAACCAATTGTGAAAGTGTAAGAGTTAAGCTCTAACTTTTCATTAATTTGTTGGCATATATTGTTTTTACTACTTTTTGTAGTAGCTTGATATTTAGTTATTTACGATTTTACGTAATTCTTTAGTATTGTTTTTTTTTTTATTATTGTAACCTATTATTTTGTTACTAGTTTGAATGTCCGTGCGTTGCAACGGGGTAATAAACTTATTTATAATGCAAAAAAAAAAACGTTATAAGGATTTAATGTTTACATTCTATGTCTAATAGTTGGTATACATATTATTAAAATATCTCTTTCAAAAAAAATAAAAGATTAATATATACGTGGGTTAACTCTTATTTATAATCATATAATCACCCTACCTTATACTAATCTTTCGATGTGGGACAATTCTATTATTGATATGTAATATATTCACCAAACTTGGATTACTTTTCTGATGTGGGACAATTCTACTATTTATACATAATATATATTCATCAAACCTGCATTATTTTTCAATGTGAGACAAATAACATACTCAGAATTACACTATCTTTTTTCCACTTAGTTCGACATCCAACCAGATCCTGAATACCGAATACGAACAATTGCTACTCATTATATCTAATAGTTATATTTAAATTTAATAATATGATCAAGTACTCTCCATTAATATTTGTACGTTGTTTTTCTTCAAAAAAAAATTCATAACTGAGATACAGAAATTTTCCGTGGTACACCTTAATTTTGTCAGATTTTTCATGTTACCCCTACTTTTAAGAATCTGCCTACGGTACCCTTGAGGTTCCATTTTTTTGCCCATGGTACCCCCTAATGTAAAGGTTATTAAATGGACGTTAAGTTTGATGGCGTGGCAATAAAATAACGATTAAAAAATAATTCCCCCTTTATTGTTTTATTGGTACAGATATCTCTCTCTTTTAAATGAAAATTTAATTAACTATATCATTATAATATTAGAAATTTCTCATGGTAACTTTGGACTTTGATAGATTATACATGGTACCCCTAATTTTAAGTTTCTACAAATGGTACCCTTGTGTTCACTTTTTTCTTTCTCAGAATACCATTTGACAACTTCCGTCATAAGCCCATTACTCTTATAACTTGGGACGCCTTTTTCTTTTGTTATCTATTACACAAACACTTCATTATCTAATTCCTAAATCTATTCATATTTTATTTAATAAACTAACATTTAATACCTAAATAACAAAACACAAATAACATGGCATGCTCAATTACTCATCTAGTTACTCATATGAGTAATAGCGTTATGAAAATAAAGTAAACACAAGGGTATTATATGTAGAAACTTAAATTAGGAGTATTATGTGTAATCTACCAAAATTCGAGGGTATCATGAAAAATTTCCGTTATAATACTGACCATTTTATCGCTCTTTCTCCCACCTAAAAAAAATGTTACAACTTTAAAAATTTAACATTTAATTCAAGATTATGTTTAAAGTCTCTTATATAATAAGTATACTTTGGGAGATTAATATATTTGGGGTGATACCTAAGTTCCAAGGATAAATCCTATTTATAATCATGGGATCACCTCAGCTTATGATAATCTTCTGATGTGGGACAATTCAACTATTTATACGTAGTATATATTTATCACACCTACATTCTATTTCAATGTGAGATGAATAACATATTTAAAAGTACACCATATTTTTTGAACCTAATTCGACATCTAACCCGATTTAATAATAAGTAAATACTATATTATCTATTAATATTCATACATTTGTTTTCTATTTTTTTTTTATCATAATAAAAATGTGCAAATGATATGAACCTATACTCTAATGATAGAAATTTTTTTAACACAATTCTAATTATATTATTTAAACGTAGTATATTTACCACACCTACATTATTTTTTAAATGTGGAACATATAAAATCAATAGGTAGAAAATATAATGATATAAACTTTTAAGAGCACTCCAAGACAGTACTTAAGATACTCAAATGATTTTGGGTTGATGCCTAAGTTCCAAGGATGCCTCTTATTTATAATCATAGAATCACCCACCTTATGTTATATTTCGATGTGGGAAAATTCTTTTTTTTTATATGTAGTATATTTGTTACACTTATATTATTTTTCAATGTGGGACATATAATATACTATAAAATACACCATCTTTAATATGTGCAAATTATATGAAATCTATACATACTCTAATGATTGCATTTTTTACCATGAATGTAATAATATTATTTTCATAATTGTTTTACCGACATTATTTCTTTAGTTTTGTACTCTGTCAAGAGACTACCATTAGTAAAACATTTAGTTTTGTATTTTTTGATTTTCTTGCTCATGTTCTTAACTCTTCCCCGGGTAGTTCCCAACGATTTCCACTTTATTTTTTTTTATATCATATCGTAATGATTGAAAAATTTAAGAGCTCTTTAAAATAATATTTATGAGACTCAAATTTTTTTGGGTGGATCATAAGTTCCAAATATGCCCCCTATTTATAATCATAGGATCACATCACATTGTACTAATCTTTCGATGTGGGACAATTCTACTATTTATATGTATCATATTCACCGCACCTACGTTATTTTCCAATGTGGGACAAAACATACTAAAAAGTACACAATTTTACATATTACGAAGTACAGCATCTTTAATATGTGCAAAGAATATGAAATTTATACTCTAATGATAGCATTTTTTTACCACAAAGCTAATTATATTATTTTCATAATTTTTTTAACGATATTTTTTTGCCAAATGAAATGTAAAAGGTTCATATAAAAATTGGAAATTATCACTTGAATATAACTTAGGAAATATACATATTATAATAATTAAAAGATTCTCCACTTTATTTTTTACATTAAAAATTATACTTTCCTAAATTGATTTTTGATGATGTGGACGCTCTCAGATCGCTCGAAAAAACTCTCTTATATATATATATATATATATATATATATATATATATATATATATATATATATATATATATTATATTCTCATTCTCATTACTTTTGTAACCAAATGATATCATTTTTGTTCAACGTCAAATTTGATATTTTTGTTAGTCAACTTTATTAAAATGATGATACTCCGTATTAATTAAAAAATAATACTCATTTTCTTAGTTTATATACCTCTTTTTGTAGTATTAAACATAGTTTATATACCTTTTTTTTTTAAGTTTGGAAATAATGATGATATTTAAGACTTAAAATATTCTTCACTCATTTTCTCTTAACTATTGTAACGTTTAATCAAATAAAAATAATTTAAATAAGGTGGGTAAATAGATAAAACATTCATTCTCACATTGAAAATTAAAAGTAAAAAAAGATATTCTACTCATTAGTATTATGTTGTTTTGGGATAAAATGTAAGTAATTATACTAAGAGAATTAATATAAACAGATTATCGCAAATCGATACATGGAATGTACTTTTGTCATCTTATCATCAAAGCAACAATAAGACAACAAAATCAAATGTATCTTATGTCATCTCATTAGTATTCAAATTATTAAAAAAATATAGATTTACCCATCTAACCATCTTAATTAAATATATAGAGAATACTATATTAATTTACACCAACTTGCCATAGTCATATTTGTAATTTGTTGTTAATATCAATCTTAATAAATTTATTACACATTAACAATGATGAATATATTAAAAACATCCGCAAAACAATCTATCACTATTGAAAAGAAATTAAAAAAAACTAAAGTTATACAAGTTATATTACTACGAAAACGCGGGTTACTGTCGGGCAAAATCCATCAGTAACAGCCTTTTCCGTCAGTAATCCGCTGATGATTTCCTTCACCAAAGTTTGAGCACCATTCGCTGATGATTATATTCAATCGTCGACGATCTCAAGTATCTTTATATACATTCGACAATGCCTAAAACAAACTATATAATACAAATGATTGTCGAATTCTTCACTTTTCTTCTACTTCTCTCTGATCTCTTCATTTATTGTCCATTTGATTCCTACACACCACAAAGTAAGATATGAGAATTGTGCAAAAATAAATCAAATAAAATAATTTGGTGAAAATAAACAAACTTTTTCATTAATTTGTTTTTGCTAGAAATGTGCTATAATTTTATCAATTATTTCTTTTATAGATGAAATATTTTCATAAAGGTAGAATATAAACAGATTAGCACTAAATTATGATTATTAAATGGAATAATACATGATAAATGAAAGTGTTTAAATAAGATGAGTAATTAGTCTATTGATTACTACCTTGCCTTTTCATTTTCTATTTTTACTTTTTTTTTAAATAAAAAATTAATCTAACATTTAAATGTTGCGCGCCACGTGTCATTCTACTAACTACTCAATCTAGGCTTTTTATGTTATTACTAGTTTTGTGGCCCGTGAAATTCACGGGATGTTTTGTTTTGAGTGTGATGTTTCTAGTGTTTTTAGTAATTGAAATTTTATAAAATATCAAAACATATAGTACGCGCACCTTATGAATAAGTCATCATTGATTGTGTACTAAAATTACGGACATTTACACGTTAAAATAAAGATCAAAGTCGATAAATTAAATAAGCCAAAGTAGGTGAATATTGCTATTTTTTCGAAGGTAAAATGATGGAATAAAAACAAATACCAAAATAAAATATACATTTGAAAAAAAATGAAAAAAAAAAATAGTCATTCACGTTGTTGTCGTCAATCTTGTGGTTAGTCTCCAATATATAGTTATTTAAGCAATCATAGTATTTTACTTCTCCAAATAGTCTTCTTTTTCCAACGAATCGACCCTATAATAAAAAAAGTAACTCAATTAGTCTGAATTAACCAACAAAATAGTGAAATTTGTTTTATGCAATATTATCGTTATTAACTTAAGTTTCCTCTTAAATAGTGAAAGAAAAAGGAAATGAGAATGAAGTCGTAGAGATGTAAGTATATTAACCTTTGAATAGCTCAACACCACAAATCTTGATAGCCCCTAAATGAGAACAAAACAAATACAAACGGTGAAATTGAAAATGTGATGAACATTTCATAACCCAATGGAATTTACAAAAAAAGTAAATAAATTAGATAATAATTTTAAAACCTTAATACTATTAGCTTGATGTTAATAGAATGATAGGAAAGTTTAGTGATACATTTAGTTCTACTGACGATAGAGATAAGAAAAATTTTGGCTTATAAATTTTGTCTTCCATCAAAAATATATAAAGAATTGAGGATGCGTTTTATGACTTTTGAGCATCCTTTTTTAATTATTATCAAATTAATATAAGGATAAATATGAATCAAGGTTCATAACTTTTGAGCATCATTTTTCATTATTATGAAATTTAACATAAACATTAATAAGGAATAAAGAGAAATGGAATGTATAAGTTTTGCTTGATTATTATTATTATTATTATTATTATTATTATTATTATTATTATTATTATTATTATTATTATTATTATTATTATTATTATTATTATAATTTCTTTTTTTACAAGATCCACTTTACAAGAGATTGATTTAAGATGTCTTATTATGTAATTAAAATATGACATGTAAATGATGATAGTTAGTTTTGCTTGCCTTTTAATTAGATTTATATATTTTATATTTAGATTATTAAGTTATAGATTTTTCTCATTATTATGAAATTTAATATACATAAATATGGAGTAAAAGAGAAATGGAATGTAAAAGGTTTTCTTTATTATTATTCTTATTTTTAATTTTTTAATTTTTTTTACAAAATCCAGTTTGCATGAGAGTGGTTTAGAAATTATCTTATGAAACGTAAAATATGACATTGAGATAATGGTAGATAGTTTGGCTTACTTTTTAATTATAGATTATAGTTTTATAAATTCAATTATTATTCCATGCATATCATATTGTCAATATAATTAAATAATCAATAAAAATGAATAAAAATTAATGGGGTGTGAAAATGTCATATGAAATGAAACTGAATGTTCTAAGCTACCCTTTTAATTAGATAGTATAGATTTCATGCAATATTATTGATAATTGAGTATGTCATCTTCCTGCAATTTTAATACAAACACACAAAAAAAAACTAAATATTATTCTTAATATTAATAAATTTAAAACATAATAAGGATAAAAAGCAAAAGAACTCATTTAATTATCTATGTATGTATACTTTACCTACCAACTTTTTGAATAAAAATGAAAATTAGGATTGTTATAATAGTTGTACAGTAAATTTTTTGTTATTAATTATTGATTAATTTCAACTATTTATTCGAGGGAAGATGAACGATTTTGTGAATTAAAAGGGAGATAAAAAAAAATATGATAATTACAAATTATAATGATGGTGAGAGAAAACCAAAAAGCCATCCTATTAAATAAAATAAATTAAATGTTAAATAAATAAGTAGATTAATAACCAAATTTATGAGAGAAAAATAAAGAATTTGTATTAATTTATTTTTTGTGTTTCTAATTAATAATTTTAATTTTTTTTTGTACTTATAAGCATGTGACAGTTTTAAAGATAACTTTTTAATACATAATCTAGACTTTTATAATATTGTATAAATAAATAATCAAGTAATCAAGATAGTTGAATTAGTATTTACCAATAAAAAAATCGACATGTGGATTAAAATTAAATGTTTTAAGTAGCCTTTTAACTATATTGTATAGATAATATTTTTTTTTTCAACTTCATTTATTTTTCTTCGTTCTTAATTTCTTATGTATTTAGTTTTTTTATTTCGAATACATATAATAATACTCTATATGAAATATCTTGAAATTATTAACTTATAGTTAATGCGTATTTTTTTATCGTAGTTTTTTTTAGTTAATTAAGTTTAAACTAATGGAATATGGATGGATTTTTAAAGAAAATAAGTGAATTAAATTAATGCAATATAAAAATAAATTGATAATCTCTGACATATTAGTTTGCCAAGTCACATTGTTATTGTGCACGTGACTTTTTTTCATCTCATGTGGCATTGTCTATGTGGCAATAGGCTAGCCTTTTAATAATATTTTATAGATATAGATATTTTAAAATTATTAACTTATAGTTAATGCATATTTAATTATTGTAGTTTTTTTTAGTTAATTAAGATTAAAGCTAATGGAATATGGATGGATTTTTAAAGGAAATAAGTGAATTAAATTAATGTAATATAATAATAAGTTGATAATCCATGCCATAGTCGTTTGCCAAGTCACATTGTTATTGTGTACGTGGCTTTTTTTCATCCCATGTGGCATTGTCTACGTGGCACTTTTAGGCTAGTTTTTTAATAATATTGTATAGACTAGTCTCTTGAATATAAACCGTCCTAAGATTAAAATGAGTCAAATAGGTTAAATAAGACAATAGTAAAATGTCGAGGGAAATAACAAGATGTTGTCTTATCTATGCAAGTAGGTAATTATTTAACCTGACTTTCGTCTTAAATAAGACACTTAATTATAATTATATTTAATATTAAATTTAGCTATAAATAAATTACCATAAGTGATTTATGAGAAACTTAAATAGTTACATCGACCGCCTCAATTGCTTTCAGAATTCGAATGGAAGACGTTTAGTCAAAAGAACTATTTAAACCCTTGACTCCATCTTATATCCCATAATCCTTTCAAACTCAACTTTTAATTTTCCATTGTTTAAGCCATAATTCACCACCAAATTTACACATAATGAAGTATATATATATATATATATATACAAAGTTATTATAAGGTGCAATAATGGTTGATGAGGTACGATCGAAACATGGTAAACCAAATAACATGGACCTTTTGTCCGATGCGGTGTTGATGGAAGTTTTATGTCGACTCCCTAGTAGCAAAACCGCGGCTATGTGCAAATGTGTTTGCAAGCATTGGTGTGGAATCATCTCGCACCCGTACTTTATTAGTCGATTCGTTGCTCATCATAAGGCTAGTAATAAAATTACTTCTTGTGATCGGACATTTGGTCTAGTGGTCCGAAAGGAGTGTGTCAAGACTTGGAAAGGATTGATTATTGGTTTCAATAATCCAATACACAATCCTAGGAGTGTATCATTTTTTCATCTATCACCTTCTCGATCTCTTACGATTATTGGAGCATATAATGACTTATTACTGTATCAAAGACATGGATGTGTTGATTATGATGACGACAAGCTTGATCTCTACATCAGTAATGCACAAACTAGGCAATGGCTTTGCGCTACCTTGGCTACATCTTCAAAAACGGTCTTGGCAGATCTGATTCATTTGTGAGAAATTATACATCTGTGGCCGCAAGGATAAAGGAAGGTACAGAGTTTGGGTTCTTGATGACTATGAAACCGGGAAATGGTCCTTAAGGTACAACATCATGGGGCAAGATTGGATCCCTCTTGATCGTCGCCTATCTAAACTTGTTAATAAGGAACCGTGTTTTGGAGTCGCGATTGGTTTCCATCCAGCTGATCCGGATGTTATTTATGTGGTCACCCATCGTTGGATTGTATGTTAGGTGTAAGCAATTTATAAGTATTAGGTGTAAGATAAATAAGCTAGAAAAGTGTCTTAGGAAAAGTGCAAAGTGTAACACCAAGGTGTATGATGCATGCGTATCCTATGCCCTTATGAAAGTAGTATAAATAGGGTAATTTCCTTGCAGATTTCCTATCAAGAACACAGCGTCAAATTTCATCAATCATCCCTATGATTTATATGCTCAATCTCGCACAACCCGAAAAGGAGTCAATAAAATATTTAGTAAGTCATATGCCTCAAGTTTTACAAGACAACCTTCTCAAATAGTCCTAATCACCAGGGGCATTGAAACTCTTCATAGACTCCTCATCTTGTACGTCCATAGATATGGATTAGATCAAGGCCCACTTCTTGGTCTACCTTTCCATCCGACGTATCCATTCCTCACCACTATCAACCTAAATCCAAAACATTATGGAAGATTTCCTCGTGAAGCTTATCTCCTGCTCTGGTATCTTGCTGAATTATATACTATTGGAGTGCTCATAGAGAAAGGTCCAATGTTACAGTATTTGGCAAAATGTCTTCTAACCAGAAGGAAGCCTCATTACAAACTACTGTATAAATGGTTAACATTGTTTCAAAATCCCACTCGGTGGCAAGAAAGTATCCGGGAAAAAGAAGGTCATACAGTATTTATCACCTTCAAGATCACTATCTTCCAAATCCAAGAAGGCGATGAAATCCAAGTACGTCGAAGATATGACCCTCTAGTCGTGGCAGGTTATAAAGGATCATCATTTAAAGAAAATCATTTCCACAGAAGAACATGTGAACTAGCGACCCTCAATGGAGTGAACGAATCTACTGTAGATGGAAGATTGTTTTGCTCACTCACACCAAATTGGCATCATAGAGACACCTATCCTCAAAACTTTGTTCAAGAAATCAAAGAAACGTTACATGGCTTTCATAGCCAGTACTCCTGGCCCAGAAGTGATTACGACCACCCAAGATACAGAGTTGATGGACATCCACGTATAATTAAAAAATATATTCCGGGTCTAAAAATATATGCCAATGAATATATGTCCAGAAGTGAAGAAAGTGATTCTGATGACAGTGACAACTCAATGTGAACACCGCCTTTTTCTGGAGACAGGGAGAATAAGACAAGGAAATGTTAATAAATAAGCAAATTTACCATTAGGGTAAATGGTTTGTACTAATCATGTATGGTAGGTGTAAGCAATATATAAGTGTTAGGTGTAAGATAAATAAGCTACAAAAGTGTCTTAGAAAAAGTGCAAAGTGTAACACAAGATGTGCAAGGTGTATGATGCATGCTTATCCTATGCCCTTATGAAAGGAGTAGAAATAGGGCAGTTTGGTACCTTTTGTATTCAAGCTAAGTTCAATAAAAAAATACTTCTCTTATAAAATCCATCCCTTGTACAACTTCTTTGGTAATAATCAAAGTCCGAGTTTTTTTATCATAAAAACTCTGATCCTAATTAAACCTTCTTTGTGGTTGTACTTACTATGTGTTCGTAATCAATTTTTCAATACCTCTTTTAACTGAAAGGTTCTCCTTATAATTAGAGTGGTAGTGTTTCTCGCTTTCTTTGAAAGCTCTGCTCTTATAACCACATATCTATATGTTGCCTTTCTCATCTTCTTCAAGTAGAACAACACCCCAATAGCAATCACTTGTATCTGTCTGTAGAATTCTCTTTCCTTTAGATGAGATTTTTAATGCAGGGAGAGTTTTTGTAATGTGTTTCAACTCTCTTATTGCCTCTGTGCATTTCTGGTTCCATGGAGCAACGTCTTTCTTAAGCTGGGTCGATAATATTGACCTATGCTTTGCTAGGTAATGAATAAAATCTGCCATATAATTGACAATACCAAGAAGTTGCTGGATTTGCTTGTACGAGTGTTTTTCATCTGGGAACTCTTCAAGTTGGGTAGCGATATGAGGTTGGAGATAGTATTGACCTTTGGAAATTTGCATTCCAAGAAAATCAATTTTTGTTTCTCCAACGACCATCTTCTTTTCTGAAAGCGGTATCCCATATTATTGGATGATATCATGAAACTTTGTTATCAGGGCAGAGTGTGAATCAATATCCTTGGAAAATAAGAGAATATCATCTGTGTATACAAGGGCATTTGTGAGGATTGGTTTAAAGATCTTGATCATTGCTTTCTGGAATAAAGATGAAGCTGTTTTTAACCCAAATGACATAACCTTCCATTGGTAATGTCGATCAGGAATGCATAAACCTGTTTTTGGCCTTTCTTCTGGTTTGATTCCTAATTGCCAAAATCCTGCCTTAAGATCAAATTTTGAGAATACTTGTGCTTGGGGTAGTCTTTGGAAAAGGACTTGTCGTTTTGGTAGTGGAAATTTGTCGTCTATAAGGAAATGGTTAAGAGGTTGGTAATTAATAACTAACCTTAGCTTTCCACGTACTTGTTCTGCTCTCTTATTGACATAAAATGCTTCAGAAGCCCATTGGAAGGTTGTTGGCTCAATTAGGTTTTCTTTTTGTAGCTGGTCAACTTCTTGAAGAGCTAGAGTGTAATGATCTGGGTTCATTCCCATATGGCTGGCTTTTATTGGATTAACGTCTTCATTCTTTTTAAGTGACAAGGTGATAAAGAATTCAGAGTTTTGCCATAATGGAGGGGTGCATTTTGTGATAAATTCATAGTGGGACTCAGCACATGAGGTTTTGGCTATGTTATCTCTTATGGGATGAAGGATTTCACAAGAATAAAGGTGAGGGGTTAATGTCCATGGTAACAAATGATTTTTGTGTTTTAGGCCTT
Organism: Silene latifolia; assembly: GCF_048544455.1. Lineage (NCBI taxonomy): Eukaryota > Viridiplantae > Streptophyta > Magnoliopsida > Caryophyllales > Caryophyllaceae > Silene > Silene latifolia. The sequence continues at coordinate 24,284,855 of NC_133533.1, read as the reverse complement.
TTAAATGCCATGACACTCTTTTGAGACTGTGTAAGACATCAAAACCAAGTATAAAGTCTTTTCCAGGAAGATCAGACCCATATACTCTAGTTTTCAGCATGTAACCAGGAAATAGTTGAATGTAAATTGGCTTACTCTTAAGAGATATATAGAAAACCTGCCCATTTACTGCTTTAAATGCCATAGAACATGCTTCCTAATGTGATGGTGCGAGAATATTTGGTTTGATTATGGAGGATGTAGCACCAGTATCAAAATATGCAATGACATGTATGGGTTTGTCATATTTATTTGGGAAAATGTAGATTTTTTGCATTTGGGGAAGGCTGAAGAGGGTAAGTTGGAATAATATCATCCCGTGGTTCTGCTTTACAGGCTTCTATGGGGGTAAAGATCAAACCTGACAAATTGGTCAGTAATATCTTCATCTTCTTCAGAATCTTGGTCTGAGTCTCCAGATGAATCTTCTTCAAATTCCATTCTCATTGCCAAAATGGTTTCATCCGTTAGTTCATCATCAAGGGAGAAGATGGACTCAATATCTGCATCATCAATATCTTCAATTTGTGCCAAATATCCTACAAGATTATCTCTTTTCTTTTTGTTTTGACAATCTTTTGTATAATGGCCTTTCTTTTTGCAAATATAGCATCGATCAGACTTTTTGAATCCTCTTTGTTTTTTCTTTCTGAAAAATTTCCATTTTTTGTTTTCGGATAACCGTGGGAACCTTTCCTTCCGTTTCTTTTTGTAGACCTTATTTTTTCTTCCTTCTGAGGATGTGCATCTACATTTTTTAGGTCAACACTTGATGGAGAGTTCTGGATGATCACATGTTCTTCCTAAAAGCTTTCCTTGTTCTTGTAGTTGCTTGAAAAACTTCTAATGGTTACATAGTTTTTCAAGACCTGCAAGGGATGTTTGATAGAGTTCTCCAAATATAGCAGTACACAGAGGTATGTTTTTGAGAGAGAACTGCCTAGATGTTTAATTTCCCAATGGTTCTGGGAGGGAATTTAAATAGGCTTGTTTGAGATTTACATCATCCATACCTCCAAGTGCATAAAACCGCTTGGACATCCTTTCATATTGTCGTTCAAGGTCTTTCCGCATAAATGAACAACATTTCATACTAAGGAATTCTTCTCTTGCTTGAGTTGTGTAATGATCCCAAGTAACCAGAAATTCATTATGGATGTTGTCAATGAAGGCGTCAACTGAAGAGGATTGGCAAATTTGCAGTTGTCGAAAAGCTCCAAGACTAATCCACCATTGTCGCAGACGGCCATAAAATCTTAATAATAATCTATCTATCACCGTTTTAAGTTTAGCTCCAGGATAAAAAAAAAAGTTGTTCGGTACAACAGGCATGCATTTTATAGATTTTGTCTCTCCATTTTGAAGGAGGAATGTTGTCAAAATAGAAGCCATGACCTGGTATATCTTGACCTTTAGGGTCCCAACCGGGTGGAGGATGAGTATCAGGTTAGATTTGTTCTTCTGGATTTTCTGTCTCACTTTCAACAACTTCCTCAACTTGAGGTTGTTCAGCCATCATAAATTCTGTCATTAAAACCTCATCTACTGAACTTTGAGACATAGGCTTCTTTGATTTTGATTTAGCCAGACTGGTTAAAAGTGAGGAGATAGGATTATGATGTTCGAGCATGAATTGTGAGGCATCTTCTGGATTTTGAGTTGTAGGAGGTTCAATTTGAGTTATTGTTGATGTATTTCCTCCATCTTTTGATGTACATTGCCTCTTTTTCTTTATATGTCTTTCCTCAAGAACTTTTGTTGGAAGGAATGACGACGCGCCGAAAGGGCTTGATTCTGGAGGGAGCACAAGGAGGGGTTGTGGATGTTTTTCAAAGGGTGGTGTATATACTGGGTATGGGGTAAATATGTCGCATGACATATTTGGTGGTGTTTTTGATGGATTTTGAAGGAGAATAATTGTGCTTTTAAGAATTTTAATTGGGACTCCTTTTGGAAAATGAGTGGAGGGGCTATAGAAGCTGTTGTTACAAGTCGCAAGAGTTCTTGGTGTAATGAAGAGATTTTTTGATGTATCTCTTTTACTTCAAGATCCATGATTGTCATCTTCTGATCTATTTGTTGCAACAGATTATTTTGGGCTCGTACATTTTCCGACTGCCAGTTTAATGTTGCTTTTGCGGCACTTACTTGCTTTGTTGAACCATCTAGATTTTTGATGACTGATTTTTTTATTTTCCTTGAATGTTTTGAATTTTCTTCCTCAAATTCTGTTGGTGGAAAATTTGTGTCTTGAGAAGAGGATGGACCAAACATGTAACACGTAGGGGTATCTTTTTGTGAATTGGCAAACTTTTCTTGTTTTGAATATTGTACATAATATTCAAAAGTTTTCCCAGTTGGTTCTCCTAAGAGGCCAACACTAGGATCTCCTGACACATATTTTTCTTTAAGAATTTGTTGAGAGGATTTTTTGTTTCGATTTCTTTTCCTTGGATAATCATCTTCATCTGAGTCTGTCATCATGCAGTTCTCACAGTCACAGACATCAAAGAATTTGTGTCCTGACTTGTCTTTAAATACGTATACCGGGTCTACAAGAGAGTTAAAAGAATGTACAGGAATATTAAGATAACTCTCATTTTGTTTCATTGGGATGAAAAGTGGAGTGATAGTATTTATTTCGGTACCGAAAACTGATGGACAACACTTTTCACTTGGTTTTTTTTAAATATTTCAATGGTGTCATCTTTTTGCTTGGTAATTTTGGAGTCTAGGGATTATAGAGGATTGTTAGTGTCATGTATTTTTTTTCATAATTGGTAATCCAAGACTCTGGGAGGAGTTTGATGATTTCAGTTTTTGGAATTTGTCTAGGGATATGAATACAAGATGGGCTATGTTGTGATTCCTGTTGAATAAAGAGAGCATCATTTGTATCTCTTGGAATACTAAGATCCATTGCATGGTTTTGAACCCTATATGCCATTTGGTGGTAAAGAGTTGCAGCATATGTATTTGCAACTTGCGGAGTTCAGGTTATTTGTAGTTGGATTTGAAGATTTTGAAGAATTTGCGGATCTTCTAATGCCATGTTAAAATTAGGAAATAGGGTGACATATACAGTACCAGCATTGAGGGTTGTCTGGATGGTTGCAATACAAGCATGTTGGTATTCTTTGTACCTTGTTTCAAGTAGAGCTATTCGTGCTACAACAGGAAGACCCTTCCTACCATGGAGAGTTAGTGCTAAATGTACTACTCTATAATGAAAGTGGGTGTAACCACTTGTTTTCCATGTGTGAAGCATGGCTTCATTGAGTCGGAGGGGAATCATTTGTTCTGCTTCCTTAGCTGGGACAAAATGTTGTTCTAACTGTGAGGCCAGAACAATTTCTCTAACTGTATTTTTATGTGGGCCAAGTGCTTGTTTGATAACTTTTGAAAAGGTGGAATTTGGTTTCGTAAAGGCTCGATATGGATTTAACAAAGGAAGTTGGGTAATAGGGACTTTACTATTTTCGTTTACATATTCTATTTCATAAAGATAATCTATTTTACTAGCATTTGATTTACGAAAAGGAGAAGAAGACATATGTGCTAAGATATTAGAAGTATTTTCCATATTTTTGATATGAGACCAGAAACCATGACAGAATGTCTTATTTCTTATCTATCCTTTAATGTTTTAAATTGTAATGAGTTATCCTCCCCTTTTTATCATATGAAGGGATAAAGGATTAACTTTTTTGTTCATAAATTACTAAACCGAGACAACATATAACCTTAAATTTTGTCTCAAGGTACAATCCTTTAAGAACATCATAGTTAATTCTTTACATCGTATTTCGTCTAGTAAGAATTTTCTGATGTGGAGGATCCATAGAATTGCAACCACAGAGCATACTTCTCCACACTTAGGGTATTAATAGAGGGGATAACCCATTATTCTATAATACTTTTTAGAAAGATAAGAGCCAAGGCTTAGACTGCCATGGCTCTGATACCAAGATTACGAACACATAATAAGTACAACCACAAAGAAGGTTTAATTAGGATCAGAGTTTTTATGATAAGAAAACTAGGACTTTGATTATTAACAAGAAAGTTGTACAAGGGAAGGATTTTATAAGAGAAGTATTTTTTTATTGAACTTAGCTTGAATATATAAGGGCATAGGATAAGCAATTAAGCATGCATCATACACCTTGCACACCTTGGTGTTACACTTAGCACTTTTCCTAAGACATTTTTCTAACTTATTTATCTTTGCCTAAACGATACCAAGACTTGTTTCCGGTTTCTACTTCCTTCAAGCTTACACTTCCAATATGGCCAACTCCACTTCTTCCTACCTTTGTAAAAAATAAAAAATGTTTACTGAATTTGTAGTTAGTCGGACAAACATCATAAGTTGGATGCGAGTTACATAAAATTGAAAACTCGATTTAGTATTATATAGCTATAATGTCGTCTTGAGATAGCTTGTAGTTTGTGTACAGTCTGTACTTATTACTTGCTAATGGAATCGAGTTTGTTGATCCATATGACCATACGCGTTGTGCCCGATCAGCTTAGTTGAGTGATGCTTATATTGTGCACCCACTCTCCATATCTATTATAGTAGGGACTTGTACATTGATTTTGGACTTACTCGAGGACGAGTAAGGTTTAAGTGTGGGGAGGTTTGATATATGATTTATTTACACCTAATTTTCCCTCTTCTTTTACGCATTCCGACTCATATCGAGTCGGTTTTGAATGCCTTTCCTTGTATTTTGTGCCCGATCCCCGTATCTGTGATTTGGTGTATCTTCTTGCAGGAATCGAGTCGAGTATGGAGGAATCGGGGCAAGAAAGGCATCCCAATGCCTTTACATGAAGAAGAGGTGAGAATTGCTGAGTGTAGTGTTCTGCCGGCAGACCGGCAGCCGGTTTGCCCATCGGCAGAACACCTTCCCAACCCTACCAAAGAAAAGGAAGAAGAGGACCAGAGTGTTGTGTTCTGCCGGCAGGCCGGCAGCCGGCCCACCGGTAAAACACAGCAGCTTGAATTAAATTGAATTGGAAGAGAAAAAGAGGCTTGACCTCGCTATCGGTTGGAGCACCGGTAGCCGATCCACCGGCAAGACGCAATATCCAAGGGATTTGAAGATTCTGAAGACAGTGTTCTGCCGGCAGGCCGGCAGCCGACCCACCGGAAGAACACACTTGCCAGATAAAATTCCAAAGTTGAAGCCATTTTGACCGCCCTGCCGGTGGGCGAACCAGCAGCCGGTCCACCGGCAGGACGCAGCAGCTGACGGATTTGGGCTTTTCTCCTCTTTACTCATCTTTTCTTCTTAATCTTGGGCAAGATTATAAATATCCCCTCCTTAAACCCTTTGTACACACAACCCTAGATCTGAAAATTCTCCATAATTATTGTAATCTTTCCTTAATCAAGCTTTAATCTTTCCTTAATAATTAGTAATTACTTAGTGAAATTAGTTAGTATTAGTGAGTATCAATTGTTTACACTTGGTTTTTGAAGATTGTATTGGGAGATTTTGGAGGTTTTCCTTCATATTATTCAATCAAAGCAATCACCTTTACTTTGTTGGTACATCTCTTCCCTTATTCACTTGTTAATCAATTGTTTACATTTTGATTTGTCTCTTATAATTGCTATAATCATTTCCATGTCTTCTCTTTATGTTGTTTGTTCTTCTCTTTTTGTTAGCATGATGAAATTCAACATGAGTGAGTAGTTACCCTTCTAGGGTTTAGGGGGTGTCTAAATCGGATTATTGGGCATGATAAGTTGATAGTTTTGAGTCTTTGGTGTAAAAATTGTCTTTCTTTGCATTGCCTACAAGGTGTTTGACGATTTGTGTGAGTGAAAGCTTGTACCTTTTGTCTTGATAGCTTAATTCCTCCATTAAATGAGAGTTTGTTGGTGGTCTTGTTGCATGTTTTAGAATGGGTAGTTGCTCAATGAGCGTTGGTGATCGCCTATAGGACAATCAAGAGATTGAATCCCGTCCTAAGACAAACCTACACCTTAGACTAGTTTAATCGACTTGTTTGCCCATAGTTCGTTTAGATGACCCCGAAGACCCTAGTCCTTTAATCAATCGAATACATACTTCTCTTAATTACTTACATTAGTTACAACTAGTTTAAACCAAACTCACCTCCTTACAATTTTTGACTAGACTTGACCCTTACCTAGACTAAGTAGAAACCCCCGCCGTCTTCGTGTTCGACACCCGACTAAATACTACATTTAATTAGGTTTTTATAAATTTTTTTGATAAGGGTAGCGACGACAAATCCCCATTATCAAATGGCGCCGTTCTTGAGGGATGGCGTTAGGTTATGCTTAGTTTTTGCTTAGAGTCTTTGTTTTAGTCCTCTCTCAATTGTTAGTTTGTTTTAGTAGTTCTGTGTTCTTTGTAGAGTGTGTGATTTCTTGTCTTCCCCTAGTGTGTAAAAACACTAGGAGACTAACGATTTGTCAAGTGCATGCCTAGAAGGAACCACCAAGCTCTTCTCTTCAACTCCGACCCCGAAAGGCTTTTTAGAACCTTGAGGACAAGGACCCTTGAGAGAGTTAGGAATAGTTCCCCTCAAGCAAACTTTGACCAACCAAATTCACACATCCCACAAAATATTGATACCACAACCACACTTCAACCAAACCTCACAATTGAGACTCTACTAGAAAACCCTTTTCATAACTTCCCTAATTATAATAGCCCACCTCAAACACCACCACATAAAATACCAAATCCACCACCACAAATGGCTCTTAGAGATCATAACCGGCCTAACCATAATGATTCATGTAACCCTATCAATTTCGGCACCTTGGCCCCAAACAACTTTGAAATGCATCCCGCCCAAGCCGGGTTAATTGAGAAGGATTTGTTCGGGGGGCATATTGAAGAGGATGCCCATGCTCATCTCCGGAAGTTTAAGAGGAAAGTTTCAATGATTAAGAAGAATGGGGTGTCCGAAGACACCTTGAGAATGATGTTGTTTCCGTTTTCATTGACGGGCAAAGCGGACCGATGGTTGAACATTCACCCACCGGATACCTTCATTACTTGGGATGCCTTGGCTAAAGCATTCATGGCCAAATATTACCCTTCCTCAAAGACCGCGATGCTCCGTAATGAGATTCATGCATTTCAACAAGAGGACGGGGAGTCTTTGGGTGAAGCTTGGGACCCTTATCAAGACTTGATAGCAAGTTGCCCCCACCATGGAATACCGGAATGGTACATCACTCAAACATTCTTCCAAACTTTGCTACCAAGGACTAAGGAGATGGTAAATGCCTCCGCGGGGGGAGGATTTGATCACTTGAGTGATGAAGAGGGCACGACATTGATCAAGAAAATGGTAGATTCGGAAGCAAACTATGGTTCTAGAGGAAACATGCTAAGAAGGAATGGGAAGTTTCCTAAGGAAAACTCCTCCAACTCCGAGACAAATGCCAAGCTCGACTTACTCACAAAACAATTTGATAAGTTTCAAAGAAATCAAGTGCACCAAGCCGCAACCTCACATGGGGCACCCATGGAGGAAGTGGCTCAAGTCTCAAGTTGTGAACTTTGTGGAGGAAGTGGTCACACATATGACTTGTGTGCCAACAATTACAATGGTGTCTACGATGAAAATGTTCAAGAGGTTAACGCATTTCAAAGTTTCAACAACAATTAAAGACCCACAAGACCACCTTTCAACAACCCGAACGTCTGCAATCCAAATACCAATTTCTACCACCCCGGTTTGAGGAACCACCCCAAATTTAGTTACAAAAGTACCAATGTTCAAAACTCACAACACCTTCAACCACAAGCCCCAAACAATCCACCCGGTTTTACTCAAGAAAGGGGAATATTCCCCAACCCAAGACCTAATCCCGAGAATCAAAACCAATGGCCAAACAACAATCAAAACCAAAATTATGGGAATCAAGCACAAGGATACCAAGATTTTTGTGGAAATCAAGGCAACCAAGGGTTTTACCAAGGGAATCAAGTGAACCAAGCAAACCAAGGATTTGGGCAAGGGTATGTTCAAGGGTTTCAAGAACAAGGTCAATGATCAAACTTCAACAACAATGGTCCTAGAGCTAACTTCCAAGGGGGGCAAAACAACAACCAAGGTTCCAATGCTCAGTATGACTATGGGTTCCATTTATCCATAGCCAACCAACCTTATCAAGAACCCCAAGGTGAGCTCTCTCAAGTTGAGCTTTTGAAGATGATAAAGAACATGCATGCAACTTCAACATAGTCAAGAGATGGCAAATTTTGCTAAGGCAACTCAACAAGAACAAGCAAACTTGAGGGCTACCTTCCTTAAGAACATGAGGGAAATGGAATCTAGGATGGCTTCTCATGCTATGGCTAACCCTCAACGGCCGCCCGGTGGTTTGTTGGCCCAAGGACAAAGCTCCAAGGATGCCTCAAATAGCCACCATGCTCATGCGGTAGTGCTAAGGAGTGGTGTAGAGCTTGAGGACCCCTACAAGGACCTTGTGGTAGAAATGGATGAAGATCCCAAGAGGAATAAGTTGGAAGTGAATGGGGAAGAGGAAAGCTCACCCATTAAACCATTGGGTAAAGCTAGTGAAGACAAGAAAGGGAAGAAAACTTGTGAAGATTTGTCTAGAAGGGTAATACAAGAAGACAAGGATGTTGATGGATATGTGGAAGACCTCCCTTATGAGGAGGAAGCTATTGAAGAAGTGCCTTTGCAACACTCTAAAAAGGTAACAAAGAATTCGGCTCCTCCAAAGGTACCTTCCAATTCTCAACTTGTTCCAAAAATTCCTTACCCTTCAAGAGCCATAAAGAGTAGGGAAAACCTCAAGTATGCCAAGTTTTGTGACATGCTTGAGAAACTTGAGGTTACCCTACCCTTTACGGAGGTGATTATGAACATGCCAACCAACTCAAAATTTCTAAAAGATATTTTGACAAAGAAAAGAGTCTTGGGTGACCAAGAGATAGTGGCTATGGAAGAAGCATGTAGTGCTCATTTCCTTAATAAAATGCCCACTAAGCTTGGTGACCCGGGGAGCTTTTCAATCCCATGTGTAGTTGGTGGTGTGCCCATATCTAGAGCTCTTTGTGATTTGGGAGCAAGTGTGAGTGTTATTCCTTTAAAGGTTGCCAAGAAAATCGGCATTCAAAACCTTGCTCCCACTTCAATGACTCTCCAATTGGAGAATAGGTCCGTCAAGCACCCTATGGGGGTGTTTGAGGACGTACCCGTCAAGGTTGGAAAGCTTTTGATTCCCACCGATTTTGTTGTCCTCGATATTCCTGAGGATAGCCACACTCCCATCATCCTTGGTAGGCCATTCTTGGCTACCGGAGGAGTTCTCATTGATGTGAAGAATGGGCGGCTAACCTTCCAAATTGAGGGCAACAACATCGAATTTAACCTACCGAATTTGATGAAAGGACCAAAGATGGAAAGGCTGAGCACTATTGAGTTGGTAGATGAGGTGGTACATGAAGTAGCCCGTGAAGAAGCGGAGATAGAAAAGGTTTTTCAAATCTCCTTGCATGATGATGCAATGAAGGAGGACCATGAAGTTGATGAGGAACTATTGAAGAAAGTGGAGGGCTTTCTCCCTCCAAAGGTACAACTCAAACCCTTGCCCCCCTCACTCAAGTATGCTTTTCTTGATGAGGGGGAGGCCTACCCGGTGATCGTTAATGCTAACTTAAGTGAGTCCCAAGAAAAGAAGCTTTTGGAAATCTTGAAAACTCATAGAGGGGCACTTGGGTATAGCATTGATGACATCAAGGGCCTAAGTCCGAGTTTGTGCATGCATAGAATAGTTTTGGAAGAGGGGAGTCAACCCAAGGTTGACGGTCTTAGGCGGATTAACCCAAAGATGGCCGAGGTGGTGAAAAATGAAGTGTTGAAACTTCTAGAGGCCGGTATTATATACCAAATTACCGATAGTAAATGGGTTAGTCCGGTCCACGTGGTACCAAAGAAAGGGGGGGTACAAATGGTTGAACAAGAGGATGGCACCACTCTACCTACTAGACCCGTGACCGGGTGGCGCATGTGTATTGACTATCGGAAGCTCAATGTCGCCACCCTAAAAGACCATTTCCCGATTCCCTTCATTGACCAAATGCTAGAAAGGCTCGCGGGCCATGCATACTATTGCTTCTTAGACGGTTATTCCGGGTTTTTCCAAATTCCCATCCACCCGGATGACCAAGAGAAGACGACGTTCACTTGTCCAATAGGAGTCTATGCCTACCGTAGGATGCCATTCGGGCTTTGCAATGCGCCCGACACCTTTCAAAGGTGCATGATGGCATTCTTCTCTGATTTCCTAGAAAAAAGTATGGAAGTTTTCATGGACGACTTTAGTCTCCATGGAGACTCATTTGAACATGGTCTTGAGAACTTGACTAGTGTATTGAAGCGATGTGAGGAGCACAACCTCGTCCTTAATTGGGAAAAATGTCATTTCATGGTAGAAGAAGGGGTTGTACTCGGTCACATCGTCTCAAGTAGGGGTATTGAGGTCAATGGGGCTAAAGTTGCCGCCATAGAGAACTTGTCACCCCCTTCCAATGTAAAGGGGGTGAGAAGTTTTCTAGGCCACGCCGGGTTCTATAGGCGTTTTATCAAGGATTTTTCAAAAATAGCAAAGCCATTGACCTCACTACTCCTTAAGGATGCCCCTTTGTGTCTGATGAATCTTGTCTTGAAGCTTTTCATAGGTTGAAGAGAGCATTGGTCACGGCACCAATAATCCGGGCTCCGGATTGGAACCTTCCCTTTGAGATCATGTGTGACGCTTCGGACTTCGCGGTTGGTGCGGTACTTGGGCAAATGGTGGATAGGAAGCGCCATGTGATATATTATACAAGCAAGACCCTTGATCAAACACAATGCGGGTATTCTACAACCGAGAAAGAGATGCTAGCAATTGTCCATGCCGTGGAAAAGTTTCGGCAATACCTTGTTGGGTCTAAGGTGGTGGTTTACTCCGATCACACCGCCTTGAGACAATTGATGGTGAAGAAGGATGCTAAACCCCGACTTTTGAGATGGGTGCTACTCCTTTAAGAATTCGATCTGAGATCAAGGACAAGCCGGGATCCGAAAACCTTGTTGCGGATCATCTATCGTGGTTAACTAAGGAGTCCCGAGGGGACAAAGACGACGGGGTCCCTGTTGATGAATGGTTGCCCGACGATTCTATCCTTGCTATTACCCATTCCACCCCTTGGTATGCGGATATAGCCAATTTCTTGAGTTCTAGCTTTATCTCCGAAGAATTTGATAACCAAGCTAGGAAGAAATTGAGATACGCAGCAAAGAGATATGTGTGGGAGGACCCTTACCTCTATAGAAGGTGCAATGATGGGATTTATCGAAGATGTGTTTCTCAAGAAGAAGGTCGTGAAATTCTCCAAGCTTGTCATGCTACCACTTATGGAGGGAACTTGTCCACATCTAGGACCCAAGCTCGGGTTCTTCATTGTGGCTTCTATTGGCCCTCCTTATTCAAAGATGCTTATGCCATGGTTCACTCTTGTGATTCTTGTCAAAGAAGAGGTAACATTGGAAGGAGAGATGAGATGTCGCTGAACAACATCTTAGAAGTTGAGCTTTTCGATGTATGGGGTGTGGATTTCATGGGACCATTCCCATCTTCATTTGGCAACCAATATATATTGGTTGCGGTGGACTATGTGTCCAAGTGGATCGAAACAATAGCCGCCCCTACCAATGACTCAAAGGTTGTTTCCAAGCTTTTCAAGGACTATATTTTCCCCTGTTTTGGAGTACCCCGGGCCGTTATAAGTGATGGTGGTTCACATTTCATCAACCGAACCATCTATGCACTCCTCAAGAAGTACGGTGTCCGGCACAAGGTGGCTCTAGCTTACCACCCCCAAACAAATGGGCAAGTGGAAGTCTCCAATAGACAAATCAAGGCTATATTGAAGCAGGTTGTGAACAAGTCTAGGAAGGATTGGAGTGCTAAGCTCAATGATGTGTTCTGGGCTCTAAGGACCGCATACAAGACCCAAATCGGCACTACTCCTTACCGGTTGGTCTATGGCAAGTCTTGTCACTTATCTCTCGAATTGGAACACAAAGCAAGATGGGCCCTCAAAGAGCTCAACTACGACTTGGATGTCGCGGGAAACAAGAGGTTTCTTCAACTCAATGAACTTGATGAGTTGAGGATGGATGCTTATGAGAGTACAAGACTTTACAAGGAAAGGACCAAGAAATGGCATGACTCGAAAATCACAAGGAAGGAGATCGTTGTGGGTGACAAGGTACTACTCTTCAACTCCCGTTTTCAACTATTCCCCGAGAATTTGAGGTCCCGGTGGTCGGGACCCTTTAAGGTAGTCGTCGTGTTCCCTTACGGTTCCTTTGATTGAAGAATGACAAGGGAGAATGTTTCAAGGTGAATGGTTATCGAGTTAAGTACTTCTATGAGGGTCTACCCATTGAGATCCGAAATGAAGTTGATTTGGAAGACCCCCCCTCCTTGGGGGATGATTGATTTCAAAACAAAGCAAGCCTTGATTTGGTGGAGTTCCTCAAGAACCACCATTTGTATATAGCATGCATTTTAGGTAGATAATGAGAGATTTGGAACCGTACTTTATCAACTTTGGATTGGTGACGGAGGTCACATTTGAAGAAAACAAGCATTATTTTCGTTTGATCCGAAATCCCGACATGATGCGTCGGCGTAGTTGTGGAAAACACGAATTCCGAGGTCAACGAAAAAGCTCGAATTCCGAGTTAAATAAAATTGAGCAAGTTGAAGGAAAACAAGTGAAAAAGAGCTAAATGTAGTGCTCTGCCGGTAGGCCGGCAGCCGGTGCCCCTACCGGCACTGAGACCAAATTGTTTTGGTGAAAATTGAATGAGTGTTGTGTCCTGCCGGCAGGACACACATGGGTTTGCTGAAAACACGAAGAATTGCTGATAGAAGTGGTGTTAGCGGCGGGCGACAGTGGCAAGCTCACCGGCAGGACACACGTGAAGACTTGAAGAAAAATTGAAACTTGGTGAAGAGGAGTACTCTGCCGGTAGGCCGGCAGCCGGCTCACCGGCAGAGCATTCGTGGCAAAATGTTGGGATGTTTATTTTATGAGTGGAGTGGTGTTCTGCCGGTTAGCCGGCAGCCGGTTCACCGGCAGGACACACCTGTCAAAGGGAAATTGGAAATGAGAGGAGCGTTCTACCGGTGGACCGGCAGCCGGTTCGTCCACCGGTAGCGAGGTCAAAATTCTTTGAGAAAAAATCACGAAATTGAAAAATTTGAGGGTGTGCTCAACCGGCAGACCGGCAGACGGTTCGCATACCGGCGGAACACACCCATCAGACCAAATTAAAACCCGTGAGACCCTTCTTTTCTCCTTCATTTCAACGACACCCTCCTTCATTCCTCCTTCATTTCCTTCTTATTTTTTCCCCATTTCAACCCTAACTCCCTCAAATCTCAATCAAACTTCCCCCTACCTTCACCAATCACCTCTAATCTTCACAATGTCGGGAAGAAGGACTAGAGCCGACGTAACAAGGGACCAAGCGGAGTTGATTGTTCGAACCGCTAGCGATACTAATCTCGACCCGGATTTTCCTACGGTTGAGTTTGCCACCCAAACTCAAAAGGGTAAGTTTATTTTATTTAAAAATCGTCCCCTAACCCCCACTAAGTTTCTTCATCATCCGTCCTTGTCGGCCCTCGGGTTAGTTAGGGAAACGGAAGCTCTTTTTGCCGGGGTAGGAATGAGAGGAATGTACTCAATGCATGAATATACGTACCCCCGTATCACTTGGGAATTTTTGAGTAGTTTGCGGATTACAAAGCACCGACAAACAAGTTTGGTGGCTACCCTTAGTTTCCGCCTTATGAACCGGGAGCACAATATTACATTGGGTCGGTTGTCTAACATGTTTGGGTTGGAAAATGCCCCATCACATAACCCACCCAATGATTTTCATTATTCCCGAGTGTGGAAAGCAATTTCCGGCCTAGAGGATAAAGTTGGAGTGAAAAGGGCTGCGATTAGTTGCCACAATCCCGTCATTCGGGTGTGGCATCGATTTATGGGATGCACTGTTCTTGTGGTGGATGAGCCGTGGGTTTTCCGGACCAATGAACTTGAAATTTTGGGGTCCTACTTGTTTACAAAACCCACCGCCTTCAAAATCAATGTGGCTCACCACCTTGCCATTCATTTGTCGAAGATTGCAAGTTCCCCGGGGCAAAAAGTCTCAATACATGTGGGTGGCATCATCACCCGTATTGCCCGTAATCTGGACCGTCCGGTAGACCTTTCTACCATGAATTGGATACTCGGGGACACTTATTTGACTAAGCATTACTTGGGCACCAAACTTGGTTGGTTTAAGACCAACCCCATTGACGACAAGGAGTATTGGCAAATCAATTACAAGAATTCAATCCCGCTCCCCAATGTCAACGCAATAAAAATTGAAAAGGACAAGGATTACTACCTCCTTGATATTGAAGACGAACCACCCACCGACCAACCTCCTCCTAATATTCCACGTGTATATACACGAGACCGTAGAATGGACACTCCTTCCTCCCTCCAATACCTACCACAAACCCACCAACCCCCACCATGGCAATTCCAACAAGGTGAGGGGTCCTCCTCGAGCCAACCTTCCTATCCTCCCTTACCACCTTCTCTTACCGAGTGGATGGAGAGGATGGATATTGCCATGGCCAAGGCCACTAGCGAGAGGGATATCTTGGGGCGGAAATTGGACCGCATATACTATGATCAATCCACCGGTACGTACCCGATCTACGACGACTTTTGTAGACGGGATTACGTGCCCTTTGATGCCCCTCACCCTTCCTACTTTACATGGCCCGATGGGAACTACCCGAGAGCGGATGGGACGATGGTCCACGGAGGTCTTAACCTCCAACCGGACTACTTTTCTGCCCTTATCTTTCCACCGGAGGGGCATAACGCCCATTGGGTAGGGGGCATCCGGCCCTACTTTGCTAGTGATGTGGGTGCTTCGGGGTCCGGTGGGGCCTTTATGGGAGATGCTTCTACGGGAGGTGATGGCGGTGTGATGAACATGAGTGGAGACTTCACGGGAGGTCTCATGGGCGGCGGTAGTGGAGGGTGACTTCACCTTTAACCCCGATGACTTGATTCAAGGCTCCGAGTTTACTACCGGAGAAAATGATGATGATGATGATGATGAGATGGACTCCTAGTCCCGAGGGCCGAGTTGGTGGCCCAATTTCCTCCCTTTTCAATCCAAAATGACAAGTATGACCTCTCCCTTAATCCAAATTCTCTCATTCATGTTTAAATTTTCGCATGCATTTAGTTAGAAATTCACTTAGTTGCATTCATATAGGATTGCATAAGATTTCAAATTTGTAATATATTGTCACATTTAGTTATTGCATTCATATAGTATAGCTTGCATTGTATTTCAATATTGCATATAGGTTAGATCATGCATTGCATGCTTATTTGAAAAAACCACTAAAAAGTTGAAAAATCAAAAATCACCAAAAACACGTACTTCATTTTCGAATTTCTTCCACACATTTATTTCCATCGGAAATATGTAAGTAAATAAGTGTGGGGAGGAAATTCCTCCAATTTAAAAATACAAAAACATGTTATTTCTTTTCAAATATTTAAAAAACCCAAAAACAAGTTCTTTTATTTCTCCAACTTGCCCTCCCATGTAAATGAAAAAGTGTGAGGAGGGCCTAAAAAAAACTCAAAAATATGTTATTTCTATTTTCAAAATTTTCAAAAATACAAAAATATGTTCCTTTCTTTTACCTATTCTCTCCCTAGACTTGTTCCCTTGGAGACTTACTCGGGGACGAGTAATGTTTAAGTGTGGAGAGGGAAATATCCACTTTGTGAATATTTGTTTATATTTGTATATACCTTTAAATTTGATAAAAATTCAAAAAATGCCTAAAATTTGAAAATTTTCAAAAATTACAAAAACATTGCATTGTATATATATGTTATTTATTGGCTAACCTTTGGCATAGACATCGACCATTCGAGGCAAAAAGGAGCTAGAAGACGCTTGGTAAACTCGTTCTAATCTCTTACTCCTTTACCGTTCTTTCTTTTTATCTCTTGAATACATGAAGGAGAATGGGATTTTTTGCCTTGGATGTTCCCTTAGGGAACTTGTGGATTGTTGGTGTTGATGTGTTGCTAGGATTTGTCAAAGTTGTTGCATGTTTACCTCGTGTTCATTTTCGATTCTCGCATGCATATGTTCTTGTGTATACATGTTTTTCAATTTAAAGTTTCACATCCATTTGTATATAAATGTTTTGCATGAATGTGGTCTAGGAAGGGAACCAAGTACCCCCGTGATGAGCTATGCGTCCAATTGTGCCTTTCCCCTCCCCGTGACTCGCACCCGTGACCTCTTAGTTAGCCGAGGGAAGCGGGCTTGACCAATGAGTTTGGACCGACCTTGTGAGACCTAGGGCCGTAGGCTAGACCTAAGGCTCGACTTAGCTACTCAAAGGTAAGGGTAGAGCCTCCTAGGGTGGGTACATTTATACCCCACTCTCATCTAGGTTTGAGAGTAGGCCTCCTCGCGAGGCGTGTCACATCAAGACGCATAAGTGTGTCATTTTGTCCTTAGACCGTGAAATTGCATTACATTTTGTGCACGTGATATGAAGGAAAATCAGTTTGTACGAACCTCACATAGCCAAATAGCCTTGTTTTGTCCCTTCGTTTATCTCCCTTTTTGTTTCACCCCCTTTGAGCTTTAGCCTTTTCATTTGGCAAACCCACCAAAATAGCTACATCCCATAACCACCCTTCCTTAATCAAGAATTGGTCGGTTTTGTAGTTGTGTTGTAGGAGGTGATTTGGGTATTGATGGTGGATAGTGTACATGTCCACTTGGGTCGGAATTCAGTGTATATTTGGCATTGTATATAAATAAGAGGTTTTGAAAAAGAAATGAAAAACGAAATAGAAAAGTGAAAAAGTTGTGGAAAATCAAAAAAAAAAATTTAAGTCATGCGTGTTGTATATATTTGTTGTCAAGAAAAGAAAAAGGCAAGCAACACCCCTCCTTATCATTAAACGGGGAAGAAAAAGCCGTTGCTAAGTAAAAGGGCAAATTGATGTTTTTCCAAAATGAGTCGGGTTTACACATTTTTTGCATGGTTTGGGAAACCGAGCCATTGTAAGGTGTAGACGTTACCATTTGTTGAAATAAGAGGAGTACTTTCAAAGTTTATCCAATTTGAGTTGGGTTTATGCAATTTTTGCATAGTTTGAGTGAGCCTTGCTATGTTAGGGCATAGACGTGTCTCATGTATTGCAAAAAGAAATGGGTTATGATGTGTCGGCAATTCTTGATTTGAACTCCACATATCCAAACGGTGCTTGCACCAATCCCGTTTTAACCTACTCCCTAGCCCCGGTACAACCCTTGCTTCATATCGTGTGCACTTTACTTTTGTTTGCATTTCGTTGGATATAGGACGATCTTACACATTAGATTGCGGGCACGTTTTCGCTAGTCGAGTTAGGAGAGTGATTTTGGTTACTATGTGTCACAAAAATCACCTTGTTCTTTCATTGAGTGACGAGTGAAAACCGCGAGGATGTCGTTGCCTAGGTCCCCTTAGTCATGGGCCCGTTGGTTGAATCTCGTGTTGGTTCGGTAATTCTCTACGTACTTGCCTACTTCCCCTTTCCCCGCTCTTGAATGTGTTTCTTGAGCATTGGTCACACGAGGGTTGCTTGAGTCATGCTTAGGGGGTTGGCACCTCCATTGGAACTTCTGAGACGGTACTCCCGACCACGACCACGTTTAGTTGCTTGAAAATTCGGCCACTTAGATGAGGAAAGTGGACCATTTCGTTAGATGCATTTTATTGCTTGGTTACGTGCTTTCATGATAGTTTCATTGCATTTTTGTAGCAAGACCCAACTTGCCTTGCAATAGGGCACTTTTCCCTCATGAGTGTCAAATTGTGAGTTGAAGGGGCGTTGAGTGCGCTAATACTCGATCGGCTTAGGTAGTAGCTTAGTTGAGTGATGCTTATATTGTGCACCCACTCTCCATATCTATTATAGTAGGGACTTGTACATTGCTTTTGGACTTACTCGAGGACGAGTAAGGTTTAAGTGTGGGGAGGTTTGATATATGATTTATTTACACCTAATTTTCCCTCTTCTTTTACGCATTCCGACTCATATCGAGTCGGTTTTGTATGCCTTTCCTTGTATTTTGTGCCTGATCCCTGTATCTGTGATTTGGTTTATCTTCTTGCAGGAATCGAGTCGAGTATGGAGGAATCGGGGCAAGAAAGGCATCCCAATGCCTTTACATGAAGAAGAGGTGATAATTGCTCAGTGTAGTGTTCTGCCGGCAGATCGGCAGCTGGTTTGCCCACCGGCAGAACACCTTCCCAACCCTGCCAAAGAAAAGGAAGAAGAGGACCTGAGTGTTGTGTTCTGCCGGCAGCCGGCCCACCGGTAGAACACGGCAGATTGAATTAAATTGAATTGGAAGAGAAAAAGAGGCTTGACCTCGCTACCGGTTGGAGCACCGGTAGCCGGTCCACCAGCAAGACGCAATATCAAAGGGATTTGAAGATTCTGAAGACAGTGTTCTGCCGGCAGGCCTGCAGCCGGCCCACCGGCAGAACACACTTGCCAGCTAAAATTCCAAAATTGAAGTCATTTTGACCGCCCTGCCGGTGGGCGAACCGGCAGGCGGTCCACCGGCAGGACGCAGCAGCTGACGGATTTGGGCTTTTCTCCTCTTTACTCATCTTTTCTTCTTAATCTTGGGCAAGACTATAAATACCCCCTCCTTAAACCCTTTGTACACACAACCCTAGATCTGAAAATTCTCCATAATTATTGTAATCTTTCCTTAATCAAGCTTTAATCTTTCCTTAATAATTAGTAATTACTTAGTGAAATTAGTTAGTATTCGTGAGTATCAATTGTTTACACTTGGTTTTTGAAGATTGTATTGGGAGATTTTGGAGGTTTTCCTTCATATTATTCAATCAAAGCAATCACCTTTACTTTGTTGGTACATCTCTTCCCTTATTCACTTGTTAATCAATTGTTTACATTTTGGTTTGTCTCTTATAATTGCTATAATCATTTCCATGTCTTCTCTTTATGTTGTTTGTTCTTCTCTTTTTGTTAGCATGATGAATTTCAACATGAGTGAGTAGTTACCCTTCTAGGGTTTAGGGGGAGTCTAAATCGGATGATTGGGCATGATAGGTTGATAGTTTTGAGTCTTTGGTGTAGAAATTGTCTTTCTTTGCATTGCCTACAAGGTGTTTGACGATTTGTGTGATTGAAAGCTTGTACCTTTTGTCTTGATAGCTTAATTTCTCCATTAAATGAGAGTTTGTTGGTGGTCTTGTTGCATGTTTTAGAATGGGTAGTTGCTCAATGAGAGTTGGTGATCGCCTATAGGACAATCAAGAGATGGAATCCCGTCCTAAGACAAACCTACACCTTAGACTAGTTTAATCGACTTGTTTGCCCATAGTTCGTTTAGATAATCCCGAAGACCCTAGTCCTTTAATCAATCGAATACATACTTCTCTTAATTACTTACATTAGTTACAACTAGTTTAAACCAAACTCACCTCCTTACATTTTTGACTAGACTTGACCCTTACCTAGACTAAGTAGAAACCCCCGCCGTCTTCGTGTTCGACACCCGACTAAATACTACATTTAATTGGGTTTTTATAAATTGTTTTGATAAGGGTAGCGACGACAAATCCCCATTATCACGCGTGGATACCGGAAGATGCACGGTGTTCTTGTCGTTCGTATCGTATGCAGCAGCCTGCAGCCTGCTGGCTTTAACTGAGCTAACATTTGAAGTCAATAGAGGTTGATACTTTTTTTTTGTTTTTTTTGGCAGCTTTAAAAAGAGGTATCCTAACTAACCATTGCCTTACATGCAAGACCATGGACAACATTATTAAACGACCTAGAACTATAACTAAACGATAGGGTCGGTACATTATTATGATAAGAAAATAAACTACAGATGGGGTTGGCCACTAAACAAGGTTTCTTCACGGGGCGATCAGAGCTGGCCAATTGCACGAATAATCCTTTTCTCTTCTTTAATAACTGAGCTTCGGAGGAGTACCTCGAACAAGACACACTTACGCCACGAGGACGTAGAAATTTACGGGAAAGAGATCTACTTTTTGAGAAAGTAGATAAAATGTGTCTTGGAGGCACATCCCCTTGGCTTTGATTCCTTTTGCTTGTAAGTTACCTCTCCACGTGTGTCACCACCGTAATCTGACCTGAGCTCAAGAGCAAATTGAAGAAGCAGTTTTATTCACCCAAGTGGCAGGGACGCTTGAATCATTAACAACACCCCAAGTGTTACCTTTGGGGACATAAGTACCATGATATGGGAAATTGTCACAAATTGAAGATGCGCAAGACGTCACGGCCCCGGTAGAGGACGAGCTCAAACTTACGCTAGGAATATCATGTTCCACATTGATAACATCGGAAGGGGCAATGTCTTCCTTCATTTCCCCCAATCATCATAGATTTCCTTTTTTTAGGACCTCTCCTTTTTTTCTTCTTCTTCTTCTTCTTCTTCTTCTTCTTCTTCTTCTTCTTCTTCTTCTTGTGACATTGTTCTCTTATAAACTCTCTCTCCTTAGTAGTCTCACCCTTAAGGATTCGAATTATTAAAGTTGACAAATCACGTTTACGGTAAAAGCTCACCGTTCTCCCTTCCAACAACTTCTTATAAAAATTTGCCGGGATCCTTAAAGTAGAACTACCACCTCCCTTTTTGGAGAACTGGAGAACTGACCTATTAGCACCAATACTTCGAACCTCCATCCCTTCCATATTCACACTCTCAGCATCCTTTATACTCACATCACTTTGTTCTTCCATCACCTCCGTAACCACGCTTGCACCACTATCATTTATACCCACATCACATGCCGAAACATGAACAGTCTTCTTATTGTTCCCATCCACACACTCTTCAGTAGCAACCTCAAACACTCTTTTTCCATTTTCCTTGATGAGAAGGTGACCTTTTACCACCTCTAATTCCATTAACACATCCTTATTACTAGGTTCAACCATTAAGGCCTGAACCAGATCCAATTCAGCTTTCGAAAACATTTTCAACTTCATATAAGCAACCGCCCTACGAAAAAGTGCCTTAACATTACGAGGGAATGTGTTCAAAATCATGGAACATAAACCCGAGACAACTTTGTATTCCTCAAGTTTCAGGGCACATGCAGCCATATTAGACATAAGGGAAACAGCAAGGTCAGATAATGATTGAATCTCTTCACCTCCAATATTTCCCAAGCTCAAACTAAGTAATTTACAAGCTTCATCGTAACACGCTGCAGCACTATCAAAATCATTTTGCCGAAAAAGACCGTTCCCCTTATTTTCCAGCTCCTTCACCTCAGCTAAGATTAGCGGAGCTGACCCCTGCAATTGCATAAAGTAGCCTAATAGCATATCCCCATCATTCTCCATAAACCCATCGCTGACATTGGCACTAGCAAAAGCTTCAAGAAACTTATGATAAACGGTAGCGGAAGACATAAAAACACAGTTCCGAAGAAGGGATACAACACACGACAACACCGAAACTACTTAGAAAAACTGAACAAAACGGAAGCAGACGGAATTATCGGTTTGGAATAATTTTATTGGTTTCACGACTAAAATTGCTACAATTCTAACAATTAGTCACATACCACAACCTCCAAACTACTCAGAAAAACGGGGGAAGCCCCACGACACAGAACAACGACCCAGCAAAAAACCAGTAAAACAAGCTGACACACACTAAAAAAAGACGATCGGAGAAGATGAGTCCCCGTTGACTTATCAGCCACGAAAAAACAACAGAAGCAAAAGACAGACGATCAAACAAAGGCGAAAAAGGGAAACAAACCCGAACCCTAAAATTAAAAGACAAAATCAATCTAGAGGGGAGAAACGGAGATGCGGTTGTAGGTGTTGACAACCGGCATGCAGATGGGCGACTTAGCGAAAGTCCCCAAACCCCAATCGCAATTGATAGATGAAAACGAACACAAACGATCAACTAAAGTGAAAAACTCACCGGATGACAGTGAGGGGAAGGACTATAAAAGGTTGAAGAAGTCTCGCCAGCGACCCAAAGAGGCGACTGGAGAAGCCGCCGGCGAGATGATGATCGATATTTGGAGGATTTTTATTTTGGGGTTTTTTTATTTTCTCTCTCTCCTTTTAGTTATAGTATTGGGATATACAAACGAAAAAAGAAATAGAGATAGAGGCTGATACTTCAAAGTTCAAACATATTCTAAACCTGCAAAACTGCTCACTCAGTAGTTAGTTTGGGCCATTTATCATCAGTTGTTAACCAGTCTTTGTGGGTAAAACTCAGCTTGGGTTTGGACCTTTTTAAGCTAAGGTTATGGGTTGGGTCAGTTATTGGTTTTGTTTTAATTGGTCATGTTAATAGTATTTTGGACCAGGTACTTTTCGACCCAAGTTGTGTTGATTTTGGTCGGGTATTCAAGTCGGGCCATTTTAACTATTGTAGTCACTAGGTGGAATTAGACATTGTAAACAGGTCATTTAATTCGGTTTCGGATCGGGTTAAATCGGTTCAATTTTAATCGGGTTTATTTCGGTTAGCTACTTTGATCAGCTTGTGCTATGTCAAGTCTGGTACGGCTCGGATCAGGTCAATAGCAGTTCAGTTGAGTTTCATATCATAATTTTCTTGAGTTCAGGATAAAAAAAACAACTTAAATGTACTTTGAACTTTTTAATTTGATGTAATAATTCATAATACTATTAAGAAACGAAGAATGAATGAAAAATCACCTAAATCTAAGTCAATTTGTGAGAAAACAAATATTTTAATTCATGTAAATCAGTTCGGGTCTTATCGATTCAAATTTCAAATACATTCAAGTTCGGATATCATTCAAATTTTATTGAATTTGGCTAAGTTTTGGTTTGATTGAACCAGCCCATGTACCAATTTTGAAGCAGCCCATGTACCAATTTTGATTGTCAACTTGGGCCGCTCTTCAAATGTTGTGGTCACTCAATCATAAATTCTGGTTCCAGAGATGTTGATAGACTGGTCCTGCAGGTCATAACACCAATTCCACATCCACTTCACATTTAATTACAAGCCTCATACTCTGATTTTTAGTAGATTTTTTTTGCAAAGACGTTTGGCGTTTTATTAATGAATTAGTCTTTTAGAAAAAAAGAAGCCTCATACTTTTGGTCAGGGCTCAATGTGAATTTTCAATATGTCTAGCTGATAGACACGTCCTACATGGCACTCGTTCTCACATACTTGTAAAAAATTCGAAGTTTTAGTTAAAATTTGAAAAAATTTCAAAGTTATCAAATTTTGTTAACCGTTCACCCCAATTGACTTCAAGTCTTGGCGCTGCTATTTTGGAGACACATTTAACCGCGCCACATGTGTACTACACGTGGCTAAGATTGTCAAACACACTACATTTATATACACAAATGGGAGCATATTATAAATCTCCGACCCGGTTATTTTGACCGAAAAACACAAGATTAAACATGATAACGATTTGTGGCATGTGAAACGAAGATGTCAATCAAAGTACTTGTTAAATGTTGATTAATTCCGTACGTGTTATGAAATTTGACTTGTAGATAATATTCACGTGGAAGAAAGCAGAGTGGATTTGTCATTTGTATACAGAATTTGAACGTTCTTTAGTTTGTAGGACTACTTTGTCGCAGTTCAAGTCGCATATTAAGAACAAGGCTAGTTTAGTTCTTCTAATAGTAGGACTTTTGAAAGTCTTGTTTTTGGAAGATTTATTCTAAAAGCTTAGATGACCAATTCTGATTTGGATTCTCTCGTGCGATCGTCTGAAAATAAATATGAATTGCAATGTAAGATACTCCCCCAAGGTCCGTCATTCATTCTTGTTTAAGATCGAATTAAAATAAAGACAATTCACATTTGATTTAGAGCTGGAAATAAAAAGGAAGTTATTAGACAGATTGTAAATTAAAACGGTCCTAAGCAAGACCAACTATGTAATTTTTTTTTTTTGACAGATTCCAACTATATAAATTGTTGTATACATATACCACATGATTTCAAATATTCTCTAAATTTCGGTTCTCGTTACACTACTCAGCTTCTTCAGTAATCTTTTTTTAATGGTTTAAACTCTTGTTGTAAATTGTTCATATTTACAACGCGTTGTAAACAAGAATTTTATTTTTTTATTTGGTTTTATGAAATCCATAACAAAAATGAACTTTAATGGAGATCCAACTGCGATCCTCGATTACTGTGTAAATACGTATTACTTGACTTGTTTTATGATCAAGACGGATATACCCATCTTATATGAGAATTTGTGTTTAGGTAAAGTGGAAAACACAAAATCTCTATCCGTCTAAAGTTGTAGACGGAGCAAATATGTGACCAGTTACATAATAAGACAAACAACAAATGGAATAGTGAGGTTACTATTTATGCAAAAATGAAATTATTTAACCCGTCTACATCTTTAAACAGATTTACTCGTATCCAAATCCAATGAGACTAATTGAGTGGGAAAGGAGCCACAAATTTCCATGGGATGTACGGAGTACGAATAAAGACTTGCATTCACAGTCTACTCTTCCAAAACTAAACAATATGGAGATAATGATACGGCGCCATCCGGTGGCATTCAATCTCGGCGCCACCTTCTTTCATGCACCCTTTATTATTGAGGTTTCCATTTAATATTAATGGGTACACCCATTATTATGGGGGTCCCCATTTATTGCATGTGAGAGGGTGGCGCCGAGATTAGGCGCCACGGGGTAGCCCTAACTCATTTTCCAACAATATGGGACTAGTTTGTGTCTTCGTACATTCTTTTTATTCTTTTTTATTCAAAGCTTAAATCTGTCCCCTTTTTTTTAAGTCGAGCATGCAATATTCTTGCAGAGTTGCAGGTTACATTTTTTCCTGCATTATACAGTCAATACAGAGTGCATGCCCATTATTCTGATCTACCAACTCCAAATACGTAACTACGTATCGTTAATGGATCACAAGATGACGTTGGACGGAATGGACGTACGAAAAAACAAATGATACTCTATGTGTTACCTCTACTTCGTATTACTAAGTCAAGTTCAATAGCTCATGGTTTGAAACAGTGGGCTATCTCTCACAACTTAATATAATAATTTACTCGTCTTTTCATTGCCTTTTTCTATTAATTTTTGATATAGAATATAGAACGTTAGATTGCCGTTAGTTAAAATCTGAATCGTTGAGAGGAAATAAACCCTTCATATTTTTAGGAAATGAAGAGGATCCTAAATTTTTTGTACATCTAATTTTTATTTTTTAGTGGAACAAGAGTACAAGACTTGAGATTAACTATAAAAAAACACTATAAAAACAAGAAGTTGATAAGTTGGACAAGGCTTAAAAAATTTAGCAAAAAGAGAAAGAAATGTAATGAGAGGAAGATAGTAGCATTTTCTTTTAAGGAAAGTGGAAGATCTATAGAAGGGGGAAAAGTGTAACAATATAAGATTCTGTTTGGCAAGGTATTTGATGTATCTAATTTGGTCAAAGTAGTTTATTTGACCAAAATTTCAGGTACCTTATTTTTTTGTAAGCGTTTGACAAGTAACGTATTTAACCAAATAAGCTACTTGAAATCAAATGCTACCTAGAATAGCATTTGAGATTTCAGGTACCTGATTTGGTTTGATTTTCCGTTTTTACACTTTAAATCTATACTATTAAATAATTAGCATATCCTTCTACGTCATTTCATCAAAATCAGTTACCTTTTCAGTTAATTTGTCAAACATTTTTTTATACGATCAGCTACCGTATCACAGTATCAGTTCCTAATTTTCAGCTACCTTATTAGTTATCTTTTCAGGTTTCAGTTAGTTTTTCAATTTCGAGCTACCTTTTCAGGTTTCAGCTACCTTTTCAGTTAGTTTTACCAAACAGAGTCTAAATCTATATTTTTATATGGCATTTACTATTACAAATTTAATGAATTTTTTTTGGTGAAATTACAAATTTAATGATAATAAAATCCAAGTCTAATATAGCTTGGATTGCTTTTAACAAATTATAACCCATTCAAATGACCTGATTTAATGAAAATTAGACTTGGCAAAATTAACCTAAGCCGAAAAGGCTAACCCAAAACCCGAATTAACCCGAGCTGCCCTAAAATGATCCGAGCTTTTTTAACTCATAATAACAGACTCGATATGAAATGTCCCAATCTGAAACCACCCAATCCGAAAACGACCCGACAAAACATAACTCTAGTTGGTCTAGAAAAACTTGAAATGACTTTTTCTCTCTTAATTATTGACCCGAAATGACTTGACTCGAAACAAATCAATTAACGAACCAAACAGACATATAACCTGAACTAAATCGAAAATGTGACAAACCCAAAATATCCTGACCGAATTGGACTGACCCGTTTACCATGTCTAACGAAATAATAGCTTCCTACAAGGAGTTCATTCAAGCAACGGGGCCAGAGAAGTTTCGTCTACTGTCAAGTGTCAACGTAACAAAGATACGGAGTAGGATATATTCTCGCAGTCGTGGACTTTGGGTTATGTGTTCATTTCAACATGACTAACTAGATATCCATATTCAATTTGGTATGTACGAGAGCTAGCGTACCGTACATAACTTGGCACAATTATGAGTTTATGACACGGAAAATGATATCCACTAGCCTAGAATAAAGGAGCTATTTTTCTTTTAGTATTGAGTAGGAGTATCCCTTATCGACAGTTAGGGTAACTTTCTTTGGGATATTAAAGATAATTTAACGGGTTGATCTCTCTCAAGTTTAGCTTTTTTATTCGCAAGAGTCAGAAATCGAACCATTGACCACTTATTTAAGAGATGAGAGTCGTTAGCACTTACACCAGCCAACTTTGATAAAAGAATGAATTGGTAAATATGTATCACAACTAGGCCCTGTTCTTTTGGACTTAAAGTCACTTAATTTAAGTTAACTTCAGATCCTATAAGTTAAGTTAAGTTCAGTTCAGATCTTATAAGTTCAGTTCGGATCCTATAACTTCAGTTCAGTTCAGTTCAGATCCCATAAGTTCAGTTCAGATCCTATACGTCACTTAATTTAAGTTCAGTTCAGATCCTATAAGTTGATTGATTCGATTCGATCCTATAAGTTCGATTAAGTTCGGATCTTATAAGTTGATTCAGATCCTATAAGTTCGATTCGATTCGATTCGATTGAGATCTTATAAGTTCGATTCGATTCGATCCTATAAGTTTCAGTCCAAAAGAACAGGGCCTTAGACCTGTTAAACGGGTTATACATAGCAAATTTAGGGTTCGGTTATTTTGTATTCGAAAAATACTTCTTGCGTCTATATCGAATTTGTAACATACAAGTTTATAAGAGTTTCGGGTCAGGCTAGGAGCTTAAACGGGTTAAA
The DNA here is from genome assembly GCF_048544455.1 of Silene latifolia. Classification (NCBI taxonomy): domain Eukaryota; kingdom Viridiplantae; phylum Streptophyta; class Magnoliopsida; order Caryophyllales; family Caryophyllaceae; genus Silene; species Silene latifolia. Next base: position 24,257,265 of record NC_133533.1, on the reverse strand, counting down.
TTAAAGTCTTTTTTCAAATATTTATTTTCTTTAATTTACTTATACACATATAAATATTCCTAATTTTATAATTAACTTGTTTAATATACGATATTAGTAAGAATAAGTATTTTTCATGTCTAATATTTTCAATATAGCAAAGTATTGTGAATTATTGAATTGATCAGTTGTTACATATATACATGACAAATAGTGAATATAATTTATATGGTAATCATTTAAGAAATAATCACGTGGTAAAATCCATAGCCGGGAATAATGATCAATTAAAGATTAGTTGATAGAAAACTTTTAAGGATCATAATTTATGGCGACCAGTTTAGTTTATATATTGACTGTTAAATTTATTTTCAAACCAAATATCCTCTGTTAAATTTCCATGTTATTTCCTGCAATTTGTCAATATATTGACTTTTGAAAACAAAGTGTAGGCAATATCTAATACAGAAGTTATAGAACCTGCCACACTTGCAGTCTGCAGAGTTTCAAAGAAAATTTTTTAGAATAAACAAAATATAGAGCAAGTTGTTGATGATACTAGCATTACTAGCCCATTGATTACTCAAGACTTTAAGAGGTAATTAAGCTTGTTAGTCAAGCCCATTGGTAACTATGACAAGTTGGGAACTTTCTCAATCAAAACTTTTTGGTGTAAAGGGAGTTATAAGGATAAATATAATGTTGATGAGGTTTGAACTCAGGTTGAGACTATCAATCCTGATGATTTTATTAGCTAACTTCGTTGGCATTTGCACTTTCTCGGTTGAATATTGTGTGTGTATATATTAAGTTTAGAAATGCTCGAACAAAACGAGAAAAAAGTCGAATAAATACACCATTTAGCTTTAGATATTTTTATAAGTCAAAATAGGCTAGAATAATTGAGAAATTTGTGATATGTTGTCCTAACTAAAGTTGATACACATTTTAGATATAGTTATTTGCAAGGGTTGGACATAGGGCCAAGCTAGTGCAGACCGAGTCGGCCACTCGGGACAAGCCCATAAAAAGAGGCGGATCAGGCCCCTCACGTCTAACCTGAGCACGCCGTCCTAGAAAGCCACTTTTTCAATTTTGTTTAGCTTTTTGACGGTCCTATACAATAAGTCGTAAGGCTGGAGGATGGTGGCTCCAACGACACCGGTTAGATGAAGCGAGTTATGGTGAGTTGACAAACCTTGTTTCTATGGCCTTAGAGCCGAGTCGGATTGGGTTGGCCCACACTTCTATCTAGTATCTACCTCAACTTGTACCCTATCTTCCATCATTAAAAAGGCTAAACATGAGGACTTCATTATTAACTAAATAATATCCATCACTTCTAAAAATAGAAATGGTATTACGGTAGTTGTATGTAGTTTTGACACTCAATAATTGCTTTATTAAGTAAAGTAGCATACTAGTTCATGCTAGGTGTACTACTTACTGCCTTTGTTCCGATTATTTGTTTGCTTATTTTATTTTAGGGTATTTTAGTTAATTATTTGCCTTTTTAATATAGGAATATCTTTGATGGACAATTGGATCATCCATTTTTCATCAAATAATTGACCATCTTCTCTTTTTTTACCAGTATCAAAAATAAAGATAAATAAATGACAGAGAGACGGAGGGAGTAGTATTTAGCAATTAATTGTATTTCATAATGAAGTTCGATGTACCCGTGTGTCCCCTATTTTCCAGAAGGACAAGTGCATGATTAATGCAAGCTAAGCTATAATCATTAGGATTAGTTAATTAATTACTTGTGCCAAATTAAGACAACAATGTCTTGCTATGATTGGTTAACCATGGTATACAATTATACATCCTGTACTTAGGGAATACATTTTTCCATGTGCCCCTTTTTTCATACGTGTTGAATAGTAAACCAACACGTTCAAATTCCTTAATTGTAGTCGTCAGTCGTCACACACTTATCAAAATTACTACGGAGTACTCGCTATTACTCCGTAGTAAATACACATTATTATACCTTTAAATCCTAACTGATAAAAGATTATTCTAGTTGAATTACAGGTTTTGAGTTCGGGCCTTGAAGAGAGTTTTACCGTCCTAATAGTCTTACTAAACTCGAATTCGAATTAAATTGAGGTAATTGTATATTACCATTTTAAAAAATCTACATTATTTATCAACGTGGGAGAAATAATATACATAGAAGTTCACCATATGGTTCAAACAAAATATATATTTCCGCCGTCTCAGTCAATAGTTTACACTTGCTTTATTCGCCCTCACAAAATACAGCAAATGTAAACTATTCATTAATTTCACTCCTGTCTTTATATTAATCATAAGGGCTATCAAAGCGTCCCGATTCCCTTACACCTATGATGATTAATACTTAATAAATTTTGCTAGAATTCGAGATAACAAAGCTTTAGAGGCTACTTAATGCTTAGAATCAAGTTAAGTATCAAGAGACCACTAAGGGATTAAGATATTTCATTTTTTTTAGAATTATGTGACACGCGGATTTGAATTTCGAAACACCTATTCGATAATGTTCTATAGCTTAGTTTTAAAATAATCAAGGTCATTAACCCGTACGAAGTACGGGCTTTCAAACTAGTAGTCTTACTAAATTCGAATTCGAATTAAATTGAGGTAATTGTATATTACCATTTTAAAAAATATTTTGCCGTAAAAAAACACGGTGTTATAAAAAAAATTGAAAAAATTGAAAATTTCTTTTTTATTTTCTAAGTTTTTCTTATTCTTTCCAAATTATGATTTTTTAGTTTAATTATTTTATTTTTATATACGAGATATTTAATTTTTCATGAGATTTTGTGTAAGAGGTTAAGGCCCCTATTCTTTCTGACTCTTTAGAACTGAACAAAATTTATCTGAACTGAATGGAGTTGAATTGAACTGAACAGACTGAATGAAGCTAAACTGAACTTAACTTAACTTAATGGAACTGAACTGAATTGAATTAAATAGAGCTTAACTGAACTAAGATGATTTGAGCTGAACTGAACTGAAATAACAACTACTACATCAACAATAATGATAATGATAATGATAATGATAATAATAATAATAATAATAATAATAATAATAATATTTATAAAAAATTAATAATAATTACAAAAATTAATAATAATAATTAATATTATAATAATAATTAATATTATAATAATGATTAATATTATAATAATAATTTATAATAATAGTAATAGTAATAATATTGATGTAATAATATTAATATTAATAACTAAAATAATGGTAATAATAATAATAATAAGAATAATAATAATAATAATAAGAATAATAATAATAATAATAAGAAGAGCATTACTAATAATAATATTAATAATAATTATAATTATAATAATTTGACTTATTAGCTAGGTAGCCACCACGAACCACCATCAATCCTAATTAGGTGTAAGAATGGAGCACCAATTTGCTATATTGTTGTTCAAAGCCTAGCTCGTGTATCATCCTAATTTGAGCGATTAGGTAGCCACCACAAATCAACATCAATCCTAATTTAATTAATTAAATAAATAAAAATCAACAAACCCTAATTTCATCTTCAACAAACAAATAAAATTTGATTATTTAAACTCGTCAAATAATATTAATAATTGATAAACAAATAAATTACTTTATAGGTATACATCTTTTAAGTCATTTGAGTAATTAGATTAAGATTTAGAAAAAATGTTGATTTAAGAGTTCATTTGGTCCGACTTTGAGCGAAAAGGGTACAAAATGGAATGTTTTCGAAAAAGTGTATGTGAAAGACTAAAGTTCGTATACGAAAAACAATTATGTATTAATAATAAAATAATAAGATCAACGATATTAATATTATTAAGAATAATAGTACTAAAATATTAAAATTAATAGTAACAAAGTTATTATTAATATTAAATTAATTAATATTAATATTCAAATTAATAATAATATTAGTAATTATATTAATATCAATATTACTGATTTTAGTTATCATAATATTCATTATGATAACAGTAATGAGGAGGATTAATTAATAATAAATTAATATTAATAATATTGATATAATAATAATAATAATAATAATAATAATAATAATAAATATTAATTATATTAATTAAAACTATTAAGTTTATGAGTAAAATTGAAATAACTGAACTTAGTAGAGCTGAAATGAACTGAATGAAACTGAGTTAAGCCGAACTTATCTGAATAGAGCTGAGTTGAACTGAAATGGGCTGAAAATAAATCAGTTGAGTGGGGATTCTCTGTCCCACTTTTGTGTCTCATTGTGTGTGTCACTCCAACCACCTTCTAACACATCGACAATTTAATATAACTATTGCAATATTTTATTTTACAATAAGTGATGTGTCAAAAGGTGAGTGGAGTGACACACATAATGGGACACAAAAGTGGTACAGAGAATCCCCGCTCCTAAGTTTTACTTTGTATCTAAATTAAGGAGCTGAATCACTCTAATTGAAATTTAAAAAGCTTAATCTCACAATTAAACCAAATAATAAGGTTAGATTACTACTTCCGCTGTTGTCCGAGCATTATTTAGGCAGTAGGATAAGAAAGTCAACTGTGACAGTCCGTTTCCAATATTATAGGATTAGGATAAGGTGTAGCTTGTATAGCAATTATTGACATGTACACCTGCTTGTACTTTGGAGCTACTACTTCACTGTTTAGTTATACGCGGATACAACTACGCACACAGCACACGGTCTACCCGTATAAGTAGCAATTATGTAGCACGTACTAGTAGTGTACTCCGTACTTAACTGAAGTGGTAGAATATGTAAGTTCTTGAATGTGAGAACGGTAAATTTGCTATCGTAAAGTAACTAACGACTTTGAAAATAAGTGTAGTCGATGTTGTGAATTAATTTAAGTTAGTCTCTCTAATTTCAATTAATCTTTTGTACGATTGTGTTATACTGCTCCGTATTATACGGTTTTTATTAGCATATTATGAAATCTTTATTGTCATCTTAGATATGTATGATCGTGTTTGTAGTATGTGCCCTAATTATAATCAGCAAGTCTCAATTGTGACGATGTTTTGTCTTAACTAAACACATGAGTACGTAGTACTTGACCCGTCGCAAGTTTGTGATGGATATACCCGTTATAAATGAGAATATGTGAATTATAATATGATAAGGATTCCTATATGTCAAACTTCACCCGTGTAAAAAAAATGCAATTAGTGAGGAACTTATACAATCATCTGGCACACACCGCCGCTTCCATAGTCTTGTTTCCTCTTCTAAATTGATTCTCAAATAACTAAGAGATGGAATCAATATAGTAAGAAAATACTCTTCAATATTATCTTGTATCTCTCCTCTCCTTTTGCCAGCTTTCTTCATTATTATGTCTTCTCTCCTCTCTTCATGCTACTTCATTATTATCTCATGCTTCCTGTTAATAAGGTAAGAAGGTTAGCATAGAAGGTTAGCAACTAACAATTGAATGAACTAACAAATACCATGTAAATCCTAAAAGAAAAATACGAAATAGAAAACAGAAAGCACATAAGAAAAAAAATTTCCTTTTATTAAAGATGTTGGGTAGATGGAGTTTATATATAAAACTATATTGTAGTATTTGGTTTGATCTCAATTGTTTACGGAGGATTATTTTTTATTACTTTGTTTATGTTTTAGTTATGTTTAACACGGTAATAAAATATATTATCTTTTATTTTATCTTTTAAGATTAAGATTTATTTTTGGTATTTACTAATATGGTACTTATCTTTTTAGATTAAGATTAATATTTACAAATTCTGTTTTTTTTTCTACGACTGATATTATTATTTTAATTAGAGTGTTTCAAAAAACTTGGAGGCTCTAGAATTGCCTGAAAAAAGCCTCTTATATATATATATATACTAGATTTTGTGCCCATGTGTTGCACGGGTTTCAAATTTGTCTTTCCTCTAATTGTTTAAACCTTTTAATATCATTTTAAATAATACGCAAAAGTTGTATTTCAATTACTCAAATAAGGTACTCCGTATAAATAACAAAGAATTACCCTTAATACAGAGGTAAAATATCCCTCTCCCATTAATTGGTCCAAATATAAATTTAGAATGAATCTCTCTTCATTAATAGCGTGTCGGATGGAAATCCATTTAGATGTTTACAATTAAGATGCATGCGTCATCCGAATTTAGAATTGCACGTATCATTCATCCATGTTAAACAACACAAAGCTTAACCAATACAGTATGAACAACCCTCTTAAAATTAATTTACGCCTCCCTAAAGCTTGTTAATCTAAACCTCACAACGCCGTCAATACATATAATACTATAATAGTAGAATATGCTCATTCGTTTGTTTAGATATTTTAATTAAAAATAAACAAATACGTGTAATTAAAACGAAGAGAGCATCTAATTTACAAAAAAGCATACCTTAAAAGTGTCTCTCTGATAATTTTACTTTGTATTCTATTTTTATTTTGGTGCCTCTTGATTTATTGGATTCATTAAAGATGGTGACAAGCGTTTTATAGACATAGAAGTCCTTTCTTGGCTTTAAAATTGCTCAGATGAGAAGTTTAAGCAACGAGTAAGTTATGAATGTATTGATCTAGAAGAGATGGAGCCTGAGCCCAGGGCCGTCTCTGAGATTTATGAGGCCCTGTGCGAAACTATAAATGGAGGCCCTAAATTTACGCCGCCTCAGTTAAAATTTATGTAGCGAAATTGTAAACGGAGGCCCTAAATTTACGCCTTCTTAGCTAACATTTATGTCATACTGTAGCTAATTGATAATGCAAAATTATAAAACATTCTAATCCAGAAAATTGCCAAATGGGCAAGAATTAGGAAATGACAAGTATAATATTATAAGTGTATAACACACCGATAATGAATGGAAGACTTTTCAAGGAAAAAGAGGAAACAAAGGAACAAAAGGCCCAAAAATATGCACAGATTGATAGTCGAACTAGGAACCGCCCACTTAAGGGTCATTTTACAGCCAAAGCTTCAACCCTTGCGCAAAGCTGGATAAACAATACACTGCTTACACTTTACTGTTTATGTACCGAATTGCTCTTTATTGGGCCCCTAGAATTTGGGGGCCCTGTGCGACCGCGCGGACTGCACGGGCTAAAAGCCGGCCCTGCCTGAGCCCACATTTGACATGAATTCTCTTATGGGATCCCGAACTGATGAGTCCGACTCAGATTTTGACGATTCTGATGATGAAGATCAGTAATATGGAATATTCATTCACTTTGCGATATCTCTGTTGGCAGTATATTGTTCAATCTCCTAGCAGTTTGACCATCCCCATTTGGACAACATTTTTTCTGTTATCTGGAGGTAAAGGTTATTTATTCCGTCTTTAATTTAACGATTTAAGCAAAAATAAATGAAAAAATAAACTTAATATATGTCACTATTATTCAAAAAAGTAATGGGTAAGAGAGACATTGATCCGAATTAATTCCTAATGGGCATTAGATATAGATATGAACTCCAACCCCAAAATAGGTTTCTCCAGCCTCAAAAGTGGCATTTTAAGACTTGAATTTGGGATGTTGGGGACTGGAATACTCCCGCTTGTTGGGACCACACCCTCCTAATTGTACCAGTTTCGCCGAGTCCAATTTCATGCACCTGAAAATACGAAGGAAAACAATTAGCGATAATTAATATGCAAGAAATTATACAAGAGCAATAGAATAAAAATAAAAACACATAATAATAATATACATAAAATAGAATGGGGAAGAAAAGCCGTATTTGTTGTTGCTTTTTATATGCATGTTAAAGGGTGTTTTTTACAAATGTAATTCTATCATATTAATTAGATAGAGTTTGTTTTTTAAATAATATCTGATAAATAAATATAAAATTTTGGGGGGATAACTTACATATTAATATATCTGTTGTAATCTTTATCTTATCTAAATTTTATCATTAATATTTTTTTTAATTTCTCTATTATTTATCTATTTAACGTGTTTCATTAAAGTTGGAGTATCTGGAATTGCCTGAAAAAAGCCTCTTTTATATATATATATACTAGATACTAGATTTAATGCCCGTGCGATGCACAGACCATTTGTAATATTTTGTCTCTTAAACCGCTGTTAAACGCCAAGTCATAAGAAAACCACAACAAATGTCAACTCTCATTAATAAAGAGGATCAATGCTAACTCCAACTTTTAATTGACTCATCCTATTGTCAAAGATTTTAAAGCCACCTTGACTCTTGAAGTCTTTTAAGGGACTATCTAATAGTTTTACAGGTTGTTTGAAATATTATATATGCCATTTCCTCTTTGAATGAATTGAATGCAATCGATTATCAAAGTCCCGTTCAAGATTATAGAGTGATTTATATTTATATACTTCATTGTAGTTGTATACTTGTATCCTATTGGAATTAAAATTGGTTCATCACTAAGTTTACCTCGACTCAAAAACGTAGAAAAAAATAGAATTAGCTAAGACCATAGCGATTTAATCGTATTATCAAAACACGTCTCTAAGACTCTAAATGTCACGTGTGATTTTGTGAGCATCTAATAGACTATAACTTAATTATAACCAAAAATTTATCTAGTGATTAGTATGTTAAGTGGCAGAGTTTGATTCCTAATAAGTGTATAGACTTTGGTTTCTGATAAGTTTATGTTTAAAATGGTGTAATTTATATAATTTTCGTACTACTATACTATATTTTTGTAAAAAATAAAGTTAAAGCTGCTCTATATATATACTAAAACAACGGAGGAAGTATAATGATCATAGTTTTGTACTTCTTATCGAATTTCGCATGTGGATAAATTCTATAATGTACTCCGTAGTTGATTAAAACTTGGAATGATAAGAATATTATCCTAAATAGTGAGGTAGTGTCCAGTGAACTTGCAGTACTGGCACCGTCCTTTGAAGGGAGTCTGTGATTCAGTGGAGGGAGAGGATGTGGGTGTGGGTAGCAGCGGAGGTTGAGGAGATGATCTAGTGTAGGACCGGTTATAGGAGGAGCGGTTTTGGGTTTGCGCTGCAAGAGCAGTGGCAGGGACGGTATTAGACGGGGTAGTTTGTTTTAAGGTGAGTTCATGATTAATGAGTTTCTCGTGAAGAGAATCAAAGGAGATTGTGGTGTCATGATGACGGACAGCGTCAATCACTGATCGATAGGAATCATCAAGACCACGAACAATTTTGGATATTATGTCTTCGTTGTCCATGGGTTTACCGAGGGCTGCTAGTTTGTCGGTGTAGGATTTTGTGGACAGCGGGCCGCCCACGGGGGCGCTTGGTGAGAAACGAGGGACAAGCGTTTGCATTTTGTATGGAGTCGCCACCAATTTTTATGGGAAATTGGAACCGTTCGAATACCTCGTGTCATGTCAAGACACAAAGTAGTGACATGAACACTAAGCAATCGTTACCCTTAGCATTCTATGTCTAGAATGACTCTCGTGGATGCCAATGAACACGGGTGCTCACGGAGATCTGGAGTAAGGGGTGAGGGTACGTATTAGGAAGCTCTTTTGATCGAACACCTAATCCCGCCCGCCTCGATAGCGGCCTCTACTAATGATTAGGGAAGTTATTCGTACTTGATATATCGTCGGCTATATGCATGCAATGCAACATCCAAGTTTTAATCCTAGCATGTGAAGAATTAGACTAAGTCGGTTGACACGTAATTAACATACAATTGGGGTCGAAGTAGGATTTAATGTTGATTTACATGTGAAAACATACAAATGATAAAAGAAATACAATAATGGAAAATACATTAATTACAACGGATTAGGCGATTTATGTCGAAAATACCTTTAAAACGGATGGTTGGAGAAAAAGAAATAAAAGAATAAAAATTAAACGAACAGGAATTAGCGTGATATTACGGGTAATAGTCAGTTAATACGTGGACTAGTTAAACTAGGTCAAGGCAGAAACGGAGTTCGTGGACGAAAATAATCCGAACAAAGCGGCGAATCTGCGCCCTGGAAGAAGCGCGGCGATTCTTTGCGTCTGTTCCAAGGGTGAGTTCTGGCTGTGAAGCCGGAACTGCAAATCGTTAATGTCAATTGATGATTTTAATGGTTAATTGATAATAATTACTCGGATGAAAGTGATTAACAGGTTAATTACATGTGAATGATGGTCATAAAAACTGTAAACATGGGTAAGACGGAATTAAACGGATTAATTATGTGAAGGGACGATGTTAATGAATGATTAATTAGTGACATCGGTGAATGGAACAAACTAAACATGACGAATTAACAATGAATATGGATGCAAATATATCAATGACGAATCTCAGAAACCCAATATGGACAGATTGAATCTCTAAAACCCAGATTTGAATGTACTGACGAAAAACCCGTAAATATCGATTATTTAGGATCTAAGTCGGATTAACAATGAATAAAACATGATGATGATTAATTATATACATGTGAATTGATATGTTATTATGACGAAAAAATTAATGAACAAAAGGAAACAAATAAATCGAACAAACACGAATTACAGAGGACGGAGGAAGAAGAAAAAAGCGAGAATCTGGGCGGCCCTCACGAAGAGGCGCGGCAGGACTACGCGCTCCTTCAAGAGGCGCGCTTCTTGCATCTTTTCTCGACGTCTGTCTACTGGAAATCCGCAAAAACATGTTTTAACAAAGGGTTTTTAGAAATCGATTTTAACGGTGTTTTCGACATAAACCTTACAATGATGATACGATAAACAAAATACAATAAATAAAAGAGGAATATACACCCTCAGACTTACATGTTGACGAAACGAGATGAACTAAGAAAATCGACTAGTGAATGCTCGACGCGAATGCAAGGAAAGAGTGCCCTCGTAAGAGGAAAACGATTGATTAATTAAGATTGATTGAGTGTAGTTGGTCAAATTGGTCGGTCATGCAACGGAGAGGCTGGTACCCGGAAAGATCCGAGCTTACGTGGTCGGAAGTCCAAGCACGTAGGCGCCAATTAGTAAGAACGAAGTCTAGAATGCAAAGGGAGAAGAGAAGGGCGGACACTCGCGTGAGAAATATGAGGAACGAAGGCTCCTATTTATACTAATCACACGAAGGAATAGGGTTTCGGAGACTCTTTGGAAGTGAATCTCGGAAAGATATAAAAAAGATACGTAAATCATGCAAAGAAGGGCCTGGGAAGAGGCGCAGCAGCCACTGCGTCTCTTGGAAGAGGCGCGGCGCTTTCTTTGCGTCTTCCCCCGAGAGGTTTCCTCCTGCTGAAGAAAGATTTCCGTGTTTGAGTTATGGTAGGACGGAAATAATTCGGTTATCTTTTGAATATTACGGGATATTATTTGCCAAAAGATAAAATTTGTGAAATATGGAATAGAAATATCCTAACATTCCAGGACATTCGACTCGGGATTTAACATTTATCGAGAAAATGGAGACGGTTGTTGACCCGGACTCCGAATATACTCTAATTACTGCCAAAACGACCGTATCAGGACGTAGATGACAACTAAGAGGTTGACATTAATATTTGAGCAAACACTTGACGATAATCTTACGAATTGTCACAAATCGTTCCGCGAATCAAACATGCGGCCCAATCATCACCGGGTGGTTTGCGAGGGGTGCGAAACGAGGTGTCTCTGAGCCCCCACTTTGACCGAGGCTTGGACAAGGCGAAAGTCAAAGTATAGCCATCAGGTCAATCGAAGATTACAACCCGACGACTATGGCGACGCGAGGCGGCTCAAGGGGTCCAACCAAGGACCTGTCGTCGGGAACATTTTAGAGTCTGTCGACTATCGGGGAGGGTCGTTTAAAGTCCATTAGACTACGTAAGGAGGCTCGCCAGCCATAAGAAGAGACCATACCTGAGACTTCTTCTCGAGATGCTTTCGGAGGTGCATAGGAGCTAAGGTTTGAGCTTGGGAGCTAAGGGTAAGACCTAAAAGTTATATAAGGATCGGTGCTAGGGTGTGGGGACCCTAAAGGAAAGCATTGACGGGAAGGAGGCCAAATATGAGTTTCGACCTAAGGGTAACTAAGTTTTGGGTATAGGAACTTCTGGAGAACGACACCCTGTCGGACTCCGCGGGGAAACAAGAAATATTGAAAGCAGCAGGACGTCGGTAGAAACTGCTGGGGGAACCCGCTTGCGTCGGTCTCAAGCGAACTCTTGCTGGGGAAATATTGACGACTAGAGCCTCTTGATCGTCGCGAAAGGAATCTTGAGTGAGCGATCTTGCAAAATACTCTTTGCGCGGACAAAATGAACGAGCAATATTTGCACAATATCACGCTGGGATAAAATGAACCCGACAATACGCAAAATACTTTGTCGCGATAAAATGCGGACCGAAACGAAAGAAAATCGTCGAAACGGACCAAAAGAATATAATAGCGTTGAAGAAGAGGCGCACCAAAGATGGGCCCACAAATAACAAACTCATAACGAATTTTTGAAAATTCGTATGAAGGGAACAAAAGGAAGAGGCGCAGCAAGAGCTGCGTCTCTTGGAAGAGCGCAGGCCCGTCGCGTCTTTTCCCCAATTTGGCAATTTCCGCGTAAAAACGCGAAATCAGAAGGTTTATGTTTCATTATTTCGAAACTCATTTCCTTCAATTTCTCTCTCAAATCTTCACCATTTCCGTCAAGGTTGGATTCAAAAGCTTGCTTTAAATATGACTAATCGAGGTATGTGTCTTAATCTTGCCTTAATCATCCGCATTGGTCGAATTTCGAGCCGCAAGAATTTAGGGTTTTCGACCATTTTGATCGAAAATTTGGGGCTTTTCCCCCAAATGGATTTGCTTTGCCAAATTGATGCTAGAAATGGATAGTAGGCAATGTTAGGAACATAACCATGCATTTACTTTGAATTTTCATCGAGTTTTGAGCCCTTGAGTGAATTTTGAGACGGTTTTACAGCTAAACCCCAAATTGCTTCGAAAATAGCCTTAGGAATGCCCATTGGCGATGAAATTTGATATTTGGGATCCTTGAGTGATGGGTAATCTTCCTGTCATTTCGAAATTTTGGTTGGTGACAACTTTTCAGGGCACCTTTCTAGGGCATAATCGCCGTTATAACGAAATGCTGTCGAATTTTCGACTTGAACCCGGGACTAGGCTTTGACTTGGACTTGATTTGACCCAATTTATCACATGAGTGATCGGGTTGGCGGGAATATGACCAAAGATGGCCAGAAAGGACAGTTTTCAGGGCTCCGGAGGCTCGAAAACTCCTTAACAAAGGCTTGTCGTCAAGTGACGCGGCCTAAATTTACTTTAACGTTGCAGGTGAAGAGGCTTCTTCTTCTGGGAGGACTCACATGGAGATAGACGTTGTTACGGTTGAGGAGGCTTTAGAGCAGGTCTTCACCGACGCGGTGATGGCCACTGGAGGCGAGGCACACGAGGAGGTGGAGGAGGAGGAGGCCCCGAGACGGGCCAACGTCAGGCGAAGAGGTCGTCAGCTGAGAGGAGCTCCTGCGTGGGCTGAGACTTGGGAGAGTAGGCACCTCGTGTGGGCTGCAGAGGGTCACCTGTCCTACAGGACGGTGAAGAGCTTGGTAAATAAGAATTCACTACTCATCACCTATTCTCTTTCATTCTTTTTGTCCAAATTTCTTGCAAATTTCATTCAAAACTAAAGATAGCCTTGTTTCAAATCATAATAGGAGGCCGGGAACATCAGGTCATTCTCGGGTTACACGACAAAATGATGGAGCACTATGAGCGGTACTCGGCGGAGGAGAGAGCCATGATCGAGCGCGGAGCGTTTGGTCCTCTGGTTCAGTCCGGAGGGATATCGTGAAGAGGAAGGCTGCGGCTAACCTTAGTCCGTCCGCGCTTTCTTGGATCGGTTCTGGGATACGACTTCCACGTTTCACCTACCTTTTGGTGAGGTGGGAGTCACTCTGGAGGACTACGGCATGATTTCCGTGTCCGTGTGGGGCCGAGGAGATGGTGTGGCCGGAGACCGCTATGAGGCGGATTCAGTAGGCGAGGAGATTGATCGGTGGAACTTGTCGCCGAAGGTCATTGCGATCGGGCTTGGTACCCAGTACCTACGTCCGAGACTACTTTGCGGGGAAGACCCCGGAGCTGGTGACGATCGATGGGAGGGAGACGGCTCCTCCTCCTTGTACAGCTGAGCAGAGAGCTCGTCTGTGGCTTTGGTGGTTCTTGTCTTCGATTTACCTCGGAGACAAGGGCGAGAGGCTATCGACGAAGCTTCTTCCCTTCCTTTCTGACCTGAGTTCCCTAGGACGTTGGGACTGGGTCACTGCTGGTTTTGCGGTCCTCATCCGCTTCATGAGGGCCATGGTTCGTCCGGAGTTGATGGAGAAGGGGACTTCTCCTGGCGCTGTCGGACCTGGACTACTGTTGGAGGTATGAACCTTCCTTTGGACCGAAATAAATTATTTTCTTTGTCGAATCACGAAAGATCATTATTGATTATTCTGTTTATAGGCATGGGTGTATTCTTACTTCCCGAGTCTCGCGCCGAAGAGGACAGAGCCGCTGGAGAAGGCCTATCCCGTGGTGAGGGATTGGGTGATGTGTCGGACGAAGAGCAAGCGCTCTTCTCACAATGTCTACCGGCGGGATGTGAACGCCCTTCAGCTGGGTAGCGTGAGTATCCTACTTGTATTTATATCTCTTGTACTCTGCCTTCACTTGATCATAGGAATGATTTTTGCCTTTATATTGTCGCAGTGGGTGCCCAGACCTTGGGCGGAGTACGCTGGAGCGCCTCCTTTCGTCGCTGAGGTCCTTCGACCTAGGAGCCCGAGTCGGCCTTTGTTGTGGACGTCGATGGGTCTGTGTGGTATCCGGCGAGCGTTTGGCTCGTCAGTGCTCTCGGGCGCGTTGACGGTTCCCATTGACCCTCCGAGGACGATGTTCGGGGAGCCTGCGAGGCCGAGAGGGAGGCGGACCTGGCTGGTGCCAGTGGCGACGACCTTCTTCTGCCTGGCGAGGACTACTCGGCGTTCCTTTACGGGAGGTTGGCGTACTGGCCAGTAGTGGTGAGTATCCTTTACTTTTCTTGATTTGATTTCGAGAGTTACGATGAAAGATCATCGATTAATGAGAGCTTATTTGTCTTTGCAGGAGGTCGAGGCGGCGGGCGTCGAGCCCCCAGTGTACCCCGAGACTCTTGAGTACACTGACGCGACTGGGAGGACGACGATCTCCGAGTTGCGTGACTTTGACGTAGCTGTGACGGATGCTGGCTTAGACGACTGGCAGCTTCTGATTCGGAGGGTGAGCCTCCAGCTTATGTACCTTTCGTGTAAGAACACATTTGATTGACCTTGTTCACTTTACTGAGAATTTCTTTCGAAATGCAGGTCGCGCCATCTCGGTTTGTGGCACTATGGAGGGTGGCCAACCGGCTACGAGCTACCGCCATCGAGGCACTTGTCGGTGGTCGAGGTCGTCAGGTATGAACCTCGTTCGATTTCTTTTGATTGATTTTGATTTTCGCTTTTGTTTGAGTGATTGACATGAGCCAATTTGTTGTTTACGGCGCGACCGCGAGTTGGAGCGAGAGTTGACCCAATCTCGGGAGGAGACGGCTCGCTTGTCGAGGGAGCTCGAGTTTCGGGACGCCGAGATTGTCGCTCTTACGGCGAGGGTTGCCGAGTTGGAGGATGTCCATCAGTAGTTTGGCATAGTTTTGTAGACTTGTACATCTGATTTTGAACGTTTTTGGACTTGTTTGGGGCGCAAGCCCCCAGTTTGCTTGGACTTTGGATTCGGTTCGGGGCGCAAGCCCCCAGTTCGCTTATACATTTGTATATATGATGGCCTGCGTGCCTTTGCTGCTGGGTTGTGTTGCTTGTACCTGCAGGTTAGTTCTTGGACAGGTTTGGTAGACAACGGTTTACGCCGTCATGCTGCCGAAATTTACATGGAAATCACGCAAAACATACATTTTATACAAATATGGCCTTAATTAGCGCAAAAAAGACTCAAAAGTATACAAAAGGTGCAAAAATGCAAAAAGCAAAAATTTTGTCAGAAATGACCAGAAATGACCGGACGGTAGGGAGGGTTACCCCCTAAAAAAAAAAAGAAAAAAGAAATCTGTAAGTGTAGAAATGAAAATGTTGAAATGAAAACAAAAGAGAATTTATTTCCTAAAAAAAGAAATTAGAATAACCTTATGAAATTTAATTAAAATGAAATTTTTATTTCCTAAGAATAATTAAAATAAGAAAAGAATTAAGTGTGATGAAAATGGTGAAGGTGTCGATGTCGCCTCGAAATGCGTGCCCGCAAATTTAGGAAGTTGGAAACATGGTACACTGCTCGTAGTTACCAAAATAAAATCCCGTAGGAATAGGAAATTATTCGCTATAGAATTAGGAAAGATCCAAACGCGGAAATCGCAGAAAGTGAGCCTGGGGAAGAGGCGCAGCATGAGCTGCGTCGCTTTGAAGAGGCGCAGCAGGCGCTGCGCCTGTTCCCAAGTTGGTCTCTTCTGGCGGATTTTGGAAACAGCAATTAGTATAAATAGAAGCGTCGACGAAGCTTTAAATCATATAAATCTTCCGTCCAAAATAAATTTTCAAGAGAAAATTTGTCATCATGAATGCTTTGGAGATCCGTTTGAAGGAATGGACCAATGAATTTTCGAATGTTGAGAAGCACGATATGGGTGCTCATAACCTTGGGTCTCTATTGAGTTTGAAACTCATTAAGGTGGTGAAACCGTTCCTGGATGCTTGCCTTGACTACTGGGACCCAAATTGTCATGTTTTCGCGTTTCCAGGTGGTGATATTTGTCCTTTTCCGGAGGAAATTGCTGCCATTGGTGGGTGGGATCCTGAGCACTTACCCGCTATTCCTTCCACTTCACAAGGGTATAAGACCAAATTCAGAGACTTGCTCGGATTGACTAGACTCGAGGTGGATCGCTTGGTTACCCCGAAAGGCGTGAGAATGTTGGATTTTGTAGACCGATTCATCAACAGAGCCGACCCTACAGTTTCTTATGTTGCTAGGAGAAGAGCATTTGGCTTCTGTTTGCTGCATGTGTATGTCTTTCATGGACATGTTGATGAAGATTTGCGAGGTGATCCCCGTCTTTTGGGTCTTATCGAGCAAATGGAGTGTGAGCCCGACTTGCTTGTGTTTAGGGGAGATTATCTTGGGTTTGGATAATAGGAAATCTAACCGCGATCTTCCATTTTCGGGGAGTCCCGTCATCTTACAGGTAAAAAGACACCCTTTCTCCTCTTTTTTTTTTTTTTTTTTTTTTTTTTTTTTTTTTTTTTTTTTTTTTTTTTTTTTTTTTTTTTTTTTTTTTTTTTTGTAGGTGTCTAATTCCTGCTTTTGGTAGGTTTGGCTTATGGAACGCTCCGACTGCTCGAGCCCCCAGTTCATGCACTTTCCTATCATTCCCGTATGATCGCGATGAGGACGCGGTTGTACATGGTGGACTTCTCCCGGTCTGTGACTATTGGAAGAACAAGTCAAGAGTGATGATGGCCCGCTGATTAGGTGGGTTGTACCGTGGTGGCATCTCAAGTCCATCACTTTGAGTGTCTTCTTTGGATCCTACTAGGTCCGTGCGCATTCCGGGATTAGAGTTCATGGTATACATCTTTCCGGAGAGATTGATGAGGGCGTCGGGCTGAAGCGGACTATCCCGAGGCTTGATACCGTTCAGCAGATCGCCGTAGCGCTTACCACCGAGAGCCGAAGAGAGTGGGCTATCAAATGGGCCCAAAGGAACATGTGGTTCTTGAGCTTCTCTGCCAATGCTTTGTGGGTGTCGGATTCCTATCTGAGGTGGAGAAAGGCTGCAACTTCGGAAGAACGCGAGAGACTGAGGAAACGCGAGCCTGTCGACTACAAGGTACGCGAGGGAGAGAAAGAGAAGGAGAAGCATCTGACAGAAGGAGAAGAAGAAGCTGGATCTCAGGTCATTCATCCTTCGAAGAAATCAAAGACTACTCCTGTTGCGGAAATGATGGTTGGCAAGAATGGAAGAGTCAGGCCTCGAGAAAGACCGTTGGTGATTAGGTCTGAAGTGGTGCAAGAGCGCCCGGCTCGAGGTCGTGACAAGAAGTATGACAAGACTGACAAGGGCAAGGGGAAGATGGAGGAATAGCCCGAGTCCTTATTTATTATTTGGTTATTATTATTATTGTTGTAATAAAAAGGAGGGATTTTTTTAGAATCCTAGCCTATTCTATTTTTTATTATGTAACGTACTATTATTATTAGAAAATGAATGGAATAAAAAAGGTTGAATGGTTAAGAAACCGCTGTGATTTTCTTTTATTATTCTTGTCGAATTTCAAATGCAATGCAAATGTCCTTCTATTTACATTTTAGGTATATTGGGTTGAATCCGGTGAAGGATTGCCTACGTATTCACTTAAAAAAAGCGAAATCAAACCCTTGCGCGTAGTTCGAGTAAATGTAAAAGAATAATTGTTCGAAGCAAGAGCTTGTAATGAACATAGAAAATAAGCATGAGCTTTTGTTCTCAAGGTGCGAATTTAGTTTATTTGATGATATGAGGACGACAGTCTTGTCAAGATGCAAGAGCATAGTGACACCTAGCTTATTTCAGCTTGGCCAGGGGCCGTTTATTTAGTGCCACAAGAGCGACACATGGGTTTACGCGAGGCGCGTTTTTGTCCTATTCTAGGCATAGTATCGTTTCAGTTGGTCAAGGTTTGTGGGGTTCGAAAACTCATTCCCATCTAGGTCTGTGATCCTAACCGCACCGCCTGGGAGTATGGATTTGACTAGGTATGGTCCGGCCCAATTAGGTTTGAATTTTCCCCTTGGGTCGACAGGTAAAAGAGCTCTAATCGATTTGAGCACTAAGTCTCCTTCTTTGATGTTTCTTGGCCTAACTCTTTTGTTGAAAGCTCGTTTGATACGTGCTTGATATGTTTCGACATTATGCAAGGCGCGTAGCCTATGTTCATCCAGGAGGATGAGTTCTTCATATCTATCCCTCTTCCAATCGGCTTCAGGGATTTGACTTTCGAGTAGAATACGCAAGGATGGTATTTCTAGCTCGACTGGTTGTACGGCCTCCATGCCGTAGGTCAGATAGAAAGGAGTAGCCCCAGTGGGCGTCCTAACTGATGTACGATATCCCCACAAAGCAAAGGGTATCTTGCTTGGCCAATCTCTATAGTTGTCAGTCATTTTCTTGAGAATTGTGACAACGTTCTTGTTTGCCGCTTCTACGGCGCCGTTAGTCTGTGGTCTATACGGCGAAGAGTGGTGATGCTTAATCTTGTATTTGGCTAGCAATTGCTCGGTTTCGGCTTGGAAGTGTGACCCGTTATCGCTGATGATCTCATGTGGGCAACCGTATCGACAGATGATGTTGTTCTGTATGAATTTTGCCACATTTTTAGCCGTAAGAGCAGTGTAGGAAGCCGCTTCTACCCATTTGGTGAAATAATCAATTGCTACTAGAATGAAACAGTGACCTCCTGTTCCGGCTGGGGTTATCTTTCC
This sequence comes from Silene latifolia, assembly GCF_048544455.1. NCBI lineage: Eukaryota > Viridiplantae > Streptophyta > Magnoliopsida > Caryophyllales > Caryophyllaceae > Silene > Silene latifolia. The sequence goes on along the minus strand of NC_133533.1, from coordinate 24,237,788 downwards.
GATTATGTCAATTCCCCATGCGGAGAATGGCCAAGGAGATGTCATCGTGTATAGCAACGAAGGAGGGACGTGTTGTACATTCCCGAAGATTTGGCAATTGTGGCAGTGTCTCACGTATTTAATGCAATCGGATTCCATTGTGGTCCAATAATACCCTAAGCGTGTGATTTTCTTTGCCATCATAGGCCCACTCATGTGAGGACCGCATTCTCCATCGTGGACTTCTTCCATCACCTTTCGTGCCTGTGAATGATCAAGGCAACGTAGGACTACACCAAGAGGTGTTCTTTTGTATAACTCTCCTTGCATCAGGACGTATTGGGAAGCTAGTATGCGTATAGCACGTTGTCCCCTTTTGTCCATATCTGGTGGATATGTACCATTAAGCTTGAAATTCAGGATCGCTCGGAACCAGGGTTCCTGTGCGATTTCTTCTTCATCGGTGATTTGATGGACATAAGCCGGTTCTGATCGTCGTTCGATACACAAAGGCATTTCCACCATGTGATCTGGCATATTTATCAAAGATGCGAGTTTCGCAAGAGCGTCTGCAAATTGATTTTCCTCTCGAGGTAGGTGTAGGTAGGTTACGTGGTCAAAGAATTGAGCCACTTGGTCTATCCTAGCTTGATAGGGTGCGAGGCTCTCGCTTCGGATTTTCCAGGATCATGTAACTTGGTTGATGATTAGCGATGAATCCCCATGTACTCGGAGGTTTTTGATGCCTAAGCTTACTGCTGCTTGAAGTCCAATGAGACAAGCTTCATACTCTGCAGCGTTGTTTGTCACCTCGAAGTCGAGTTTGACAGCGATTGGTGTATGCTCACCTTCAGGAGAAATGAGCAACACTCCTATTCCGAATCCTCTTAAGTTTGATGCTCCATCAAAGTATAGGTCCCACGAGTCCACGTCTGTTTGAAGTATATCCTCGTCGGGAAATGACCAAGTGTCTATGGTTTGCGCGTCGTTGATAGGATTTTCTGCGAAGAATTCGGCGACGGCGCGACCTTTTATGACTTTTAGTGGCACATATTTGAGGTCGAATTAAAGAGAGCATCGTAGTCCACCTTGCAAGACGTCCGTTGAGGACGGGTTTCTCGAAGAGGTATTTGACTGGATCCATTTTGGAATATATCTTGACGGAGTAGCTAAGCATGTAGTGACGTAGCTTCTTCGTTGCCCACACAAGAGCGAGGCATGTCTTTTCGAGTTGCGAGTACTTGCACTCATATTCCAAGAACTTCTTACTTAGATAGTAAATAGCTCTTTCTTCACTTCCTACGGTTTGAGCCAGCATAGCACCCATGGCAGTTTCAGTTACTGTGAGATACAAACCAAGAGGTTGATCTCGTTGTGGTGGCATGAGCACTGGTGGTTTAGCTAATATCTCCTTGATTCGGTCAAACGCCTTTTGACAATCATCATCCCACATGGTGTGGTCTGTTTTCTTGAGTTTCTTGAAGATAGGCTCGCAAATCATGGTAAGTTTCGATATGAATCGACTTATATATTGTACCTTTCCCAGGAATCCTCTAACTTCTTTTTCTGTTTGAGGTTGTGGCATTTCGATCAGAGCTTTGATTTTCGAGGGATCTATTTCTATACCGCGTTGGCTAACGACGTATCCCAGGAGTTTTCCGGATGTTACCCCAAATGTGCATTTCCGGATCTTTGATTAATTATATACATGTGAATTGATATGTTATTATGACGAAAAAATTAATGAACAAAAGGAAACAAATAAATCGAACAAACACGAATTACAGAGGACGGAGGAAGAAGAAAAGAAGCAGGAACTGCGGCAGCCTCACGAAGAGGCGCAGCAGGGACTGCGCTCCTTCGAAGAGGCGCAGCGATTCTGCGTCTTTTTCTCGACGTCGTCGTCTCTCACCGGAAATCCGCAAAACAGTTTTAACAAAGGGTTTTTAGAAATCGATTTTAACGGTGTTTTCGACATAAACCTTACAATGATGATACGATAAACAAAATACAATAAATAAAAGAGGAATATACACCCTCAGACTTACATGTTGACGAAACGAGATGAACTAAGAAAATCGACTAGTGAATGCTCGACGCGAATGCAAGGAAAGAGTGCCCTCGTAAGAGGAAAACGATTGATTAATTAAGATTGATTGAGTGTAGTTGGTCAAATTGGTCGGTCATGCAACGGAGAGGCTGGTACCCGGAAAGATCCGAGCTTACGTGGTCGGAAGTCCAAGCACGTAGGCGCCAATTAGTAAGAACGAAGTCTAGAATTCAAAGGGAGAAGAGAAGGGCGGACACTCGCGTGAGAAATATGAGGAACGAAGGCTCCTATTTATACTAATCACACGAAGGAATAGGGTTTCGGAGACTCTTTGGAAGTGAATCTCGGAAAGATATAAAAAAGATACATAAATCATGCAAAGAAGGGCACTGGGAAGAGGCGCAGCGACACCGCGTCTCTTGGAAGAGGCGCAGCCCTTTCTTCGTCTGTTCCCGGAGGTTTCCTCTCTTGAAGAAAGATTTCCGTGTTTGAGTTATGGTAGGACGGAAATAATTCGGTTATCTTTTGAATATTACGGGATATTATTTGCCAAAAGATAAAATTTGTGAAATATGGAATAGAAATATCCGGAACATTCCAGGACATTCGACTCGGGATTTAACAAATATCGAGAAAATGGAGACGGTTTTTGACCCGACTCAATATACTCTAATTACTGCCAAAACGACCGTATCAGGACGTAGATGACAACTAAGAGGTTGACATTAATATTTGAGCAAACACTTGACGATAATCTTACGAATTGTCACAAATCGTTCCGCGAATCAAACATGCGGCCCAATCATCACCGGGTGGTTTGCGAGGGGTGCAGAAACGAGGTGTCTACAGATTTGATTTGGGTCATATAGTCGGATATGGTGAGGTTTCCTTTGGTAAGGGATTCAAGGGTGTCTTTGACTTGGAGAATATGTCCCCGAGAAGGATTAGCATAGGTGTTGGCGAGAGTGAGCCAAGCATCACGAGAGGTGGTAGTGTTGGTAAGGAGGGAGGCTATATTTGTGGGAAGTGTGCCAATGATAGCACCAAGAATGAGACGATCTTGGCGCTGCCAATAGTGAAGGTCAGGATTGGATTTTGTTGTCTTGGTGGTTTCATCTGTGATGGTGTCGGGTAGAGCGGGGTATGTTCCGTCCACAAATTTCAGCAAATCATAGCCAAAAAGAATGTTGGAAATTTGATTTTTTCAATTGAAAAAGGTTAGAGGTGTAAGTTCCTTGTATTGAGAGAGATTAACATCAATGGAGGGAGTTTTTAAGTCAAGAAAATTAGGGATAAGGTTGCTGTGGGGAGCCATGAGGAAGAAGGTAAGAGGGACGGGTGAAGGAGAGGCAGGGGCCGGAAAAAAAAATTGATTGTAATTGAGAGTCAGATCTTAGAAGCTCGATACCATGTTAAGAAGAGAAGAATAGGTTTTGAATGTTATGTATTGTATTGATTCAAGGAGTACAATATTTAGAGTATTTACATGTAGAAGAAATAGGAAAAACAATAATACAATTTCCTAAACTATATCCTAAATAATTACAGAAAAGATATGAGAAGTAACGACCAAGGAACATATATACGGAAAATGTATTCATAAGTATTCTAATGATTAACAATTTTGTGCCGTTACACTATTCATCTCATTATTATTAGTTTGATTTTTGGGTTCAAAATTTGATAAATTTGACTATAATGAAAAAGTACGAGTACTATTTTGTAAATATAATTTTCTGGATAAAAGAGTGATTATAAATAGAGAAAGATTAAGTAAACGTGATGTTTTAAAAAATGTAAAACTTAAAATAGAAGGCTATTTTGAGATTAAGGTTAGACCGTTCTTTCTAATTTAATTTTAGTTCGTTTTAGTTTGGCTCAATTCCATTCAATTCAGCTCTTTTCAACCGAAAAAACCGGGCCTCGCTAATAATTCAGTCTTTTAATACAAAGTTGTGCGCTAAAGTCTTTGCCTGAAGTAAAACAAACACAATACCTGGTAAAAGCAACCTAACTCGATTGACCCGGCCCGAAAAGGCTGACCGAATTACATAACCCGAATCAAACTGCCCAACCCGGCCCGAACGTTTTTGACCCGTAACTAACCCGAGTAGAAAGTGACCCGATCCGATACCGACCAACCCAAAAATGACTCGACCAAACAAAACACTAATTGAACCAAAAAGACTTGAAATAACTTTTTATCTCTTTCATTAATCTGAAAATGACCTAGCCCGACCCAAACAAACCTGAAAACAATGACAAACGCGAATTGACCCGATCCAAACTGTCCTGACCCAAATCCATCCTAATTAACTCGTTTATCAGGTCTACTTGTCATTTATTATCCCATGGCATAAGGACTCAATTAGGCTCAATATCCATCTCGATCCTAATATTTATGAATATATATGGGCTAAAAAAATTTTGACGGAAAATTTATTGATCCCGTGCCAAATTATCACGTCCAAAGATGGATATTGAACCTAATAAAGTCCTTATGTCATGAGATGATAAATGTCAAGCTTGGTTACGCGTCTAAGTAATCACTTAACGCCTAAAACTGAGTTTAATTGACGGAAAATAAAGTTTTTAGGGGTACACTTAGTGATAATGACAACAATTAGGGGTACCATGTATGTTTTAAAAAGTGTAGGGTACCATGTAAAAAGTCGAAAAATTGAGGAGTATCATGTAGAATATCTCAATAGGATCTCTGTTATATCATTGACTCGTTTCTTAGAGCAAGTGCAATGGTAATTCTTAAAATAAAGTTCTTCATTTTCATGTCATATTTTGACAAACTTCACAAACTTGAAACTTTTACCTACAATGGAAGAACTTTAAATAAAGTTCTTAAGAGTATTGGTAATCGACAAAATTAAAATAAAGATATGTATTCATTGGTCAATTTTGTTGGTTTTTGGGACAAACTTGGTTCTTATTTTCAAACCAAGTTTGTCAAATGAAGAACTCAAGAATACAAACTTTTTGTCACAATGAACTAACTCATCAAAATAAAATTTTTGTGACAAACCCAAGAAGAAAAACTACCCATTTCTATTGCTCTTATATCCAGAATGAAATTGTCTTAGTTATCGAGAGGACACCACCCTGTACCCTTGTTAGGAAATTAGCGCCAATCTCCCACGCACAACGGAAGCAACCAATCGACAAGTAAACCGTAAAAGTAAATAAATGTAAGCAATATTAAGATGAGACAATATTTTAGGGTCAAACCCAGGGCAAAACCTTCCAAACCGGAAGTAAAACCCACTAGCCAAATCGACTAGAATCCACTATAATAATATAGTACCAGTACAACGTAACCGTCTCGAATAAATACCAATTCGAAACCCACAATAATATAAGATAACAACCTCTAGCCCTCCAGTAATATTAGTCAATGCCACTAATATCACCCCTAGAGTAACCTCCTAAATTATTGTATTATAACACCCATTATACTGCCTCTCGCCCTCAAACCCCGACTGTAATTTTGTTTACTAGTCACCTTGTTTGATTATAATTTTGTGAGATATATTTTTCCAAAGGATTTTAATCTTTTATATAGCATTGTGAAAAGATGTTAGATTTTATAATAATAAAATCACTTCTCACGTTACCCTTAAATGAATTAATCACATTCATATGTTTTACGCAATAGTAAAAACAAATGAATCATATTCATTTAACTCACCTATGTTACATGTGCAACATTATTACATGTAACATTTTAATTAAAACCTTGTATTGGATGTTACCCAACAAATCTCCCCCTCCAATACAAGAGAACATAACCACCGAGGAATCAACCGTTAGCCTTTTAAAATTACCAGCTGCACACCCGAGTTAATATCCGCTCCTCACCTTAACTCATTATCACGGTCAATGCACCGTGTACAGCCTAAACCCAGTCAATGATGTTACTCGACTCCGGAGAGAAACCTCTTGCTCTCCACCTTTCTACCAGCAGGAATTTTACCTTTGCGCCCGTCTGTAACCTGAAAACAATCTACCTTCGTCGCCTCTTCCGCAAACGAGACACGTGCACGACTTTTCCGTTTCCAGCTATCCTGTGAGGTTTTTATTACATATCCATCCAGACGGTATAAACCACGACGTAGCTCCCCCTTTATGAGGACCATAGAACCCTTAGTAACTTTCATTACTCCCCCATGAGCTTTACACCCATAACCTTCGGAGTCCAGTTGACTAAGTGAAATAAAATTCAGCCGCAACTTTGGAACATATGCAACCTTGTCCAAAGTGTGCACCACCCCATTTGACAATTTTATTTTAACCACCCCAACACCCATGACATTAACTGTTGAGTTATCAGCCAAACTCAACTTCCTAGCCACGCCTTCTTGGAGCTCATCAAAATTATCTTTCTGGGTGCAAACATGGTTGACACAACCAGAATCTAATATCCATTCTTCCTTGGAAGACACGTCATTCACATCCGTGACCGCAAATATGTCACTATCATCGGCAAGGAAACAACCACTACTTCCTTCATCGGCAACCAAGTTGGTGTCGCCCTTGTTTTCTTCATTCCCGCATTTGTTAGGACAGAACCGCCTAATATGCCCAAGGTTACCACACTTGAAACACTTCACATCATTATTCCTAGAAGCGTTCCTGGGCCGAGACCTGCCATGCTTCGATCCATCCTCCCTGTTAAACGATCGACCTCTCCCATCTCGAGCAACTGCAACTGTACCCGTACTGTCACTCCGTACCGCAGCCTTGTCCTTCTTGCTCGCATCAAAGGACAATAAAGCTGTTTGTGCTTGCTCCACCGTGATGGTGTCTTTACCGCACAAAATAGTATCCACATAAGTCTCATATGTGTCCGGGAGAGAATTGAGGAGTAATAACGCCTTATCTTCCTCCTCAAGCTTCACCTCGATCTTCTTTAAGTCGTCTAACAGTCCATTGAACAAATTCACATGTCCAATTAAATTTTCATCCTCATCCATCCTTAACCGATATAACCGTCGCTTTAAAAGCAACTTGTTGGTCAAACTTTTCGCCATGTAGAGCTTCTCCAACTTTTCCCATATCACCGATGGAGAGTCATCATCAAGAACACAATTGATGACTGAATCCGAGATGCACAACCTAATAGTACTTGCACACTTGGTGCAAACCTCTTCCCAGTTGTCATCACTCATCTTCTCCGGCTTACCATCATCTCCTTTCAAGGCTCTAGCCAAGCCAAGATGTACCAGAAGATCCTTCATCCTTATCTGCCAAAGGGTGAAACTACTTTTACCATCAAATTTTGGTACTGCAAATTGAGACTCCAAATTTGACATCCTTGCCAATTATAAACCAGCCACCGGACCGAGCCTAGTGGCTCTGATACCACTGTTGGGAAATTAGCGTCAATCTCCCACGCGCAACGGAAGCAACCAATCGACAAGTAAACCGTAAAAGTAAATAAATGTAAGCAATATTAAGATGAGACAATATTTTAGGGTCAAACCCAGGGCAAAACCTTCCAAACCGGAAGTAAAACCCACTAGCCAAATCGACTAGAATCCACTATAATAATATAGTACCAGTACAACGTAACCGTCTCGAATAAATACCAATTCGAAACCCACAATAATATAAGATAACAACCTCTAGCCCTCCAATAATATTAGTCAATGCCACTAATATCACCCCTAGTAACCTCCTAAATTATTGTATTATAACACCCGTTATACTGCCTCTCGCCCTCAAACCCCGACTGTAATTTTGTTTACTAGTCACCTTGTTTGATTATAATTTTGTGAGATATATTTTTCCAAAGGATTTTAATCCTTTATATAGCATTGTGAAAAGACGTTAGATTTTATAATAATAAAATCACTTCTCACGTTACCCTTAAATGAATTAATCACATTCATATGTTTTACGCAATAGTAAAAACAAATGAATCATATTCATTTACACAAATTCTCATTATAGACGGATACTATCCGTCTATAGTTATAGACGGATATTGTGTCTCTCACAAATTAAAGTGGATAGTACAAGTGGGTGGGAAATGGATACCTCTACTTGCACTACCCACTTTAATTTGTGAGAGGGACACTATCCGTCTATCTATAATGAGATGGGCTGATTCATTTAACTCACCTATGTTACATGTGCAACATTATTACATACTCCGTATAACATTTTAATTAAAACCTTGTACTCCCTCCACTTTTTAATATATGACGTTTTGCTTTTTCGAGGCGAGCCTTTGACTTTAATATTTACAACAAAATATTTGGTAAAAAATTATAAAAATTATACCATTAGATTACTTATGAAAAACTCTTTCATATGAGTATACATATCACTATATTTAAGCATATAATTTGAGAGATATTGAAGAGAGAAGTGTGTGTCTCGAAATGTAAGAAAGTCATATAAAGAAAAATAGAGGGAGTATTAGATGTTACCCAACAACCCTGATTAAGAAATAGAGTCAATCTAGTCAAGACCATAAATCACTTACTGTACTAAAGTATAGAGCTAGAAGATTCAATGTTTGCAGAAGGTAGGAAGACAAAAAAAAAAGTTACGGCTATAAATTTTGGCAGGATCCATAATTGTATTGGTTGAATTATTTGTATCGAATAATTACCTAATTAGGTAAATGTACGTTTAATTATTATGGACCATTTCACTGCACTTCCACTTCTATTAACTGTCTTGTCAATGTTTCGTTACTGTTGTCAAGTTATGGATGAACGTGAACATAGTCACTTGTTGTTTCATCTGAAAAAAATGTCAATAATTTATGCTTCATGCTAGGAAATTTAAGGGTGTATGCTTCTAATTTTAAGGCACATTGCTGTCTCCTGCGTCTTAGTTTTTGGGACACTTATTTCACTTGGACTAAATTGGATGTATGATTGATCAACTTATATGAAATACACAAATTCTTGTTTGTGACGAAGATATCAAATCATTTCTTGGTGTGATCTGATACCATTTTACCTCATAAAGTACCCATTTTTTCTCTCTCTGCAACACTATTCATGTGGTCCCCTTTCTCCACTAACCCATTTTGTTACCATTTTATCTCACAAAATATCCGCCACAAATGGTAACCCGTTACAAGGGAGACCAATTGTATGAAATAATGGTGTTAATGCTAATTTTCAAACTGCGTCAGACAAACATGGAAATTGGTGTATGAGCGTAGGGTTTGAAAATTACATGTACTACTCCGTATAGGTGTTCATTTAGCGGGTCACCACTCACCATTATCGTGATAAAAAAACATTTTAAGTGTACGACGAGTTAAATACTTCCTCCGGCTTGCTGTTTTCTTCCCATTTCATTATAATACTCCTCACATATATTAGAGAAACTGAAGAAAATTAAAAGCCGAAGGAAGTATCACTTTATATAGGAGGGAATAGAACTCACAAAATTGTGACTTGCTCCGACAACTCAACCCGATACCTGGACTCAAGACTCATGCTTAGAGATGGCAATGAGTAGGGTCTGGGTAGGGTCCGCCTAGACCCGGACCCGACCCGAGATTTTCCCTTTGGACCCGTACCCGACCCAAGATTTTCCCTTTGGACCCGTACCCGACCCAGACCCATAAGGGTCTAAAATTTGAGGACCCATACCCGGATCCTATGGGTAAGGGTAGGGTCTGGGTCTACCCGCGGGTCCGAATTTCAGTCACTTTAGCAACAAGATTAACAGCTATGGGGTCTATAATATTAAAAAAAAAATTCATACTACTTTAACATTATGAGTTTATTAATCTGCCGTTAATGGTGGTTGTCGCCTGTCGGTCGCCGACTATTAGAGAGGTGGGTTCCAGTCGCGTATCAGTGCTGTGGTGGTGGTTTTCTTGTGTCAGTGGTGGAGTGGTGGTATTGTCAGAAGAGTTTGATTGAGTTTTATCACTTTATGGGATGAGGGAAGAGAAAGAGACTTTAGTTGGGTTTCTACAGTTTGTCAGTATGAATTCAGAAAAGTTGTAATTTTGATTTTTTTTTTCATTAATAAAGGGTCTAAGGGTCGGGTATGGGTCTCATAACTTAGGCCCGGACCCGAAATATTTTCTTAAGACCCATACCCGACCCATACCCATTGGGTCTGAAAAAATGAGACCCATACCCGACCCATTAGGGTCCGACCCTCAGGGTCTGGGTCGGGTCCCCGACCCACTGCCATCCCTACTCATGCTTCATCCAAATTCAAATTGATCCGACCTAATATATCCCAATCCGAATGTTTATTGTTACACACTAATTACTATCCATTAATAACTTGATAATATTTGACCCGAAATGACGCAAACTCGTAATTAGCGCGGCCTGAACTAACCCCACCCGATTGACCCGTTTGCGAAATCTAAGTTGGTGAAACAAGAGTTTGTCATTTCCTAAGCACTTTAGGATTTGTCTCATTCAACCACTTGACCAATTTTATTGTTTAAAAAATGGATATATCCGCCTTAAACAATAATTTGTAATTATTTTTATGTACAATATTATTACTATCCTTAACTTTTTATAATTTTAGTACATAAATATCTCTTACGTCTTACTTGTCCCACTATATCTTTATTACCTTGAAACATGATTTTTATATTAAATGCGAGGAGCAAAATTAGGTCATAATCCGAAAAATAAATTTGACCGGATCATCGGTGTGGACCGAATCCGGACCAAATTCTTTTAGGCCCCGTTCTCAGTTTTTTAGTTTTGTCAATGTGGCCCATCCGAAACCGGTTAGTTTAGTTGGACCGAATAAACCAATATTTAAGGTTTCACGATCGATCGTTGAATTTCATAAATGATGCATATCGCAGTAAAAATATCATAAACTCAGAGTTAAAAATGACTATTAAAATTAAATGATAGGTCAAACAACTAGATTAATTAATATGACGAAACTAAAACTCAAAACTTGTATACTGAATAATGACAAATCATAGTTTCCAGTCTGTTTGAAATCTTTGATCTAAGGCCGAGGTAACCAAAAAATTGGGGTTCGTTCAGATTCAGGACCAAAAAAATAAATAAATCTAACTACCATTTAGTTTGATCCGGTCTTGATTTGGTGCTCACGTCATCATAGTTAATCTTAAACCAGTGGAGTTTATAGTCCTCACAAAACTGCAATTTTAAAACCATTTTTTTATTATGAGTATCCCCTACTAACAATTGAGATAATTTTCATCGGGGTATTGAACGCAAATTAATGGGTAGACTCCCTCCAAATTTAGTTTCTTCATTCGCAAGAGTTAGAAAATAAATAACGAATCCATAACAACTTATTTAGGAGATAAAAGTCTTTATCACTCAAACCAAGGAGGTTTTGTAATTTTATTTAAAACCAATTGACAAAACGAATTAAAACCAATTGACATAACGCCTTTGTTGACACTTTGTCACCCATTTGAACGGACATGTGGTAGTTCACTCGCTTCATCCAATCTGGAATCCTTTCTGACCAAAGTACAAGTGTACCACAAATTCTCATTATAGACGGACACTATCCGTCTATACGTATAGACGGATACCATTTTCCCTCACAAAATACCCATTTGCCATAAAGTGGGAAGCACATAGGGGGTGCCCCACCTTATCCCCTCTACCCATTTTATTAGAGGTCTTTACCCGTCTGTTCGCCTCACCCGTCTATACCAAGACCTATTGCAAATGTACAACTTCACCAATTTCTCCCATGAATAATTCTTCATCAATCACATTTCCCCGTCCCTTTTGTTTTATGTCACCGTCCTTCAAATTTATTTTCGGGCAAGAAGTAACTCTAGTGACAGTCTTAATTAATTTAACAGCTAGTCTTGCTTGTGACGGGCTAATTCCGTCACAAGCTTGTGACCTCTCACAAAAAGAGAGAGGAGACAAGGTGGGGCACCCTCCATGTGTTTCCCACTCACCTCTCAATAGGTATTTTGTGAGAGGAAACGGTATCCGTCACAAGTTTGTAACGGATATCGCCCGTCTTCAATGAGATTTGTTGTTAATTTAATCCTTCCAATCTTTTGAAATTCGTTAATCGTCCTCCTCCGAAGTAAACAAACTAACATATACATACACCATATAGTGGATAGTGGATAGTGGATAGAGGGAGTAAATTAGAACTCTATTTTGAATACTTAATTAAATGACGATGACGATATAATTGTAGATATGTAAACCAAGTCACGATGGTAAAAAAAACTACGGAGTACATAGTTGTAAATACGTGCGGTTTTTGGTAGAGTGAGGGAGTTTATCAATGGTGCCGCACCTATGTCAATATGTATATGGCTATACTTCCTCAATTTTTCCTGGTGTGTACCATTCGGTTTAATTTGGATTTAAGTAAGGTAGGACTATTACGGTGGTAAAACTACTCTCTCTCGTGAGTTTTAATTTTGCTGCATTCCCAGAGCTCAAACAGTAGACCTATGGTTAAGCTTGAAGAACACCTGAACAGATCATCTAAGTACTCATGGGTTAATTCCACACTTTTTATTAATAGAGATTAGATCAATCTCGATTTTACAAAAGACAAAATAGGACAAACTCACCCATTCTAGCAGTTCGACAATGAATCTAAAGTTGGTAATTAGGTCAATCAAGTTTAAGCGGCTCGGTTATATCATGTACGGATTAGTTCATATTATGTCGAGTTATCATCAGGCGACGGGTCGGGTTAGGTTTGATTCAGCTCATTATTGGGATATGTTATGCATATATATTATCTTTCATTTTGAAGTATTGATCAATAATTTCATATTTTCATTTTAAAATTATTCTTATTAAAAGTTAAGTCCATACATATCAGGATTAAATTAAAAAATTAGTTAAAAAATGTCAACTTAATCTTATTTAGGTCATTTATAAAGCTTATTGGTTATCGAGTTATTATCTGGTTGAGTCATATCGGGTTGGTTTCGATTCAGAGCTGATTAGGACAAATATGATTGTTATTATTTATCGGTTTGACCTAGTCAATCTACCCAGTTCCGATTCACGAGTTTTGGAATATGTCGATTCAAGTCGTATTTCACAATTTAGACAAGCTTTTATTAGCTCTAAGCCTCAAAATGCAATGAATAGTGAATGCCGTCCAATCTGGGTTCAAATGGAACCCATCAAAATACCCAAAAAATGGTTTCAATTGGGTAAGAATAGAAGCAATACCAAATTAGGGAAAAGGGAAGGTTTGGCTTATGGTAAAATGTAGAGACACATGGCTACAGCCTACACGCCTACACCCTTAATTCGTAGAGTATTACATATGGACTTTGACTTTAATTTGTGTGTCACAGTACCTCTCTTAAGTTCCACCGAAAGGTCCATACCCAAACAACTTGTCCTTGTTACCTTAACACGTTCAAGCTGACTCACATTACTCGCATTTACTATCCAAACTACCCTTCTTCTATTTGGCAAAGAGATAATAACTACGTCTAATTAACTCTTTTATGACTTCATCACTCTCCACATGTAGGCCTAGTACTTGATCTAAGCTATAATGGACGGTAGTGTCATTTTTCCGACATTCTTTCTTGAGATGGACATTTTCATTTTAAATTTAAAACAGATAGGATAATAGCTCGATTACTTGGCCACGTATACAAGACAAATTTTTGATAGTACATACCTAGACAGTTTGCTTTTACCTTATATATACTGTTTGTCTTAAGTTTAAAACGAATATGTTCGTCTTAAAAAAAAGTGTGCTCGTTCTTAGGCATTGATTTGGAGGGACTTGTGAAAAGGATTAACTAAGGTTGCGGTTTTTTAGACTGAAATCTTCCATAATAGAGCTGAATTTATAAGGATTGAATTAAGTCTAAGATAGAGACATATCCTAAATTTGATTATATTTTAATCACACACGAAAGAAGACCAAATTTGAGGGCAAATGGTAGAATTTAAACAACTTGATTTGTTCAATATATAACCAAAACCGGCTAGAGGTAACCTATGTGAATATAATTTAGTTTAAGTGAAGATGTCGCATGTGAGTATTTCACATTTATAAACGCGAAGATAATTGAACAACTCGTAAACTAAGAAACAAACTGGTTTTATTCAGCGGCGTCTAATACCCCCGGACGATCACAGACGGCGGAACTGGGCCTCCAGGTTTGGCTACCGAATTTATTAGCTTTACTAATAAAACTAATACAAACCTCGACGTATAGTACACTTATACATTCATATTTGATGCCTCATTTTTTGTTGTACACCGGACCTCTATTTATTTTAAGACGCCCCCAGTTTTATTAGCTTTATTAGGTTTGAAATGAGTTACCTGCTATTGACGGATCTGAGACAATTGATGAAGATATGTTTTTTCTTGTGTCAAATGATGAGGTGCAAAGTTAGTACTGTATAATATAAAGAGGGAGGGTTATTTGAATGTGTGACCTATTATCCCGATAGTTTAGTCTTAATCATTAGAATAAAACCTCTACATAAGACATGTGATATTGTTCAATTTTAACTCGAGAGTGCTTTCTATTTTCTAGGTATTGCACATTTACACATATTAACCCTCTTGTTCCTGCCATAGGGTTTCCTAATGAAATTGACCATGTAAAATCGATTGTGTATGCAATTCAGCAATTGTTGATCGAGAAAGTAAACAAGTTGAAGTAGATACGATAAAGTCTTAAATACAAGCTAAGTCCCCATTTCGTCAAGTATAGACTTTCTATTCTCATTAGTCATTATAGACAAATTAATAGCCCATCTTTTCAAGCGTTTCATCCACATTAAACTTTGTTGTTTTAATAAATCAAACATAATAAATTTTGTGTTTTGTTTCCATTTGTATATTAGAAATTAATGGTCAAAAATTAAATCAACTACTCAAAGGTAAGATGAGAGAACAAAATAAAACATGGGAGAAAAATAATTTCCATATAGCTTGTACCGACCTTTGTTTTTTGTTGATAGGAGTTGAACTGAACTGAACGGAACTAAATTAAATAAAGTAGAGCTAAATTGAACTGAATTGAATGGAACAGAAGTAAGAATTAATTTGAGTAAAGCTAAGTTAAACTGAACTGAATAAAGCTCAGTTGACTGAAATGAGTTACTAAAATTAAGTCAGAAAAAACAAGGCTAGAGTCATATAGAACGTATAAAATCCAATAACCCAATAAAGAACTTTTAAGTAAAATAATACACTACATACTCCCTCAATACTAATCACTTATTTATCTTTTATATTCATTGTGAGAACTATTTGAATCACATGTAAACAAATAATTAAAACGGACGGAATTATATACATCTTAGTTAATACACTAAAATGTTATGAACAAAACTAAACTGAATTCAAGATGATCAAAATAATCAAAATTGAACTGTTAGGAATATAGAAATTGAAATTAGGTCTAAAAGTTATGAACAATGTCTAAAACTGGGTGAATATCACTTAAGGGCTTGCTTGGATTGAGAGTAAAAGGAGGGAAATGAATAGGGGAATGATAGATAAGGATTATTTTTCATGTTTGGTATTAGGGTAATTATTCACCTTCCAAATCCATTACCCTCATGAAGGGGTAATGCATTACCCACCCTCCCCCAGGGTAATGATTATGAGAGTAAAACATATCCTCAGTAATCATTACTCTTATATGCCAAACCTATCATCAAGGAATTCATTACCCAAGTAATTAACTTCCCTAGTAATTATCACCCGATTAAAATTTACCCCTTAATTATTTCAGGCAATCCTTAAAAAGTTGATAAAATTTCATTTTAGGTACAAATATGTAACAAGATAATCATAATAGGTACTATCTCATAATATTTGAGCGAATTATGAAATTATGTGGGAAAATTTCATGACAAATACGAGGATAAATTTCATAACTTTTTCTAATTTTTTTTGTGTAATTGAAAGTTATAGGCTTTTTAAAAGTCATATATAAAATGCCTTATAGTCGCGAAGCTAAGATTTGGGGATAGCAAGGACGCTACCCTCTTGACAAATGATAATTTCAGTCAAAGTTCCAAATTATTTCGAGTTCAAGGAAAAATATGACTACAAATCCTATCCTTGATACTCTGTAATCAATGGAGAAAGTTTTATTAGCTAATATATAGATTATAGAATAACGTGGTACATCGAAATAGACTTGGCCACGAGCCATGAAAGCAGTCCAGGGTGGCCCGGATTTTACTGACACAATTCTAGAATATCTGAGATCGAACCAATTACAAGAATCATATTTTTTTTTTTACTATTTTGTTGCGTTTTTGACAAGCAAGATGAGTCAGAGTGAATTTTTCACGCCCTAAACCGTGTCATTGGCTTGGTCGACCCAACAACATGGGCGGTCGAATCAAACTGGACTGACTCGTGCTCTTAGCAAGATCCACACTAGGGTTGGTCAAACATAAGGGTTGATTTGTCCCGACCAGTCCCCAGGGCTACTTTGTACCCGGCATGCATGCAGCCCGGCCCAACCCAAACATGCCCCTATCTCGGGCCTTTTATGGGTCCATAATATTAAACCCAGACACGCTCTCTACCCGACCTAAGCCCGCTTCTCTGGTCACTTATTGCCAGGCCCGCATGAATCCCCATATCCCGGCCGATTTTGGGTTCCTTGTCAAAGCCCGGCTCACCATCGGGTTTGCCCGGCCCGGCCTGACCCACCTGTTTGACCCCACCGAAGATATAGAAGAAGAACTTCATGCCAAAATAGTAATGCGCAGTCCAAAATTAAAACACAAGTATTACACAATCCACACAAAAGGCATTGAAAATGAAGTTTAAGAGAGGTAGAACACCATCGATGAACCAACACTTTTCTTCTTCTCACGTGGTATGTGGTGCTAAACACATAAATTCACTTACGCAAGCAATTACGGTATACGGATTAATTATTAACCGGCCAACTTTACACCTCTTTAATTACATGATTATTCTTTCTAATTCTAATCTTTTCTAATTACTTTTTTACTTTTAGCCCTAGTTAGGTTCGGTAATTCGGTATATCTTCAACTTTAGGACCTTTTTTGTACTCGTAATAATAATGGACTTTTCATGAGTTGAGAACTTTGATTTCCTACAAATTCCTCACATTATATTTCACCCTTATCCCTCATTAGTCTTGGTCTTCTCACAACAACATAAATTCTTCTTCATTCTCTCCCTATATATACCCCTCACTCTTTCCTAGTTTCCCTCCACAAACACAAACACAAAAACAATAACAATAACAAAAAAACAAACATATTGTTTCAAAATATATATTTAGAAAAATAAAAAACATCACTTACTTGGAAATTTGCATTGCTTATTATATTCTCAAAATGGGTTCATTAGAGGGTAACTACAATCATCAAATTCTTTCGAAAATCGCGACGAATAATGGACATGGTGAGAATTTGGAGTACTTTGATGGATGGAAAGCCTATGATAGAGATCCTTACCATTTAACTAAGAATCCTAATGGTGTTATTCAAATGGGACTTGCAGAAAATCAGGTTTTTAGCCTTTTCATCATGTTTATGTTAATCATATTTCTATGTTACTTCGACACCCTAGCATACGAGCATGTATACCCGTGTCCGACATTTGACACTTGGATATTAATATAACACTTATATCCTCCATTTTAGACTAAAAACATGACAATTTTGTATACAGTAATCAAGTTTGACACTTATGGTAGATTAACATGATAAAAGTATGAACAATCCAATAATTATTTTCCTATAGCATAAAGTATAGTTCTATAAAAAGTGTAATGAACATGTCATGTGACGTGTTATAAATGTCCCATACAGCTTTGCTTTGATTTAATCAAGGAGTGGATAATCATGAATCCACAAGCCTCCGTTTGTACGAATGAAGGTGTTAATAGGTTCTTGGATATTGCCAATTTTCAAGATTACCATGGATTACCTGAGTTCAGAAGTGTAAGTCCGTCCTATTCTTTTATAAACTACCTTGTGTAAATTATTACCATTCATATAATTATTTCGAAAAATAACGTCATCAGTTGTTCGTATCTTCGGAGGTATTGTCGTCGATAATGGACACCTAATATTTAAAAAAATTTATTTTTCGTTAGAAATATTAATAAATTTTTTTAAAATATTAAATTCCTTTGATTTTGAAGATTTGTCTCTAATAACTCTGCCATTGATAAATAAATGTCTCATGCATGGTCATATGTAGTAAACATGCACGTGCTTAAGAAAAATGAAAATTGATAAATATAGTACGATAAGTTGGTTCATTAGACTTTGAAAAGTTTTTATTTCTATATCAATGTTTTATATATCGGTTTTTGTAACGTGTATAAACTACATATGGTTCATTGCTAGGCATGCTAACATCAATAATTACTTAAAATAACGTACAAAATATTAATCATTGATTATAGATGGCTCACTTATTAATGACGGCAAGTTCCCAATTTTTCTTGAACAGGCTGTTGCAAAATTTATGGGGAAAGCGAGAGATGAAAGAGTCACTTTCGATCCTGATCGAATAGTTATGAGTGGTGGAGCGACAGGTGCTAGCGAAACTCTCATGTTTTGCTTGGCGGACCCTGGAGATGCCTTCTTAATCCCTTCTCCTTATTATCCAGCGTACGTATTTATTAAATACTTCTACCTTAACCACTAAGCTAAAACGGTTATTATCAATGTTTTTAATAAAGTTAAGACTGTTAAAGTGTCGTACGGCATTTGCATTAGAATTAGTGATGAATTAAAATGGAAAAGAATAGTGACGTGCGAATTAGTACAAAAGGTTTAAGTATATCTGAATACATCCTTAGCAGCTTGACGAGATTTTGTTAGGTCAATTCAATTGCATGCTTCTTGGACTAATGTTTGTTTACTTTTGACTTATGTAGTAATAATAATAATATTATTATTACTATAAATAATATAATACTTTAAATAATCAAAATTAGTCAAAGTGTAGGAAAGTCTAGGGAGTATAATAACAAGAATATAACTTTATACTTGGCATAAAAAAACGGTTTTTCTAACGTATTCCGTATGTTTTAATGGCACACGACAAGAAATGGCATGAAAGATTCTTAGAAATATATTGGTGACTTTGTGTAGGAAGTCTACCATGCACGTATACGGAGTATTACTTTAGAACACCAGAAATTTCAGCTAAATTAAATCGTGTTCATACAAGTCCATCTCAATATCTTTATACTCCGTATTAGCTTATGTGTCATATACGTGATTGTTGCAAATTTGAATATGAACTAATATAGTGGCAGACAATCTATAAATCTTCGATCCTTCTAAGATTTATGTAGTTCTTAGCATCACAAAAAATAAAAATCATTGTCCGAGACGTTAATATCTGTTTTAAATTTATAGCGGGTTAAATATGGTAGATAACACATAAAGAAGGATGTTGAGGGACTAAAACTTAAAAGATAAATTACTACGGAGTATGTTATAATATTTTATATTATTTCGCATAGTGAACAAAGTTGCGTGAATTCCAACATAAATTAAAACTAATAAAATAAATCAAAAAGTAGCATGAGAAATGTAAATAAAAACAAGAATTTGAAAGTATATGGATTAAATTTGTTTCTTTCCAATTTTAATGGGACAAGAATATAATCCAAGATAAGCACAACTCTTTTCAATTGTTTTTACTGCGTTACAGGCTAATTTCCATATATAGCAAGAAAATTCAATTATTAGGTTTCGTCTCAACATTTTCTAAAAGCTTGCTAAAATCGGATAATGTTGACATAATTTTGGAATAATTAGCATAAAAAGGTAGAATACACTATACAAAAGTAATTCCTTGTGTCTTTTAACCAACCAACATAATTTTATCCGTGTAGGAAACCTTGAAAATGATATAAAGAGTACTTAACTTGTAATTATCGTTCACTAATCAACAATTATTCGTTAACCATGATTATTAATATTTTTTAGTTGTTCGCGCAGGTTTAATCGCGATTTGAGATGGAGAACGGGAATTAATATAATCCCATTTACGTGTTCCAGCTCGAATAATTTCAAAATCACCAAGGAAGCTTTACAAATTGCTTACGAGGATGCCCTAAGGAAAAACATTAAGATTAAGGGCGTTATAATCACTAATCCGTCCAACCCTCTAGGAATGGTCCTAGACAAGGACACTTTAAAGATGTTACTAACGTTCGTCAATGCCAAAAATATACACCTTGTGTGTGACGAAATATATGCAATGACCGTGTTTACTATGCCAAGGTTTATTAGTGTCGCCGAGGTTTTGAAGGATATGCCACACATTAATCAAGAACTTGTTCATATAATATATAGTCTATCCAAGGACATGGGTATGCCTGGTTTTAGAGTTGGGATCATTTACTCTTATAATGATAGAGTTGTCTCGACTGCCCGTAGAATGTCAAGTTTCGGGCTTGTTTCTTCTCAGACTCAGCACATGCTCGCGGGGTTGCTTTACGATGATGCTTTCATTGCTCGATTCATAGTCGAGAGTAAAAGAAGATTGTTACACAGGTACAATACGTCTCCACCAATTTTTCATATATCTATGACTATTATTACTAGCTTATTAGTCAACAAGAATCAATTATTTGACCTACGTGGCTACGTATTGTTAAAAAGTCAAATGAGATTAATTGATTTAAACATAATTTAATAAAAATGAGTCCATTGCACCGTATGTTTTACACTTGGATATTCGAGTTACTAATAAATCCTGGCTACGTCACTGCAGGCACCAGTATTTCACCACCCAATTGGCTGAGATTGGAATAGGATGCCTAAAGGGAAATGCAGGGTTATTTGTGTGGATGGATTTAAGGCATCTATTAGAAGAAGTCACAATAGAAGGAGAATTGAAGTTATGGCGAGTAATCATAAATGATGTTAAGATCAATGTGTCACCAGGGTCGTCTTTCCTATGTTCCGAGCCAGGGTGGTTCAGGGTGTGCTTCGCTAACATGGATGATAACACCGTTGAGGTTGCACTAGACCGAATTAGGTCATTTGTGAGCCGTGGTAAGGTGAAGAAGTCTACAATGACAACAAGTACTAGTATCAAGAAGAAGCGCGGCCAAATGGATCTTCGACTTAGCTTTAACAATCGAAGATTTGATGAAAGTATTATGTCACCACATACTAGTATCTTATCTCCTCAATCACCCCTTGTTAAAGCCAGGACCTAAATCTAGTTATGATTAATTATTGTTTAGTAATATTATTATTATTATTATGCATTGTAATATGTTTGTAGGTCGATTGTGTATTTGTGTTGTTTAACTAGATGCTAATTACAAGGTTAATTAGCTAATTAAGGTGAGATTAGATCATTATTCACTAGGGTTACGTTTAACTTAGTAATCGTAATCTCGTTTGAAAGAGTGATTAATGGTTGATGTTAATATATATTAAGTGGGGATTAAGAGCATGTTGCCATTTTATAATTTTATAAGTTAATGAAAATTTATTGTATTTATCGGTTTGATAATTGCGGTTGTTGGAAAAAAAAAGTATACATCCAAATCCAAATGTACAATATATAGCAAACATACATTGATATCAAATTTAACAAAGGTTATGTATATTTTTCCTAAATATTTTAACGTTTTCAAGATTATATTTTAATCTTGACGTTAATATTCAAATTTAACTGAATTTATATGTATTATTTTTTAGTTGTATTGTAAGTTTTTGAGCTCCATGTTTATAAAAACAAGCTCGGAAACTTAATATTAAAGCTCATAAAATTTACAATAAAACCCAAACACTTTGTTATAAAACTAAAACACTATACCACCAGTTGTAGTACAAGTGTACAACTTGTGGTATATTCTATAACTGGTGGTTGTTACTAATAAAATGATAGTTATGCCTTAATCAATAAGCTCTATGCTTAGTTTTTTTTATAATTCGATTATAAATATTTCCAAACTTTAAAAGTACTATTATTTTATTTGATAAGGTAAAAAAATTAGATTGATCCTCTGGGTTAGTACCAACCTATCTCATCCTTTCGAATGAGTGAGGTAAGTTGAAATCACCGGCTTTCAAACCAGCTCGAAAGAGTTGGACATGAATGTCCAATAAAAGCCATAAAGTCAGCAACCTTGTTGGCTTCACGAAAGCAATGTTTAATTATCACTTTATCGATGAAATGAAGGTCTAATTTCACATCCTTGATAATACTAGAGATTTCCCAAGGAATTTGCCAAGTACTACGAATTGAGTTAATAACACATAAATTATCACTCTCTACAATTAACTTTGAGATTCCTAAGTATTTGGCTGCTAAAATACCTTCTTTTAAAGCGAGAGATTCTGCAACAGGAATATTATTGGTTCTGCACTTTTTTTTCTCCCAACAAAATGACATTACCATTATGATCTCATATAGAATATCCTAAAGCGGCTTTATTGCCTTCTATTATCGACCCGTCAAAATTTAGCTTTAGGAAACCGTGCTAGGTTTCTTCCACCAGATTTCTTCGTTACTAGAAGTGTTTCTAGCTGACTCCTCTTTTCGGGATTGTTGAGATCCTTATGTCTAGTCTCATTCCAGGTCTTAGTGCTATTATTACATAAAGTAATAAGTTTGCTGATATTGATATGAATATTACTAAAGATAATGTCATTTCTATAAAACCATGCATTCCACCGAATAAAAATAATTTTAATAAAATCATCTTTTGAAATTAAGTCTTTGAGATAATTAAATTTCATTATAAAAATTTTGGCTTGCAATATTATCATAATTTGACAAAAAATTGTTAAATTTAATAATGGTCATGTCTTGTATAACAGACCCAATCAAGGAACATTCGTAAAAGAAATTATCTTTGTTTTCAACAGGATAATTGCACAATACACAATGAGGTGAGACATTAATATCACTTTTTAGAGGCTTACCTTGCGTTGAAAGGCCGTCAACACAGACTTTCCAAAGAAAAAATTTCAACTTTGGAGGAATATTGAATTCCCAAATCCACTAAAATTCACATTTGTGAAGAGTTTGATCAAACAAACCTTGCGCTAACTAAATGTTGTTTTGGTAGAGAAATTTTCATCCACGGACAGCCCCTAAATCTGGGTATCTGGACTATCATTATGTGGAAGTGGGATATTTTAGTAATCTGATTCACAATATCGTTATTCAATAAATTGGATAATTTACAAACATCTTATTGTTTGTCAGAGGTTATGAAATATTTAACCAAAAGATTAAGATCACGGTTACTATTATCATTATGACCAATACTATAGGTAAGTGAGTGTGATAAAACCCATTTATCAGACCAAAACTTAATGTTGTTACCATTACCTACCTGCCATCTCCGGCCTTTTCTAAATAGAGTCTGAAGACTCATAAGTTTTCGCAATTGCCAAGAAGAGGCTGAATTAGGCTTATGATCAAAGAGTAGAGAATTTCTCAAATATTTTTTAGTTATCACTTTGACTCATATAGTTTCCTTATCCATACGAATTTTTCACAAAAATTTCATTTGAAGAGCTTTATTAGCTGCTTCAGAAGATTTTATTCCCAGTCCACCAACCGATTCCGGTAAACAAACTTTATTCCAACCAATCAAGTTAAGGGAGCGTTGTGAAGGGTTCTTATTCCAGAGAAAATTTCTATTAATCTTATATAATTTATGATGGATTGATGAGGGAAGAAGAAAACTTTTCATTTGAAAAGTTCCTTTCGCACCTAAATTAGCATTGACTAGAACTAGTCTACCTGCTTGCGATAAAGAATTCACTTTCCATTTCGAGAATTGGGTGCAAGAAGATTGTTAATACTGTCGAAAGTATTTTTAGTTACTCTACTATCAATTATAGAACATCCTAAATACTTACCCAAATGAGCTTCCTCGTTCATATGGAGAATACCTCTAAAGGATTCTCGAGAAGAGTTCGCTCAATATTTCTAGTGCATTGAAAAGTAGATTTGTCAAAATTAACAAATTGTCCTGAAATTGTGCAAAATTTATCTAAAATAAACTTAATGGTTTTACAACTTTGATTAGAGGCTTTAGCGAAAATGATAGTATCATCCCCAAAAGTGAGAAAAGGGATTTTCTCCACCCCAGATCCAATTCTGATACCAATATCACTAGAACTTAGATCACTATTCTTTTGTAGAGATCTTGCTAAAATATCGACGAACATAATAAATATATATGGTGAGAGTGGGTCTCCCTGTCTAATACCTCGAATGGGTTTCAAAACGTCTCCCGGTTTCACTACTACTACAGATATAAGGTATAACAACGGTTAAAGACCGCTGTTATATAAAAAAGCGGACGTTGTTAAAGCGGACGTTGTTAAAGGTTTTAACAACTGTTGGTTTTTTTAAGAAACCCGTTGTGAAAACTATTCACAACGGTTAAAAACCGTTGTCGTTACGAGTCATTCGTTGTGGAAAGTGTGACTAATTTTTAGTGTGAAAGTTATAACAACGGTTACAATAGAAAAAACCGTTGTGGAAAGTGTGACTAATTTTTGGTGGGAAAGTTACAATAGAAAAAACCGTTGTTATAACTAAAGCCAACTGGTTTTTTTAAATAACCGTTGTTATTGTTTTTAAATAAAATAAAAATACAAAGCATTACTGCCAAAATCCCTCTTGCATCAATTAATTAATTATATATTACTAGATGCATGCATTATTAGTTATTACTGCCAAAATCCCTGCATGAAAGGACACAATATATGGAATGCGAAGGGTTATAAGATTTGAAGTAGAGATATCACACAACTTCCTAAACAAAATTCGTATTAATTTAAGCATCAAACCCTAAACATATTAATTAAAAAACAACTCAAACGACACATTACTAATTATAAATTCATTCCACTATCTCAATAACCAATCCATTATATCACTATCTCCACCCTAAACTCCAAACCCTAAATCTTTAAAACCTAATAAACTCCAAACTTCCTTCAATAATGAATGATACCATTCGTTTAACATGCATTATGACCGAGTACAACAAAAGTTTCATACGCCCTTGCAGGAAATCGAGAGGAAGTACATGCTCTTCCTTGAGGATGCTCGGATCGCACTCAACGACGCCAAAAAAAAATGGCTTGTTAGAGCCGCAGATAAGGCAGCTATATGAAGATATTGCATCTGCGGAACGAAACCTTCAAATAGCAAAGGAGGAGAGGATAAATATCATAGAAGAGAATGCATCCCTATATAAACATCTAAGAATTGTATTTTTTGCAATGCATTAAGTTTATGTATGTTAAATGTGGATTTGTTTTACTATCCTCTCCATCATATTCTTTGTTTTATTTTATTTAATTTGTTTTACTAATAAACGCAGAAAAACTAAGCGAATAATAATTAGAGAAAGAACAATGACGGAGAAAAACACATGCAAATAAAATAATTAGAGAAAGAACAATAATGACGGAGATGACAAAACCTAAAACCATAAAGCGATAGATATATACCTGATAATTAGAGAAAGAAAGAGACGATGACAACAACAGTGACGGAGATGATAAAGCGACGATGAGAAAGAGACGATGAGAAAGAGTGTGGTTGTGTGTTGGTGTTTGTAGCTGTAGCTGTAGCTGATCTGTGTTTGTGTGGTATATATTGTGGTAAAGTATTGACAATGGTTATTACACATAAATCCGTTGTCATTAGATAATCTATTAACAACGGTTCCTTTGACAACCGTTGTTAAAAAGTATTAACAACGGGTTCTAATATAACCGTTGTAATTACTTTTCACTAATTTTGCGCCAAATTATTAACAACGGTTATAATGTATTACAGAGTAAACTGTTGTTATTAGTTTTTATATTAACAACGGTTGTGCAAGATTGACCCGTTGTTAAAATCAATAACAACGGTTAACAACACATAACCGTTGTAATTAAGTTTAGTAAAATTTCGCGCAATCCATTCTACAACGTCTTTTGGTGATTTTCGTGAATAAGCGTTGTTAAAGGGCCGTTGTGGTTACCTAGATTTGTAGTAGTGTTTTCCATTTACTAACACCGAGAACGAAACAGTTTTTATACATTACATAATCCATGAAATCCATTTAGCATTAAAGCCCATTTACGTAAAAGTTTCCTTAGTAAATTAAAGTTTCATTCTAGTCGGTCGTATACTTTCTCCAGATCAAGTTTAATCGCAATTCAACCACCTTTTCCTTTCTTAAGTTTAAACGAGTTGAAAATCTCGTGTGCTAGAAGAATATTATCTTGAATAAAGCGATTAGCTTTAAAGGCACCTTGAAATGGGTGTATAATCATAGGCAAGACAGTACGAAGACGATTAGACAGGATTTTCGCAATAATTTTAAAGACTCTTGAACAAAGATTAATAGGGCGAAATGGTTTGTTATTTGAGGATTATCAATTTTAGGAATCAAACCTATGAAAGTATGATTTATTTCTCTTAGTAATTTACCGGAATGGAAAAAAGCTAAAACTGCTTTAGTTACAAAATTTCCTACAATATCCCAATATTTTTGAAAGAATTCTATAGAAAATCCATCGGGGCCTGAAGCTTTATTCGCAGTTAAATTAAACACAGTTTGTTTAACTTCTTCCATACTAATATTACTTGTAATAAACTTTTTATCTTCGTCTGTAATTAATCCACTAATCTACTTAAAATCCTCACTTTTGTCGAAATGACAAAGTTGATTTTTTATAAACCTAAGTTTAAACTCGTCAGATGTTTCTTGTTTAATAAGGCATTGATCAGTAATACAAGCACCATTCCTATTTATGAATTGCTTAATTCCATTTCCACTACGTCTAATAGTGTCATGATTTTGAAAATACTTGGTGTTATTATCTCCAAAGTTAGCTTTATTAATACAAGTTTTTTGTTGCCAATAAATGAGATTATAGTCAAGGAGGGCACCACGCTTTTTCAACCATTTCAACTGCGCAACTTCTAAAACCGTAATATGGGATGAACCAAGTTGGTTTTGTATATTCTCTAGCTTTTTTTCCGCAATTGAAAATTGTCTAAAAATATTTTCAAAAGTAGATTGATTCCATTTTTTGGCCTTTTGATTTAGGAATTTGCATTTTTGAAAAAGACAAAACATTTAAGACCCCTGAAACTTTTACTACCAACACTTTTTTACCATCTTACTAAAATCATCTCGAAGAGTCCACATAAGTTCAAATCGAAAAGGAAGGCTTTTTTATGAATTTGGTCATGAAACTTCACAGAAATAGAACAATGGTCGTAGCTAGTGAACGCATGATGCACAAACTAAATGTTTGGATAAATACTAATCCAATTAGGAGATGCTAAGGCTCTATCAAGGATTTCAAAAACATTTTCATAACCAGTTTCCTTTTTTCAAGTAAAAAAATTACCGGAAAAAGGTAGATCCACATAATTAGTATTACTTAAAAACTTAGTTAATCTCAAACAACGAGCATTGATAACTTTTGCACCCCCTTCTTTTTCACTAGGACTCTTAATCTCGTTAAGATACTTTAATAATAAGAAAGGCAAATCAAGACCAAGTACAAAGCTTTGAAATTCATTCCAAAAGTCCGTTTTTCCAACCGGTTAAGCAGGAGCATAAACAAAAATAAGGCAAAAGACCACATTTTTCGTTAAGTCACACACTTCACAAGCAATGAATCTATTCGACTTAAATGTGATATTTATCGAGAAGGTCATTGAGATAGACACTTTCCAAATAACCAAATACCACCTGATAAGCCAGTACTAGGAAAAAAGTCACAATTATTAAATCCAAAATTAGCTATTAGATAAGGTTCGGGCTTAAAAGTTGATTGATGTCGCATATAGCTAAGATTTTAATTCCATTTGACGCGCAAAAGAAATTTAATTTCTTTGAATTTTTTTTCTTTTAGTACTCCTAGCATTCCAAAAGGTAATTTACTACGATGGAGTAAGAGTAGCCATTTTTAAGTAAAAAAGTTCAACAATATTACAATATCGCATGAAATTTGTTCTGTATGTTTGATACTTGATAGTCAACGTAACTTTGGACTTTTCACAATAAAATGTTGCTTGTAAAAACAAATGGTTTTTGTTTAATTTTTTGTCATTAAATTCTAAGTCTTTATAAAAGTGATAGGCTTTATAAAAGTTTATATTATGTAAGTCATTTAAATAAAATAATTATAAATAATTTGGTTACAGAAACGTAAAAATAAAGAAATTATAATCCATTTCATTTGATTATCTATACATTTGATTAAAATATCACATATATTTGACAAACATATAGTAGAATTAAGTAGAATAGAGGGAGTAGCAAATATCTTGTTGAAACCTTGTAAGTTGTAACACATTAGTTTGATTCTTAACTAGTTGAGATCCCGTGCTAAAGCACGGCATTTGTGAGAGACATTAGAGAATTTAACAATTATTTAATTATATTTAACTTATTTTAACTCCATTTGAAATTTTAGTATAGAATAATGTTTTGTATTAAGAGATAGAAAAAAAGAAGGTTCAACACTGTTACTCTATATAAAATTGCTGAAACTATTTTGTGCGTATATGTGTTGTAATAAATATACTTATATATATATATATATATATATATATATATATATATATATATATATATATATATATATATATATATATATATATAGTCGAGGTCAGTGCGAACTAAAGTACGGTGCGAACCGTACGAACTAGCTTGAACCCAGTTTTTTTTTTTTTTTTTTTAGATACACTTTATTTCCTTACTATATACACCTATTTTTCAGATACATTTTATAACATATGTAGATACACTTTTTCCACCCCAAAATTCTAGATGCACTTTTACACTTTTTTAACACTAATTTTTTTGAGAGTTTTAAGACTAACTCCGAGATACATTTTATACTATTTGCGGATACACTTTGTGGAAATTGCTACAAGTTTTAACACTAACTCTCGAATACGTTTTATATTTTTTGCGGATACATTTTATATTTTTGGCGGATACACATGACATTAAAGCTAGATACACATCTTTTCAAACCCAGATACACATATCATTAAAAGTCAGATACTTCCAGATACACATGATATAACTACTAGATACACATGTATCCCACAGTAATACCATGTGTATCCGGGCCGATATTATGTGTATCTAGGTGGTATTTGGCATATCCACCGCCACCACCACTGCCCTACCACCGCCACCACCACTGCCCTACCACCGCCACAACACTAGCCTCCCTGGACAATCCCAATCCACCGCCACCACCACAACCGCCACTACTACCACTACATGATCGTTGCTACCTGCCCACCACCATAATTAACGACTTCCAAATGTTAAAACTAGTGAAAAGATGAAACACCTCTTTAATTCAATTCAGGGGTAAACACCATAATAATAAGTTAACTGACTGAGTTACATAACAAATACTGTAATTTAACGGCGGAACCAATTACGAAAGCTGCTACATGCGGAAACATCAATGCCGCCAACACCACCACTGCTACCAGCCCACCACCACCGCTACTACCACCACCACCATCGACAAACACCACACTCACTAGTGACATCACCATCCCCGCCATCAGACACGCACACCCGCGACATCACCATCACTCACCCCACCTATGACCCAGATCTGGGTATATGACGAGAAAATGGGAACTCTGTGGCAGGAGGAGCCCACCAACCGCCAACCACACACTCACGACAATCCCGACCGCCAACGACACTAGCCCCTCACCCTCTTCGTCACTCATTTCACATCCCTAGTCAGCGTCGTTCTCACCACGACACCCTCATTTCGCCACCATAGCAACAACTCCGTCGAACCTTATCCACATAGATCGTCTTAAGCTCGCACCACCGACAGCTTGGTCGACGCACCTCTCAACAACCATAGATCTCATTTTTTTGATAATTGTTGTTATTGAAAATATAGATCTATGAAAAAGGAGAATGAGTTTCAAAAAAACTAACCCACAGATGACATTATTGGAAGATTTCGAGCCAAATAGTTCATGTTTAAGCCGTAAATCACTTTAATTTGACGATGGTACGACAGCTGACATGGTTCGAAGGAGAAAGAAAAAGGAGAAGAAAGGAGCGGCAATGATGGAGTTGAGGTGATCACCGGCGAGGTATATCGGAGCTCCGGCGATGTTAAGTTGGTGGCGGTGTGTGCAGGTTGGTGGCGGTGGTTAGGGGTTGGGTTTGAAGGGAGAGGAGAGTTGATGAATCTTGAATAATGGTGTTTGTCAGTTTGTGTGAGATAAAAAGAGATGGAACATGAGGCGTTAAAATTTCTAAGGGTTCTGAGTTAGTTTGCACAGTTCGCACCGAACTTTAGGTTCGCACAGGATCCTATTTCTATATATATATATATATATATATATATATATATATATATATATAGAGAGAGAGAGAGAGAGAGAGAGAGAGAGAGAGAGAGAGAAGGGATCATGTAAGGCCATGATATATATTGAGTCCATAAGGTCTTTTGTGAGCCATTGGATGGAGGGAGATGGAGGGATGAGATGAACCCACCCAAAGTCATTATACAAGCAAATTAACACACTTTACTAATCCATCCTAATTAACCACTAATTTACTATATATTTGTTTTCTACCCACCCATTTCTCTCTCATCTCACACATTTCACTCTTCTCTTCTCTCAAAACCTAAAAAAAAAACCCAAAAAATCCAAATAAATAAAAAACCCAAAAATCCAAATAAATAAAAAAAAAACCCAAAAAATCCAAATAAATAAAAAAACCCAAAAAATCCAAATAAATCAAAAAATCCAAATAAATCAAAAAACCAAATAAATCATTCATTTCTCTCTTCCTCATTCACCACCACCCACCACTATCCCACCCGACACCACCCACCGCCCACATCCACCGCCACCTCCACCACCGCCGTCGGTAATTATATAAACTCGTTTTTTTTTTTTTTTTTTTTTTTCCAGATTTTGCGTCTCGGTTTATTTTCGTCACTTTTTTTTTTTTTTTTTTTTCCGATTTTGTGTTAAATTAGTTGTTTGGGGTCGGTTTATTCTATTTCTTAATTTTTGTTAGTTTTTGTTGTTATTTATTCTTTTCAAATCTATTCTTATTATACGTTTTTTAAATAAAAATTTCGGGTTTTAAATATCGTTTTTTTTGGTGATGTACTTTTTTTCAACTAAGATCTACTAAAATATTGACTAAAGTTATACAATTAAGGACTAAAGCTATACAAAAATTGACTAAAGTTATACAAAAATGAACCAAAGTTATACAAAAATAGACCAAAGTTATACAAAAAAAGACTAAAGTTATACAAAAATTGGACTAAAGTTATACAAAAAATTGGACTAAAGTTATACAAAAATTGGACTAAAGTTATACAAAAATGAACCAAAGTTATACAAAAATGAACCAGAGTTATTCAAAAATCGACCAGAGTTATACAAAAATGCACCAAAGTTATACAAAAATTGGACTAAAGTTATACAACAATGGACTAAAGTTATACAAAAAATTGGACTAAAGTTATACAAAAATGAACCAAAGTTATACAAAAATGAACCAGAGTTATACAAAAATGGACCAGAGTTATACAAAAATGCAGCAGAGTTATACAAAAAATTGGACTAAAGTTATACAAAAAATGGACCAAAGTTATACAAAAATGAACCAAAGTTATACAAAAATGCACCAGAGTTATACAAAAGTTAGTCCATTTTTGTATAACTTTGGTGCATTTTTGTATAACTCTGGTGCATTTTTGTATAACTCTGGTTCATTTTTGTATAACTTTAGTTCATTTTTTGTATAACTTTAGTCCAATTTTTTGTATAACTCTGCTGCATTTTTGTATAACTTTGGTCCATTTTTGTATAACTTTGGTTCATTTTTGTATAACTTTAGTCCAATTTTTTGTATAACTTTAGTCCATTGTTGTATGACTTTAGTCCAATTTTTGTATAACTTTGGTGCATTTTTGTATAACTCTGGTCGATTTTTGAATAACTTTTGTCTTATTTTGTATAACTTTGGTCTATTTTTGTATAACTTCAGTCATTTTTTGTATAACTTTAGTCCATATTTGTATAACTTTGGATCATTTTTGTATAACTTTGGTTCATTTTTGTATAACTTTAGTCCATTGTTGTATCACTTTAGTCCAATTTTTGTATAACTTTAGTCTTTTTTTGTATAACTTTGGTCTATTTTTGTATAACTTCAGTCTTTTTTTGTATAACTTTAGTCCATATTTGTATAACTTTGGTCCATTTTTGTATAACTTTGGTCCATTTTTGTATAACTTTGGTTCATTTTTGTATAACTCTGGTTCATTTTTGTATAACTTTAGTCCAATTTTTTGTATAACTTTAGTCCATTTTTTCTATAACTTTAGTCTTTTTTTGTATAACTTTGGTCATAAAATGTACTCCCTCCTATTCACTATAATCTTCCCATTTTCTTTTTGCACAAGAAATAAGAAAGTGATTTTGGACCACATAAAACACACTACCCCACATGTAATTTAATTTGGACCACACAAATCAACCCAAAAAAGGAAATAGGGAAGAAAACCCGAATAATCCGAATATGGAAATAGGGAAGAAAATGGTGAATAGGAGGGAGTATAACTTTAGTCATAAAATGTATAACTTTAGTCGTAAATAGTAAAAAAATCAAACAATAAATATGAAAAATATGAAAAAAAAAAATAATAACAAAAACCAAAAAAACTCATAATAACAAAAACACAAAACCAAATAACAATAATAAAACCAAAAAACCAACAACCCAACCAAACCCGAAATCTAAAATAAACCAAATAACAATAAAAAAACCAAATTTAAATATTGTGTGTATAACTCTAATGCACGCAGTGTATAACTTTAATAGACAAGATGTATAACTTTAGTCATAAAATGTATAACTTTAGTCATAAAATGTATAACTTTAGTCATAAAATGTATAACTTTAGTCATAAAATGTATAACTTTAATGTTTTAAGTGTATAACTTTAGTCGTAAATAGTATAACTTTTATAAAAAGCAAATAAATATGAAAAATCGTAATTAATCAACAAATATTAAATCTGAAAAAAAATTAAATAATAACAAAAAGCAAAAAAAACCCATAATAACTTTAATCGACAATATGTATAACTAAAACAAAAACAAAACAAAAAAGGAAGACAAACTCAAAACTAGTACTCCGTTTGTTGAAGCCGTGGTATCTGCCAGACAAACAACTAACAAAACCATCAAAGACCATAAAGCCATACAAATAATAAAACCAATTTGAATCGAAAACCAGAAAGCCATACAAAATATAGAAAGGAGAGATTGAAGACCAAAATCAGAAAAAATAAACAAAAAAATGAAAGCAAACCCAAAAAAGTGAATGGCGGTTTTCAGATCTTATATGAGTTTGGTGGGTCGGGTGAAGGGATGTCGGTTTTCAGAAATAAAAAACTAAAGTGAAGGGATGACGGTTTTCAGATCTGAAAAAAAAAAAGTGAATGGTGGGTCTGGTGGTGGGTCGTCTGGTGGGTCGGGTCGGTGGTGTTGGTGGGGAGATGTTGTGGTGGTTGTCGTTGATGGGGAAGCGTGAAGGGGTCGTCTGGTTTGTCGCGGCGTTGCATGAGCTCCGGGGAGGATCGTGGTGGAGGGATGAATGGTGTGGTGAGGTCTGGTGGAGTCGGGATTGATTGGTGGTGTTGGCGGGTTGTGGGTCGGGTGTGGTGGGGGTGGTGGTGGGATGGTGGTGGGTCGGGTGTGGTGTGTGGTGTGTGGTGGAGTGATTTTTTTGGTTTTTTTTTTGTTTATTTTAGTTTGGGTTTTTTTTTATCAGTTTGGTTTTTTTTTTGTTTAGAGAGGGTGGGAAGAAAATGAGAGAGAAAGAGTGAAGGTGAGAAATGAGAGAGGATGAGTGAATGAGGAAGTGAGTTGGGAGATTAGAATGATGGTAGAGTTATACAAAATTAGGTGGAGTTATACACAATTAGGGAGGGAGATTAGGGAGGTTCATTTGTGACCCTTGAATGAGATGTAATCTCATCCCTCCATCCCTTCCATCCAAAGGCCCTTATAAGGACTTAGGGACTTATTAGATGTAGTGGCCTTATAAGAACCACTCTATATATATATATATATATATATATATATATATATATATATATATATATATATATATATATATATAGATTCGGGATCCTATGAGAACCAATAAGATAATGAGAACCATGAGAACCACTCATATCTCTTAGATTTTATAAAAAAAACGCACGACTGACTCCCCCAATCCCCAAATCCTCCAACACTGTCATTTTATACATTTGGTTTCTCGCTCTTCTTTTTTTTTTTTCTCTCAATTCAATAATTTGCGATCATTTTCTTCATTCATTGATTTAATCTCCCGATTATATTCGTTGAAATCACTGTAAGTTCATCATCTTCGCTCCAATATTTCTCTCATTTGTATGCAATTCACTTAAATCGTTTATTTCTCTAATGAAACCCTAATTTTTGCAATTTTCCTATGTTAGAATCTTCATGATTCACTTTTTAATTGGCTGTTGTTTAGAGTAAAATCCATTTGTCTATTCATTTATGTTCATTTATATGATTACACTCTTAATTTGCTTAATTTATGGCTTAAGGTTCGTGATTCATGAAAGTTAGATGTTGCTAATTATGATCTTTTCCCGCTCAAAATTGTATATTGCTGCTCACAGGGGTGTACCATCCTCCCTTCTCTTTATAAACGTCGTGTCTCGTTGAAACGGGAGTAGGGATTTTAGTTAGGATGAAAAAATTGCTATTAGACAATGGACATTTGAGCGGTTCTGAGTCTGCTGCTGTGAGTGTCCATCATCATTCAGTTACATTGTTTTTTTGCTTTTTCAATTGTCAATTCTGATCTTAAAAATGGAGCTCTTAATTGAAATGGCAGGGACCTAGAGCACTTAACTGTGGACTTGTAGTCAGAGACCACCTATGTTTTTTTTTTCTTGGGAAAATGGTTATTTCCTGAAGTAGCGAATTCGTATTGCAATTTAGCAATTGTCTCCAGTCACAACTTTGGCAATCTTGGCATGCTATTATGAATAGAAGAGCCCCTTGTAGTTGTAGATGGTATTATGCGGTCAGTTATCATCTTCTCGGTTTCCTTGCTTTCAAGCGTGAGATCTGACTAGCTCTTGTTGTTACTCGGCAGTAGCATACTAGCATGACACAAGGTTGGGAAAGGGTCTATCAGGAACGCTTTCAGGGGTTTGGAAACTTCAAACTTCGTTTCAATACTGCTGAAAGGAGGATGTTAGTAATTAGTAGTATACTTGCGATCATCGTGTCCATGTTTGTATCCGTATCCGTATCCGTTTCAGTGCTACCTAGAGCAACACGTACTTATGTCATGGGTGCAAAGAATGATGTTTTCTTGGAACATGGAAAGACCGTTTTCACTAGAATATTGGAAGAGCGTTTTCACTAGAACATTGGATGAGCGTTTTTCGTGAAACTCTACCGTTATGAGACAATGAAGAGGTCTCAAATGGTTGATTTCTTTTATACTCCGTAATCAATGAGCGTTTTTCGTGAAACTCTACCGTTTTTCGGGAGTAGGGATTTTAGTTAGGAGGAATTTTAGTTTTGTTTTATGAGCCTAGCTTGAGCTTGTTGGCTCTCTAGCGATGTTGCTATAAAAGCCAAAGTAAACTTCCAGCATCAATTGTGATTTGAGTTCCTTCCATGGATTTTTGGATGTGCGGTTTTATAGAGTAGTTTTTTAAGACATTTTATTTTCATGCAATAAGATTATATGTGCATGAAATATGGTTCTATGTGCATGAAATAAGGTTCTATGTGCATGAAATAAGTGTTAAATGGGCATGAAATAAAGTTATATGTGCATGAAATAAGGTTCTATGTGCATTAAAAAGTTTTTCAGTAGCGTCAGTTGTTTATATTGTGATACTAAATACTGTTGGTAAAGGACGTTAATTTTATATGTGCATGAAATAAGGTTCTATGTGCATTAAGAACTTCTTCAGTTGCATTAGTTGGTTATATTATGATACTAATTAGTGTTGGTTAAAGACAATAATTTTATATGGGCATGAAATAAGATTATATGTGCATGAAAAAAAGGTTCTATGTGCATTAAAAAGTTCTTCAGTTGCATCAGTTGGTTATAATATGATACTAATTACTGTTGGTTAAGGACGTTAATTTTCTATGGCATGAAATAAGGTTCTATGTGCATGAAATAAGGTTCTATGTACATGAAATAAGGGAAATGACCATGGAGGATATTTAATGTGTTTCCCGGCCTTTTTTTGTAATTACAAGGCATTTTAGTGTATCTATTACATATCTTATGTCAGTTATTTTGTATTCGTATTCGTATTTGTTTAGCGTATTTTAAAGGCTATTAGCTCAATGGTAGAGCAATGTGCAAATTTTGCACAAAGGTATGGGTTCGAGTCCCATATAGCCTATTAAATTGCAAATCTAATGAGAGGAATGTGTCATGATGCAAGCAATACAGTACAATTATTTAGGAGGATATAATCATATTCGGAGAATGGCGCGCAGACCTTGATTGGACTCAAGCGAGCAGCAACAATGGCAATGATCGAGCTCGTGAAATAGCTTTTCAATTATCAGGAGTTCAATACAAGCATTTCAAAGACTAGCATATATACCAAAACTATTACCATACATGGCATACTTGAATTAAATGGGATTACCAGTTATACTATTTTTCATTCTTAAGAGTAAAAGAAAGATTTGGTATTTCATGGCCAATATGGGAGTCGAACCCACATCTTGTGCATTGCACAATGCTCTCTCATTTGAGCTAATTGGCCAGATTATCGCTTCGACATTGTTCGGACATTTCTGCTGGATTTGGCCTGCTGCAACTGTTATACATTTACTGCAGACTTGTGTCTTTTTGTTCAAATGTAAGCTTTTTGTATTAATAATAATCAAACATTACATATAGCATTGAGAAACCAATCTACTACTTAGGATATTCCATACAACCTGGCTTACATCATGAGGTCTTAACAAACAAGGTCCATATGCTTTAATCAGGTCCTATCTAACCTTCCTACAGGCCTAGGAATAAGCAAATTCAGCCTAGCCCGTATCATCCCCTTGAGTTCTTTCACCATAACATCAGGTGTTCTAAGTTTCATCTCCAATCTGCAGCTATTTCTCTCCATCCAAATTGTATAGTAAAGAGCAGCTTGACTCATTCTACCCACTCTATGTTGCAATTTAGTCCTCCTCTGATGTCCACCAGTCAGAGACATGCTCAACCATTCCTCCAACTGCACCACAATGCACTTTACATATTGACATTCAGTAAATAAGTGCTGATGAGCCTCAATTCCATTCTCACAAATGATGCACAGATTACTGTCACAGATCATCAACCTATGCAGCTTATCCCTTGTATTCAGAGCAGCATGTTGTATAATCCAGCTGATAATTGAGTGTTTAGGAATACACCAATTATCCCACACCTCTCTATGCCACCAGTACGGAGGGTGTTGGCCTGCCGCAAATAAGCATAACCAGATTTGACACTATAACCACGTCCATCCAAACTCCAATGATTCCCCACAAAACCTGAGGCTAGTACATTTCTGACTTTACAGATGTTCGTCCAGTTCCAATTGGAATCTGGAGGAGGCTCATAATCAGTCCACTGCAGACTTGTGTCGTGTAACCCCCATTACAGAGGAAAATACCTTCAATTTTATTCCTTCCGCTACCAATAGAAGAGTTATAGAATTTTTTTCGTTTTCGCTTCATTTGTCAGTTGTGATAGATCATTAAGGTTGGTTTGATAAGTATTTTCCTGATCATGACGTACTCTCTCAGAACAATACTCGCTGAAGTAAGTAACTTGATCAAGTAAGTAACTTGATCTTCCGAAACAACGAGTTTGATGCAAACAATAGACAGGCAGAGAAGAAACACAATCTGAGTTTTATAAATCGACATTGCCATCAATTGGCTCGCCTCTCGCCTACAAAGATTCGAATTCAAGAACAAAATATGCAATGTTTATTCAACTCTGACCGAAAAAAATAGAAAAAAATCGGAATGTCGTGGTTAACATGATCTGTTTTATTTTAATCATTTGCTCAATTTTTTGAACTTTCCAAGACAGTTTAATAATACTGTATTTTTTTAAACAGATAAGAGGATGACAAGCAACAAAGTTGACTAACTCAACATATCAGCAATCAACAATTAGCAAATTTTGTGATGTGTATGAGTATGACAGCAGCAATTAGAAAATGAAATGAATAATTATTAAAATGAGATTAAGCCACATAGAAACTAAAGAGAGGTCCCGGAGCTTACTTGAACTATTGAACATAACCTGTAACCAAGTTACCAGAGGTCACACCAATACCATGCCCAGCGGCGGACAACCATTCACCATTGACGATAACAATCATTTATGATCAATCACTCATAATGCCAATATACCCTTAGTACATAAACCTAACATTGACACCTACACAATCCAACCAAGTCGTGAGCTCACACCATTATCATACCTAGTAATTATCAACCATTCAACATTACTCCTTCGATCAGGGGGCTTAGTCAACCAACCTACTCAATGACCGTCACCAATGACCACACCCACATGTCACAACCAAGTCATCAAATATAATCCATCGCAACCCAATTTCTCAATCTACAACAGTAATTTCAATTCAAAACTCCACTTATATGTGTTCAAACTCGAATAAACAATTTGTTAACCCTAATTTGTTGACGAATTAACAAATTCGAAACACAAAAAGTCGAAATTAAGGGGAATTAAGAGAAATTAAACAAACCTCATTGAATTTTGATATATGGTGAAGTATAGTTTGATTTGCGTCTCAATTGAAGAAGGAAGCAGTAGATTTTGAAGTTTGTTCTTCAATTCTAGGAAGCAGTTTGATGATGGGCATATAGAGAGTAGTTGGAGAGAGAATGTAATTTTGTTAAATGACACAGCGCGTGAGATTTTGTAAGATATTGATGATTTTAGTCGTTGGATCGTAACTAATCTAATAAGAGGTTCTCATGGTTCTCATTATCTTATTGGTTCTCACCGGATCTTGACCCTATATATATATATATATATATATATATATATATATATATATATATATATATATATATATATTAAATAAAAAAAAATAAAAAATTAATCAAAATTTAAATGATCGCGTTGTATAGAGTAGAAATAGATATTAAATTAAAGTGTGAGAAAAATATATATTATTGGCAATTTTTTTCGTTTTAGAAGTAAAAGAATATATGAATGCTCTTATATGTAATTAATCAGTATTGGCTCAGTTGTAGGTATATAAATGTGTAAATGAAATAGAATTATATGGAATTAAGCAGTTTGGCCCAATTGTAAATAGAATATAATGAAGCCCAAATATGGAATATTCATTTATGCGGGAAAATATTAGAGCTTTCTTATTCTTTTAGTTTAGTGGGAATTCCGAATTTATCATTTTACGCCACTAAAATCTACTACGCGTCTTCTATCCCACATGCTTGTGTGTATTCTACCCTTACAACACATCATTTATGAAAGAGAAATGAGATTAGCGCCACTCAGCGGTGGAGTTAGAGAAAGGCTAATGGGAATGCTTGGAAATCTTAAGTTAAATTTTGGTACTTTTTTTTCGAGTTTTTCTTATGATGGCACTCGTTAGCTCCCACATAAATTTTTTTCCCCTTAACTACAAATCCTGACTTTGTCACTGGGACCAGTAATTTCCAATTTTGGTATCATCCTTCCATATATAATATGTCAATATGTAGGACTATTAATATGAAAGAATTTATATAAGGGCATATAAAAGGGTGGTAATAAGATTACGTATCATCCGGTGACACCTTGCCAATTGTAAACAAGACTACAATTATAATGGAGGTTACTACTTACAAATGCAGAAAAGTTT
Organism: Silene latifolia; assembly: GCF_048544455.1. Lineage (NCBI taxonomy): Eukaryota > Viridiplantae > Streptophyta > Magnoliopsida > Caryophyllales > Caryophyllaceae > Silene > Silene latifolia. The sequence continues at coordinate 24,197,798 of NC_133533.1, read as the reverse complement.
TCTCATGTGATCTTGGGCTTAAGATGCTGTACACTTGTGCCACAACTAAATACTAATGGGCCGATGATCTACTATTCCTAACTGGGCAAACCTTGAAAGTACAGGGCTTGTTAGTTGTATCAATATGTCATCTCTCCTTCATCAGATACCAATTCTTATACCATGCACCCAAGAGTATGGTGCATGGTACTCCCATCAGTTTTTTTAGTTGTAATATAATTAGTGGGTAGTTATTAAAAAGTGTATATATATTTAAAATGACTTTATTTTTAATCTAACTACCAATTTTAAAAATAAAAAATCACTAATGTTTATGATATTTTTACTCAATAAAAAAAGATCATATTTGCTATATTTTGAAACTCGTTTATAATATTTAAATATATATTCACAAAATTTAAGTGACATATTCACATGTTAAATTGTGTGAATATGTATATTTTGTTAAATGAATATCTGTGAGTAACTCAATAAAATGTTTGTTGTTCATATGAACAAGTAATTTGTGAACATGTCTGTTATATTGTTTGAATATCTATATTAGTTGTGTGAGTATGTGAGTTTTACTTTGTGAATATAACTTTTAATCTATGTGAATATGCTAGTTATGTAATATGAATATCTGATGAGTATATTAATTACGTGATGTGAATATCTCATTATTATGAATATGTCAATTATTTGATGTGAATATGTGAGTAAAATCAAAATAAACACCAAAATATATCAAAAGTGATCTCTATTTATAGAGGAACGAAAATTATAAATTGTGGTACAAATTTTTATATTTTTCAAATGTATCAAATTTAAATTTTAAAGGTTTTAAGTTTTGATTTTATGGTTTTCCAATAACTAAATGGTGAGAGTATTGTACTCCCTACTCATGGGAGTAGGATATAATTTACCCATCAGATACTGGGGTTCTTTTATACGATTGAGTTCGTTAACGCAATTGCTAAATATGTTTAAACAAATTACGTCAAATCGTCGACAATATTAATGAACTATCCAAATGACCTCTCCCATCTTAAAACACTTTAATTAAACTAATTGAAAAATCAAAGCTAACTATTAAGATCGAATTACTAACAAGTTAATCGAAATAAATTATTAATTGAATTAAACTAATCTAGGTCCAAACCTAGGCTTGGACATAAAATTCCCATGTTCCAACCTAGGTTGAGACATGAAATTTCCAATGTCTCGCCTTGGATTGAGATAGGAGAATTCCATGTCTCTACCTAGGTTGAGACATTGGACTCTCATGTCTCTACTTGAGAGTTAATTTCATGTTTCTACCTAGGTTAAGACATGAAACTCTCATGTCTCCTATTGTGTGTTCCTTTAAAGATCTTCCTAAAATAATACTACCTAACTATAATATATTATCTACCGATAATATATTCTCCTATTATTCTCTAATGATAATATTCCTAATATTCTCTAATAACAAGTTTACATATTGAGTGTCCTTAATTCTATTAAACTGTTCTATGAGAATAAGTCAGCTCAACATATTGTTGTCAATCCAATTTTGATGAGAGAACAAAACACCTCAAGCTTAATTATCATCTTTCATAATCAATTAAATTCTCTCTAAATAAGTTCAACTATTGTCTTCGGTAATAGAGATTGTGCAAGTTCGAGGACGTTTTCAGAGAAAGTATATTTATTTTAATTCAAATTCTATACGATTATTAAATACTTTATAAAAAATACGGAGTAATACTTTACCATCATTATCCCAAAAGAAGTCACAAATTTGAATATATAGTTTAATAAATAAGATAAGTATATATGTAAGGCCAAATGAAGGTAGCAAACGGATCAATCAGATCAGTTTCGGTTCGGCTTATTTCGGTTTATCTTTTTTTTTTCGATTTCAGTTCGGTTCAACTCAGGTTGGATTCAGTTTTCACTTTTAATCGGTTGTAGATATTTCAGGTCTGTTCAGGTTCGAGTTGGGCCAATATCGGTGCAAATAAGGTTCGAGTCGGGTCAATATCAGAGCATTCGAGTCAGGTCATAATCGGATCGGATGTCAAGGGATTAGGTCTTTATTCAAAACATTGGATTAATAAGAATAATTTTTTTTTAAAAAGTAATAAATAATGTTTTTTTGTATAACTACGATATAATATTAATTCATTGACGTCAAAGGGGTGACACTCATGTACAAAAAGACACCCTAGATGTGTCGCTTAGGTATATTCGGGTCATTTCGGGTTTCAATGTTTGGTTTCTACCATCAATGTACGGGTTGAAATCGGTTCAGATATATATCGGTTCGGATTAAAACAATTCAGGTTGAAACAGTTCAGGTTGATTCGATCTTGGGTCTATTTCGGATATTACAAATTCGGTTCGATTTCGAATCATTTCAGGTCGATTCAGGTTTTGGGGTGCAGTTCAGTTATACCTTTCGAATGTACGGTCAGGTATCATTCAGGTATTTTCCATCAATTTTTCGGGTTCGATATACTTTTACCAGGTCTACACATATGTAATGATAATCGTACGGTACATAATCAAAATATTGATAATTGCTGACACTATGAACATCATATACCAAACTATATCCTTATCATACTTAGCGTATATCACAAAGTAGTTGCACAAGTATATGTCATACAAGGTGTGCGTCTTTTGTCCATTTGCAGCAATAAGGTAGTAGGTACTATACACTCGCACTAGATTTTCAATAATGTTTGTTTTATGTACGAGTGTGAGTTATTAATTACACAAATAATTGGTCTCCCTTATGACGGGTTACCATTTATGACGGATATTTTGTGAGATAAAATGTTACTTCCTCCATTCTCCTTTGATGTTCCCATTTTCCTTTTTGGTCCATTCCATTATAATGTTCCCATTTGCTTTATTTTCTTTTTTTGGCCTAAAAAATTACCAAATGGTCCTTATGCCCATTACATATTTACACTAAATACCCTAGATTAGCCCATCTAATTTTTACTTACACTCTAACCTATTTATCTTAATGACTCCCTCCATTTTTTTTTTCCCACCAAAATTTCTGACCACTACCCTCATAACTCCTCCACTTCTCTTCATTAACTACTCCATCTCCCCCTTTCTAGAGTATTCCACTAAAAACCCTAGGTCTCACTCCCTCCATCCGCCGTTTGCTTTCTCCTCCTTCTCTCTACACTCTCTAGATCTCACCTTTCATCTCCTTCATTTACTGCCTCTCATCCTATAATCTTCATTTTTCATCATAAAATCCATCATAAAAATCAATATTTCTTCGATCATTTTTGCGATTATGTCAAATAATCCATCAAAACACCAACCACTTTCTCCCTCTTACCATGAATCTCTTGATCATCTACTATTTATCCCCGGTGTTGGGCATGTTGCACCTGATACCTACTCCGGTTATGGTTCACTTCTTGACTCTGATGTTGACGATAATACCGAGGCTACTTCTGCGTTTTGTGCTGAGTTAAACACCATTGTTCCTGATTCTGTTATTGACGATGTCCCTGCTTATAACGAGAAAGTTGGTATTCATGTTGATGAAGGTAGATCTGGGTCTTTGTCACCGCGTACTAAAAAGTTCAATGCTTTTTGTTCGAGATCCATAGAACGGGAGAGAAAAAAAGAGGCTGAAAATAAAGGTAAAATCTGAAACTCGTCTTTTAAATTTGTGTTGTTGTTTGTACTTGTAAAATTTCAGAGGAATTTGTAAAATAAAGGTAAAATCTAAAACTGGTACTTGTAAAATCGATATCTGATGATTTTGTCTTTTTATTTTGAAGGTAAAGTTGATTTTGTCCCAAAGGAAGCCGTTGATGATGTTGATTTGTCACCAACATCAAAGAAATTTAAGAAATTTTGTGATAAATACTTGGGGAAAAACAAGTAACTGTGCTTAAGGAGGTTTATCTCTTAAACTCTTTTTTTTTTAACTGATGTCCATTTACGGTTTTTGTTGGGTATTTGGTTACCTTTGTGTTATGGAGTTTGTTGGGTATTTGGTTATCTGTTGGTGATCTTTGGATTTTCTACGATGCGGGATATTCTGTCTATTTTGGTTATTGTTACTTCTAAATTTCTATGATGTTCCCATTTTCCTACTTTGTGTGCCCTCGTTCTTTCGCAAAGATATGTGGGATGTGTTAAGGGCCGTGTGTTATGGAGTTTGTTGGGTATTTGGTTATCTGTTGGTGATGCTTTGGATTTTTACGATGCAGGATATTTTGTCTGTTTTGGTTATTCTTACTCCTAATTCTCTATGATGTTCCCATTTTCCTACTTTGTGCCCTCATTGCTGCATTTGGCTTTAAACATGACATTTGTGTATGTGTTGTTGAAATTTTAAGGTTACTGCCCTATATTTGCTGCCACCAAGGGGAATTTCATGTTGAGATACTCTCTAATTTAGTTGAGTTTCCATGTTTTGTTTCCTCCTGATGAGGCACTTATATGTAGTCATGTTACTCCATGAGGCACAATTGCTTTGCTTCACGAGTAACCTTCTTTGTCATCACTAAACTACAAATGTCATGTTTTACTTGCCTTTTTTCTTTGTCATATTTAACCTCAGTGAAGGTCTTTACTTGACTGAGAGGTTAAATATTGTTGTTGCCTTACTTGTAAGGACAATACACATATACTCCTAAACAGAGTGCTCCATGTATCCCATGTTGAAGTGCCCTTGTTCATAGGTGTATATGGTTATTGATCCATATTTGATGCCACCAAGAGTCTTATCATGTTGAGACACTCTTTTTGCATTTTCTGAGTTTCCATGTATTCTCTTGATGAGGCACCTATATGTGATCAAGTTACTCAATGAGGAAAATGTGCTTGCTGAGAGTAACCTTCTTGCATTCATTTACACTCTGATGTTTGATTTATTTGCATTTAGTTTTGCATTTGCTGCTGTGATGCTGAGAGTAAAGTTCACTGAAATTTTTTTCCATTTCCAAGTTCATTGCATACATACTTCACAACACAAAATGGAGTCTTACAAAATGGAGTCTTACAAATTTCTTGAACTAAATAAAATAAAACAACCTTCACTTTGTGATGTTTGATTTTGGTAAACTATCATGTCAAAATCAGCCTTGATGATAGTTTGTCAAACAAACAACCTTCTTGGTTGTTCAAAAGGGGACTTGGATACCTAGGTCTAACATGAGTTGATCCAATTCACCAATCATACCACATGTAATTAAGAATTGAATGCATTTCTTCACTAAATCTTCATTTACTTGCAAATCTCTTGGAAGTGTCCCTTGCCTCCTTTGTGCAGCTTTTGCCAAGTGTGGTAGTGGGTAGTTATTGTGCCCCCTTTTTTGCATTATTTCAACCATACAAGCTTGCAAGCTTTGCCAAACATTATCTAAAGTTTCAAAAGTTTCATCTTCATATGCTTGAGTCACATTCTTCACTAATTCTTCAACTGTCTTAGCTGGATTTTCATCTTGTAAAGATTGAATGGATCTAAAGAAACCTAAATCCAATATGTTTAAATCTGGAGAGTTTGCTGGTTGTTGTTCTAAAATGATGTTGAAACCATCTGAAGTGGCTGCTTCTTTGAATTCTTTATCTTTCCCACTTATATGAGGCTTGGCATTATCTTGTTGTATGCTTATATCCTTTGATGCGAATCTTTGGCCATTTTTGTTTAATGGCTGGTATCACTAAGTTGATTAAAGCTTCTTTTGTCACCTTCTTTGTGATAGATTCAATTGGTTTTGTTACTATTGTTCCAGTTGCCCTATTCTTGCTCTTTCTTTTTGCTGGTTCTTGGTAAGTAAAGGGCCATATACCCAGCTTCCCATCAAACAAAACTTCTCCATTCTCTTTGTATGTTGGCCTTGAAACAAAGAGACTAAGAACATTATCTTTGTTATGTACCTCTTGCTTTTACAACTACTGTAAGGAAGAGCTTCATTGCTGCCAAAGTAGTATCGACACTTTGGATTGGTCATATAAAACCACTTTTCATCAATATGAATGATGTGGCTCATATCCTTGAACATGACACACCTCAATATCCTATCAAACACTAATTTACCAATGACAAAATGCAACCTGATGATTTTATGGTCATTACTCAATGCTGGATGTATTGAATTGGTATGAGATTTTATAAGACCTTCTTTTACCCATCTATGACATGTTGATGGGGCATGTCCTATTGCCTTGCCTAGTCTCTTCAGTGTTGTTCTCTTTTCGACATCAAGTGCCATGATAGCCTGAATTGGACAAGGTATTCTTTCTTTTCCCTTCTTTCCTTTTATTTTACTCCTCACATTAATAGGCACATGCCCCTGCCTCTGGTTTTTAGCTGCTGTCCAGATTTTGTGAATACATCTCCTTGACACATTGAACATGGCAGAAATTTCATTCATCTTACCATGTTCTGGTTTATTGTTTTTGCAGCTCTCAAACAGAAGACACACGATTCTATGCCTCTCATCGTCTGTCAAATTTGGTTTTTTCATTGTAAAAGTAGTTTTGAAGTGTGTAATTTCAGTAGTTGGTTTACTGTTTTTGAGACTTGTAAAATATTTGGGGTGTAATTTGGTGTAATTTCAGTAGATGATTTGTAATGGCAATCAGACTAGTGTAAGCTGTTTGCCTATTTGTAACCTAATTTTATTGATGGGATGTAATTTGGTGGGAACTTTAAAATTTCATGTGAAATTTTTCCCTCCTTTTTTGTAAAAAACCGGGAAGAGTACTCTGTGTACTTCATTTCCAGATTTTTTTATCAATTTCCTACTTCCAATGCAAATTAGTGATTTTGTTTAATTCTTACCCCACTTGTTTACAAATCTGCTTTTTGCCTAATTATTCATGCTAATCACCTCTCCTTGGTTGTTGTGCCATTTGCAAATGGGAACATCAAATAAAAATGGAGGAAGTAACAAAATAGGTTAGTGGAGAAATGAGACCACATGAATAGTGTTACAGAGAGAGAAAAAGTGGATACTTTATGAGGTAAAATGATATCCGTCACTCAAGATTGACGGATATGTGCCGTCACAAACAAGAATTTGTGTTACACAAAATCCACATTCTCCCTTTCATCCGGTGAATTGTTATCCATTTTTATTTTTGGATGTAATATTAATTAGTTATCTATTTTTATACTCCCTTCTATTCGAGGTTTTCTTCCCCCTTTGATTTGGGCACAAGATTTTAGGAGATGATTAAAGAATGAATAAAGGAAGATGGTGGAGTTTGTGAATTGGAGAGATGAATGAATAATTAGGAATTAAATAAGAAATTGTGATTAGACCTCATAACTTACGTAAGAAGTGAAATTAAACCCTTTTTATCAAAATCTCACGAAAAATTCAATTTATCATACCACAAAAGTAAAAAATGGTTATGTTTTTATGAAAAATAAAAAATAAAAGTTTAAAAAATTAATAAAAAATAGCATAAATTAGTTAAAAAAATTAAAATATTTTACGAAAACCAAACAATTTATTATTTTTATATAAAGTGTAGATTTTTGAACTTTTTTTACAATGTTTTAGAAAAAAATTCAATTGCAAAATATTTTGATAGGTAGTTGTGTTAAAAACAAAAATCGAAATAAAAGGTTTTCATGACAAAAATTATAAAAAAATACTCCCTCTTATTTCCCATGTTGTTCCCTTTTCAATAAAATATTACACACATATATTAGAAAAATGTGGAACAACATACTCCGTATGAAATAGGAGGTAGTATAATAAAAGGGTACAAATTTATTCAAATTTTTCTATTTTTCAACATTTCAAAAAATTCACATAAAATTGTTAACTGTTTTTTTTTTTTGGCAAAAAAATCATACTGAATTACATACGTATGTAAGAAAATGGTTTTAGTATGTAATACGTATGATTCTAGTATGTTATACGTATACGTGTTGGTATAGCTGTTGGTATATAATGACATTTTGGTGAGATTTTGTATTGGGTTTGATTGTACCTTATGTGAAACTTATGGGGCAAAATTATTCCATTTGAATGTTGTGGGGGTTAATTAACAGTCCGTCTCATTATAGACGGCCACTATCCGTCTATAGCTATAGACGAATAGTGGCCTCTCACAAAATGAAAGTGGATGGCAAGTCGGGGGTATCCATTTCTCACCCACTTGCACTATTCACTTTCATTTGTGAGAGGGACATTATCCGTCTATAGCTATAGACGGATAATCTCCGTCTATAATGAGAATTTGTGGTTAATTAATTTCACAATTGCACAATGTTATGGGGGTCAATCACCACTTCCCCGTATTTGTATATTTCACATATTTATTCTTTCCTTGGTATCAGTGTAAAATGAAGTAAATAACAACTAGTTTTTAACCCGTGCAAAATTGCACGGGTATGTGCTTCAATATTTTTAATTAGCAAGATTTATAAAAAAAACATAATTACATTTTCTATGTATATTTGAGTTATAAATTACATTTGTAATTATCAAACAAGACGTAAAATACATGGTGCCTTAGGTTTATTGTCCGAGTACTGATTAAATTATGATTTGTCCTCTTGATAGTTAAAGTATGAATACCTACCTAACATAATAATCGAGAGACTGAGTAAAAGCCGAGAAAAAATGAAAGGAGATTTTTTTTATGAAGATTAACATCTTTTAATGAATTTATGTGTGAATATGCGTGAAAATTAATTAGTGATTTTATTTATTACAGATTTATAATTGACAAAATTAAACAACAAAGCAAGTACTTATTAAGATTTAACCCAACTGAATCTATTTTTTCCTTGGTCTTGACTCGTGAAACTTGAATGCTTGATATGCTGATTAACTCGAAGTAACTCATTAACTTAGGTCGAAATCCGATCCACTATGTGACTATAACTGCCGGATTAAATATAAGTTTATCTTAATATAAAATATAGTATAAGCCTCAACTATTATTAAAGTATTAATAGAAAATTATTTTTTTTCATAAAAATAGCTTCCCTATTTAAAAAGGGTGATTTCCTTACATATGGCTATGAGAGAAATTAATTCTCACTATATAGCTAATTGAAACATAATTCTCTCCATATAGTTGAGTTAGGTTTGGATAACCCAATGCAAACCTATGTAAAATATGAAAAAATCAATTTTTCTTGTGTAAGATCTTAGGAAAAAATTATTCCCTATATATTGTCTCTTTAATTAAAGTCTAATAAGATATACAAGTAGTATTTTATAATTTATTCACATCGAATTTATTTTATACTCTATAATATTAGAAATAGAATCACAATTATGATAAGAGAATGTAAAGTATTTTTTTTTTTACATATACAAATTATTTACATATTCTATAAGTCTATCCCATCCCGTGACACATCTAACTTGACTTATATCTGACCCGTATGACCTGACTCGAACCCCAACTTGTCTGATTCATTTGACAGGCGAAGTCATTATCATTATAATGCTAGTATTGAATTTTTGAAATATTTGTTCCGGGTGTAATTCCAGAGCAGTTATTTGTTACCACCCGTGCTTGTAGAATGACGTCCTTGATTGAATCCTCCTCTCGGTCTCCTGAAACATTGAACAAACTGAGGGCTCGGCTTTGGGCCGAGCGAACTCACTCCGACGCTCAAGTCAGTAAACTTAGAGAGATAAGTTGTTGTTACTTGGTGAAGTATATATTGTAGAGAGATAAGGAAGATATTACCAGATGAATAGTGATTCTTAGGTTAAATTATGGATCTTTTCCTCAATGAGAGTTGAGGAGTATTTATAGACTTTCACCTTTTGTCACGTAGTGGCCAAGAGGCCAAGTGGCTAGCAGGTGGAAAGACTTATCTGCCCTCGGCCGAGGGACCCATGGCAGGCCGGCGGGCCCTGTTGACTCGCCGCCGAGGGGTCTTGGATATGAGTTCGCGGATGTGTGCCCCGGCTGGCTAGTTACCCTAGCCGAGGCACAAGAGACAGGCCGACAGGCTGCGTCGGTTAGGCTGTCTAAGTCGTTGACTTGCTTGTGGATATCTTTGACCTTGCTCAATATGTTGACTTGGTCAGCGGGTGCAGAATATGCCCCATCAATTTGCCCCCAGCGTAGTCTATGTCGTGGTATGGGCTCCGATGTGTGTTGAGCGTATATTCTGCGTAAGACAAAATTTTTCTGCCCCGGCTTCTTCTACCTCGGCTTGGTTCTGCTTAGGCCGTACCATATCCCCCCTCCACATGGATGGGTAAAGGGCATCCGATGTGGAAAAGAGAGTGACGCTGGCCGAGACCTGGGTTGAGAGTGCCGGTTGTCTTTGATTGCCCCCGACCGGTGCTACCTAGCTTGGTTGATCCTGTTGCCGGCGGAGAACAGATACTTAGGAATTTGTTGAGGAAGATGAATAGGCAGAGAGATATGAAGGGGCGTGTTGAAGACACTTGGTCACTGTTGCATTGATTGACGTTCAACTGTTGCAACGATTGACATTCCGTGGTTGCATGTCTGACACGTGTCTGTTCGTCACCGATTGGTGACGTTTCATGGGTCATGCCCCTGATTGGTCCTTCTTCATGGGCTTTCCCCTATAAATAGGGCAGTTAGTCCCTGAAATTGGCCACCAATTTCATTTTCTCTAAAATTTTCTTCTCTCAAAACTTTCAAGGGCTTCTCTCTCTTCTAATCTTCAGAGTCGTTACTTCGGCTATTGCTTTTTTTCAAGGTAACAAACAAACTTTTCTCACTCTTATTTTGTTAAGTAATTGTTGCTACCATGTCTTCTGCTGATGCCGGAACTAGTAAACCTGCGCCGGGGGGTTCCCCGTCGCGTCTTGATGAGGAGGAGATACTAGACGCCGTCCCGATAAGGTCCGGGGGCCCTAGGTCTCCTTCTCCCGAAGTTGACCCAAAGGTTTTGGAGGATTGGGAGGACGATGATGATGTTGATGATGATGACGATGATGCTGAAAGGGCTCGTCCTAATGAGGGGAGGCAGTATGTCATGGATCACGGCGACCCTTGTAAGGTCGGCCCTGACCGTACTTTGACCCATAAGTTCGCCAGTTATTCCGGCGAGACATTTTTCGAGGGCCATTTCTACTTTGGCAGGGGATACAAAATTGTTATCCCTGAGGAGGGTCAGGCCGTTTGTTGCCCTCCACCGGGTTGCACCGGCGTATACATCCGGCACTTGGAGTACGGGCTCCGGTTTCCGCTGAATGAATATGTTATGGCCATCATTAGAGCCATGAACGTCGCCGTGGCCCAACTGCACCCGTTGGCTATTAGGACCATAGTCGGCTTTGTCTGGCTCTGTCTCTTCAAGGGGGAGGTCCCAACGGTTAATTTATTCCGTCGGCTTCACCACCTTCGGCCGTCGTTTGCCGGTCGTGTCGGATGGCATAGCGTGCAAATGGAGCCGGGTTACGTCTCCGTTGATAAGCTTTCTTCCTGCAAAGACTCAAAAGACCGGTGGGTGTACGTTGAGGTGCCGGATGACTATCCGCTGCCCCGGTCCTTCCAGCATCAAGTTAATTTGCGGTGCGAGACTAAGGCGGAGCATGACAAATGGGTCACCCGGAAAAAGCTTAAGATGGACGCCAGCAAGGTCCCTCTTACGGCGAATGAGAAGCTGGCGATGAGGCTTTTTGAGGCGGACAAGAATGGGGTGCCGAAAAGATGGATTCCCCCAACGCAGATCATTCTTCAGGATGAGCTGCTCTGCCATGTCGGCCTCATACCGGCCCTAGCACGGGGTGAGTGGGGTAGGTGTGAGGCCCATCTCTGCTCTCTATGTTTCTAATTTTTGAATTTTGGTTTATTTCTTCTACTTAACTCTTGCTTTGTTTCCTTTGCAGACCACTTTGGACCGGACCTGTCTGAGGATATCCTCCGGAGAATGGGGCTGCACAAGGATAAGACCGTTGCTGATTTGCATCCTAAAGCTCTAGCCCGTGATCGCAGAACGTCGCCGAATGATCTCATGGATCAGCAGCTGAAAGGCTTGAATGTGGAGGCGGCCCAGGCGAAGGTTGCTAGTAATATGCCGCGCCGAACGCGGAAAACAAAGTCTTCGGCGGCGACGGCGTCGACATCCATTCCACCTCCCATCCCTTCAGTCCAGGAGGAGACGGTGGTGATCGTTGACATTACCAATGGGGGGGACTCCGATGCGGAGGGATCTCCCCTTGTCCGTAAGAGGAAAGAGCCTGCCCCTGCCGCTAATGCTTCCGCTGCTACTGCTGCTACTGCTGCCGGCAAGGAAATGCGTCCTCCGCCCAAGAAGGCCAAGCATGGTACAGATCTATCCTGTGACTCAGACTTAGCCGGTTCATTAGGCGTTCCTGATGACAGGCTCTCCGGTATGTCCATGTATCTTGACACGGATGCTTTAATTGAATTTTTTGTAGATCAACCGCTGCCGTCTACCGGTCACCCCGGCGAACGGCGTGCCGAGGAGAAAACTGCGCAGGCAAGTGGTCAAGACGCCGCCGTTATCACCTCCTTCCCGAAGCCTACCCCCCTTCAGATCAAGTCGGAGGGCCTAAGTTTGATCAGGTTACTGGCGAAGTGGGCTGATACGGCCGGTGCTCTTATTGTGGAGCAAGAGAAGACCATGGCTGAAGCTGCCCCACAGCTCGAGCGGCTAAGGCTTGAACTCGACGCAGCGAACAAGGAGGCTAAGAGGGCCAAGGCCGAGGTCAAGAGGCGTCCGTCTTGAGAGAAGGCTCGGGGAGGACGCCGAAAAAGAGGTCCTTCGAGAGAGCCAAGGCCGAGGCTGCGCGCGGCCGAAGCCGGTAAGCTTTGGAGGGGCGTGACCTTGTTCAGAAGCACGCCGACCTTTACCGTACGCAGAGGGACGAATGGAGGGGCATGTTTCAGGCCCAGGGGAAGGTGGTTCGGAACAAGGATGCTATCATCACCCAAAGGGAGGAGGACATTGAGACGCTCCAAACCGTTATCCTCCCTAACATGTGCGCCCAATACCGGGACCTGGCCGAAGAAGCTGCCAGGGAAGTGATTGGGGAGCTCTTCCCTCTTGATGGCTCCTTTCCGTGGGACAAATTTGACGAGCTTTTTGACGACAAGCTCGAAGCTAAGGAGAAAGCCGCGGAGGAGAAGGCCAAGGAGGAGGTAAGGGTGAAGAAGGAGGAAGAGGCGGCCGCGGAGAAGGCAGCCCTTGCTGAGAAGGCTAAGGCGGCCAAGGAGGAAGCCGAGAGGATGAAGGCAGCTGAGGCAGCTGAGGCTGAGGCTGCTAAGAAAGCTGAGGCTGAGGCTACTCAAGGCGAGGGCCGCCAAGACAGCCTCGGGTCGCCCATCAACGATGATGCTTCGCTAACGCCGCGATGGCAAGCAGCAACAGGCATAGGGAGACGGGCGGTCGTCACCAGGCTCACCCGGCGTCTTGGATAGCTTCAGCTGTTCGGGAGCCAATTATTAAGCCTTTCCTCCCTGCCATCCTTTGGCGCTTCAAATGATATGTCTGTAACCTTTTGCTTTTCTTTTCCTTGTATTTTGTACAACTTTGGTAGGTTGTGTTTTGGCTTATCCTTATGGGGACGGCCGTCGTCTGTATTCTCCTCACTTGTAACCTGTTATCATTCTTACTAAGAGTTTGCTTATTTTGCCTCTGGCTTGGCCGAGGTCTTTTCTTGTCTTCGTCTGAGTTGTCTTCTTACGTTATTAATTGAGCGCTTCTTTTGTTTCCGCCTCGGCCTGGCCGAGGCAGTTTAGAGTGCGTATCTCAACTGTGTTTAACGTTTCTAAGGCATGTTGATCGCTTTCACGAGTATCAACTGCGCTGGTAGTGACTGCCGTGGCGTCTACCTCTTGGAGTGACTGCCGCGGCGTCTACCTCTTGGGGTGACTGCCGTGGCGTCTACCTCTTGGGGGTGACTGCCGTGGCGCCTGCTTCTTGATAGTGACTGCCGTGGCGTCTACCTCTTGGAGTGACTGCCGCGGCGTCTACCTCTTGGGGTGACTGCCGTGACGTCTACTTCTTGGGGTGACTGCCGTGGCGCCTGCTCCTTGATAGTGACTGTCGTGGCGTCTACCTCTTGGAGTGACTGCCACGGCGTCTACCTCTTGGGGTGACTGCCGTGGCGTCTACTTCTTGGGGTGACTGCCGTGGCGCTTTGCTTCTTGATAGTGGATCGCCGTGGCGTCTACCTCTTGGAGTGACTGCCGCGGCGTCTACCTCTTGGGGTGACTGCCGTGGCGTCTACTTCTTGGGGTGACTGCCGTGGCGTCTACCTCTTGATAGTGACTATGGGGGGGGGGAATGAACACTGATGGAAAACTTGGACGATTCTTCATTAGATATAAACATGCGTCGGGGTGCCCACAGTTGTCTTGGGCACCTCCGCCGCTTATACAAAGTTTTTTCCGAGATTGTCAGTGTCCTAATGGCTTATCAAAGGCACACCCTCCATGTCTGTCGGCCGGTGTGTACCCAGCCTTATTTCTTCAACCACTTGGTAGGGACCTTCCCAGTTAGCCGTCAGTTGCATCCATGAGGTCGCCCTCCTGCTGTAAGGATGGGCTTTTCCCCTTCTCTGACTTCTTTGCCACTTTGAGGGATTGCATGTTGCATCCTCTGGCAGATATCTGGACGTTGACCACCTCGTCCTTCTCGTCCTTGGAGACGAGCTTATGCGCTTCCCCGGTCCGAGACATACATCGTGTCGGGGCCCGGATGGACATCATCACTGCGTCGGCCTCGCTCGAGTGACTCGGCCTATGAGAACGTTGTGGCGGACGAGCCGTCAATGACCACGAACTCGCTAGGACATTCTTAGCCGCACCCCCTCGCCGAACATCACTGGCAAACGATCGACCCCAGGGGTACCAGTCCGGCCCGGAAAAACTGTACAACGGATTGGTGCGGGGCTCAAGTCTTCAACCTTCGACCGAGGTTGAGAAAGCACTCCCCGAACATGACGTTCGTGTAGGCGCCCGTGTCAATCGGCACCTCTTGACCAGGTGGTTGGATATGTCCAAGTGGACTACAAGTGGGTCGTTGTGAGGGGCGATGACTCCCTCGTAGTCCTTCTTCCCAATAGTCATGTCGGGATGTTGGAAGCGGGGACCACTTGTTTTGGGCACAAAGTTGATGGCCCGATACGGCTCGTTCAGTGCCGTTTGTGCCCATGAGCGGACCCACCGTTCTCGTTGCCCCCGATGACAACATGGATCACTCCTATCCGTTCAAAGACAGACTTCTTATTTGACCCGCCGGCATCGCCTTTTGGCCTTTGGCAACATACTTGCCGAGGCTCCCCTTCCGGATCGGCTCTTCAATGGCATTCTTCGATGCGGCGCTTGTCGATAAGGTGACCGGTGTGGCCGTGGTACTCAAAGATCGGCTCGTGTCACCGTCCCCCTTTGGCTTGGGGGCCTTTCCCACTTCGGCCCTCGTTCTTGCTCGGGCGAAGACCTCGGCGGCGGATACGACCAGGGGGGTGTGATCACTGTACCGCTTCTGGTAGTACGTTCCCGAACTACCCCCGGCGCCCGCCGAGCTCTGTTTCTTGGCGGACCTGTCAGACCGTGACCTATTATTGTCACGGCGTCCTTCATCCGGGTTGTCCTCCCGGCGGCTCTTTCTCTCTGAGTGCCGGCCTCGCTGGGCCTACCCGTGTTTTGTGGTAGTCCTCCACTTTTATGGCTTGATCGGCCATCTTCCCGGCGGACTCCGAGTTCAGCGCCGCACTTGATGAGCTCATTTTTAGGTCCCCTCTTGGGAGGCCTTTCATCGATGCGAAGGCCGCCGACTCATTGTTCAGCTCACGAATCTGCTGAACCTTGGCGTCGAACCTCTTCACATAACTTCGGAGAGACTCGCTTCCCTCCTGTCTGATAGTCAGGAGGTCCGATGTCTCGACGGCCCTCCTCTTGTTGCAAGAATATTGGGTCAAAAATACGTCCCCTAGGTCGGCGTAACAGTATACCGACCCATTGGGTAGCCCCTTGTACCAACTTTGTGCCATCCCATGCAGAGTTGTTGGGAAGACTCGGCACCAAACCTCATCAGGTTGCTCCCAAACCGACATGTAAGACTCGAAAGCCTCGGTGTGGTCGGTCGGGTCGCCTTCTCCTTTGTATGCTATGGGTGGCAACTTTAGCTTAGTTGGCACCGGGGTATCTAGGACGTAGGCGCTGAGGGGCTGTCTGACCACGTGTCGAACGACACGCGGCGATCGGCTCCTCGCATCCCTAGTCCGGCTCCTCTCCCCGTGGCGGGAAGGGCTTCTTCGCCGACTCTGGTGAGTCGGGCTTCTTCTCCGACTCTGATGAGTCGGACTTCTTTCACTCCTCTGGGGCATGCCTCGTCGGTGCTGCGGCGACGCCGTCCTCCCGCAAGTGCGGGAAGGACTCAGGTCTACCAATAACACTCCGGGCTCCCCCGGCGTCTTGACAGGGTCAGCTTCCCCTAGTGCTCCGTTTAAGTTTCTCGGAGTCACATTTTGGGCCCTGGTCTCCTGGACGGGCTCCGCCGCTCTTGTCGGTGTGACAGTGTGAGCCGGCGTACTACCAATTATGTCCAGGAGTAGCTTCAGCTTTGCTGCATCAACCACATGTCCCATGATGGTGACCTGGTCGGCGGGCAGCGGCGTATCTTGTTCCTTTGGCGTCCCGATCGTCGTATCAGTGATACGGCCGGTGAGGGACTGCCTGATTTCTGAGTTGTGGAATGTGTCGTCTTGGTAGAATTCGTTTTCCACCAACACCTTCTCTGGTTGTTTCGACATCTTCTTAGCTTTTTGGGTGGGTTTTTGTTTTGTGTTTTTTTTTTTTGTTTGGGAATGAATGTGACTAGCTTCTAGTATCTCCTCCCCACAGACGGCGCCAATTGTTCCGGGTGTAATTCCAGAGCAGTTATTTGTTACCACCCGTGCTTGTAGAATGACGTCCTTGATTGAATCCTCCTCTCGGTCTCCTGAAACAATGAACAAACTGAGGACTCGGCTTTGGGCCGAGCGAACTCACTCCGACGCTCAAGTCAGTAAACTTAGAGAGATAAGTTGTTGTTACTTGGCGAAGTATATATTGTAGAGAGATAAGGAAGATATTACCAGATGAATAGTGATTCTTAGGTTAAATTATGGATCTTTTCCTCAATGAGAGTTGAGGAGTATTTATAGACTTTCACCTTTTGTCACGTAGTGGCCAAGAGGCCAAGTGGCTAGCAGGTGGAAAGACTTATCTGCCCTCGGCCGAGGGACCCATGGCAGGCCGGCGGGCCCTGTTGACTCGCCGCCGAGGGGTCTTGGATATGAGTTCGCGGATGTGTGCCCCGGCTGGCTAGTTACCCTAGCCGAGGCACAAGAGACAGGCCGACAGGCTGCGTCGGTTAGGCTGTCTAAGTCGTTGACTTGCTTGTGGATATCTTTGACCTTGCTCAATATGTTGACTTGGTCAGCGGGTGCAGAATATGCCCCATCAATATTGATATGACATTTTTACCGTATTTTTTTATAATTATGTATAATTATATTTTATTGAAATGTTTTTTTTGAAATATTAAAGGTCAAATTTAAAAGTATATTTAATAGATACTACAAAGTTAAATTTGGTGTAAATACAACTCGACCATTTCTTATATAAAAATTAGTAAAGCATGAACAAGTGTTTTTAGTAAAAATAAACTAATATAAATCAATTAAATTTTTTAATGACTTAATATAAATGTGATTTAAATTCAATAATTTATAATTTTATATGTGAAATAATTGAGATTGATTTTCTGATAGAATAATTTTGTCACAAAACCTTACATAAGGAAAACAAAATTTGAATTCTTTTCCATACCTTTGGCATTGGGTAATCCAAACCTACTTTTAATTATATACTGGGAATTATGTTTAGATTAACTATATAGTGGGAATTAATTTATGTTGTAGCCATACGTAAGGAAATCAACCATTTAAAAATAGGATCTTGTTTTTACAGTAAAAATAAAATGGCAAAATAAAAGCGCCATAAACTTAACTTATTTACTGACTGTAACCCGTCCCCGTCATGGAACTCATATTACAAATTTGCCTCATGTTATAGAGTTCCCAAATTTTGAGTCTTGACCCAACCTATATTTGAGTCTAAATAAACTGATTAATTATTTATATTTGTGTTTACATTTTTTAAGTTCATTATGTTGACCTATAAAAATTTGACTTGACCCGAATTAACCTGACCTGTTATTTCCAAGGTCAAAACTCGTAAACCTTGACTCACAACTCGACACGAACATAAAATGATTCGTTATTTTAAGGTCGAAATCTTATCCAACCCGGTCTACTCGACCCGATACATCATTAACAAGTTGATGTTAAATATGAATACAAAAAAAAATATTAATTTTAGTACTTTAAATTTAACAACAATTTATATAACTTTGATATTATTTGATGATAAAATAGTTTTTTTTTTTTTTTTTTAGAAAAAAAAAAGATAATTCACTTGCAAAACTCAAATCGAACCATTTCCATTTTAACTCAAACTATTATGTAATTCTTTTTTATTTACTTTCCTTTTTTTATACTTTTCAAAATTTCTTTTCAAGAATTGATGAAAAAAAGTTTTGTATCCGATTTAATGTAATTCAAATATTTAATAAATATAATAGCAATTTTTAGTAGGTAATTTATTACGTATCAAGTTAAATGTACTTTAGATGTATAATGACAATAAGTAATGAAAGCACATATATCTTTAGTAATATTGATTAATTAAAGGTCATAAGTTCAATCGCAGTTCAATTTTCTTCATTTTATTTTTGATATGTATTTTTATGATTTTTAAAGTCTCTTTTTGCTGGTTGCTACATGCATTATGTAAAAATTAATGAATTATTTTTTATTTAATTATTTGTTATTCATTAATATTTATGTATGTATAAAATATAAACGTAAACATTTACGTACAAAACATAAACATGGAAGTTTTTTAGAAATTAAATCCAAATACTTTGTTGTGGATCCCAAATTTATTTTTATTTTTTAAAAATGTATGTGATGATGTGGCTTCATGAGGATGGGTTAAATGTTCTTGCTTTTATAAAGATAAGATTTACCAGGACAGAGAGAGGACATACGAGTAGCTATTATCTAACTTCTTTTGTATGACAAAGAGGTAATCACTAATAAAGCGAGTAAGTGAAAATAATGAATAATGTTAGTTTATTATCATGTTTTCCTTTTTCAAGTTAAGCCTTGTTCTTTTGGGCTGAATGGAACTAAGCTGAATTATGTTGGATGGAGTTGAACTGAATTAAAATTTGTTGAGATAAATAGAGTTGAAAAAAGTTGAGCTGAACTGAATGAGAGGTGTAATTAAGCCGAAAAGAACATGACTTTAAATTGTTTCATTTGAAACTCGTAACATCACTTGAAATAATCTGATTAATTATATTTTGTCTTTCGACTATAAATTCTGAATACACCGTTGAAAACAACAAGATCATGATCTTAGGGTGAGAATTAACGTGACAACTAGATCATGATTCAAATATGCAAATTAATGGAACCAATACATTAAATTTGACCTTCTCAGTTGTCCAAACCGACCATATTATGCATGAATAACTTTATACTGTTTGGAGATTAGATAATTGATGACACTTGAAAGTTGACAAAGACGTGAAATTCCTACTCATGATTATGAATTCTGACCTCTACAAATACAATGTAGGCGACGACGACCCCTTCTATTTTATTTGGGAAGTTAAAAATCGTTTATTAATTTGCTAATGTAAGTCTCCATTTGTGAATTGTAATCCTGGCTTCTCCAAACATGAAAAAGCCATTACTTTATTAGGTGATACCAAGTAGTTTGTTAGCATACCAAAGCAAGTAAGTACAAAGTAAATTGTTACTATGTAATTGGGATTGAAACACTTCAAATTGAATTAAACTAAAATAAATTAAACAAAACTTAACCAAACTAATCATATAGGGTCTAAATTAAATTGAATTGAATTGCGCTTATTATAGGACGTGAATAAAATTGAACTGAACTTATATTACCTGAATGAAATTAATAAGTCTTAAAAGCAAGACCTTTATCTATTTACCTTATTTTTTTTTTATTTGTTTATATGTTGTCCCCCCTCTAAAAGTAGAGTGTTACGTACTGGTTATTGTTTTTGAAAAATATGGGTAATATGTGATTCAAATGGTTTGTATCTATTTTCATTCGTAACGAGAAGTTATTTAAAATTTGAAGAGTTTATACAAGTTAAACTGGCTCACGTTCGGAGTTACGTCGAGGCTATTTTAAAATGTGAGTAATTTGATGTGAATAATCGGAGGCAAGGAGAGAGCTACACAAATTCTTATTATAGACGGATACTATCCGTCTATTTATAGACGGATATTGACCCTTTCACAAATGAAAGTGGGTAGTGCAAGTGGGTGGGAATTGATACCTCCACTTGTCCTTCCACTTTAATTTTGTGAGAGGGCCACTATCCGTCTATAACTATAGACGGATAGTGCCGTCTATAATGAGACGGACTAGGAGAGCTAAAGCTATAGACGGATAATGGCCGTCTATAATGAGACGGACTGGGAGAGCTCAGACCTGAATGACAAGTGAGGTCAAGGTGACCAATGTACTTAGGTGTGTATCCGGTTTCCCAAAGATCCAAATGATAGATTTGTTTCTTAAGGTCAGAAAAAAGTAGCGAATGGTATAGTACTCAAATAGTCATATCTAGGAACACAATTTTTGTTTACGACCGTTATAAACAAGAATAATTTATAAATGAGGTATAAATTTATTTAAACCAACACTTTTTTTAAGATTGATGGTGTTTTCCACCCTTCGTTATAATTTACAACGGTTGTAAGCAAGACTTATTGATCTAGGAATTGTACCAATTTGGATCCTCTTCATTTGCTCTCTAATACACCCATATTATATTATGTATTTCAATTTCATTCATTACCTTTTCATACTCAAGTGTATTTACATCCATCCGATTATTCAAAATCAAATATGGACCCTTGAAAAATAATGAACCTCCATTTTGTTTGAGAAAATGGAGAGGGTCCTTGCTCGAATTGTACGTACGTACTACTCTTCAAATTTAAAACCCCCATAAATTCAGAGTTTTATTCGCAAAATGTAAAGAACAATACGGAGTATAATATAAATGGTTTAGGAAAAGCTTTAACTTCATCTTATTTTCAAATATTGTGCCCTAATTAAAAATTACTTCCTCTATCTCAATCATTTATTAATTTTTAATTAAAATATATTTTATATATAATATAAACGATAAACAAAAGAGAATGAATAGATAGAATGGTGATGATTGGATTATATGAAAGAGTAATTTGCAAGATATTCCGTGGCATATATAAGATGATATGTTGATTACATGTCAAGTAGGAGCTAGAGTTAAAAAGCCGCCAATTCTGGTCACCAATGCAATTCATTTGTACCCATAACTTGCATGGCGTTCAAAAGATGATGTGATTAGAAGGCTAGAGGCTGCTATGTTTGTTTCTACTTAATTTTATAGTAATATTTTGTAAGGTTAGGTCAATTTGTAATGAAATTATATTGACTGTTTTGGTTTTGAATGATTATTCTAATGAGATTAAAGGAATGTAGGGGCGAAATGGTTATATCTTATACACGGTAATTGATCGTAAAACAGTCATTTATAATAAAACAAACTTAGTTCCTCAACTACTAGGAATAATGATACACTTAGAGAAGTCAATTAGTCTTGCTGAAGACGGGTCGGAGCAAGTGACGGATAATGACACTCACAAAACGGATAGGAGGACAAGGTGGGGCACCCTCATGTGCTTTTCCTCTCTCCTCTATTTGGGTCATTTGTGGGAAAATGGTATCCGTCACTCCAAAGTGACGGATACGTGTCGTCACAAATGAGATTTTGTGTAGAGAAGTTTTATGTTATAGAAGTCAGTTAAATTGGTGTGATTTTCAAACTTTTTGTTACGAGATATCGGGATATGTCGAGATATCGATATATTCCTAATTAGGAAATACGGTATCGTGATATATCGTAGAGAATAATATTGATATTATATCATATAGTGTTTTCGTTAATAGGGGATCCTAGATTTACATTTGAGTCTATATATATGACACCATCGATTGTACTTGTTCCGGGTGTAATTCCAGAGCAAGTATCGTTACCACCCGTGGCTTGTAGAATAATGTCTTGAGTTGAACCCTTCTTGTCTTTATCGTTCCTCTCGGCCTCTCCCTGCAACAATGAACGAACTGAGGGCTTGGCTTTGTGCCAAGCGTACTCACTCCGACGCTCAAGTCAGTAAACTTAAAGGATTAAGTTGTGTTACTTGGCTAGGTATGTATTGTAGAGAGATAAGGAAGATATTACCAGATGAATAGTGTATTTAGGTTTAGTTGTAGATTAGTTGGATGCTTTCCTCAATGAAGGTTGAGGAGTATTTATAGGCTTTCACCTTTTGTCACGTAGTGGCCAAGTGGCCAAGTGGCTATCAGGTGGAAAGACCGTTCTACCCTCGGCCGATGGACCTATGGCAGGCCGGCCGAGGGTCGTGGATGTGAGTACGCGGATATGTGCCCCGGCTGGCTAGTTGTCAGGCCGTGACCCAGGTGACAGGCCGATGGACTGCATCGGCTAGGTCCACTAAGTCGTTGACTTGCTGTGGATATCTTTGACCTTGCTCAGTGTGTTGACTTGGTCAGTGGTGCAGAATATGCCCCATCAATTTGCCCCCAGCGTAGTCTATGCCGTGGTATGGGCTCCGATGTATGCTGAGCATATATTCTGCACTAAGTAAATTTCGCAAATTTTTCTGTATCGGTGTCTTCTTGCGTAGCGGCGTGGCTCTTGTTAGGCCGTACCATATACCATATCCCCCCTCCACATGGATGCGTGAAGGGTATCCGATGTGGAAAAGAACAAGACGCTGGCCGAGACCAGGGCAGTTATTCCGTGATTTTGGCCTCCATTTTATTTTCGAAAATTTTCCCCAAAATCTTCATCTCTCCAAACTTTCAAGGGTTGTCTTTGTCTTCTTAATCTTCGGAAAATTTGATCCGGCGAGTGTTTTTCTTTTAAGGTAAACAAGCAAACTTTTTATTTTTTCTTGCTAGTAATTTTTGTGAATCATGTCTTCTGCTGATGCTGGACCTAGTAAACCTGTGTCGGGGGGCCCTAGGTCTCCTTCTCCTGAAGTTGATCCTCAAATTCTGGAGGAATGGGAGGATTCCGACTCTTTTGGTGATCTTGGTGATGATTTTGGTGATGATGCGGAAAGGTCTCGTCTTAGTGAGGGGAGACGGTACGTCATGGATCACGGCTATGTCTGTAAGATCCACCTTGATCGTGCTTGGTCTTGTAAGCTTGCCCGTTGTTCCGGCGGGAAACTTCTCGAGGATCATTTTTTCTTTGGTAGGGGATACGAAATTGTTATCCCTGAGGAGGGTCAGGCCGTATGCTGCCCTCCGTCGGGCTGTACTGGCGTATACCTGCGGCATTTGGAGTACGGGCTCCGGTTTCGGCTGAATGGGTACGTTATGGCCATAATTAGAGCCATGAACGTTCTTTGTTGCCCAACTGCACCCGCTGCCATGAGGACCATAATTGGTTTTGTCTGGCTTTGTCTTTTTAAGGGAGAGGCTCCGACGGTGGATTTATTCCGCCGGCTTCATCATCTCAAACCGTCACTTTCTGGCCGTGTTGGATGGTACAGTGTACAAACGGAGCAGGGTTATGTCTCTGCCGACAAACCCTCTTCTTGCAAGGACTGGCAAGGTCGGTGGGTGTATGTTAAAGTGCCGGAGGACTATCCGCTGCCCCGCTCCTTCCGGCCATCGGTTAATTTGCGGTGTGAGACTAGGGCGGAGCATGACAGATGGGTCACTCGGAAGCATCTTAAAATGGATGCTGGCAGGGTCCTTCTTAAGGAGGATGAGAGGCTGGCAATGAGGCTCTTTGAGGTGGACAAGAGTGGGATGCCGAAAAGATGGATTCCCCGACGCGAGATCATTCTTCGGGATGAGCCGCTTTGCTATGCCGGCCTCATACCGGCCCTAGCACGGGGTGAGTGGGGTCGGTGTGAGGCCCACCGCCGCTCTCAATGTTTCTTTATTTTCGAACTTCCGATTCATTTCTTCTACTTGACTCTTGTTTTGTTTCTTTTGCAGACCACTTTGGACCGGACCTATCTGAGGATCTTCTTCGGAGAATGGGGCTGCACAAAGATAAAACCGTTGCTAACTTGCACCCCAAAGCTCTAGCCCATGACCGCAGGATGTCGCCGAATGACCTTATGGATCAGCGGCTGAAGGTCTTGAGCAAGGAGGAGGCGCAGCGAGGGTTGTTAGCGGCGTGGTACGTCGGACGCGAAAACAAGGTCTTCGGCGGCACCGCGTCGACACCGGTTCCAACCCCCATCCCCTCCCCTAAGAAGGTGGAGATTGTTGATATTCCCGATGAGGGGGATTCTGACGCGGAGGGATCTCCCCTAATCCGTAAAAGGAAAGGGACAGCTTCTACCGCTGGCAAGGAAGTGCCTTCTTCGGTTAAGAAGGCCAAACATGGTACCTATCTAGCTTGTGGCTTAAATTTAGCCGAACCATTAGGTGTTTCGATAAGTCGATGTTGATACGATGTTTTAATTGAATTTCGCAGACCCGGCCCCGCGATCGGCTATTGCTCACGTTGGCGGCGGGCGGTGGGGTCCTCTGCACAGGTTGGTGATCAAGGCACCACCGTCAACCCTTCATCCCGAAGGCTTTTGTCTCCCGGCCCGCGAGCTAGTGGTCAAATTGTCACCACCGTCCCTTCATCCCGGAAGGCTTCCGTCTCCGAGCTTATAGAGGAGGGCGCGAAGCTAATTAGGGAGCTGGCGAGGTGGAATGTGGTTACCGGTGCTCGTCTCATGGAGCAAGAGAAGGCCGTGGCTCGGGCTGTTCATGAGCGCAATGCCACTAAGCGGGTGGCCGTGATCGGCGAGTTGGGTCTCCTTAATGAGCGAGAGGCTCGGGGTAGAAGCCGAGAAAGCGCTCTTGGGTGAGAGAGAACTTAGGGAGGACGCTGAAAAGGAGGTCCTTCTTTGAGAGGGCTAAAGCCGAGGCCGCGGCCGCCAAGGCGAATCGTATTTGAGGAAATGTGAGCTCGCTCGGGGCGCGCCGACCTCTACCTCAAGCGAGGAACGAGTCCCGGACTGTTTAAGGCTCGGGCGGAGGTGGTTCGGGCGAGAGATGCCATCATCAAGCAAAAGGAGGCGGACATCGAGATGCTGCAAAACCGACATGCTTCCCAAACCGTGCGCCAAGTTCCGGATTTGGCCGAAGATGCTTTTTAGGGAAGTTATCGGGGAGCTTTTCCCTCTTGATGGTTCCTTCCCGTGGGGCAGGTTCGACGCGTTGCTTGATGACAAGCTCGAGGCTAAGGAGAAAGCCGCGGTGGAGGAGGCCAAGGAGGCGGTGAAGGCAAAGATGGAGAGGGAGGCGGCCGCGGAGAAAGCAGCTCTTGCTGAGAGGGCTCGGGTGGCTAAGGAAGAAGCCGAAAGGATGAGGGCAGCTGAGGCTGCCGAAGCCAAGGCTGAGGCTGCTAGAATAGCTGCTGGGTTGCCCGCTGAAGAAGATGCGGCTTGATGAGAACAAGTTTACAGCAGATCTGTTTCAGCTCCTCACATGCTACCATGTGTTGCTTGATGAGAACAAGTTTACAGCAGATCTGCTTCGGCTGTCCGGGGGCCAGTTACTCAGCCCTTCCTCCCGTTATCTCTTTGTACGTGAACATAATAGTAGTTTTTTTTTGTACAACCTCGGTAGGTTGCGTTTCGGCTTATCCCCGTGGGGAGGGCCGTCGTCTGCATTCTTTTCACTTGTAACCTTGTAATTTATCTTCTAATAATAATTTGTTTCCTTCGCCTCCGGCCTGGCCGAGGTCTTTATCTCATCTTTGTCAGAGTTGTCTTCCTGTATTCCTAATTGAGCGCCCTTTTTGTTTTCGGATTGGCTTGGCGGGTTTTTTTTAGAGTGCGTATCTCAACCGTGTTTCAACGCTTCCAAGACACTTCGTTTGTTTTTGCGAGTGTAGTGTGCGATGGCCGTTGCTGTCATGGTACCCGCCTGACGAGGGTGATTGCCGCTCTTGTCGGATTGACAGTGTGAGCCGGCGCTGGTTTCTTGACAAAGACTGCCGCTCTTGTCGGTATGACAGTGTGAGCCGGCGTCTGTTTCTTGATAGCGTGTTACGTGGCGTCTACCACTTGGAGTGACTGCGACGGCATCAAACCTCTTGGGGTGGCTAACCGTGGCGTCTACTACTTGGGGTGATCTGCGACGCAGCGCTGGTTTCTTGACAGAGACTGCGCTCTTGTCGGTATGACATGTGAGCGAGCGTACCATTTCTTGATAGCGTGTTACGTGGCGTCTACCACTTGGAGTGACTGCGACGGCATCAAACCTCTTGGGGTGACTGCCGTGGCGTCTACTACTTGGGGTGACTGCGACGGCGCTGGTTTCTTGACAGAGACTGCCGCTCTTGTCGGTATGACAGTGTGAGCCGGCGTCTGTTTCTTGATAGCGTGTTACGTGGCGTCTACCACTTGGAGTTACTGCGACGGCATTAAACCTCTTGGGGTGGCTAATTGCGTGGCGTCTACTACTTGGGGTGATTGCGACGGCGCTAATTTCTTGACAGAGAATGCCGCTCTTGTCGGTATGACAAAGTGTGCCGCGTCTTTTTTTGATAGCGTGTTACGTGGCGTCTACCACTTGGAGTGATGCGACGGCATCAAACCTCTTGGGGTGATCTGCCGTGGCGTCTACTACTTGGGTGATCTGCGACGCGCTAATTTCTTGACGAGAAATGCCGCTCTTGTCGGTATGACAAAGTGAGCCGGCGTCTTTTTCTTGATAGCGTGTTACGTGGCGTCTACCACTTGGAGTGATTGCGACGGCATCAAACCTCTTGGGGTGATCGCCGTGGCGTCTACTACTTAGGGGTGACTGCGACGGCGCTAATTTCTTGACGAGAGAATGCCGCTCTTGTCGGTATGACGGTGTGAGCCGCGTCATTTCTTGATGGAGACCGCCGCTCTTGTCGGTATGACAGTGTGAGCCGGCGTCTACTTCTTGGTAAATGACTGATGGGAAAATTTTGCTTTGATGGAAGGCTTGGATGGTTTTTTTTTTTTTACTAGGTAAAAACATGCGTTGGGGTGTCCACAGCTATTTTGGACACCTCCGTAGCTACATAAATTTTACAAGATTACCAATGCCCTATTGGCTCATCACAGGCACATCCCCCCAATCAGCCACTAGTCGTATCCATGAGGTCGCCCCCCTGTTGTAAGGACGGGCTTTTTCCTTTTTCGGACTTCTTCGCCTCTTTGAGGGATTGCATGTTGCAACCTCGGGCAGCTATCTGGACGTTGACCACCTCATCCTTCTCGTCTTTGGAGACGAGCTTATGCGCTTCCCCCCGGTCCGAGACATACATCAGTGTTAGGGCCCGGATGGACATCACTGCGTCAGCCTCGCTCAGGGTGACTCGGCCTATGAGGACGTTGTAGGCGGACGAGCCGTCAACGACGACGAACTCAGCTAGGATGTTTTTAGCCGCGTTCTTCTCGCCGAACGTCACCGGGAGTCTAATTGATCCCAGCGGCACCAGGCCGGCCCCGGAGAAGTCGTATAGGGGTTGGTGCGGGGGCTTAAGTCCTTGATCTTCAGGCCGAGGCCGAGAAAGCACTCTCTAAACATGATGTTCGTGTATGCACCTGTGTCAATCAGGCACCTCTTGACCAGGTGGTTGGATATGTCCAAATTGACTACAAGCGGGTCGCTGTGAGGGGCGATGACCCCTTCGTAGACCTTTCTTCCGATAGTTATATCGGGGATGCTTGCAGAGGGGATCCTTGAGTTGGGCACAAAGTTGATGGCCTGATATAGCTCGTTTAGGTGCCGCTTGTGTCCATGAGCGGACCCTCCGTTCTCGTTGCCCCCGATGACAACATGAATCACGCCTATCCGCTCGAAGACGGACTTCCTATCTGAACGCCGCGTCGCTTTTGGCCTTTTGCAACGTACTTGCCGAGGCTTCCCTTCCGGATCGCTCTTCTATGGCATTCTTCGGGTGGCGGCGATCGTTGGTTAAATGGCCGGTGTGGCGTGGTACTCACGATCGCTCGTGTCACCGTCACTTTTTGGCTTGGGGGTCTCTCCCACTTCTGGCCCTCGTTTTTGCTCAGGGCGAAGACTTCGGCGGCTGATACGACGAGAGGGGTTTTTTCACTATACCGCCTCTGGTGGTACGTTCCTGAATTCCACCCGGCGCCTGCCGAGTCTTGCCTCCGGTCGGATCTGTCCGACCGTGATCTGTTGTTCTCACGGCGTCTACTGTCGGACCGCGAGCCGTTGTTGTCGCGGCGTCCTTCGTCCTGACTGTCCTGCCTGTGACTCTTCTTTTCTGATTGCTCGGCTTCGCGGGGATCTTCCCAGGTCTTGTGGTAGTCTTCCACCTTGATGGCTTGGTCGGCCAACTTTCTGGCGGCGTCCAGGCCCAGGCCTCCGCTCTTGATGAGCTCGTTCTTTAAGGCTCCCCTTGGGAGGCCCTTCATCGATCGAAGGCCGCCACTCGGATTAATTTCTCGAATCTGCTGGACCTTTCCATCGAACCTCTTCACGTAGCTCCGGAGAGACTCGCCCCCCTCTTGTCTGATGGTCAGGAGGTCAGATGTCTCTACGGCCCTTCTCTTATTGCAGGAGTACTGGGCTAGGAAAGCGCCCTTCAGGTCGGCGTAATAGTACACCGAGCCATCAGGAAGCCCTTTGTACCAGCTCTGAGCCATCCCATGCAAAGTTGTTGGGAAAATTCGGCACCAGACCTCATCGGGCTGCTCCCATACCGACATGTAAGACTCGAAGGCCTCGGCGTGGTCGATCGGATCACCATCTCCCTTGTATGACGGGTGGCAGCTTGAGCTTATTCGGCACCGGGACTTCTAGGACGTAGGCGTTGAGGGGCTGCCTAACCACGTGTCGAACGACACGCGGCGATCGGCTCCTTGCGTCTCTAACCTGGCTCCTCCCCCCATAGCGGGAGGGGCTCCTTCTTCGACTCGGACTTCTTCTCCAACTCTGCTGAGTCGGACTCCTCTGGCTCCTTCGGGGTGAGTCTCGTTCGTGCGGCGGGGACGCTGTCCTCCCACGAGTGCGGGAAGGACTTAGGTCTACCGCGCCCACTTTGGGCTCCCCCGGCGACTTGGCTGGGTCAGCTTCTCCTAGTGCTCCGTTCAAATTTCTCGGAGTCACATTTTGGGCCCTGGTCTCACGGACAGTTTCCGCCGCTCTTGTCGATGTGACAGTGTGAGCAGGCGTACTACTAATTAGGTCTAGGAGCATTTTCAGCTTTGCTACGTCAACCACATGTCCCATGACGGTGACCTGTTGGGGCACGCGTGTCGGGTATTGATGGCATCCCGAACTCCGGTTGGATTACACCGCGGTGGAGGGCCAGTATGACTCCGGAATTGTTGAAAGTATCATCTTGGTAAAATGCAGTTTCGTCGGTTACGACTGCATCTTGTTGTTTCGACATTTTCTTAGCTTTTTGGGTGGGTTTTTGTTGATTTTTTTTTTTTTTTTTTTTTTTTTTGTTTGGGAATGAATGTGACTAGCTTCTAGTGTCTTTTCCCACAGACGGCGCCAATTGTTCCGGGTGTAATTCCAGAGCAAGTATCGTTACCACCCGTGGCTTGTAGAATAATGTCTTGAGTTGAACCCTTCTTGTCTTTATCGTTCCTCTCGGCCTCTCCTGCAACAATGAACGAACTGAGGGCTTGGCTTTGTGCCAAGCGTACTCACTCCGACGCTCAAGTCAGTAAACTTAAAGGATTAAGTTGTGTTACTTGGCTAGGTATGTATTGTAGAGAGATAAGGAAGATATTACCAGATGAATAGTGTATTTAGGTTTAGTTGTAGATTAGTTGGATGCTTTCCTCAATGAAGGTTGAGGAGTATTTATAGGCTTTCACCTTTTGTCACGTAGTGGCCAAGTGGCCAAGTGGCTATCAGGTGGAAAGACCGTTCTACCCTCGGCCGATGGACCTATGGCAGGCCGGCCGAGGGTCGTGGATGTGAGTACGCGGATATGTGCCCCGGCTGGCTAGTTGTCAGGCCGTGACCCAGGTGACAGGCCGATGGACTGCATCGGCTAGGTCCACTAAGTCGTTGACTTGCTGTGGATATCTTTGACCTTGCTCAGTGTGTTGACTTGGTCAGTGGTGCAGAATATGCCCCATCAGTACTGAAACACAAACGATTATCAATAATACAACGACTCGCTTTATGAATTCATCCCTTCTCCATTTCTATTACTTGTTTTGTGATCATTTTACTTTAGAAACATGCTTATATAAATAGGAAAATGATAACGCAATTAAGAAATGTACTCTGAACCTATATGTATTAGATTATGAGAGCATTATTTTAATAATGTAATTTCTCTCGCTTTTAAATATTTGAGGTTCGGAACAAAAAAAAAAACGGAAAATTCACGTGGTACCCTCGAACTTTGCCATTTTGCACGTGGTACCCAACTTTTTAAGTTTGTGTACATAATACCCTCCATGTTTGATTTTCATGTACAACATGCCCTTTTTGTCGCTATAAAAAAACTCAATTGCGCATAACTCCTAGACCGGAATTCAGAATCTGACAGGTTTTTTATCCTAAAATGATTATCTCTTTATAATCTACGATTTGAGAGAAAAAAAATGTCGACTGACATTTTACAAGGTTTTTTTTAAACGAAAATCTCAAATCAACCATATTTTTGATCTTAAATTTCCGACTGACCATTTTCATTTTATCAATCTATAGATCGCGAAGAGATAATTAGTTTGAAAAAAAAAATTAGTCAATTCCGATTTCTGGTCTATGATTTATGCTCACTTGAAAATTTTAATAACGATAAAAAGGGTACGTTGTGCTTTAAAATCAAATCTCAAGGATAACGTGTGCGAAAACTTAAAAAGTTGGTCACTGAAAAACGACAAAGTTTGAGGATCTGCGTAATTTTCCGAAAAAAAAACGAGGGAATAGCAAAATGTCCCACCATTGCCACATTATTGCGTAGATTCGACATTGTAGGCCACTACACTCCTATCCTATGTGACATGGGTCCTCCTTGGTGTCCAACTCAACAGTTGTCGAGTATACATACATACCTCTCCTCCATATCCATGATAGTACTACGTAATTACAATGTGAGCTAAATAGCCTAATGATATGTCCACGTTCTCATTTCAATAACCAGTAAGTCTTTCAATAAGACCTGAATATTTATTTTAAGATTAAAACGGATCAAATATATTCTAACTCGTATATATAAGATAAACTTTTTGTTAGTCTTTAAGCATTTTCCATTGTCTTATTTACCAAATTTAACATAGTTTAAGCTTAAAACAGATATTACCGTCTTAAACAAGAATTTAGGTTCAATAATAGGCCACATCATATGCAAGAGCAACAAGTTATAATCTCATGGAGTATATACAATGAAATTGGTTTTACATAAAATTAACACAAATAGTACATGATCTAACTAATACTACTAATCTAACTACCAAAATTTTTATTCAAGACACTACTCATCCAATGACCTATGTTTACTCTTGAATAGATCACAAGATGGATGCATCATAATATTCTATACAAATTGCATTTAATTTTCATGAAGATATCAATAAAGGAAGAGATATATTCCACATTAATTTTAATTTCTCAACAAATAGTGCAAGCATTTGGATTCTCTTCAATGCTTTGAGCATAATAATATGTTGTCATTTGAGGGTTATATGCCTTATAAGCTTTCACAAGTTCTAAGACCGGGTCGGGTTTCTTCTCTTCCTCCTTTTTACCCTCTTCTTTCTTACCCTCGTCTTTCTTCTCCTCTTCCTTTTTCGGCTCCTCTTTCTTTGCCTCTTCCTTAGCCGCCTCCTCTTTCTTCGGTTCTTCTTTCTTCTCCTCTTCCTTTTTCGGCTCTTCCTTCTTCTCTTTCTCCGGTTCTTTTGCTGGTCCCACAAGTATTATGTCAGTTGTTGGCCAATGCTTACGCAATTTACTCACCACGCTTACTGGATCCACCGTGCCAATCACAGTTAATTTCTTCTCCTTCATGTCCATTGCGATAGAATCTATCCCTACAAATCGAAACAACAATGTCAACACGAAGAGCATTATTTTAGAATAATCACGTCCCTCTTCGATAATTATGGATTTAGTATCCCATCAAAAATTGGTATGTATTTTAAGTGTCATGATTATAGACTAAAATAAGAACATTTTTCATTTCGTTTTAACTATCTTCGAACTAATCATTAGAACTTTTTAGATTCGATATTCAAGTGAAATTTATTCCTAAAAACTCGTCGACTCTAATCTTTTCGGCCGGAAAAAAGTTTGTTATATTTCAACCACAAAAGTAATAGCACATTAAATTAAAAGGGGATTCAAAATTATGGTCCAAATAATTCAATTTTAGTCAGTGACGTTTTAAAATTGTATGGACAACAAAGAAGCAGGCTTAAAACAAAAGAAGCAGTTGGACCAATCGGGTCACCCAACACAAAATGGGCTACGCATTAAGGGACAATAACAAAAGAGGAGACTATACATGAACTATGAAGTTTCACCAAGAAAGAAAACAGAGTATTGTACAAAAACTGATTGTAGGACCACTTTAAATTTGCAACAAAATTAATCAATCAACGTCATGAAACTATTTGAAATAAATTTTAGAGATTATCTATCTAACTCATCAACTAATCCATAATGGTAATAGTTAGGTATTGAACCGGAATTCTCTTACATGGTCGTTCTATTGGTACAACAAAT
Source organism: Silene latifolia (assembly GCF_048544455.1). Lineage (NCBI taxonomy): Eukaryota > Viridiplantae > Streptophyta > Magnoliopsida > Caryophyllales > Caryophyllaceae > Silene > Silene latifolia. The sequence goes on along the minus strand of NC_133533.1, from coordinate 24,164,969 downwards.
CGAAAATAGAATATGATTGAACTTTTTGTTATTAGACCAATTTTATTATAAGGCCGTTTTATTAAACAATTTAAATTAACCGAGAGCTTAGAACAGAGCTTAAAATTTATGGTGTACCTGGAAGAGTAGAAACGGTCTTAAGTGCTTTCTGTTTCGCCTTAACATCATCCAAATCCAATTTTAATACGATTTTCTGTAAGATAATCAAAAGAAACTTTAAATTAACATAATAGACAACTAAATATGTAGCCATATCATTTCTTCCTGGAGTTTATTAGGTTAAGTCTCGAGCATTACCCAGTACCCTCGTTTTCTGGTGTCAAATGAGACGTAAGGCCAGTGAAACATAGAGGGAGGGTGATTCAAACTCGTGACCTATATTCATGATACCTAATACCCTCTTTTATCACAATCTCATATAAAAATAATAATCTCAAAACAACATAGAATCGTCGTAACTAATTTTAACCTAGAACCGAACGAAATAAAACAGCTGAATCCAGTAAAGATACTCAAAACGCTAATACAAATTCTTACTTGTAACGGTCACAAACTATGACAGTATTCACAACCGATTTAGGTAATGTTAAAAAGGAAAGGCATCATGAGATATCAGTATATCACAAGCTTGTGACCGTCACTGCGTCACAAGCAAGACTTGCTGCTCAGAACGTGGTATAAGACACACGTTCAAATAAGGAAAGATTCTCAAGATCATTTCATTAAAATAGTAACAATGATTCTCTAAACAAACCTTAAAAATTTAGCAACTTTTACAGAAAGCATAAGAAAGGGATAGTGTAAGTACTTTAGAATCTGTTCATTAATAAGGTAACATAAATTTAAAAAGCAGAATCTTAAGCATAAAAGTTACTAAACACAAATATTTATCTAAGACGGTTTTACACAAATTTATCATAAAACGGGATCGGGAATTGATACCTTCATAATTCAATTGGTTGGAAATGAATATGAATTGAGAATGAATAAATGAATGAAGCAGAGAAAAGGGTGACAAGGTTTGAAGTAAAATAGAGAAAGAAGCAAGTGGGTGTCTTGTTTTAGAGAGATGTAGGAATTGAAGGAAGAAGAATGACTACGAAAGCGAATAATTTTAGTGATTTTATTCTTAAAAGATATGGGCAACAATTTTGGACTCCTATGACTCTATGACAATATATTAAATGAATTATTAATGCATAGTACACCTACTTGTCACAATATGAGTGGTTGTCTTGCAAAACTTATAAAAATATTGTACTTTGTTCCGGTCATTTATTTATGGTTTTTTCCGCATGGAATTACCAGGATGGGTTAGAATTGTAAAATTTTATTTTGGTAAAACTAGCCGAAATCTGAAAAGTTGGTTTGAAACCCTAAAAGTTGGTAAATTAAATGAAAATTAGGAGTTAAAAGGGTAGCTAATATTATTAAAATTGTAAGACAAACTGTTGGAAAGTTAACATAAACAGACATAATATTTACTATTTTAACAGCTCAAGGGGTAAAAAGAAAGATAAAAAAGTACCAGGTACCTATTTTCTCAAATGTTACTCCATGTAGCTTTCAAGTTCAGTTACCTAATTCGCTAATATAAATAAGCTACTTGTATTGCCAATAGACCTGGCAATTGGGTCAACTAGTTGGGCTAGTTCGGGCGAGTCAATTTCGGGTTTGTAAGAGTTTGGGTCGGGCTTGGTCATTTTGGGTTTGTGTCATCAACTATTATCAAGTTATTATGAATAATTATCAGTGTACAATAATAAACATTTGAGTCTGATTATATTGCGTCGGATTAATTAGTGTTCGGGTCAAGCTCGAGTTTTGACTTCGGGTGTTAGGTAGGGTATCGGTCGGGTTATTTAGGTCTACTCTTTTGACCCGGGTCTATATTACTAGGTCTATGTCGGGTCAACCGAGTAAGGTAAGTTCAGGGCGGTCAATTTCGAGTTGGCAAGAGTTCGAGTCAGGACGGGTTATTTCGGGTTTGTGTCATTTTCGGATCAACTATTATCATGTTATACATGGATAATAATTAGTGTGCAATAATAAACTTTCCGGTCGGATTATATTGGATTGGCAGGTTCAGGTCATCCCTGGGTCTTGGGTTCAGGTGGCGAGTCAGGTTGGCTTGGATTAGTTTATTTAATTTAATATTTAAACTAAATTCTCTTTGCTATATGAGAGGTTTGTCTCATCTATTCATCATTGTGAGGGAAAGTGGCAATTTAGCCCCTTAAATGTATTTTATGATAAAATTAGATCCCTTAAATTTCCACGATAGTAATCAAGTCCTGGACTTTAAGAGAAATTGAAATTCAACCCCGTTATTAATTTTTACTATAATCTCAATAAAAAAATCATTTTATATTGATATTACACAATTAATTATATATAAAAATACTAAATTAAACTTAATATCTATATACAATTGATTATTCATCTATATCCATCTATAATAAACAAAATAAAAATATGATAAAATTTCATGAACTATTCTTACGTTTATAATAAATTGTCTAACAATTGTAAAATCATTATAAATACTTGTCATTACAATTATATATTGTATTAAACTTATAAGGTTATAAAAATTGAATATGCTAAAATCCTTGAATATGCTAAAAATTGGCCAATATGCCGTTTACCAAACAGCGCCTTAAGGATGTTTGAAATTTTTTCGAAAGTTTTAGCTACTCCACGTTATCTCGAGCCTAGTCACCACATCTACCTTGTGGTCGCATGCCAAACGGTTGGCTCTTATATTTACCACTTGTTTAGCCCTCTCCACGTGCATGAGATCGCCTACAAGCAAGTAAGGTTTCATCTTAAAACCAATCGGTGATAGAAGAAGTAATCCACTTACTTATAAACTAGTCTTTTCACTATTTTTCTACTAATGTGAGACAATATCCCCCACACACATATAGGAAGAAAACTCAACAGATAGAATAAAAGACACAAACTCTTCAATTAAATAAAGATGTACTCCATAAATGATTCAAGTTCGATTATCTTAAGTTAGGTAAAAAATTTATACGACATTACTAGGTTTTAGGGTTCATAAAAATTATTGATGGGGCATATTCTGCACCGCTGACCAAGTCAACACATTGAGCAAGGTCAAAGATATCCACAGCAAAGTCAACGACTTAGACAGTCTAGCCGATGCAACCCATCGGCTGTCACTGGTCTCGGCTAGGCAACTAGCCAGCCGGGATACATATCCGCGTACTCATATCCAAGACCCTCGGCCGGCCTGCCATGGGTCCATCGGCCGAGGGTAGAACGGTCTTTCCACCTGCTAGCCACTTGGCCACTTGGCCACTACGTGACAAAAGGTGAAAGTCTATAAATACTCCTCAACCTTCATTGAGGAAATGATCCACAATTTAACCTAAGAATCACTATTCATCTGGTAATATCTTCCTTATCTCTCTACAATACATCCTTAGCCAAGTAACGACAACTTACCTCTCTAAGTTTACTGACTTGAGCGTCGGAGTGAGTACGCTCGGCCAAAGCCGAGCCCTCAGTTTGTTCATCGTTTCAGGAGACCGCAAGGAGGATTCAAGCAAAGACGTCATTCTACAAGCCACGGGTGGTAACAATACTTGCTCTGGAATTACACCCGGAACAATTGGCGCCGTCTGTGGGGATAAGACACTAGAAGCTAGTCACATTCATTCCCAAACAAAAAAATATACACACAAAAAACCCACCCCAAAAGCTAAGAAGATGTCGAAACAACAAGAGGTATTCGTGACTGACGAAACCGAACTCTATCAAGATGATACCGTCCACAAATCTGGAGTTGTGCAACCCTCCGCCGGTCAAGTGATTCAACCGGAGTACGGGATGCCAATAATACCGACACTCCGCCGTCGCGACTGGTCACCATCATGGGACATGTGGTTGATGCAAAGAAATCAAGATGCTCCTGGACCTAATTGGGAGTACGCCGGCTCACACATCACGCCGACAAGAGCGGCGGAAACCGTCCAGAGACCAGGGCCTGAATGTGACTCCAAGGGACTTGAATGGAGCACTTTGGAAGAAGCCGGCCCGTCCGGGGCCGGGGAGCCTGTAGCGCTAGTGGTAGACCTTAGTCCTTCCCGCACTCGCGGGAGGATGGCGTCGCCGCAACGCCGACGAGGCACCCCCCAGAGGAGTGAAAGAAGTCCGACTCGTCAGAGTCGGAGAAGAAGCCCGACTTACCATAGTCGGAGGAGAAGCCCCACCCAGTACAAGGAGAGGAGCCGACTAGGGACGTGAGAGCCAATCGCCGCGTGTCGTTCGACACGTGGTCGACAGCCCCTCGGCGCCTACGTCCTAGATACCCCTGCCGGCCGACTAAGCCGGGTTACCACCTATAGCATACAAAGGAGAAGGCGACCCAACCGACCACGCGAGGCTTACGAGTCTCACATGTCGCATGGGAGCAACCCGATGAGGTTTGGTGCCGAATCTTCCCAACGACACCGCATGGGATGGCACGAGTTGGTACAAGGGGCTACCCGACGGGTCGGTATACCGTTACGCCGACCTAAAGGACACGTTCCTAGCCCAAGATTCCCGCAACAAGAGGAGGGCCGTGGAGACATTGGACCTCCCGACTATCGACAGAGGGAGGCGAGTCTCTCCGGGTTATGTGAAGAGGTTCGACGCCAAGGTTCAAAAATTCGTGAGTCAACAATGAACCGGCAGACCTTCGCGCTGATGAAAGGCCTCCCAAGGGGAGACCTAAAAACGAGCTCATCAAATGCGGCGGCCTGACCTTGACGCCGCCAGAAATTGGCGATCAAGCCATTAAAGTGGAGGACTATCACAAAACCCGGGTAGGCCCTAGCGAGGCCAAACCCTCGTAAAAGAAGAGCCGCCAGGAGGACAACCCGGATGAAGGACGCCGTGACAATAATCGGTCACGGTCTGGTGAAAGACGCCGCGACAATAATAGGTCACTGGTCGACAAGTCCGCCAGGAAATGTATCTCGCAGCGCCGGGGAGTTCGGGAACGTATTACCGCAGCCGGTACAAAGATCGCACCCCCGGTCGTATCGGCCGCGAAGGTCTTCGCCCGAGCAAGAACGAGGGCCGAAAATGGGAAAGGCCCCCAAGCCAAAGGGGGACGGTGACACGAGCGATCGTGAGTACCACGGCCACACCCTGGTCACCTTATCGACAACCGCCGCATCCGAAGAATGCCATTGAAGAGCTGATCCGGAAGGGGAGCCTCGGCAAGTATGTGGCCAAAGGCCAAAAGACTGATGCCAGCGGTTCAGATAAGAAATCCGTCTTTGAACGGATAGGAGTGATCCATGTTGTCATCGGGGGCAACGAGAACGGTGGGACCGCTCATGGGTACAAACGGCACTCGAACGACCAGACGGCCATCAACTTTGTGCCCAACACAGCGGTCCCCGCTTCCAACATCCTCGACATGACTATTGGGAAGAAGGACTATGCGGGAGTCATCGCCCCTCACAGCGACCCACTTGTAGTCCACTTGGACATATCCAACCACCTGGTCAAGAGGTGCCTGATTGACACAGGCGCCTACACGAACATCATGTTCAGGGAATGCTTTCTCAACCTCGGTCTGAAGGTTGAAAACTTAAGCCCCTGCACCAGCCCCCGTACGCCTTTTTAGGGGCCGCTCGGTACCCCGGGGTCAATCGATCACGGTGATGTTCGGCAAGGGGTATGCGGCCAAGAATGTCCTAGCTGAGTTCGTGGTCATTGACGGCTCGTCCGCCTACAACGTTCTCGTAGGCCGAGTCACGCTAAGCGAGGCTGACGCGGTGATGTCCATCCGGGCCCTGACACTGATGTATGTCTCGGACCGGGGGGAAGCGCATAAACTCGTCTCCAAGGACGAGAAGGACGAAGTGGTCAATGTCCAGATATCCGCCAGAGGGTGCAACATGCAATCCTTCAAAGTGGCGAAGAAATCAGAGAAGGGAAAAAGCCCATCCTTACAACAAGAGGGCAACTTCATGGAGGCGACCGACGGCTGACTAAGGAGGGTGTGTCTTGGACGAGCCATGAGGACACTGACAACCTCGGGAAAAACTCTGTATAGCGGCGGAGGTGTCCAAGACAGCTGTAGACACCCCGACGCATGTTTAAATCTAATGAATAATCCAAGTTTTTCACCAAAGTGTTCATTTTTCCATAGTCATCATCAAGAAATAGACGCCAGCTCACACTGTCACATCGACAAGAGCGGCAGTCATCAACAAGAAGCAGACTACCGTCGCAGTCACCCCAAGTAGTAGACGCCACGGCAGTCACCCCAAGAGGTAGACGCCGTCGCAGTCACTCCAAGTGGTAGACGCCACGGCCGTCATCATCAAGAAATAGACGCCAGCTCACACTGTCATATCGACAAGAGCGGCAGTCATCAACAAGAAGCAGACTACCGTCGCAGTCACCCCAAGTAGTAGACGCCACGGCAGTCACCCCAAGAGGTAGACGCCGTCGCAGTCACTCCAAGTGGTAGACGCCACGGCCGTCATCATCAAGGAATAGACGCCACCACACATCACATCGACAAGAGCGGCAAGCATCAACAAGAAGCGACTACCGTCGCAGTCACCCCAAGTAGTAGACGCCACTAGCCACCCCAAGAGGTAGACGCCGTCGCAATCACTCCAAGTGGTAGACGCCACGGCCGTCATCATCAAGAAATAGACGCCACCACACTTTGTCACATCGACAAGAGCGGCAATCATCAACAAGAAGCAGACTACCGTCGCAGTCACCCCAAGTAGTAGACGCCACGTCGCCACCCCAAGAGGTAGACGCCGTCGCAATCACTCCAAGTGGTAGACGCCACGGCCGTCATCATCAAGAAATAGACGCCACCACATCACACGCCGACAAGAGCGGCAATTACCCTCGGGGAAGCGACGCCGCGACGATTCTGACGGCCAGCGATTGATGCCCGCAAAGCGATCAAAACGCCTTAAAAGCGTTTAAACACGCTTGGGATGCGCATTTAGACGCCGCCGGGCCGAGGCGGAGGCAAAAAGACAACTCAGACGAAGACGAAAAAAGACCTCGGCCAAGCCAGAGGCAAAGTGAAGACGCTAAGTACAGTTGATACGCTCAACTATTAGCGCAAGGAAACTCAAAGTGAGGTAAAGACCTCGACCAAGCCAGAGGCAAAGTGAAGACGCTTAGTACAGTTGATACGCTCAACTATTAGCGCAAGGAAACTCAAAGTGAGGTAAAGACCTCGGCCAATCCGAAGGCAAAAGAAACGAACTCATTAAAAATGATAACAAATTACAAGTGAGGAGAATACAGACGACGGCCGTCCCCATAGGGATAAGCCAAAACACAACCTACCAAAGTTGTACAAAATACAGGGAAGGAAAAGCAAAAAGTTACAAATATGTCATTTGAAGCGACAAAAGATGGCAGGGAGGAAGGGCTTAATAATTGGCTTCCAACACCGGTTATCCGAGACGCCGGTGAGCCCGGTGACGACCGCCCGTCTCCCTATGCCTGGTGCCGCTTGCCATCATCGCGGTAGCAAAGATCTTCTTCGATGGGCAACCCAAAGAAATGTTCTTAGCGACCTCGGCTTGACCCTCGGCCTTAGCCTCGGCGGCCTCAAATGCCCTCATTCTCTCGGCTTCCTCCTTGGCCGCCTTAGCCTTCTCAGCAAGGGCCGCCTTCTCCGCGGCCGCCTCTTTCTCTATCTTCACCCTCACCGCCTCCTTGGCCTTCTCCTCCACAGCTTTCTCCTTAGCTTCGAGCTTATCGTCAAACAGCCCATCAATTTGCCCCACGGAAAGGAACCATCAAGAGGAAAGAGTTCCCCAATCACTTCCCCGGGCGCTTCTTGGCCGATCCCGTATTCGACACACATGTTAGGGAGCATGACGGTTTGGAGCATCTCAATGTCCTCCTCCTTTTGCCTGATGACGGCCTCTTTGCTCCGAATCACCTTCCCCTGGATCTGAAACTGGCCCCTGAATTCGTTCCTCTGCTGGAGATAAAGGTCGGCGTGCCTCTGAACAAGGTTACACTTCTCCAACAACTTAGCGCCTTCGCCGCCACGGCCTCGGCCTTGGCTCTCTCAAAGAAGGACCTCCTTTTCAGCGTCCTCCCTGAGTTTTCTCTCAGCCAAGAGCGCCTTCTCAGCATCTCCCCTAAGCCTCTGCTCATTGAGGAGATCCAGCTTCGCCGACACGGCCACCTTCTTAGTAGCATTAAGCTCAAAAACAGATTGAGCCACGGCTTTCTCCTGCTCTATGATACGAGCATCGGTCGGCCGCCTCGTTCCACCTCGCCACTCCTTGATCGCCTTCGTGCCTTCCACTATAAGTCGGGAGACGGAAGCCTTCAGGATGAAGAGTCAATGGTGACACTTTGATCACCAGCCTGCACTTGCTGGGAAGCCTTCTGGGATGAAGGGACAATAGCGACGTTTTGATCACCAGCCTGCACGGGGCTTTTCTCCACTCGCTGTTCGTTAAGAGCAACGGCCGACAACGAGTGATCTGCACGAAATTTAATTAAAGCATCCATGTCAACATACATGGACGTACCGAAGAGCCTGTCGTCGGAAACGTCTAATAAACCGGTTAAATCTGGGCCACGGGATAGATATGTACCGTGCTTGGCCTTCTTGGCCGAAGAACGGATTTCCTTGCCGGCAGCAGTTTCAGCAGTAGTCGGAGAAGGCTCCTTCCTCCTACGGACGGGGGGAGATTCCTCCGCCTCAGAGTCCCCCCCATCGGTAATATCAACGATCTCCACCGTCTCCTTCTTAGGGGGGGGGGGATGGGAGGTGGAACCGGCGTCGACGCCGTCGCCGCCAAAGACTCTGTCTTCCGCATCCGGCGCGCCATGCTGCTAACGACCTTCGCCTGGACCTCCACCATGTTCAAGCCCTTTAGCTGTTGATCCATGAGATCATTCGGCGACGTTCTGCGGTCACGGGTCAAAGCCTTAGGGTGCAAATCAGCAACGGTCTTATCCTTGTTCAGCCCCATTCTCCGAAGGATATCCTCAGACAGGTCCGGTCCAAAATGGTCTGCAAAGGAAACAAGGCAAGAGTTATGAAAAAGAAATAAATCGAAGTTCAAACAGAAACGTTGAGAGCAGAGATGGGCCTCACACCGACCCCACTCACCCTGCGCTAGGGCCGGTATGAGGCCGACATGGCAGAGCGGCTCATCCTGAAGAATGATCTCAAGCGTTGGGGAATCCACCTTTTCGACCCCACTCTTGTCCGCCTCAAAAAGCCTCATCGCCACTTTTCTCATCCGCCTTAAGAGGAACCTTGTCAAGGCGTCCATCTTAAGCTTTTTCCGGGAGACCCATCTATCATGCTCCGCCTTAGTCTCGCACCGCAAATTAACTTGGTGCTTTGGAAAGACCGGCGCGGATAGTCATTTGGCACCTCCACATACACCCACCGACCTTTCCAGTCTTTGCGAAGAAAGTTTATCAACGGAGACGTAACCCGCTCCATTTGAACACCGTACCATCCGACGCGACCGTAAAACGACGGCTTAAGGTGGTGAAGACGACGGAATAAATTAACCGTTGGAGCCTCTCCTTGAAGAGACAGAGCGACAAAGCCGACTATGGTCCTAATGGCCAACGGGTGCGATGGGCCACGGCGACGTTCATGGCCCTAATGATGGCCATAACGTATTCATTCAAAGGAAACCGGAGCCCGTACTCCAAGTGCCGCATGTATACGCCGATGCAACCCGATGGAGGGCAACAAACGGCCGACCCTCCTCGGGACAACAATTTTGTATCCCCTCGCCGAAGTGGAAATGGCCCTCGAAAAATGTCTCGCGAACAATCGGCGAACTTGTGGGTCCAAGCACGGTCAAGGCGGACCTTACAAAGCGCCCCCGTGATCCATGACGTACCGCCTCCCCTCATTAGGATGAGCCCTTCCAAAGATCATCACCGAAATCGTCATCATCATCATCATCCTCCCATACCTCCAAAATTTGAGGATCAACTTCAGGAGAAGGAGACCTAGGGCCCCCAGACTTTATCGGGATGGCATCTAGTATCCCCCCCTCATCAAGACGCGACGGAACCCCCGGCGCAGAAGTGCTAGTCCCAGATCGGCGTAAGACATGTTCACGACAATTACTTAACAAAACAAAAGAAAGTTTGTTTGTTTACCTTGAAGAAAAACACCCGCCGGAGTAACAACTCTGAAAATTAGAAGACAAAGAAGCCCTCGAAAGTTTAGAGATGAAAATTTCGGAGGAAATTTGAGAATGAAATTGGTGGCCAAATTCACGGAACAACTGCCCTATTTATAGGAAAAAACCCATGAAGAAGGACCAATCAGGGCACAGCCCATGAAGCGTCACCAATCAATCGAATGACATGTGTCGACATGCAAACACGGAATGTCAATCGTTGCAACAGTTGAACGTCAATCAATGCAACAGCGACCAAGCGTCTTCAACACACCCCTTCATATCTCTTTGCCTATTCATCTTCCTCAACAAATTCCTAGGTATCTGCTCTCCGCCGCCACATGATCAACCAAGCTAGGAAGCACCTACTGGGGCAATCAAAAACAACCTAAGACTCCCAACCCTGGTCTCGGCCAAAGATCACTTTCTTTTCCACATCGGATGCCCTTTACACATCCATGTGGAGGGGGGATATGGTACGGCCTAAGCGAACCAGGCCGAGGTAGAAGAAGCCGATGACGAAAAGTTTCGAAATTACTTGCGCAGAATATACGCTCAACATACATCGGAGCCATACCACGGCATAGATAGATCGCTACTGGGGCAAATTGATGGGGCATATTCGCACCGACCGACCAAGTCAACACATTGAGCAAGGTCAAAGATATCCACAAAGAAAGTCAACGACTTAGACAGCTCTAGCCGATGCAACCCATCTACCACACCTGGTCTCGGCTAGGCAACTAGTCACCGGATACATATCCGCGTACTCATATCCAAGATCCTCACGCCCGCCATGGGTCCATCGGCCGAGGGTAGAACGGTCTTTCCACCCGCTAGCCACTTGGCCACTTGGCCACTACGTGACAAAAGGTGAAAGTCTATAAATACTCCTCAACCTTCATTGAGGAAAGGATCCACAATTTAACCTAAGAATCACTATTCATCTGGTAATATCTTCCTTATCTCTCTACAATACATCCTTAGCCAAGTAACGACAACTTACCTCTCTAAGTTTACTGACTTGAGCGTCGGAGTGAGACGCTCGGGCAAAGCCGAGCCCTCGGTTGTTCATCGTTTCGAGACCGCAAGGAGGATTCAAGCAAAGACGTCATTCTACAAGCCACGGGTGGTAACAATACTTGCTCTGGAATTACACCCGGAACAATTATATTACGCGAAAATCAAAATCGACTATTTTTCTTTTCTCTAACTTTTTGTGTCGAGAAACGACTCGAGAAGACGGAGTGGATAAGGAAAACTCCATAGAAAAGAAAAGAAAAGAAAATGAAAATTGGAAGAAGAAAGTGAAAAACCCAATGTGCAAAAGTGGGGACTAAAACAAAAGGAGAAAATACTGGCTGTGGAAGACTAGTATTTGTATTTATGAATTGAGACCATATATTGATTGGAAGACCATGCATTAAAGACCCATCCCTTTCCTTTAGGAATTCTGACGGTATGTCATAGTATTTCAATTCTCACAATTCCCACTTCTTAAACGTTAAACTATATTCCTTTGGTCAATTTGTTTCGAGGCCATACTTGTGGACTTCTATAGTTCTATTGAATGGGATCATATTGACATAAATACTCAATACAAATTATTGTTTAAGTCGGATATAAGGAATTGGTAAACACTTTAAAAACTGATAAAAACATTCTCTTTTATTACAAATAGATAGATTTATATTGACACAACACTCAACATAAAATGTTCTACGCTTTATACCATTACCAATCACTAGTTTTACATCTTACAAAATTGCACAAAATGAAATATTTAACATTTTGACTAAATACATGCTTACAAAAAAACAAATATTTTGACTAAATACATAGATATAAAAAACAAAGTACTACATAATACTATCATTCAATATAAGAATATATCATGAAAAATAGATGTACTAACTCAAATTTACCATAATTAGTGAAATATTTTCAACGGTCTTTCTCTAATTAGTTTATTAAAGTGTCATCGGGCACACGTTAAAAAACCAATACATGTTACTTGTATTTAACAAAATTACAAATAGACATGAAATTACAATTAAATCTGAACCTACAAATTACGAGTAGAGGCCACTTAAAATTTTTGAAGGCCTGATAAAGGCCACCTAAAAGTTGAGAGAACCAATTATAAACCTTTTAAAAACTTGTCTTTAATATACCGAGGATACCTAGAGTACTTCATTTAGTAATAAAGATAATTGTATTATGTTATACAACGATCTTCTCTATATTATCTCAAAAAACAATGATTATCATCATGATGTTGAAGTTTATGAGAATAAGTATGTAACTAAAAAAAGATAAGATAGTACGTGTACATATAGATGACAAAAAGATAGAGGTGATGAAAGACGATGGTTTTGAAGTGTGATTCCACTATGTCCTTTGTTTTATTTTTTCTTTTAATTTCTTGACAATTGTCATTTTTAAATTACTTCAATTATATGGTCATTTATCCTTTTCAAAAAAAATAAAAAAATTATATCGTCATTCAAATAAAATATTTACACAAGTGAAATTAGGTAAGACCATCCCCAAGCAAAAGATCGACTTAATCGGGTCAATCAGAATTTTACTCTTAATCACCTCTTATTAACTTGACCCATTTTTACCCTCCCAAGCAAAAGGTCACGACCTGGGTCAATTAATCCAATCATTTTCCACTTTTCAATATTTCTAATCATTTCCAATCATTTTCCACATTCTCTACCCCACTAAAACCTCTCTCTTACTTTTTCAATTATATACAAGTTTTTATTGTAATTTTAAAAAAATAAAAGTACTCCAATATATTAAACATTAATTAATGACGTACACTTCTGAAAAAAATTATTAAATAACAAAGTTAAAATTTAATAATCGAAAAGACGATTTCATTGACAATAAAAAAAAAACCCGCATACATAATTAAAAGCTGCATACATAATTTTTTTTTTTAAAAAAAGCAAACATGATACACTAAAACTTGGGAGAGACGGTCTCTCACTAAGTTATTGAGAGACCAAACTTTCGTACCCTTTTATTTGTATTTCGTACCATTTTTATTGTTGATCATGACATAGTAATTTCGTACCTATATACTTAATAAATGTACCATTTTATCATTAATCATGATTTGTACCTATTTTATTATCTTTAATACCACTTTTTCTCAAAATTGTACAATGGTCTCTCAATAAAACTTATTAAAAAACCGTCTCTCAGGAGACCTACTCAACATGATATGAAAAAACATGTAATACTACGAAATAATATAAAGCATCCGAAACTAATTTTAGTTACGAAAGTTTTGCCAAATATGCTCAATGAGATCATTTTTCAGAGCGATATGAGTGGCATAATCACGAATTTCACCATGAATTTCTACGAATCGTTCTTGACGCTTTTGGCATTTGGGCAGACTATTTTCTAGGCCTTTGTGCTCTTTGTACTTTTAATGTTAATATATTAGTTTTTTTTATTGGATTTTGTTCCGGGTGTAATTCCAGAGCAGTTATTTGTTACCACCCGTGCTTGTAGAATGAAGTCTTTGATTGAATCCTCCTTTCGGTATCCTGAAACAGTGAACAAACTGAGGGCTCGGCTTTGGACCGAGCGAACTCACTCCGACGCTCAAGTCAGTAAACTTAGAGAGATAAGTTGTTGTTACTTGGCGAACTGTATTTTGTAGAGAGATAAGGAAGATATTACCAGATGAATAGTGATTCTTAGGTTAAATTGTGGATCTCTTCCTCAATGAGAGTTGAGGAGTATTTATAGACTTTCACCTTTTGTCACGTAGTGGCCAAGTGGCTAGCAGGTGGAAAGACTTATCTACCCCTCGGCCGAGGGACCCATGACAGGCCGGCGGGCCCTGTTGACTCGCCGCCGAGGGGTCTTGGATATGAGTTCGCGGATGTGTGCCCCGGCTGGCTAGTTGCCCCGGCCAGGACCCAAGTATGGGCTCCGATGTATGTTGAGCGTATATTCTGCGTAAGTGAAAATTTTTCTGCCCCGGCTTCTTCTACCTCGGCTTGGTTCTGCTTAGGCCGTACCATATCCCCCCTCCACATGGATGTGTAATGGACATCAGATGTGGAAAAGAAAGTGGTGCTGGCCGAGACCGAGGTTGTGAGTGCCGTGTGCTTTTGATTGCCCCCAGCCGGTGCTGACAAGCTTGGTTGATCATGTGGCCGGCGGAGAACAGATACTTAAGAATTTGCTGAGGAAGATGAGTAGGCAAAGAGATGAAGGGGCGTGTTGAAGACGCTTGGTCACTGTTGCATTGATTGACGTTCAACTGTTGCAACGATTGACATTCCGTGGTTGCATGTCTGACACGTGTCTGTTCGCTGATTGGCTGACGTTTCATGGGCTGTGTCCTGATTGGTCCTTCTTCATGGGCTTTCTCCTATAAATAGGGCAGTTAGTCCCTGAAATTGGCCACCAATTTCATTCTCTCTAAAATTTTCTTCTCTCTAAACTTTCAAGGGCTTCTTTCTCTTCTAATCTTCAGAGTCGTTACTTCGGTTAGTGCTTTTCTTCAAGGTAAACAAACAAATTTTTCTCTTTTAATTTGTAAGTTTTGTTGTAAACATGTCTTCTGCTGGTGCCGGACCTAGTAAGCCTGCGCCGGGGGGTTCCCCGTCGCGTCTTGATGAGGAGGAGATACTAGACGCCGTCCCGTTAAGGTCCGGGGGCCCTAGGTCTCCTTCTCCCGAAGTTGACCCAAAGGTTTTGGAGGATTGGGAGGACGATGATGATGTTGATGATGACGACGATGATGCTGAAAGGGCTCGTCCTAATGAGAGGAGGCAGTATGTCATGGATCACGGCGACCCTTGTAAGGTCGGCCCTAACCGTGCTTGGACCCATAAGTTCGCCAGTTGTTCCGGCGAGACATTTTTCGAGGGTCATTTCTACTTTGGCAGGGGATACAAAATTGTTATCCCTGAGGAGGGTCAGGCCGTTTGTTGCCCTCCACCGGTTGCACCGGCGTATACATCCCAAGCACTGAGTACGGGCTCCGGTTTCCGCTGAATGAATATGTCATGGCCATCATTAGAGCCATGAACGTCGCCGTGGCCCAATTGCACCCGTTGGCTATTAGGACCATAGTCGGCTTTGTCTGGCTCTGTCTCTTCAAGGGGGAAGTCCCAACGGTTAATTTATTCCGTCGGCTTCACCACCATCGGCCGTCGTTTGCTGGTCGCGTCGGATGGTACAGCGTGCAAATGGAGCCGGGTTACGCTTCCGTTGATAAGCTTTCTTCCTGCAAGGACTGGAAGGATCGGTGGGTGTACGTTGAGGTGCTTGGGATGACTATCCGCCGCCTTGGTCCTTCCAAAGACTAAGTTAATTTGCGGTGCGAGACTAAGGCGGAGCATGACGGATGGGTCACCCGGAAAAAGCTTAAGATGGACGCCAAAAGGTCCCCCTTAATGAGGATGAGAAGTCAAGATGAGGCTCTTTGAGGCGGACAAGAGTGGGGTGCCGAAAAGATGGATTCCCCCGACGGAGATCATTCTTCAGGATGAGCTGCTCTGCCATGTCGGTCTCATACCGGCCCTAGCACAGGGTGACTGGGGTCGGTGTGAGGCCCATCTCTGCTCTCAATGTTTCTGTTTCTTGAACTTTGATTTATTTCTTCTACTTAACTCTTGCTTTGTTTCCTTTGCACCACTTTGGACCGGACTGTTCGAGGATATCCTCCGGAGAATGGGGCCGCACAAGGATAAGACCGTTGCTTGATTTGCATCCTAAGGCTCTAGCTCGTGATCGCGAACGTCGCCGAATGATCTCATGGATCGGCCGGCGGTGAAAGGCTTGAATGTGGAGGCGGCCCAGGCGAAGGTTGCTAGTAACATGCCGCGCCGAACGCGGAAAACAAAGTCTTCGGCGGCGACGGCGTCGACATCCGTTCCACCTCCCATCCCTTCAGTCCAGAAGGAGACGGTGGTGATCGTTGACATTACCAACGGGGAGGACTCCGATGCGGAGGGGTCTCCCCTTGTCCGTAAAAGGAAAGAGCCCACCCCTGCTGCTGATGCTTCCGCCGCTATCGCTGCAAATCGCGCCCGCAAGGAGATGCGTCCTCCGAGCAAGAAGGCCAAGCATGGTATAGATCTATCCTGTGGCTCAGACTTAGCCGGTTCATTAGGCGTTCCTGATGACAGGCTCTCCGATACGTCCATGTATACTGACACGGATGTTTTATTTGAATTTTTTGTAGATCAACCGCTGCCGTCTACCGGTCATGCTATTGAACGGCGTGCCGAGGGGAAAACTGCGCAAGCAAGTGGTCAAGACGCCACCGTTGTCACCTCCTTTCCGAAGCCTACCCCCCTCCAGATTAAGTCGGAGGGCCTAAGTTTGATCAGGTTACTGGCGAAGTGGGCTGATATGACCGGTGCTCTTATTGTGGAGCAAGAGAAGACCATGGCTGAAGCTGCCCCATAGCTCGAGCGGCTAAGGCTTGAACTCGACGCAGCGAACAAGGAGGCTGAGAGGGCCAAGGCTGAGGCAGAAGAGGCAGTCCGTGCTGAGAGAAAACTCAGGGAGGACGCTGAAAAGGAGGTCCTTACTGAGAGAGCCAAGGCCGAGGCTGCGGCGACTGAAGCTGCTAAGCTGCTGGAGGAGCGTGACCTTGTTCAGAAGCACGCCGACCTTTACCGTACGCAGAGGGACGAATGGAGGGGCATGTTTCAGGCCCATGGGAAGGTGGTTCGGAACAAGGATGCTATCATCACCCAAAAGGAGGAGGACATTGAGACGCTCCAAACTGTTATCCTTCCTAACATGTGCGCCCAATACCGGGACCTGGCCGAAGAAGCTGCCAGGGAAGTGATTGGGGAGCTCTTCCCCCTTGATGGCTCCTTTCCGTGGGACAAATTTGACGAGCTGTTTGACGACAAGCTCGAAGCTAAGGAGAAAGCCGCGGAGGAGAAGGCCAAGGAGGAGGTAAGGGTGAAGAAGGAGGAAGAGGCGGCGCGGAGAAGGCAGCCCTCGCTGAGAAGGCTAAGGCGGCCAAGGAGGAAGCCGAGAGGATGAAGGCAAACAGGCCGCCGAGACCGAGGCCGCTAAGAAAGCCGAGGCTAAGGTCGCTGGCCGAGGCCGCCAAGACAGCTTTCGGGTCGCCCATCAACGATGATGCCGCTAACGCTGCGATGATGGCAAGCAAAGAATATAGGGAGACGGGCGGTTGTCACCGAGCTCACCCGCGTCTCGGATAGCTTCAGCTGTTCGGGAGCCAATTATTAAGCCTTTCCTCCCTGCCATCTTTTGGCGCTTCAAATGATATGTCTGTAACCTTTTGCTTTTCTTTTCCTTGTATTTTGTACAACTTTGGTAGGTTGTGTTTTGGCTTATCCTTATGGGGACGGCCGTCGTCTGTATTCTCCTCACTTGTAACCTGTTATCATTTTTAACAAGAATTTGCTTATTTTGCCTCTGGCTTGGCCGAGGTCTTTTCTTGTCTTCGTCTGAGTTGTCTTCTTACGTTATTAATTGAGCGCTTCTTTTGTTTCCGCCTCGGCCCGCCGAGGCGCTTTAGAGTGCGTATCTCAACTGTGTTTAACGTTTCTAAGGCATGTTCGATCGCTTTCGCGAGCATCAACAACGCTGGTAGTGACTGCCGTGACGCCTGCTTCCTTATAGTGACTGCCGTGGCGTCTACCTCTTGGAGTGACTGCTGCGGCGTCTACCTCTTGGGGTGACTGCCGTAGCGTCTACTTCTTGGGGTGATCGCCGTGGCGCTATTTCTTGATCTTGACTGCTGTGGCGTCTACCTCTTGGAGTGACTGCTGCGGCGTCTACCTCTTGGGGTGACTGCCGTAGCGT
Source organism: Silene latifolia (assembly GCF_048544455.1). Classification (NCBI taxonomy): domain Eukaryota; kingdom Viridiplantae; phylum Streptophyta; class Magnoliopsida; order Caryophyllales; family Caryophyllaceae; genus Silene; species Silene latifolia. The sequence continues at coordinate 24,146,946 of NC_133533.1, read as the reverse complement.
CTACTTCTTGGGGTGATCGCCGTGGCGCCTATTTCTTGATGCGACTACCGTGGCGTCTACCTCTTGGAGTGACTCTAGCTGCGGCGTCTACCTCTTGGGGTGACGCCGTAGCGTCGTCTACTTCTTGGGGTGATCTGCCGTGGCGCCTATTTCTTGATGGTGACTCGCCGTGGCGTCTACCTCTTGGAGTGACTTTGCGCGTCTACCTCTTGGGGTGACTGTCGTAGCGTCTACTTCTTGGGGTGACTGTCGTGGCGCCTATTTCTTGATGGTGACTGCCGTGGCGTCTACCTCTTGGAGTGATTGCTGCGGCGTCTACCTCTTGGAGTGACTGCCGTAGCGTCTACTTCTTGGGGTGACTATGGGGGGGAAATGAACACTTTGATGGAAAACTTGGACGATTCTTCATTAGATATAAACATGCGTCGGGGTGCCCACAGTTGTCTCGGGCACCTCCGCCGCTATACAAAGTTTCCCCGAGATTGTCGGTGTCTTAATGGCTCATCAAAGGCGCACCCTCCATGTCAGCACCGGTGTGTCTTGAGAGAGCGTCGGACACGGAATGCACCGTATCCGAAGGACTTCAATTTGGCGGTGTCGGCTTTTACCCTTTCCAGGTATCTTACCATCCCGTCGTCTCGAGCCTCATACTCTCCTCTGATTTGGTTGGCCACCAATAGTGAGCATGTTTTCACCACGACGTGCTCCGCCCCGGCAGCCCTAGCTAACTCGACTCCATTTATCACCGCCTCGTATTCGGATTCGTTGTTTGAGGTCGAGAAGGTAAATTTCAAGGCGTGCTCAAACACGTCCCCGTTTGGGCTGGTGATAAGGATGCCGGCTCCGAGTCGTTCGCCGTGGGGGACCCGTCGATGAGTTATTTCCCATACGCCGGGATGCGGTTCTTCTTGGTCGGTCGGGGTTCCTCCAACCATGCCGACGTTGGTATTCATCGGGTCGCCCTCCCGCCGCAAGGATGGGCTCTTCCCCTTCTCCGACTTCTTTGCCACTTTGAGGGATTGCATGTTGCACCCTCGGCGGATATCCGGGTGTTGACCACCTCGTCCTTCTCGTCCTTGGAGACGAGCTTATGCGCTTCCCCCGGTCCGAGACATACATCGTGTCGGGGCCGGATGGACATCATCCGCTGCGTCGGCCTCGCTCAGAGTGACTCGGCCTATGAGAACGTTGTAGGCGGACGAGCCGTCGATGACCACGAACTCGGCTAGGATATTCTTAGCCGCATCTCCTCGCCGAACATCACCGGCCATCCGATCAACCCTGGGGGTACCAGGCCGGCCCGGAAAAAGCGTACAACGGATTGGTGCGGGGCTCAAGTCTTCACCCTTCGACCGAGGTTGAGAAAGCACTCCCTGAACATGATGTTCGTGTAGGCGCCTGTGTCAATCGGGCACCTCTTGACCAGGTGGTTGGATATGTCCAAGTGGACTACAAGTGGGTCGGCGCGTGAGGGGCGATGACTCCCTTGTAGTCCTTCTTCCCAATAGTCATGTCGGGGATGTTGGAAGCGGGGACCGCTGTTTTGGGCACAAAGTTGATGGCCCGATACGCTCGTTCGGTGCCGTTTGTGCCCATGAGCGGACCCACCGTTCTCATTGCCCCCGATGACAACATGGATCACTCATATCCGTTCAAAGACGGATTTCTTATTTGAACCGCCGGCATCGCCTTTTGGCCTTTGGCAACATACTTGCCGAGGCACCCCTTCCGGATCATTTCCTCAATGGCATTCTTCGAGATGCTTCGGCTTGTCGATAAGGTGACCGGTGTAGCCGTGGTACTCACAGTACTGGCTCGTGTCACCGTCTCCCTTCGGCTTGGGTGGCCTTTCCCACTTTTGGCCCTCGTTCTTGCTCGGGCGAAGACCTCGGCGGGCGATACGACCGAGGGGGTGTGATCATCTGTACCGCTTCGGTAGTACGTTCCCGAACTCCCCGGCGCTCGCCGAGCTCATTTCTGGCGGACTGTCGGGACCGTGACCTATTATTGTCACGGCGTCTTTCATCCGGGTTGTCCTCCCGGCGGCTTTTTCTTTCTCGAGTGCTCGGCCTCGCTGGGCCTACCCGGTTTTGTGGTAGTCCTCCACTTTTATGGCTTGATCGGCCATCTTCCCGGCGGACTCCGGTTCAGGCCGCCGCACTTGATGAGCTCATTCTTTAGGTCCCCTCTTGGGAGGCCTTTCATCGATCTGAAGGCCGCCCCATTGTTTAGCTCACGAATCTGCTTTGAACCTTGGCGTCGAACCTCTTCACATAACCGGAGAGACTCGCCTCCCTCCCGTGTCGATAGTCGGGAGGTCCGATGTCTCAACGGCCCTCCTCTTGTTGCAAGAATATTGGGCTAAAAACGTGTCCCTTAGGTCGGCGTAATAAAGATATCCGACCCATCGGGTAGCCCCTTGTACCAACTTTGTGCCATCCCATGCAATGTCGTTGGGAAGACACGGCACCAAACCTCATCAGGTTGCTCCCAAACCGACATGTAAGACTCGAAAGCCTCGGTGTGGTCGGTCGGGTCGCCTTCTCCTTTGTATGCTATGGGTGGCAACTTGACTTAGTCGGCACACGGGGTATCTAGGACGTAGGCGCCGAGGGGCTGTCTGACCACGTGTCGAACGACACGCGGCGATCGGCTCCTCACATCTCTAGTCCGCTCCTCTCCCGTGGCGGGAAGGGCTTCTTCTCCGACTCGGTGAGTCGGGCTTCTTCTCCGACTCGGTGAGTCGGACTTCTTTCACTCCTCCTGGCGCATGCCTCGTCGGTCTTCGCGGCGCGCCATCCTCCCCCGCGAGTGCGGGAAGGACTCAGTCTACCACTAGCACTGGGCTCCCCCGCGTCTTGACGGGGCCGCTTCTTCCAAAGGCTCCATTCAAGTCTCTTGGAGTCACATTCTGGCCTTGGTCTCTGGACGGGTTCCGCCGCTCTTGTCGGTGTGACAGTGTGAGCCGTACTACCAATTAGGTCCAGGAGTAGCTTCGCTTTTGCTTTGCATCAACCACATGTCCCATGATGGTGACCTGGTTGGCAAGCGGTAGCGTGTCGGTATTATTGGCATCCCGTACTCCGGTTGAATTACCCGGCCGGTGGAGGGCTGCGCAACTCCGCACTGTGGACGGTATCATCTTGGTAGAATTCGGTTTCGTCAGCCACGAATACCTCTTGTTGTTTCGACATCTTCTTAGCTTTTTGGGTGGGTTTTTGTTTTGTTTTTTTTTTTTTTTTTTGGGAATGAATGTGACTAGCTTCTAGTATCTTTTTCCCACAGACGGCGCCAATTGTTCCGGGTGTAATTCCAGAGCAGTTATTTGTTACCACCCGTGCTTGTAGAATGAAGTCTTTGATTGAATCCTCCTTTCGGTATCCTGAAACAGTGAACAAACTGAGGGCTCGGCTTTGGACCGAGCGAACTCACTCCGACGCTCAAGTCAGTAAACTTAGAGAGATAAGTTGTTGTTACTTGGCGAAATGTATTTTGTAGAGAGATAAGGAAGATATTACCAGATGAATAGTGATTCTTAGGTTAAATTGTGGATCTCTTCCTCAATGAGAGTTGAGGAGTATTTATAGACTTTCACCTTTTGTCACGTGGTGCCAAGTGGGCTAGCGGTGTGGAAAGACCGATCTACCCCTCGACCGAGGGACCCATGGCAGGCCGGCGGGCCCTGTTGACTCGCCGCCGAGGGGTCTTGGATATGAGTTCGCGGATGTGTGCCCCTTGCTAGTTGCCCGGCCAGACCCAGTGACAGCCGACAGTCGCGCTTTTGCGTCGGGTCAGTTTGTCTAGGTCGTTGACTTGCTTGTGGATATCTTTGACCTTGCTCACTATGTTGACCTGGTCAGCGGGTGAAGAATATGCCCCATCAGATTTTAAATATTGTAACCAATTACAATTTTACACGTGTAAAGTCAATCCTTGGGTCAATTTGAGCAAGTGAAGGTCATCAATTGACCTCTTCTCACCTTTTCAACCCTTGGGTGTCATCCTAATCTTTTGCTTAAATGTAAATTAAGGTGACCTTTCACAAATTGACCCCCTCAATTGACCTTGCTTAGGGTGGTCTAAAATGGTGGAAAGTGGAAAGTCTATTACATTCAATATATTGACTAGACCTTGACACTGGCTAGGTCGGGGTAAGCCTAGCTCATCTGGCCTTTGAATCGCTTGTGGGAGGAGGCGTGCTGACTCGGTGCGGCCACACAAAGCTGTTATGACTGAATCAAAATTTTATTTTAATGCTTTTTGGTAGGCCGAGCTGGGAAGCAGGCTCCTTAATCGGCCTAGGTGTGAGGCCATGGGTTCACGTGGGCTTGGGAAAGTCGAATCATGAGCCAAGTTGAACTGGGTGTCCAATGCCCAGATCAATGTATGTTATTTTACATTCAGTATAAGACAAAGGCCCTATTTTTTCTGACTTAATTTCAGCTCATTTGAGTTCAGTTCAGCTCTATTCAATTAAGTTAAGTTCAGTTTAGCTTTATTCAATTCAGTACAACTCAATTCAGCTCATCTATTCACAAATTAACTCTTACTTAGAGCTTTATTCAGCTTAGCTCAACTCAATTCAGTTTAACCTAGGTCTATTTAATTCAGTTCAGCTTCTATCAGCCAAAAAGAAGAGGGCCTAAGAAAATTAAGTAATGTTCCCACCTAACACGAGAAGTATGTTGGAATGAAGGAGTTACTACTTCGTGTTTTAACCAACGATTTGAAAATTATTCGAGCCGTAACGATTCGAAGCGAATCATAGCTCAAATGGCCCGACAACACTCATCCAAAACTGACCTAAGTTCCTAAATAATTCAACTTTACCCGAGATGTATGACATACCCAGAATTACCTAACAATACTTACCCGAATTGATCCGAGTTGTATAACAAATTCGAAATTACCCGACCCAAAAATCCGAATGACCCGTTGATCAAAACTACAAGTCTACAACCAGTAATAGTGTGGTTAAAGGTCCACCATATGTGATTTGATCTGATATTCTGACGTGAAATTGCATGTTGAATTGTTGCAAGTGGGATTCTAATTTTTAACTATAACGAATTAGCTTCCTATATGTGACTCTTATCTTATTTCATTTCTTCTTCCCTCTTTTGGTAAAATTTCCAAATTTTCTGCTGCTTGTTTTTCTTTTCATCTTCTCTTGCTAAATCCCTTGTTTATTTACCTCCCATAATTTGTGGGATATGACCTTTGAATTCGACATTTCAGTCACGATTTCATTTCATTTGTATCGTCTATTTTGAGATGTATACTTACTTACATAGTTATACGGGGTGAGTAAGAATTTCCCTCTTAAGTTTTTTTAAATCTAATTTATAAAAATGACATGGAATTTAAAAATAATTAATTAACGAGTCTAAATAAGTCATTGCGATAAGAGTTTTGTTTCTAATAAGTTCAAAATTCTCATTGGTAACGCGTCACAAATGAGTGACATATTACAACCGATTTAAATAACTGTAAAAAGGAAATGTTACTCCGTATAACATATTACAAGTATCTTTCGTTACAAGCAAGAACAGCGGGAAGGAACTAGAGATCAGCAAACTAGGGGCATAATATTCATCTCCTCATTAAGTCATTAGTTTGATTTAGATCGAACCAAACTTGGCCTAGGGGGAATGAATGTTAAAAATTTGTCAAATATACACAATAATCAGTTACAAGTTTAAGTGAATCGTGATATAAAGTTCATCTACTTTTTTGTGACAAGTTTATGATTCGTAAATTAAAGACAGAAAGACAAACTTATCAATAATTCATCATGATAGAATTTGTACACCTTCTATTCCGATCACTTGATAACATTTCATTAAAATATTTTTTTATTAAAAAAAGATAAATTTACTTAATTAAGATGATATTTCAAATTAAATATAATACACCCCATTTTAATCATTAATCGACAATTCATATTATTTTAATATGCCATCATAATGAGCACTCTTTGAAAATAAACTACTATGGGCATTTTGTCTTATTATAATTTTTCAACAAAATCAACTCTCCTTTTTCAAAAGTTCGGAATGGAAAGTTTGGAAATTCTCAATACATATAAGTATGGAAAATACTTGTCTCCTCCTGAAAGACGTCCTCCCTATATTTAAAAGAAGAGCACTAAAATAAGAATTAAATATTATAAAATTCTCTTTTGGGTGTAAGGAGGACGTCCTCCTGAAGGACACAAGAGTAAATAACTCTATGAATATATTATTACAAGTCTACCAACTTGGTTTTGTTTCAATTTTGATCGGTAAAGAGTTAAAGTTTATGGTTAATATTTTTTTACACCTTTTATTTATTTATATATTCTTTTTTTTTTTGGTGCGAAAGAGGGGCAAAGCCCCGAAAGCTAAAATTAACTAGTAGCTATTACACGGGGAATAGCGACCCCAAATATATCTTCTCTAAGGATAGAACGTAAATCACTCGGAGGAAAATCTAAGTGTGTAACTAAAGTACTCGAAATAACTCCTTTATTAGCTAGTAAGTCGGCCGCCTTGTTAGCTTCCCTGTAAGAATGTTCTAATTTAACGATCCAATGGTCCTCGTTTATCAAGACTTTGCAACGGCTCACTATAAACTTCAGGTTATTGCTGACCAATTGATCTTCGTTGATGAGGTTAACGCATGGAGTATTATCCATGTGAATGAGGAGTTTCGAAATGCCAAGAGCTTTTGCTCTTTCTAGACCTGCGAGCAAAGCAAGGAGCTCTGCTTTCATGGAAGTGCAAGAGCCACAAGAAAAGTAATATGCGGTTATAAAATTACCGGTCTCGTCTCGGAAAACTCCTCCACCTCCGGCTGGACCTGGGTTGCCTTTAAATGCGCCGTCCGTATTTAGGAGTGTCCAACCATGAGGAGGGGGGCGGGGGGGTAGCCATCTGATATAAATTTCCGTCCTCGGATGCCTTGAAATAGGGACGAAAATATTATATCGATCAAAAGCACTTTTTGTATTACTAAATTGCTAGTATAGGAAAGCTCGAGGATCAAGTGCATTCTCATTATCTCTCCCGAACACTATGTTATTACGCCATTTCCAAATCCACCAACAAGTAAGGGCAAAGTATACCGGCCAATCTTCGACTGGAGTATCAACATCATTGCTAGCATTTTTGGTAAGCCAATCCATAAAGGGTGTATTAAAGAAGAAATTACTTGATAGACTAACACCCACCAAGTTCCAAATTTGTTTTGATATAGGGCAAGATCTCAGCAAGTGCTCAACTGTTTCTTCTCCTCCTAGACACCAAGAACACGTTGGGTCATCACCCATATTTCTCCTTACCCTATTAACGTTAACCATCAAACGACCGTGTGCCGCTAACCAGAGAAACATACGTACCCTTTGTTGTACTGGCAGGCGCCATACCGTATGCCAAACAGGTGATTCAGGCATTGTTTCGTAGTCAAGACCTCTTAAATATCCTAGAGCAGACTTAATAGTGAATTTACCCGACGACGTACCTTGCCAATATAGCGAGTCTTCAGCATCCGGGTCTGGAACTAACGAAATAGAAGCAATCTTGAGGAGAATATTTTGCGGAAGGAGATCCGCGAACAAATCCCAATTCCATCCGTATTGTTCGCACCAAAAGTCGCTTACTGTTGAGCCTAGGAGGGCATCCGGAATAGTGGCAATGGTTTTGTCAGATAAACGTAACCCGTCGACCCACGCATGATCCCAAAAAAGGGTTCGCCTTCCGTTGCCTACGGCGGTAGCTGTTCCCCTAACAATAGTCTTAGCTTGCTCCGAGATTCTGGCCCAAATATTAGGCATATTCCGCTTGGGTTGGAATATGTCTATATCACACCTATTATTGCAATACTTCGCTCGTAAAACTCGAGACCAGAGGCTCGACGGTTCAGTCAAAACTCTCCATCCAAGCTTTGTTAAAAAAGCCGCATTAGCTTGTCTAGCTGACACTAGACCCAATCCTCCTTGAGACTTCGGTTTTTGGATGGTTTCCCAGCTAATAATATGTATTGATTGTTTATTATCATCTCCGCCCCACAAGAAACGACGAGCTTTTCTATCTATGGAATCACAAACTGACCTAGGGACTTTGGCAGTTTGCATACTGTAATTTGCTATCGTGGTCAAGGTAGATTTAACGTATCTCTCCCAGCTAACGATAAATGCTTTGTTGCCCAGCCAGCTAATCGCTTATTAATCTTTTCTTCTAGATGACTGAAAGTGTGACGGGTAAACCTTCCATTAATAGTGGGCATACCTAAATATGTTCCAAGGTCGCTTGTTTCTTCGATTCCGAGAGCTTCACACACGGCACTTCGATTGTCAGGAATTGTATTATTAGAAAAGAAAACCCTTGACTTCGACAAACTGACTTTCTCACCCGAAGCTAGGCAAAAATTATCCAGTACAAACCGCATGACCTGGGCTTGATCCTCTGTAGCTTCGCCAAAAAGAACCATGTCGTCTGCAAAGAACAAATTTGTAATTTTTGGACCGCCTCTACCGAGAGTAATGGGACGCCAATTACTATTGCGAACTTCGTGGTCGATGGCTTGCTGTAATTTCTCGAGACACATAACGAAAAGATATGAAGAAAGAGGGTCGCCTTGTCTCACCCCTCTTGTGGGAGTAAACTGTTCTGTTGGTTCACCATTCCACAGAATCTGCATCCTTGTCGAAGACACGCATTCCATAACAACGTCGGTTAGTAGACGGGGGAAACCCATATCTTTCATAGTATCCTCAATAAACGTCCACTTCAGCCGATCGTAGGCCTTTTCGAGGTCGATCTTTACGGCCATAAAACCCAAATTGCCCTTCTTTTTTCTCATGGAGTGGATGGCTTCTTGAAATACGACTATATTGTCAGTTATTTGCCTTCCTGGGACGAAACCGCTATGGGTTTCCGAGATAACATGAGGAAGAACTCTTTTTATCCGATTAGCTAGGGTTTTGCTTATGATTTTATAAGCGACGTTACAAAGACTTATAGGTCGGAATTGGGAAATCGACTTAGGTGATGTCACTTTCGGGATGAGAACGATATGCGTATCATTAAGACCTTCTAGTAAGCCTTTCCCTTCTAGAGCGTTTAAAACCATATCACAAAGCGAGACTTGGATTAATTCCCAATTTTTCTGATAAAAAAGGGCTTGAAATCCATCCGGACCCGGTGCCTTAAGAGCTCCCATATGATTTATAACATTTTCTATCTCAGCGATATTAAACGGTCTTGTGAGCCATTCCCAATCTTTGTTATTAAAGTCTTGGAATAAATTCCAAGGCAAATTATCCTCTTCGGAGTAGAAACCATCATCAGTATAGAGTGATTTAAAGTAGTCCACTACAAGGCGTATTATAGTCTTATGGTCATCTATCCACTCGCCTTCGTCGTTTTTTAAAGTTGTAATTCGATTTCTCCATCTTCGTACTAAAGTACTAACGTGGAAATATGAAGTGTTTCGATCCCCGTCTGTAATAAACTCCACCCTTGATTTTTGATACCATAAAAGTTCTTCTCGAGCCATCACTTCATCGAGCTCTTTTCTTAATTTGGCTTCCAATTTAATTAAACCCGACACCCTAGCTTTGGATAACTCTCTCTGACAGCCTTCAATTCTAGCCTTAAGTTGTCTTTTTTGTCGAAATATGTTGCCAAAGGTTTGTTCATTCCACCCTTGTAGTTTGCGAGAGAGCTCATCAAGCCGTGAAGGAAATAAACCACCTGATGGCCAGCTACTATCGATAAAGTTTTTGAAATTTTCGTGAGTCATCCAACACGCTTGAAAACGAAAAGGACGGTTAATAGCGCTTACTGGAGCGAAACCATTTGGTGAAATAAGAAGTGGACAATGATCTGAAGAAATGGCAGGGAGGTGACGGACCATAGCTTCTTCAAATAAAGTACCCCAATTAGAATTACATAAGGCTCTGTCAAGACGAGCACTTTGCCTTGTTTCTATTGTATTTCCTCGAGCCCAAGTATGAGCAGGTACAGTGAAGGCAAGTTCTATTAAATCGCAATTCTCAATCCAGTTGTTAAAATTGTCACAACGTCTGGCCATATTGTGGTCACCTCCGTGTCTTTCATTGAGCGACCTAGTCTCATTAAAATCGCCTGCGAGGATCCATGGTTGGTTATTATTCCGGGCAAAGTTCTCTAATTCAGCCCAAAGTTCCCTTCTATTTGACGGGTCTGGGCTCGCATATACGGCGGAGAAAAACCACGGGATTTCCCCTGTTCTTGCAACCTCAACTGTAATAAATTGTGGATGTTCTGTAATTGGACTAATAGTAACAAAGTCTTTCCTCCAATATAACCAAATCCCTCCACTAAAACCAACAGCATTAACTCTGGAATGGCCATCGAAACCTAAAATATTACCAAGCTTGACAGCATGATCTCCTCCCATATGCGTTTATACTAGGGCAAGGACCGAGGGTTTGTAAGTTTTAACAACTTCTTTAATGGCTGTGACTTTGTTCTTGCTACCAGTTCCTTGGACGTTCCACACCATTAATTTGATATGGGGTAGGTTAGAAGTCAAATTTGGGATTCTTGTATTCATATGATCAAGAAGATAATTTAAAGATGTTAGATATGCACGACTTACTAGCTGTAGAATATGATCAATACTCCATGGTATCGACACTTGCATCTGTAGCTTCGAAGGACTGTCCTTCGCTAATTTTATCTTGATGTCCATGATTGGGCTCTCCCGGACCATAATCCCCAGGTATGGAGCTGCCATCTCTGGCCATGTGGAGATCTTCACCGTTTGTGTGGGAGGTATGACCTCTATCTGGGGGTTCTGCGATAGACAGCGAGGTTGAGGAATGGAGCGGTCGAGATAAGAAAAGTACGGGTGTGGATTCATCTGTTGGATTCGAAGTTCTAATGGTGGTGGCTTTCAGGATGGCAGAGAAGGATGCAGAGGGTTTGGTAGAAGATTTAACGGTGGGAGGTAAGATTGGGTTAATAGGAATATTAGTAATATCTTGTAAGATTTGATTTGAATTAGTAAGAATAAGAGATTTGCTGGTATGATTGATTTTAGGTTGGAAAATGGAAACTTTTTTATTGTGAATTTGATTATTTTTGGAAACATTTGACTGGGAAAGCAATTTATTGGTGCGCTGGTTAAGGGATGCTATTTTTTGCTTGATTCTTGGGGTTTGGGAATTGATTTTTGGAATATTTGTGACTGGGATTGGAGCAATTACTGGAGCAGGAATGGAAGGTGCAGGATTTTGGTTGGCTGAGATCTCGGGATTGATTTGTAGTACACCAAATCTTGACCCGGTAATCTTCGAGGTTTGATCAAAATTGAAAACTCCTTTCCCGGCTCCATAGCTAGATTCCTGATTGTTGCTCTGGACAGGGGACTTTCTTCTCGGAGGCTTCTTTACCATCATCCAGTCCCCGAAATCCGCCTGTTCTTCTGGTCTGAGACCTGCCTCCAACGAATTGGCACTCTGTTCTGTATGAGTTGCCTCTGTTACTTGAATTTGGGTATCTACTGCCATAGTCGATTTAGAGGATGCATCCTTTGGACAAACTTCAGCTAGATGACCTAATTTGCCACACTTAAAACATATCATCTTTAGACCTTCATACTGAATGCAATATACTTTACCATATAGACGGAATTTTGACAATAACGGCTTAGAGACATCCACTTCGACACTGAGGCGAGTAAACTGGCCTCGTTGTGCTGTAGCAGTATTATCATCTATTCATATGACTTCACCAATTTTCGAACCTATTTTTTTCAGAAAAGTTGAGTTGAAATACTCGACAGGTAAATTCGGGATGCGAACCCAAGCAATGAGTTTAGATATATTGTCTCCCGAGGGCACAAAATTTGGAACCCATTTCCTAATAGTTAAGTAGTGATCGTCTATCATCCAAGGGCCTTGCGTCATGACAAAGTCATAATCTTGTTTGGACGAAAAACGAGCTACATAATAGGAGTTGGTGAGATCTGTTAGGGTGAGTTTGCCTTTGATTGACCATTTTGCATTCAGTTTTCTCATGAGCGAGAGATAACCGATGTTTTTGTCAAACATTTTGATTATGAGTGAACGGCGCCAGGGTCTGCGTAGGATTGCTTTCTCTTGCTTTGTTAGACAAATGCGAGGACATATGGCATCTTCTTCATCCTCTTCAATCTCCACATCGTCATCTGAGTCTAGATCAATCTCATCCAGGGAAAGATCGTCCAGAGACCCACTTCCCGATCTAAAGCCCTGCACTTTCTCTTTGAATGAGATTGGAGTATGCTCTGGTTTTTCCAAAGTTGTCTGAACTGGTTCTTCCACAGCGTTGAATTCGTCTATATGCATGGTCTTCCTTTTCGAATTTTTCGGAAGGGGAGGAAAAGGTGACATCGGAAGGTCAGACTCATGTGAATGTGATTCAGGGGGTCTGTTTGCATTGACAGTCTCCGGCGGGAGACCATTTCCAGTTTCTATCATTCAAAAAAATTTTAGAGAGAAATTTTCAGAGAGAGATTATGGTCAGGAGTCTTTACTGTCACACAATCCTATATTCTTATTGGTCTTGTACACTAGACAAGTTGAGTGTAATAAATAAGTAAAGCCCATTTATTTATTTATATATTCTGAGGGTTGGATGATGCTTGTTTTTTACGGGGTGGCGACCAATATCCAACCAATCTGCCACCCTCTTCTCATGGTGAAATTTTATACTTCTTCCCATCCACTCCAAAGGTAACATGAACTCATTTTATTAGGCGTAATAATAGGAGCATATCATGCTTCGATTGTTATGGTAACAAATTAGGTTGTGATATGATCTTATTCCTAAAATCATGCTATTGTATTTAGTATTTACTATATATTGCCTATTACTTGGCTAATGAGATACACACAAATTCATCCTTTAATTCCATTCATACGTTCTCTAATTCAACATGGTACCAGAGCCAGAAAACACAAAAATTTAAATTTATTTGAATTTAATTCGATCAAGGTATTTTATTTGACTGATTCTATGGTGAGTTGTTAATTATGCCCCATATACCTGTGTCTGACACTCAACATTGGAACACCTAATTATTTCAAGCCAACATATGAATATATTTTCATAAAAATAGCCAAACTTCAATATTTAGATACACATTTATGTGACCATGTCAAATGCTTCTAAACGAATCCGAGCAAGATAGGCTACAAACAACAAATAATGGAGATCAAAGCAGGAGGATGGTGTCCTTTGAAATGCGTACAATTGTCTCCTCTTTTAACGAACGTGGCTTCCCAGTTCCCACTAGTCAAGCAAACCCTCGTTCAATCTATTCTTCTGATATCCGGACAAAGGCTATTATTATTTGGTGCCAATATGTTTGATTCAATTTGGAAAAATTTTATCCACTTTATATAGACAACATTTAAGACTCGGTGCTCTAAATCATTGTGGGAGTTGCTTTTCTTTTTTACACTAAGTTCTTGTTTAATACTTATGAATTAATACGAACGTATTCATCTTTTAAATCTTAAGGCGGGATTAAATGCATACCAAATTACATGATAATTTGCCTAGTAAATATCAGATTTTTTGTCTATATTAGCACTATGTGTCTATATTTGACCGTTTCATGATTTAAGACGGAATATCCGTCTTAAGCCAGTCTTATGTACGTTGGGTAAATATAATTGACACAAATTGTTCTATAAGACCAATATTTAGGTAGGACTAACCCAATAGCATAAGGCCCAAAAAAATTACTTAATAAAAATATAAAATAATACTTTTATTTTTATAACCTAATATTTTAAATTAATAACTTAACTATTTAAATATGTTAGTTTTTATTATAAAGTATAAAGTTATCAAAATAAAATCAAAAACTTAATATATCAATGTTTTTGCTTGGGCTTTTCTCCTATTGGGTCAGTCTTATGCTATAGGACGGTCCTATAGGAGAGTTGCTGTATAATTGAATACTTACCAATAAAACAGTCTATAAGTCTCATTCCCGCCTTCTTTTTTGCATGGTTTGTCCTTTTATTTCGGCCCAAAACAGTCCATAGGTGGGTCCAAAAAGGCCAAGATAATATTGGCCTGGGTTTGTGCCAAACATTAAGCCCAAATCTTGGCCATGTCCGGTCCGGCTCACATTTATTAATGATGATATTTTCTAAAATATAATTATTGGTGTAAGTAGTAACAAAGTTATAAGAACTCCTAAACAAATTATGAATATTCATTAAGATTTAAAATTGATGTTTTCGTAACATGCGTTATGTTTATGAGTACATGATTGTGGCATCATGACATGCAGAGCAGATGTTTCGATTAATTGTCAAGTCACCCTCATGGAAATTTAAAGGGGTACGCCATTCCGTCGGACAATCAGATATCACTCCGTACTACTCTATTATGTACGGAGTATTTATGTTTCAGATGGTAGTTGAGTTCGTAATTTCTAATTTTGTTGTGCAAATGTACGTGCATGGGGGGTAACCTGTTAATATGCACCCGGTTACTAGTTAGTCACCCATTTATACTAATGTTCACAGGAGCGATCCACAAACGAATTCGGTTAGAATAATATTGCGATTTCAAAATTATACATACCGTTAGCTTGCCTGTACGACATGAACCGTCAACTTTATGTTGGCCAATCCAACTATTCTCCCAAGAAAACATTCAATTACAACTAGCTTTTAGCAAGATTCGACACTAAATCATTTTTTAATCTTTGGGCGTGGAGCTTTAATATAATTGTGATCCATAAAGTTATTCCTAATTTCCGATTCACTTATGGCGGTACTAATGGTTATGGTATGACCAACACATAGCAATATGAGTCCTTTAATTATGGTTGAGATTTAATTTGGCAAGTTGATCGAGAAGCTGGGTTAGATGATCTATTGATTCACGTGGAGCAAGGGGGCGGGGGCAAGCAGGGACGCCCGCCCCACTGAAATTTGAAAAATCCAAAGTTTTTAGTCAAATTTTTCGAAAATTTTCAAAATTTCCTTAACAAATTTATAGTTTACCCTCACTGAAATTTTTCGCCCCTCCTAACGGGGAATCCGGCTCCGCCACTGCTCACAAGGTCGACAGCCATGGAGGGTATTGTACACTTTGACCTTGAGATAAAACATAAATATATCTTGCTACAGTCATACTCTGTGTGAGTTAGGAGAGGATACAACAATCTTTGTTGGACCATATAGTTATATGTTTTGTTTTGATAATGACAAGTATACTTTATAATATGTATATATCTGTTGCTCGTAATCGTTTGTTTAATCTTGGTTAGATTGAACAAGGACTGTAGTATAAGCAAGAAATGTTATAGCATTCTTGGCTATAACATTGAAGATTTGTGAACCATCATTAAAGTAATGTTATAGCTGCTTGAGCTATAACATTGAAGATTCTCAAAAGCATTGTTGTGAATATCTCAACTACAATGATCACTCAAGCAAAAGGCATGAACAAGTCTTTAAGAAGCTCAAGATAAAGAGCTTATGATCAGGATGATCCATATATTAGCTAGTATAGGACATCGTCCATTAACGGTATTTTTAGAAGTTGATGGGGCATATTCTGCACCGCTGACCAAGTCAACATATTGAACGAGGTCAAAGATATCCACAGCAAGCCAATGACTTAGACATCCCAGCCGATGCAGCCTTTCGGCCTGCCAGCATGGGTCTCGGCATGGCAACCTACCAGCCGGGGCACATACCCGCGTACTCATATCTAATAACCCTCGGCATGGAGTCAACCAGGCTCGCCGGCCTGCCATAGGTCCCTCGGCCGAGGGTAGAACAGTCTTTCCACCTGCTATGCCACTTGGCCCACTTGGCCACTACGTGACAAAAGGTGAAAGTCTATAAATACTCCTCAATCCTCATTGAGGAAGGGATCCAGAATCTAACCTAAGAACCCCTTAAATTGGTATTATCTCTCTCATCTCTCTACAATACACGTCATCAAGCAACATACTACTTAATCACAATAAGTTCACCGACTTGAGCGTCGGAGTGAGTACGCTTGGCACAAAGCCAAGCCCTCGCCTTGCTCGTTGTTGCAGGAGAAAGCCGAGGAGAGCAATCAAGGCTAGAAGAGGCATTATTCGACAAAGCTAGCGTGGTAAACAAACCTACTTCGGAATTCATACCCGGAACAATTGGCGCCGTCTGTGGGGATACAGATACTAGAAGCTAGTCATTCCCAAAAAAAAAAAAAAAAAAAAAAAAAAAAAAAAAAAAAAAAAAGAAACCCACCCAAAAAGCTAAGAAGATGTCAAAAGAACAAGAGGTGTTCGTAATCAAGAGCCCTCCACCCGAGGATACCGTCCACAATTCTGGTTGTGCGGCCCTCCACCAAATGGATAATTCAACCGGAGTTCGGGATGCCAATAATGCCGATACGCCACCGCCCGCCGACCAGTCACCGTCATGGGCGTGTGGTTGATGCAAAGAAAGTGAAGGCGCCTCCTGGACTCGATTGTCGCCGCGCAAGCTCACACCGTCACACCGACAAGAGCGGGCGGGACCCGTCCGGAAGCTAGGGCCCAAAAGGTGACTCCGAGAAACCCGAACGAAGCGCTAAGAGAGGCCGAACCTACCAAGACGCCGGGGGAGCCCAGAGTGTCAGTGGTAGAACTAAGCCCTTCCCGCACTCGCGGAAGGACGATGTCGCCGCGACGCCCACGAGGCATGCCCCAGAGGAGCGAGAGGAGTCCTACTCATCAGAGTCGGAGAAGGAGTCCGACTCACCAGAGTCGAAGAAGGAGTCCGACTCACCAGAGTCGAAGAAGGAGTCCGACTCACCAGAGTCGGAGAAGAAGCCCTTCCCGCCACGGGGAGGGGGGCCGGGCAAGGGATGCGAGGAGCCGATCGCCGCGTGTCATTAGACACGTGGTCAGACAGCCCCTCAGTGCCTACGTCCTAGAAACCCAGGTGCCGCCAAAGCTAAAGCTACCATCTATATCATACAAAGGAGAGGGCGACCCAACCGATCATGCCGAGGCTTTCGAGTCTCACATGTCGGTGTGGGAGCAACCTGACGAGGTCTGGTGCCGAATTTTCCCAACGACATTGGTTGGGATGGCGCAAAGCTGGTACAAGGGGCTACCCGATGGGTCGGTATACTCCTACTCCGACCTAAGAGACGCGTTTTTGGCCCAGTACTCTACCAATAAAAGGAGGGCCGTCGAGACATCGGATCTCCTGACTATCAGACAGGAGGGAGGCGAGTCACTCCGAAGCTATGTGAAGAGATTCGATGCCGTGGTTCAAGAAATTAGGGAGCCGAACAAATAACTAGCGGCCTTCGCACCGATGAAAGGCCTCCCGCAGGGGACTTGAAAAACGAGCTCATCAAGTGCGGTGGCCTGGGCCTAGAGTCCGCCAGGGCATTGGCCGATCAGGCCATTAAGGTCGAAGACTATCACAAAATCTGGGTAGGCCACGGCGATTCCGGACACTCAGAAAGAAAGAGCCACCGGGAGGACAAACCGGATGAAGGACGCCGCGACAATAATAGGTCGCGGCTTGACAAGCCCGCCAGAAATGTAACCCAGGCGGAGGCCGGGAGTTCAGTCCGTACTACCATAAGAAGTACAAAGATCACACCCCCCGGTCGTATCGGCCGCCGAGGTCTTCTCCCCGGGAGCGTAAACGAGGGGCGAGAATGGGAAAGGCCCCCAAACCTAGGGGGGACGGTGACACGAGCCTGTATCTTTGAGTACCACGCCCACACCCTGGCCACTTAACCAACGACTGCCGGCATTTGAAGAATGCCATTGAAGAGCTGATCCGGAAGGGGGGCCTCGGCAAATATGTTGCCGGAGGTCATAAGACTAACACCGGCGGCTCAGACAAAAAATCCGTATTTGAACGGATAGGGACGATTCATGTTGTCATCGGGGGAAACGAGAACGGCGGATCCGCTCACGGGTACAAGCGGCACCTGAACGAACTGTATCAGGCCGTCAACTTCGTGCCCACTACAGCGGCCCGCGCTTCCAACATCCCGAACATAACTATTGGGAAGAAAGACTACGAAGGAGTCATCGCCCCACATAGCGACCCACTCGTAGTCCACTTAGACATAGCTAACCACCTGGTCATGAGATGCCTGATTGACACGGGTGCTTATACAAACATCATGTTCAGGGAGTGCTTTCTGGGACTCGGCCTGAAAATTGCGGACCTTAGCCCATGCACCAACCCATTGTACAGCTTCTCCGGGGCAGGCTTGGTCCCCCTGGGGTCTATCAAGTTACCATGATGTTCGGCCACCCAACGCGCCAAAAATGTGATGTCCGAGTTCGTGGTCATCGACGGCTCATCCGCATACAACGTTCTCATCGGTCGCGCCACCCTGAGTGAGGTCGATGCTGTAATGTCCATCCGGGCCCTAACACTGATGTATATCTCGGACCGCGGGGAGGTTCATAAACTCGTCTCAAAGAACGAAAAGGACGAGGTGGTCAACGTCCAAATATCGGCCAGAGGATGCAACATGCAGTCCTTCAAAGTGGCAAAGAAAGAGGAAAAAGGGAAGAACCCATCCTTAAGACAGGAGGACGAACCGATGAGCACCAACCACGTCGCCATGGTCGAAGGGGTTGAGACCGAGCAGATAGAGATTGATCCAGACGCACCGTGATCGCTCGGTGTCGGCCGGAACCAAAATTCAGGGCCGATCTCCTGAGACCTGCCGAGAAGGAACAAAGACGTCTTTGCGTACTCGCCGCCGAGATGCCAGTGTAAGCGAGAAGTCATCGTTCACAAGTGAACGTACTCCCCGCCGCCGCCCAGTGAAGCGAGGATGAGAAACTCCTCGGCCGAAAAGGAAGATGCCATCAAGGCCGAGGTTGATAAGTTGTTAGAAGCGGGCTTTATCATCCCTTGTACATACCCTGAATGGCTAGCTAATGTTGTAATGGTTAAAAAGTCATCAGGGGGGTGGAGGATGTGTGTTGATTTTACGCAACTTAATAAAGCATGCCCGAAAGATTGCTACCCCTTGCCTCGGATAGATAGTTTAATAGACGCAACAAAGGCTACACAATGCCGAGCCTGCTCGACGCCTTTTCAGATACCATCGTATTCATGGCGAGGAAGACATGCCTAAATGCGCATTCATCACCATACACGGCACCTACATGTACAAGATGATGCCGTTTGGTTTGAAAAACGCCGGCGCGACTTACACAAGACTGGTGGACAAAGTGTTCCAAAATCAAAAAGGGCGAAACATTGAGGCTTACGTCGACGATGCTATTGTCAAGAGCAAGTCCGACGGCGAGCACCTAGCCGATTTACACGAGACATTTTGTTCACTAAGGAAATACAAGATGAAGCTTAACCCGACAAAGTGCAATTTCGGTGTCCGGGCCGGCAAATTCCTCGGCGTGCTTGTTAGCGCCAGGGGAATTGATGCCAATCCAGAGAAAGTCCAAGCAATTCTAGACCTGCCGGAGCCGAGGAACCGCAAAGAGGTTATGATACTGACCGGAAGGATGGCAGCCCTTGCCCGTTTTATCTCTCGGTCAGCCGACAAGAGCACCCCTTTCTTCAAAGTGTTGAAGGGGAATAAAGACTTCTGCTGGGGGGAGGAACAGAGCACGGCTTTCAAACAATCAAGGCCCATCCGCAAACTCTCCCGACCCCCGTCCCGCACCGACGCTGGGGAAACGCTATATCTATATTTAGCAAGAAACCTCGCCACGGCGCGATCGTAATCGTCGAGAGAAGAAAACAAGCAAAGAAGACTCAATATACTTTATCACCATACACTGCTGTTCGCCGAGAGAAACTACCCGCTGATTGAAAAAGCAGCCTTTGCCGTGGTTGTTGCCACAAGGAAGTTGAAACCCTACTTCGACGCACATCCCATGACGGTCTTAACCGACCAGTACCGTTGGAGAAAACACTGAAAAATTCGAACAGTCAAAGCAGACTCATCAAATGGGCAAGGGAGTTATCCGGCTTCGGCATTCAATACAAACCGAGGCCTTCGATAAAGGGGCAAAGCGCCGCAGACTTCTTGGCCGAGTGCACGTATCAAGAAGAATCGTGTCCCGGCATGTGGGAGGTATATACTGATGGATCCTCCACAACGAACGGCTCAGGAGCCGGCATCCTTATCATCAGCCCAAACGGGGACGAGTTCGAGTACGCTTTGAAATTTACCTTCTCGACCTCAAACAACGAATCCGAATATGAGGCAGTGATAACCGGAGTTGAGTTAGCCGAGCCGCCGGCGTAACACATCATTTTGAAAACGTACTCTCTCTTGGTAACTAACCAATACGAAGGAGAGTACGAGGCTCGGGACGATGGGATGGTAAGATACCTGGAAAAGGTAAAAGCCGAGACCTCAAAATTGAAGTCATTCAAAATGCGACACATCCCAGTCCGAGAACAACCGGCCGACGCTCTCAAAGTCGCGTTCAACCATAAAGAATATCACCAACCGTGCTTGGTGGACATCAGGAACGCTAAAAGCATTGACGAAACCATCGGCATGGTGTGCGACGTGGAAACCGAGACGACATGGATGACTCCGATAAAGGGGTATAAACTGTCGAATGAATTACCAGGGGACCGCAACCTCTCACAAAAGATAAAGAGGATCGCAGCAAGGTACTTGGTGTTTGAAGGAGAGTTATATAGGAGGTCCGTGACGAGGCCACTCTTGAAATGCGTCGGTCCAGCCGACGCGGAGCTAATACTGACAGAAATACACGAAGGCATCTGTGGTCATCACATGGGGGCAAGAACACTAGCCCACAAAGCCCTCCGAGCCGGCTACTTCTGGCCCACCATGCTTGAGGATTCCAGAAACAAAACCGAAAATGCAACAACCGCCGATGCACGCTCCGGTGATACACGCACCTTCCCGAGACTTGCAACCAGTGCTTAATCCCCTTCCCTTTGCACAGTGGGGAATGGATCTACTAGGGCCATTTCCAACGGCATCCGGAGGAAGAAAGTTCCTAATCGTCGCCGTCGACTACTTCACCAAATGGGTTGAAGCCGTGGCAGTGCCTGCGAAAACTGCGGCGGCCGTAAGAAAGGTGATCTGGGAAAATGTCATAACTCGTTTTGGGTTACCCCAAGTCATGGTGTTCGACCATGGCCGAGAATTTTGGAGTGACACAATAATGAGCTGGTTGGAAGAACTCGGCATCAAATTTGCATACTCCTCCGTCTCGCCACCCCCGAGCAACGGACAAAGTGAGGCGGCCAATAAAACGATCCTCAACGGCTTGAAGAAGACAGTTGAAGACCTCAAGGGAAGATGGGCCGATGAGCTACCCGGCGTACTATGGTCCCTCCGGACCACGGAGAAAGAAGCGACGGGGCATGCCCCTTTTCACCTAGTCTACGGGTCCGGCGCCCCTGCCGATTGAAGCAACGGTGCCAACATTCAGAACGGCCACTTTTAACCCGGATGAAAACGAGGAAGGCCTAAGAACCTCCCTGGACCTGGTCGAAGAAAGCCGAGATACAAAGACGCCTTAACTTAGCAAAGATATCGAGCCGAATGAAGAGGGCCTTCACAAATCGAAGAGTCCACAAAAGGGACTTAAAAGTAGGAGATCTGGTCCTAAGGAAGTCAGCTGCCACCAACAAAGGAAACATCCATGGCAAGTTGACGGCCAACTGGGAGGGTCCCTACAAAGTAGTTGAAGAAATGAGGCCGGGTACATACCGGCTGACGGACATGGGAGATATACCTTTGATGAGCCATTGAACACCGACAATCTCGTAAAATACTTTGTATAACAAATGAGTTGCCCAAAACAAATTGTTGGCACCCCAATGATTATTCATATCTAATGAGGAATCATCCAAGTTTTTCATCGAAGTGTTAATCCACCCCAATCAGAAGGCATACTAACATATGTACACAGCAGACAGAGCCAAAACCTCGATCATCCCGGCCTTTAACGGGAGTGACGGGGGGACGAGCCGTCATGCTAACATACGTTCAATGGCGGTCAAAACGTAAACTCCGTTGCCCCGGTAACTGGCCGGGAAGAGACGAGTAAAACGCGACTGCCCTCGGCAAATTAAGACCGAGCTTAAAGACGTTAAACACAATTGAGATACGCGTTTAACCGCTCGGCCAAGCCGAAGGTAAAAACGAAAAGCGCTCAATTAATTAACGCAATCGCTTTCTCGGCAAATTAAGACCGAGCTTAAAGACGTTAAACACAGTTGAGATACGCGTTCTAACTACCTCGGCCAAGCCGAAGGTAAAAACGAAAAGCGCTCAATTAATTAACGCAATCGCTTCTCGGCAAATTAAGACCGAGCTTAAAGACGTTAGACACGGTTGAGATACGCATTCTAATCGCCTCGGCTAAAGCCAAAGGTAAAAGCAAAAAGCGCTCAATTAATTAACGCAAGAAGACAAGTGAAGGAATAAATCAAAAGGCCTCGGCCAAGCCGTGAGGCAAAGCAAGCAAAATCTCATTAAGGAAAAGACAACGAGGTTACAAGAAGGAGAAATACGACGACGGCCGTCCCTTTGGGATAAGCCAAGACTCTACCTACCAAGGTCTCACAAAATACAAAGAAAAGTAAAGCAAAAGGTTACGGATCGGTTCTTTGAAGCGCCAAAAGGATGGCAGGGGAGAAAAGGCTTAATAGTTGGCCCCCGAATAGCCGAAGCTATCCGAGACGCCGGTGAGCCCGGTGACGACCGCCCGTCTCCCTATGCCTCGTTGCGCTTGCCCTTACCGCCATCGCAGCGTTACCCTCGGTGGGCGACTTAGATGCAACTGGGCAGCCTTAGCATCCTCGCTTCCTTGGCAACCTTAGCATCCTCACCGCCTTATCCGCCGCAGCTTTCTTAGTTGCCTTAGCATCCTCACCGCCTTCTCTGCCCGGGCGCTTTGCAGGCGAGCCGCTCCTCCTCCTTCTTGGCCCTCGCATCCTCGGCAGCCTTGTCCGCCGCAGCCTTCTCTTTTTTGCCTCGAGCCTATCGTCGAACAGCTCGTCACAAATTTTGTCCACAGAAAGGAGCCATCCGGATAGACCTCATCTATCACCTCCCGAAAGCTTCTTCGGTCGTCCCTATATCGAGCACACATGCGAGGAAGAATAGTGCTTTGAAGTGTCTCAATATCCTTCTCCCTTTGGGCAAGGATAGCACTAGTCTCCCCGTGCGACTCGCTGGAGCCGATACGCCCTTTTCGACTCCTCCCTTTGGGCGACAACAACGTCGTAGCCGCCCTTGTACTGTCCCGTTCCTCCTTCACCATGGCGGCGGCGAATCGCGACCTCTACTTTGGCCTTCTCGGCCGACAGCAGCTTCTCAACTACCTCGACCCGCGCAGTGCGCAAGGAGGTCAAGTTTAGCCTTCCCGCCACCCCCTTTGCATGCGGCAAAAGAACATCGAGCCTCGCCCGCTCTATCAACGGTCCCGTCTCGGCCAAGGCCTTTTCTTGCTCCCTAATACGAGAGCCGACCAGGTCAGACCAAATCCCAACCTTCTTGCTCAGCTTTGTACCCTCCGCTATGAGCCGATCGTTGGATATCGACGCGAGTACGGAGTCGGCATTTTTTCCCGCCGTCTGCATAGGCCTCTTCTCAACTCGCCGCCGCACTGGGATGATCGCGCCGGTTGATCTACAAAAAATTCAACCAAAGAGTCCACGTCAACGTTCATGGACATACCAGAGAGCCGGTCATCAGGTATATCTAATGAGCCGGCTAAATCTGAGCCGCAAGTTAGATCTGTACCGGAGGGCTTGCTCTTCTTGACCGGTTGACCCGTTTCCTCGGCGCTGGCATTAACATGAGCGACGGAAGCAGAAGCATCGGTGGCATGAGTAGATCTTTTCCTCTTAAGCCTAAGCGGAGATCCCTCAGCATCGGAATCCTCTCCATCGACAATGTTAACGACCTCCACCTCTGGTGGAGGCGGAACTGAGGTTGACACCGGCGCCGCCTTAGACTTGGCTTTTCGGACACGGCGAGGCAAGGCAGCAGCTACCTTGGCCTGGGCCGCCGTCTCATCCAAGCCCTTCAAGAGGTCAGTAGGCGACGGACGGCGGTCATTCACATCGACCTTCGGATTCTTCTCCGTAACGTTTCCATCTTTGTCCAGCCCCATCTTCTCGAGGAATTGCTCAGACAGAACGGGACCAAAGTGCTCTGTAAAAGAAACAAAGTAAAACTTAGACAAAGGGACATGTCAAGATACAAACAACGAAAAACATTAAAGCAGAAATGGGCCTCACACCGACCCCACTCACCCTGTGCTAGGGCCGGTATGAGGCCGACATAGCAAAGCGGCTCGTCCATCAAGATGATTTGCGTCTGGGCAACCAAACCTTCGGCACCCCATCATCATCGACCTCGAAAAGCTTGATTGCTCGCTTCTCGTCCTCGTTAAGATAGACATTCGCGGCTTCCATTTTATTCTTGCCCTTGGGGATCATCTTCTCACGCTCCCCTTTGCTCTCGCACCGCAAGTTGACGCGATGCTCAAAGGACCGAGAGGCAACAGATAATCATCTCGGGACCTCGACATACACCCACCGTTCTTTCCACCCTTGCAGAGGAGAGCTTAGACACGGTGAGATAGCCTGGCTCGACCGGACGCTATACCACCCCCGGCCGCCTTGAACATTCATTCGAAGGAAATGCATCCGGCGGAATAAATTTACCGTTGGGATCACCCCCCTAAAGCGACACAGCCACACAAAGCCGACTATAGTCCTAACGGCAAACGGGTGAAGCTGCGCCCCGCAACGTTCATCGCCTGTATTATGGTAGAGACGTAAATATTGAGAGGAAACCGGAGACCATACTCCAGGTGTCTCATATATACGCCGATGTGACCGGGGAGGGCAATGACGGTCTCGACCCTCTCTAGGGATGACAATGTTGTACCCCTTGCCAAAAAAGAAGTGCTCTTCGAAAAATTCAGAGCCGGAGCAATGCGGGCGAGCTCATCACCCAAGCGAGGATTGGGGCCGATGGTACAGCATCGTAATGATGCAAGACTGCGCCTCTCCGCACCGGAAGGATTCCTTTCCTCATCATCATCCACATCGTCATCATCCTCCCACCGCTCCCGAACTCGGGGTCAACTTCAGGGGAAGGAGACCTAGGGCCCCTCGACCTTAACGGAATTGCGGCTACCGCCTCCTCCTCATCAAAACGCGACGGAACCCCCGGCACGACGGTATCTTGGGGACCGGCGTCGAGAGAAGACATGGTTCACAACAATTACTTAAACAAAAACAAAAAGTTGAAAAGGTTTTTTGGTTTACCTTGAAGAAAAGTGCTACGCCGAGGTAAAAATTCTGAAGATCGGAAGAGAGGGAAAGACTTGGAATTTTGGAAAGAAGAAAATTTTTAGAATGAATGAAATTGTTAACCAATTTCACTTCAAAGATCCGTATTTATAGGCAAAGGCCCATAAAGGAGGACCAATCAAAACGCACCCGTGAAGCGTCGGCCAATCAACGAAGAGACACATGTCGGCATGCGTACACGGAATGTCAATCAACGCAACGCTTGAATGTCAATCAAAGCAACAAGAACCAAGCGTCTTCAAAACGCCCTTCATATCCCTTTGCCTATTCACCTTCCTCAAAGAAAAACTCCTAAAAAATCTTTTCTCCATGAACACGACTAACTGCTAGGCAAAGACCGGCCGGGAAATCAAAAATACACCGACTCTCAAACTTGGGTCCGCCGCCAAGAACCTTCTCTTCCACATTTTGATGTCCATTACACATCCATGTGGAGGGGGATACTGATGGCCCGTGCATGATAAGCCGAGGGAGAAAAAGGCCGGGCGTAAAATTTTCACTTACACGAATATACACTCAAAGATACATCCGGAGCCCATACCACGGATAGACTACGCCGGGGGCAAATTGATGGGGCATATTCTCAGCACCGCCGACCAAGTCAACATATTGAACGAGGTCAAAGATATCCACAAAGAAGCCAATGACTTAGACATCCCGGCCGATGCAGCCTTTCGGCCGCAAAGATGGGTCTCGGATGGCAACCTACCAGCCGGGGCACATACCCGCGTACTCATATCTAATAACCCTCGGCATGGAGTCAACCAGGCTCGCCGCCGCTATAGGTCCCTCGGCCGAGGGTAGAACAGCTCTTTCCACCGCTATGCCACTTGGCCCACTTGGCCACTACGTGACAAAAGGTGAAAGTCTATAAATACTCCTCAATCCTCATTGAGGAAGGGATCCAGAATCTAACCTAAGAACCCCTTAAATTGGTATTATCTCTCTCATCTCTCTACAATACACGTCATCAAGCAACATACTACTTAATCACAATAAGTTCACTGACTTGAGCGTCGGAGTGAGTACGCTTGGCACAAAGCCAAGCCCTCAGTTTGCTCGTTGTTGCAGGAGAAAGCCGAGGAGAGCAATCAAGGCTAGAAGAGGCATTATTCGACAAAGCTAGCGTGGTAAACAAACCTACTTCGGAATTCATACCCGGAACAGAAGTAATGTTGGGAAAGTAAAGTTATAGCTATTTCACTTATGACTTTACTTACCAAGCTTAATGTTATAGTCATTTGACCTATAACTTTAGGCTACAATATGAAGTCACGGTTTTAGGGTTTTAAAATTGATTTTCGAAGCTCAAATCTTTAATATATTTTTCGAAAATATGTGTGTGTATATTAGAAAGGAGATATGGGTTTGATTAGCTCAAATAAATTTATGGATATCCTCTTGATTAGTAAAATAATTTATGAGTTGTCATGCTATCTAGGGTTCTCAAATTTATCTAGATCTAAACCCTGATTCATGCTTCAATATTTCGTCTAGGGTTTCGATATAAGACGATAGACTTATGAGCCGCCGTCCACTTCGCACTAGCCCTTTGTACAAGTAATCTATTAGGTTAAATCTAGAATAAGTTGTTGTAGGATATTCTCCTATCTTAACAATTGTATAGATTTATCTTATTTACTTATAATGAGATATTAAACTAATTAAATTAAGAGAAGATAAGATTTGTTTCTTGTAAAACAATCCATTAGCGCCGCACGACACCTCTAGGGTTTCGCGAAACCCTAGCTCTCCTCTCTACTATATATACACAAGTACTTCAATATTTAAACTAAACTTTTCGCAATCTTAAACATCTTTTTGCAAACAAATCGAGTAAACGTTTTATCAAGTAATTAATTTGTTTTTGCAATTCGAAAATCCTTACGAAAAGTCGTGCTTCATATTGTTATTTATTTTCATAGATTACGTTATTGGATAATAGTACTCTATACTAGTTTGGATGCCCGTGCGTTGCAACGGGGTAATTAACTTAATTAAAAAAAGTTGGTTATAAGGTCTTAATATTTACATCTTATGTCTAATCATTTATTTAGATATGATCAAAAGTCAAAACATCTTATTTAAGAGACGCAAAAGATGTTAGGTTGATACCTAAGTTCTAAGGATGCCTCATATTTATAATCATAAGACCACTACATCTAATGTTAATCTTTCGATGTGGGACAATTCTATTATTTTTATATAATCCTACATTATTTTTCAATGTGAGACATATAACATACTAAGAAGTACACAATTTTATATATGTACAAATTATATGAAATCTATACGCTAATGATATCATTTTTACCACGAATCAAATTATGTTATTTTCATAATTTTCTTAGTGATATTTTTTTGTCAAATGAAATGTAAAATTTTTTATATAAAAATTAGAAACATCACTTGAATATAATATAGGAAATAAATTTTATAATAATTAAAATATTTTCCACTTTATTTTTTACATCAAAAAATATTATTTATAATACTTTCTTAAATTAATTTTTAAGATCACCTCACGTTATGATAATTTTCTGATGTGGGACAATTCAACTATTTATATGTAGTATATTTACCACACCTACATTATTTTTCAATGTGGGACAAATAACACACGAAAAAGTACACCATCTTTTTTGCACCTATATATTTCGATATCCAACCCGATTTAATAATGAGAAAATATTATACTATCTATTTATATTCGTACGTTTTTTCCATTTTTTGTCATAATTAAAATATGTACAAATGATATAATTTAGATTACATTTTTTTCTCTAACACGACTTTTAAGATGTAATTGAGGGAGCAATAGAATGTATAAACAAATGCAAAATATTTCCTTTTTCTGGTGCGATTTTGATTAATGGTTAAAAATTATGATGTATTTTAGTTACTCAAATGTAATGAGGCATAATAATTACCTATATTTGAAAGTTAAAAAGATTTAGTTCTACTATTTATCAAAGTAAAAAAGCTCATTATTGATTTTTTTTGTGGATTTAAGATCTTTTTATGCAACACTTGATTGTATTATAATTCATAAATTTTCTATTTTAGTGCAGAGATTATCATTATATGACACAAACAAATTTATGTATATTTAGCACCCATTTTATTTTTTAATTATGACTTTGTCTTAAATAAAGTTATTATACTATCGATTGTCTTAAAATAAACATTATAATATCACTAATATAGTAATATATAATCGTTTTTATAAATATTTACGTGATTAATATTTGTATGGTATTGTTGTAACTAAGGTTTGTCGTTAATACAAACTCTTATAAGAACTCTCTAAGATAATTTTTAAGCGATTCAAAAGATTTTGGGTTGATACCCCTAAGTTATGACTCATATTTATAATCATTAATATAGTAATATATAATCTAATTATATAATTTTTCAAAAAAAAAATTATGTTACTTTTTTGTTAAAGGAGATGTATAAGTTTTTATATAAAAATTATAAACACCACTTGGACATAATATAAAAAATATATATATCATATCGTGGAGTTAATGATATAAACTCTTAAGAGATCTCAAGACAATGCTTAAGAGACTCAGAAGGTTTTGGGTTGGTATTTAGGTTCTAAGGATGCCTTCTATTTATAATCATATGATCACCCACCTTATACTAAACTTTCGATGTGGGACAATTCTATTATTTATACGTAATATATTTACCACACCAACATATTTTTCAATGTGGGACAAATAACATACTCAAAAATACACCATCTTTTTCGCACATAATTCGACATCTAACCCAGGTTAATAATAATAATGAGCAAATACTATATTCCCTCGACTCAAGACCAAATACAACATTCCTTTTTTTACACTATTCATGAACGAATAGAATCTTTACGATTCCTTGCAATATGTAGACAAAATATGGTCATGTGGGATCATATTTGATTCACCTATAAAGTACAATGAGAATATCAAACTTTAAATTTTTTATAATGTAAACTTAAAGATATTTACGTTGTAATTTGTGTCTTGGCAAGTGTGTAAATGAAAATGTTGTATTTGGTCTTGAATGGAGGGAGTACTATTTATTAATATTCGCACGTTTTTTTTATAATACTTTTTTTGGCAAATGAGATGTATACGTTTTTATATAAAGATTATAAACATCACTTCAATATAATACATAATATAGAAAAAATATTTATATATCATACTGTAACACCCCCTCATACCAAGGTACCTTACCAAGGACTACCCTAACATGAGAGGTTGTTACCATCTCGGTTTTTCGAGGTTAGTATATCAAAGTTACCAATTCCAAACAACCTTTATTAAAGTATAAAGAGTTAGTGATTACATGTTTCCAACACCAAACCAAAGTATAACCGTGAAAGGTCTAACAACTAAAACGAATGCAAGCTAAGTCTCTTGACGGCGGAAGCTAGACTCGAGTGATGACTCCCCATGACTGTCTCATAGCTAAACATCTGCATTACCTGTCACAATCTGCTCACCATCCCCGAATGGATCACCGCAGGTTTTATAAAACAACAACGACGGGGTCAGTACCCGTTCAATCAAGATAAGACAAACAAGTAATGTAACCGGCTGATCATCCTCCACAGTAACTGACTACACACCGAAGTGTGTAGCCCTGCCGGATTACCCATCGCAACAGGTAATCCACTCCGCCGGTGGGGGACCGCAGCCCATCCCCACCAAGTCCAGCTCATCAACGAGCGACTATCAATCCCTGTCCCTTAATGTGCACATCCCCTCCCGTGACGGGTTCCACGGAGGGCGAACTAGGGTGTGAAGCCACTCCCGCAAGTGACTCCACCACAATCACACACACCACAGCATCACAGCTGTCACAACACCACAACCGTCACAACACAACCACATCACCACCGTCACCACAACACCCATACTCCGATGATCAGCAGATAACAACAATTACAAAACAAACACAATCTTAAATCAATTAACAGTAACTGAGTATGGAAACCCTACCTTAGCAACAATCAGCAACGATGGAGACAATCACTAGAACGGCTCCTCTACGAAGTCCTCGCCTAAACAATAATCACATAACATAATTACACATTGCACAATCCCATTTCCCCCAAATTCATAAATAAAGCAAACCCTAAAATTAATCATCAATGACATAGGGATAAGGACTTACCGACGGAAGAATGAAAGATTGAATGCAAAAGCTACGATGACCACACACACAGAGGAGAGATTTGGGAGTGATTAAGATGTCGTACGTATGATTAGGTTTTGTAAAATGATATTTAAAAACTGCTTTATCGAATAAATAATCCCTAAACACTCCCGCATCAAACCGCTGAAATATTACTCGCCAGACCGGATACTCGGTCGAGTATAGAGTATACTCGGCCGAGTATCCTCTACTCGATCGAGTATTCATCATACTCGGCCGAGTATTCCTCGGTAGTAGCCAAACAGACTACACATCTACACTACTCGGCCGAGTAGGCTCTACTCGGTCGAGTACTTAGCCTAAGAAATCCGTAGTATTACACATACTGTGAAGATAATGATATAAACTCTTAAGAGATCTCCAAAACAATACTTAAGAGACTCAAAAGGTTTTTAGTTGGTATATAGGTTCCAATGATGACTCCTATTTATAATCATAGGATCACCCACCTTATGTTAATATTTCGATTTGGGACAATTATATAATTTATACGTATTATAATCACCACACTAACATTGTTTTTCAATGTGGGACATATAACATATTAAAAGAAGTACACCATCTTTAATACTCGTATGTGCAAATCATATGAAATCTATTCTCTAATGAAAGCATTTTTTACCACGAATCTAATTATATTATTTTCATAATTTTTATAACAACATTTTTTTGCCAGATAAAATGTCGAAGTTTTTATATAAAAATTAGAAACTTCTCATGAATATAAAATAGGAAATATAGATATTATAATAATTAAAAGATTCTCTACTTTATTTTTTATGTCGAAAATATTATTTATGAAACTTTCCTAAATTAATTTTGGATGATGTGGATGCTTTAGAATCGCTCGAAAAAACTCTCTTTTATATATATACTAGATTTAATGCCCGTGCGATGCACGGGCCACTTGTAATATTCAGTTAAATCTTAATCATCTTGAAGATCAAATTATAAAACAACAACTATAAATCTCAACGCATGTCTACAAAGAGGCTCAATGCGAATTCCAATTTCAAACTAACTAATGGGTTGTCTGGTTGACACTTTAAAAACACGTGAATTGGAAAATCCCATGATTTGCAAAAACATGGGTTGTTTAGTTGCCATTTTTTTTTTTTGAAAATGGAGGAATTAGAAGTTCCCAGAAACTTCCAATACCTACATGATGTAGGAATTGGCTTACCTACTCCCCATTTAGTCATTGGAAATTTCCATGGAATTTAATTTCTACCTGAGCAACCAGACACTTTTGCCAAATTCACCCGAATTGGATGTAGGTACTTAATTCCTATGAAATTGAAGTTTCTAGAAAAATTAAGTTCTTTGATCAACCAAACGACTCATAAGTACAAAATAAAAAGAATTATAAAATTAGTATTAATCAATACCATACTTACCCATATTGTGGTATTCAAATATATAATTATAATTATTGAAAGCAACTAATAACAAAAAAAAATGACGTAAATGTCTTAACAAAAAGTAGAAGATACAAAAAGTTTTAAGTTAATAGTAATAGTAACATATACTATAGCAAACTAAATTGCTAGCGCAGAGAATTGATTGATCTCGCGTCTTTCCTATGTGAACCAAATTGCCTAATTAATTTAGCCACATTATTTAGTTGATAGAATAGCCACGTTATATTATCACATAATAATTTAATTATTCTTATTTAATTTAGGTGTTTCAAAAAACTTGGAGACTACCACGTCTGTTTTTTCTATTAGCTATTGTTAACGAGTTCATAGCTCATAGCCTCATAGGCAACTACTACTTTAATATTTTGCTTTGTCCGCGTCTTGCATTAGACGGCTGTTTCCCGTCTAATAAGACGGACAATATATTGTCATTTTAAAATCAAAGTTGTTATTTTCTGATAACATGTTACCATTATTTTTCACATCATTTTCAGGGTAAAAAGTGACACCTCTAGTGATAACATTTTGTGGATTAAATGGTTACATTCTCTTAAAAAATGGCAACATTTTGTTTGGTCTTAATTCGGACGGAAAAACAACCCGTCTGAAATAAGAATTTGCGTTTGCTTTAATGTCAATGACTAAACCTTATTACCCGCAGCTATTCCATAAATAGAGTAACTTGTCCATGAGTATAATTAGTAGTTCCTACAAACTAAAAACGAAAAACGTGAAGAAAAGGCTTAAGACGCCTATAAAAGGAAATTTCAAAGTAACTATTAGAGAGCCTAACTTCTACATAACTCGGAGTTCTGGACTATACAAACTCCTAAATTTAGTGTTTGACATGGAGTACAATTACTATTATGATTCATGTGTAATATCGGAAGGATGTAAGACTCTTAGTAGACTATCAGTAGCCAACCTTGTTAGTCTTTTTATAAACGTTGGATTCTATATAATCGTTTGAGATACACGGTTTGTAGGCTATTACCCGGTCAGCACCGAAGGTAGATATAACATATAAATATGATATAAGTACGTTAATCAGTTTAAGTCTTCTTGTTTCTTTATTTTTTTTATATTTAGCTAAGTTAAGAAAGTTTTGCAAAATTCTTTACGTGATTCATTATCAGTAAAAATATTATAAGAATCTATTCTATGTCATCAATCTATGATCATGAATAAAGGTGGAAGCTCATTAGTCATCAAATTTCATTAATACTTGCATGATTCTATAATTCTATTCCAAAAAGTAAGTAATATGTATAAGCTGATAATCGCTTATTTCTCGCTAGCTCCTCTTCATCACGACTCTTATTGGATGACCACACGGAAAATTAGATAACCTGCAAAGCACCCAACGAAAATACTATATACTCGTATATATTATAAAAAATCTATTAAAATTTCACAACTATAAAGAGAAATAAAAATATACTTTATAGAAAATCATTTGTGTTTAGTAAAAGGGAAAATCAAAAGACTTTTGGGAATTGCTACTAATATGAGGATCTCTAAAATATATTAGGTCACTCCCTTCTATTTTCTTCCCACTTTTCAAATTTCTTCACATAATTTTAGAAATTAAATGAAAAGAAAAAACGGTGGGAGTATTAGAAATTAGTAAGGATTCGCTGTCTCATATTCGTGAATGGTGTCACACCACTGTGTCAAAATTTGTATGGAGTGAGACACCGAATAACACACAAATATGGAATATTATCAAACATATACAAAATACATAATGCGCGATACATAATGTCTATTTACTTTTTATAATATCATGTTCAATCTACATAAATTACTGCTTCAACAAATCAAAATAAATAACTACTTCAAATAAAGAGAGTGAAATATTTACCTTGATCATTAACAACTCTTTCCATTGAATACGATTGAAGAAAATTCACCATTGAAGCCAAAGTCCTAACTTAACAATACATACATTATATTCACAATTAAAAATTATTGTAAGGAAAAAATAGAGTTGTAACAAATCATAAAATTCGTTCATTTAATAAAAAAATATAAAAACATCAAATTTATCACCTTATAAAATCTTATCAGTGCACTCTCATCAATTTGTATTTCGAAATCCTGCATATCAAACAAAATAATTGATTAATTTTCAAATTAAAAGTTTATAACACAACTATGCACTAAATATAAATTGATGAAAAATATTCTTCTAATCTAACATTAAAAAGCAAGAGAAAGTTAATTAGATTCACAAACACAATAGCATAACAATAATAAATCATATTAAGAACAAAAGACAAAAATGCAAACAAATAAATAAATAAATAAATTACAATCAAAAGATGAAAAACGTAAGAATAGAAATAGAATAGAATGGGAAATAATAAAATATGCTTGGTAGGCTACATCACACCACCTTATATATGGTGATAATTCCCTAGTTTGTATATCATTCAAACTCTCTATCGTATAAATTATTTAGTTTGTATATCTTTTAAACTCTATCGTATAGATTCTTTATTTATAAAAATTATTAAATAAAATTAAGATTAATTTTATGTAGTTTGCTAAAGTTGGACTCTTTATAAACGCTCGAAAAAAGCTTCCTTTATTAATATATATATATATATATATATATATATATATATATATATATATATATATATATATATATAGATATAGATAGATAGATTGTTTCTTACTCTTTCAATTGTGTGAACAAATTAGAAGAACAATCAAGTGCTTTCTTATTAACGTAAGTTAGACAAAATCGAGTATTTAACGGTACTCAATTGAGTTACAATTAGAGTTAGTTGTACGAGTGGGTTAGTAATTTTGTAATCCGTAGAAAGGTACTAAAATTATTAATCGAGAATAGTGGACGTAGGTTTCGACTTGTGAAACTGAACCACTTCAAAATCACGTGTGTCACTCGTCTTCTTTCGTTCATT
The DNA here is from genome assembly GCF_048544455.1 of Silene latifolia. Taxonomy (NCBI): domain Eukaryota; kingdom Viridiplantae; phylum Streptophyta; class Magnoliopsida; order Caryophyllales; family Caryophyllaceae; genus Silene; species Silene latifolia. Next base: position 24,112,030 of record NC_133533.1, on the reverse strand, counting down.
TATTTACGTTTAAATCTACTTAGTTAATTAGTGGGCTAAAGTTTTTATACTCAATTCACCCCCATTCTTGAGTATTTTGGATCGATAGATTCTTCAATTGGTATCAGAGCCTCGTGTTCTTGATTGCCTAACCGCAAGTGGTTGATCCGTCTATCTCTTTTTATTTTTATTTTAATTCTATTCCGCTGCCTTACACGTGTGAAATGGATTCCAAGTATCTAAAGTGTCCCGTCTTTGATGGGAAGAATTATGGACTTTGGAGAACATGATGACACACTATGTGAACACAAATTCTTATTTGTGACGGAGGGTATCCGTCACAAATAAGAGACGCAATCTGTATCGTTAATCACAAAACCCATAGGGGTGAGAGAAGGAGCACATGGGGTGGGTGCCCACCTTGTCCCCTCTACCCATTTCCACTCACAAAATACCCGTCGCAAGATCCGACCCGTCACAAGCAAGACTTATTGCTATGTGAAAGGACATGATTGGTAGTGCTGGAAGATCATACAAAATGGAGCGAATAAAATTTTGGTCGGATCTACTGAAGGCACAACCTATGAGAAAAAGGAAGAAGACTATATGTGAAGGCAGATTATAAGAAGACTTAGAAAAACTCGAAAGCTATAAGCCTTTTGTGAATCACATTTCATTACATGTGGGGCTATGTGATTTGTGTGGTCGAAATTCATTCATACTTCTTTACTTAATCTTAGTGCCAAAAGCAATAGATAACAATTGACGGGGACGGAGGAAGTATATAATTATCAAACCAAATCGATCACATTAGAGCGTGTGAGCACGCTATATGTCATTATGTCAATCCACTATCACGCACAATTGTTACATTTTTTTTTTCTGGCAACGGTAAATAAAGATTATTACAATCTCATAGTCATTTTACTTAGGCTGTGAGCGTGATTATTAAGAGCACGATGGTACATATGTTACATATATATAAAAAGATCACATAAATATGTACACAATACATCAATACCATGCTATAACTCATTTATTTATAAAATAAGTTACGGAATACGAGTAATAATTAAATTGTATACAATATGCTTTTACATACGCAAGACTTGCTGAATTAGTCATGGATAGTGAATTGAAGTGCACCAACGGTCTGCTTTTTACCCTCGTTAATATTGCCCCCAAATTTGGCGTCCAACTTGGACAAACCAGTACCTTGAATTTTAAAAACGGGTGACGAAATGTTTTGCTCCCCATTATAATTCTCATTGGGCCTGTCTTCTATAGATATATTATTGCGGCCGGTGTCGGAGCGGGTGCGATCTATACGTGCAGAGGGCATGGCCTTGATAGTATTGTGCCCAAATGAGCCCCTGTTGGCTAACTTGACTTTAACGTCACCAATGGTTTGCTTTCCGCCACTATTAGTATTGTACCCAACTTGGGTCCTTGTGGTTGAATCAGGACCTCCATTAAGATCAACATCGACTGACCCAACTTCTTGCACCCCATTTTGACCAGAATTGTTGTTGCCCCCTACATCCATATCCAAATTTCCGAGGCTTCTGTCAAGGTGGTTGTTGGAACCGCGGCAGTCTACATAAGTGCAAGCGTGCTACTAACGGTGAGTATTCAATCAATTTAATGAACTAATCGAAAACGTTTTAGTTTAGTGGTTAAGAACCTTATTTGACTAAAAAAAACAGCAAGTCTCCCTTGCAACTGATATATCCGTCGCAAGCTTCTAATGGGTCAAGTTCTCCCACTTGGATAGATAAGACAAAGTATAGGAGTCTTAAATGGCTTGTCTTTTCCTACTCAAGTGGATATTACTTGACTTGTCGCAAGTTTGTGACGGATATGCCCGTCACAAATGAAAATTTTTGAAAAAAAAAAAAACAAGTAAAAGAAAACAATTTCATGAACTATATAAGTACGGGTAAAAGTGATAGCGATAGTTCCATACCACCTTTTTTTCACTGCTACATAAGCATATATTTACATTTATATTTCCTCAATGATAAGAGTTCCATACAAAGTGCTTTCTTTAAGTTCCCCTTAGATCTCTCTTTTTGACATGGATTGAAAATGAAAATGGTTTCTTAGAAATCATTTTCATATTAAACACAAATTTTTATTTAATAAGAGTGTATCCGTTTTAAGTTTATGACAGGTCAAATACTGTTGATAAGACAAAAACAGAATGCATAGGAAAAATAAAACAACATACTCCATATATAGCTCAAGTGGAATGATAAATGCTCAAATTATGGCCATAAGTGTTTTATGAGTTGGTAAAACATTACAATAGCTTTTTTTTTAATAAAGTAGTCAATTTTAAAAAGTTGGTTTTATAAGGGGATAAACGTTATAAGAATTAGATCTCACCTGAACTATTGCCGAAGATATAACCAAGGCGATGCCGAATTCGTTGGCCCCAATCTCCAGCACCAGGCTTGGTTTCTGATGATTGATCCATGCTTTAATGCGTGTATAGGCTTCCCTGTTATATACGTACAAGAAATCCATGTTTTCTTGGACTTGGTCTTTCATTTTTTTAATTTCTAAGACAAGTTCACAAGCACTCAAACAGAAATTTTCCAAGGAACAAGCGCTCAAACAGAATGTTTCTCTGTTAGGATGTTAGTATTCTACTTCAAATATTGAATAGTGGGAAAAGAAAATGAAGCGAGAGAAACCACTTGAATGAAACCGAGGGAGTAATTGGTAAGCTTTGTTTGTTTATTCTTGTACGTCTAAAGTCAAATAATTATACGTCTAAAATAATGAATCGACTTGTAAATCTAAGGGTGTGTTTGGATTGAGAGAATTGGAGGGAAAGAGAGGGGAGGGAAAGAGAGGGATTTAATTTCCTTTGTTTGGTTACAATATATGGAAGGAGAGAAATGAAAGGGGAGGGGAATGAGAGGATTTAATTTCCCTCCTTTAGACCAAACTAAAATCTTTTCATCATTGACAAGATTTGGAAGAAAAACTTTTTTTGACTCTCATTTCATCATCATCCTCCATCCACTCTACCATCTCCCTCTTTCTCCCCTTCTATCACCCTCTCATCATTTTTGTTATCCAAACAACCATAATTTATTTTCCCTCCCCTACCTTTCCTTCCCCTCACTCCCCCTCCCCTCCCTTTCCCTCCTAAAATGGTATCCACACACCCTAAGGCTGTGTTTGGATAGCAAAAGTGGAGGGAAAGGGAGGGGAGGGGGAAGGAGGGAAGAGAAAGGGAGGTAAGGGAAGGGGAGGGAAAATGGGGAGTGGGTGTTTGGATCAATTTCCTTCCAAATCTTGCTTATCATGGAGAGATTTTGATATCTTGGAGGAGGAAAATGTATCCTCCAAATCTCTCCTCCATTTCCCTCCACCCTTATTTGCTATCCAAACAAGGGAGTTTAAATCCCATACTCTCCCTCCCTTTCTTTTCCCTCCAAATCACTCAATCCAAACACACCCTAAAGTCTTACAATTTTACATTACTCTTATTATTTAATCGATACTATTCGTGATCGATATGAAAATGTAGTATCACCATCAAATGGACCACGATACTCATCACCATTATCAGCATAGATGCACGTTAATTTCTTACTCGTTGGTTCGACGTTTCACCATAGCATATTAGCATGAGATTCTTTAACTAATAATTTGAGTACCTGGTCTTTGGTTTTCAACAAATATAAACTTTTCTCGAATGATCATCAATAAATAAAGGTGACAAAATATGATGCACCTCCTTGAGATTTTTCAGGCATAGAGCAAACATCGGTATGAACCAAATCTAAGATATATTTTCTTCTAAATGAGAAACTGAATCTATTTTAAATGAGACTAATCTATGTTGCTTCTTTCCCCGCTAAACAATGTGTGCATGGATCAAGAGATTTACCTTTTACCCTGGGTATGTAGGACTTCCTTTCGTCCAAGGATTTGCAATCCTTTCTCGCTCATATGCCCTTAACCTTTTATGGTATAACTCAAAGATTGAAATATTATGGGAAATATTAACCTCCCCTTGCACAAGCGTCCTGTGTCCATGAGTAAAATATAAGGTACCTTCTTTCTTTCCTCAAGCGACGATTATGTTGTCATTGGTAATTAAGTTTCCATTTTCGGAACGCCAAAATAATTAATATACCCAACATTGTAACGCCAAAATAATTAATATAGCCAACATCATCGTGTTATCCTGTGAATCCTCGAGCTTATACTTAAAAAATAAAGACAAACATTACAATGGAAAATGCGAGATTTTAAAAACTTTTGATATTAAAATCGCAAAATCACTAATTATAAAACTAAAAGATGAGATTATTATCAGGTCTTGTATATACTAATTAATTAAAACGTAATATATGCACGTTATTTATAAAATTTTACTTTTTAGTGTACTCCGTATTATTTATGGATTTTAAATTGATAATTCACTTATTTTTTATGTTTCTCATCACTTTATTTAATTTGAGCAATAAAAATTAAAATTGTAAAAAGTCATGAAATGAAAATTTTAATGAAAATTTTATTTTTACCGAAAAATTAATGATGTTATTTTTAAAATATTTTTACTATTAACATTTTTTGTCCAACTTCTTATCATTAAAAATCAATGAATTTTTATGTACAATTTTTTTAAAAAAAGTATAAAGTTTTTTATTATCATATAATAATGGAGATAAATTTATGTATAATGTGAAATAATATAAAATGTTTTAAATACTAAAAAATGGGTTTTTCTAACGTGTGCTCTAAGGGCACACATTAATAACCCATATATGGTAAGATTATCAACATATTCTCATTAAATATGGTAAAAATGAGAATATACTTGAGTATCTCATGTGAATATGTTGATAATCTTATCATATATGGGTTATTAATGTGTGTCCTTAGGGCACACGTTACAAAACCCTTAAAAAATTGTACCATTAAAAGATTGTGAGATAATATATGCTAAAAATAAGAGTTTCACATATTCATTTAGTAAATAGGGGATGGTTAGATTAATAATAACCCATATTTCAACATATATCGAAAATATGTCAAATCTTATATCTTATACTTCCTCCATTCAACTCCACTCTACCATTTTCTATTTTGTAAACTATTCACAAATTAACATTCAATTTCAATTTTCTCTAAATACATAAGTGAAAATATATTCATGCGGGATCTTGTTTGATTCGTCTTTACGACTCCATTAAAAATATCTAACTTTTATAATTTTTGCAAATACGTAGCTAACAATATTTACCGCGTAAAATACGCGTTGACAAACGTGAAAAAACAAAATGGTAGAGTGGAGTTGAATTGAGGAAGTATAAAAAGAGAATAGGAGGATTGGGATATTTTGAGTGTGCTTCTGTCCCTTTACCACAACCATCTTTACAGTCAAGCCACCATATTTGATTTCTCTAAAATTTTGGCGGTTGTTTCGTTACTCTCTTTCGTCATCGTCAAATCTAAGCGGTGCTCTCATAGCTTCAACCAAATTCTTAATCTTTCAGATTAACACACACATAATGTATTCTTTGCGGAAAATCGACTTTGAGCAAAATTCGTAGTTACTCGTTTTACTCCTGTTAATTGCCTGCTTTAATTCTCCTTGATTTTTTTTAACTCAGGTTTTATTTTAATTTTTGTTGAGGATACTTCAAATTCAATATGCTTAGTTTTCGGTGTTTACACATATGAAACTAGCAGCTCTTTCTATAGTTATGATACTTAGATTGGGTACTAATTCTGCTTCTCTGTTCATTCATTTCATTACGAGGACTTTGCAGCCGTGTTTTCGATTTGCTAGAGGTAGGACATTTATAGTGATGGTAGCCCTTCAATTGTTATGGGATAATTCACAGGTAATCAATTTGCCTTTTTCTTATTTACATTCCAAATTTCAGTTCCAGGCTTCCAGCACTATAATCTCTCTTTTGCAATTTAGTGTGTGCTATCTTGAAATATACTCCCTCTTATTCACTATATTCTTCCCCTTTTCTTTTTGCACAAGGAATAAGAAACCGATTTTGGACCACACAAAACACACTACCCCACATGGAATTTAATTTAGACCACATAAACCAACCCAAAAAAGGAAATAGGGAAGAAAACCCGAATACTCCGAATAAGCAAATAGGGAAGAAAATGATGAATAGGAGGGAGTAGTATTTTTTGTGTAGTGCATACCAAATGTTTGTGTAATTGTCTATTGTTTGGACTGTTTTAAGATGAGGGTAAATGAGGTATGATGATCGGTTTATAATAACATAGTCGCCATTTTGTTGTGCACCTGAACATGATTTCTTTCTTATTGAACACCAAGTGTTTGATTAATTGTCATAGAGAAACGACAGTGTTATCTTACTGTTACCGACTATGTGTTATCTATTTTTTTTTCTTAATGTATATTACTAACTCTTCATGTTACCGCGCTAAATGCTCGGAAGTTTTTTCATCAATTTTTAGAGAATTAATTTGAGCTATTTATCTTAGTTTACGGGATGTTTGCTGAAGAGATGGTCTGTAATTTGTTTTGTTTTTTGGTGTGTCGTAAGAGGATTTTTCCTTTCATATCGATTGAATTTGAGGTGTTATGATGGTTGGGTTAACGAAGTGCAAGCGTCTCCTAGTTTATTTGCGTGTATTTGTATAAGAAATGCAAATGGAATCTTTAATAAAAAAAATAAACTTGAAATATTTTCAAATTTTTGAAGGGGCTTCACTTTTCAAAGTGTATGTGGGTTCCTATTGACACTTGAAAAAATGGGATTGCTTGGCCTCCCACTTATTTAGGAATAGTAAAGTCAAGCAGAATGTCGTCCTGTTTGCTTAGAGGGAAGTTTACCAATATTAATTAAACAAGAAATGCAAGGGAGCTATGAGTGTCTATTAGTAATTTTTGCTAAAGGAGGCTATGCTCCAGCTCAAACAATCAATGACAATATACACATGTAAAATAGTTATGTTTTTCATAGGCTACAAAATCATTTGGGATTATAAAGCGGAAAAAGCACTTAACACTAATACAAATGTTTATCCTTTGTTACAGTTAGACCTGACAAACAGATCGGGTCGTGTCGGGTTCGTGTTCGTGCACATGTAAACGGGTCATAAACCTTCCAACCCAAACCCGACCCAATTAAATCTCGTGTCGTATTTGTGTCGACCCACTTATATAAATGGGTCACCAAGCCTCAACCCTAACCCGTTAATTTCGTGTCGGGTTCATGTCGTATTTTCGTGTCATGCCCATATTTGGAAAGTTTTAGTATATTTATGTGACGGAGAATCAAGAAAAATTATGATTAATTTAGTAAACAGGTCATTCGTGTCGGGTTCGTGTTTAGAGAGTTCAACCCAAACCCAACCCAATTAATTATCGTGTCGTGTTCGTGTCGACCCACTTACATAAATGGGTCATTAAGCCTCAACCCAAACCCGTTAATTTCGTGTCGGGTTCGTGTCGTGTTTTCGTGTCGTGTCATTATTTGCCAGCTCTAGTTACAGTTGCATTTCATGAGGAAATAGTTTTTTCTTTATGTTATATAGAGATCAATTTCAGAGTCGTTATTGGGATTGAAGGGTTTTATCTTTAGAACGTTAAACTTCTTTAGTTCTATTGACATTTAAAATAGATTTTTAAGCGGTGGTTATCAATTCCCTTGAAGATATTTGAAGAAAGAAGTAAAGACGCTAGGCTTACCTTGTTGCGTACACAATGTCGTAAGGGTGAGTGATTATTAATTTAAACTTTCTGCCGTACATTTAAGAGTTCTAAATTGCGACACATTTCATTAAAAGGAGAGCAATTTGTTACCTAACGTTTGTAGAATGGCTTTACAAAATATTCGAAATGATTTTTAAGATGCTCGACTTATTTTATTAACGGTTTGTAGAACTTGTGTAGAGTCGTGTTGATCTTGGGCCTTAACATCTAATGAAGTACGAAGTAATGAGTAAGACATCTGATTCAGAGTAAGTCGTTTGTCTATTTCGCTACCTGGGTATGTTATCCGAGCAGGTACGTGCTAAGCATCAAATTTGTCAAAGATATTTGGTTAATTAACCGTCTCCATTTTAATATTAACAATAAAGTTTTACGATGTGATGATTAACTAAAAATGTCGTATGGGATGATGTGCTATCACATAATTTAATCAGTTAGTTTTTTTTCCTTCAGATTGATGAATATGTAAAAAAAGTAGAGAATGTAGATGGAGCTATACAATTTGAAAAAGTACGAGAAAGGTGCTCGCTTAATCTCTTATTGTAACAGATTGTTAGACCCGGCGCTTATAATATTTATAATTTCATCTTATTAATATCTTATTGAAAAAAAGAGAGATATAGTCAGGTACTCTTGTTTGATTGCTCAGTACTTCATATCTTACTTGAAGAGTTGAAGATCATGTATAAATTATAGGCGGTCTTCTCATATTAATTCCAACTCCAGTTTAACCTACGATAAACCATACATTAGATGTATTATTCTCAAAATAGACTAAGGTAACCGGATAGGTTGGATTATTCTTGTTAAATTGATATGAGAAGACCGCTTATAGGCTGGATTATTCTTGTTAAATTTTCCTATAAACAATTGTATTTGATTGAAGAATAATCTTATTAAAGTGAAAGCTCAACTCTGATAACCCAAGTATGGTCTTGTTTTATTTTTTTTAAAAACATTTGTATTTGTATTTGATCTACTATTCATTATTTTTCCTCTCTTCAAATTTATATTCATAATATGTACCAAAAAAAAAAAATTTATATTCATAATATGTAATTATAAAGTAACTACGCCTTTTTGTAGACAACTGGTTATTGTTTTTGTGTTGTTAGGGTGTCGATCTAGGGAGTCATATCGGGTTTACTTTAGTGTCTATCTATTTTATACGGTCAAAACGGAAACATTCGATTAATTTTTTTTACTACTGAGTTTTAATAGACGTGTTTCTTTCAAGACTCTCTTATTGTAGATACAATCACCACATCAACATTAGTTTATCATTTTCGTACCGTGTTTGCCTTGAAGTGTACTGGTTTTCGTATGACACCAATGTAGGAAACAACACGAAACATATGTATCTACATGCGTAATATACAGATATAGGTTACTTTCTTGTATTATGCACCATAGATGTCGCAGACGAGAATAATTGGATACCGCGTGTTCCGCACGCGGCCATCAAGCTATTAAGAAAAAGATAATTATGGTTTATCATGAAAGGTCTTTAAATAACATCATCTGATATCTATATTACGATTAATTGGAGTGTCCTCGAGCAATGGTCGAGCTAGAAGGGGCCCTCGCCCCCGGCGAACAAGATTTTCGGAATTTTAGTTAATTTTTCCCTCTTAATTTTTCGTCCCTCCAAGTTAAAAACCTGGCTCCGCCACTCTCTCCGAGTATCTAAGAAATGTCTAGACTTTAAAAATACTAATAAAAAATTAGACACGGTTTGTTAAGTGTGACACGTATTTTCGTGTGTTGTACTTGCAAGTGTTGGTTTCTCACACAGTATTGGACACTGGCATGTAAGAGGGTAGACGTGTTTGTGCTTCCTAGATTATTAATTAGGAAAACGTGTTATTCAACATATTCGGTCTGGTTCGAATCTGACTAATTTACGATGCAATTTTCGGTCCATTTTTTTTCATGGTTTGGTCTTTGGTCTACCTAATTTGGTCTAGTCCAGACGTCCAGTTTGAGACTAATAAAAACCCTTACTTTTTATTTTATTTTTATTCAAATGAACACAATATATCTTGGGTAAGAATCAGCTTTAACTTTACGGTTAAAGTATGAGATTAAACACCCTACTTAAGGGAGATCAATTATTGGTTCAAATGTAACGGAGGCCAATAAACATCACAAATTCTCAATGCAAGCAGGAGGGAAGTGGGGCGAAAATGGAGCGCCCTACTTACCTTCCACTTGCATTTGTGTGAGAGGGAGGTGATCCATCACTCACTTGTGACGGATAGTGTCCGAAACAAGTGAGACTAGCTGAATAAACATGTGCAAGAGTGTTTATTTTCCAAGGACACACTACGTGTTCCTTTTTGTTTTTCGAATCTCAACGAACCGAGTTTACATAGAAGTGCTGAACTACCCTTAAATCTTAATCGATCTACGAGCCACACACCATCGAACTCCACAATAACCACAAGCCACATTCCACAACATCCCTTGCTCTTTACTCAAATTTCCGTATCATTCCACGTTCCACTACACATAAGGCTCTTTACTTCTAGTGCAAAATTTAAACACAAATTCACTTTAGACGGACATTATCCGTCTAAAGCTGTAAATGGATAGTGTTTCTCTCATAAAGTAAAAGTGAATAGTGCAAGTGAGTGAAAAATGGATACCCTCACTTACATTTTTGTGAGAGGGCCACTATCCGTCTACGTCTTTAGACAAATTGAAATTTAAAGAAGATCGTTTTTCGTAAAAAGCATTAAAAATAGTCATGTTATTTTCTAAATTAATCTTTTTTAAGTTTAATAATAATAATAATAATATTGGTAGTATTATTTAATAGGCTTTAATATAACACTGCTATTTTTTTTACTGGTCTCATACAAAAAAGGTCTTATCTTTAAAATTGCTCAAATTATTAAGCTAGTTCATTATCGGGTCATCTATAGGGTTGAAAAAATATTGGTTCATGGGTCGGGTCGGGTCGGGTTGGAAAAAATAAGGCTTCTATCGGTTATCGGTTCGGTTTCGGTTCACCCATTTTTTGGGTTGTATCGGATCGGGTTTCGGGAGGGTCAGGTCGAGTTCCTCGGATTGGGCCATCTTTTGTCAACTCTAGCTTTTCCCTAGGTCATCCTAACCCATGAGGATGTCACATGAGTTGGTTTCCCAAGTTTGTAGTGCGAACAAACGAAGTAAAGCTATTTAACATAGATAAATTGTAGCTAAGATAATTAAGTTACAAGTTAAGGGATTCAAATTATAACCCTGAATAGTACAACCCAATCGAAAGATAAAAATGGAGTCTAATAAATGTCAAAAACTAGACAAAAAGAAGTGGCGACAACTAAGACGAAGATCGCTCCCAAGCTTCCGAGACAAATATGCAAACACTACCTGTCAAGCCACTACTACCCATATGTTGAGTTTATGGATTCAAGTACCTAAGAGGGGGAGGGGGTGAATTAGGTACTATTTAAAAAATTTATAACTCCAACTTTATTGAATTAAAGTGAGTTACGAAAACAAAAGAGATTAGGAGATACTTTGGATAATATTGAAAAACTAAACAAGTATCACGATGAATGTTTGCTGAAGTATGAAAGCAACAATCGTTCTGACTGTATCTATTTGTCTCGGTTTGTGGAATATGACTTGCGGAGACCAAATGCGACAAAAGATGATGAATCATTACTTCTAAGGTTAAGCAAAGCAAAACAAAACAAACAAAGTAAATTGCAGCGGAAATAAAGTAAAAAACAATGAACACGAGATTTTTGAATTGGTTCGGCAAATACTCAAGTGCCTACGTCCAATCTACCTTTTTATTGCTTTTCTTTTAGTGATCTACTCCGACAACTAAAAGACCCTTACAATAAAAGACACCAACCTACTCCGGTTGTAAAGCTAGTACAAGAACTACTCCGTTCTTATGACAAGCTAACTCGCAACCTACTCCGGTTGCCAACTCACAACCTACTCCGGTTGTCAAGAGTTAAAGACTACTCCGTCCTAAACTCTACTAACACACTTAGAATGTTATAGGACGATCAAGTTTCCACTAACACATTCTTAACAAAGAATAGAAATGGACAACTTTTACAAGATCAACAATTCATAAGCAAGAGAGTTTAGTATAGAAAAGCAACAGTGGCCACGACTGTAACAACTTGAAGACTTTTAAAGGATTTTGCAAATAAACACGATTTTAAGCTTTAAAATTAATTTGCAAAGATGGAAGAATTAATTCAGAAAAGTCTTGAGGATTTATGAAGGTGAGGCACGGTTTATATAGAGGAGGTGAGTGAAAGGGTTGCTAGGGTTTTGAAGGGTCAAAGACCTCACATGTGAAGGGCAATAGCAACCACCCAAAACTTGCACCAAAGAGGGCTCTTTTGCAAAGGCAAGAATAGGGAAAGATGGTTTGAAAAATAACCTTAAAAGCTCATGCAAATTCAGAAAACAAAGGGAGAAAAGACAAGTCACATGATGACAAGTTAACACCAAAATGGCAAAAAGCATTCTTTGTTTTCTTAAAGAGCCAAAGGGTTGAATTTGCATAAAGAGGAAACATTTTGAAAATAATAATTCAAACCACTCTTTATTGAAGACCACCTCCTTAATAAAAATCTGATTTTTTATCTTTGAAAAATATGAGTCACGTGAAAGGCTTTTGAAAGATAAAAAGGGACTTCAAGTTTCTCGAGTTGTGGCAACAATCCAAGCAGCTGTTTACTTGTAAAAGCAACAGTCGTCTGGACTGTTTCTATTACTCTAATATACTCTACTTTCTCACTTGTACATTAGATGACACATGATTTATTACAATGGGATTAATAACAACTTCAACACTTCTTAATCCAAGCTTGATATGATCATATATCCTGAAAAGGTAAACTAAGATGACACAAATCAAATGGGCATGTTATCATCAACATAAGGAACCCAACACCATATGAGCGTAAATCATCATATGGTTCACCACAGATATTTGAAAGCGCTTTAGTTAGCTTTAATAATACAAATGCTTATTAAATACATGTGAATGCAAAAGACTAGCTAAATGATTATGATATGAAACGATGATGTGACAATGCAAGTTATCAAATCTCCACAACTCCGCTGTAACAAACCCGATGACGGCATCGCAACACCATCACCAAACCACCGAACCGCGGCTCGTAACAAAGGTACTCGGGATACACCCGTGGTACCGGACCCGGGCGCTAACCGGATTTCTGCCAGACGTTGTGCCTCAACCACACAAGTCCTTCCAAACTCGAATCATTAACGCACACGTCCCTCTTTGAGTGAGAAGTTCCAACAGGCGACCTAAGCATAAGACGGTCTCCCAACCGTCTTACGTCTCCTCAACAACCACATATTACAATCCAATATCCTCTATTCACCACCTTCAACATCCACAATAAACCAAGTATGCACAAAAACCAAATAAGACTTTCCGCATAAGAATGAACCATCTTATGACAAGAACTCACATGTTTACCAATAAACCAACTAATTAATTGACAACTTCCCAATTCATGTTATAATGCAATAAGATGATATCATGATGCCAAATCCACTTATCCAACCACAATACATGAATAATCACCTCACATTGGTATGCCATTAAACCCTAATTACCAATTACTCATGTTATCATGCAACTACCACATGGATTATGTATTCATGATAACTTCTGCACAAAAACACATTCATATTATCAAAGCTAAGTAGGGAAACCCTGACTCTTGATAATCTCCAAGCACTCAAGCAAGCAAGCAAGGTAGAAGGGTTCCTCAATTAAGTCTCTTCCTACACACATTATGACTAACTATCACAACAACATACTACAACAATAATAATACTAATTAACCCCTTAAATAACCCACTTAATTAGGCAAACTCTAATTAAAATCACAAAAGACAACATACTAATTAAACTAGGGTTTACTAATTAAGAATGAAAAAAAGGATAAGAGTATACTTACAAGTGTAAACAAATGAGCAAGAACAAGAATTAGGAAGGAAATCTTCATAAGTATGGTGAAAATCTTAAGATAAGAATTGAGAGTATTTTGTGGGATCGTTGAAGATGTGAGGATAAGGTTTAGTGAAGAAATTAGGCAAAAATCTGAAAAGAGAGTTTAAAAGAGATAAGGTCCACCTACCATGCTTACACGCAAAAATAGGGACAGCGATAAGTCACTCGGTCGAGTGCTTAGTGGCACTCGGTCGAGTGAGCCTGCACTCGATCGAGTGCACCAGCCACACGACGGAGTGACTCATTAAGGAGTTGGTATTAAAGACCAGCTGTTACTCGATCCCTCACTCGGTCGAGTGAGTTCCACTCAGCCGAGTGCAACCTTAGAAATTACGGAGTATTACAGTTTTCCTCCCTTAAAGCGAACTTTGTCCTCAAAGTTCACACCCGAATTAAACAAGGTACTTCTAATACCACTACCCATGTCCCGACTACACATCAAATAAGGTATTTACTACCCAAGACACTTATACACTCACATAGGCGAGACAACTAATAACTATAACGACTATGAAGATGGAGTAAACTAACTAGCAAAAGAAGGAACTTTCATTTGCGTAATACGCTCCACCCCTCTAAAAAGAAGGTTACGACTGACACGGCTGTCGCAACCCTATCAAAAATAAACCAACAGGCCTAAACTTATGCAGCAGAGGTAAGTCGAGTATCGTATCCACATGGAGGCGGACACTATCTACTTGTTGTTCAGTCTGTCTAAAGTCACAAAATGGGGGTTTGAGTTGTTTTGACTAAACTAAAGAACTGAAATAAAAGAAATAAAAGTAAAAACAATTAAAAAGGCATGAGTGAAAAGGATTGAGATAAGTAGAGAGGGAGAGATGCCAGGATGTCAGTTCACCATGATATTACACAAGTCAGCTAAAGGTAGATCAGTCGGTCTGATGTGAGAAGGGTAGTGGAAAGATCCTTCTGGTCCGCTACCCGCCCTAGATTCTTCCTAATTAAATAGCTTCAGCTCTGATTAGGGTAGTCTATTGTTCATAGCAGGTCTATTCGTTCCAATCTTCCGATATAGGTCTGAATTTAACCAGTTTAATTAATTCAGTTGCATGCATTCAACCTAATAATTACATTTATTTTGCTATAAAACAATCCTCACAACAAAAACCTCCTAACTAATTATCGCATCATTGTTTTACTATCATGGCTCCCCTAATCCTAGCAATAGAATTAGCTACGCATGACGATAAATAAAGCAATAACGAAAGATAAAACAATACTAAGCATGATGTGAAGATGAACAAAGGGAAATAACATAAACTAAACGAAGTCAATTAAGAAACAAGAAATAGAATTAAATTAAATAGAAAGAGAGTAAAGAGAAATTACACCAAATAAGATCTGGAAATAGAAAACAAAGTAACGTCGAACCAGTTTAAAACTGAGATGAAAGGGAAGGAGAGAGAGAGAGAGAGAGAGAGAGAGAGAGAGAGAGAGAGAGAGAGAGAGAGAGAGAGAGAGAGAGAGAGAGAGAGAGAGAGCTCCTTAAACCTAATTAAGTCTCTCCTATTTATAGGAGAGATATTTATTTAACCTAAGATACGATAACAAGATATTAAAATCTTGCGTCAGATGGAAAAGTATTCGATCGAGTACATTAAAACTCCTCGATCGATCAACTTCCAAACAAACACCTCTCGATCGAGTACATCACTACTCGATCGAGGAACACCAATTATGCATCTCTCGATCGAACACAGCAGAACCTTCGATCGAGGACTTCTCAACAGACAAACTGCTCGATCGAGTAGACTAGGTGAGCAAAAGCCTTCGATCAAGTCATCTACTATTGAACCAGCTCATTTTGACGTTTGATTTGCTTCTGAGATGACTTCACGCTTCCCGAGGCGATGTTATTCCCGCTCCAATTCTTCCATCTCCTTAATGCAAGCTAAAAGAACAGCAAAAAGCTCAATTCTGCTTCTTTTAGGTCCATTCCTGCAATTAAAGCCAAACCAACCAAAGTAGAATATTCGGGGCATTTCGTAGCTTAAAACTAGGAGAATTGCATAGAAATGCGTGCAAACAAGACTTGAAAAGACTATATAAAAGGCACGCATCAAATCTCCCCAAACCAAACCTTTGCTTGTCCCCAAGCAACTATATGCATCTAATTAATGGAACGGAATAAAAAACTCAGAGCCAGCTACAAATGCCCACCTAAACCAATTTAATGCAAACAAACTAACACTTATAGCAAAAACTGTCAAATGCAAACGAGTTGTAGGATGTCTATAATAAAGCTGAACCGTCGACCTTGCAAGACCTCTGTTAATGGACTCTCACGGGTCACTCTTCTCTCATGAAGCAAAGGGTAAGAATATAAATGTAAGGGATAAAGAGAAATAGTCGCTCACCTAAACTACGACCGACATAAATATGCATGCAATATAGTATGATAGACAATTCTAGCTACCGTACACATACATTCCAACCAAACAAGGTCCCGTTACAGCCGAGGGCTGACAAGAATATGGAAAAGTGAGGTGATGGGTAAGAAGGGGCAAAACATTTTGGGAATGTGAGGGTATAAGCAAAGCTAGTATCCTAACAAAAACAAATGAACCAAATCCGCTTCAAGACCATCAAAAATAAGCACAAATGCCTTTGTTTGGTATAAAAGCTCACTAAACCAAATATCAAACAACTCCTCATAAGATAAAATGACAGCATAGGAGTAAAACCGATATCATTCAACTCTTTTTCCATTTCGTTTCTTTTTCTCGTTTTTTTCTGTTTTTTTTCTTTCTTTTTCTTTTTTCATTTCTCAACTTCCAAAATACCAACTCCCAACTTTCAATACAAACCAAATTTGGCATGATAAACAACATACCCGCAAAACACAAACTAAACTAGCTTGACAAGGCAGGCTAAGTTTAGGTGTAGTTAAGGGGTCAAAAGGCAAATTTGGCTAAATGTGGAGTTAATGGGTAAAAATGGAAGAAAAGGGAATATAAGCACCTCCTTACATGTGACACCAACCACTAACCGAATGTATGCAAGCAATGAGTAATTGAATTTCATACTTGTGCTAATTAATGATACATGTTATGCAAGGAGTACCTACTTATAGAGCTGGCAAGTCTGACCCGACCCGAGTGACCCGACCCGAACCCGAGCAAACCCGACCTGACCCGAACCCGAAAATACTGTGACCCGAAACCGACCCGACCCGTCCCGATGATGACCCGTAACCCGACACGACCCGATTATCAGTGACCCGAACCCGACCCAGACCCGACCCGATATTGACCCGACCCGATACTGACCCGATTAAATTGATGACCCGATAATTATTAAGCTTAATTTTGATCAAAATGAAAGTAATTTTGTGTTTAGATTGATATGTTTGACTTAGTAATGAATTAATTAAACCAAATAATAGGTTAAAAACTAAATTTAATGGTAAAAATTATAGTAATGCGATTAACTTACCGGACCCGATAATGACCCGACCCAAACCCGACCCGAACCGGCACATCATTTGACCCGAAATGACCCGACCCGATAACGACCCGAACCCAACCCGACTCGACCCGAAAGGGTTTACTGACCCGATATGACCCGAACCCGATATGACCCGACCCGACGTGACCCGACCCAAACCCGACCCGACTGACCCGATTGCCACCTCTACCTACTTATAATCCTGCATGAACTGGTCATGAATGACACCAGTTTAATAAGCTCTAATCCTTAGAATTTATAAGTAGGTTCCCAAAATATCAAGTCAAGTCTATTCGTTTAGCTAAATTTCAACATTAACTCGTAGATTATGCAATAAGACAATGCTAGCTAGAAAGATATTAGTTTATACAAGGCTTAAGCAAAAAGACTAAAAGTAGTGCAATTTCATCATCGAAATACACCGTTCCGACTCAACCTAAATGCAAAAATAAACGTGAAATTTTGAATTTTCTAGTTTTTAAAATTTTTCAATTTTTGAAAATAAAAGGCAATGCATACAAAAATTAAACGTGATAACAGAAATGCAATAGAAAAATTTGGTGACATAGATATGCATGCATATACCCTCACCAAACCAAACTGTACAATGCCCTCATTGTACCCAGAAATAGGGAAAGGAAATGCAAACTGAAAGGAAAAGTGAAGCTTCGGAAAACTTACAGGAACACGCGGAGTAGGGACCTCCCCAAACCAGCCAGCAACAAGGGAGGCCGCTAACAACTTCATAACAATGTCACTGGAAGCGAATCAAAGCAAGTGAACTCGATCGAGAGGATATAGTACTCGATCGAGGGACATGAGACTGTGTAAGAGTTCAATCGAGGAAACAAAGGCATTCGATCGAGAGCATAAAGTACTCGATCGAGGGAATAAGATACTCGATCGAGCTCTTTAAGCACCTGCAAGCCTAAACGTTCAAGTCTATCGTCTTAAAACTAATTATTACATGTCCAACAAAAACTAAAATGTTTGAAAATCAACTGAAAAGTTTTAAACTCCGGGTTGCCTCCCGGTCAGCGCTAGTTTCAGATAGGTCCCAGCTCGACCTTCTTTTCTTCATCAACCTACGAAAATCAATGGCCCATAACAAGAAATGCGGTCCCTTCAGCATCCATGATTTTGAGTTTAGGCCTCCATAACATCGCATCAACTGAAGAACAACAACTCATCGCGGCGTCATGGCCTCCACCTTTGGCTTCCTCGCGCCCTTTCTTCTTATTCGGCATAGCCTCGTCCAAACCGCCTCCTGGGTCATCAATCCATACCGTTCCAGTCTCCAAATTCAACGTACCATGCCCGCCTCCTGGTCCGTCAAACTGTCAAGACCTGTAGAAGAAGTAACAAATAATTAACCTTATTTGTAGAATCGTCGTCCAAATTAAATTTAGACGATAATTTATTATTCTCAGCATTAAAATTACTCGATTGAGTAACAACACTACTCGATCGAGATGTCTTCTCGGCAATTGTACTCGATCGAGCAGTTTGAGTTACTCGATCGAGGATCTTGTTTTCCTCAGTGCTCGATCGAGAACTTTTATCCTCTCGATCGAGTACTTCTTCAGTAATTTCATTCGATCGAGCAGAGTAAGGCTCTCGATCGAATTTTTGAACAAGGGCAGGCGAGGCTTCATTGTACTCTTCCTCTTGAACAGTATTTTCAACATCTGAGCCATCATTTTCAGCATCAATAGGCAGAACCGGTCCTTCATAGGGAATATCAATCCTGGTGCGAACAACATAGACTGTCTCGGGTTGCCTAGAAGTTTGCTCAGCAATTACTTGAGCTAACTGAGTCTCAAGTCTCTTGATAATGGCATCTTTAGGTTGCATAATCTCTTGCGCTTGCAGTGCAAGTGCCTTCACTATAGACGTCAATTCAGCAATTTCTTCTTTCTGTTTATCAGGAGGAGGGGTTTGTTGTTGTGGCAGCGAAACAAATGGAGGCTTTTGATAGCCTCGTTGCTGAAACGGATGAGGAGGCACATATGCATAGAAATGACTGGCTTGCCTACGCTGCTTAAACGCATGACTTCATCGTTCTCCACCAGACAAATAACAGCATTGTGCCCCGCAGCACCACATCTCTCACAGTAGACCACATGTTGCACCATAGTATAGAACTGAGGTGGACCACCCCAAGATTGTCTACCCTCCAGCTTGTCAGATCTTGCTTTCTGAGCTTCAAATTGTGCTATAATTCAGGACACACTAGACATCTTGGCAGAAGAATCAAAGGTACTCAAGCCTTCCCTTTGATGATCTTTCTCCTAGAAACCTGTCTAGGTAGGACCTGTAGGACCTATCAGAACAAAACTAGAAGAAAAAATAAAAACTGCCTCAAGGAATAAATTCTTTGAGGCGAAAGACAGACAAAAATAAAGCAACTAAATAAAATAGTTGCCTCCCCGGCAACGGCGCCAAAGTTTGATGAGGTTGTCGCAACCCTATCAAAAATAACCCAACGGGCCTAAACTTATGTAGCAGAGGTAAGTTGAGTATCGTATCCACAGGGAGGCGGTCACTATCTACTTGTTGTTCAGTCAGTCTAAGGTCACAAAATGGGGGGTTTGAGTTATTTTGACTAAACTAAAGAACTGAAATAAAAGCAATAAAAGTAAAAACAATTAAAAAGGCAGGAGTGAAAAGGATTGAGATAAGTAGAGAGGGAGAGATGCCAGGATGTCGGTTCACCATGATATTATACAAGTCAGCTAAAGGTAGGTCAGTCGGTCTGATGTGAGAAGGGTAGTGGAAAGGTCCTTCCGGTCCGCTATCCGCCCTAGATTCTTCCTAAATAGCTTCCGCTCTGATTAAGGTAGTCTATTGTTCATAGCAGGTCTATTCGTTCCAATCTTCCGATCTAGGTCCGAATTTAACCAGTTTAATTAACTCAGTTGCATGCATTCAACCTAATAATTACAGTTATTTTGCTATAAACCAATCCTCACAACAAAAACCTCCTAACTAATTATCGCATCATTGTTTTACTATCATGGCTTCCCTAATCCTAGCAATAGAATTAGCTATGCATGACGATAAATAAAGCAATAATGAAAGATAAAACAATAATAAGCATGATATGAAGATGACCAAAGGGAAATAACATAAACTAAACGAAGGCAATTAAGAAACAAGAAAGAATTAAATTAAATAGAAAGAGAGTAAAGAGAAATTACACAAAACAAGATCCGGAAATAGAAAACAAAGTAACGTCGAACCAGTTTAAAACTGAGATCAAAGGGAAGAGAGAGAGAGAGAGAGAGAGAGAGAGAGAGAGAGAGAGAGAGAGAGAGAGAGAGAGAGAGAGAGAGCTCCTTAAACCTAATTAAGTCTCTCCTATTTATAGGAGAGATATTTATTTAACCTAAGATACGATAACAAGATATTAAAATCTTGCGTCAGATGGAAAAGTACTCGATCGACTACATTAGAACTCCTCGATCGATCAACTTCCAAACAAAAACCTCTCGATCGAGTACATCACTACTCGATCGAGGAACACCAATTATGCATCTCTCGATCGAACACAACAGAACCTTCGATCGCGGACTTCTCAACAGCCAAACTGCTTGATCGAGTAGACTAGGTCAGCAAAATTCTTTGATCGAGTCATCTACTACTAAACCAGCTCATTTTTGTGACACCCTTAAATAACCCGATAATTAAACACGTAAAATCTACAGAAAAACTGGTAGGATATGTTTGTAATTGGTTCAACTAGACAAAACCTGTAAATTTTAAAATTTTCCTAAACCATTCACAAACATCTCCAAATTTAGGAGTGCCAATACCTGCAAAAGCTAATAAACCAATTTACATAGCTATGCTAAAGACAGGGAATTATAATGATACAAACCAAAATAAAAGAGGGAGACATATGTCCCTTCAAAATATATACATAACCAAAAGTTAAAAGGTTTACTACTAAAAATAGCCAAACTAGGTCCAAGGTTCCTTATGCTCACTAGCTCGTCTGTGACCCCATCTAAATCTTCAACCTGTCAATCGCATTTTATACAAACACGAAAGCCACAATTCAGTGGGGAGTAACTTCGAGTCCTCCCAGCCACGAAACGTCATATTAAATATAACATGTAATGAAACATGTAAACGACATGATAAACAATTTAATTATCAAGTATTCTAACCTATGACTCCCTAACTGACCAAAATAAACTATCATGTGAAACATATAACAAACAAGAATCCAAACTTTATCAATTGTAAATCCGCTTACATCTCACCTATTACAATTCATAAAATCACCATACAAGAAAGGGCAATATATCAAAGACAGGCATAAGTTCTTAGTACCGTCAATAGTCACTCTGTAACTCGAGTCTATACCACGAGGTAGGGAAGGCAATCGAACCGGTATCTTGGCTCAGCGGTTAATATTAATAAAACATGGCCAAGACACAACACAACCCTAGCCTAAAATCTGCGCAGACCTAGACATGCGGATACACACCACCGCACCCAAGACCCACAATTTTTCTAAAACAAAGTGAGTACCCTAAGGAGTCCACCAAAGGGTTGGCTAGTACTTAAGCTGACCACTTACTATCAAAATAAGTAACGAGGTCATGCCCCAACTTGGATATAAATCCACTAGTCAGGAACACAAAGGCTATTAAGCAGTGAACATATACTCGTCAGAGACTATAAAGACCTATCTATGACAAACACAACAACCTGCAAGAAAGTATTTAATACCAATACCATTTCTAGCAATATTAATAATATTAAAGGCTTCAGGAAATCTAGGGCCATTTCTACAATATAAGAAACTATTAAATTCAACCAACTATACATGTGAACTTAAAAACTTGATAAGTGGCCTAAAACAAGAAAAAGGCCGATTATCTAATTCATTCAAAATTTCATCCAACCGAATTTTTACCCGCAACCCCACCTGCGGACAGTGCACGTTAAATTGCGGTGACGACAATCACACAATTGATCGACATCGAATCACCAAAGGGACCAAGGCTCGATTTTAGATAATCATCCAACATTACAATTATCGCTATATAATTCATTCTGAGCCTATTCTTTACAATTTCATTTTATAACCTATACTAACATGTGCAACTACCAATATAAACATAATTTTTACCTTTAACATAATTTTTACTACTAATATGATTTAATTCAAAAGTATACTCATATGTAACTTATACTAACTATAACATTAATGAACCCGAAATGACAAATATTGCATGAAAAACCGCGAAACAAGCAACAAAATGACCGGGCCACCGTGGGCTCGCCGTGGGCTCTCGCGCTTTCTCGCCGCCACCCCTACACCTCCATTTTTCCGTTTTTGTTCATTTAAACTCCGTTTTAAACATTACTTAATCGTTCCTAAACTAATATGCTAACTTAAACTAACAAAAGACAAGCATTAGACATGCATGCATCCAATTTTATCATGTGAAAATTTACTACTCAAACAAAAATTCACAAAACATACAAAAACAACAAAGAATGTGACGATTATTCGTCGAGTAACTCGAAATATGTTACCTTAAGCTAGAAAATGAGCAATTAGCACCTTGAATACCAAACCCTAATATACACTAGCCGCTATCTTCCACAATATACGAGTCCCCAAACTCGTCCTCCAATTCTTCACCTAAATAAACAATAAAAACGCAATAATAAGTATAAATACCGAATTTATGCCAAAAATCGTCTTAAAACAACTTCAATAAAACTGACATTAAAATATACCAGGAGGTAGATCTCGAAAAGAGGATTCCGGAAATATAAATTATGTGAAAATCCGTCAAGAAATGAAGAAATTATGGTGAAAACTAGCTTGAATTTGATGAAAATGGTGTTTGATTGATTTGGGAATTATTAGAATGAAGAAGGACAAAACAAAATCAGAAAAAGAAAGGAAGGGGAGGGTGCCATGGGTAAGGGAGAAAGGAAAGGAAAGGTGCGGGTTTTAGTCGGGATTTTACGAGTCGGTTTTGGCTCGTTTCGATAATAATTAAAACCGTTTGTCAAACGCAAATTCCGACAAGACCAAAGTTCTTAAACACAAGATTACAAGAAAATTGAATACTCATACGACCCATTTCCAAAATCGTTTACCCAATTTTCAAAAGAATTGTCATTTTCCCCCCGATATGCCCTTATATCGAAATAAAAAGTTTTTACACGGTTTAAACTATTTTTAAACATTTTGAAACTATCAAAATAAATACTTTTCTTCAAAATATAATAAAATTATATTTCTTTGAATTATTTTTACTTTAAATACATTAATATCAAATTTTATTTGATTAATAAATTACTTCCGAAATATATTAACGGTCCGAAATTACGGGGTGTTACAATTTTGACGTTTGATTTGCTTTCGAGATGACTTTACGCTTCCCGAGGCGATAATATTCCCGCTCCAATTCTTCCATCTCCTAAATGCAAGCTAAGGAAACAACAAAAAGCTCAATTCTGCTTCTTTCAGGTCCCTTCCTGCTATTAAAGCCAAACGAACCAAAGTAGAATTGCATAGAAATGCGTGCAAACAAGACTTAAAAAGACTATATAAAAGGCACGCATCAACAACCTCGTAACCGAACTCATTACCTGCTCGAAAAGGTGAGGATACCTCTCTTTCATTGCTTCCCCGAATTCCCATGTAGCCTCTTCTACTTGGTGATTATACCACAAAATCTTCACCAACACCATTCCCCCTTTGGAATGAGTGTCCTCCACAATAGTGCGTTTACATCATAAATCTCATTAAAGGAATATCATCAGGATATTTATTTTATGATCCTCGTCAGTTGATTAATGCAAATCGATAACGGTTGGCTGACTAGAGTTTGACGTTATTGTCGTGTGACGGCGGTGATCAACTGACCTCTTTCTGTCACACCTAAAGGAACAAACCCCAATTGACAACTAATTAATTGTATGAGATACAATTTATTTAGTCCCTTGATTTATTGATAAAAAGGTTAGTCAATCTTTTTAGAGAGATTTCGAGTTGCGAACTCGAGGCGCGACAGTTATTATTTAATTATGCGATAATTGAATAATAAATTTTATGAGACGGGTTTTAGTTAATTAATTTTTAATTCACTAAAATTGTACTAATTGATTAATGTGATTAATATTAGTACGTAAATAATATGTGTAGCTGTACACGTATATTTACGGAGTGTTTTGGACAAAATTAATCAGGGAGCATTTAAACATAAAACGATGTTTAAAGTAAAATTACACGTATTTGTGCGACAAATATAAGAACCAATATGGACCCGTAAATGGGGCATTGGACCGTGTAAATAGAGTGTAAGTGGATGGTTATAAACATAATCATTGCACTCATGCCACTTTGTTCTTCCCCATTACTTTTGTTCTATTCTATGAACAATTACATTGGGCATAAAAAATTGAAAAAAAAAGCACTCCTCTTCCCCTCTACCTACCCGGCCTCCCTCCTCTTTTTAGACCAACAATTGTTCATTTTTACTTACTCACTTGAACAATTTGCATGTAAAAGAAAAAGTTGATTATCTCTCTAAAAATAATAAAAATCATTTACTAAGATTTGTTAGTAATCAAAATATTTACTAAGTGTGTTAGTAATATTTTACATATTATCAAGGGTAGATCTTATCAAATATCTAGTTAATATTCGTAAGACATTGGGTATTTGTTCTTGGGTGCATATTGTTAGGAGATCTTCTCTTTGAAGATTTGGTAAGGAGGATCATCCTTTATTTTAAGCTCAAGATCAATCAAGATAGGAGATCTTGATTGTGCCCATTTTTACCATTAACCCAATGTAAGGAAATCCGGTTTCCTCCATCTTTTTATTAAAATGCTTTAATATTGCATGCATTTTACATAGATCACCTAAACACAAATTATGAGATAATTTGATTTTTAATTAGAGAGTCTAATTAGGATCTATGATCTTTCACCCCCATGCCTTATTTTCCTTACTTTCCGGTCCAATATTTCCTTAGGAGTCTTCACATAGGTTAATGCGTCATCCAATTCAATTGTCTCCGCTTCTAGAACATGAGAAGGATCACTTATATACTTCCGCAATTGAGACACGTGGAATACGTTGTGAACACGATCATGCCGAGGGTAGTGCTAAACGGTAGGCCGCTTCCCTGACTCTATCCAATATCTCATACGAGCCGATGAACGTTTGGCTTAAATTCTCTTTTTTCCCGAACCTCATCACACCTCTCATTGGAGAAACCTTGAGTAGAACTTTGTCTCTCACCACGAATTAATTGTCACTTTTTCTCAAATCGGTGTAGCTCTTTTGCCTATCTTGTGCCGCTCTCATCTTTTCTCGGATTATATACACTTGGTCTATTATGTCTTAGATCATTTGGAGTCCCAACAAGATGGCTTCGGTGCTATCATCCTAACATATTGGGCTTCGACACTTCCTCCATACAAAGCTTCAAATGGGGCCATGCCAGTGCTTGCATGGTAGCTATTGTTGTAGGAAAAAAATCTAGTCTTTCCTCCCAAGTGCCTCCGAATTCTATTAAACAAGCCCTCAACATGTCTTTAAGAGTTTAGATAGTCCTTTCCGTTTTCCAGTCCGTAGCCGGGTGAAATGCCGCATTCATCTTAAATTGAGTACCCATTGAACTTTACAATTCTTGCCAAAATCTAGAGATGAACCTAGCCTCGCAGTTCGACACAATATCCTTTGGTATCCCATGTAGCATAACCATATTCTTTTGGTACGCGTTAGTTAGTTCTACCTTGCTCCAAGTATCATTCATTGGTATGAAATGAGCCGATTTAGTAGCCTATGCACGATAACCCAAATCATGTTGTTGCCCTTTTGAGTCCTAGGTAGTCCCACAATGAAGTCCATTGATATCGATTGCCACTTCCATTCCTGTACATCTAGAGGTTGAAATTTCTCTTGCGGTCTCTTATGCTCCCCTTTTACCCTTTGACAAGTCAAACACCTTGCCACAAATTCCGCCACTTCCCTCTTCATGTTTGACCACAAAACGTTTTCTTGAGGTCCTTGTATAACTTTTCACCACCCGGATGCACCGAGTAAGGTGTTGTGGGCTTCATCCATAATATTCTTCTTAAACTCCTCATCATTTGGTATGCATCATCTTCCTTTGAATTTAAGACTTCTGTCCACATGCAATTGAAAACTTGAAGTTTCACCCCTTTCCAAGGTTCGTTTCCACTCTTGAATATTGGGATCACTTGCGTGTTTTTACCGGATCTCATCAAACAATTCGGATTCCAAGGTTAAATTACCAATTACCTCCCCTTTTAGGATCATATGAATACCCTTCTTTTTCACTTCTTCCTTTAGACTTAACATGGACAAAGCGGTACATAAAGAGTGGACCGACTTCCTACTCAAAGCATCGGCTACTACATTAGCCTTCCCTTTATGGTATACAATTTTCATGTCATAGTCCCCATGACTTCTATCCATCTTCTTAGCCTCATGTTCAATTAACTGGTTTTGGGTGTAAATGTACTTCAAACTCTTATGGTCGGAAAACACCTTAAAGGTTGCTCCATATAGGTAATGCCTGCATATATTCAAAGCAAAAACAACGGCTCCCAATTCTAGGTCATGTGTTGGATAATTCTACTCATATGGCTTCAATTGTCGCGACGCATAAGCAATGACTTTTCTATTTTCCATGAGCACACATCCCAAACCATTCTTTGAAGCATTGGTATAGACTTCGAAATTCTCAATTCCTTCCGACAAAACTAACACCGGAGCCGTGGTTAGAGGCTCCTTTAGGGTCAAGAAGGCCGCCTCACAATTCCCGTCTCACTTGAAACGATTTTATTTCCTCATCAACGATATCAATGTCTTAGCAATCTTTGAGAAATCTTTTACAAATTTTCGGTAGTAGCCGGCTAGACCAAGAAAACTCCTTATTTCCGCAAAATTCTTTGGTGCCTCCCACTTTGACAAGGCTTCTATCTTTCATGGATCCACGGACACTCCTTCCTTTGACACTACATGCCCTAAGAAGGCCACCTTCTCCAACCAAAATTTCACATTTACTAAGCTTCGCCTAGAGTTGATGATTCCTTAACGTTTGCAACACGGTCCTCAAATCCTCTTCATGCTCTTCTTTGGTCTTAGAGTAGACCAAGATGTCATCTATGAACACCACCACAAACTTGTCTAAGTATGGACTAAATACCTTATTCATAAGATCCATAAATATGGTTGAGGCATTTTTCAACCCAAACGGGATCACCACAAATTTTTAATGTCCATACCTTGACCGAAATGCAGTTTTTGGAATATCTACGTCCTTGATTTTCAATTGATGGTACATCGATCTCAAGTCAATTTTGGAAAACACACTGGCTCTACTAAGTTGGTCAAATAGGTCATTAATTCTTGGCAACAGTTACTTATTCTTGATGGTGACGTTATTCAACTCTCGGTAGTCGATACACAACCTCATGATATTGTCTTTCTTCTTCACAAATACAACTGGTGCTCCCCTGGGCGAAACACCAGGCCTAATGTACCCCTTATCCGCCAATTCACAAAGTTGATTCTTCCACTCTTCTAACTCCTTTGGACCCATCCGATACGGAACCTTAGAGATTGGTCCCGATCCCGGTTTCAAGTCCACACTAAACTCTACTTCTCTTGGTGGAGGTAATCCGGGTAACTCCTCCGGAAATACATCCGCAAATTCTCCCACTACTGATATATCTTGAGCTTGGTCCCTTCCCATGCTAGTGTCCCACACATGACACAAAAGCATAGGACACACCTTCTTCAAACATGACTTTAAAGTCATCACTGTAATGAGTATGACCTTGGGTTTAACCAAATAAACTTTGTACGGCACTCTAACACCCTTGGGTCCTTTCACAGCTATTTTCTTTTGATGACAAACTATGTTGGCTTTGTGCTTACTTAGCCAATACATCCCCAAAATTACTTCAAACCCCTCCAAAGGAAATTCAAAAAGATTGACCGAAAAATTCGTTTCTTTCACCAAAACCGACATCCCTTAATACACTTTTGAACACACAACGGACTCCCCCGAAGGTAACGATACATCGTCGTTCACTAACTCACCCTCCCCCAAGCCTAGGGTCGACACATGACTCATAGACACAAAAGAATGTGTAGCCCCCGAGTCAGACAAAATAAAACAAGGATGAGAATTAACAAGAAATGTATCGGAGACAACATGAGCATCCTCCTCGTTGCTTTTCTTCTCCATGGCAAAGAGCTTGCAACTAGTCTTGGCCGCCCCTTGCACGATGCGTGCCGAAGTAATAAGCCTAGCCTCCGAAGCTTGGCTCCCATTGTAGCTCGGCCTTTGAGATGGATCCCCTCGGTAGAAGCTTCTTCTTCCATACCTGCCATTGAAGTTGGAGTTTGTATTCCTTTTATTGCCCCATGAGCCGGAGTTGCGATTGCTCACCATGCTTTGGGAATGAGCTTGGTAGGAGCTCTATTGCCCAAACCTTCTATTGGACCCTCGCTTGCACTTGTATACTCATTTCTTTTATGGCCAATGCCACCACAATTGATCGCACCCCTCCGCCTTCACTCATGGCTCTTCCTCCTTGTCGGCTTGACCTTGCATAACCACCTCCATTGGGTCCACCCGAATGTGACTTAGTTTGATGATAATTGAACTTTTTTTGACGAGCTCCTCCTCCCTCACTCTCGGCCTTCATTTTATCTCCGACCCTTTCCTTAGCCTCCTTGGCCATATTGACCAACCTCTCGCCGTTTCTGGCCCTAGCATATACGTCTTTCACGTCCACCAATACTCCCGCCGGGATTTTTTCAAGGACCTTGAGAGTTATTCCATTCTCAAATTTGAGAGCTAACAATTGAGGACTAAGGTGCAGTCCTCAACATAGGTCAAGATCTCATTAAACCTCACATAGTATTCATGTACCGTTATCCCCTTAGCCATCACAAAGCTATCAAACTCCGCTCGGCGTTTGCTTCGAACATGCTCCTGGATGAACTCATCTCTCATTTCCTCTTTGAAACTTGTCCATAGAATAGCCTCCTCCCCTTGTTCCTTGTAGTACTCCTTCATTGCTTCCCTTTCCTAGTGCCACTATTCTCCGCCTTGGCCTCCGAGGTAGAATGCGGCTTGCTCAACCTTGAGCTCATCCGGGCACCGCATAACCTCTAAAATATTCTCCATCTCTATTATCCAATTGTTAAAAAGGCTTGGCTCTCTAACACTGTCGTATGTAGTGGGTCAATAACGTGCCATGGCATTGCTTAGGGCCGATGCATTGACCACTACTTCCCTCCTCATCACGTTCTTGAGGGCCTCCGTGAGGACCTCATTTTGTGAAACGATTCGATCTATTTCCTCTTCGGACCTACGAGGTGGTCCTGTTTCCGATTGAGCTCTCCTTGGCGCCATTCTAATTCAAGGAACCATGTTAAATGTCAATAACGTCTCACAACGAGAAACAAATGATATTGACTACTTTCGGGGATCACTCGGTCGAGTGAACCTTCACTCAGTCGAGTGTGACCCCTACTCGATCAAGTGACCTCCTCCAGAAACTCCCCAGATTTGTCATAATGCCCACTCGGTCGAGTGCTCGTGGACACCCGATCGAGTACGCCACTTACTCGTCCGAGTGCACCGAACAACATTTTTCTAGAGCTTCTGGAAAGTCACCACTCGGTCGAGTGGACGGTTCACTCGGTCGAGTACCTCAAGCTCGGCTGAGTTTCCTCATACACTAGACCAAGTACACCCCTTAAAGGCCCCACGCACATTCCGACTCGCATAGTTTCTAATATTACCCTATTCCGCATGTTTCTAAGCGCAAGCAAGGAAAATAAAGCATAGATATGATATAAAAGATACACGCATGGCGATAACTAGCACGTGATTAACACTTTCATATTTATAAACTGATACGAAATAAGGATATTTACTTCAAAATCTGTCTACAAATCTAAACAATGAGATATTTGCTCGGGTTAGACCTATAACTCGAACAATGGTGAACTATAATCAAGACCTATTGATTATAACTCGGGTTAATGCTTGAAAACGCGTCAAACAATAACAATTTTGGAACGAACTCGTCGAACCGATGTTTACCACTGTAAACGAAAAACTCAATGCTTTTATTCAATAACGCAATCTCCATAAAATTGATTACAAGCTGACTATTTATAGCTAATTAGATAGATTCCTAAACGGAATAAGAAAACATACTAGCCCCCTTACCCAAAATCCTACTCTAATCGTGTGATGACGATTTCCTATGGCAAGTCAAATTGCTTAATTTCTACCTTGACCGAAATTAGGAAACTTAACTTCTATCGCAACTAGGAAACTAAATAACAACCTCTATTACAATTAGGAATAATTAATGCTAATGATTTTAGGAAACCTTATTTTTACTCCTAATAATAATAATAAAATAGTAATAATAGTAATTATTACATATTATTCTAACTCGGATTGGACTAGACCTCATGCCTTAGCTGAATTTGAACCCTTGGCTCGTTGCACTCTCAATGTGGCCTGCTGCTTTGACTTCAAGTATTTCTTTATTCTTCAAGCTCATCATTTTTGGATCATAAACAACTCAACTTAACATATCAACATGCTTACACATAAACACCAATCATGCTTCATATTGTCTTGCCTATGCTACTCATATAATCACACCATGTGCTATCAACATGAATCTATCTTGCAAACAAAAAAACAAGAATACGCAACAAGTATATGCACACCACGAAGTTCCCATTACCCCACGCGTTGTGACAGACTCGAGTTAAGAGTACAAGAGTACAGCCTTGGGACATCTCCCAAGCTTGTCGCGAGTTCCCTATAACTCAAACCGGGTTGATTTTAATTGAGACATCTAAGCTCATTAGTTCATTAGTATAAGCTCCAAAATCGTCGCTCTGATACCACTTTGTAACACTCCCATAACTCGGGAAGCCTTCCCCTAGGCCATCCTAATCCATGAGGATGTCACATGATTCGGTTTCCCAAGTTTGTAGTGCGAATAATCGAAGTAAGGCTATTTAACATAGATAAGTTGTAGTTAATATAATTAAGTTACAAGTTAAGGGATTCAAATGATAATCCCGAATGTACAACCCAATCGAAAGATAAAAATGGAGTTTAATAAATGTAAAAAACTAGACAACAAGAAGTGGCGACAACCAAGGCGAAGACCGCTCCCAAGCCTCCGAGAAATATATGCAAACTGATGAGTCATAATTATATACATATTTATGCCTTCCCTTAGTTGCTTTTGATACGGTTTTCGTGCTATTTTATATTAATTAAATGCCTTTTATGCTAGAATGTCGATATTTCCGCTATTCGGTGTTTAATGCAGGAATGATGCATAATTGTGGAGCAAAGGAATGAAATGAGCACCGCGGAGTGGGCATGGAGGAATACACGGAGCATGTCACGGGAATCTAAAAGAGTAAAGGAAGAGAAGTAAACAAGACAACACGAAGAAAATAGCTGAAACGTGAAAGATCCTCGATCGAGCATAAGCGAGCTCGATCAACTGTGGGTGTACTCGATCGAGTACAAGCAGGCTCGATCGAGTACTCACTATTTTGGCAGTTTTCCGCAATTTCCTTAAGTCGGTTATGTTTTTTACTATAAATACCTAATTCATACCCTATGTTATTTTTACGCTTTATTTTACCTAGTTACGGTATTCTACATTAAAATCTCTCTTAAAACCCTTAGTTTAGTTTTATTAATATTGCGTCGGATCTACAACTCGTTCTACCTCAATTTGTTATGGTATTATTATTCTTTCTTCAATATTTATTCAATTGTTATTGTTCATCTTTTATGTTTGCAATTATTTCTTTCATTCATATTATTGTTGTTATTACCGTTATTATGCGTAGCTAATTTCATATTCTAGGGTGAAAGAGGATCTAGGTTTTAGAAAAGGGTTAATTAATGAATTGATTGTTAAATTGCTCTTGATTGTTGTTCAATTATTGTCTTACTCCCAATTAATTAATTACTGATCAGAATTGGTTAATTATTCTTGCAAACTAGGATTTTCACCGACCGGGTTAAGACTAGTATAGGCCACGATAATTGAATTAGATTGACTTAATAATAGCGATTGCATGTTAAGTTAGATCTAAAAATACATATTAGAATCGACCGATCGTATGACTTTCAACAATATAAATTGCTCAATCAATGAATTAAATCTCACCCTTGGATGACTACCCAGTGAACCCGATCCCTAGACTATTTAATATTATTGAATTTGTCTTTTACTTTATTGCAATTAGTTTAGAAATTAAACAAACAAAACCCCATAAAATTGTTACCTTTAAGACGAACTTAAATATTATCAAACTAGAATAATTAAACTCGCCTCCCTGTGGATTCGACCCTTTCTTGCCACTAGCTACCAGTTAGTAGTAATTTAGTATTTATTTTGATAGGCCAACAACTGAAAATAACCTTATCAAATTTGGCGCCGTTGCCGGGGAGGCAGCCATTTTTCTAGTAGTTTTTGTTTATTTTTGTCTCTTTTGTCTCAGGGAGCATTAGTTCCTTGACATAGTTTGATATTTCTCTTGTTGTTTTCGTGTATGCCCAGGTCTAACAGGTTGTAGATTGTACCTTTTGATCCCGAGCCAGAAAAGACTTTTCGCTACAGACGAAAATTTCAAAGAAAAGTAAGTCAAGTGGAAGACTTGAGTACCCTTGACTACGAGCGTTTTACTTTCGCAGAAGATTCATCCTTTAAAGAGGACACACTAATTTATGCACCCGTTACTCCTACAACACTAAAGATGCCGACATTAGCCAGTCATTCCGAGCCCACACTTAATTCCATCCCTAAAGGATTCAAGTTACCCACTACAGACAAAGGCACTTTTGAAATTCGGCCATCTTACATAAATTTGGTGGAGCGGAATTTATTTGGAGGAAAATGTAACACCCCCTTCATATCAAGGTGCCTTACCAAAGACCACCCTAGCATGAGAGACCGTTACCATCTCGGTTGCCCGAGGATAGTATATCAAAATAAACCATTCCACAACCTTTATTAAAGTATATATAAGTTAAAGTCACATAGTTCCAAAACCAAATCAAAACAAGTGTCTACTAATCTCAACAACTGAAAGTAAAATAGCTAATCTCGTAACAGCGTAAGCTAGACTCGAAGTGATGATTCCCTATCTCGTCCCCATAGCTAAAGGCCATCATCACCTGTCACAATCTGCTCACCATCCCCGAATGGATCACCGCGGATTTACAAAACAACGTGTAGGAAATATCGGTATACTTCCATTAACATTATATGGATTATAACGAAATTATAAATATGAATACTAGTCATAAATGAAATTTGCATAAACAAAATAGAGAGATTATGAAATCAACCTTCGGTCCTAGCAAATTCGGCCTAAGAACAATATCGCAATGATATTCGCCTATTAGTTGCACCCAAGATGCTCCGAGAAATGCCCCTCAAATTGCTAGAATGAGATCCCCAATTTTCTGTAAATATTAGGGTTTGTGTGTGTGATTTTTGATGAGAGAAATGCTAGGTTCGAATTAGGTTAAGAAATAAATCTCCTACTCTCTTATTATAACCGAAATAAGAGAAGTCAAAGGGAGATCTTTCTTCTCCTAAAATTCGGCCCATCTATCCGAAAATAAGAGGAGTTGCCTTCTTATTTTCGGTTAATCAACCTACCAAAAATAATGCGATTAAATCTTCTTATTTTGGTATTTTACAAAATGTATATAAAGTATATTATTTATAAATTGTCATTCATTTATTTTATTCCATATTAATAAGTCTACATACAACAGCTTGCAGTCGATTTATTAATACGGGTCAATAATAATTTATTATGACAATATCGTATAATATATACTTTAATTATAAATATCGCACATTTATAATTAGCTAACTAAATATAACCAATTACATTTAATTACGAATTAACATCTTAATTCATTTAAGTTAACATTATATACATTAATTAAATATAACATATAATATTCAATTTACGAATTGACAGTTAATTCGTCTAAGCTAATATTATTTAATCGGCATTAAATAATCGTCTCATCAACACGTTGACTAACTGTTTAGTCATATAAGGCATCAATGTGATTACATTTCCATAACCACATCTCTCAAGCACATCCTTTAGGTGTGACTTTTAGGGACCAGTTGATCACCGGCATCAGTATGATAATAACGTCAAACTTTCTAGCAAGCCAACCGTTATTAAGTAATCGTTAATCAACTGATTAAAATACGAAGTATACCCTTGTGAACCTATAAGAGATTTATAAATGTTATCACACTAATTTGTGGAGGACACAAGCTCCAACAAACTCCCACTTGTCCTCACAAGTGTATGTGCGATAACCGATTCTCATATCCTAAAATTTCTCCCACTCAATGTAAAACAATTTGCAAAATCCGTATTCACAAAGGTCGTATTTTACAAGTGATCAATATCAAGAGTGGTTTCCCCGACTAGAGAGTAACTTAACTGATAAACGAATCATCATTCGAGCATGGCCATGCATTTCAGTTACAACTCCTCGAGTGGCCCTGAGAAATAACTATACCTGATAAGGGTTGAATATTTTCTTCAACTCGAATCCTGCAGATGTAAACACAAAGATGAAATGACCCGAAAAAATCTACTTAGTCTCCGATTCTGCACCATTAGAAAGAAACCAAAGTCACCCAAAAACTGCCTTAATCTCAAGAGACAGTCGATAGTCAAAAGAATCGACTCTAGGAACACAATGGACGTCCAATCCACGACCTGGCACCAAATGTTTTTAAACATTTAGGACTCCATTACGTTGTCACCAAAAATTTTGTCCTACGAGGTATCGTTATAATCTCGCATCTGTGATCGATCAGTCAACCGTTTGACTTATGGCTCGTTGAACCCACCATCAATCGACTGCACAATATAATAGCCAGAGTTATCAGCTCATTATGGCGATTACGGACCAAAACAAATATAATGTAATTCAGTTCACTTTGTGGTGTTCAATGTTGTTGGTACAATCCACATGAAAAACAAAATATTATAAAAACGATGAAGTTATAAATAGTATATGAAAAAGATAATGTATCAAATCCATAATCAACTACTACAACTCAGGAACACGTTTAATTCCCATGGAAATAACGGGCCCTTCATGCTTATCATAATTCAACGGTTTAGTGAGAGGGTCCGCGATGTTGTCATCCGAAGCTATCTTGTCAATCACTATCTCTTCTTGCTCCACGTAATCACGGATCAGGTGAGCTTTACGATGTACATGTCTAGATTTGTTGCTAGATTTAGACTCCTTAGCCTGGAAGATGGCACCTCTATTGTCACAATAGATGGTGATCGGGTCATTCGAACTAGGAACTATCGTAAGTCCTTGTAAGAATTGACGCATCCATATAGCTTCCTTTCTTCAAAGCGGCATAGTACTCAGATTCAGTGGTAGAATCTGCTACAACATCCTGTTTGGAACTCTTCCAGGTGACCGCAGCACCATTAAGAGTGAAGACGAACCCGGACTGATCGAGATTTTGAATCATCTCGATCCGTTTGGAAGCTAGCATCTGCGGAATCGATTGCGCATAGCTTAGTATCGCCTCCATAAGTCAATACCCTATCCTTAGTCCTCCGTCGGTACTTAAGGATGTTTTTAACACTATCCAAAGTGTGTTTCACCGGATTCTTTTGGTAATGCTGAACTCGTCATACTCAATGCATATGCCACGTCTGGACGTGTGCATATCATGGCATACATGATTGATCCTATTGCAGATGCATAAGGAACACGACTCATGCGCTCAATCCCTTCAGGCGTCGTAGGTGACTGAGACTTGCTCAACTGCATCCCAAACGTCATTGGAAGGTTCCTCTTCTTGGAGTTGGTCACGCTGAACCTTTCAAGAATCTTATCCAAATAAGACTCCTGACTCAGTGATAACGTCCGTCGTGATCTATCTCGATAGATACGAATTCCCAGTATGCGTTGTGCCTCATCCAGATCTTTCATCTGGAAATGGTTCTTCAACCATCCTTTAACCAAAGATAGGAGAGGAATGTCATTCCCAATCAAGAGTATGTCATCGACATACAATATCAAGAAAACAATCTTGCTCCCACTCGACTTGATATATAAGCAGGGTTCCTCGACCGATCGAGTGAAACCATACTCTTTTATCATCTGGTCGAAACGATGATTCCAACTCCGAGAAGCTTGCTTAAGTCCATAAATGGAATGCTTAAGCTTGCATACTTTCTTAGGATGTTCAGGATCTATGAAACCTTCGGGTTGCACCATGTACAACTCTTCCTCCAAATAACCGTTTAAGAAGGCGGTTTTCACATGCCAAATTTCATAGTCATGAAAAGCGACAATCGCTAAGATTATCCGAATGGAACGTAGCATGATTACAGGTGCAAAAATTTCATCATAATGCAATCCGTGCACTTGAGTGAAACCTTTTGCCACTAGTCGTGCCTTATAGATATCTGGTTGCGCGTCTACAGAATGCTTTATTTTGTAAAGCCATTTGCACTGTAGAGGTTTTACCTTATTAGGTAAATCAACAAGATCTCATACGTCATTCTCATACATGGAGTCCATCTCGGATTGCATGGCTTCGAGCCATAGCTTTGAGTCGGAACAGGCCATAGCACCATTATAGGTAGCGGGTTCATTACTCTCTAGGAGTAAAACGTCATTATCCTCGACCATACCAATGTATCTGTCCGGAGGATTAGAGACTCTACCCGACCTCCTAGGTTCCTCAGGAATATTAACCGTATCATCAGTTGGAGGAACAACTTCCTCCATCTGTTCCTCGGTTGTTGGTTCTGGAATCTCCGACAGCTCGAAGGTTCTATTACTTGTCTTGTTCTCGAGAAATTATTTCTCTAAGAACGTCGCACTAGCCGCAACAAAAACTCGATGTTCGGTAGGCGAATAGAAGTAATGACCAAACGTTCCTTTTGGATAACCAATAAAGTATGTCTTGACCGATCGCGGGCCGAGCTTATCCTCGTGTCTCCACTTGACATAAGCCTCGCAGCCCTAAACCCGAATAAAGGACAAGTTAGGGACCGTTCCCTTCCACATTTCATATGGAGTCTTGTCGACAGCTTTAGTCGGACTTCGGTTAAGTATAAGAGCAAACACAAAGAGCAAAACCCCATAATGAATCAGGTACTACCGTGTGACTCATCATGGATCGAACCATATCAAGTAAGGTTCGATTTCTCCGTTCGGACACACCATTTAATTGAGGTGTTCCAGGTGGAGTTAACTGCAAAACGATTCCGCAGTCTTTAAGGTGTTGAATAAACTCATTTGAAAGATATTCGCCACCTCGATCTGAACGAAGTGCTTTAACCTTTCTACCCAGTTGGTTCTCAACCTTGTTCTGGTATTCCTTGAATTTCTCAAAGGACTCACTTTTATGGTTCATCAAGTAGACATATCCATATCTACTCAAATCGTCCGTGAAAGTGATAAAATATCTATAGCCATCTCTAGCGGTAATTGACATAGGTCCACAAACATCAGAATGTATGAGTCCTAATAGGTCACTAGCGCGCATTCCAACACCTTTGAAGGAAATTCGAGTCATTTTGCCAATGAGACATGATTCACACGTACCATATGTAGAAAAATCGAATGCGGGAATAGTCCCATTATCGACGAGTTTCTTTACACGTTTTCCATTTATGTGTCCCATTCGACAATGCCATAGATAGGTTTGATCTTTGTCACCAACCTTTAATTTCTTATTATTCACGTGTAATACTTCCGTGGTTTGATCTAAGATGTAAATTCCATTCATGGAAACTGCTTTGCCATAAATCATTTCATTTAAAGAGAAAATACAGCTATTATCCTTTATTAAAAATGAAAAACCGTCTTTATCAAGTACGGAAACTGAAATAATGTTCTTAGACAAACTGGGTACATAGTAACAGTTATATAAATATAACTCAAAACCACTAGGGAGTTGGATTACATATGTTCCCTTCGAGACAGCAGCAACTCTAGCTCCATTCCCGACTAACAGGTCCACATCACCCTTTCCGAGAGGTGTGATGTTTCTTAGGCCCTGCAAATAATTACACAGATGAGAACCACAACCAGTATCAAGTACCCAAGTTCCGAAACTTGCATGGTTAATCTCAATCATATGAATATAAGATGACATACCAACAGGAACGACGCGACCTACTTTTATGTCCTCACGGTACACGGGACAGTTCCTCCTCCAATGTCCAGTCTTGTGACAATGGTGGCAATCAATGTCACCGCCCTTGCTCTTTGCCTTGGCCGGTGAGCCACTAGTCTCACCAGGCCCACTCTTACCGTTTCCTGGCTTTTTAAACTTTGGCTTACCTACAGTTAGGTCGCCTGGAGCTTTGCCCTTTCCTTTACCCTTGTTGGAAATCATGAGAACATCCTGCTTCATACTCCCACTCAATTTCATATCCTTCTCGGTCTGTACGAGAAGTGAGTGTAGCTCATGAGGACTTTTCTTTAAGTCATTCATGTAGTAGTTCGCCCTGAAAAGGGCAACACCATCATGAAGAGAATGAAGCATTCAGTCAACGACTATGCTCTCACTGATTTTGCAATCAAGTGCCTCCAATTTCTCGACATTCTCAATCATGTTAAGAATGTGTGGGCTAACCGGTTGGCCCTTTTGGAGTTTCGCATCAAAGAAGCGACAAGTATGCTCATAAGTAACGATTCTCGGTGCTTTTGAGAACTCGTTAGTGAGCGTGGTGAAAATCTTGTTTGCACCTTGGGCAATGAAGCGTCTCTGCAAATTGGTTTCCATCGCAAAGATGAGTACGTTCTTTATCGCACCCGCTTCCATGACGAAATCACTATAAGCAAGTGACTCGTTAACTCTTGCATTGGGGCCTGGGTTTACCGGTATTGGCTCAGTTAAGAACTTGAGCTTACCGTCAGCAATGGCAAGCGATTCCGTAGTCTTTTTTGCCTCCCGTCCATAAAGTTGGACCCATCATTCTTCAGTCGTGTGAACTGATTCATGTTGTCCATAAAAACTTTAAGCCAGGACTCGCGTCCAAGTGTGGCACTCGGCATTGGAATTTCGTTATTTCCAGCCATTTGTTGAAACAGTTTTATCAAAATAAACGTATTCTACACTGCGAAAAGAAGAATAAAATAATAAGCATATGCACCGTTATGATTTTAAGTCTTAATGTAAAACTGTTATAAGCGAAGACTCAAGCATTTATACAATTGACCTCCCTCAAGAATTATATAAATGATCCCAAGACTCAATTATCTGTAAATTGATAAGCCAACCTTTTGGCTAATTCTACTGTTAGAATTCTTGGTCGATAAATTTCTGTAAATTCTATCTTTAGTCCATCATAATCACGAGAAACTCTTTAGACTATAATGTTGAGATAAACTAAGTCAACACAAACTACTTACCCAACGTAGAAGGGGTCATATTATGCCTACCGACGAAGAAGGGATTCATAGTTGTTTGCCCTTATAAAGACTAATCTCAATTTCCGTTTTAGAGGAAGATCCCATCAACTTTATTTTAATTCATTTTAAGTGAACTAATATCTAGCATGCGTGAATGAATAAACTAAGGTGATGACTTAAAATGAGTGACATCTGTATGTCTATGAAAACTAACATACAATCTATATGAGTCAATTTTCATGCATTTTAGTAGGTGGTTTGGTTTAGGCGGAATAAGATGCATAAACTATCATGTGAATGAAAAGCAATAGGAACGAAAACGTAAAAATAATAAAAAGTCCTAGTGTGGCCTATCTATCAAAATGAACATAAATACAACTTTGGAATCCATCCTTGGACCCGAGAAGCTTGTCTTGATGTTCCATCTTGATCCATGTAGCGGGAGTGAGCTCCAATCTCCATCTTTAGTCTTCTCAAAAATTACAATTTAAAATTACATAATAAACCTATTTACATTCTAATTTCAAAACCGTAATAAATAAAGAA
Source organism: Silene latifolia (assembly GCF_048544455.1). NCBI lineage: Eukaryota > Viridiplantae > Streptophyta > Magnoliopsida > Caryophyllales > Caryophyllaceae > Silene > Silene latifolia. Next base: position 24,071,733 of record NC_133533.1, on the reverse strand, counting down.
AACCAAACGGTGATACGAGATCTCAAATTACATTAAAAATTATGTTTCCATCATTACGAAAACATAATTTGACTAAGGCCACACTAGGTATTACAAATTACAACCGATTGCAAAAAAACGAAAATAAATTCATTCAACGATTCATTCAACAAAAAATGCATCAACTAAAAAAAATTAAACATGCAAGACATAATTCTTTATTATGTAGATTAATTTTGCCCAAACCACCTATTTAAATGATCAAATTAAGTGACAATTCCTCAATTACTCACATTAATTTCAATCTTAATTCACATTAAACTTGTAATATGAATTTAATCCAATATTATTTTAAACTTCTTTAAAATAATTAGGTATCTTAATATGTGAACCTTTTCACAACAATTAATCATACATTAAAATGTATAATTATAATTATTGGCCAAAAACAACAAAAAAAAAATTTCTTTAAAATTTTTCTCGGCAAAAACCGAAACATGCCCCCCAAAAAAAAAACCTTTTCTCGGCTTTTCAGCAAAAACCGAAAGGAAAAAAACAGAATTTTTTTTTTTAATTCTGCCCAACGTGAACAGTAACAGAAACAGAAAAAATTTTCTTTTCTTTTTTTTTCTTTGGCTAAAAAAAAAACAAAACAGCCCTAAAAATTTCTTTTCAATTCGGCATTATGCCCTAAAACAAAAACTTTAGATGAACGAATTCGTTTATAGTTGCTATTAGAACAAGATTAGCCTATGAATTATTGAAACATGATTTTAACCGTATATGCCAAAAACTATATAGCAAAAACAATTTTTTATATCTTCAACATGACGATTCCATTTACATTTTAATTTAATCATCATTAAATCAAAACATCTACAAATTATCATATTATCATCTTAACTGATTAAAACAACAATATGAACAAATCAAAACAACAAAAAAAACAAAACAACTCGGCTGGAAAAAATTTCTTCTCGGCATAAAAAAAAATTTCAGCCGATTAATAATTTTTTTTTTTCGAAATCCTTTTGTTTAAATTCAATTATGAAAATCATCAAAAATAATTTCGTGGCCTGGGCTCTGATACCACTTGTAGGAAATATCGGTATACTTCCATTAACATTATAAGGATTATAACGAAATTATAAATATGAATACTAGTCATAAATGAAATTGCATAAACAAAATAGAGAGATTATGAAATCAACCTTCGGTCCTAGCAAATTCGGCCTAAGAACAATATCGCAATGATATTCGCCTATTAGTTGCACCCAAGATGCTCCGAGAAATGCCCCTCAAATTGCTAGAATGAGATCCCCAATTTTCTGTAAATATTAGGGTTTGTGTGTGTGATTTTTGATGAGAGAAATGCTAGGTTCGAATTAGGTTAAGAAATAAATCTCCTACTCTCTTATTATAACCGAAATAAGAGAAGTCAAAGGGAGATCTTTCTTCTCCTAAAATTCGGCCCATCTATCCGAAAATAAGAGGAGTTGCCTTCTTATTTTCGGTTAATCAACCTACCAAAAATAATGCGATTAAATCTTCTTATTTTGGTATTTTACAAAATGTATATAAAGTGTATTATTTATAAATTGTCATTCATTTATTTTATTCCGTATTAATAAGTCTACATACAACAGCTTGCAGTCGATTTATTAATACGGGTCAATAATAATTTATTATGACAATATCGTATAATATATACTTTAATTATAAATATCGCACATTTATAATTAGCTAATTAAATATAACCGATTACATTTAATTACGAATTAACATCTTAATTCATTTAAGCTAACATTATATACATTAATTAAATATAACATATTATATTCAATTTACGAATTGACAGTTAATTCGTCTCAGCTAATATTATTTAATCGGCATTAAATAATGGTCTCATCAACACGTTGACTAACTGTTTAGTCATATAAGGCATCAATGTGATTAAATTTCCATAACCACATCTCTCAAACACATCCTTTAGGTGTGACTTTTAGGGACCAGTTGATCACCGCCATCAGTATGATAATAACGTCAAACTTTCTAGCAAGCCAACCGTTATTAAGTAATCGTTAATCAACTGATTAAAATACGAAGTATACCCTTGTGAACCTATAAGAGATTTATAAATGTTATCACACTAATTTGTGGAGGACACAAGCTCCAACACAACGGGGTCAGTTCACTTCATAATCAAAATAAGACAAAGTGCAACAAAGGTAAACAACTGTTCCACAATCCATCTCCAACTCCCAATCACATCTCATAACTGACTACACACTAAAGTGTGTAGCCCTGCCAGTGGGGGACCGCAACCTTGCCCACCTAAGCCCCGCTCATCACACGAGCGATAACCCATGTTCATTAATGTGCACATCCCCTCTTGTGGCGGGTTCCACAAAGGGCGAATCAAGGACGTGAAGCCACTCCTGCAAGTGACTCCACTCAACCGAGGACGCACCTCGCAAACATCATCAACCCGTCTAAACTCCAACACCCCCTACTCCAATCCACCAACAATATTCTATCAACAATATTAAACATATCAATTAATCACAACAATGCATTAAATCAATTATACAATCAACTGAGTAGGGAAACCCTACCTTAGCACTAGTCCGATACGAGTAAATCAAGAAAGCTAGAACGGCTCCTCTACGAAATCTCCATCTAACAATAACCATGTAATTCAATCACAATCATGCACAAAACCCCTTTTCGCAAATCACAAAACTAGGGTAAACTCTAAAAGACAACTGACAAAACTCATAGGACTAGTGGCTTACCGACACAATCGACGCAAGAGAGGAATGAACAAGACTCACGAGCAATCCATGAACTTGAGAGAGATTATAGATGATTAGGGTTCCGTTTGAAGGTTTAGGTTTTGTAAAAAGTAATTATGAAATTGTGAATCCCATTTTATTACTCTAATCCTCTCTAAATCAAACCGCGGAAATAATCTCCATCAGACCGGATACTCGGTCGAGTATAGAGTATACTCGGCCGAGTATCCGCTACTCGGTCGAATATTACCATACTCGGCCGAGTATTCCTGGACAGTAGCCTGACCAGAAACACACGACGCATTACTCGGCCGAGTAAGCCATATTCAGTCGAGTAACAGACTTAGAAAACCGTAGTATTACAATCTTATCTCCTTAAAAAGAAATTCGTCCCCGAAGTTCATACTATACTCAAAACAACACCAATCACCCCAACACAACAACTCTACAACCACTACAACAACTACTCCAAGTACCAAACAACTCCCACTATATATGATAAAACACCCGACTCAAACTGAAAATATGACAAAAACATAGCTATGTTAATTCAACTAACCCAAAAACAAGCATGCGACTATCTCCTACCCTTCTTAAAAGACAACGGTTACGTCCCCGTAACCAAACATACCTGATCGAAAAGGTGAGGGAAACGCTCTCTCATCGACTCCTCTGGTTCTCATATGCCCTCTTCCACATTGTGATTAGACCAAAGTACCTTTAGTAAGACGGTTTCACCGTTCCTTATCTTGCGCACTTTCCGGTCTAAAATCTCCTTGGGAAACTCCGCATAAGTTAGAGACTCCTCCAACTTTATGTTCTCAACTTCAAGCTCGTGTGATGGGTCACTCACATACTTCCAGAGTTGCAAAACAAGAAACACATTGTGGACTCGATCCAACGATGGTGGTAAAGCTAGCCGGTAGGCTACTTCACCTATACGGTTTAAGATCTCATACGGGCCGATAAACTTCTGACTCAACTTCTCTTTCTTGTCAAACCTCATCACCCCTCGCATAGGTGACACGTTCAAAAGGACCTTGTCACGTACTGCGAACTCAATGTCCATGCGGTGCAAATCTGCATAACTCTTTTGGCGATCTTGAACTGCTTTCATCTTTTGACGAATCAGACGAACTTGCTCAATCATATCCTGCACCATCTGTGGTCCTAAAACCAACGTCTCTGCACTGTCTTTCTAACAAATTGGACTTCTGCACTTCCTACCATACAAAACCTCGAACGGTGCCATTCCAATGCTAGTGTGATAGCTATTGTTGTATGAAAACTTGATCAGGTCCAACCTATCCTCCCAACTCTCACCAAACTCCATGGCACAAGCCCTCAACATATCCTCCAAAGTCTTGATATTCCTCTCAGTCTGCCCATCTGTCGCGGGATGAAAAGCTGCACTCATCTTTAAGGTCGTTCCCATCAAATCCTGAAACTCTTGCCAAAATCGTGATATGAACCTCGCATCTCGATCAGACACTATATCTATTGGCACACCATGTAACCGGACCACATGCTTCCTATAGCCCAACGCTAGCTGTATCTTGGTCCAAGTATCCTTCATCGGAATGAAGTGAGCTAACTTGGTTAAACGGTCGATAATCAGCCAAATCATATTGTTACCTTGCTGAGTCCTTGGTACCCCATGATGAAGTCCATATAGATCGACTCCCACTTCCACTCTGGCACCTCAAGTGACTGAATCTTACCTTGTGGTCTTCGTTGCTCACCCTTTACTCTCTGGCAAGTTAGACACTTAGCCACGAACTCGGCCACATCCTTATTCATATTAGGCCACCAAAACGTTTTCTTTAGGTCTTTATAAAGCTTGTTACCTCCTGGGTGAACTGAATAAGGAGTGCAATGAGCCTCCGTCATGATCACCCTTCTCAACTCTGCATCACTAGGAACACACCATCTCCCATCGAAACGAACACTCCCATCTATGTGGATAGAAAACCTCAAACCGTGCCACTTTCTACCCTTGATTTCCATTCTTGGATCTTTGGATCAAGCTCTTGTTTCTTCTTTATATCATCATACAAGCCCGATTCGATCTTCAAGTCCCCGATGGCATCCAATTTCCGAATCATATGAATCCCCATATTGGACATCTCATCCCTCAGCTTCAGCAAAGACATAGCTGTACATAACGAATGAACACTCTTCCTACTCAAAGCATCTGCCACAACGATGGCCTTACCCTTGTGATAGATCATCTCCATGTCATAGTCCCCAATCAACTTCATCCATCACCTCTGTCGTATGTTCAGCTCTTCTGAGTGTAGATATACTTCAGACTCTTATGATCTGAAAACACCTTAAAGGTTGCCCCATAAAGATAGTGCCTCCAAATCTTAAGAGCAAAAACAACTACACCCAGCTCCAAATCGTGAGTAGGATAGTTCTCCTCATACGGCTTCAGCTACCTCGACGCATAAGCTATAACCTTCCCATTCTGCATCAAAACACAACCCAACCAATTCTTTGAAGCATCGGTGTATACTTCAAAGTTCTCACTTCCCTCAGGTAGAGCTAGGATAGGGGATGTGGTCAAACGCTCCTTTAAGGTTTGGAACGTCGTCTCAGAACTCTCATCCCAATGAAATCTAATCTATTTTCTCATCAACGCTGTCATAGGCCTCGCAACGTTAGAGAAGTCTTTCACAAACCTCCTATAGTAGCCAGCTAAACCCAAGAAACTCCGAATCTCAGCAACATTATTCGGTGATTCCCACTTAGTCACTACTTAAATCTTGCTAGGATCCACGGACACACCCTCTTTGGATATTACATGACTCAGAAATACCACTTTCTCTAACCAAAACTCGCACTTAGATAGCTTGACATATAACTGGTTATCTCGCAAGGTCTGCATAACTAATTTCAGATGTTCCTCGTGCTCCTCTTTGGTCTTAGAGTAGACCAAGATGTCATCATTGAAGATGACCACAAACCTGTCCAAAAACGGGCTGAAGATTCGGTTCAAAAGATCCATGAAAACTGCTGGTGCATTCGTCAACCCAAAAGGCATCACTACGTAATCATAATGACCATAACGTGACCGAAAAGCTGTCTTAAGGATATCCTCATCTGCTATCCTCAACTGATGGTAGCCCGACCTCAGATCGATCTTACAAAACACTCATGCGCCATTTAGCTGGTAAAAAAGATCGTCAATCCTTGGCAAAGGATACATGTTCTTCACCATAACATGATTCAGCTCCATATAGTAGATGCATAGCCTCATGCTCCCATCTTTCTTTTTCACAAAAAACACTGGTGCTCCCCACGGTGACACACTAGGCCGAATATACCATTTGTCTAACAGGTCATTCAGCTGCTTCTTCAACTCTTCCAACTCTTTAGGCCCCATACGGTACGGTGCTTTAGATATAGGACCCGTCACTGGTTTGAGCTCAACATTGAAGTCGACATCTCTCTCTTAGGTGGTAACCCCGGTATCTCATCTGGAAAAACATCATTGAACTCCCCAACCACCGGTATATCAGATGTTGAAGTGTTCTCTACCCGCATATCCCTCACTTGGCAAAGAATCAAGGGACACTTCTTTCTTAGACATGACTTTAAAGTCATCACTGCGATAAATTTACACTTTGGTCTCACTACAAACCCTCTATATGACACCTTGACTCCCTTAGGACCCTTTAAAGACACTTTGTTTTGCCTGCAATCTATCTTAGCATCATACTTGCTCAACCAGTCTATCCCGACGATGATCTCAAACCCATCCATAGGAAACTCTAACAAGTTAACTGGTAAGTCTACATCCCCTACCAACATGGACACACCTCTATACAACTTAGAATTAGACACCGACTCCCCAGAAGGTATAAACACGTTATCCTCTACAAGTTCGTACTCTCCCAAACCCATAGCTAAGGCATGACCCCTAGACACAAAAGAATGGGTTGCCCCTGAATCAAACAAAACGAAAGACGGTGTATTATGAACAAGAAAGGTACCGATAACCACATGAGCATCGTTCTCTGCCTCCTGTTTGCCCATCATAAAGAGCTTCCCACTGCGTTTCTAACCTCCACCCTAGACCGTGGTGTTCGAAGTAGTCGGCTTAGCTGCCGAGTTCTGAGTCACACTGCTGTTCAGGCGCTGTTAGGACCCTCCACTGTTGCGGTTCAAGCCGCCATTGTTGTTGTTCTGCCCTCCACGATTGCCTCAAGACCCAGATGGCATGTTGCTAGCAAAACTCTGGCTCGGAGCCTGAGAAAAGTTCTCTTGGTAAGTTCCCGTAAAGCCTCCTCCTACTCTGGCACTGGTACAATCATATCTCTTGTGACCCACTCCGTCACAGTTGAAGCACGAAAGGTTGGAGTTATCCCTAGTACTCTGACCGCCACCCCTTCCCCAAGCTCGAGATCCCCATGCGTACTCGGACCCTCTAAAAAAAGCTCTGGACTGACCATAATTGCTCCTCTTGTGGCCCGACTGGTTGCCACTCTCACTCTCCGCCTTTCTCTTCTCAACAGTCCTTTCCTTAGCCTCCTTGGCCAAGTCCACCAACCTCTCAGCATGCCCAGCTCGTGCATATACCTCTTTTAGGTTGGTAAGTACTCCAGCTGGTAGTCTATCCATGATCTTAGGTGCCAACCCCTTTTCAAAATGACAGGTTAAACCTCGCTGACCCAACTGCATATCCTCTGTGTAACGTGACAACTCTAGGAACCGGTGATAGTACTCCGTGACAGTCAGATCACCAGCCATGGTGAAAGAATCAAACTCAGCCCTCAGCTTGTGACGGATGTGCTCCGGCACAAAATGCTCCCTTATAGCGGTCTTGAAGCCTGTCCACGGTATATCATCGTATCCCTGGTCCTTGTAGTATGCTCTGGCATCCTCTTTCACATTGTGCCACCAAACCCCAGCTTCACCTCTTAGGTAGTACACTGCTTGTTGTACCGCCATCTCCGCCGGACACTTCACGACTTCAAGAAGACTCTCCATCTCGCGGTGCCAGTTATCGAGAAGCTTTGGCTCACCAGTGCCCTCATAAGTCGAGGGGTTGAAGCGAGCAACGATGGTGCTTAGATGGGATGCGTCCACCGGTTTCTTGCCTCCCTTACCCACGTTTTTGAGTGCCTCCATGAGCGCATCTTTGATGCCCGTCGTTGTGTGCACCAAAAATAATATTTATAGTCCAAACTACTACTATAGCTAGTGGCAGTCAGGGTCGAACCACAAGAAGGCGATGCAATTAATAGCTGTTCTATTTAAGTCCAAAGGTAACAGTGTGTGGGGGTTTGATTTGAGTTGGTCTATAACTAAAGGCAGTAAATGAAATGTAAACTAAATAAACGGATGAAATCAAATAATAAAAGGGTGCTAAGATGGTCGGTTCACTATAGTTTCGGCGGCAGTATACTAGGTAGGTCTAAAACAAACACGTGAGATGGGAAAATAAGAAGTCCTCTCGGTCCATTCTTAACAGGTAGCATCTTTCGATCTCGCTACAAGTCCCTAATATCATTAATGCTAACTTTCGTCCTGAAAAGTGATTAAAAGGCTAAATTAACTTATCTCTCGATCTTATTAATCTAGTCGTCTTAATTAGGTAGGCTATCTCCCTCCCCTATCTTTCGATCTTTATTGGGTCGGTCAATTCCTAAACATTCAACTAGTCGCGTGCACTCGATTCGTCAAATATGGAAATTAAATTAATTAAAACGAAGCATATCTCACGGGCCCAGTCGATCGACCGGATAGGCCAGTCGATAGACCATGACGCGTCTAGGTCTTCCTATTCTAATGCCGCCTAACCTATAGATTCCCTACATCCTAGCACATGGGTATTTAGCTACTCATACTGGAAATAGTGACAGCAATAAACTTAACAATTAAAACATTCAAATTCATGCTTAAATTAATTAAACGAACAATTAACATAAAACAATAATTTGGATTCGGGAGATCTAACCTAGAAACCCTAAACTATCAGCAAATTAAAGCAATGAAACTAAATATAAGAACAGAAGAGTACCGTGAAGGGAATCGCAGAAGAAAGATCAAAACCGATTGCAAAAAGAACTTTATTAATGAAAGAAATCTAAACTAATGTATGTGTAGAACTTGATGACAAAACTGAATTAAAGCTTGATGATCATTCTGAATAACCTAGGTTATGTTATATAGAATATCGCGTAACACTTATTCCTAAACCTAATATACAATGGCAGCCGGTCGATCGACTGAACTATGTTGAACAGTAGCTCCTGTAAGTCGTGCGTTGGTTGATCGACCATGAAGGCCAGTCGATCGACTGCTTTAGCTGATAGTCCGCTTCTAATTCTTCATAAAATTATCTTTCAGGCCTCAAAATGCGCACCAAGCTAGTTCCTTGAGTAAATACTTCACGTCAAATGCAATGCAAGGTACTCGGGGACGGATTTAGCTTGATTTCCGCTGGATTCTTCACATTTATGCAATAATGTACAAAAACACGAAAGTAGACGGAAATAGGGAGAATAGTAGCATAAACTACACAAATGAGCTCTGAAATGCGTGTAAAATGGGGTGTAAAACATCATATTAATGACACGCATCAAACTTCCCCAAACCAAACCCTTGCTTGTCCCCAAGCAAGAACTAGACTCGATCCTAAAACCTAATGGAACAAGTTCAATCTCAGAGCGAAATGCAAACCGAAAAGCCTAAACCAATTTGATGCAACAACTAACAATCAATTAGCAATATGAATCATGCAAACGAATTATGAAGTCGTTAAAAACCCGCTGCACCGTCAACTATAGAGACTTATCATTGTGGACTCTCATGGGTCGCTCAAATCACACATAAGCACAGGTGAATATATGTAAAAGATAGAGAGAATTCATTTTGTAGTGACACTCACCTAACTACGACCTATAAGAACATGCCTGCAATCTAATATGAAAATAATCTCTACAACCGTACATATGCATTCCAACCGAACAAATGACCATGACACATGCCGAGGTAAATATGGATATGTGAGGTATGGCTAAGAAGAGGCTAAAGTAAATTTGGATAAAAACAGAGTTAAAAGCCAAGCTAGTAACTAAGGGAACCAAATTATAACAACATCTAACTTCTTGCTCAAAAATTCAATCGAACGGTGCTAATAGCAAGCACAAATCTCACAATCTCCGATATAAATGTAATTCCCCAAATGAAGATAATAAAGCATGGGAATAAAATCACCAACTGATCAAAACTCCAACCATGTGATTTTGATTTTTCTTTTCTCGGGCTTCAGTCGATCGACCAAGATGGGCAGTCGATCGACCGCCCTCTACAGTACAACATGCATTTTTTTTCTTCTTTTTCAATTCTATTTTTTTCTTTCTTTCCTTCCTTTTTCATCTTCCCGACAACATTTCAAAATGAGCATTAGCTACCAAAAACAAAGTAACAATCCCAAGAACATAAACTACTAGCTTGACAAAGGCAGGCTAAGTGTAGGATGTAGATAACGGGACAAAAAGGCTATTTCTGGCAGTGTGGAGCTTATGGAAATGAATAAAGGGGTGACCTCTTCCACATGTGTCAACAAACCACAAACCGAACGCATACAGGTATTAAGCAGATTAAGTTCATATTTATGCACATTTATGTAACATGTCTCATAAGGAGTAACTACTCACATCCTAGATAAACTGGTCATGAATGACACCAGTTATAGGCTCTAAACCTCAGAATATGATATAGTTTGCCAAAAAATCTAAGTCAAGTCTCAAGTTCAGCAAGAATTAACGAAAACTCGTAGACTATGCATATATGATTCTACTAATAACATGTCAATTAAGCACGACTTAGGCATAAAACAGCTGCAAATGCAATGTCATCATTGAAATACTACCGTTCCGACTCGACCTATATGCTAAAATAAGCGTGCATTTTTTTTGAATTTTGTGAAATTTTTCAATTTTTTTTTTTTGAATTTTCTGTATATATATGGAGAAATTAAAAAAAATGCAAGACAAAATGTAAACGTGAATGCAAGCAAATGAAATGCAACGCAAAACCCTTCCCCAAACCAAATCACACAATGTCCCCATTGTGCAAAATCATATAGTGAAATAAAAGAAAACGGGAATTTGCGTTAAATTAACTAAACAAAACATGAAGTAAGAACTCGGAAACTCACAAGACTTTAAGCGCAGCAAAAGGAAACCTCCCCAAACCACTAGCAGTGCTACCAATAAGTACCTGAAAAGAAGCCAAAGTACCACGCATAAATCCGAGAAAACAATTATTGAAACGCAACATTATGTGTAAAATAAAGAAACGGAAGAAAACAGAAATGAGTCGGAGAATAAAGTGGAGAAAAGACTCCCTCAACTTCCGCAAAGCGACCAAACACAGCAGGGGAGTGATCGAAAATAGGTACAGCAGCGCAGGGCGGTCGATCGACCACATCACCCAGTCGATCGACCAAGGTGAACAGGAACAGAAGCTCCTGGAACTGTAGCGCTCAGTCGATCGACCATACTTATCAGTCGATCGACTGACTTCTACAGAATGTGGCTCGTTTCACTTCGCGAGTGGTCGATCGATCGGGTATGTCGATCGATCGACCCATACCCGCCGATCGTCTTTTTCTTGCTATTATTCGTTACAGCCTTCTTCTTACTTGGTTCCGCCTCATCTTTTCCAGTGACTTCCTCGACCGTAGCGGGCCCATCAAGGGTAGACCCACTCCTCAAGGTAATAGCATTAAGGGTCTCCTTTTGATCAGTCTGCGTCGGTAAATGTCCCGGAGCTCGAGTTGCACTTTTGCTAGACAATTGAGCAATTTGGCTCTCTAACATCTTCATCCCGGCCTCTCTAGCTTGAGACTCTTTCAGCAACAAATTCTTCAATTTGGCAAATTCGGAGCCTCGGGACTGCTGCTGCTGCTGTGGAACATACGGAGGCTTTTGATATGGCTGCTGCTGCTTATGAGGGGGCACATAACTCTGCTGCTGCTGCTGCTGTGGAGGTGGAGTCGGATTTAGGACATTTTGGCTATTCCACCTCAAGTTCAGATGGACATTCGGCTCAAAATAAGTGTTTGTCTGCCTATAATGTTGAAAAGCAGCACAAGACTCATATGGAATGCTGCAGTTGTCTGAAACATGTCCTTCTCCTCCACATTTTTTGCAGACGAAAGGACCGTCTGAAATAGCATTCACATGATAGATCCCTCCTTTTGAAGCTCCTCCCAATTCGTACTTATCAAATCTCGCCGTAAGAGCCTCTAATGCAGCTACAGAAGGGGATTCAACACTCCTCGTTTGATTTCCCCTGGAATTTCCATACTCAGCTTTATGGGTGGCCAAATCATCAATAATTTTCCACCCCTTAGTCTCTCCCACATTCTCCTGGAATCTGACATTGGCTGCCGCATCCAGGATAGCCCTCTGATCGTCATAGAGCCCATTATAAAATTGATTGCATAGGCTTCATTTCTCAAACCCATGGTGCGGAATAGTTCGCACCAGCTTCTTGAAACGGACCCACGCCTCATGAAAATTCTCATCAGGACCCTGTTTAAAGCTCGTGATCTGAGCTCTAATGGCATTGGTCTTCGACGCAGAGAAATATTTCTTGTAAAATGCTAAGGCCAACGAATTCCAGTCCGTTATCCCATGAGCAGCTTGATCCAGGTCTCGGTACCACTCCCTTGCAGCATCACGAAGAGAGAATATGAACATAGTCTCCTTCACCTGGTCCTGGGTCACACCGGTTGGTGGGGGTATGGAACAGCAATAGTCAATTAATGTCTCCATATGTTTGGCTGCATCTTCATTTCAGCTCCCCCGAATTGGTTCCTCTCAACCAAGTTGATATAAGACGGTTTCGGCTCGAAATTCCTATCCGTCCCTGGTAATGCGAATCCCTTATAGAGATTCTCAGCTGTCGGCTCAAAGTGACTGGCTATACTCGCTTCTTCAGCCATGTCTGGAGATGTGACTGTCTCTGTTGAAGAAGTAGAAATAGGTGACGAAGGTGGATCCTCCTCAAACAGCTCGTTCTCGTAGTAACTAGACAGAGTACTCAGCTCTTCCTCTGTCGGCAATACTCTAGATGATCGTTTCATCTCACGCAAAGTCTTCTCAATCTCAGGATTGAATGGCAGTAATTCACCACCCTGTGACCTGCGCATAAGAAGAAACTACAAGTAGAATATGAGAATAGTTTAAGGAACAGATGTCCCTTAAACTAAGAGAAAGACTAAAAATAAAAACAACTAAAAATTTTAAACAATTGCCTCCCCGGCAACGGCGCCAAAATTTGATACCCGTCGTTGTGTGCACCAAAAATAATATTTATAGTCCAAACTACTACTATAGCTAGTGGCAGTCAGGGTCGAACCACAAGGAGGCGATGCAATTAATAGCTGTTCTATTTAAGTCCAAAGGTAACAGTGTGTGGGGGTTTGATTTGAGTTGGTCTATAACTAAAGGCGGTAAATGAAATGTAAACTAAATAAACGGATGAAATCAAATAATAAAAGGGTGCTAAGATGGTCGATTCACTATAGTTTCGGCGGCAGTATACTAGGTAGGTCTAAAACAAACACGTGAGACGGGAAAATAAGAAGTCCTCTCGGTCCATTCTTAACAGGTAGCATCTTTCGATCTCGCTACAGGTTCCTAATATCATTAATGCTAACTTTCGTCCTGAAAAGTGATTAAAAGGCTAAATTAACTTATCTCTCGATCTTATTAATCTAGTCGTCTTAATTAGGTAGGCTATCTCCCTCCCCTATCTTTCGATCATTATTGGGTCGGTCAATTCCTAAACATTCAACTAGTCGCGTGCACTCGATTCGTCAAATATGGAAATTAAATTAATTAAAACGAAGCATATCTCACGGGCCCAGTCGATCGACCGGATAGGCCAGTCGATCGACCATGACGCGTCTAGGTCTTCCTATTCTAATGCCGCCTAACCTATAGATTCCCTACATCCTAGCACATGGGTATTTAGCTACTCATACTGGAAATAGTGACAGCAATAAACTTAACAATTAAAACATTCAAATTCATGCTTAAATTAATTAAATGAACAATTAACATAAAACAATAATTTGGCTTCATGAGATCTAACCTAGCAACCCTAAACTATCAGCAAATTAAAGCAATGAAACTGAATATAAGAACAGAAGAGTACCGTGAAGGGAATCGCAGAAGAAAGATCAAAACAGATTGCAAAAAGAACTTTATTAATGAAAGAAATCTAAACTAATGTATGTGTAGAACTTGATGATAAAACTGAATTAAAGCTTGATGATCATTCTGAATAACCTAGGTTACGTTATATAGAATATCGCGTAACACTTATTCCTAAACCTAATATACAATGGGCTTTGGAAATCTCGTTCTATTAATTCACGTCAGAATTAACGGTATGGTCGATCGACCATGGCAGCCGGTCGATCGACTGAACTATGCTGAACAGTAGCTCCTGTAAGTCGTGCGTTGGTCGATCGACCATGAAGGCCAGTCGATCAACTGCTTTAGCTGATAGTCCGCTTCTAATTCTTCATAAAATTATCTTTCAGGCCTCGAAATGCGCACCAAGCTCGTTCCTTGAGTAAATACTTCACGTCAAATGTAATACAAGGTACTCGGGGACGGATTTAGCTTGATTTCCGCTGGATTCTTCACATTTTTGCAATAATGTACAAAAACACGAAAGTAGACGTAAATAGGGAGAATAGTAGCACAAACTACACAAATGAGCTCTGAAATGCGTGTAAAATGGGGTGTAAAACATCATATTAATGACACGCATCAATCTTGCTGCTCAATCATACGGGCAATCTCATCTACAGGCATCTCAGAAGCTTGGATGTATACAGCTGACCTCTTTGGCGGCATTTTGAGCTGATATAAGCAAGGAAACGTAAGCACATAGCCTACGGCTCAAAATAAACAAAACCCTTAGCTAAAGAAGTGCTCCGCCGAGTACGGTGAAATACTCAGTCGAGTAATGAGACTACTCGGCCGAGTGTTCCACTCTAATAGCCAACCTCAAAACTCAGATAACATACTCGGTCGAGTATGAAAGACGCTCGGTCGAGTATAACTATTACTCGGCCGAGTAAACACAACCAGTGGCTAGTGACTACTGCATCGTATACACAAACAAACACTCGTTCGAGTGCTTGGTTACTCAGCCGAGTATCCCCTACTCGGTCGAGTACCCGCCCTGCTCGGCGGAGTCATGCCAAAAACGAGTTATTTACTTACGATAACATACTTAAACATGCAATTTTATAATCAATACTTACTACCCTTTCGAAGGTCAAATAATAAATCACATATCATGCTCAAAGTCTATCATGTTCAACTACGTAATTCACTATCTCATTTCATCCAACAACTTCACAAAACCACAACTACAAGTATCACACACATTCTCCAAACACATAAAGATTCCCAAGACACTCCATGTTGACCAGCTCAAAATTGTAAGGGCCTCATTGCGACTTCGAGACGTCTCCCAAGTCTTTGTGGTAGCTCCAGACAACTATCCCCGGGTTCATTTTATTTAGACTCCCTATGTTCATTAGGTTCATTGGTTTTAGGTTCGAGAATCGTCGCTCTGATGCCACTTTGTAACACCCCCTTATATCAAGGTGCCTTACCAAGGACCACCCTGTGGACAGCGGGCCGCCCACGGGGGCGCTTGGAGTGAAGGGGCTCGAAAACAAGCGTTTGCATTTTGTATGGAGTCGCCACCAATTTTTATGGGAAATTGGAACCGTTCGAATACCTCGTGTCATGTCAAGACACAAAGTAGTGACATGAACACTAAGCAATCGTTACCCTTAGCATTCTATGTCTAGAATGACTCTCGTGGATGCCAATGAACATGGGTGCTCACGGAGATCTGGAGTAAGGGGTGAGGGTACGTATTAGGAAGCTCTTTTGATCGAACACCTAATCCCGCTCGCCTCGATAGCGGCCTCTACTAATGATTAGGGAAGTTATTCGTACTTGATATATCGTCGGCTATATGCATGCAATGCAACATCCACAGATTAATCCTAACATATGAAAATTTACTAGGTCGGTTGACAATTAATTAGCAAACAATTGGGTCGAAGTTGGATTTAATTGTTGATTTACATGTGAACCATACAAATGATACAAAATACAATAATAATAAATATAAACTACAATAATTACATTGGAATAGGCGATTTATGTCGGAAATACCTTTAAAACGGATAATTTGATGAAAGGAATAAGAAAATAAAAATAAAGAAATGCGAACAGGAATTAGCGTGATAATACGGATATTAGTTAGTTAACACATAGCTAGTTAAACTAGGTCAAGGCAGAAAAGGAGTTCAGAGACAGAACTCATCCTGGAACAGGCGCAGCAGGTACTGCGCCCTTTGGAAGAGGCGCGCGATTCTTGCGTCTGTTCCCAAGGGTGAGTTCCCAGGCTGTGAAAATCGCAAAACCGTTAATGTTAATTGGTAAATTAATGGGTTGATTGCGATTTTAGACTCGGATGAAAGTGATTAATGGATTATTTAACATGTGATTGGGTCATAAAAACGAAAACATGGATGAGACGGAAATAAGACGGATTAATTATGTGAAGGGTCGATGTTAATGAACAACTAATTAAACTAACGAACCGGATTAATTAAATTAAACACGATGAATGATGACGAATTAGTGATGAACAATAAATAAACAGATGCAAATTTATCAACAACGAATTCCAGAAACTCAATATGAATGAATTGAATCCCCAAAACTCGAATTGAATATTAATGACGAAAACCCGCAAATATGAATTATGAGGGATTTAAGTCGGAACAATAATGAATAAAACACATTAATGATGAATGAATAATTTATTAATGATTATGTGAACAAATTAACAGACGACAGTTGAAAGCAAATAAAAACGAAAGACGAATTACAGAGGACGAAGAAGAAGAAAAGAAGCAGGAACTGCGGCAACCTCACGAAGAGGCGCAGCAGGTGCTGCGCTCCTTCAAGAGGCGCAGCGATTCTTTGCGTCTTTTCTCGACGTCTGTCTACTGGAAATCCGCAAAAACAGGTTTTAAAAGACGGTTTGTAGAAATCGATTTTAATGGTGTTTCCGACATAAATCTTACAATTGTTATGCAATAATTAAAATACAATAAATAAAAGAGAATTATTACACCCTCAGACTTACATGTTGACGGAACGAGAAGAACTAAGAAGATCGATTAGTGATGCTCGACGCGAATGCAAGGAAAGAGTGCCCTCGAAAGAGGAAAACGATTTAAACAGATTGATTAATTAGATTGATTGAGTGTAGTGGTCAAATTGGTCGGTCATGCAACGGAAAGGCTGGTACCCGGAAAGATCCGAGCTTACGTGGTCGGAGGTCCAAGCACGTAGGCGCCAATTAGTAAGAACGAAGTCTAGAATGCAAAGGGAGAAGAGAAGGGCGGACACTCGCGTGAGAAATATGAGGAACGAAAGCTCCTATTTATACTAATCACGTGAAGGAATAGGGTTTCGGAGACTCTTTGGAAGTGAATCTCGGAAAGATATAAAAAAGATACGTAAATCATGCAAAGAAGGGCCTGGGAAGAGGCGCGCGAGCCCACGTCTCTTGGAAGAGGCGCAAAGACTGTGCGTCTTTCCCAGGAGGTTTCCTCCTGTTTAAGAAAGATTTCCGTGTTCAAGTTATGGTAGGACGGATTTAATTCGATTATCTTTTGAATATTACGGGATATTGTTTGCCAAAAGATAAAATTTGTGAAATATGGAATAGAAATATCCGGAACATTCCAGAACATTCTAACTCGGGATTTAACAGCTATCAGAAAATGGAGACGGTTTTTGACCCGGACTCCGAATGTACTCTAATTACTGCCAAAACGACCGTATCGGCGCGTAGATGACAACTAAGAGGTTGATATTTGTATTTGAGCAATCACTTGACGATAATCTTACGAACTGTCACAAATCGTTCCGCGAATCAAACATGCGGCCCAATCATCACCGGGTGGTTTGCGAGGGGTGCAGAAACGAGGTGTCTACAGAGCCCCCACTTTGACTGAGGCTTGGACAAGGCGAAAGTCAAAGTATAGCCATCAGGTCAATCGAAGATTACAACCTGACGACTATGGCGACGCGAGGCGGCTCAAGGGGTTTGAGCCAAGGACCTGTCGTCGGGAACATTTTAGAGTCTGTCGACTATTGGGGAGGGTCGTTTAAAGTCCATTAGACTACGTAAGGAGGCTCGCCAGCCACAAGAAGAGATCATACCTGAGACTTCTTCGGACTTCGCGGGGAACAAGAGGTATTGGAAACAGCAGGACGTTGGTAGAAACTGCTGGGGGAAATCCGCTCGCGTCGGTCTCAAACGGACTTCAGGTCGGAGAATATGCCGACGACTAGGGACATCTCGGTCGTCGTAGGGGAAACCTTGAATGAGCAGTACTGCAAAATACTACTGCGCTGGGTAAAATAGTTTGACGAATAGGAACATCTTAATCGTCATGAAAGAAAGTCTTGAGCGAGCAGTACTGCAAAATACTACTGCACCAGATAAAATGGTTGAGCAATACTGCGAAATACTGCTGCGCGGGATAAAATGAACTTGGACAATACTGCAAAATACTGTCGCACTGGATAGAATATGGGCCGGAACGAAAGGAAATCGTCGAAACGGACCAAAATGATAAACTGTTATCGAAGAAGAGGCGCACCAAAGATGGGCCCACGAATAACGAACTCATAACGGATTTTTGAAAATCCACCAGGAGGGAAACAAAAGAAGAGGCGCAGCAAGAGCTGCGTCTCTTGGAAGAGGCGCAGCACCTGCTGCGTCTGTTCCCCAAGTTGGCAATTCTGCGTAAAAACGCGAAAGTCAGAAGGTTTTCATTTCATTATTTCGAAACACAATTCCTTCAATTTCTCTCTCGAATCTTCACCATTTTCGTCAAGGTTGGATTCAAAAGCTTGCTTGGAATATGACTAATCGAGGTATGTGCTTTAATCTTGCATTAATCACTCATTTTTGTCGAATTTTGAGCCGCAAATATTAGGGTTTTCGACCCTTTTGATCGAAAATTTGGGGTTTTTCCCCCAAACGGATTTGTCTTGCCAAATTGATACTAGAAATGAGTAGTAGGCGATGTTAGGAACATAACCATGTATTTACTTCGAATTTTCATCAAGTTTTGAGCCCTTGAGCGAATTTTGAGACGGTTTCACAGCTAGATCCTAAATTGCTTCGAAAATGGCCCTAGGATTGCCCATTTGTGATGAAATTTGATATTTGGGACCCTTGGATGATGGGTAAACTTCCTACCACCTCGGAAGTTTGGTTTGTGACAACTTTTGCAGGACACCCTTTAGGGCATAATCGCCGTTATAGCGAAATGCTGCCGAATTTTCGACTCGAACTCGGAACTAGGCTTTGACTTGGACTTGACTTGACCTTATTCATCACATGAGTGATTGAATCGGTGGGAATATGGCCAAGGATGGCCAGAAAGGGGTGATCTCCGAGCCTTGAAGACTCGAAATACTACTTAACCAAGGCTTGTCATCATGTGATGCGGCCTGGATTTGCTTTAATCGTTGCAGGTGACGATGCTTCTACTTCTGGGAGAGATCCGATGGATGTAGATGCCGCTGTTGTTGAGGAGGCGCTAGAGCAGGCCTTCACCGCTGCGGTGATGGCTGCTGCAGAGGAGGTTCCCGAGGAGGAGGCCGCGGACGAGGAGGAGATTCCGAGACGGGCCCATCTCGGACGAGGAGGTCGCCAGCTGAGAGGTGCTCTGCGTGGCCGAGACACAGGGAGAGTAGGCACCTTGTGTGGGCTGCAGAGGGTCACTTGTCCTACAGGACGGTGAAGAGTTTGGTAAACAGGAATTCCCTAACTCATTACCTATCCTTTTCTATTTTCGTTCAAATCTCTTTTAAACTTATTTCAAAACTAAAGATAGCTTTGTTCCAAATCATAATAGGAGGCCGGGAACATCCGGTCGTTCTCGGGGTATACGACGGCGATGGAGCATTACGAGCGGCTGTCGGAGGAGGAGAGGGCCATGATCGAGCGCGGAGCGTTTGGTCCTCTGTGCGGTGCGGAGGGATATCGTGAAGAGGAAGTTGCGGGCCAACCTTAGCCTGGTCCGCGCTTTCTTGGATCGATTCTGGGATACGACTTCCACATTTCACCTGCCTTTCGGTGAGGTGGGAGTCACCTTGGAGGACTACGGCATGATTTACAGTCCGCCGTGCGGGATCGAGGAGATGGCGTGGCGGAGACGGCATGAGGGCGGATTCGGTCGAGGCGAGGAGGTTGATCGGCTGGAACCTGTCGCCGAAGGCTGTGGCGGTGCTTGGGTTTGGTACCAGTACCTATGTTCAAGATTACTTTGCGGGAAGACCCCATCGGTGGTGATCGATGGGAGGGAGACGGCTCCTCCTCCTTGTACAGCAAATGCGAGGGGCTCGTCTGTGGCTTTGGTGGTTCTTGTCTTCGATCTATCTCGGAGACAAGGGTGAGAGGTCATCGACGAAGCTTCTTCCCTTTCTTTCGACTGAGTTCCCTAGGGCGTTGGGGCCTGGGTCACTGCTTGGTTTTGCGGTCCTCATCCGCTTCATGAGGGCCATGGTTCGTCCGGAGTTGATGGAGAAGGGGACTTCTCCTGGCGCTGTTGGACCTGGGCTACTGTTGGAGGTATGAACCTTCCTTTGGATCAATGTAAACTCCTTTCTTTTATCAAAGATCGAAAGATCGTCATTGACTATTCTGTTTTACAGGCGTGGGTGTACTCCTACTTTCCGGGCCTCGCGCCCAAGAGGACGGAGCCGTTGGAGAGGGCCTATCCCGTGGTGAGGGATTGGGTCATGTGCCGGACGAAGAGCAAGCGTTCTTCTCACAATGTCTACCGGCGGGATGTGAACGCCCTTCAGCTGAGCAGCGTGAGTATCCCGTTTGTATTCATTCATATTTTTGCCCTTTGCTTCAAATTGATCATAGGGATGACCTTTGCCTACGTATCGTCGCAGTGGGTGCCCAGACCTTGGGCGGAGTACGCTGGAGCGCCTCTTTTTGTCGCGGAGGTCCTTCGTCCTAGGAGCTCGAGTCGGCTGCTGTTGTGGACGTCGATGGGTCCTGTATGGTATCTGGGCGAGCGGTTAGCTCGTCAGTGCTTTCGGGGCGCGTTGACGGTTCCCATCGATCCTCCGAGGACGATGTTCAGGGAGCCTTCTGAGGCTGAGAGGGAGGCGGACTTGGCCGGTGCTGGTGGTGACGACCTTCTTCTCCCTGATGAGGATTACTCGGCGTTCCTTTACGGGAGGTTGGCGTACTGGCCAGTAGTGGTGAGCATCCTTTATTTTTCTTTGTTTGACTTCGAGAGTTACGACGAAAGATCATCGATTAATGAGAGTCGTTTGTCTTTGCAGGAGGTTGAGGCGGCGGGCATCGAGCCCCCAGTGTACCCCGAGACTCTTGAGTACACTGACGCGACTGGGAGGACGACGATCTCCGAGTTGCGTGACTTTGACGTAGCGGTGACGGATGCTGGCCTAGACGACTGGCAGCATCTGATTCGAAGGGTGAGCCTCTAGCTTATTTACCTTTCGTGTAAGAACACATTTGATTAAACTTGTTCAATTTGCTAAGAATTTCTTTGAAATGCAGGTCGCGCCATCTCGGTTCGTGGCACTATGGAGGGTGGCCAACCGGCTACGAGCTACCGCCATCGAGGCGCTCGTCGGTGGTCGAGGTCGTCAGGTATGAACCCTATTTGATCTCTTTTTGATTTTGATTTCCAGTTTTGTTTGAATTGATTGACATGAGCCATCTTGTTGTTGTTTACAGGCTGGTCGTGAGTCGGAGCGAGAGTTGGCCCAGGCTCGAGAGGAGACGGCTCGCTTGTTGAGGGAGCTCGAGTTTCGGGACGCCGAGATTGCCGCCCTTACGGCGAGGGTTGCTGAGCAGTAGCTTGTGTAGTTTTGTACATCTGATTTTGAACACTTTTTGGACTCGTTTTGGGGCGCAAGCCCCCAGTTTACTTGGATCTTTTTGACTTGTTTGGGGCGAAGCCCCCAGTTTGCTTGCACATTTGCTTTTTGTTGTATATACGATGGCCTGAGTGCCTTTTGCTGTTGGGTTGTGTTGTTTGTACCTGCAGGTTAGTTCTTGAACAGGTTTGGTAGACAACGGTTTACGCCGTTCTTTGAAATTTACATAGAAAAAATCACGCAACACATACATTTTGTATACACATAAGGCCTTTAATTAGTGCAAAATGAGACTCAAAAGGACCAAAATGCAAAAATTTGTCGGAAATGACCGGACGGTAGGGAGGGCTACCCCCTAAAAAAAAAAAGAAAAAGAGAAATCTATAAGTTAGAAATATTGAAATTTTATTAAAATGAATTATGTCAAAAAGAAATGATTTAAAGTGTGCTGTAATGGCGAAAGTGTCGATGTCGCCTCGAAATGCGTGCCCGCGAATTTAGGAAACCTGAAGCATGGTAAATTTCTCGGATTTACCAAAACAAAATCCCGTAGGAATAGGAAATTATTCGATATAGGATTAGGAAAGATCCAAACACGGAAATCACAGAAATCCAGTCTGGGGAAGAGGCGCAGCACGAGCTGCGTCCTTTTGAAGAGGCGCAGCAGGTGCCGCGCCTGTTCCCAAGCGTGTCGATTCGACGGATTTTTGAAACAAAGAATTGGTATAAATAGAAGCGTCGACGAAGCTTTAAATTATATAATTCTTCCGTCTCTTCGTCGTCGATTCACACATAAAAAAACTCCCAATAAATTTTCAAGAGAAAATTATCATCATGAATACCTTAGAGATTCGCTTGAAGGAATGGACTAATGAGTTTTCGAACATTGAGAAGCATGACATGGGTGCTTATAATCTTGGGTCTTTGTTGAGTTTGAAACTCATTAAGGTTGTAAAACCGTTCTTGGATGCTTGCCTTGATTACTGGGATCCAAATTATCATGTTTTTGCGTTCCCAGGAGGTGATATTTGTCCTTTTCCAGAGGAAATTGCTGCTATTGGCGGGTGGGACCCTGAACATTTACCTGCTATCCCTTCTACTGCTCAAGGGTATAAGAGTAAGTTTAGAGATTTGCTTGGACTGACCAGACTCGAAGTGGATCGTCTTGTTACTTCGAAAGGCGTGCGGATGTTGGATTTTATAGATCGATTCATCAACAGGGCCGACCCTACTGTCTCTTATGTTGCTAGAAGGAGAGCGTTTGGCTTCTGTTTGCTTCATGTGTATGTCTTTCAGGGACATGTTGACGAAGATTTGAGAGGTGATCCCCGCCTATTGGGTCTCGTTGAGCAAATGGAGCTGCGCAGGAGCCCAGCTTGTCTATGTTTAGGGGAGATTGTCTTGGGCTTGGATAATAGGAAATCCAACCGCGATCTTCCATTTTTGGGGAGTCCCGTCATCCTACAGGTAAAAGACACCCTCCGTTCTTTCTTTTTTTTTCGCTTTTTTTTTTTTTTTTTTTTTTTTTTTTTTTTTTTTTTTTTTTTTTTTTTTTTCGTGGATGTCTAATACCTGTTTTTTTGGTAGGTTTGGCTTATGGAACGGCTCCGATTGCTCGAGCCCCCTGTTCATGCACTTTCCTATCATGCCCGTATGATTTCGATGAGGACGAGGTTGTACATGGTGGACTTCACCCGAGTCTGCGACTCTTTGGAAGAACAAGTCAAGATCGATGATGGCCCTTTGATCAGGTGGGTTGTACCGTGGTGGCACCTCAAGTCTGTCACCGGAGTGTCTTCTCTGGATCCCACTAGGTCCGTGCGCATTCCTGGATTGGAGTTTATGGTGTGCATATTTCCTGAGAGGTTGATGAGGCAAGTTGGTCTGAAGCAAATGATCCCCAGGCTTGACACCGTCCCGCAGACTGCTATGGCATTGACTACCGAGAGCCGAAGAGAGTGGGCTATGAAATGGGCCCAAAGAAACATGTGGTTCCTGAGTTTCTCCGCCAATGCTTTGTGGGTGTCGGATTCCTATCTGAGGTGGAGAAAGGCTGCAACTTCGGAGGAGCGTGAAAGACTGAGGAAGCGTGAGCCCGTTGACTACAAGGTGCGCGAAGGAGAGAAAGAGAAAGAGAAGCATCTGACTGAAGGAGAAGAAGAAGCCGGCTTTCAAGTCATTCATCCTTCGAAGAAATCGAAGACTACTCCTGTCGCAGAGATGGTGGTTGGCAAGAACGGAAGAGTCAGGCCTCGAGAAAGACCGTTGGTGATTAGGTCTGAAGTGGTGCAAGAGCGCCCGGCTCGAGGTCGTGACAACAAATATGACAAGAATGACAAGGGCAAGGGAAAGATGGAGGAATAGCCCAAGTCTTATTATTATTATTTGATTATTATTATTATTGTTGCAATAAGAAAGGAGGGATTTTTAGAATCATAGCTTATCTATTTTCTATTATTTGTCGTACTATTTTATTAGAAATTGAATGAAATAAAAAAGTTAAATGGTTATGAAACCATTGGTATTTTCTATTAATTATTCTTGTCGAATTTCACATGCAATGCAAATGTCCTTCTATTTACATTTTAAATATAACGGTGGGTTGAATCCCGTGAAGGATTGCCTACGTATTCACTTAAAAAAGTGAAATCAAACCCTTGCGCGTAGTTCGAGTAAATGTAAAAGAATAATTGTTCGAAGCAAGAGCTTGTAATGAACGTAGAAAATAAGCATGAGCTTTGCTTACTCGGGAGGTGCGAATTTAGTTTGTGTGATGATATGAGGATGACAAGTTTGCCAAGATGCAAGAGCATAGTGACATTCAAATAGGCCAGGGGCCGTTCATTTAGTGCCACAAGAGCGACACTTAGGTTTACGCGAGGCGCGTTTTTGTTCTATCCTAGGCATAGTATCGTTTCAGTTGGTCGAGATTTGTGGGGTTTGAAAACTCATTCCCATCTAGGTCTGTGATTCTAACCGCACCCCCTGGGAGTATGGATTTGACTAGATATGGTCCGGCCCAACTAGGTTTGAATTTTCCCCTCGGGTCGACGGGTAAAAGAGCTCTAACTGATTTGAGAACTAAATCTCCTTCTTTGATGTTTCTTGGCCTAACTCTCTTGTTGAAAGCTCGTTTGATACGTGCTTGGTATGTTTGGACATTATGTAAGGCACGTAGCCTACGTTCATCCAGGAGGATGAGTTCTTCGTATCGATCTTTCTTCCAATCGGCTTCCGGGATTTGGCTTTCGAGTAGAATACGCAAGGATGGTATTTCTAGCTCAACTGGTTGTACGGCTTCCATGCCGTAGGTCAAATAGAAAGGAGTAGCCCTAGTGGGCGTCCTGACTGATGTACGATACCCCCATAAAGCAAAGGGTATCTTGCTTGGCCAATCTCTGTAATTGTCAGTCATTTTCTTGAGAATGGTGACGACATTCTTGTTAGCCGCCTCTACCGCGCCATTAGTCTGTGGTCTATAGGGCGAGGAGTGGTGATGCTTGATTTTGTATTTGGCTAGCAACTGTTCGGTTTCGGCTTGGAAGTGGGACCCATTATCGCTAATGATCTCATGTGGGCAACCATATCGACAGATGATGTTGTTTTGTATGAACTTGGCTACATTTTTGGCCGTGAGAGCGGTGTAGGAAGCCGCTTCTACCCATTTGGTGAAGTAGTCAATTGCTACTAGGATGAAACAGTGACCTCCTGTTCCGGCTGGGGTTATTTTCCCAATTATGTCAATTCCCCATGCGGAGAATGGCCAAGGAGATGTCATTGTGTAGAGCAACGAAGGAGGGACGTGTTGCACGTTCCCGAAGATTTGGCAGTTGTGGCAATGCCTCACATATTTGATGCAATCAGATTCCATTGTGGTCCAATAGTACCCTAGACGTGTGATTTTCTTTGCCATCATAGGTCCACTCATATGAGGACCGCATTCTCCATCGTGAACTTCTTCCATCACCTTTCGTGCCTGTGAATGATCAAGACAACGTAGGACTACACCAAGAGGTGTTCTTTTGTATAACTCTCCTTGCATTAGGATGTATTGGGAAGCTAGTAGGCGTATAGCTCGTTGTCCCCTTTTGTCCATATCTGGTGGATAGGTACCATTAAGCTTGAAATTCAGGATTGCCTGGAACCAGGGTTCTTGTATGATTTCTTCTTCATCGGTAATTTGATGGACATATGCCGGCTCCGACCGTCGTTCGATACACAAAGGCATTTCCATCATGTAATCTGGCATGTTTATCAAAGATGCAAGTTTCGCAAGAGCGTCCGCAAATTGATTTTCTTCTCGAGGTAGGTGTAAGTAGGTTACATGATCAAAGAATTGAGCCACTTGGTTTATCCTAGCTTGATAGGGTGCTAGGCTTTCGCTTCGGATCTTCCAGGATCCCGTAACTTGGTTGATGATCAGTGATGAATCCCCGTGCACTCGTAGGTTTTTGATGCCTAAGCTTACTGCCGTTTGTAGTCCGATGAGACAAGCTTCATATTCTGCAGCGTTGTTTGTCACCTCGAAGTCGAGTTTGACAGCAATCGGTGTATGCTCACCTTCAGGAGAAATGAGCAACACTCCTATCCCAAATCCTCTTAGGTTTGATGCTCCGTCAAAGTATAGATCCCAAGAGTCTACATTAGTTTGAAGTATATCCTCGTCGGGAAATGACCAAGTATCTATGGTTTGTGCGTCGTTGATGGGATTTTCTGCGAAGAATTCGGCGACGGCGCGACCCTTTATAACTTTCAGTGGCACATATTTGAGGTCAAATTCTGAGAGCATCATGGTCCATCTTGCCAGACGTCCGTTGAGAACGGGTTTCTCGAAGAGGTATTTGACTGGATCCATTTTGGAGAATATCTTGACAGAGTAGCCAAGCATGTAGTGACGTAGCTTCTTTGTTGCCCACACAAGAGCGAGGCATGTCTTTTCGAGTTGTGAGTATTTACACTCGTATTCCAAGAACTTCTTACTTAGATAGTAAATAGCTCTTTCTTCACTTCCTACGGTTTGAGCTAGCATAGCGCCCATGGCGGTTTCGATTCCGTGAGATATAAACCAAGAGGTTGATCTCGTTGTGGCGGCATGAGCACCGGTGGTTTAGCCAATATCTCCTTGATTACTCGTCGAACGCCTTCTGACAATCATCGTCCCACATGGTGTGGTCTGTTTTCTTGAGTTTCTTGAAGATAGGCTCGCAAATCATCGTAAGTTTCGATATGAATCGACTTATGTATTGCACTTTTCCCGGAATCCTCGACTTCTTTTTTTCTGTTTGAGGTTTGTGGCATTTCGATCGAGCTTTTGATTTTGGAAGGATCTATTTCTATGCCTCGTTGGCTAACGACGTATCCTAGGAGTTTGCCAGATGTCACTCCGAATGTGCACTTTTGAGGGTTGAGTCTCATGTTGTACTTCCGTAGCCTTGCGAAGAACTTGCGAAGGTTCGCAATATTTCCCTCTCTTTCCTTGGATTTGACGATCATGTCGTCCACATATACCTCGACTTCTTTATGCATCATATCATGTAAGAGTGTAGTCGCGGTGCGTTGGTATGTAGCTCCGGCGTTGATCAATCCGAACGGCATTACTGTATAGCAATAGGTTCCCCATTGGGTGACGAACGCGGTCTTATGCATGTCTTCCATGGCCATTTTGATTTGGTTATAACCCGCGTATCCATCCATGAAGGATAGTAATGCGTGGTCTGCAGTATTGTCCACTAATATGTCGATGTGAGGTAGAGGAAAGTCGTCTTTTGGGCTTGCTTTGTTCAAGTCCCTAAAGTCAACACAAACTCGGATTCTCCCATCCTTTTTGGGTACGGGTACTATGTTAGCAACCCAGTCAGAATACTCGGAAACTTTGATGAACCCGGCCTTGAATTGCTTGTCAACTTCTTCCTTAATCTTTAGAGCCCACTCTGTTCTCATTCGTCGAAGCTTCTGTTTCACAGGTTTGAAACCTGGCTTAATCGGAATCCTATGTTCGGCGATATCCCTGTCGATCCCTGGCATGTCTTTGTAGGACCAAGCGAAAACGTCTTTGAATTCATTTAGGAGGTCTATGAAGTCGGCCCGCTCGGTAGAGCTCAAGGTAGTCCCTATCCTAAGTTCTTTGGGTTCTAGTTCAGTTCCTACATTGATGGGTTCGGTGTCCTCAATTACAGGTCCCCCTTCCCCTTCCTGTAGTATTTCTTTGGCTACGTAGGGAGGTATCTCGGTCAAGTCCGGGTTTTGGTCATCCTCGGTATCATCATAAACGAAATGCACTCAAGATAACGCAAAGAGTAAGCAGAACCTGATTTATTCATATTAAGATTTGAGTAAAGTTGAAACAAAGAAGCCAACCGATCCATGGTCGGTGGCGGCAAAGGGACGATAATGGGGCATTTCCCGAACTACTGTGACTACTTGAAAACAAGCTAGGAGAAACGAAGGGAGTGGGGTTGACGACAGGAATAGACTCTCTAATGACTTCTCTAGACTTTGACTCTGACTCCGACTCCGACTCTGATTCGAACTCGTCGTCTTCTGGTTCTTCTTTGAACATCTCTCCTTCTCCAGTGGTGAGCTTGAAGAGTCTTCCTTGATTGTTAGTCCATTTGATTGATTTTCTCCACCCTTTCTGCTGCTTTGTGTCGATTTCCGTGATCAAGGCGGTGGGGTTGAAGCGATCGTCTTGAAGTATCGTAGTAATGATCTCATCCTGCGCGGCCCTAACAAATCGGTCCTCTCCAAACAGGAGGCTAACAGCTTGTTCGTCTAAGCAAGGTGCTTGACGGGTTTTGACGGTAGGAACCGTTTCTGGAGGGATAAAGTAGCAATCGTGAAAGATCTCGATTCCGGCTAACTTCTTCTCGAGGTAATGCCAAGGTTCGGGAAATCCATGAAAGAGTTTCGAACTTCCTTCTTGAACGAAGTACCCATTCAAGGTAGGGAGATATGGCCTCATTTGGACTCCTACATACTTGCGATTTTGGACTTGGGCGAGCATTTCGAGAACTTCTTCTGTTGTGGGTTTGTACCCTAGTCCAAGTGGTATTCTTGATGAGTTGCCTTTTTTGTATGGCGCGAAGGTGTTCTCCCGAACTGGGTTCAAAGGCATTCCAGGGAAGTATCCCTGGTTTTTGAGTATGTGGTTGACCACCAAGTTAGAGTAGGGATTGTAGTATAAGGGTGCCAACTCGCTTTCTATGACATTTACACTTTGGAAGCCCCCAAGTTCGTATATGGGATCCGCAAGGACTTGATTATTTGATTGCTTCTCGATTATGGCTTTGATGGGTGACGAAGTGATCGTCACAACTTTGCCATTTAGTGGGATCTTGATATTTTGATGAAGGGTGGATGTTACCGCTTTGGAAGCATGAATCCAAGGCCTTCCCAGAAGTATGTTGAATGAAGCTTCGATGTCCACTATTTGGAAGTTGACCTTTCGTTCGATTGGTCCCGTTGCTATGGTTAGGTTAGCAAGTCCTACCACTTTTCGCCGTGTACCGTCATATGCGCGTACACCTTGATTTGTAGGGGTCCAGTCCGACTCCTTCATGCCTAGTTTGTATGCCGTTTTGAGGGGTATGACGTTGACCGCGGAGCCATCGTCTACCAAGGTCATCGGCACATTTTTCTTTAGACAGATGACAGTGATGTATAGAGCAAGGTTGTGACTGGCGCCAAAAGGTGGCAAATCTTCATCCGAGAAAGTAACAGGATTACTTAGTTTCGGTGATTCTTGGAAGACCAAGTTGACTACATCTTCAGGAGTAGAATTATGTGCCACATTCAATTTGGCCAAAGCTTGCAGCAAAGCTTGGCGGTGTGGAAATGAGCTTGCCACTAGTTGCCAGACTGAAAGATCAGCCTTGGTTTTCTGTAATTGCTTGAGCAAATGATCAGTGGGGTCATCTTCGTTGTCATTTGGTGTGATGACATTGGTGGGTCCGTTTTGAGTAGTGCTTTGGTATGGACGACCCGAGCGAGTTAGGTGATCTACATCTTGGTCTTCGCCATTTTGGACTATTTCCTTGACTAAGGAGTTTTCAATGAGATATTCGTCTTCATCGTCATCGGCCCAAACCCCATGGATTGCGGCTAGTTCCCTCATCCTCACGATGTCACTTTCTAGTTGTATGATTTGATCGACTAGTTTGTCGACCACGGCGACTACTTCTTGCATAGTGGCATTTTGAGAGAAGATCAATGGTACGCGTTCTTTAGGTGTTGCCTTGGGATCGCGTAAGATCGTTACCATGTTTTCTAGTTCCCGCACTTGTCTATCTACACTCCTTGCCCATGCGATGAAGTCGGACACGGTGGGGGAGATGGTAGAGTAGAGTCTTTCTTTTTCAATTGCGTGAATTTCATTTTCGACGGGAGAGATGAGATGTGAGCAATCTAAGGTAGATTCATCACTTGTAATCACTAGAACTCCAAGAGGATTCTGAGTGTTGTTGGGCTTACCTCCTGGTGGGATTGGAAGTCGGCCATCTTCAATCATATCTTGTAGCACGTGTTTCAACTTGTAGCATTTTTCTGTGTCGTGCCCCTTGCCCCTATGGTATTCACAGTAGGAATTTTCATCCCAGAATTTGGACTTCTTTTCGGGTTCGGGAGTAGGTCCAATGGGTTGGAGTTTACCTTGCTTCACTAGTCTTTTTAGAGCATTGGAGTAAGTATCCCCAAGGTTTGTGAACTTCCTTGGTGGGCTAGTTTTCTTGGATGGCTCGAGAAGGTTAACTTCGTCTGTCTTGCTAGTAGAGCCGTATGAACGACTTGTGGACCCTTGGTATCCTCGACCTACCGTTTTGGACAAGAGTCCTTTGCGGATGTCGTCTTCAATTCGTGTCCCTAATATGGTTAAGTCTTTAAAAGTCTTAATGTTTTGATATCTCAAATGGTTGGCGTATATGGGCTTGAGATTGTCCACGAACTTCTCCACAAGAGTGGCCTCATCTGGGCGTTCTACTAGTTGAGTACTAGTCTTCCTCCACCTACTTAGGAAGTCGGTGAACCCTTCTTTGTCATTCTGGGTAAGAACCTCTAGAGTACGCATATTGACTTGGATTTCGGCATTATCCGCATATTGTTTTGAGAATTCGATCGCGGCGTCCTCCCAAGTAGCGACCTTCTTGTGATCTAAAGTGTAGAACCATTGCTTTGGGATGGTGTCGAGAGATGAAGGAAAGATCCTTAAGAACATCTCGAGTTTGATGCCTTTGATAGACATGTAGTCCTTGAAAGCGCGGATGTGGTTCAAAGGGTTCTCATGTCCTTTGAACTTAGGGATATCCGTCATGCTAAAGTTAGTGGGCAATTTGGAATTGACGGCTTCATACTTGCGATTGTTTTCCCTATAGATGTCATCCCCCTTAAGGTACATCAATTGCTCCTCTAGATATTGGAGTCTTTTCTCAGCTGCGGTGGTCCCCATGAGAGGATTCTCATCCTTAGACTCGTCATCGGAAAATTGCAGTGCTTCACTTTTAATGGGAGGTAGCTTTCCCTCTACATCAAAGATACGGCCTTCGATAAGCTCAAGGCGGTCATAGGTTTGTTCTTGAGTGATTTGCATTTGGGCTATCGCGGCTAGGATTCGATCATTACTTTCTTGAATTTGCTGGAGGTTCGTATCATCACTTGACCCAGGCATCTTGGAAACTGGATAAGAGATCGGCGACGAATCAAAACACGGTCGACCATTCCATCACACTTGCTAAAAGAGGAAAAGTCTTGACTCGTGAAGTGGGTGTGTGCCACTTGTGTTAAGTGAGTTTTGAAGAAAGACAAGGTCTTTGAAATGTGTGTCCTAGCCAACTGTAGTGTAGTTGTAGGAGTGGACTCGAAGTGAGGTTTGAAATGGGCTTGTGACCCGAATTTTGACACGACAAACGGACAGAGTTTTGACCGGATTTTGTACTAATTAAAGGCCCTATTTTCGAAATTCTTGATTGAAAAAACGGGTTTTGATTTTTTGAAAATTCGTCATGGTTTTATTCAGAAATGGTGATCACATAAGGTTTACACATTTATACAAGCATTATAACGGGATGCTGAGTGCATTTAAAAGGGTTTTGGTTTAAAGGGTGGGTTGCCATACCGAACCATCAAACCCGAAGTCTGTGGAGAGGCTCGTGCCAAACAAGAGTAAGGCCGATTCCTAGTCCATTTCCTCAAGTAGTGAAGGCCCTTGATACAAACAAGAGTAAGTATCATGGTATGGATGACGTCAATCGCTATCCATCCTTAGGCCCAAATAAGAATTAGGACCGTTTAGACGGGACGATTGGTCGAAAGGGTTGGGTTGGGCCTAGGAAGGCCGAATTAAACGGTCTAGGAAGACCGAGTTATGAAAACCGACAATTGTCTTGTACAAACTTATTCCCTAACCTTGTTCAAGTTTCACCCTAGCTACACGTAAGTGTATAATCCCCAGTGGAGTCGCCAAACGTGGACGCGGGCCGCCACGGGGCGCTTGGAGTGAAGGGGCTCGAAAACAAGCGTTTGCATTTTGTATGGAGTCGCCACCAATTTTTATGGGAAATTGGAACCGTTCGAATACCTCGTGTCATGTCAAGACACAAAGTAGTGACATGAACACTAAGCAATCGTTACCCTTAGCATTCTATGTCTAGAATGACTCTCGTGGATGCCAATGAACACGGGTGCTCACGGAGATCTGGAGTAAGGGGTGAGGGTACGTATTAGAAAGCTCTTTTGATCGAACACCTAATCCCGCCCGCCTCGATAGCGGCCTCTACTAATGATTAGGGAAGTTATTCGTACTTGATATATCGTCGGCTATATGCATGCAATGCAACATCCACAGATTAATCCTAACATATGAAAATTTACTAGGTCGGTTGACAATTAATTAGCAAACAATTGGGTCGAAGTTGGATTTAATTGTTGATTTACATGTGAACCATACAAATGATACAAAATACAATAATAATAAATATAAACTACAATAATTACATTGGAATAGGCGATTTATGTCGGAAATACCTTTAAAACGGATAATTTGATGAAAGGAATAAGAAAATAAAAATAAAGAAATGCGAACAGGAATTAGCGTGATAATACGGATATTAGTTAGTTAACACGTAGCTAGTTAAACTAGGTCAAGGCAGAAAAGGAGTTCAGAGACAGAACTCATCACGAACAGCGCGGCAGATCTGCGCCCTTTGGAAGAAGAGCGGCGCGATTCTTTGCGTCTGTTCCCAAGGGTGAGTTCTCCATTTGTGGCGAATCGCAAACCGTTAATGTTAATTGGTAAATTAATGGGTTGATTGCGATTTTAGACTCGGATGAAAGTGATTAATGGATTATTTAACATGTGATTGGGTCATAAAAACAGTAAAACATGGATGAGACGGAAATAAGACGGATTAATTATGTGAAGGGTCGATGTTAATGAACAACTAATTAAACTAACGAACCGGATTAATTAAATTAAACACGATGAATGATGACGAATTAGTGATGAACAATAAATAAACAGATGCAAATTTATCAACAACGAATTCCAGAAACTCAATATGAATGAATTGAATCCCCAAAACTCGAATTGAATATTAATGACGAAAACCCGCAAATATGAATTATGAGGGATTTAAGTCGGAACAATAATGAATAAAACACATTAATGATGAATGAATAATTTATTAATGATTATGTGAACAAATTAACAGACGACAGTTGAAAGCAAATAAAAACGAAAGACGAATTACGAGAGGGGCGAAGAAGAAGAAAAGAAGCGAGAATCTGCGGCAACCTCACGAAGAGGCGGCAGCAGTGCTGCGCTCCTTCGAAGAGGCGCGGCGATTCTTTGCGTCTTTTCTCGACGTCTCTCTTGGAAATCCGCAAAAGCAGTTTTAAAAGACGGTTTGTAGAAATCGATTTTAATGGTGTTTCCGACATAAATCTTACAATTGTTATGCAATAATTAAAATACAATAAATAAAAGAGAATTATTACACCCTCAGACTTACATGTTGACGGAACGAGAAGAACTAAGAAGATCGATTAGTGATGCTCGACGCGAATGCAAGGAAAGAGTGCCCTCGAAAGAGGAAAACGATTTAAACAGATTGATTAATTAGATTGATTGAGTGTAGTGGTCAAATTGGTCGGTCATGCAACGGAAAGGCTGGTACCCGGAAAGATCCGAGCTTACGTGGTCGGAGGTCCAAGCACGTAGGCGCCAATTAGTAAGAACGAAGTCTAGAATGCAAAGGGAGAAGAGAAGGGCGGACACTCGCGTGAGAAATATGAGGAACGAAAGCTCCTATTTATACTAATCACGTGAAGGAATAGGGTTTCGGAGACTCTTTGGAAGTGAATCTCGGAAAGATATAAAAAAGATACGTAAATCATGCAAAGAAGGGCTGGGAAGAGGCGCGGCGACCACTGCGTCTCTTGGAAGAGGCGCAAAGACTGTGCGTCTGTTCCCAGGAGGTTTCCTCCTGTTTAAGAAAGATTTCCGTGTTCAAGTTATGGTAGGACGGATTTAATTCGATTATCTTTTGAATATTACGGGATATTGTTTGCCAAAAGATAAAATTTGTGAAATATGGAATAGAAATATCCGGAACATTCCAGAACATTCTGACTCGGGATTTAACAGCTATCAGAAAATGGAGACGGTTTTTGACCCGGACTCCGAATGTACTCTAATTACTGCCAAAACGACCGTATCGGCGCGTAGATGACAACTAAGAGGTTGATATTTGTATTTGAGCAATCACTTGACGATAATCTTACGAACTGTCACAAATCGTTCCGCGAATCAAACATGCGGCCCAATCATCACCGGGTGGTTTGCGAGGGGTGCAGAAACGAGGTGTCTACACACCCTCGCATGAGAGGACCACCCTAGCTTGAGAGACTGTTACTATCTCGGTTGCCCGAGGATAGTATATCAAAAGAACCCATTCCACAACATTTATTAACGTATATATAAGTTAAAGTTACATAGTTCCA
Organism: Silene latifolia; assembly: GCF_048544455.1. Taxonomy (NCBI): domain Eukaryota; kingdom Viridiplantae; phylum Streptophyta; class Magnoliopsida; order Caryophyllales; family Caryophyllaceae; genus Silene; species Silene latifolia. Next base: position 24,036,947 of record NC_133533.1, on the reverse strand, counting down.
AAACCAAATCAAAACAAGTGTCTACTAATCTCAACAACTGAAAGTAAAACAGCTAATATTGTAACAGCGGAAGCTAGACTCGAAGTGATGACTCCCCATCTCGTCCCCATAGCTAAAGACCATCATCATCTGTCACAATCTGCTCACCATCCCTGAATGGATCACCACAGATTTACAAAACAACAACGGGGTCAGTTCACTGCATAATCAAAATAAGACAAAGTGCAACAAAGGTAAAAAGTTGTTCCACAAACCATCTCCAACTCCCAATCACATCTCATAACTGACTACACACTAAAATGTGTAGCCCTGCCAATGGGAGACCGCAACCTTGCCCACCTAAGCCCCGCTAATCACACGACCGATAACCCATGTTCATTAATGTGTACATCCCCTCTTGTGGCAGGTTCCACAAAGGGCGAATCAAGGGCGTGAAGCCACTCCCACAAGTGACTCCACTCAGCCGAGGACGCACCTCGCAAACATCAAACCCGTCTCAACTCCAACACTCCATACTCCAATCCAGTCTTTCTAGTAAGGTACTCCCTATTCTAACTTCTTCCCTGAAAGGAGTCAGAATGTATTTGCTCAAGCCCCACAGCAGAATGCCTATATTATTCCCTAAAATCATGGTAATCAACCACAAGGGAATTTTTTTAGGCAAAATAAATGAAGCTTTCAACAAATGCAACCTCCTCCACAAGCCCTTAACAATGACATGGCGGAGATGAAATCTTTGTTGCAACAAACTTTACTAATTCAACAAAAGAAAACGGCTCAAATTTCTGAACTTATTGCCCATAATAAGATGCTAGACACTCAAGTTGCTCAGTTCGCGGTTCAAAATCCATCAAAACAGCCCAGAAATTTTCCTCCCCAAGGTAAGCAAGCACATGAGCAAGTTAAAGCTATTTCTTTGAGAAGAGGTACCATTTATCAAAGTCTAGATGTGCCCATTGATGAAGAGGAAGTCCCTTATAAGCATCCTAAGGGATTGGGTAATCTCGAGTTGAGTGATGATGAGAAAGAATTTTGCAAGAATCAAACACGGGATAAGTAAAAAGACGAAAAAAGGAGGAAAGACGTGAGTACTCGATCAAGCCCCAACAGGATTGATCGAGGAACCACAGTACTCGATCGAGTACAACCCGGGCTCGATCGAGAACACCCCTCATAACGTGTTTCAGCTACGGCATTGGAATAAAAATAGGATCCTCGATCGAGTGACTACTGGACTCGATCGAGTACACCCTATAACTGACGACGGTGCTTCTAAAACGACTACCAAAGCAAAATAAGCCGACCCAATTAAAATTCAACAACCTTTTCCTCAACGATTGCAAAAATCTAAGCTTGAACAACAGTTCGGGAGGTTCATGGAGGTAGTGAAGAATCTTCAAGTGAGTATGCCATTTACTGAATTGGTAACTCAAGTGCCTGCGTATGCTAAGTTTTTGAAAGAAATCTTATCAAAAAAGTGGTCTTTTGATGAAGTTGAGACGGTGGTATTCGCTCAAGAGTGCGCAGCCGCATTACAAGCTAACTCACCACCCAAGCTTAAGGATCCGAAGAGTTTTTCTATCCCTTGTCATATTGGTAGTAATGCTATAGATAAAGCCTTTTGCGATTTAAGGGCTAGTGTTAGTGCCATGCCGTATTATATATGCAAAAAATTAAATATGGGCAACTACGTATCACTAATATGACATTGCAAATGGCTGATAGATCTTTAAAGAGGCCTATGGGTGTCGTAAAGGATATATCAGTTAGAGTAGGGAAGTATTTTATTCCAGTTGATTTCATTGTTATGGATATGGCCGAAGACTCACAAGTACCTATTATTCTTGGGAGACCATTCCTTCACAAGGTCATGCCCTTTGGCCTAAAGAACGCCGGGTCCACTTATCAACGGTTGGTAAATAAATTGTTCAAACAGCAAATAGGAAAGACCATGGAAGTATACATCGACGACATGGTGGTGAAGTCTAGAAAAGCAGAAATGCACATGGAGCACTTGGCAGATACCTTCCAGACGTTAAGGGAGTTTAAAATGAAACTTAATCCATCCAAGTGCTCGTTTGGGGTATCTTCAGGAAAATTCTTAGGGTATATGGTGACCCAGAGGGGAATTGAAGCAAGCAAGGAACAGAAAAAAGCAATACTCCAGCTGGAATCTCCCCAAAAGCCAAAGGATGTACAAAGGCTGGCAGGGAAGGTGGCGGCCCTAAACAGGTTCATATCAAGGGCTTCAGACAGGTGCAAGCTGTTCTATGATATACTGAGGAAGAGTCAAGAAATTCGAGTGGACTAAAGAACATGAAAAAGCATTCGCGGAACTCAAAAGCTACCTAAGCACGCCGCCGCTACTCGCAAAGCCGGAGCAAGGGGAGCCACTATTCCTGTACCTATCCGTCACAGAAGCAGCTGTAAGGGCAGTCTTGGTCAAAGAGCAAGAAGGAGTGCAGCACCCCGTGTATTACATTAGCAAGTCTCTGCTTCCTGCAGAGACCAGGTACACTTCCTTTGAGAAACTAGCATTAGCTTTGTTCTTCGCTTCTTATAAATCTATGCCGTACTTTGAATCTCACACCATCCATGTAATAACCAACTACCCGCTAAAGACTATTATGAGGAAGCCTGAACTTTCGGACAGAATGACTAAATGGTCGGTACATCTTAGTGGCTATGACTTGCAATTCGAACCCAGAACGGCGATAAAATCCCAAGCCCTAGCAGATTTCGTCTCTGACTTCTGCCCTGCTACCCGTGGGGAGGCAGAAGAAGGAATGCTGACAATAATGGGGAGTCAGGATGATGAGATAGGGACCCTGTATATTGACGGAGCCTCAAATGCAAGAGGGGCTGGTGTGTGTTTGGTTCTGCGATCTCTAAAGGAGATATGATAGTACAAGCTATTAGGTGTGAATTCAAGGCAACCAACAACGAGGCCGAGTATGAAGCCCTTATACTTGGGATGCAGATGGCGTCAGGGCTCAAGGTAAGGAACCTGAGGGTGTATAGTGACTCCTTACTTGTGGTAAATCATGTGAACAACGAATATGTGGCACGAGATTCGAAGATGATAGCCTACTTGAAGATAGCCACAGAGCAAAAATCAAAGTTTAGGACATTCAAGATAACTCAGGTGCCACGGGATCAGAACGTGGAGGCAGACGCCCTAGCAACGTTGGGGGCAACCTTCCAGCCCACAGAACTGTCAAACATACCGATTACCCATGTGTTGACCCCAGCCATCCAAAAGGAGCCAGATCAGGATCCAGTAGAAAAGGATGTACGCATACAGTGTGCACAGGGAGCCAGAACGCTGGTTTCCACAGTGGGACAGCAGGATGCAGATTGGAGGGTTCCATACCTAAATTGGCTAAGGGATGGGACACTCCCTGAAGACAGAAAGGAAGCACAAAGTTTCAGAATAAAAGCTTCCAGATATATCATGATTGATAATATTCTCTTGAAAGTCATTGGCGGGACCATGCCTCGGTGCTTAAGCAAAGAGGAAGCGAGAAAAGATCTTTTGTAAGATGTGCACGATGGAGAATGCGGGAACCACGCTGGAGGGCGAAGTCTGTCAAACAAAATCTTGAGACAGGGGTATTTCTGGCCCACCATGCGCGCAGACGCCGTAAATCATGCCAAACGCTGTGAGTCATGTCAAAAGGCGGCTCCAGCAATCCACCAACCAGCAAAACCAATGCATCCGATTATCTCTCCATGGCCATTCATGATGTGGGGCATGGACATAGTGGGTAAGCTGCCCAGGGCTCCAGGAAACAGAGTATATATGCTAGTTATGACCGACTACTTCTCAAAGTGGATTGAAGCAGAGGCAATGACAGAGGTGAAAGAGCAGCAGGTGATCTCTTTCATCAAGCGCAACATCATAAGCAGATTTGGGATACCATCCGAGATCATATGAAATAATGGGTCCCAGTTCATATCAGGTAACACCGAGGGCTTCTGTGCACGATGGAACATAACACTGAGAAAGTCAGCCCCCAGATATCCACAAACCAACGGCCAAGCCGAGTCCAGCAATAAAATCATTGTGGAGAACCTCAGAAAACGGCTGGAAGAGTTGGGGGGAAAATGGGAAGATGAACTACCACTGGTACTCTGGTCAGACAGAACAACGCCGAAAATGGCAACAGGTCAAACTCCGTTTAGCCTTGTATACGGAGCGGAGGCAGTGATACCCTCGAAGTTAGGTACCCACGCACGATATCGGTCGTCGGCACGGCGAAACGAAACAAAGTCGAAATGGCTAGGAGCCTGGATACCGTTGATGAGCTGCGAGAAAGTGCTTACATACGTATGGCATCGTATAAACAATCCATAGCAAGGACATATACCAAGAATGTTAAGATCAGGACCCTTGAAGTAGGGGACCTAGTACTCAGAAGGGTATTCGAAAATACCAAGAACCACAAAGCAGGCAAGTTTGCCTACAAATGGGAAGGGCCATATCAGGTCGAAAGCATTATCAAGAATGGGGCATACAGGTTGATGACCATGCACGGTCAGATCCTGGATAAACACTGGAACATCCGTCACTTGAAACGGTACTTTGTCTGACAAAGTGCCAAAACTTGAGTGTACAAAGGACCTTTCGAAAGTCCGTGAAGCAAAAAAAAAAACGGGTGGGGGTTAGTATATGCTTTAGGTGTTAGCGTGTTTCAAAAAACTTTTTTCTTTTAGTTTTTCTTTTTTGAAGTCAGAAAGAGTCGTTTTTAAACCGAATAGTCCAGGCTGTGGCTTCCTGGATCCAAGTGTTGCCCTGGAACACCATGAGATAGCACCAGGTAATTTGCACTACTTTGGACTTTATAATGCTTCTACGAAGAAAGGCTTTGGTACTAATGTTGGTTACTTATCAGATGAGGCACACTTTGAGGGTCCAGCGCCTGCCATGTGAGGCTACGAAGACGTTTATCTTAAGTCAAGCCACATGGAGAGCATACGCCGAGGTAGCGCGCAGGGTTTGGCATACTAAGACCACCCATACCTTAACGTTAACTCAGTAATTCCATAGCTATGTCGTAGATCAATGGGTGCACGCACGGATTTCAAACGTCTGGAACCACAAGGAACGCAACATTCCTTGTTATTCAGAAACATTCAATGGAGGTACGCTCTAATCAGCCAACCCTAGTGATAAGATATTTTACGTCATGGGTAAAATATGTTATCAAAAGTCTGTCGCCAGAAACAGGAGTTGTGCGCCTGGAGCCAGGCCAGCTTCCTGGGTATATCTATGTGGAATCAAAACTCCAGAAATCAATTGCAAAACGCAAGTATAACAAAAGTAGGGCCTAGAAACCTGGGCCCAGAGCTACTTTAAGTTAGGGCACCTGCTACCTTTAGCAGGCGCCATTAAAAGTTCAAAACCTGCACACCGGCAGGCACAAAACGGACCAAAACAAGAAAGAAAATGAAAAAGAGTTTTTTACAAAACTTGCGCCACACAGGGCCAAGTCCCCAGATAATTTGAAATAAAATTTAAGAGAGGTCAATCCTCTTGATAACTGCTTCCTGACCATTGCTCTGCTCCCCATGCTCTGTTTGCTTCTCCGTTGCAGGTGCCTGAACAGCCTCAGGAGTTGCAGTGGCACCATCACCAGTCTCCCCAGCCAGGATATCCTCGACAGTCCCAGAGATGGCTCCAGAAATATCCATGGCTGTATACTCAGGCTCCGGGTTAGCAGCTTCAGCTTCAGGAGGAAACAGGGCGCTCAGGTCCATGCCATTAGGAAATGCACGAGCAAACTCTGTCAGCTCCTCCTCCAGGTTCCAGGACGTGTGCCTCCCCTCGGTATAAGCACGGATGCAGTCAATCCGCCCCTCAAAAGCAGTATAGGCACCCACATTTTTGGCTAGCTCAGCCATCTCTTCAGCACGGGCCTCTGCCTTTGTCAGCCCGGCAGTTAGAACGCAGTTAGCCTCCTGGGTCCTCGCCAGCTGGTCTTTAGCTGCCTCCTCCTTTAAGGCCGCATGGAGCTGCTCCCTCAACTTAGCGCAGGTGGCTGTGAGCTCCTTGTTCTTCCCCACAGAGGCCAGACATTCAATCTTGGCCCTCTGCAACATCTTACCGAGATAGAGGGAGGATTGGAGAGACTGCAATAAAAAAAACGTTAGTCATAGAAGCACAAGGGCAAAGGAAGAGAAGAAACAGTGGAAAGAGACTCACCAGGAAGCAGTGTTCCGTGGCCAGGTCGGTCATTTCCTGAGGGGCAGTCGAATCAAACGCCCTAGAGCAAGCCGGGGTCAGAAGCCTTTCCAGTGCAGGCCAGTAGTTGCCACGGTCAGCGTCCCCAAACTCAGCAGGGAGGCGTAGCAGCAGCTCGTCAGTATGAACAGGGGACCCAGGTGCACGCGATATTGGGGTCACTTTGATGGGCTCTGGAGCAGGTCTGGAGGAGGATCTCCTTCTTGAGGAGGCAGGGGAGTTAGAGGAATCAGCAGTTCTCTTCCTGGCATGGCGCATCAGGATCTCAGAGGCAGACGGTCTAGCAGTTCCTGCAGGGGCACAAGAACGCAGGGGATCAGAATAAAGAACCAGTGGAGGCAAGAGATTCCAAGAGATTTGAGGGTGTTTACCAGAAGACATGGTTTCTTCGGTAGCAGAGTCGGCTAAGCCAGAGAGCAAAAGGGGAAACAGCCTGCGGTCTTCAGGGATGGAAAAGAGCTTGGCAACAGAAGTATCCTAGTCTTCGGATTTCTCGGGGTTCGTGAGTTCTGCATCAGATCAAAGAGTAAGAACAGTAAGTGACAAGAACAATAAAAAATGGATATGCAAAATATACTTACTCTTAGCAAAAATCCAGCGCTCGAACAAGTAATCAGCATGAATGGGAAGAGAATCAAGCTTGACATAGAAAAAATCCTCATACCACCCATCGTCCTTCCCTTTAGCAGCCGACTGGAGGAAGTTTTCAGTCTTCTCCACGGTCCTGAAAGTATATTGGCCGTGCCCCAGTGACCTACACTCAAACCTATGGGCCAGATCTGATAACCCAATCTCAGCGCCCAGGCTGTTGTTCAGAGCAACGGTGGACAAAAGGATTCTCCATGCATAAGGGGCGATTTGGGCCATGGGTAGGGAGTTCAAACGAATGAACTCTTGAATCATCAGGGAAAAAGGGAATCTAAGGCCAAGGGCGAAGGGATAAGTATACAAGCAGATCCACCCCGCGCGGAAGGCGTCTCGCTACGGCCGAGGTTTGGGGATGAGGATCACCACATCATCACCCAACCCAAGCAGAGCTTTGATCCTAGGTATATCCTCTTGGGTTAGGTGGGAGTCGCCGGAATGCGGTCTTTTGAGGACTCCCTGTGAAGGGAAGTCATCGTTTTCGAGGTCGATGGTGGTGGAGGAGGATGATGTTAAACGGGTTTTAGCCATGATAAACGAGGAGAGAGAAGCAGAAGTACCTGGGAAGACAGGAGGAGGCGGCGCAGACGGTGAAAGGACGTTGACGAGAAGGGATTTGGGGAGACGGAAATTTGAAGGGTTTAAGGAGACGAAATGATGATGAAAGAGAGAATGGTGGGCGGGTGAGATTAAATAGGAGTGGGTAGTTGGGGTTTTGGAGAAATGTGAATTGAAATGGAGTATGCGAGAAGTCACTCAACGATACACTGCAATTTCCCGCTCAAATAATTAGGGTTGCACTTTTCGCAGAAAATTGGGGGCAAACTGTTAGGCCCAAAATCTGGATATGGGCTGACTTGGGGCAGCAGACCTGGAAGCGTTACGGGATGCAGGATATCAGGGAGTCAGGGTGCCAGCATCAGCAAGCAGCGCAGGATGTGGGCTTTGATCTACGCGGGAGAAGCTTGTGAGAGTCCAACATCTTGCGAGATCCGAAGAAGGAAAGTCCTACCCAGTATCAAATTAGGAATAACTTGGAAGGAAAGCAAGAAACCCTAGCCCAACGAGCTCCCCTATATAAAGAGCTTCAATGCAAAGAAGAAAGATCATCAGAAAATACGAGAACTACACCCTAGCACTCATAGCAAACGTACGAACTGTATTTCCTCCCGAATTATAGTGAAAATATTGGTGGGATTCCGTCTCCCCCCGCGGTTGTTTCCCACATCGGGTTTTCCGCGTCACCAAAATTGCTTGTGTTCTTTGTTTACGTCGTTCATACAGGATAACATACAACAATCATTCAAATCATAACATAGACCTAACGCTAAGACCGCTTTAACCCTAAATTGGTAGAAATTTACCAAAACACTACAACAATAATAATATTAATTAATCCCTTAATTAACCCACTTAATTCGTCAAAATCCTAATTAAAATCCCATAAGACAACATACTAATTAAACTAGGGTTTACTAATTAAGAATGAAGAAAAGGATAAGAGTATAGTTACAAGTGTAAACAAATGAGCAAGAACAAGAATTAGGAAACAAATCTTCGTAAGTATGGTGAAAATCTTGAGGATAAGATTTGAGAGTATTTTGTGGGATCTTTGAAGATATGAGGATAAGGTTTCGTGAAGAAATGAGGGAAAAATCCGAAAAGAGAGTTTAAAAGAGATAAGGTCCACCTACCATGCTTACAAGCGAAAATAGGGACATCGACAGGTCACTCGATCGAGTGCTCGGTGGCACTCGGTCTAGTGAGCCTCCACTCGGTCGAGTGCACCAGCCACGTGGCAGAGTGACTCATTCAGGAGCTAGTATAAAAGACCATCTGTTACTCGGTCCCTCACTCGGTCCCTCACTCGGTCGAGTACTCGACCGAGTGCAGCCTTAGAAATTATGGGGTATTACGAGAAATGAGTGACTAAGATAGAGTAATAAGGAAGGAGATTTAAACCCGTGACAATTGTCATAACTTACGATGCCCCAGTCTTAAGTCTTAGATTCTGTTTAATAAAACTAGCTGAAACCTGAAAAAATATAACGGATAAGATAGCTGAAAATTAAGAAATGATAAGGTAACTGATTGGATAAAAATGTTTAGCCAACTAGCTAAAAAGGTAGTTATTTTGTGTGAAATGAAGTAAAAAGATATAATAATTATTTAGTTTTGTAAATTGAAGGGATAAAAAGAGAAGATAAATTTGAATCAAGTAGGTTACTTCTCAAATGCTAACCCATACATTATTTCATTTCAGATTACTTATTTGGTTATATAAGCTAGTTGCCAAAAGGTTGCTAAAATTTTGGTCAAATAAATTAGTTTGATCAAATAACCTACTTGAAATATCTCGCTAAAACACCGGTTAATTTCATTGCCTATATATATACTTCTCTCGTTTCACTCAATAGTTATCTATTACTTTTGACACAAAGATTAAAAAACTCGTAGTTGCTCATTCATGTACGTGTTTTACTCATTCATGAATTTTTTTTCCATTATTTTTCCACACTATGCCCTTTGCCCAATCCTCTCTAATTTTCCCCTCACAAAATTAATTAAATTCTAAAAAATTAATTAAATCCGTCAAATTACACAATTATGGATGCTAATTCTCATAAGTCTAATTCTTAATTATATTAATTATATTATATCAAATTAAGAAATTGATGTACCCTAATTAAATTAGGGTTTGTTTAAACTGTCGTCGATGTTGGTTGTGATTAATAGAAACGGAGACTTTTGGTTAAATTCAGAAAAAAAAGATTACCTAACCAATCAAATGTTATGACATGATAGTCTTTTGATAGTACCGGAATAACTTTGCGTATGAGTAGGCCTGTTTGCAGCATTGCTGCTGTTAAAACTACACCTCTTTATGATATGAACACATTTTCTGATTCTTACAATAGAAGATGACGAACTAGCGTTTGACGGTGCAGCCGTGCAGCTGTCGGTGATGCTTGACCGGATCCCATTGACGGTTGTGGATGGTGAATGATGGTTTGGGCTTTAATGTGGTGGGCGTCGTCGTCAAAAGAAGCGAGGAAAGGAGGCGGTGGTTGGCGGCTAGCTGAGGCCAGAAAAGGCATTGGCAATTAGGTGGTGGCGGAAGTGCGTGGGAGAGGGAGGCCGTGGAATCAAGGAGAATTGAATATAGAGCGAGAAAAATGAAAATTGGGGGAATGTAATAAAAGGGGTAAAATAGTCATTTCCGTCCATGAAAAAGTAAAAACCCGTCCATAAATGAGCGCCACCCAAAAAAATATGTGAGAATGCTTTTGAACCACAGAAATCATTCATCTCTCACTTGCATATGGAAAGACCCACAAAAATATGCCAATAATGAAAATAATAACAATTGATTGATATACCTAGAGATGGCAATCCGGGCCGGGCTAAGGTGAGTGGCACGGGCACGGCACGGATGAATAATACTGACGGCACGGGCACAACACGAACGGGTTGGAGGCGGACCGCGAGTGCGTTTTTTGGGAATTCACGTGCCCAGGCTCAGGCACGGCACGAGATTTGGCCCCCTTTGTAGTTATTTAATTAAATTCTTTTTTTCAATATTATTTTTTAATTATTTAATTAAATCTAGTACATTAAAAATATAAGTAATCAACTAATCAAGACATCAAGTACATTAATATTTAATAAAACGTATATTTAAATCATTAATATTCATTATTTATATAAATAAAAAAGTATTTAGAAAAAATAGTAAGGCTATTGGGCCGGTCCACGTGCCAGGCACGATTAGCCCATGGGTCAGGCACGACCCGAGCACGAAACTGGGCGTGCCAGGAGCGAGCCGTGGTGAGGGTTTGGGTGAGTGGGCCAGGCACGACACGACACCACCATCCCAATATATGTGCCTGAGCCGGACCAATTTTGGGGGAAGGCACGATGGGCCGGCCCGCGGCCCAGCACAACCCAATGCCAACCCTCATATACCCAAAAAAAAATAGATAACTATTAATCGGGAAAAAAACTCGATACTAGCGAACCGCACCTATCATTGTCCCATATAAATGGCAACAAAGATCCTCTCCATTTCTTTTCTCTCCATTTCCTCTCACAAACTCATTTAATAATATTATCTCTTCTATACTCTATTAACCCTTTATTTTTATGCATAAATCGTAAACCGTTCAATGTTGACCAGATACAATCTGGACCGTTGATAGGTAATGGCCTCTCTATTTTTTTTTTAGGAAATGGAAAGGATTTTGACTCTATAAATAGGCAATTTGGATCCTTCCATTACTTTCTCTCTATTATCTCTCTAATACACTCTTATTCTAATACTCCCTCTTATTCACTATATTTTTCCTTATTTCCTTATTCGGATTATTCAGGTTTTCTTCCCTATTTCCTTTTTTGGGTTGATTTGTGTGGTCCAAATTAAATTGTATGTGGGGTAGTGTGTTTTGTGTGGTACAAATTCAGTTTCTTATTTCTTGTGCAAAAAGAAAATGGGAAGAATATAGTGAATATGAGGGAGTATATTTTCTCTCTTCATTCATTAAAACATTACTTTTATGAAATAATTACAACCATTAGATCGTCCCAAGATTCAATCCGGACTGTTCAAAAGTAATGGAGGTCTTCGAGTAATGGAGAGAATCCGGACCGATAAATAGGTGTCCCTATCTATTGACTTTCATTTTCCAGAAACACACCTCATCATTCCCACATAATTTCCCCATTAATTTCTTAGAAAAACACTGATAAATTCTGGAGTTCACTATTACCATCATCAATTTAGACCATCAAAAGAGCTCATATTAGTAGTACCAGGAAACGTTAACCGCACGCAATCGAAAGAATCATACACAGATTCGCCCGGAATGACGTCGACTCACGGCGGAGAGAGGGTGGTAGTTACGGCGGAGGATCAGGTTAAGAAAGTAAGGAAGCCGTACACGATTACCAAGTGTAGAGAGACTTGGAGTGATGAAGAACATGACAAGTTTCTTGAAGCTATTCATTTGTATGTTTCCATTTTACTCCCTTCAATTCAACCCCTTTATATTGTTGCCGTTTTTCATTGTTAATTAGTTACTCACGCCGTCCTATTCGTTAGTTTACCTTTTTTACTTTTGTTTACTTTATTTCTATTTTTTGTGAGCGTTATTTTGATTAAAGGTAAACAAATGAGTATAATATGAAGTGAAGTGTACTGAACTGAAGCGAGTTCTAGAGGTTTCCTATTTAGTATGGACTATAATTACATCGGAATCTACATCCTAATATAGCTGAACTAAATTGGGCTGAACTGAATGTAGCTTTGAACTAAGTTTTGTTGAGCTTACGTTTTGTTGAGCTAAGCTCAGCTAAAATGAGCTGTAGTGAATTGAAGTGAAGTGAAATGAACTAAATTGAAGCGAGTTGAAGTGAGCTGACTTGGACTGAATGTGAGTTGAAAAGAACATGGTCAACTAGTTAAATGGGAACAATATATATAGAGTAGGATTGAGGGGGTGCTTTATGAACTAAGAAGTTACTCGCATAGGATGAATCTATTTTACCTTTAAGAGGTTAACACTCGTCTCCTCGTATCTTTTGTTTTACATAATCTTAGAGTTCATTACTTTGACAATTTAAAACGGGCCATTTATATCAGTATGGATGTGGATTTTTCAATTTTACATGTAATTTCACATGATTTAATAAGTTTGAATTTTATTAGTTTTTGTCTGTTGGTAATCATATTCTCCTTCCCGTTATGTTTCAGATTTGATAGGGATTGGAAGAAGATTGAAGCATTTGTGGGTACCAAAACTGTAATCCAGGTGCGCATCGCATTTGTAATAATTAGATCCACGTTAATCAAATGCAAATGACCACAGACCAATGCATATGCTTAAGACTTGTGTGGCTCAAGTTACCAACTTTGACTTCAATTTTGGAGCCATTGACTCATATGTTCAACATTCAAACTAACTTACGTGCTAGAAACTGTTGAACTCCTTCGGCCTGTCCCAATCTACCTTTGTTGCGAAAGTTACACTACGGATATATGTCTGCACCCTTAAGTTAAAGTCAGTGTTTAACTTTTAGTTTTTAGTATGTCAGATTGTGTTTGAATCACTGCCCTGGATTTTCGTGTTTGGAAGTCGTTCTATGTGGTACCAAAGTGTAGTTGATTTGATTAGTTGCTTTGTTATCACCTGCCCTTGTCGTTTTACACGCCTCTGTGTTTCAAGCTATAGGTTGAAGTGTCCCTTGTAAGTAGAGGAGTCATTAGTTTCACTATGCTGATTGATATAGGCTTAGAGTAGAGTGCTAAGAAGATTAATGATCTGATAAGAGGGGATAGACCGTTGAGCAAAAGACTGCACAATTATTTGTCGTCTTCTGATATGATTCTATTATCAGAGCTATGGTGCATTGGTGCTACAGCAACTGTTATTTATCTACTGAAGTTCCTATGCTTATCGAATCTTAAGCTAGTGAGAAATTAGTTGTTGAGTGCGAACTCGCCGATGTGTCAAGGACGTTATGACTACGCTGAGCAGTGAGTAGTTATTTTGCCTTTAATTTTGGGACAGGCAAGGTGGCTGTTCTGACATCTAATTCTAATATAAGGGAGAGTTACTGAGGTTTCCTGCATCTCCATTTTTCATACTTGGGGTTTCCTTTTGTCTTTGTGTGCATGATTTCGAAGTTTCTGAATCAGCATTTGGAATACTATCTCCCTTCCCGCCATTGATGCTTCAATTTTTATAGATAAGTTGTGTAATCTTTAATGTTTAGAGCAGCTCTCAAAGCAATCGCATAGAAGATTGCCGTGTAGGTTTAGGTCTACGTGCCTGTGATATTATGAGTGTTGACTTGTATGGGGTGGGTTTTGACTCTTGCAGATTCGTAGTCACGCACAGAAGTACTTCCTTAAAGTTCAAAAGACTGGATCCAATGAGCATGTTCCCCCTCCTCGCCCAAAGAGGAAAGCTGCCCATCCTTACCCACAAAAGGCATCCAAAACTGGTTAGGGTTCAATATATTCTGTTTCTTGTTGCCTCTCCAACTCTCTGTTTCTCTTACTCGATTATTTTTCTAATTGAAACGGGGTGTTCTTAAAACTCTTTGTATTTTGTGGCAGCTCCTGTATCTAATCAAGCTACTTGGCAGTATCAGAGCCCACCTGTTACTGTCTTTGAACCAATACATGTTCCCTGTCAGGAGCCATCATCATTGCTTACTTGCCAAAGTAGCAGTTCGACGACATCATCATGGAGCTTTGGGTCCATGCCTGTTTTTGATTCATCGAACATGGGAAGAGGTACTTCCCTTTATATTTGCCTTTCGTGAGCTTTTGTGTACTACTATGTACTTGGTATTTCAAAAGGGTTTAAAGTGAGGTCTTCGCTGCTCTTTTTTCTGTGGAAAAAGCTTATATTCCGTAGATAAAAATGCACTATTTTAGTTTGAAGCTAGTAAAATAATAGTTTTTCCTTTGTTTCTACGCGGAACAGAAGATGTTATGGCTCTTCATTTATCAGGTTCTGGACTTGCAAAATTCCAATTAACTGCGATTTTTATGTAAAGAAAAAGGAATTTTATGATTCACTTAGGAATGATTTTCTTGGCTTCAAAACAAGAGCAGTAGTTACCTGTACGGATTCTTTGAGAAAAAAGATATAGCAGCTGAGGGTTACCTTTTGGACCAAGTTGACAAACAAGGATATTGTTGGATGGTTGTATACTTGTATATCATGAGTTTTTGGCTATCTATTAGGTTATATATCTTGATTTACTCTTAACTATTTTAGATGCTGCTGATCAACATTATAATTATAATTATTGCCTTCACCTCATATTTTGAATTGTGTTTCTTGCAGATGATGTAACATTGGCAAAGCACTCAATGATAAATTGTTGCAGTAGTAGCAACGAAAGCGCAGATGCTTGGCCATGGGCACGACCTAAGGTCCAAAGAGATAAGGCTAAGCGAATGAAAGGTTGTTTCTTTTTCCTGACTTGCCTTATGATTGTAGTTGCTCTTCCTCGAAACATCTAAAAAACTTCTAAGGTTTTCGGGTCAGGTTTCACGATGTTAGGGATCTCCTCCTCTTGCAGCATCTTGTGCTTATTGTTTTGACTGAGTAACTACCCCGCTCTGTTTTTTCTATAGGATGTTAGAATAAGCAAAAAATGTGGGTTGTCGAGCCTAAATGAGCAAAAGCTCCAATTATGACTAGTCAATCTTTTGTTTTGTTATATGAGGATATATCTTGTGTTAAGATATGTTTGTGAGGCTCTTGAGTGCTCTGTTGCCAATACTAGGCGTGACAACTTCGTTTTCACTCTCTCCCATTCCATGGAATTTACTTGCCTCTTCTTTAAGTTGAGTCCATGTAGTGAATGTCTTGCTTAATACTCCCGATGTGTAAGGGTAAAGATGGCTAGAAATACTATTATAGGTTGCTGCATGAGAAGATCATCTTATTAGTATTCATTATTCAATCTGACATTGTAATTAATGTTCTCTTGCTTATGATTGCCTGAATTGGGGAATGCCTGATTATAGAATCTAGAGTCTCTTAAAGTCTTACAGTTGCGTTTATTACAACTGACTATTAAATCTGTTTCAAGTTTTGAACTTGTGCTTTTATTTTAAGTTCTGATTCTTTTCTTTTCTATCGATGCAGCTATGCCGGATTTCGCTCAGGTTTATAGTTTTATTGGAAGTGTGTTTGACCCCGACACAAGTGATCATTTGCAGACGCTAAAGAGAATGGATCCGATAAATGTTGAAACGGTATGTTTTCTTCCTGTTTCCTGAATAGTGAATAGTAAATGCTCCCATACAACAACATTACTGCAGTGCCTCAAGGGCTCCAATAATGTTGGGGTAAGGGGGTCAGACGTATGTAGTCTTCTTGTTTATAGCTCTTGAAAACAATTAACCTTTGCTTATGAGCTTTAACTGTGTCAAATATTATTTTGGAGAAAATAATGATGTATGGTGATCTATTCCAGGTACTACTGCTGATCAAAAATCTATCTGAAAATTTGATGAGCCCCGAGTTTGAAGAACATGTAAGTTTTCAAGGCCCCTTCTGTTTATGTTTTATTATTCATCCTCAAATCCCATATACGATTGGGATGGTCCTTCAATGGCTGGACTAGCATTTTGTGAATTTTTCATCCATTACTATAGATTTTGTGTGCTCTTTAGGGTGTGTTTGGATTGAGGGATTTGGAGGGAAAGGGAGGGGAGGGAATTGGAAGGATGAGAAATCCATTGTTTGGTTAGCAAAATGAAGGTAGAGGGATTTGGAGGGGAGGGAAAATGGATCCCTCCATTTCCCTCCTACAAGGCAAATTATTTCCCCACCAACATAGGCAAGATTTGGAGGGAAAATCATCTCCTCCATTCTCCCTTCCCTCCCCTTCCCTTCTTTTCTGTTCCCTCCTTCCCCCTCCCCTTCCTTTCCATCCTTTTTTCCTATCCAAACAAGGCCTTGGGTGTGAGTGATTTGGAGGGAAAAGAAAGGGAGGGAGAGTAGGGGATTTAAAATCCCTTTTTTGGATAGCAAATAAGGGTGGAGGGGGAGAGATTTGGAGGGATCCATTTTCCCTCCTCCAAGACAAATCAAAATCTCTCCACAATAGGCAAGATTTGGGAGGAAATTGTATCCAAACACCCACTTCCCATATGCCCTCCTCTTCCCTTGCCTCCCTTTCTCTTCCCTCCTTCCCCCTCCCCTCCCTTTCCCTCCACTTTTGCTATCCAAACACACTCTTGAACTTTCTTTCCACCTGAAAAGAATTAGAATTAGAATTCAGATAATAAAGTGCAATATTTGCAATTTATGTAATCTGGGTCTCGAGAGGTTCTATGGAACATTTGGAGGGAAAGGGAGGGGAGGACAATAGAGGGAAGTGAATTCCCCCTCCTCTAACCTCCTTCCCCCTCCCTCCCTTCCTTCCGCTCCTCTTT
Source organism: Silene latifolia (assembly GCF_048544455.1). Classification (NCBI taxonomy): domain Eukaryota; kingdom Viridiplantae; phylum Streptophyta; class Magnoliopsida; order Caryophyllales; family Caryophyllaceae; genus Silene; species Silene latifolia. The sequence continues at coordinate 24,020,097 of NC_133533.1, read as the reverse complement.
ATCTATCCAAACAAGGCCTAAGAGGACCATGTCTTCTTGTACATGTGTAATTCGTTAATTTGTGGAGGATACCGTCACTGCCTCTCAGTGTAACATTGGTTATACGCATTTTTAACCTTTTTATTTGGATACAAAAGTTACGGATAGAAGGAGCAGGAAATGAAAGAGGAGGAGTCGTCTTATACAAGGGAAAACCCCACCCCGACAACTCCATTTTTTCCCTCTAAACCAATTTACCATCCAAATAAAGAAAATGGTCCCTCCTTTTCCTTCCCCTCCAAGTTCTTTTATCCAAACAAAGGGTTATTCTTCGAGATCCTAATGTCATTTTGGGGATGATTCCCTCTACCCTACCCTAAAAAAATAAATTTGGACGCTGTAGCCTGATTTAATTGTCTTTTTGTTTGTTATGGCAGAGAAAGTTACTTTCATCATATGATGTAGACTCGGGGAAGGCCAGATCATGTAGCCGTGTTCTGCTACCTCCTGATAACTCAAAGACTGCAATTCCTGCTATATATTAGTCATATCTCAAAGATGTAAGCCAAACCATGTTATTAGTACTTGTACTCGTGTATGCTCTTCTACCGGGTATTATCACACTAGTCCTTTATTTTCTGGGGGAAGTGAAAGAAGTATAGGGCCATAGGGGCCTAAACTTGGCCGACTTGGGTCGTCCAGTTAGCAGTGTAAGAAAGCATCCAAGTTGTAGCTCGCGTTTGTGTTGAGTGTCATTTATGGATTTCAACTAGTTACTGGGGTCGCGCCAGAGTGTGGTTGTGGACTTGCCCCTACGAGGTTTTTGTTTACATTAGCTTTTCATAGGATCAGTTGGTCGAGGTTTTGTATGGTTTATGTATTATATTTAGTGAAATCGATCTTTTTTGTAAAATATTTAATGAGAATCATGGCATGTATACAAGATGGAATTCTGTTGTTTGTAATTCTGTTGTTGCATCTATAGTGTAGACTATAGACTACGTAAACTGGATCTGTAGGACTTGATTTTAAATTTTAATCAATATGTGAGTTCCATGCACCCGGACAAGACTGGAAAATCCAGTGAATCGAAATTGATTCTACCAGACTCGAGATTAAACAAATAATCAATAACAACTATATTTGACATTGTCTGATCAAATTAGAATCGAGGTCCAGGTCCAGGTGAGCCATGAGCTGATAATAAGACTGCAAGTGATGGATAATTGTGTTCACAGCCCGTTTGCAGCTCTTTGTCTTGAGTACGAATCGTGGATTAGTAGGCTCAAGGGTGGGCGATTTTGGCTTTGCCAGTTTCTAATCCTACATGAATTGCAGAGTTGCATCTACTAGACGATAGAGTTACCTTTTGTTATTGCAATTGGTCTCCCTTGTGACGGGTTACCATTTGTGGCGGATATTTTGTGAGTAAAAATGGTAACAAAATGGGTTAGTGGAGAAAGGGGACCACATGAATAGTGTTGCAGAGAGAGAAAAAGTGGGTACTTTGTGAGGTAAAATGGTATCCGTCACTCAAGAGTGACGGATATGTGCCGTCACAAACAAGAATTTGTGTATTAATCACTTTCAGGTACATATGTTAGCATTGAACAGTAATTAGTGAAACAGAGACTTTGTTATAACTAATAAACATGTTTTACCATCTTAGATTTCGATGTTTGATTTCACAGCTTTTCGATATGAGAACCAAATAGGTTATGGAGATGATGAATCACGCAAGTGTGCCAGTCTGAGCGCATATAAGCCGAGTTAGCTTGGATTTTGTTCGAATGTCGTTTACCCTTGTTTGTCATCGCCTTACAGTTTTAGTGTATGCCCTGAAAAAGAGATTTGTATGTATGATATGTATTATTTCAGTGCCTTTGCACATCAGACCCGAAAGGTTATGCACTTTCTGAGCTAATGACTTACTCATTTTTACACATCGAAATTTTAGATTAGGTTAATATTCCTATTCAATACAGAGTATATTAGTCGCTGCAACGGGAGCATAGCGGAATTCCACAGGTTACTGAAATCGCAGGAACAACACCACCAAAAAAACAGGTTACAGTAACTGCCATACTTAAGTGCAGAGATGTAATAATAAGCGAAATAAATCTGATACTTAAGTGGCCAGAAAAAAAAATGCAATTAGAGAGACTGCCTCTGTGTTTAATTATTTATCAACAACATTGCCCCGGTGTTACAAGACTGGCGAGTAAAGGGCGTCTTGAACAACCGCTTAACTAGTTTGATTATTAGTGGCGGAGACAGAATTTAGAGATTGGAGGCATAACATTTGTCGGCAAGAAACCGTAAAAGGAGCTCACTTGTAGAGAAAATAAACCAACAAGGGAACCAACCTAGTCTGAAGTTTCATTACCTATCATACATCGACATGCCTTCTTTCAAGGCATATATTAACACTTACAGGCCATTACAAATTAAAAGGGAGACTAAAAGACATTACTGCTGTTCAATGCTACAAGTAGCATTTTTTACTTGCAATTGCTTAAATAGCAAAAGTTAACCATCCTCTATTAGATTTTAAGTCATGCAAAGTCAATACTTAGTAGTTAGTACCTAACAAACCGGAAAATTTCCTCTCGAGTCTACTAATCCTCGATTCGTACTGAACACAGAGAGCCACAAACCAGTTGGCATCAATTCTGACAGCAAGCTGACCGCCAGCAGGAAAATCCGCCTGATTCGTGGGATCCTTGTCTTCACATAATGTTGCAGCGGGTTCATCTTCACCTAGCAGGGAACCCGATGATCTCACCTCCGGATTCACACGGTGCTCAACAACATTATGTTCCTTGCTTTGGTCTCTAAAATTGATCTCGGAGTTTATGGAACTCCCTTCTGGCCTAACCTTCCCAACTTCATTTGCTAAATTTTGATGTTCTGCAACAAAATCTGAACCTACAGCTTTCTCACATGGGGTACTCAGTTCAGTTTCTGCTAATTCGTTGCATCGAATGTTGATTTCATTTTCCTCCATTTCATTATGGGAGCTACTGTGATCTGAATTATTACTAGACTCACCCGTACGGATATATAGGACCTCATCTTCATCTGAACTCAGGTCTTCTTGTGAGTTAACTACAGTATCATTACCATCACAAAGTTTGGACATTTTCTTAAATCTCTTCCCAGTTCTCTTCTTCCTTTTACAACCTACCCGCATATCTTCTTTGAAACTAGACCTTGCCCTCCACCAAATAGAGTATCGATGTGTAACATCTCCTTCGTGCAATCGAGGAGGTATGTATAACTTCAAACCTCCGAGATTCTTCTTATACCCAAGCCAACCAAGTTTACAACTAGCCTCAGATCTATCAATGGACTCAGGAATATCTTGATCAAACCCGAATTGGAGAGCCACTCTATGAGGGTTATACCCCTCCACACAGTTCTTCAAACCAACCAATTGACCAACTACCAAACACCTAGAGAATAACTTCCAATCCTTATGGGAATCCACATCCACCCACTTTCCTGCATCGACATAAAACCTAGGTAATGACCAATTGGCAAGCGACATGGTATATGGGCGCCATCTAAAGGTCTCCCTAGACGAGTCTAGACACATCTCCATATCATCAATGTCATCATATAATTTCTTTTCATGACTTGCCCAACGCGCCAACCTAATCTCGCCACAATTAATCATCCTAGGAACGGGTCCTAATGATGGAAACCTCTCCCAAGCCCAAACCTGAACAAGGTACAATGGCGATGTCAACCTCAATGAACGACCACTTAAAGATCCCACAATCTTCCTTTTCAGCAAGGTCAAGTCCCTATAAATGGAAGCTAAAATCACGGGGCCAAATGCGAGTTTATTCCCACAGCTAAGCCTGGCCGCCATGGTTAAAACCGCCTTTTGAACTTTCGAGGTTGATTTGCCAGCGAAAACATGTCGGGCAAGCCAAAGAGCCAAAAAACCAGCATTCTCCAACTGATTACCACATCCCATAAAATGCTCCTTCCACCTTAAATGACTCAAATGAGGAACAGTTTTAGTTAATTTTCTATACGACTCGATCAACAACTTCTTAACCAGCTCAACATCTTTCCCCAAAGATAGGCTACTACTCGAAACAGAAACACCCAAAGGCGAAAAACCGCCTAAGACATAAACATCTTCTAATGTAACAGTAGCCTCACCCCATGGAAAAACAAAAGTATTAGTGTCAGGACACCATTTTTCAACCAAGCTTAAAATGAGACCATCAACTCTGTCAATTGGGTAAGTAGAACACTTGATAGCATCAAAGATACCGGCTTTTCGCCACCCCGGTTCATGGGTTACTCTCAAATTCTCCACCCATGTTTGCCATCCTTTAAGAGGGATTGAAGTGCAATGAAAGAAAACATTCGGTTTTGACGAGGATGAAAAAGATTGAATCTTTGGAAGTGAGGGTGGTACTGCATTGGGGTTTATAGAGGGATTTAAGAAATGTGCAATTCTTTTAGTTGGGTTTTGGATAACTTTAGAACTAGTATGATCAACCATGAACTCTACTCTTTCCTCTATAATCCTAGCTTCAGATGATTTTTCTTTTGCCATTTTTTTGATCAAATGAATTCGGGTTTACATAACGCACTACAATGTTCAGAAATCGACTACGAATCGATATCAGTGTTCATCAAACCCAAATGCAACACAACAAACATGACCCAGATCACATGCAAAATACATATTTACTTCAAAATATCAAAACTTAATCTTCATCAATTATGTAGTAATTACCAAAGAAATATTTGTTCAATTGAGCTCGAGTAAAATACAAGTAGACAACTAACGGTAAAATCAGCAACTTACCTAAGAATGGTTGATTATTGGGAAGCTAAGAGTGGTAAATAAAGACAACTAGCTGTAATTTTAGGGATCGTTTGGTTTAAGAAGTTACCGTCATGAGATTGGAATGCATTTCAAGTTTAAAATCACTATGATGATATGAGAGAAGTTTTGGGAGAGTAGGTATGAGATTTTATGAGTTTGGAATGCATTTATAATCCATTATTAACTTTATTTTCAATAGCCCCTGTCCAAAGTTGAATTTTCACTGAGACTACTCGCTGAGCTGACGGAACTCATTTATGGGTGACGGGTTCATTAACTTAAGTCGGTTTTAAGTTCGAACACAAATTTTTAAGAGAGACGGTCTCTTATTAATGTTAGTGAGAGACCTCTCTTATAAGAGGTAGTTTAACATTTATATTTAATTTTTAATTTTTTTTAATTACTACCTCCGTCCCGGTCATTTGTTATCATTTGGTTTTGGCACAAAGACCAAGGAAATGGGAGGAGGCCAATTACTAAATGACAAGTGGAATGAATTGTGTTTGAATGATCAAACTAACCATCAAATTCATTCTTAAAATAGAAAGACAACAAATGACTGAGACACCTCAAAATAAAAAATGACAACAAATGACCGGAAAAGAGGGAGTAATTCTTAATTAAAGTTGGAGTGATAGTCCTAGCTAAGTAATTTATTGGGGCAAATAATTTACTTGTCAAATACTTATAAAAAACAGTCTGTTTCATTGAAGATGACCACTATCCGTCACAAGCTGAAGACGGATAGTAGCCCTCTCACAAAATGGGAGGGCAAGTGGGGTGAAGACGGATAATGTCCATCTTTAATGAGAATTTGTGTATAAAAAATAAGCTAGTTGAAATTTTTTGTCAAAAAAAATACTCAAAAGACATTGCCAAATAGAGTCACTCTGTATTTTTAATGTTGAGAAAAAAAATGGAAAAATGGGGGAGAAATATTAAAAAAAGAAAAAAAAATCGGGTGTACAAGCCGATAGTTTTAATTTATTTTGACAAAAATGGTAATAGCTTTTAACCTACTCTTCCTCTAGTGCAACTCTAATATGGTGAAAGTTTTTGGTTTCACATTTCCAACCTGTCTTCACGCAAATTAAAGTGTCCATATAAGTCAGTCTGTCTTACTTGTGACGGTCACAAGCTTGTCAAATCTCAATCAAATCGGATTAACATTCTAATAATCCATAAGCATTATACTTATGTTTATCTTATTTGAACGGTTTTAAATTTAAGACGGATATTAAAGAAAAATTTGTGTCTCTAGGATCAAGCCAACCAAACTAACTCATGAGACCTGTATTTTCTGAAGTGTCCTGAGCTGCAACCTGCAATCCTACAACAACAACAACAACAACAACAACAAAAGCAGCAGCAACAAAAGAAAATGGTAGAAGAAGAATTATCAGAAACTAGCATTATACAGGAAAGAGTAGAGTTGATGGTTGATCCTACAGCTTCTGAAGCTGAACAAAACCCAACAAAAAGAACAGCCCATTTCCTAAAACCCTCTTTAAACCTCAATTCATTACCACCCAAACTTCCAAAGATTCAATCTTTTTCATCATCGTCGAAACCAAATGTTGTCTGTCTTTGTCATTCAACTCCTCTTAAAGGATGGCAAACATGGGTGCAGAATTTGGAGGAAACCCATGAACCGGCATGGCGAAAAGCAGGTATCTTTGATGCTATCAAGGGTTCTACTTACCACATTGGCAAAGCTTTTGACCTAATTTTTAGCCTTGGTCAAAAATGGTGTCCTGAGACTAACACTTTTGTTTTTCCATGGGGTGAAGCTACTGTTACATTAGAGGATGTTTATGTCTTGGGTGGTTTTTCGCCTTTGGGTGTTTCGGTTTTAAATCCTAGTTCTTCTTTGGGGGAAAATGTGAAACGAGTTGAGAATAAGTTGATCAAGTTATTTAGAAAATTAAGTGATAAAGATAGTAATTTGTCTCAGTTAAGATGGCAAGAGCATTTTATGGGATGTGGAAATCAAATTGAGTATGCTGGTTTTCTGGCCCTTTGGCTTGCTCGTCATGTTTTCCCAGGTAGGAATAACTCGCTTGTTACGCAGGCGGTTTTGGCAATGGCTGCAAGGATTAGTTGTGGGGCTAAACTCGCATTTGGTCCTGTTATTTTAGCCTCCATTTATAAAGATTTGACCATGTTGAAAACTGAAATTGTGGGATCTTTAAATGATCATTATTGCAGTGGTAGTTCATTAAAGTTGTCATCACCATTGCAGTTACTCCAGGCTTGGGCTTGGGAGAGGTTTCCATCGCTGGGACCCGTTCCTAGGATGATCCCGATCCATAGTGGAGGAATTAGATTGGCGCGTTGGGAATGTCATTTGAGGAAATTTTTGTATGCCAATGATGATATAGAGATGTGTCTAAACTCAGCTAGGGAGACTTTTCGATGGCGTCCATATAGCTTGTCTATTGAGAACTGGTCATTACCGAGGTTTTATGTCAATTCAGGGAAGTGGGTAGTCGCGGATTCCAATGAGGAATGGAAGTTATTTGCTAGGTGTTTGATGGTTGGCCAGTTGAGCGGATTGGATTGTGTTCAGAATTATAATCCTCATAGGGTGGCTCTCCAATTCGGGTTTGATCAGGACATTCCGAAGTCTGTTGATCTATCTAAGTCAATCTGTACATTTGATGAGCTTGGATATAGGATGAATTTGAAGGATTTGAAACTGTACCTTCCTGCTCGATTGCACGAAGGAGATCTGACAAATCGGTACTTTGATTGGTGGAGGACAAGGTTAGACGAAAAAGAAGTTGGACTGGTAGGATGGAAGAGAAAGAAGAGAACTGTGAGGAGGGTGAAGAAACTGGCCAAAATTGTTGATACAAGTAATGAGCTTGAACCAGTAGTTGTTGGGAATGTCAGAGAAAGCTCCATGGAAAAATCGCCGCCTAGAGATGAGTTTTCACGTACTCTCCTGCAAGTCGGTAATGACATTGGTATGGCTTGTTCGTTACCTAGGCAGTGTGTGTTAACCTCAGAAAAGGACACAGGTATGATGGAAGACGATGAAAACGAGGGGTGGACCACCAATCGGAGCATGGGTGAGGATAGTAAAATCAACTTTTCATGCAGCAAATTAGCAGAAACAGAACTGCGCAGAGGCATAGATCATGAAGATGGCGGTATGGAACAGACTGAAATGCTTCTTGAAAGAAAGCAAGGTTATGATGCTTTTAAACATCCGAATTTAGGCAATGAAGTTGGGCAGGTTATGGCTACGTCTACATTGCTAAGGCCTGAAGGGGACTTTCGGAACCAGGAACGAAATTTGATCAAGAAGGAAGCATTATATAAGGACCTGAACACGAATCAGGGCAATGGTCAGGTGGCTGCCAGCCTGCCAGTGATGAAAAAGTCTGATCAGAAATCGTTTGCGGCTAGTTGTCTTGAGTATGAATCGAGGATGAGTAGGCTGGAGAGGGTGATTTCGGCTTTGTCAGTTTATAAACCTACATGACTTGCATCTAATAGTGGATACTGTTACAGGTACAATATGTTAGCATTGAGGTACAGTAATTAGTAAAACAGAACTTGGTTATATTATAACTCAAGTACCTGTGTTTTGCCCTCTTTTGTCATCGTCTTATAGTGGATACAGTTACCTTTTGTCATCAATCAGTTTCAGGTACAATATATATGTTGCCATTGAGCAACAGTAAGTCGGTAATTAGTAAAACAGAAACTTGGTTATAAACTTATAACTTACTCTATATAGCTGCGTATTACCCTCTATTATTGTGGTCGTCTTAAATATATTATGGAGTTTGATGAGTTGATAAGTATCTAATATCAGTGTGCAGTACATTTTATTAATGACTGCCTTCGCAGTTTGCAAAACTTGAAATTGCGACCTATCATTTATATGACTTTCGTTTAGTCATTAGACCAGCGCGTCTCTAATTCTAAAAAGGGAACAGATTTTCGAGGATTTTGAGAGCATGAATAATGATGAAAATTGATCCTTTTATGGCCTTCATGACTCGTATCGATCTCATCACAAGCATTTATATTTCTCTTTAAGACTTTTAACCCTTTGTTCAGAGTGGAGGTGATCTAATGCCGGTTTGAGCGGGTATTGGCCGAGTCAGCTTGGATTTTGATCGAATGTCGTTTACCCTTGGTTGTCAATTGTCATTATCTTACATTTTTAATGTATGCCCTGAGAGACGGATATCCAGCAAAAGCAAAATAACCCGTAAATCTAGAGCATTAAAACTACAACTATGGATAAACAAACCCAGAATTTGATTCATGGTTTTCAACTTAACATTCTTAATATCAGTTTTACAGTTTTACATTGCTTTTGACTCCTAACAACTGACTGGACTGGTGAAATTCATGGAAGAGTTGTTTGGGGAAGTTTGTGGGCGTTCCGTTCCCTACTGGTTCTGATGTTTTTATTGCATAGTATAGTATTCGTGTTAAGGGCAGGCCGCCAGCCGCCAGCGGGCCAGATTTGGGAAACCCACCATGAAACGACCTGGGTCGGGGATAGATTAGGCCGGGGTGAGGGGCAAGCCATACGGGTTAAGCAATTGACGACCTGTGTTGGGCCGAGCTTGAGCATATTTGAGCCGATCCCAAGCTAAGCATGGTGCTAGGTGCTAAAAGTGATCGGATCATTTGGTATGAACCGAATCTTAACCGGATTCAATTAATCCGGTCCTCTGTCCTCATTTTTTGTAGTTTCGGTTTCCGTCCGGTTCCAAGACTAATTAATTCCATACCGGATCTAATGGGCCGAAATGTAGGTGTTTTGTGAAATTATTTTTTTCAACACAAATTCTGGTTATAGACGATTAGACGGGAGATATCCGTCTATAGTTATAGACATGTCAAATATCCACCCACTTTAAGCATAAGATAAGCAACAAGTTGCATGGTGGGGCCCAAAAATATCACCATAAACATATTTAACCCGTCTTTCACTTTAGACGATATATCCGTCTATAGTAAGACTAATTGTTTATTCAAAAGAAATTTATATTTTAAAACATAATATTAGTTGTTATGTTTGTTAAAATACTTTAATCAACTTCTCTCTCGGTCCCATTCATTTCTTTACGAGAAATATTTTAATCAAAGTTAAATTTATTTGATTTAATAAAACTAAATTTTAATTATCATATACGGGGTACTTAAAAATGGAAAATCATAAATTTCGTTCCATTTTAATCTAAGGCCGGACCAATTATACAAGTTTGTTCTGTTCCAAGACCGGACTTTTAAGTCCGGTATTTCCGCCTAAATATATTTTCCGATCATCATTTCGAGTTAGTCTTCAATCCCGTCATTGATCCGCCTAAAGTTTACATATTTAGCCATATTTCAGATAAAGAATGAAGAATACTACTCGTAACAAATTGTTATTCCACGGCCTACACACATTAGTGCTGTTATGACGTGGTACTAGAATAAACTTCAATATTTATCCATTTTCGTTGGTCTTGGTTAAGACCGTCTTAACTTTTTTTTCTTTTTTTTTATAGACCATCCGGTTAAGACCCTCAACTTTAGGTATATTCATACGGATTTGTCCTTAAGGAGTAGCATGGTATCAAAAGTAGCCATTTTTCCTGTGAACATTCCTGAGCTTCAGTCCTCACACAAAACAATGGCAGAAGAAGAATCCTCAAAAACTACAATTATAGAGGAAAGAGTAGAGTTGATGGTTGATCCAACAGCTTCTGAAGCTGAACAAAACCCAACAAAAAGAAGTGCTCTTTTCCTGAAACCCTCTTTAAACCCCAATTCAGTACCACCCCAACTTCCAAAGATTCAATCTTTTCCATCCTCGTCGAAGCCGAATGTTCTCTTTCTTTGTCGTTCAAACCCTCTTAAAGGATGGCAAACATGGGTGGAGAAATTGAGACAAACCCAAGAGCCGGCGTGGCGAAAAGCAGGGATCTTTGATGCTATTAAGTGTTCTACTTACCACATTGTCAAAGTTAAAGATCTAATTTTTAGCTTGGTTGAAAGATGGTGTCCTGAGACTAACACTTTTGTTTTTCCATGGGGCGAGGCTACTGTTACATTAGAGGATGTATTTGTCTTGGGTGGTTTTTCGCCTTTGGGTGTTTCGGTTTCGAGTAGTAATAGTAGTAGTAGTAGCTCTTCTTTGGGGAAAGATGTTGAGCAGGTTAAGAATAAGTTAATTATGTCATATCGAAAATTAAAGGAAAATACTAGTAATTTGTCTCATTTAATGTGGAAAGAGCATTTTATGGGGTGTGGTTAGGGATGGCAATGGGTAGGGTCTGGGTAGGGTCCGCCTAGACCCGGACCCGACCCTAGATTTTCCCATTGGACCCGTACCCGACCCAGACCCGCAAGGGTCTAAAATTTGAGGACCCATACCCGGACCCTATGGGTAAGGGTAGGGTCTGGTCTACCACATGGTCCGAGTTTACCACTTTAGTAATAAGATTAACAAATGGGGTCTATAATATTAAAAAAATTCATACTACTTTAACATTATGAGTTTATTAATCTGGGCTAGTTAATGGTGATTGTTGGTCGCCTATTAGAGAGGTGGTTGTCGATCGCGTGTCGAGTCTTTGTGGTGGTGGTTTTCTTGTGTCAGTGGTGGAGTGGTGGTATTGTCAGAAGAGTTTGGTTGGGTTTTATCACTTTATGAGATGAGGGAAGAGAAAGAGACTTTAGTTGGGTTTCTACAGTCTTCCAGTATGAATTCAGAAAAGTTGTAATTTTGAATTTTTTTTTTCTTTAATAAAGGGTCTAAGGGTCGGGTATGGGTCTAATAACTTAGACCCGGACCCGAACCCGAAATATTTTCTTAAGACCCATACCCGACCCATACCCATTGGGTCTGAAAAAATGAGACCCATACCCGACCCATTAGGGTCCGACCCTCAGGGTCTGAGTCGGGTCCCCGACCCACTGCCATCCCTAGGTGTGGTGATCAAATAGAGCATGCTGAGCATTTTATTAGGTCACTGGATATATGTACTGGTCACAGTTCTGAGCTTTCGAGACTGAGCCAGGGGCGCAGCTATCTCCATCTTGTTTTGCGTAACTGTGAAGAAAAGAGCTTAAATGAGCTTTCATAGGCAATGTCATCTGGAGGCGGAGGCAGTATAGAAGTATATTGCTGCTGGCAATGTAAGAATTGAGAATTGTATTACCATTATAGACATGCTGAAGAATCTCGAGTAACCAGTACCACAACCAGTACTGTTGCAAAGAAATTCTGCATACTCCTACATTTTCGGGACAATAAGATTAGGTTTCGGTTCTCAACTTTGAAATGTGCAACAGGTAGATGTCAGTTTGTAAAAGTTCACTTTGAGTGCTCCTTGAACAAGCCATAGTGTGGTGCCATCTAAAATTTCTTAGGGGGTGTGGCGTGCGCTTTGTGCATAAAGCGCACATTGAGGTTTGTTAGTCAAGTCATTGAGTGGTGGTGCTTGTAATCTGGGTTCAAAACTCGGCTTTAGAACAGCCATTGTGAGTGACTCTCTTTACCCAAAAAATACACTGTCGAAAAAAGCAGGTAAATACAAGTTAATACCATGCATTAACAATGCTCCTGTCTACTGTCATATTTTAAGCAAAACATGGAAGTAGCTTCTTTTATTCTGTTTAATTCCGTGTTGGTATTTCTCATCTATGCATGCATGCATTATGGCTGAGATATTGATCCAAAGCCCCCTATATATGACCTAAAATGCTGAATGACGGTACGATAGAGCATTCAAACTTCAAAGCAATAGACATGGCTACTAAATCATGCTTACTATTCATCTCTCTTACTGTAATAATTGCAAATGCTGTTTCAGCTGATAGGCTTCATGTGGTGGACAGAAACCGCGCCTCTGAAGGTATTGGTGTGCCCCAGCCGGACGTAAATGTTGTTTCAGCTGATAGGCTTCATGTGATGGACAGAAACCGCGCCTCTGAAGGTCTTGGTGTGCACCAGACGGACGCAAATGCTGTTTCAGCTGATAGGCCTCATAAGGTGGACAGAAACCCCGCCTCTGAAGGTCTTGGTGTGTCCAAGAAGGACACAAATGTGAATATGATGAGTAAGATGGGAAGTGCCGGGAAAATGAACAACAATGGGAACGGAATGAACGCTGTTGTCAGTCCGGTAGTCCCGGTTCCAATGCCGGGTGCAGATGGTCAGTTTCAGTTTCAAATCGGGCCTATTGGATTTGGATGGAACTGGAATTTTGGTGGAGGAGTCCCCGGGCCACTCATTACATACAGTCAACCTATAGTTGTCTCTCCATACTCGACACCATCAGGGCTGCCTTTTCCATACATAGGTGTCATGCCTTCACCAGGGGCATATCAGCCATTGCCGGGGTATTCTGGGTTTTACCCAGGAGGATATCACCGGCATCCTTTCGGAAGGTATGGTCCAAACCCTTCTGGACAGCATGCTCAGGGTGCTAATCAGATGCAGCACCCTACTTCTGGGCACGACTAATCAGGAACACAGGCGCAGCGACAACCAGTAAATAAAGTTACGATTTAAGATTATATCGTTTCTGCTATGCTTATCCTTTCTCTGTATACTAAACTAATATTCATGTACTCACAGCAATTAAACTGGTGTTAGCGAACGGTCGTCAGTTTGGAATAAATATAACTTGTCTATTTTTCTATTAATGTTCCATGCGATGTGATGACTAGATTTCCTAAGAATAAATTTCCTCTATTGCCGTCTACTCATTCATAAAATACCAAAACTCATTCATAAAATACTAAAACTTTGGAGAGACATCTCTCTATAAGTTATTGAGAGACCTACTATTCATAATAAACCCACAAGAGGGTTCATAACATCAATCTAAGACATACTATGCCCACTTCTTTCACTAAACGAGTGCCGGATTATATACTTCAAGGTGATGTTAAAGATTACCCTATAATTATCACTTTGTTTCGGAAATACCATTTAAGTAAAGGTATTTATTTTTGTAAGGTATTTTAGCAACGAGAGATTATATAACGAGATTTGAACCTGGAACCTAATGTTCATTATACCTCCGTTTTAAGTTTTAACCAATAGACTAAGAGCCTAAGACATATTCACATTCTTCAGTATTTTAAGTTATTATTTATGCAAACTTACACATTCCACCATTTTCAAACATAAATAATAGTAGGCAATATGTACACAAAATTTAGGGGCCGTTTGGTTCAAACAATTGGAATGGAATGAAATAGATTCTATCTAATACCAAGGAGGCATGGAGTAAGAACTCCATACCTATTAATGCTTGTTTGGTTTGATCTTGGAATGGATTATAAATACCATTCATGTTGAACTACTAGTGTTGTACAAATATGCTACGTATCACTATGCTTAATTAAACAAAAGAAGAAAAAAAGTGATCATGATGATGAATGAACAAATACCATTATTGCATACAAAATTTTCAATTAAACCAGAAAACAAATCTTCATAATCAATGTCCATTGTCAATGCTATGTACACCATAATCAAACAAAAAATTAGAAAATTGAAGGGTAATTGACATGAACGTACACCATAATCAAACAAAAAAATCGAAAAGTTGAAGGCTAATCAAGGGGATATCAATGGAGAATTGTTTGGTGCTAGAATTATTTGGGTTAACACGAGTATAATTTTTTCCCCTATTTTCTATTGCTAGGGTTTGAATGTGGAGGTATGGAGTTAGAATCATGGGGTGAGATTAGGGTATGAGATTTCAAGGGATTGGAATGGATTTAGAACTCCTTGGGTATCAAACTCCATTTCAAAAGGGGTCAACCAAACGCTTGATTGGATGGAATCCAATTCATTCCATTCTAAATACCCCAACCAAACACCCCCTACGTTTTACGGTGTTTGGTTGCAGCGCAATCTCCATATCTCCAACACGGTAATGACAATGGTCTGTTACATGACTGTCTAATTCAGTCGATTGCCTAACTATACTTTTGAGAGACAAACTCATACTTCCTCAAGTTCTTTATAAATATTTGCCTTTTTTACTTTTGACAAAAAAAATATCAAGGCATGAAAATGTAAATGAACCGATTTCAAAAAATTAGGAGCATTTTCCCGATGAGGGCGTTGAGTAGTTTGACAAAATGGTCGTCTTTGCTATCACCAATTGTATTCCTTTTAAAGGGACCAAAAGGAAAATTGTAGTCGAGGATCCTTTTTTTCTCAAACAAGTTTTAACTGTTGATGAACCTAGAAGAAGATTCAAGAGTGACAAAATAATCAGCAATTGAGCATAACAAAACAGACACAAAAAGGCAGCAACAACACGTTTTTCTTTGAAATTACTAACGGAAACAACTGACGGACATTTTGTTTGCAGACCGACAGCACACAGACAAACCTCAGTTTCAGACCGGTCATGTTATCACCTCAAAAGCGCAGCAGGCACAACGTACTACTAATTACATCTTAACCCCCATTACACAAAAACTTACTGCATAGTAGCTGATGACTGATGCATCTCAAAAAAAAGAAAAAGTGCTGCTGCATTCTGTACTTGTGAGCATCCACTGAAACACTGCAGTTTTGACAAGAGAAAAGAAGATCATATTAGAGAGATGACGCATGAAGAGCAATTTACGACAACCACAAAAACAAAGCCTTAATCAACCTTGACTTGGGGTTGACCAACAGAAGTGCAATTGACTAAAATGATGGACTTGAGAATAATTTCTGATAGAGTCAGACTTCTAAAATCATACCCCTATAACCTAAGCCATAAAACCGAGATTTAGATTCCTTTTTTTACCAGGTACTACCTCCCCACCACCATGGAATGACATTCGAAGGCGACTGCTCTTGAGTAAATTTCAGATGTTTACAAGTGAAAATTAGGCCAGGACTTCACTTGGTCAAGAACAATGAATAAGGACAAGTATGTTCTCTCAAGTCTCAAGTCTTCATGCAAAGGGAAGCAAAGCAATCATAGGGGAATAAAGGAAGCATCAACTAGCTAAAATATGGCACTTGTCCACAAAATTCTCAGTAGGTAGGTTCCTCCTCTAGATGACAGACCTCTCTAAATCTCTAATCCATCCTCCAAAATATGGAAAAAAAAAAAAGAGACCAATGTCACACAGAGTGAAATGCATTCAGTTTAAAAGGCGAGAGGTTCACAAAGTTTTCTGTTAAACAACATTATCCAACTAACCCCGTTAAACTTGGGTCCAAAAATAGAATACATGGGGCAAACTTGGGAGTAAAAATGGAACAATGTTGAAACTTGGGATTATTGGTGTTAAATTTTCCTTTTTTGTTTGTGCACCATTAATTTATTTTGGTTTTTGAAGAGGGGATACATGTAAAGAAGCAAGAGCTAAGGAAAAGGGGGGAAAAGATAGAATAAATTAGCGGTACGTAAGAATAAAAAAGATGGAGATTGCATTAAAGTGCTCCTTCGTAGTCGCACCTAAAGTATCACGAGGCGTTGGCGCCTTCACCTGGGAATGCTTTTGAAACTAAGAGAATGCAAATAACTGAACAGTAATGTTGAGTATGGCCATACCTAGCAGTTAGATGAGCACACTTTAGAGAGATCATTGAGTGATGGCGTCCGGTACGCTGCCGAGTGAAAGACCGTGCTGCTTAATTATCTGGATGGACTGTAGAAGGATATCTTGCTCTGTGGTATACCGCTCTGCTCGACTCTTGAACCCCAACATTCCAGCAAGAATATAGAAATTTTAGCCCAAGAACCCAGAGTGTAAAATAAGAACAACAATAATTCACATATCCAAAAAATTCAGTCTTGAGTTCTTGACACAACTCGTGGGACATATGAAAACTCTATTTGGGTTTTACTCAAACCAATCTACTCGTTCCTCCATCCCATTTATATTGTCCGTTGTCCCTATTTGACTTTGGAAATTAAATGACATCAATTTTGACCATAACTTTCTAACAATACACAATAACTAAAACTTTGATAATGATAATGTGATAAATTGTTTCCTCAAATTCAATGTGGCAAATTTTTGCATTGATTGACTATGAAAGTTAAATGGGTACAATATAAAAAGGAAAGGAGGTAGTAATAAACTTGATAAAAAGAAGTGACTAAACAGAAGTGCATGAGAGATTACCAGGCGTTTGAGATTGCATCCAACAGTAAGTTCAGCACATGAACTCTGTATCTGGGATAGGTAGCAGTAAGGAGCATCTTGTTCAAGAAAAACTTTTGGGTACGAGTTTAACATGGATTTAATGTCATTAGCAGCCTGAGGAATCTTCTCCAAATTGTCAAACTGTAATGGAATCCTCCTGATAAAACCCCGCCATTCACCTCGAGACTTGTTCACAATTACCTACCAATTGCAACAGTTGACACAAATATGGGTTATTGATAATAAGCTTCTTTACTTTCATCTACGTATGATAAGCCATTAGTAGTAGTAAAGCAAACTAAGGCAGAGGGATAGTGGAATTAATCAGAATAATCACTACCTGGCTGGAAAAAGTAGAATTTGGAACTATTACAGGACATTTATCGATGTTCAGTAATGAAGTTGTAGTCAAACCCATATCCACCACTTGACCTTCAACTGAACCAGCCTGCAAGAGTTGCAAGTAACCACAGATAAGGACCAGGGAGCAAGTCCTAAAATCAAGCACTGAACCACAACAAGAATATCAAGAGTGTTTCAGACCCCAGACCCAAGTTGTATCAAGTAGAAACCGACATTTTCAACTGAACAACAAAAGTCAGAGTTCCTAGCTAGTACAATTAACAATTAACAGAGTAATAAGTGTGCATGTAAAGCACTAAGAAGCGGCACTTTGTCTACAACTCCAGTATTAGAGTAAGCAATAAAGGCACTGCTATGACTCACAGACAACTGATCATCTATTTGCTGTAAACTGGAAGAGAGTCTTGCTTACCTTGATGGTGTCCCCAAGTGAGAATGGCTTTGAGAACTGCATAGACAGGCCAGTGAGAACATTACCAAGGATGTCCTTTGCCGCAAAAGCAGTCGCCACCCCTGCAATAACAACATCATATCCTTAATCTCTGCATGCTGAAAAATTCAGATTGGCATCTATTGAAAAATACAGCTTCCAGAACGACTAACTAAAATCAGCCAAATTTACATTATACAACTGATAACCACACAAAATATTTTTCATCGTCTTGCTCCTGAGTTTCTTTATTTAGGGTGGATAAAGGTGGTGGTGCTGGGGGTTCAGGTGTTGAGCACCACCCTTTTAACCCAGATATCCCAACAGAGAACTGCATCAAATACAAAATTACTAACAAAGTAAAAAAAAAACTATGAGGCCCGTGATTTATGAAGTGCTGGTAAACAGCCTATTTCAGCAAGCTTAATCTCAAAGCAAACAAGTCATAGATGACCTCGCCATGATCGTCTCTGATTGAACACAAGGATCAGGGATTACTAGGTAACAGAAACAACAATACTATTTGTACAGGTGGACCATCATACAAATAATAAAGCATCATGGTAACATTCACAGATCACAAATATTACAAAGGAATTGGAAACTAAAGCAGACATGGCATCAATACTGCAAACTCACCTCCAATACCCCCAACTGTCAGAATAGACTGAACGGCCACCCCACAAGCTTCAGCTACAGCTACAACTCCAACACCAAGAAGTCCAACAGTTGAAACTTTGTCCAATGTGAGCAACATGTCTCGATCAATTTTCTCATTATTCTGTGAAGCAAGAAGGCGAGCAACAACATTTGTTTTCCATCTTTGAACGAACCACACAAATGACAGGATTACTGCGCCTTTCCAACTCTGACCAATATACTGGGAAGCAACATGATCTGGAGCTACCAAATGACATCTGTGTATTAAAAACAGGATTATATGCATGCACAATGAGGGAGTACAACAACTACGACAATACCCTAGTGCCTCAAGAGCTCCACCAAATGGCAGGCTAAGTGGAGGTTGCCCAGGTTGGATGTAAACAACCTTTCCTTGTGTTAACAACACATAGAGGATGTTTACAAATGACACGTAATGAAAATGTTTCGATAACTACGGAATGGCAGCTACTTCACAGTTAAGAGAAGAGCAATCAGTTTATTGAGCCCTTTTGCTTTATAACAAGCCTACGAATATTAAAAAACTATAGAATGAACAGTAGTAAATCTAAGCATTAGTTACTAACATTTCAGAAAACGCCATGAAAGTCGCTAGATAGCGCGCTGGATCCTGCAACGCACCCCAAACACTCTTCTCATAAGGCACATCAACAGTAAACCCAGATCCAGACAGCAATACAGCGGACCCTTTCGTAGAATATCTATGTAAACCCTTCAAGAATCTTGGCATAGCCACCCACGCCAGAATAGTAGCAGCAAATGTACCTCCAATGGGCACCACAATATCCTTCAGGTAAGGATTAGAATCCAAAACTTGCTGCACATGAGGAGTCAATTGGTCCGAGGTTTCTTGAGCCTTTTGGGAAGTTACATCCACCACAGATTTAAATCCATCTTTAACCTTATCAACCCACTCACCCCCAACCATACCACCATCACCACCGCCACCTTCACCAATTCCCGCAACTCTATCATCCCCTTTACCACCAGCAGACGACGAATACGATTGGTAACCCCACATGGGCGTCATTTTAACCAAAGGGTAACTCCCCAAAACCCGGTATTTCGACAATGTGGGTGAAAACCCCGAGTGATTACTAGGTTTACAGAATCGGGCACTTGCTCTCGGGTCAATATCGGTGTGATAACTGTGATCCAGTACCCCAGAACATGGTCTGACATGCATTAAATCAATATTTTTCACAGATTTCAGACAATTATTGTGAAATTTAGATGTCAAAGATCTTGAGTAAACAGAACTAGCAACTGATTTCAACATACCAAACCTAATTCCACCCATTATAATCAACCAAGAAACAGAAAACCCTTTAAATTTCTGCAGAAAATCAGGAAAATTTGAGCATTTCAGTACAAAATAAACAAAACCCAGTTACCAAATTGCAGGAAAAAGCTGAAAATTGTCAATTTAAAAGAGTAAATAGTGAAGAAATAACATGACTTACCAAATTATAAGCTCACTAAGTGCGTGAAATTATTCAGGGAGTTTGTTTTGCTTGTTCATCAAGTCAAACAAGTTTTGGTCGATTATTCAGGGAGTGAATTTGTTAATGTAACTATATTTCATTATTTTGCTTTAAGTAAGCATTAGTATTGGTGTCCGGCTTCGTCCGGGCTACCTCTACTTACCATTATTTTTTTTTCATTAAATAAAATTACTTAAATTGCATAACCCATAAATTTTATCATTAATATATTTTTTATAACATATCCTAAAATTACGATGAAATAAATTTTGAGACAAATTCACTACACCCGCTATTAATATTTTACTCTTATTAATGAAACAATAGTAATAACATTTCACTATTACCCGTAATCATTGTTACTTTCACTACTCCCACCGTAATTATTGTTACTGTCACTACTGCCGCATTAATACTTATAATTTCACTACTCCCGCCGTAATTATTGATACTTTCACTATTGCCGCATTAATACTGATTATTTCACTACTCCCGTTTTTGTTTCTACCACTCTCACTAATCTCGCTGATAGTATTGTTATTACTTTTACTATTCAAATGAGTGATTAGTATCATATAACTATATCTAGTGTTACTACAAAATTACTTTTACTACTTAGGCATGCAATTTTAAAAGGATTATATATTTATATAAATATATTACATATATGCATTAAATCATATCGAAAGAATTATGTAATATTATATATTATAGAATCTAACTTGAATTATTTATAACCTACTTATTATATTTTTGTATGTTAAATAATTAATATCTCTATACATCTAATAAACTATAAAATTTAATAAAATTGTATAGAATTTAAATTTAATATATAGTTTTATGATGATAATAATTAATACCAGAAGTGTGTATCTTTATACTAATTAATTATTTTATTTTAAGGAAATTGACCATCTTCTAGTCTTCAATAAATATTTAGGAAAATACCAGACATCTTCTTTCTTTTAGTCTCCTTGAAATTGATCATCTTAATTAATTATTTTACTTGAAGAAAATTGACCATCTTAATTAATTATTTTATTTTAAGGAAATTGATTTTAAGGAAATTGACCATCCTTTAGTCTCCTACAAATGTTTAGGAAAATTACCAAACTTCTATATAATTTAATTTTAACCCAAACTATATAATATTTGCATTGAGATCCCTTAATCGGGTCCATCACACGGTGCTAGTGATTTAAAACTATATAGTATAATTAATTTATATAATTTTCTTTAATTACATTGAAGTCCCCTGGTTTCTGCATTTAATATATAGTATTGATGTGTAAAATGTAAGTCTTTCTTCGTAAAATAACTCGTGACTTCATAATAGTGAAACAATATTTTCTTAAATTAATAAAAATCCTAACGGAATCAAAATTACGTAGTAACCAATATTACTCCAACTACGCCCGTTTGACCTTAAAACTCGAAATCCTTATATGTAGTCATTAACTGTCGAAAGAACAGTTTCCTTTTCCTAATCAAATGGTGTCAATCTAATTTATGTTCATCTTTATCATATATTTAAATGTAGCAACAGAAACCTCTTCAAGGAAGAAAATATCATTAGGATTAGGATACAATTGCTAATTATGTATCAAAATTTACTTAGTAGTCCGTATGTGTCAGTGGTTGAATAAACTTTGGTTTTTGACGTAGGAAAGTGCGGTTTTTATCAAATCTTTTTCAGATACATCTAATCAATTTGAAATTATCTTTTTTTCTGTTTTTTTTTTTAAGATTTTTTTATTTTCTTTATTAACGCATTGAATTATCTTTAAATGAGTTAATTATTTACAAGAATAAATAGTGTTTTAAAAAAAAATAAGTCTACCGAGGTGGGGAGATAAAATCAAAGTATAAGACAAGTAATTCAATAATCCTATTGACCGGTTTCAAAACAAAACTATTTTTTTAGTTTTTACAACCAAATCAAATCTAATTATTTCACCTTTTAATATATTTCTTTTACCTTGTATTGTGAAAATCCAATTTTAGATATAACAACACTTTTAAATTGTCAATATATTTCTTTGTAATCAGAATGTTTACTGATCTTCGGTATTGAGAAAGAACTTATCTGAAATATTTTAATTGATTTTAGTAATTTATCGGTGTTTTCTAATCACTCGTGGTCTTCTCTAATCACTTTTAATCACGTGTTGTTTCTTGTTCTTAATTAATTATGCATCATCAAACATGGAAGTATTTGATTAAGTAGGTATTATTCAGTATTAAGTTATGACGAAATACAATAAAATGACTCGTAAATTTAAAACGGATATTACCGTCTTAAATAAGAATCTGCGCTTCTAACTTCAAATCTTAAGTGCAAGTAATACAAAAGAATTGGCTAAAAAGTACTCCGTACTTAATATAAGGTACTTGAGAATCACAATTTCAAAATCAAAAGAGACCAACTTTCACATTCGTTGATGAAACAAAGCCATAAAAAACGGCATAGTTCAAATAAGGAAAAGGCTACTCTATACACATTACATTGATTTTACACAAGAGACCCAATGAAATATAGGAAATAACCTTGAAGCCTGCAATATCTCGTGTAACTCCGGGTAAAGGTCCATTGTAGTCCGTTTTATCTTGTCCTCCCCTAACAAAGATATGCATATGATAATTATCTGATTGAAGCTTGGTTAGTTTAAAGCTACATTGTCTTCAGAACTGAATTAAAAACCCAGAAAATGTATCCATCGGTAAATGCAAGAGAACACTCCCCATGTTGTATTTAGTTTAGGAAGTGGAATAAAATACAAAAATTGATAAGAATAAAAAACACGGCTGGCCTGCATTTACATGGGAAGTGCTTAATTGGAACAGAAATTCTTATTTAAGAGAGAACAAGTATTTGGAATAAAATAAGAACAGAATACATGAGAATAATCTGGTTGAAAACATCGCAAACTGCCGTTTTTTCACGACGAATATTTAGACCTTCTGAAATTATATATTTAAACTTGCACTTATACGAAAAAGAGACCCGCTTTCTTCTGCATCCTCTCCTTGGAATCAATTGCAACTCGTTCTCCTATAAATCACATTGAATAAATTCCATTAGTCATTATCAATATAATATAATTGTACACAATTATTAACCAATACAGTTATCAACTACTTGAATACATAAAAACATAAAAACAATAAATTGATTACATAAAAACTACTTGAATACATAAAAACAATAAACATACGTATTTGTCATTATCAACTACTTGAATACATAAAAACAATAAATTGATTCACACAACAATTAGAAACACATCAATTAGAGGAAAAAAACGAACATGAAGCAGAGAGAAAAAATGGGGGACGAAAATAACAATAGGTCTTCCAATAAAAAATCGAGATATATATAATGCAAATAGGGTATATACGTATGCTTCTTGCTAATGTCAAACTCTTATTAAATAATAGTAGTTGTAGTCTAGTAGAGTTGTAAATGCTACATGTATTCTTGGGCAAATATATGAGATTATTAGTGACGTAGTATATCAACAATCAACAATATTATAATAATAATAATATCAACAAACAACAATATTTTATCATTTTATAATATGTTTCTTTTATCATATGAAATTTTAATTTTATTTTAATCTCAAGTGTTTCTAAATATTTGGAGTCTCCAAGAATGCCTGAAAAAAGCCTCTTTTATATATGTACTAGATTTAATGCCCGTGCAATGCACGGGCAAACAAATAATATCGTCTTATTTAATCTTTTTCTAAGGCTGACAATGGGTTATACCATAGGGGAAAAAAATGCTTGTTTGGCCTTTTTTTATTGCGTTTTTTATTTAAATCATGTAAAACCGTTTACATAAGCATTATTGTAAAATCAAGTGATTTTTTACCTAAAAGCTCCCCACTAAAATAATCAATCACTATTTTCTATAATAAGGAATTTAAGATCTTTTATTATATGATTTTACGACGTGGTATTGTAAAATCATTTTACAGGATACTTACTTCAAATTTAAAACAATGTAAACATATCTAAAATAAAATAAACCAACATCATCGCTCAAATAATATTTGAACTTATTTGACCTTCATTACTACTCATCAATGATGTTCATAGACATTAAAAAAATAAAAGTGAAAATAATTAAAAGTGAAAATAATTACTATATAAATTAATGTGTAATAATGATTTAGAATTACTATATAAATTAATGTATAATAATTACAATAAATCTCGAAGGTAAATCATTCGGTGCGCATCGTTTATATAGTTTTACAAAAATTTGGACGTAGACTCCTATCCCATGTCAAATGTACTACATAATACGCGGAAAAGACAACTACATACTATTCTTATAACTATACTCGAACTCTATCAGCAATATCAACCCAACTAACTTCATTAATTATTAATTAAATAGATTTGTTGTGTTGCAACTCTTCTAGCATAGAACACAACTATTACACTTTGTGCATGTTCTTACAAAGTTGCAATTATGGGATTATTAGACTTTTTTTTATTCAGATTAACATTAAACATTGTAGGAATAATAATAACTCAAAAATCTCACACTATATCTGTTGTAATTTGCTTTGCACTTTTTTTTTTTTTTTTAAGTTTATGCGAAGCACAATAATAGATTATTAATATTATCTCTTATAGTTATGACTTTTAAAATAGATTTTATAAACCATTTACTGGTAATTCGTAAAACTCGAAGACTCTCATACCGTTATTAGAATCTAAGTTATTAAAAAAGTCCGAATCGAAACCAAATCGCCTCAAAGAGAGTAATACAAATCTTTCGACGGTTACAAATTATTCGTATCTAATCGATTTTCGCTCTTATAATCATGAACCGAATCCGTTATGTTTCTATTTAGAACGAAACCTAATAATTCAAATTCAGAATGTAGAAACAAAGAAAGAGTATACTTGAATATCATGCATTAAGCACTCGCACCTTAACCGACATTGCTCTGAATAACTTCGTAGGGACATTGAAACTTCATATGTCGTGCATTAGAATATTGAAAGACTAAAACGTGCACAATAAATACTCAAAATCCCAGTACAAAACCACGGACAATAACCAACATAAAAATCAGTAGTGAAAAATAATAAGTGGAACAAAAACCACATATAAAAAAGTGTTAAACCAGTAATATAAATATTGGGTATGCACGTATAATCCTGCCAGAAAAAAAACACAACATTATCCACACACAGCTTCAAATAATATGGTTAGAACTACTTATTAATCATAAATACATAAAAAAATACAAAATCATACCTTTTATATCCTTGAGTATGCCAATTTTTGTATAATATCCAAATATATCCTATTTTCACTGCATAAAAGAGAAAAAAACCATAAGTTAGTAAATAAAATTAAAAAGAAAAGAAATGAGAAATAATTTAAAACCTCAAAATAATTCCCTATAAAATTGCGTTCACAATAAAAATAAAAATACAAATACAATACAAATAATAAAGGGAAGGGGAACCACACGTGAATGAATCACAGGTTTTGAAATTTGGAAATTTAACTGCTAAAAAGCCGTATTTATATACATGCTAATAGTATGAGTCATATCAAAAGTAAACTTTCTCATTAAGAAGTTTTAAAAGTAACTTGATATTTAAACATGGAATGGTAGTGATAAAATACATGCACTCCTAGAATCCTTCTGGCATTCTATCAATGTGTATTGTTTATTACGTAAGATATTATAGAATAATCAATATTGTAATTTTATTTTAAATTTTATAATCGAAAGTTATACGCAAATGTTGGACTCTCTGTAATTGCTTGAAAAAAGCTTCCTTTAATAATATATATATATATATATATATATATATATATTGATTATGTACCTAATCGCTATTCGTCGTTCACAAATAACTTTCCCAAGTTGCTACGTGGTGAATGATTTTTTCGATTATTAGCTTGATCAAAGTTAACGATGATGGTTCTTTTCTTTATTCCACGGATAGAGGTGCAGGCAATCGGGTCAGTCAGGTTGGGTTTGGATCGGGTTAAGTCGGATCGGGTCATATCGTTCGGGTCATATTGGGCCAGCCACCCCTTTCGGGTCGGATCAGGTCGGGTTCAGGTCATTTCGGACCAAATGATGTATCGGGTCGGGTTGGGTTTGGGTAGGGTCATTATCGGGTCGGGTCATTTCGAGTCAAATGATATATCGGATCAGGTCGGGCTTGGGCCGGGTCATTATCGGGTCCAGTTACTTTATCATATTACTTCAATTTTTGACCATTAAATTTAGCTTTTAAGCACTATTTGGTTTAATTACTTCATTATTATTTTTTTTTCTCAGAAAGAAAAAGGGTGATTATAGTACCCCAAAAGTTACAAAACACGTTATTGGACTAGGTTGCAGTAGAAACCAAACTAGCAAAACTAGTGCAACGAAGCCTAAATTAAAGATTACATAAAATTTTATTAGAACTAAAAATACAACAAAACAAAGTAGATTAACGAGGGCAATGAGGGCAAGCTAATGAAGAAAAATTTGAACACGAGCAAAATAGTCCACTCCAGCAGCATTACTAAAAATTCTCAGAGGCCAACGGGACGAACTAGGTGCACTTACGCCACAAGAGCGTAGAAAGAAAAGGGGAAGAACGAGCCGAACAAGCTTGTCTTCAGCGGAGAAGAATCTCCTACAGTGTGGTGATCGACCCAAACAGTCCAAAGACCAACAACCAAAAGAACCAAGTAAACTGAGAAATACGACTATAAAGCACACCCCAATCAATCTCCTAGCGAAGAACCTCGAACGCGCCCCAAGACTACCATAAGAACTCCAATAGAAGGATATTATTAGAACATAAAAACAATAAAGAAAATTAACTAAAGATGACATTAGCTAGAGGTGGAGACCACCGCATCCGGCCAACCAACAACATTGCCAGATCCCGACTTCACCCTACCCAGCACATCTCAATATCTCATACAGAAAAAGCCCAATCAACCATAATCCGAGTCACCACCTATAAACCATCAACCCCGCCCAAAATCCACGCAAGCCACACAAACACCCAAGACTCACCAAACTGAAAAGAAAGACCTGATGACCACCAGGAGGACCATCAAAGGACCCAAGACCGTCAACAATCAGACGAACCAGAGCACCCAAAACTTCAAGCTCCAAAGACTCCAGTCTCCAGCTGCAACTGACGCAAAACATAAAAAATACACATGCAAACAAACAACAGGAGGAGAAGACCCAACAACAAAACACCAGGCGGATCAAAGACGTCACAAAGACAACCGTATCACCAGACGACACCTCCCAGGACCACCACTTTACATGCAACCAAACCAAAACAAAGGGACGACACTGACAGACACTATTGATAAAGAAATGGGACAGTTAGGTGGGGGGAATGGGGGGGGGATCACCATAACGGACCCAAAACACGACCACGACAGGATGAGCTATACTCACCGACACGACCACAGACAAACCAGGGGTGGGGGGAATGAGGGGATCACCCCTGGGTTGGAAACAACATCAACGGTGACATGATAAGGTATCGGAGGGACGACAACGACAAAAAGAACCAAACCCGGACAAGTGATAGGCTTTAAAGCTATCACCAAAAGCAAAAATGACTCAACCCAAGTTGCATGCAATGAGACCGACAAAGAGACAGACGGAGAAATAGGGGAGACTCAAAAAGAGAGACCTGATCGTAAGAACCACAAAGAAACGAGTCAAAACAAATCGGTAGAGAAAAAGGTGAAAAAACTGGGGTAAAGATTTACAAATTTAAAGCGACAAACACGTCACCGGAGATAAGCCAAGATGGACCCATCTCGGGTAACAGAACAGCGGCCAGGAACAAGAACTCCAGCAACGGAGCAGGTAGAGAAGGAAAAGTGGCGGAGGGAACAAAAATGATTATTGGGGATTTCAAGAGACGAGATGTGATGAATCGCCGGAGATAGGCTTAGGGAAGAACCCATCTCCGGCGATAGGGTAGGGGAAGAAGAAAGGAGGCAATGTATGGAGGGTGGAGGCGGTGGAACAAGAAAAGCCGGGTTAAGGGTTTTTTTTTTTTTTTTTAGAGAGAGGTGCACAAGAGAGACAAGTAGTCTAATTACTTCATTATTAAGTCAAACATAACAATCTAATTACAAAATCACTTTCATTTTGATCAATATTAAGCTTAATAATTGTCGGTTCATTAATTTAATCGGGTCAGTATCGGGTCGGGTCGATATCGAGTCGGATTCGGGTCACTGATCATCGGGTCAAGCCGGGTTACAGGCCGGGTCGGGTCGGTTTAGGGTCACTAGTCATGTCGGGTTACGGGTCATCATCGAGTCGGGTCGGTTTCGGTTTCGGGTTGCAATATTCTCGGGTCGGGTTTGCTCGGGTTCGGCTCGGGTCATTCGGGTCGGGTCAGACTTGTCAGCTCTACATATAAGTATGACTTGTTTTCTAGATTTAGGTAGATGGTTTGATTTTGGTTAAGTTTGGTTTATTATTTATGTTGGTAACTTTTTGATTATAGGTTTAGGGTCAAGATAAATTGTTTTGTGTGTCAATGAATTGAGGTTTATTTGCTTGATTTTTGTTGGATAAGTCGATGGAAAAAAAAGGTTGTACATCAGATGTACTACCTCATATTTAATGAGTTTTTGTGTATTTTTTTTAGTTCTATAAAGCTTATAAATTACATTTTGATTTTATGACGTTAAAAATCAAATTTTTCTGAGCTTATTTGTAATTTTTTTGAGTTATAATGTAACTTTTTGAGATTAATGTTTAAGTAAATGAACTCAAAAACTTTATAATAAAACTCAAAATTTTTAAATTAAAACTCAAAAACTTTATCTTAATGGTCAAAAATTATACCATCTAATGTACTACATCAGATGTATAATCCACTTACAGTAAGTCGATGTGGAATTTTTGAAGTGTGATGTTGAAGTCATGGAGCAAGAAAACGTGTTTTGGTTTGATTTTAAGGCTTAAACCAACTGGTTTGACCTCAAAAGTTTCACAAATGCAATGGCATCGAAAAGTTAAGCGGTCCAGACTTTTGAATTGCTTGATTTGGAGTCTGGATGAGTAAATTGCAAGTATTTTATGATGTTTGGTTTTGTAAGTAATAATTATAATATGTTTGAGACGGTTATTTATATCTTCTATGCATATCATAACTAGAGGTGGCAAACGGGTCAATCGGATCAGTTTCGGTTCGGGTTCTTTCGGTTCAGGTTCTTTCGGTTTATCTTTTTTTCTCGATTTCGATTCGATTCAATTCTGTGTTTGATTCAGTTTCACTTTTAATCGGTTGTAGATATTTCAGTGGTTCGAGTTCGAATTGGGTCAATATCGGTGCAAATAAGGTTCGAGTCGAGTTAACATCAGAGCAGATGAGATTCAAGTCAAGTCATAATCGGATCGGATGTCAAGGGATTAAGTCTTTATTCAAAAGATTGGATATAATACGAATAATTTTTTAAAAAAAAAGTAATAAATAATGTTTTTTTGCATAACTACGATATAATATTAATTCCTTGACGTCAAAGGGGTGACACTCATGTACAAAAAGACACCCTAAATGCGAACCCTAGGGACATTCGGGTCATTTTGGGTTTCAATGTTTGGTTTCTGTCATCAATGTACGGGTTGAAATCGGTTCAGATATATATCGGCTCGGATTAAAACAGTTCAGGTTGAAACAGTTCAGGTTCATTCGATCTTGGGTCTATTTCGGATATTACAAATTCGGTTCGATTTCGAATCAATTCAGGTCGATTCAGGTTTCGAGGTGAAGTTCAGTTATACCTTTCGGGTGTACGGTCAGGTGTCGATTCAGGTATTTTCGATCGGTTTTTCGAGTTTGGTATACTTTTGCCAGGTCTAATCATAACCGCAATCGTATTAAGCTTGATCATTTGATGCCTTAATTATGATATGATGGATTTGTTGGTCAAGCTTGTTAGTGCTTAATCGAATGGATGTGTAATCGACCGAGTTTATGTTAACTCAATCGAGTTTGGAGCTTGTTGATTAGTTCTCCATTGTTTGCTTATATGCTTATGCCAATCTTCTAAGATGCTTACACCTTCAATCCTGGTAAGTACATTATGTTTGATGTCTGTAGGTGAGTCTTACTTAGGTGGGTTATGTTATATGACGTTGTTATTGGAAGTTGATGTTTACGTTGATCAACTTTGTCATCAAATATGGTAATCATACATATGGATCTAGCTCATCCATGATGTGTAACACCCTCGTTCGCTCGGACACCTCAACCAAGCATATCCGGACCAATGAAAGTGCTATCATCTCGGTTTCCCGAGGAAAAGTGAATCAAGACCTATAATATAGATTTAACCAACGTTTATAAGATAGGTTCAAATTGTACAAAAGTCCAACAGATACATATGGTTACAATAAGGCACTAGTGCTATTCTAATACAAGACTTTAACTCAATATATATTGTGAAGTCGTAATGTGACCATAGTCCCAAGCAGCACCTCATTCATAGCTAACACGTATCACCACTACTCATCATATGACAGGAAATATTATATGGATCCCGGTAGATAGTTTAAAAAGGGTATTGACACAAGCAACACACAAGTCAACACAAGGTTGAGTAGAAAAATCCTTTACACAAACAATCCTCCAAGTAGTGACTATGAATGACTTATGATTAACCAACAATCTCGATTCGTGCCTTAAGCACAACCAACATCCACATACCGCATCAAGACCAACATAAGACGACCACAACCAAATGAATGACCACACGTAAGATAGACAAGGTAAAAGGACTTGGGCGCTTGCTACAAATCACAAGGCGACCCAACCAAGCGTGCTACAAATTACACGGCAACAAGTGGTATTAAAATCATACGGCGAACGTGCTTAACCACATACACTCCCCGGATCATAAATCTGCACACCCCCTTGTGGCGGGCCCACAAAGAGAGACTCAACGGGTGGTCCTCCGCATACGACGGCGCCTAAGGAGCATGGTTACCCGTACCAGTTCTACAATAACAATAAGGTCCAATGTCAATTCAATCTTTACAACAATATCCTCAACCAATAATGCATCAATGATACACAATAACTATAATCCACCACAAGATACCAAGACCCATTGTCACAAAGCACTAATAACTTAATTAAACACATAACCACAAGAATCGCAAGTATTGAGTAGAGAAAGTCTCTACCTTTTTGCCATCCAGGTATAACTAAGCCAAACCGGTTGATACATCGCATATAAGTCATCACCTACATGTATAATCGCATATACTAGCACCAATCTAAAGAATCTTAATCATGAACTTTAAAAATTTACCAAGAAACTGTACTATAGGAACCTTCTTACGAAAATTAAGGAACTTACCAATGAAGGTTAGAATCGAATATAGAGGAGAATCCTTTATTAGAGAGAGTTAATCCTTGTCAAAACTCCAATTGGCATCCAAGGAAATGATAACTATTGAGAGAGTTAGGTAGAAGAGAGTTTGAGAGGCTTCTAGGGTTTCTAGGAAAACAAGGGTCTGAAAAAAGAAGAGAAATGATATGACCCATCAGCCCAAAATCGAGTTTTATATCTCGATTCCCGTGTCCATCAGGTTTGACTCGATCGAGCCTCTCGGCCACTCGATCGAGTGCCCTCGACTCGGTCTAGTCCCAGGCTACTCGGTCGAATGGACACAACTCGGCAGAGTTCTTCGAGTTCCTCCTGAATTGACTCTCACACGCAAGGTTTCCTATCCATAGGCTAAGACACATTTCCCTTATAGATTTCCTATTATTCGGGTCAGATTCTAGTTCCAAAAAAGTTGGTTATTACACGATGTCACTTTTTTGGCCGTGAGACATTACGAGGGTGTTGGGTTCACGATGTCGCTCTTTTTGGTGGTCGGTCTATGAAGTCTCCTCCCTATGATGTCACTCTTTTGATCGTAGAGATGTGAGGTTGGGGTATCGTTCCACTATGTTGCTCTTTTGGTTGTGGGTTCATTATGCTAGGCTCACAATGTCACTTTTTTGGTTGTGAATCGCTCACCGCATGATAGGTCGTCGCTGCGTGGCCATATTAAAGTAAAGTTTGGCTACCATGTGTTGTTTAGGCCAGTATATCGCTCATTTGGTCGTGTATCTCTTGTGCATTACTACACTATGATGTCGTTCTTTTGGTCATGGTGTTGTGGGTCGTGTTTGATTGTGTCTCTCGTGCCTTACTTTACTACGATAATGGTCATTTGGTTATAGTATTATAAGTTACGTTTAGTTAATTATATTTTTTGGTTAATTACCGAGTTTTATGTCCAGTTTGGTTACTCAACCATAATAAACAAGGTGGGTTGGTTGATTATATTATCGCTACGTTATACTTTAGTATCCCTCACTTGCTTGTTTTATGATCTCTCACATGATGAGTGGTTGAGTTGGTTGCATGTTATGCTTATGGTTGCGCTATTATGTTTTAATATCACTCAGATGACATCCAAATTAATCTCTACTGACCGTGTCATTTTATGAATGATAGGTTGGAGGTTGATGACTATATGACGAGTGAGCTAGCAAGCATTGTCTTAACAACGATAAATCGTTCATGTTGTAGCTTAAACTCGTATTTTTGGACTAGTACTTGAATTTTTGAAGCTGGGATTGTGATCCCTTGTATATAATCTTAATTATCATTTTTGGGTGGTGCTCATTCATGGACAGGTTTTACTCTTTTATGTACAGAAATGACTATTTTACCCCTCTTATTTCAACTCCCCAATTTCCAATTTCAATTTTCTCTCTCTATGTTTAATTCCACCGCCTCCCTCTCCCACTCTTGCCACCACCTTGCCACTGCCCTTGTGACACCCCGCGATAAAGCGGAAAATATAACTAATAAATTAAAGCGGAAATTTGTGATATTTTAAAAACTTTTAAAATTACTAGTTAAAGAATAGCACGCGGGTGCCACTAATGAAATGAAACAAATACAACAATAAACAAATTTAGGTTATTACAACCCAAGTCTAGAAAACGGGGAAAAGATATCCCACGAATAAACATATAAAGTGTTTCTAAACTAGCAACTAAGGTTCAAGGGTTTAGTTATCGCTAGCCCACACATCTTCCCCACGTAAGCATCTTCACCACATGTTATTCATGTAAACATGAACGCCACAGTCAGTGGGGAGTAACTCAAGGTTCTCCCAGCCACAATATGTCGAAACGAACATAACAAAGAACATAAACAAACAATCATATTAGATAAGACATGAGTGGATCGAATAATAACTAAACATGGGATCATACGTGTTTAAACCAACAAGGATAAAGGAAATGATGGAATAAACAAGTAAGGCATAAGCAACAATAAATAAATGGAGAAGGAAGACAAGGAAACAACCAAGACCACTTAGCCACGAGCACGTATTTCAAGGAGATATGACCAAAGTAACCATCCAAATAATGCAAGACATTTACTACTCTTAGACTTTAATTTCCTCGGGTAGGACTACGATAATGATACGGTCCTAGTCTAAATCTGCAGATTCTCGGGTGTACATCCCGATTCGACGTGCGCCAGCACAGCACGCACCCAAGACTCGACTACCAATGGAGACCGAGTACCCCAATTGCCAGAACAACACGAAAGTGGCGGAAAGATTAAGATAAGACTCACTTGCCAGAACAGCACAAGTGGCCAAAAGCCGTGCTTGCCAAAACAACACAAGTAGGCCAAAACCATACTTGCCAGAACAGCACAAGTAGGTCAAACCCGTACTTGCCAGAACAACACAAGCAGGGCAAAAATGTATGTCAAGCACATACGATGGTAATATGGCATTTCTACAAGAATACGACTCTTACAAGTAATCATTTATAATCATCCTTTCATACTTGTATCATATAAAATAAACATTTCATTTCATAATTATACATACCGGTTAAATAAAATAAATAAAATATAACAAGTGGTAATGGATAATTTACGTCATGTGAAAATTTACGGAAGGCACACAAAACCACAACATATGACAAGGTGAGCCCAAACATACAAGAGTAGTGAGCCCAAATAATGTAAGGATTTAAGTCCAAAATTGATAAGAGTTTGAGCCCAACATGTAACAACCCGTATTATAAAACAAAGGAAAAACTTATATAAAGTAAATATCAGAGTACGATACTGACAAAAGGGTCAAGGTGGCGGAAACACCTGACCAATCCGGTTCGCTACTAAATCCAAAACAACTAATACATTATTCAAAAGGTTCATAACACTTAAAAGCAAACTCCTATTTTATTATTAAGCTCGCTTCGCACATTCCCCAAGCAAGCATCAACCAAACAGCAACAAACTGAACAACCTGAAAAGAGGGTCGACAATCAGTCAGGAGTAACTAGATGCTCTCCCAGTCATGTTTACAACAATTGAATATAACCAACAATCATTAACAATTGAAGTGCATAACTAGTAAACATGTGAGATCATCTATACTCATGAAAATCAAACTCGGACTTACTACTCATGACATTCATAACACTAGATGGATGAGAATATATGAACTTAGACCATATACAACCACTAGACCATGGACACCTACAAACCAAACTAGACACGATCCACAACACATAAGGCATAAAGCTAGCAACAAAGCATAGCGAATAGAGCGAACGCCGCTAGAACATTTAACTGATGAACTAGCAGATGGAACGATTAACTGACGAACCATCGGTTGTGAAATATTTAACTGATACTCCACGGTACTATGTATAGCGTATCACCACTGCCTATATGCCTAAGACCTGGCCAGACCTCTCGATGCATTAACTGTACACCGAACGACACTCGGGACCCAGAACGTTTAACTGACGAATCTGGCCACCCCCGAACATAGACCAATAAACCTCCGAAGAGCAGCTCTTGATTCATTCCGATAGTATTTAACTGATACTACCGTCATCTATTCGACTTAGCCAACAAATAAATGCACAGTTTAACTGACTGCACACGACATGCGTGAACCACATCACGACTCAACTCAGAAGAACAGTTTAACTGACTGCCCAACTCATGCAAATGCACAGTTTAACTGATTGTACAACTCATGCGTGAATAGCATCACGACTTAACATAGTAGAACAGTTTAACTGACTGTCCTACCAACATATGAACAAGAGTAACCAACGACACATGCACACATTGTCATATAATAACTGAACATAACACAACATGTGAAGCAAGCATAAACAACCAAGGTTATAGTAACCTTAGTCATAACATGAACTATGGATGCGAGGTTATAGTAACCTCTACTATAACTTCAACCTACATAACTTGAAGTTATACTTACCTCAACTATAACCTTGACACGAAACTCAAAGTTATACTAGTTCCAACCATAACCTTGAGCCATAAATCTCAGGGTATGTTAGTTTCAGATATAACCTTAACTCGTATCCAATGTTATAGTAGATTCAGCTAGAACCTTGAATCATATTTCCAAGGTTATAACTCAAAACAGCCATAACTAGAGCAACAACCCAAAGTTGTACTAACTTCAGCTATAACACTTGAATCATCATCAAGGTTATACTAGCTTTAGCTATAACTTTGGAGAGCATCCTTGGCCGCCTATCATGCCGCCACTAGGGTTTATTCGTAAACCCTAATTGTGCTCATGACACCCATAATTTAATGCATAAGCAACATATGATATATAATTAATGCATAAAAACATATACAAACATGCGAAACATATTTAATCATGATAACAAATAATCAAACATGTACCAATCATGCAAAACAATTATTAAATCATATTAATTACATCAATTGACATAAACACAATTAAAAGAAAACACCTAGTTACCTCTTTAGCAAATAAAGACCGCAATAAAAAAAAAACTCCATGAAAGACACGATCATCAAAACTTGTCTCCAACACGTGACAACGTCCCCAAAATCGACAATAAAGAATACCCGAATCCAAATCCATAAAAGCACCATAAAAGACCTTTCTTCTTCTTTACCCATTAAAAATAAGAGACCTTAAAGGTAGGTCAAAAGGTCCATACAAATAATCCCCATAAAATTATTTGGAGATAAATATGATGTAGAGGTAAGAGCAAGGATTATGAAAATATATTTTGTGTATGAGTTTAGAGGAAGGAAAGATATTCAACAATGGAGTCAAAGGGAGAAAAGAAGAACAAAAGAGAGAAAGAGGGGAGGGCTGCCGCGCGGGATTTCACGCAAAAGAAAAGAGGATGACCTAGTTGCTAGCTAGCTTAGATTTTCTATTTATATAGGAGGGTTAACAAGTGGGCTTTGGGTCCATTAGCTCATAGAATGGATTATCTGATTATGAATCGGATTGAGCCATATTAAAACGCTTGGAGAGCTTATCTAAGAAAAAGTAATTATTAAATTAAAATAGTCAAATCGTGCCCGGATATTTTAACCCTTCTAAAAGTAGATTAAAATAAGAAATAATAAAATAGAGAACGAAGATGATAAATATAAATATTTCCAAAATACATCCATACACTTCGAAATAATTAATTTAATAAAATATTATTATAAAATATGGGGTGTTACTATCCAACCCCCTAAAAAGAAGTTTCGTCCTCGAAACTTGAAATTCAAAGCTCAGATCAAAGAAGGTAAGAATTACAAGTGATCATCAACAAAAGTCATCTCGGAATCCTAACTGCTGCACACTCTGATCCTTATCAACACTTAAACCAAAGAAAGATATCCCAAATCCTCAAAGTTATTATCATCTTCACACACTCTACAAATCTCAAAAGTCGCCTTAAACTCAAACCATCACAACCCAAAATGATTATTAAGCCAACATCTAGTCTTCATATTACAAACACTCATTCAACTACCATTAACCATCATTTAACAACATATATGACCTCTCAAAATTGTGAACTCGTTACTATTACTCCAAATCCACATAACCTTTAACAAATACTCCCATTCTAGTTTACCATTCATCACAAGATCAACATAACCAAAATCGACACAGATAATCTCAAAACAAAGAGTATCTTTCGAATGGGAAAACTCTTTCACTCACGAGTGCCATTATAATTACTCCAGCCTACACTAATATCCTCAAAGCAAGTAGTGCTTACTACCATTCACAACTCTTAAGCTCAAAAGCCTTTAATAAATCTCAATGATTCTCGATATATATCTAGTTTCCAAAGTCATCAATCTCAAACTTCAAACTCTGACAAAACTGTCATAATTCTATCCAACCTCAAACTCATGGCAACACCATCAGTCGCACTCGCAAGACTTAATTATTTCCTTTAAACACTCATGATCACGTCATTCCTATGCACCAAACGAATCATAAACCATAGGTTAAGCTAGTACTTATTATACCACAACACACTTATCCATCGATAACGCAATTCTATCAAAGCATAATAATAACAACACCATACAACTCTCATCACCCGTGCTCATATAATCACCAAACGTATAACGTCAAATTGTAGTTACGGTTTATTATCCATGACTATCATCTCAACATCACGAATTCACTACAAGACCGTACGAATCTATGTCCTTCAATTAAACCATCATACTCTTAAGTGAATCATCTTTTACCTCAGATAGAACAAACAAACATCTATGTATCCTCAATGTAAATACATCCTTAAACTTTCAAAGCTCAATATAAGACTTTTAATACTCCTTCTCCAAACTCTATATGTTATTCCCAATTCATATTCTCATTCTACTCCCTTACCATGATTTCAACCTCAAATAAACAAACATCAAACTCGAAGCGTCTAACATTGCTCCCTAAAGGATCCAAGCTTCCACTACGAGATGATCACAGGTAGCTCTAAAGAGATTTCAAACATTTTCGAGTTACCATGAAAGAATAAATAACTTGTAAACCGAAACAAAATATTTTCGCGCAATATCACAAGGCAAAAGAATACATTGTTTTAGGAAGTATAAGCTCAATGAGAAATCAGTGTGAAAAGGGTAATTACAAAAGTTCAAAGAGGAAGGAAACTAGAGTTGAAATAAAGAACAAATAGAGAGTAACGATAGATGACAAAGATAAAAAGAAACTTTTGGTCAGAAGGCTCAAATAGAAGAGGTATGGTTAACACGTGCAAGGATGACAAGTATAAACGACTCAACAACAATTTTATTTTCCCGAAGGCGACAGCTTAAGACTAGAAAAACAAAGCACGATAACCAAGGTCTTACAATTCTCGTACAATCATCACTCAAGGTATCTCCTTCTCGTAACATCCTTCCGTCATATCTCCATAATACCTCAGGACCAACAAATCTCTATATAATTGCCCCCTTTTATAAACACTTTATTCCTCAGATTATAGACTCTCAACATCATAAATTCTCACAACCATCAACTCTAAAGATGATAAACTCTCAGGACCATCAACTCTAAGTCGTTCCACTCTCAAGAACTCCATCTAATCACACTTAATGAATTAATCTATAGCAGTCTCTATACCCGCAAAAGATGAACACCACGATACATTAGAATCATCGTCAATCATGGTCGTTCACTAAGTCAATGTTATAACACTTTAACATTAACATCTCACAAGTCCATAAATTATAATCCACCTCTCTCAAACACTCCTTTAAAACACACGATCAGTAAATAACTCCTCAACGGATAAATCATAAATTCCTTTATAACTCACTCATTGCCATTAACAATCCTTACTCCTCAAATATGATATTCCAATTACAGGCGAGTATAGTCTCCAAAATTCCCAACGTGCTTAATCTAAGTCCGCAATAACATTTAATTCAACTCTAACATTCTACTCTCGATCTATAAATAACTCGCATAACCTTTCCCTTAGCACGTGGCAAAACTCAATAATTGTAACCATTAAAAGCAAGCCACGATACTCCCAAACCATAAGATAAATCTACTCCTTATGTGTCCCACTTGTGAAACTATGAAACCACAACCATATATCTTATGCCACAAATCATCATCCTCTAACATCAATAAGGATTTCCTCAAGTATCTCAAAGGACTTAAGAACATCTAATCCCAAAAGAAACATCATTTTAAAAACCACTTATCCCAAATGAGACTTCATCTTAACAACCTCTAATCCCAAAGGAAACTTTGTCTCAAAAATCTCTAATCCTAAAGTAAACTTCCTCGTTACCAAACCCATTATAATAAATGCTATTTCCGATCATACTTGAACATCCCTATCCACAATCCATCTTAACTTACTGTCTCAAGACCCAAACCACAAGGGGAATCAACTCCAAAATTTACCTCAAGCACGACAACACCATCAAGTGATCCAAAAAGGATGAAAGTACGATAAGAGTAAAGCTCGGGTTATCAAGGAATAAAAGTTTTGACCGACATATAACCAAAATGCAGGACGCGTAACATGCAGAGGACGTTTTCAAAATTGACCGTCTTTAAAATCAACAAAGCATGCTCGAAAAAGTCATACATGAACAACACATTTTATACAACTAATGACGAAACAAAACATCAAGTCATAATGACACAATACATAAACAAAACATTTAATACAATTAATAACAATATGGGATATTAAGACACAAACAAGCAAGTGCATAAACAAACAAATGCATGAATAAAACATGTAATACAATTAACAATGTTACGAAACATTAAGGTATAAAAAGTAAGTACATGAACAATACATGTAATACAATTAATGACGATCAGAAACATTAAGGTATAAACTAACGAATACATAAACAACACAGTTAACACAGTTAATAAAGATACGAAACATTAAATAAGGCATAACTAAACAAGTATAAGAACTACACATCTATCACAATTAATAATTATACGAAACATAAACACATAATCAAACAAGTACATGACCAACAACATATGTAATAAAATTAATAACGATAAGAAACATTAAGGCATAAACAAACAAGTCCTTAATTGTTTCTACCCCATTTACTCTCACTCATTTACTAAGTCAATTTATTTTAGTCATTAACTACGCGAGAGTTGGGAGCGTGTTCGCTCTGATACCAACTGTAACAACACGGATTATAAAACAAAGAAAAAACTTATATAAAGTAAATATCAGAGTACGATACTGACAAAAGGGTCAAGGTGGCGGAAACACCTGACCAATCCGGTTCGCTACTAAATCCAAAACAACTAATACATTATTCAAAAGGTTCATAACACTTAAAAGCAAACTTGTTAGAACACACTTGGTTGATGATGCCAAGTTTCATTATGATTTAATTGTTTGCCTCTTAGTAAATGTTTAGCAAATTGAAGCATCCCATGATTGTTCAAAGAAGTTCAAGATGATCAAGATGAAGGACAAGTCAAGCATGCCCATAGTCTAGAACAAATGTTGTAAACGAGGTAGTTCAACATATTTCTTTTACGCATAAGTTATGGCAAAACCGTGTAACTTTCGAGACTCACACCATGGTTTCTGGTACTAACGAATGGAGAATTTTCGGGAAAATTCACAAGTGTTTGAAATTCTTTAAAAAGTTTTTCTATGTTTAAAACAAACATTATTTCAAACTGAAGAACAAAAAGAACAAAAGGAATATGCTTGCACAATAATTTAAAAGATGTCAATCCCATTTGTGCAAGTTGTTTTTCATGCTAAAAATAGGTCTTATGCTTTTTCCATTTGTGGCAAAATTGTGAGTTCCCATACTTTATGGGAAACACTCCTTTGCTTTGGAAAAATGCAGCCACCTTGAGCCTCTCAAACCTGATTGTTCTTTTATATTTTTAAATGAAAATGCATGCTACAAACTTGTGGATATTAGATTAAAGTAGTGTTAAGATCCTTCTCTTACACACTACCTTTCTCTATAAATAGCCACTTCATTTTTCATTTAATTTATTGTAAGACTTTGAAAGAGTATTCATTGTTAACACTTTGCAAATCTTTTCAGCATTAAAAGCTTTGTTCTTCAATCATTTGCAAAAACCGTTTTCTGTTTTTCAAAAGTCTTCAATTGTTTTTCAAAGCTGTAAAATCTCCAAGTATCAGTTCGTTTAACTGTTGCATAAACGAATATGTTCAATGATTCTCGTGTTTAGGTCTTAATTATAATCTCCATGTTCTTAAGTGAACCACCGAGATTCGACTCAAAACCGTTGAGATAGAACCTTAAGTCTTGAAGCGGAGTAGCTTTGAGCAAGAGAAAGTCTTGAAGCGGAGTAGCTTTAAGCAATTGCAACCGGAGTAGGTTGGCGAGTTGTTTTCATTGTAATGGTTTAGTTAAGTTTGAGTAAATTTCTAAACAAGCAATAAAATAACGGTTGGACGTAGGCTCCGGAGTAGGAGCTGAACCAATTTTTTAAACATCGTCTTGTTTGTTTATTTACTTTCACGTTCTCTTATCATTCTTCTTTTATACGTTAATCTCGCTCTCAGTGCTGTGCAACAGTCTCTCATACTGTTGCATAGACCTGCTATACCGTTTGTGAACTTACAATCCATTAAGTTTCTCAAACTCGTATTAATAGATCTTACTTGTGTTAGTCATTAACCAAGTAAAGGAGAAAATTTTTAAAAGGTACACCTAATTCACTCTGTGACACCCTTAAATCTAGCCTTAATTAATTACGTAAATTCTACAGAAAAACTGGTAGGATATGTTTGTAAATGGTTCAACTAGATAAAACCTGCAATTTCAAAAAAATTTCTTCCTAAACCATTCACAACCAATCCAACTCAAGAAGAGTGTCAAAAACCCTGCAAAAGCTGATAAACTAATTTACATACATAACTAAAGACGCGGAAATATAGTGATACAAACCCAAAATAGAAAAGGGAGACATATGTCCCTTCAAATTATATACAAACCAAAAGTTAAAAGGTTATATACATAACCAAAAGATAAAAGGTTTCTACAAAAGAAAGCCAAACTAGGTCCAAGGTTCCTTGCTCACTAGCTCGTCTGTGACCCCAACAAGCATCAACAACCTGTCAATCGCATTTTATACAAACACGAAAGCCACAATTCAGTGGGGAGTAACTTCGAGTCCTCCCAGCCACGAATCGTCAAAATTAATGTAACATGTAGTAAAACATGTAAACAATATGATAAACAATGTAATTATCATGTAATCTAACCTATGACCCTTAAACTGACCAAACTAAACTATCATGTGAATCATATAATTCAAATAGTAATCCAAACTTTATCAATCAGAACACATCTCACCTATTACAATTCATAAAATCACCATACAAGAAAGGGCAATATATCAAAGACAGGCATAAGTTCTTAGTACGGTCAATAGTCACTTTGTAACTCGAGTCTATGCCACGAGGTAGGGAAGGTAATCGAACCGGTATCTTGGCTCAGCGGTTAATATTAATAAAACATGGCCAAGAGACAACACAACCCTAGCCTAAAATCTGCGCAGACCTAGACATGCGGATACACACCACCGCACCCAAGACCCACAATTTTTCTAAAACAAAGTGAGTACCCTAAGGAGTCCACCAAAGGGTTGGCTAGTACTTAAGCTGACCCCTTACTATCAAAATAAGTAACTGAGGTCATGCCCCAACTTGGATATAAATCCACTAGTCAGGAACACAAAGGCTATCAAGCAGTGAACATATACTCGTCAAAGACTATAAAGACCTATCTATGATGAAGGCCGAAATACTCACCTAGGACCTAGTCCCAGCTTGAATACTTTAGCCCACACCACACAAGACTCACCACATAAGTCAAGTAAGACACCCACTTAACCTTAAGAGGGCAAAAAGTCCAACTACCAACATAAATTCTAACCTTTTATCATGTGAAAGGCTATATAAATGTCTATTCAGCAGATAAACCAACAGTTCCTCAATAAGTATTCAATACTGATTACCAATTCTAACAATATTAACCATATTAAAGGCTTCAGGGAATCTAGGGCCATTACTACAAAATAAGAAGCTATAAAAATTCAACTAACTAAATAAGAAGCTATTTAAATTCAACTAACTACACATGTGAAATAGAGATATAATAAATGGCCTAAAGCAAGAAAAATGCCGATTATCTAATTCATTCAACCGAATTTTTACCCGCAACCCCACCCGCGACAGTGCAGGTTAAATTGCGGCTGACCAATCACTCAATTAACTGACATCGCATCAGTCAAAGGGACTAAGGCTCAGTTTTCGGCACAATCAACAAAACATTACATTTATCGCTATAAAATTCATTTTGAGCCTATTAATTACAAATTTCATTTTGTAAACTATCCTAACATGTGATAACTATTAATATAAGCATAGTTTTACCATTAACATAATTTTTATTACTAATATGATTCAATTCCTAAAGTGTACTCATACTAACTATGTCATTAATAAACCCGAAATGACAAATTTTGCATGGAAAACCGCGAAACAAGAAACGGACCGACCCGGGCCATCCGTGGCTAGCCGTGGGCTCGCCACGGCTGCCGCCGCCGCCACCAATGCTCCTCTTTTTTTTTTTTTCCGTTTTTCTTCATTTTAACTCGTTTTAAGCATAATCTAATCGTTTCCATATCATTTCCATACTATTATGATAATTTAAGCTAACAATTGTCATGCATGCAACCATTCTAAACATGTGAAAATTACTACACAAACAAAAATTACAAAACATACAAAAACAACACAGCTTGTGACGATAATTCGTCGAGTAACTCGAAATATGTTACCTTAAGCTAGAAAAAGAGCAATTAGCACCTCAAAACCCAAACCCTAACAACAACTAGCCGCTATCCTCTACAATATACGAGTCCCCGAACTCGTCCTCCAATTCTTCACCTAAATAAACAATTAAAACACAAAGATAAGTATATAAAACGAAATTTCCGAAAATTGGTCTTAAAACAACTTCAAGAAAACTGAAATTAAATTATACCAAGTTGTAGATCTCGGCGAGGGGATTCCGGAAAGGTAAATTTCGTGAAAATCCGATAAGAAACGAAGAAATTATGGCCAAAACAGCTTGAATTTTTGTTGAAATGTGTTTTTGGGAAAATTAGAACATAGAAGAAGATGGAGGAAGCTAAGAAAATAAGAAAAAAAAGAAAGGAAGGGGGAGTGTCAGCGTGAAAGGGAGAAAGGAAAGGAGGGAGTCGGGTTTGAGTCGGGATTTTTCGAGTCGGTTTTGACTCGATTCGATAATAATTAAAACCGTAAGTCAAACGCAAATTCCGTCAAGACCAAAGTTCTTAAACACGAGATTACAAGAAAATTGTGTAACATTCCGTATTTGTTATGTTTAATTGGTGTGTCAAAAGTGTGTGTTAACCGAGTTAGAAATACGTGACGTCCGTAAGTACGATATACAATACCCTTCTGTTGTTTGAGTATGGGAGCGAACTTCGGACGAAGTTCATTTTAAGGGGGAAGACCAATACCCCGTATTTTTATATAATTAATT
Source organism: Silene latifolia (assembly GCF_048544455.1). Taxonomy (NCBI): domain Eukaryota; kingdom Viridiplantae; phylum Streptophyta; class Magnoliopsida; order Caryophyllales; family Caryophyllaceae; genus Silene; species Silene latifolia. The sequence goes on along the minus strand of NC_133533.1, from coordinate 23,975,692 downwards.
AAATGGATATTATTATAAATTAATTATTATACAATTTATATTACTAATTATATCGTGATATTTGTTGAGTCGATAATTACGCTAAACTATCGTAAGTTAATTAAGACGGGTTTATATTGAATTCGAAAGGTGAGCTAAACAATTAAATATCGACCCATTTGAACTGGCCCAATAACATGTCCAGCCCAATTACCCTAAACCTAATAACCCTAACCCTAATAGTACACTACCCAAAACAGCCTCCCTCAACCCGCCTCCCTCATTCACGCCTCCCCCCCTTTCATCAACTCCAACTTCAACCCTCACGCAAAACGAGAGAGAGAGAGAGAGAGAGAGAGAGAGCAGGAGTGGTGACGGCACTGCAAGGAAGAGCTAGGGGTGTTTGGCGACGACCTAGGGTGGCCCTGGTGGCTGTTTTGGTGGCGGTAAAGGTAAGAACTCAACCCCTTGTTCCTCTGTTTTGTATTTATGTCGTGGGTGTTGGTTGTAGTTTCGTGTCTTAAGGAGGGGGTATGGGTGGTTGGTGTCGGGGTATTGGTAATGGGTGGTCTGAGTCGCCCCTTTTGGTGGTGGTGAGGTGGGTGTTAGGCGGTGGAAATGGCGGCAGGGGCGTGTCGACGAGACTTTCGACGGGTTTATAATATGGGTTTTCAGGCGGTTTACACGACTATGTTGGGGTGGCACCACCGTGGACTCGGGGGAGGTCGAAATGGTGGTGCCATGACGTCTGGGTTCACGGGTTGACGGAGAGCAGGACAGTGGTGAGTTGGCAGGTGGTGGTTGTTAGCTGCGGTGGTGGTAAAGGGAGAAAATGGGACGGTGGTGAGGCACGGCTTTGAACCAGGCCAAAAGACGGCCATGGTTGGGCTCGCCGGCGAATGACCCCATGGGGGTGGTCGTTGGTGGTCAAGGCAGAGTGGGGGTTTGGTCAGGTGGTTGTCACGGTGGTGAGGTGGTGCGTGGGGTTGTGTGAGTGAGTGTGAAGGGACGGTGGTTGTGGACGGGTTGTATTTGTTTTGAAACGAGTTTTTTTTTTATTAATTTAAATCGTTACAATTCGTAATGAGTCGTATTCTTAATTAATTAATTTAATTCCCGAGTCTTCTAAATAATTAATTAATGTAATTCCCGAATTATTTAATATAATTAGAAATGGATTTTGAGTCGGGTTTGTTAAAATGAAAAGTTACTATATCGGGAAAGTTTCCATTTTGGGAGATTGCTATATTTAGTAGTTAGTAATTATAAATATTATAATTGTCTTAGGTGACGGATTCGTGAAGGATCGATAATCAGATTCATTGCTTTACTTTCTGGACTGCTTAACTGCTTAATTGGAATTGCTGGCACTTTGAGGTAGGGAAATACACTTGTCCTATTATCGTCATAGTTGAACTGTGTTGACTTGATTCCTGGTTGTTGATTTACGTTATCATTTATATTTGGGAAGTGATTGATCAATTTATCGTATTGAGTATGATATCACAACATCGGGTATCCGCATGACTTTATGATTTATCGTTGATGAATTATATACATATTGCATTGCATTAATTTTTGTTGAGCATTTCATATGCATTGGAGTTGGAGGATGATGTGGTGGTGATGATGTGGAGATACGATGTGATGTCGTGATAAGGCCCAGCGGGTTCTCGCAGACTTGCCCTGGTGTCCTCACTGTTGGTGGCAGATCGGCTTTGGTCGATATATAGTCTACGGGATCGGTATGGTCATGCGTTCCGGGTATGAGATGTGTGTGATGAGTTGAGATGGAGATGGAGGTGTCGGAGTATCATGCATATCATATTTACTTGTTTATTGTTTTCCTACTCAACCTCGTGGTTCACCGTGTATTCGTGAACACCTGTGATGAACCGTTTTATGGGGAGCAGACTTGACAGGTTTAAGAGATAGGACGGGAGCTTGATGGGCGTGAGACACTGGATCAGACGACCTAGTAGCTAGATCATCATCTAGAAGACTTCACTTTTATTTACGTCAGTTCTTGTAATTTAATTTAAAAGGAGAATTTGTAATAATTAAGTTAAAATATTAAATAAATTGCCTTGGAGTTTAATTTGTTATTCACTACCTCGGGAAACCGAGATGGTAACACCGTCATTTATCTGAGGAGTCCTAGTTCAGGCCCTTAAATAAATGGGGGTGTTACAAATTGAGTATTCATACGACCCATTTTCAAATTCGTTTACCCAACATTCAAAAGAGTTGTCATTTTCCCCCCGATACGCCCTTATTTCGAAATAAAAAGTTTTACACGGTTTAAACTATTTTTAAACATTTCGAAACTATCAAAATAAATACTTTTCTTCAAAATATAATAAAATTATATTTCTTTGAATTATTTTTACTTTAAATACTTAAATATTAAATTTTATTTGATTAATAAATTACTTCCGAAATTTATTAACGGTCCTAAATTACGTGGCGTTACACACTCCCTCACCCTCTTAGGTGTTTATCGTTCTTAACTCTTCAATTGGTATCAGAGCCTCGTGCTCTTGATATTGGTTAAAACCAAAGAGTTGATCCCATAGTTATGGACGATTCAAAACACACTAAGTATCCCATCTTCAAGGGTGAAAACTATGCCTGGTGGAAACATCGCATGGAGCATTATGTTAAAAGTACGGACTATGAATGTTGGTTGATCATTCAAAATGGTCCCCTCAAGATTGAGGTGACTAATGCCGATGGCACTAAGTCTATCAAAAGTGAGGACAAGTATGTTGAGGCCGATTATAGAAAAGTCGAGAAAAACTCTAAAGCCATGTCCATCCTTCAATATGGCATCGGTGAACAAGAGATCAACCGGATATCCGGATGTGACTCAGCAAAGGCAATTTGGGACACCCTAAATCTTGCTTATGAGGGAACGTCTCAAGTAAAAAAGTACCGTGTTGATCTTCTCATGCAACAATATGAGATGTTCAACATGGGAAAAGATGAGTCAATTAATAGTTTGTCTTCTCGTTTCTCTAGTATTGTTAATGACCTCAAGAGTTTAGGTAGAAACTTTGAATCCGAGGATTTAGTAGGTAAAATCCTTCGTAGCCTATCTGAAAAATGGCAACTGAAGGTTACGACTATTGAGGAAGCTAAAGACCTTTCTTTGCTATCCCTTGATGAACTTATCAGCTCACTCATGGTTCATGAGTTAACTCTCATGAAGCGTTCCGGTGAAAGCTCTAAAGGGAAAGGACTTGCTCTTTATGCTCTCTCAAGTGATGAGGAGGATGAAGATGACAAGTTTGCAATATTCACTAAAAACATTGTTGGCATGATTAATGGTCGAAACTCACAAAGGTCTAATAACTATACTAGCAAACGACGCTTTCCCAAAAGAAAGTCTACTTCCACTGTTGGTTGCTTCAAATGTGGTGACAAAGGTCACCAAATCAAAGAATGTCCAAAGTGGAATGACATTAAGTCTAAAGAAAAGCGTGAGTTTGCTAAAAGAGAATACAAAAGCAAAGTAATGACTACTATTTGGGGAATGTCTGATTCTGACGAGGACGATGTCCTTGAGGAAGAATTGGATGCCAAACTTAGCATCTCGTCTCAGTCAAACAATGATGTTCCAAAGTCAACAAAGAAAGAAAGTGTCAAATGTCTAATGGCTCACTCCGTGGATTCAGATTCAGATTCTGACATTGAGGTAAATAAGCTCAAGAAAAAGGTTCGATCTTTCTCTAAAGACAAAATTTGTCATCTCCTAGACCAATTCATTGATAAATGTCATGTCCAAAGCAATAAATTAGAGGCTATGCAAACTGAAATTGAAGACATAGCCGAAGAAAATGTTGGTCTAAAAGAATGTCTAAATGAGGTAGATCAACCTAGTTCATCATCGAGTCTTGAAAAGGAGATTAAAAGGCTCCGAAAACATAATCTGGTTCTTGCCAAAAGAGTTGATGAATTACATGCAACAGATCAATGCAATGTTGCATCTGTGTCTAACAAGGGAGAAGAGTCCTTTGACAAAGCTGTGTCCTCACTAACCAAAGAACGTGACCAACTTTTGATTGATCTTTCAACATGTCAAAATGAAAAAGGGGAACTTGTCAAAATTGCTGAAATGCTAAATGATGAGTCAAGTCATGTTAAAATTACTTTAGATCGAGTGCAAAATTCAAATAATGATCTTCTCGTTCAAATTGAAACTCTGAAAAAGGTTGAACAAATCCATGCAACAGATGATGCAACTGTTGCATCTGAGTCTATGAAGGAAATTGAGACTCTCACACAACATGTGTCTTCACTAACTAAAGAACGTGACTCTCTGTTAGCTAACCTTACCTTGTGCAAAAGAGACAACAAGTAACTTGAGCAAATTGGCTTATTGCTTAGTGATGAAGTGAGACTTGCTAAACATGCGTTCGACAAAGTAGGTCAACTAAATCTTAATTATCTTGCTAAAATTGAAAAACTAACCAAAGAGCTAGATGAGGCTAAGATGTTCTATTTGAAATGGGAAGGAAGTCAGAATGTCTTGGAGTTTCTTCTAAAACAATCTCAAGAATATGAGAACCGTGCAAAAAATGCTGGACTTGGTTTCAAATGCAACAGTTCTACGACCGTTGCACTCAAACCAAGACCCAAGCGAATCGATTTTCGAAGAAGAAAGTATGCTGGCCTTCCTGAGTACATTATCTGCAATTACTGTGGTAAAACTGGTCATGAGTTTAATGGTTGTGAAAAGAGAGTCCTTGACCTAGAAAAAAGTACCAAAGTGGCTAAACATGTTTGGATTAAAAAGAAAGAAGTCAAGAAAGTTGTTGTCAAGAAGGAGCCCAAACTTGTTTGGGTTCCTAAACTAAACGTTTGATTTCTTATAGGCATTAGCGAAAGGCAGCAGCAATTGGTACTTAGACAGTGGATGCTCTCGTCACATGACGGGAGATGAAAACCAATTCCTTTCTCTAGAAGCCTACGATGGTGGCATGGTGACTTTCGGTGACAACAAACGAGGTGAAATCATTGGTATTGGAAAAGTTGGTAAGTCAAAGTCACTATGTATCGACAAAGTGTTGCTTGTCAAAGGTTTGAAACACAATCTTCTAAGCATATCACAATTGTGTGATCGAGGTGACATCGTTGAATTTCTTGCTAGTGAATGTAGAATAATTGATGGAAAAACTAAAGAACTCATTCTTGAAGGTAAACGTGTCAAAGATGTTTACATGACTAACTTATACTCATTGTCAAGTCAAACACTATCATGCATGAGTGTCCAAAAGAATGACCCTTGGCTTTGGCATAAACGACTTGGTCATGTAAATGCTAAAACACTTAACACCCTTAAGAGGCTTGATTTAGTTGATGACATTCCTAACATCAAATTTGAATTCAAATCACTTTGTGACGATTGTGTTAAAGGTAAACAAGTAAAATGCTCCTTTAAATCCAAAAAGATTGTTAGCACTTCCTTACCTCTTGAACTTATTCACATAGACTTATGTGGACCAATGCGTATTGTTAGTAAAGGTGGAAGCCGCTATATTTGTGTCATTGTTGATGATTTTACAAGATTTGTTTGGCTTCTTTTCTTAAGTTCTAAAGATCAAACTTTTGATGAATTCTTAATTTGGGTTAAAAAGGTCCAAAACAAATTTGGTTATAAACTTGTCTCCTTGAAATCCGACCATGGAACCGAATTTGAGAATTTATCATTTGAGTCTTATTGCAATGAGTATGGTATTAGCCACAATTTTTCGGCCGCAAGAACCCCTCAACAAAATGGGGTTGTGGAACGAATGAATCGAACTCTTGAAAATATGGCTAGGACCATGCTCATTAGCTCTAAAGTGCCAAGAAACGTTTGGGCCGAGGCCGTTAACACATCTTGTTATATCTATAATCGAGTCATGATTAGAAAAATCATTAACAAAACCCCTTATGAATTACTACGAGGAAGAAAACCTAACATCTCCCATCTAAAGTGCTTTGGTATTAAATGCTTTGTACATAATAATGGAAAAGACAACCTAGGCAAATTTGATGCTCGTAGTGATGAAGGTGTTTTTGTTGGTTATTCCGACCATAGTAAAGCTTACAAAGTTTATAACAAGAGAACCATGAAAATGAAAGAAAGCGTTCATGTAATATTTGACGAATCTAGTCTCTTTGTTTCAAATACTCAGGTTAATGATGAAAATGATGAGGAAGACGATGACTTCGAAATTGGAATGATACGTCATGACATGGATCAAGTCGTAGAAGAATCTGAGCAACAGTTGGAGCCACTGTTGCTTGAGGAGGCTGGCCAAAATTCAGGGGGAACTAACCCTCCCTCATCTCAAAATGGAGCCAGCTCATCCAGGGGGAATGAGGAGTGCAGTGAACCAACCACTAACCAAATTGAAACCAATCCACAAACACACTCACACAATATCTCCCATGCAACAGTCACTGACACTGTTGCATCAGAACCAAACGAAACAAATGAGGCTTCTAACACCCTTGTTCCAAAGAAATGGAAGCATCAAGGTTCCCATCTTCTTTCAAATTTAACCAGTGACCTTACCTCTGGAATCAAAACCAGTTCTTCTCTCCAAAATCACTGTGCTTTCGAAGCATTCATATCACAAATTGAACCTACAAATATCACAATGGCCCTATCCGATGAATATTGGGTCACGGCTATGCAAGAAGAATTGGAGCAATTTGAGAGAAACAAGGTATGACATCTGGTCCCTAGACCATCTCAACGTACTGTAATTGGTACGATATGGGTCTATTGCAATAAGCTTTATGATGTTGGAGAAATTGTAAGGAATAAAGTTAGACAAGTGGTACAAGGGTTTAATCAACAAGAAGGGATTGATTACGATGAAACCTTTGCACCGGTAGCTAGGCTTGAGGCCATACGAATGCTCATAGCTTTTGCATCTCATGTTGGCATAAAACTTTTTCAAATGGATGTTAAAACCGCTTTCTTAAATGGCTATCTTGAAGAAGAAGTTTTTGTCGAACAACCCCCGGGCTTTATAAACAATTAGTTCCCTAATCACGTATTTAAACTTGACAAAGCACTTTATGGTTTAAAACAGGCTCCCCGAGCCTGGTATGATAGGCTTTCCAAATTCCTATTAGAAAATGGTTTTGTACGTGGTTCGGTTGATAAGACATTGTTTATCAAGTCACAGTCAGATGAACTGTTGCTTGTATAAGTATATGTAGATGACATTATTTTCGGTGCAACTAACAACATTCTTTACAAGTACTTTTCGGATCTTATGACTTCTGAATTTGAAATGAGCATGATGGGAAAACTTGGATTCTTCCTTGGTCTTCAAATTAAGCAAGATGAAAAAGGAACCATGATCCACCAACAAAAGTACTTAAAGGAAATGATAATTAAGTTTGGGTTAACTAGCTCGAATCCTATGCCTACACCTATGATTGCCAAGCTTAATCTTGACAAAGACGAAAATGGTAAGAGTGTTAATGAAAGGGTATATCGAGGTATGATCGGTTCATTGCTTTATTTAACCGCTATTCGACCCGACATACAATTTAGTGTGTGCGTATGTGCTCGTTTCCAATCAAATCCTAAAGAATCACATTTCAAAGCCGTCAAACGGATTTTTAGGTATTTGATTGGAACGCAAGGTTTATACCTTTGGTACCCAACTCATTATGACATTGATCTTGTAGGATTTTCGGATGCGGATTATGCCGGGAGTTCGTTGGATAGAAAAAGCACCTCGGGTATTGCCACCTTCTTAGGACCGTGCCTTATCTCATGGGCATCCAAGAAACAAAATACCGTTGCTCTATCTACGGCCGAAAGTGAGTATGTAAGTGCCGCTCTTTGTTGTGCTCAAATTCTTTGGGTACGACAACAATTGCGTGATTACGGTCTTATTTTCGAAACTACTCCTATATTTTGTGATAATACAAGTGCCATTAACATCTCGAAAAATCCAATACAACATTCTAGGACAAAACACATTGACATAAGGCATCACTTTCTACGTGATCAAGTCGAAAAAGGAAATATATGTCTAACCTTTTGTAGAACGGAAAATCAAATTGCGGACATTTTTACAAAACCGTTAGAAAGGGAACAATTCGTAAAACTTCAGTTGGAAATTGGTTTGTTAGGCGACATGTGACATAAATTAAAATTATCTTTCCTATATGATTGACCAGAGATGAAATGATGTATATATGTTCTCAAGTTTAAAAATGTCTAATTTGCCATATAACAAGTGTGCCGAAAAAATTGCATTGGAACTCCACATTTTGCATTTGAATTATTTTGCATTGAGCCTTGTACTTACTTTATGTCCCATCTAGCACATCCTACTCTAAGCCACCCCCTATGCCATCATTACCCTCATTTATACTCCACCTCAACCTTTAACCGCTCCCTCTTTAACACTCCAACCGTCCCTCAAACAAAACCCCCATGTAATAACCCCACTTTCCCATTTACACACAACTCACTTCAAAATTCAAAAGTTCCCTCTACCTCTTTCATCTCCCAAAACCGTCAAAACCATCACCCACATAATGGCTCCCAAAAAATCAAATAGAAGAGAAATTCAAAACCTTAGAAATACATTCAACCCCAAATATATTGCCCAGCAAAAAATGGCCACACAATCCGCTGCAAGTGTTGAAAAATCCGACAAACCCACCCCGTCTCCTACCAAGCCACCAACAGTCAAACCAAATGTTGCACGAAAGAAATCCATGGCTGTCAAAGGAAGAGGCCGTGGTAGAGGAGGTCGTGGTGGATTAAAACGAAGTCCACCAATCTCTTTGATGTTGGACTCAAATGTTGATGTTGATTCCGAGGAAGACGAGCCCACGCTCAAACAAATAGCAAGCAACATCCAAAAAGACAAAGAAATTGATGATGATGTGAGTGTTGCTACTGTTGTTGAAGAAGAAAAGGAAAATGAGGTTGTTGATGATATTGTTGACAAAGAAAAAGAAAAAGAATCCGAAAAAGTGAATGAGAAAGATGTTGAAGAGAAAAATGAAATTGAAAAGGATGATGATAAGGAAGAAAAAATGAGTGAAAAAGATGAGGAAAGAGAGAAAGAGAGCGAAATCGAAAAAGAAAAGGGAACAGTGAGCGAAAAAGATGCTGAAAAAATTGATTCCCCAAATCAAACTTCTGAAAAGGAAGTTCTTCATGAGGAAGAGACCATTCCCAACATTGAAAACATCAATGAACCCACCAATGAAGACACTGTTGCTGATGAATTTGACCCTCTTTTTCCCGAAAAACCCAAAACAAAATCCCAAATCAAAATCACTGAACTATTTGGTGATGATGATGATATTATTACTGAAACCCCCACCAAATCAAAGGCAAAATCTAAGGCCGGTCTCAAAAGAAAGAAGGAACCAAAGCCACAAACGGCTAAAAAGCCGAGGTACCCACGGAAGAAGGAGGTGGTCCTTCCAAAGGAAGATGATGATGTTATTGAGGATAAATTTCCTCTCAATACATGCACGGAGTTGATGGTCACCACTCACGATGAGGCATTCAAGAACGAGGTCCTTACTCATCTCAACTCTCTCGACCTTCCGGATGACACCCTCAAGCTATGTCACGACATGCTTACATGTTGCTTCCACAGTGGGAGACGTTACAAGAAAACATGGTATGATTCTTCCCCGGCTTTTGCATTCTTCAAAGCTGCTATTTTTGGTCAGGGTTGGTTTAATCTCCTCGACAAACACTCTTCGGTTTACATGTCGGAGTTAATTCAGTTCTATGCAACAGTTAAGGTTGATGTTGCATCAGGAACTCTCTCGGCATTTATAAACCAAAAACCCTTTATCTTGACCATTGACCAACTTGCCTCTTACCTTGAGGTTGAAGTCGTGGGTCTTACCACCTTTCCTAAGACCACTTGGGGTGATGTTGATGAAGCTATGGCTAGTGAGGTTATGAGAACCCTTCGACCCGACAATGAAAGTGGTACCACCAACATATATGCCCATGAACTTTAAGCCCCCCACCGTTTCACCTTTAACCTTGTTCACCGAGCCATCTTACCAAGCAATAACAGTAGGGGACGATGTTCTCTCCTTGAGATGCTCCTTATTCACCACATTATCAAACGTCGTCCCATCAACCTTCCCCAACTAATCTTCCACCGTATCAATGAGATTGCCCCCGACCTCCAAAAGGGGAAATTTGACAAGAAACCGTGATTCCATACGGTATGTGGTTGTCCATTGTCTTCATGAAACAGAAGATAGTCATGAAAGGTAGCCCCGGTATTGAAAAACTCAGTGATGACATGACCATGGGTTTGCTTTCTCAAATGACTTTGGCTATCAACAATGGGAAGTTGACCCGCAAGTTCTCGGGTAGAGGTAAAACTGGTGCAACAGTTGGCTCAACTGTTGAAATGGGTGTTGTTCTCGGTAAGTTGGACAAGCTTATGAACATGGTGTCCAAATTGGTTGTGGACAATGAGACTCTTAAGGAAGATGTTGCTGAGCTCAAAACCTTGAATAAAGATCTTATTGAGCGTGTGCAAGCTCTTGGTGGTCATGTGTCCGATGATGAATGAGGCATCCTTACTTACCCTTGCCTTCCTATCCTTTTGGCTCTTTGTTCTTAATTCTTATGCAAACTATGGGCTGTTTCTTTTCTCTTATTTTGAACATTTGTCTTTGGTTTAATTATATACTACTTGAACATGTTTCTGTCCTTCTCTTGATGATGTCAAGAGGGGGAAGTAGTTAAATTATGTGTTTATGTGTTAACTAACAACTCTTCGGCTAACGTTCACCGTGAATTTGTCTTAGCTATGATGATTAGATGTTCTACTTAGGCCAAACATGTTGACCCCCACTCACCTTGATCATGTTTAATTGATGTTCTTACTATTTGGTTCAAAGACCGACTCACCATGGGCTTAGGGGGAACTTCACACATATTTAAAACTTGCCATCATCAAAGGGGGAATTTGTTAGAACACACTTGGTTGATGATGCCAAGTTTCATTATGATTTAATTGTTTGCCTCTTAGTAAATGTTTAGCAAATTGAAGCATCCCATGATTGTTCAAAGAAGTTCAAGATGATCAAGATGAAGGACAAGTCAAGCATGCCCATAGTCTAGAACAAATGTTGTAAACGAGGTAGTTCAACATATTTCTTTTACGCATAAGTTATGGCAAAACCGTGTAACAGTTCCTGAGACTGTCTGTTGCACCATGTTTTCTGGTACTAACGAATGGAGAATTTTCGGGAAAATTCACAAGTTTTGAAATTCTTTAAAAAGCTTTTCTATGTTTAAAACAAACATTATTTCAAACTGAAGAACAAAAAGAACAAAAGGAATATGCTTACACAATAATTTAAAAGATGTCAATCCCATTTGTGCAAGTTGTTTTTCATGCTAAAAATAGGTCTTATGCTTTTTCCATTTGTGGCAAAATTGTGAGTTCCCATACTTTATGGGAAACACTCCTTTGTGTGGACATGGGGCCACGGGGGCGCTTGGAAAACAAGCGTTTGCATTTGTGGAGTTGCCACCAATTTTTATGGGAAATTGGAACCGTTCGAATACTTCGTGCCATGTCAAGACACAAAGTAGAGACATGAACACCAAGCAATCATTACCCTTAGCATTCTATGTCTAGAATGACTCTTGTGGATGCCAATGAACACGGATGTTCACAGAGATCTGGAGTAAGGGGTGAGGGTACGTATTAGGAAGCTCTTTTGATCGAACACCTAATCCCGCCCGCCTCGATAGCGGCCTCTACTAATGATTAGGGAAATTATCTATACTCGATATATTGTCGATTGTATGCATGCAATGCAACATCCATTAGATTAGTCCTAACATGTGAAAATTAACTAAGTCGGTGAACAATTAATTTAACATGCAATTAGGTCGATGTAGGATTTAATGCTCAATTACATGTGAAAACATACAAATGATACAAAAAATAATGATAAATACAATAAGAAAAATTACGATAATGAAAAATTATGGGATAGAGAAAAAGAAAACCTTGAGGAAAAGGCGCAGCAGAGCTGCGTCCCTTGGAAGAGGTGCAGCACCTGCTGCGTCCTTTCCTCAGCGGGTTCCTCCTGCGCAACAAAGCGCGTTTGACAGCCTGTCGTATTTTAGGCATAACTTTATCTACAAGACTCGGAATGAGGTGATTTTGGTGGCGTTGGAAAGCTAAGAAAGAGATCTAGAACTTTCTGTGAAATAGGCCCGACCCAAAAAAGTCGTTATCACCTCGTAAAACAGGCCTAAAGGTCGGGTTGTCATTTTAACTAAATGAAATGCACATTTTGTAATGTAAACTTTTAGTTTAGCCTAATGAAGTGACATGAGACTCAAAATGAGATATAATATCAACATTTTATGACATCCTAACCTTAGGTAGACAATCCCATTGCTTTGACTCGGGATTTGACGGTTTATTACGGGGAGATAGTTAGGAATTTTGAGAATCCTCTCGAGCTCGTCAAGTATACCTATCCTTTAGGGCCAAGACATGGAAACTTGAACCCACGTCATTTTAACCTACCATTATGTGCTCAGGCTACATCAAGCCAAGAGACTCCATTTCCAAGCCATATTACAAGCCATAATCCCATAAAGCTTTAACTCCACAAAATGAAGCTCCAGAGATTTGCTCATCAAAGCCTCTTATTTCCGAGCCCCACATTCCAAATATCCAATCCAGTTTCACCTTGACCCATACACGGAGTCTTCAAATACTTTGCTACCTAGGACGGGACATACCCAATTAATCCTTAGGGTCCACTCTTGAGTGTGCTCACATGACAAGGAAATTTTTACAAACTTAATTATACCTCTTTGGTCTATGATCAGAGGGAGTTATCTCAAATCGATTCTTCGAGTCACCAAAGGAATATACTCTCCTGACCCATGCACTTTAAGGCCCTAATACACGGAGTCTTCAAATACTTTGCTACCTAGGACGGGACATACCCAATTAATCCTCAGGGTCCACTCTTGAGTGTGCTCACATGACAAGGAAATTTTTACAAACTTAATTATACCTCTTTGGTCTATGATCAAAGGGAGTTATCTCAAATCGATTCTTCGAGTCACTAAAGGAATATACTCTCCTGACCCATGCGCTTTAAGGCCCTAACAACATAGCTTAGGCACACACCTGAACTACGAGCATGGTTTGATTTCACCTTTTCAGGTGGATACGTAGGCAGTCCTTTCTTACACAAGAAGGATACAACCACAACACCCAAACAAAATTAACCAAACCTCAGAACTACGATCTGGTTTGATTTCACTTCATGTGAATATGTAGGCAGTCCTCAAGGACACAACCATCAACTTTCAATCTCAATTATCAACCATCCCAATTTTCAACCATCCAACCTCAATTAACATCCCTTCCACAAACAACACCTCTATACTGGGGGCTCCTTATTGTCGCCCAGTCTCTTTTTTACCAAATTCCAGAGTCATATTCTCATCCTGGGGGCTTCTCTTCCGAGATGCCACCCTTCTTTTATTCCTCTCTTATTTTAAGCCAAGTTAGTACTCGGTCCGGACAATGACAAAGATCTTAGATCAATTCTCCCAGTCATCGTGCCTCAAGAGGGACCTCTTTTACAGCAAACAGTGGTGAAAGAAGTCCTAGTAGACAGATGATCCATGGCTCATGCCTTGCCTTTATACGCCGTCGTCATTCTTGCAATTCTTATTCCTTTGGAACTGATACGCATTGTCACCCACACTTGGTTAGGGTTGCACATACTTAAACAAAGTCTGTCAGAGTCATCCATGTGTCGCGTCAGTCCAAGCTAAGTCTATATTTTCACGTCCGCATAAGGTCTACATCGCGTCAGTCCCATGTCTAAAGCCCATTGAATATGCATAACGCATTACAAACGACAAATTACTTTGAACAAGTTTTAAACAACTTTTATAAAGAAACGACTTTTGAAAACCTACGTGTTTCCTCATTCGAGGTCCATGTAATAATCGCTTACGTGCATATATTAGTTTGCATTCTTGTGTGGCTACTAACCATGCAGGTAAGTATCAGAAGCAGTACTTTGCCAAGACCTCGCTTGCCACAACGAGCGAATATTCTTTGACAGGTGTTTCGACACACCTCTATTATGTTCCCCCAGCGAGAGTACACGGACAGACATTCCCTCTCGAGACATGGAGATCAATTTCCGATTATGTTCCCCCAACGAGAGTACACGGACAGACAATCATCCCTCTCAATACGTGGAGATCAACATCAACCCCAAGACTTATCGAAGTTTGCTTGAAACCGACGCAAGCAGATTTCTCCCAGCAGTTTCTACCGACGTCCTGCTACCCTCAACATTTTTGTTTCCTCGCAGAGTTCGGCAAAGGTGTCGTTCTCCAGAAGTTCCCAAACCAAAGCCTCCTTCCTTAGGTTCGTAAACCCAAAGTTAGGATTCTTACCCCCTAGATTCTTAGATCCCAAAATGGTTTCCCATAGGTTCATAAGCCTTTAAGCTCCCACACCAACATCCTTAGGTTCATAAACCCATAAATCCTTTTGGAGTCCTCATACCTCAGAAAGCTTAAGCGCACGCCTTTAAAACAAGAATTAGTAACCCAGCAGTTCCTAAACTTAACCTTAGGATCCCAATTCCTTTAGGTTCACAAGCCTTTAAGTTCCCATACCAGCCGCCCTTTTAGGTTCATATACCCAGGTTCACACACCTAGTTTCTTTTAAGTTCCCAAACTCCCTAGAGTTCACATACTTATACCCTTTAGGATCATATTCCTTTAGGATCACCTTATACCTTTTAGGATCATATTCCTTTAGGATCACCTTTTCTTTTTAGGATCATATTCCTTTAGGATCATCATTTCCTTAGAGTTCCTACACCCAAACTTGGGTTACCCCTTAAGTTGAACTTATATTTGACCTCCTTCCCGACGATGCTTTCCTTTAGGGTCCCACATCCTAGCACAATCCTTATATATCTTTTAGGTCTTACCCTTAGCTCCTACGCTTACCCTTAGCTTCTATGCTTACTCTTTAGCTCCTACGCAACTCCGGAAACATCTCGAGAAAGAAGTCTCAGGTATGGTCTCTTCTTATGGCTGGCGAGCTTCCTTACGTAGTCTAATGGACTTTAAACGACCCTCTCCGATAGTCGACAGACTCTAAAGTGTTCCCGACGACAGGTCCTTGGTTCAGACCCCTTGAACCGCCTCGCGTCGCCATAGTCGTCAGGTTGTAATCTTCGATTCACCTGATGGCTATACTTTGATTTTCGCCTTGTCCAAGCCTCAGTCAAAGTGGGGGCTCTGTAGACACCTCATTTCCGCACCTCTCGCAAACCACCCGGTGATGATTGGGCCGCATGTTTGGTACGCGGAACGATTTGTGACAGTTCGTAAGTTTATCGTCAAGTGATCGCTCAAACATTTATGTCTACCTCATGGTTGTCGTCTAGGTGTCATCACGGTCGTTTTGGCAGTAATTAGAGTACATTTGGAGTCCGGGTCAAAAATCGTCTTCATTTTCTATAAACCGTCAAATCCCGAGTCAAAGCAATGGGCTTGTCTACCTAAGGTTAGGATGTCATAAAATGTTGATATTATATCTCATTTTGAGTCTCATGTCATTTCATTAGGCTAAACTAAAAGTTTACATTACAAAATGTGCATTTCATTTAGTTAAAATGACAACCCGACCTTTAGGCCCGTTTACGAGGTGATAACGACTTTTTTGGGTCGGGCCTATTTCACATAAAGTTCTAGATCTCTTTCTTAGCTTTCCAACGCCACCAAAATCACCTCATTCCGAGTCTTGTAGAGAAAGTTCTGCCTAAAATACGACAGGCTGTCAAACGCGCTTTCTTGCGCAGGAGGAACCCGCTGAGGAAAGGACGCAGCAGGTGCTGCGCCTCTTCCAAGGGACGCAGCTCTGTTGCGCCTTTTCCTCAAGGTTTTCTTTTTGTCCAAGTTTCCGCGTTTAACCTAAGTACGTTGTTTCCGGATCTTCCTCTCCTTTCCTAAACCCTAATTCCGTGATTAGTATAAATAGAGACCTTCGGTCTCACATATTTCTCACGCGAGTGTCCGCCCTTCTCTTCTCCCTTTGCATTCTAGACCTTTGTTCTTACTTTTTGGCGCCTACGTGCTTGAACATTCGACCACGTAAGCTCGGATCCTTCCGAGTCCCAGCCTCGTTTGCATGATCGACCAATTTGACCAACTCCACAACTAATCAACTTAATTAATCTAATCGTTTTCCTCTTACGAGGGCGCTTTCGTCTACATTCGAGTCGAGCATCACTAATCGATAACTTAGTTCATCTCGTTTCGTCAAACATGTAAGTCTGAGGGTGTAAATCTCTATTTTATTATTGTTATTTACTTTTTGTATTCATCATGTAAGGTTTATGTCGAAAATACTTCTTAAAACCGATTTGTAAAACCTTGCTTTAAAACCCTTTTTGCGGATTATCAGAAGACAACCGTCGAGAAAGGACGCAGCAACTGCTGCGCCTCTTCGAAGGAGCGCAGTACCTGCTGCGCCTCTTCGTGAGGCTGCCGCAGTTCATGCTTCCTTTCTTCTTCCTTCGTCTTTTGTCAATTCGTTTGTTTTTATTTTTTATTCGTTTGTTCTTCAATTCTTTGATATAATAGCATAGTAATTCTAACATGTAATATATTATCATCATTAGTATTTAATTCATCTCATTAATTTCCGACTTAAATCCCAAATAACCAATATTTGCGGGTTTTCGTCATTAAATTCAATTCGGGTTTTAGAGGTTCGATTTACCCATATTGAATCTCTGGAATTCATCATTGATATATTTGCATCTGTTTATTTATTATCACCATCATATATTCGTCATTAATCCATCATATTTAGCCTAATTTGTTATTTTTGTTCATTAATCATGTAATTAATTCGTATTAATCAATCTTTCATCCATGTAAATAAATTCGTTTGCATCCGTCTCATCCATGTTTTATTGCTTTCATGACTCAATCACATGTAAATTGTGACACCCTTAAATTTAGCGATAAATAACCACGTAAAATCTACAGAAAAACTGACAGGATATGTTTGTAATTGGTTCAACTAGACAAAACCTGTAATTTTTAAAGTTTTCCTAAACCATTCACAAACATCTCCAACTTAAGAGTGCCAAAAACCTGCAAAAGCTAATAAACTGATTTACATAACCACGCTAAAGACACGGGGATATAATGATACAAACCAAAATAGAAGAGGGAGACATATGTCCCTTTAAAATATATACAAAACCAAAAGTTAAAGGTTTCTACAAAATAAAAACCAAACTAAGTCCAAGGTTCTCTTGCTCACTAGCTCGTCCGTGAACCCCAACTAAGCATCAAGTACCTGTCAATCGCATTTTATACAAACACGAAAGCCACAATTCAGTGGGGAGTAACTTCGAGTCCTCCCAGCCACGAAACGTCATATTTAATGTAACATGTAGTGTAACATGTAAACAATTTGATAAACCATTTACTTATCAAGTATTCTAACATGTGAACTCTAAACTGACCAATTTAAACTATCATGTGAAACATATAACAAATAGTAATCCAAACTTTATCAATTGTAACCGGCTTACATCTCACCTATTACAAGAAAGGGCAATATATCAAAGACATGCATAAGTTCTTAGCACGGTCAATAGTCACTCTGTAACTCGAGTCTATACCACGAGGTAGGGAAGGTAACCGAACCGGTATCTTGGCTCAGCGGTTAATATTAATAAAACAT
Source organism: Silene latifolia (assembly GCF_048544455.1). Classification (NCBI taxonomy): domain Eukaryota; kingdom Viridiplantae; phylum Streptophyta; class Magnoliopsida; order Caryophyllales; family Caryophyllaceae; genus Silene; species Silene latifolia. The sequence continues at coordinate 23,957,914 of NC_133533.1, read as the reverse complement.
GGCCAAGACACAACACAACCCTAGCCTAAAATCTGCGCAGACCTAGACATGCGGATACACACCACCGCACCCAAGACCCACAATTTTTCTAAAACAAAGTGAGTACCCTAAGGAGTCCACCAAAGGGTTGGCTAGTACTTAAGCTGACCACTTACTCTCAAAATAAGTAACGAGGTCATGCCCCAACTTGGATATAAACCCACCAAGTCAGGAACACAAAGGCTATTAAGCAGTGAACATATACTCGTCAAAGACTATAAAGACCTATCTATGATGAAGGCCGAAATACTCACCTAGGACCTAGTCCCAGCTAGTCCCAGCTTGAATACTTTAGCCCACACCACACAAGACAAGTAAGACACCCACTTAACCATAAGAGGGCAAAGAGTCCAACTTACCAACATAAATGCTAACATTCTATCATGTGAAAGGCTATATAAATGTCTATTCAGCAGACAATCCAACAATATCCTCAATAAGTATTCAATACCAATTTCCAATTCTAACAATATTAACCATATTAAAGGCTTCAGGGAATCTAGGGCCGTTTCTACAATATAAGAAACTATTAAATTCAACCAACTATACATGTGAACTAAAAACTTGATAAATGGCCTAAAACAAGAAAAAAGGCCGATTATCCAATTCATTTAAAATTTCATCCAACCGAATTTTTACCCGCAACCCCACCTACTGCGACAGTGCAGGTTAAATTATGGTGACCAATCACTCAATTGACTGACATCGAATCAGTCAAAGGGACTAAGGCTCAGTTTTCGGCACAATCAACAAAACATTACAATTATCACTATAAAATTCATTTTGAGCCTATTCATTACAACTTCATTTAATAATCTATCCTAACATGTGCTAACTACCAATATAAGCATAATCTTTACCTTTAACATAATTTTTACTACTAATATGATTTAATTCAAAAGTGTATTCATATGTAACTCATACTAACTATGACATTAATAAACCCGAAATGACAAATATTGCATGAAAAACCGCGAAACAAGCAACGGGCTGACCCGGGCCAGCCGTGGGCCTGCCGGGCCTGCTGCCGCCACCCCTACACCTCCTTTTTTTCCGTTTTTGTTCATTTTAACTCAGTTTTAAGCATTACTTAATCGTTCCCATTCATTTCTATACTATTATGTTAACTTAAACTAACAAAGAACATGAATTAGGCATGCATGCAACCATTTTATCATGTGAAAATTTACTACTCAAGCAAAAATCACAAAAACATACAAAAAGCAAAGAATGTGACGATTATTCGTCGAGTAACTCGAAATATGTTACCTTAAGCTAGAAAATGAGCAATTAACACCTTGAAAACCAACCCTAATCTGCCGACTAACCACTATCTTCGACAATATACGAGTCCCCAAACTCGTCCTCCAATTCTTCACCTAAATAAACAAATAAAACACAAAAATAAGCATAAAAACCGAAATTGTGCCAAAATTCGTCTTAAAACAACTTCAAGAAAACTGAAATTAAAATATACCAGGTTATAGATCTCGACGAGAGGATTCCGGAAATATAAATTATGCGAAAATCCGACAAGAAACGAGAAAGTTATGGTGAAAATAGCTTGGATTTTAAGATGAAATGGTGTTTTGTTGTTTGGGATAGATTAGAATGAAGAAGGACAAAGAAAATCAGAAAAAAAAGAAAGGGGAAGGGGGTGTCCGCGGGAAAGGAAAGGAAGAAAGGAAGGAAGCGGGTTTAAGTCGGGATTTTACGAGTCGGTTTTGCCTCGTTTCGATAATAATTAGAACCGCTTGTCAAATGCAAATTCCGACAAGACCAAAGTTCTTAAACACGATATTACAAGAAAATTGAATACTCATACGACCCTTTTCCTAAATCGTTTACCCAATTTTCAAAAGAGTTGTAATTTTTTCCCGATATGCCCATTTTTCGAAATAAAAAGTTTTTACACGGTTAAAACTATTTTTAAACATTTCGAAACTATCAAAATAAATACTTTTCTTCAAAATATAATAAAATTATATTTCTTTGAATTATTATTACTTCAAATACATTAATATTAAATTTTACTTGATTAATAAATTACTTCCGAAATATATTAACGGTCCGAAATTACGGGGTGTTACAATCACCCCTCCTTTTAAAAAAGTTTCGCCCTCGAAACTTAGAAGGAGAAATTATAGTTATAAGAAAATATAGGTATCTTTTCAATGAAACGGTGATACTCTTGTTGATCAAACAAGAACATCCACATTCATATCAAGATATAAAAATATTTCTACACCAATAAATGAGAAAACCCATTATTGGGACGTCACCAACAACGAGATTTAACACTCATTAATGTTAAAACCATTAAAAATAATAAAAGCATTTTCAAAATTTTAGTTTAAAGTTCTATAATAAGAATAAGGGTTTTTTGATAACTGCTACCACAAGTAACCCATTTTTTACCAACTGCTACCAACATAATTTTTTTTTAAAAACTGCTACCAACATTGTTGGTTCGGTTTAAAACTAACTACCCAATGAGGTTAGGATGCAAATAGAGAGGATCTCAGCCGTTCATCTCAAAATCTTATCTTAAGTTCTATTTTTCTTCCTTTAATGCCCTTACCCCCTCCCTTGTGTTTCTAGTTCATCCATTCATCACACATCTCATTCATTTTCAATTTTCACCAATTTCAATTCTCATTCTCACTCACTCTCTCTTTATTCCATTAATTTGATTTTCATTCGTATCTCATTTTTTCATCATCAATTTCTGGTAATTTTTCCTTCATTATTCCCAGCTGGCTCATTAGTCCACACACTTTTTATTAAACTAAAAATCCCTAATTTTCATCACTTAATTTTTTCTATATACCCTTTTGATTTTCCTCCTCTTACATCATTTCACTTGTTTTTACTCTACAGTCGACAATCGATTATTTCCCTAAAAATCCCTAAAAATTGGTGCTAAAAACCCTAATTTTGAAAGCTATTAGCTCTTGAAATTCTCCCTTATTGATCGATTTTTTTTTTAGGGTTTAATTTTGATTTCAAGTAAAGATTTTGGATCAAATTTCAATCTTGCGTGAGCTTTGTTAGTTGGGTGGATGAATTGGGGAGTACATAAACCCTGCTTTCCAACATCTTCAACAACCCAAATCCATAAATAAATATCTTAAACAAGAAACACAGTAAAGATGTGAATGAACTAACCAATATGTAAAGGAGGGATGCAGCTATAACAGCACAGTACTTCCCCAAATAAGAATCAGCAATGACAACCCCCCAACAAATAAGCAACACCAGCCCAAGCATTAAGATTCGCTGTTGCTGTCACAATTGACTCCCCTAACTCCCCCGTTAAAAAGTTGATCAAGTCCGGTAGCAGTTTGAAACATATATACAGTAACATATTGGTAAATGGTGTAACAAAGTCCGGGTAAAAAGTAGATTGACGAATCAACATGTAATTCTAATCTATTTGGTAAATCGGACGATTTAGCTGATTTCTAAAAACCCCAATTTAATTGGGAAGTAAAATGAGAAGTTAATTAGGTTGAAATGAGTGATGAGTGAAATTAATTATTTTGAATAATAATAGGTTAAAAGGGGGATAAGTTTGGGTAATTGGCTCATATGGGAGAGGAGGGTAAAATAGGGGTATTACTGTCTTTTCACGCGCAAATAGGAGGCTCGTGCTCATTTGGTAGTTAGTTTTAAACCGAACCAACAATATTGGTAGCAGTTTTTAAACAAATTTTACTTTGGTAGCAGTTGGTAAAATCTGAATTACATGTGGTAGCAGTTATCAAAAAACCCTAAGAATAATAATCAAAAGAGCTGTATGAATTTCATGAGGTAAGAATTGAAGTCGAACCTAAATGGGTGTCAAAGATGGAGTTTCATAGGTTACCAACATCAAACTTATGAGAGGAGTATGATGAAGTAAGGAAAAGAGGTATGAGCAGTAACGCTCATGATCAAGGAAGAAGGAAAATCAGACAACAAGGAAATGCCAGACACTTTTATCACAAACTACAACAACACCCAAAACGGTTCCAAAAACTTCCTAACAACAAAACTCATAACCACATCACTCCCAAGGGTTTCCTCAAAAAGTAAACCTTCAATCAAGAATCCCAATACCAAGCTATAAACTCCAAGAGAAAGTTCCTCAAATATTCCACAAGATTCTCATTTCAAAACAAGGTAGTAACATACCAACCCCAAACTCTGAAAAATCAATAGGATCTCAAGTTTTCTATCCTTTTGCTTATTAAGGATTGCCAAAAGCGGATCTACACTCAGCTACAACATCATCCCATCATCTCAAGTACTCAATGCGACCTCAAGGTCTATAAATCTATAGGGTTAACAAATTCTTCTCAACACTAAGTCTCTCTCAACTCAAGAACTCTCAAGAGTCAACTAAAATACCAAATCACATCACCAAACCATTATGGTCATCAACATCTCAAGGAATATTCTTTCAAATTTGACATCCTAAAACTTACTTACCATCAAATTCCCAAGGAACAAGGTCTTAATTGTAACAACACTTTATCACCTCAAAGTTCCTAAAACCATAAGTGAAACTATGTTCTTTAACCTAACAATTGGTGTCAACCAAACCATTACCCTTTCTAGTTACCAAAACAAGTGCTAAGACTTCCCAACAATGTAGCTTACTCTCACTCTCATAACATACTTCAAGTAGTAATCAATATCACTCACTAAAACCAACAAATAATCCCACATTTAACATTTCCCACACGATAACATATACATTATCAAACCCTCATATCCAAAGCGATTATGGAAGCCAAACCCAAACTCGGCTACTTAGTCAATCCTATATCCTCAAATCACATCTCACTAACTCTGTAAACATGGTCAACAGGGTACCAACTATACTAAGGAGATAAGGAGTGATAACGGGATAGAGAAACGGTAAAATATTTTCAAAGGGTGCATGAACCTGACAAGTTAGAAAACTAAGGAGTCAGACCGTAAAGATAACGGTTGACAAAAATAAGAGGTATTCGAGTTAAGAAGATATCTAGGGCAAGAAGAAGATACATAAACTTTGGCATAAAAACAGTGTTCAACAAACGTTAAAGAGAAGGAAAGGAGAATAGAAGCGGCACAATGAAAGGGTTACCGCTTACCAAACACTCATCAAAGCTTATGATCGATATGATAAGGTTACATCACTAAGGTGCTCAACAAAGCCTCAAAAGTCTACCAAATTATAAGACTAACAAGGACTCCACAATGGTAGGTATTCCTCAACTCAATTGGTTCTAAGAGCCAAAATCAATTCACCACACAAATTCATTTGTTACCATCCATGTCCCAAAGTATCTCCTTTACCATTCTCATCATCGAACTTCACTTACTATGTCATCCCCAAGTACCATGGCTTGTTTACTCCCTCATTTCACGACTTAATACTTCTAGTCTCCGATACCATAAATTAGAATCACATCTTTGAACTCACGAACTATATTGAACAACATTCCACCAAAATTACCAAATTCAGATATGATTAAAAAGGTCAACCACGTGTTCTCAAATTTCGAAAGGTCAACAAGGGCTACTCTATACTAGATTTGGTCAACTCAAAAAGGTTTAACAAGCTAACTAATTCCAAAGTACGATACCAATCCATTAAGCAACGTCAATGTCCTATTGTATTCCTTTCAAGGCCTACAAGGATTAGGGCTAACTATCATTCCTTAAATTTTCCACAAGAAACATCAAGACTCTCAAATGAAGTAGCTCAGGTTCATTCCATCTTATGTACTAAGGTAGTACCCATGCTCAAACATCTATAACAAACAAGCTCTCAATAGACATAAATCCCAAAGTGTTTCTCAACTCACTAGGCTCTCATATTAAGTACAACTAACAAGACTAACCAAAGGATCCCAAGTTATATTCTCCTATACAACTCAAACCTTAAACAATCAATTTCTCAACTCGTTCACGCCCTTCAATGATACATTCTCTCAAAACTGGGTTCTCTTGAACAAGGGGACTATCCTGCGGAATAAAAGGAAGGTGTCCACATGGACTCTTATTATAAGAAGAAAACGAACCAAGGATGAATCGGGAGAAAGAATAGAAGAGTAGTTACCAAGGCGAGAGAAGAGGAATTAAAAAGACGAATAACCAACGAGATTGGATGATTAAGGTAAGATACACTGAATACGAAAAGAAGTATCAAGAAAGTGGAAGCATTCTTCATTTGGCATAACCAATCTTCAACATTCGGCAACGGCCACTCAGTCTTGGTCACCAACGAGTAAGATCACGGTCATAGCTTCAACGGCACAAAAATTAATAACTAATTGCATTATCAACGTTTCTTGGAGAGCCATCTTGCAAAATAGAACATTGGTTAGAACCTAAAAAATAACAATCACAAATAGACTACCACATAAATATCCTAACTCTAGCCATCCTACCCATCTCTCAAGTTTATTATTTAAAGGTCAAGTGATTTTAGGTGGGGTGCACAAACGTGCGTCGGGAGCAAATATGCTCTGATACCAACTGTGACACCCTTAAATTTAGCGATAAATAACCACGTAAAATCTACAGAAAAACTGACAGGATATGTTTGTAATTGGTTCAACTAGACAAAACCTGTAATTTTTAAAGTTTTCCTAAACCATTCACAAACATCTCCAACTTAAGAGTGCCAAAAACCTGCAAAAGCTAATAAACTTATTTACATAACCACGCTAAAGACACGGGGATATAATGATACAAACCAAAATAGAAGAGGGAGACATATGTCCCTTTAAAATATATACAAAACCAAAAGTTAAAGGTTTCTACAAAATAAAAACCAAACTAAGTCCAAGGTTCTCTTACTCACTAGCTCGTCCGTGAACCCCAACTAAGCATCAAGTACCTGTCAATCGCATTTTATACAAACACGAAAGCCACAATTCAGTGGGGAGTAACTTCGAGTCCTCCCAGCCACGAAACGTCATATTTAATGTAACATGTAAACAATTTGATAAACCATTTACTTATCAAGTATTCTAACATGTGAACTCTAAACTGACCAATTTAAACTATCATGTGAAACATATAACAAATAGTAATCCAAACTTTATCAATTGTAACCGGCATACATCTCACCTATTACAATTCATAAAATCACCATACAAGAAAGGGCAATATATCAAAGACAGGCATAAGTTCTTAGCACGGTCAATAGTCACTCTGTAACTCGAGTCTATACCACGAGGTAGGGAAGGTAACCGAACCGGTATCTTGGCTCAGCGGTTAATATTAATAAAACATGGCCAAGACACAACACAACCCTAGCCTAAAATCTGCGCAGACCTAGACATGCGGATACACACCACCGCACCCAAGACCCACAATTTTTCTAAAACAAAGTGAGTACCCTAAGGAGTCCACCAAAGGGTTGGCTAGTACTTAAGCTGACCACTTACTCTCAAAATAAGTAACGAGGTCATGCCCCAACTTGGATATAAACCCACCAAGTCAGGAACACAAAGGCTATTAAGCAGTGAACATATACTCGTCAAAGACTATAAAGACCTATCTATGATGAAGGCCGAAATACTCACCTAGGACCTAGTCCCAGCTAGTCCCAGCTTGAATACTTTAGCCCACACCACACAAGACAAGTAAGACACCCACTTAACCATAAGAGGGCAAAGAGTCCAACTTACCAACATAAATGCTAACATTCTATCATGTGAAAGGCTATATAAATGTCTATTCAGCAGACAATCCAACAATATCCTCAATAAGTATTCAATACCAATTTCCAATTCTAACAATATTAACCATATTAAAGGCTTCAGGGAATCTAGGGCCGTTTCTACAATATAAGAAACTATTAAATTCAACCAACTATACATGTGAACTAAAAACTTGATAAATGGCCTAAAACAAGAAAAAGGCCGATTATCCAATTCATTTAAAATTTCATCCAACCGAATTTTTACCCGTAACCCCAGCCCTGCGACAGGTACGGGTTAAATTGCGGCTGACAATTCACTCAATTGACTGACATCGAATCAGTCAAAGGGACTAAGGCTCAGTTTTCGGCACAATCAACAAAACATTACAATTATCACTATAAAATTCATTTTGAGCCTATTCATTACAACTTCATTTAATAATCTATCCTAACATGTGCTAACTACCAATATAAGCATAATTTTTACCTTTAACATAATTTTTACTACTAATATGATTTAATTCAAAAGTGTATTAATATGTAACTCACACTAACTATGACATTAATAAACCCGAAATGACAAATATTGCATGAAAAACCGCGAAACAAGCAACGGGCTGACCCGGGCCAGCCGTGGGCCTGCCGGGCCTGCTGCCGCCACCCCTACACCTCCTTTTTTTCCGTTTTTGTTCATTTTAACTCAGTTTTAAGCATTACTTAATCGTTCCCATTCATTTCTATACTATTATGTTAACTTAAACTAACAAAGAACATGAATTAGGCATGCATGCAACCATTTTATCATGTGAAAATTTACTACTCAAGCAAAAATCACAAAAACATACAAAAAGCAAAGAATGTGACGATTATTCGTCGAGTAACTCGAAATATGTTACCTTAAGCTAGAAAATGAGCAATTAACACCTTGAAAACCAACCCTAATCTGCCGACTAACCACTATCTTCGACAATATACGAGTCCCCAAACTCGTCCTCCAATTCTTCACCTAAATAAACAAATAAAACACAAAAATAAGCATAAAAACCGAAATTGTGCCAAAATTCGTCTTAAAACAACTTCAAGAAAACTGAAATTAAAATATACCAGGTTATAGATCTCGACGAGAGGATTCCGGAAATATAAATTATGCGAAAATCCGACAAGAAACGAGAAAGTTATGGTGAAAATAGCTTGGATTTTAAGATGAAATGGTGTTTTGTTGTTTGGGATAGATTAGAATAAAGAAGGACAAAGAAAATCAGGAAAAAAAGAAAGGGGAAGGGGGTGTCCGCGGGAAAGGAAAGGAAGAAAGGAAGGAAGCGGGTTTAAGTCGGGATTTTACGAGTCGGTTTTGGCTCGTTTCGATAATAATTAGAACCGCTTGTCAAATGCAAATTCCGACAAGACCAAAGTTCTTAAACACGAGATTACAAGAAAATTGAATACTCATACGACCCTTTTCCTAAATCGTTTACCCAATTTTCAAAAGAGTTGTAATTTTTTCCCGATATGCCCATTTTTCGAAATAAAAAGTTTTTACACGGTTAAAACTATTTTTAAACATTTCGAAACTATCAAAATAAATACTTTTCTTCAAAATATAATAAAATTATATTTCTTTGAATTATTATTACTTCAAATACATTAATATTAAATTTTACTTGATTAATAAATTACTTCCGAAATATATTAACGGTCTGAAATTACGGGGTGTTACATAAATAATCTATTAATCACTTCCATCCGAGTAAGTATATTAATTAACCATTAAAATCACCAATTAACATTAACGATTTGCAGTTCCGGCTTCACAGCCAGAACTCACCCTTGGAACAAACGCAGCAACTGCTGCGCCTCTTCCAAAGGGCGCAGTCCTGCTGCGCCTGTTCCAGGTTGAGTTCTGTCTTTGAACTCCGTTGTTGCCTGACCTAGTTTAATTAGCTTACGCATAATTGACTATTATCCGTGTTATCACCTACTGATTTGTTCGTTGATTCATTCCTTTATTCGTTTTCTCAAATTATCCGTTTTAAAGGTATTTTCGACATAAATCGCCTAATCCATTGTAATTATTGTAATTTTTCATTATCGTAATTTCTCTTATTGTATTTATCATTATTTTTTGTATCATTTGTATGTTTTCACATGTAATTGAGCATTAAATCCTACTTCGACCTAATTGCATGTTAAATTAATTGTTCACCGACTTAGTTAATTTTCACATGTTAGGACTAATCCAATGGATGTTGCATTGCATGCATACAATCGACAATATATCGAGTATAGATAATTTCCCTAATCATTAGTAGAGGCCGCTATCGAGGCGGGCGGGATTAGGTGTTCGATCAAAAGAGCTTCCTAATACGTACCCTCACCTCTTACTCCAGATCTCTATGAACATCCGTGTTCATTGGCATCCACGAGAGTCATTCTAGACATAGAATGCTAAGGGTAACGATTGCTTGGTGTTCATGTCTCTACTTTGTGTCTTGACATGGCACGAAGTATTCGAACGGTTCCAATTTCCCATAAAAATTGGTGGCGACTCCACAAATGCAAACGCTTGTTTCCCAAGCGCCCCCGTGGCCCCATGTCCACAGTTTGGTGACTCCGTTGGGGATAATACACTTACGTGTAGCCAAAAGGGTGAAACTTGAACAAGGTTAGGGAATAGTTTGTATAAGACAATTGTCGGTTTTCATAACTCGGTCTTCCTAGATCGTTTCATTCGGCCTTCCTAGGCCCAACCCAACCCATTCGACCAATCGTCCCGTCTAAACGGTCCTAATTCTTATTTGGGCCTAAGGATGGATAGCGATTGACGTCATCCATACCATGGTACTTACTCTTGTTTGTATCAAGGACTTTCACTACTTGAGGAAATGGACTAGGAATCGGCCTTACTCTTGTTTGGTACGAGCCTCTCCACAGACCCCGGGTTTGATTGTTCGGTATGGCAACCCACCCTTTAAACCAAAACCCTTTTAAATGCACTCAGCATCCCGTTATAATGCCTGTTTTGAATGTTTGTATCATATGTGATCACCATTTTATAAACAAAACCATGACGAAATTTTGTAAAATAAAAATCCTTTTCAAAATATAAACATTTTCAAAATAGCGCAAAACAAAGCCTAAACTCTGTCCAAATGTCGAGTCAAACTTCGGGCCTAAAACCCATTTCAAAACCAAATACAAAAACACCAAAAAAAGTCAAAAAAAAAAAAAAAAAAAAAGTCCGAAAAAAAAAAAAAACCAAAAACTTTTTTTATCAAAGGATTTTCAATCCATGTAAATGCGAATATGTAAATTCAATTGGGCTAAGTTAGAGTCAAAGTTCAAACCGACTATGTCCTAGTCGGAACTCTGTCGAGTCATAAACTCGTCTTCCTTTACATTTTGGGTCTTTTCAAATTCAAGTCAAGTCCTAAGGCGTCACGCCGTCATTTTGGACTCCCTACTCCAACTCATGTAGGATCTAAACATTTTTCACACCTCGACTCACACATCGAGGCTAACACATCGAGTCATTCCAAAATACGTATCTCGAATTCTCCTAGTACACGTTTGGGACACACATACCCGAACCTCGAGTCAAGTCCGTCTTAAAACATGCGTCTTTGAATTAACACGTGTCGCCAATCATGTCAATCAAGTCAACCACATAAATGTCACTCCGTCAAAGTCAACACTCGAGTCTAAAGGTCAAGGTCAAAACACCATGAGTCCAAACACGAGAGGTCAATCACGACATCTCCTGGATTCACAAATCAAGAGTCTAGTCATCGCGTCTCGTTGCATGTCCTTTGTTTGTTGCCTTGGTATGTGTGATCCCATGTCGAATCGAGTTGTAATGCGCGTCATTTCTGTCGAGTAGGAATCCGGCAAGTTCTGTCAGTCAGCAAAGTCACGAAGCAGATTAAGCCACCATCACCATGTCTCTCCAAGATGTTTATGCCATGGTCCTAGGAGTTCAAGCTACAGTGGAAAATTTGAGCATTCGCGTCTTCACCCTTGAAAATGGAATGGTGGAAAAGAACATGCCAACTAGGGAAACCTCTAGTCTAGGTCATCCAAAACTTACCTCTTGCAATAACCATCATCCTAGAAAGTCGAAAACAGCTGGAAGGAAACCTGGGAGGCATCAAAGGGTACTTACCGATTTAGGCATGTCTTATACCGATGCTTTGAAGAGACTTTCTGCCCAAGGCAAGCTACATCCAATAGGACCGACTCCGAATCCACCTTTAGAGAAATAGATGAACCTCTGGAAGGGAAACAAATATTGCTTATATCACCAAGGTAGAGGCCATGATATTGAAGAGTGTTTTCTCTTGAAACACTCCATCCAAGATATGATTGAAGTGGGCAAGCTTCCTAAGCCACCTTCTGTCGGAAAATCCAAGAAAATCGACCCTCTTGGGTCTAACAGCACTAAACATGACGAATAATCATCTCTAGACTTTTCTCATCTCCTTGATCCTCGTGAGGACAAAGAAATCAAAGCGCTGAAGAAGGACGATGTCCGAAGTGGAATGCTCATGCTTTCCAAGATAGAGGGAGCCATTGATACTCTAAACTCTCGACTTTCCCACATGGGGAATCAATTTGCTGAAATGGATAAGAAGCTTGAGACCCAATCTTTCAAAATGAAGAATGTCCAGACAAACCCTCAACCTCATGGTCTCGAGGAGAAAGCAAAAAGTGAGCAATCTATTCCTAGTTCTTCTAATCCAGGAGTCAAAATCAATAAAGGCAACCTCATGGAGCCTTCGTCAAAGAAATTAAACAACTCTCCCAAGTCATTCACAAATCTAGGAATACCTTATGCCCTAGCCTTGAACAAATTATCCTCTTTAGGTCTTCTTCAACCAATAGGACCTACACCCGGATCCGAAAAAAAAAATCTAGATTGTGGGATGGCAATTCATATTGTCAATACCATAGGGGTAGGGGCATGGTACCGAAGACTGTTATAAGCTCAAGCATGTCATACAAGATAGGATTGAGGATGGTAGGATTTCTGTCTCACTCCTGAAATGTTTGGGTACAGAAGTTAAGCGATCTTATAGGGAGTTCAATATCACAGATGATCAAAAAGATGAAAGATCCACCAATCATTTGGTGAAAAGAAGAAAAATAGATCCACAAATGCCCGACCCGGTCGAAGGAGGCGACATTGGTTGAGGGCGTTATTGATCGTCTCTACACCCCGGTTTTACGCCTCTCATTTGAAAGGTGGCATCAAAACCGTCGAAAACTTATCGGCAAAGATTGTTCGTATCAATGAAGTCATTCAAAAAGGTTCACCGTCCACACCTACACCCAACAATCAAACAATCTACATTACCGACGTAAAGGTTATAGAACCTTCACCAGAAAGAGGAATTCGGCATTCAAGGTCATACTCCAATTTAGGCATGCCTTATACGATAGCCTTTAAAAGACTCTTTGCCAAAGGACTGATCCAACCAATCGGTCCAACCCCAGACCCTAAGTACGAGAGGAGAGGTCGCTTCTGGGACGGTTCTCAATATTGCTTATTCTATAGGGCTAATAGACACGACACTGAAGAATGTTCCAAACTCAAATATACCATCCACTATATGCTCGATCGCGGCAAGATATCTTTATCAACCCTCGTTCCGTTAAGAGAACAGAATGACCCTCATGGGTGTCTTACTCTTCAAAGACAGGAAGATCTCTTGGGTCTTTACCATTCTAGTATTCCCAATAACAAAGATGAGGTGCTCAAATGGGTGAATGTTCAAAGCCGGATGTCGAAGCCAGTTGCTGGAAGAGAAAATGTTCAAGCATGGGCCGATGATTACGAGTCTAGGTCTAAGGTCGCGTCAAAGTCTGGGTCTGAGTCCGAGTCTTAGGCTTTCTATCTCATATTTGTCTAGTGTCTTTCTTCGTGTCCATTTCCATTTCTAGTGACAACCTGGGGGCTGTCCCACGAGTCACATGTCTTCTCGAGTCTATGTTAAGTACATTCATTACTCATTTCAATAAAAATACACTTTTCATCCACATATTCTATCATATCTCTTCCTTTACCTTTTCCTGTGACAACAGGAATTGATTTGAGACATTTTAAAATGAACAACAACGTACGACAGTCAATGTGAGTGCACTTAGATGATGTTCCATTCCAAGTTGTAGAAGACCCGAAACTCCGTGTTCTTTCTTTACCTATTCCATGTCTGGCAATAGAAACCACAATATAACCCTAGTCTAGGACGAGCCTATCTCAAGAGATTCTAGGACGAATCCAGACCGTCTCCCTTGTTGACAATCCATGACGGAAGGCAAGCCCATTCCCCACAATAAACAACCCGTGTTACTAAAAACCAACCCATTTCACACCAAAGGTGCTAGTCTAACCCAAATCCATGTTATGCAAGCAAATTCAAGACGATATGAGCCACGATCAAAGACAAGGCTCAATCAAGAGAAACTGAGGTCAATATCCAAGGCCACAATTATGCCCACAATCCAAAGACAAAAGAGTCAAAAGAAGAAGGCTCAATCAAGCAAGTCAAAGTCACTATCCAAAGTTAAAGTCATCCTCAAAAAACCGAATCAAAAATCTGAGCAAGAAGTCGAGATATATTCTAGACCAAGAATCCAAATATGAATCAAGAACAAGCCTGGAATCAAATGCTATACAGAATACTGCTGAAGTCTAGGTAGAATCAAGACATCGATGGTCAACTAGCACCCACTTAGCCTTTCACACATCACACACCCTAAGTCCTTCTCGAGACCGTTACGGGGAGATAGTTAGGAATTTTGAGAATCCTCTCGAGCTCGTCAAGTATACCTATCCTTTAGGGCCAAGACATGGAAACTTGAACCCACGTCATTTTAACCTACCTTTATGTGCTCAGGCTACATCAAGCCAAGAGACTCCATTTCCAAGCCTGCGTCCTTTCCTCAGTGGGTTCCTCCTGCGCAAGAAAGCGCGTTTGACAGCCTATCGTATTTTAGGCATAACTTTCTCTACAAGACTCGGAATGAGGTGATTTCGGTGGCGTTGGAAAGCTAAGAAAGAGATCTAGAACTTTCTGTGAAATAGGCCCGACCCAAAAATGTCGTTATCACCTCGTAAAATGGGCCTAAAGGTCGGGTTGTCATTTTAACTAAATGAAATGCACATTTTGTAATGTAAACTTTTAGTTTAGCCTAATGAAGTGACATGAGACTCAAAATGAGATATAATATCAAAATTTTATGACATCCTAACCTTAGGTAGACAAGCCCATTGCTTTGACTCGGGATTTGACGGTTTATAAAAAATGAAGACGGTTTTTGACCCTGACTCCAAATATACTCAAATTACTGCCAAAACGACCGTGATGACACCTAGACGACAACCATGAGGTAGACATAAATGTTTGAGCGATCACTTGATGAAAAACTTACGAACTATCACAAATCTTTCCGCGTACCAAACATGCGGCCCAATCATCACCGGGTGGTTTGCGGGAGGTGCAGAAACGAGGTGTCTACACTTTGCTTTGGAAAAATGCAGCCACCTTGAGCCTCTCAAACCTGATTGTTCTTTTATATTTTTAAATGAAAATGCATGCTACAAACTTGTGGATATTAGATTAAAGTAGTGTTATGATCCTTCTCTTACACACTACCTTTCTCTATAAATAGCCACTTCATTTTTCATTTATTGTAAGACTTTGAAAGAGCATTCATTGTAAACACTTTGCAAATATTTTCAGCATTAAAAGCTTTGTTCTTCAATCATTTGCAAAAACCGTTTTCTATTTTTCAAAAGTTTTCAATTGTTTTTCAAAGCTGTAAAATCTCTAAGTATCAGTTCGCTTAACTGTTGCATGAACGAATATGTTCAATGATTCTCGTGTTTAGGTCTTAATTGTAATCTCCATGTTCTTAAGTGAACCACTTAGATTCTGACTCTGTAAACCGTTGAGATAGAACCTTAAGTCTTGAAGCGGAGTAGCTTTGAGTAAGAGAAAGTCTTGAAGCGGAGTAGCTTTAAGCAATTGCAACCGGAGTAGGTTGGCGAGTTGTTTTCATTGTAATGGTTTAGTTAAGTTTGAGTAAATTTCTAAACAAGCAATAAAATAACGGTTGGACGTAGGCTCCGGAGTAGGAGCTGAATCAATTTTTTAAACATCGTCTTGTTTGTTTATTTACTTTCACGTTCTCTTATCATTCTTCTTTTACACGTTAATCTCGCTCTCAGTGTTGTGCAACAGTCTCTCATACTGTTGCATAGACCTGCTGTACCGTTTGTGAACTTACAATCCATTAAGTTTCTCAAACTCGTATTAATAGATCTTACTTGTGTTAGTCATTAACCAAGTAAAGGAGAAATTTTTTAAAAGGTACACCTAATTCACCCCCTCCCCCTCTTAGGTGTTTATCGTTCTTAACTCTTCAAAACTCCTATTTTATTATTAAGCTCGCTTCGCACATTCCCCAAGCAAGCATCAACCAAACAGCAACAACCTGAACAACCTGAAAAGAGGGTCGACAATCAGTCGGGAGTAACTAGATGCTCTCCCAGTCATGTTTACAACAATTGAATATAACCAACAATCATTAACAATTGAAGTGCATAACTAGTAAACATGTGAGATCATCTATACTCATGAAAATCAAACTCGGACTTACTACTCATGACATTCATAACACTAGATGGATGAGACTATATGAACTTAGACCATATACAACCACTAGACCATGGACACCTACAAACCAAACTAGACACGATCCATAGCACATAATGTAACACCCCCGCACACCAGGATACCTTACCAAGGACCATTCCAGTGTAAGACGGTGTCACCATCTCGGTTTCCCGAGGGAGTAGATCAAATTAGACAACAAAAGAACAATCTTATATTATTAAATGATTCGTACCATACAACTCAATACAAAGTCTTTATAACTGAGATACAACTATAACACTTATGACCCGCATCTCTAAACTGGTAGCGTGATGACTCGATCCCTCCAATCCTAGCAGCCACAATCAGCAATACCTACTAAGCCAACTACTCACCATCCCCGAATGGATCACCGCAGGTTTTACAAAACAACAACAACAACGGGGTCAGTACTGACTAATCAAATGTAAGACAGAATAACAATGTAAACAAACATCACCCTCTATCCCAGTCTCACGACCTCGACAAGAATTGACTACACCCCGAAGTGTGTAGCCCTGCCAGATTACCCATCGCAACAGTAATCCTCGCCGCCAAAGGGGTGACCGCAGTCCATCCCACCTAGTCCAGCTCATCAACGAGCGACTATCAATCCCTGTCCCTTAATGTGCACATCCCCTCCTGTGGCGGGTTCCACGGAGGGCGAACTAGGGTGTGAAGTCACTTCCGCAAGTGACTCCACCACCATCACAACACACACAGCCTCACAGCTGTCACAACACCACAATCGTCATAACACCACCACAACACCACTTCGCCACCACACCAATACTCCGATGATCAGTAGATAACAAGTATACACAGTACAATCACAATCTTAGATCAATTAACAGTAAACTGAGTAGGGAAAACCTACCTCGTCGCTAAGCATGTAAGACCTCCATACACAGCCACGCATGACTCCAATACGCATCCTAACCACGATAACCATCTCCTATTACACAGCTATACTCAAAGAATCACTCAAATGAACACAAGGCATAAACTTACCTAACATTACGCATCGACGACGACATAGATGACCACCACCCACGTCATCCTTCCTCAGCGAATCCCATCATTCCCATGGTGGAGGTTTAGGCTAATTTCATTAAAGTGTGAAGCTATGGAGTGATAGAGGAGGGAGATAGGCTAGGGTTAGAGAAAGAGAAACTGTCGAGGAAATGAGAAAATGAAATGAATCTCGCGAACTTGCGTTTATATTATTGTGTCGACAGCAGCCATACTCGGTCGAGTACAGGAGTACTCGGCCGAGTAGGCTCTACTCGGTCGAGTATGGGTGATACTCGGCCGAGTAGCCTCAGCTAGGTCGAGCAAGTAATCCTATAAACCTAATGTTACAAGCCTGATCCCTCACCCATTCATCCCTAAGGTCTGTTTGGTCAACAAGATCGGTCAACAACGTTTTTAAATATCCTGGGTATTACAATCTTCCCCCCTTAAAAAGAACTTCGTCCCCGAAGTTCGGCCCGCATGACACCCTCCTTAGGTTTACGTACCGTGACACTAACCACCTACACCAAGGTGCACCAACTCAACCATCCTGACATTATCGTCATACCACATTACTTCAAACAATAACCACCTATCACCGCTACTCCTCCAAACAATACTAACCACCAACTTTCACATATACATACGGAAACTAACGAATTCATATGCATTCTTTTGCCAAAAGCGACACAACTACTATCAACCATACACAAATGTAAAGCAATACTCAGAACAGCACTCAACCATACAAATATACCAATATACAAATGCAAACCATACACAAATGCGAACCACCACATTCTGTACGCTTATATCAATTATCATAAATTGAATTGAGACACCCGTGCACAGTATAACCTTCATATTACTTGAATACAACATGGATACAGCTCAAAGGAAACATGAATGTAATTCCGAATGCTAACATGCCTAACATACATGTGATTCCAAAAATCATAGGTATAATTAAATACATATTTCACATAATTAAATACTTAGTTCCGCGACATTACTCTTCCCCTCTTAAAGGAACTTCGTCCCCGAAGTTCACCACTAGCCACTTCCCGTGCCCAAAGCCAATACGTACCTCATGACGGTGACATTACTCATAGACTCTTGTAGCACAACTTACTTTATGACATTACACACTTGTGACTTATAAAGACAAAATATTTCAGCAACCAAGTAGTGTATAAAAATTAAAATATGGAATTAACGAGAAATAGCAGTCTTATGCGTAACTCGTTGAGGCAATATCACTGTAACCAAACATATATACGTATAAGACTTGCTACAGTTACAATGCTATATGGTATTGTATTATTTTTCTCCTTCATTTAAGACTCGTGTATTCCTCCCCTAGACAATTAACTTTCCGTTTACCAACCAATGTTATATAACGAAACATTCATAACTTAATAGGTTATCCCAACAATCATGTACCTGTTACATAATCATAACCAATCTTAGTGTATCAACTAGAAGCATAGGGACTAACCAACTCCTCAAACAATTATTCACATAACTCATGCAATTCACATCGCTGTTATACATCAGGGTCTCTATTTCAGCTGTATTCGGCCGAGTAGAAATGTTACTCGGTCGAGTAAGCTCTACTCGGTCGAGTACATATGTATACTCGACCGAGTAAGCTCTACTCGGTCGAGTACATATGTATACTCAGTCGAGTAAGCTCTACTCGGTCAAGTAATAGCTATACTCGATCGAGTTAAGACAGGCAGTGAGCGTTTTGACGACACCACACCAAAGCATTCCCCAAATAACCTGTACTCAAACCCTTCGCCACCATATTAACTACAACCAATACCTACATAACCGAATACAACTCGTCTCCACAGAATCAATAAATTAAATAACGGCCTTATGGCCGAGTACAGTCATCCAGCAATAGATAATAAATCCCGAAAGCAATATCCAAAATAAAAGTACTAAATCCAACACAACGAAACAAATCCATCACAACCAAATAAATCCAACATCAAAGAAATCAAACCAAACAGTCTAATAACATAAGATCAATAACGGGGACCCTCCTCCATGTCATCATCACCACCTGCGCCAGAAGTACCTGCACCTGAACTCCCTGCTCCTGGAAAGCCTCGTCACATCTATCTGCCGAGTAGTCCCCTCCTAATCGATCGCGCGAGTTGGCTCCCCACGGTCCCGCGAGGTAGCCAAACTCAGTCTCCTCCGGAGGTCTCCAGTAACTCGGGTCAACTCCATAGCTGTGAAATACTCCCGTATCCACCCCCGGTCCCCTCCACTAGACAGGCTGTGCTAACTGTGTCCCTATGCTCTGGTTAAGGGTCATCTCATGCAAGTTGCGGAGCACCAAAGTAGAGGAGATCCGCTCAGCCAGTTCATGCGGCTGCATCCTGGGATCATGCACTGTAGGGTAGGGCGAATACTGGTAAGGGTAGCTGTAATACTCCGTATTTATAAGTCTTGGGGTACTCTATCGAGTAGCCCTTACTCTGTCGAGTAAGGGTAAGTTGCGAGATAAAATAGTTTCTGACCTGTTGGGTACTCGATCGAGTAGCTGGGGTACTCGATCGAGTACTCGATCGAGTACCTTGGGTACTCGATCGAGTGTCCTATTTACGGGGAGTTTCTCGGGGTTTTGTTAATTATGCGATTAAGGTATTTAAACATAGTCGTCATTGTTTTAAATCACTTTTACAAAACCTAAAACCCCGTTTAAGAGAGAAAGCAACCAGTTCATCTTCCTAATCGCATCCTTAGCAATTCCGGAGTTCGGACGGTCGATTCTTGTCGTTATTCGTATCGTTGAGTTCCCTGCGTCGAGGGTAAGCTTTTAATATAATTTTTATAATGTTTTGTTAAGTTTGGTTAAACCCTAATTTAGAGATTGGGGTTTTGTGTGTAGTTTGTGATGTGTAGCCTCTATGTGTTATATGATAGGAGGAGGGTTCGTAGAAGAGACTTTTTGATACAAATTGTGGATACCGTCTGATCACAGTGCTTTCCGGGTAGGATTTCCTACTCGCATTAGTCCCATAATGGGACATTGGTGATGTCTTTGTAGTTAGTTGTTTGATATGATGATTGTGATTGTGATTGTGATTGGTTGTCTATGGCTCTCGAGATGCGTTCTCGGCTGAGTGGGGTCACTTGCGGGAGTGACTTCACGCCCTAGTTTCGCCCTTCGTGTAACCCGCCACGGAAGGGGATGTGCACATTAATGGGACAGGGTTATCGCTCGGTATGATGAGCGGGACTTAGGTGGGAACGGCAGTGCGGTCCCCCACTGGCGGTGGTCGGTCCAAAGGGACGATCAAGATTGAGATGATGGGAATTGATTGGTGGTGTGTGTGTGTGTGTGTGTGTGATTAAGTCTGTCTGTTTATCTTATTGTTGATATATGTATTTAATTGTGTGATTAGTATCGACCCGTTTAAATGTTTTAAAAATCGTGGTGATCCATTCGGAGGTGGTGAGCGATTATTGAGCGGTGTGTGATATGACGCGTATGGGATAGCCGGGATGAGTCATCACGTGGCGCTTAGAAGTCTTCCGCTGTGTCGACGAAGTCTAGTAGCTTTGATAGTTTAGTCGTAGACCGTATGAGAACCTTGTAATTCCTTTTATTAGTTTTGGTTTGAACATGTAATCACTTAATCTATAATTACTTTAAAAGTACGTTTCTTTATTGTCTTATGATATTCAGTACCTCGGGCAACCGAGATGGTAGTATCCTTATACCTGAGTGGTCCTGGTAAGGCACTTAGAGTATGAGGGTGTTACAAATGGTATCAGAGCGACGATCTTGGAACCTGTAACAAATGAACATAATGAACATAGGGAGTCTAATAAAATGAACCTGGTGTATGTGTAATGGGAGCCCCGACTGATGCTAGGTTTTGGGTGAGTAGGCGCCCTCACTTCAAAATCTTGGCCCCATGATACTTAAGCCAGTCACATGGTATGGGAACGTGGAGTCCGTGTGTATATGTGCGACGTATATGTTAATTGTGCTGTATATGGTTTGTTGAAAGCATGTTGCATGATAGTTGGTTGACATGTTGGTTGGAATCGTTGGAAAAGTATATGAGAATGATGAATGATATGGTAAAAAAAAGAAAGTAGTTCGTATATGATGATGTGTGAGGAAGTGGATTTGTAATGTTGTTGTATTAGCAACATGGAAATAGGACTTGTAGTGTATGGGTGTGGTTTGTGTTATGAAAAGTTATGAAAATTTAAAACATGCGGGTAATACATGATCGAAAGTTGAATGTTATATGAGCATGATAGATGGTAATGTTTGACTTTTGGTAAGTAGTAACATGAAGAATAGAGGTTCAATGATATGTGTTTTATATAACAAATTGGATGAAAAGCATGATGGTTGTTTATAACGTGGCACTTGATAACACGAAGTAGATTATTTTGTTAATTGTATGAGGAGTCGCGCAGATTTGAATGCGTAGTTGTAATCATAATGTTGAAATAATAATGAATGCATAGTACGTTAGGGTATGTGAGATAACATTTGGGTAGTGTTCACGAGTCTGCATGACTCGATCGAGTGGGGTTGATTCGATCGAGTGGGTATTTGTCGTTATTTTGACCAGAATCGTGTTTTTGGGCACTCGATCGAGTACCTCGGGCACTCGATCGAGTATGGGGTCACTCGATCGAGTAACCGGGCTACTCGGTCGAGTAAGTCAGAGATCAGAAGGTCTGTTTGGGTTCTGGAGTCGGGGCACTCGATCGAGCATGTTGGGCACTCGATCGAGTAGCCTCAACTCGATCGAGTAGGTTCTAGTACTCGATCGAGTGGGTCTGTGCGGCAGTCATATGCGTGTTTCGGGTCATATGTTTGTCTTTTGACATTCGTTGCATATTATGTTTAATTCAAAGGTGTTGTATTACTTCTTTATGCATTGTTTTACGTATGTGTTGGTCCTGAAGCGTAAGTTACCCAATCTTATGATATAAAGAGTGGCACTATGATGAGTATGAGTTCGGTGGGGAGGACATGAGTTATATGTGATTATGATAGATGGTGGAAAAAGAGAGGGAAGATTGGTATAGTTTATTGAGGCATGGCGCACGTTTTGCGAGACGGGATGAGTGATATGATTGTGTGTTGAGTAATGTAAAAATAAGTGAATATAGACAAGGGATGATGTGAGTATAATGAACGTGAGAATGAAAAGATTGAAAGTAAGAATGTGGATAGTGGCAGCTTGAGATGTGTAAAGAGTTAAGGAGGGAAATGGTTAGGAGTCGTGTGGGTTATGGATTTAGATAGTGAAAGTTCGTTTAAAGGGGTTGAGAAGAGTAATATATAGTGAACTTTGTGGAGACATGTCGCGAAGTGTAGTTGTAGACAGTGAGTGAGTTTGGGAGGTTTGGTTTATTAAAAGATGAAACTACTGTGTGATTTCCTTGGGTAATTAACGGTACTAAATGGATTCTGATTTCTAGAGATGTAAAAAGGGGGATGCAATTGTTTGAACATTAAACGTTGGTTCTATGGATAGATTAGTGGCAAGTATGAGTGATAGCATGATAAGAGAAGATCCATGGTAAGAAAGTGTGAGATGATGTCGGTAGAAAATAATGGAATTTAGTTTTGGAGCAACGAAGGGGTAACCAGATTTCTAAAGAGTTAGCTAGAAGGGATAAGGAGTTGAACTATTAATTGGTATTATTGAGTGTAAAGAGAAAAGAAGGATAAAAGTAAGCTGAGGAAAATGTTCACCGGAGCTATGTGATATAAAGATAAGAAATCATCGAAATATGTGATGGTATCACGAGGATGTTAGCTAAAGGTTATATAGGAGTTTCAGGGCAACATGATTGGTAATGAGTTTCGAGGAATTAAGGGAGTAAGAAGTTGGTGGAGTATTGGCACGATACGAGATATTTGGTGGAGAGTTGGATGACAATACAAATAAGATAGCATTGGGAATAATGTTGAGGTAATTTTGTGGATGGGTTTGATGTTCGTTATTTGCAATGTTAACCAAAAATGGTAGAAAAACCATGTTATTTTGATATGAGTGTAAGAGATTTGATATACGAGCAGCGGTGGCATTGTGGTGTTATCACTAATGGCTAAGAGTGATGGAATATTAGAAAGGTAGCAATTCTAAAGAGGTTAATTTGGTAGGGACCTGATTGTTGTGTATGATTGTGAGAGGGTATAAGATGTGGTTAGATGAGGCGGACGCTATTAGTTGAATAGTGAAGGTGTGATTATATTTGGCAGGAAGTATGGTTGTGCGAATGGGGGAATATGTTATGAGGGGCATATGAGTTAAACTCGGGCGGCAGGTAACCTTTTTCGAGTGGTGACTTACCTGGTCAGGATTGTCTAGTTAGTTGTGATTACGGGTCTGTGATTTGTGTAAATGTTTGTGTGAGGTTCTGACCTCACAAGAAGTGGTATGGTATGATAATTATAAAGTTGTTTTATGAATGTTCTGTAATATATATGTTGGACACGGTAATTTAATTGAATGATATCAAAAAAAAAAGGTAATAATTTGATTGATTTGACATGGCTAGTTATAATTTTATGTGTATTGATAACACATGTGTATTCCGGGATATGGCAGAGAGGATGTTCATGAGATGCTTATCTGTTTATCCATATAATATGTTGCGTGGTGATTTAATAAAGTGGATTTGAGTAAGTTTTTTTTTTCTTGTCTGAGAAGTTATGCTAAGTCAGTATTCATGGGAATTGTATGCAGTTGTGATGTCTATCGGTGTGGTTGTGGTGCCTCGGGTGGTGATCCGGGCACGGTACTTAGTACTGTGATGCGGGTATTTTCGCACTACGGTGTGGCTGTTGGTGGCGGTGTTGTGATGCCGTCACCGGTTGTGGTGGAGTAGGTGGGATGATTATGATTCGGGTTTCGAAAGTACATACCAGTTATACATAGATTGTTGTTTTGTTTGATATTGCTCTCTGCGAGTGTCAGTTTGTGCTGATAGACAGTTGTCTTGCTTATTCATGTTTTCTTTACTAGGTTAAGTTGGGAATGAAGTAGAGTATGATGTGAAATAGAGTTGTATATGTTTCGTTGTTGTCATGGGATAGTGATAATCTGTTGATGGGACACGGTTGTGAGAGGTTGTTACGGTAATTTTGATCTTGTTTTCAGATGAGACATCGGTAGACATGGTAATGGAAAATGATTCGTGGAACATGTGTTGTAATGAGCTGAAAGCGGCAGGTAGTTCATAATCTTTTGTTGAGACAGTGAGTGTAGGGTGTTGGGGAAATTAGTGTCATGTTAAGTTGTGTATGAATTTTGCGGTAATGAAAGAAAGAACTTGAGGATCTAGTGTGTGTGGACGTAACGAGTGCGGACCATGAGTTATGCTTCTGGGAGATAAGTGCCTTACGTAGAGAGGTATGTTGTTTGGCAGTAATAATGAAGAGTGGGTATGGTGATTTGCTACGAGTTTATGGTATAGGTTAGGTGCGCTGCCGAATGAGTTGAGGAATGGGAAATGTTTATGTATAAGAGCCTTGGATATAAGAATGGTGAGTGTTTGGTTTATAGACGGTTATCTTTGACATGTGGTGGTACAGAGGGTAATGAGATATAGATATGGTTTGGTATTAGTGAGTTACGAGGACGTAACATTTGTCTTAAGAGGAGTAGGATGCGATAAAACAGATTTTGATGGTTGTACATATGGTAATATATTCGGAAGTTGAGTCTTGATGTAGAATAAAAGATCGATTCGTGTTGTGGGTGATTTTATTAAAGGTCATGACCGTGCTTGTAGTAGCGTGATGTTTAGGAGTGTGAGAATATTTCGCTAGTATTGACAGTTGGATGATGAGGTTACGAGTGTAAGTAAACTTCGAGGACGAAGTTCCTTTTAAGGGTGGTAGAATGTAACATCCCGTTTGATGTCTATGAGTGTCTTGGTATTGGATTTGATAGTTGATGATATTATCGAGCTAGCAGCATTAGAGGATGGTAGTTGGTTATGTATGGAGTTGGTATCGTGAGAGATATATATGTGGTAGATACGGTATAGTGAGTCACGTTGTGGAAGTAAACATAGTTGGTGGAGTGGGTGTTAAGAGTTCATGTTCTATGTTCGGTCGAGTTCTTGAGTCCTTAGCTAAGTTGTTGTGTCTTGGTCGAGTCTGTATGGTTGTTTTTAGGTATGGGTTGAACTTCGGGGACGAAGTTCCTTTTAAGGAGGGAAGACTGTAATACTCCGTATTTATAAGTCTTGGGGTACTCTATCGAGTAGCCCTTACTCTGTCGAGTAAGGGTAGGTTGCGAGATAAAATAGTTTCGACTGTTGGGTACTCGATCGAGTAGATGGGGTACTCGATCGAGTAAGGGGTACTCGATCGAGTACCTTGGGTACTCGATCGAGTGTCCGGTTTACGGGGAGTTTCTCGGGTTTTGTTAATTATGCGATTAAGGTATTTAAACATAGTCGTCATTGTTTTAAATCACTTTTACAAAACCTAAAACCCCGTTTAAGAGAGAAAGCAACCAGTTCATCTTCCTAATCGCATCCTTAGAAATTCCTGAGTTCGACGGTCAGTTCTTGTCGTTATTCGTATCGTTGAGTTCCCTGCGTCGAGGGTAAGCTTTTAATATAATTTTTATAATGTTTTGTTAAGTTTGGTTAAACCCTAATTTAGAGATTGGGGTTTTGTGTGTAGTTTGTGATGTGTAGCCTCTATGTGTTATATGATAGGAGGAGGGTTCGTAGAAGAGACTTTTTGATACAAATTTGGATACCGTCTGATCACAGCTTTCCGGTAGGATTTCCTACTCGCATTAGTCCCATAATGGGACATTGGTGATGTGCTGTAGTTAGTTGTTTGATATGATGATTGTGATTGTGATTGTGATTGTGATAAGTTGTCTATGGCTCTCGAGATGCGTTCTCGGCTGAGTGGGGTCACTTGCGGGAGTGACTTCACGCCTAGTTTCGCCCTTCGTGGAACCCGCCACGGAAGGGGATGTGCACATTAATGGGACAGGGTTATCGCTCGGTATGATGAGCGGGGCTTAGGTGGGAACGGCTGCGGTCCCCCACGCGGTGGCGGTCCAAAGGACGATCGATGCGAGATGATGGGAATTGATTGGTGGTGTGTGTGTGTGTGTGACGTTTAAGTCATCTGTTTATCTTATTGTTGATATATGTATTGAATTGTGTGATTAGTACGACCCCGTTTAAATGTTTTAAAAACGTGGTGATCCATTCGGGGTGGTGAGCGATTATTGAGCAGTGTGATATGACGCGTATGGGATAGCCGGGATGAGTCATCACGTGGCGGTTAGAAGTCTTCCGCCGTGTCGACGAAGTCTAGTAGCTTTGATAGTTTAGTCGAGACCGTATGAGAACCTTGTAATTCCTTTTATTAGTTTTGGTTTGAACATGTAATCACTTAATCTATAATTACTTTAAAAGTACGTTTCTTTATTGTCTTATGATATTCAGTACCTCGGGCAACCGAGATGGTAGTATCCTTATACCTGAGTGGTCCTGGTAAGGCACTTGGAGTATGGGGGTGTTACAGTAGCAAGGATAGGAGTCAGGAGTAGAGTAAGAGGGCTCAGGTACAACCGGGTCTACCCTAGATCGCCTCACCTACCACGCGCTCCCTAGGTGGGGGAGGTGCTCTCGTCCCCTCGGCACGGTGACAGGCTCAGGTAAGTCTAAGAGAATCCATGGGTCAATGAGGTAGGACTGGGGCTCAGGTCTAGGAATGACACAAGTCTCCCACTCAGCCAAATGATCAACAACAGGGAGATGAGCTGGGTCCGGAAGCATCATCCACATAGTTCCCCTCACCCTCCAGGCATAAGACCCATCATCCATCTTCCTCAACCATCGGTTCTGACGCCAGTACTGAGCGTCCATGGTAGGCACAATCTCTACATACTCATTCCCCTCAGGAGGTGGAGCCTCAAAATCTGTCAGGCGCTGAGCTAGGCGGGTCACTATGGCCCCGCAGGCAATGTGTCGGGTCTCGGACTGTGCCATGCGCTCAAGACTAGAGCACACAACACCAGGAGCACTGTAGTAGAACGCTTTCTGACGGTGTAGGATAAGGTAAGACATAAGGAGCATAACCTCATGAGAATTGAGCTTGTTCACGTCATCTCTCGAGTACAGCAAACAGGTCAACATCCTCAAGAACATACGTAAAGAAACGTGCTGCACATCATTAATCGCATGGCACCGGCACTTGCACTAGGGGGTCTACCATCAAATAAGGAAGGTAAAGGGGTGCACCACTATTCTTGGCCACATCACTAATGTACCCACTCCCCTCACCTCTAGACCCAAAATGGTCACCAACTCGTCAAGGGTAAGCTCATGATCCTCATTCATGAGACGAAAAGAAACAGTCTTTCCCTTCTTATCATAAACAAAAGAGCTCAAAAACTCTAAGGTTAAGTGGGGGTAGGATTTCTTTCTCAGATGATACAACCCCTCCATACCCAAAATCTGAAAGATGTGAAATATGTCCTCCTTGATCCCTAAAGTCTCAAGGATACCCGGATTAACACAGCGGGTGGGGCGAAAAGGGCGACGCATAAGAGCCACAAAAGCCTTACGATGATTGAAGTCAGAGAATATTACCGATGGATGTGCCTCCACCGATGGAACTACCGGTTCAGTGCTTGACTGACCAGTCTCAAGCTGGACATTAGCACGAGTTCTTTTGTTGGGTAAGCCTCTGGTTTTCACCATACTGGTAGAGAACAATCTTTAACAAGGGATTGACACAAAAATTCTTAGCGCAAAAGATGGACTGTTTTCAATTGTATATCGATTTTAGAACCATCTTTTTAAGACAAATTATCAGAAAATCACCAATTATCTCACAATTTGTATGGTTACAAGTTTTAAATTGTTTCAAATTAGGGAATAATCATCAACAACCAGGGGATTTTTCGTTTTTGATAACCCTAGATTTCAGAAATTGAGTTTTAAACCATGGAATTAATCAATCAAAGCATACACAAGATCTACATACAGTTGAATCCTAGAATCACAAGCTAAAGACTACAATTTCAGTTGTTTTACAAAGAATTTCGAAATCTAGCTTGATAATACACCATAACTTTGAAAACAATTGAGAAAATTGAGTTTAAATCTTACCTTAAACTGGTTTGAGGCAAGCAAGAACAAGTAGAACACCAAGGTTTTACCCAAAAGCTTGAGGGAGGTAGGATATGGAGTTTTTAGAGAGAAGGAAAAGGAAAGGTGGGAGGCGGAAATAAGAGAGAAAGGAACGAAAATAGGGTTTTTGTATAACCCGCATAAGTCCTGCTACAGCAATACTCGGTCGAGTATTTAGGATACTCGGCCGAGTGTACACTACTCAGTCGAGTACCTTTCTTACTCGATCGAGTTTTGAAGAACAGAAGCGATTATTATTTTCACAAAACGGACACTCGGTTGTGTAGCTTGATACTCGGCCGAGTATGGTCTACTCGGTCGAGTACACTCACCTACTCGTCGAGTTTTGCGAAAACGAAGAAGAAGTCATAACTTTTCATTGTTCCTGCAAAATTAAGTAATATCGTTCGGAGTTCCGTGCAACCGGCTCGTCACTATTAAAGCTGATTTCTACCACATAAACACATAACAACATGTATATTTGTTCATCCATCATCGGAACAATCATCACTCCTACCTTCATTCCTCACTATGCCATGAAACTATTATATTCTATCCTTATAGCATACTCAGCAATCTAATTACAGTACCTGCAAGGTTTAACCCTTATGTCACGTCATCTCTAATTCCGCTAAACACCAGACATACACCTTAATCACATTTACAAAGCAGCAATTCAACACACAACACATTCACCATGGAACAACTTGGTTAACTTACCACTGGTCGCACAACGTAACAATTCCGTCACTCACCCTAACTTTTCCACACATACATCATAACACATATCACCCTACGCATAGATACACACAACAATCATCGTTAAGTAACCAACGACTCTCACTAGCTACCCTTCTTCCCGTGTCTGGCTTAAGTCCGATGGGGCCATGATTTTGGAATGAGGGCGCCTACTCACCCAAAATCTAGCATCGGCTGGGGCTCCCAACGTACATACACCAGGTTCATTTTATTTGACACCCTATATTCATTAGATTCATTAGTTCAGGTTCCAAAATCGTCGGCTCTGATACCACTTTGTAACACCCCCGCACACCAGGATACCTTACCAAGGACCATTCCAGTGTAAGGCGGTGTCACCATCTCGGTTTCCCGAGGGAGTAGATCAAATTAGACAACAAAAGAACAATCTTATATTATTAAATGATTCGTACCATACAACTCAATACAAAGTCTTTATTACTGAGATACAACTATAACACTTATGACCCGCATCTCTAAACTGGTAGCGTGATGACTCAATCCCTCCAATCCTAGCAGCCACAATCAACAATACCTGCTAAGCCAACTGCTCACCATCCCCGAATGGATCACCGCAGGTTTTACAAAACAACAACAACAACGGGGTCAGTACTGACTAATCAAATGTAAGACAGAATAACAATGTAAACAACTGATCACCCTCTATCCCAGTCTCACGACCTCGTACAGTAACTGACTACACCCCGAAGAGTGTAGCCCTGCCAGATTACCCATCGCAACAGGTAATCCTCGCCGCCAGTGGGTGACCGCATCCATCCCACCTAGTCCATCTCATCAACGAGCGACTAACAATCCCCGTCCCTTAATGTGCACATCCCCTCCCGTGGCGGGTTCCACGGAGGGCGAACTAGGGTGTGAAGTCACTCCAAGTGACTCCACCACCATCACAACACACACACCTCACAGCTGTCACAACACCACAATCGTCATAACACCACCACAACACCACGTCGCCACCACACCAATACTCCGATGATCAGTAGATAACAAGTATACACAGTACAATCACAATCTTAGATCAATTAACAGTAAACTGAGTAGGGAAAACCTACCTCGTCGCTAAGCATGTAAGACCTCCATACACAGCCACGCACGACTCCAATACGCATCCTAACCATGATAACTATCTCCTATTACACAGCTATACTCAAAGAATCACTCAAATGAACACAAGGCAGAAACTTACCTAACATTACGCATCGACGACGACATAGATAACCACCACCCACGTCATCCTTCCTCAGCGAATCTCGTCATTCCCATGGTGGAGGTTTAGGCTAATTTCATTAAAGTGTGAAGCTATGGAGTGATAGAGGAGGGAGATAGGCTAGGGTTAGAGAAAGAGAAACTGTCAAGGAAATGAGAAAATGAAATGAATCTCGCGAACTTGCGTTTATATTATTGTGTCGACAGCAGCCATACTCGGTCGAGTACAGGAGTACTCGGCCGAGTAGGCTCTACTCGGCCGAGTAGCCTCAGCTAGGTCGAGCAAGTAATCCTATAAACCTCATGTTACAAGCCTGATCCCTCACCCATTCATCCCTAAGGTCTGTTTGGTCAACAAGATCGGTCAACAACGTTCTTAAATATCCTGGGTATTACACATAAGGCACAAAACTAGCAACAAAGCTTAGCGAATAGAGCGAACGTCGCTAGAACATTTAACTGATGAACTAGCAGATGGAACGTTTAACTGACGAACCATCGGTTGTGAAGTATTTAACTGATACTCCACGGTACTATGTATAGCGTATCACCACTGCCTATATGCCTAAGACCCCACTGCACCTCTCGATGCATTAATCGTACACCGAACGACACTCGGGACCCGAACGTTTAACTAACGAATCTGCCACCCCGAACATAGACCAATAAACCTCAAGAGCGACTCTTGATTCATTCCGATAGTATTTAACTGATACTACCGTCATCTATTCGACTTAGCCAACAAATAAATGCACAATTTAACTGACTGCACACGACATGCGTGAACCACATCACGACTCAACTCAGAAGAACAGTTTAACTGACTGCCCAACTCATGCAAATGCACAGTTTAACTGACTGTACAACTCATGCGTGAATAACATCACGACTCAACATAGTAGAATAGTTTAACTGACTATCCTACCAACATATGATCAAGAGTAACCAACGACATATGCACACATTGTCATATAATAACTGAACACAACACAACATGTGAAGCAAGCATAAACAACCAAGGTTATAGTAACCTTAGTCATAACATGAACTATGGATGCGAGGTTATAGTAACCTCTACTATAACTTCAACCTACATAACTTGAAGTTATACTTACCTCAACTATAACCTTGACACGAAACTCAAAGTTATACTAGTTCCAACCATAACCTTGAGCCATAAATCTCAGGGTATGTTAGTTTCAGCTATAACCTTAACTCGTATCCAATGTTATAGTAGATTCAGCTAGAACCTTGAATCATATTTCCAAGGTTATAACTCAAACAGCCATAACTAGAGCAACAACCCAAAGTTGTACTAACTTCAGCTATAACACTTGAATCATCATCAAGGTTATACTAGCTTTAGCTATAACTTTGGAGAGCACCCTTGGCCGCCTATCATGTCGCCACTAGGGTTTATTCGTAAACCCTAATTGCGCTCATGACACCCATAATTTAATGCATAAGCAACATATGATATATAATTAATGCATAAAAACATATACAAACATGCGAAACATATTTAATCATGATAACAAATAATCAAACATGTATCAATCATGCAAAACAATTATTAAATCATATTAATTACATCAATTGGCATAAACACAATTAAAAGAAAATACCTAGTTACCTTTTTAGCAAATAAAGACCGCAATAAAGAAAAACTCCATGAAAGACACGATCATCAAAACTTGTCTCCAACACGTGACAACGTCCCCAAAATCGACAATAAAGAATACCCGAATCCAAATCCATAAAAGCACCATAAAAGACCTTTCTTCTTCTTTACCCATTAAAAATAAGAGACCTTAAAGGTAGGTCAAAAGATCCATACAAATAATCCTCATAAAATTATTTGGAGATAAATGTGATGTAGAGGTAAGAGCAAGGATTATGAAAATATATTTTGTGTATGAGTTTAGAGGAAGGAAAGATATTCAACAATGGAGTCAAATGGAGAAAAGAAGAACAAAAGAGAGAAAGAGGGGAGGGCTGCCGCGCGGGATTTCACACAAAAGAAAAGAGGATGACCTAGTTGCTAGCTAGCTTAGATTTTCTATTTATATAGGAGGGTTAACAAGTGGGCTTTGAGTCCATTAGCTCATAAAATGGATTATCTGATTATGAATCGGATTGAGCCATATTAAAACGCTTGGAGAGCTTATCTTAGAAAAAGTAATTATTAAATTAAAATAGTCAAATCATGCCCGGATATTTTAACCTTTCTAAAAGTAGATTAAAATGAGAAATAATAAAATAGAGAACGAAGACGATAAATATAAATATTTCCAAAATACATCCATACACTTCGAAATAATTAATTTAATAAAATAATTTTATAATAAAATATTATTATAAAATATGGGGTGTTACACAACATTTATAAGTTTGTGAGCCCACACCAACGCTTACACAAAACGGGAAAACAAAACCGCGGAAGGAGTAAGGGGAGGGTATGGCTCAGCACAGTGACCAACAGCTGGGCTATCAGCCATGTCATGGCCGTACAACCACCAGCTCTTGTCACTCACAGTCAGCCCCATGCCGCAGCCAAACCGCCCTTCATCTTTCCTGCACAAACAGAGTCCCCAAAACAGGGGCAAGGCTGTCCAGAACATGGTATAAAACAGGCATTGACAGATCGAAACCCGAGTTTTTAAGCGAACAATAACAAGTGTACTTGTGACGATGTTAACCATGGAGAAACAAGCAGGAGATGAGCAGTCCAACAGTGCATGTTTCAGATAAAAAAAAGAAAAGAAAATGAACCCATACAGGGACGGCATGGGCATGAAGGCGCAAATAAGAAACAGGTCCGAGGGACAGAATTATCCGTCCCAAAACGGAGGTAAAACGCCAACTTTCGCAAAGATAAAACCAATTCCTATCAAATCCGTTTGCACCCGACTCAAGACTGACATTGAAGGTAATATTAGGACGGGAATTAGTACGACTAAAATGGGAATAGCGCTATTCATTCCCGCCATAACTGCACTAAAAACAAACAAAGCAAGGGGAAAGCATATATACTCGACAAGGAAACCAAAGAAAACGCTACACACTATACTTCTAACCGGCTATACATGAAACCATGCCATGAAAGCAAACAAATGACCATGTAAACTAACCATAAGCATTACAAAATCGACCCCATATATGAGGAACACAGTAAAGAATCAAACTTTATGATAAACAAGGAAAAGCCGAGTAAGAAAGGGCGAGTTTCCCGACATTTTGTCGAGTAACCTATCACCGTTACCTTACTCCTCGAATTTCCGAGTAACAACGCCAAAACACGAGCCTTTCTTCAGTCTTCAAGGTCTTCAACTAAAAAGGAGGAGAGACAAGTTGTTTAAGACAAGAAATCGAGTTGTCATTTAAGACGGTATTTTCGAACTTCTACAAAATCAAGACTTTATTACCTTTAAAGAATGAGGAAGGAATGAGAAAGCTAATGGTACAAAAATAATGGAGTTTGGTTGAGAAAAGGAGTCGGGATCTTGGTTTGAAAGGTCGAAAATGGTGTACGGCTCTACCGTGTCATTGTTGTTGTTGCTTTTGTTTTGGTTTGCAGGAAGAAGAAAGAAATGAAAGGGAGGAATAAAGGGGTGGGGGTCACATGGGATCAACAGCAACAACAATAACTAATAATAATAATAATAATAATAATAATAATAATAATAATAATAATAATAATAATAATAATAATAATAATAATAATAATAATAATAATAATAATAATAATAATAATAATAATAATAATAATAATAATAATAATAATAATAATAATAATAATAATAATAATAATAATAATAATAATAATAATAATAATAATAATAATAATAATAATAATATACAAGATATTTAAAAGTAGAGTATAGGTAGGCGAATGTGTTGTTGATTTTTGGTTGGTCCGGATTAAAGTAGGTACAAGGTGAAATGTGACGGTCTATAGCTAGACGGAAAAATGTCTCGAGTTTATTTTAACTTGAGACGGAAACTAATATTATTACTGTCACTATTACTATCCGACCAAAAATACGTATACATTTATTCTTATAGGAGTATAATTTACGCCTCAAAAATATAATTTAATATTACGTATTTTTATAAAAATGAGCTTTTATATAATACGTTTCTAAAAATCGTGTTTGACATAAAATTAATTAAATAGAATAATTCAAAATTATAGAATAAAGTAACCAAACGGTTTAATAAATTTTAAATGTCAAAATGGGAAATTCGCGGGTGTTACAGCCCTTCTCGGCCTCAGCTAGCCGCCAACCACCGCCTTCTTTCCTCGCTTCCCTTGACCGACGACGCCCACCACACTAATTCTTGACCCGTCATTCACCATCCACAACCGTCAACGCCGCCCCCTGCTCCACAACCGTCAACTCCCCCCACACACCGGTCGGTCTTGATGACCTCCTCGATCGCCACCATCTAGTCATCTCGACACTAATGCCTCGACCACATGTATCTTTGAAGAGCAATAAATATGGAGCATAATCCGACAAGTTGTTCAGCGGTTCTCTTTTCGAGCTCAACATTCTTGTTAATCCAACAAACACCAATCGGATTATTCCTTATTCGATCAGCATCTTTACGACGAGAAACACCAATCATAAAATCTCAAATAAGGAAGAAGTTGGAAATAGCAAATCTGCAATTCATGATGAATTTGAACCCGTAATGCAATTAGGGACTGTTAATATAGCAGAAGGTTATAAAGTTTCAGGAAATGAGATCAAGTGCAAGACAAGGTAGACTGAAGATTCAAAAAGGTTGCTCACCAATCTTTTGAAGGCTCCCCCGGCTATATGGTAGGGTGGAGGTAGTCATACTAGACTGGTTTAAGAAATTTGCGTCGGGATTCTAACGAATGTCGACTGACATTAGTTCGATATAAGAAACAATTTGTTACCGAGTTATTTTGCATTATTCATCTACGATAATGCCGATGAATATTGATAATTTCTGTAAATTTTTCTGCATATTTCAATGACAATTTCTGTAAATTTTTCTACTTGAGGCAACACTGATCTTTGTGAAGTTAGAGACGAGAGGGTCATAAATCATAACTCATTTGTATACTAAGTTTGTTGCTGCAGTACTCATTTGTGAAATATGAGTGGCCTTTATTTCTACTCTTTATTGGGTGTGCTTCTGAGCATCACATGGCTCTGGCCTATCGTCTTGCGCTCGAGACTTTGTTCATCTTCTCATGCTTGACTATTCATTCACACTCGGTTTAACTGAAAAAAAATCCTATCTTACTCTCCCCAACATAGACTCCACAATAAAAGAATATGAGAAAAGAAAAGGCGCAAGGGAAGAAATATATGAACTGAATTTTCTGTATGATCAGTCTTCGATCTCTGTGGAAAGTTCGGTAGACAGAAGGGATCAGCATTCAGAAACAAGCTGTACAGATTTAGGAGGCTTAGATTTTTCCCATAGGCGTAAAGATAGGACAATGATTAATACAATGATTAGAATCAAAATGATAGCAAAGACAATCCATTTCCGGGTATTCTTCTGGTGTTTCCTTGCAGTGTGCAATTGTTCAGTTCCGCCCCTAGTAAAGAAACTGGCTTTACCGACATGAGCTTCGCTGTTATCCCTGGGCTTGAACCAAAACTGTCATGTCAAGAAATGTTTGATGTAGTTCCTTCAAGTTCCTTTCGATGTCTTTTACAAAGATCATGCCTTTCATGAATCTCAGCAATTGTGTCTAGTACCTATCCTCTGCTCTGAAATAGTAAAATTGCATTCAAATGAGGTCTCCTTGATCATAATCAAATCCGAAACATCTTGTCCGAGAATGTGATACAATAACGTGACCCTACACTCTCTATCCCTCTAGTCATGAATAAACTTCCTCGTTTTCATATTGGAACCACCCCAATGCTACCACCTACAACGAGTTCAGGGGTTAGTTTACGACAGGGTAAGGGGTCAGATATGCAGTTTTTCCTCTATCGAAAATTACGGTTTAAACAAACCCTAATTTAATTAGTCTAAATTAATTCCTTAATTTGATATAATATAATTAATAAATTACGAATTAGAATTATTACTTGATCGATACGATAATTAGTGAAGAGTTAAGAATGATTAACATCTAAGAGAGGGAGGGGGTGAATTAGGTGTACCTTTTAAAAATTTTATCCTTAACTTGGTTAATTGATTAACTTAAGTAAAGAATATTGAAGTACAAAACTTGAGAAACTTAATTGAATGTAAGTTCACAAGAAGGTACAACAGTTCTATGTCACAGTATAGGTGACTGTGACACAGAACTTGATTAGGTACAAGCGAGAAATAGCAAAGTGGAAGAACGTAAAAGTAAATGAACAAACAAACGACATTTTAAAAATTGGTTCAGCATCTACTCCGAGACCTACGTCCAACCGTTATTTTATTGCTTGTTTAGAAATTTTCTCAAACTTGCTAAACCCCTTACAATGAAAATAACTCGCCAACCTACTCCGGTTGCACTCAAACTTAAAGCTACTCCGCTTCAAGAGTTTATGGGTTCTATCTCAAGGTGTTATAGAATCTTGAATCTCAAGATTTCACTAAATGAACATGGAGATTACAATGAAGATCTAACACGAGAATCATGGAACAAACTCATTATGTCACAGTACAGCGAACTGATACTTGGAGGTTTTACAGCTTTTTTCGAAAAACAATTTGAAGACTTTAAAATCAAAAAAACGTTTTGCAAACACTTGAAGAACAAAGCTTTAAATGCACAAATGATTTGCAAAGTTTTACAATAAATGCTTTGGAAGTCTTAAGGAATAAATGTGACTAAGACACTCTATTTATAGTGGATTTAGTCTTAGGTAAGTACAACTTAGAAAAATTAAATCCAATATTAAAATGATAGCCTTGAGTGATGGTAAGTGTTAGACTATAGGCTTGGGGCTTAAGAAATCAGAAAACTTAAGCTACTACACTCAACATGTGACATTTTACCAAAATGGCAAAAAACTTTTCTTACTTTAGAAGTTTGACAAGTCTTCTTTGCCATTTTAGTAAAAGGTGTTTGCACAAATCTAGAGGCTTAGTCAAGTGGGCTTGTGACTCCAAAATTTCAGATTATTTTCAAGCTTTTGAAAATTCAATTGTTTAAGGTTTGAAATTTGCAAAGTTTTAACACTTAAAACATTTTGGTCGAAATTCCTCCGTACGGTAGTACCGTTAACATTTTGGTCGAAACATTTTGGTCAAACCACAGTACAACGTACTGTTGCATGGTTTTGCCATAACTTGGCTTAAATGAAAATGTTGCACTTACTCTTACATTTTTCGACTAAGGCTTAGAAAATATCATTGTCTTGACTTTCTTGATTATCTTGATCATCTTGAATCATTGTTGAAAGTCCATTTGATTGCTTCAATCACTAATCATTTCAACTAAGAGCAAACAATCAAATAACAAAGGGACTTGGCATCATTAACACAATGTGTTCTAACAAATTCCCCCTTTGATGTTGACAAGTCCAAACATGTGTGATATTCTCCCTTAGCCCATGGTTAGTCGGTCTTTGGTCATTTCAACATAAACATAATATATAAACATGATCAAGGTAGTCGAAAGGTGCAACATGCTTGGCTAAGGTAAAACTTCTAATCATGGAAGCTAAGGCATAGTCACGGTGAACGTTGGCCGAAGAGTTAAAAGATCACACATAACATAGGTAAACTACTTCCCCCTCTTGACATCGTCAAAGGAGGATAAAACATGTTCAAGGATAACGATAATAGGTCAAAACACACACAAATAAGTCCAAGCATAAAGAAAAACATCCAAGAGTTGCAAGATAAGTTTCTAAAGCAAAGAGCCGAAAAGCTTAAGGAGAGAGAGGGTTAGAGAGGCAACAACAAAGTTACGGGGATGACTTCCTCTTGTCAAGACGTTCAAGGAGATCCTCATTCATGGTATGCAAATCATTCATCTCATCCTGAAGCTTAGCATTCTCCTTAACCAAGCGATTAACCATTCCCAAGAGTTGATCCAACTTACTAAGCACAAGGCCAAGATCAACAGAAGCTTGAACTGTGGCATCACCTCTTCCCAGATTTTTCTTTGTCAATTTCCCATTTTGAATTTCTATATTCATTCGGGAAAGGAGACCCGGAGTCATCTTGTGACACCCTTAAGTTTTAGCCTTAAATAAAGACGTAAATTCTACGGAAAAACTGACAGGATATGTTTGTAATTGGTTCAACTAGATAAAACCTGTAATTTCAAAAATTTTCCTAAACCATTCACAAACATTTCCAGAAGAAGAGTGCCATAACCTGCAATTTCTAACAAACTAATTTACATACATAACTAAAGACGCGGGAATTTAGTGATACAAGCCAAAATAGAAAAGGGAGACATATGTCCCTTCAAATTATATACAAAACCAAAAGTTAAAAAGGTTTACTATAAGAATAGCCAAACTAGGTCCAAGGTTCCTTATGCTCACTAGCTCGTCTGTGACCCCAACAAAGCATCATCAACCTGTCAATCGCATTTTATACAAACACGAAAGCCACAATTCAGTGGGGAGTAACTTCGAGTCCTCCCAGCCACGAATCGTCATAATTAATGTAACATGTAGAAAAACATGTAAACAATATGATAATTAATCTAATTTCCAAGTATTATAACATATGAATACTAAATTGACCAATTTAAACTATCATGTGAAACATATAACAAATTGTAATCCAAACTTTATCAATTGTAACCGGCTTACATCTCACCTATTACAATTCATAAAATTACCATACAAGAAAGGGCAATATATCAAAGACAGGCATAAGTTCTTAGTACGGTCAATAGTCACTCTGTAACTCGAGTCTATACCACGAGGTAGGGAAGGTAATCGAACCGGTATCTTGGCTCAGCGGTTAATATTAATAAAACATGGCCAAGACACAACACAACCCTAGCCTAAAATCACAAGCAGACCTAGACATGCGGATACACACCACCGCACCCAAGACCCACAATTTTTCTAAAATAAAGTGAGTACCCTAAGGAGTCCACCAAAGGGTTGGCTAGTACTTAAGCTGACCACTTACTATCAAAATAAGTAACGAGGTCATGCCCCAACTTGGATATAAATCCACTAGTCAGGAACACAAAGGCTATTAAGCAGTGAACATATACTCGTCAGAGACTATAAAGACCTATCTATGACAAACACAACAACCTGCAAGAGATATTCAATACCCATTTCAATTCTAGCAATTTTAACAATATTAAAGGCTTTAGGGAATCTAGGGCCATTTTTACAATATAAGAAGCTACTCAAATCAACTAACTACACATGTGAAACATAAATATAATAAATGGCCTAAAACAAGAAAAAGGCCGATTATCCAATTCATATAAAATTTCATCCAACCGAATTTTTACCCGCAACCCAACCCCTGCGGCAGTACGGGTTAAATTGCGGTGACCAATCACACAATTGACGACATCGAATCACCAAAAGGGACCAAGGCTCGCCGGACAATCATCAAAACATTACAATTATAGCTATATAATTCATTTTGAGCCTAATCGTTACAATTTCATTTTATAATTTACCCTAACATGTGCAACTACCAATATAAACTTAATTTTTACCCTTAACATAACTTTTACTACTAATACGATTTAATTCAAAAGTGTACTCATATGTAATTTATACTAACTATAACAATAATGATCCCGAAATGACAAATATTGCATGAAAAACCGCAAACAAGCAACGGGTGACCCGGGCCAGTGGGGCCAGCCGTGGCTCGCCGAACTCGCGCCGCCACCCCCACACCTCCATTTCTCCATTTTTGTTCAGTATAAGACCGTCTGAAACATAATTAATCGTTCCCAATACTAACTTGTTAACTAAAACTAACAAAAATACATGAATTAAACATGCATGCAATCATTTTAACATGTGAAATTAACTACTTAATTAAAAATCACAAAAACATACAAAAATCAAAGCATGTGACGATTTTTCGTCGAGTAACTCGAAATATGTTACCTTAAGCTAGAAAATGAGCAATTAGCACCTTAAAACCCAAACCCTAACAAGCAACTAGCCGCTATCCTCGACAATATACGAGTCCCCAAACTCGTCCTCCAATTCTTCACCTAATTAAACAATAAAAACACAATATATAAGTATAAATACCAAAATTTACCAAAATTCGTCTTAAAACAACTTCAAGAAAACTGAAATTAAAACATACTAGGTTGTAGATCTCGACGAGAGGATTCCGGAAATGTAAATTTTGCGAAAATCCGATAAGAAATGAGGAAGTTATGTCGAATTTTGACTTTAAAAGCTTGAGTTTTTATATAAATGGTGTTTTTGGAAAAGTTGAGGATGATGAAACAAGAAAATCAGAAAAAAGAAAGGTAGGGGGAGGGGGTGCCGCGGGTTAGAGGAGAAAGAGAGGAAAGGTGCGGGTTTAGTCGGGATTTTACGAGTCGGTTTTGGCTCGTTTCGATAATAATTAGAACCGTCGGTCAAATGCAAATTCCGACAAGCCCAAAGTTTTTAAACACGAGATTACAAGAAAATTGAATACTCATACGACCCATTTCCAAATTCGTTTACCCAATGTTCAAAAGAATTGTCATTCCCCCCCCGATACGCCCTTATTTCGAAATAAAAAGTTTTACACGGTTTAAACTATTTTTAAACATTTCGAAACTATCAAAATAAATACTTTTCTTCAAAATATAATAAAATTATATTTTTTTGAATTATTTTTACTTTAAATACTTAAATATCAAATTTTATTTGATTAATAAATTATTTTCGAAATATATTAATGGTCCGAAATTACGGGGCGTTACAATCACCCCTCCTTTTAAAAAGTTTCGTCCTCGAAACTTAGAAGGAGAAATTATAGTTATAAGAAAATATAGGTATCTTTTCAATGAAACGGTGATACTCTCGTTGATCAGACAAGAACATCCACATTCATATCAAGACATAAAAATATTTCTACACCAATAAATGAGAAAACCCATTATTGGGACGTCACCAACAACGAGATTTAACATTCACTAATGTTAAAACCATTGCAAATTATAAAAGCATTTTCAAACTTTTAGTTTAAAGTTCTATAATAAGAATAATAATCAAAAGAGCTGTATGAATTTCATGAGGTAAGAATTGAAGTCGAACCTAAATGGGTGTCAAAGATGGAGTTTCATAGGTTACCAACATCAAACTTATGAGAGGAGTATGATGAAGTAAGGAAAAGAGGTATGAGCAGTAACGCTCATGATCAAGGAAGAAGGAAAATCAGACAACAAGGAAATGCCAGACACTTTTATCACAAACTACAACAACACCCAAGACGGTTCCAAAAACTTCCTAACAACAAAACTCATAACCACATCACTCCCAAGGGTTTCCTCAATTGCTTATGTTACCTCATCCTAATCTACTCCCTGAAACAAGGTATTCCACTATAAGCGTGATCTCATCGTTCCAAATCCTCAAACATCCAGAAACAACTTCCACAAGCCTAAGGTCAAGGCTTCCAACAAAGCTATATTCGTATCCAACTAGTGTCAACTATGGTTTCCTCAAAAAGTAAACCTTCAATCAAGAATCCCAACACCAAGCTATAAACTCCAAGAGAAAGTTCCTCAAATATTCCACAAGATTCTCATTTCAAAACAAGGTAGTAACATACCAACCCCAAACTCTGAAAAATCAATAGGATCTCAAGTTTTCTATCCTTTTGCTTATTAAGGATTGCCAAAAGCGGATCTACACTTAGCTACAACATCATCCCATCATCTCAAGTACTCAACGCGACCTCAAGGTCTATAAATCTATAGGTTAACAAATTCTTCTCAACACTAAGTCTCTCTCAACTCAAGAACTCTCAAGAGTCAACTAAAATACCAAATCACATCACCAAACCATTATGGTCATCAACATCTCAAGGAATATTCTTTCAAATTTGACATCCTAAAACTTACTTACCATCAAATTCCCAAGGAACAAGGTCTTAATTGTAACAACACTTTATCACCTCAAAGTTCCTAAAACCATAAGTGAAACTATGTTCTTTAACCTA
Source organism: Silene latifolia (assembly GCF_048544455.1). NCBI lineage: Eukaryota > Viridiplantae > Streptophyta > Magnoliopsida > Caryophyllales > Caryophyllaceae > Silene > Silene latifolia. Next base: position 23,915,206 of record NC_133533.1, on the reverse strand, counting down.
ACAATTGGTGTCAACCAAACCATTACCCTTTCTAGTTACCAAAACAAGTGCTAAGACTTCCCAACAATGTAGCTTACTCTCACTCTCATAACATACTTCAAGTAGTAATTAATATCACTCACTAAAACCAACAAATAATCCCACATTTAACATTTCCCACACGATAACATATACATTATCAAACCCTCATATCCAAAGTGATTATGGAAGCCAAACCCAAACTCGGCTACTTAGTCAATCCTATATCCTCAAATCACATCTCACTAACTCTGTAAACATGGTCAACAGGGTACCAACTATACTAAGGAGATAAGGAGTGATAACGGGATAGAGAAACGGTAAAATATTTTCAAAGGGTGCATGAACCTGACAAGTTAGGAAACTAAGGAGTCAGACCGTAAAGATAACGGTTGACAAAAATAAGAGGTATTCGAGTTAAGAAGATATCTAGGGCAAGAAGAAGATACGTAAACTTTGGCAAAAAAACAGGGTTCAACAAACGTTAAAGAGAGGGAAGGATAACAGAAGTGGCATAATGAAAGGGTTACCGCTTACCAAACACTCATCAAAGCTTATGATCGATATGATAAGGTTACATCACTAAGGTGCTCAACAAAGCCTCAAAAGTCTACCAAATCATAGGACTAACAAGGACTCCACAATGGTAGGTATTCCTCAACTCAATTGGTTCTAAGAGCCAAAATCAATTCACCACACAAATTCATTTGTTACCATCCATGTCCCAAAGTATCTCCTTTACCATTCTCATCATCGAACTTCACTTACTATGTCATCCCCAAGTACCATGGCTTGTTTACTCCCTCATCTCACGACTTAATACTTCTAGTCTCCGATACCATAAATTAGAATCACATCTTTGAACTCACGAACTACATTGAACAACATTCCACCAAAATTCCCAAATTCAGATATGATTAAAAAGGTCAACCACGTGTTCTCAAACTTCGAAAGGTCAACAAGGGCTACTCTATACTAGATTTGGTCAACTCAAAAGGTTTAACAAACTAACTAATTCCAAAGTACGATACCAATCCATTAAGCAACGTCAATGTCCTATTGTATTCCTTTCAAGGCCTACAAGGATTAGGGCTAATTATCATTCCTTAAATTTTCCACAAGAAACATCAAGACTCTCAAATGAAGTAGCTCAGGTTCATTCCATCTTATGTACTAAGGTAGTACCCATGCTCAATCATCTATAACAAACAAGCTCTCAATAGTCATAAATCCCAAGGTGTTTCTCAACTCACTAGGCTCCCATATCAAGCACAACTAACAAGACTAACCAAAGGATCCCAAGTTATATTCTCCTATACAACTCAAACCTTAAACAATCAATTTCTCAACTCGTTCACGCCCTCCAAAGTTACATTCTCTCAAAACCGGGTTCTCTTAAACAAGGGGACTATCCTGCGGAATAAAAGGAAGGTGTCCACATGGACTTTTGTTATAAGGAGAAAACGAACCAAGGATGAATCAGGAGAAAGAATTGAAGAGTAGTTACCAAGGTGAGATAAGAGGAATTTGAAAGACGAATGAACAACGAAATTGGAAGATTAAGGTAAGATACACTGAATACGGAAAGAAATATCGAAAAAGTGGAAGCATTCTTCATTTGGCATAACCAATCTTTAACGGCACCAAAATTAATAACTAACAATCAAATAACCTAACAATTAGCAATCACAAACAGACTACCACATAAAATCCTAACTCTACCCATCCTACCCATCTCTCAAGTTTATTATTTAAAGGTCAAGTGATTATAGGTGGGGTGCACAAACGTGCGTCGGGAGCAAATAAGCTCGATACCAACCGTGACACCCTTAAGTTTTAGCCTTAAATAAAGACGTAAATTCTACCGGAAAAACTGACAGGATATGTTTGTAATTGGTTCAACTAGATAAAACCTGTAATTTCAAAAATTTTCCTAAACCATTCACAAACATTTCCAGAAGAAGAGTGCCATAACCTGCAATTTCTAACAAACTAATTTACATACATAACTAAAGACGCGGGAATTTAGTGATAGAAGCCAAAATAGAAAAGGGAGACATATGTCCCTTCAAATTATATACAAAACCAAAAGTTAAAAAGGTTTACTATAAGAATAGCCAAACTAGGTCCAAGGTTCCTTATGCTCACTAGCTCGTCTGTGACCCCAACAAAGCATCATCAACCTGTCAATCGCATTTTATATAAACACGAAAGCCACAATTCAGTGGGGAGTAACTTCGAGTCCTCCCAGCCACGAATCGTCATAATTAATGTAACATGTAGAAAAACATGTAAACAATATGATAATTAATCTAATTTCCAAGTATTATAACATATGAATACTAAATTGACCAATTTAAACTATCATGTGAAACATATAACAAATTGTAATCCAAACTTTATCAATTGTAACCGGCTTACATCTCACCTATTACAATTCATAAAATCACCATACAAGAAAGGGCAATATATCAAAGACAGGGCATAAGTTCTTAGTACGGAATAGTCACTCAGAACTCGAGTCTATACCACGAGGTAGGGAAGGTAATCGAACCGGTATCTTGGCTCGGTTAATAATATTAATAAAACATGGCCAAGACACAACACAACCCTAGCCTAAAATCACAAGAGACCTAGACATGCGGATACACACCACCGCACCCAAGACCCACAATTTTTCTAAAACAAAGTGAGTACCCTAAGGAGTCCACCAAAGGGTTGGCTAGTACTTAAGCTGACCACTTACTATCAAAATAAGTAACGAGGTCATGCCCCAACTTGGATATAAATCCACTAGTCAGGAACACAAAGGCTATTAAGCAGTGAACATATACTCGTCAGAGACTATAAAGACCTATCTATGACAAACACAACAACCTGCAAGAGATATTCAATACCCATTTCAATTCTAGCAATTTTAACAATATTAAAGGCTTTAGGGAATCTAGGGCCATTTTTACAATATAAGAAGCTACTCAAATCAACTAACTACACATGTGAAACATAAATATAATAAATGGCCTAAAACAAGAAAAAGACCGATTATCCAATTCATATAAAATTTCATCCAACCGAATTTTTACCCGCAACCCCAGCCCTGCGACAGTGCGGGTTAAATTGCGGTGACCAATCACACAATTGACTCGACATCGAATCGAAAAGGGACCAAGGCTCGATTTTCAAGACAATCATCAAAACATTACAATTATAGCTATATAATTCATTTTGAGCCTAATCGTTACAATTTCATTTTATAATTTACCCTAACATGTGCAACTACCAATATAAACCTAATTTTTACCCTTAACATAACTTTTACTACTAATACGATTTAATTCAAAAGTGTACTCATATGTAATTTATACTAACTATAACAATAATGATCCCGAAATGACAAATATTGCATGAAAAACCGCGAAACAAGCAACGGGCTGACCCGGGCCAGCCAGGTGGCCACCGTGGGCCTCGCCCGGCTCTCTTCGCCGCCACCCCCACACCTCCATTTCTCCATTTTTGTTCAAGATAAGACCGTCTCGAAACATAATTAATCGTTCCCAATACTAACTTGTTAACTAAAACTAACAAAAATACATGAATTAAACATGCATGCAATCATTTTAACATGTGAAATTAACTACTTAATTAAAAATCACAAAAACATACAAAAATCAAAGCATGTGACGATTTTTCGTCGAGTAACTCGAAATATGTTACCTTAAGCTAGAAAATGAGCAATTAGCACCTTAAAACCCAAACCCTAACAAGCAACTAGCCGCTATCCTCGACAATATACGAGTCCCCAAACTCGTCCTCCAATTCTTCACCTAATTAAACAATAAAAACACAATATATAAGTATAAATACCGAAATTTACCAAAATTCGTCTTAAAACAACTTCAAGAAAACTGAAATTAAAACATACTAGGTTGTAGATCTCGACGAGAGGATTCCGGAAATGTAAATTTTGCGAAAATCCGATAAGAAATGAGGAAGTTATGTCGAATTTTGACTTTAAAAGCTTGAGTTTTTATATAAATGGTGTTTTTGGAAAAGTTGAGGATGATGAAACAAGAAAATCAGAAAAAAAGAAAGGTAGGGGGAGGGGGTGCCGCGGGTTAGAGGAGAAAGAGAGGAAAGGTGCGGGTTTAGTCGGGATTTTACGAGTCGGTTTTGGCTCGTTTCGATAATAATTAGAACCGTCGGTCAAATGGAAATTCCGACAAGCCAAAAGTTTTTAAACACGAGATTACAAGAAAATTGAATACTCATACGACCCATTTCCAAATTCGTTTACCCAATGTTCAAAAGAATTGTCATTCCCCCCCCCGATACGCCCTTATTTCGAAATAAAAAGTTTTACACGGTTTAAACTATTTTTAAACATTTCGAAACTATCAAAATAAATACTTTTCTTCAAAATATAATAAAATTATATTTCTTTGAATTATTTTTACTTTAAATACTTAAATATCAAATTTTATTTGATTAATAAATTATTTTCGAAATATATTAACGGTCCGAAATTACGGGGCGTTACACATCTCATCACTTAGCTTCTCAACAGCGGGACTCCCTTTCAACACTAAGTGTGATGTACAATCTGTTGATGTACACTTGCGCCTCATGGATTACTTTCAGTCTGTTGGTTGTGATGCTGAGGGTTTAAAGGGGGGTCTATGGGTTGGGTGGAAAAGCAGTTGTAAGTTAGAATGTAAAGGTAGTTTGTGGTACTTGTGTTGTGTTTATGGTGAACCTAATCATACTAAAAGAGGTGTTGTGTGGGAATCGTTTACTAATCTTCTTAATTCCCTCGACAAACCCTTCCTGCTTATTGGAGACTTCAACCAAGTGGAGTACTCTTCTGATAAGTTAGAGGGTGATAATTTGACTAGAGGGGCTGACTTATTCTCATACTGGAAGAATACAATTTGTCTGATGGATATCCCCTTTAAGGGTCCTAGGTTCACTTGGTGCAATAATAGGGAGAGCCCACATCGGATTTACGAAAGACTAGATAAGGTTTTTGCTTCCAATGATTGGCTTTTTATTTTCCCTAATACTTTCATCAAGCACTTACCTATCCAAATTTCTGATCATGCGCCTATAATCCTTTGTACAAATATGGTTCTCTACACCAAGAAGAAAGTTTACAGACTTGAGACTTGGTGTTTTGACTATGCTGAATGTAATAGTCTTATTAAGGAAAGATGGGAAAAAAATGATAACGGTGATGATTCTCAGGTTCTTTTGTCCAAATTACGTCGTACCAATAATGCCTTCAGAGTTTGGGCTTGTAACAAAAAAAGACGAGTGGGGATTAAAGTGGAGTGCATTTGATCAGGAACTTGAGTCCTATCTCATTGATATTGAGAATGATGGTGTCACTGATAATTATATTTTATGTCACAAAAAACTTATGGAATTCGCTACTGTTGCTGGCACTTATTGGTGACAACGTGCAAAACTGAAATGGAATTGTGAGGGAGACACGTGCACTAAATACTTTTCAATTGGGTTAAAGGACGGTCTGGTGCTAATACTATCTTGGGTATTAAGAAGGAGTCTAATGAATGGACTTTTGATATGAAGGAGATTGGTGGCTTGTTTCTTAAACACTTTTCCACTATTTTTAAGTCTAATGTTGAGCCTGAGTGCTTTGACAATTACATGTGTAATTATGGTTATCTTTTTGATAATCTCAAGCGTAAATTAGGCTTTGAGGAGAGGGCCAAGTTGGGTCGTGTCTATTCGAGAAATGAAGTACGATAGGCTGTTTTCCAATTGGGTCCCCTAAAATCACCAGGTCCTGACGGTATACCAGCGGCCTTTTACCAGAAGTATTGGGCTATTGTTAAGAAGGATGTGATTAATGATGCTCTCAATATTCTCAACTCGGGTAATGTGATTAAAGATTTTAATAAAACCTTTATTGTTCTCATTCCTAAAAATGATTGTCCGGAGAGAGTTGGGGATTTTCGGCCGATTAATCTATGCAATGTTATTATGAAGGTTGTTACAAAATGTATTGCGAATAGAATAAAAGGGATTATGGATGATCTAGTTGGTCCATTCCAAAGTGCTTTCGTCCCAAATAGAAGTATTGCGGATAATATTGTCATTGCCCAAGAAATTCTTCATGTTATAAATCATAGGAATTATGGTAAGGAGGGTTTGATGACGGTTAAGGCTAATATGAGTAAAGCTTATGGTACACTTAACTGGAACTTCATTAGAGGGGTGCTCTCCAGCTTAAACTTGTCGGGCTCTATGGTTCACCTTATTATGAGTACTATTGAAACTGTTACATATGATATTCTGATTAATGGTGCACCTATGGAAAAATTTGAACCTCGCTGTGGGATTAGGCAAGGTGATCCTTTATCTCCGTATATTTTCGCGCTTTGCACGGAAGTTCTTTCTCAAATGATTCTATACGCTCAAGATGGCACCTTCATTAAGAGTATTAAAATTTGCAAGAATGGACCGGATATATCTCATTTATTATTTGCGGATGATTCTTTCTTCTTTATTCGCGGTGATTATGGGGACTTGGACTTTCTTATGAACATTATTGATGAATATTGTGTTGCCTCTAGGCAATGCATTAATAAAGATAAGTCCTCTATTCTTTTCAGCCGGAATTGCTCACTTATGACGGTCAAGAAGTGCTTGGCTGAGTACAAATTTGTACCTAAGCATGATCTTGGCAACTATCTTGGCCTACCAACGAGTATTGGGTCTTCTAAAAGGGACCTATTTAAATTTCTTGTTGCAAAACCTAACGCAGGCTATCCTCTTGGAATAATATTCTTCTCTCTTCGGCTGGTAAATTGACCCTTATTCGTTCTGTTCTTTCTTCACTATCTCTTTTCTATCTATCGGTATTTCGCATACCGGTAAGTGTAACGTCAAAGCTTTAGTCTCTGATGGTGCAGTTTTGGTGGAGTGGAACTAGAATTAATAAGTCTATTCATTGGTGTAGTCAAGACTTCGTTAGTAGGCCGGTGGGAGAAGGGGGTCTTGGTCTTCGCAATATTGGCTGTTTTAACCAAGCCCTTCTTGCCAAGTCTGCTTGGAGAATTTTAAGTGTTCCAAGAAGCCTTATTAGCAAAGTTATTGGTCCCAAGCTTGGTATGCAAAATGATCCTCTTTTTCAGAACCAATGGAAGACTCCCCAAGCGTCGTCATGGGCTCTAAAAAGCTTTATCTGGGGCTCTGATCTTATTTACAACAATATTGCTTGGACGATTGGCGCGCCCTATCGTGTTAATGCCTGGACGAGTAGATGGATCGAGAGCTATAGTCTTCGTGATCTCAGTGGGGATTTTATTGATGCTCCTACTAATGCTACGTTCCTGGTTGGTGATCTTCATGATAATCATAGGAGATGAGATTTCTCCTCTTTTGGTTTCGACCCAGGTGAAGGAGTTAAAAAGAAAATCCTCGCAACTTATATCCTCTGTCAACCTTCAGATGACTCATTCTACTGGAAATTGTCCAAACATGGCGATTTCGCTGTCAAGTCTGGGTATTATGCTGCTGCTAAGGGCTTATCTATTGGTTCTAACTCGGTTGCTGATCGCTCTAGGATGTCGGCATTCTGCAAATCAAAGCTATGGCAATTGCCTATTTCTATCAAACTAAGGGTGTTTTTATGGAAATTTATGGCTAATGCCCTTCCCGTTGGCTCTGAATTTCTTAAACGAAATATGCATTGGCGCTCTACGTGTTCTCTTTGTGAAGGCTCTTCCCCCTGTGTGGAATCTATCTCTCATCTCTTCAGAGATTTTAGTTTTGCAAAGGCTCTTTGGTTTGGCTGCCCTTTAGGACTGAGACTCACAGATTGGGTGGATATTGATGTTAGGGATTGGGTGATAAACTGGGTTACTTACTTTCTAAAAAGGCCTGATCCTAACTCCCTCCTTTTTCCCTTTCTTACTACCATCTGGAGAATTTGATGTTGCAGGAATGAGATGATCTTCCAGAATCACCGCCCTTGGCCTATGAGTGCTCTCACTACTATTCTGGCTGACATTTAGTGTATGAATGACGTTGTGTGTAGCAAGAGCACTTGCCTTATTCAAGCGCCTCTCGTGGATATCTCTCCTGATTTTGTTTTAGCAAAGAGGATTAGAAATTCCTTTCCTTTTTGGATTGTAGGTGGGCCTGATTGTGGGAATGTTTGCACTGTCAAGTGTGATGCTGCTTGGAGAGAGGATAGAAGTTCTGGCATGGGGTGGTGCTTGTTGGATGGTAATGGAACCTTAAGGACTATTGCTCATGCTCGCACGTTTGCTTCATCTGCCCTGCATGCCGAAGGACATGCTACTATCATGGCGCTAAAATGGGCCTTGGATGAAGGCTATCTCCATATTAGACTTGTTACAGATTGTCTTATTTTAGTTATGCAGGTTGCCGAAGCAGAGAAGGCGATTGCGTCTATTAGTTGCATTATCCAGGATCTTAAGTCTACTGCGTCTCGTTTCCACTGTTGTTCTCTTAGTTATTGTCCTAGGAGAGTAAATAGGATAGCTCATAATCTTGCCCAGAAAGCTCTATTGTAAGCTATGCTATGTACTGCTATCAAAAAAAAAAAAAATTGATAGGTAAAAATGAAACTGAAAAATTAATTAATAGAACTGATAATGTCATGAAATGCGTGTGTTAGAGCATTGTCCCACATTAGTAAACTTAGAGTGAGGAGACAAGTTTACAAGTTAGTGGGCTACTCCTCTTATCACCAATGGATTATGTACAATATAGAACGTAACTTGCTCGTGGGCCGGCGGTCTCCTATTTATAAGCCAGTTGCGAAGGACTTAACAATTTTAATACTTCTTGAATGTGGAGTATTCAATTGTCCATCAAAGGTATTCCTAAAATAGAAAGGCAAACAATAGTCTGAAATACCCAATGAAATAGACAAATAAATGAATGGGACAGAGGGGTAATTCATAATGAGGGTTTGCATATGGTTAACATGATTCATATGCGATGCAAATGAGATCATCTGTCCCAGAGTTTGAAAATCATCTTTTATAATTGTGCAAATATTGGACGGGTTTTATTTTTCCATGGGCGGTTTTACTTTTTCATGGACGAAAATTACCATTTTACCCCTTTTATTTCAACTCCCAAATTTTCAATTTTCTCTCTCTATATTCAATTCTCCTCTTAAATCTTGTATGGACGAAAATGGAAGAATTCCGCGATTGATTTGACACTAGCTGAAATATGAGGTTGATAGGATTGGGAAACAATACGGTTGTATGTAGGGATGGCAATGGGTAGGGTTTGGGTCGGGTCCACTCAGACCCGGACCCGAGATTTTCCCTTTGGACCCGTACCCGACCCAGACCCGCAGGGGTCTAAAATTTGAGGACCCATACTCGGACCCTATGGGTAAGGGTCGGGTCAGGGTCTACCCGCGGGTCCGAGTTTCAGCCACTTTAATAGCAGGATTAATAGTTATGGGGTTTATAATATTAAAAAAAAAAAATCATACTACTTTAACATTATGAGTTTATTAATCTCTATTGTACACTACCAAATCCAATATACATACCAAACAGATTAAGAAAAACAAAGAAGACCTAAATTAATTTTACCTCCAAATACATGTGAAAGAATCAAACTCGGAACCCTAAAATCAATACCGTACTTGATAACCGTCTCCATCTGACCGTCGCTGGCTGCCGTTAATGGTGGTTGTCGGTCGCCTCCTATTAGAGAGGTGATTGTCAGTCGCGTATCAGTGATGTGGTGGTGGTTTCCTTGTGTCGGTGGTGGAGTGGTGGTATTGTCAGAAGAGTTTGGTTGGGTTTTATCACTTTATGGGATGAGGGAAGAGAAACAGACTTTAGTTGCTTTGGTTTCTGCGATCTGCCAGTATGAATTCAGAAAAGTTGTGATTTTGATTTTTATTTTTATTTTTTTTTAGTAAAGGGTCTAAGGGTCGGGTATGGGTCTCATAACTTAGACCCGGACCCGAAAATTTTTCTTAAGACCCATACCCATTGGGTCTGAAAAAATGAGACCCATACCCGACCCATTAGGGTCTGACCCTGAGGGTCTGGGTCGGGTCCCCAACCCACTGCCATCCCTAGTTGTATGCTATGAGCTCATCAAACAAGTCCTTTGTGAACCCTAGTATTAGTGCATTTGTTCTGTTTTTCTGCTCTTTGATGCTTTTAATTAAGGGTAGTGTTAGGGCGCCACCAGGTGGTACCGAAACTCAGTGCCACCCAAATTAAAAAAATAAAATAAATTAAAAAACTTAAGAATTGGTTTACGTTTAGGCGCCAAATACTAAGGGTAATAGAGTATTTTGCTATTTAGTGATTATGAGAGATTTAACAGGAAAATCATATCTTTTTTTTTTTTGACAATAATGAACTTTATATATATTAAACCAACAAACAAAGAAGCGTTGAGTACATGTAAAACATCAGCCAGTAGACAAGCTTACTGACCAGTGAACATATCTACGAAGGAAACTACGAATTGTGCACAAAGAGTGGCGCAATTCGATTGGTACTGGCTTTGTGGAGGCCAGAACAGTAGATAATTTTTTTGAAGTAACTTGGAAAGAAACGGAAGGTAGTGCGGCTGAGTGAGCTCTATACATGTTGAGAAGTAGGTCTTTCGTCGTTGCTGCAAAAACAGAGGAAGCCCGCACATGTTGAATAAAGGGAGTGCAAGAGATCGAATCCGAAGAAGACACAATGAACCGATCCCGAGGAGATGATCTGCAAACCAGAATAAAGTAAGTGACAGCAGAAAATGACAAATCACCGTCCAAAGTCGAGATGGAAATTTTGTTAGTGTTCTTCAAAAAGGATGGCCAAAGTACAGGCAGCTGAGAATGAGAAGCAAGAAGGTAGTCAGCCAGATGTAAAATCTGAAACGGGTTGACACTGCAGTTATCAAAGACAACAGAATTGTGAACCATCCAAATGGCCTTTAAAATACAAAGAAAATGAAGTAGGCACCGATCTGCAGCATCTGTGACCCTGTGAAAACATCCAATAAGATCAGCAAGCCATCGTTGCAAGCAAACCCCAGGGTTAGCTACAGAATTAATGCCAAGAGCCGAAGATAGCCAAACATGTCTAACAACAGTACAAGAGAGAAATAAATGATCTAAAGACTCAGAATGTGAGTGACAAAAAACACAGGAAGTACTCACCTGGATGCCTCGAATAGATAGATTTTCTAACGAGGGAAGGATATTATGAACTATACGCCAAACAAGAAGAGGAAACTTAGTAGAGCAGCGAAGACCCCAAAGAACTTTCCACGGAAAGACGGAGTAAAAAGAGGGAGAGCAGGAAAAGGATATATGTGACAATAAGAAATCATATCCTGATCGAACCGTGTAGACTTCATCTTCCGTGTATTTCCAGTAGAGAAAAATCATATCTAAAATCACTAAATTTGTGGAGTTTGTTACCCATCTTCTTCCTCCCACGTTTGAGTGTCATATTTTCTAGCAATACAAATGATCAAAATAACCATTAATCATTTTTTTTGTATTCGAATGAAAATTATTTCTTTAATAGAAATTAAGATGATTTTTTAGCATATTGCATGTTTTGAATGAACTATAAGCATTTTTATATAGTACTCGTAGTAAGTTTGTGGTCGAATGGTTTGAGTATTGTTCGGGTCATATTCGGATTTTGGGACATATCCGATTATTTTATTTGAGCACAAGTCGTAATATTTAGGCACCTAAATCGTAATTCGATTTGGATCATCGATCAAATTTCATATACAAATTTTGCAGCTTCGGTAGCATTTGATAATAATAATAATAATAATGCTAGTTTGGTATCGTTCTTTTAATCCTTATAATAAAAAACGTTATTCCTAATCTTCTATGTCGCAGTTGTCCGGAATTCTTAGAAGATGATACAAAAAATAAGAGTAAACTAATATTACTAAACTACCCTTTTTAGAAAATGTGGTTGAATTTTGAAATGTTTAAGAGGGAAGTGAAAAATTTGGATAATTTACTAAAATGCCATGGGTGGTACTGAAATTCAGCGCTACCGGGTGGCGCTATCTCATTATTCTTTAATTAGTATAGAGCTCGTGCTAAAGCACGGTATTTTAGAATGTCATGTGTAGAGAACTTAAACATTAGAGCTAATAATAATAGAAGTAATATATAAATAAACTTTGAATTTTATTTGTAATTATCTACAATTGTTAATGTGTAAAAATACTAAGAATTAAAATAGAACGAATTTTACATTTTTACTCGGAATAAGTTTATGATTAAAAAAAGAAGATTGTTAGTTTAATTACCAAAACTTATGCTTATTTTTATGCATTTGAAGCATATAACTATTTTTTGTAATTTTTGTTAAAATATACGGAGTAACAATTTAAACGGAGTAAAAAATTTAAAGAATAAAAAAGTGAAAAGCACACACTGATTTTAATAATATGAGTAAAATCTGCATATGTTTTAAATAGAAAATTTACGACATTTAAAATACATATATTTGACTAATAAGATAATAATGAATGAAATAAATTTGGCCCAACTATAGAAGTTGCGGTGTTTGATAAGATACTTTGACACATAAAGACCATATATTAAGTCCAATACATATCTAGATAAAGTTAGAGGCCCAATTTCTAGTTAAAAGCATTTAGGCGGGAAAATTTTCAGTTTTCTTATTCTTTTAGTTTAAGGGGGATTAACCATTCATCACTATGGATACTTGTTTACCTCTGTATTGTGTTCATGTACTTTGTCGTCTACAACCTACCCTGCTACCAACAAGGGACGCCCCTCTCTACCCCCTACCCTGCCACCACCAACATCACCGTCACAACAGCCGACGGACGACGTGCCTCTGCCTAACGTTGGCGACGACCGCCATTCCTCACCCAACGTTGGCGGCGGTCTAAACAAACCCTAATTTAATTAGTGTAAATCAATTCCTTAATTTGATATAATATACGTAATTACGTAATAAAATTTAGAATTAGAATTATTACTTGATCGCTGCCAGAATTAGCATCCATAATTGTGTACTTTGACGGATTTAATTAATCTTATAGATTTGATTAATTTTGTGATGGAGAGAATTAAAGAACTTTTTTTTTGTAAACAAATACTATTGAAAAATAATGAAAAAAAAAGTAATGAGTACGTCTATAAATGAGCAACTATTATATTGAAATACATAATAACTTGCAATTAAATATGTCATATAATAAATTACTCAATCACCCCATATAATTGATGATCTATTACCTTTTTTAGTCGATTTAAATGTGGATTTATGTCTAATACAGAATGATTGAGCAAAATCACTTCCTTTCCTAATTTCCTCTATCAATCTCTAGTCTCCATATGCGTCAAGAACTCTATTACTTAATACTAATTACTCATCTCTAACGAAATCCTCTCCAACATAAATACCTGAATTTTTTATATTTTCTACATACATAAAGCGGTACAAATTAAAGGATGGTCTCTCAATAACTCAGCGAGAGACCGCCTCTCCAAAATTGTAACCCGATAATATATATATACAATATATTGTTCTTCTTTGCTTCATAACGCAAGTAGTGGTAGTAGTGTAGTACAAAGAAGCCATGAAAGAATACTCAAGAGACTCAAATTCTTCCATAGTTTCCATACTAAAACCTCTCCCTAAATTAGCCTTGTCTCTTCTCCTCTCCCTTGCTATCTTCCTTATTATATACTCTCTCTATATATCACCCTCTTCTTCATGTGATCACCACTCTACAATCCGGACGTCGATTTTCGAGCCCAAGCCCGCTCCCGGCCCATCTCGATACGAACCCGACCCCGACCCGACTGACCTACGACACGTCGCGTTTGGTATTGCGGCGGCTGCGGACAACTGGGGAAATCGGAAAGAATACGTCAAGTATTGGTGGCCCGGGCCCAATGTGACCCGTGGGTTCGTCTTCCTCGACCGACCCGTTAACTTGACCCGGCCCGAAATCCCGTCGGACTACCCGACACTCGTGTTGTCGGACGGTACAGACCAATTCCCGTACTCGAATGAGAAAGGGTCAAGGTCGGCCTTACGATTAACCCGAATAGTGTCCGAGATGGTTCGGATGGGGTCGGGTTTGGATGGGGTGAGATGGTTTGTAATGGGAGACGACGATACCGTGTTTTTTACGGATAATTTGATTCGAGTCCTACGAAAGTATGACCATACAAAGATGTATTATATTGGTAGTAGCTCCGAGTCGCATATGCAAAATGTCGATTTTGCTTATGATATGGCGTTTGGAGGCGGAGGGTTTGCTATTAGTTATCCGTTAGCTAAGGCAATTGAGAAAATGCAGGATCGGTGTATCCAACGCTACGCCTCGTTGTATGGTTCGGATGATCGGATTCAGGCTTGTTTAGCTGAACTCGGTGTTCCCCTTTCTAAAGAACCCGGTTTTCACCAGGTTCGTTATTCCTCTTTACAAATTCTTATATAAGACGATCATATAACTTACACAATAATGTTGTCTTTATTGCAGTGTGATGTCTATGGAAATCTATTCGGGTTACTAGCAGCCCACCCGGTGGCGCCAATTATAACCTTACACCATCTCGACATAGTCGACCCGATTTTCCCCTACATGAGCCGGATCCAAGCCCTAGACCGGCTAAAAACACCCACAAAACTAGACTCCTCCGCGCTAATGCAACAATCAATTTGCTATGACACGGTCCGGAATTGGACTGTGTCGGTTTCGTGGGGTTACGCGATCCAGATAATCCGTGGCTCAATCCCGCCTCGAGAGATGCAACGACCAGCTCGAACGTTTGTGGATTGGTATAATAAAGATGATGCTTACGGGTTTTCGTTTAGTACAAGGGGATTTAGTGAGCACCCTTGTCAAGAGCCTTATGTGTATTATGTTAATGACACTCAAGTTGTTGACACGAACACGAATACGACAAGAAGTGAGTATGTAAAGTATGAAGTTCCTCGGCCTTATTGCTGGTGGACGATGAAAGATCCTGAAAAGATTGGTCGAATTGAGGTTTATAAGAAGATTAATCCTCACCGGTGGGACGAGGTACGTAGCTACGTACTAACTTGATTTTTTTTCATTTTTAAGCAACATTATTAAGACTATTCAACTAGTCACAATTTACGCATCTGAGCAGATGCATGTCAACTAGTTTAGCTTAGTTGGTAAAGTTATGAACGATGATACTCATAAGCTGAGTACTTAATAAATAGTTAGAACAAGATAGAACAAGGAAATGAGACAGAAAATCCGCTATACCTAATTTGAGACCTATAATCGCGACAAAGATTTAGTAAGAGTGTAATACCTATTATTTTTAAAAATATTTCGATGATTGTTGGTTTTATGACGCAGGGTCGAAGAAGGGATTGTTGTAGAGTACAACATAGAGATAAGGAAAATACAATGACGATTGATGTAGGACAATGTAGAGAAGACGAAGTGATGGAGCCGCTGTTTTAAAGTTGGGTATTGCTCTTTCACATACGGATTTTACTCATTCACATACGGATTTTACCTTTTTACCCCTCTTATTTTTTTTTCAATTTTCTCTTTCTGCTCTCCCTTCTCTCTCTTGCAACAATAATAAATTAGGGAGAAAAAACAGCTTCTTCCCCGCCATTGTCGGCTTGTCGCCACCATCATTCCCTTCACCACCACCAGCGGCTCGTCGACGCCTATCACCACCACCCGCACCTTGTCGCCCACTACCCTTCCGTCGCCAACAACAACCAACCACTTGCGCACCGAAGACCATAGTGAATCACAACCGAGCCACCACATCTGACCTCCTTATAAACCCCCAAAATTGACCACCCGAACTCCATCATAGCGTCTCCTTTATCCCTTGTATCTCCTTCGCACGCCATCGTCGTGCTCCTCTGCCGAATCGAGATGCAACCACTGCTATTAGCAGGGTGCAAATTACCTGGTTCAAACCCATAATTATCCATTCCCCATTAAACCCTAGTTGACAAAGTTAACTAATTAAAGAACGTATAACACAAATTAACTTAATCAATCAAAATTGGTGTAATGTATTCTTATTTTCTTTTAATTTTCTTTCCAATTGATAAGAATCTGTTATTTTCCCTTTTACAAATTCAAGTTTGAACTTAATTTACTGCCATCACATCCTTTTATTCTGAGTTATTTAGCTGATCGAGATATGACAAATGAACAAGCAAAACACAATGTCACAATCTATACTGATGGGAGGGGTAAGGGGTATCAACGGCAGCAGGCTACATTTATTGACATGTAAATGATCAGCTATCCAATCCGAAACTCGAATCCTTAACAACTTGATCTGAATTGAGATAGTTGATTTCACCGCTTCAGTTTTGTATGCCTTCGTTTTACAAGTTGCCATGTTTTGATTTAGTAAGAAATAGAGTTTTAGTTGCTGGCAAGAATGAGTATCCAAATTTTGTTTGACATGAGAGATGAGAGATTAAGATTCATTATTGTTGAACTTAGGAGGATTTTGTTTAGGTAGTAAGAGAGAAAAAAGAGAGAACAAGGTTTGATGAGAAGGGTATGTGATGGAAATATTATGAAAAAAAGTATGTGAAAGAGTAAAATGCGTATGTGAAAGAGTAACACCGTTAAAGTTATGAATTGGGGATTTGACAATTTTAACCGATTTGATTCATAGGCACATTGATCATAGATTTTTTTTTTTTTTTTTTTTTTTTTTTTTTTGATTAGGTAAGAAAACTAGATTGATCCTCTAGGGTAGGACCAACCTATCTCATCCTTTCGAATGAGGGAGGTAGGTTGAAGCCACCGGCTATCAAACCACCTCGAAAGAGTTGGACAAGAATGTCCAACAGAAGCCATGAAGTCAGCAACCTTGTTGGCTTCACGAAAGCAATGTTTAATTATCACTTCACCGAAAAAATGAAGATCTAATTTCACATCCTTGATAATATTAGAAATTTCCCACGGAATTTGCCAAATACCTCGAATCGAGTTAATAACACATAAGTTATCACCCTCCACAATTAACTTTGAGATTCCTAAGTATTTAGCTGCTAAAATACCTTCTTTTAAAGCAAGTGCTTCCGCAACAAGGATACTATTGGATCCGCACATTTTTGCTCCCAACAAAACGACTTTACCATTATGATCTCTTATAGAATATCCTAAAGCAGCTTTATTACCTTCTATTCTCGATCCGTCAAAATTTAGCTTTAGGAAACCGTTTGTAGGTTTTTCCCACCAAATCTCTTTCTTACTAGAATTGTTTCTAGCTGACTCTTCTACCTCGGGATTGTTGAGATCCTTAAATCTAGTCACATTCCATGTCTTAGTGCTATTATTACATAAAGTAATAAGTTTGTTGATACTTAAATTAACATTATTAAAGATAATATCATTTCTATGGAACCATGCATTCCACCAAATAAAAATAATCTTTATAAAGTCATCTTTTGGAATTAAATCCTTGAGATAATTAAGTTTCGTTAGAAAATTTTGACTTGTAATAGTGCCATAATTTGACAAAAACTCGTTGAAACTAATAATGTTCAGGTCTCGGATGACAGACCCAATCAAGGGACATTCGTAAAAGAAATGATCTTTGTTTTCAATAGGATTGTTGCACAGAACACAATGAGGTGGGACATCAATATGACTCTTGAGAAGTCTACTTTTTGTTGGAAGGCCGTCAACACAGGCTTTCCAAAGAAAAAATTTCAATTTAGGAGGAATATTCAATTTCCAAATCCACTGAAATTCACATTTGTTAAGAGCTTGATCGAACAAACCTTGCGCTAACCAAGTTGCTGTTTTGGTAGAGAAATTTCCATCTACGGACAACCCCCAAATGAGGGTGTCTGGAATATCATTATGTGGCACTGGAATGTTAGTAATCTGATTAACAATATCGTTATTCACTAAACTGGATAATTTAGAAATATCCCATTGCTTGTCGGAGGTTATGAAATCTTTAACCAAAAGATTAAGATCACGGTTATTATCATCATCAACCATACTGCTTGTAAGTGGGTGTGAAAAAACCCAATTATCAGACCAAAACTTAATGTTGCTTCCATTACCTACCTGCCATCTCAATCCTTTTCTAAATAGAGTCCGGAGACTCATTAGTTTACGCCATTGCCAAGAAGAGGCTGCATTAGGCTTATGTTCAAAGAGTAAACAATTTCTCAAATATTTTTTAGATACCACTTTGACCCATATACTTTCCTTATCCATAAGAATTTTCCATAAAAGTTTCATTTGAAGAGCTTTATTAGTTTGCGTCTTGAAAGATTTAATTCCTAAACCACCAACCGACTTTGGTAAACAAACTTTATGCCAACCAACCAAATTAGGAGAACGTTGTGAAGGATTCTTATTCCAAAGAAAGTCTCTATTAATTTTATCTAATCTATTATGGATCGATGAAGGGATGAGGAAGCTTTGCATCTGAAAAGTTCCCTTCGCGGCTAAATTAGCATTGACAAGAACTAGTCTACCTGCTTGAGATAAAGAATTCGCTTTCCATTTCGATAATTGGGTGCAAGAAGATTGAACAATGTTCTCGAAAGTATTTTTAGTCACTCTGCTATCAATTATAGGACATCCTAAATACTTACCCAAATGAGCTTCCTCGTTCATATGAAGAATGCCTCTAAAGGATTCACGAAGAGAACGCTCAATATTTCTAGTGCATTGAAAAGTGGATTTGTCAAAATTAACAAATTGTCCGGAAATCGTGCAAAATTTATCTAAAATAGACTTAATAGTTCTACAACTCTGGTTAGAGGCTTTAGCGAAAATTATAGTGTCATCCGCAAAAGTGAGAAAAGGAATTTTCTCCACTCCGGATCCAATTCTAATACCAATATCACTGGAGCTAACATCACTATTTTTTTGTAGAGATCTTGCTAAAATCTCAGCGCACATAATAAATATATATGGCGAAAGTGGGTCTCCTTGTCGAATACCTCGGGTGGGTTTAAAAACGTCTCCCGGTGTTCCATTTACTAACACTGAGTAAGAAACAGTGTTTATACATGCCATAATCCATGAAATCCACTTAGCATTAAAACCCATTTGTTTAAAAGTTTCCTCGATAAAATTCCATTCTAGTCTGTCGTATGCTTTCTCCATATCAAGTTTGATTGCAATCCAACCTCCTTTGCCTTTTTTACGTTTAAACGAGTTAAAAATCTCGTGTGCTAAAAGAATATTATCTTGAATGAAGCGATTAGGTGTAAAAGCACCTTGAAACGGGTGTATAATCTTATGCAAGACACTTCGAAGACGATTAGTCAAGATTTTTGCAATAATTTTATAAATTGTTGAACAAAGACTAATCGGGCGAAAATGGTTTGCTGTTTGAGGATTTTCAATTTTAGGGATCAACGCTATGAAAGTATGATTTATTTCTGTTAGTAATTTCTCAGAATGAAAAAATGCTAAAACACTTTAGTGACAAAATTTCCTACAATATCCCAAAGATTTTTTGAAAAAACTCGGCAGAAATCCATCGGGACTGGCATTTATCTGCACTAAACTAAACACGTTTGTTTAACCTCTTCCATACTAATATTACCCGTAAGAAATCATTATCTTAAATCCTGTAATTAATCCACAAATAGACTTAAAATCCTCATTCTTGTCGAAATTACAAAGATGATTTTTCGCAAACCTAAGTTTAAACTCCTCAGATATTTCTTGCTTAATAAGGTTTTGATCAGTAATACAAGCACCATTCTTATTTATAAACTGTTTAATGCCATTTCTACTACGTCTAATCGTGGCATGAGTTTGAAAAAACTTCGTATTATTATCTGATCATAGATTGGGCTGAAAGAAGAACAACTTTTTATTTAACCCCTTATTCCCAATCTTCAATCTTGGAAAGTATCTCTGTTGTAGGTGTCAGGGAGTTGGAAATACTTTAGACAATGTCAATATGATATGATATGATGAACTTAGCTTTATACTAAATTACTAATGCCAATCAAGGTGTTTAAGTTTTGACTTCTGGCTTATCAACTCAACCAGTATATGTCTAGGGAAAAAAACTTGTTATCGTAGACATGTCACACAATAAGAGTATACTTCGTCTCAATATGATATTCCTCAAGTGTAGAAGGACAAATGCCTGAAGATCTTTAAATGAATGCTTCGTAGTATATTTTGTCAGCAACTTGCGCTGATCAGACTCGAGGTGAGTCCACAAACCGTAAACCATGTACACCAGGAAACTATGGATCACGTCAACCTTGAAAAGGGCCTTCAAGTTTTGCATCCATCAAGATCCATGACACAACCTTCCCTTTAGCCCTTACTCTCTTCCTTAATTCCGCCACAGAGCTGTTCGAGCCCTCAGAGTACGCCTCAAGACTACCAATCTTCTCCTGCCTCCTCCTGTTTTATATATATAAGTGGTCTCCTCACCCCATATGTCCTGACTAGATGGCAATAGTTCCTTCTCAAGTTGTCGCTCATACTCGCTAGACTCCTCATCAAAGACGCTATACCAATCCTTATATTGACATGTCCTTTATCCTTGCGACTGTGAAAACATGAAGCATCTACATTTCAACATTTACCATCTTCATCTTATTGATTTATTTAGATCTAAAACAATACATTTCGGCATTTTCCATTTTAATTTATGACTTGCGTAAATCCAAAAACAATATTTTTTTAAAAAAAATCAGAAGATTAAGTTTGAAAAGATTACTCTTATCATTTGTGCAAAAGCATGAAAAAACAAAAAAATCCATGTATTTTACACGAAAAGGCACAGGTCGATTCATGTTTTGTACTCCCTCTCTGTCTCAGTCATTTGTTGTCCTATTCTATACTGAGGTGTCTTAATCAATTGTTGTCCTTTCTATTTTAAGAATGAACTTGATGGGCAATTTGATCATTCACACTCAATTTATTCCATTTGTCATTTAGTAATTGACTCATTTCTCTTTCCTTGGTCTTTGTGCTAAAACCAAAGGACAATTGACCGGGACGGATGGAGTCCATGATATGGCACAGGCACGTTCATATTGTTTACACGAAATATCAGAGGTCTTCTCGGTTTTTCTACACAACTTGGCCAGGGATGTCTCATCTAATTCACGTATATGGCCCATTTATTTTAGGGTTATTTCATGAGAATAATCCATCCTATGTCCCCTCTTCTCAAATTAATCTATCCTCGTGTTTAACTGAGAATAATCTCATCTTTGACGTCATTTAACTTGTAGTGAACCGAGCCCATAGTTGACCTGTTAATACCAGTTTTCCAACAGGTCATTTTTTTTTTCTTTTTCTGGTTCCTCTCCTGTATACCTTCTTCATCTTTATTCTAATGAAATAAACCAATAACATAAACCTTCATAAACAATCTTATTGACCTCCATAATACCCATTATCTTCATTGCTATCAACAACTCTAGATTAAGAAACCGAAATTGATTTTCATCAAACCCAAATAACCCCCTCAAAAGAAGTACAAACTAGAGTCAGACCTGCTGGAAACGCCTCTTGATTGACCTTGACACACTTATGATTTTTGTTTATATGAGCTTTTGATCCTTTGGTTGTTTACCGAGTTTTGCTTATGCTCATATCTCTGATGTTATTGTTAGTGTTCCATCCCTTCTCATCCTCATGCTATTAACATTGTAGATTGTAATCACACTTGAAATATATGTGGCGTAAAGAACAACCTTAAATAATCAGCCATAATTTTTATTCCCTGAGGTCTCTTGTTATTCATCAATCTAAAAACTTCGTACGCTGTTTGACTTGCTGAAAATTTTCAATCAACAACCTCAAATAATCAGCCACATATCTTTAATCGATTCCAATCGATTTTAATTTCTACAAACTCAATCAATTTTTTGAACCCAGAATTTTTGGGGGTTTATCAACAAACCCAAATCGATTGGAAACCTAATTTTAAACCCAGAAACCCAGTTTTTTTGGGGGTTCAATTATCAACAAACTCAAATCGATTATGAGTGTACCCAGATTTTTGGGGGGTTTGGTGAACCCGGATTGTGTTGGGTGGTAGAGTGAAATTAGGTGAGTGAAATTGTAGAACGAAGGAGTGGTAATTGGTAAAATATTAGTGGTTCTGGCGACTTGAGTGTTTGTTTGATGATATATTGATATTGGTAGTTATGTACTTATGTGTAGTAAATGGTAGTATAACAGCTTGGAATCTTGGTGTTAATGAAGGATGAAGTGGTGGTGAGGAAAGGAAGGATGAAGTATGAACAAGTGCTAAGAAAAGTAACCGGTTTTAGAGGTATCCCTTCCAAGAGATCAATACAAGTTAAATGACGTCAAACATGAGATTATTCTCAGTTAAACACGAGGATAGATTAATCTGAGAAGAAGGGCATAGGATGGATTATTCACATGAAATAACCCTTTATTTTATTCTGTATTCAAACTTTGCAAGACATTTAACGCTAATTTCATATCCTAATTTCGACAATTATTACTTTGGTACACTGCTTCCATAAATAAACTAAACTGATTATACTAAACCAATTCAAATAAAAGAATGTAAGGGATAGTTTTCCGATAGTTACCTTATTATGTTGTCTTCGGATAGTTACCTTATTATGTTGTTGATGCTCGTCGAAGTTGATGTTTGTAAGAAAGGAAGATAAACAAACGAGTGTTGGGGCAGTAAAAGGATAGAAGAATGAGACAGAAGAAAGGAAATTAAGCAGAGCACCAGGAAGTGGAGGATTTGAAAACGAGTATTGAGGGATGAATAGTAAAGGGTTTTTCTAACGTGTGCCCTAAGGGCACACATTAATAAACCAAATATGGAAAGATTCATAGGATATTCACACTAATTATGGTAAACTAAGTTTATATTTGCATTTATGATGAGAATATCCTATTGAATCTTTCCATATTTGGTTTATTAATGTGTGCCCTTAGGGCACACGTTAGAAAAACCCGTAGTAAATATGTAAAATTAGGAAGTAGACTAGTAATTTGGGGCAAGAAATAGAAAAACTTTTTCGCGAAGAGCCAGTTCCACTCGGCATTCAGAACATGTAAATTGTCACCATCTTGTAGGAAGTGATTCACAGTTATGCATGCACTCGGTGCGTCAAATTCCACCGGTAAAGGGTTGTTTCAGCCCAAGTGTAACAACTATTCGTAGAAAAGTTTCTGTGTTAATCTAAATTGTTTAGTACAAATCTAGATATACCAATTTCTATATTAATTCCGAAATGGGGTCTTTTCTCAATCATTACAAAAATAGTTGTATACAATCTGAACATATAGCAAGGCTTGCAACTCTAGCAGCGTCGGCTGGTGGGTTGCGGACATCCTATGTACAAAGAGAGATGATACAAGCAGATCTGCTTACCGCAATAAGAAAAAATAATAATGCGAGGAGGAAAAATTATCAAACTTTCTAGCTCCTGCACGGTAATAATAAACAAGTGAAAGCTTATCAAGTGGAATTAACCCAGAAGCCGGAAAAAACCACATCAGAGGAATGAACAACCATTTTTGTATTTTCAAATCATGTCTCCGGAAAATTAGAAATGGATGACAGCCTTTCCTCCAGGTCTTCAAGCAAATCACTGTATTCGCCAAAGGCCGGTTGAGACTACATTATCACAAAGAAAAGGAATTGGATTAAGTCCAGAAAATTGGACAACCCACGCCCCCTGAT
Organism: Silene latifolia; assembly: GCF_048544455.1. Classification (NCBI taxonomy): domain Eukaryota; kingdom Viridiplantae; phylum Streptophyta; class Magnoliopsida; order Caryophyllales; family Caryophyllaceae; genus Silene; species Silene latifolia. The sequence continues at coordinate 23,891,484 of NC_133533.1, read as the reverse complement.
TTCATTTTCTTCATTTACCTACTTTTAGTTTCCCCTGAACTTACTTCGTTCTTTATTGTCCCCATTTTATAAGGTAAGAAAATTAGGCAGAATTGGGTAGAATGAACCCATAACCACCTTGCTGGTGAATGGTGATGGAGGATAGAAAAAGTTAACTTTCCAATCACTTAAAAGAGTATGATAAGAGTGCCCGAAGTGGTCCATAAGAGGCATACCTGAAGAGTATAGCAATATGCATTCCAGAGACGTGTATCATGACGAAATAGATCAAAGAGCACCTGAGGCAGAAACAAATTAGATTTTGTAAAAAAAGCTTTTAAGTGTTTTTCATCTTCTCCTCGTGCAGAACAAGAGGGAGAGATCAATTCTCAAGAACAATTCAAACAATTTGAAACAAGAAACAATATTCCGTATGGAGGTAGTTTCATCTCGTTCCCATGCAGAACAAGAGGCAGATAATAACCCTCAAGAACAACGCAAGCAATTCCAAAAAACAATTTACATATCGAATTGTTCATCTCATCGTCCGACAGAACTAGAGGCATTACAATCCTTCAAAAATTAAACAATTAAATATGAGGTTATATAGGGAATGGTGAATGGTCGGGGGGGCGAGGTGATGATTGGGTGTTTGAGGGGCTTGGGGATAGGGTGATAATCAAAAGGGATGAAATACTGAGGTGCTTGGGAGGGTGGGGTGTGCTCTTATGGTGGCAGGCTGGGGTGGGGACGGGTTTTGATTTTTTTTGTTGGAGGGAGGGGTACATTATTGCTATACAGTTTATTGAGCTCGCACACCAATTTGCGTCAGTTGGGGGAGCTAAGGGATGATGTCATCTCAGCAATGCAACATTTGAATTAGGTAACTAACATGTCTTGGGACATGTTCTTCCGGACTTAAAGTCACTTAATTTAAGTTAAGTTAAGTTCAGATCCTATAAGTTCAGTTCAGATCCAATAAGTTCAGTTCAGATCCTATAAGTTCAGTTCAATTCCGATCCTAAAAGTGCAATTCCGATCCTAAAAGTTCAGTTTAGATCCTATAAATTCAGTTCGGTTCAGATCCTATAAGTTCAGTTTAGATCATATAAGTTCAGATCCTATAAATTCAGTTCTTAAAAGTTCTATACGGAGTATTACTTTTAAAACCGATGCAAACACATTTGACATTAATTATTCAATACATATATACATTATTATTTTTAAAACAAAATTATCACTCATCTCATTATTTTTTATCGTAATGTAATCGTAATATAATGTATGAACAAACCAATGTATATAAAGCAGAAAAATGTTATTATTTTACCTAGTGCTTTAAACTATATTTTCTTATCAATGTTCTCTCTTGGCTGCCTACTAATTTCTTGTAAAAATACAACAATAATAATAATATTAAATTAAATTAAGAAATTAAATTAAGTTATTTTAAATTCGGATCCTATAAGTTCAGTTTAGATTTATAAGTTAAGTTCAGTTCAGTTCAGATCCTATAAGTTCGGTTCAGATCCTATAAGTTCAGTTCGGTTCAGATCCTATAAGTTCAGTTCAGATCAGATCCGTTTCAGTCCAAAGGAACATGGCCTTATACTGATTCAAAATCATTAGGCCAAATGATTCTTAGTACCTCAGATCTTCTCAATAAAGTAGCCAGGACGACGATCCACTCCTTAAACTTCACAGAGCACATATGAGCCAACAAAAATTCTGCATCCAATCGACTCTGAAGAGTATCCATTTGGAGCTACATAGGTAAATTACAAACCGTCAGAAAAGAGAGACGCATGGAAAAGGGAATTACCAACTCCAACTAAGTATGTAATTCGGGAAGTTGACCAGCAACAGGGAGGTGAAACCAGTTTCTTGGTCAACTAAATACCATCTGCACCCAGATTTGGAAGTTATAGCAGCTTCTAAACAGTACGGAGTAAATATTATAATGTTCAAAACGAGACAAACTTGAGTGGGATGATGCTGCAAGTATGAACTAGTCACTAAAACACTTCATTTACACGACTATAGTGATTGGATAAGAGATGTTGCACTGCACCACGAGATACATAACAAAGTTTAGATTTCCTTTATCATTTGCACAAATTTAAATGTCCTCACCCTTCGTATTGCAGATATATTTTTCTTTTCTGGAGAGAAATTGCAGCTATGTTTATGTAGAAGGTGAAATGCATATAGATTTTTAAATTGAGGAGGAGCACTTAACAATCAAAGTGAAGGTTTCGCATAACAGGAGAAGGTAATTATGATAACACAGCAAACGACCCAAATTAAATTTTTACCAGAATACCGAGTAAGAAAGAGGATAGTTTAGAACACCTTTTGTCCAATCAATTCAAGCCCTGAAGCGAAATTTTCTAAGCGAGCACATCCATATCTTTCCCGTTGGAGGAACTCCTGTTGAGAAGCATATCTAATTAGGCCGCTGAAACGGGGTTATCATTTAAAAAAAAAAAAAAAAAAAAAAGGTGTGGATCCGTGGGCATCCTTTCTGTAAAAGTGTAAAAGTGAAGAGATGCACTATACCGTCTTCACTTTGGACAGAACAATTGCCTTTAATACTCCTTCCACCATATTTATATGAGCCAATTATAAATGGGATGGAGGGAATGAGTACTAAAGAATGAGTGAGAAAAAAGTTTACTCACCACCACATCAAATTGAGTTCCCTTCACAAATGCCACAAGCTTTGAAAGCTCCTTCCCTGACATTAAATAACTAGCATGGCTTTCCAAAATATTCTTAATAGAAGTAACATGGGCGCTCCGCTCTTTCGATGGGATGCTGGAGAAAGAGCCAATTGATAAGGAACCACTTTTCGGATGCAGCTGAACTGTTACACACTGTGTAGATAATATATAAGCATTACCTCTTAGAATCTGTAGACTGCTTTTTTGAAGAGAAAAGCAAAAACCCCAAAAACCTAGGCGATAATCCATCGGATTCTGCTGGTACCTGCTCATACTCTCGACCAGATCTCAGCAAGAACCTCACCTATGATACATATAAATCAAAAAATGGATGAAGGAAAAAAAATATGTAAACCAGAAAAATAAGAATGTAAGATCCAAAAACTGAGCAGATCTCCCAACTAAAAAGGACACGCACCAACTCTCCCGCAAGTTCATATAAGGAATCATCAAGAGTGGCCTGCGAAAAGCAAAACTCCTTTCAGAGAAAGATTTGACTACAATCACCGATAAATATAGATGAAACCTGTATCCCACTTGAGTACCTGTAACAAGCGCAAAGCACAATACTGACTCACTGCAGTACCCTCAAGTTTGGCAATCACCTAGCAGAAGCAGACATTTGTGAGAGATAAATATTACTACGGGACATTTTTAAGTGATAGGTTAGGTTTTGACATATTTCAAAACTTTGGAAAGCAAATCATCTAGGAGGAAAAGCATTCATTACACTAGAGATTACAGTAAAATTAATGACAAAAATCATTTGTCAAGGATAGAATTACACACATAACATTTAAGAAAATGAATTTACTTACAAGTATGTAGCAAGCAGCAGTCCGGTACCATCGTCTCTGGAAGCATTCTTCAAACAGCCTAAATCCGAGAGCATTAAACCAATAAGAATCAATTGTCTGCGACAACATAACTTAAAGGTAGTTGCACCAAAAAATTAGACTATATGGCCCAAGAAGCCTTATTACAGCAACGCCATCTGCTCTTGTATAAGTAACAGGGCAGAGGACGATCGTCGAATTAAATCATTTTAGCAACTGAGAAAAAACCTTATAACTCACACGAAAATTAACCCCCGTGAAAAGTTAAAAACTACGATGGTCTGAACATAAAGCAAAGGTCAGATGGTCCTCAAATATTTGTGCTCAAATTTTCCCCCACAGAAAAAACTAACTCAGCCAACTATGTTCCCCAAGAAAGTAAATAACTGAATGCTAGCTGTCAAGGTCATTTTGTTATAAGCAAGAGATAATACTGATTAAAGAACACCAAACGAATGACGCCCATGTATAAAAACGCCACCATAGGCCTAACGCCGATATAAAAATGAGTAGTTGGTGTCATTTAAGATTTAATTACCTATTTTACATAAATACAGTGACTAATGTGTAGTCATGTTAGATGGAGCAACTACTTTCAATGCCTTTACATGAGGAAGAACATATATGGAGGGTAAAGTTTGTATCACTTTTTTTTTTTATTTGTGGTAGATTCAGCCCAACAAATTGAATATATCAGACAACAATGAGAGGTGCGTACTCTGTTGATCTACCAGCTGCAGAAAACAATTGTGCCCAATGCCGACCATCTGTTTTCCTAGCAACACTAACGACAATATCATGGTACTCGGGATAATTTCTGATCAAGTCGCATGTCTTTTCCAGAAGTGATTTTTTAAGATTGTGATTCAAATCTGGTCCCACATTTTTTAGCACATTTTGCCTGCAGAGATATGTTTATCACAATTATTATATCATACAAAAAATCAAAACCAAAAATAAAATGGAGCATCACAGTAAGAGATAAGCAAAAAGGGTTGAAACGTTGGGGGAGTCCATAATAAAAAGAACACGTCCCTCTCCTGTTCAGAGTAAATTTACTTAGCCTACAAGATTATTACTCATGCGTTATACTAGAAGGTTCATCGGCTGTATTAAAACACTAAGGATGGACGTGAAATGGAGATATCTACTCTCACCTTCTCTCCTTAAGGCTGTGCAAGGTCCTGTGTGCCCGTACAAAACTTATCTATTGGACAAGACCACATGGTTCATAAGATGTATCATGAAAAGACACATACATAAGAACACAGAAATGGGAATTAAAAGTTCTTAATATTTTACTAATACTATAGAGGTGTATCGTCAGAAATTTTATTTTAACAATATTGCTATTTGGGACTATTTCTAACTGCTAAAGTCTAATGAACATTTGAGGCGGTGAGTTGGATACTGAAACTGTATGACATAAGCGGCCCCATAAACCCATGTTTTTAGCATCAGTCAACAGACTTTCGTTTCATTAAAGAAAACTCTTAACATTTATGCTCAACACATTCATGAAGCAGAAAAAAAAAAGTAAATATGGATCAATTAGAGGAAAGGTACCATCCCCCGGGAAAAAGTTTACCGACACAAGAAACAAACTGTGGAGGATATGTGGATGAACAGTATACAACCAGACCACAGAACATATGTGAAGGCTGAATAATGGGATTCAGTACATTTTATATTTGTACAACCATACAAGAAAAATTGCAAACAAAGTTTAAGATGCTCAGATAATATGGACCCTAGTAAAGCAGGCGGAGCCAATGAATTCTCTGATCAAGAAGCTTAACGTGAGTTGTAGAATTGACTCAATTTGGTTTCATGAGTTAACATAGGAGATAAGAAGGATAAATTTCAAAAATTATAGCTCTCTTGTAACACATCACCTAAGTCCTCTCATACGAAGTTGCATTCTCAAAGGAGCTGGTACAATTTATGATTTACTGACAGGAAAATTTGAAATACTACTCTAGTTTTACATACAAAATACCTAGAAATGTCGGCTTCAAACACTGTAAAAAGGAGCCACTCAAGGCAGTGAGAAAAATGTGTTTTTTCTGCTGACAACTGTGCCAGATTGAAAGCTTCCTCAATCTTGTCTCTCTGCGAAGACATACAATATTTCATTCAGAAATTAAAAAAAAAAAAAAAAAAAAAAAAAAAAAAAAAAAAACAAGGGTCACAGACACTAGTAAAAAAGAGCACAGAATTCCCTTCAATAGCAGACCATAAGACATGTAACTTTGAAAATGACAACAAAATATTCAGTACCCATGGAGACATGGCAATCTAGATATGAAACATGGAAACTTTCTAATAACCATGTCATGCCCATAAGAATAAAAATATGGAAAATTTCACTTTGGTGTGATGAGGTTGCACTAATTCCAATTTGGTGCCCCTTGATTTTACTAATTTATTTTGATGCCTTGAGGTTTGCGCTATTTCCCAATTTGGTAACCTAAAGTGTAATAGCACCAAATTTCAGCTTGCTTTTTTGCTCATGGAGACCTGGAAGTGTAAAGCTCCTACTAAAGCTGTTTTTTTTGCTTGGGCAGCAACCAAAGGGAGATACCTACAGAAGATGTGCTCAAAAGGAGGAGTTTTAGCCTTTCCAGTCCATCTTCTCTTTGAGGTGAACATGAAGAGTCTATTGATCATTTTCTTTCTCTTGCTCATGGATTACACTCTTCGTGGAGTTTATCATTATCTCTCTTTGGCGTAAGTTGGGTCGATCCTTGAAATGCAAAAGATGAACTCTCCATTGGGAAAAGAAGAATGAAAAAAGGTTGGCTTGCCGAAGTTGGTTCCTTTGACTGGCTATTTTGTACATAAGGAACCAGTAAACAAAAATGACATCTATGGGGTCCACCAGAATCTATGTTGATATCGCATCAGAAATTTGATGCTTGGGCATTTGTACGTACATTAAATTCTAAGTTTCTAACCCATAAATATGAAAGAAAATTTGACAACAAACGAGTCCCAAATGCGGTTATGCACCTATGTAGGATTCTACTAGCTGAGTGCTTGGGTCCAAGTCGCATAGAGAGAAGAACAAAATCCAATATAGACTAAGAAAAATAAAAGAATAGATGTTAAACATACCTGAAGAAGATGACGCAGCAAGCAATGCAATATAGTTTGTGCTTGGGGAGATGGAACAAAACAAGGAAACTCTGTGCAAGCTGAAAAGGACATTCTTTGACAAACACCAACGACTACGCCAGCATTTGGAAGAAGCCCCATAGGATAAACCTCACGATCAAATTCCAGCTCTGGGTCCAGCTAAAAAGTACGGAGATATTCAACATATCAAACAAAGCACTTAGGTAGATCTAACACTATACATGGGAGAAGTACGGAGATATTCAACCTATCAAGCTAAGCACTTAGGTAGATCTAACACTTTACACGTAGAATGAAACAAACTACCCACACAAAAACAGATAAGAAAAGTGGGAAAAAAATCAGCAGCAGATCTGCGCTTACAGTTATGCTGATACTCCTTTTCCCCACCCACACCCTGAATCAACTTTAAGAAATACTGTATAGAGCACACAGCTCTTCAACAAACATTTCACCTTTGTATCCAAGGTTTTGGATATCATTCATTTTAGGGCCATTTTATAATAAATGGGATATACATAAGAGTATGGATCCAACCGTTGGTTTGTCTAAATGGTCAACATGCACACGGATTCTGATTTATTTCTACAACAAAACCAAAGGACTGAACCCTTTGGTAGAAATGCAAGGCTCCGCAATTGAGGGAATAAAAAAGTCGATTCACAAGGGTAAAGGAACGGCAGGTTGACAATGCTTATGTAGAAAAGTCAATGCTGCTAAGAGGAGGCATTTGCATGCTTATTTAGAAAAGTCAACACTGCTAAGAAGAGGCATTTGCATTAACATTTAATACGATTTACAAAGATTTAAACAGCTCCAAAAAAAAAAAAAACACACCTTACCCCCAAAAGAATTGGAGTTAGTAGTGGTCTAACGTGATATGTAGAAATAGATAGGGGGGAAAAGAAAAGAGAAGTACACAAAGAAAGGACAGAAGTAAGTTCAAAAATTGATGAAGACAGAAACAAGAAACAGTATGGGATGGAAAGAATGAATGAAGCAACAAATACACTCAACCGCCGTAAAACGTCTTTTCTTCTCCTCCACTCAGCCCTACCATACTACCCAACACCATACTCATCAAAACCACTCATGTCCCCTCCAAAATTACTTGTCTATGTTTTCTTAGATCTCTGCCCTTTACCGCCCATTTCCTTAAGTTCTCCATCCCTCAGTTATCCCTAACTAGCCAACACTCAGCTTCCTATTGACTTGAGTAAACCAACGCAAGCGGTCATTGACATCGTCTAATTGAAGAGAACAACTCCCACCATGATCCTAATTACATCAAATCACTATCAAGCCATCTTAGCTCACACATCCAACAAAACATACACACTTTTGCAACGTTCCACATAACGTAACTTCTTTGCGACCCAATATTCTTGTACAACATAAAAAGTGAACTATTATTGTGGAATACTTTTTTCAATCCGACATGTATATCACAATCAAAGAGAAGGCCATTCTATGCTTCAATCAAAACTCTCCCTGGGATGGACTTAAAATATCGGAAAAAGACCACCTAACCTCGCAATCTGCTGCCACAGACATACTTACACACCATAAACTATCTTACTTCCGCTTAAGCTAATTCCTAACCTTTCTCTACTCAGGGAATTCAAAATACGAATTATGAGGTAGTAAGTGTAAATCTTCCCGATTGTTGGGCAGGTAAGAGTCCATAGAGACTAACAGCAGTCAAGCTACTGCTCTTGGCGGGAAAATTAGCAGGTCTACTCACCAAATGCCGAACCAGATTTCTTAGCAAACATGTATATTGTGCTAGTCCAATTGATCATTATTCTTAAGCGGTTAGATATCAGCTGGGATGAGGAACCTTTTTATTTACAAAACGGGACTGCTGGTAGAAGGGGTTTGCACCTGGCTCCTTTGAGGGCAACACAAATGACAATTATAACTGGAAAAAAAAACATACTACCACAGAAGAGAGAAGCATTCACGTACGACCGTATGGTAAGAAAATAATAGTGTCAAGGGACATGGAAGCTGGGAATTAAACAAAATCTTATCTGACACAATCCCAATAATTTGATCCCTACCCAGGTAACAGTAACAAAACACAAAGAATTCGATGCCTTTTCATTAAGTAGATATATGAATATATTTCAATACCTGCAAAAAATCCTCCTGCTTGAAAGGATCAGCACCTGGAGATGGATACCAAACCTGTAAAAGTTAACTTCCAAAATATTCAATTAGACGCTAAAATTACAGAGAAGTTAAGACGAACTAAAAAGAAAAGTTTTCATAGGAAGAGTCAGAAGAATTGACAAACTATCACCTGCATTCCTCTGTGACTATAATCCAACCAAGAAATTTCCTCAATGAGATTCTTATTGTCATCAGACGGTCCACATGTAACCCAAAACAGTTCAACAGAATCTGTTAGCTCTCGTTCATGCCCATCATCCAGATCTAGAAGAGACAGCTCCCCATTTGCACGTAATATCAAACACCTGTCAAATAGAGGAAAGGCAAAGGGCAATAAGGTCATCAATTGCTTGAATCTGGCAAATACTCCCTCTTTTCTTTGGTTTCTTCCCATTTCACTCTATGTGGTCTCCAAAACGACACATTGACCATATTTTTTAGAGTTTACACATTACATTGCATTCTTTCAACCTGAAAATATAATTTTGTGAAAGAATTTTTTTTTTTTTTAACAAATGTGAATATGTTACTCCCTCCATTTAACTATGATGTTCCTGTACTTTTGGGCACAATGTTTTAGGGAAGAGGAATATGTGATTCTTATTTAATGAAGGATATGTTGGGTAAGAGATGGGGTAATATTGGAGATACATTTTGTGTCAAAAAGAAAAGAGGAACATCATAGTGAATATGCCTAAAATGGAAAGGAGGAATATTATAATGATATAAGAAGGAAGTAGTATTTTATCTTAATTTTTATATTTGTTAACATATTTATGGTCGAAAATTTGAAACTTTGACCTCACAAAGTCAAATGGAAAGAAACCACGGAAAAAGAGCGAATAGTTTTTAGTTCTATGACACATACCTTACAGGCTCTACTGATGACTTATGATTCACTAATGCATAATCCTTAGGAAGCTGATCTGGGATGAAGCGCATAGATACTGGTGCGCTCTTTGCCGACATGATAGAAAGCTCTCGTACTGTAGAAAGCTGTTTGTCATTTCATCACTTAAAAATGCATGAAGAACAAAGGGTTTTGAAGTGACTGAAATCTGTAACTATTATAATACAGTAAGATAAGGAGCATAGAGATTCAAGCAAGATTTTTTACCCGTAAATCTGGATTACTCGTAGACGTCATTTCACCAGATAATTTTACATGGAATATGTGGACATCAAATGGGTGATAAGTTACAAGTATATAGTCTCCATAGACATCCATCACTATTGGTTTGGTCAGCAACGACCTTTTACACAATAATGAGCTCTGATCAAGGTGATATCTGGGATAAAATAGCAATTCGTACCTGCATTTGATAAATCAATGAAGAACTCGAATGAGCATACAGATCACAATCATTTTGAGCAGTGGGTACCTAACTAAAAGAAAGCTAAGGCAGATGAAGGGTAGGGAAGATAGTTAATAGATCATATATTCATATCATCTTTCTCAAAGAATGACTCTACGCATCTCATAATTAATGAGACAACTAACTACTTTGTCTAACAGGTTCTTGACATTCAAATTCAACAGACAAGCACTCTCCAAGTATCAGCCCCGTACAGAACTAAACCTCCCAACACAAAATGAAAAGAGTAAATGTATACAAATGACAAAAACAAAACAGAGGCCACTACTAATAGAACCAAAGTAGAAGTACGTTTGAAGTCAACATCAATCCTCACCTTAATTTGGTAAAAGGCTATTTGACAAGACATGGGCTGTACCATATAAATATTAATAAAGCACAGGCAATAAATGCTACAATCAGAATTCACCCTAACAACTTGCCACATTTCAGGAAATAAATCCCCGGACTACAATATTCAAAATAGAAGGATGAAAACATGTGTTCTCAGTCTAAAAGCAGAGGTATATCTTTACAAAGAAAAGGTCTCACGTGTCAGTAGAGTCCACATAGTTGCAGACGACAACGATTTTCCCCAGCCACAACAAACCCTTGCACTGAATCTTTTGTTCTTGCGTAATATCTCCAAAGAACCGCCATTTTTTCATACGTACATCATACAAAATTAAGCCATGAAGACCAGCAACAGCCAAAAATGTTCCATCCGCGGAAGCTGCCACATGCATAATTGGCCAGTTTTGTGAAATGTAAGAGACCTGACCAAACAGATGAGTCATCCCAGGAACATCAATATTAGTTGAGTCGAGAAAAAAGTAAATTAGCAACAGAAGAAATGATAAGTGAAGCACATAACTGGAAGATTAAGGTGCAACATTTTCAGCTCGTCCGACTCCTCAGATTGCACAAGAAGCACGCGATCTTCGCCACAGATTATTTGGCGAACATATGTTGAACCAGAAACTCCTCTGTTAAGGCAACATTTGCCAAAAGAGAATGCAAGAATTCTCTCTGAACATCGCTCCTCTACGGCATAAAGCCTATACCCATATTCATCCCAGTGTATCAATGCAGTGCCAGCCATCATAGGTTCATATTTCCAATCAGGGTTTCGCTTAACTACTGGAGAAGAGGCAGAGCTTAAACCAATTTGACGGATAGTAGACATCAAGCGACATCCAGAAAGGGACCAAACTGTCAGTCCTCTTAATTTCCATCCAACTGCAAACGCAGAGTTATCCGGCGTCCATGCAATGACACTGACTGGACCAGTATCTTCTACAGAATACCTGCAGAAAAAACACAAGTCATGTCACTTACAACATACATTCATGCCATGGTATTAGACCTGTCAAACGGGTCGGTCGGGCGGGTCACGAGTCGGGTTAGGGTCAGAATACGGGTCAAGAAATAATTTTCAACGTCTTTTTTAAACGATTTTTTTAATTTAAAAAAGTAGAACATATTTAAAACTATTATTTTAATCATATTCAACATTTACATTAATTATATTGACATAATTATTAAAATAAAGTTTTTTTAATAATTATTTTATTATTAAATATTATAAAAGTTATATAAAATTGACTTTTTAGTTGAATTTGCAATTTAAGTAATAAAAAAAATAATTTTTTAACTATATTTTCAAATATAATATATAAATATTAATATTTTTAATAAAATTCATGATTTTCCCTTGACCCAACGGGTCGGGTCTCGGCCCTAAAAAACGGGTCATTTCGGGTTTAGAGCAAACGGGTCGCGGGTCGAAAAAACCGGGTTTGTAACCCTAAGGGAAACGGGTCGGGCGGGTCGGGTTTTTGGGTCGGGTCGAGTTTTGACAGGTCTACATGGTATCACTGAAAACAACTGGCACTTTGTACAGAAAAGCACTAGTACAATATAGTATAATATTGGGTCAAATTAATTATTCTAAATTCTAGATAGATTTATTCTTAACTTGATATGAAATAGACAATATACGATAAAATTTCTACTAAAGCTTTAAAAATAAATGTCAATGTGATAAAATGCGACCAAGACTGTGAAGGCCGAGTCAAGAAAGGCTCAACACTGTTGGCATTACCGCAACCACTATCACAACCAATACCGCGATTTTAAACCATGCAGAAGATCACCGTTATGGAGCCATATATTCCATATTTCTATGGAGCCAAAGATGCATTACTCTTTGGTTCAGGATTATGATGAAATAAAGCAAAATGGCTCACTAAAGTGATTTCTACTGTGAAGTACCAGTCATTCGATGTAGTTTTTCGAAGCAATTTTCATCTTGGGTCATTCGGAAACAGTCTCTTTGTGTTGCTAACACAAGAGTAAGACTGCCAATATCCACCCCCCCCCGCGCTCGCAATTTGCGGGAGCCATTGAGGCACTGGGGTAATGTTGTTGTTGTAGAAGATCACCGGTATGCACAGATAAGATATGTGTGAAACTAAGGCGTAGCAAGTAGCAACTGGCCAACATGTAAGTGGTGTACTACAATATTGCAGCCAAGTATTAAGAAGCCTACAAAGTGAAATACTTACCCCCAGTCATGTAAGGAAACAGTACGTATTAGCAAAGCTGATTCAGCTAGATTATATAACTCAACAACTCCTCTTCGAGTACCAACTGCAAGAACATGCTGATTAGAGGCTATTGATAGACATGCAGCATCGCCTGAACCCAGTACTTTTTCTGCTATAATTGATTCGGCTTGCTTAAGGCCTCGCTTGCTTACAGAGCACATCAAAAGTTGCCCATCAGAGAATAGAACAAAAAGGATCCTCAGTGACAACGAAAGCTCCAACCATGATATAGCAGAAGTACCAGATACTACTGGACCTAAAAGATGTACTTCTGAACTCTTTGATGGTGGTGTACCATTTTGAAAACTGTATGAAACTTTTAGGTTCTCATCAATCTCACCAGCATGGCATTTAATATCAAAAGCACCATAGAACTGTACAAGCAACCGCATACAAATCACCATGAATGAAAGTACAAAAAGTTCAAAGATGAAAAGTCAGAGTTTGAAATAGAAGATCACTAAGAACCAGTGAACAACTATGACCAGTAACTAAAATATTTTTTTTCTAGTTCTTGCTACAGCAACATACCTCCCCTTTCCATGATATACTATACAATGAACGGTTGGAGAGCCCGATCAACAAATGCTTATTATCACATATTATGTTGCTCCTGACATATAGAAAACACTTACAGAGATCAACTAAAAGAATATTCAATCAATGAACTTGTACACAGTTTTATCATGAAAATCAGCTTTCACTTTTCACTAACATGGCATTAAATTTAAGCTGGCTAAAAAGCAAGATTTCTGTGTGAAGGCTGTGAAGGAAACGACGACCACTACTTTAGGTTGCAGAGGCTGCAAGATAGCAGAATGTCCACATCAGGCCTAGAAGACCGATTTCACGATCGCAGATGAAACCAATATTAATATCATGTTCACTAATCAAGACATTCATAGGAATTAGACAAGAGTGGCAAAACGCAGCTTTGACAAAAAAAAAATCATGGAAAAGTCAAAAATCTTATTCTTACACCATCGGCTGCTTTGTTAACATTTCTGCCTTTATTAGATCACTAACCCTTAGTACATTATAAAAAAGGAACATTATATAAGAACACACAGCAAGTTACGTTCTTTGACTAGCAACAATTATCCAAAACAGGCGCAAATTAGCAAGTCAAACTAGTTTAGCTACTAAACATTATTTATGAATTTGGTTTAAATGAAACATCTAAGTGCATAGTGCCCAGCATGGGTACTTGAGAAGAAATCAAGTTGGTTTAAATGAAACATCTAAGTGCATAGACGCAGAAAATAACAAATGAATCGAAAAAAGGACCCACTTCTAATTTTCGCAGCATCTAAAGAACCAAGCTATGAGCTAATCCAAAAAAATAATAACAAAAAAATGCTGTTAGAATTTGATGCTTACACAGTTAGATCTTTGACTGGAAAAGGAACTTGCTCATTGAGAAGGAGTTTTATATGTGCAAGAAATAATGCAGATGGCTGCTTTCCACCCACATGTATTCTCTTATCAGTGAACTGCACCTTAAATATGTGAAGGTAGAAAGAGGTTGTCTGCAACAGAAGTAAAGCATATTAATTCTAGAAAGTATCATAGCGCAAGCATAGCCACAGTACTAAATCTCAGTTTTGGTCACCAATTCACCATAGTGGTATCGGCTGTTGCGAACTAATTTCGATGAATGTGAATATCACCTAGAGCGGTAAGGCACGATCACGGTTGTTGTCAAAACCTTTACAAAAAGGTTACATATTAGTGTTATGTCCTTTGATTTAATATAGTACATTGATCAAGTGAAATTATGAAGCGAGACTCAATTAAGGCAGAAATCATCACAATTAAAGACAACTACGGAACCCCCATGAAAATATTATTTTCAACACCCAAAACCTAACAGCATACAATCATATATACCTATCCACGGCCCCTCTCTCCACTGACAGCTCCCTTGGCTGACAGCACATGAATTTTACTAGCCAAACTATGCTTCTTTGGAGGTTTAATTCAGTTTTATCTTCCTTTTGCCTTCAATTAAATTTATCTAACATTGAATATTCACTAAAATCATTGGTAATCCCATGATAAATTTCAATTGTTGTTTAGTTTTGATTATCCTTGTCATGTACTAATAACAATTCCTGCTTATTGATAAGTGCATATTTTATACATTTTAACCCCTTATATTAGTTTGATTTTACATATCATTTAGCACTTATCAAAGTGTTTTTAAGCTAATATTATGTTTCTAGTGCAATTGTGTGTTCAAGTGTGTTTTGTAGGAAAATGAGCTAAATGAGCTAAAGTATTATAAAATGTGCTAACACTAGAAGCAAGGCTAAGTATGAGAGCAAGATTGGACTAAGTGTTGGAAGTACATGGATTTTGCATGAAGAAAGTGTTGGATCAAAATGAAAATGCAAGCAAAGTCAAAATGCAAGTCAAGCCCAAATTCAAAGTCCAAATTATGGTGGAAAATATTGGATGCTAAGAAGAACTTAGGATGCCAAAATACTTAAGATGCCCTCCTTAATGCTCTTAATCGCACTCATAAACAAGGCATTAAAGCACCAACTTTGGATACCTTGAGCATTAAACCAAGAATTGAAGAGAAAATTAAGAGTGTGCTTAGGATGCCATTTTGGATTTCTCTACAAATTTCACTCTTTTATTTCCTATATAAGGGGTGTTAATCACACACTTTTACACACCATCTTGCTACACATATTTTTCCATCTAAATTCTCTCTAAATTTTAGTAGTTAGTTTAGATTAGTTTAGTTTAGTTTGTTTACATTTCCTTTAGCAATTATATTACAATTCCATTTCAAGTTTAATTCCAAGTTACATTTCAAGTTTGTTCTAGTTTCATTGTTCTTCTATTTCTATTTCCATTTCCATTTCCATTCAAGGTAATTCTTATTCTATTTTCATTATGTTATTTATCATCTCATTTAGCATTAGTTTAGTTTACACTTTCAACATGTTACTTATCCACCAAGAGCATCAAGCCAAATCAATATTCTTCTTCAAGTAACAGCTAAAGATTGTTTTCATGATCTCCTAATTACTTATCTGTGAAATTAGAAGTAAAATTGAAACTGCCAAATTAGTTCAGCAGCCTAACGAGCCCACCACCACCCACAAAATATCCACCACATGACGAGCCTTCCGCCCAATGAACCCGCCTGCAGTCAGCCGACGAACCCACCACCAATAATAGATCTGTGTCAGAGATCTGAAATGGAATGGCCATCAGCTAGGGTGGAAAACAACGTTGGTGATCGGCAACCTAGATAGAGGTGGTGGTTGGTTGGTGGTGGTTACAGAAACTGGTATTGGTGTTTGGAGAGGTCACTGATTAATAGGGGGAGAAGGTGGAGGAAGGGTGGTGATAGGCTGGTAAGTAATTTTAAGAAATGAAGAGTACAATTTGGTAAATGGACATTGAGAAGTTGCCAAATAAGAAAAGAAAACGAAGTGGGGAAGAAAGGAAAAAAAATGCCAACAGAGGCAAGTGAGAAGAATTAGGGAAATAGGAAGGAGTATACTAAAAAAAATAAAAAATACTAACTACCTAAGATTTAACTACCTAACTAATCTTATATGTAATATGTCGAAACAAACCTAACTTCATCTAAAGTATACCTCGAAGAGTTGTTCTTAAATTCTATATTAAATGAAATGGCTGCATGAATTTACAAGTTATGAAAAAAATTCCGTGAGAAATGTAAAATATTGCTCGTATTCTATTCTAATTTCTAATCAATTTAATACGTTTTTCAAAAAAAAATGTGAGAGGGGTTTTGAGAAATGCATACAACTGAATGAAGTGGAGGTAGTAATTTTATAGTTTTTATAATCAGGAAAAAACATAATAAAAAAAACTTATGTGATAAGTGCATAGAATTTTATTCTAAATTTTAGCAAAAAAATTTATTAAATTTATAAACGGAAAGAAAAAAAACTAATATTTCTAATACCTTTGAAATTTGAGAAGTCTTTGAGAAATTGGGAAACTGCCCTATGTTCATTAAATAAACTTCAATATTTTTTGCAATTGAGCTTTTGAGACACCTAATCTTAACTAATTTGATACTCAGCTTTGGTCGCGGTGCAGTTGCAATATCAGCTCTATCGCTAATTGCGAACAATATCGCCTTAAAGCACGGTAAAATGCGGTCACAGTAAACTCCAAACTTGTATAAATTAGTCGTGTATCGGTGTCACGGTCGATATTGAGAAGTATGCTACGAAGTCTAGCTAGATCGGATCAGGCATTATTAAACATCCGGTATAGTAAAGATCTGTATTGATGTGATTTGACACAACTACACAGAGGTTATTACTATTGTCCACAACCATATTTCAAGTAAAATGAGAATAAGTAACCCTCAAGCACAAGCAAATGAATAATACTCTTATCCCTAAATCGAATGGTTGATACACAAATCATTAACACTGCACTGCCATAACCAACTAAGTACCAGACATCATCCATTCGCCCGGATTCTTAATGGGATAAGTGACACGAGCAGCAAATAACAAAAATGGAAAATTCACAAACATAGCAACAGAAATTTTCTAGCAGAAATAAAAAATAGCAAAGAAGAAAAAGAATGGTTGAAACTCACAAGAACCGCAGCCGCTTTTGTGTCGACTCCATACATCTTGCTGTAGATTCTCACCTTCTCTCTGGAGTGAGTCTGAATCTCTCTTATACTTTCCCAGTCTCACCTTATGCTAATTAGCCAAAACAGATGTCAAACCAAAGCAAATTAGCAAAAGTTTCCAGTAACTCCAATTATATTGATTACAAAACAGTGCCCTTATAGAGGAAATCCATCAGCAAATCTTCAAACATAACAGCTGACACATAGCAATACTTACCAACCTATTCTAAGATTAAATTCAAATAATAGATTCGAGCTGTGAGCCACAAATCGCTTACTAAAAGAACATGATTTATGTATGAAAAACCCCATGCTCAATTTAACCCATTCAAAACCTTGTATCATGTTTAGACAAAGGTGTAGTCATTGGAATCGGTAAGGCCTTGTTTGGATACCAATTACCAAAAATGGAGGGAAAGGGAGGGGAGGGGGAAAGAGGGAAAGGAAAGGGAGGTAAAGGGAGGGAAGGGGAGGGGGAAGTGGGGAACGAAGGCAGTGTCTTTTCTCTCCAAATCCTTTGTTGGGAGAGAATAATTTGTCTTGTAGCAGGGAAATGGCGGGATTCATTTTCCCTCCCCAGTCCCCTCCAAATTCCGCCACCTTCATTTTGCTAGGCAAACAATGGAAATTGTCTCTCTCCAAATCATTCCTCCCTTTCCCTTCAAACAAACAAGGCCTAAGTGTTACGATTCACTTGTCACTACTTTAACTGGAAAAAAACAAGTTAAGACCTCAAGACATTTGAATTTGTACACTGAACTCAAAACGAGAACATTCAATAGGAATCGACTGATTTCTTAATCTTCTATGGAAATGTGTCAGCGCTTACAGACACATTACATTAACGCAGTAATCTTAATCTTACGTTAGCAACAGCAGGTCTGAAGAATTCAGATCAAAATTACAAAACGAAAACTGCATCGAGAATTGCATCAAATCACCAAACGTCAAGCATGAATTGACATTAACAATGACTGACACAAGAGGACTGAAGAATTCAGATCAAAATTACTGTGTTATACAAAAACATTCAAAAAGCATTCAGATTCAGAAATGCGACAATGTAGCAAAAAAAAAAAAAAAAAAAAAAAAAAAAAAAAAAAAAAGGATCAAACAACAACGAGATAATCAATGAACCTGAGAAGAGCTCCAAAGTTCGAGGTGAGAAGGTGCGACGACGAGCATTAATCGATTGATAAGTTTGAGATAAATGATCTTCTCAGAAGACGGACAATTGCCTTGCTCAATTGACATCACCTGCGGCCATCCATACGCCATATACATTTCGATCACCTCTTTTTAAGATTGCTCAAATCGATTTATTCAGAAATTGAAGAAATTAGGGTTTCAGGAATAATTTTCGACGCATTTCTGGGGATGAAGAGCGGCGATCAGGTGGTCGACGGTGGCGGAGGAGGTGGATCTGAATGTCACTAGGTGAGTTGTGATTATCGTTTAAAAGCGGACAAAATGGGAAAAAACTGTATATATATTTAGTTTCAGCAACTCTCTGACGGTCCTCTAAGTGGTGGCAATCGGGTCAGCCGGTCGGGTTATATTGGTTTCTGGACGAGTTAGGTTCGCACCAGGTTGTTATCGGGTCGGTTATTTCGGGTCAAATAAAGTATCGGGTCGGTTATTTCGGGTCAAATAAAGTATCGGGTCGGGTTATTATCAGGTCTAGTTATTTATCGCATTAGTTCAATTTTTGCCCATTAAATTAGTTTTGAATCATTATTTGTATTAGTTACTTCATTATTAAGTCAAAGTGTCAAACGTATAAGTTAAAAACTAAATCGTTTTAATTTTGATCAGTATTAAGCTTTATAATTGTCGGGTCATCAATTTAATCTAGTCAAATATCGAGTCGGGTCATATCGGGTTCGAGTCACTAATCATCGAGTCATGTCGGATTACAGGTCCTCATCGAGTTGAGTCGGTTTCGGTGCACAATATTCTCAAATTCTATTGGATTGGGTTTGCTCGGATTAAGGTCTGGTCACTCGGACTGGGTACCCATAACATCACAAACTCTTATTTGTGACGTGTGACAAGCTTGGGATGTCTCATAATCGGTTAAAATAATGTTAAAAAGATGAGATGATTGTGAGAAGTCACAAGTCATTCGTCACAACTCACAAACAAGAATAGTTGAACATAACTAAGACGGGTCCTTTAGAGAAATTTCATATGTTAAATAAAAGCCTTTTACTCATACTGAATGTAAAACCAAAATTAAACAGTACTCAGTAAGTAATTTTCTTATACGATCGCCTTATAACATAGCACTAACCTAAAATGAGAAGATCCCAAAGTTATCACTTGATTGTTGATATAAGGGATTTGCCGTCACTTCCCAATCAAAAACAATTTATAAAGAACCCAAATTAAGTAGTATAATTAGGGTGTCGAACACAAAGATGACGGGGGTGTATACTTAGTCCGTTTAAGCCCAATTTAGCCTAATAAATGAAGGAGGTTTGATTAATGGTAAACTAAGATGCAATTAAGGAATAAAATTAAACTAAATGCAATTGTAGTTGATCAATATGAGAAAGACTAGAGCTTTCGGGTTCACTCGGGTCATTGGGAATGAAACAAGGCAAATATGGGGAATAGGTGATTCAATTAGTCAAGGAATTATGCTTAATGTCTTAGGACACCTAGAATTCGTTAACCCACTTTCATGTGATTAACTAAAACCCGTCATACTCAGGCACAAAGATCATCCAATAGTCTACACACCAAGATTGTTCATCCACTAGTATAGACACCAAGACAACTAAACATGTGAGAAAATACTCAAACTTTCATAGGAGCAATTCTACAAACACTTCATGTGCAAGAAAGTGACAACCAATAAAACACCCAATTCCTTATAATTCTAACCCAAAATCGTACCCATTATAGACCCGAAATCCCCCTAAGCCCTAGAGGAGAACTACTCACACATGTTTAAGGATGAGAAACTAACAATAACATGGAACAATACACACACAAACATGCTAAACATAATAAAGATAGAAACTTTGAATGAAAACATTAAGTAAAGAACATAAATGTAAACAAATGAAAATAAATGTAAATAAAAGATAAGAATTGTATCCACAAAGAGGAAATGAACAACCTTGGACAATAATGGAAGAATGAATTTCTTCTTGTCTCCCAAATACAACCCAAATGACTAATTGTATACTAATGAGAAATGAAGAACTTGGATAAACTAAGGAAGAATTAAACTAAAATTAAAGAAAGATTACAACTTTTTATTGAATGAAAATGAGAGAGGAAATATTAGGGTTCTACAATATTTAGAGAGAAAGATGAACTAAGCTAGTCTAATTTCTATTCTAATTCTATTCTAATATGGTCTAGTGTAATGTAATATGAGGTCTTTTATACTAGTCTAATACTACCACTAATACAACCTAATAATAATAATAACAATAATAATATTAATCTAATAATAATAATAATAATAATTTAATTATTAATACTAATTCATCGACACATTGCACAAACAAACAAGATAGACAAAATAAAATAAAAGGGGAAGGGGAAACACGGGAAATCACGCGTCAAGGACCCTCTGTCGGTTAACCGGCGGCCGGGCAAGGTCACCGGTAGCGTGTAACTCGATTAAAGGTGGAATTAATGTGGGACGTAGTGGGTGCCGGCCTGTCGGCTGCCGGGGCACCGGTAAAGAGCAGCAAGATTGATACGAGATTTGTTGATTGCGAGTCGTATGTCGGAGGGCCTTTCAAAGGGGTCGGGCGTGGCCGTGGCGAGATCTTCAACAAAAGGAGGAAAATTTGATGTTGTGCCTGCCGGTGTGGGTAGTCGACTGCCGGTTGGCCGGCAGGGGGATTAATTTTGTAACACCCCCATATTCAAAGGAGCCTTAACTAGGCCTTCCTTAGCATATAAGGGCGTTACCATCTCGGTTGCCCGAGGATTGTAATAATCAAATGTCGATAAAAGAACTATTATATTATATTACAAACGATTTAAACCAACAAACGATATGAAAGATACAACTCAAAGACTACTCGCTATGACTATCGAATCTCGTGAAGACTCATCCCTGCCCAGACTCCAGCTATCAACAACATCAGCACCTGCTAAGACCGACTGCTCACCATAAGGGATCACGGCAGACACATAACAACAAACAACCACACAAGGTCAGTACTGAGATAAGATACGACAACGGCAACTACAACTATCAATACAAAACAATGTTATCAATCTCAAACACAATCACGATAACCCAACCAACTCACATCATCGATCATCCATCGGACCACCACCCGCTGGGGGACCGGCACGTTCCCACCAAATCCCCGCTCCTCACAATGAGCGATAACCCTGTCCATTAATGTGCACATCCCCTCCCGTGGCGGGTTCCACGGAGGGAAACTAAACTAGGGCAAGCGACTCCCGCAAGTGACCCCACTCCCGAGAACGCGTCTCGAGAACCGGAAAAAATAACCACAATCACCATCACAACCACACAATACAACTACGATACTAAGCAATCACAATACAATCACAACGACCGACATACTAGACCATCTACAGAAACTGAGTAGGCGAACCTACCTTTAAGCAACTGCAACCAATCCATGCCGACAAACAACATATCCAGCGACCAAGCAAAGCCTATAACCACAATACAATTATCTATTACTAACAAGCAAACCCTAACTGTAAAGAACAAGGACACGGGTGATGATTATGACATACCTATAGGGAGAAACTCAGCAAAAGACCGCTACCCGACTCAAGTGACGCTCTCCTAAGGCACAAGGATCTTCAAAAGGCTCCCATGGAGGTTTTAAGGTGAAGGGAAGGGAAAGAGGCGACTGAAGGATAAGAGGAAAGTGGCGGAAGTGATATGCGGATTGAACAAAACGCGATATAAAACCCTCGCTGAAAACTCGGTACTCGATCGAGTACCCAACATACTCGATCGAGTGGCCCCCTACTCGATCGAGTAACCTAGCTACTCGATCAAGTAGCCTCTACTCTATCGAGTACCACTCTTAACACGCAACCCAAGATGGTTTTGGCACTCACTTCTAAGACTATTCCCGCTCCCAAGGTCAGTCAACGCTGGTCAAAGAGTCTCAAAAAGGGCGGGTATTACAGTCTTCCCCCCTTAAAAGAACTTCGTCCCCGAAGTTCAACTCACCTATCTCACGCACAAGACACGGAAAAAACTATTATATATCAAACATCGACCTTGCCATATGAGCCAACACAAACAACCATCATTCATCATATGATAACAACTATCAACCCGAAACGTATCTCGTATCAACTTCATGCTGCACAACTAACACCACGTGTTACTCACTAATTCGTTCTATTACGACACATCGCACCACAACTAGCTCTTTATGACGGTCCTTTAAAACATACTATCACATTCATTTTAACGAACTAAAGTAACCACCTAGACTTCATATAAGCAATGTGACCAACGTACTAGAAAAATTTAATAATTAAACAACAAAACCTTGTAAACGAATAACAACATAACTTCAAAATCAGCCTTTTTATTTTGCGACATTACTCTTCCCCTCTAAAAAGGAACTTCGTCCTCGAAGTTCACCACCGAGATTACAACGCATATTACTTATTACTTGATTCATAACACGAATTAGAAACATATTATTTATTGTGGACATTACTCGCTAAGCATAAACTCGTTAAATTATAAATCATACACAACTCACCGGGATAACTAGTCGCCATCGATAAAGCACGTTAATATCGTTTGCACAACGTATGAAGAAATATAACTTCAATGAATGAATGGTAATATGGCATATGTAATATTAAAACAATCAAGAAATCATCGCCACTTCACTAATTGTTACAAACACGCATATAAAACCGAAACTTGACTTCCAACATATGAAATTAACGGTTCAAAGGTGTTACTACGCACTAATAACCACATTAAACATCAAACTTGCAATTATAAAACAATTGAACATTTTTAATTTTCGAAAACCTCCTGTAACAGTGCTACTCGATCGAGTATGTAGCGGTACTCGATCGAGTGCCATGCTACTCGATCGAGTGTCTTGGCTACTCGATCGAGTAGCCCACATATCAGAATGATTTTTTTATCCCACTTTCCTGCAGCTACTCGATAGAGTACGGGGTACTCTGTCGAGTACCTACAGGTCACAGTGCCTTATAAAACTTGTCGTAAGCCATCATACATAAACGTAGTTGTCATATAATCCGAGTCGGGATGACTCCCCGACTCCCAACATCCTGCAATAAGCTCAAAATATCCAATCCGGCCTTATGGCCAACAATACAAATCCATAACTAAGTCTCAACGAAAACAACTACTAAAGTCTAACAACACTACCAACATCTAAATCAACTACCATCAACAAAGATAAGGACAAGGAGTATCACTCCTCCTCCTCCTCCTGCTGCTGCTGCTGCTGCTGCTCAACCATCACCTCATCATCACCACCACCGCCAGAAGTACCCGCTCCTGATGACCCAATCCCCGCATCCACTCCTGCTCCGGCTCCTGGGCTCACGTACCATGGGGTCAAGCCACCGTAGGCAAAGGACTGAGGTGTCCCCCACGTCGACTGATCCACCCCGTAGGAATGGAAAACCCCTGTGTAGTCCCCAACTCCACTCCACCAAACCGGATGCGGTCCCTCAGTCCCTATCCCCTGAGCGTACGCCATCTCGTGCATGTTCCGGAGTGTCAAGGTAGATGACACTCTCTCCGCCGAGTAGCTGGATCGCGTCTCCGGAGTGTCGAGGTAAGGGTAGCATGGAAAAGGATGCTGCTGCTGCTGTGGTGCCACCGGCCGTGGCCTAGTCTCCGAGGTCCTCTCCCTCACTCGACGGGGTCCTCTCCCCAACCTAGGTCTCTCCACTGCCACAACTGACGCATTCTTGCCCTTCTTTGGCTCTGGCATCACCTCGAGAATCGTGTCATCGATGAGGTAGGTCTGCAGATGGCGGGGTCTATCAACATCCTCCTCCTCCTCCTCCTCATCATCATCGGAGTCCACCGTCACTACCGCCGGCTCTAAGGGCTCCGTCGGTGGGAGGTGCTCAGGAGCTGGAATCTTCATCCAACTCACGCCCCACACCCTCCAAGCTAGGCTACCGTCAGCCAAAGTTCTCAACCATTTCAGGTCGAGATAGTAGTCACGATCCATAGTGGGCACTGGGGTAGCTAGAGGCACGTACTCCGAAGAAGCCTCGAAAGAGGTTAGCTTTTCAGCTAACCGAGTGGCGATAGCGCAACAACTCAAGTACCGGGAAGAGGCAGTGGCCATCAAGGTAAGGGCAACACAAACCATCGAAGGAGCATTAAAGACCACTTTCCTGGCCCGCTCCGGGTTGAGGTAAGACATCAAAAGCAAAACTTCATGGTTGTTCAGCTTCCTGATATCCGGTCTATCATATAGGAGGTTCGAAAGAGAACGGAGAAAGACCCTTAAGGTAACGTGCTGAACGTCATTAATCAACATGTTACTCGAGGTAGGAGTTGGTTTCCCGGTCAGACAAGGCATTAGGCGGCATACACCGCACTCAGCAGGGATATCTGTGATGGAGTCCTTGGGAGGCTTGGCCAACCCAAGGTGAGAAGCAAATTGGTCCATAGAAAGCAAGAAACTAGTGTTCATCAACCGAAACTCAACGGTCTGGCCAGTGGGGTCATAGATAAAGGAGCTCATAAACTCCAAGGTAAGAAAAGGATAAGAGTGTTTCCTCAGCCTATACAAACCCATAAGGCCCAAGGTCTCAAATATGTGACGGACATCCGTCTCTATCTCCAATTCCTCCAACAAAGTAGTATCTATACACCTCGTTGGTCTCATCTTACGTTTTTGTAAAACTACAAACGCTCTCGCTTGTTTGAAATCAACAAAAACAACGTAAGGGGTACTCCGAAATCTGCGGGTACCACAGTCCACTCCCTTCCCCAACCTCGGTCGGATTAGCCCTCCCCGTTTACTTTGACGAGTTCCTATGTTCGGTCTCGGATCTGTTTCAACATATGACTTAAGCAACTTGCATAAACACGTAAAGCATATACTTCATGTAATTTGGACTTTACATACTCAGTTAGGCACTCAAATTCACCAACAAATTCGACATGTGAAGCACATATTTCATGCCATTAACTTTGAATACTAAGCTAGGTATACACATTCACCAACAATTTCCCAAATTTGACATATAAGCTCGCCACCACTACTCATAAGCCATGGTTGTGAAGAATTTATCATGGTGATTGTACATGCTCAACAAATTCGGATATCCTAGCATGCTTCTAAGGTTGTTCCATACAAACTCCTAATCACATGTGAGGCATTCTTACTAACTCATGAAAAACTAACTTAGAACATATGATCATCGTCTTTCATATTAGAAACAACAACTTAGATAAACTTTTCAGACGGTCTTTACAGCTGTAACAATTTTGGCATATTTTCATCAATTATCATCACTACAAACATATTGAAGTTCAACTTACACTTAAACAGTCATACACAATACCAAATTCCAATTATAAATCACGAATTTCCATTTGAGGCACTTTTAAGACAGAGTTTTAAGGCAACTTTCTAAGGTGAAAATCATCAAAATCCATCCTTCAACATGATATAAACAATGTATAATACCCAATTCCACCATCTAATCAATGTAAATTAATCAAAAATCAATTTCAATTTTGTAAACCCTAGAAATTTCGGTGTCAATTTTGCAATTTCTAGTCTAATCTACAGCAATTAATTACCAACAAACATGGAAAGGGACATGTGAATCATATTTCAACAGTTAAAAGCAACAAATTGATCATAAGAATCGAAAATTTCAGATTGTTTCACTTCTCTAACACATTCAAATCAACAAACCATGTAAATTAGGAAGAAAAGCATACCTTGATTGAGTAACAAAGTAAAGAAACGAAATTAAGCAAAGAAATCAACCCCCAAATTAACCACTACCAACTCAAGATATGAGAGATTTGAGGATTTTGAGAGGAAACAAGCTTTAGGGCTCGAAATATAGAAGAAGATTGAGAAGAAATGGAAAGAATTGGGGTTTTAAGAAACCCGTAGGATTCTCTGTACAGTAACCTACTCGATCGAGTGTCTAGGGTACTCGATCGAGTACCACCCTACTCGATCGAGTAGGAGCTATTTCGTCGAGTATCTGCAGACAATCTTTCCACATCCCGACGTCATAGCTTCCTAACTAGATCGAGTGAGGTCTACTCGGTCTAGTAAGCATTCGCACTCGGTCAAGTATGGTTAAGTACTCGGTCAGAAGTACCAAGTAAATCAAAGATACCTGCAAAACAACACCGCGTGTCGATTCCAAACTAAGTTCGGAATTCGGTACTAATTATCACACTCGACCACGTATTGCAATCGTTACTCACGCATAACGTATCGTCTCAACTAATAAGGTGTATGTCACATTACGCTACACAATTACCCAACTCGGTTTACTTGTTACCGAGTCACTCATCAGCTTAGTCACGTCATCCTATCATACTCAAGACTTGTCTTAACATATCGCTACCAAACTCGCTTTCACAATAACATGAAACATATAATTAGCATTAACTCATTCTTTCTTATAACATATAATTGTATATCCTCATAACCAATTACTCTATCATGTTCTACATTCAATCATAAGCAACTCATCTTACACAAATCAATTATTACGCAGCGGAAAAATTTCAACCTATAAACAAGGTATGAACGCATCATTATATGCTATGTTTCAAATTATAACTCAACAATTCTATAACTATCATCATCGTACTCACGGCAGGGTTTATAAACTCGTACTTGACTACCGTCACCATCAACTTACAGCAAACACCAACACGTTCATCCTTCTATTATAGCACAACATTCTCATTCCCACGCATTTCTATCGAATAGACTTTTGTCACGTATCTCAAAATCATCACACAAGCTCACTAATCATGCCAACACTCCACTAAACACGGCCCAAATACAACTATCACATCCTTATTAACGCTAACTAAGGCTCAACTACAAGTAGCTCCGACACAATTAGCATACACGTCACACATATACACACGGACTCCACATTCCCGTACCATGTGACTGGCTTAAGCATCATGGGGCCAAGATTTTGAAATGAGGGCGCCTACTCACCCAAAACCTAGCATCAGCTGGGGCTCCCATTACACATACACCAGGTTCATTTTATTAGACTCACTATGTTCATTATTTTTATTTGTTACAGGTTCCAAAATCGTCGCTCTGATACAACTTTGTAACACCCCCATATTCAGAGGAGCCTTAACTAGGCCTTCCTTAGCATATAAGGGTGTTACCATCTCGGTTGCCCGAGGATAATAATAATCAAATGTCGATAAAAGAACTATTATATTATATTACAAGCGATTTAAACCAACAAACGATATGAAAGATACAACTCAAAGACTACTCGCTATGACTATCGAATCTCGTGAAGATTCATCCCTGCCCAGACTCCAGCTATCAACAACATCAACACCTGCTAAGACCGACTGCTCACCATAAGGGATCACGGCAGATGATACCCGTCGCTGTGAGTACCAAAGATAATATTTATAATTCCTATTAAGACTAACCTAGGCTAGTGGTAACAGGGTCGATCCACAAGGAGGCAGTTGTAAATTCTAGTTGTTCTATGATCAGTCTAAGGTAACTATTATGGGGGTTGAATTGAGTTGGTCTAAGTCTAAAGCAAACAAAGATAATAAACTAAAAATACGATTTAAACAGATAAAAGAAGGGTACTAGGATGGTTGGGTCATTACAGCTTCGGCGGCAGCAAACTAGGTCGGTCTGAATCAAACACAAGTAAGGCGGGAAATAAGAGGTCCTCTCGGTCCACTCCTAACAAATAGCATCTCTCGATCTCGCTATAAGTCCCTAATGTCACTAATACTAACTTTCGTCCTAAAAAGTGACTAATGGTCTAAACTATACCTATCTTTCGATCTTAGCACAGTTTAGTCGAATTAATTGACGGTCAAGCAACCTACCCTACCTTTCGATCTAATGGGTCAGTCACAAAAGAGGTATCTAACTGGTCGCATGCATTCGATTCGTTAAATACAAGTTTAAAAACAATTAAAACGAAGGTAACCTTACGAGGTCGGTCCTATCGACCAACAATGTCGATCGATCGATCGACACGCGGTTCATCCGTGTCTAACCTATTGCCGCCTAGCCATAAATCGCCTACATCCTAGCACAAGCTATTTAGCTACTCATGGTGAATGTAAAAACAACAAATAAACTAATGACAATTATGGAATTCATGTTTGATGTAAATAACAATAATGATGAAGCGATAATTGGCTTTTGGGAATGCTAACTATCAATTCTATACTAATAAAGCAATAAACGGAAATAGGCGAATGAATACCGAAAATTCGGAGGAAAGATTAAGAACAGTAGAATTCCAAAGCAAGAATCGATATAGCAAACCCTAATTATCCGAACAAACTAAACTAAAACTTAATGTATTGTATTGTGAAACTTAACGTGTTCTCTGATAAAAACTTGATGTAATATCCTGATAGCTAGATATGTTTATGTTACGTTATATAGGAATATCAACGCAACAACTTATTCCAAAACCTAAAACTTCACGGGCTTTCTAAATCTCGCCTGGAATCGAAGTCCGTCGATCGACTAGTCGATGTCGATCGATCGCTCCTCAAAGAACATGAGAGCTTCGGGATCCGATAGGTGGTCGATCGACTGATGATACTAGTCGATCGACTGGATTAGCTGCTACTTGACTTCTTTTAACTCGTGGATTCGTCCCTTGGGCCTTGGATCGCGCACCAAGCTTGTTCCTTAAGCAGTTCCTTTACGTCATTTGCAATGCGGATTACTCGGGGCGGATTCGCTTGATTTCCGCTAAATTCTCCACATTTCTGCAATAAAGTACAAAAACACGAAAGTAGAGGAAAATAGAGAAATATGGGCATATATAGCACAATTGAGCTCTGAAATGCGTGTAAAAGGAGATGTAAAACATCATATAAATGACACGCATCAAATCTCCCCAAACCAAACCTTGCTTGTCCCCAAGCAAGAACTAGACTCGATCTAATGACCTAATGGAACGAGTTCAAACTCAGAGCGAAATGCAACCTGTAAGGCCTAAACCAATTTAATGCACAACCAACAATCAACTAGTAATGTGAATCATGCAAACGAATTATAAGGTCGTCAAAAACTGCTGAACCGTTGACTATAGAGACTTATCAAACTGGACTCTCGCGGGTCGCTCGAATCACTCAATTAAGAACAGGTGATATATTCGTAAGATAGAAGGAATTAAGTTTTGTAGTGACCCTCACCTAACTACGACCTATGAAAACATGCCAGCAATAAATTATGAAGACGACCTCTATGACCGTACATATGCATTCCAACCAAACAGATGACCATTGACACACGCCGAGGTATAATTATGGAAATGTGAGGTATGGGTAAGAAGAGGCAAAACATTTTATGGTAAAGTGGAGGTACAGGTGATCAAGCTAGTACCAAAACGGAACCAAAAGACAACATCCAACTTCTTGCTCATAAACAAGCGAAACGGTGCTATAGCAAGCACAAATCTCACAATCTCCAACTATTAAATCAATAAACTCCCCATAGGATATAAATGGAACATGGGAGCAAAAATCGCCAAAAGATAAGGATAAGGTATGCGAATTGATTTTCTTTCTTTTCTCGAATCTTCAGTCGATCGACCTAAATGAGCAGTCGATCGACCCATTTGAACAGTACAGGACCTCTTTTTCTTTTTCGAATCATTTTTTTTTCTTTTTTTTTTCTTCTTTCTTTCCTTCTTTTCATTCCCCAACAAGCATCTCAATAGAGCATATACCACCAAAAATGAGTAACAATCCCAAGAACACAGGCTACTAGCTTGACAAAGGACAGGCTAAATGTAGGATGTAGAAAATAGGACAAAAAGGGATATTTTTGGCATAGTGAAGCTAATGGGTAAAATGAGAAAAGGAAACCTCTACCACATGTGTCAACTAACCACAAACCGAATGCATACAGGTATTAAGTAGATCAAATTCATAATTATGCAAATTAAGGAAACATGCCTCATAAGGAGTACTACTCACATTCCTAGATGAACTGGTCATGAATGACACCAGTTATAAGCTCTAAAAACTCAGAAAATATGATGTAGCTTGCCAATTATCAAAGTCAAGTCTCAGGCTCAGCAAAGAAATTAACGAAAACTCGTAGACTATGCAAATGATTCTACTAATAACATGTAAGTCAAGCAAGGCTCAGGCAAAACAGATGCAAATGCTAAATCATCATAGAAATACTACCGTTCCGACTCGACCTATATGCTAAAATAAACGTGCATTTTATGGAAATTTTTGAAATTTTTCAATTTTTTTTTTTTTTTTTTTTGGATTTTGTATATAGCGAATATGAAATGAACAATGCAAAACAAAATTTAAACGTGAATGCAAGCAAATGAATGAAGTGCGACGCAAAACCCTTCCCCAAACCAAATCGCACAATGTCCCCATTGTGCAAAATCATGTGATGAAGAAAAGAGAAATGGGAATTTGCGAGAAAAAGTTAAATAAAAACAAAGACGTAAAGTAAAGACTCGGGAACTCACAAGACTTTAAACGCAGCAAAGGAAACCTCCCCAAACCAGCGTGAGCTAGGAGGTTTCAGTAGCCAGCAGTGCTACCAATAAGAGTGCCTGAAAGACAATCAAAACCACGCATAAGACGGAAGAAAGCAGTTTTGGAACGTAAAAATTGTGCATGAATGAGACAAAAGAAGAAATAGACAATTCGACGGAAAATAAAGTGGAGTAGAAAACTCCCTTAGGTCCGCATATCGACCAATTACAGCAAGGGAGAGGTCGTGAACGCATATAGCAGCAGCAGCAGTCGATCGACCTACAGAGGCAGTCGATCGACCAGATGGTCGTGAACAGTAGCTCCTGTAACCCGCAACTCAGTCGATCGACCAATGATACCAGTCGATCGACTGAAAACGCTGCTGCAGTGTCTTATTTCTTCGTAAATGCTCAATGATTTGAGCTAATAAGCTCTAAATACCTGCAAATGCACAATAGTACGCGCCCAAAATTGCGCAAAACCCAGAACGAAGTCTAAAGCAAATAAATATCCTAAGCAAACGAAAATAAAAGCGAAGTTTTCGCGCACACAAAAGCAATAAAAAAATAGTTCGAAAGCAATGAAATGAAGTTTATAACGAATTTGATCAACTAATAGTTGATCAAAAAGGACCAAGGGATGGCCCACTTCGTCGGCTTCTGGCTACTAGAGGTAGCCTCAATGGTGCTCATCTTATCAGTTGCACCCTTCTCAGCTTCGACAGTCGGAGAGTTCAGCTGATCAGCTTCGTCATCTCCCCAATCGAGGACTCCCTCGGAATCGTCGGACTCCAAATCAGCCCATCTCACCTTGGCTGGCTCATCTTCCACTTCCTCATCTGTCCCATAGCTTAGGCATCCAAGACCTCCTCTCGAAATGATAGGCTCTGTCGCAGCTGGAGTATCCAACGGCTTTTCCTTCCCCAAACCAGCTCCTGCATTATCTAAAACAACAAGTTTTTCCTCCTTCTTGCTCCCAGTTCGGGGCGGAGGGGTTAACACAGCAGTAGATATAGGGACAGGTAATTCAGGAAGCACAAAGTTAGGTTTTAGAGACTCAGCAGCAAACCAATCAAAAAACTCTAATGCCTCTTTTTCGGGCATTCCTGTGAAGTCTACCTTAGAGTTTAGGTATGCTCGCGTAGGGTCGGTCACCCCATGGATGATGGTAAAGAATATTTGGAGTGGAGAAAATGCTTCTCGTCTGGGCTCTACCCACTCCATAAGCCTGGCGACATAAGCCCCAAAAAGTTCGTTCTCTTTCTGCGGAAATCTCACAAAGAACGACATGGGCACGGTCTCGAGGAACCGGGGTTCCCTGAGATAAAAGGGAGACTAAAAATAAAAACAACTAAAATTAGGACTATTGCCTCCCCGGCAACGGCGCCAAAATTTGATACCAGTCGCTGCGAGTACCAAAGATAATATTTATAATTCCTATTAAGACTAACCTAGGCTAGTGGTAACAGGGTCGATCCACAAGGAGGCAGTTGTAAATTCTAGTTGTTCTATGATCAGTCTAAGGTAACTATTATGGGGGTTGAATTGAGTTGGTCTAAGTCTAAAGCAAACAAAGATAATAAACTAAAAATACGATTTAAACAGATAAAAGAAGGGTACTAGGATGGTTGGGTCATTACAGCTTCGGCGGCAGCAAACTAGGTCGGTCTGAATCAAACACAAGTAAGGCGGGAAATAAGAGGTCCTCTCGGTCCACTCCTAACAAATAGCATCTCTCGATCTCGCTATAAGTCCCTAATGTCACTAATACTAACTTTCGTCCTAAAAAGTGACTAATGGTCTAAACTATACCTATCTTTCGATCTTAGCACAGTTTAGTCGAATTAATTGACGGTCAAGCAACCTACCCTACCTTTCGATCTAATGGGTCAGTCACAAAAGAGGTATCTAACTGGTCGCATGCATTCGATTCGTTAAATACAAGTTTAAAAACAATTAAAACGAAGGTAACCTTACGAGGTCAGTCTATCGACCAACAATGTCAGTCGATCGACTGACACGCGGGTTCAGTCCGTGTCTAACCTATTGCCGCCTAGCCATAAATCGCCTACATCCTAGCACAAGCTATTTAGCTACTCATGGTGAATGTAAAAACAACAAATAAACTAATGACAATTATGGAATTCATGTTTGATGTAAATAACAATAATGATGAAGCGATAATTGGCTTTTGGGAATGCTAACTATCAATTCTATACTAATAAAGCAATAAACGGAAATAGGGCAGAATGAATACCGAAAATTCAGAGGAAAGATTAAGAACAGGGCAGAATTCCAAAGCAAGAATCGATATAGCAAACCCTAATTATCCGAACAAACTAAACTAAAACTTAATGTATTGTATTGTGAAACTTAACGTGTTCTCTGATAAAAACTTGATGTAATATCCTGATAGCTAGATATGTTTATGTTACGTTATATAGGAATATCAACGCAACAACTTATTCCAAAACCTAAAACTTCACGGGCTTTCTAAATCTCGTCTGGAATCGAAGTCTGGTCGATCGACTAGTCGATCGGTCGATCGATCGCTCCTCAAAGAACGATAGAGCTTCGGGATCCGATAGGTGGTCGATCGATCGATGATACTAGTCGATCGACCGGGATTAGTCGCTATGACTTCTTTTAACTCGTGGATTCGTCCCTTGGGCCTTGGATCGCGCACCAAGCTTGTTCCTTAAGCGCCCTTTACGTCATTTGCAATGCGGATTACTCGGGGACGGATTCGGCTTGATTTCCCGCTAAATTCTCCACATTTCTGCAATAAAGTACAAAAACACGAAAGTAGAGGAAAATAGAGAAATATGGGCATATATAGCACAATTGAGCTCTGAAATGCGTGTAAAAGGAGATGTAAAACATCATATAAATGACACGCATCAGCAGACACATAACAACAAACAACCACACAATGTCAGTACTGAGATAAGATACGACAACGACAACTACAACTATCAATACAAAACAATGCTATCAATCTCAAACACAATCACGATAACCCAACCAACTCTGTCACTGACTGTCCACTGGACCAGCCCTGCCAGTGGGGGACCGCAGCCGTTCCCACCAAATCCCCGCTCCTCACAATGAGCGATAACCCTGTCTATTAATGTGCACATCCCCTCCCGTGGCGGGTTCCACGGAGGGCGAAACTAGGGCATGAAGCCACTCCCGCAAGTGACCCCACTCAGCCGAGAACGCGTCTCGAGAACCAGAAACAACAACCACAATCACCATCACAACCGTCACAATACAACTACGATACTAAGCAATCACAATACAATACACAACGACCGACATACTACTAGACCATCTACGTAAACCGAGTAGGCGAACCTACCTTTAAGCAATCGCAACCAATCCATGCCGACAAACAACATATCCAAATGACCAAGCAAAACCTATAACCACAATACAATTATCTATTACTAACAAGCAAACCCTAACTGTAAAGAACAAGGACACAGGTGATGATTATGACATACCTATAGGGAGAAACTCAGCAAAAGACCGCTACCCGACTCAAGTGACGCTCTCCTAAGGCACAAGGATCTTCAAAACGCTCCCATGGAGGTTTTAAGGTGAAGGGAAGGGAAAGAGGCGACTGAAGGATAGGAGGAAAGTGGCGGAAGTGATATGCGGATTCAACAAACGCTGAAAACTCGGTACTCGATCGAGTACCCAACATACTCGATCGAGTGGCCCCCTACTCGATCGAGTAACCTAGCTACTCGATCGAGTAGCCTCTACTCTATTGAGTACCACTCTTAACACGCAACCCAAGATGGTTTTGGCACTCACTTCTAAGACTATTCCCGCTCCCAAGGTCAGTCAACGCTGGTCAAAGGGTCTAAAAAAGGGCGGGTATTACAAATTTTCTCTAATTAACTCGGTTTCCATTCGGAGTTCCATATTAATGAATTCAACTGTGACTAGTTGTTGTGGATATTGATGGTGATTGATGTCGATTAATGGTGGTTTGAACAGAGGAGATGGAGGACACGGGTTGGTGATGAAAGTTGAGGATGAAAGGTGATGATGAAAGGCGAAAATGGTGCTGTCGGGTTTAATTGTTGCTGCTGTTGCTGATTAATTGGGCTCGGGGATGCAGAGGTGATGGTATCGTTGTTGTTGGAGAGTTGATTGGTGATGAAAATGGTGATTGATGGTGGCCAAATTGCAGGGGAGAAACGAGCATGGGCTTGAGCTGATGATGAAGGTGATGGCGTAAATGGTGATGGGTTGATTTGTGTTGGACGTTGGTGCGTAGGCTGCTGCTATATGGGCGAATTGATGGTGATGGTGATGAAATGGTGAAGGAGGAAGGAATGATCAATGGAGGTCGAGCATGGTGATGGAGGTTGATGAATTGGGTTTGGTAGGGGACGATGTATGATGGTAGTGAAGGTGTGATGGTGGTGAAAAGGAAGGGTCAAAGTCAACCTTTGACTTTCTCACGTGATTCATCACCTTTTCTTCCATGTTTAATTCCGTTTCGCATTCCCGTCTCGCTTTCCCGTTTCACCTACACATTATTATAATAAAATGATATTAATATTAATATTAAATAAAAATCCGACTAAATAATAAATATAACTACGGCGACTAATTATTATAAATTAGTAAATAAATGAGCTTTTTAGACATTTAAGCACACAAAATCAAGTCGGAATAAGGTATAAATGCGGGGTAAAACACGACTAAAATGCTACTTATCAAATCTCCCCACACTTAAACCTTACTCGTCCTCGAGTAAGCTCATTAAATTAAACCAAGACCCGTAGAGTAAAAGGACTAGATAAACTAATAATATCCGACGAAAGGCAATTAACGGGCCTTCTCCGTCCCTTCAACTCACACCGAAACACAATGAGGTATGCATTCCGATGCAAGGCAAGTGGGGGCTTGCGGAAAGCTTTTGACACATCCAACATTTAAGCACGTAATCAATCATAAGATGCATCAATCAAAAAGTCAAACCGCTTTCCTCATCTAAGCGGCCGTTTTGCTTCAAAATTCAAAGGTCTAGGTTAGGTGAAACCGTCTCAAAACCTCAACGAGGTGCCAACTCCCTAAACGTGGCACAAGCAACCCAAATATGTTCACAAAAGCCAAAGAAACACATTCTAAGGCGGGGAAAAGGGGAAGCAAGGCTAGTCCTGCAAGAATGACACGACACGCGCAAGATTCAACCAAAAGAGACCCATGGCTAAGGGGACTTAGACCATCGACAACCTCACGGATTTCACTCGTCACTCATTGAAATGCCGGGTGTTTTTGTACAAAAAGTAGCCCAAACACTCTCCTACTGCGACTTGTGAGAACGTGCCTGCAATCTAATGTGTAAGACCGTCCTACGTCCAAATGAGATGCAAAAAGTACAATGCACAAGCCATGAAATAAGGGTTGTAACGGGGCTAAGGAGTAGGACGAAACGGGATTGGTGCAAGCACCGTTTGGACATGTGGAATTCAAATCAAGAATTGCCGACACATCACATCCATTTCTTATTGCAACACATGAGACACGTCTATGCCCTAACATAGCATGGATCACCAAAACTATGCAAAAATTGCATAAACCCAACTCAAATTGGAAAAACTTTGAAAGTACTCCTCTTATTTCAACAAATGGTAATGTCTACACCCTAACAAAGACTCGATTTCTCAAGTCTTGCAAAAATTGTGTAAACCCGACTCATTTTGGAAAAACATCAAATTGCCCCTTTATTTAGCAACGGCTTTTTCTACCCCTTTTAATGATGAGGAGGGGTGTTGCTTGCCTTTTTCTTTTCTTAACACGTATATATACAACACAACTAATTCTTTTTGGATTTTTCACAACTTTTTCACTTTTCTATTTTTTTTTTTTCATTTCTTTTTCAAAACCTCTTAATTATATACAATGCCAAATGCATACCAAGTTCCGACCCAAGTGGATATGTATACCATCCACCACTATGACCCAAATCACCTCCTACAACACTACTACAAAACCGACCAATTCTTGATCAAGGAAGGGTGGTTATGGGATGTAGCTATTTTAATGAGTTCGCCAAATGAATAGGTTGAGGCTTAAAGGGGGTGAATAAAAAAGGGAGATAATGGAAGGGACAAAACAGGCAATTTGGCTATGTGAGGTTCATATGCATGTGGAAACAAATTTTATTTCATAACTTGTGCACAAAAAATGAAATGCAAATCAAGGCCTAAGGACGGAATGACACACTTATGCGTCTAGACATAACACGTCTCGCGAGGAGACCTATTCACAATCCTAAGTGGGGGTCGGGTATGAATGCACCGACCCTAGGAGGCTCTAATCCTTACATTTGAGTAGCTAGGTCGAGGTCTAGGTCTAGCCTACGGTCCTCTCGGTCTCACAAGGCGGCCAAAACTTGGTGGACATGCAATTTTTCCATATGCTAACCATGTGACACGGGTGTTAGCCACGGGGACGGGGAAGGCACAATCAAGACATAACTCACCATTGGGGTATCATAATCCCTCCCTAGACCACATTTTTTGAAAACAGGTATTCACAAACTCAATGCAAACGCAAATTAAGCACAAACAAATATATACAAGATACAATGCATGCGGAAATTAAACAAATATGAATTGAAACATGCAACAAGTTTGACTAATCCTAGCAACACATCAACACCAACAATCCAAAAGTTCCCCAAGGGAACATCCAAGGCACAAAATTTCCCATCCTCCTTCAAATATGCAAGATATATAAAGAAAGAACGGAAAAAGGAGAAAGAGATAAGAACGTCTATACCAAGCGGTCTTCTAGTCTCCTTTTTGCCTCAAATGGTCAATGATTATGCCAAAGGTTAGCCAAACATATATAAACAATGCAATATTTTTGGAATTTTTGGAATTTTATCGATTTTTAGGCATTTTTTATAATTTTTCAAATTAACAAGTATATATGTATATGTGCAAATGTGGACAGCGGGGGGCCCACGAGGGCGCTTGGGAGGAAGAGAACAAGCGTTTGCATTTTTATTGGAGTCGCCACCAATTTTTATGGGAAATTGGAACCGTTCGAATACCTCGTGCCATGTCTAGACACAAAGTCAAGACATAAACACTAAGCAATCGTTACCCTTCGCATTCTATGTCTAGAATGACTCTCGTGGATGCCAATGAACACGGATGTTCACAGAGATCTGGAGTAAGGGGTAAGGGTACGTATTAGGAAGCTCTTTTGATCGAACACCTAATCCCGTCCGCCTCGATAGCGGCCTCTACTAATGATTAGGGACATCATCTATACTCGATATATCATCGATTATATGCATGCAATGCAACATCCAAGTTTTAATCCTAGCATGTGAATTTAACTAAGTCGGTTGACACGTAATTAGCAAACAATTGGGCCGAAGTAGGATTTAATGTTCAATTACATGTGAGAACATACAAATGATATAAAATTCAATGATAAATGCAATAAGAAAATTACGATAATAAGAGATTACAATAATTACATCGGATTAGGCGATTTATGTCGAAAATACCTTTAAAACGGATAATTTGAGAAAAAGAATAAAAGAATGAATCAACGAACAAGTCAGAAGGTGATAATACGGGTAATAATCAATTATGCGTAAGCTAATTAAACTAGGCCATGCAACAACGGAGTTCAGAGACAGAACTCAACCTGAACAGCGAAGAGATCGCACCCTTTGGAAGAGGCGCGGCATTCGTGTCTGTCTGTTCCAAGGGTGAGTTCTCCGCCGTGGTTTTAATCGCAAACGTTAATATTAATTGGTGAATTTAAATGATTGGTTACGATATTTACTCGGATGGAAGTGATTAATAGGTTATTTACATACGATTAAGGTCATAAAAGCAATAAACATGGATGAGACGGATGCAAACGAATTATTTACATGAACGAATGATTGATGGGTGAACTAAATAGGTTAAACATGACGAATTAATGACAAATTAATGACGAATATGGATGAAAACATATCAAAGATCGAATTCCAGAAACTCAATATGAACGAATTGAATTTCTACAACCCGGATTGAATTTAATGACGAAAACCCGCAAATATGAGATTATAAGGGATTTAAGTCGGATTTAAATGACGAATTAAACATATTAATGATGATAAATAATATACATGTGAAATTAATATGCTATCATATCAAAGAATTAACAAGAAACAAATAAAACAAATAAAAGACGAACGAATCACAGAGGACGAAGGAAGAAGAAAGGAAGCGAGGAATCTGCGCGGCCCTCACGAAGAGGCGCAAAGACGAATCGCGCTCCTTGAAGAGGCGCAGCGATTCTTTGCGTCCTTTCTCGACGGTTTGTCTTCTGGAAATCCGTAAAAAGAGGTTTTAAAGCACGGTTTTAGAAATCGGTTTTAAGGAGGTATTTTCGACATAAACCTTACATTAATGATGATACAAAAGGTAAATAACAATAATAAAAGAAGAGATTATACACCCTCAGACTTACATGTTTGACGAAACGAGAAGGACTAAGTTATCGATTGGCAATGCTCGACTCGAACTATAATGCAAATATGAAAGTGCCCTCGTAAGAGGAAAACGATTAGATTAATTATGTTGATTGATTGTGGAGTTGGTCAAATTGGTCGGTCATGCAAACGAGGCTGGTACTCAGAAGGATCCGAGCTTACGTGGTCGAATTTTCAAGCACGTAGACGCCAAAAAGTAAGAACAAAGGTCTAGAATGCAAAGGGAGAAGAGAAGGGCGGACACTCGCGTGAGAAATATGAGGAGAGAAGGCTCCTATTTATACTAATCACGTGAAGGAATTAGGGTTTCGGAGAGTCTTTGGAAGTGAATCTCGGAAAGATATGAAAAAGATACGAAAATACACGCAGAAAAGGACCTGGGAAGAGGCGCAGCAGTCACTGCGTCTCTTGGAAGAGGCGCAGCATCTGCTGCGTCTGTTCCCAAGTGGTTTCCTCCTGCGGAAGAAAGATTTCCGTGTTTGAGTTATAGAAGGACGGAATAATTCGGTTTTCCTTAATATCTTGTGTGAATATTACGGGAAATTGTTTACCAAAGGATAAAGATTGTGAAATATTTATAAAATATGGAATAGAAATATCCTAACATTCCAAACATTCTCGACTCGGGATTTAATGGTTATCGAGAAAATGAAGACGGTTTTAGGCCCGAACTCCAAATGTACTCTAATTATAGCAAAAACGACCGTATCGGCGCGTAGATGACAACTAAGAGGTAGACGCTAGTATTTGAGCAATCACTTGACGATAAACTTACGAACTGTCACAAATCATTCTGTAATACTCCGTATTTATAAGTCTTGGGGTACTCTATCGAGTAGCCCTTACTCTGTCGAGTAAGGGCAAGTTGCGAAATAAAATAGTTTCTGACCTGTTGGGTACTCGATCGAGTAGGGGGTACTCGATCGAGTAGGGGGTACTCGATCGAGTACCTTGGGTACTCGATCGAGTGTCCCGGTTTTCGGGGGAGTTTTCTCGGGTTTTGTTAATTACGCGATTAAGGTATTTAAACCAATTCGTCTTTGTTCTAAATCACTTTTTACGAAACCTAAAACCTGTTTAAGAGAGAAAGCAACTTGTCTTCTTCCTAATCGCGTTCTTGACAATTCCGGAGTTCGACGGTCGGTTTGCATCGTAGTTTGTGTCGTTGGATTCCTTGCGTCGAGGGTAAGCTTTTAATGTAATTTATATAATGTTTTGTTAAGATTAGTGAAACCCTAATTTAGGAATTGGGGGTTTTTATGAATAGTAATTGAATAGTAGTATCTACGTGTTGTATGGTAGGAGGAGAGTTCATAGAAGAGGCGTTTTGAGACAAATTTAGATACCGTCTGCGTGTTGTGCTATCCAGGTAGGATTTCCTACTCAGTATTAGTCCCATAATGGGATATTGGTGATGTGCTGTAGTTAGTTGATTGATATGATGATTGTAATTGTAATTGTGATTGTGATTGTGGTTGTGTTTGTGATGGTTCTCGAGATGCGTTCTCGGCTGAGTGGGGTCACTTGCGGGAGTGATCTCACGCCCTAGTTTCGCCCTTCGTGGAACCCGCCACGAAAGGGGATGTGCACATTAATGGGACGGGGTTATCGCTCGTATGATGAGCGGGGCTTAGGTGGGAACGGCTGCGGTCCCCCATCGTGGCTGGTCCAAAGGACGATCGGTGATTGAGATTGTTGGATTGGTGTGGATGTGTGTGTGTGTGTGATGGTTAAGTCATCTGCTTTATCTTATTGTTGATATATTGAATTGTGTGATTAGTATCGACCCGTTTAAATGTTTTAAAAATGTGGTGATCCATTCGGGGTGGTGAGCATTGCTTAAGCGGTATATCTTGGATACGCGTGGGGTCTAGTCAGGGATGGAGTCATCACATGTCGAGTCTTTAGTCTTCCGTTGTGTTCGTTAGGACATTCCTTTCGATTGGTTTATAGTTTGAGAACAGTTGTATTTTGCTTACAGTTGGTTTTGTAATGTAATCATTAAACTATTTATAATAAATATTGTTTCCGTTTTGTCTATTTGATTATCATACCTCGGGCAACCGAGATGGTGATGTCTTCATACCTGAGTGGTCCTGGTAAGGCACTCGGAGTATGGGGGTGTTACAAATGGTATCAGAGCGACGATCCTGAAACCTGTAACCAATGAACCTAATGAACATAGGGAGTCAATTAAAATGAACCCGGGGTAAAAGTTGTAGGAGCTAATGCAAAGACTTGGGAGACGTCCTAAAGTCGCGAACTCGCCCTACAATTTTGAACCGGTCACCATGGGATATGTGTCGGGATCGTTATGTGCATATTGTGTGCTGTGTGTATCTATGTAGTAGTATGTTGCATGAATTGATGTTGATGACGTGAATTATATGTTGGTGGATTGTAAGGCATGAAAGTATAATGATTGATACGTGTAATTTGGCATGTTATAGTTATGTAAGGAAAAGCGTTTTGTATATATATATATATATAAAGCGATGTGTAAGTATACATGTTGTTGTTATCGTATTGAGTAAAAGTACAGAAAGTTGGGAGTGTGAATTGAACATGTGCTGGGTGAATGTGTTGAACGAATATGGTGGGTAAATATGTGGTATGATGGATGAATTAGTGGGAAAAGATGGATCATCGTGGTATGGTAACATGGTTCCGATTAAGCATGTTATATAATGAAAGTTATTTTATAATGTTGTTATGCTAGTAACATGTGAATAGGGGACTTGATGTCATGTATTTGTGACTTTGTTTACGAAAGGTAATAGAATGAAAACATGTGGGTAAGTCATAATTGGCAAGTTAGATAAATTATGTGCATGATGAATGTTGTTGTTTGGCTTTTGAAAATAGTAACATATGATTTTGAATACTGGTTTTATGAGTTTGGACTGGTTTTGTTTGCTTGGTTGTTGTTTAAGCTGTTAGGAAGTAAAAATCAAATAGTTATGTCGTCTGATTACAGCAAAGTTGTCTTTAAACTGTTATAACTTGAGATGCATAAATGATTTTGACGTGATTCCAATTGGAGGTGATAGTTTGTCCTTTTACGATTCTAACGATAGGTCACACGCCCCAAACGACCAAGAAATGAGTGAGTTATGGCTGTTTTCTGGCGAAAACTGGACAAAGTCTTTGAGAAATAGGGTACTCGATCGAGTAGCCTTGGTACTCGATCGAGTAGGGGGGTACTCGATCGAGTACGTCAGGTACTCGATCGAGTGTCCCTGGTAATTTGTTTTACGTGCTTCTGATCTTCACCTACTCGATCGAGTAAGTCCCTTACTCGATCTAGTGGCCTATACTCGATCTAGTGACCCCTGTTTTGGGTCATATGCTTATCTTTTGACATTCGTTGCATATTATGTTTAATTCAAAGGTAATATTTTGCTTCCTTATGCACCGTTTTATATGTATATTGATCCTGATGCGTAAGTTACCCAATCTTATGGTGTAGTGAGTGGCACCTGTGGTGAGTAGGAGTTCGGTGGGAGGACATGAGTTCTATGTGTTGTGATAGATAGTGGAAAAAGAAAAGGGAGAATGGTATGGCTTAATTGAGGCATAGAACATGTTTTGTGAGACGGGATGAGGGATATGATTGTGTGTTGAGTAATGTAAGAATAAGTGAATGTGGGCAAAGAGTGATGCAAGTTTAAGGAACGTGAGAATGAAAAGATTGAAAGAAAGGATGTGGATAGTAGCAACCTGAGATGTATAACGAATTATGGAGGGAGATGGTTAGAAATAGAGTTGAGTAAGAATATATGTAATGAAAGGTCGTTTTAGAGGAATTGAGAAGAGTGGTATATAGCGAACTTAATGGAGGCATGTCGCGACGTAGATTTGCAGATAGTGAGTGAGTTTGGGAGATTTGGTTCATTAAGAAACGAAACTAATATGTGACTTCCTTGAGCAAGTAAGTCATGAGAGATCGGGAGTAATAGTATGAGGTGGTCTGGACTGATTTATGTTAAGTGTGAGTAAGAGCAGGATAAGAAAAGAT
The DNA here is from genome assembly GCF_048544455.1 of Silene latifolia. Lineage (NCBI taxonomy): Eukaryota > Viridiplantae > Streptophyta > Magnoliopsida > Caryophyllales > Caryophyllaceae > Silene > Silene latifolia. Next base: position 23,847,751 of record NC_133533.1, on the reverse strand, counting down.
TGATGGTAAGAAAGAGTGAGATGGTATTAATATGAAATGAGGGAAATTGAGTTTTGGAGCAAAAAAAAAAAAAAAAAAAAAAAAAAAAAGTAAATCGGTTTACTAAAGAGTTAGGTAGAAGGAATAAGAAGTTGAACTATTAATTGGTATTATCGAGTGTAAAGAGAAAAGAAGGATAAAAGTAAGCTGAGGAAAATGTTCACCGGAGTTATGTGATATAAAGGTAAGGAATCATCGAGATGTGTGATAGTATCACGAGGATGTTAGCTAAAGGTTATATAGGAGTTTCAGGACAACATGATTGATAATGAGTTTCGAGGAATTAAGGGAGTAAGAAGTTGGTGGAGTATTGGCACGATACGAGATATTTGGTGGAGAGTTGGATGACAATACAAATAAGATAGTATTGGGAATAACGTTGAGGTAATTTTGTTGATGGGTTTGATGTTCGTTATTTGGGATGTTAACCAAAGATAGGAGAAAAACCGGGTTATTTTGATATGAGTGTAAGAGGTTTGATATACGAGCAGTGGTGGTATTGTGGTGTTATCACTAGTGGTTCAGGGTGATGATAGATAAGAAAGACAGCAGTCCTAGAGAGGTTGATTTTGTAAAGGCCGGATTGATATGAATGTTTGTAAGGAAGTATAAGATGTGATTATAGAAGGCGAGCGCTAGTGGTTGAGTATTAATGGTATGGTTATACTTGGCATGAGGTGATGGTTATGCGAACGGGAAAATGTATTATGAGGGGCATAAGAGTTAAGCTCGGGCGACAGGTAACCTTTATCGAGTGGTAACTTACGTGGTCAGGATTGACTAGTTGGTTGTGATTACGGGTCTATGATATGTGTAAATGTTTGTGTGAGGTTCTGACCTCACAAGAAGTGGTACGGTGTGATAATTATAAAGCTATTTTATGAATGTTCTGTAATATATATATGTTGGACACGGTAGTTTAATTGAATGATATCCAAAAAGGTAATAATTTGATTAATTTGACATGGCTAGTTATAATTTTATGTGTATTAATAACACACGTGTATTCCGTGAAATGGTAGAGATGATGTTCATGAGATGCTTATCTGTTATTTCATATAATATGTTGCGTTGTGATAGAGTAAAGTGGATTGGAGTAAGTTTCCTTGTCCGAAAGGTTATTTCCGAGTCGATTTTTATGGAATCGTATGCGATCGTGATGACTATCGATGTGGTTGTGGTGCCTCGGGTGGTGATCCGACACGATATTTAGTGTTGTGATGCGGGTATTCTCGCATTTGCGGTGTGGCTGTTGGTGGCGGTGTTGTGATGCCGTCACCGGTTGTGGTGGAGTAGGCGGGATGATTATGATTCGAGTTTCGAAAGTACATACCAGTTATACATAGTTTGTTGTTTTGTTTGATGTTGCTCCCTGCGAGTTTCAGTTTCTGCAGATAGACAGTTGTCTTGTTTATTGATGTTTTTTTACCAGTTAAGTTAAGAATGAGGTAGAGTATGATATGAAATAGAGTTGAATATGTTTTCGTTGTTGTCATGGTATAGTGATGTTCTATTGATGGGACACGGTGGTGAGAGGTTGTTACAGTAATTTTGATCTTGTTCTAGATAAGGCTTTAGTAGACATGGTAATGGAAAATGATTCGTGGAACATGTGTTGTAATGATCTGAAAGCGGCAGGTAGTTCATAATCTTTTGTTGGGACAGTGAGTGTAGGGTGTTGGGGGAATTAGTGTCATATTAAGTTATGTATGAGTTTTGCGGTAATGAAGGAAAGAACTTGAGGATCTAGTGTGAGTATAAGTAACGAGTGTGGATCGGGAGTTATGCTTCTGGAAGATAAGTGCTTTACATAGCGAGGTATGCTGGTTTGCAGTGATAATGGAGAGTTAGTATGGTGATTTTGCTACGAGCCTTATGGTATAGGTTAGGGGTGTGCAGATTGATTTGAAGTATGAGAACTGTTGAAGTAAGAGAGCCTTGAGAAATAGGAGTGATTATGGAAATGAGGTTATAGGCAGTTATCTTTGACATAGGGTGGTGATGAGGATAATGAGATAATATAGCTAAGGGTTTAGTATTAGCGAGTTACGAGGACGTAACATTTGTCTTAAGAGGAGTAGGATGCAATAAAAGAGAGTTTCATGGTGGTGCATGCGGTAATATAATTGGAAGTAGGGTGTTAGCGTAGCGTAAAGGAGGGATTTGTTTTGTGGACAATACTTATAAAAGGCCATGGCCGTGCTTGTAGTAGTGTGATGCTTCAGAGTGTGAGAATATGTTATATAATGTTGACAGTTGGAGGATGATGTTATGAGTGTGAGTAAACTTCGAGGACGAAGTTCCTTTTAAGGGTGGTGGAATGTAACATTCCGTTTGAGGTCTATGAGTGTCTTGGAATTGGGTTGATAGTTGATGTTGATAGTTGATGATATTATGGAGCTAGCAGCATTAGAGGATGGTAGTTGATTATGTGTGGAGTTGGTGTCGTGAGAGATATATATGTGGTAGATACAATATAGTGAGTCATGTTGTGGAAGCAAACATAGTTGGTAGAATGGGGGTTAAGAGTTCATGTTCTATGTTCGGTCGAGTTCTCGAGTCCTTAGCTAAGTTGTTGTGTCTTGGTCGAGTCAGTATGGTTGTTTTTATGTATGGGTTGAACTTCGGGGACGAAGTTCCTTTTAAGGAGGGAAGACTGTAATACTCCGTATTTATAAGTCTTGGGGTACTCTATCGAGTAGCCCTTACTCTGTCGAGTAAGGGCAAGTTGCGAAATAAAAATAGTTTCGACTGTTGGGTACTCGATCGAGTAGTCAGGGTACTCGATCGAGTAGGGGGTACTCGATCGAGTACCTTGGGTACTCGATCGAGTGTCCGGTTTTACGGGGAGTTTTCTCGGGTTTTGTTAATTACGCGATTAAGGTATTTAAACCAATTCGTCTTTGTTCTAAATCACTTTTTACGAAACCTAAAACCTGTTTAAGAGAGAAAGCAACTTGTCTTCTTCCTAATCGCGTTCTTGACAATTCCCGGAGTTCAGACGGTCGGTTTGCATCGTAGTTTGTGTCGTTGGATTCCTTGCGTCGAGGGTAAGCTTTTAATGTAATTTATATAATGTTTTGTTAAGATTAGTGAAACCCTAATTTAGGAATTGGGGGTTTTTATGAATAGTAATTGAATAGTAGTATCTACGTGTTGTATGGTAGGAGGAGAGTTCATAGAAGAGGCGTTTTGAGACAAAGTTGTAGATACCGTCTGCGTGTTGTGCTATCCGGGTAGGATTTCCTACTCGGTATAGTCCCATAATGGGATATTGGTGATGTCTTTGTAGTTAGTTGATTGATATGATGATTGTAATTGTAATTGTGATTGTGATTGTGGTTGTGTTTGTGATGGTTCTCGAGATGCGTTCTCGGCTGAGTGGGGTCACTTGCGGGAGTGATCTCACGCCCTAGTTTCGCCCTTCGTGGAACCCGCCACGAAAGGGGATGTGCACATTAATGGGATAGGGTTATCGCTCGTATGATGAGCGGGGCTTAGGTGGGAACGGCTGCGGTCCCCCATGGCAGGGCTGGTCCAGTGGACAGTCGGTGATTGAGATTGTTGGATTGGTGTGGATGTGTGTGTGTGTGTGATGGTTAAGTCATCTTTTATCTTATTGTTGATATATTGAATTGTGTGATTAGTACTTACCCCGTTTAAATGTTTTAAAAACTGTGGTGATCCATTCGGGGTGGTGAGCGATTTAGCTTGGCGGTATATCTTGGATACGCGTGGGGTCTAGGCTGGGATGGAGTCATCACATGTCGAGTCTTTAGTCTTCCGCCGTGTTCGTTAGGACAGTTCCTTTCGATTGGTTTATAGTTTGAGAACATTGTATTTTGCTTACGATTGGTTTTGTAATGTAATCATTAAACTATTTATAATAAATATTGTTTCCGTTTTGTCTATTTGATTATCATACCTCGGGCAACCGAGATGGTGATGTCTTCATACCTGAGTGGTCCTGGTAAGGCACTCGGAGTATGGGGGTGTTACACATTCCGCGTAGCAAACATGCGGCCCAATCATCACCGGGTGGTTTGCGAGAGGTGCAGAAATGAGGTATCTACAGAGCCCCCACTTTGACTGAGGCTTGGACAAGGCGGAAGTCAAAGTATAGCCATCAGGTCAATCGAAGATTACAACCTGACGACTATGGCGACGCAAGGCGGCTCAAGGGGTCTGAGCCAAGGACCTGTTGTCGGGAGCATTTTAGAGTCTGTCGACTATCGGGGAGGGTCGTTTAAAGTCCATTAGACTACGTAAGGAGGCTCTCCAGCCATAAGAAGAGACCATACCTGAGAATTCTTCTCGAGATGTTTCCGGAGTTGTGTAAGGGTAAGCGTAGGAGCTAAGGGTAAGACCTAAAAGATATATAAGGATTGTGCTAGGGTGTGGGACCCTAAAGGAAAGCATCGTCGGGAAGGAGGTCAAATATAAGTTCAACTTAAGGGGTAATCAAGGCGCGAGTGTTGGAACTCTATTAGTTTGGGAACTTACGGAGAACGACACCTTTGTCGCACTCCGAGGGGAAGCAAGAAATGTTGTGAGTAGCAGGACACAGGCGGGAACTGCTGGGAGAAATCTGTTCGTGTTCAGCTTCGAACAAACTTCGGAAGAAAAAAGAGGGTTTGATGTTGATCTCCATGTCTCGAGAGGGAAAGTGTATCCGCTTACTCTCGTTGGGGAAAAAAAATAATCGGGAATTAATCTCCATGTCTCGAGAGGGAAAGTCTATCCGCTTACTCTCGTTGGGGAAAAATAATGAAGGCGTGTCCAAACACCTGTGAAGGAATAAATGTTTGTTGTGACGAGTAAGGGTCTTAGAAGCAATAAATAACGTGTAATAGTCTGCTGCTGGCTTAGAAATGCGAGTCGGAACGAAAGATAATCGTCACACGGACCAAAAGAATAAAATAGCATCGGGGAAGAGGCGCACCAAAGATGGGCCCACAAATAACGAACTCATAAGGAATTTTTGAAAACTCGTATGGAGGGAACACCAGGAAGAGGCGCAGTAAGAGCTGCGTCTCTTGAAATAGGCGCAGCGCCTGCTGCGTCTGTTCCCCAAAGCGTTTTTTCTGCGTAAAAACGCGATAAACAGAGGGGTTGTGTTCATTTGTTCGAAACATAAATCCTCTCTTTCTCTCTCAAATCTTAACCATTTCCGCCAAGGTTTGATCCAAAAGCTTGCATTAATCATGACTAATCGAGGTATGCGTCTCATTCTTACATTAATCTTCCGTATTGGTTCAATTTTGGATCGAAAATATTAGGGTTTATGACCCAATCAATCGAAAATTTGGGGGTTTTCCCCCAAGTGCTTTTGCCTTGTCAAATTGACATTAGAAACGGATAATAGGTAGTATAAGGAACATAACCATGCATTTGTTTCGAATTTTCGTTGAGTTTTGAGCCCTTGAGCGAATTTGAGACGGTTTCACAGCTAAACTGTAAATTGCTTCGAAAATAGCCTTAGGATTGTCCATTTACGATGAAACTTGATATTTGGGATCCCTGGATGATGGGTAAACTTCCTATCATCTCGGAATTTTGGTTTGTGACAGCTTTTTCAGGATACTTTTTTTAGGGCATAATCGTCGTTATAACGAAACGCTGCCGAAATTTCGACTTAAACCCGGAACTAGGCTTCAATTAGGCTTGACTTGACCCAAATTACAACATGAGCGTTTGGGTTTGTGAGAACGTGGCCAAAGATGGCGAGAAAAGAGCGGTTTCAGGGCTTCCAAAGGCTCGAAAATCCCTTAACCAAGGCTCGTCGTCACGTGACGCTGCCTAAATTTGCTTTAATGCTGCAGGTGATGAGGCTTCTACTTCTGGGAGGACTCCCATGGAGATAGATGCTGCTGTTGTCGAGGAGGCTTTGAAGCAGGCCTTCACCGCCGCGGTGATGGCTGCTGGGGACGAGATCCATGTGGAGGAGGCTGTTGAGGAGGAGGAGGCCCCGAGACGGGCCAACGTTGGACGAGGAGGTCGTCAGCTGAGAGGAGCTCCCGCGTGGGCTGAGACTTGGGAGAGTAGGCACTTGCTGTGGGCTGTAGAGGGTCACCTGTCCTACAGGACGGTGAAGAGCTTGGTAAATAGGAATTCACTACTCATCACTCACCTTCTTTCGTTTATTTGTTCATATCTCCAATTTTTATTCGAAAAAAAACTAAAGACACAATAGGAGGCCGGGAACATCAGGTCGTTCTCGGGCTACACGACAGCGATGGAGAGCTACGAGCGGCAGTCGGCGGAGGAGCGCGCCATGATCGAGCGTGGAGCGTTCGGTGCCTTGGTGCAGGCCTGGAGGGATATCGCGAAGAGGAAGCTGCGGGCTAACCTTAGCCTGGTCCGCGCTTTCTTGGACCGATTCTGGGATACGACTTCCACGTTTCACATGCCTTTTGGTGAGGTGGGAGTTACTCTGGAGGACTACGGCATGATTTCTGGTCTGCCGTGTGGGTCTCGAGGTCGTGGGTGGCGGAGACGCCATGAGGGTGGACTCGACCGAGGCTAGGAGGTTGATCGGCTGGAACTTGTCGCCGAGGGCTGTCACGATCTGGGTTTGGTGCCCAGCTCCCTCGTTCGAGACTACTTTGCGGGAAAGATCCCGGCGCTGGTGACGATTGACGGGAGGGAGACGGCTCCTCCTCCCTGTACAGCTGAGAAGAGGGCTCGTTTGTGGCTCTGGTGGTTTCTGTCTTCGATTTACCTCGGATACAAGGGCGAGAGGCTATCGACGAAGCTTCTTCCCTTCCTTTCTGACCTGAGCTCCCTAGGGCGTTGGGACTTGGTCACTGCTGGCTTTGCGGTCCTCATCCGCTTTAAGAAGGCCATGGTTCGTCCGGAGTTAATGGAGAAGAGGACTTCTCCTGACGCTGTCGGACCTGGACTACTGCTGGAGGTATGAACCTTCATTTAGACCAAAATCAATTCCTTTATTTATCAAATCACGAAAGATCGTTAGTGACTATCTTGCTTTACAGGCGTGGGTGTACTCCTACTTCCCGGGCCTCGCGCCCAAGAGGACGGAGCCGCTGGAGAAGGCCTATCCCGTGGTGAGGGATTGGGTGATGTGCAGGACAAAGAGAAAACGTTCATCTCACGGTGTCTACCGGCGGGACGTGAACGCTCTTCAGCTAGACAGCGTAAGCATCTCACTTATATTCATTTGCTTCTATATTGCCTTTAAATTGATCATAAGAATGATTCCTTTGTTTATCTTGTCCCAGTGGGTGCCCAGGCCTTGGGCGGAGTACGCCGAGCGCCTCCTTTGTGGGCTCGAGGTCCTTCGATCTAGGAGCTCGAGCCGGCTGCTTTGTTGAGGACGTCGATGGGTCCCGTGTGGTACTGGGCGAGCGCTTGGCTCGTCGGTCTTTGTCGAGACGTGTTGACGGTTCCCGTCGATCCTCCTAGACGATGTTCGGGAGCCTTCGAGGCGAGAGGGGGCGACTTGGGCGGCGCTAGTGGTGACGCCCTCCTTCTTCCTAGCGAGGACTACTCGGCGTTCCTCTACGGAAGGTTGGCGTACTGGCCGGTAGTTGTGAGTATCTCTACTCTCCTTCTTTACTTGGTTTTGAAACTACGATGAAAGATCACCGATTAATGAGAAACATTTGACTTTGCAGGAGGTTGAGGCGGCGGGAATCGAGCCCCCAGAGTACCCCGAGACCCTCGAGTACACTGACGCGACCGGGAGGACGACGATCTCCGAGCTGCGTGACTTTGACGTGGCGGTGACGGATGCTGGCCTGGACGATTGGCAGCATCTGATTCGGAGGGTGAGCCTATAATTTTGTGTAATTTTCGTGTAAGAACACATTTGATTGAGTTTGTCCAATTATTGAGGACTTCTTTTTTGAAAATGCAGGTTACGCCGTCTCGGTTCGTGGCGTTATGAAGGGTGGCCAACCGGCTGCGAGCTACTGCCGTCGAGGCACTTGTCGGTGGTCGAGGCCGTCAGGTATGAACCTTGTGCTTGTTTCATTTTTGAATTTTGATTTTCCAACTTTTCTTGTAATTGCTTGGAATGATTGACATGAGCCAATTTTGTTGTTTACAGGGGGACCGCGAGCTGGAGCGAGAGTTGGCTTAGTCTCGGGAGGAGACAGCTCGCTTGTTGAGGGAGCTCGAGGTTCGAGATGCCGAGATTGCTGCTCTTGCGGCAAGAGTTGCGGAGCTGGAGGGCGACCAACAGTAGTTTTGCGTAGCCTTTGTTTGTTTGTTGGCTGTATTTTGCACATTTGTACATTTTGGACCTTCATTTTGAACATTCTGGACTTTGTTTGGGGCTCGAGCCCCCAATTTGTTGTACATTTTCCTTTTTGGTTGTATACAAGATGGCTTAAGTGCCTTTGCTGCTGGGTTGCGTTGCATGTATCTGCAGGTTAGCTTTGAACAGGTTTGGTAGATGACGGTTTACGCCGTCATGCCGCCGAAATTTACATAGAAATCACGCAAAACATACATTTGTATATATACATGGCCTGAATTAGCGCAAAACGAATGACTCAAAAGAATGCAAAAATGCAAAAATTTTGTCGGAAATGACCGGACGGTAGGGAGGGTTACCCCCTAAAAAAAGGAAAAAATAGAAATCTATAAGTTAGAAATGAGATGATTAAAAAAAGAAATGAAATAAATGAAATAAATTTAAATCGAAATGAGAATTATTTCCTAAAATGAATATGTACAAGTGTGGTAAAATGACGAAAATGTCGATGTCGTCTCGAAATGCGTGCCCGCGGAAGTTAGGAAACCCGAAATATGGTAACTTCCACGTATTTACCAAAATAATAACCCGTAGGAATAAGAAATTATTCGTCGAGGAATTAGGAAAGATCCAACGCGGAAAATCCTAGAAGTTAAGCTGAGGAAGAGGCGCAGCATGAGCTGCGTCCCTTTGAAGAGGCGCAGCAGGTGCTGCGCCTGTTCCCAGGTGGTTCCGTTCTGGCGGATTTTTGGAAACAGAAATTTGTATAAATAGAGACGTCGATGGAGCTTTTATTCACACAAACCTTCCGTCTCTTCTTCGTCTTATTACATAAAATTCTCAAAATAATCTCTCATCATGAATACTTTAGAGGTTCGCTTAAAAGAATGGACCAACGAATTTTCCAACATGGAGAAATATGATATGGGCGTCTATAATCTTGGATCATTGCTGAGTTTGAAGCTTATCAAGGTTGTCAAACCATTCTTGGATGGTTGTCTTGACTATTGGGACCCGAATTACCACGTTTTTGCGTTCCCCGGAGGCGATATTTGTCCATTTCCTGAAGAAATTGCTGCGATTGGTGGGTGGGACCCCGAACACTTGCCTGCCATTCCTTCTACTTCGCAAGGGTACAAGAGCAAATTTAGAGACTTGCTTGGGTTGACCAGACTTGAGGTGGACCGTTTAGTGACCTTGAAGGGAGTGCGAATGTTGGACTTCATTGACCGATTTATTAACAGGGCTGACCCCACCGTTTCTTATGTTGCCAGGCGAAGGGCATTTGGGTTTTGCTTGTTGCATGTGTATGTCTTCCAAGGGCATGTTGATGAAGACTTGAGAGGTGATCCCCGTCTTCTGCGCCTTGTTGAGCAAATGGAGTTGCGCAGGAGCCCAGCTTATTTATGTCTAGGAGAGATCCTTTTAAGCTTGGATAATAGGAAAGCCAACCGTGACCTACCGTATTTGGGAAGTCCCGTCATTCTGCAGGTAAAAGAACTTTTCTTCTCTTTTTATTTTTTTTTATTTTTTTTTGTTTTTCGTTTTTTTTTCTTCGTTTTTTTTTGTTTTTTTTTCTTGTTTTCTTTGTCTAATACCCGCTTTTGGAAGGTCTGGCTTATGGAACGGCTTCGATTGATCGAGCCCCCAGTTCATGTTCCTTCTTATCATGCTCGTTCAATTGCAATGAGGACCAGGCTTTACATGGTGGACTTCACCCGAGTCTGCAATTATTGGGAGAACAAACTGAAGAGTGATGATGGCCCTTTAGTTAGGTGGATTGTACCATGGTGGCATCTCAAATCTGTCACTGGAGTGTCTTCTTTGAATCCTATCCGATCTGTGCGCATTCCTGGCTTGGAATTTATGGTGTGCATTTTCCCGGAAAGGCTGATGAGATAAGTTGGACTAAAACAGACAATCCCGAAACTTGATACCGTTCCGCAAACTGCCGTGGCGCTTACTACAGAGAGTCGAAGGGAGTGGGCCATTAAATGGGCCCAAAGAAATGTATGGTTCTTGAACTCTTCTACTAATGCCTTATGGGTGTCGGATTCTTATCTGCGATGGAGAAAAGCTACTACCCCGGAAGAGCGCGAGAGATTGAGGAAGCGCGAGCCCGTTGACTACAAGGTGCGCGAGGTGGAAAAAGAGAAGGAAAAGCATTTGACTGAGGGAGAGGAAAAAGCCGGGTTTCGAGTCGTTCATCCTTCGAAGAAACCGAAGACCTCTCCTGTCGTAGATATGGTGACTGGCAAGAATGAGAAGTCTAGGCCTCGAGAAATACCGTTGGTGATTAGGTCCGAAGTGGCGCAAGAGCGTCCGGCTCGAGGTCGTGACAAGAAATATGACAAAAATGACAAGGGCAAAGGGAAGATGGAAGAATAGCCCGAGTCCTTATTTATTTATTTATTATTATTATTATTATTATTGTTGTTGTTGTTGTTGTTGTTGTTGTTGTTGTTGTTGTTGTTGTTGTTGTTGTTGTTGTTGTTGTTGTTGTTGTTGTTGTTGTTGTTGTTGTTGTTGTTGTTGTTGTTGTTGTTGTTGTTGTTGTTGTTGTTGTTGTTGTTGTTGTTGTTGTTGTTGTTGTTGTTGTTGTTGTTATTGTTGTTGTTGTTGTTGTAATAAAAAGGTGGGGTTTTTTAAAATCCTAGCCTATTTTTATTATGTAGCGTATTATTACTATTAGAAAATGAATGAAATAAATAAAAAAGGTTAAATGGTTATGAAATCGTTGTGATTTTCTATTTATTATTCTTGTCGAATTCCAAATGCAATGCAAATGTCCTTCTATTTACATTTTAAAATAATGGGTTGTATCCTATAAAGGATTGCCTACGTATTCATTAAAAATGAAATCAAACCCTTGCGCGTAGTTCGAGTAAATGTAAAAGAATAATTGTTCAAAGCAAGAGCTTGTGATGAACTCGGAAAATAAGCATGAGCTTTTGCTTACTCTAAAGGTGCGAATTTAGTTTATTTGATGATATGAGGACGTCAAAAATTGTCAAAGTGCAAGAGCAAAGTGACATTAGCTTATTTCAGCTTGGCCAGGGGCCGTTTATTTAGTGCCACAAGAGCGACACGTGAGGTTACGCGAGGCGCGTTTTTGTTCCTATTCTAGGCATAGTACCGTTTTAGTTGGTCAAGGTTTGTTGGGTTGGAAAGCTCATTCCCTTCTAGGTCTGTGATTCTAACCGCACCCCCTGGGAGTATGGGCTTGACTAGAAATGGTCCGGCCCAATTAGGTTTGAATTTTCCCCGTGGGTCAACAGGTAAAAGAGCTCTAACCGATTTGAGTACTAAGTCTCCTTCCTTGATGTTCCTTGACTTAACCCTTTTGTTGAAAGCTCGTTTGATACGTGCTTGATATGTTTGGACATTATGCAAGGCGCGTAGTCTACGTTCATCCAGGAGGATGAGTTCTTCATATCTATCCCTCTTCCAATCGGCTTCTGGGATTTGACTTTCGAGTAGAATACGCAAGGATGGTATCTCTAGCTCGACTGGTTGTACAACTTTCATGCCGTAAGTCAAATAGAAAGGGGTAGCCCCAGTGGGCGTCCTAACAGATGTACGATATCCCCACAAAGCAAAGGGTATCTTGCTTGGCCAATCTCGATAGTTGTCAATCATTTTCTTGAGAATTGTGACAACGTTTTTGTTTGATGCTTCTATCTCGCCGTTAGTCTGTGGTCTATAGGGCGAAGAGTGGTGATGCCTAATTTTGTACTTGGCTAGCAATTGCGCAGTCTCCGCTTGGAAATGTGATCCATTATCACTAATGATCTCATGTGGGCAACCGTATCGACAGATGATGTTGTTTTGTATGAACTTTTCCACATTTTTAGCCGTGAGACTAGTGTAGGAAGCCGCTTCTACCCATTTGGTGAAATAGTCAATCGCCACTAGGATGAAACAGTGACCTCCTGTTCCGGCTGGTGTTATCTTCCCGATTATGTCAATTCCCCAGGCAGAAAATGGCCAAGGAGATGTCATCGTATGGAGCAATGAAGGAGGGACGTGTTGTACATTCCCGAAGATTTGGCAATTGTGGCAATGTCTTACGTATTTGATGCAATCGGATTCCATTGTGGTCCAATAATACCCCAGACGTGTGATTTTCTTTGCCATCATGGGCCCACTCATGTGAGGACCGCATTCTCCATCGTGGACTTCTTCCATCACCTTTCGTGCTTGTGAATGATCAAGGCAACGTAGGATTACACCAAGAGGTGTTCTTTTGTACGTATAACTCTCCTTGCATGAGAACGTATTGGGAAGCTAGTAGGCGTATAGCACGTTGTCCCCTCTTGTCCATTTCCGGTGGATAGGTACCGTTGAGCTTGAAATTTAGAATTGCTTGGAACCAGGGTTCCTGCGCGATTTCCTCTTCATCGGTGATTTGGTGTACATAAGCTGGCTCCGACTGTCGTGCGATGCATAAAGGCATCTCTACCATGTCATCTGGTATATTAATCAAAGATGCGAGTTTCGCAAGAGCATCTGCAAATTGATTTTCTTCCCGAGGTAGGTGTAGATATGTCACGTGATCAAAGAATTGGGCAACTTGGTCTATTTTAGCTTGGTATGGTGCTAAGCTTTTGCTTCGAATTTTCCAAGATCCCGTAACTTGATTGATGATCAGGGATGAATCCCCATGTACTCGGAGGTTCTTAATGCCTAAGCTCACTGTCGCTTGTAGTCCAATTAGACAAGCTTCGTATTCTGCAGCGTTATTTGTCACCTCGAAGTCGAGTTTGACAGAGATTGGTGTATGCTCGCCTTCAGGAGAAATGAGCAACACTCCTATTCCAAATGCTCTTAAGTTTGATGCTCCATCAAAGTAAAGGTCCCAGGAGTCTACATCAGTTTGGAGTATATCCTCGTCTGGAAATGACCAGGTATCTATTGTTTGTGCATCATTGATGGGATTTTCTGCGAAGAATTCGGCAACGGCACGACCTTTTATTACTTTCAGAGGCATGTATTTGAGATCGAATTATGAGAGCATCAAAGTCCATCTTGCTAGGCGTCCGTTGAGGACGGGTTTCTCGAAGAGGTATTTGACTGGATCCATTTTGGAGTATATTTTGACGGAGTAGCTAAGCATGTAATGGCGTAGCTTCTTCGTGGCCCACACAAGAGCGAGGCATGTCTTTTCGAGTTGTGAGTATTTGCACTCGTACTCCAAGAACTTCTTACTAAGGTAGTAGATAGCCCTTTCTTCACTTCCTATAGTTTGAGCTAGCATGGCACCCATGGCTGTTTCGGTTACCGTGAGATATAAACCAAGAGGTTGATCTCGTTGAGGTGGCATGAGCACTGGTGGTTTAGCCAATATTTCTTTGATTCGGTCAAATGCCTTTTGACAATCATCATCCCACATGGTGTGGTCTGTTTTCTTTAGCTTCTTGAAGATAGGCTCACAAATCATGGTGAGTTTCGATATGAATCGACTTATATATTGCACTTTTCCCAGGAATCCTCTGACTTCTTTTTCTGTTTGAGGTTGTGGAATTTCGATCAGAGCCTTGATCTTGGAAGGGTCTATTTCTATACCTCGTTGGCTAACGACGTATCCCAGGAGTTTGCCAGACGTTACTCTGAATGTGCATTTCTGAGGATTGAGCCTCATGTTGTACTTTCGTAGCCTTGCGAAAAATTTGCGAAGGTTCGCAATATGCCCCTCTCTATCCTTGGATTTGACAATCATGTCGTCTACGTATACCTCAACTTCTTTGTGCATCATGTTATGTAGGAGTGTAGTTGCGGTGCGTTGATATGTAGCTCCGGCGTTGATCAATCCAAACGGCATGACCATATAGCAATAGGTTCCCCATTGAGTGACAAAGGCGGTCTTATGCATGTCTTCTATGGCCATCTTGATTCTGTTATAACCCGCGTACCCATCCATGAAGGATAGTAATGCGTGGTCCGCAGTATTGTCCACCGATATGTCAATGTGTGGTAGAGGGAAGTCATCTTTAGGTCTGGCTTTGTTTAAGTCCCTAAAATCAACACAAACACGGATTCTCCCATCCTTTTTGGGTACAGGTACTATGTTGGCTACCCAGTCAGAATACTCAAAAACTTTGATGAACCCGGCTTTGAATTGCTTGTCAACTTCTTCCTTAATCTTGAGAGCCCATTCCGTCCTCATTCGTCGAAGCTTCTGTTTTACAGGCTTGAAACCTGGCTTAATCGGGATTCTGTGTTCGGCGATATCCCTGCCGATCCCTGGCATGTCCTTGTAAGACCAAGCGAAAACGTCTTTGAACTCGTTTAGGAGGTCTATGAAATCGACCCTTTCGGTGGAGCTCAAGGTAGTCCCTATCCTAAGTTCTTGGGGTTCTAGTTCGGTTCCTACGTTGATGGGTTCGGTGTCCTCTATTACTGGACCCCCTTCCCTTTCCTGTAGTATTTCTTTGGCTACGTAGGGAGGTATTTCGATTGAGTCTGGGTCTTGGTTATCCTCAGTATCATCGTAAATAGAATTGCACTCAAGATAACACAAAGAGTAAGCAGAACCTGATTTATTCATATTAAGGTTTGAGTAAAGTTGAAACAAAGAAGCCATCTGATCCATGGTCAGTGGCGGCAAAGGGACAGTGGTTGGGACATTTCCCGAGCTACTGTGACTACTCGAGGCTAAGCTAGGAGAAACAGAGGGAATGGGGATGACGACGGGAGGAGACTCCCTAATGACTTCTCTAGACTCCGACTCTGACTCCGACTCTGACTCGAATTCATCGTCTTCTGGTTCTCCTTTGAACATCTCTCCTTCTCCAGTGGTGAGCTTGAAGAGTCTTCCTTGATTGTTGGTCCACTTGATTGACTTTCTCCATCCTTTCTGCTGACTCGCGTTAGTTTCTGTGATTAACGCGGTGGGGTTAAAGCGGTCGTCTTGAAGTATCATGGTAATGATCGCATCCTGCACGGCTCTAACAAATCGATCCTCTCCGAACAATAGACTAACAGCTTGTTCGTCTAAGCAAGGTGCTTGACGGGTTTTGACGATAGGAACCGTTTCTGGAGGGATGAAGTAGCAATCGTGAAAGATCTCAATTCCAGCTAGCTTCCTCTTGAGATAATGGCAAGGCTCGGGAAAACCGTGACAGAGTTCTAGACTTCCCTCTTTAACAAAGTACCCATTTGGGGTGGGGAGATAGGGTCGCATTTGGACTCCTACATTCTTACGGTTTTGGACTTGAGCGAGCATTTCGAGAACCTCTTCTTTAGTGGGTTTGTACCCTAGTCCAAGTGGTATTCTCTTTGAGTTGCCTTCCTTGTATGGTGCGAAGGTGTTTCTTCGAGTAGGGTTCAAAGGCATTCCAGGGAAGTATCCCTGGGATTTGAGTATGTGGTTGACCACCAAGTTGGAGTAGGGATCATAGTATAAGGGTGCCAATTCACTTTCTATGACACTTATGCTTTGGAAGCCCCCAAGTTCATATACTGGATCTGCAAGGACTTGATTGTTCGACTTCTTTTCGATTATTGCCTTGATGGGTGACGAAGTGATTGTCACCACTTTGCCATTTAGTGGGATCTTGATCTTTTGATGAAGGGTGGATGTTACCGCTTTGGAAGCGTGAATCCAAGGTCTTCCTAGAAGTATGTTGTAGGAAGCTTCAATGTCCACTATTTTGAAGTTAACCTTCCTCTCAATTGGCCCTGTGGCTATGGTTAGGTTAGCAAGTCCTACCACCTTTCGTTGTGTACCATCATATGCACGCACACCTTGATTGGTAGGGGTCCAATCCGACTCTTTCATGCCTAATTTGTATGCCGTTTTGAGGGGTATGACGTTGACCGCGGAGCCATCGTCTACCAAGTTCATTGGCACATTCTTCTTTAGACAAATGACAGTGATGTAAAGAGCTAGATTGTGACTAGCGCCAAAAGGTGGCAAATTTTCGTCTGAGAAAGTAATAGGATTACTTAGCTTTGGTGGTTCTTGGAAGACCAAGTTGACTACATCTTCTGGTGTCGAGTTATGTGCTACATTTAGTTTGGCCAAAGCTTGCAGTAAAGCTTGGCGATGTGGGAATGAGCTCGCTATCAATTGCCAGACTGAAAGATCAACCTTTGTCTTCTGTAATTGCTTGAGCAAATGGTCGGTGGAGTCATCTTCGTTGTCATTTGGTGTGATAACGTTGGTTGGACCATTTTGAGTAGTGCTTTGATATGGACGTCCCGAACGAGTTAGGTGGTCCACATCTTGGTCTTCACCATTTTGGACTATTTCTTTGACTAAAGAGTTTTCGATGAGGTACTCGTCCTCATCGTCGTCGGCCCAAACTCCATTGATTGCAGCTAGTTCCCTCATTCTCATGATTTCATCTTCTAGTCGTATGATTTGGTCGACTAGTCTATCAACCATGGCGACTATTTCTTACATAGTAGCGTTTTGAGAGATGATTAGTGACACATGCTCCTTGGGTGTTGCGTTGGGATCACGTAAAGTTGTCACCACATTTTCTAATTCCCAAACTTGTCTATCCACACTCCTTGCCCATGTGATGAAGTCGGAAATGGTAGGGGCGATAGTAGAGTAGAATCCTTCATTTTCGATTGCATGGATTTCGTCTTCAATTGGAGAAATGAGGTGTGAACAATCTAAGGTAGATTCGTCACTTGTAATCACTAGAACTCCAAGAGGATTCTGAGTGTTGTTGGGTTTACCTCCCGGCGGTATTGGTAGTCGGCCATCTTCAATCATGTCTTGAAGCACATTTTTCAATTTGTAGCATTTTTCTGTGTCATGTCCCTTACCCCTATGGTATTCACAGTATGAGTTCTCGTCCCAGAATTTGGATTTCTTTTCAGGTTCGGGAGTAGGTCCAATGGGTTGAAGTTTGCCTTGCTTCATTAACCTTTTTAGAGCGTTGGAGTAAGTATCCCCAAGATTTGTGAATTTCCTTGGTGGGGTACTTTTCTTGGATGGCTCGAGAAGGTTAACTTCATCAGTCTTGCTAGTGGAGCCGTAAGAACGACTTGTTGAGCCTTGATATCCTCGACCTACCGTTTTGGACAAGAGCCCTTTACGGATGTCATCTTCAATCCTTGTCCCTAGTACGGTTAAGTCCTTGAAAGTTTTGATGTTTTGGTATCTCAAATGGTTGGCATAAATGGGTTTGAGATTGTCCACGAACTTCTCCACAAGGGTAGCCTCATCCGGGCGTTCAACTAGTTGGGTACTAGTCTTCCTCCACCTACTTAAGAAGTCGGTGAATCCTTCTTTGTCATTTTGGGTAAGAACCTCTAGAGTGCGCATGTTGACTTGGATCTCGGCATTATCCGCATATTGCTTGGCAAACTCGATCGCGGTATCTTCCCAAGTAGCGATTTTCTTGTGATCTAAAGAGTAGAACCATTGCTTTGGTATGGTGTCAAGAGATGAAGGAAAGATCCTTAAGAACATCTCGGGTTTGATGACTTTGATAGACATGTAATCCTTGAAGGCACGGATGTGGTTCAAAGGGTTTTCGTGCCCCTTGAATTTAGGGATATCCGTCATATTGAAGTTGGTTGGCAATTTGGAGTTGACGGCCTCATACTTGCGATTATTCTCTCTATAAATGTCATCCCCTTTAAGGTACATTAATTGCTCCTCTAAGTATTGGAGTCTTTTCTCAGCTATAGTCAGCCCCATGGGAGGATTTTCGTCCTTGGATTCATCCGCGTAGTCGCCCACTACTTCACTTTCATGAGGAGGAAATCTCCCCTCTACGGCATAGATCCGGCCCTCGATGGTGTCAAGGCGATCATACACTTGGTCTTGAGTAACTTGGATTTGAGCTAGTGCGGCTAGGATTCGATCATTACCATCTTGAAGTTGGTGGAGGTTTGTTTCGCTGGTTCCAGGCATCTTGAAAACTGGATAAGAGACCGATAAATCAAAACACGATCGACCATTCTAACACACTTGCTAAAGGAAGAAATGTTTTGACTCGTGAAATGGGTGTGTGCCACTTGTGTTGAGTGAGCTTTGAAGAAAAGACGAAAATTTTGAAAATGTGTATCCTAGTCAACTATAGTGTAGTTGTAGGAGTGGACTCGAAGTGAGGTTTTGAAATGGGCTTGTGGCCCGAATTTTGACTCGACAAACGGACGGAGTTTTGACTGGGTTTTGCACTAATCCAATGGCCTTTTCGAAATTTTGATTAAAAAAGGGTTTTGATTTTTGCAAAAATCGTCATGGTTTCGTTTAGAAATGGTGATCACGTAAGGTACAAACATTTATACAAGCATTATAACGGGATGCTGAGTGCATTTAAAAGGGTTTTGGTTTAAAGGGTGGGTTGTCATACCGAACCATCAAACCCGAAGTCTGTGGAGAGGCTCGTACCAAACAAGAGTAAGGCCGATTCCTAGTCCATTTCCTCAAGTATTGAAGGCCCTTGATACAGACAAGAGTAAGCATCATGGTATGGATGACGTCAATCGCTATCCATCTTTAGGCCCAAATAAGAATTAGGACCGTTTAGACGGGACGATTGGTAGAATGGGTTGGGTTGGGCATAGGAAGGCCGAATGAAACGGTCTAGGAAGACCGAGTTATGAAAACCGACAATTGTCTTGTATAAACTATTCCCTAACCTTGTTCAAGTTTCACCCTTAGCTACACGTAAGTGTATTATTCCCCAACGGAGTCGCCAAGCTGTGGACAGCGGGGGGCCTACAGGGGAGCTTGGGAGGAAGAGAACAAGCGTTTGCATTTTTATTGGAGTCGCCACCAATTTTTATGGGAAATTGGAACCGTTCGAATACCTCGTGCCATGTCTAGACACAAAGTAAAAACATGAACACTAAGCAATCTTTCTATGTCTAGAATGACTCTCGTGGATGCCAATGAACACGGATGTTCACAGAGATCTGGAGTAAGGGGTGAGGGTACGTGTTAGGAAGCTCTTTTGATCGAACACCTAATCCCGCCCGCCTCGATCGCGGCCTCTACTAATGATTAGGGACATCATCTATACTCGATATATCGTCGATTATATGCATGCAATGTAACATCCAAGTTTTAATCCTAGCATGTGAATTTAACTAAGTTGGTTGACACGTAATTAGCAAACAATTGGGTCGAAGTAGGATTTAATGTTCAATTACATGTGAGAACATACAAATGATATAAAATTCAATGATAAATGCAATAAGAAAATTACGATAATAAGAGATTACAATAATTACATCGGATTAGGCGATTTATGTCGAAAATACCTTTAAAACGGATAATTTGAGAAAAAGAATAAAAGAATGAATCAACGAACAAGTCAGAAGGTGATAATACGGGTAATAATCAATTATGCGTAAGCTAATTAAACTAGGCCAAGCAACAACGAAGTTGAGACGAACTCAACTGAACAGCGCAGAGATCGCGCCCTTTGGAAGAGGCGCAGCGATTCTTTGCGTCTGTTCCAAGGGTGAGTTCTGGCTGTGAAGCCGGAACTGCAAATCGTTAATATTAATTGGTGAATTTAAATGATTGGTTACGATATTTACTCGGATGGAAGTGATTAATAGGTTATTTATATATGATTAAGGTCATAAAAGCAATAAACATGGATGAGACGGATGCAAACGAATTATTTACATGAACGAATGATTGATGGGTGAACTAAATAGGTTAAACATGACGAATTAATGACAAATTAATGACGAATATGGATGAAAATATATCAAAGATCGAATTCCAGAAACTCAATATGAACGAATTGAATTTCTACAACCCGGATTGAATTTAATGACGAAAACCCGCAAATATGAGATTATAAGGGATTTAAGTCGGATTTAAATGACAAATTAAACATATTAATGATGATAAATAATATACATGTGAAATTAATATGCTATCATATCAAAGAATTAACAAGAAACAAATAAAACAAATAAAAGACGAACGAATCACAGAGGACGAAGGAAGAAGAAAGGAAGCAGGAACTGCGGCAGCCTCACGAAGAGGCGCAGCGAAATAACGCTCCTTCAAGAGGCGCGGCGATTCTTTGCGTCCTTTCTCGACGGTTTGTCTTCTGGAAATCCGTAAAAAGAGGTTTTAAAGCACGGTTTTAGAAATCGGTTTTAAGGAGATATTTTCGACATAAACCTTACATTAATGATGATACAAAAGGTAAATCTATATATATTTATAAAAGAGGCTTTTTTTGAGCGATTCTAGAGCGTCCACATCATCAAAAATCAATTTTGGAAAGTATCATAAATAATAATTTTTGATGTAAAAAATAAAGTGGAGAATCTTTTAATTATTATAATATATATATTTCCTAAATTATATTCAAGTGATATTTTCAATTTTTATATAAAAACTTTTCTAATTTCATTTGACAACAAAGTATTGTTAAAAAAAATTATGAAAATAATATAATTAGATTCGTGATAAAAAATGCTATCATTAGAGTATAAATTTTATATCATTTGCACATACTAAAGATAGTGTACCCTTTAGTTCTTAATACAGTATATGTCCCACATTGAAAAATAACGTAGGTGTGGAGAATATACTACGTATAAATAATAGAATTTCCCACATCGAAAGATTAACAAAGTGGGTTAATCCTATGATTATAAATAGGAGGCATCTTTGAAACTTAGGTATTAACCCAAATTTTTTGAGTCTCTTAAGTATTATCTTAAAGAGTTCTTAAAAGTTTGTATCTATCTCCACAATATGATATAAAAAATAAAGTGGATATTTTTTAATTATTATAATGTATACAATTAGATTTGGGATAAAAAAAAATTTACATTTTATTTGATAAAAACTATCGTAAAAAAATTATATAATTATATTTGGGATTAAAAAAATGAAATTATTAGATTATGAATTTCATACCATTTGCACAAAAAAAGGAAAAAAAAGGACGATTATTAATAGACAGTATAGGATGTCGAACTAGATGACAAAATAGAAGACGTGTTTCTTAGAATATATATGTCATGCATTGAAAAATAATATAAGTGTGATGAACATACTACGTATAAATAGTAGAATTGTCCACATCATCAAAAATAAATTTTGTAACAATAAGTATGCATGATCTCCATAATTAATAAGTCTTAAAAGCGATTAATATTGATTAATTCAATTTAATGAGAATGAGAATATAAAAATGAGTTAGGTATGATTTCATTGCAATGGGACCAACTAACTGAATATTAGTCAAACAATTAAGCGGACAACAGTTGAAGAAATCCAAGTATAGCAAAGAGTTCAAGATTCAGCTACCATATTAGCTCTAAGAACTGCCAACACACTCATAATAAAATGCTACAAAAAACATTTTCCAAAAAAATTCATAGGCTATAACAAATTTATTTGTATTTTATTATCCACGAATTATTATTTAAGACGGAATTATCCGTCTTCAACCTTTTTTTGTTTAAATATGTACTTAAATTTAAAAGACTTACAAAAATAGTTCATACATCAGTTAAGGGGGAAAAATTCAAAGAACAAAACGTTATTAAATCGAGTTGGTGAACAAAACGTAGGTGCGAAAAAGATGATCTAATTCTTAGTATATTATATGTCACACATTGTAAAATAATAAGATGTGGTGAACATACTACGTATAAATAGTAGAATTGTCCCACATCGGAAAATTACCATAAGGTGTGGTCATCCTATTATAAATAGTAGAGTTGTCCCACATCAAAAGATTAACATAAGGTTAAGGTGTACTGATCGCCTCATCCTATTATTATAAACAGTAGAATTGTCTCACATCGAAAGATTAACATAATGTGGGGTGATCCTATGATTATAAATATGATTCATCCTTGGAACTTAAATATCAACCAAAAATCTTTTGAGTCTCTTAAATATTGTCTTAGATAGCTCTTATAAGAGTTCGTATTATTACCTCCACAATAATGAAATTTATTTGTATTATACTTTTGATTTTGGTGGTTTCACAATTATATAATTATATATTGTTATATCATCTCCTTTTCTATTCAAATTTAGTAGTTTAGCAATAAGTTATTTATTTTTTAATTTTTAAGCTGAATTTTTAAATAACGAACATACATATCAGTAGTATTCTTATATAAGAGACTTTAAAAGTAACGTTACATAATGTTAATTTTTCAAGTTTTAACATTTTTTTCATCTAGAGAGTTCAACCCTTAAAAACTACTTAATATTTATAAGAAAAAAATGTTAATTTTATACGTAAGAAAAACTTTGGACATTAGATAAGATTAGTTTGTTAGTAATAAGTTAAAATTGCACAAATATTACCTATATACGTGCGAAAAAATTTAGACTCTAGATAAGATTCGTTTGTTCGTATTTGCTCATTATTAATCGGATTGGATGTTGAATGTATGAATATTAACATATATTATTTGCTCATATTATTAAATATTAAATATAACTACTATTAGATATAATGACTAGCAATTGTCCGTATTTCGGGATTCGGGTTGGATGTCGAGCTAGGTATGAAAAAGATGGTGTATTTATTAGTATGTTATTTGTCCCACATTGAAAAATAATTGAGGTGTTGTGAATATACTACGTATAAATAGTAGATTTGTCCCACATTAAAATATTAGTATGCATAAGGTAGGGTGATCTTATGATTATAAATAGAAGTCATCCTTGAAAGTTGGGAATCAACCCAAAATCTTTTGAGTCACTTAACTATTGTGAAAGAGAGCTCTTAAGAGTTTTTATTATTAACGGTTAAAATTAAAATTTAACAAACTATAATTTTGTTGTCACTAAGTTGTACTTATGTTTGCTTATAGTGTCCAAAAACATAGACGAATTTATCTTTTACGCCTTTACGGTGGAATGATAGCAGTAAGATGATCACATGAGTATACATTACATGTGCTTTGTGAAAGAAAGAACATATATAAAAATGAACTCTATGTATCAGTAATTAGAAGATTAATTATTATTATTATTATTATCATTATTATTATTATTATTATTATTATTATTATTATTATTATTATTATTATTATTATTATTATTATTATGTAAGACGGTCTTATTAATTGAACAAAAAAAATTTGAGATGACTAACTTATAAGAATGACATGTGTAAGTAAATTGTCCATATTTGAAGGGTAGGTATATGGTTCAAACAAAATATATACTCCCTCCATCTCAATCAATAGTTTACATTTGCTTTATTCTCCCTACCAAAATATAGCAAATGTAAACTATTCATTAGTTTCACACCTGTCTTTATATTAATCATAAGGGTTATCAAAGCGCCTCCATTGGCTTACATTTATGATGATTAGTACTTAATAAATTTGCTAGAATTCGAGATAATAAAGTTTTAGAAGCTACTTAATGATTAGAATCAAGTACGTATCAAGAGAGCATAAAAGATTAGGATATTTCATTTTTTTAGAATTATGTGATACCCGGATTTGAACTTCGAAACACCTATCTTTATATTAATCATAAGGGCTATCAAAGCACCGCGATTGACTTACACTTATGATGATTAATATATAATAAATTTTGCTAGAATTCGAGATAACAAAGCATTGGCTTACACTTAAGATGATTAGTACTCCCTCCGTACCACACCAAAGGTAACACTTACTATAAACGGACGTACCACACCAAAGGTAACATTCCTTATTTGGCCCACAACATTACCAAATTATCCTTATAACCATTTGATATTTACACAAAATGCCATTACATACCCGACCTACCAACCCACAATTAAACACCCAATTACATACCCCACCTATTTATTCCCTCTTTACCCTTACTTTTTCCACTTTTTTTTAAATACTCTAATTTTCCCTACGTTACCTTTGGTGTGGTACGGAGGGAGTATTTAATAAATTTTGCTAGAACTCGAGATAACAAAGCTTTAGAGGCTACTTAGTACTTAAAATCAAGTACGTATCAAGAAACTATAAGGGATTAAGATATTTCATTTTTTTTAGAACTATGTGACACCCGGATTTGAATTTCGAAACACCTATTCGATAATGTTCTATAACTTAGTTTTAAAATAATCAAGGTCATTAACCCATACGAAGTACGGGCTTTCAAACTAGTAACAATAATAAAAGAAGAGATTATACACCCTCAGACTTACATGTTTGACGAAACGAGAAGGACTAAGTTATCGATTAGCAATGCTCGACTCGAACTATAATGCAAATATGAAAGTGCCCTCGTAAGAGGAAAACGATTAGATTAATTATGTTGATTGATTGTGGAGTTGGTCAAATTGGTCGGTCATGCAAACGAGGCTAGTACTCAGAAGGATCCGAGCTTACGTGGTCGAATGTTCAAGCACGTAGACGCCAAAAAGTAAGAACAAAGGTCTAGAATGCAAAGGGAGAAGAGAAGGGCGGACACTCGCGTGAGAAATATGAGGAGCGAAGGCTCCTATTTATACTAATCACGTGAAGGAATTAGGGTTTCGGAGAGTCTTTGGAAGTAAATCTCGGAAAGATATGAAAAAGATACGAAAATACACGCAGAAAAGGACCTGGTAAGAGGCGCAGCAGTCACTGCGTCTCTTGGAAGAGGCGCAACACCTGCTGCGTCTGTTCCCAAGTGGTTTCCTCCTGCGGAAGAAAGATTTCCGTGTTTGAGTTATAGAAGGACGGAATAATTCGGTTTTCCTTAATATCTTGTGTGAATATTACGGGAAATTGTTTACCAAAGGATAAAGATTGTGAAATATTTATAAAATATGGAATAGAAATATCCGAAACATTCCAGAACATTCTGACTCGGGATTTAATGGTTATCAGAAAATGAAGATGGTTTTAGGCCCGGACTCCAAATGTACTCTAATTACTGTCAAAACGACCTTATCAGCGCGTAGATGACAACTAAGAGGTAGACGCTAGTATTTGAGCAATCACTTGATGATAAACTTACGAACTGTCACAAATCGTTCCGCGTAGCAAACATGCGGCCCAATCATCACCGAGTGGTTTGCGAGAGGTGCAGAAATGAGGTATCTACAACAAATATAAACAATATTCACAAGGTGGATATTTCCCTCCCCACACTTGAAATTTACATTGTCCTCAATGGAACAAAGTATAGGGAGAGAATAGGAAAATAAACAACATATTTTTGGTGGTTTTTGAATTTTTTTCGAAATTAAAGAACATGTTTTTGGAATTTTTGAAAATAAATAACATGTTTTTGTATTTTTAAAATGATGGAATTTCCTCCCCACACTTATTTATTTACATATTTCCAATGGAAATAAATGTGTGGAGGAAATTTGGAAATGAAATACATGTTTTTGTTGATTTTTGATTTTTCAATTTTTTAGCGATTTTCAAATAAGTATGCAATGTATGATCTAATCTATATGCAATATTGAAATACGATGCAACTATACTATATGAATGCAAAGAGAGCTAATTTAGATTAGCTCCCTTTCGAATCATGTCATTAAATGCAAAATGCGGTAAAAACTTAATTAAAGAGAAAGAGAATATATACATTGCGGTGGTTCTTAAGTAACTCCACCAAACCTCTTCATTCAAGGACTTCATTCAACCGGGATCAATATCCCGAGATCCCACCAACCTTCCAACTTCAACACAAGAATCAACAACACACGAACCCTTGGTCTTCATCATCAAATCATGCAACTTACTCATGGCATCTTAAACCTCTTGCCATTTTCGGTTCATTTCCTCTTCAATATTTTCCTTAGTCTCTTTGTCAACACTAGGGTCACATACCCTATTTCTTTTCGATCTCTTCCTCCATCTTTTGGGTTTCCTCTTTTCAATTTTTGGTTTTGATTTTGGAGGGGCATTGGTGCTAGAATCGAACTCGGTTTCCCGAGTCTTGCCCATTTCCCCACACTTATCTTTAGCATTCACTTCTTCTTCAAGGAACTTATCCGGTGGCTCATAATCAACTTTTGGCTTACAAGCAATCAAGAATTCCATGTTCTCATCTTCTTCATTCTCATGGAGTTCTAAAGTTTCCACGGCAAACATGTTTTGACCCACGGTTTTCTTTGAAGCATGTGGTAGCTTGAATTCAATTTTTTCCTTCCCAACTTTGAATGAAAATTATCCCTCTTTGACATCTATGACGGCTCCTCCCGTGGCCAAGAATGGCCTACCAGGAATGACACGAGAGCTTCTTCCCATAGGGATGTCCAACACAACAAAGTCGGTAGGAATTGAAAGCTTACCAATTTGAACCATGTTATCCTTGAGAATCCCATTTGGAGATTTGATTGTTCCATCGGCAAGTTTAATTGTAATGGAAGTGCGGGCTAAGCTTGAAATATTCAACCTCTTAACAAGAGCAAGTGGTATGACACTCACACTTGCCCCTAAGTCACATAAAGCACTATCCACCTTTTGGTCACCAACGGTACATTGAATTGAGAAACTTCCGGGGTCATCAAGTTTGACGGGGATTTCTTTAGATTTGACCACATTGCACTCCTCACTTGAGAAATCAAGCTCATGCTCACTAATGTCCACTCTTCTAGAAATGACTTCTTCTTGCTTGGCCAAAGAGTGTTCTTCCATCATGACCATCTCTTCTTTTTCCGGGTTCTCCTCAACTTCTACCCTCACATTAGGTGCTTCCACTATTTCCTCAAGCATAAATTCTTCACTCATAATGGTTGGTGTAGTCATAACCATCTCTCCCTTATCCGGGCCGACTTCAACATCCAAGATTGTACCATGAATTGTCATTATTTGCTTAAGCACATAGTCTTCTATGCTCTCTTTTTCGGGCTCATGGTCAACTTATTGGAATGTTTTCATAGCCATGGAAAAGGGAGTAGTGTAAGATAACTGCTCTTGACTTGGCAAATAAAATGACTCTTCTTTTTCCTCTTCAACTCCAACCATGATAGCATTAACTTCCTTTGACTTCATAGGGTCCCTTGGATTTTGCCCTTGTCTTAGAAACACACCCGGTGGTTTTTGAGAACTCATGAGAGCTTGGGAAGCCACCTTAGATTCAAGACTCTTGATTTGTTGTTGGGTATTACTTGCCAAATCTCCTATCAACTTCACCAAGTTGTCATATTTATCATCTCCCATGGTATTGCTTGCTTAGGGTGGTGGCTCTTGGTTAAAAGGTTGGTTGGAAATTGGAAGAGAAAAGCCATATCCTTGATCTTTAAAGTTGGAATTTTGGTTGTTCCCTTGGTACCCTTGATTGAACCCTTGATTTTGCCCTTGGTTGTACCTTTGATTATTGTTGTATCCTTGATTGAACCCACTATTGTTGTTCCATTGATTGAATCCTTGGCCAAACCCTTGGTTAGCTTGGTTTCCTTGGTAAAAGTTTTGATTACCTTGGTTCCCTTGGTTACCCCTATAATCTTGGTATGCTTGAGATTGGTTGGCAAAGTTTTGGTTGGATCCTTGGTTGTTGTTGAACGAGGGCCTAGGTGGATGGTTGGAGAAATTGTTAAATGCTTGGAAAGCATTCACCTCTTGCACAATGTTCCCATCAAAGTTGTTGTAATGATTATTTGCACATACTTCATAAGTGTGACCCATCCCTCCACATGACTCACATGTTGATCTTTGCATCACTTCCTCCATGGATGGTCCATGAGAAGTGGTAGTTTGATTCACTTGGTTCACTTGCTTCTGCTTACTCAACTCTTCAAGCTTTTTGGTGAGCATATCAAGTTTAGCATTAGTCCCCACATTCACTAAGAATTCGGGAGGGTGCTTGCTTCTTCTCAAGACATTCACTCTTGTGCCATAATTTGCCTCGGAGTCCACCATTTTCTTGATTAGAGTCGTGCCCTCCTCTTCACCCAAATGATCGAATCCCCCTCCCGCGGAGGCATTCACCATTTCTTTTGTTCTTGGCAACAAGGTTTGGAAGAAGGTTTGTGTGACATACCAATCCGGAATTCCATGGTGAGGGCAACTAGCAATAAGGTCTTGATATCTATCCCATGCCTCACCCAAGGATTCTCCATCCTCTTGTTGAAAGGTATGAATTTCGTTCCGGAGCATAGCGGTCTTTGATGATGGATAATACTTCTCTAGGAACGCCTTGGCTAAGGCATCCCATGTAGTAAATGTGTCCAGAGGGTGCACATTCAACCAACGATCAGCCTTGCCCGTTAGAGAAAATGGGAATAACATCATCCTTAGTGTATACTCGGATACCCCATTCTTTTTCATCATAGAGACCTTCCTCTTGAACCTCCTTAGGTGAGCATGAGCATCTTCTTCAATGTGTCCTCCAAACAAGTCTTTTTCAATTAGGCCAACTTGAGCCGGGTGCATCTCAAAATTGTTTGGAGCCAAGATGCCAAAATTGATGGGGTTACAAGCATCATTATGGTTTGGACGGTTATGGTCACGTAAAGACATTGGTGGTGGCGGATTTGGTATATGAGGGGGTGGTGATTGAGGTGGGTTATTTGGAATAGGGAAGTTATGAAAAGGGTTTTCTAGTATAGTCTCAATTGTGATGTTTGGTTGAAGTGTGGTTGTGGTATCAATATTTTGTGGGGTGTGTGAGTTTGGTTGATCAATGTTTGCCCGTGGAGGGTTCCGAACTCTATCAAGGGTCCTTGTCCTCAAGGTCCTAAAAAGCCTCTCGGGGTCGGAATTGAAGAGTAGAGCTTGGTGGTTCCTTCCAGGCATGCACTCAATAAACCGTTAATCTCCTAGTGTCTTTACACACTAGGGGAAGGCAAGAAATCACAAGCTCTACAATGAAACACACAACTACTAAAACAAACTAACAAGTGAGATAAGACTAAAGCCAAGACTCTTAATAAACCAAATATAACCTAAAGCCATCCCCGGCAACGGCGCCATTTTGATATAAGGGATTTGCCGTCACTTCCCAATCAAAAACAATTTATAAAGAACCCAAATTAAGTAGTATAATTAAGGTGTCGAACACAAAGATGGAGGGGGTGTATACTTAGTCCGTTTAAGTCCCAATTTAGCCTAATAAATGAAGGAGGTTTGATTAATGGTAAACTAACATGCAATTAAGGAATAAAATTAAACTAAATGCAATTGTAGTTGATCAATATGAGAAAGACTAGAGCTTTCGGGTTCACTCGGGTCATTGGGCATGAAACAAAACAAATATGGGGAATAGGTGATTCAATTAGTCAAGGAATTATGCCTAATGTCTTAGGACACCTAGAATTCATTAACCCACTTTCATGTGATTAACTAAAACCCGTCATACTCAGGCACAAAGATCATCCAATAGTCTACACACCAAGATTGTTCATCCACTAGTATAGACACCAAGACAACTAAACATGTGAGAAAATACTCAAACTTTCATAGGAGCAATTCTACAAACACTTCATGTGCAAGAAAATGACAACCAATAAAACACCCAATTCCTTATAATTCTAACCCAAAATCGTACCCATTATAGACCCGAGATCCCCCTAAGCCCTAGAGGAGAACTACTCACACATGTTTAAGGATGAAAAACTAACAATAACATTAAACAATACACAAACAAACATGCTAAACATAATAAAGATAGAAACTTTGAATGAAAACATTAAGTAAAGAACATAAATGTAAACAAATGAAAATAAATGTAAATAAAAGATAAGAATTGTACCCACAAGGAGGAAATGAACAACCTTGGACAATAATGGAAGAATGAATTTCTTCTTGTCTCCCAAATACAACCCAAATGACTAATTGTATACTAATGAGAAATGAAGAACTTGGATAAACTAAGGAAGAATTAAACTAAAATTAAAGAAAGATTACAACTTTTTATTGAATGAAAATGAGAGAGGAAATATTAGGGTTCTACAATATTTAGAGAGAAAGATGAACTAAGCTAGTCTAATTTCTATTCTAATTCTATTCTAATATGGTCTAGTGTAATATAATATGAGGTCTTTTATACTAGTCTAATACTACCACTAATACAACCTAATAATAATAATAATAATAACAATAATAATATTAATCTAATAATAATAATAATAATTTAATTATTAATACTAATTCATCGACACATTGCACAAACAAACAAGATAGAAAAAACAAAATAAAAGGGGAAGGGGAAACACGGGAAATCACGCGTCAAGGACCCTCTGCCGGTCAACCGGCGGCCGGGCAAGGTCACCGGTAGCGTGTAACTCGATTAAAGGTGGAATTAATGTGGGACGTAGTGGGTGCCGGCTTGTCGGCTGTCGGGGCACCGGTAAAGAGCAGCAAGATTGATGCGAGATTTGTTGATTGCGAGTCGTATGCCGGTAGGCCAGCTGCCGGGGTCATGGCCGGTAGCGAGATCTTCAATAAAAGGAGGGAAATTTGATGTTGTGCCTGCCGGTGTGGGTAGTCGACTGCCGGTTGGCCGACAGGGGGATTAATTTCCTCTAATTAACTCGGTTTCCATTCGGAGTTCCATATTGATGAATTCAACTATGACTAGTTGTTGTGGATATTGATGGTGATTGATGTCGATTAATGGTGGTTTGAACAGAGGAGATGGAGGACACGGGTTGGTGATGAAAGTTGAGGATGAAAGGTGACGATGAAAGACGAAAATGGTGATGTCGGGTTTAATTGTTGATGCTGTTGCTGATTAATTGGGCTCGGGGATGCAGAGGTGATGGTATCGTTGTTGTTGGAGAGTTGATTGGTGATGAAAATGGTGATTGATGGTGGCCAAATTGCAGGGGAGAAACGAGCATGGGGTTGAGCTGATGATGAAAGGTGAAGGCGTAAATGGTGATGGGTTGATTTGTGTTGGACGTTGGTGCGTAGGCTGCTGCTATTTGGGCGAATTGATGGTGATGGTGATAAAATGGTGAAGGAGGAAGGAATGATCAATGGAGGTCGAGCATGGTGATGGAGGTTGATGAATTGGGTTTGGCAGGGAACGATGTATGATGGTAGTGAAGGTGTGATGGTGGTGAAAAGGAAGGGTCAAAGTCAACCTTTGACTTTCTCACGTGATTCATCACCTTTTCTTCCATGTTTAATTCCGTTTCGCATTCCCGTCTCGCTTTCCCGTTTCACCTATACATTATTATAATAAAATGATATTAATATTAATATTAAATAAAAATCCGACTAAATAATAAATATAACTACGACGACTAATTATTATAAATTAGTAAATAAATGAGCTTTTTAGACATTTAAGCACACAAAATCAAGTCGTAATAAGGTATAAATGCGGGGTAAAACACGACTAAAATGCTACTTATCAATTGTATTTGTAATTTAATCACTCGATATCTTATGATTAATACTGGCATATCTAAATATGCAAGTTATCAATATAAAATATTCTGTTAGGTTATCAAATTAAAATATCTATAAAATATAATTAAAAGGCTACCCTAAAATGACTAATAAACGCCACCTAGACAAAGCCACGTGGGATCCAAAAAGCCACATAGATTAAAATTTAATGTGACGTGACATATTTAAATGCGATGTTGCATATTTTTAATGTGACATGGCGAATTAATGTGACATGGATTATCAGTTTATTATTACATCACATTAATTTAAATCATTTATCTATAAATTAATGTAATTCACTTATAAAATATAATTAAAAGGTTACCCTAAAATGACAAATAAACGCCACCTAGACAAAGCCACATAGGATCCAAAAAGTCACCTAGATTAAAATTTAATGTGACGTGGCATATTTAAATGCGATGTTGCATATTTTTAATGTGACATGACGAATTAATGTGACATGGATTATCAATTTATTATTACATCACACTAATTTAAATCATTTATCTATAAATTAATTTAATTCCCTTATATCTATAATATGAAAGGATGTTATCATTATTCTTAAATTAATTTTATATATTAAATATATTGTCTTACAAAATTTATATAACCCTTACAAATTTACATCAAATTTCATAACTTATAATTAATATTGACATTTTAATTGAAATTTTTGTAAAAAAACATGTTAATAAATTTCATAATTTTTAATTAAAATTGGATTTTTAATTGAATTTTTTTTAATAAAACATGTTAAGGAATTAATTAAACCTCTTCATATTACTAAACACTCACCAGTATTAACATTTTCCTAATTTAATTAATTGTTTTTTAAATTTTTGTAATAAAACCTGTTAATAAATTAATTAAACTCTTTTATATTACTGAACACCCACCATTATTAACATTTTCCAATTTAATTTTTTTAATTAAAGATGATAATAAATTGATTAAAACTCTTCATAATACTTAACACACACCAAATTAATTAAAAGTTTTTCCTATTTAATTAATTTCGTAATATTTTATGTTAATAATTTTATTAAGACCCCTTATATTACGCAACACCCATGATTTTCATTAACATTTTGTCCCATTTAATTCATCTCTTGAGTTTCTCGGCAATTAATTATCTAATTTAATAATACTACAAAATAAATTAAAAATTAAATTAAAATATGGGAATTTATGGTTGTGTGATGACTATAAAACCTACAATACCTATAATAGTTTCTATTCACTTTATTTATTTAAAATATGCCCATTTGTCATGAGTTTCTAAGTTGTGGATTGTATTTTATAGTTTAACTAGTTTTTGCACCCGTGAAAATCACGGGTGTCTTTAAGATTAATTGTTTAAGTTATACGTAATTGTACCCTAATTAGTATGAAACATGTTGACATTTTTGAGTATATAATATTTGAACTTTGAAGTACGTTATATGAAAAAAAATATGTTATTTTGTTTTTCAAGCTCTTTTTATGTGTATCATATTCATTGAAATTAACGGGTACAATTATACACAATAATATTGCACAATTAAATTAATATGCCGTTGTAACAATAAAATATAAAAAGGTTATTTATTTGTTTAATTTATATCCCCGTGCCATTTTACACAGGTCCTAAAGTTATTAAGAGATGATAACATTTACAAACGTAATAAAATTATAGTGATATAATGTGATTTTTTTTTTGCGATATAACTTATTTTTCAATAAAATCCAAAGACAGTAGGTCTCGTGAGAGACAGTCTACCACTAAATTAGTGGGAGACATAACATAGAAAACAAAAATAAATAACTCCCTCCCCCCATCGTGTGAGAGGTCTCTCAATAACGTTATTGAGAGACCGTCTCTCTAAAATTTTGTGAAAGACGAATTTTAATATTAAAAGATAAATTTTAATATTTGTGGTGTATTAGTGATGAGTAAGATGTAGGTAGGGTCAAGTCTCTTATCAGCAACAATAATTTTAACCCAATTTAGTGTGTAAATCGGGGTCGAACCACGAGGATGGAGGGGTTTCTACTTAACTTAATTAGGAGTCTTGTCTAGTCAAAAATGAAAGGAAGGGAGTTGATTTAAACTACTTAGATGTAACTAATGCAAGCGATTGAGAGGAAATGTATACGATTGATTAAAGGTTAGGGCTTTCGGGTTCATCTAAATGGTTTAAGAGGCAACATGATGATTTAAAGGGTCTATGGTGAGAGTTTATCCTAGGATGATGAATCAATGTCTTGATTATCCTAAGGGTGACCAATAACTTTCATTAAGAATCACACCTCTCTTAAGCAAACAACAAGACCACCACAAACTTTCATTCAATGAAGGAATTAAGCAACAATGAAAAAAGGCACAAGCTTTCACTCATGCAAATCATCAAACACCTTGTGTGCAAGATTAAGAAACAATTTCACCAAAAACTCAAATAATCACACAATCATGCCCATTAATTCTATTTAGACTCCCCTAAACCCTAGAAAGATTATTACTCACTCATGTTCAAATTGTTCAAACAAATAAATGAAAAAGAACAAACAATCAAAAGAGATGGCACGGTAAGGATTCCAACAATTATAAAAGACAAGTTAAAATGTAAACAATTGATTAAGCAAGTAAATAAGAGAAGAGATGTACCAACAAAGAGTAAAGATGATTGCTTTGATAGAATTAATGAAGGGAATCCTTCAATATCTCCTAATACAATCCAAATATCAAATGTAAACTATTGATAATAACTACTACTAAGCTAATTTTACTAAAGGATTAATATTAATTATGGAAAGATTAGTGCTTTGATTAAGGAAAAATTACATAAATTAGGGAAAGTTTTCACATCTAGCGTTGTCTTTACAATTGATTAGGGAAGGGGTATTTATAGTGTTTCATTGGATTAAAGGAAGAAATGAGATAAAGCCTATTTGCGTGTTGTGTCATCCAAAGTCTTAGTCCGGTCTTGCCAATTCTACGCAAAGGCCGTCACGGTAGCGACATTTTCAAATTCTGGGGAAAATAGACCTGGTGTATTCCCTGCCGGTGGACCGGCTGCCGGCAGAGAATCTTCATTCTTGACTTCTTCTCTTCACTTCTTCAAAATCTGTTGCTCCATGCCGGTTGCCCGGCTGCCGGCCCCCTGTGCCGGTAGCGAGTCCTTCAAAACTTGGCCCAAAAATCAACTTGAAAATGGCTAAGTGTTGGGCGTGTGTTCTCTGCCGGTGGACCGACTGCCGGCAGATAACACCTCTCAGTTACTTTTCTTCCTTTTCTCCACAAAGCAATGTCCCATACCGGTTGCCGGCCTGCCGGCAGAGAACTACGCTTCAGCTCCTCATCTCCCTTTTCTTCATGCTTAGACATTGAAACGCCTTCCTTGCCCCAATTCCTCTATAATCGCCTTGATTCCTGCAAGAGGAGTACACCTAAACACAGATACGGGAATCGGGCACAAAATGCAAGGCAAAGCACACAAAACCGACTTGATATGAGTCGGAATGCATAAAAGAAGAAGGGAAATTCGGTGCAAATAAATCATATATCAATTAGTTTGTATTTAATGCTACAAATTATTTAAACATTTACTTTTTTTCCCTAAAAAAAGAGGTTAATGTTGTTATATAATGCGTTTTTAAAATTATTATTTTTTATTTTTTGCTAATAAATGACTTGGCAATGTGAAGGTGGGTTGTGTAAATAATTGAAATGTTGATGTGGCATGAGGATAGATGGTTAGTTTGTCTTTTTATTATTATATATAGATTTGTTTATTTGATTATATTGAGTATTATTGTCGAGTATTGTTGTTGTTGTTGTTGTTGTTGTTGTTGTTGTTGTTGTTGTTGTTGTTGTTGTTGTTGTTGTTGTTGTTGTTGTTGTTGTTGTTGTTGTTGTTGTTGTTGTTGTTGTTGTTGTTGTTGTTGTTGTGTCCAGTAAAGTATATTTTCCGTTTTATTTTTTATTTTGTTGGTTTTATGAATCGTTTGCTTTATATTTAAATTCATGTTTTCCAGTTGGTTTAATTTAACTTACATGTGACAATGTTTTGATTCGTTTGTCAAGTTTTTGCCAGGTTGATGTTTAATCTTTTGGTAAATGTATTTTTTTATATAACTTTAAAACACCATGAAACGTATGTGAATACAGATAAGGCAAACCATCACGTGGGTAATCTGAAGAGGGAAGAAATACAAAAGGCACAAAACTGAGGTAAAATTAAAGGTAAAAAACGTAAGGTAGAAACTGATAAGTAATGGATGATTGTTGATCTCGAAATAGATGTCTTATAATATTTCTTTTAATTTGTTATTAAACGTATATTGTGGTGTAATTTTACTGTTATACTTTCCTGATCAACCTATTTGAATTTGTATTTTTGTATTCGCGAGTATAATCATCTCTAACATATATTTTTATTTTTCATTTTATTTGAACTATTATCAAGGCATGTAATAAAAGGAAGCAAAAACGAACATTCAGATAAATATTAAATAGTATGATTTCTAAATTCTACTTCGTATGTTTTTAAGTTTATGTGTTTTTTTTTGTCAAAACGGAAAAAATACATAAAACTCACTCTCATAATTTCTTAAAAAAAAAAACAAAAAAAATCCTACTCTCATAATTAATGGTAAATAAATAAGTACAAATAATTGAATGAAAAATCTTTAAAATTTCACAATTTACTTTTGAACCATCATGACAATAATTAATCATTTTAATTATGTCATTTTCTCTTCCAATTTAAGTTTTCTCCAACTCCCACCTTTTGATTGTTTTTCTATAAAATTTACTTTACTTTTTTAAGTGGTTGATGCTTTTTTAACCATTATAAGATGACCGTTGATCTCAAACTGGAGATCTTATAATATTTCTTTAAATTTGTTATTAAGCGTATATTGTTGTGCAATTTTACTATTATGCTTCCGATCAACATATTTGAATTTGTATTTTTGTATTCATGAGTATAATCAGCTCTACATATATTTTTCTTTTTCATTTTATATGAACTATTATCAAGGCATGTACTAAAAGGAAGCCTACTAAAAGAAAGCGAAAGTGAACCTTCAGATAAATATTAAATAGTATGATTTCTAAATTCTAATCCGTATATTTTTAAGTTTATGTGTTTTTTTTCAAAACCGGAATAGATTATTTTATAATCTTTAATACTAATTTTATTTTTATATAAGATTGTGGACATAAGTATAACAAGAGATGAATCAAATTCTTGAAATAGTAATAAGGAACTTAAAAAATTTATGAACCTTTTGAAATTCGAATTTAGGGAATATAGTTTTTTAGATTATTAAGCAATTGAAATGAAAATTTAATTCGTAATACATGGAGTATATACCGACCATACCGTTGAATCGTATCTAATATTTTTCTATCGATATAATAAATGTCTTTCAGATGTAAATAATATTTGAAGCATGCATGTGGTGATAAGACTTAAAAGATATTTCTATGGGAGGGTTCATGCAGAGGTCTGAAAATAATTTGGAGATGACTATACTGAGGTATTGAGTTTACAACCTTATAAGGCGTCATTAAAGATTTTTCCATACGGAATTTATTATATAGGATGGTTTCAATTTTTAATATTTTAAAAACTCACTTTATTATATTGCGGAGTAAAACACACGTATATATAGTGAGTCGTCCTTGTCATTGCTCGGTTGTCAAGTTTCTCAAAATTAGTAGCTACCACATTGTCACTTGCAGGAGGATTCGATTTAAAAAAATAAACCAAAGTTGTCAAAGAAATAAGGTATTAACTAACTAATTTATATGTATTTCAAGACTGTATATTTTTAAATAGATCAACTACTAATTGCTCGAAAAAATATTAACAATACGATAAAAATATCAAAACTAAAATAGATAAACCCGTGAATTTCATGGGTCACAAACCTAGTTTTTTTTTACTAATTTTGTTACTTTTATTACTTAATTTATTCGGTTATTTTTGTGATTGGGCTGGAATTATACATAAAGTGGTTTTAAGTAACAACTAGGTTTGTGACCCGTGAATTTCACGGGTTTATCTGTTTTAATTTTATTATTTTTACCTTTTTATTTATACTTGTCTGAGCAATTAGTTGATCAATTAAAAAAAATATAGTCTTGGAATACATAAACGTTAGTCGGTTAGTGTCTTATTTTTTTGACAACTTTGGTTTATTTTCAAAACTATATATTGTACTTTAGTTGTTTATTTTGATTAATATACTAATAACACGTGGTTTAAAAAAAAATACCTTTAATAACTACAGTAATTCATGATAAATGCATAAGATTACCTTTTAATTAGATTGTATAGATTATGTACTAAATTTTCTATGTGAAGCTTGAATGTCCCTTTGTCATTTAGGCCAATAAAGTTGGTACGTGAAGACAAAAGAGTAAACTAATCCATAATATTAAATTATTGATCCTTTTTTTTTCTTTTCTTTTTTTGAGAATAATAAATCTCGAAATGTAAGGAGTTAAGAAGATATAGAATTATAGGACTTTTTATCTTCTCAATCTTTTAATTCTCATAAATCATATTTTCTAATAGTAGCATAATTATGAAGTTTAATAATGATAATCTTAATATATTGTTTATATCAATTTATCAAAAATTCTAAATTTTAAAATTTTGCAAAAAAGATAAAATAAGTTAAATGGTAGCCTACTACAAATCTCATTGTAATCTCTTTTGTGTTATAAGACATACACACAAGATAATATGACATGTACGCATAAGTATTAGATAATAATTTACATTTAGCTATTATCAATACCAAAAGAGATTTTTTTATCCAACTTGTTAATAAGATTGAGATCCTCGGAACTCTAATTTCATTCTATGAGAGCTATTTTTCAAAGAAAAAATGAAGAATAAAAAAAATAACACATACCCAAATAAAACATATAGTTGAAAGTTTCTGAAATAAAAAAAAAAGTTTATGAACCTAAAAATAATTACTCATTCACATTCATGTTGTCAATCTTGTAGTTAGTTTATAACATAGTATCTATAAAATATAATTAAAAGGCTACCCTAAAATGACAAATAAACGCCACCTAGACAAAGCCACGTAGGATCCAAAAAGCCACCTAGATTAAAATTTAATGTGACGTGGCATATTTAAATGTGATTTTGCATATTTTGAATGTGACACGGCGAACTAATGTGACATGGATTATCAATTTATTATTACATGACATTAATTTAAATCATTTATCTATAAGTTAATTTAATTCACTTATATCTATAATATGAAACTATGAAAGGGTATTATCATTATTCTTAAATTAATTTTGTATATTAAATATATTGTCTTCCAAAATTTATATAATCTTTACAAATTTATAATTTATAATTAATATGGACATTTTAATTGAAATTTTTGTAATAAAACGTGTTCATAAATTTCATAATTTATAATATAAATTTCATAATTTATAATTTAAATTTAAATTTTAATTAAAATTTTTGTAATAAAATATGTTAAGGAATTAATTAAACCTTTTCATATTACTAAACACTCACCATTATTAACATTTTCCTATTTTTTGCAAGATGGTATGTCTCATATATTCCAAAATAGAGGATTACATGAGTTCTTACAAGAGTATAACCCCTATACAATGTAACAAAAACGAAATGCCCCCTATGTAGTACTATACAAGTATATCAGTTCCTAGAGCAAGTATATGTAGAAGGGTAGTCCTAGCTATTTAGTGCAGCAGCTACATCCACAAAGTAACTGTGATCACTGACTTGGTGGAGGAGGAAAGTGCTAGTAGCATACTTGATTTCAGGAAGCAGTGCATGAGAAGGACGTTCCTTTCCTTCAAAAATTCTGTAGTTTCTTTCACACCAAACAGAGTAAACTAGACTACCTAAGCAGCAGCTTACCCATTTACTTCTCCAATGCCGCTTTTTGGTACACAACCTGGGCCATATGAGAAGAGTTTGCAGATCACAGCAAGGGGAGTTCATTTTTACCCATAGCTTCAGATCTTGCAACAGCTCTTTTGTGTATCTGCATTGAAAAAAGAGATGCTTAGCATCCTCAGCAGCTTCCTTGCAGAGGTAACATCTGTTAACCCAATTAAAACCTCTATTTACGAGCTGATCCACTGTGGCCAACTTTCCCTGGACAGCAAGCATTGTGATAATCTGATGCCTGGGGATCATTGTTCCAGTACGGATGGCTTTAAAAACTGGTTGAATAGGATACTTTTTCCTGAACAGCTCATAAGCTTTACTAACTGAGAAAGTGTGTTGGATAACACAACTATTAAGTAATTGCTGAACCTGTGCTATATTCCCCATCTGCAAAAGGCATATGTCCCTCACATGAAGAATGCCCCGAGGCATTCGAATCTTTCCCGGATAGGAAGGTCCCAGATTGAGCAAGTGGCAGTGATATATTGTTGCATCCAACTTATCCAGATGGCTCCTTTATTCTTATACAGGCACCAAAGCCATTTGAGCAAAGTAGCTTTGTTCCATCCTTCCATATCTTTGATGTGAAAGCCACCCTCATCCCAAGGAGCACAAACACTAAGCCAGTTCTTATAAACTAGCCTCCTCTCAGTCCCAACCTGGCCCCAGAAAAAATTTTTGCTCATTTTGGAGATAGCTTTGTGCACCTGGCGAGGGAGAAGGAAACTAGTGCACCAAAAATTGCAAAGCCCAAATAGAGTAGAGTTAATCACAGTCTTCCTGCCAGCATAAGAGAGGAACTTAGCAGAACAAGCAGCAGTAACCTTGTGAACTTTGAGTAGCAGGGCATCATACATGTTCCTGGTGAGCCTAGAGGAATTAATGGGCAGACCAAGGTATCTAAGAGGGAAAGCACCCTCCTGAAACCCAACAGTGGAAAATATAAGGGCTCTTAGGTGTTGATCCACACCCCCAAAGTAGGCTTCAGTTTTGTCCATATTATCTTTAAGACCAGACCAATCAGAGAAAAGCTTTAAAGTGTCCACAGCTTGTTGAACAGATGGCAGGTCCCCTCTGATAAAAATCATAAGGTCATCAGCAAACACTAAATGGGTCAACCCAAGCTTGGAACACTTTGGATGATAAGAAACATTAGGTTGCTTGCACATTACCCTAAGCTTCCTAGAGAGGATCTCCATGCTAAGAACAAAAAGAAATGGAGACAGAGGATCACCCTGCCTTACTCCACTCTTGCCTTTGAAGAAGCCATGATTAGAGCCATTAATTTTAAGGGTAAACCAGGAGCCAGTGATGCATCCCATCACCCAGGAGATAAATCTGGGAGGGAAGTTGAGTCCAATAAGCATATTTTGAATGAACTTCCACTGCAAAGTGTCAAAAGCTTTGCTAATGTCCACCTTGAGCATGCATCTAGGAGTGATGTGCTTCCTGGTGTATCCCTTAACCAAGCTTTGGGTGAGCATAACATTTTCAAAAAGATTTACCCTTGACAAAAGTCTGCCTCGCCAGCCCTACAAGATAGACCATGGTGCTTTTCAATCTATTTGTGAGAATCTTACTTACGTTTTGTAGATAGTGGAGCAGCAAGAAATGGGCCTAAAGTCTTTGACAGTTTGAGGGATGTTCTTTTTAGGGATGAGGGTGACAAGGGTAACATTTGCTTGCTTTGGCATGAACCCAGTGTTGAAGAAATCCTCAATGGCCAGACAATAGTCATTGCCAACAATGTCCCAGGCAGTCTTGAAAAAACCAGAAGAGAATCCATCTAGTCCTGGGCTTTTATTTGGGTCAATGTCAAACAGGGCTTGCTTTATTTTCCTATTTAATTCATTGTTTTTAAATTTTTTGTAATAAAACCTGTTAATAAATTAATTAAACCTCTTCATATTACTGAACACCCATCATTATTAACATTTTCCTATTTTTTTTTAATTAAACATGATAATACATTGATTAAAACTCTTCATAATACTTAACACACACCAAATGAAATAAAAGTTTTCCTATTTAATTAATTTTTATAATATAATATGTTAATAATTTTATTAAAACTCCTCATATTACTCAACACCCATAATTTTCATTAAAATTTTGTCCTATTTAATTTATCTCTTGAGGTCCTCGGCAATCAATAATCGTATCTAATATTTTTCTATCGATATAATAAATGTTTTTCGGATGTAAATAATATTTGAAGCATACACGTGGTGATAAGACTTCAAAAATATTTCTATGGGAGGGTTGATGGAGAGGTCTGGAAATAATTTGGAGATGACTATACTGAGCTATTGAGTTTACAATCTTATAAGGCGTCATTGAAGATTTTTTCATACGGAATTTATTATATACGGATGGTTTCAACTTTTAATATTTTAAAAACTCACTTTATTATATTACGGAGTAAAACACACGTATATATAATGAGTCGTCTTTGTCACTGCTCAGTTCTCAAGTTTCTCAAAATTAGTAGCTACCACATTGTCACTTGCAGGATTCAATTTAAAAAAAAAACCAAAACCAAAGAAATTAGGTATGAACTAACTAATTTCTATGTATTTCAAGACTGTATATTTTTAAATAAATCAATAACATATTAATCGAACAAATATTAACAGTACGATAAAAATATCAAACTAAAACAGATAAACCCGTGAATTTCACGGGTCACAAACCTAGTTGAGTGTAATGTGGGGAATATTTGTTTAAGCAATTATAGTATTTCTCTTCTCCATATAATCTTCTTTCTCCAATTAACTATCCATACAAAAAAAATCCACTGAGTGATTAATAACAAATAAAATGGTGGAATTTGATTTATGTAATATCAACCTTATCGTTATTAATTTAAGTTTTCTCTTAAATAAAGTAAGAAATAGGCATTGAATTATAAAGATATAAGTATATTTACTTTCGAATAGTTCAACTCCACAAATCTTGATAGTCTCTAAATGAAAACAAAATTACATATATATTAGGGTTAAAAATGTGAAGATTACTTCAAACCAATCGAACTTAAAAATAAATAAATAAATTATTAATTTAAAAACCTTAATACACTTACCTTGATGTTGATACAATGATAAGAAAGATTATTGACACATACATACAATTCTTTTGGCAATAGGGGTAAAAACAATTTTGGCTTGAATTTTGGCTCACAAATGTTCATTGCCTTCCATAAAACATTTATATAGCCAAATGGGGATGCATTTTATGACTTTTAGACTTATTATTATTATTATTATTATTATTATTATTATTATTATTATTATTATTATCAAAGTTAATATATACATAAATATGTAAAAAGGTTTCATGACTTTTGAGTATTCGTTTTCATTATTAGCATATTTATTATAGACATGTTTATAGAGTAAATAAAAAGAAATGTAAAAAGGTTTTTTTTTTTTTCTTGTTTTTACAAAAATTCACATTAC
This sequence comes from Silene latifolia, assembly GCF_048544455.1. Taxonomy (NCBI): domain Eukaryota; kingdom Viridiplantae; phylum Streptophyta; class Magnoliopsida; order Caryophyllales; family Caryophyllaceae; genus Silene; species Silene latifolia. The sequence continues at coordinate 23,804,834 of NC_133533.1, read as the reverse complement.
ATGAGAATTGTTTAGAGAGTTATCTTACGAAACTAAAAGAGGTGGATATTTTTCCTTGCCTTTTATTTATAAACTATATTTATAGATTTATTTATTTATCAAATTTAACAAAATTGAGCAAGTTTATTACAATAAAATTTAAGAGGGAGTTGCACATATAAACAGTTTAAAATTAGAGTGATGTAAATTTTTAATTTTTCTTTTAACCTATTCTAGTTTTAAAAATTAAAATATTAATGTTTAATGTTAAGTATGTTATAATTTCTCTTAATATTTACAAATTATTTATTATTTTACAAATGGTGTATAATTATGTGATATTTATTTGTTGTTTAAAATATTCTAACAATAAACGTAAAAATTATAAATTTAATATGAATTTATTTTTAATGTTGTTTAATTTATCTAAAAATTAAAAAAGCCAAAGTTAATGTTTGTTATACTATTTACATTTAATGGTTCAATTTTTTTTCTTTTTAAATAAGAAATAATGACGTGGCTTTCTATAAATGGTGACGTAGAATTTTGGTTATGCAAGGTGGAATTTAGTAATGCTTAATGGCATTGTTTACGCGGCTTTTAAGGTTTACCCTTTTAATAATACACTTACCTTGATGTTGATACAATGATAAGAAAGATTATTGACACATACATACAATTTTTTTGGCAATAGGGGTAAAAACAATTTTGGCTCACAAATGTTGCCATCCATAAAACATTTATATAGCAAAAGGAGGATGCATTTTATGACTTTTAGACTTTTTTTTTTATTATTATTATCAAAGTTAATATATACATAAATATGTAGAAAGGTTTCATGACTTTTGAGTATTCGTTTTCATTATTAGCATATTTATTATAGACATATTTATAGAGTAAATAGAAAGAAATGTAAAAGGCTTTTTTTTTTTCTTTTTTTCTTTTACAAAAATTCACATTACATGAGAATTGTTTAGAGAGTTATCTTACGAAACTAAAAGAGGAGGATATTTTGCCTTGCCTTTTATTTATAAATTATATTTATAGATTTATTTATCAAATTTAACAAAATTGAGCAAGTTTATTTCAATAAGATTTAAGAGGGAGCTGCACATATAAACAGTTTAAAATTAGAGTGATGTAAATTTTTAATTTTTCGTTTAACCTATTCTAGTTTTAAAAATTAAAATATTAATGTTTAATGTTAAGTATGTTTAATTTCTCTTAATATTTACAAATTATTTATTATTTTATAAATGGTGTATAATTATGTGATATTATTTGTTGTTTAAAATATTCTAACAATAAAAGTAAAATTTTTAAATTTAATATGAATTTAATTTTAACGTTGTTTAATTTATCTAAAAATTAAAAAAGGCAAAGTTAATGTTTGTTATGTTATTTACATTTAACGGTTCAATTTTTTTTAAATAAAAAATAATGATGTGGCTTTCTATAATTGGTGACGTGGAATTTTGGTTATGCAAGGTGTCATTTAGTAATGTAATAAAACGTGTTAATAAATTTCATAATTTATAATTTTAATTTTAATTTTAATTAAAAATTTTGTAATAAAACTTGTTAAGGAATTAATTAAACCTTTTCATATTACTAAACACTCACCATTATTAACATTTTCCTATTTAATTCATTGTTTTTAAAAATTTTGTAATAAAACCTGTTAATAAATTAATTAGACCTCTTCATATTACTGAACACCCACCATTATTAACATTTTCCTATTTTTTTTAATTAAACATGATAATACATTGATTAAAACTCTTCATAATACTTAACACATACCAACTGAAATAAAAGTTTTCCTATTTAATTAATTTTTGTAATATAATATGTTAATAATTTTATTAAACTCCTCATATTACTCAACACCCATAATTTTCATTAAAAGTTTGTCTTATTTAATTCATCTCTTGAGGTCCTCGGCAATCAATAATCGTATCTAATATTTTTCTATCGATATAATAAATGTTTTTCGGATGTAAATAATATTTGAAGCATACACGTGGTGATAAGACTTCAAAGATATTTCTATGGGAGGGTTGATGGAGAGGTCTGGAAATAATTTGGAGATGACTATACTGAGCTATTGAGTTTACAATCTTATAAGGCGCCATTGAAGATTTTTCCATACGGAATTTATTATATACGGATGGTTTCAACTTTTAATATTTTAAAAACTCACTTTATTATATTACGGAGTAAAACACACGTATATATAATGAGTCGTCTTTGTCACTGCTCAGTTCTCAAGTTTCTCAAAATTAGTAGCTACAACATTGTCACTTGCAGGATTCAATTTAAAAAAAATAAACCAATGTTCTCAAAGAAATAAGGTATGAACTAACTAATTTCTATGTATTTCAAGACTGTATATTTTTAAATAGATCAATAACTTATTAATCGAACAAATATTAACAGTACGATAAAAATATCAAAACTAAAACAGATAAACCCGTGAATTTCACGGGTCACAAACCTAGTTGAGTGTAATGTGGGGAGTATTTGTTTAAGCAATTATAGTATTTCTCTTCTCCATATAATCTTCTTTCTCCAATTAACTATCCATACAAAAAAAAAAAAAATATCCACTGAGTGATTAATAACAAATAAAATGGTGGAATTTGATTTATGTAATATCAACCTTATCGTTATTAATTTAAGTTTTCTCTTAAATAAGGTAAGAAATAGGCATTGAATTATAAAGATATAAGTATATTTACCTTCGAATAGTTCAACTCTACAAATCTTGATAGTCTCTAAATGAAAACAAAATTACATATATATTAGGGTTAAAAATGTGAAGATTACTTCAAACAAATCGAACTTAAAAATAAGTAAATAAATTATTAATTTAAAAACCTTAATACACTTACCTTGACATTGATACAATGATAAGAAAGATTATTGACACATACATACAATTCTTTTGGCAATAGGGGTAAAAACAATTTTGGCTTGAATTTTGGCTCACAAATGTTGATTGCCTTCCATAAAACATTTATATAGCCAAATGAGGATGCATTTTATGACTTTTAGACTTTTTTTTTATTATTATTATCAAAGTTAATATATACATAAATATGTAAAAAGGTTTCATGACTTTTGAGTATTCGTTTTCATTATTAGCATATTTATTATAGACATATTTATAGAGTAAATAAAAAGAAATGTAAAAAGTTTTTTTTTTCTTTTTTTTTACAAAAATTCACATTACATGAGAATTGTTTAGAGAGTTATCTTACGAAACTAAAAGAGGTGGATATTTTTCCTTTCCTTTTATTTATACTATATTTATAGATTTATTTATTTATCAAATTTAACAAAATTGAGCAAGTTTATTTCAATAAAATTTAAGAGGGAGTTGCACATATAAACAGTTTAAAATTAGAGTGATGTAAATTTTTAATTTTTCGTTTAACCTATTCTAGTTTTAAAAATTAAAATATTAATGTTTAATGTTAAGTATGTTATAATTTCTGTTAATATTTACAAATTATTTATTATTTTATAAATGGTGTATAATTATGTGATATTTATTTGTTGTTTAAAATATTCTAACAATAAACGTAAAAATTATAAATTTAATATGAATTTATTTTTAATGTTGTTTAATTTATCTAAAAATTTAAAAAGCCAAAGTTAATGTTTGTTATGCTATTTACATTTAATGGTTCAATTTTTTTCTTTTTAAATAAGAAATAATGACGTGGCTTTCTATAATTGGTGACGTAGAATTTTGGTTATGCAAGGTGGCATTTAGTAATGCTTAATGGCATTGTTTACGTGGGTTTTAAGGTTTACCCTTTTAATAATAGACTTACCTTGATGTTGATACAATGATAAGAAAGATTATTGACACATACATACAATTTTTTTGGCAATAGGGGTAAAAACAATTTTGGCTCACAAATGTTGCCTTCCATAAAACATTTATATTGCCAAACGAGGATGCATTTTATGACTTTTAGACTCTTTTTTTATTATTATTATTATCAAAGTTAATATATACATAAATATGTAGAAAAGTTTCATGACTTTTGAGTATTCGTTTTAATTATTAGCATATTTATTATAGACATATTTATAGGGTAAATAGAAAGAAATGTAAAAGGCTTTTTTTTTTCCTTTTTTTTTTTTTACAAAAATTCACATTACATGAGAATTGTTTAGAGAGTTATCTTACGAAACTAAAAGAGGTGGATATTTTGCCTTGCCTTTTATTTATAAATTATATTTATAGATTTATTTATCAAATTTAACAAAATTGAGCAAGTTTATTTCAATAAGATTTAAGAGGGAGCTGCACATATAAACAGTTTCAAATTAGAGTGATGTAAATTTTTAATTTTTCGTTTAACCTATTCTAGTTTTAAAAATTAAAATATTAATGTTTAATGTTAAGTATGTTATAATTTCTCTTAATATTTACAAATTATTTATTATTTTATAAATGGTGTATAATTATGTGATATTATTTGTTGTTTAAAATATTCTAACAATAAAAGTAAAATTTTTAAATTTAATATGAATTTATTTTTAACGTTGTTTAATTTATCTAAAAATTAAAAAAAGGCAAAGGTAATGTTTGTTATGTTATTTACATTTAATGGTTCAATTTTTTTTAAATAAGAAATAATGATGTGGCTTTCTATAATTGGTGACGTGGAATTTTGGTTATGCAAGGTGGCATTTAGTAATGCTAGATGACATTATCTACATGACTTTTAAGATTTACCCTTTTAATAATATTTATAGATTTTACAACAACTCTCCTATAGAACGGACCCAGTAGAAGAGATTTGCCCAATATCAACTTAATATTAAAAACCAACATGCTAAACATCGTCGACATTTTTTAATGACTTTCTTAATCTACCCCTCACTCTAAACCTTCCATATTTTCACATCTTGTTTTCAAATACGACATTTCCGTCACCACCGCTTCAATTGTGCCACGAAATTCAAGGAATCGTCGACAAGTAATCTAAACTAGTTTAATTTTTTAAAAATTTGTAATTAGTTAGTAACTTTATGTGGTTTACAATAGAATCATTATTGTTAGAACGGATTAGTGATTATCGATTACTGCGGCAAAAATTAATCTAAGTCAGAAAATGACTTTTTTTTTCAAAAAAAAAATAAAAAAATCCGGATGACAAACATTTTCGTCCGGATTTTTTTTTTTAAAAAAAATTCGGACGAAAAACATTTTCGTCCAGACGTAGGTTCAGACGGAAATATTTTTTGTCCAGACGGAAAATATTTTCGTCCAGACGAAAAATATTTTCGTCCGGAAAGAAAAAGATTTTTGTTTGGACGAAAATATTTTTAAAACCGTTACTAACTTGACAGTTGTTACCGTATGTTTAAAACCGTTTTAATCGAAAAGTTCATTAAATTACAATTTTTTTTCCGAAAAACCGTCTTTTTTTTTGTTTTAGAAAGATTAGGGAGAGAGACAAGGGGAAGTTAATAGGGACAAAATTGAAAAAATGTGTTAATTATCGACGATAATTAGTAAAAGTGTGGACGATATTTAACACGACCGAAACCACAAAAAATAAAATCCCCTCCTTCACTGCCTTTTCCATAAACAATCTCCACAGTCTCTACAATCTACCTTATAATTACAACCACCTCCTACATCGCCTTTCTATTCCGTGTCCTCATCGCTGCCGATGCCTCTGCTGCCTCAGCAATCTATGAAATTCCCATAAAGATCATCAACTTCCCTTGACCCTTCTTCACTACTGATAAAATTTAAAATACAAGATGAAGATCATCGATAAACACTATTGACGCCCACCTACAAGTCTACAACTAGGTTTGAAATTTGACACTCAAAATTTTCTGATTTTAAAATTAAAATTTATTTTTCTAAACTTTGACTTATTGTTATAACATAAATACTCATCTTTTTATTCCGAGAACTATGTGTTTTATATTGAAAATTTTGGGGTTTTAACATTTAAAAGTCTTAGCTTCAAAATTCACAACTTTATCTTGAAATCTTTATATAATTATGATGAAAACCTAATTCTTTAATTTGTCTCTTTTAGGTAAAAGTCTAGGATATTTTTTATTTTTGTTTTAATATTTTTAGTTTAATTAACTACCAATTTAAATTTGAGAACTTAAAATTTTGGGCCTGTTTGGCCAAGTTTTTTAAATGCTTTTCTAACTGGAAAAGGAGAAGTCAGGCCAAACAGTATAATTTATACAAATGTAAAACTACTTTTGAAAAGTCAAAAATTCATTCTAGGCCCCAAAAAGTAGAAGTAACAATTTTCTACTTCTCATTCTACTTTTCAAGGAAGCACCAAAAAATCCAAATGTTTTGCGCCAATTTTTTTTTTTTTTTGCCTCCAGAAAATCTTTACCCTTTTATATGCTGTGTTACTGGTATTTCCATTTACTCTCTTCTGCACAATCCTTTGTCTCTCTCACATACACACCATTAAAGTACCATGTAATCAATCATCAACTCCAACTATTTATCGGCGTAATTTTGATTTGACAAAGGTGTATAAAACTATTTTGAAGAGTAATCATATTTTTTAAGTACAATTCTCGAGTGATTACAGTAAATTTTTAAAAATTTGTTTTTATTCAAATAATGATTCTACAAACAAAACGAGTATTAAAAAAACAAAATCTAGATGGAAAGTTAGGCCAAACATATAAATTTGATAAGAAGTAGCTATTACAAAAGTATAGCCAAACAAATAATTTTTTTTCAAAAAGTAGCTTGTGAAAAAACTTCTTCTAAAAATGAGAAGCTCTTTCACACAAGTAAGGCCAAACAACACCTTTAAGTTAAAAAAATCGGGGTCTTGAGCCTTTGAGAATTTGAGATATATTATGGAGGAATTGCACATAGCGTCTCGGCAAGAGTGAAGGTCATTGTTTATAAGAGGCGTTAATGGTTTAAGAGGTGCTCTATGACTTGTCCTAGGTCCTACTTGGTCGAAACCAGGAGGGAAAGTAGAAATACGGATTACTTTTTGAAGAGTTAAGAACGATTAACAATTAAGAGAGGAGGGGCGAATAAGGTGTACCTTTTAAAATTTTCAACTTAACTTGGTTAGGAGATAACAAAAGTAAGCGATTTTAAGTAATAGTCTTGAGAAACTTAATGGATTGTAAGTTCACAATGGATACAGCATATCTATGTTACAGTGTGATTGACTGTGACATAGAGCAGAGAGCAAGATTAAAACGAAATAAACAAGGATAAATGAATTGTAAAAGTAAATAAACAAATAAGACGATATTTAAAAAATTGGTTCAGCGAGGCCTACGTCCAACCGTTATTTTATTGCTTGTTTAGAAATTTACTCAAACTACTAAACTTCTTACAATGAAAATAACTCGCCAACAAACTCGGGTTGCAACTCAAACTTCAAGCTACTCCGCTTCAAGAGTTCATGTGTTTTATCTCACAAGTTTACAGAGTCAGAATCTCAGTGGTTCACTTAAGAACACGAAGATTACAATTAAGACTTAAACACGAGAATCATGGAACAAACTCATCATGTTATAGTGGAGCGTACTGTTACATGGAGATTTTATGATTATTTTAAAACAGTTGAACACTTTAAGACTAAAACGTTTTTGCAAATACTTTAAGAAAGACAAGGCTTTTGACTCGGAAATGATTTGCCAAAGTCTTGGTAATAAATGAGAAATGAGGAGGATATTTATAGAAGAAGAAGTGTGTAAAGGAAGAATCCTAAAAGTGCTTCTTCACTCTATTATCCAAGAGTAATTAGATTTAATCTCATTAAAAAAATGCTTATAGAGAACAATAAGTTTGTAAGGCTCAAGAAAAGTTCATTTTCAATGTAAGGAGGGTTCTCTATAAACTTTCATAGGAACTCACATTTTTGCTAAATACAGAAAAGTAAAAGACCCATTTTTGGAATTAAAATTAACTTGTAAAAACAAGATTGGTATCTTTTGATCAACTAGCAAGCATGTACTTTTTGTGCTTCAGATTTTATAAAATTGAATCTTTTGAAAACAATAAGTCTTATGAAAGTTTAAACTAGCATTTTTCGAAATTTATTTCCATTGTGAAAATTCCATTCGTTGTACCAGAAGCCACAGTGCGCTGCACTGTTCCATGGTTTTGCTATCACTTGACAAATTGAGAATGTTACACAAACTCGCTTATAACATTTAACTTAGGCTACGAGAGATTCTTTGTCTTGATCAATCTTGCACCATCTTTGAGGAGTGATTTGTGAGCTTTAAATGCTATTAGAAATAACTAAGAAACTTGGCATCATCGACCAAGTGTGATCTCACACTTTTATTTAAAAAGAAATTGATTTTTTTGGACTTACATATATTGGGCTGGTCTTATGTTATGAGACCGCCCTATGCAACAATTTGTGGAACCCATATCTGCAACATAGAAAACTAACGCGCTAAAATCTTTTCCAATAACTAGAACAACTTTCTAATTATCGGACCATGCACGGTCATATTTAGGCCTTGTAACACCCCCATGTACCAAAGTGCATTACCAAGAACCACCTTAACATATAAGGGTGCTACCATCTCGGTTGCCCGAGGTAGTGTGCATCATAGTAACCATAAGAAACAACTTTATTTAAACAACGTAAAGAAAAGGTTACAAGACTCAACTCCAAAACGTACAACCAAAACCAAAGGTCATAAATCTAAACTCAGCTACAGCTAAACGACGAAATCAGTGATGACTCCGCCTATCCATATCCCGCGAGCTATCTCAACATCAATCACCTGCTAAGCCAACTGCTCACCATCCCCGAATGGATCACCGCAATTTTGAAAAAATAAATCGGGGCCAGTAAACTGTATAACCAATATAAGCATACGCAGTGGAAACAATTACAAACAACATAATCAACCAATACTCCAAACTCCAACATATAACCGACTACACACGGTAAACTCCAACATATAACCGACTACACACTACCGTGTGTAGTCCTGTCAGGTTACCCATTGCAACAGGTAACCCACACGACCAGTGGGGTCTGCAGTCATAGCACCTAAGCCCCGCTCATCGCAACGAGCGAACCTAGATCCTTAACGTGCACATCCCCTTGTGACGGGAGTCACAAGAGGCGAACATGAGGTTGGAACCATCTTTCGACATGGTCCCATAACAGCAATATAATCTCAATCAATCTCAAACAAAATGATAAACATGCCAACAATCAACCACAATCACATCTTATACCAATTATGCAGCCAACTGAGTAGGGAAAACCCTACCTTATTCGCAATCCAATCAACCACAACAATCAAATTAGAAAGGCTCATCTACGAACTCGTTACCTATAACCACATCATACAACCAAAATCTACCCTAAACCACCAATCAATCCGATTAGGGTTTATCAACTACAACATGACAACAATACCAAGAGTAGGATTGTAATACCCGTCCTTTTAGGGACTCGTTGACCGATGTTGACCGACCTTAGAGGCGTGTTGTAGCCTTTGGGAATTCGTACAAGCGGTGTATCGTGTTGTGATAGACCTTGGGATGAGTGGTACTCGATCTAGTCGAGGCTACTCGATCGAGTATGGGCCGCTCGATCGAGTGAGTTTGTTACTCGATCGAGTAGCGTCTTTTCAGCGGGGTTTTATAATCGTGTTTTGATAGAATCACAAATCATTTTCGCCTCCTGCCTCCAAACCTAGATGTCGCCTCCTCTCCTTCCCTTCACCATAACCTCTTCCGTTGGAGCCTTAAAGGATGCTTGTGCCTTGGGGATGGGTTGCTTGAGTCGGGTAGCGGTCTTAACGCCGGTATGCTTTGCGTAGGTATGTCATCATCATCATCATCATCATCATCATCTTTGTTGCCGGGTTTTCAGATTAGGGTTATGGTAATAGTGATAGGTGATTGTACTGTTTGTATAAGTGTGTTACTTAATTGATTGGTATCATGTCATCGGAAGTGGAATCGCTGCGGTGCGCTAAAGGTAGGTTCGCCTACTCGGTTTCTGTTGGTTGTTTAGTGTGTCAGTTGTTGTGTTGATTGTAGTATCAATGTGGTTGTTTGATTATGGTAATCGGTTGGTGTTGTGTTGTTTTGTTTGTTGTTGTTGTGGTGCAGCTGATTGTGAATGATTGTCCATGGTTCTCGAGGTGCGTCCTCGGCTGAGTGGAGTCACTTGCGGGAGTGGCTTCACGCCCTAGTTTCGCCCTCCGTGGAACCCGCCACGGGAGGGGATGTGCACATTAATGGGACAGGGTTATCGCTCGGTATGATGAGCGGGGCTTAGGTGGGAACGGCTGCGGTCCCCCACTGGCAGGGCTGGTCTAGTGGACAGTCGGTGACAGTGATTGATCGAAGTTGTGGCGTGTATGTGTTTTGTGTACTTGTGTAGTGTCTGTGGTGGTTGTTGTGTTGCCTCAGTTGCTGACCTTGTGTGGTTTGTCTTTGTTTGTTCTGTTGTGTCTGCCGTGATCCCTTATGATGAGCAGTCGGTCTTTCAGCTGAGGTCTTGGATGATAGTTGTAGTCTTGGCAGGGATGGGTCTTTCGCAAGTTACGTCAGAGATAGTTCACATAAAGATGTTGAGTTGTATCTTTTGTTTTAGTAGTTTGGTTAGATCACTTGTAATAATTGTAAATGTTCTTTTATCGACTTTTGATAATTACTTTCCTCGGGCAACCGAGATGGTAACACCTTTATATGCTAGGGAAGGTCTTATTAAGGCTCCTTGGTATGTGGGCGGTGTTACAAGGATGCTTACCGATGAAATCGACACGGGCAATAGATGTAAAAACCCTTCAATCGAGCGAATAGAGCGTTAGGAGTTATTAAAATGTTGTAGAGGTTATACGTAGTTTAGGTTTTTAAGAAGATGAAAAAAGATGATTAAGAACTGTCACATGACTTTATATACTTCTCCTACTATTTTAATCAAACCCGCAAATAATTAACCCCTCAAACCGATCACTCAGCCGGGTACGCACTACTCGGCCGAGTACCAACACACTCAGCCGAGTTCTGGCACTCCAGAACCCAACTTCAAAACACCAGGCAACCTACTGGACCGAGTAAGCCCTACTCGACCGAGTAACCCATGATTAGAAACCTGTGGTATTACAGTCTTCCTTCTTTAAAAACGAACTTCGTCCCCGAAGTTCACACTCATACATGCACAACTCAAACCCTCTTCCTCTTTTCCCAACACCAACTTATTTAAACTCCATAATACTGTCAAATACCATCAACACTCGCACCAACGTACCGCTAACACTGTCTTACTTATCATGCCGCCATTACTAAATCTAATACCCATACAATCCACCAAGGAAGAATAACTGCCAAAATGAAATATTACATTCTACCACCCTTAAAATGAACTTCGCCCTCGAAGTTTGCTCACATTCATAATCGTCACCACCCAAAACCGTAAATAGTATCACAATTGTATACGCTTACTCCTTACTCCACAACTATAATAACTTCCAAGCAAGTAATACCACAAGCATCACCAATTAATTAATACCACGAGTACCACTAAACAACCGAAATATATCGCAGTCACCGCGGTGTAGCATCCTACCCCTCTTAGAACAAAAGTTACGTCCTCGTAACCCAACCAACACTACATCCTTAGCTAATCCCTTCCATTATCACCATCTCGTGTCATAAATGACTTAACCTTGCTTTAAGATCAACACCGATACTATTCCCATATTCCATACTTTCTAACAATTTTCATACCTCTAATCATTCCGCTCACCACCTAACATTTACCACAAAATTTTCAACCTAATCCACTAATTTAACTCTTCAACATTACCGTACAAGAATATCCTACACAATTCATGCACCTATCCTAAATACATCACACACGACCCATAATTCTTATACACCAATGAGATCCTCAAGTACACACCATCTTCCATCGAATCTCAAACCACCATCTACCCCTATAACGAATCGTGACGGCACGCCTTCCTCCACGGCCGCATGCCACTTCTCCAACTTTGGATCTCCTTTCTGCTTCTCTCGGATTTCGGCATACAATTCTGGTTCAACTGTCAAATCCCCAACTGAATCCCCTTTTTTTATCACACAAATTCCCATTTCTCTTAACTCATCTTACAACTTAACCCTCGACATAGCTAAACATAAAGCATGAACCGAATTCCTACTCAAAGCATCTGCTACTACATTAGCCTTTCCCTCATGGTAAATTATCTCCATGTCATAATCTCCAATCAATTATATCCACCTCGTTTGTCTCATATTAAGCTCCTTCTGAGTGTAAATATACTTAAGGCTGTTATGATCAGAAAATACCTTAAAAGTAACTTCATATAAATAATGCCTCCATAACTTAAGAGCAAACACGACCACCCCTAGCTCCAGATCGTGCGTCGGATAATTCTCCTCATACAGTTTCAAATGTCTTGAAGCATAAGTGATTACTTTCCCTCTTTCCATTAATACACACCCTAATCCGTTTTTCGAAACATCGGTATACACCTCAAAATTCTCACTTCCTTCTGGTAAAGGTAATATAGGTGTTGTGGTCAAACGCTCCTTCAAGGTTAGAAAAGCCGTTTCACAACTCTCATCCCACTTAAACCTATTCTCCTTTCTCATCAACGTAGTCAAATGCTTAGCTAACTTAGAGAAATCCTTCACAAATCTCCTGTAGTAGCCAGCCAATCCCAGAAAACTTCACACATTCTCCACGTTTTTCGGTTTCTCCCACTTAGACACTGCTTCTATATAACCTGGGTCAACCGACACTCCATCCTTTGACACTACATGGCCCAAAAATTCTACTTTATCCAACCAAAACTCATATTTACTCAACTCAGCATCTAAATCATTCTCCCTTAAGGTCTGCAAAACAATCCTTAAATGCTTCTCATGCTCCTCTTTGTTCTTAGAGTACACCAATATGTCATCAATAAAGACTACTATAAATTGATCAAGGTAAGGACTAAACACTCTATTCATCAAATCCATAAATACTGCAGGTGCATTAGTCAAACCAAAAGGCATAACTACAAACTCGTAATGTCCATATCTCGTCCTAAAGGCAGTCTTAGGTACATCCTCCTCCTTAACTCTCAAATGATGGTATCCCGATCTTAAGTCAATCTTAGAGAAAACTCCATCTCCACTCAGCTGATCGAATAAATCATCAATTCTAGGCAAAGGATATCTATTCTTAATCGTCACATTATTCAATTCTCTGTAATCTATACACAATCTCATACTCCCATCCTTCTTCTTAACAAATAAAACTGGCGCTCCCCAGGGCGACACACTTGGTCTCACATAACCCTTCTTTAGCAATTCCTCCAACTGCTTCTTCAACTCCTCTAAATCCTTAGGCCCTATTCTGTAAGGTGCCTTAGAAATAGGTCCAGTCCCAAGTTTAAGCTCAATATTAAAATCCACATCCCTCTTTGGAGGTAAACCTAGAATCTCCTCTGGAAACACATCCCGAAACTCGCTCATCACTGGAATTTCGTCCGTGCCCTTCACCGTCCCACGCGTGTCTCTTATGTGGCATAAAATCAACTCTCCTCCCTTTCTCAAACACGACTTCAGGGTAACTGTTGATATAAGTCTCACCTTGGGTTTCACCACAAATCCCTTATAATACACTCTTACTCCTTTCGGTCCTTTCAAAGATACTTTCTTTTGATAACAGTCTATAAAAGCTTTATTTCTATTCAACCAATCCATTCCTAAGATAATCTCAAAACCACCCAATGGAAATTATATTAAGTCCATAGGAAATAAAACTTCGCATATAAGGATATTCCCGTTTTTATATGCATGGGTACAAGATATCGATTCCCCAGAAGGTATGGTTACTTCATCTTTTATTACTCCTGGGTCATCCAATCTCAACACTTTAACATGGTCACTAGATATAAATGAATAGGTTGCTAATGAATCAAATAAAACATAAGATGGCTTAGAGTTGATTAGAAGCAGTTCTTTACGCTGTCCTGCACCGTAGTTGTCGACACCACTCCTTGTTTTCCGGTGCCATTCTGGTTCCGTCCATTTCCATTGCCTTGACTATTTTTAAAGCGATTCTGAAAGTTGTTGCTATTGTTATAGCTCCTCTAATTATTCCATGATCCATTAAAACGATTGCTTCCGTAGCTAGGCGCTGGTGTCTTAAATCCATTAAAATTTCCACCACCAAATCCTCTATTCGTATTATTCATGCTATTCCTCCTTGCAGTGGTCCTACACTCTATAATATTATGTCCAAACCTACCACATCCATAGCAATGTGGCCTCTTTGCACCACTCATTCCGCTTGTCACTCCACTGCGGCTGAAATCACCTCCACTCACAGCTCCACCGGCAGAAAACGAACGGTGTTGATTGAAAATTATGCTTCTTGTTTCCTCCAGCCCCTTCACTTATAACCTCAACCTTTCTCTTTTCACCCTTGTCTTTCTTCTCCTTCTTCACCATGTCGGCAATTCTATAAGCAAGTCCCGCTCTTTGATATACTTCCCCTACGGTACTTGGCTCTCCAGCTGCCAGCCTCTTCTTGACACGTATAGTTAAATCCTTCTCAAACCTTAAAGCCAACACCTCCTCTCCATAATTCAAGTCCGTCACATACTTAGCTAATTCCATGAATCTGTTATGATAGTCTTCTATGGTCATCTCCTCCGTCATCTTAAATGAATCAAACTCTGACCTCATCTTACTCCTAACATGTTCAGGTACAAACGTGCCCCGCAAGGCATCCTTAAAACCTCTCCATGAGACAAACAGTTCATCACTCTCCTTCCACGCCTCTCTAATTACTGCCTTGTTGCGGTTCCACCACAACCCAACCTTTCCTTTCAAGTAGTGAGCAACTTGATCTACTTGCATCACCTCAGGGCAGTCCAACACTTCGAAAAGGTTGTCAAACTCCCTACACCAATCTCCCAGCAATGAAGGTTCACCAAGTCCATCATACTTCATTGGATTATGACGAGCAATAACAGCACTCATTTAGCAGGATCCTTTGTCATAGTCTTTGATTTCAAAGCAGTAGTCAGCGCATAATTGGTTGCAATGAGCCTATCGATCTCTTCCTGGGTCATAGCTGTGGATGTAGCTTTCTTAGGTGCAATTTGGGTTCTAATAAGATAAAATAAGAAACATAAGTTTCCGTTCTAAGAAGTTTTTGGGTATAAGGTAAAAGATAAAATTTCCTACATACAAAAGAATGTATGATTGATCAAGCTGGCCTTGCCCGACCAATCACGGTGACACACGGCCCCGCGACCTTCCTTCTCCCTTTTTCACAATTTAATTATTTTGATACATGTTTAGTCTTTAATTCATGAAATTTCATAATTCTATGCCTACAGGTTCAGGGCAACACATACCACATATCTCTAGACACGAAATTTTACTAAACATATAATTCACATATATACAATCAATTCATGTAAAGATGCAACAATCCATTATTCATATTTCCCGTTTCATGATATTATGATATGTCAAGAAAATTTCCAAGTGAAATCATGCTATGAATTAAACAAGCTTAAAATCAATTTCAATCACCATACTGCCATCACGTAGGCCACACGCCTATTACCTCCTTCCGTCTAAAAATTTCTTACCTTTTGTTCTCATCCTGCAAATAAAATTAGTACTTCTCGCAACTTTAGGACACAATTGGACCCTTAAGGTAAAACATCCACACTAACCACCCTTCTCTTTCTTTATCCTTCCTCGAGGTGACCGGCTCAAAACTGAAAAGGGCCAGATCAAGGACGTCCCCCTAACCTAGAAAATGGGCTCCTAAACAGTTTCTACCCCGGGTTCATTTTATTAGACTCATCCTAAGTTCATTAAATTCATTTGTTTAGGCCTTAGGAACGTTCGCTCTGATACCACTTTGTAACACCCCCATTTATTTAAGAGCATTTAGCAAGACATTCTCAAGTAAATAAAGGTGTTACCATCTCAGTTGCCTGAGGTAGTAAGTATAAAAGATAAAAAATACCGAAGTACTTTAAGACAATATCCAACTTGATAAATAAATATTATAAAGTACTTTTAACAACTACAATGGAATTAAAATAAATAGTGTCTGAATATTAATTAAGGCGATCTCTAGACTCAAGTGATCTCGTCCCAAGCTCCCCTCTAAGCATCCAGCACTTCTCACAAGCTAACCTGAAATCAATTTGCTCCCCATTATGATTCATCACTGGTGTTCATGAATACACAGTCAACCACGAGGTTGAGTAGGATAACCAAACAACAATAACAATATTAATAATACGTTAGCCTGCAATACAATCAATGATCTAAACCAAGACCGTCGTGCTCATACACACACGGCACACATACATGACACACAGACACGACACACACACGCACCATTCGGTGATTTCCAATCCGACACCATACGGTGTACTGCTCAGGTCCACGACCTATGTCCTCATGCCACTGTGCCTGTCCGACCATCATACGTACAGGAGCACGACACTTGCACATCCCCGTGCATGACCGACCAAATAATCTCAATAGCAATGCCAATCTCAATGCCAATCTCTTTCACAATATATCAACAACAAAGAACCAACCAACAAGATAATAATATGATCATAAGACAACAATGATAATAACATGCTCAAGACAGCAATTACTAAGATATGCTCAAGACAACAATTACGACGATAATCCATCTTCCAACAATTTTCCAATTATCAATATAGTATAATTGAGTAGTTAACCTACCTTTTAGCAAATCTTATCAATTAAGCAATTAATCAAAAGCCTCTTCAACAAATTCACCACCTAAACAATAATTGAATTACGTATAATTATTAACTAATCTTATTAATAAATTTAAGATGTAAACTACCCAAAACAAATCCCGCAAAACATCACAAACAACCCCCAAAACCCACTGCCAACCGACGGTGGTCAACCCACCGGTCAACAGCCATCACGGCTACGATCTTGGTGGTCAATGGCCAAGTCAACTGGTCAAGGGTATGGTCAAGGTCAAACGTAAACAATTGATATTAAGCGATTAGATAACTTACCACAATTAATTATCACAAGGTGAAAACTCCGTATTAAAGTTGTCTCACAAAAGCTCTCCTCACAATTGTATTTGAGTTTTAGAAGAAGAATAATTATGATTGTGAGGCATAGGGTTCATATTTATATAAATTGGTAGGAGAAGTAGGAAGGTTCTAGGAAAGTCCTTTTAATAATAAAATAATAAAAGTATCTTAAAGCATAGGTAACACCCAAACCAAATACTACCTTCCTTCCACTTGGTCTCACCGTGGCCCCACACGGCTCACCCACAGGGTACCAACCGTGGTCCCCACTCCGTCTTATTTGCTTATTTTATTTTACTTCTTTTCTTTTACGACTACAACTTATTATTTATTTATTCCACTTAATATTTATTCATCTTATTATTTATTTACGACTACTCACATAATTATAAATATAAACTATTAATTAAAATACGGAGTATTACACTCCTTCATAGCATCAACACGACCTTTGCCAAAGAAATACAAGGTAGCATCTTTATACCTGCCCTGCACCGTATCCCTCTCAACAACCAGCTCCTCATTTGCCTTCAGAAGATCCTGCATAGCCTACTTCTCAGCCTTCAACTCGCCCTGGACTGCAGCAAGTTTAGCCTGGGTGGACTTCACAACATTCTGAGCAGACCCCAACTTGGATGTTTCAACAGCCAATCTTGCCTTGCCTGCCTCATTCTCCTTCTTTAAAGACTCATTCTCCCTTTTCAATACTTCCAAGTCCGTCTTCAAATATTCAGCGTCCTTCTTCAGGCATTGCACCTCCCAGTCCAAAGTCTCATTCTTGGCGTTCGAAGATTTCAGTTCATAGGCACCCCTTAGCATGTCATTTACATTCTGCAAGAAAATCACGAATCAGACAAGCTGGAGCAAAAAACAAACAAGAAAAATAAAACTAAGGGAAAAAGAATTATACCTCCTGCAGCATAATAACCAAATTAGCAGCACAGTCCCTGGAACGGTACATAGCAGCCACTGCCTAGGCAGACATCTCCTCAGCCTGATATTTATAGTAAGGATCATCAACCAGGAAAGAGTGAGCCTAGATTTGTTCTTTGGCAAATTGAACATCAGCGAGCCTAGCCCTGACCTCCCTGCCCTCACTCACACCTTCACCGCCAACTCCTTCAGAAACCTCATCTGACCTTTTTCTCTTGCCAGCTTGACTGGGTTCATCATTATCAACCACAACCTGCGGAGAAGACACCAATTGAGCCTGATGAGCAGGGACCTGGATTTGAAGTGTACTGTCACTCCCTGTAGCCTCACTAGTCCGGGACTTTTCCCCTGTAATCTGGGAAACACCTGCCTTTACCAGGGACAAGCCAAAGCTAGCAATCCTCGCAGAAGCCCTAGTAGCTACACGACGAAATTCTATATCAGCAATACTAACACATGCTCAGGCATTAAAATCAACATAGAAAGGACAAAGACTCACTTTTTGATGATGGGGCCCCTGAAGCCTCGACACTTTTAGCAGCCTTATAAGTACTCAGCTTAGCCTTCCTGAAGCGAGACAGGGGCTCTTGACCAAGACAAGAAGGCCACGCCATATCCTCATCTGGAAAGGGCATAATAGCTACAATACAGTCAGCCGACCCCTCAGCATCAGGATCACAAGCCCAGTCAACCACTATGGTACAACACAAGTAAGTTTTCATTAAAATCTGATTTACATACTATTATAATTTGAATTGCACGCAGGGAAGAGAACTTACCACCCTCCACCGCCAGATAACTATGATAATCCAGGTCAGGGGTGACATAATCTGCCTTGATGAATGTATAGGTTGTGGCCCAACCCTTATCATCGCCTGAATCAAAGTTGGTTATCAGATGAGTCATCTTTGCCCTGACTCAAAAGTTGAAGCGCCCAGTGGTATTACTTTTCAAGTGATAAACGTTCTTGAAATCTTCAAGGGTGATCACCAAGTTATGCTTGGCACATAGATGTTCGATAGATTAAACAATCTTCCAAACCATCGACATAAGTTGAAAATGAGCAACCTTGATGGCCCTGATAACCTCAACCATCAATGGAGTGAATGGAAGCCTGCAACCCCCCTTAAACGCCCATTCAAAGATACAAAACCAGCAGGGCTGCACTAGTTAGCTCTGACTGGACCACTTAGGGACCCAGACCTCAGCATCAGAAGGAAGTAGACCTCTTCCCTTCAACAAATGTTCAAAAGAAGGTTTAAGTTGATTGGCCTCAGGGAATGAAGTAGACAATGATTTCACAGGGGCAAAACTGACACCATTGTGCGTAATAGACATAATTTATACAGGGACATAAATTTCCATAACCTCATCCTCAGGGATGACTTCAGGGACATCGATCACCACTGGAGTCTGTTCAGCCTCAACAGTCTTTAGTGCAACAGCTCTTCTCCTTCCACCGGCCATTTTTTCTTGATTTAGTGTGAAGATTATTGAAATAGAAAAACTTACCTTGCAAAGAAATTAGAGAAGAGAGAGAGAGAGAGAAAGTTTAAAGAGTTGAAGAATGAAAACCTGAAATCAAATGACGGCTCAAAGTAATTTATAGCCGCAAAAACAAGCCAACGAATAATGTAAGTTGATGAGTTTAATCATGACTATCCTAGAGTTTGATGAACCTACCCCATTTAATGGACACTATCCATTAGGAAGTTGAAAGGGGCTCAAATTCTTTTTCAGTAAAGATTCTCACATTTTTTGCCTGGCCCGATTTTTATCACCTCATTCCTGGCCAAATCCAATGGAAATAAGGAGATAAGGGGCAATTGTTGGGCCAAGATTTATTCTGCCTGATCAGACAAAAGTCAGGCAAAGAGATACCAAGTATAGCCTGAATGGAAGCAACTCAGTACAAATCATATTATGCCCAGACAGGTGCCAAGCCAGGAGGGAAAGACAGGTCAGGCCATCTATCCAGGCCAGACCTGAAAGAATAAATCACCAGCCGTATATTGGGCACTACTAGAACAAGTCAGGCAACATCCAAAGTGCAACAAAGAGGTTCTTACTTACATGGAGGACTTGTTAAACGCAACCAACAACGAATATTGGGTAGCCAACCAAGCAGAGATAAAGGCAGGCAGTTTAGAGAAGTCAAATACCTGCCTCCGGGTAAATAGGGCACAAGGCCTATTTACTAGGAAGGTTCCAATGAATGTGCAGAAGACCGTTGGAGACTAAATGAAGCTACTATAAATAGCAAGGAGCATAAAAGAAGAGGGGCATCATCGACTTACGCATTTATTCTCACTCTATTGTAAACACTCTAAGTAATTCCATTAAGTATTCATACCTCGTGCTAGCCTGACATACAAATTTTTTGTCAGGGTACATTTAAAGATAGTAACAATCCCTCCTGGCTTGGTGTCCGTGGTTTTTTTCCCTCATTTCCAGAGTTTTCCACGTACAAATCTTTGTCTTTCACTTTATTATTCACTCTTTACTTATCCATCGTACTAGTCAGGCATTGTTAACTGAGTTAGATTACCCCACAAAAATAAACCCCTGGCAAGACTTTACTTCCGTGTGAAATCTTGCTAAAAAAGTTAGGAAAAGAGAGAGGCTCAGAGGAGTGACCGAAAAAGATAAAAATGAAGTTGTGTGATAGTTGAGGACAACGAGAAGCGAGGCGGTTGACGGCGAGGACAAGGGGGTAAAAAAATAGATACGAGGAAGGGTTATATATTGATGGTGATGATGCATTTAGTGGTGGGCGGAAAAGATGAAAATGGAAACCGCTGATGGTTGGCATGGTGGCACGGCTGTCGCAACCCTATCAAAAATAAAACCAACTGGCTCTACTAATGCAGCAGAGGTAAGTCGGGTATCGTATCCACAGGGAGGCGGTCATTATCTACTTGTCATTCAATCTGTCTAAGGTCACAAGATGGGGGGAGGGGGGTGAGTATTTGAACTAAACTAATAAAAGTAAGGGATAAAATAGAAGATTAATCAGATAAAGAGAAATATGCCAGGATGTCGGTTCACCATGGTATTACACAAATCAGCTAAAGGTGAGGTCAATCAGTCTGATGTGAGAAGGGTAAAGGAAAGGTCCTTTTGGTCCGCTATCCGCCCTAAAATACTACTAGCTTAGCTTTCACCCTCACTAGTGTAGTCTATTGCTCATAACAGGTCTATTCATTCTAATCTTTTGATCTAGGTCTGAACTTAACCAGATTAACTAATTCAGTTGCATGTATTCAACCAAACTATTATAGTTATATTGCTAATGAAACAATTCTCGCATTAAACCTCCTAGACCAACTATTACATCATCGCTATACTACCATGGCTCCCCTAATCCTAGCATTATGGGATTAGCTAAGCATGATAGTAAATAAAACAAGAACGAGAAATAAGGCCAGAATAAGCATGATGAAGATATAAGCAAAAGAGAATTAATATAAAAAAGAGAAGAAAGGTTACAAAGATTTCGATCCGGAAAAGAGGAATTAATGTCTGACTAATACTCAATAATCGATCCAGAAGAGGAACCCCCTTAACCTAATTAAGTCTCTCCTATTTATAGGAGAGATATTTACTAAACCTAAAACACGACGTAATATAATAAAATCTTGCGTCTATTAGTTTAGTCATTCGATCGAGCCCTTTGGAAACGCTAGATCGAACAAAAGCCAACAAAAACCACTCGATCGAGTGGAATGACTACTCGATCGAGGATCTCCAATATAGCACCCCTCGATCGAACAAAGAATCCAATCGATCGAGGTCTTCTCCTCTTCAAACTACCCGATCGAGCATTAATAGCCTTCGATCGAGCACTCCAACTTGGCCAGCTCATCACTTCGTTGATTTCAGCTTCCGAGACCACTTCACGCATTCCACGACAGCAACATTTCCCCTCCAAATCCACTCATCTTCTAAGTGCAAGCTAAAAGGACAGTTCCAGGCCCAATTTTGTTACTTTTAGGTCCATTCCTGCAAATAAAGCAAAACAAACCAAAGTAGAACGTTCGGGGCATTTCGTAGCATAGAACTACGAGAACCACATAGAAATACGTGCATAAGAGACTTAAAAAGACTATATAAATGCACGTATCAAATCTCCCCAAATCGAACCTTTACTCGTCCTCGAGTAAACTAAATGCAAACTAATGGAATGGAAAAGAAAGCTCAGAGCTAGCTATAATTGCCCACTTAAACCAATTTAATGCAAGCAAACTAATACTTATAGCGAAACAGTCAAATGCAAACAAGTTATAAGATGTCTATAATAAAGCTGAACTGTCGACCTTGCAAGACCATTAATGATGGACTCTCACGGGTCAATCTTCTCTCATGAAGCAAAGGGTAAGCATAAGGATGCAAGAGAGGAAGAAAATAGTCGCTCACCTAAACTACGACCCACATAGACATGCATGCAGCTAATATGATAGACAATTCTAGCTACCGTATATACATTCCAACCAAACAAGGTCTTGTCACAACCGAGGGCTTACGAAAGTATGGTAAAGTGAGGCAATGGGTAAGAAAAGGCAAAACATTTTTGGAAATGTGAGGGTATAGGCGGCCAAGCTAGTACCTAAACAGAACCAAATGGAACATATCCATTTCTAATCCATCAAAATTAAGCACAATGCCCTTAACTGGCATACAAACTCACCAACCCGAACATACTCCTCAATAGATGTAAGTAAAGCATAGGAGTAAAACCGTCAACAATCGAACTTCTTTTTTTTCATCATTCATTTTTTTCATTCTTTTCTTCACGTTCTTTTTTTTTTCTCTTTTTCAACTTTTTTTTTTTCATCCTCCTTCTTTCTTTCATAAATTACTTACTCCAAATCATCAAATAAGCCAAATTTGGCACAATAAATTATATACCGCAAAACAACCACTAAACTAGCTTGACAAGGCAGGCTAAATTTGGATCTAGTTAAGGGTCAAAAGGCAAATTTGGCTAATGTGGAGTTAAATGGGTAAAAATGAAAGAAAAGGGGAATGTAAGTGCCTCCCTGCATGTGACACCAACCACTAACCCGAATGTATGTAGGGAAAAAGCAATTGAATTTCATAAACGTGCAAATTAGTGAACATGTTATGCAAGGAGTAACTACTCATAATCCTACATGAACTGGTCATAAATGACACTAGTTATTAAGCTCTAATCCTTAGAAATTATAAGTAGTTTACCAAAATTTTCAGGTCAAGTCTATTTGTTCAGCTAAATTTTAACATTAACTCGTAGATATGCAATAAGACAATACTAAAAAGATATATAGTTTATGCATGGCTTAAGCAAAAAGACAAATGATAGTACAATTTCATCATTGAAATCTACCATTTCAACTCGACCTAAATGCAAAAATAAACGTGAATATTTTTGAATTTTTAGAGATTTTAGTAATTTTTATGAGATTTTCATATTTTTTGAAAATAAAAGCCAATGCAAGCGGAAAATTAAATGTGATAACAAAAATACAATAAAAACAACATGCAGACACATATATGGATGCATAATCTCCCCAAACCAAACCGTACAATGCCCTCATTGTACCCAAATATAGGGAAAGGAAATGCAAACTAGAAAAGAAGAGAGTGAACCTCGGAAAACTTACGAGAGCACGCGAAGTAGGGACCTCCCCAAACCAACCAGCAACATGGGAGGTGTATAAAAGCTCCTTCAGCATCACCGGAAGTAAATCAAAACAAGCTTACCCGATGGTGCTCGAACGAGAAGATTTAGTACTCGATCGAGTACATTAGGCTGCAAAATTGGTCGATCGAGGAAACATGGTTACTCGATTGAAAGGTCGGTTTCTATGGGTGCTTGATCGAGGAAGCCAAGCGTTTGATCGAGGGAGTCAGGCACTCGATCGAGTAGAATAGTGCTTGATCGAGAGCTCCCCATTGCACGAACTCCCAGGCGTCAGTAAAACACCTGCAAAAGACACCAATAGAAACCACAAATACGACCAAAAACCAAGCCTAAATTGTTCACAGTTTATGGTTTGAAAACCATTTATTACACACACCACAAAAAACTGAAATGTAAATCAACTAAAAATTTAAACTCCGAGTTGATTCCCGGACAGCGCTAGTTTCAGACATGTCCCAGCTCGACCATCTTTTCTTCAACCAATTGCTCGAGTTAGGAATAATCAAAGCAACTCAAAGCTCTTAGCATTGGATCATAAATATGTGCGTGTGCTACACAAGAGCATAAGTAGCACCAAAATTGAAAAGGAGCATATACGAGCAATCTGAAGTACCGTCTCAGCCTAACAAATTTTCAATGACAAATATGGTGAAACATTATTAGCTTATTTGTCCAACTGGGAGGGGGTGGAGTATTGAAACATATAGCATAAGTCATATGAGGTAATTTACTGTTAGTCGTAGCAATAATCATGAAATTATCGTTAATTACCTCAGGTCGGTTGCTCCTAACGTCGGAATCAATGATAAAAGAATATATTACCTCTACCGTGCTAGGAACATTCTCGGACTCAGCTACCTTTTCATTCCCCTCCTTTGTGGGTTCTATCCCGTATATTGCAGCCTCTAGAGCGTCCATCTCGGCTTTTCAAATGGGGGATTCACCATAACCACTGTCTTCGTCCAAATCGTCATCCAAAACGAACCCAGATGACATAGCAATGCTCTCCGTGGCCATTATGTTCGATCGAGGAAATATAGTACTTGATCGAGAACTCTCCTCCTAAATATTACTCGATTGAACAAACAGATCTGCTCGATCGAGGTCTTCCTCAGATAATCCATTCGATCGAGCACTATAGCCAGTTCTGTAATACCCCGTAAATTGATAATTATTTATAGGAATAATTTATATAATTCGAATAATTAATTAAAAAAGGTATTTATATTAATAATTGCAAATGAGACGATAATTAATGATAAAAATAATGAATTATTCGGGATTTGTTAATTGGACCGTGTGCTAGTTGCTCGTGTGGTAAAATAAAGATAATAATAGTATATCTATGTAATTGTATAATAGTAGTAATAAGAGTAATTGTATAATATTACTAATATGGCAAATTACATATTTCCTAGTTAATTTCTTATAACCTTAAGCTACCTATATAAATAGATGAAACTATAGACCTTATAATTCATAATAAATCTGAAGAATTCACAAAAGGGAGAAAATTGGGATCGACATTCAATATTCACAAGATTAATATTGCTAATTAACTCGAGGTAAGACCGTCTCATGTATACTCTTTGTTATGCTATAACTCGTTAAATAGACAACCGTTGACTGACCCGAGACCATGAACTTGGACGTAGACCACCAGGGAGTGACATGACCCACCGTTGACCGCCATTGACCGTCGAGAGAGGGGTGTTTGAAGGGGGTTTTATGGGTGGTTGTTTATGTTGTTTTACACATTTTATACGGTTTCGAATCAAAATCGAGGCTTGACTGACTTGGGTTTGAGGTAGGGTGGTTCCTTGTGTTGGGTAAACTTATGTGGGTGGTTAAGGGTGGCAAAGGCGGTGGCTTTATGGGTGGGTGGTCGTATTTTCGAAGGTGGTTATGGGTTGTTGTTTACACAAATAAAACCGGATTTACACTCCTTGTTGTGGTTTGCTTGAGTCGAACCTAGGTTGGTTGGGTTCATGGAGGTGGGTCGTCTATTGTAGTGGTGTTAGGGTAGTTTAAGGTGGTGGTTTGTGGTGGTGGTGGTCGGGTTTCACGAAAACAGAGGAGAACAGGGGAAGTGTTGATTGTTGTTGTTGCTGGCGGTTTCAGGGGCTGTTGTGGTGGCGGTGTTGAGTCGAGGGGAAGGATGGACCACCCCTGGAACCACCGTGGGTCATTGGTGACAACGGTGGTGGGGTTAGTGTTAGAAAGTTAGTTGACGGGTTTTCGGTAATTGGTAGTGTGGTGGTTGTTAGGGCATGGGTTTGTGAGTGGTAGGGGACGATTGGGGTGGTGTTTGGAGGTCGTAAGGGGGTCGTGGTGTTGCAGGCTGGTGGTAACGGTGTTTGGTAGTGTGAGTGGTGGTCTAGTAATGTCGTTATGGTCGGGTTAAAGGGGGATGGTGGAACACGTTTGATAACGGTGTTTGAGTTGTGGGGGTGTTTGATATATGACGTGGGTTTGTGTTGTAACGGGGTTAACACGAGTTGATTGGGTGACTTGGGTTTTTGTAATTTAATCAGGTTTTGGAGTATCGTAATGTTATAATTAATAGTAAATAATTAATGTGTAATTGATAATAAACTATAAATAAAGTATAAAAATTAATATTGGATAAATCATTATTTTATTAGGTGACGGAGTTGTTGAGACGATTTGATTGGGTTTCTACGTGTTGGATTGCTTTGCTTTGCTTGGAGCGTTGTATACGGAATATTTGCTTATCAGGTAGGATAATCTACTCAACTATATCTGGTTTGCATGTTTAATATGTGAATATATTGGAAGGATGATTGGTGTATGATTGCTTATTTAATTAAGCTAATTGAGTGATTAACTTTGTTAATTGTTGGAGTTGTGTATATTTTATACGATTATATTGTGGAATGCTTTATGAGAATTGGACTGCCCCAGGCTTAGTCTCTGGTGGATAACGTGAGTGGTAATTGGACTGCCCCAGGCTTAGTCTCTGGTGGATAACGTGTATGATTAATTGGAAGGCCCCAGGCTTAGTCTCTGGTGGATAACGTGTCTGAGTACTTGGACTGCCCCAGGCTTAGTCTCTGGTGGATAATGTGGACGGTGATGTCTAGATGTGACATGTGAACAGTTGAGATTGGAATATTGACAATTGTGAGAGATTGGTTGTTTTAATGTCTTTTATCCTATTCAACCTCGTGGTTGACTGTGTATTCGTGAACACCTGTGATGAACCATAATGGGGAGCAGATTTGACAGGTACCAAAGATTAGCTGACTTGGGAGCATTGGGACGTGAGCTCGACTTGGACCATAGTTGCTGTCTAGATCACTTAGTTGACTTATACAACTTTATTTATGTAATTTCCGCTGCGTAGTAAATTGTAATGTTAAGGTTTAAATTTAATCGGTTGGCAATGTAATAAAATCGTTACTTCAGTTAAAGTTATTAAAGTACTTTGGTTTGTTTTAATTTGTATCATTTACCTCGGGCAACCGAGATGGTAACAGTCCTATTTATTGGGAATGTCTTGCTAAAGGCTCCTAAATAAATGGGGGTGTTACAAGTTCGATCGAGCTCTTGTTGTTGTATAATGCATAAATCTTCGTATGATGCTTCGTTTTCAAATAGATCTTCGTAATCCGAGTCATACATATCATTATTGTCGATAGGTAACTCAGGTCCTTCATAGGAAAGACTGCTTTTGGTGTAGGTAGCGCATGCCTTCTCTGAGTGCCTAAAGTTAGACTTGGAAGCTAACTGAGCTATTTGAGACTCAAGTTCCTTGATTTGAGCTTCCATAGATCTATCGTCTTCTTGCAGTTCAAGTGCAAGTGCCTTCACTAAAGACTTCAATTCAGCAATCTCTTCTTTCTGTTTATCAGGAAGAGCTTGTTGTTGTGGTGGCCAAACAAATGAAGGCTTTTGATAGCCTAGTTTCTGAAGCGGATGTGGCGGCACATATGCAAAGGGTTGACTAGCTTGTTTACGCTGCCTGAACGCATAGACTTCATCGTTCCCCGCCAAGCAGATAACAACTTCATGCCCAGTAGCACCACATCTCTCACAGTGCACCACTTGTTGCGCCATATGATGGAACATAGGTGGAAGATCAAAGGTACTCGAGCCTTCCCTTTGATGATCTTTTACCTAGATCTGCCTAGGTAGGACCTATAGTACCTATCAAAACAGCACTAGAGGAAAAGATAAGAACCGCCTCAAGGAATAAATTCCTTGAGGCTAAAGACAGATAAAAAGAAACAAGTAAATAAAATAGTTGCCTCCCCGGCAACGACGCCAAAATTTGACACTGCTGTCGCAACCCTATCAAAAATAAAACCAACTGGCTCAACTAATGCAACAGAGGTAAGTCGGGTATCGTATCCATAGGGAGGCGGTCAATATCTACTTGTCATTCGATCTGTCTAAGGTCACAAGATGGGGGTTTTGAGTATTTGAACTAAACTAATAAAAGTAAGGGATAAAATAGATGATTAATCAGATAAAGAGAAATATGCTAGGATGTCGGTTCACCACGGTATTACACAAATCAGCTAAAGGTGAGGTCAATCGGTCTGATATGAGAAGGTTAAAGGAAAGGTTCTTTCGGTCCGCTATCCGCCCTAAAATACTACTAGCTTAACTTTCACCCTCACTAGTGTACTCTATTGCTCATAACAGGTCTATTCATTCCAATCTTTTGATCTAGGTCTGAACTTAACCAGATTAACTAAATCAGTTGCATGCATTCAACCAAACAATTATAGTTATATTGCTAATGAAACAATTCTCGCATTAGACCTCCTAGACCAACTATTGCATCATCGCTATACTACCATGGCTCCCCTAATCATAGCATTATGGGATTAGCTAAGCATGATAGTAAATAAAACAAGAACGAGAAATAAGGCCAGAACAAGCATGATGAAGATATAAGCAAAAGAGAATTAATATAAAAAAAGAGAATAAAGGTTAGAAAGATTTCGATACGGAAAAGAGGAATTAACGTCTGACTAATACTCAATAATCGATCCAGAAGAGGAACCCCCTTAACCTAATTAAGTCTCTCCTATTTATAGGGGATATATTTACTAAACCTAAAACACGACGTAAGATAATAAAATCTTGCGTCTATTAGCTAGTTACTTGATCGAGCCCTTTGGAAATGCTCGATCGAACAAAAGCCAACAAAAACCACTCGATCAAGTGGAATGACTACTCGATCGAGGATCTCCAATATAGCACCCCTCGATCGAACAAAGAATCCAATCGATCGAGGTCTTCTCCTCTTCATACTACTCGATCGAGCATTAAGAGCCTTCAATCGAGCACTCCAACTTGGCCAGCTCATCACTTTGTTGATTTCAGCTTCCGAGACCACTTCACGCATTCCACGGCAGCAGCATTTCCACTCCAAATCCACTCATCTTCTAAGTGCAAGCTAAAAGGACAATTCTAGGCCCAATTCTGCTACTTTTAGGTCCATTCCTGCAAATAAAGCAAAAAAAACCAAAGTAGAACG
Organism: Silene latifolia; assembly: GCF_048544455.1. NCBI lineage: Eukaryota > Viridiplantae > Streptophyta > Magnoliopsida > Caryophyllales > Caryophyllaceae > Silene > Silene latifolia. The sequence continues at coordinate 23,775,612 of NC_133533.1, read as the reverse complement.
TTCGGGGCATTTCGTAGCATATAACTACGAGAACCGCATAGAAATACGTGCATAAGAGATTTAAAAAGACTATATAAAATGAACGTATCACATAGTTTACGGAATAGTGAGGTATTGGTGTTAGAGTGGATGCAGATGGGCTGTGAAGTGGGCGTAAGAGTCGTGGGTAATTGTGGCGACGATATTTTGTGAAATTTTGCAACTTACTATATTTCTATTCGAGGGAATATTTATTCGCTAATTGTGGATTATGTCAAGGCATAGTTAGGGATTTTGATTTCAAGGATTTTTTCAGGGTGTTTTATGGGTATCGACATGTCTAGTGCTTTGTTGATCTTATTTACAGGATCCATATATCATGTATTTCTTGAAATTCAATTGGGGTTTCGGTAGTGGTAGTGGGGTTTGGAGATGGTGGAGAGTGGTTGACTGTCAAGTGTAGATTGTGAAGGTTTGTACCAGCATATGTTCCGGTCGTGAGGGTAGGGTGTTGAGACTCGGCGACAGAGTGGTGGTGGGGTTGGTGGAGGGTGAAGTGTGAAAGGTAGAATAGTTATGGAGGAAGGTGGAGTTAATGGAGAATGAGGAATAACGAAGTGCCTTTTTACCTAAAAATAACAAGGGTGACTTGTTCTTCAGGTTGCCCGTCTTCTGAGAGTGTTATGGGAATAATGGTGGATATTGTTTAGGTATTTTTACCCAAGTCGATTAATTAGGGTCAATGTAGTCTTACTCGTTGGTTGGTTGTATGATCGTTCGTATGTTAATAAGTAAATAGAAAAATAAAGCGCATAATGTAAATTGACACGTAAGATTGGGTGATGCGGAAAACCCAATGTGGGAACAACCGCGGGAGGGACGGTACCCTGCCAAGTATTGCACTATATGAATAGGGGGATGATTACAATTGTGGCACAAAGCTAATCCTGCTGGCCCTAGGCGTCAGGCCTGCAAGATCCTGGACGAACGTATATTTGAGTATAATATGTCGAGGTGTGATCTTGAATGTGGATGTGTGAATACGGGTGTGTTGAATGTCCTTCTTGATTTGCTTACTTGGCTATTTATAGGGTAAAAACCCTAGATATGTCCTACTTTGAATATGGAAAGGGAATATAATTTCCATAAGAACTCTTTCCATACTTGGCCGCGTTTCATAATTCTCCCTGATCTCCCTAACTTCTCCCTAACTTCTATTTCCTTAGTCTGGACGCCTTCTATGATGGGCTCCTGACCTCCCTTTAGCCCGTTCCCCCTTCCTCCATCCGCGGGCTTCCTTCCTCCTTATCACTCCTTCTATAGCTTTTATTTTATTAAGTGGGCCTCCTTTGTTGTGCTAATTTTAGCCCAAACAGTTTGCCCCAAATTTCTTGTGAAGTACGCTTCTAGATATCGAGCAAGGAATTTACGTAATCGAATGCTAAAAACCATAAGCCGTCTTTTATACTCCTTCCCATGCAATCCATCATGTCAGCCGCCCTACTCCTCTTTTCTCGCACCCAACTCCCTCTCTCCTCTTTATAACTCCAACCTCCACCTTCCACTTTTGATTAATCATTTAAAAAAAAAATACTCTTCTCTCTTAAACCCTCAACCTTCCTTCTTTTTATCCTTTGCCGACTTCACTGTTCCTCTTCCCCGTCTTCTTCATCAGGTAATCCACCCTCTTTTCTTCTTTTAATTTTCGTTTCCTCCCTCCACCATGAGCAAAACTCGTCAATCCTCCACACCTTCTGACCGTAATCTCGACCCCACTTTTCCTTCTCGGGGACTTTTTAAGCACTCCCACGACTGTGACTCTGCCTTGACTGCGGCCGATATTCCCACGATCAAGAATCTGCTTGGTCTTGGTGATGGGGTGAACATTGCCATTCCTGAACCGGGACAGAAAGCCGACACCTTCCGCCCAGGGTGGGTTTTTTTTTACCTGTACCCATTTAGATACGGCCTCCGTTTTCCTTTTTCTAAACTCGTTCAAGACTTCATCTTCACCAACAACTTTGCCCGAAGAGCGCTGGTTTATGAGGTCCCGCACGACTTTCTGGCATCAAATAACTGGCGCGTCAAGCGTGTCGAAATACAAGACTTCAACACGATTGTCTGTTTTGTTCGTCTCGTGGTAATGCTTCACATATTGGCCATTCACCTTGAACCTATGACCTTCAGAATCTTTGAGCTCCACGGATCCAAATTTGGTAACAGCCGTCACCGTATAAGGACCACTCCACCTGGACTTCAGCTTGCCAGGGAATAATCTCAATCGGGCATTGAAAAGCATCACCTTTTGTCCAACATGAAACTCACGAGGTAGGATCCTCTTGTCATGCCATCTCTTCGTCTTTTCTTTGTAAATGCGCGAGCTATCATAGGCATTAAGCCTAAACTCTTCCAACTCATCTAGCTGCAAAAGACGATTCTGACCACACAACTTAGGATCATAGTTAAGCTCACGAATTGCCCACCAAGCCTTACATTCCAATTCAACAGGTAAGTGACACGATTTTCCATAAACTAGCCTATAAGGTGATGCACCAATTGGTGTCTTAAAGGCAGTTCTATAAGCCAATAATGTGTCATCTAGCTTAAGACTCCAGTCCTTCCGTGATTTAGAAACTACCTTAGACAAGATCTCTTTCAACTCGCGATTAGAGACCTCAACCTGACCACTAGTTTGGGGATGATACCCCAAACCACGCCGGTGTTGAACACCAACTTTAGACAGAATAGAAGTGAGTTTCTTTTCTTTAAAATGCATCCCCCCATTACTAATGACGACCCTAGGGACACCAAATCGGGGGAATATGATCTTTTTAAACATCTTTATCACGGTCTTAGCATCACAATGGGGTGAGGCAATTGCCTCAACCCATTTTGACACATAGTCTACAACCACTAAGATATACCTGTTACCTTTACTGGATGGGAACGGTCCTTGGAAATCAATGCCCCAGACATCGAAGACCTCAACCTCTAAGATGCCGTTTTGTGGCATCTCATGTCTCTTTGAAATGTTCCCTGATCGTTGGCAAGCATCACAACCTGAAACAAAAGACTTAGCGTCGGAAACAAAGAAGGCCAAGAAAAACCAGATCGAAGTACCTTAGCCACGGTGCGCGATGGACCGTGGTGAACACCATATGAAGAGGAGTGACAGCCCTTCAGGACTACTTTGGCCTCCCACTGCGGAATACACCGTCTGTAGAGACCGTCTGCACATTCCTTAAACAAGTAAAGATCATCCCGTAATCGCGCTAGCGTTATACGAAAACGCTTCCTCTGCGATCGAAAGGTCAGGGCACACTTGCCACGACAACGAAGTTAGCTATATCTGCATACCAAGGTTCTTGGTTAACAATAGACGATATAACAGCAATTAAAGTATTGTCAGGAAAAGAATCATCAATAGGTAGAGAATCTTCCCCTTCTTGTCGCATCAGTCGCGACAAGTGATCAGCTACAACGTTCTTAGCTCCTTTCTTATACTTAATCTACAGATCAAACTCCTGAAGAAGGAGTATCCATCTCAGTAGCCGTGGTTTAGCCTCCTTCTTAGCAAGGAGATGCCTGAAAGCTGCATGGTCAGTAAAAACAGTGACTTCTGACCCAACTAAATAAGTACGAAACTTCTCTAAGGCATAAACTACAGCTAACAGTTCTTTCTCGGTGGTAGTGTACTTCACTTGAGCCTCATCCAGAGTTCGGCTCGCATAGTAGATATCATTCAAAGCTTTGTCTTTCCTTTGGCCTAGCACCGCTCCTAGTGCATAGTCACTCGCATCACACATAATCTCAAACGGCAAGTCCCAATTGGGAGGTTGTATGATCGGCGCAGAGACTAAAGCCTGCTTTAACCTGTTAAAAGCAGAAAGACAATCATCAGTAAACACAAAAGGGGCATCCTTAAGTAGCAACTATGTAAGTGGTTTAGCAATCTTTGAGAAGTCCTTGATAAACCGGCGATAAAAGCCGGCGTGACCAAGGAAACTCCTTACGCCCTTAACATTAACAGGAGGTGGTAATTGCTGAATCACTTCCACCTTCACTTTATCAACCTCTATTCCCCTATCAGAAACTAAGTGCCCTAAGACAACTCCCTCGTTGACCATAAAGTGGCACTTCTCCCAGTTCAGCACAAGGTTAACCTCAATACAGCGATGCAACACTTTCTCAAGGTTAGACAGACAGTTAGAAAAATCACTTCCATATACACTGAAATCGTCCATAAAGACTTCCATAATAGACTCAATATACTCTGAAAATATCCCCATCATACACCTTTGAAAGGTGGTAGGGGCATTACACAAACCAAAAGGCATCCTGCGATAAGCAAAAACGGCCTGAGGACAAGTAAATGTAGTCTTAGCTTGATCGTCTGGGTGGATAGGGATCTGAAAGAACCCTGAATACCCGTCTAAATAGCAGAAAAATTTATGTGAAGCTAACCTTTCTACCATTTGATCAATAAAAGGAAGGGGAAAGTGATCTTTCTTGGTGGCGGCATTGAGCTGTCTGTAATCTATGCACTTCCGCCAACTAGTCACTACTCGAGTAGGTATTAATTCATTCTTCTCATTCTTAACGACAGTTGTCCCTCCTTTCTTCGGGACCACCTGTACTGGACTCACCCATTTAGAATTACCAACAGAATAAATAATACCTACGTCTAGTAGCTTCATTACCTCAACCATCACAACATCCTGCATCTTCTGGTTCAGCCGACGCTGACCCTGTCTGCAAGGTTTGTGATCTTCCTCCAACTCTATCCTATGCATACAGACATCGGGACTAATCCCCTTGATATCGTCCAGTGAATAACCTATTGCTTTCCTGTTTCTCTTAAGTACAGCTAACAGAGAAGTCAGCTGATCATCATTAAACTTAGCACTAACAATGATTGGATATTGCTCTGTATCGTCTAAGAAAACATATTTAAGATGAGAAGGGAGAGGCTTACGTTCCGGACCTTTACCTCAATGGAGCAAAGAGTGCTAATCATTTGTTCCACTTGCTCTCCCTCATGCTCATCTAAATCATCAACAAGCAAATCCAACGCAGCGTCATCGTCGTCTGGGCTATCTGCACACTCATCAAAAAGCATAAGAGCTTCTAGTGGGTCCTTCATAAAAGAACCCGACCAAAAGTCATAGATAGACTCGTCAATAATATCAACCGAACAGCAAGTATCCTCTATCATTGGCCGAGCCAAAGTGCTAGACATACTGAAACTGATCGCGTCATCCCCTACTGCAAGAGTCAAACGCCCTTATTTGACATCAATGACGGCCCCAGCTGTACAAAGGAATGGTCTTCCTAAGATAATTTGGGTCCGGATGTCCTCAGCTATATCTAAAACAATGAAATCAATTGGGATGAAGAGCTTGCCTATTTTCACAGGCACGTCCTCTAAGACACCTAAGGGCTTCCTAACAGATCTATCAGCCATCTGTAGGGTAATGTTAGTCACTTTAAAATGACTCATGTTCAGTTTCTTGCAGACAGGAAGGGGCATGACACTGACACTAGCTCCTAAATCGCAAAGAGCCTTATCAATAACCATGTTTCCTATAATACAGGTAATAGTAAAGCTGCCCGGGTCTTTCATTTTAGGTGGACCCTTATTTAAAAGCAAATTACTAGACTCTTCCATGATTGAAATCATCTCAAATTCACTTAAATTTCTCTTACGCGTCACAATATCTTTCATAAATTTAGCGTAAGTAGGTACCTGAGTAACAAGTTCGGAAAAAGGGACAGTTACCTTGAGATTCTTCACGACGTCCATAAACTTACCGTACTGTCGCTCGATCTTTGCGTCCTTCAAACGACCTGGGAAGGGCACTCTGGTAGCAATGAGTGGGCTCGCAACCTTTTCTTTACCTTTATCATTGCGTGACACCTCCACAACAGGGGAAGATGACACGGTAGCGGGATTAGATAGTAAAATAGGGTCTCCGCCACTTTTGGTACTCGATCGAGCAGAATTACCACTCGATCGAGTGGTTTCACATTGCAATATACTCGATCGACCATCTTTATCACTCGATTGAGTAACTTCTTCAGCAAATTCAGTCGATCGAGTAAGAATATCACTCGATCGACCATCTTCAATTTCTGCACTACTCGACCGACCAGTATTTTCACTCGATCGAGTGATGGGATAAATTGATTCACTCGATCGAGTAGATAAATTACTCGATCGAGTGTCTTGATTACACGCAGCAAGTATTTCTTGCAAAAACTCGTCTATATCATCCTCCTAGGCATCTTCAGCTATCAAAACCTCGTCTTCCGGTTCTTTTGGCTCTTCATGAGTAATGCCAACTTGGAGATTCGTCACTTTAACTAGATTGCATGTAGATAGAAGTTTGGCTTGGTCACTCGCGAGTGTTAACTGCGCGACTTGTTCCCTCAATTCCGCTATGACCTTTTCTTTCCTATTGCACTTCTCATGACACTGTTGTGATATGCTCATCACAAAGGATTTCAATTAAGCAATTTCTTCATTTGCAGAAGGAGAAACCGGTTGCGGCGCTGGCGTAGAAGGAGTAGAGACATTCTTTATTTCTTCATACAACTGAGAGAAAGGAACTCCCTGCTTGTATTTCCGATAGGCAAGGACTCGCTCTACACTTGCCATGCATCCAATAGGGTCATGCCCTTCCTCGCCACATCTACCGCATGGCTCTATATGCTCAGTAATCGTAGGCATCCTGGCAAATAGACTTTTAAAGCAACGACTAACCTGCAAAACTAATCAAAACTTTGCAGAAATAAGATCAGCCTCAAGGAATAAATTCCTTGAGACGAGAGACAAACTTAATTAAAGCAACAAAATTGCGCCACCTCCCCGGCAACGGCGCCAAAATTTGACACGTCTAACTAATATAACTAGGGAAGTCGGGTCGAATCCACAGAGAGGTAGGAAATTGTCAGCTAAATCTAAGTTCGTCAAGGTAACCAAATGGGGGGGTTTTAAATGTGATATTCTAAGCTAATAACAATAAGGAAGAGAAAAAATAAGAGAAAGGAATTAAGCAGATAAAAAGAAACAGCTAAGACAGACGGTTCACCATAATCATCCGGTCAAGTAATCTAGGTCTCAGGTCAATGCAAATACGGTCTCAGGAGCAGTGAATATCTCCTTTCAGTCTCAATTCGCCCTAAAGCATAAATAGCTTAGCTTTCGCCCTCACTACAATACCCTATTGCTCGCCACTAGTCTCGCCTTTTCCAACCTTTCGGTCCAGGTCAAGAATCACTAAGATATAAATGTCTAATCGCGTCGACTCAATTAGACAGATACAGTTAATTGCAGCATTTAAACAACAAAGATCATACCAGCATTAACCCAATAAATCGATTACTATTCCCTCATAATTATGGATCCCCTATAGTCTTAGCAGGGGGGAATTAGCTACTCATTATCATCGAATTAACAATAATAACAAATAAATAATCGAAACTAAACATAATGATAAACCTACTAGGGATTTGAATAAAAGCAACTACGATAACAAATAGAGGAAGAAGGAATTAAAACAATGGTTAAGAATTAAGAGATTAAAGTAGAATAATAGTACCAATACAATCTGAATCCGAGTAGCAAAAGTATAGGAAGAAAGAAAAGATCCAATCAACAGTAGTGAGGTATAGAGTAAAAAGTGAACAGATCCAGGAGAAGAGAGGAAGAGACAGTTATGTTGTTCACTCCTCAGTCTTATACGAAAAACACATTCTAACCTAATCTATGGACTAATTACAAAAGCCCATCAGACAATTAGGTGGAAAATAAACTAAAGCAGGACAAACTACTCAATCGAGTGGAAATAAACCACTCGATCGAGCATACTAGCACCAACCCTCTCGATCGAGTGAAAATAAACCACTCGATCGAGCACTTCTTGCTTGTCTCCTCTTGCGCATACCCGAAAGTGGTCGATCGAGCATCCTTAGGCATATAAAGCATTCGATCAAGCATAAAATCTACTCGATCGAGCTATTCAAGCACGTTAGACCTTGAAATACTTCCCGAATCCAGCTCATGCGTCTTCCAAGTGTTAGATTTCCAAGCTCCGGCTCCTTATTCTCCATGAATGCATGCAAATGGGACGGATTAAGGCTCGGGTTAGCTCCTCTTTGGTCAATTCCTGCAAATTCCATAAAACGAACCAAAGTAGAATATTCGGGGGTATTTGTAGCTAGATGCTACATAAAAAGTACAGAAATGCGTGTAAAAATGAGGTAAAAACCTTATATAAAAGACACGCATCAGAGTTCTTCTCTATTCTCTTGCCGTCGGTCAGAATACTGGTAAATCTGTCACTCTGGGCGACCTAGGCCATATGTACAACATCAGATCCCTAGGCAGGAGTCAATTCTCATTCCGGGGCCGTGGAAAGGCTCCCTTCAGACACGTGTCAAAATCCCGTGATGACAAATGGTTTGAGGACTTCTTCTACGTGAGGAAGGACTCCATCCAGCCTCCTGCTGATTATATTTTCGAGAAATGGGTTCTAACTTCGAGTAAGTTGTAATACTCCGTATTTATAAGTCTTGGGGTACTCTATCGAGTAGGCCTTACTCTGTCGAGTAAGGGTAAGTTGCGAAATAAAATAGTTTATGACCTGTTGGGTACTCGATCGAGTAGCTGGGGCACTCGATCGAGTAAGGGGGTACTCGATCGAGTACCTTGGGTACTCGATTGAGTGTCCGGTTTTACGGGGAGTTTTCTCGGGTTTTGTTAATTATGCGATTAAGGTATTTAAGTTCCGTCGTCATTATTCTAAACCACTTTTACAAAACCTAAATTCCTGTTTAAGAGAGAAAGCAACAAGTTCATCTTCCTAATCGCATTCTTAGCAATTCCCGGAGTTCAGACGGTCAGTTCTTGTCGTTGTTTATATTGTTGGGTTCCTTGCGTCGAGGGTAAGATCTATGTACCCTTTTTATTATTTTTCCTTTGATTTGGTTAAACCCTAATTTAGAGATTGGGGGTTTTTATGTGTAGTATGTGATTGGTAGCCTCTATGTGTTGTATGATAGGAGGAGGGTTCATAGAAGAGGCTTTTTGACTCAGCAGTAGAGACCGTCTGATTGTGTGCATACCAGGTAGGATTTCCAACTCAGTATTAGTTCCATAATGGGATATTGGTTGATGTATTGTATTTGGTTGTTTGATATAATAATTGTACTGTGATTGTGGTTGTGATCGTTGTTGATGGTTCGCGGGCGTGGCCTCGGGCCGAGTGGGGTCACTTGAGGGAGTGGCTTCACGCCCTAGTTTCGCCCTTCATGGAACCCGCCACGGAAAGGGATGTGCACATTAATGGACAGGGTTATCGCTCACTATGTGGAGCGGGAATTTGGTGGGTACGGCTGCGGTCCCCCATCGCGGGCTGTCCAAAGGGACGATCAAGATTGAGATGATGGGAATTGGTTGGTTGTGTGTGTGTGTGTGAGCTTAAGTCATGTCTGTGTATCTTATTGTTATTATACATATTGATTGTGTGATTAGTCACGACCCGGTGTTGTTTTGTAAACTGCGGTGATCCATTCGGGGATGGTGAGCGAGATATTGAGCGGTATTGAGATGAGTATCTTTGGGATAGGCTGGGATGCCACGACATGATGATAGGAGTCTTCCGCTGTAGCCTTTAGTTTATTTACATTTCAGTTAGAACAGTCAGTTTGAGATCATGTATCGTACTTTTGGTTTGGTTTTGAGGATTGTAACTATTCGCTAAATCATTTATAATAAACGTTGTATCTTTATTGTTGTTTGATTATCATTGCCTCGGGTAACCGAGATGGTAATGTCTTCATACCTGAGTGGTCCTGGTAAGGCACTTGGAGTATGGGGGTGTTACAAATGGTATCAGAGCGACGATCCTGAAACCTGTAACCAATGAACCTAATGAACATAGGGAGTCAATTAAAATGAACCCGGGGTAAAAGTTGTAGGAGCTAGTGTAAAGGCTTGAGAGACGTCCTAAAGTCGCAGGGGTCGCCCTACAACTTTGAACCGGTCACATGGGGGAAGTGTTTGTCGAGTCGTATGTGTGTTTGGTTTGGTTAACTTGTGTAAGAATGTGATGAAATGTGTTAATTGTTGGGTGTTGAAGTAGAAAGTTGAGCATGTGAAAGAAAATGGTGATATGTGGGAACTTGTTGATGAGATGATAACATGTTGGATGATTTACAATGTGGCATTTAATAACATGATGAAATGATCTCGTAGATAGTAGAAAAGATGCGTAGTATGTTTATTATGATATAATGTGATTTATAAGTTTAGCATGTTAGCATATGATGTAACATGCGGGTAGTTTTTGTGTATTAGTGACTCGATCGAGTGGGACTGACTCAATCGGGTGAGTTTTTAACGATTTTGAGTCCAGAATCGCGTTTTTGGGCACTCGATCGAGTAACTAGGGTACTCGATCGAGTAAAATCACTCGATCGAGTAGCCTAGATACTCGATCGAGTAGGTAAGAGATCGAAGGTCCGTTTGGGGTCCAAGTTTGGGTACTCGATCGAGTTCGTGGGGCACTCGATCGAGTAGCCCGTTACTCGATCGAGTGTGTTTGGGAACTCGATCGAGTGGGTTCTGCATGGCGTGTTTTCGTGTTTTTAAGTTTAGTACGTGTGTTCATATCTACCCTTTCTTATATATGTATAGTTTCAAGATGCCGCCCAAGAGAACGCTTTGTATCACGAGAGCCGAGCTTATGACCGTGGATGACATCGTTAAGATGTTAGAGCACCAGGATGCTCTTATTGAGACCCTAAAGAAAGTGAATGAGGACAAGAATAAGGATAAGGATAAGGAGGTTGATCATTCAAAAATCAGCCTCTATATTGCGAGGTTTAACCCGAAAGAATACAAGGGAGTTGGGGAGCCTAACCTTCTTGATAGTTGGCTGTGAGAGAGATGGAGAACATATTAGATTTGGTTCACTGTCCCGATGAGATGAGAGTGGAATAGGCTGCGTTCTATCGGAGGGAGGCAAAAGAGTGTGGTGGGATTCGGTGAAAGTGAGTGCTAAGGAGATATATACAAACCAAGGCTTACCCGCTATACCTTGGGAGGAGTTTAAATAAGGCCGTGAGGAAGGAGTTTGTACCGGAACATGTGAGGAGTAATATGAGAGAAGAGTTTGATGGTTTTAAGATGACCGCCGAGATGTCCGTGGCTGAGTACTACAGTTTGTTCAATGAGAAGTCTAGGTATCTTGAGGATATGGGTTTGAGTAAGGGGAATCGGCATTGAGGTTTGAGAGGGGGTGACCCCAAGATTATGGATAAGTTACCCGTGGGAGTCCTTACGATGTTAAGGAAGCTTATGAGAGAGGGCCGGGAGAGTGAGAGAGGTTGGTGGAGATGGCTCGGGAGAGGTTAGGTGGTGAGAAGAGGAAGTCTGAGAGTGAGGGTGGTGGCTAATCGAATCACAAGAAAGGCAACCACAATCGGTCTAAGGGATTTTCTTCTGGTCCAGGTTCGATCTTTGGGGCTTCCTTTGGGCGTGGCCGTGGAAGTGTGAGTAATAGTTGGGGAGTGACCTGCTATAGCTATGGTGGTGTAGGCCACAAGAGACATGAGTGCACAAGTGCACCGGATCTTTCCGGAGACTGCGCGAGCTTCGCGAGCAACGGGCCACCGGATCGTGGCCAAACCGGGAAGTCGAGTTACCAGAGTGGAGGCAACCGCAACGGCGGTAATTCTTATCGAAACCACAAGTGAGAAACAACAACAATCAAGGGTCGGTGCTAAGCGACCACCTCGGCCAAGATCCGTCGAGGTGAGGCGTGGGAAAACCGATGGCAAGTTATTCATGATGGAGAAGAAAGCAGCTGAGGAAGATGCGCACGTTATCACCGTTACATTCCTTGTTAATGGTATTCCTACATTTGTTTTGTTTGATTCGGGGGCTTCTCAGTCGTTTGTGTCTTCGAGTCATGTCAAACAGTTGGGTTTGAGAGTATATGAGTCTGTCAGTGAGCAAGTTTTCATACCTTCGGGTGAGTCTGTATCGTGTGGGAGATTGTTCAGAGATGTATCTTTGATAGTTGGGCAAGTTGATTTCCCTGTAGACTTGCTAGAGTTTGAGGTTATGCATAGATTACAGGGAGCTGAACCGTGTGACGATAAAGAACAAGTATCCTTTGCCAAGGATAGATGACCTGTTTGATCAGTTGAGCGGTGCAACAGTCTTTTCTAAGATTGATTTGAGGTCGGGGTACCATCAGGTGAAGATTAGAGAGGTGGACATACCAAAGACAGCTTTCACGTCGAGGTATGGCCATTATGAGTATGTGGTGATGCCGTTTGGGTTGTCTAATGCGCCGGCGGTGTTTATGGATTTGATGAATAGAATCTTGAGACGCTTCTTGGACCAGTTTGTAGTAGTGTTTATCGATGATATCTTAGTCTACTCTAAGACTAAGGAGGAGCATGAGGAGCATCCGAGAATCGTGTTGCGAGACTTTGAGGATCATGAGTTGTATGCTAAACTGTCCAAGTGTGAGTTACGGTTAGAAAGTTGCTTTTAAGGGCATGTAATCTCTAAAGATGGGGTAGCCGTGGATCCGGCGAAAATTGAGGCAGTGACAAAGTGGGAAGCACCGAAGAATGTTGCTGAGGTTAGGAGTTTCTTGGGTTTAGCTGGATACTACAGACGGTTCGTGAAAGATTTCTCCAAGATAGCTAGACCGATGACAGCGTTGATGAGGAAAGAGAACATGTTTCGTTGGGATGAGAGTTGTGAGACGGCGTTCCAAACATTTGTTGGGGCTGGTGTCCTTTACAGTTAGTGCAAGGACTTATAAATCTCTAGAAGGATCAAAGGGTATACTTTTGTATTATAATCAGTTGATCCACGTTTATCAATAACGGTTGGCTTGCTAGATAAGTTTGACGTTATTGTCATACAGATGGCGGTGATCAACTGGTCCCTAAAAGTCACACCTATAGGATACGTTTGAGAGATGTGACGGTATGAAAATACAGTCATGTAGATGCCAAAATTGACTAAGCAGTTAGTCCGAGTCATTTGACTAGTAATTAGTCAAAATGCGATGTTGAGATATTTTATTCAATACGGATTAAATAAAATGGGCTAAGGCGAATTAAATGTTAATTAAAAATTAAATATAAACGATTATATTTAATTAATGTATATTGAATTAATTATACAATATTGTCTGTGTCGGACATGTATTAATATTTCAACTAACCCGAGTTATTAGTTGATGTTTTAATAACCGATAACCGATGACGATTTATAATAAAACCGCGTCATATACATTTAGCATTTTACGAGCCGGACCACAAGTTAAAATTAAGAGGAAGTGGAAGCCCACTTCCCCATGTATGGCTTTCATTGGCGAATGAAAGAAACAAAAAGGAGAGCTTCTCCTCTTTGTAACCTAATCATTCATTTGCAAAAATTTTAGGGCTTTGAAGAGTCCTTCCCTTTGAAAAACCTAGATCTCACATCTAAGAAAAACTCACACAAATTCTCTCAATATTGCAAGGTAATTAGAGAATTCACTTCTAGCACAAGGGCATAATCTCAGACGGTCTTGGGTGTTTCGATTAGGAGGAAATCTCTGTTGATTTCTGTTCTTTACGCCGCACTACAAAGGACCCGAGGTTGATTCTTAATCTTTATCGTTTCATTGTTGTTTTTCGTTTATGACAATAAATTGCATATTAAATTTACGTTATAGTCCTATAATTTAAGGGTATTATACGGATATTACCCCTCAAGTGGTATCAGAGCGAGGCCACGTAAATTTTTCTATGTGATTTTCATAAAACGATTTGAATCGATTTTTTTTTTGCCTTGAATACCGTTCGGCCGAACTGATATGCTCACGGTTGTTTTCTGTTTTTTTTCTTTCTTGAAAACCGTGACATGCTGCTGTACACGGCTGTTTTTTTTGCCCGTGTTTTCTCGTCTGTTTCTGTTGTAAACAATCGATCGAATCTATTCGATCGATCGAGAGGACTGCAGTGTCTCGATCGATTGTTTTTGTTTTCGATTTGATTTTGCATATTGTTATTATAAACGGTTATTATTGCAATATGTTAAAGTTTTGACAATTGTAGATTTACTTCTATACGGATTAGGTTTAAATTGCAATTGGGTTTTTTTGTCAAATCGATTTTGTTTGGTTTTGGCCGAGCTATAAAAATTTGAGCCGCTGAAAATTGTTTTTGCTCTCTTTGCTCTCGGCAAAACCCGCTGGAAAATAAAAAAAAAAAAAAAATTTTTCGTGTTTTTCCTTCTTTTGGCCACGGCTGGAATTTTTTTTTGTTCTAAATTTTTCCTTTTTGGCCATAACATGTGCATAAAACGGATTTTGTGCACTCGCTTGATAGTGAAACGGTTCACCCACGTACAATTTAGTTACTTTAAAACGATTTAAAGTAACGGATTATCACGGATTAAAATTAACTTGACTAAAGCGGTTTTGTCCCATAATTTTAATCATTAAAGGTGGTTTGGATAAATTTAACATAATTACGGAATTATGTCACGAATAAATTTTGTTTTAGTTGATGCATTTTATTTATCGTTATTTTGAACGTTTTTGAATGCTTACATTACGTATTTATTTTATTTTACAAACGGTTGTAACTTAGTGTGGCCTTAGTAGAACGTGTTACCGTAATGATGGAACACGGTCTTGGTTGTATTTTGAGATCTCGTATCTCCATTTTTATTTTTCCCTTGTAATTACAGTTTTTATTTAGAATGTAAATAGGTTTATATTTTGTAAATTTTAATTGTAATTTTGAGAAGACCAAAGATGGAGATCGGATGCTCACTCCCGCTACATGGACAAAGATGGAACATCAAGACAAGTTTCTTGGGTCCAACGGTGGATTCCAAAGTTGTATTTTGTTCTTTTTACTAGGATAGGCCACACTAGGAATTTTTATTTACGTTTTGCATTCTTTCATTTATTTTATCGTAACGATAGATTGCATCATATTCCGCCTAAAAACCAAACCACCTAATAATTGCATGAAAACTGACTCATATAGAGGTCACGCGTTAGTTTTCTATGACATTCATATGTCACACGATTTAAGCCATCATCTAAATTAATTCATTCACGCAGTTGCTAGTTATTCGTTCACTTAAAATGAATTTAAACTAAGTTGATGGGATCTTCCTCGTATAAACCAAAATTGAGAACAGTCTTTATAGGTCAAACTCCAATGAATCCCTTCTTCGTCGGTAGGCATAATATGACCCCTTCTACGTCGGGTAAGTTGGAACCGATTGACCTATTTTATCTCAACACTATGGTCACTCGTGCGATCCTGTGATTATGGTGGACTATAGATAGGATTTACCGAAATCTATCGACCAAGAGTTCTTACGGAAGAATTAGCTAAACAGTTGGCTTATCAATTTACGGAAATTGAGTCTTGGGATCACTTGTATTATTCTTAAGGGAGATCAATTATGCAAGTGCAATGAGTCTAAAATGAATTTTAAATAGACTTAAATCACCTCGATGAGTTGCTTATTTCGTTTTTGTTTTTCTTTCTTTTTCAAAGTAGAACACGAACTTTTAAACTGCTAATAACGAAATGGTTGGTCCTACTAACGACCCAATGCCAAGTGCCACATTGGACCGTGAGTCCCGGCTTCGGATCTTCATGAATCGATGAATCGTCTACTCGATCAAGAATGATGGATCAAACTTCGCGGACTGGGAGGTGGCATTACGGAATGCTTTGCCGCTGGCGCGACGGGAAGCTTAAATATCTAATAGAGCCCATCCCGCCAAACCCAGGTCCCACGGCTAGAGCTAATGAGATCGCCAAGTTTAACGATTTCTGTATGGAAGCGGGTGCGATTAAAAACGTACTCATTTTTGCAATGGATCCCAATTTGCAGAAACGCTTCATAGCCCATGGTGCAAACAAGATTTTCACCACGCTCACTAAGGAATTCTCGAAAGCACCGAGAATCGTGACCTATGAGCATACCACTCGCTTCTTTGATGCGAGACTCCGAGAAAACCAACCGGTTAGCCCACACATTCTCGATGATTGAGAATGTCGAGAAGCTGGAGACGCTTGATTGTAAAATCAGCGAGAACATTGTGATTGACCGCATGCTTCATTCACTCCACGATGGTTTTGCGCTCTTTAGAGCGAATTACTATATGAATGATTTGAAGAAAAGTCCCCATGAACTGCACTCCCTTCTCGTATGCATCCAGAAGGACATGAAGTTCAGTGGGAGTATGAAACAGGATGTTCTCGTTGTGTCAAACAAGGGCAAGGGTAAGGGCAAAGCTAAAGCAGACCTAGCAGTAGGCAAGGCGAAGTTTAAGAAGTCGGGTTCAGGTAAGAGTGGGCCTGGTGAGGCAAGTAACTCATCAGGCACGACAAAGAGCAAAACCGATAACATGGAATGCCATCATTGCCACAAGACTGGGCATTGGAGGCGTACATGTCCTGTTTACCATGAGGACATAAAAGCAGGTCGCGTTAAACCTGTTGGTATGTCTTCATCCCTTCCTACTTTTATTCATATGATTGAGATTAACCACGCAAGTTACGGAACTTGGGTACTAGATACTGGTTGTGGTTCTCATCTGTGTAATCATGTGCAGGGGCTCCGAAACATCGAACCCCTCGTAAAGGGTGAGGTGGACCTGCGTATCGGGAATGGAGCACGATTGGCTGCCATCTCGAGGGGAACACACGTGATCCAGCTTTCTAGCGGATTTGAGTTATTTTTACATAACTGCTATTATGTACCCAGTCTTTCTAAAACATTATTTTAGTTTCTGCACTTGACAAACTTGGTTTTTCATTTGTAATAGAGAATAATAATTGCATTTTCTCATTACACGATATGATTTTTGGCAAGGCAGTCTCCATGAATGGAATTTATGTTTTAGATCAGACCACCGAAATATTACACGTAATGAATAAGAAGTTAAAGGTTGGTGACAAAGATCAAACGTATCTATGGCACTGCCGTATGGGACACATTAATGAGAAACGCGTTAAACAGCTCATACAGAATGGAGCTATCTCGGCCTTTGATTTTCAATCATTTGGCACGTGTGAATCATGTCTCATCGGTAAGATGACTCGGATTTCCTTCAAAGGTGTTGGAATGCGCGCTGCTGACCTATTAGGACTTATACACACGGATGTATGTGGACC
This sequence comes from Silene latifolia, assembly GCF_048544455.1. Taxonomy (NCBI): domain Eukaryota; kingdom Viridiplantae; phylum Streptophyta; class Magnoliopsida; order Caryophyllales; family Caryophyllaceae; genus Silene; species Silene latifolia. The sequence goes on along the minus strand of NC_133533.1, from coordinate 23,758,410 downwards.
TATGTCAATCACCGCACGAGAAGGCTATAGGTATTTCATCACTTTCACGGACGATTTAAGTAGATATGGCTATGTCTACTTAATGAAGCATAAAAGTGAGTCCTTTGAGAAATTCAAAGAATACCAGAATCGGGTACAGAACCAACTGGGTAGAAAGATTAAAACACTACGTTCAGATCGTGGTGGCGAGTATCTTTCTCACGAGTTTGATCAACACCTTAAAGATCGTGGGATTGCCTTACGCTTAACTCCACCGGAACACCTCAGTTGAATGGTGTGTCCGAACGGAGAAATCGAACTCTACTTGATATGGTTCGATCCATGATGAGTCACACCGTGTTACCTGATTCATTATAGGGTTATGCTCTTCTGTCAGCTGCTCTAATACTTAACCGAAATCCGTCTAAAGCTGTTGACAAGACTCCATATGAACTATGGAAGGGAACGGTCCCTGACCTGTCCTTTATACGGGTTTGGGGCTACGAGGCTTATGTCAAGTGGAGACACGAGGATAAGCTCGGCCCGCGATCGGTCAAGACATACTTGGTCATTACTTCTATTCGCCAACCGAACAACGTGTATTTGTTGCGGCTAGTGCGACATTCTTAGAGAAGAAGTTTCTCGAGAATGCAAAGAGTGATAGAACCTTCGACCTGTCGGAGATTACAGAACCAAATCCCGAGCAACCATTGGAGGAACCAGTTCCTTCAATCCCGGCTACGGTTAATATTCCTGGGGAACCTAGGAGGTCGGGTAGAGTCTCTATTCCTCCGGACAGATACATTGGTATGGTCGAGGAACATGACATAGATGACATCCTACTCTTAACGAGTAGTGAACCCGCAACCTATAAAGGTGCCTTGACTAGTTCCGACTCAAAGCTTTGACTTGAGGCCATGAAATCCGAGGTGGACTCCATTTATGGACTTAAGCAAGCTTCTAGGAGTTGGAATCATCGCTTCGACCAAGTGATAAAAGAAAATGGATATACTCGATCGGTCGAGGAACCATGTCTATATATCAAGTCGAGTGGGAGCAAGATTGTCTTCCTAATATTGTATGTCGATGACATACTCCTGATTGGGAATGACATACCTCTCTTAACTTCGGTGAAAGTATGGTTGAAAAACCACTTCCAGATGAAAGATCTGGGTGAGGCACAAAGAATTTTGGGCATCCGTATCTATCGAGATAGATCACGACGGATGTTATCTCTCAGTCAGGAGTCTTACATAGACAAAATCCTAGAGAGATTCAAAGATGACTAACTCCAAAGGGGTTTCTTCCTATGGCTCCAGGGGTGCATTTGAGCAAGTCTCAGGCACTAGAGACACCGGAAGAGAAAGAGCGCATGACACAGATTCCTTATGCCTCGGCTATAGGATCAATCATGTATGCCATGATATGCACACGTCCGAACGTGACATATGCATTGAGTATGACAAGTCGATTCCAACAAAGATCCAGGTGAATCACATTGGATGGTCACAAGAACATTCTTAAGTACCTACGGAGGACTAAAGATTGGGCATTGACTTATGGATCGAGATGACTCGAAATCTCGATCTGGATTCGTTTTTACTCTTAATGGCGCTACGATCACCGGGAAGAGTTCCAAACAAAGTGTTACAAAGAGATTCTACGATCGAGTCCGAGTACTATGTCGCGTCTAGACATGTACAACGGAAAGCTCATCTAATCCGAGATTACGTGGAGCAAAAGGAAGTAGTGATAGAAAAGATTGCTACAGATGATAATATAGCAGATCCTCTCACTAAACCATTACGACAAGATAAGCATGAAGGGCATGTTAATTCCATGGGAATTAAACGTGTTCATGAGTTGTAGTACTCTTTTATGGATTAGATTCATTTTCTTGTGTACTCTATATGACATCATCGTTTTGATATTTATATATATTATGTTTTTCATGTGGAATTGTACGACAATTTTGAACACCACAAAGTGAACTGAACAAACATTATATTTTTAGTCCTTAATTGCCCACATGAGCTGATAACTCTGGCAATTATTTTGTGACGTTGGTTGATGGTGGGTTCAACGAGCCATAAGTCAAACAGTTGACTGACCAATCACAGAGGCGATTTATACGGATATCTCGTAGGACACAATTGTGACATCGACGTGGAGTCCTAAATGTTTTATAACATTCGGTGCCCGGTCGTGGATAGGACCTCCATGGTGATCCTAAGAGTCGATTCTTTTGACTATCGACTATCTCTTGAGACTAAGGCAGATTTTGGGTGACTTTGGTTTCTTTCTCACGGTCATCCGTAATAAGGCCAAGTAGATTTTTTCTGGGTCATTTCATGCTGTGCTTAGATCGAAAGGAGTCGAGTTGAAGGAAATATTCACCTTTATCGTGCACTCGATATTTCTCGGGGCCACTCGAGGAGTCAGAATCAAATGCATGGCCATGCTCGAATACGAATTCGTTTTATCAGTTGAGTTACTCTCTAGTCGGGGAAACCACTCTAGATACAGATCGATTGTAAAATACGACCTTTGCGGATCCGGATCTGCAAATTGTTTTACATTAAGTGGGAGAAATTTTAAATGAATATGAGAATCGGTTATCGCACATACACTTGTACGGACAAGTGGGAGTTTGTTGGAGCTGTGTCCTCCAGTTAGTGCGGATAACGTCATTGCACATACACTTGTACGGACAAGTGGGAGCTTGTTGGGGCTGGTGTCCTTTACAGTTAGTGCAAGGACTTATAAATCTCTAGAAGGATCAAAGGGTATACTTTTGTATTATAATCAGTTGATCCACGTTTATCAATAACGGTTGGCTTGCTAGATAAGTTTGACGTTATTGTCATACAGATGGCGGTGATCAACTGGTCCCTAAAAGTCACACCTATAGGATACGTTTGAGAGATGTGACGGTATGAAAATACAGTCATGTAGATGCCAAAATTGACTAAGCAGTTAGTCCGAGTCATTTGACTAGTAATTAGTCAAAATGCGATGTTGAGATATTTTATTCAATACGGATTAAATAAAATGGGCTAAGGCGAATTAAACAGTTAATTCGTAAATTAAATATAAACGATTATATTTAATTAATGTATATTGAATTAATTATACAATATTGTCTGTGTCGGACATGTATTAATATTTCAACTAACCCGAGTTATTAGTTGATGTTTTAATAACCGATAACCGATGACGATTTATAATAAAACCGCGTCATATACATTTAGCATTTTAAGAGCCGGACCACAAGTTAAAATTAAGAGGAAGTGGAAGCCCACTTCCCATGTATGGTTTCGGGCTGGCGAATGAAAGAAACAAAAAGGAGAGCTTCTCCTCTTTGTAACCTAATCATTCATTTGCAAAAATTTTAGGGTTTTGAAGAGTCCTTTCCTCTGAAAAACCTAGATCTCACATCTAAGAAAAACTCACACAAATTCTCTCAATATTGCAAGGCAATTAGAGAATTCACTTCTAGCACAAGGGCATAATCTCAGACGGTCTTGGGTGTTTCGATTAGGAGGAAATCTCTGTTGATTTCTGTTCTTTACGCCTCACTACAAAGGACCTGGGGTTGATTCTTAATCTTTATCGTTTCATTGTTGTTTTTCGTTTATGACAATAAATTGCATATTAAATTTACGTTATAGTCCTATAATTTAAGGGTATTATACGGATATTACCCCTCAACATTAAAGGAGCGGTTGACCACAGCTCCTGTCTTAGCATTGCCTGAAGGGAGCGAGAACTTTAAGGTTTATACAGATACCTCGAAGAATGGGCTGGGATGTGTGTTGATGCAGAATGGCAAAGTGATTGCCTATGCTTCTAGGCAATTGAAGCCTTATGAGGAGAACTACCCTACTCATGATCTGGAGTTGGGTGCAGTGGTGTTTGCTCTCAAGATTTGGAGACATTACCTTTATGGAGCAATCTTTAAGGTATTTTCTGATCACAAGAGTCTCAAGTACATCTTCACGCAGAAGGAGTTGAACATGAGACAGAGGAGGTGGATGGAGCTGATTGGCGATTATGACATGGAAATCATCTACCATGAAGGGAAAGCCAATGTTGTAGCCGATGCTTTGAGTAGGAAGAGTGTACATTCCCTGCGTGTGCGGCTCTATCTTTGATGAGGCCGAGGGATGAGGTAGCGAGTTTTGGGATACATATGATGCAGAAAGGAGATGCCATGGGTGATATGACAAAGACATCCGGAGTTTTATGATGATATTCGGGGTAAGCGGCTTTGGATCCTAAGATAGTGGAGTGGAGAGTCGAGTAGAGAAAGGGACAGTGTCCCGGTTTTCTATTCATACAGATGGTAGTTTGAGGTTTGATGGTAGGTGGTGTGTTCCTAATGACGAGGAGTTGAAAAAGACTATCATGACAAAGGCACATTGCACACCATATTCAGTTCATCCAGGTGGAGACAAGCTATACAAGGATTTGAAGAAAACATTTTGGTGGCCTGGGATGAAGAAAGAGACAGCTGAGTTTGTGTCCCGTTGTTTGACATGCCAGAGAGTTAAAGGGGAACAGCGACGACCACAAGGTAAGATTCAGTCTTTAGAGGTGCCTGAGTGGAAGTGGGAATCCATTTCCATGGATTTCATTGTGGGTTTGCCAAGAGTCGCAAAGGTCACAACATGATTTGGGTGATAGTGGATCGTCTGACCAAGTCGGCTCACTTTGTTCCAATGAAAGATACATGGACTAAGGCACAATTGGCTATGGCCTATCGAAAGAACGTGCTTAAGTTACATGGAGTCCCTAAGGACATAGTGTCCGACAGAGATGCGAGGTTTATATCGAGGTTTTGGAAGGAGTTGCTGGAATCGTTGGGAACAACTTTGAAGATGAGTACAACATTTCATCCTGCGACAGACGGCAGATCGAGAGAACAATCAAGACTCTTGAGGATATGTTGCGAGCTTGTGTGATGGATTTTGGTGGTAGCCGGGAGCAGAGGTGGACTTGATAGAATTTTCTTACAATAACAATAATGCTTATCACACCAAAGATAGGTATGGCACCGTTTGAGGCTTTGTATGGGAGGAGATGTAGGAGTCCAATCTGTTGGGACGATAGTCTTGAGGCAAATGGTTTTAGGACCAGAGATGGTGCATGAGATGGTGGAACAGATTAAGATGATCGGGAACAGATGAGAGCAGAGCGGCCCGAGGATCGACAAAAGAGTTATGCAGATCTACATCGTCGGGACATAGAATTTCAAGTTGGGGACAAGGTTCTTTTGAAAGTGTCTCCTATGCGTGGGGTTATGAGATTTGGGAAGAAAGGCAAGTTAAGTCAGAAGTTTATAGGGCCTTATGAGATCTTAGAGCGAGTTGGGGAAGTTGCTTATCGTCCGGCTTTACCACAATTGCGTTAGAGAGAGTGCATAATGTGTTTCATGTATCGCAGCTGCGGAAGTATGTGAGTGACCCGTCACATGTGTTGGAGGCAGAGAGCTTAGAGCTAGATGAGTCCTTATCATATCTTGAGGTGCCTAAGCAGATTCTAGACCGAAAGGTTAGAAAGACTAGGAGTGGTGAGACAATTTTGCTTAAGATCCTGTGGTCTAACCACGAGATCGAGGAAGCTACATGGGAGCCAGAGGAAGCTATGAAAGAGCGTTACCCTTTCCTTTTTGATCAGGTATGTATGGTTACGGGGACGTAACCTTGTTTCTTTTAGGGGGGTAGGAGATGATCGCGAGCAGTTTTTAAGAGTCTTATACCCCTTTTATATGTTGTGTCGGGATGTTTGTCGGGATGAGTTGGGTTAGTATCATGTTTTATGTTGAATTTTCTTTTGGTTGCTGAGTCGGGAAGTTAGGGGAGTACCTTTGTTTAGTAGTGGTTTGAACTTCGGGGACGAAGTTCCTTTTAAGGAGGGAAGACTGTAATACTCCGTATTTATAAGTCTTGGGGTACTCTATCGAGTAGGCCTTACTCTGTCGAGTAAGGGTAAGTTGCGAAATAAAATAGTTTCGACTGATGGGTACTCGATCGAGTAGTCAGGGGCACTCGATCGAGTAGGGGGTACTCGATCGAGTACCTTGGGTACTCGATCGAGTGTCCGGTTTTACGGGGAGTTTTCTCGGGTTTTGTTAATTATGCGATTAAGGTATTTAAGTTCCGTCGTCATTATTCTAAACCACTTTTACAAAACCTAAATTCCTGTTTAAGAGAGAAAGCTACAAGTTCATCTTCCTAATCGCATTCTTAGCAATTCCCGGAGTTCAGACGGTCAGTTCTTGTCGTTGTTTATATCGTTGGGTTCCTTGCGTCGAGGGTAAGATCTATGTACCCTTTTTATTGTTTTTCCTTTGATTTGGTTAAACCCTAATTTAGAGATTGGGGGTTTTTATGTGTAGTATGTGATTGGTAGCCTCTATGTGTTGTATGATAGGAGAAGGGTTCATAGAAGAGGCTTTTTGACTCAGCAGTAGAGACCGTCTGATTGTGTGCATACCAGGTAAGATTTCCTACTCAGTATTAGTTCCATAATAGGATATTGGTTGATGTATTGTATTTGGTTGTTTGATATAATAATTGTACTGTGATTGTGGTTGTGATCGTTGTTGATGGTTCGCGGGGCGTGGCCTCGGCTGAGTGGGGTCACTTGCGGGAGTGGCTTCACGCCCTAGTTTCGCCTTCTGTGGAACCCGCCACAGAAGGGATGTGCATATTAATGGACAGGGTTATCGCTCACTATGTGGAGCGGGGATTTGGTGGGTACGGCTGCGGTCCCCCACCGCGGGGTGGTCTAGTGGACAACAAGATTGAGATGATGGGAATTGGTTGGTTGTGTGTGTGTGTGTGTGTGTGATTAAAAGCTTAAGTCATTCTGTGTATCTTATTGTTGTTATACATATTGATTGTGTGATTAGTACTGACCCCGATGTTGTTTTGTAAACCTGCGGTGATCCATTCGGGGATGGTGAGCAGATATTGAGCAGGTATTGAGATGAGTACTGGGATAGCTGGGATGCCACGACATGATGATAGGAGTCTTCCGCTGTAGCCTTTAGTTTATTTACATTTCAGTTAGAACAGTCAGTTTGAGATCATGTATCGTACTTTTGGTTTGGTTTTGAGGATTGTAACTATTCGCTAAATCATTTATAATAAACGTTGTTTCTTTATTGTTGTTTGATTATCATTGCCTCGGGTAACCGAGATGGTAATGTCTTCATACCTGAGTGGTCCTGGTAAGGCACTTGGAGTATGGGGGTGTTACATAAGTAGCCTTCCTGTCACCTGATTTATTTTATCTCGCTGCTTACTAGCTTACTTCATCGTCTTCGTGCAGGCCCCTGTGACCTTACCCGTATTGGTGCCAAGATCCCGCTGCAAAAACTGTTCAAAGATCTCCGAATCTGAGAGAAAGTTCCCAGGACCTGCTTCTTGGTTTTTCACCGCTTCCTCCTCCAATCCTCCTCGCGGCTCACGATGTCTTGTCTTACGGTAAGGCTTCTACAGCCGTTTTAATTTGCATGCTGTTTCTGCTGATGTTTTAAGCATTCTGTCGTCTAAGACTGTATATGCTTGCAGGTTCAAAAGTTGATCAATTGGAAATCATCCTCCAAAGTGCCAAAAGAAAGAGACCTTCTGCCAGCCCTGATGTGGCCTCTGCCTCCAAGAGAAGTGCTCCTGCTGCCTCCTTCCAGACTCCTCCCACAGTTTCCAGTTCTGCTGCACGTGAGCCCTTGGAGGTCGACCCGTTATCACGCCATCCGCCTACTCCTCCTGCCAGTCCTCGTGCTTCGTCCAGCGGAGGCATTATTGCTCATTTCCCAGAGGACTTTGGGAATGTGGACAAGGTGTCCTACTGGTCGGAGATTGACCAGCTGCTCTTCTCTCCTGTTGATAAGACGTTTTCGGAGTTTTCCCCAGAGGAGATGGCTGAGAATGACGTGCACAATGCCTTTATGGTAAATATTCTTCGTCCTTTACCTGTTTGTCTTCTCTTGTTTAGATTTTATCTTTCAACTTTCTTGCCGACTTCGATTTTTCCCCGCCCTGCACCCTCCAACCGCACTCTACAATAGGAAAATGATCAACATAGTGCGGACCACTAGCCGTGCTACCAAAGATCAAGAACCAGGAGTCGAAGGGGACTATTGCCGATCTGGCGCAAAAACGGGTCGATCCAAGGAGCGAGTGGTGGAGTCAAGACCGAGCTTGCTTGTCACCAAGAAGAAGTCAAGGAGGGGCCGATCACCGGCTCGCACTTAGGCGGTGTGAAACACTTTCTCTGACTCCCTCTAGCGCTCTGATGAGAAGATCAGTGAGCTGATCTCCCTGGCCACCAACGTTGTTGCCTATGCTACCTGGCGGGGAAAGATTATCGGGATGCGTACTGCCCTCGTGGAGGCTCCTACCAAAGAAGCTATAGAGGAAGAGGAGAAGCAAACTGAGATGCTCTACCCCACCCAACCCGATCCGATTGTCTTGATGCCCGAAGTTGGGGAGGTGAATTCTCCCGCACCGGCCGAGCAAGTCTGGGGATGGAGCTGGAATATCCCAGGATGCTGTTGACGGAGCTCAGGAAGCTATGGCAGCTGAGGATATGCAAGCTGGTGCGGTACCTGAAACGGGAGGTCAGCAGGCAGAGGAGATGCCAGAGGTGGAGGTCATTAATGTGACCGATAATTAAGTATTTTTATGTTTTGATGAACTTTTTTGGCAGTCTCGCCCAGAGGAGGCAGACCTTGTAAGTTTTGAAAACTTCTTCCTGTGGTTGCTCTGCCAAGGTGGCGGTTAAACTTGGGGCCGTATTTTGGCCATGTTTTGAAATGCCCCTTGTCACAGTTTGGCAAGGTTTTAGTTTTACATATCGTACGCTTGTTACTTATTTTCCCTGTTTTTAGGAAGTTTGTCGTGTTAGCCTGCTTGACTGATTTAGTCGAGCCCTGTCAACCTGAAAAGGCTGACGTTCTGACTCAGCTAGCTGCCGTGTCAGCCTGACGGCTGATTTAGGCATATGCCACAATGTAAGGAGGAGTGGCCGTGTCAACCTAGGAGGCTGATTTAGACCAGCCTGGTCAGCCTGAATAGGCTGATCCAGACTAAGCTAGTTTCGTGTCGGATGGGATGGCCGATTTAGGCGTATCTTTGCTTTTGGACTACTTAACCTTGTTCATGACGCAAGGTGTGTTCATCACGTTTAAAGCCAGCAGGGGCGTCATTGAGGCAAGTTTATCGTCATTCTAGGACCGATGGGACGCTGCAGGATTCTGGTAGCGCAGATATCCCTACGTTCCATGTTCGTGTGCATGCATGCTGGGGCCCCGATTAATTGCGATTAGTGCGAGCTACGTCCAGGGGGTGGTATCAGGGGTAGCTGGATAAGCGTATTCAGCTTTCAACCAGGCTCCCTTTCGTATGTTCCACAGTCCGCCTAGTGAGGGTGCTCCTTGTGGAGAAAATAGGTTAGGCATGTTGGAGTGTCGTGTGCCTTGTCATCCCGCGTTGGCAGTTGACAGTCCTGCTAGACATCCTTTCAAAGTACCATAGACACTAGGATTCAGAGTGATGTACTTAGAGAAGCCTGAAATAAGAAAATCTATTAGAATGATGTGAAGTACCTGTCGCCATCTCATGGGGTACCAGAGCAATTGTGGTCCCAGGACGCTGCCAGACCACACCATCTAATAGTAGTTTAAAGTTTTAAAAAATAACTAGAGACACCAGAGATAAAAGTGAAATTGGCAGTATGCCTACTACCGTATTTTTATTTTAACTTTAAAAAGTTGTTTGGCTTTTCATAGTACATTATTCTGAAAACTAAAGTCTACTTATTAGTAAAAGTAATATCTCTTCAGGTGAAGTATGTTCCATGGGCGTTGTATGATTTGACCGTCTATAGTCATCAGTCTATATGCACCATGGCCAACAACTCCTTCTACCTGGTATGGTCCTTCCCATTTGTAGGCGAATTTGCCTGCTTTTCGATTCTTGGTGTTTTGAAACACTTCTCGGAGGACCAGGTCTCCTGCCTCCAGGAGCCTGACTTTCACATTCTTGTTATAACTCCTGGCCACCGACTGTTTATAGGCAGGCAGACGGATTTTTACGCTTGCTCGCAGCCCGCAATTGTGTCTAGGCTTCTGATCATCTCTGTATTGTTCAGTTCCCCTGTCATATTTTCATACCTGTGAGTGGGAACTAGAACTTCTGAAGGAATGACTACTTCTGCGCCAAACACCAGGCTGAAGGGTGTTTGACCTGTTGCTATCTTTGGTGTCGTTCTGTCTGACCATAACACTAGTGGCAATTCATCTGCCCACTTTCCTCCTAACTCATGTAACCTCCTTCTCTGATTGCCCATAATGATTTTGTTGCTGGATTCAGCTTGCCCGTTGGACTTTGGAGTCCTAGGTGCTGACTTTTTTAAGGTGATGTTCCACCTGGCGCAGTATCCCTCGGTATCGTTGGAGATGAATTGTGAGCCATTGTCACATATGATTTCTGATGGGATACCAAACCTGCAAATGATGTTTCGTTTTATAAACGAAATGACCTGTTTATCTTTTACGTCTGTGAATGCTTCTCCCTCTATCCACTTGGAGAAGTAATCTGTCATTGCTAGCATCCAGGTTCTGTTTCCTGTGGCCCGTGGTAGAGGGCTTACTATGTCCATGCCCCATGCCATGAATGGCCAGGGGGAAATGATAGGGTGCAGGGGCTCTGCTGGCTGATGGATCATTGGTGCTGAGCGCTGGCAGGCGTCACATTTACGTGCGTACTCTGCTGCATCTGCCTTCATTGTAGGCCAATAGTATCTCTGTCTGAGAGCTTTATTTGCCAGATTCCTGCCCCCTGCATGGTTTCCACATTCGCCACTGTGGAGAGCATGTAACACAGTCTGTGCTTCTTCCTTGTCCAGGCACCGTAGGTAGGGGCCTGCTAGCGATTTTCTGAATAATATATCATCAATAAGTATGAATCTGGAGGCCTTCACTCTGAAAGCTCTCACTTCCTTCTTGTCATCTGGTAGCTTGTTATGGTGTAGCCAGTCTAGGTAAGGTGTGCGCCAGTCGCCTGCTTCTTCGGCTGTTTGGTCAAGCGTCTGCCTGTTTGGCTGGGAGGTCTCACCTTCCTCTGTAACTGCCTGGACTTCTTTCTCGCTCTATGGGTCCTCCAGTTCACCTTTATCTATTTCATCTGCCTTCTGGATGGAAGGCTCCAGCATGTGTGCTATTGGAATGTTGGATTGTTCTGTTGGTTTAAATGTTGCCCCCAGGGTTGCCAGGGCGTCTGCTTCCACATTCGGATCTCTGGGGTTCTGCTTAAGGTTGCAAGTTTCGAATTTCTGTTTTAACTCCTTTGCTACTTTTAGGTATGCAATCATCTTTGAATCTCTGGCTATAAACTCATCATTCACGTGGTTGACTATTAATAGAGAGTCACTGGATATGAGCAGGTGCATGACCCCTAACTCCAAAGCTAGCTTCATTCCTAATATCAACGCCTCATACTCTGTTTCATTGTTGGTTGCCTTAAATTCACATCTTACTGCTTGCGCTATCAGGTCTCCCTGTGGTGACCGCAGGATTAATCCCACGCCTGCTCCGCTTTGGTTGGAGGCTCCGTCAATATGCATCTGTCAGACTTCTGTCTCCTTGCTTCCTTCTAAGGTGAGGATCTCCGTATCTGCCAGATTCTGGATGGCTGGGCTGAAGTCTGATACGAAGTCGGCCAGTGCTTGCGATTTGATTGCTGTTCTGGGGTCATATTGAATATCATACCCACTGAGGTGTACAGACCATTTTGACATTCTGCCTGATAGTTCAGGCTTCCTCATGATAGATTTTAGCGGGTAGTTGGTCACGACATGTATGATGTGGGACTCAAAATAGGGGCGCAGTTTGCGAGATGATACTACCAATGCTAGTACTAACTTTTCAAGAGATATGTACCTGGTCTCTGCCGGCAGCAGAGACTTGCTCACGTAGTATACTGGCTTCTGCTCCTTTTCTTGCTCTCTGACCAGGACAGCACTCACTGCCACTTCTGTGACGGCTAGGTATAGGAATAATGGTTCTCCTGGCTTTGGCTTCGACAGCAGCGGCGAGCTGATGAGGTAGTGCTTCAGCTCTCTGAAGGCTTGCTCGTGCTCAGAGGTCCATTCAAACTACTGGCTTTTCCTTAGTACGTCGTAAAACAGCCTGCATTTATCTGAAGATCTTGAAATGAACCTGTTTACGGCTGCTACCTTTCCAGCTAGTCTTTGAACATCCTTAGGCTTCTCAGGTGACTCCAGTTGCAAGACGGCTTTGATCTGCTTTATGCTAGCCTCTATTCCTCTTTGGGTTACTATATAGCCTAAGAATTTGCCAGAAGATATTCCGAAGGTGCACTTAGATGGATTTAGCTTCATTTTGTATTCTCTGAGGGTGCTGAATGTTTCTGCCAGATACCGCATATGATCTTTGGACTTTTCTGATTTCACCACCATGTCATCAATATACACCTTCATTGTTCTTCCTATCTGTTCTTTGAACATTCGGTTAACCAGCCTTTGATATGTGGAGCCTGTGTTCTTTAGGCCGAATGGCATGATGTTGTAGCAATATGTTAATCTTTCAGACATAAATGCCGTCTTCTCTTGATCTGCAGGATCCATCTTGATCTGATTGTATCCACTCCATACGTCCAGGAATGTTAACATCTCATGTCCAGTTGTCGCATCTACCATTGCGTCAATATGAGGCAGCGGGAAGGGATCTTTAGGGCATGCTTTGTTGAGATCGGTGAAGTCCACACATACTCTCCCCTTCCCATTCTTCTTAGGTACCACCACTACGTTAGACAGCTACTCTGGATATTTTACTTCTCTAATATTCTTCGCTGCCAGCAGGCTATCTACCTCCTGGTTGATCACCTGATTTCTCTCCGTTGCAAACTTTCTTCTTCTCTGCTGGATGGGTTTACTCTTTGGGTCCACATTAAGCTTATGTGTTATGATGGAAGGATCTATTCCTATCATGTCATCGTGTGACCATGCAAAACAATCCATGTTATCCTGTAAGAACTTGACTAGTTGTTGTCTTAAGTTTTCTGTGCATCCTGCTCCAATGAGCACGGTTCGTTCTGGGTGCAGCTTGTCCAGGTTGATTTGATCCAGCTCTTCTGCTGGGGGTTCGATGTATTTGCCCTGGATAGGCTGCTTCTGTAATTGCTATGCGGGAGGGCTGGCAATGCACTTGAGTGCCTTCTTATAGCAGCCTCTAGCTTCCTCCTGATCTCCTCTTATTGTTTCTACTCCCCATGGTGTGGGGAATTTTATACACTGGTGGTATGTTGAGGGGACTGCTTTCATCTAGTGCAACCATGGTCTTCCCAAGATGACGTTGTAGGTGGAGGGGCCGTCTATAACCAGGGTACCTGACTTGCTTGTTGACTCCTCCCACATAGGTTAGGATGCCTATCTCGCCTAGTGAGCTGGCTGTTTCTCCACTGAAGCCTACTAGCGGAATAGTCTTCTTCTGCAAATCCTTCTCGTTGAATCCCATATTTTCTATAGTTTTCAGCATGATTAGGTTGACCGAGCTTCCTTTATCTACCAAGACCTTTCTAACTGTGCAATTGGCCATCGATAAGATGATAATAAGTGCGTCATGATGTTCTCGCTCGTCGTATGTATCTCCTTCATCAAAACTGACCGCTGGCAGGTCACTGTGTGAAATTCTGCAAGAATTGGCTGGCCTGTCTCCTTTGATCTCGGTGGCACGTCTTTTAGCTGCTGAGTATGTCAGTCCGCTTAAGTCCGAGCCGCCTGTTATCACGTTTATGATTTTGGTGCATGTGAGTGGGTCTGCCGGCTTATCGGAGCCTACCTTATCTTGCTGCTTGCCCCCACTTGGTAATAGGTGGCTCAGCTTTCTTTGTTCGTACAGGCGCTAATTGATCTCTCTTCGTAATGTGTAGCAGTCCTCAGTGTTGTGCCCAATATCACGGTGGAACTCACACTTCTTCTTGCTATCCTTTATCCAAGCTTGTTCTCCTACTGGTGGGTTAGGCCACCTGACTCTATCTCCCATCTCCCTGAGTGCCTTCAGGATTCCTCCGATACCTGTAGTGAATCCATACTCTGCCAAAGTGGGGAGTAGCTGATTTTCCTCGATTTTGTTGACTCCCCTCCCATATGGTCTGTATCTCTCATCCTTCTTGCTGGTGGTTTGCTTTCTTCCTGATTTCTCCACGGCTGAGGTACTAGAGATACTTGGCGTGCTTAGTAAGCTGGCTCTGGCTGAGATATCTTCCTCCAATCTGATTGCGGCAGCTGCCTTCTCCTGTACCGCCTCGAAACTATGGCATGGATGCATGGTTAGCTGCTTATATAGGTCGGAGTCGTGGTGGAGGCCTCTTCTGAAGGCTTCTACTGCTGTTGAGACATCACACTCTCGTACTGCTACCTTCTCATTGTTGAACCTGGTATTGTATTCTCCAATGCTCTCTCCTGCCCCCTGGACGATTCTGTACAGATCTCCTGCATGCTTCTGTGGTTTTCCGCTGCTTACAAACTGTTGAGTAAATGCGTTCACCAATTCAGCAAATGTGGATATCGACCTGTTGGGCAGGCTCACAAACCATCGAAGTGCTGGTCCTGTTAGGGTGGACCCGAACCCTTTGCACATGCAAGCCTCCTTGACTTGCCCTACAGCTGTTACTGTCATCATTTTCTGCTTGTACTGGCTTATATGATCAAAGGGATCTACCGTGCCATCGAAGAGAGGCATATTTTGATTTGTGAATCCCTTTGGTATTGCTGTGATGGATATGGTGTCCACGAATGGTGAGTCGGTGTAGCTTTCCAGAGCTGCTTTCTCGAGTGGGGGTGGCAACTCTGGGACCTGCTCAGTATTTCTTTTAACTCCAAGTACTGCTGATTTGTGACACCCCCATTTATTGCGGAAAAATAAACACGTAATTCTACAGAAAAACTGACAGGATATGTTTGTAATAGGTTCAATTGGGTAAAAACCTGTAATTTTTAAAACCTGAACCTGTTATAAAGATATCCAAAAGGGAAGGTGTGAAACATGCAAGGTCCAAAATAAATCTCATGAATGAAACATCGCTAAAGTCGCGAAACAAAGTTTTACAAACCAAATATGAGAAAGGGAGACATATGTCCCTAAAATGTATGTGACAAAAAAGGGTTTAAGGGTCACAATGAAATAAAACCAGTCTAGATCCCAAGGTTACTTTGCTCGCTAGCTCGTCCATGTACCCCATATATGCATCACCTACCTGTCAATCGCATTTTATACAAATACGAAAGCCACAGTCAGTGGGGAGTAACTCCGAGTTCTCCCAGCCACGAAATGTCATAATTAATATAACATGTAAACATAAGAATATGAATATGAATAACACATAGCCTTAGCATATAGATGCTAGACAATCGTGCTTATCATGTGAACAACAATATAACAACACATAGTCCTAGCATGTGAATACTAGACCGACTCATACTACCCTATCATGTGAATCAAATAACATCCGGGAATCCAAACTCTATCAACCATAGCCGGCTTGCATCTCACCTTCTATGATTCATAGAATCATCAAACAAGAAAGGGCAATATATCAAAGACAGGCATAAGTTCTTAGCACGGTCAATAGTCACTTTGTAACTCGAGTCTATACCACGAGGTAGGGAAGGTAATCGAACCGGTATCTTGGCTCAGCGGTTAATATTAATAAAACATGGCCAAGACACAACACAACCCTAGCCTAAAATCTGCGCAGACCTAGACATGCGGATACACACCACCGCACCCAAGACCCACAACTTTTTTTAAAACAATGAAGTGAGTACCCTAAGGAGTCCACCAAAGGGTTGGCTAGTACTTAAGCTGACCACTTACTAACAAAATAAGTAACGAGGTCATGCCCCAACTTGGATATAAATCCACTAGTCAGGAACACAAAGGCTATCAAGCAGTGAACATATACTCGTCAAAGACTATAAAGACCTATATATGATGAAGGCCGAAATACTCACCTAGGACCTAGTCCCAGCTAGTCCCAGCTTGAATACTTTAGCCCACACCACACAAGACTCCCCACACAAGACAAGTAAGACACCCACTTAACCCTAAGTGGCAAAGAGTCTACCTTACCAACATAAATGCTAACATTCTATCATGTGAAAGGCTATATAAATGTCTATTCAGCAGATAAACCAGCAGAATCCTCAATACCAATTTCCAATTCTAACAATATTAAGCATATTAAAGGCTTCGGGGAATCTAGGGCCGTTTTTACAATATAAGAAACTACTTAAATTCAACTAACTACACATGTGAAATAGAGATATAATAAATGGCCTAAAACAAGAAAAAGGCCGATTATCCAATTCATATAAAATTTCATCCAAAGCATCCAACAACCAACATGTGAAATGATAATTACAAATATCAAGGCATAACATAAAACATCCAATCTCACCTCAAAGACAAACCATCGACCCGAGTCCCGCGACGGGTCATCGGTCAAATTGAGGCTGACTGGTTTAAACCTAGTTTGACCAAACTCGTTTGGTCAACTGCCCACTCGAGTCTTGGCACCGCTTTGGCCCAAATTACAAATTTTATCGCAATATTATTCTCATGCTATTTCTAATTTCTATCATGTGAAAAACGAAAGTAACACATTATCAATCACCTAAACACTTAACAAACAACAGGCACACATTAACTACTAATGTGACATTAATTCGTCGAGTAACTCGGAATAGTTACCTTACGCTAGCAAAGAGACAAGTAAAAACTTGAGAAAGCTTCTAAAACCCCAAAATTACTCTTCATCTTCAACCCCATATGAGCCACCTAAAATAATTATGTGAAAGGACGATATTAACGAATTATCTATATATAAAATATGAGACGTAAATTAATTTAATTATATTTTAAATAAACCAAACTCGCGACTTAGCCAGGCCACTGCCTAGGCCACGGCCAGGCCACTGCCAGCTGCTGCTAGGTTACAACAGGCCACGGCTAGGCTACAGCAGGCCACGGCCAACCTTATAAAAGTCAATCTCGTCCCAAAAATTAATTCAATCTCAACTCTCTACCCCATCTCTCTCATTACTCCGTCCTACTCATTACTCCGTCTCATAAAATAATACTCCATAGTAACCAGATTTTCATCTCAATTTCAATATCAATTTTGCCAAAGGCTCAAAGAACCGTGCTCAACACTTAGAGTAAAACTCTAAGCTACTCACCCACGAGTCGAGGTCAAAGAAAACGACAATTTGAATATAAAACCAAAAATTCGAAATAGTTGAAGCTACTTTATCCGTTGTCAAACTTCTCATACTCAAACTTAATTAATCCAACCACTATCAACAAGTTCTATCTAAATCCTCCATCTCCTGTACTTTCCAAAATATGATACCACCCGCACATGTATTTAGATTTCAGATCATCCATTTAATACCCAACCTTAATTGACGTAATCACGAGAATATATTTGTGCATTAGCTACTTTATCATATCGCACACACAAATCATTGTTATCTTGGTAACTAAACTATTATCCTCTTATACAATTTTCTTGACCCATCTCACAAATAATAAAATTAACTTAACAATAGGAAATATAATAGCTAGTATTATAAATAATTCGAGTAACCTATCACCGTTACCTTAAACGCTCCTTATTCTTCGAATAAATGGTCCACAAGGCACGAGCCTCACCCCGGGTCTTCGAAGGGCAAGAAAACGGAATAAAGAAGCTAAAAGACGACACTTTTATAAGACGGCGAAAGACGAAACCACTACAAAAAGGAGACTTTCTTACCTTAAAAGGAGGAGGAAGGAAAGGGGAAGAGAATGGTACAAAAATTATGGAATTTGGTTGAGAATGGAGGCGGGATCTGGGGTTTGAACGATGGGAAATGGCGTACGGAGGAGCTGTTGTTTCAATGTTGTTGTTGTCTGTTGTTTGCTGGTAGAACGAAAAAGAAAGGAAAAGAGGAGGGAGGTGTGGGGTGTCACGCATGATCAACCACAACAATAATAATGTAATAATAATAATAATAATGAAACACCAGCTAGCTTGCTAGCTACTAATTATACGTACGTTTCTTCATCGTTAAGTACTTTCGTTCGTTTTTAAAACCGCCTCGAGTTAATAAAATCGGTTTTTAGTAAAAGTTTCAGTAATAAAACGGAATTAATAATAAATAAATTTAATGAGTGAAAATAAAATAAACTCAGCTAGTTAACGGAAATAATACGATATCAGCTTGAATCGGAATTATTAGCGATTTTTACGAAACTAACGGATATTAATAAAAATTGCTATTTTAGTGAATGAAATAAGCTCAAAATAGCTAATTGGACGGTTTTGTTCCCAAAATTCATCTCGGGTTCACTTAAAACAACTTTCATAAGGACTCGTAAAGAAACGGAAATTATTAAATAAATAAACTCGAACTAATTTCAATAAACTTGAACTAACTTTCAATAAACTTATTAATGATTATTAAAATTAACGTATCGAATTATGATGAAATTAATTAATTAGCTGAGAAAATAAATATATAAATCGTTAACCAACGTAATTAAATATAAAGTAGCAATTAAAAGAATTTTATCCAACTTAATAAAATACGGGGTGTTACAATCACCCCATCTTTTAAAAAGTTTCGTCCTCGAAACTTGAAAGTATAAATGGAAGGTTATGAAAATAAAACTGAAATTGGAATCGGTAACCAAAACATTTTAAAGGTTATTTATCGTAAGAATCAAAATTCTTTCAAAAGTTTCAAATAAAATTTTCCGACAGAACCAGATTCTCATCAAGGGAACGAAAGTGTTCTCGTTACGTATTCAAGAACATCACCTTCCAAATCAAAGATAAGGTCAAAAGTCAAATCATTTGTATAAATCAAAAATCAAAATACCTTCAAAAAACATTAATGAAGAGTTTTCAAAAATATAAGTCTCGTTCATGGAACGGAATTGCTCTTGTCGTGCACACAAGAACGCTAACTTTCCAAGTCAGAGACAAATTTAAAACCGAAAATCACTCGTCGACAAGAGTAGAACAAGCTATTAAACGTCTCTAATAACGTCCGATTAACGTTAAAATCCAAAGAAAAGGTAGTCCACCCAAATTTTCTTTTGCATAAGCCAAAATGGAAATAAAGGTTTCACCTTTAAATAACTAAAAGGGGAGTTAAATTCCTGAAATATAATATTAAACTTTGACAAAGGCATCATAATAGATCAAAGTGAATAGAAATTGGATAAAATTTACAAAAATCTCAGGTTTAGCAACTCAAAACCATGATAAGGAAGTCTATACTCAAAGAACAATTAGAGAATCAAATCGAATTTTCATTTTCCAAATCTTTACAAGTAGGGAAAATTTTGTAATGGTAACATAAATTTTTAACAACGAACCAAAAATAGTAGTTTGAAATATTTAGAAATTGTGTGAAATGAAAAGTAAGTTAGACATCATAGATACAAGTATGCTAAGAGGGTTCAAGCTTAACCAACAAAAGAGGTATGATGAACTTCCTAGGGATAAGAATTGAAGTCAAATTTACAAGGATGTCAAAGATAGAGTTTCACCAGGTACGAGTGTCAAACTTAAAGGAGGAGCAAGATGAAGCGAGGAAAGGAGGTATGAACGGTAACGCTCATGATCAAGGAGAAAGGGAAATTAGACAACAAGGAAACGCCTATTAGGGTATTGTACCTTCATGACAAAACGACCAAATCACATTCCCAATCTATACGGGATTGTTAACATCTAAAAATGGGTTTTCTTCCAAATTCATATTCTAAACTTATCTCATGTTTATCCTAGGGTGACGACGCTCAACCTACTAAGCTTTCAAATCCCAAAACATAAACAACAAAGCTAAGTTCTATAACTTTTAATTACATAGGCAACTCATTCCTAACACAAATAATCCACCAATCAATTATACTCACTTAATCAAGGAACTAGGTATAAGAATCACTAAGTATGTCTCATCACCTTACCTAAGTCTTTCCATCATCAAATCCTCTCAAAACCAGGAAATGGTCAAACACAAACAATCTCCTCAAGAGTCAAGTTTTCCAACCAAGGTCAACATTCCTCAAAAGAAAGAGTACTATCAAATGGAGTTAAGGGAGGATTAGCAAGGAACAAAAGACAAGTTAGGAGTACAAGCGTAGCTTTTAAAGTAAAACAGAAGGGAGTTTAGAAGGAGGATAAGCACAAAGAGATTAAGAATAAGGCGAGATACACAAAGAACGAGAAACATCTTCAAGGAAGTAGAAGCATTCTTCAAAGGTTGAACAAATCTTCAATCTTCAGCATTAGGCACCAAATCTTGATCTTCGTAAAATATAAGTGTCCTTTCAATGGAACGGAGATACTCTTGGCGATCACTCAAGAACATCAATATTCCAATTCAAAGACATAAAAGTACATTTTTACACCAACAAATGATAAAACTAATTATCAGACGTCTCCAATAACAAGTTTAACACTAATTGGCGTTAAAACCAGTGAAAAACATTAAAATATTTTCAAAACCTTTAGTTCAAATTTTTTTATAATAAGGGTAATAACTCCATTAGCTATAGATAAGCTCACGGTCATTGATCCAAGAACGCAACAATTATTAAATGACAATCAACAAACAGGTTAGTACCTAACAAAGAGCAAACACAAAGAGACTACAACATAAGATCCTAAATCTACCCATCCTACCCGTCTCTCAAGTTTATTATTTTAAGGTCAAGTTATTTATAGTGGGGTGCACAAACGTGCGTCGGGAGCAAATATGCTCTGATACCAACTGTGACACCCCCATTTATTGCGGAAAAATAAACACGTAATTCTACAGAAAAACTGACAGGATATGTTTGTAATAGGTTCAATTGGGTAAAAACACCTTAATTTTTAAAACCCGAACTCGTTATAAAGATATCCAAAAGGGAAGGTGTCAAACATGCAAGGTCCAAAATAAATCTCATGAATGAAACATCGCTAAAGTCGCGAAACAAAGTTTTACAAACCAAATATGAGAAAGGGAGACATATGTCCCTAAAATGTATGTGACAAAAAAGGGTTTAAGGGTCACAATGAAATAAAACCAGTCTAGATCCCAAGGTTACTTTGCTCGCTAGCTCGTCCATGTACCCCATATATGCATCACCTACCTCAAATCGCATTTTATACAAATACGAAAGCCACGGTCAGTGGGGAGTAACTCCGAGTTCTCCCAGCCACGAAATGTCATAATTAATATAACATGTAAACATAAGAATATGAATATGAATAACACATAGCCTTAGCATATAGATGCTAGACAATCGTGCTTATCATGTGAACAACAATATAACAACACATAGTCCTAGCATGTTAATACTAGACCGACTCATACTACCCTATCATTTGAATCAAATAACATCCGGGAATCCAAACTCTATCAACCATAGCCGGCTTGCATCTCACCTTCTATGATTCATAGAATCATCAAACAAGAAAGGGCAATATATCAAAGACAGGCATAAGTTCTTAGCACGGTCAATAGTCACTTTTTAACTCGAGTCTATACCACGAGGTAGGGAAGGTAATCGAACCGGTATCTTGGCTCACCGGTTAATATTAATAAAACATGGCCAAGACACAACACAACCCTGGCCTAAAATCTGCGCAGACCTAGACATGCGGATACACACCACCGCACCCAAGACCCACAACTTTTTTTAAAACAATGAAGTGAGTACCCTAAGGAGTCCACCAAAGGGTTGGCTAGTACTTAAGCTGACCACTTACTAACAAAATAAGTAACGAGGTCATGCCCCAACTTGGATATAAATCCACTAGTCAGGAACACAAAGGCTATCAAGCAGTGAACATATACTCGTCAAAGACTATAAAGACCTATCTATGATGAAGGCCGAAATACTCACCTAGGACCTAGTCCCAGCTAGTCTCAGCTTGAATACTTTAGCCCACACCACACAAGACTCACCACACAAGATAAGTAAGACACCCACTTAACCCTAAGTGGCAAAGAGTCTAACTTACCAACATAAATGCTAACATTCTATCATGTGAAAGGCTATATAAATGTCTATTCAGCAGATAAACCAGCAGAATCCTCAATACCAATTTCCAATTCTAACAATATTAAGCATATTAAAGGCTTCAGGGAATCTAGGGCCGTTTTTACAATATAAGAAACTACTTAAATTCAACTAACTACACATGTGAAATAGAGATATAATAAATGGCCTAAAACAAGAAAAAGGCCGATTATCCAATTCATATAAAATTTCATCCAAAGCATCCAACAACCAACATGTGAAATGATAATTACAAATATCAAGGCATAACATAAAACATCCAATCTCACCTCAAAGACAAACCCTCGACCCGAGTCCCGCGACGGTCATCGGTCAAATCGAGGCCGATGGTTTAAACCTAGTTTGACCAAACTCGTTCGGTCAATCCCCCACTCGAGTCTTGGCCGCTTTGGCCCAAATTACAAATTTTATCGCAATATTATTCTCATGCTATTTCTAATTTCTATCATGTGAAAAACGAAAGTAACACATTATCAATCACCTAAACACTTAACAAACAACAGGCACACATTAACTACTAATGTGACATTAATTCGTCGAGTAACTCGGAATAGTTACCTTACGCTAGCAAAGAGACAAGTAAAAACTTGAGAAAGCTTCTAAAACCCCAAAATTACTCTTCATCTTCAACCCCATATGAGCCACCTAAAATAATTATGTGAAAGGACGATATTAACGAATTATCTTTATATAAAATATGAGACGTAAATTAATTTAATTATATTTTAAATAAACCAAACTCGCGACTTAGCCAGGCCACTGCCTAGGCCACGGCCAGGCCACTGCCTAGGCCACGGCCAGGCCACTGCCAGCTGCTGCTAGGCTACAACAGGCCACGGCCAGGCTACAGCAGGCCACGGCCAACCTTATAAAAGTCAATCTCGTCCCAAAAATTAATTCAATCTCAACTCTCTACCCCATCTCTCTCATTACTCCGTCCTACTCATTACTCCGTCTCATAAAATAATACTCCATAGTAACCAGATTTTCATCTCAATTTCAATATCAATTTTGCCAAAGGCTCAAAGAACCGTGCTCAACACTTAGAGTAAAACTCTAAGCTACTCACCCACGAGTCGAGGTCAAAGAAAACGACAATTTGAATATAAAACCAAAAATTCGAAATAGTTGAAGCTACTTTATCCGTTGTCAAACTTCTCATACTCAAACTTAATTAATCCAACCACTATCAACAAGTTCTATCTAAATCCTCCATCTCCTGTACTTTCCAAAATATGATACCACCCGCACATGTATTTAGATTTCAGATCATCCATTTAATACCCAACCTTAATTGACGTAATCACGAGAATATATTTGTGCATTAGCTACTTTATCATATCGCACACACAAATCATTGTTATCTTGGTAACTAAACTATTATCCTCTTATACAATTTTCTCGACCCATCTCACAAATAATAAAATTAACTTAACAATAGGAAATATAATAGCTAGTATTATAAATAATTCGAGTAACCTATCACCGTTACCTTAAACGCTCCTTATTCTTCGAATAAATGGTCCACAAGGCACGAGCCTCACCCCGGGTCTTCGAATCCTTCATAAAAGGGCAAGAAAACGGAATAAAGAAGCTAAAAGACGACACTTTTATAAGACGGCGAAAGACGAAACCACTACAAAAAGGAGACTTTCTTACCTTAAAAGGAGGAGGAAGGAAAGGGGAAGAGAATGGTACAAAAATTATGGAATTTGGTTGAGAATGGAGGCGGGATCTGGGGTTTGAACGATGGGAAATGGCGTACGGAGGAGCTGTTGTTTCAATGTTGTTGTTGTCTGTTGTTTGCTGGTAGAACGAAAAACAAAGGAAAAGAGGAGGGAGGTGTGGGGTGTCACGCATGATCAACCACAACAATAATAATGTAATAATAATAATAATAATAATGAAACACCAGCTAGCTTGCTAGCTACTAATTATACGTACGTTTCTTCATCGTTAAGTACTTTCGTTCGTTTGTAAAACCGCCTCGAGTTAATAAAATCGGTTTTTAGTAAAAGTTTCAGTAAAAAACGGAATTAATAATAAATAAATTTAATGAGTGAAAATAAAATAAACTCAGCTAGTTAACGGAAATAATACGATATCAGCTTGAATCGGAATTATTAGTGATTTTTACGAAACTAACGGATATTAATAAAAATTGCTATTTTAGTGAAATAAGCTCAAAATAGCTAATTGGACGGTTTTGTTCCCAAAATCCATCTCGGGTTCACTTAAAACAACTTTCATAAGGACTCGTAAAGAAACGGAAATTATTAAATAAATAAACTCGAACTAATTTCAATAAACTTGAACTAACTTTCAATAAACTTATTAATGATTATTAAAATTAACGTATCGAATTATGATGAAATTAATTAATTAGCTGAGAAAATAAATATATAAATCGTTAACCAACGTAATTAAATATAAAGTAGCAATTAAAAGAATTTTATCCAACTTAATAAAATACGGGGTGTTACATGATTTGTTATGCTGCCTGAATCTGGGGTCCGCCTGTCGGCTGCCTGCTGGTTAAATATATTGCCTCCTGATCCGAGCTCTTGACGGTTCTGATGTGTTCCAGCTGCTAGAGGAGGAGTTGTAACGACTGTCCCCTGCTGCCAGTCCATTTGTTGGTTTGACTCGGATCCTGCTCCAGGCGTCTGATCGATCGTTGCGGGGCTGCTGACAGGGATGCCACCTGCTCGTACTTCCATACAGCTAGCTGCGGGCCAGTTATCTGGCGTGAGGTATCCCAGCCCTTGTGGGGTTATCCTTCCATATGATGGTATCGTGGACAGATCCAATCTTGTTATTAATTCAGCCGGTACCTGTCGAAGTGAATTCATGCTGCCTGATGCCCCCTGCGTCAGATCTACTAATGTAGGCCTTCCCACGTCTATCCTGCTTGCTGGGGTGACAGACTGCTGTTTTAGGATGTCTATCTGTGCCCAGAGTTCTCTGTCCCTCCTTCTTGCTTCAGTTTCAGCTTTCCTCTGGTCTTCTCTCATGTTTTCCATAGCTTTCTGAAGATTTTCTATGCCGGTGAGCAGGATTTGTGTGGGACTAGGTGGCGGAGGGAGGCCTGAACTTACTGTTCCTTTATCTGATCTGGCTTGGGCCGCGATAGCAGGAGCCTTAGGAGGTAAAGAGGTTTTTGTTATCGGTATGATTCTTGAGGTGTGTCCGGGAGCCTGCGTGGCCACTGCTGACGTTGGATTTTGAGTAGATGGTGGCGGTGGCGATGGTTGCCTGCTCCCTGACACGGCTTCAGATGCTTGCTTATCCATTGTGTATCTAGAATATCAACGATTGACGACCACAATGCCCCACGGTGGGCGCCAAACTGTTTAGGTATTTTTACCCAAGTCGATTAATTAGGGTCAATGTAGTCTTACTCGTTGGTTGGTTGTATGATCGTTCGTATGTTAATAAGTAAATAGAAAAATAAAGCGCATAATGTAAATTGACACGTAAGATTTGGTGACGCGGAAAACCCAATGTGGGAACAACCGCGGGAGGGACGGTACCCTGCCAAGTATTGCACTATGAATAGGGGGATGATTACAATTGTGGCACAAAGCTAATCCTGCTGGCCCTAGGCGTCAGGCCTGCAAGATCCTGGACGAACGTATATTTGAGTATAATATGTCGAGGTGTGATCTTGAATGTGGATGTGTGAATACGGGTGTGTTGAATGTCCTTCTTGATTTGCTTCCTTGGCTATTTATAGGGTAAAAACTCTAGATATGTCCTACTTTGAATATGGAAAGGGAATATAATTTCCATAAGAACTCTTTTCATACTTGGCCGCCTTTCCTAATTCTCCCTGATCTCCCTAACTTCTCCCTAACTTCTATTTCCTTAGTCCGGACGCCTTCTATGATGGGCTCCTGACCTCCCTTTAGCCCGTTCCCCCTTCCTCCATCCGCAGGCTTCCTTCCTCCTTATCATTCCTTCCATAGCTTTTATTTTATTAAGTGGGCCTCCTTTGTTGTGCTAATTTTAGCCTAAACAGATATGATGGATTTAATTAGAATTACGAGTAGGATGGAGTGTTATTTGAAGGGCACCCATATGATGGATTATTCCCATGAAGTAATCCAATTATATAATACAAATTGTTAATATTTTTAGGCAATGTTGTGACACATACTTACTCTTGATAAAACAAAAATACGATATTATTAGTTGCGTGAAAAAAAGTCATTAAAATAAGTTTTAAAAAATTATAAAATGAAATCACTTTGATAAGGGGTTGATAAGGGGTCTCTCTTTGATGCCTAAGTCAGTACTGATGCGTGCATTTTATATAGTCTTTTTAAATCCTATTTGCACGTATTTCTATGCAATTCTCGTAGTTTTAGGCTACAAAATGCCCTGAATAGTCTACTTTGGTTCGTTTGGCTCTAATTGCAGGAATGGACCTGAAAGAAGCAGAATTGAGCCTTTTACTGTCCCTTTAGCTTGCATTTAGGAGATGGAATAATTGGAGCGAGAATGCTACTGTCTTGGGATGCGTGAAGTCATCTCGGAAGCTAAATCATACGTCCTATGGCTGATTCAGTGGCAGTTAACTCGATCAAGAGCTTTTGCGGGCTTAGCTGCTCGATCGAGAGCTTTGTGATGGTGAGAAGTCCTCGATCGAACCCCTGCTGTGTTCGATCGAGAAGTGGCTATTTGGTGTTCCTCGATCGATTAGTTTTTATACTCGATCGAGAGGTTTTTGTTAGGAATTAATCGATCGAGAAGTTTGAAGGTGTTCGATCGACCACTTTGACATCTGACGCGAGATTTTCTTGCGTGAACTTGTTTATTTAATATCCTAAGTTATCGCATTAGGTTAATAAAATATCTTTCGTATAAATAGGAGAGACTTAATTAGGTTTAGAGACCTCTAAATCTTTAATCTTTAATCTGTCATTAATTTCGAGACTCTTGTCAACGTTGCTTTGCTTTTCATTTTACGGATCTTCGAATTGTGTAATTTCTTTACTCTCCCTTATTTTGCTACACTAAATCTCTTGTTCCTTAATAGCTTTCATTAGTTTATGAAATTTCTCTTTAATCATCTTAATACTGTATTTATCATTGTTTTATTTATTATCGTTATTGTCTTATTTATCGTTATGAGTAGCTAATTCCCTTAATGCTAGGATTAGGGGAGCCATGATAGTAAAATAATGATGTGATAATTAGTTTAGGAGGTTTTTGTTGTGAGAATTGTTTTATACCAATATAACAGTAATTATTAGGTTGAGTGCACACAACTGAATTAATTAACCCGGTTAAATTAAGACCTAGATCGAAATATTGGAATGAATAGACATGTTATGAACAATAAACTACCCTAATTAGAGCGGAAGCTATTTAGGAAGAATCTAAGGCGGATAGCAGACCGGAAGGACTTTTCCACTACCCTTCTCACATTAGACCGACTAACCTTACCATTAGCTGATTTGCGTAAAATCATGGTGAACCGACATCCTGGCATCTTTCTCTTATTTGATCACATCTTATTTCATTATTTTTAATTTTGCTTGATGTTTCCTTTATTGTTTTTATTCAGTTCATTAGTTTAGTCAAAACAACTCAATCAAACCCCCATTTTGTGACCGTAGACAGACTAGATAACAAGTAGATAGTGACCGCCACCCTGTGGAATACGATACCCGAGTTACCTCTGCTACATTAGTTAGAGCCGGTTAGGTTTATTTTTTATAGGGTTGTGACAGCCGTGTCAAATTTTGGCGCCGTTGTCGGGGAGGCAACTATTTTATTTACTTGTTTTATTTTAGTTTGTTTTAGTCTCGAGGGATTTTTAATTCCTTGGGACAGTTCTTATTCTTTTCTCTTAGTTTTGTTTATTCCCAGGTTCAACAAATCAGAGTTAGTACCAGCTGATCCTAAACTAGAGAGGACATTTCGCCGTAGATAAAACTTATTGAGAGAGATTCGTCGAGAGGAAGACTTGAGTACTCTTGAACCAGTTCTAGAAAATTTCACTTTTATAGAAGCTCAGTCTTTAGAGGAAGACACATCTATTTCTTTAATCGTTACTAAATCTGCGAGGATGCCTAACATTGCTAGTCATTCTAAGCCGACAGTTGATTCTATTCCTAAGGGTTTCAAGCTTGCAACCGATGAGGGGTGTGCATTCGATATATTTCCCCTCCTATATTAATCTGGTGGATAGAAACATGTTTAGAAGAGTAGCTGGTGAGGATCCAAGGAAGCATATGGAGGTCTTCACAGATTATTGTTCTACTATCCCTGCTACTTAGGGAGTGACCCAAGAGAAGATTAAGGAAGTATTGTTTCCTTTTTCTCTTACCGATGGAGCCCGAGAGTGGTTGACTGACTTGGATAGGACTGTAGCATAGATAACTTATTAGAACACCCTAGCTCTTACTTTCTACAAGAGATACCACCTTCCGCAGAGAACGAATGCATTACGAGGGTAGATTACAAGTTTTAAACAAAATCCGACTGAAAACTTGTATGAAGCATGGTGTAGGTTTAAGAAGCTGGTTAGGTCTGTCCCACATCACGGGTTTGGCCATTGGTTTTTGTGCAACCAGTTCTACAATGGGTTGTATGATGACCACCATGCTATTGTAGATGCTGCAGCTAATGGAAGATTTCAGAAGAATATTGATGATGATAAGGGCTCGCATATTATAGAGGAGATGGCTACCCATTGTGCTGAATATGGGAATCCAAGGAGTGGCACTAGAATAGTTGCTACGGATAATAGTGCATTTGTGGCTCAACTGGAAGCCATGAATGAAAGGTTTGATAAACTAGAATTGCAAGCTGTGGGAAAGCAACAAACGGTTCACTTGTTGTCTAGACAAGAGACCGTCTCATGTGAGAGATATTGTTGTTGCAGTGGAGTGTTTAGCTGAGAAGGAGCAAGTCTTTGCTTTTAAATAATTCAGGCAAGGAGGCTCCTATTTATCAATCAAGCTGGAGTCCATCCCAATTTGAGGTGGTATAGCCAGAATGTGTTGAATCCTACAACTCCACCGCAACAACAATAAACTTATGTTCCACCCCATCGGAATCAACAACAAGGCTTTCAAAAGCCTCATTTTTTCCCACCGCCGCATCAGCAAGGAGCATCTTCTAGTGGTAACAATGATATAGCTGAGTTGAAGTCACTAGTGCAAACACTTGCACTTCAGATGCAAAAAAAATGAACAAACGAGAGATGCCTCTATTAATTTGCTTGAGTCCCAGTTAGCTCATCTAGCTACTAAGCAAGCTTCAAGACAACCGGGCCAATTACCGTCACAACCTGACAAGAAACCACATGAGATGGTAAATTTGATCAGTTTAAGGCGTGGTATTTCTTATGAGTGACCCAAAATGCCAACTGAGAATGCTAAAATTCTAGACTCGGGAGTTGAAGCTGCTGTTCATGAAAAGGCGTCTTTTGACGAAAAAGTAACGAAGTCACGGGAACTACTCGATCGACCAGTTTCTGATGGTCGATCGAGCGAATTTACTGAAGAAGTGATCAATCGAGGAGATGGAAGTGGTCGATTGAACACTGAGGAAAACAAGTCTCTGGATCGAGCAACTCAAACTGCTCGATCAAGCAAAAGTGCTGAGAAAAGCTCTCGATCGAGTGGTGATGTTACTCGATCGAGCACAATTAATGCTGAAAGTGTTAATTTGTCGTCTAAATCTAATTTGGACGATAAATATGCAAATAAGGATAATTCCTATAAGCCCCAAGTTCCATTTCCGGGGCGGCTACGGAGGACAAAGGCGGAACAACAATTCGGCAGATTTGTCGATATTTTGAAAAGTCTTAAAGTTAACATTCCGTTAGCTGAATTACTCACCCAGGTACCCTCTTACTCAAAATTTATGAAAGAAATTCTTTTACATATGAGGAATATAGATGAAACTGAAACAGTGGCTTTGACTGAGGAGTGCTCCGCACTTCTTCAGAATAAGACTCCACCGAAATTGGCTGACCTAGGTAGGTTCTCAATTCCCTGTCATATTGGGACTTATTTAATTGATAATGCACTGTGTGACCTAGGAGCTAGCGTAAGTGTCTTACCTCTGTCTCTTGCAAAGACACTTGGATTGACAAAATTTTAATGCACAAACATGACCGTACAGATGGCCGATCTCTCATTATCACGGCCATTAGTAGTCTTAGAGGACGTCCCTGTTAGGATTGGGAAATTCTTTATTCCCGTTGATTTCATAGTCTTAGACATACCCGAGGATTTCTACACTCCCATCATTTTGGGAAGACCATTTTTGCATACTGCTCATGCAATAATCGATGTCGGGGCTAAGACTTTGACATTTCATGTGGGTGAGGAGGATTTGACTTTCACCCAGTCATGTGTTCGTAGGGCTCCCATGCAAGTCATGCCCTGTAACGCTATTCCCTCTATAGACCCCGATGAGGATCTCTTGATTACTGTTATTGAGTCATACAGTGCTGTTGTGACACCTCCGCCTCAGTATGGGAGCGAAATGGAGGACCATTCTGTTGTTTTGCTTCTGCAGGAGTTGGCGGAATGGACAATGGAGATCTCGTTGCCGGACTTGGTGTATTGTAATTGGAACCTAGCACTAATGGCGCTAAAGATCATAGGGGACATAGAAAGAAAAAGTCTGACAAAGACAAGAGAAGGGATGCGGATTACGAGATGCATTATTCCCCTTCCGATGGCTCAGTTGTGTGGAAAATGAAGACGGAGATCACCAATGCTGAAGGGACCTCATCGAGCCAGAAGCCCAGTTTTGGGCTGTTTAATTGTTTCAGAGGATGAAACGGGATGCTATCCCGTTTGTAACATTTTGTAATTTGTAATTCCGTTAGACACTTATTTCGTTATTTGATTTAGACTATAGTACTAGCTTAGTTAGATTTAATTAGCTTAGGACGAATATAGACTGCGCATTTTTTGGTGTTTGGTATTTTTGCGGGAAATATTATTGCGTATTATGCAGGTTTTGGGAAGAATTCTAATCATTGGGAAGCATGCAAAGACAAAAGTCCTCGATCAAACACTTTATGTGCTCGATCGAGAAAATTCCCAAGCAAAAGTCCTCGATCGAGCTGTTCCAACCTCTCGATCGAACAAGCAAATATCAGAGGTTCTCGATGGAGCAGAAATATCACTCGATCGAGCAAATTAGGGATAAAAGCTCTCGATCGAGCAGTTCAAGCTGTTATTACACGAGGAAGTACTTCTTTTCCTCATTCTATTTCATTTGCTTGTTTTTTATATTCTTCCCCAATTCCATCGACAACCCTATTCCCTCAACCAAAATCTCAATTTCTTCCCCATTTTTACCAATTAAATTACCCAAATACACTTTAATCATCAATTAAACCATTTACCCCTTATTTGCTTCACAAAATCTCGTTTAATTTAAGGATTTTCGAGCTAGGGTTTGCGAAAAAAAATTGATTTTATTCGATTAATTTGAAGTTGTATTTGGTTTTTATTGATTATTTTGTTGGGTAATTTCTCAAGTAAGTTCTCTTCCCCTTTCTTCATTGTTTAAATGCAATTTTCCTCTAGTTTTATACAAATTAGAGTTTTGAAAATTGATTTGGGGAAATTAAATTTTGCTGATTGAATGTGATTTGGAACTTGCTTTTTGTGTGGTTATGGATAGCAGTAAAGAAACCGGAGTCGAAAATCCAATGTCGACAACCTCTGCGTCGACTTCGACTCCGTCTCAGTCAGTGGTCCCTGCTGCCGCCACTATCCCTAATGCTGCCCCCGCTGTCACTGCTACAACTGCTACTACTCCGACGGTGTCGACCCCTGCTGTGTCGACACCCGTTACTACTACCGCCATTGTTACGGTTGCTGCTGCTACTGGTTTGCGGTCCGGGACAGGCACAGGTTTTCGTGCTAATGCGATGCGGGCCCCTGTAAGGAATGTTGCAGAAACTTCTACATAAGCTCTATTTGAGTTTCCAGAGTTATGATTCTTGTCCCCGTCCTACCGAACTCGTTTTTTAAATAAATTTGGGAATGTCACATGAATTCGACCCGTTTTCTGTATTGACCTTCCCTAGAGACTCTAAGAATTTTAGGCCCGTTGTTGACCTGCTCAAAGGGATGGGAATGTTGGGATTGGCTACTTTCAAAGAGCTTACCTATATGACACTGATCTTAGAATTCTTTAGCTCTTTCGAGTGATATGCGACTGACCTTGGGAACACCTGCATCACTTTTCGTCTGTTTAACACTACCTTTTCTTGGACTTTAGCTGAGTTTAGAGAACGGCTAGGCTTAGTTAGTGATGGTTCCATTGAGCCTCCTAGGAAGCTCATGCCTTAGGTTTGGACTACATTGTCACACATCCCCTACGGTCAGCGACGTGGTGCCCACGTCCACTTGCCTCCAGCCCGCTACTTTCTCCGTCTGCTTGGAGAAACTATTTTTGGTCCTCATGAGCCTAACAATGTTAATAATACTGAGCTGTCCATTTTAGTCGGGTACCTGAACATTGATAGCGGTAACCCTTTTGTCTTTAACATTGCCTACTTGACAGCTCAGCATTTTAACACTATCGGGTTAAAAGTTTCGGGCACGATAGCGTCTAGTGGGCTAGTGAGTCATATTGCCCGCCGCCTTTTCCCCGACTTTCTCTGTAGTCTTAAATATATGGATAAGGATAATGTCATTGATATTTCAGTCATGTTTTCTATGAACTGCCTAGCAGCTGACCATAGGACGTGGAAGATAGGCACTTCCCCGTCCATGACTTTACCCTCACCCTCTCTACCCCGTCTTTCACATTTGACTACTATAAGGGGTAGACTACCACCACCTCGACCTTTTTACCTCCTTGACATCACTTCTACCCATTTCTAAGAAACGGAAGAGGCTTCCCCTGCTGTTAGGGAAGTCAGAGAGGGGTCTAGACCTACACAGGCTAGGCTCACACCCGCGTCCACGTCCACGCCCACGCCTTCAGCTACACCCTTGATACGTACATTTTATATAGTCTTTTTGAGCCTTTATTGCACGTATTTCTATGTCATTCACGTAGTGTTCAGCTACGAAATGCCCGAATAGTCTACTTTGGTTTGCTTTGCTTTATTTGCAGGAACGGACCCGAAGGTAGCGAAATCATGCCTTTTTCTGTCCCTTAGCATGCATTTATGGAGATCGAAGAATTTAAGCGGAATTGTCTTTACCTCGGAAAGCGTGAAGTGGTCTCGGAAGCTAACCAACGAAGTAAGGAGCGGTTCAGTGGTAGTGTACTCAATCGAAGACTTTTGTTAGTCTTTCTGCTTGATCGAGTAAATATGGGTGGTGAGAAGACTTCGATCAAGACCCTGCCGTGCTCAATCGAGAGGTGCTGCTTTGAGGTTCCTCGATCGCGTATGTAAAGTACTCGATCGAGAGGTTTTGCCAAGGAATTGCTTTATCGAGGATATTGAAGTTGCTCGATTGAGAGCTTTGCTGTTTTACGTGAGATTTTATCGCAAGGACTTATTTATTTTGTTAATTACATGTTTAATAATTTTTCTTTCCTATATAAAGGAAATACGTCATTAGGTTAGGTTATCTTTTATCTTTCATTAATCTCAGAATCTCTTAATTACTTTTAAGCATTCGGTCAGCAAACACTTTTTCTTTTCCTTTGTTCAACGTTTCATTGCCGGATCTTAAGCTTTGTAATCTCTCTTTACTCTCTTAATTTAGTTTAATTCTCCTTTGCACTTTTAATTTCTTGTTCTTAATTTCTGTTTTTATTAGTAGTGTTAATTGGTTTATGCAATTTCTTTTTATTCATCTCTATATCATATCTCTTGTCATTACATTAATCGTCGTTATTGTTTTATTCATCGCCATGAGTAGCTAATTTCTCTGTTGCTAGGATTAGGGGAGCCATGGTAGTGAAACAATAATGTTACAATTATATTAGACGGTTTTGACCGTGAGAATTGATTCATAGCAATTTAATTGTAATCGTTTAGTTGAGTGCACGCTTCTAAACTAGTTAATCCGGTTAAATTCAGACCTAGATCGAGAGATTGGAATGACAGACCTGCTATGAACAATAGACTACACTAATGGGGGTGAAAGCTAAGTTAGTTGTATTTTAAGGTGGATAGCGGACCGAGAGGACCTTTCCTTTACCCTTCTCACATCAGACCGACTTATCTACCTTTAGCAGAATTGTGTGATATCATGGCGAACCAACATCCTAGCATTTCTCTCTATATTTGATCACATCCTTTATTTCTCTTTACTGTCTTTATTGTTTGTCTCTCTCTGCTTTACATTTCTTTTAGTAGTTTAGAAACCAATCCAAAACACCCCCCAATTTGTTACCGTGACTGACTAGAATAACAAGTAGATATAATAGCCTCCTTATGGATTACGATACCCGACTTACCTCTGCTATATTTGTAACACCCTCATACTCCAAGTGCCTTACTAGGACCACTTAAGGCATAGAAATGCTACCATCTCAGTTACTCGAGGTAATAAATATCAAATAGACCATAAAGAAACATACTTCAATAATTAAGTTTAAAGCGATACAAGTTCAAATCCCAAAACTGCTAAAGTAAAATACAAACGTTTCTCGAAACTGTCAAACCAACTAAAACAATATAAGAGAATGTTTTGACATAGCGGAAGACTTCTAAACAGCTCGTGAGACTCAACCCAGCTATCCCATGCGCATCAACTCATACCTGCTCACCATCCCGGAATCGATCACCACAGTTTTTAAAACAATTAAACGGGGTCAGTAGTGATTACAGAAAACAAACAGCTGCAATAAGACAATACTATAATCCAATCCAATCAACCAAACTCCATCACATCACCACACACCTGACTACACACTAAAGTGTGTAGTCCTGCCAGAATACTCATCGCAACAAGTGTTTAGGTATTTTTTACCAAGTTGATTGATTATGGTCAATGCGGTCTTACTCGTTGGTCGATCGTATGATTGTTCGTATGTTGATAAGTAAATAGAGAAATAAAGTACGTAATATAAATTGACACGCAAGATTTGGTGACGCGGAAAACCCAATGTGGGAACAACCGCGGGAGGGACGGTACCCTGCCAAATATCGCACTATACTTGAATAGGAGGATGATTACAATTGAAGCGTAAAACTAATCCTGCTGGCGCTAGGCGTCAGGCCTGCAAGATCTTGGACGGATGTATATTTGAGTATAAGAATATGCTAATGACGTGGTGTTGATATGTGTGTGGATGCGTTGTTGAATGTCCTTCTTGATTTGCTTCCTTGGCTATTTATAGGGTGAGAACCCTAGATATGTCCTACTTTGATTATGGAAAGGGAATATAATTTCCATAAGAACTCTTTCCAAACTCGGCCGCCTTTCCCAATTCTCCCTGATCTCCTTAACTTCTCCCTAACTCGTCTTTCCTTAATCCGGACGTCTCCTCTGATGGGCCCATGGTCTTCTTTCAGTCCGCTCCCCCTTTTCCTAATTACGGGCTTTCTTCCTCCTTATCACTCCTCCCATAGCCTTTTATTTCATTAAGTGGGCCTTCCTTATTATGTTATTTTTAGCCCAAACAGTTTACCCCAAATTTCTTGTGAAGTACGCTTTAAGGTGTCGAGCAAGGAATTTACGTAATCGAATGCTAAAACCCTAAGCCGTCTTTTACACTCCTTTTCATACAATCCATCACGTCAACCGCCCTATTCCTCTTTTATCGCACCCTACTCCCTCTCTCCTCTTTATAATCCCAACCCCCACTTTGTACTTTCATTTACTCCAATCCATTTCAAAAACTCTCCCTCTCTCTAAACCCTCAACTTCCCTCCTTTTTCATCTTGCCGGCTTCACTGTTCCACTCCCCTCCGTCTCTTTTACCAGGTATTCTTCCTATTTTCCTTCTTTGATTTCCATTTTCTCTTTCTTCATCATGGGTAAAACCCGACAATCTTCATCAACCCATGCACCTGCTGACCGTAATCTTGACCCAACCTTTACTTCTCGGGGACTCTTTAAGCATCCCCACGATCGTGACTCCGCTTTGACTCCGGCCGACATTCCCATGATCAAGAGTCTGCTTGGTCTTGGTGAAGGGGTGGACATTGCCATCCCTGAACCGGGACAGAAAGCTGACGCCCTTCGTCCGAAGTGGGTTGGTTTTTATCTGTACCCATTTAGATACGACCTCCGTTTTCCTTTTCCTAAACTCATTCAAGACTTCATCTTTACCAATAACTTCGCCAAGGCACAAATTTCTGCTGCCATCTGGAGCGTTCTTCTTTACTACCTGGCCGCCGGTCAGAACACTGGTAAATCTATCACTTTGGGCGATCTAGCCCATATGTACAATATCAGGTCCCTGGGTAGGGGTCAATTCTCATTTCGGGGCCGTGGAGAGACTCTCTTCAGACACGTGTCCAAATCCCGTGATGAGAAATGGTTTGAGGACTTCTTCTTTGTGAGGAAGGACTCCATCTAGCCTCCTGCCGATTACATCTTCGAGAAATGGGTCATAACTTCGAGTAAGTTGCCTTCCTGTCGCCTGATTTATTTTATCTCGCTGCTTACTAGCTTACTTCATCGTCTTCGTGCAGGCCCCTGTGACCTGACCCGCATTGGTGCCAAGATCCCGCTGCGCAAAATTGTTCGATATCTCCGAATCGAGAGAAAGTTCCCACCTGCTCCCCGGTTTTTCACCGCTTCCTCTTCCAACCCTCTTCAATCACTCACAAAGATGTCTTCTGGTGAGCTTACCACAATCGTTTTAGTTGGCAACTTTTATTAATGCCTTAGTTATCCTGACGCCTGAGACTACATCTGCTTGCAGGTTCAAAAGTTGATCCTTTAGAAATCATCCTCCAAAGCGCCAAAAGGAAGAGACCTTCTACCAGCCCTGACGTGGCCTCTGCCTCTAAGAGGAGTGCTCATGCTGCTTCCTTCCAGACTCCTCCTACGTTTTCCAGTTCTGCTGCACCCGAGCCCTTGGAGGTTGACCCGTTGTCTCGTCATCGGCCTACTCCTCCTGTCAGTCCTCGTTCTTCATCTAGCGGAGACATTACTGCTCATTTCCCAGAAGGTTTTGGGAATGTGGATAAGGTGCCATACTGGCCGGAGATTAACCAGCTGCTCTCCCCTCCTCTGAAGGAGACATTCTCAGAGTTCTCCCCAGAGGAGATGGCTGAGAACGACGTGCACAACGCCTTCATGGTGAATGCTCTTCATCTTCTACCTATTTATTTGCTTTTGTTTAGATTTCTCTTGCTGACTTCTGACTTTCTTGCCCCAGACCCTCCAGTCTGCACTCTATAATAGGAAGATGATCAACATAGTGCAGACCACCAGCCATGCTACCAACGTAAAAAACCAGGAGCTGAAGGGGACTATTGCCGATTTGGCGCAGCAGTGGTCTGATCTGAAGGAGCGTGTGGTGGAGTTGAAGACTGAGCTTGCTGTCACCAAGAAAAAGCTGAAGGAAGAGACTGATCAGCTGGCTCGTACTCAAGAGGTGTGCAGCACTTTCTCTGACTCCCTCAAGCGCTCTGATGAGAAGATCAACGAGTTGATCTCCCTGGCCACCAACGTTGTTGCTTATGCTACCTGGCGGGGAAAAATCAGCGGAATGCGTGCTGCTTTTGAGGAGGCTCCTATCCAGCAAACTATAGAGGAGGAGGAGAAGCAGCTGGAGATGCTCTACCCCACCCAATATAACCTGAGTGCGCTGATGCCTAAAGTTGGGGAGGTGAATTCTCCTGCATTGGCTGAGCAAGCTGCTGGGGTGACGCTGGAGTGGCCCAGGATGCTGCTGACAGAGCTTTGGATGCTATGGCAGCTGGGGGCGTGCAAGCTGGTGCGGTACCTGAAACAGGGGGTCAGCAGGCAGAAGAGGTGCCAGAGGTGGAGGTCATTAATGTAACCGATAATTAAGTATTTTTATGTTTTGATGGACTTTTGGCAGTCTGGCCCATAGGTGGCAGACTTGTAAGTTTTAAAACTCTCTTTTTGTGGTTGCTCCGCCAATGTGGTGGTTAAAACTCAGGGGCCGTATTTTGGAATATCCTTGCCGAGGTTTTGGCAAGGTTTAATTTATATCTTGTGTTTGTTTCTTAGATTCCCTTAGTTTAGGAAGTTGTCGTGTCAGCCTGCTTGGCTGATTTAGGCGAGTCCTTTCATCCTGAAAAGGCGACGTTCGACTCATTAGTCGCCGTGTCGACCAGATGGGCGATTTAGGCATATGCCGCAATGTAAGGAGGAGTGGCCGTGTCAACCTAAGAGGCTGATTTAGACCAGCCTCGTCAGCCTGAAGAGGTTGATCCAGACTAAGCTAGCTGTCGTGTCAGCCTGATGGCTGATTTAAGCGTATGCCGCAGTTTTGGACTACTTAACCTTGTTCATGACGCAAGGTGTTCATCACGTTTAAAGCCAACAGGGGCGTAATTTAGGCAAGTTTATCGTCATTCTAGGACCAATGGGACGCTGCAGGATTCAGGTAGCGCAGATATCCCTACGTTCCATGTTCGTGTGCATGCATGCTGGGGCCCTGATTAATTGCGATTAGTGCGAGCTACGCCCAGGGGGTGGGATCAGGGGTAGCTGGGTAAGCGTGTTTAGTCAAACCGGCTCCCTTTCGTATGTTCCACAACCGCTTTGGTGAGGGTGCTCCTTGTGGAGAGAATAGGTTAGGCATGTTGGAGTGCCATGTGCCTTGTCACCCCGCGTTGGCAGTTGACAGTCCTGCTAGATATCCTTTCAAAGTACCATAGACACCAGAATTCAGAGTGATGTACCTAGAGAAGCCTGAAAATAGGAAAATCTATTAAAATGATGTGAAATACCTGTCGCCATCTCATGGGGTACAAGAGCAATTGTGGTCCCAGGATGCTGCCAGACCACACCATCTAATAGTAGTTTGAAGTTTTAAAAAGAGCTAGAGACACCAGAAATAAAAGTGAAATTGGCAGTATGCCAACTACCGGATTTTTATTTTAACTTTAAAAATGATGGCTTTTCATAGTACATCATTCTGAAAGCTAAAGTCTACTTATTATTAAAAGTAATATCTCTTCAGGTGAAGTATGTTCCATGGGCATTGTATGATTTGACCGTCCATAGTCATCAGTCTGTATGCACCATGGCCAACAACTCCTTCTACCTGGTATGGTCCTTCCCATTTATAGGCGAATTTGCCTGCTTTTTGATTCTTGGTGTTTTGAAACACCTCACGGAGAACCAGGTCTCCTACCTCCAGGTGCCTGACTTTCACATTCTTGTTATAACTTCTGGCTACTGACTGTTTGTAGGCAGTCATACGGATTTTTGCGCTTGCTCGCAGCTCGTCAATTGTGTCCAGGCTTCTGATCATCTCTGCATTGTTCAGTTCCCCTGTCATATTTTCATACCTGTGAGTGGGAACTAGAACTTCTGACGGAATGACTGCGTTCGCGCCAAACACCAGGCTGAAGGGTGTTTGACCTGTTGCTATCTTTGGTGTCGTTCTGTCCGACCATAACACTAGTGGCAATTCATCTGCCCACTTTCCTCCTAACTCCTGTAACCTCCTTCTCAGATTGTCCATGATGATTTTGTTGCTGGATTCAGCTTGCCCGTTGGACTTCGGGGTCCTGGGTGCTGACTTTTTTAGGGTGATATTCCACCTGGCACAGTATCCCTTGGTGTCGTTGGAGATGAATTGTGAGCCATTGTCACATATGATTTCTGATGGGATACCAAACCTGCAAATGATGTTCCGTTTTATAAACGAAATGACTTGTTTATCTTTTACTTCTGTGAATGCTTTTGCCTCTATCCACTTGAAGAAGTAATCTGTCATTGCCAGCATCCAGGTTCTGTTTTCTGTGGCTCGTGGCAGAGGTCCTACTATGTCCATGCCCCATGCCATAAATGGCCAGGGAGAAATGATAGGGTGCAAGGGTTCTCTGGGCGATGGATCATTGGTCTGAGCGCTAGCAGGCGTCACATTTGCGTGCGTACTCTGCTGCATCTGCCTTCATTGTAGGCCAGTAGTATCCCTGTCTGAGGGCTTTATTTGCCAGACTCCTGCCCCCTGCATGGTTTCCACATTCACCACTGTGGAGACCATGCAACACAATTTGTGCTTCTTTCTTTTCCAGGCACCATAAGTAGGGGCCTGCTAGTGATTTTCTGAATAATATATCATCAATGAGTATGAACCTGGAGGCCTTCACTTTAAAAGCTCTCACTTCTTTCTTGTCGTCTGGCAGCTTGTTATGATGCAGCCAGTCTAGGTAAGGTGTGCGCCAATCCCAGTCATCTGCCTGCTCAGATGTTTGATCAGGTGATTGTAAGTTCTTACCTTCCTCTGTAACTGCCTGGTCTCCTTCTCCATTCCGTGAATCCTCCAGTTCTCCCTTATATACTTCATCTGCCTTCCGGATGGAAGGCTCCAGCATGTGTGCTATTGGAATGTTGGATAGTTCTGTTGGTTTGAATGTTGCCCCCAGAGTTGCTAAGGCATCTGCTTCCACGTTCTGATCCCTGGGGATCTGTTTAAGCTTGATGTTTCAAATTTCTGTTTTAACTCCTTTGCTGCTTTTAAGTATGCAATCATCTTCGAATCTCTGGCTATAAACTCATCGTTTACGTGGTTGACTATTAGCAAAGAGTCACTGGATATGCGCAGGTGCCTGACCCCTAACTCCAGAGCTAGCTTCATTTCCAATATCAAGGCCTCGTATTCTGTTTCATTGTTGATTGCCTTGAATTCACATCTTATTGCTTGCGCTATCAGGTCTCCCTGTGGTGATCGCAGGATTAATCCCACACCTGCCCCCCTTTGGTTGGAGGCTCCGTCAATATGCATCTGCCAGACCTATGTCTCCTTGCTTCCCTCTAAGGTGAGGATCTCCGTATCTGCCAGATTATGGATGGTCAATAAGTCCGACAAGAAGTTGGCGAGTGCTTGCGATTTGATTGTTGTTCTGGGGTCATACTGGATATCGTACCAACTGAGGTGTACAGACCATTTTGACATTCTGCCTGATAGTTCAGGCTTCCTCATGATAGATTTTAGCGGGTAGTTGGTCACGACATGTATGATGTGGGACTCAAAATAGGGGCGCATTTTGCGAGATGCTACTACCAATGCTAGTACTAACTTTTCAAGAGATGTGTACCTGGTCTCTGCCGGCAGCAGAGACTTGCTCTCGTAGTATACTGGCTTCTGCTCCTTTTCTTGCTCTCTGACCAGGACAGCACTCACTGCCACCTCTGTGATGGCCAGGTATAGAAATAGTGGTTCTCCTGGTTTCAGCTTCGACAGCAGCGGCGGGCTGCTGAGGTAGTGTTTCAATTCTCTGAAGGCTTACTCGTGATCCGAGGTCGATTCAAACTTCTGGCTTTTCCTTAGTACGTCGTAAAACAACCTGCATTTATCTGAAGATCTTGAAATGAACCTGTTCAGGGCTGCTACCTTTCCAGCTAGTCTTTGAACATCTTTGGGCTTCTCAGGCGACTCCATTTGTAAGACAGCTTTGATCTGCTCGATACTGACCTCTATTCCTCTTTGGGTTACAATATAGCCTAAGAATTTGCCAAAAGATACTCCGAAGGTGCACTTAGATGGATTTAGCTTCATTTTGTATTCCCTGAGGGTGCAGAATGTTTCTGCCAGGTGTCGCATGTGATCTTTGGCTTTTTCTGATTTCACCACCATGTCATCAATATATACCTCCATAGTTCTTCCTATCTGCTCTTTGAACACGCGGTTAACCAGCCTTTGATACGTGGAGCCTGCGTTCTTTAGGCCGAATGCCATGACGTTGTAGCAATATAGTCCTCTTTCGGACATGAATGCCGTCTTCTCTTGATCTGCAGGATCCATCTTAATCTGATTGTATCCACTCCATGCGTCCAGGAATGTCAACATCTCATGTCCAGCTGTTGCGTCCACCATTGCATCAATATGAGGCAGCGGGAATGGATCTTTAGGGCATGCTTTGTTGAGGTCGGTGAAATCCACACATACTCTCCACTTTTCATTCTTCTTTGGCACCACCACTACGTTAGACAGCCATCCTGGATATTTTACTTCTCTTATTTTCTTTGCTGCCAGCAGGCTATCTACCTCTTGGTTGATCACTTTGTTTCTTTCCGCTGCAAACTTTTTTCTTCTCTGCTGGATGGGTTTACACTTTGGGTCCACACTAAGCTTATGCGTTATGATGGATGGATCTATTCCTATCATGTCATCATATGACCATGCAAAATAATCCATGTTATCCTGTAGGAACTTGACTAATTGTCGTCTCAAGCTTCCTGTGCATCCTGCTCCAATGAGCACGGTTCTTTCTGGGTGCAGCTTGTCCAGGTTGATTTGATTCAGCTCTTCTGCTGGGGGTTCGATGTATTCGTCCTGGATAGGTTGTTTCTGTAATTGTTATGCGGGAGGGCTGGCAGTGCACTTAAGTGCCTTCTTATAGCAACCTCCATCTTCCTCCTGATCTCCTCTTATTGTTTCTACTCCCCATGGTGTGGGGAACTTTATGCACTGGTGATATGTTGAGGGGACCGCTTTCATCTGGTGCAGCCATGGTCTTCCCAAGATGACATTGTAGGTGGAGGGGCCGTCTATAACCAGGTACCTGACTTGCTTGTTGACTCATCCCACATAGGTTGGGATGACTATCTCGCCTAATGAGTTGGATGTTTCCCCACTGAAGCCTACTAGCGGAATAGTCTTCTTCTGCAAATCCTTCTCGCTGAATCCCATGTTTTCTATGGTTTTCAGCATGATTAGGTTGACCGAGCTTCCTGTATCTACCAAGACCTTCCTGACTGTGCAATTAGCCATCGATAAGGTGATAATAAGTGCGTCTTGATGTTCTCGTTCGTCGTATGTATCTCCTTCATCAAAGGTGGCCGCTGGTAGGTCGCTGTGAGAAATTCTGCAAGAATTGGCTGGCCTGTCTCCTTTGGTCCCGGTGGCACGTCTCTTAGCGGCTGAGTATGTCAGCCCGCTTAAGTCTGAGCCGCCTGTTATCACGTTTATGATTTTGGTGCATGTGGGTGGGTCTGCAGGCTTGGCGGAGCCTACCTTATCTTGCTGCTTGCCCCCACGTGGTAATAGGTGGCTCATCTTTCCTTGTTCGTACAGGCGCTTGATCTCTATTCGTAATGTGTAGCAATCCTCAGTGTTGTGCCCAATATCACGGTGGAACTCACACTTCTTCTTGCTATCGTCCTTTCTCCATGCTTGCTCTCCCACTGGTGAGTTGGGCCACCTGACTCCATCTCCCATCTCACTGAGTGCCTTCAAGATTCCTCTGATACCTGTAGTGAATCCATATTCTGCCAGAGTGGGGAGTTGCTGATTTTCCTCGATTCTGTTGACTCCCCTTCCATATGGCTTGTACCTCTCATCCTTCTTGCTGGTGGTTTGCTTTCTTCCCGATTTCTCCACGGCTGAGGTACTAGAAATACTTGGCGTGCTTAGTAAGCTGGCTCTGGTTAGGATATCTTCCTCCAATCGGATTGCGGCAGCTGCCTTCTCCTGCATTGCCTCGAAACTATGACAGGGATGCATAGTTAGCTGCTTGTATAGGTCGGAGTCTTGGTGGAGGCCTCTTCTGAAGGCTTCTACTGCTGTTGAGACATCGCACTCTCGTAGTACTACCTTCTCATTGCTGAATCTAGTATTGTAATCTCCAATGGTCTCTCCTATCCCTT
This sequence comes from Silene latifolia, assembly GCF_048544455.1. Lineage (NCBI taxonomy): Eukaryota > Viridiplantae > Streptophyta > Magnoliopsida > Caryophyllales > Caryophyllaceae > Silene > Silene latifolia. Next base: position 23,714,577 of record NC_133533.1, on the reverse strand, counting down.
GGACGATCCTGTACAGGTCTCCTATGTGTTTCTGTGGTTTTCTGTTGCTTGCGAACTGTTGAGTAAATGCGTTCACCAATTCAGCAAATGTAGATATCGACCTGTTGGGCAGGCTCACAAACCATCGAAGTGTCGGTCCTGTTAGGGTGGACCCAAACCCTTTGCACATGCAAGCCTCCTTGACTTGCCCTACACCAATTTATTCTTGTCATCATCTTACAGCATCTTGGCTTTTATGATCAAAGGGATCTGCTGTGCCATCGAAGAGGGGCATATTTGGATTTGTGAATCCCTTTGGCATGGCCGTGATGGATATGGTGTCCACGAATGGTGAGTCGGCATAGCCATGTCTAGTCTTTCTTTCTCGAGTGGGAGTGGCAACCACGGGACCCCGCTCGATATTTCTTTTAACTCCAATCTTGATGATTTGTTATCTTTGCTGAGTCGGGGTCCGCCTGCGTTGTCGCCGCCTCTTGTTCAATATACTGCCTCCTGATCCGAGTTCTTGAAGGTTCTGATGTGTTCCAGCTGCTAGAGGAGTTGTTGTAACGACTGTGCCCTGCTACCAGTCCATTTGTTGGTTTGACTCGGATCCTGCTCCAGGTGTCTGATTGATCGTGGCGGGGCTGCTGACGGGGATGCCACCTGCTCGTGAATCCCTTTAGCATGGCTGTGATGGATATGGTGTCCACGAATGGTGAGTCGACATAGATGTCTAGTGCTGCTTTCTCGAGTTGGAGTGGCAACCCTGGGACCCTCCTCAGTATTTCTTTTAACTCCAAGTATTGCTGATTTGTTATGCTGCCTGAATATGGGGTCCGCCTGACGGCTGCCTGCTGGTTCAATATACTGCCTCCTGATCCGAGTTCTTGAAGGTTCTGATGTGTTCCAGCTGCTAGAGGAGTTGTTGTAACGACTATCCCCTGCTACCAGTACATTTGTTGGTTTGACTCGGATCCTGCTCCATGTGTCTGATTGATCGTGGCGGGGCTGCTGACGGGGATGCCACCAGCTCGTGCTTCCACACAACTAGCCGCAGTCCAGTTATCCTGCGTGAGGTATCCCAGCCCTTGTGGGGTTATTCTTCCATCTGATGGTGTTGTGGGCAGATCCAATCTGGTTATCAGTTGAGCCGGTATCTGTCGAAGTGGATTCCTGCTGCCTGATGCCCCCTGCGTCAGATCTACTAGTGGAGACCTTCCCACATCCGCCCGCTCATTGGGATGGCGGTCTTGTTTCGGGCGTCTATCTCGTGCCCCGAGAGCTCTCTGTCCCTCTTTCTTGCTTCAGCTTCAGCTTTCTTCTGGTCTTTTCTCATGTTTTTCATGGCTTTCTGAAGATTTTATACGCCGGTGAGTAAGATTTGAGTGGGACTAGGTGGTGGGGTGAGGCCTGAACTTGCTGCTTCCTTATCTGATCTGGCTTGGTCCGCTACAGCAGGAGTCCTAGGAGGTAGAGAGGTTTTTGCTGTAGGTATGATTCTTGAGGTGTGTCCGGGAGCCTGTGTAGCCACTATTGATATTGGGTTTTGAGTAGAGGGCGGTGGTGGCGATGGTTGTCTGCTCCCTGACACGGCGTCCGATGCTTGCTTATCCATTGTGTATCTAAAGTATCAACGATTGACGACCACAATGCCCCACGGTGGGCGCCAAACTGTTTAGGTATTTTTTACCAAGTTGATTGATTAGGGTCAATGGGGTCTTACTCGTTGGTTGATCGTATGATTGTTCGTATGTTGATAAGTAAATATAGAAATAAAGTACGTAATGTAAATTGACACGCAAGATTTGGTGACGCGGAAAACCCAATGTGGGAACAACCGCGGGAGGGACGGTACCCTGCCAAATATCGCACTATACTTGAATAGGAGGATGATTACAATTGAAGCATAAAGCTAATCCTGCTGGCGCTAGGCGTCAGGCCTGCAAGATCTTGGACGGATGTATATTTTAGTATAAGAATATGCTAATGCCGTGGTGTTGATGTGTGTGTGGATGCATTGTTGAATGTCCTTCTTGATTTGCTTCCTTGGCTATTTATAGGGTGAGAACCCTAGATATGTCCTACTTTGATTATGGAAAGGGAATATAATTTCCATAAGAACTCTTTCCAAACTCGGCCGCCTTTCCCAATTCTCCCTGATCTCCCTAACTTCTCCCTAACTCGTCTTTCCTTAATCCGGACGTCTCCTCTGATGGGCCCATGGTATTCTTTCAGTCCGCTCCCCCTTTTCCTAATTACGGGCTTCCTTCCTCCTTATCACTCCTCCTATAGCCTTTTATTTCATTAAGTGGGCCTTCCTTATTATGTTATTTTTAGCCCAAACAACAAGTATTCCACACCGCCAGTGGGGGACCGCAGCCATTCCCACCTAAGCCCCGCTCACCTCATCCGAGCGATAAACCCAAGTTCCTAAATGTGCACATTTCTTCTATGGCGGGTTCCACAGAAGGCGAATCAAGGGCATGAAGCCACTCCCGCAAGTGACTCCACTCAGCCGAGGACGAGTCAGATCCAATCTCTCCTCCCAGCTACCACCAAAATTCATAACACAAGCTCGCAACATGTCCTCCAAAGTCTTGATGGTCCTCTCTGTCTGTCCATCTGTCGCAGGATAAAATGTCGTACTCATCTTCAAAGTAATTCCCATCATCTCCTGCAACTCTTTCCAAAACCGTGATATGAACCTCACATCTCTATCTGACACTATATCCTTAGGCACCCCATGCAAACGAACCACATGCTTCCTATAAGCCAAAGCTAACTGTATCTTGGCCCAATTATCTTTCATCGGCACTAAGTGAGCTGAATTGGTCAACCGATCCACTATAACCCATATCATGTTATTACCCTGTTGACTCCTCGGCAAACCCACTATAAAATCCATAGAGATGGACTCCCATTTCCACTCAGATACCTCAAGAGACTGAATCTTACCTTATGGTCATCGCTGCTCTCCCTTAACCCTATGACATGTCAAACATCGAGCCACAAACTCAGCTGTTTCCTTCTTCATCCCAGGCCACCAGAAAGTCTTCTTCAAATTTTTATATAACTTGTCACCGCCTGGATATACCGAATATGGTGTGCAATGACCTCTGTCATGATCATCTTTCTCAATTCCTCATCATTGGGTACACACCACCTACCATCGAATCTCACACTTCCATTTGTATGAATAGAGAACCTAGACACTGTCCCTTTCTCTACTCTAGCTCTCCACTCCTTGATCTTAGGATCCAAAGCCTGTTTCCTGCAAATATCATCATAAAGATATAGTGAAAGGATTCTATAACCCTCTAATTAAACTCCTTTAATTTTAGATCTAAATTACTAATTAAAATAGATGTTGATCTTATGCATGCATAACATAATAAAATAGAAAAGTAAGAACAAGGTTCCTTACAATGATGAAAGCGGTTTTTAAGGGCACAAGTAAGAACACCTTTCTTAACTTGTTCTTGAGCTCAAAGTAGATGGATGATCCCCTTAGTCTCAATAGTGTGAGAACCTCTTTTCAATTGCACCAAGACTACCCCTTAATTCTAATTAATATATTAAATAGAAATATAATTAGAGACCTTAAAATTAATATTAATATTATTTCTATTACTACCTTTAGTAATCTAAATATAAGATTTTTGAACAATATTTTCTAAAACTTGTTTTAGAGAGAAGATGAGAGAAGTGAGAGTAGAATAAGAATATAATGAATTGTTGGTGAATAAGAAAAATTCTTATTCTCTAAAAAGGGGTGGAAAACCGGTGGGGAGGGAGTGTCCAAGAGGACCAATGCATGCCTCTTTCCTTTTTAGAGTTGTTCTTATAAAAAAAGCATTAGGGTGTAGAATATGTTATAATAGTAATCATTGTGTTTTCCACAATTAAAAACAATTAACCAATTCACCCTTATTACCTCTAAAAAACCGGTCTATATGGATAATATGAAGTCCTTTTTATTTTTGTCAATTATCATTTTGTCATATAATGTGTGACATGTAATAGGTAACATGTTGTTAATAATATTAACGTATATTAAATTGTTCAATTTTAAAAAATTAATTAATCTGTATCAATATACAATTAATCAATTTATCTATTAAGGGAATTGTCCTTTAGGTGTGACCTTAAGGGATCAACTGATCACCACCGTCAAACGACAGTAATGTCAAACTCTAGTCAGCCAATCATTACCGATTAATGTCGATCAGTTGACGTATTAAAATGAATCATCCCTTTGTGTATTCTTATCATGAGTTTTAATAATGTGATCGCACTATTGTTGAGGACAAATACCCCAACAATCTCCCACTTGTCCGAGACAAGTGTGCGTCACCAATTCTCTTGTCCTATTAGAATCTCCCACTCAATGCAAGGTGTCTTGCAGGTCGTTCTTGCAAGTGATCATATCAAGAGTGGTTTACTCGATCTAGAGAGTAACTGTCTGACCGGAATTATCTACCGTAGATACCTTCCGAGCGTGGCCACGCATTTTCAGTTCACTACTCCTCGAGTGGCCCTGAGATTCAAAATAACCCTGACAAGACGATGGACAATTCCTATCGCACTATTCCTTTTGTCTAGCCACAGCTCATCATGACACAAACGATGCCCATTTGACCTCATTTACGAAAGTCGTAGAGCTTAATTTAAAGTCACTCAGAAACTGTGCCAACTTGGGTGCACAGTCTCTAGTCAAAGAATTGACCCAAAAGAATACTATAGTAGCTCTCGCCATGACCAGGCTATATGAATTACCAGAACTCAATAAGCGGTCACTGCCCGACAGAGTGTCCCATACAGTCTGCCTGTGTGATCGACTAGTCATCCCTCATGAGTCTATAGCACTTGAACTTGCCATCAACTGACTCACACTTTAGTCACTTGGAAACGTCACCTCATATAAGTGACTAGGGGCCAATACCATGTTAATCCAGTTCACTTAAATAGGGTTCAATATTATCTCGACAACCTATTTGGAAAACAAAGTATTATTGGAAAAGAGTTTTGAATAAAAACAAAAAACGATGAGTGTATTATCACATATGTAAAATTGATACAATATCAATTACTACATAATCTATAATTCCTTTTTGATTTTGTATATAGTTGATTATCTCAATTCAATTGATATGGTATGACTTATCATGCTAAGCCTGTGGGAAGGTCTTGGTTAGCAAGTTTTAGCAACACTTTGCACTTTCCCTAACCTTACTATATACTCTTTCCCATTCTTGTGAATAATCTTGTATTATAAGAACTTCTTTGAGTACGTGTCTAGATCCAATCTGGACATAGGCTCTCTTGCCTTTGAATAACTCCCACTGTCCTCACACTGAGTAGGGATAGGACCTTCGATTATTGGGACGAACTACAATAGTTCCTGGGATTTACAAAACCGAATCCTAATATCATCCTTTCCTTCTTGCATATCTCATTATTGCAAGTGTACTCAATTTTCGTTGTGTATATCTTATTGTTCAACTGCCTAGGATGAATCTAGCAGATATCTTCCTTAAACAAGATAGCCAAGATGGTTCTCTAACCATCCTTATGTGTTTAGAATATGGTTTTTGTGTAACTCCTTGCACATAAAACCATCTCATATGTAAATTCTTAGCTTCATATCTTTAGTACTTCCTGAGTACAAACTAATGAACTATGTGGCCATATTGAGACTTCTCTCAAAAATTCTATTTGTAACATCTCGTCATACTCCAAGTATACGAAGTTTAAGAATGGTGATGCATCTTAGCGTAATGAATCAATCCCGCAGTGAAAGCATGTGGATTCAATTTCTACATGTTCAATACCTTTGAACTTGTTAAGATTCTTATTAACATAAGAATATTAACTTTATGCTAACCATCGAACTGGATATCTTAGAGATGTATTATTCTTCTCCTAATTCTTTCATCACTGACAGTGATCAATATGTCATTCACATATAAGACATAATACCACCGTACTCCCACTAAACTCCATGTATAAACAGAACTACTCGATAATTCGAGAAAAGTTTATCACATGATCAAAACATACAATTCAACTCTTTAACTTCTACTTAAGATCTCTTCTTAAGTTTGTATCCTACCTTAGGATAGTTGCGATCTACAAAACTCATGCAAGATGATTTTAAAATCCAACTACATCAAATCATATCCGAATACAATGAAGCTTTGTTGTTGCGTGCAAAACCTTTGCCACCAACTAACCAAGCTAAATAAACATTTTCATGTTTATGCTTATTTCGGACTCTTGTGGAGTGAGAATAGATAAAGCATCTTAATAAGTTATGGTTTTGTTACTTTCAATCATGACTCCTGTCAACTTAGGTTTCGAAGAAATATTTGCTGATTTTGGCCAAGAAGGAACATCTTCCTACGTCTTATTCTCTCAGGTTTTGGCTCTTGAACATTTTCTCCCACTTTGTATTTTAATAAATAATCCTCTTTTCTCAAAAGATAGCATCACGAGCCACAAACCTGTTGTTCTCGTGATAGTTGGGTTATAAAGCCATATGCTTTCTTCGGAAACAAGCTACAACTTAGCTACCATGCCTAATCATATCATATATGAAGTTGTACTTGATTGCTTTAACCATGTTCCGATTTAGTGGGATAAATAAATACTAGACAAATTGTGATAGAAACTACTTCCAACTTTTTAGTAAAGATTCAATCATATCATATAGGATTTTTTGTATCCTTATAACACTCCTTATCTTTATAGGGTGTGATTATGTAAGTGATCTTGTGATACCATATCACACTCTATTTGGTGTAATCAAAGTCATTACTTTATTTTTCCAACCTTAACAAAGTACTAGTACTTTGATTATATAATCTCTAGGTTTCTATACTTCATATAAAGAATTCATTGAACTTATTCAAAGAATTTCTCTTTTCACCTCATTAAGTGGATACCAAGTATCTACCTAATTCGTTGGTAAAGGAGATGAAGAAGTAACAACCTTCTCTGATTGGAATTGTATTTAACTATACACTTCAAACTGTAAATTAGGTGAATAACTTATTCTATACTTTTCAAGAAAAGTCACGAAACATCTTGTTTTGAATACAAGATTCGCACATTTCATAAGATTCACAATCAAGTGGTGTGGGATACTAGTCAAAACTAGTTTCTAAATGTGATTTTCAATCAAGAATTGAGAAATGATTGGTTCTTATAAATATGACATTTAACTCTAGTTTGAATATAATTACCTTGATTTATATGGTCTCACCATAAATATAATCGTGGTATGTAAGGGCACAACGCTTGTTTTAATTGCATAATAGAGAAACCCTTTGCCTTTTATAAAAACTTGAATTATATTCTTATTTAGACATATTGTACATCATAACAATTATTGAGGTACATTTCTAAATACAAAACTAAAATGAGTACACTACAACATTGATATGTTCATGGATGAAATGGTAACTACCCTAGTTCCATTCATATCAATTTCATTCATGCTAGTCATCATATGATTAATCAATTAGGATTCTAAGGATTTACGAAAACCCTCGGATTGTGTTCTGAACATATCCTCCTCTAAATACCCATTTAGAAAGGTGGTTTTGACATCCTTTTGCCATTTTTCATAATCATGAAATGTGGCAATTTCTAACGTGATTCATAAATTTATATCAAATACTCATGATGTGGTAATTAGCAAGAATGTAATGTCAATGTCATAGATATTCAGGAAGGAATATGTTGGAGTCACACGACCAACTTCCTTAATCTTTACTTATTTGGGTTTGTATCTATTTAAGTGTATAACACCTTCTCTTTCGAACCTAGTTCTATCCTTAACAATTAAGATAGTTACTTACTTCTTATTGCTCCCACTCACCTTAAGAATTTCTACTTGATGAAGACTTATCTTCATATAAATTCCTAGTTAATCCTTCACAAGGCTGAACTCTATTGTGGTATTTGGTCAATCAAAATTTCTGACAAATCAATTTACCAATTTAACATTGTCATGTTCTTAACAACTTAAGTGCTTGATGACAAGTGTTTACGTTGAGCAATAAGACTTTTGAACCATTGATGCATATAAGAATTATCAAAACATATTTTGACTAATTATTACCTCTAGTCATATTTCTTCACAAGAAATCATACATAGGTATGTTTGGAATTTAAGATGCTAATCTTATAGGATAACTCCTATGGAGTTCTATGGAATAGAACGATTCCTATGGAGCTAGTCCATTACTTATGATATGGTTCATTTGAGGATTTAGAAAGAAATTCTATTTGTCGTTATTAAAAGTGGTTTAGCGGAGACTCGCGTTGCAATCGAACGATATCGTATATGAGTAGGAACGATGATAAAGAACAATATAAAACAACCAAATAGTGGGAAAAGAAACATTCATCGTTAATGTATGAAAATATTTTAGCATGTTTTAGCATTTATATAATGACCTCCACCCAATTATATATATGATTCCGAGATCCAAATCCATATTAACTCGGGCACGGGGAAACCGATACATCCGTCACTAATATAACTCTATGGGTTAACTCTTTAACCGATTCTACAATTAGAACTCTCGGTCGATGAAATTACGTTAAGTTCATCTCTAGCTCCGGAACATAAGACTAGTCTTCATGTCCCGTTGAGTCCAACCAAATTTCGCGTGTAATAACTTGTTATTACCCCACTTACCCGATGAAAAATAAAAGTACCCCGGGGAACCGAATCTACCCCAAATGTCAAAGGGATTCATGAGTCCTACTATTTGGTAAGGCTAATCTCAATTTTTTAAATATATGAGAGGTCTTGTCGATTTATTATCTATCATCTTTAAGTGAACTAAGTCGATGAATATTCGATAATTATAATTTAAAATAGTCGATAAGACGATAAAATAGTACCCCGGGGAACCGAATCTACCCCAAATGTCAAAGGGATTCATGAGTCCTACTATTTGGTAAGGCTAATCTCAATTTTTTAAATATATGAGAGGTCTTGTCGATTTATTATCTATCATCTTTAAGTGAACTAAGTCGATGAATACTCGATAATTATAATTTAAAATAGTCGATAAGACGATAAAATATGCATGCGAAGTTATGACAATTTGGCAATGCATGCAAACATATAAAGCAAGCAAATAAAGGAAAAATAAATTTCCTAGTACGACCTTTCCAAAAATATAAAATCTTATATTCTATTACATATTCGGAAACCAACTCCTTTGGTCCCTTGAATCTTCGTATGACACGCCTCCCAAGGACAAACACCGTCTTGATCGAAACTCCTTTTCGAATGGCACCGTCTTTTAGGAAACTCCGGAATTACAAATAACAAAATAAAATGTACATTGTAATTCCTATTATACATTTGTAAAATAAAATCTAATAAAACAAAATAAAAGTGATACAAAATCATATTAAATTACAACCGAATTAATATTCCCTTACATTACGGGTAATATAGATTAAAACTAAGGCCATACTAAGATAAAAATTATATAATTCAAAATTATATAAAAGAAATATGACATTCATCAATGGAAAAATGCAGCATTATAATATGTATCTAACATGCCAAATTATGCTCCAAATCGCCCTATTTAAACTTATATCTTAAATATAATCCGGTTTTATGGATATTCGCGATCTTTAACTTATTAAAATAAAAAAATAATACTAAAATCAAATTTTAGTCCAAGTTAATTATTCTATCCTTTTAGGACTCAAAAATTAGTCATCACTCAATTTTTGACAATAATTCAACCTGTTATTGTTGGAGCTTGTGTCCTCCACAAATTAGAGTGATAACAATAGTAAATCTCTTACAGGTTCACAAGGGTATACTTCGTATTTTATCAGTTGATTAACGATTACCTAATAACGGTTGGCTTGCTAGAAAGTTTGACGTTATTATCATACAGATGGCGCTGATCAACTGGTCCCTAAAGATCACACCTATAGGATGTGTTTGAGAGATGTGGTTATAGATATATAATCACATTGATGCCTTATATGACTAAACAGTTAGTCAATGTGTTGATAAGAAAATTATTTAATGAAGATTAAATAATATTAGTTGAGACAATTAATCAATTAAGTAAATTGAATATAATAAGTTATATTTAATTAAATGTATGTAATGTGAGCTTGGATGAATTAATCTGTTAATTCGTAATTAAATGTAATCGGTTATATTTAATATCAACAAGATGAATGTGTCATAGTGGTAATAGTGAGGGTACTCAAACCAAGAGGTCATGGGTTCGATCCTCACTAGATGACAATTTACACATTTTATACATTTTTGGAATAACCGAAAATAAGAGAAATAACTCTCCTAATTTCGGTAAATGGGCCGAGAATATTAGGAAGAGAAAATTCTACCCTAATCTATTCCTCATACACGGTTAAAGGGGAAGGGGAGAAATTTTCTTAACCTAATGCATTCTAACCTAATTCTTGCCTCTCATCTCTACGAAAAACACAAAAAAAACCTAAAATTAATCTGTTAATTTTTGGATCGATTCTAGCATAATCAAAGGGCATTTCTTATATCATCTTGGGTGCAACTGATAGGCGAATATCAACTTTGATATTGTTCTTAGGCCGTTTTTGTTAGGACCGAAGGTTATTTCTTAATCCTTTATGTTTTTGTTTATGCAATTTAATTTTATGACTAGTATTCATCACTTTATGATTCGTTATAATCCTTAAATTAAAGGGATGCATACAGATAAATCTCACAAGTGGTATCAGAGCCAAGGCCACGAATTTTAATTTTGATGATTCTCGTAAAATTGTTTGTAAACAATAATTAGGGTTTGCGGAAAAAAATATAATCGGCTGGAATTTTTTTTGAGCCGTGGGATTTTTTTTCTGTTTCTGTTACTGATCACGGATGACCAGTATTTTTTTTTAAAAAAAAAAAATAATAATAAAAAAAAAATCTTTTTTTTTTCCTCTTTCGGTTTTTCCTGAAAAACCGATTAAAATTTTTTGCGGTTGTTTTTTTTATGCCGATTTGAAAAGCATCCGAGAAAAGTGAGTTTTTTTTTTCCCTGTTACTGTTCACGTCACGTTACTGTTCATAGAGGATTTTTTTTTTTTTTTAAAAAAAAAAAAATTGTCTTGTTTCGGTTTTTACAGATAAAACCCTGTACAATATAAGAAACGGACTGTTTTTATTGTTTTTTGCTGTTTTTGCCGAAAAAGAAAAAAAAGGCTTGTTTTGTTTTTTTTCCTTGGTTTAGCCGAGACATATAAAAAAAAATAAAGGATTTTGTTTTTTTTGTTTGTTTTGGCCAATTAGTTATTGTGAAACGGTTCACAATTTAAAGATACCATATTATTTTAAAGCAGTTTAAAATTTGATGGATTAAATTCATATTACAAGTTTAATATGAATTAAGATTAAATTTAATGTGATTAATTGAGGAATTGTCACTTAATTTGATTTAAATAGGTGGTTTGGATAAAATTAATCAACATAATTAAGGAATTGTGTCATGTATGTTTAATTTATTTTTAGTTGATGCTTTTTTTTTTGTTGAATGAATCGTTGAATGAATTTATTTACGTATTTTTTTGCAATCGGTTGTAATTTGTAATACTTAGTGTGGCCTTATTTAATTATGTTTTCGTAATGAAGGAAACATAATTTTTATGTAATTATGAGATCTCGAATCTCCTTTATTTTTCTTTAGTTTTGGGTTTTGAAATTAGAATGTAATAAATAGGTTTATTATGTAAATTTATTTATTATATTTTTCGAAGAAGACTAAAGATGGAGATTGGAGCTCACTCCCGCTACATGGATCAAGATGGAACATCGAGACAAGCTTCTCGGGTCCAAGGATGGATTTCAAACTTGTATTTAATGTTCATTTTGATAGGATAGGTTTTTTCATTCTTATTGCTTTTCATTCACATGATAGTTTATGCATCATATTCCGCCTAAAACCAAACCACCTACTAAAATGCATGAAAATTGACACATATAGGTTGTATGTTAGTTTTCATAGACATACAGATGTCACATGTTTTTAAGCCATCACCTTAGTTTATTCATTCACGCATGCTAGATATTAGTTCACTTAAAATGAGTTAAAATAAAGTTGATGGGATCTTCCTCTAAAACGAAATTGAGACTAGTCTTTATAAGGGCAAACAACTATGAATTCCTTCTTCGTCGGTAGGAATAATATGACCCCTTCTACGTTGGGTAAGTAGATGTGTTGACTTAGTTTACCTAAACATCATAGTCCGAAGAGTTTCTCGTGATTATGATGGACTAAAGATAGAATTTACAGAAATTTATCGACCAAGAATTCTAACGGTAGAATTAGCTAAAAGGTTAGCTTATCAATTTACAGAGAATTGAGTCTTGGGATCATTTATATAATTCTTGAGGGAGGTCAATTGTATAAATGTTTTGAGTCTTCGCGTTATGACAGTAGTTCATTAGACTTAAAAATATAAACGATGCACATGCTTATTATTTATTCTTCTTTTCGCAGTGTAGAACACGTTTATTTTACTGTTACAACAAAATGTCTGGAAATAACGCAATCCAAATGCCTAGTGCCACACTTGGACGCGAGTCCTGGCTGAAAATATTCATGGACCAATTGAATCAGTTCACACGTCTGAAAAACGATGGGTCCAACTTTGCGGACTGGGAGGCAGCACTACGGAATGCTGCCATTGCTGACGGTAAGCCAAGGTACTTAACTGAGCCAATACCGGTAAACCCAGGCCCCAATGCAGGAGTCAACGAGTCACTCGCTTATAGTGACTTCGTTATGGAAGCGGGTGCGATAAAGTACGTACTCATCTTTGCAATGGAAACCAATTTGCAGAGACGCTTCATTGCCCAAGGTGCGAACAAGATTTTCACCACGCTCACTAACGAGTTCTCAAAAGCACCGAGAATCGTTACATATGAGCATACCTGCCGCTTATTTGATGCGAAACTCCAGAAGGGCCAACCGATTAGCCCACACATTCTTCACATGATTGAGAATGTCGAGAAGCTGGAGGCTCTTGATTGCAAAATCAGTGAGAGCATTGTCATTGACCGAATGCTTCATTCTCTTCATGATGGTTTTGCCCTTTTCAGGGCGAACTACTACATGAATGACTTGAAAAAGAGTCCTCATGAGCTACACTCCCTTCTCGTACAGACCGAGAAGGATATGAAATTGAGTGGGAGCATGAAGCAGGATGTTTTCATGATTTCCAACAAGGGTAAAGGTAAGGGCAAGGCTCGTGGCGATCTAGCTGTAGCTAAGCCAAAGTTTAAAAAGCCAGGAAACGGTAAGAGTGGGCCCGGTGAGACTAGTGGCTCACAGGGCAAGGCAAAGAGCAAGGGCGGTGACATTGAGTGCCACCATTGTCACAAGACTGGACATTGGAGGAGGAACTGTCCCGTGTACCGTGAGGACATCAAAGCAGCCGCGTCGTTCTGTTGGTATGTCATCTTATATTTATATGATTGAGATTAACCATGCAAGTTTGGAACTTGGGTACTTGATACTTTGGTTGTGGTTCTCATCTCAGGTAATCATTTGCGGGGCCTAAAGAACATCATACCTCTCGAAAAAGGTGATGTGGACTGCGAGTCGGGAATGGAGCACGAGTTCTTTGTTGTCTCGAAGGGAACATATGTAATCCAACTCCCTAGTGGTTTTGAGTTATTTTTAAATAACTGTTACTATGTACCCAGTTTGTCTAAGAACATTATTTCTGTTTCCGTACTTGCTAAAGACGATTTTGCATTTTCAATAAAGGATAATAGCTGTATTTTCTCTTTCAATGAAATGATTTATGGTAAAGCAGTTTCCATGAATGGAATTTACATCTTAGATCAAACCACGGAAGTATTACACATGAATAATAAGAAGTTAAAGGTTGGTGACAAAGATCAAACCTATCTATGGCATTGTCGAATGGGACACATAAATGAGAAACGCGTGAAGAAACTCGTCGATAATGGGACTATTCCTGCATTCGATTTTTCTATATATGGCACGTGTGAATCATTTCTCATTGGCAAGATGACTCGAATTTCCTTCAAAGGTGTTGGAATGCGCGCTAGTGACCTATTAGGACTCATACATACTGACGTATGTGGACCTATGTCAATTATCGCTAGAGATGGCAATAGATATTTTATCACTTTCACGGACGATTTAAGTAGATACGGATATGTCTACTTAATGAAGCATAAAAGTGAGTCCTTTGAAAAATTCAAGGAATACCAGAACAGGGTACATAACCAACTGGGTAGAAAGGATAAAGCACTCCGTTCAGATCGGGGTGGCGAATATCTTTCAAATGAGTTTGATCAACACCTTAAAGACTGTGGAATCGTTCTACAGTTAACTCCACCAGGAACACCTCAATTAAATGATGTGTCCAAACAGAGAAATCGAACCTTACTTGATATGGTTCGATCCATGATGAGTCACACGGTAGTGCCTGATTCATTATGGGGTTTTTCTCTTTTGTCCACTACTACAGATACAGCCTATAACAACGGGTAAAAACCGTTGTAAAATAAAAAAGCGGACGTTGTTAAAGCGGCCGTTGTAGAAGGTATTTACAACGGTTTGCTTATTTAGTGAAACCGTTGTCTAAAGTATTCACCACGGTTAAAAGCCGTTGTTGTTGGGTGTTCTCCGTTGTGGAAAGTGTTTCAAAATTTTGGAGGAAATAATATAACAACGGTTGTCGTATGTATAACCGTTGTTGTAACTTTCCCTCCAAAATTGTGAAGTCTTTTGACAACGGGTTTATGGTACATACCCGTTGTTGAAATTTTTTGTAACAACGGTTCTATGTTTAATACCCGTTGGTGTAATTTTACCTCCAAAATTGTGAAGACTTTTAACAACGGTTCTTTGTTTAATACCCGTTGTTGAATATTATGCGCGGGTATTTGTGAATGTCATTCACAACGGTGTTATTTTTATTAACCGTAGTGAAAGGTATTCACAACGGTTTTTTTTTAGTAACCGTTTTTATTACAAATTAAACTCCTAATGTTTTGAAAAAATAAATTTGTTTCATGCCATTCAAAAACCTGCATATGTCGGACACCATATACCAAAGACATAAATCACAAATGGGTTCATCGAAACTCAATAGATTCAATTCAACCACAACAGCAGCTGCATCATATATATATATACTTACAAGGAGTTGAATTTACATGAACTAATCATTCCCTAACTTCAACAAAAAATTTACTAATAAGTTGATCTAAACTCTGAGTATCATGCATTTCTAAATATATTCTAAGACGTAGTTGCCCCACATGTCTCTTACCTCGTCTATATCTACACTTGAGTCTTGCTCAATCTGTTGTGACGGGTTGATTGCATATTGCGGAAAAAACAAAGAGAAGACATTATGGTATATATAGCGAAAAGCAAGACAACATTAGCAACATCATGGTATATATAGCGAAAGCAAGACAACATTAGCTCTAATTTAAAAAAAGTAATAAACACATGTTTAAATTATTACTAACCTTGTCTGGAATAACGAGATATCTTCGCCTAATAATCTCCAACATGAACCGACAAGCGTAGTATCCACATTGTATGCTATCTGGCTGGCGAGGGGCCTATTATTACATAAAAAAAACAGACGAGAGAAGGCTCACATCAGAATCTTGAACTTTAGGTATTGTATTAGTATTAAACACAGATTTTGCACTTAATGTTATTGTATTTGAGCACGTACCCCTGTTATCGTAATAAAATCGGGGCCAACATCAGAATCTTCCGTGGGTTGATCCTCGCGTTTGCTCTTTTCTTCTTAAAGGCCCTTTTTTAAAAAATAAAAAAGGAGGCGAAACTAATTTTTTAGGGGCAAAAATATGAAAGAACTTTTTTCTATAAAAAAAAATGAAAATGTTATTATAAATAAATCAGTATTATAAACTTACATATTAATCAAGTGCTTAAAAGTCTCGCTTGGTTGATGATGTAAAGAGTCCAACCAGAAAACTTTATTCCTTGTCGGCATGATGGCTGCTAGCACCCAATGAGTCCTACATCAAGAGACATCATCATTATTAACAAGTACATATATTAGGTATGAAAATGCAATTGTAGGGGGAAACGTAATATTAATTTGTTTATTACCCTTTTTCATTATAAGCGCCAAAAATCGACTTCTTGGTTGTCGCCAATTCTTTGAGCAATATAATCTACCCGTTGTTCGAACGAGAAATCCGGAATAAATAAAGATAAAACATAGGGGCACAGGAATCCGTATAGATCAGATGGAATATTCTTCTCGGGGATCACTCTCAATTTCAATATCCTACATTATTACGGTATTAATTCCGGTATTTAAAACACTATCTAGTAGTCAGAATATTAGACTATGAAATTATTTATTAAGAAACTTACTTCATCCAAACAAATATGTGTGATATATCAATCTGGTCTAGGCCAGCCCATACGGCTAGCAGATCCCATGATATAAGCGCTTGGCGCTCAGCCCCTAGAATATCCTCCTCGAGCGGAATAACTATCACTTGCTCGGTGGCTATGCGATGGACCTCCTCATGCGATCTCATCATCGTCACCGTTCTTACTTTTTGAATGTAATCCTTCCCTTTATATTGTCTGGAGTTTAAAGTCCTAACTTTCAGGTCCGGGAAAGAATGAGTCTTTGATTTTGTCCCCTACACAAAATTACCATGCTTTTTATAAATACAGACAAAATATAAATAAAGGGAGCGAGGTTAATTTTTAAAAAAATGGAGAAGTTAATTAAATACATACCTCATCAAGTTGTTGTGAAGTCGAGGTCGCTGGCATGTCTGTGGACTTAGGCTTATCCGCCAAAGCCGCCTTTTTTGTTCCCTACAAAAAAAAAATAACATATAAATTTAACATTTAAAAACATTCAACAATTAAAAATGTAACATATATATATATATATATATAAAGGTATTTCTTCTAACCCCAACTGCTTTCCGCTGCTCAGGCGGCGGAGATATCTTCGCCAAGTAGATGTGAGTATCAGGCAATTGGATGAAACTTCCAAGCGCATCTCCCAGAATGGTAATGTCGTCACGAATCGGGACGAGGTTGAAAGTTTTCATGGCCTGGAATGACTGGTAGTTATCTCTACTATTCTATGATTCGGCAAAAGTTTTTCGCCATGAACTACGATTTCATTGCTGCTGATTTGTTTTCTACGAGACCCCCGCCAACACGCACATGTGGCTTTTCGATTCTATTAGGGTCGACAGAATAAGCGGCCTCTTGTTTACGGGCTGAAGAATATACACATACATTATTATATCTTTGCAAAAACGCTTTACTGTCTCGGGCCGATTTTTGCACAAACTTCAACATTCATATAAATTTAACTAATTAAACACTTCATGCATACCTTCTGA
Organism: Silene latifolia; assembly: GCF_048544455.1. Classification (NCBI taxonomy): domain Eukaryota; kingdom Viridiplantae; phylum Streptophyta; class Magnoliopsida; order Caryophyllales; family Caryophyllaceae; genus Silene; species Silene latifolia. The sequence goes on along the minus strand of NC_133533.1, from coordinate 23,697,155 downwards.
AAAACAGGAACCGACTTGAAGGGGATGTATCTTTTTTTTCCATCACCGTCTTCTCATCAAGTTGCATCTCCTTTTCAGACCCATTATTTACCTAATAAAATTAACCAATTCAATGGCACCATGTCGGAAGTTGGCGGTGAACACACCCCCCCGATCTCACCCAAAAAAAAAAAAAGAAAAATAAGGAAGTATTAGGTACACGATCGGCTTTAGTTGTTACAACTTGGAAGCATTATTAGGTACCCGATCTTTCTGAATCTCGTTGACCGATACTTCCTTCTCATGTATTGCCAAGGTAGTAGCGGCCTCTTGACCAATCTGTTGTACCTTATTATTACCCCCTTTAGAAATGACATCCTCCATCATCTTCACTTCTTCTTGGACGGCTTACCTCCGACATTCGGCTTTAGTAGTACGGATGCCATTAATCAAGTCGCTTGCCAAGAATGTAATGTGTCGGCAAATTTTTATCCCAACAATAACATGTGAATTGAACTTAAATGAAAATAATAGAATAAATGTTACCATGTCGGCCTTTTCGGACTTAGTCTTCCTTTTCTTCTTTATCTGGGCAGTTTTCCCATAATATTTCGTTACTCCAACCTGTAACGGGACGCCCCTCAAACGACCTGGATGTTCGGGTCGGCCGATCGCTCTAGCAAGAACGTCATTACGACCACTGGGAGTGAATTTCCCTTCTTCTACCTCTTTCAATACGTTATTCTATAATATATTAAATAAACTTCAAATTATATTTGTGACTAAAATAATAAAGTTAGTAATGAACTCGTCTTAATAAAATAATGCTTACTATGTTGGCCAAAACTTCCACATCGTATTTGTCATGCGGCGACCGGGATCCTTTAGGCGTGTGCCCATGTTTATAAGTTACATGCCGATCCACCTCTTTCACTCCCTTTGCCACCTACACATTAACATGGTAACATTTATACACGTAAATGTGTATCAATGCAAGTCCAAGTGTGATTAAAAAAATAAAGTCTCACAGGGCAATAATGCATGCTACTTACGAGGTCCTCTTCTATCTTTCTGTAACCGCCTCGAGAACCATAGAATTTCCCCTTCTTGCATGAAATGTTAGCACGATTTCTTTTGCTAACGGCCTTCAAATAATTATATAAAAGCGCAAGTAGATGAGATAATAAAAAGATTATATAAAGGACTCATTAATTAAAAAAATGATAGGTAAATCGTTAAAAGGCGAGGATATTTAACCTGAAACTTCTCAGTAGTTCTCATCTTTTTGAAAAGATCCCATTCTTCCTGCTTGATGGTGGGACACTTGTTTTCCGGTGGGCTCTTACGCATCTCCCCGTTGCCTTGTCCACATACAACCAATCCCTAGCAACGCCACACTTCCACCGCTGTGGACATCCGCGGCCTTATGCATTAAATACTCATCATGGCTTTTATCGGGTATAATAAAGCCTTCCTTTACACGAGCCAAGTATAACTCCGCCAATTTTGGATTCAAAGTTCTAACATCATCTAAATGGATAGGCACAAACTGTCTTGTGCAAGCACCAATTCAATCGGAGAAAAGACCCGCATTTGGACCAAAGAGGGAAACCCATCTCACTCCATGTTATTTGGGCAACGGTTTTAGCGGCTATAGCTGCAAGGACTTTCTTGCACTTCATAGCACCCCTCTCACCAGGCTTATTATCACCAGGCTCATTATTCTTTTGACTTCTTTTACGTTTTTCACCCATGATAATCCTAAAACCCAAATATGAATGATATATGAAATGAACAACTTAACAACGTACATGCAGAGTATTATCTAAAACCCTAAACCCTAATAGGAATGAAAATTTAAAACAACAGATTGAGCTTCTAAAATCCTAAACCCTGATAAGAGGAGTAAAGTAGATGATGCGGGATGATAAAGATAACAAAGAAGACGAAAAACAAACAGATGCATGAAAAAGAAACAAGATGATCGTCTTAAAACCCTAATGACGAAACACAAAATTAAAGTGAACATACCTGTTGATGATGATGATAAAGAGAACGAGCGAATGATAAGGGAAGGCAACGGAATCGGGCTTCGAAATCGGGCGGGCGGCGGCGAGAATGTAAAAAGCGAGGAAGAGAGAAGAATTAACTCAGGGATACCAACGGTTGAACTAATAATAATGTTGTGTGTGTTTGTGTATGGCATCTTTGTATGGGTTTCTATATTCGTTTTTTATTAAGACAAACTATTGACAACGGGTGCTCAAAGAAGAACCGTTGTTATATGTTAATAACAACGGGTCAATAAAAGTAAACCGTTGTCAAAAGTTTATTACAACGGTTAAAATATACCCGTTGTAATATATTTTCACCAAATTTGCGCCAAAATGAAATATGTCAAAAAAAAAATTGACAACGGGTAGAGGTACTACACCCGTTGTTGAAAGTATTAACAACGGGTAATTTAAATATAACCGTTGTTATTGTTGAACCTCTTTTTTTTTTTAAAATTACTGTAATTCCATTACAGTCCAAACCTGTAACAATACATACTGCAACATTATTCAGCAATTTCAACACCAGCATCCACATCTAATAATAAGATCAAGAAAATAAGACAACTTACACCAGCATGCACGCATACTGTATGTGTCCTGATGAACTATCTCAGGATCGGGGACGTTTCTTGGATGTCATAGTTTCTTCGTTAACCCAAATACCTTCACCATGGTCATCACGCATATAGATGCTTTCAGTGTCCTCATGATTAGTGTCAACATCGTCGAAATAAGATACAGTGGTAGACTGATCCATTCCCTCAAAAACAACATCCTGATCATCATCATCATTATCGGATGGACTATTCCTTCTTTTCCTTATAGACAGTACAACAGACCACTTCTTATCCATAGGATCGGTGACATAGAACACTTGTTTAGCTTGGGATGCCATAATGAAAGGATCATCCTTATTATTGCCAACCTTACCCAGATTGACCAACGTAAATCCCATCTTATCCGTTCAGACACAATGGATGTTGTTATCAACCTAGTTACATCGAAACAAAGGCATTGTGAAATCAATGTAATCTAGTACCAATATTTCTTGAATAACACCATAATAAAGGCATTTTCCCCAAATAGGCTTTTTATCTTTTGAAGTAGCAAAGTGCATTGCCTCAAATTCAGAACTCACACCACTATTTTGCATTGTGCTCACCTCATCTTGCTCGCGGGTGTAAAAAGTATATCCACTAATGGCAAAACTGTTGTAAAAGGTGACCCTGGCATTTGGACCTAAACCAAGACGTAGTAACCTAGGAGAGATGTCATCACCGGTTTGATCAAGTACATTTGTAAGACAATATTCCTAAACCACTCTGGAAACGTCTTCGTATGCTCGTTCGCAATCCACTTCTCGGTCTTGTTTTGGTGATCGTATTTGAGCTCATCTTTGTGTTGTTGAATATAAGGTTGCACCTCATCTTCGTTGTTTAGCACATACATGTGTGCTAAATGCAACATTTCACGTGTCACAATTTTTTCAACCCGGCCCCTAATACCTTTTCCGGTCATCCAGTCACTATGACGATTCTTAGGAACGCCAATCAACTCCTCAGGGGAGAGATGAGCGTAACAATATGAAAGAGCTTCGTCTAAAATAGCGCGTTCAGCAATACAACCTTTCGGACGATACCGATTAGATGTATAGTCCTTGTAGACTTTCATCAATCTTTCGAAAGGATACTGGTATCTCAAGTACACGGGCCCAAGGTACAAAATCTCCCTAACCAAGTGAATGGTCAGATGAATCATGATAGTGAAGAAAGAGGGTGGAAAATACATTTCCAACTGACAAAGAGAGGTTACAACGAGGTCCTGCAATGAATCCGCGTCATCGGGATCGATGACTTTCTCGCATATGGACTGGAAGAAGAGACAGAATCTAGTTATAGCATATCTTACCTTTTCAGGTAAAATGGAACGAATAGCCACAGGTAGTAATTGTTGCATCAAAGTGTGACAATCACGTGACTTTAACCCGATGAGTTTTAGGTCTTGCATCGACACTAGGCTTTTGATGTTCGACGAATAACCATGTGGCACTTTAATTCCATTCAAGCATGCACAGAACTCTTTTCTCTCATTCCGTGAAAGGGTAAAAGCTGCTGGCGGTAAAAATGTACGATTACCTCTCTTCTGTGGTGCCAACTCTAGCCTAATACCCATCATTTTCATATCTTCCCTAGCTGCGGCGTTATCCTTTGTTTTACCAGGAACATTCAGAAGGGTATTGATAATATTATCACGGACATTTTTCTCAATGTGCATGAAATCGAGGCAATGCGACCTCCGTCGTCAGGCCAATATGGAAGTTTATCAAAAAATATGGATCTTTTCTTATACCCACGAGTAGACAATTTAGAGCCGCTCTTCTTCCCATAATCTATCTCAATATGCTTTACTTTCTGATAAACTTCATGCCCACTCAAAATTCTAGGAGGTTGACGAAGTTCTTGTCTTCCATTGAATGCTTTCTGCATCTTGCGATAACAATGGTCATGAGACAAGAACCTCCTATTTCCCATATACACATACTTACGAGAAGACTTCAAGTATTCGGACTCGATATCCTCCCCACACAATGGACAAGCCTCTTTCCCATGAACTGTGTGTGCCCGAAAGGTCGCCATAAGCCGGATAGTCGGTTATTGTACACAATAACATCGCTCTCAAATTGAAAGTTTCGTTCTTATATGCATCAAATACTTCTATCCCACTATCCCACAAGAATCGCAAATCATCTAGAAGAGGTTCCAAATATACATCTATATCATTTCCAGGTTGTTTAGGGCCGGAAATTAACAACGACAACATCAAATACTTTCTTTTCATGCACACATATGGAGGTAAGTTATAAATAGCCAACACTACTGGCCAAGTACTATGTTGGCTACTCATGTTTCCGTGTGGGTTCATTCCATCGATGGGACGGCGCTAGACGTAAGTTTCTAGGTTCATTGCCGAACTCGGGATACTTAGCGTCGAACGATTTCCATTGCTTCCCATCTGCCGGGTGTCTTAGCTTTCCATCATTTATTCTTCCTGTTTCATGCCAAGTTAACATTTTTGCATCATCGGGATTCGCATAAATCCTTATGACTCTTGGTATCAATGGAAAATACCACAACACCTTAGCCGGGATCCCTTCCTTATCCTTATAACGTCACTCCAAACATTTAGGGCAATTGGTTAAGTTTTGATATAATTTCCGATACAATATGCAATCATTTGGACATGCATGTATTTTCTCATATTTCATACCCACTCCTCTTATTAGTTTTTTCGCCTCATATGTCTTAACAGGTAGAACATTACCATCAGGAAGCAACTCCTTTATCAAGGCTAAAAAACTAGTGAAACACGTGTCACTCACCCCATTTGCCCCCTTGATATTATACAACTTCACCACAGCTGACATTTTTGTGAACTTACAACCAGGATACAGAGGTGCTTCAGACTCACACAACTTCTCATACATGTTGTTAAGGTCATCCCAATTACTAGTGTCATCACCTACATCTTCAAAAGCAATGGACTCATCATCATTCTCTTCATTATCTATAGACCCAACATTCAACTTCTCTACTTCCAACTCAAAAACTCGGCAAACTCGGGATCATCGCTTAGCCTTTCGTGTACCTCAACATCATCTTCTTCAGAGTTATTCTCTTCCTCTAATGATTCCCCATGAAAAATCCAAAGTGTATAGGATCGACTAAATCTCCACTTTTCTAGGTGTATTTTAACGTCCGGAAAAGCCATATAACTAATATTACCACATCTTTCACAAGGACATGCAATACTAGAAGAACCTTTCAAATTGTTCGAAACTGTAACACCCCGTATTTTATTAAGTTGGATAAAATTCTTTTAATTGCTACTTTATATTTAATTACGTTGGTTAACGATTTATATATTTATTTTCTCAGCTAATTAATTAATTTCATCATAATTCGATACGTTAATTTTAATAATCATTAATAAGTTTATTGAAAGTTAGTTCAAGTTTATTGAAATTAGTTCGAGTTTATTTATTTAATAATTTTCGTTTCTTTACGAGTCCTTATGAAAGTTGTTTTAAGTGAACCCGAGATGGATTTTGGGAACAAAACCGTCCAATTAGCTATTTTGAGCTTATTTCACTAAAATAGCAATTTTTATTAATATCCGTTAGTTTCGTAAAAATCGCTAATAATTCCGATTCAAGCTGATATCGTATTATTTCCGTTAACTAGCTGAGTTTATTTTATTTTCACTCATTAAATTTATTTATTATTAATTCCGTTTTATTACTGAAACTTTTACTAAAAACCGATTTTATTAACTCGAGGCGGTTTTAAAAACGAACGAAAGTACTTAACGATGAAGAAACATACGTATAATTAGTAGCTAGCAAGCTAGCTGGTGTTTCATGATTATTATTATTATTATTATTATTATTACATTATTATTGTTGTGGTTGATCATGCGTGACACCCCACACCTCCCTCCTCTTTTCCTTTCTTTTTCGTTCTACCAGCAAACAACAGACAACAACAACATTGAAACAACAGCTCCTCCGTACGCCATTTCCCATCGTTCAAACCCCAGATCCCGCCTCCATTCTCAACCAAATTCCATAATTTTTGTACCATTCTCTTCCCCTTTCCTTCCTCCTCCTTTTAAGGTAAGAAAGTCTCCTTTTTGTAGTGGTTTCGTCTTTCGCCGTCTTATAAAAGTGTCGTCTTTTAGCTTCTTTATTCCGTTTTCTTGCCCTTTTATGAAGGATTCGAAGACCCGGGGTGAGGCTCGTGCCTTGTGGACCATTTATTCGAAGAATAAGGAGCGTTTAAGGTAACGGTGATAGGTTACTCGAATTATTTATAATACTAGCTATTATATTTCCTATTGTTAAGTTAATTTTATTATTTGTGAGATGGGTCGAGAAAATTGTATAAGAGGATAATAGTTTAGTTACCAAGATAACAATGATTTGTGTGTGCGATATGATAAAGTAGCTAATGCACAAATATATTCTCGTGATTACGTCAATTAAGGTTGGGTATTAAATGGATGATCTGAAATCTAAATACATGTGCGGGTGGTATCATATTTTGGAAAGTACAGGAGATGGAGGATTTAGATAGAACTTGTTGATAGTGGTTGGATTAATTAAGTTTGAGTATGAGAAGTTTGACAACGGATAAAGTAGCTTCAACTATTTCGAATTTTTGGTTTTATATTCAAATTGTCGTTTTCTTTGACCTCGACTCGTGGGTGAGTAGCTTAGAGTTTTACTCTAAGTGTTGAGCACGGTTCTTTGAGCCTTTGGCAAAATTGATATTGAAATTGAGATGAAAATCTGGTTACTATGGAGTATTATTTTATGAGACGGAGTAATGAGTAGGACGGAGTAATGAGAGAGATGGGGTAGAGAGTTGAGATTGAATTAATTTTTGGGACGAGAGTGACTTTTATAAGGTTGGCCGTGGCCTGCTGTAGCCTGGCCGTGGCCTGTTGTAGCCTAGCAGCAGCTGGCAGTGGCCTGGCCGTGGCCTGGCTAAGTCGCGAGTTTGGTTTATTTAAAATATAATTAAATTAATTTACGTCTCATATTTTATATAAAGATAATTCGTTAATATCGTCCTTTCACATAATTATTTTAGGTGGCTCATATGGGGTTGAAGATGAAGAGTAATTTTGGGGTTTTAGAAGCTTTCTCAAGTTTTTACTTGTCTCTTTGCTAGCGTAAGGTAACTATTCCGAGTTACTCGACGAATTAATGTCACATTAGTAGTTAATGTGTGCCTGTTGTTTGTTAAGTGTTTAGGTGATTGATAATGTGTTACTTTCGTTTTTCACATGATAGAAATTAGAAATAGCATGAGAATAATATTGCGATAAAATTTGTAATTTGGGCCAAAGCGAGGCCAAGACTCGAGTGGGCCGAGTTGACCGAACGAGTTTGGTCAAACTAGGTTTAAACCAGTCAGCCTCGATTTGACCGATGACCCGTCGCGGGACTCGGGTCGAGGGTTTGTCTTTGAGGTGAGATTGGATGTTTTATGTTATGCCTTGATATTTGTAATTATCATTTCACATGTTGGTTGTTGGATGCTTTGGATGAAATTTTATATGAATTGGATAATCGGCCTTTTTCTTGTTTTAGGCCATTTATTATATCTCTATTTCACATGTGTAGTTAGTTGAATTTAAGTAGTTTCTTATATTGTAAAAACGGCCCTAGATTCCCCGAAGCCTTTAATATGCTTAATATTGTTAGAATTGGAAATTGGTACTGAGGATTCTGCTGGTTTATCTGCTGAATAGACATTTATATAGCCTTTCACATGATAGAATGTTAGCATTTATGTTGGTAAGTTAGACTCTTTGCCACTTAGGGTTAAGTGGGTGTCTTACTTGTCTTGTGTGGTGTGGGCTAAAGTATTCAAGCTGGGACTAGCTGGGACTAGGTCCTAGGTGAGTATTTCGGCCTTCATCATAGATAGGTCTTTATAGTCTTTGACGAGTATATGTTCACTGCTTGATAGCCTCTGTGTTCCTGACTAGTGGATTTATATCCAAGTTGGGGCATGACCTCGTTACTTATTTTGTTAGTAAGTGGTCAGCTTAAGTACTAGCCAACCCTTTGGTGGACTCCTAAGGGTACTCACTTCATTGTTTTAAAAAAAGTTGTGGGTCTTGGGTGCGGTGGTGTGTATCCGCATGTCTAGGTCTCAAGAGATTTTAGGCTAGGGTTGTGTTGTGTCTTGGCCATGTTTTATTAATATTAACCGCTGAGCCAAGATACCGGTTCGATTACCTTCCCTACCTCGTGGTATAGACTCGAGTTACAAAGTGACTATTGACCGTGCTAAGAACTTATGCCTGTCTTTGATATATTGCCCTTTCTTGTTTGATGATTCTATGAATCATAGAAGGTGAGATGCAAGCCGGCTATGGTTGATAGAGTTTGGATTCCCGGATGTTATTTGATTCACATGATAGGGTAGTATGAGTCGGTCTAGTATTCACATGCTAGGACTATGTGTTGTTATATTGTTGTTCACATGATAAGCACGATTGTCTAGCATCTATATGCTAAGGCTATGTGTTATTCATATTCATATTCTTATGTTTACATGTTATATTAATTATGACATTTCGTGGCTGGGAGAACTCGGAGTTACTCCCCACTGACTGTGGCTTTCGTATTTGTATAAAATGCGATTGACAGGTAGGTGATGCATATATGGGGTACATGGACGAGCTAGCGAGCAAAGTAACCTTGGGACCTAGACTGGTTTTATTTCATTGTGACCCTTAAACCCTTTTTTGTCACATACATTTTAGGGACATATGTCTCCCTTTCTCATATTTGGTTTGTAAAACTTTGTTTCGCGACTTTAGCGATGTTTCATTCATGAGATTTATTTTGGACCTTGCATGTTTGACACCTTCCCTTTTGGATATCTTTATAACAGGTTCAGGTTTTAAAAATTACAGGTTTTTACCCAATTGAACCTATTACAAACATATCCTGTCAGTTTTTCTGTAGAATTACGTGTTTATTTTTCCGCAATAAATGGGGGTGTCACAGAAACGAATTCATAAAATTCAGCTAAACCATCCTTGTAGGTGCGGTCACTCATATTTGCATCAATCATCCAAGTTCGAGTCATTATTCTACATTCGTAATAATAGGCAACTAATTCAGAAAATACAATAATAGGCAAACAAATAAACGAAATTCAGAAAAGCAATTAAGCTAAATTATCAACAAATTAGATAATAACCCAAAAAATCCTATATCTAGTTATAAGCGTTGCTAAGAAACATATATATACCTGATTGATAAACACGCGCGATGAGGGAGAGAAGACGTGACAACAGTGACGGAGATGAAGACAGAGAGACGATCAGGGAGGAATGGAGGATGATATAGTAGCAGTATTAGCTTGTGTTTGTGTTTGTAGCGTATAGCAGAATAAAGCAATATGTTGTTCTTAAGATTTTCATAATATTAATAACAACGGTTATTGAGTCTACAACCGTTGTTAAAACGTATTAAAAACGGGTTCTAATATAACCGTTGTGATTACTTTTCACTAATTTGGCGCCAAACCATTAACAACGGTTAAAATTAACCGTTGTTATTAGTTCTTTCATTAACAACGGTTGTTTAAGTATGACCCATTGTTAAAACCAATAACAACGGTTAACAACACATAACCGTTGTAATTAAGTTTGGTAAAATTCACGGAATAAATTCTACAACGTGTTTTGATGATTTTCGTGAATAAGCGTTGTTAAAGGGCCGTTGTGGTTGCCTGTATTTGTAGTAGTGGTCAGCTGCTCTTATACTTAACCGAAGTCCGACTAAAACTGTCGACAAGACTCCATATGAAATGTGGAAGGGAACGGTCCCTAACTTGTCCTTTATTCGGGTTTGGGGCTACGAGGCTTATGTCAAGTGGAGACACGAGGATAAGCTCGGCCCGCGATCGGTCAAGACATACTTTATAGGTTATCCAAAAGGAACATTTGGTCATTACTTCTATTCGCCTACCGAACATCGAGTTTTTGTTGCGGCTAGTGCGACGTTCTTAGAGAAAGAATTTCTCGAGACCAAGACGAGTAATAGAACCTTCGAGCTGTCGGAGATTCCAGAACCAACAACCGAGGAACGGATGGAGGAAGTTGTTCCTCCAACTGATGATACGGTTAATATTCTTGAGGAACCTAGGAGGTCGAGTAGAGTCTCTCATCCTCCGGACAGATACATTGGTATGGTCGAGGAGAATGACGTTTTACTCCTAGAGAGTAATGAACCCGCTACCTATAAAGGTGCTATGGCCTGTTACGACTCAAAGCTATGGCTCGAAGCCATGCAATCCGAGATGGACTCCATGTATGAGAATGACGTATGGGATCTAGTTGATTTACCTAATAAGGTAAAACCTCTACAGTGCAAATGGCTTTACAAAATAAAGCATTCTGTAGACGCGCACCCAGATACCTATAAGGCACGACTAGTGGCAAAAGGTTTCACTCAAGTGCACGGATTGCATTATGATGAGATTTTTGCACCTGTAGTCATGCTACGTCCCATTCGGATAATCTTAGCGATTGCCGCTTTTCATGATTATGAAATTTGACAAATAGATGTGAAAACCGCCTTCTTAAACGGTTATTTGGAGGAAGAGTTGTACATGTTTCAACCCGAAGGTTTCATAGATCCTGAACATCCTAAGAAAGTATGCAAGCTAAAGCGTTCCATTTATGGACTTAAGCAAGCTTCTCGGAGTTGGAATCATCGTTTCGACCAGGTGATAAAAGAGTATGGTTTCACTCGATCGGTCGAAGAACCATGCTTATATATCAAGTCGAGTGGGAGCAAGATTGTATTCTTGATATTGTATGTCGATGACATACTCTTGATTGGGAATGACATTCCTCTACTATCTTCGGTTAAAGAATGGTTGAAGAACCATTTCCAGATGAAAGATCTGGGTGAGGCACAACGCATTTTGGGAATCCGTATCTACCAAGATAGATCACGACGGACGTTATCACTTAGTCAGGAGTCTTATTTGGATAAGATTCTTGAGAAGTTCAGCATGACCAACTCCCTGAAGGGGTTGAGTGCATGAGTCGTGTTCCTTATGCATCAGCTATAGGATCAATCATGTATGCCATGATATGCACACGTCCAGACGTGGCATATGCATTGAGTATGACGAGTCGGTACCAAAAGAATCCATGTATGTACGTAGGACTAAAGATTGGGTATTGACTTATGGAGGAGATACTAAGCTATGTGCAACCGGTTACGCAGATGCTGGCTTCCAAACGGATCGAGATGATTAGAAATATCAGTCTAGATTCGTTCTTACTCTTAATGGTGCTGCGGTCAGCTGGAATAGTTCCAAACAGGAAGTTGTATCAGATTCTACTACTGAGCCATTCAAGTATGATAAGCATGAAGGGCACGTTATTTCCATGGGAATTAAACGTGTTCCTGAGTTGTAGTAGTCGATTATGGATTTGATACATTATCTTTTTCATATACTATTTATAACTTCATCGTTTTATTATAATATTTTGTTTTTCATGTGGATTGCACTGACAACATTGAACGCCACAAAGTGAACTGAATTACATTATATTTGTTTGGTCCGTAATCGCCCATGTGAGCTGATAACTCCGGCTATTATATTGTGCAGTCGATTGATGGTGGGTTCAACGAGCCATAAGTCAAACTGTTGACTGATCGATCACAAATGCGAGATTATAACGATACCTCGTAGGACAAATTTTTGTGACAACGTAATGGAGTCCTAAATGTTTAAAACATTCGGTGTCAGGTCGTGGATAGGACATCCATTGTGTTCCTAGAGTCGATTCTTTTGAATATCGACCTGTCTCTTGAGATTAAGGCAGTTTTTGGGTGACTTTGGTTTCTTTCTCACTGTCTGCCGTAACTGGAGGCTAAGTAGATTTTTTTTCTGGGTCATTTCATACTGTGCTTACATCTGCAGGATTCGAGTTGAGCAAAATATCCAACCCTTATCAGGTATAGTTATTTCTCAGGGCCACTCGAGGAGTTGTAACTAAATGCATGGCCATGCTCGAATGTTGATTCGTTTATCAGTTAAGTTACTCTCTAGTCGGGGAAACCACTCTTGATAATGATCGCTTGTAAAATACGACCTTTGTGAATGCGGATTTGCAAATTGTTTTACATTGAGTGGGAGAAATTTTAGGATATGAGAATCGGTTATCGCACATACACTTGTGAGGACAAGTGAGAGTTTTTTGGAGCTTGTGTCCTCCACAAATTAGTGTGATAACAATTGTAAATCTCTTACAGGTTCACAAAGGTATATTTCGTATTTTATCAGTTGATTAACGATTACCTAATAACGGTTGGCTTGCTAGAAAGTTTGACGTTATTATCATACAGATGGCGGTGATCAACTGGTCCCTAAAAGTCACACCTATAGGATGTGTTTGAGAGATGTGGTTATAGAAATATAATCACATCGATGCCTTATATGACTAAAAAGTTAGTCAATGTGTTGATGAGACAATTATTTAATGAAGATTAAATAATATTAGTTGAGACGAATTAACTGTCAATTCGTAAATTGAATATAATAAGTTATATTTAATTTAATGTATGTAATGTTAGCTTGGATGAATTAATCTGTTAATTCGTAATTAAATGTAATCGGTTATATTTAATATCAACAAGATGAATGTGTCATAATGGTAATAGTGAGGGTACTCAAACCAAGAGGTCATGGGTTCGATCCTCACTAGATGACAATTTACACATTTTATACATTTTTGGAATAACCGAAAATAAGAGAAATAACTCTCCTAATTTCGGTAAATGGGCCGAGAATATTAGGAAGAGAAAATTCTACCCTAATCTATTCCTCATACACGGTTAAAGGGGAAGGGGATAAATTTTCTTAACCTAATTCATTCTAACCTAATCCTTGCCTCTCATCTCTACGAAAAACACAAAAAAAACCTAAAATTAATCTGTTAATTTTTGGATCAATTCTAGCATAATCAAAGGGCATTTCTCATATCGTCTTGGGTGCAACTGATAGGCGAATATCAACTTTGGTATTGTTCTTAGGCCGTTTTTGCTAGGACCGAAGGTTATTTCTTAATCCTTTATGTTTTTGTTTATGCAATTTAATTTTATGACTAGTATTCATCACTTTATGATTCGTTATAATCCTTAAATTAAAGGGATGCATACAGATAAATCCCACAGTTATATCATTTATGCTCATTTTTTACCTTAAAATCATAACTTTTATGATATAAATCCAAATTAAATTACAATAATTTCAAAATTTGAATTTTAAATTGTTGAACATTGTGGAAAAATTCCATGGGACTCATAATGTCAAAAATTAAGGTTAAATTTTTCGAACTTATTTCGAGAAAAATATAGTTGCTATTTATCAGTTTTATCGAATAAAACATCTAAAGCATATGAAAATTAATCCAATCAATGTTCCAACTTTAGATCTGATATGTGGGATTATAATGCAACCAAAATAATTTTCTCATGCCATGTAATTTGTTTTAGCTATTTTTGCTAAAATAGTCACTATTTATGTCATTTTTACACTAAAAAATTCATAAATCATGCAAAATGAATCAAGTTCATCTAAACTTTCACAACCAGTGATTAAAACGTGCATGTGACACCATATTAAAATTTCATGGTCTATTTCGAAGTTTAACTAATTTTAACCATTTTACCTCCATTTATGTCATTTTTATCTCATAAAAACTATAAATCATGCAAAATAAATCAAATTTATACGAAATTTTATATAAAATAAGTAAAATATGCATGTGAGGTCATATAAAAATTTCAAGGTCAGAAACAAAGTTTAACTATTTTTAGCATTTTAAACACCATTTTGTACATTAAAATGTAATAAAATCACTAAAAATCATTAGAATGAGCCAAAAATTACCATAAATCATCAACATGACCTAAATTCATTTTAGGACCATAATATATAACATTCAAAAATTTCGTGACCATATAAAATAAATCACAAAAAATCTAGTTTTATATGTTATACATTTAACTCGAAAAAACTATAAACCGATTATGCATGCAACAACCATAGCTCATGATACCACTTGAAAGGATTCTATAACCCTATAATTAAACTCCTTTAATTTTAGATCTAAATTACTCATTAAAATAGATGTTGATCTTATACATGCATAACATAATAAAATAGAAAAGTAAGAACAAGGTTCCTTACAATGATGAAAGCGGTTTTTAAGGGCACAAGTAAAAACATCTTTCTTAACTTGTTCTTGAGTTCAAAGTAAATGGATGATCCCCTTAGTCTCAATAGTGTGAGAATCTCCTTTCAATTGCACCAAGACTACCCCTTAATTCTAATTAATATATTAACTAGAAATATAATTAGAGACCTTAAAATTAATCTTATTATTATTTCTATTACTACCTTTAGTAATCTAAATATAAGATTTTTAAACAATATTTTCTAAAACTTGTTTTAGAGAGATGCTAAGAGAAGTGAGAGTAGAATAAGAATAGAATGAATTGTTGGTGAATAAGAACAATTCTTATTCTCTAAAAAGGGGGTGGAAAACCGGTGGGGAAGGAGTGTCCAAGAGGACCAATGCATGCCTCTTTCCTTTTTATAGTTGTTCTTATCAAAAAGCATTACGGTGTAGAATAGGTTATAATAGTAATCATTGTGTTTTGCACAATTAAAAACAATTAACCAATTCACCCTTATTACCTCTAAAAAACCGGTCCATATAGATAATATGAAGTCCATTTTATTTTTGTCAATTGTCATTTTGTCATATAATGTGTGACATGTAACATGTTGTTAATAATATTAATGCATATTTAACAATTAAATATCATTACATATTATATATATATATATATATATATATATATATATATATATATATATATATATATATATAGGGTTGAGATCCTATGAGAACCATTTTCCCATGAGAACCGTGAGAACTTCAGGTTCAGAACTTTTGTACCAAAAGTAGAACAAAGTTGTACCAAAGGTTCAGAACCTTTATACCAAAGGTACATGGGTTTATTTGGCCCTCTTATTTTCAATGGACTTGTGTAAAACCGTCTTAAACAAGTATTTATGATAAGATAAGTTGAACAAACAAGATATTGGGTTACCTACATTACTTACTGAAATCATACTTCATCTACACTTCTATATTTTGATGATCTTTACTAAACTATTCTTGATATCAAACAATTATAGCATGCAATTAAAAAATACATCGTAATCCGAAAGATATGGATTAATATGTAATCTATTGATCTCACAAGTATACAGTGTGTACATTTTGGGATTAAGATGGTTGCCTTCATTCGGTGTACAGGAATCTCGCAAAGACAAATTTAATGTTCACAGGTTTCGAACCCAATATTAATCTAAACTGCCTAACCATCAACAAATTGATTGCCTCCTCAAGGACGGATTTTCATAGTCCAATACTCACTCTTAACTTTGTCAATATACCATAATTCCTTTTGACATATTTAAACATATAGGCATCACTGTCAGCCGTTCCAACTAATGATCAACACTAACAGATCAGACACGTAAAGACCCTGCAATTAAAAACACTGATCCAAAAAAAACGATCGAAGATTAAGTTTGTGGTACAATAACATGTTAAAAACAAAATTGACAAAATAATTACACCTTCCATCTCATTCATTTGTTTACATTTCATATTCTCAAAGATAAATGATTGATACAGAGGGAACAAAAAAGAAAAACATACAGAAGCGACATGATGACTAATTTGCGACGAAGATCCAGCCGTCTCCTTCAATTCATCCCTTGCCTTATCATCAACTCCCAAACACTTGCAATTAACAAACAAATTCATCAAAAAAGAAAAAGAATACAATTCCAGAAATGAATGAAGAATAAAATTAAATCTCACTTGAAAATAGGGAAAAGCAATCTGGAATCCTGATGAATCCAAAGGTAGAAAGGCAGTAAACTTTTGGTATAAAGGTTCTGAACCTTTGGTATAAAAGTTCTGTACATTCGGTATAAAAGTTAAACCCGACGTTAAGCGTGGTTACCATGTGAGCGGAGTTAAATAGGATCTCAAATATATATATATATATATATATATATATATATATATATATATATATATATATATATATATAGAGTGAGATCCATTGTGAAACGATCATTCGTTCGTGAACGTATTAAACATATAAATTCCACTAAGAAATCGCGTGTAACTAAGTGTCTAAGTGCACACAACAAACTCTAACCTTACATTTTAACTCACTTATTCTTATCATTTATTAATAAGTTCTCCTTCATCAACAAACAAACACTCTCGCCGCTGGCGACCTCGCCGCCGGAGCACAGAGCCACATCGCCGGACACATGAAATTAACACCCGCACCCAACCCTTGCGCAAATGCCGCCTCATCCTCCTTTCTCGTCCATCGAGGTGACGACGACCATGGATGGCTCTGATTCAGGTGGGGCGTCGAGCCATTATCGACCACTCAGACGATTCCGGCGAGTTTCCTCAATAACGTTGACGCATGCGTGGTGATAGATATGGGTCCACTCACAACAACACAATTCATTTTTTCGATAACGAATGACGTCGGCGAGCAACGATTATGAGAATCTTCCATCACCGGAGTTACGCCAGCATCTTGCTTGGTTGTCAGTTATGCGCCGGTGACCCCTGACAGAAGTGGTATTTGGAGTCTATTTGGTTTCTTTTCATTTTCTTTATAAATCAATACAAAGTTTGACAGAAATCCAATTACTGTATTTGGTTTCTAATTAAAGTGAGGTATTTCAAACCATTTTTATTGTATCTACTAACTATTTTAATGTATCTACAAACTAATTGTGTGTATCAATGGTGTCGATGATACAAATTAAATCAATGAATGTCGATGATCATGATATTGTTAATTAAATTGCTGGGTTGATTATCAGCTATAATTTGAATGATCTCGTAAATTTTTGTGAGAATTGAGTAATTGTGTTTTCCATTTGTTGCTACAAAATTGGTGTGATAATTAAGCGCAGATATGGACTTACCGGAGAACCACGTGATTCGTCAAGCTTTATCTAGTTGCCGGCACAATTATGGTACACAAAATAATGTTTCCGGTTTCTAAATTGATGTACCTCAAACCAATTTTAATGTATCTAGTATGTAATTTTGTGTATCTATGATAAGATACATAAAAATAGTGGTTAGATACATCAAATATTAGTGTAGATACATTAAAAATAGATGTGAAACAAATGAAGAAGAGTTCAGGTAGAGGTGTGCCTGAGTTACCTTCGGCAATGATGTGCGAGAGTAACCATAGGAATTTGGCAGATGTTAATAATTGGTGTCCGACGAAGGAAAGAGCAGTGAGAGTACAAAAGGAAATGGGTTATCGACGAACTCAAGAAGGTGACGTAATTGTTGCGGGAGACTTGTCGTTTGCCGCCGGTGTAAGGAGATAGTCGTGTGGGGTGCGTCGGTCATGAGGGGTCAAAGGTATCGCCGGTGAGATAGCCAGTTCGCCGGTGATGCCGACAGTGTCAAGGTGGTGTCACCGGAAGTCCATATGTCGGTGGTTGTTAGGTGTGAGAGAGAATGAAGGATGAGTGTGTTCACTTGGGTGGGATTTTTTTATTAAATAAGGACCAGTGGATTTATTTTAATCTAATGGTGGGTGATCGTTCTCACCGTTCTCACCGAATGTTTGTTCTCACCCGATCCTAAATCTATATATATATATATATATATATATATATATATATATATATATATATATATATATATATATATATATATATATATATATATATATATATATATATATATATATATAGAGAGAGAGAGAGAGAGAGAGAGAGAGAGAGAGAGAGAGAGAGAGAGAGAGAGAGAGAGAGAGAGAGAATAGATCAACTTAGCGCCACCATATATATTTGGTCATGTCTTTCTAAGGGCCATTGGATCAAAGCGATGGAAGGTTAGGATTTGATGTCAATATGTGGCTACAAATTAATCCCTCCACCTTTTCTCTAATTAACTCATCAATTCAATAAACCAACCTCACTAATCATTCATCATCTCATTATCACAACTTCTTCTTCTCTCTCTACATCTCACTTTTCTCTCCTCTCTAAAAAACCCCAAAATCCCAAAAAACCAAAACCCAAATAAATTACCCACTCCTCTCTTCTTCATTCACCACCACCCACCACCACCCCACCCGACACCAACTCACCACCCACCACCACCGCCGCCGCCGCCGCCCCACCGCTGCCACCTCGATATTTTTTTTTTCGTTTTTTTTTTTTTTTGTTTTGGTGTTAATTTTTATGTTTTGAGTTGTTTTTTCCATTCGTTTTTTTGTTGTCTTTTATTTTTTTTAATTATCATTTAATTTGTTAGTTCTCGTTTTTTTATTTATTTTCTCAAATCTCTTCTTGTTATACGTTTTTTTTTAAGATTTCGAGTTTTAAATCTCGTTTTTTTTTTTGTGAGATACTTTTTTTTCATCATCTAAGATCTACTAAAATGTGTTTCATAAAATTTGTTGTTTTAATCTTAGCTATATAAAAATTCTTATAATTTATTGATTTTAATCTTATATTTCACATTTTTATATAAAATGACTAAAGTTACACAGTTATAGGCAAAAGTTATACTGTTATGGACTAAAGTTATACCAAAATGGACTAAAGTTATACAAAAATTGCCTAAAGTTATACTGTTATGGACTAAAGTTATACAAAAATGGAAAAAAGTTATACAAAAATTGCCTAAAGTTATACAAATATGGACTGAAGTTATACAAATAAAGACTAAAGTTATACAAAAATTGACTAAAGTTATACAAATATGGACTAAAGTTATACAAATAAGGACTAAAGTTATACAAATATGGACTGAAGTTATACAAATAAGGACTAAAGCTATACAAATATGGACTAAAGTTATACAAATAAGGACTAAAGTTATACAAATAGGGACTAAAGTTATACAAATAAGGACTAAAGTTATACAAATAAGGACTAAAGTTACACAAAAATGGACTAAAGTTATACAAAAATGGACTAAAGATATACAAATACATTAGGAATGTGTTGAACTTCTACTCAATGAATGTATAACTCTAGTAACGATATGGATAACTTCTACTCAACGAATGTATAACTCCAGTAGAAATGTGTGTAATTTCAATGACTTTAGTCAATTTTTGTATAACTTTAGTTAATTTTTGTATAACTTTAGCCCGTTTTTGTATAACTTTACTCCTTATTTATATAACTTTAGCCTTTTTTTGTATAACTTTAGTCCATTTTTGTATAACTTTAGTCCATTTTCGATAAATTAATTGGAATTTATATAAGTACTTTTTGTATGAATTTAGTCCATATTTGTATAACTTTAGTCCATATTTGTATAACTTTAGTCCATTTTTTGTATAACTTTAGTCCATATTTGTATAACTTTAGTCCATTTTTTGCATAATTTTAGTCCATATTTGTATAACTTTAGTCCATTTTTTGTATAACTTTAGTCCATATTTGTATAACTTTCGTCAATTTTTGTATAACTCTACTCCTTATTTGTATAACTTTAGTCCATATTTATATACCTTTAGTCCATTTTTGTATAACTTTAGTCCTTCATATGTATAACTTTAGTCTATATTTGTATAATTTTAGTCCAAAATTGTGTAACTTTACTACAAAATCGCACAACTTTAGTCCAAAATCGTATCACTTTAGTCTAAAATCGTATAACTTTAGTCCAAATTAGTGCAACTTTAGTAGCAGATAGTATAACTTTAGTTATATTCACATATAGTTTTGAAAATTCAAAATAAAAAAAGTGATGAAAGTTGAGAAGAAGAAAACTAGATCTGAAAACTAATAACAAAAACAAAAAAGAAACGAAACAAGAATCGAAAATAACTTTAATTCATAATAACAAAAACCCGTTAATCTAACAAAAAAACCCGTAAATTTAACAAAAAATACAAAAAAATGAAATTTAAAATAGTATAACTTTAATGTTTACAGTGTATAACTTTAGTCGTAAATAGTATAACTTTAATGTTTTAAGTGTATAACTTTTGTCAGAACTGATAACTTTTATAAAGACCAAATAAATCTTGAAAATGAAAATCAAGAATTCTAAAACCAATATATATGAAAAAAATGAAAAAATTAAACAAATCTGAAAATATAAAAAACAAGATCTAAAAAAATAAAACACACTAAAATAAATAACAACATACTAAGTAATAACAACACCCAAAAAAATAAATCTAAAAAAATAAAAAATAAAACCAAATAATAATAACAATCAAATAACAAAAACCCAAATAAAAAACAAATAACAAAAAAAAAGGTAAATCTGAAAAACAAAAACAAAAACAACCAAATCACACAGGAAAACAAAAAAACAAAACAAACAAAAAAGTAAATCTGAAAAGAAGACAACAAAAACAAGGAAATTGAGGAGGGAGGCAGGCACGGTGGGGGAGAGTAGGGCGCCAATTAGGCGCGGTGGTTCGTGGCAGGTGTGGCGGTGGTGGAGGACGTGAGTGGTGGCTGTGTTGTTGTTGTCGTGGAGTTGTTGCGGTGGTGGAGGGAGGCGGGTGGTGTAGGGCGCCAGTTAGGCGCGGTGGTTCGTGGCAGGTGTGGCGGTGCTGGAGGACGTGAGTGTTGGCTGTGTTGTTGTTGTTGTTGTTGTTGTTGTTGTGGTTGTTGTTGTTGTGGAGTTGTTGCGGTGGTGGCGGGAGGAGGGAGGCGGGTGGTGGAGAGGAGGGGTGGTCGGGGAGATGAGGGTGGCAAGGGGAAGGTGCAGGCGGGTTTCGTGGTTTGTGGTGGCAGGCGGGTTTGGTGGTGGCGAGGGGAAGGCCAGTTGTAGGGTGGTTCGTGGTGGTGGAAGGGTGGTGTTGTCGTTGAAGTTGTTTTTTTTTTGTTTTTTTTTTTTTGTTTTAGTTTATTTTGGTTTGGTTTTTTTTTTGAGAGAATGGGAGAGAAGGAGGGGATGAGAGAAGTGTGAGAGAATGAATAATGAGGAAGTGAGTAGGGAAATTAGAATGAGGAAGGAGTTATATAAGATTAGAAGGAGTTATACAAGGATTAGGGAGGAAGAATTGTGACCCTTCAATGAGATGTAATCTCATCCCTCCATCCCTTCCATCCAAAGGCCCTTATAAGGATTTAGGGACTCATATGATATGAAGGCCTTACTAGAACCCTTATATATATATATATATATATATATATATATATATATATATATCTATATAGAGGTGGGATCCGGTGAGAACGACCATTCAGTGAGAACGGTGAGAACGTACTAGATACATTAGAATATATATAAAAGGTTCACTTTTTTTTTTTTTTTTTTTTTTTTTTTTTTTTACCAAATCTCATATACACTTTTAACTAAAGTAGGTACACTTTTTTTACCAAAATTCTATATACGCATTTTAAGAATGTAGATACACCTTTTTTTTTTTTTTTTTTTTTTTTTACCAAATTTCATATACACTTTTAACTAAAATAGGTACACTTTTTACCAAAATTCTATATACGCATTTTAAGAATGTAGATACGCTTTTTTTTTTTTTTTTTTTTTTTTTTACCCAAGCTCATATACACTTTTAACTAAAGTAGGTACACTTTTTACCAAAATTCTATATACGCATTTTAAGAAGGTAGAAACACTTTTTTTTTTTTTTACCAAATTCTTTATGTTAGATACACTTTTTTTTTTTTAACAAAAATCTCAGGTACACTAAAACTTATCGTAGATACATTTTTTTTCATAATTCTAGATACACTTTTTGACATTGTAGATACACTTTTTTTTTTTTTCAGAATTCTATACACACTTTTTGATATTATAGATACATTTTTTGACAATGTAGATACGATTTTTTACATAAATTTTGGATACACTTAATAAAAATGTATATACCCACTATCAGACGACGCCGGCAAACATTAACGTTACTCTCTTATCACGTTTCTCCATCCGTTGATGTGAAACTAACTGTCAAACTGCCGCCATTCTCACTGTCGTGCCACCGCCGCTCCACACTTCTTCTGTCGTCGACATATCCCTCCTTTCTCCAGCACACTTTTCGTTTTCCTCCGCTCCTCCCTCCATTTTTTATTTTCGATCGTCGACCTGATGATGACGCAACTTCGACAAGAAAAAGTTCCTAATTGAACCAATCACAGAAAATCAATCTAGCAATTGAATCGAGACAACCAAGGCTTGTCGCCACCGCACCAAATTAGAATTAAAACTAACAACTAAACATAAATGAGTATAACAGGTAACAAACTCAACGAAATTGAGGCGTAAAAACTTAAAATTAGAATCCATATCTGGGCTTCGTAAAATCGGCAATTTTGGAGGTTTGTGATACTCCATGATCTCGCTGGAGCTGTGCCGGAATCATTTATATTCGCCGGCGTTTCTGATGGTCGTCATGGACAGCAACAATCAGAAGAGGAGACTCCACACCTGGGCTTTTCATACCGGGAAATTGGGGACTCGTGATGCTCATTGGACTCGTCGGAGTTGCTTCGGTGGTGGTCTCTCTGCCAGCCTCTTGAAGACTCATCGGAAAGTTAATGAATAAATTCATCAAGATCAAAGCTCTGAGCATCGAAGTCGGCGTCGCTAATTACATCGTAATTACAATCAGATTGATTGATAGACTCTCAATTACACAAATTAAATCACCATTAGGAGCTTCAGAAATTGACGACATTGAAATAAACATTTTTTGGCTGGCATTAATGGTTAACACTGGCGATTAAAATGGAATTGACAATTGAATCAGGCTACTTACAAAACTGAAAGACATTCGATTACGGAAACTAAGCTGAACAAATTGCGGTTAAATGAGCGTCGTTCGTCGTTGTCATCATTCAATTAACATGAATTTTGACAAAAAAATGAATTGGTGCGATTAAATTGGGGGAAATTGAATTGGGGAAAAATTGGGTAGGGAGATTGAAGTGCGCGAAAAAATGATAGGACAGAGAGAGAAATTTGGACAAAATAGTGGGTTATACAAAATTGCGTGCATTAGTCAGCGTTGAATATTTTTATAATCCAAATAATTGTAGGTCGTTCTCACCGTTCTCACCGAGTGATCGTTCTCACCGGATCCTAAATCTATATATATATATATATATATATATATATATATATATATATATATACAGCCGGGATCCGGTGAGTCCAGGGTTTTAAATGAGTCCGTCCTATCATTTCAGACCGTCCGATCAAAATAATGGACGCACAGGATGAAGCCACGTTGCATATGCCACGTCAGTTGTAAGGGATTAACAAAATCGCCAAAAACACGGCATTTGCAAATCATAATTTTTTTTCTCTCTCCTCTTCATTGATCCAGCCGTTTTCCCCTAAAAAAACATCAACGCAAAAACGATTTGTCTTCTTCAATTCAACTTCTTCCAATTCAATTATAGAAGATTTGCTTATTCAATGTCGATTTTCTCTGCGTTAGTGTAGCGTAATAAACCGTTGAAAATCAGGTATATTTGCACCATTCGATTCAAGTTTTACTTTTGCAATTTCGATTTTACGAAATGGATCGCCCATAACTATTTAGATTAGAGCTTTAATTTGTATAGATTTTAAGTTTTTCTTACCTTCATAGGAATTGTGTGGTTTTTGGTTGATTTAGAATGTTTATTTCTGCAATTTTTGAGTTGATCGATATCTGAATGGCTTCGTACTCGATCGATTGTTGATCATAGCTCTAAAAAATGTTTGGTTCAAAATAGCTATTCGATTGTTTGGTGTATTGAGTAACATATATAAGCCGTTATTGTAATATAACTTTGATGTTACTGTAACATATTTATTTTTTTCGTCCATAAACCATGAGTTTTGTCATTGTAACACACACTAGCTATTATTGTAACACATATAAATTGAAATCTACTGCCCCATCACCTAGAGGCATATCCTTTGTCTCATATGGAATACTTTTTGTTGTTGAAAAGTTATCTTGTGCAATGTAAAGTGTCGACTAAGGAGTTATATAAAATTGGTTGTCGAGTATATTTGGTTATTCTGGTGAATAAGAAGTGAGACAATTTTGTCTTGTAAAGTGTTTGCTTTGAGGGACACTTTGATTTTGATGACTATTCCCGATATCTCTATGCTTTGAGGACCTTGAGGTTCATAAATGTTAGTTACCGACTCTGAGTAGACATTTGTAAAGGCTTTGTTATCAGTAAGAGAAAATGATTCCGTTGTGATTTCGAATTGATTTGTTTGCCTTGTGTCTTGCGGTTCATTCTTGTGTTACTATAGTTACGCATACAGTAACATATATGACTAGTATTGATGCCCGGCTTCGCCCGGGCTACCTCTACTTACCATTAATTTATTATTCATTAAATAAAATTACTTGAAGTTGCATAACCCATAAATTTATCATTAATATATTTTTCTATGATATATTCTAAAATTACGATAAAATAAATTTTGAGACAAATTCACTACTCCCGCTATTAATATTTTACTCTTATTAATGAAACAATGGTAATAACATTTCACTACTTTCCCGTAATCATTGTTACTTTCACTACTCCCGCCGTAATTATTGTTATTGTCACTACTGCCGCATTAATATTGATAATTCACTACTCTCGCCGTAATTATTGTTACTTTCACTATTGGCGCATTAATATTGATTATTTCACTACTCCCGTTGTTGTTTCTACAACTTTCACTAATCTCGCTGATAATATTGTTACTTTTACTATATTCAAATGAGTGATTATTATCATATAACTATATCCAATGTTACTACAATTCTTTTCTTTACTGACGAAATTATTTTTACTACTTAGGCATGCAATTTTAAGAGGATTATATATTTATATAAATATATTACATATATGCATTAAATCAAATCGAAAGAATTATGCAATATTATATATTATGAAATCTAACTTGAAATATTTATAACCTACTTATATTATATTTTTGTATGTTAAATAATTAACATCTCTATACATTTAATAAACTATAAAGTTTAATAAAATTGCATAGATTTTAAATTTAATATATAATTTTATGATGATAATAATTAATACCATAAGTGTGCATGTTTATACTAATTAATTATTTTATTTGAAGGAAATTGACCATCTTCTATAAATATTTAGGAAAATTACCAAGCATCTTTTTTCTTTTAGTCTCCTTGAAATTGACCATCTTAATTAATTATTTTATTTTAAGGAAATTGACCATCTTAATTAATTATTTTATTTTAAGGAAATTGACCATGTTTTAGTCTTACAAATGTTAAAGAAAATTACCAAGTTTCTATATAATTTAATTTTAACCCAAACTATATAATATTTGCATTGAGATCCCTTAATCGGGTCCATCACACGGTGCTAGTGATTTAAAACTATATAGTATAATTAATTTGTATAACTTTCTTTAATTACATTGAAGTCCCTTGGTTTCTGGATTTAATATATAGTATTGATTGCTGTAACGCATAATATTTTATTACTATAACATACTGTATTTATTAATTTTATACCTGTATTATAACTTATAGTAACACATATTAGTCGTTATTGTAACATATGTTTGTGGTTATTATAACACTTATATTTATCCGTTGATAAGCCATATGAATTTTGTCATTGTAACACACATTAACTATTATTGTAACACATATCCGCGGTTGGTGTAACACATTTATTATCATGTATAATCCATATGAGTAGTGTCCTGAGCTCTTCTCGTGAGTCATAATCGTTATTGTAATGCATATTAATTGTTAATGTAACACATATTTGTGGTTATTGTAACACACACAATTTGTTGGTATAAGACTTGTGTAGATAAATGATAAGAGTTATGTATTCAAGATGTTCACTTTAAGCTGAAACGACTTTGAATGAATCTCGTATAAATTGGTTTACGTTATGAATAATTATTATTTTTTACTGTTTTTAAAAGCCAATTAGCTCAAATGGTAGAGCATTGTGCAATGCACAAGATGTGGGTTCAATTCCCGTATTGGTTATTGTCTATTCTGTTACTGTTAAGGCTAACTAATGTTACTTTAATTACTAACAAATGTTACTTTAAAAGATGGATGAAGTTGTGTCATGTCTAGATGAGCATGATTTAAACATGCCTTGACTTTGATGCACAAAGGGCTAGAACCTGTAATCCTACTAAAACTAGCACATGCTTTGAATAAGCATTTCACAGAAGTTAATCTTATCTCACTGCCATGCGACGACAATGGCTCACGAACATCGCTATTTCACTCTCGTGTCTGATCATGGCCTGTTTATTCTTAGTTTTAAATGTCTATGATTACAGTTGGCTCATCCTTAATGCTACTACATTGCTCGTATCGGGAGAAGATCTAGTCACTGAAGTCTTACATTAACTAGGCTATATGGGATTCGAACCCATACCTTTTGTGCAAAATTTGCAAATCACTCTCCCATTTGAGCTAATAGCCTTTGAAATAGTTATAACAACTCACGAATGTTATTTTTAGCCATTTTACTTCAAAAAATTTGACAATTACAATGTATCATTTATCACCATCCCGAACATCATACATACTGAAATTTTCACTATACCAACGTCTAGATTACAAATAACTGAATAATAAAGCTAACTTGATGCACATATGCCATTAGCACCACCTGCATCAAGTAGGTACAATGCTTCACTTTTTCGAGCTCCATCGCCTGAACTTTAATGTGAGTATCCTTTTTGATTTCTTGTAGCATGATTTCAGGTTTTCAGGTCTGTGCATAAGCAACCTGAAACCATTCCTCAGATACCTGTAATGTAGCAAAATAGGCCATAATCACATGTCTCCTACAAATATACCTCCAAGTTAAAGATGTACTGCATATTTCCTCTTCATTCATTGGCTTTTCTTGTGCTAGCTTGAGAAAAGTTAACTTGTTACTGACCATCATTAATGGGACTGACAGAAGGTAAGAGGTCAAAATAACCACAAGAAAGTGAATGAATGAAGTTAACAACCGGTTTTATTTGGGTACTCTTCCCAGATCTTCAATATCAGCAATCCCCATCTCCAAAAATGTTCAGCATGTCAGTGAATGAGACAATTGAAAATAGTCAAAGCTAATAAAATATTAGGCCATTCCACGAAATATTCAAAAGCTAATACCTCGTCTAGTAGTAATTACAACATGCAACACACTGACTGCGCTTAATTACAACATTCAACACCAAAACACAGCTAAGAATCTGTTGCTCATAAACTTGAAATTAGGCTGGTTGGTACAATAATCACAACTATACCTCACGGATATAGACTATTTCAGTATAACACAATAATGAAACACAAAGTAATAATAATACTTGAAATTAACTTCTCTGAATTTCTGAAATAGCTAGGTGCACAACTGCTACTCATCAGCCGCAAAATGACGAGTGCCTCTACAAAATTAAACTAGTACTATTATGATAACACAATTATGAACATACTTATACCATTAAAGTAACATAGGTATATAATTATAACAACACAACTACACTATTACAATAACACACTTATACCATTAGAGTTACTTCGTACTAGAAAGATAGGTAACACAGTTATGCATTATTTTGTTTCACAAGTAGAACGCTATTAGATAGGTAAGTAGACATTTCCACATTTCCAAAATAAGTAAACGTGATTTACCAGATCAACACCTTCAACAATACAAAAGCACATGACACCAACACCTAGGATTTAAATACCAACCACTTCGAGAGTTGCTTAAATTACGAAAGAAGGTCTTCTCTTTTATGAATATTGACTCAAAGCCAACCCGTCAAGTATAATTTATGACAATAGAGAAACGCATTCATAAGACTAGAATTATAGTAACATTGTTAAACCGTTATCTTAACAAGGTTAAACCGCTATTATAACAGGTTACACTGACATCTCGGTGGTGGAATTACTATTATTGTAGCGAAGTACAACCATCATTGTAACAAGAGAAAACCATTATTGTAACAAAGTATAACCGTTATTGTAACACAGGTAAATTATTATTGTAACAAAGTATACATTCCACGCATTATACATCTCAGTTTAATGTAAAAAAATTAAAATTCTATTTAAAACAGAAATCCTAGCCTAATTACAGAAAAGAGATCAATCATCTTACTCCAAAAAGTACAAAATCATCAAATCGATAGAACGGAATCGTAAACAACTTAATCAAATCAACAATATGCCAATCAAAGTATACGAATCAAAGTAATTGAATTGCGAAAAAATGTTCTATTTCATATGAAGGAGGGTGAGGCGTCAATTTCAAAGAATTTGATAGAAGAGAGCAGAATAGGATGTAATGAAATTGAAGAATCTGAAGAATCGTAAGACGCGCATATAGAAAGCTTGATTCCAAGAAAACGAAACTGGAGATGAATATTGATTGTAGAAAAAGTGCAGAAAATACCTAAATCGAAAGGAATCACATAGACGATTGTAGATGACGATGAAGATCAGCGTAAACACCTATACACAAATAAAATCGAAATCGTGTAAGAAAAGTCAAGAGTAATCGAAGAATGAAGAAGCAACAGAAAAAAATGAAGATCAATAAGAAGAATTAATCAAAAATTGAAGATGATTAAGAAGAATTCACCAGAAACTGAAGATCAGTGTGAAAATTATGGCTCAAATACACCAAAAATCTTAATAATCTAGGGTTATTCAACTAGTTCATACAAGTAGTGACAAACCTTAGCAATAACCACAAATTGATCTGGTGTTAGCGTCGATTCCAAATTCACATAGCCATAGAAATCGTCGTCCGAAATTTTCGTCTCAAATTTGCTTTGATATGAGAGATATAATCGTGGTTTTGATAGGAGAGAGAAAAAGTATACAGAGAAAAATGAGAAAATATGAAAGGGAATGAAAATGACTACTGACAAAAAGAAGAAAAAAGGGGTTTTATGTGATATCAAAAATTACAAAAATACCCTTACTAACTGCGTTAGATCTTGGTCATTGGATCTCACGCATCGACGGTCCAAATTGGTAGGACGGATTCACCCTAAGAAGCTAGACTCATTAGATCCTAATTCTATATATATATATATATATATATATATATATATATATATATATATATATATATATATATATATATATATATATATATATATATATATATATAGAATTAGGATCTATTGAGTCTAATTTTTAGGGTGAGTCTGTCCTATCAATCTGGATCATTAGATTAGTTAGATCCAACGGCCAAGATGTAACGCAAGTTTGTCCTATCATAATAGGCGCGCCTCATATTAAGGGCATAATTGTCAAACTATCAATCAATATATAAACCTGAAACAGTTCAACATCTCCTATATTATTCATTTCTACTTTCTCTCTCTACCTTCTATCTATCTTTTCTCGGGAAATAATTGTCGCTCTCCAACTGCTCCCAAATCTTCAACCACATATTAATTGATGCCTCAAAATCGAGACGCTTCCAAATATTATCTCCGGAGAAATCGCCGAACATAAACATCATCAGGTTTGATTCTCGTTTCCAATCCTTTATCTCTTGCTCGTTTCCAATCCTTTATCTCTTGCTTTAATTATGTGCTTTTGTGTAAACTTGAAGATGCAATTTGGCTTGTATCCGTGTTAGGACTTACATAAGGTAAGTGTTGTTATTCTATTATAATTTTAATACTTTCAGTTTATTTGTTTAGATTTAATATTATCCTCAAAAATCGGCTCAGATCTATGGTGTTTGTGCGACGTCAACGATGATATGAACCGAGTTATGTGCTCGCTCACAAAAATGCTTCTGTTGTAAGATCTTTTATTTCTTAATGTTTATGATTATACTTTCCTAATGTATTGAATGAATTCGATAAATTTAAGCGGCAATTTAACAGCCTAGCTTTGATATATTAAATTCATTTCCTTAATTTATGTTTCATTTAGAGTTTTCTTAATTCTTGGAGTATTTTTGTTTGATTATGTTGTTCAAATTCTAGCAATTCTGTTATTTTACTTATTTGAATTTGTTTGGTCATAGTTTGGTTGATTTAGTAAACTTGTGAGGAAAATGGTAATATTTCTTAGTTAAAGATGTGCATCAGATAACAAACTCTCACTAAACTGGCTTAGGACGGCTTAATTTCTACTATTAATGGTTCTTATAAGGTTTAATCATGATATTTATTACGGAGAACTTAATTCAGCTTGTTTTTTTTTAACCTGTTACAATTTTAATGTAATTGCGTTACATAGCAGTGTAATAATTGTGTTGCGGTATTAATACTGATAATTGACGCTAACTGTCTTAACATGGTGGTATGACTTTGTTACAATGGTGGTATAAGTGTGTAATTGTAACGGTGTTTGCGTGTTATAACAATGGATAAAAGTGTAACTTGAGACAATAATGGTCGTGTTACAATAATGGTTATACTTTTGTTACAATAATGGTTTATGCGTGTTACAGTAACACTTGAATAGTGTTACATTAACAGCTTAACTATGTTACTGTAATAGTTTAATTAAAGAATGGTGTTTTGTTACTCTAATGCTATATGTGTGATTGTTGAATCGAATTGTGTTATTCTTTTGCATCGAATTGTGCTATTCTTTTGCTGGTGCGTTTGTCTCAGCTTCGAGGAGGATGAGGTTGGCTGATGTGTTATTCTTACGACATAGTTGTGTTACTCTAGCAAGTGAATTATTGTTTTATACTTCGTATTAGTGTTTGAATTTTGAGTTGTTGAATTATCATAAACGGAACAATAATGAATATCATGTCATGACCAGTTGACCACTCACATCTTGAAAATAAGCATTATCACTTGTCCTACTTATCACATGTTGGTTTATTAGCTTTTTCTTTATCTAATTTCTATGCTAGCTACTGCCAACAACACCTAGTTTCCAGCATAATGAAAAAGATTTGGAAAATCTTAGGCCTTGCTGACAAGAGAGGATATGAAAACAATTGTATAGTTACTCATCATTTATATATAATATATTTGATTGGTAAGAACTGCTGATTGTCGTAGAGATTGTTGAATGTCGGGTTTGAGCTAGGGTCAACTACCCATTCTACTAAAAAGGTTAAAGATACCAATTCGTGAGTTTTTATAACTACACGATGCTTTAATGGTGAGACTTGAGAGTGTGTTATAATATTGGTGTGACCGTGTTACATTAATGGTGTATGTATGTTACACGATGCTTTAATGGTGAGACTTGAGAGTGTGCTATAATAATGGTGTGAACGTGTTACATTAACGGTGTATATATGTTACACAATGCTTTAATGGTGAGACTTGAGAGTTTGTTACTTTTTGTGTTACTGAGGTATTAGTTCTAGTTATGCTTTAAAGTTGAAATCTGCAATAATTTAGATTTCAACTTTAAAGCATAACTAGAACTAATACCTCAGTAACACAAAAAGTAACAAACTCTCAAGTCTCACCATTAAAGCATTGTGTAACATATATACACCGTTAATGGTGGTGCCGTGGTGGAGGTGGGGCTGTGGATACACAAAATACTACCCCGGATACACATGGTATTAGTACGGGATACATGTATATCTAGTAGTAATACATGGTATTAATACGGGATACATGTGTATCCGGCAGTATAACCATGTGTATCCGGAAGTATAAACTTGTGCATCCCGAAATATTATAATGTGTATCTGGCTTTAATGTCATGTGTATCCGCAAAAAATATAAAATGTATCCGCAAAAAAATTAGTTTTAAAAAGTTAAAAGTGCATCTATAATTTTAGTGTTGAAAAAATGTAGCTGGTTATGCTCTAAAATGTATCTAATAAGAAGTGTATCTCATAAGGTAGTAAAATGTATCTGAAAAAAAAAAAAAAAAAAAAAAAAACTGGTTTGTAGTGAGTTCGTACGGTTCGTACGTTAAGGTAGTTCGTACCTGAACCCGCCCATATATATATATATATATATATATATATATATATATATATATATAATTTTTCGTTTCAGTCTTAGTATTTTCAGTACTCCTGCTACTAATATTGATCCAAGCCTCAATGTCCATTTTTTTTCTAAGACAAAAATGGATAATTTTCCAATCAAAATATTTTCTATTTTTATTTTTCTCGATATCCGGAATAATATTTATTCCTAAATAATTAGTAATAGGGATACTACACCACATATCAATTAATTTGTTTGTAGATATGTAATAATTATAAGTATAAAATAATTCTTGGTTTTTATTTACTTTTAATGGTTCGCCATAACTATATGAATCCTTCTTATCTTCATAAAAAATGAAATTATATGCTAAAATATTATATTTCTCGTTTTTTTTTAAATTCTCTTTTTGATCGAGCAATAAATAGTTTTCAGAAATTTTTTTATTTTTAGCATTAAGTAATTGGTCTTTTTTATCTGAATTCCTTTTGTTTTTTTGTAAATTTTTCTTTTCAACCTCACAATATTCAGTGACTCGATTGCGCCATTTTTGTAGTCCTAATTGCGACCATTTTAGCTGAGATAAATCATATTGATAATTACTTTTTAATTTTAACCAGTTTTTCCATTGAGTCCGTCCACAATTTTGAAATTTTTTAGGCTTTATATATATATATATATATATATATATATATATATATATATATATATATATATATACACAGCGGGGATCCGGTGAGAACCACTAACATAATGAGAACCGTGAGAACCCTTAGTAAATCATCATCAAATCTTGTTCCGAAAGTTTTGATGTATCATTTACCCTTAGTTTAGCATATTCTAACACATTTTTAGTATAGGTAAACAAAATTTTTTGATTTTATTAACAAATATAAACTTAATGTACAAAAATACAATTAGGTATACTAAAATGGATATAGATGCACGGAAATCAATACTAGGTGCATGAAAATTGTTACATGCATGAAAATGATTATTAGGTGCATGAAAATATCAGGCTCTAAGTGCACGAAAACGAGTTCTAGGTGCGTGAAAATTGTTAGATACATGAAAAATGAGTATTAGGTGCATCAAAATTAATAAAATGTTTCTCGTCACGATTCCGGTCAATAATTTATACTTTTTGGACCAAGAAATATGTTATCTAGACATAAAATTCTATGCCGAATCCAAATATGTCGTTATTTTTTAGAAAAAAAATCATTAAGGTAGAGTTCTCAAGGTTCTCATTATGTAGGTGGTTCTCACCGGATCCCAAATCTATATATATATATATATATATATATATATATATATATATGATCCTATGAGAACCCCCTTCCCATGAGAACCCCATGTTCAGAACTTTAATACCAAATGTTCAGAACCCAAAAACTCCCTTATTTTCAATACCGCAAGCTTAACAACCGTACCACACTACACCATTATCACCACCATTGACACCTACACCAATCACCACCATTCCCGATTACCACCATCAACCCCATTCGCCTGTAATAGCCCGCCACCCCACACCAACGCTGCTACTGTGTCATAACCACCATTCTCCTTGCACTTCGACCACCATTTACGCATAAATCACCATCACCACCGATATTAACAACAAATACAAATAACCCAAAAAGCTAAATTACTTCCATCGATCATAAAATCGACACCGTTAATCGAACTCTATTCACCACCATGAACAACCTGGTACTCACCATTGGCCGCCAATCACCACCATCAACCACCACAGCCTACTCCTCCCCTGTTTTCCCCTGTTCTCGCAGCTCTCCTGTTCGCGTCGCACCACTCCTGCTCCCTCCTCTTTCCGCCGAGCCCAGTATTGGCCACGACCACTACGTCCCTCGTTGCACCACCGTGAGCCTTCTTCTTCTTCTTCTTCTTCTTCTTCTTCTTCTTCTTCTATCGTTTCCCGTCGTTGTGTCCGCACACGCGGATTGCCATTATTATAAAGAATGATAAGGCAGTGATTACCATACTCTCTGAAATGGCTGAACCTTTGGTACAAAAGTTCTGAACCTGAGGTATAATGGTTCTGAACCTTTGGTACAATAGTTCTGAACCCGAGGTTCTCATGGTTCTCATGTAATAGCAATTCATGATCACAAGTATATAAATTGGTTTATGTTAATATAATCTACAACATATTGTAATTATAATTAACCGATCATTCTTAATTTATTTGTTTCATAAATTTTTTTTTTTAGTAATGTAACATTTTAATTACTAAAACGAATCTCATTTAATCGAATTACAATAAAATTCATATTCTTACTCTCATATGTAAATTGTTCAATTTTAAGGAATTAATTAATCTGTATCAATATACAATTAATCAATTTATCTATTAAGGGAATCGTCCTTTAGGTCTGACCTTAAGGGATCAACTGATCACCACCGTCAAATGATACTAATGTCAAACTCTAGTCAGCCAATCATTACCGATTAATGTTGATCAGTTGACGTATAAAAATGAATCATCCCTTTGTGTATTCTTATCATGAGTTTTAATAATGTGATCACACTATTGTTGAGAGGACACATACCCCAAAATCTGGCTCCACTGTCAAGTCCTCTCTATCATCCCTTTTCTGTATCATATGTATCCCCATCTTCCCCACTGATGTATCACTTTTATATATACTTTTATAGCTCCTTTCATACCATTTTATATACCGTTTACGCGCCAATATATCATTTATATGCCTTATTTCAATGAATTGTCGATACTGCCGCCATTTTATGTTTTAATGCAGAAATTACGCATTATAAGGATAATCAAGCTAAGATGAGCATAGCGGAGTTAGCATAGTGGAATACAAGGAGCATGGCACGAGGAAGCATGAAGGCTAGAAGTGATGAAACGAAGGAATCTTTCTGTGTAGCTGGTTCCTCGATCGAGTCCCCTGAGGCTCGATCGAGTAATCGTCCTCGATCGAGTCACCTCAGGCTCGATCGAGGAACCTCTCTGACAGATTTATTTCCGGATTTTCCTAAAACAGTTATTTGTATTATAAATTAGAAACTCGTACGAGATTATTAGGTTATGCTTTTTTTTGCTTAGAATGGCTGAATACTCTCTGTAGCATTAATATTTCCTTGCTATGGTACTAATCTTTCTTCAACAATTAATCATTCAAGTTTATGTTATTCAATTATTGTTCTTATTTCATGTTCATAATTATGTCTTCAATTATCATTATTGTTGTTATTGCTTTAGTCATGAGTAGCTAAATTCCTCATCTAGGATGAAGGGGGTCTAGGTTAATTAGAAAGGGAAAATTGATTAATTGCTAGAGATATCATATAAGTTGTCATTTGATTATTGTTCTTATTCTAGTTAATTAACTTAGGCCCGAGTTGTTAATTAGTGTAGCGAATTAATCCTTTCACCGACCGGGTTAGAATTAATATAGGCTGCGATAATCAAATAGATTGTATCTAATTATAGTGACCGCATGTTAGAATCGATCAAAAGGGCATAATAGAGTCGACCGATCTTGTGACCTTAGACAGCTTGACAGATCTAGCAATTGATTAAGAGACCCCATATAATTGATCTAGTGAACTGGAAATCCTAGACTTTCCGTATCATTGTTTTAAATCCTTTTAATTACTTGAAATTATTTGGTTAGATAACAAACAAAACAAACCCCCAAGAAAACGGTTACCTTTAGACAATTTAAATATTTACAGATTGACTATTACCGCCTCCCCGTGGATTCGATACCTTTTAACACTAGCTATTCTTGTTAGTTTTGAGATAGTTTTATTTTGATTTGGTGATACGACTTTAGCCTTATCAAATTTGGCGCCGTTACCGGGGAGGCAACAATTGTTTAGTTTGTTTCTATTTATTTTGCCTTTTTGTCTCAGGGAACCTAGTTCCTTGAGACCGTTCTCACACTTTTCTTGTTAGTTCCATGTATGCCCAGGTCGAATAGGTTCAAGGTTATTCCTTTTGATCCTGAACCAGAAAAGACTTTTCGCTACAGACGTAAATTTAATCATGAAGTGGGTCAAGTAGAAGACTTGAGTATACTTGACGTCGAGACGGCTAGCTCAACACAGTCGGGCGATCAGTCCTACGAAGAGGACGACATTCCCGAGACCGAGATTCCAGTTAAAATCCTATTCCCGAGACTATCATCATACCTACTCTAGCCAGTCATTCCGAGCCGACCTTAGCTTCTATCCCACAAGGATTTAAGCTGCCCACTACTGACAATGGAACTTTTGAAATTCGGCCATCTTATATCAATTTGGTGGAACGAAACTTATTTGGAGGGGCAGCTGCTGAGGATCCTACGACACATATGGAGAAATTTATCACTTATTGCTGTTCTATTCCTTTAACAGCTGGAGTGACACAAGATCAGATAAAGCAAGTGCTTTTTCCTTTCTCTCTGAAAGATGGAGCTGCTGAGTGGTTGAGAGACTTGGATATGGAGGGTGAAGGAGTTACAGATTGGAATACCTTAGCTCTTGCTTTCTACAAGAGGTACTTCCCGCCTCAGAAGACTAATGCACTACGAAGTCAAATTACTAGTTTCAAGCAAGGAGCTACTGAAGATTTGAATGAAGCTTGGATTCGCTTCAAACGTTTGGTCCGATCAGTCCCCCATCATGGTTTCCCTAAGTGGTTTCTTTGCAACCAGTTTTATAACGGGTTGTATGACGATCATCGTGCCCTTTTGGATTCTTCTGCTAATGGGAGGTTTCAGGACAACACCAATGATGCTACCGCGTGGAAGTTAATTGATCAGATTTCCACCCATACTGCCAGGTATGGAAACCCTAGGGGAAGCACGCAAGGTACTGATGTCGATAGTGCCTTGCGGCATAGTTAGAGACTATTTATGCTCAGATAACCGAGATAAAGACTACCCAATCATTGGGTAGTAAGGAGAGAGTTCATGCTATGAGTCAGCAAGTAGAGGAATCTTGTGCTAGATGTGGTTTAGACGGTCACAGTACAACTAATTGCTTGAGCACATTGGAGCAGGTTAATGCCTTTCAGGCTTATAGACAAGGTGCACAAGGTACACCTTTTTCCAACTTTTATAATAAAAGAACGAAGGAGCATCCATTTCTTCAAGGGTCTAGTCAGAATATGCAAAACCCACAGCAGCTGCAACCACAGAAGAATACTTATGTCCCTCCCAACAATCGTGGTAATCAACCACAAGGGCGATATCAAAGGCGAAATCAAGGAGGCCAGCAGTTTAACAATCAATATCAACAACCTCCTCAACAAACTCCTCAACAAGCTCTGAACAATGAGATGGCAGAGTTGCGTAATCTTTTGCAACAAACTTTGTCAATGCAGCAAAAGCAGACGGCTCAAATTTATGAGCTAATTGCCCACAATAAGATGCTAGATAACCAGGTGGCTCAGATGACACTTCAAAATACATCAAAACAGGCTGGGGGTCTTCCTCCTCAAGGTAAACAAGCTCACGAACAAGCCAATGTTATTCAGCTGAGGAGCGGTACCACATATGCAAATCCCGACCT
Source organism: Silene latifolia (assembly GCF_048544455.1). Lineage (NCBI taxonomy): Eukaryota > Viridiplantae > Streptophyta > Magnoliopsida > Caryophyllales > Caryophyllaceae > Silene > Silene latifolia. The sequence goes on along the minus strand of NC_133533.1, from coordinate 23,658,975 downwards.
ACAAAGCCTTGATAATGATGTGCCCACTGCTGATAATAAGGTACCTTATATGCATCCCAAAGGGTTGGGTAATTTGGAGCTTAGTGACGATGAGAAAGAACCTGACGAAGTTGAAACACGAGATGATGGTAAAAGCAAAAAGAACGAGAAAGCTGAACCTGCTGAGGTTCCTCGATCGAGTCAGCTGAGGCTCGATCGAGGAACTAGTGTGCTCGATCAAGTCAAGTCAGGGCTCGATCGAGGCACCTCCTTGACAGACGACGGTGTTTCAAAACTTGATTCTAAGGTCAAGCAAGCCGAGCCCATTACTATTGCACTACCTTTTCCTCATCGGTAATAAAAATCCAAGTTGGATAAGCAGTTCGGTAAGTTTATGGAGGTCGTGAAGAATCTACAGGTAAGTGTTCCCTTCACTGAATTAATTACTCAAGTACCGGCTTATGCAAAGTTCATGAAGGAGATTTTGACAAGGAAAAGATCATTTGATGTGGTGCAAACTATTGCTTACACTCAGAAGTGCAGTGCCATGTTGCCAATCAATTCACCACCTAAATTAAAGGACCCAGGAAGTTTTTCTATCCCTTGTCATATTGGTCATCTTGCTATTAGTAAAGCTCTTTGTCAGCGTTATGCCTTATTCTATTTGTAAGAAATTAAATATGGGTCAGTTGAGAGTTACTAATATGACACTTCAGATGGCCGATAGATCTGTTAAACACCCACTGGGGGTGTTGGAGGATGTTCCCGTTCGTATTGGGAAATTTTTCATCCCCGTTGATTTCGTTGTCTTAGACATGGCTGAGGACAACCAAATCCCTATCATTTTGGGCAGACCGTTCCTTCACACTGTGGGGGCGGTTATAGATGTTAGGCAAGGGAGATTGACTCTAGCTGTGGGGGATGATACAATTGTCTTTAACTTGGAAAAAACATTAAAACATCCCATGATAGAAGAAACTTGTCATAGTATAGATATTGTCTATTTTACTATTGATGAGTGTCTTCCTATGTGTTTGGACAGGGATCCTTTGGAGATTGCCCTGGTTTCGGATTCAGCTAATCAGACGGGTTCATGGAGTCCAGAAGTTCATCGGATTGAGAGGCTTCTAACTGGAGAGGAATGCCCCCATCAAAAGGTATATAGTTTGGGTACCGCACCTAAGGTAACTGAGGTAAAGAAACCTGAACTAAAGCCCCTTCCCTCTTATCTTAAGTATGAATTTCTTGATGACTGTGAAATGAACCCAGTGATTGTCAATGCTAACCTAACTAAAGGTCAACTATCTGCTTTGTTGACTGTTTTGAAAACTAATAAAAAGGCCATTGGGTATAGCATTGATGATCTGAAAGGTATTAGTCCTGATTTTTGTATGCACCGTATTCATTTGGAGGAAGGCCACAAGCCTAGTGCACAAGGTCAGAGACGACTAAATCCTCCAATGCAAGAGGTGGTAAGAAAAGAGGTACAAAAACTACTTGATGCTGGCACTATTTTCTCTATATCTAATTCTAAATGGGTCAGTCCTGTCCAAGTTGTACCTAATAAGGGAGGTACTACAATAGTAAAGAATGATAAGAATAAATTGATTGCTTCTAGACTTGTTACAGGGTGGAGGATGTGCATTGACTATAGGAAGTTGAACACTGATACTAAGAAAGACCACTTCCCACTTCCTTACATTGACCAAATGTTAGAGAGATTAGCATGTCATAGTTATTTCTGTTACCTAGATGGCTACTCCGGTTTCTTTCAAATACCCATTCATCCTGACGATCAGAAAAAGACCACTTTCACATGTCCATATGGTTTATTTGCTTATAGGAGGATGCCCTTTGGTTTATGTAACGCTCCTGCTACTTTTCAGCGTTGTATAATGGCCATATTTTCTGATTATATAGAGTCTATAATGAAAGTCTTTATGGATGATTTCAGTGTGTATGGTACTGATTTTGATGTTTACTTGAGAAACTTGACTAAAGTTTTGCAGCGCTGTGAGGAGAGCAACCTTGTTCTCAACTGGGAGAAGTGCCACTTCATGGTTACTGAAGGGGTGGTACTCGGTCACTTGGTGTTAGGTAAGGGTATTCAAGTGGACAAAGCTAAGGTTGAGGTAATTGAGCAACTCCCGTACCCGGTTAATGTTAAAAGTGTGCATAGTTTTCTTGGTCATGCAGGGTTCTATCACCGCTTTATTAAAGATTTCTCTAAAATTGCTCAACCTCTACCTAAAGATACACCTTTTGTGTTTATTGATGAGTGTGTTAAGTCCTTTGACAGGATTAAACAAGCTCTTATCTCAGCTCCCATAATCCGATCTCCGGATTAGAGCCCCCCTTTTGAGATTATGTGCGACTCCAGTGACTATGCAGTTGGAGCTATTTTAGGGCAGCAAAAGGATAAGGTGTTACATGCCATCTACTATGCAAGTAAGACTCTTGATGATGCGCATATCAACTATGCTACTACGGAGAAGGAGCTTCTTGCAGTTGTCTATTCTTTAGATAAATTTAGAGCTTATCTTGTTGGTTCTAAAGTTATTGTTCACACTGACCATGCAGCTTTAAAATATCTTTTAACCAAACAAGAGGCTAAGCCACGACTTATTAGATGGATTTTGTTGTTACAAGAATTTGATTTAGAAATTCGTGATAAGTCTGGTGCTGAGAATGTTGTTGCAGATCATTTGTCTAGGCTGAGATTTGCAGAAAGAGAGATTTTGCCCATTGATGACTCTTTTCCAGATGACCAACTTCTAGCTGTAGCTGCAAATACTCCATGGTTTGCAGATTCTGCCAATTACTTGGTAGAAGGTATGCTTCCTCTTGATTTATCCTATCAGCAGAAGAAGAGATTTTTGCATGATGTGAAGCGGTATTTCTGGGACGATCCATATCTGTTCCGGGAGTGCGCAGACGGTATCTACAGATGATGTATTCCAGAGGGTGAGGTACGTGCCATCCTTTCTCATTGTCACTCTTCTTCTTATGGTGGTCATCATGGTCCTTTTAGGACATTTGCTAAGGTAATGCAATCGAGTTTTTATTGACCTACTATCTTAAAGGATGCTACTACTTTTGTCCGTTATTGTTATGCATGTCAAAGAACGGGTAATATCTCGTAAAGGCATGAGATGCCTCAAACAGGAATCTTAGAGGTGGATATTTTTGATGTTTGGGGCATTGATTACCAAGGGCCATTCCCTACTTCTCATGGGAATCAATACATATTAGTAGCTGTAGATTATGTTTCTGAATGGGTGGAGGCAATTACCGCCCCCACTTATGATGCTAAATCTGTTGTTAAGATGTTTCAGAAAATTATCTTTCCACGGTTTGGAGTGCCTCTCGCGGTGATCAGTGATGGAGGAAAGCATTTCAACGAGCGTCATCTTAATTCTCTCTTGAAGAAAAATGGCGTTATACACCGTAGAGGATTGGCTTATCATCCTCAAACTAGTGGACAAGTAGAGGTTTCTAATAGAGAGCTGAAATAGATCTTAGAAAAGGTAGTAAGCAAGAAGAGAAAGGATTGGACTCGGAAGCTAGATGACACCTTGTGGGCTTACCGTACTGTATTCAAGACACCGATTGGAGCATCACCTTACCGTCTAGTCTATGGCAAATCTTGCCATTTACCTGTGGAGCTTGAGTACAAGCCTATGTGGGCCATAAAGGAGCTGAATATGGATCCCTCACTGGCGGGTGAGAAACGACTGATGCAGTTGAATGAGCTCGATGAATTTCGACTGCATGCCTATGATAGTGCTCAAGTGTACAAGGAGCGAACGAAGAAGTGGCTTGACAAGCATATCTTGCAAATGGAATTTCATGTTGGTGAGAAAGTTCTCTTATTTAACTCTCGTTTGCGTCTGTTTCCAGGTAAGCTGAGGAGTAGATGGTCTGGACCGTTAACTGTTGCTGATGTGAACAAATTTGGGTCAGTTACACTGCAAACTGACAAAGGAGAGACCTTCAAAGTGAATGGGCAACGATTGAAAATATACTATAAAGGAGCTCATGTTGGGGTAATAGAGGCCCTTGACCTCTTTGCCATTGATTCTTCTTACTGATGAAGAATTACGGCCGTGCGGGACCGCAAAAACCAGCGCTACCGAGAGGCAACTCGGATATTGTAATTTATTAATTTGTAATTAGGATTTAAATTTAAGTATTGCATTTACATTTACGTTTTTCATTGAACTTTGAGAGATGAGAGGAGGGAAATTTAATTGCTTTTCAAAGTATTTCGTGCAGGATTCGACGTATTTGAAGCTAGGGATAACAAATGACGAAAGAAGACGCCATCAGCAGGTTCCCCGATCGAGTTAAGCTGCGCTCGATCGAGGCACAAACCCCCTCGATCGAGTGCACCCAGGGCTCGATCGAGGCACCAAGTAGGGAATTAAAATCCCCTTAAAACGAGAGTTGGCATATTCTATAATTGGTTCCTCGATCGAGTCACCTCAGGCTCGATCGAGGCACTTTGTTGAACCGGGTTTCGCGATTTTTTCCAAGCCGGTTTTCTCTATTATTTGTTCCTAATTTTTCCAATTAGTCTCTTATTTCGTCATTCCCTTTCTGCATATTTCGACTGCAACTTCTCTTTCTCTCTTAAATCATCATCATTCATCATCAAATTTCCCATAAAACTTGTGTTTGTTTGTGACACCCTTAATTCTAGCCTTAATTAAATACATAAATTCTACAGAAAAACTGGTAGGATATGTTTGTAAATGGTTCAACTAGTCCAAAAACCTGCAATTTCAAAAAATTTTCTTCCTAAACCATTCACAACTAATCCAACTCAAGAAGAGTGTCAAAAACCCTGCAACAACTGATAAACTAATTTACATACATAACTTAAGACGCGGAAATATAGTGATACAAACCAAAAATAGAAAAGGGAGACATATGTCCCTTCAAATAATATACAAACCAAAAGTGTAAAAGGTTTACTAATAGAATAGCCAAAACTAGGTCCAAGGTTCCTTGCTCACTAGCTCGTCTGTGACCCCAACTAAGCATCAACAACCTGTCAATCGCATTTTATACAAACACGAAAGCCACAATTCAGTGGGGAGTAACTTCGAGTCCTCCCAGCCACGAATCGTCAAAATTAATGTAACATGTAATGTAACATGTAAACAATTTGATAAACCATTTACTTATCATGTATTCTAACAAATGACCCCTAACTGACCAAACTAAACTAACATGTGAATCATATAATTCAAATAGTAATCCAAACTTTATCAACTGTAACCGGCTTACATCTCACCTATTACAGTTCATAAAATCACCATACAAGAAAGGGCAATATATCAAAGACAGGCATAAGTTCTTAGTACGGTCAATAGTCACTTTGTAACTCGAGTCTATACCACGAGGTAGGGAAGGTAATCGAACCGGTATCTTGGCTCAGCGGTTACTATTAAGAAAACATGGCCAAGAGACAACACAACCCTAGCCTAAAATCAAGCAGACCCTAGACATGCGGATACACACCACCGCACCCAAGACCCACAACTTTTTTAAAACAAAGTGAAGTGAGTACCCTAAGGACACCACCGAAGGGTTGGCTAGTACTTAAGCCGACCACTTACTATCAAAATAAGTACCGAGGTCATGCCCCAACTTGGATATAAATCCACTAGTCAGGAACACAAAGGCTATCAAGCGGTGAACATATACTCGTCAAAGACTATAAAGACCTATCTATGATGAAGGCCGAAATACTCACCTAGGACCTAGTCACACTAGTCCCACTTGAATACTTTAGCCCACACCACACAAGACTCACCACACAAGTCAAGTAAGACACCCACTTAACCTTAAGAGGGCAAAAAGTCCTACTTACCAACCTAAATGCTAACATTCTATCATGTGAAAGGCTATATAAATGTCTATTTACAGCATACAATCCCAACAGTGTCCTCAATAAGAATTCAATACTAACTTCCAATTCTAGCAATTTTAACAATATTAAAGGCTTTAGGGGAAACTAGGGCCATTACTACAAAATAAGAAGCTATTTAAATTCAACTAACTAAATAAGAAGCTATTTAAATTCAATTAACTACACATGTGAAATAGAGATATAATAAATGGCCTAAAACAAGAAAAAGGCCGATTATCTAATTCATTCAACCGAATTTTTACCCGCAACCCCAGCCCTGCGACAGGTACGGGTCAAATTGCGGCTGACCAATCACTCAATTAACTGACATCGCATCGCTTAAAGGGACTAAGGCTCAGTTTTCGGCACAATCAACAAAACATTACAATTATCGCTATAAAATTCATTTTGTAAACTATCCTAACATGTGATAACTATTAATATAAGCACAATTTTACCATTAACATATTTTTTTATTACTAGATTGATTCAATTCAAATTACTACCCTTTTGTTACTTATTCTATTCTAATATTAATTAGCCCGAAAAGACCAAGATTGCACGAAAACCCGCGAAACAAGCACGGACCGACCCGGGCCAACCATGGGCTAGCCGTGGGCCTGCCACGGCCTGCCGGCCTGCTGCCCGTCCACTATTCCTCTTTTTTTTTTCGTTTTTGCTCAATATAAGACCGTCTGAAAATTAATTAATCGCCCCCAATTCAACTTTGATAATTTAAACTAACAAAAGGCATAATTTAAGCATACATGCAACAAATTTTACATGTGAAAAACTACTATTCAACCAAAAATTCACCAAACATACAAAAATCAAAAACATGTGACGATCTTTCGTCGAGTAACTCGAAATATGTTACCTTAAGCTAGAAAAAGAGCAATTAACACCTTGAAAACCCAAACCCTAATGACACTAGCCGCTATCCTCTACAATATACGAGTCCCCGAACTCGTCTTCCAATCCTTCACCTAAATAAACAATTAAAACACAATAATTAAGCAAAAATACCGAATTTCCGAAAATTGGTCTTAAAATAACTTAATGAAAATTGAAATTAGAACATACTAAGTTGTAGATCGTGGCGAGGGGATTCCGGAAAGGTAAATTATGCGAAAAACGGACTAGTAACGAAGAAATTGTGACGATTTTGCTTGAGTTTTTATATAAAAATGGAGTTTTGGGAAAGATAAGGAAGAAGAACAAAGGGAAACCAGAAAAAAAAGAGTAAAGTGGAAGGGGAGCCGTGTAAGAGGAAAAGAAAGGACGGGATTCGGGTTTGAGTCGGGATTTTTCGAGTCGGTTTTGACTCGTTTCGATAATAATTAAATCCGTAAGTCAAACGCAAATTCCGTCAAGACCAAAGTCTTTAAACACGAGATTACAATAAAATTGAGTATTCATACGACCCACTTCCAAATTCGTTTACCCAACGTTCAAACGAATTGTCATTTTCCCCCCGATACGCCCTTATTTCGAAATAAAAGATTTTACACGGTTTAAACTATTTTTAAACATTTCAAAACTATCAAAATAAATACTTTTCTTCAAAATATAATAAAATTATATTTCTTTGAATTATTTTTACTTTAATTACTTTAAATATCAAATTTTATTTGATTAATAAATCATTTTTGAAATATATTAACGGTCCGAAATTACGGGGCGTTACAATCACCCCTCCTTTTAAAAAGTTTCGCCCTCGAAACTTAGAAGGAGAAATTATAGTTATAAGAAAATATAGGTATCTTTTCAATGAAACGGTGATACTCTTGTTGATCAGACAAGAACATCCATATTCATATCAAGATATAAAAATATTTCTACACCAATAAATGAGAAAATCCATTATTGGGACATCACCAACAACGAGATTTAACATTCACTAATGTTAAAACCATTGCAAATCATAAAAGTATTTTCAAACTTTTAGTTTAAAACTCTATAATAAGAACAATATCTTTACTAATTATGATTAAATAAGGTTTAGTAACTCGGGAAAAAAAAAAGTAAGAAAAAGGAATACCTTACGGAAATAAATCAAAATTTCATTTTCAAATCCTTAAAAATAGGTTAGGTTTGCAGAAGTGACATAAACTTTCAAGAATGAATCGAAACTGGTAGCTTGAAATATTTAGAAATTCCCCGAAGTGAAAAGTAACTTAGACATCATAGGAGCAGGTATGCTAAAAGGATTCAAGCTTAACTGATCAAAAAGAGCTATGATGAATTTTATGGGGTAAGAATTGAAGTCATAATTACAAGGATGTCAAAGATAGAGTTTCATAGGTTACCAACATCAAACTTACGAGAGGAGTATGATGATGTAAGGAAGAGAGATATGAGCGGTAACGCTCATGATCAAGGAAGAAGGGAGATTAGACACCAAGGAAACGCCGGACACTCATATCTCCAATAACAACATCACTCCCAAGAGTCTCCCCAATCGCTTATGTTACTTCTTCCTAACATATTCCCTGGAACAAGATATTTCACTATAAGTGTGATCTCAACGCTCCAAATTCTCAAACATCCCGAAACGACTTTCACAAGCCTAAGGTCAAGACTTCCAACAAAGCTGTATTTGTATCCCACTAGTGTCAACTATGGGTTCCTCAAAAAGTAAACCTTCAATCAAGAGTCCCAATACCATGCTCCAAACTCCAAGAGAAGGTTCCTCAAATATTCTACAAGGTTCTCATTTCAAAACAAGGTAGTAACATACCAACCTCAAATTATGAAAAATCAATAGGATCTCAAGTTTCTCTATCCTTTTACTTATTAAGGATTCTCAAAAGCAGAACTACACCCAGCTCCAACATCGTCTCATCATCTCAAGTACTCAATGTGACCTCAAGGTCTATAAATGTATAGGGTTAACAAATTCTTCTCAACACTAAGTCCCTCTAAACCCAAGAACTCTCAAGAGTCAACTAGAATGCCAAATCACATCACCAAACCATTATGGTCATCCACATCTCAAGGAATATTCTTTCAAATTTGACATCCTAAAACTTACTTACCATCAAATTCCCAAGGAACAAGGTCTTAATTGTAACCACACTTTATCTCCTCAAAGTTCCTAAAATCATAAGTGAAACTATGTTCTTTAACCTAACAATTGGTGTTAACCAAACCATTACCCTTTCTAGTTACCAAAACAAGTGCTAAGACTTCCCAACAATGTAGCTTACTCTCACTCTCATAACATACTTCAAGTAGTAATCAATATCACCCCCTATAACCAACAAATAATCCCACAATTTAACATTTCCCACATGATAACATATACATTATCAAACCCTCATATCCCAAGTGATTATGGAAGCCAAACCCAAACTCGGCTACTTAGTCAATCCTATATCCTCAAATCACATTTCACCAACTCTGTAAACATGGTCAACAGGGTACCAACTATACTAAGGAGATAAGGAGTGATAACGGGATAGAGAAACGGTAAAATATTTTCAAAGGGTGCATGAACCTGACAAGTTAGGAAACTAAGGAGTCAGACCGTAAAGATAACGGTTGACAAAAATAAGAGGTATTCGAATTAAGAAGATATCTAGGGCAAGAAGAAGATACGTAAACTATGGCATAAAAACAGGATTCAACGAACGTTAAAGAGAAGGAAAGGAGAATAGAAGCGGCACAATGAAAGGGTTCCCGCTTACCAAACACTCATCAAAGCTTATGATCGATATGATAAGGTTACATCACTAAGGTGCTCAACAAAGACCCAAAAGTCTACCAAATTATAAGACTAACAAGGACTCCACAATGGTAGGTATTCCTCAATTCAATTGGTTCTAAGAGCCAAAATCAATTCACCACACAAATTCATTTGTTACCACCCATGTCCCAAAGTATTTCCTTTACAATTCTCGTCATTGAACTTCACTTACCATGTCATCCCCAAGTACCATGGCTTGTCTACTCCATCATCTCACCACTTAATACTTCTAGTCTCCGATACCATAAATTGGAATCACATCCTTGAACTCACGAACTACATTGAACAACATTCCACCATAATTCCCAAATCCAGATATGATTACTAAGATCAACCACGTGTTCTCAAATTTCGAAAGGTCAACAAGGGCTACTCTATACTAGATTTGGTCAACTTAAAAGGTTTAACAAACTAACTAATTCCAAAGTACAATACCAATCCATTAAGCAACATTAATGTCCTATTGTATTCCTTTCAAGGCCTACAAGGATTAGGGCTAACTATCATACCTTTAATTCTCCACAAGAAATATCGAGACTCTCAAATGAAGTAGCTTAGGTTCATTCCATCTTAAGTGCTAAGGTAGTACCCATGCTTAATCATCTATAACAAACAAGCTCTCTATAGACATAAATCCCAAGGTATTTCTCAATTCACTAAATTCTCATATCAAGCACAACTAACAAGACTAACCAAAGGATCCCAAATTATATTCCCCTATACAACTCAAACCTTAAACAATCAATTTCTCCACTCGTTCACGCCCTCCAATGATACATTCTCTCAAAACTGGGTTCTCTTGAACAAGGGAACTATCCTGCGGAATAAAAGGAAGGTGTCCACATGGACTTTATTATAAGAAGAAAACGAACCTAAGATGAATCGGGAGAAAGAATTGAAAGGTAGTTACCAAGGCGAGATAAGAGGAATTTGAAAGACGAAATATCAAGAAACTGGAAGCATTCTACATTTGGCATAACCAACCTTTAGCGGCACCAAAACTAATAACTAACAATCAACAAACCTAACAATTAGCAATCACAAACAGACTACCACATAAAATCCTAATTCTACCCATCCTACCCTTCTCTCAAGTTTATTACTTAAAGGTCAAGTGATTCTAAGTGGGGTCCACAAACGTGCGTCGAGAGCAATAGGCTCTGATACCAACTGTGACACCCTTAATTCTAGCCTTAATTAAATACGTAAATTTTACAGAAAAACTGGTAGGATATGTTTGTAAATGGTTCAACTAGTCCAAAAACCTGCAATTTCAAAAATTTTTCTTCCTAAACCATTCACAACTAATCCAACTCAAGAAGAGTGTCAAAAACCCTGCAACAACTGATAAACTAATTTACATACATAACTTAAGACGCGGAAATATAGTGATACAAACCAAAAATAGAAAAGGGAGACATATGTCCCTTCAAATAATATACAAACCAAAAGTGTAAAAGGTTTACTAATAGAATAGCCAAAACTAGGTCCAAGGTTCCTTGCTCACTAGCTCGTCTGTGACCCCAACTAAGCATCAACAACCTGTCAATCGCATTTTATACAAACACGAAAGCCACAATTCAGTGGGGAGTAACTTCGAGTCCTCCCAGCCACGAATCGTCAAAATTAATGTAACATGTAATGTAACATGTAAACAATTTGATAAACCATTTACTTATCATGTATTCTAACAAATGACCCCTAACTGACCAAACTAAACTAACATGTGAATCATATAATTCAAATAGTAATCCAAACTTTATCAACTGTAACCGGCTTACATCTCACCTATTACAGTTCATAAAATCACCATACAAGAAAGGGCAATATATCAAAGACAGACATAAGTTCTTAGTACGGCCAATAGTCACTTTGTAACTCGAGTCTATACCACGAGGTAGGGAAGGTAATCGAACCGGTATCTTGGCTCAGCGGTTACTATTAAGAAAACATGGCCAAGAGACAACACAACCCTAGCCTAAAATCACAAGAGACCTAGACATGCGGATACACACCACCGCACCCAAGACCCACAACTTTTTTTAAAACAAATTGAAGTGAGTACCCTAAGGACACCACCGAAGGGTTGGCTAGTACTTAAGCTGACCCCATACTATCAAAATAAGTACCTGAGGTCATGCCCCAACTTGGATATAAATCCACTAGTCAGGAACACAAAGGCTATCAAGCAGTGAACATATACTCGTCAAAGACTATAAAGACCTATCTATGATGAAGGCCGAAATACTCACCTAGGACCTAGTCACAGCTAGTCCCAGCTTGAATACTTTAGCCCACACCACACAAGACTCACCACACAAGTCAAGTAAGACACCCACTTAACCTTAAGAGGGCAAAAAGTCCTACTTACCAACCTAAATGCTAACATTCTATCATGTGAAAGGCTATATAAATGTCTATTTACAGCATACAATCCCAACAGTGTCCTCAATAAGAATTCAATACTAACTTCTAATTCTAGCAATTTTAACAATATTAAAGGCTTTAGGGGAAACTAGGGCCATTACTACAAAATAAGAAGCTATTTAAATTCAACTAACTAAATAAGAAGCTATTTAAATTCAATTAACTACACATGTGAAATAGAGATATAATAAATGGCCTAAAACAAGAAAAAGGCCGATTATCTAATTCATTCAACCGAATTTTTACCCGCAACCCCAGCCCTGCGACAGGTACGGGTCAAATTGCGGCTGACCAATCACTCAATTAACTGACATCGCATCAGTTAAAGGGACTAAGGCTCAGTTTTCGGCACAATCAACAAAATATTACAATTATCGCTATAAAATTCATTTTGTAAACTATCCTAACATGTGATAACTATTAATATAAGCACAATTTTACCATTAACATATTTTTTTATTACTAGATTGATTCAATTCAAATTACTACCCTTTTGTTACTTATTCTATTCTAATATTAATTAGCCCGAAAAGACCAAGATTGCACGAAAACCCGCGAAACAAGCACGGACCGACCCGGGCCAACCATGGGCTAGCCGTGGGATTGCCACGGCCTGCCGGCCTGCTGCCCGTCCACTATTCCTCTTATTTTTTTTCGTTTTTGCTCAATATAAGACCGTCTGAAAATTAATTAATCGCCCCCAATTCAACTTTGATAATTTAAACTAACAAAAGGCATAATTTAAGCATACATGCAACAAATTTTACATGTGAAAAACTACTATTCAACCAAAAATTCACCAAACATACAAAAATCAAAAACATGTGACGATCTTTCGTCGAGTAACTCGAAATATGTTACCTTAAGCTAGAAAAAGAGCAATTAACACCTTGAAAACCCAAACCCTAATGACACTAGCCGCTATCCTCTACAATATACGAGTCCCCGAACTCGTCTTCCAATCCTTCACCTAAATAAACAATTAAAACACAATAATTAAGCAAAAATACCGAATTTCCGAAAATTGGTCTTAAAATAACTTAGTGAAAATTGAAATTAGAACATACTAAGTTGTAGATCGTGGCGAGGGGATTCCGGAAAGGTAAATTATGCGAAAAACGGACTAGTAACGAAGAAATTGTGACGATTTTGCTTGAGTTTTTATATAAAAATGGAGTTTTGGGAAAGATAAGGAAGAAGAACAAAGGGAAACCAGAAAAAAAAGAGTAAAGTGGAAGGGGAGCCGTGTAAGAGGAAAAGAAAGGACGGGATTCGGGTTTGAGTCGGGATTTTTCGAGTCGGTTTTGACTCGTTTCGATAATAATTAAATCCGTAAGTCAAACGCAAATTCCGTCAAGATCAAAGTCTTTAAACACGAGATTACAATAAAATTGAGTATTCATACGACCCACTTCCAAATTCGTTTACCCAACATTCAAACGAATTGTCATTTTCCCCCCGATACGCCCTTATTTCGAAATAAAAGATTTTACACGGTTTAAACTATTTTTAAACATTTCAAAACTATCAAAATAAATACTTTTCTTCAAAATATAATAAAATTATATTTCTTTGAATTATTTTTACTTTAATTACTTTAAATATCAAATTTTATTTGATTAATAAATCATTTTTGAAATATATTAACGGTCCGAAATTACGGGGCGTTACATTGTTTGCTTATTAAGTGATTACATCAATCTATTGTGCTTATTTTTGCAATTTCATTGCTCTATTTGCTAAGGTAAGTCCCGATTTGCTCTCTAATTGTTCCGAAAAATCTGAAATTTCTTGCTTAAATCTTGAGTTTATTGCTTTGAATCTTCCATTGCTTATATACAATTGCTATTTCCTTGCTTTTTAGCCCTTTATTTGTTGAATTAAATGCCTAATTTGCTAATTTGGGAATTAGGGTTCTTCAAAATCCGGGTTGAATTTAAGCATTAAGTTGGTTAAATATTGTGTTCTTATGCTTGGAATCTTCATTATTTGATATATAATCATGATCCCCTTGCTTTTTGGATGATTTAATTTTGATTTTTGGTCTTAAAAATCGATTTTTCGACCCATATTTGCCAAAAAAACGGGATTGTTTTTCCTCTTGGTTGGGGTATGATTGTATACTTGTCTATTTTGTAGATAATGTCATCTACTAGGCAAGGAACAAGAGGACACGAGAGAGACGCGCTCCTATTCGTCAACCGGAGGTGGCGCTGGAGGTGGTGGAGTCTTCTGAGGAGGAGGATTTATCACGATTTGACGATTATCCTTTTGTTGCGTTTCGTGACAAGGAGCAACGGGATAGGTTCGAGTTTTTGATGACTAAATCCATGAGTGCCACTAGGTGTGTGGATCGGAAAATATTGCGAACCTTGAAGATTGATGATATTATGTTAGGTATGTTTGTTGAGATTGGTTTACAGGGTCTTTTTCACACACGAGTTATCATATCCTGCTTTGACCCTTGAGTTTTTTAGCTCATATGCCTACTTCCCTAGTGACCATCTTATTCGGTTTAGAATGCTTAATGTAGAACGGTCTTTGACTTTTGACCGTCTTTTCGAAATTCTGGGGATTGATAAGCACACCGATGGGGATTTATATAATGGTAGTGGGATATCTGCAGTCCGATATTTCCCTTTGTTTACTGGCTATGAGGATGTAGATGTTAGTAGTATGTCTTTGTTGGATGTCCAACATGTTTGCCTTCGACTTTTCCTACGGTATTTAAGTTACTTGCTTTACGGGAGGCATGACAAGAGCAAGGCCTCTTCCTTAGAGGTCTTGATTCTAGCTAGTTACTTGAACCCATTTCAGAAGAGGACGTTCCAGTTTTCTCCCCCTGCTCTTGTTTGCTAAGCTTTTGACCGTATGATTGGGAGATACGGGGATTTAGATTGTGGTGCCCTCATTACTAGGATTGCTCGGGTTTTATGTGATTTTCGGCGAGATGACCCCTATGAGCTTATGGATGAACATGAGCCCTTAGCTGATGACGACCACCTGCGTTACGATATCTCTTACATTGACATTAAGAACATGAAAGATCATTATTGGAAGGTTCAGGGTCATTCTTACATGCTTTTGCCTTGTGACTGTTTGCCGGCTGTGGATCCTCTTGAGGAAAGTACAACTAGGGAGAGACCCCCACCTGTCACTTATTTGATCCCACGGGACCTCTTGGTCACTTTTCCCAGTTCCAACACTACTACTACTACTGGTGGGCGTCGGAGATACCGTCAGCCTGCCACCCACTTACCTGGTTCTTACCAGCCCACTCCTCCTCCTCCACCTCCTACAGCCTATCCTACCCAGGGCTATCACTTTGACCCAGTCCTTGCGAGAGAGGTGATGATTCATGAGGGTATCAACACCGCATTGACTGAGCGGTGTATGTGGGAGCAGATGGAGGCTATGACTCTTGCTGCGGGGGGACAGTATATAGGCACTTCTCCTAGCTACCACACCACACCTGGTGATGATAGCCATGTCTTTCACCTTTATGAAGTGACTCCTGCTGAGTTTGGACAGTTTAGTACTGATTATGGCGCTTTGGGTCGTCCTTTCTACACTCCAGTCCGTCCCCATCAGCCTTCTTCTGTCTTTCCCGAGGATGTGGGTGTTCCTCTTTCACAGCGTGGGCAGTTTGGTTAGTTTGGAGCTTCTACTTCTGCTGCAGCAGCTATTCCAGGAGGTGGCCGTTCGAGAGGCCGTGGTAGACGAGCTGGCCATTCTAGAGGCCGTGGTACCCCTGCTACTGACCCTGAGCTGCTGGCTATGTATGCTGAGATTGATGACTTCGATGAAGCTAACCTTGATGATGATGATGGAGCTTAGTAGTGACAGCTGGTCACTATACCCCTCACTTTCCAGCTGGTTTGGGGGAGGCTTTTGCATTACAGCTGGTATTATCTTTCCTGTTTTTATTTTATTGCATTTTTTATCCTCCCTCTTCCCTTGTTAGTTGTGTCCCATAGGTTGCTGGATTTCTGTGTGTTTGCTATGCTGTAGGCGTCACAATGAGGACACTGTGACATTTAGGTTTGAGGGAGGGTATTTATTTCTGTTGTGTGTTTATTTTATTGAAAAAAAAAATCCAAAAAAAAATTGAAAAATTTATAAAATACAAAACATGTTTTATTTATTTTGAGTCGAGTCTTGGTGAATTGTTTAGCAATGATGATAATTTGCTTTGTCTTTGCATTTGAATCCCATCTAGTTGTCCATGTACATTGTTTTGACCCGCTAGCTATGATGAACAAAGCTCTTTACTCAAGTTTGGACCGTCACAATATTGCTTATGCCGAGTAAATTTGACTTTATTTTGTTGGTAAACCACTTAAATTTCTGAGGTCTTTGGTGCTTCCTAGGCCGGGAACATTAATAAACCGGTCTCATTGTTATTTAGGCTGAAGAGTGTGGTCTCCTTGTGGAATATGTAATATCGAACTGCATAAGTGTGACATTAGTTTCTTAGCTTTTGCGCGTTCATATGATTGAGTACATGAGGAAAGGCGGTTCTTTTTGTTCAAATATGCCATACATTACCCAGTTTTTGTTAGCCCGTTTGAACCATGTAGCCATTTTATATCCTATTTCTTAGCTACATTCCAGAATTTGCCTACCTTTTTCGGGATAGTTGCAGTTACTTGAGTCTTTATTGTTATAGCTGCTTTGGTTAGGTTGGGACTTTTATTGTCATGTGGGTAGTAGCTATCTTTTTGTAGCAATTGTGTGACCTCCTATGTTGAAAAAGAAAAATATTATGAAGCAATGAAAAAAAAAGAAGAGGAAAAAAAAAGAACAAAAGAAAAAAAAAAGGAAAAAAAAAATCAAAAAAAAAAAAAATCAAAAAAAAAGAAAGAAAGAAAAGAAAAAGTTCTTGCTTCATCAAGTTTTGTTAGGAGGTCATGAGTGGTAATTACTGGAGTCTAATGCACATTTGGAGAGTCTTTTCATTCTCTCATATGTTGTCAAAGTTAAGATGATTTCTCCAGTTGGATGATTGTTTTATATTTTATTATATTTGGCTATTGGTTTAGTGCTGCGACTACCGTCTGAGCCTCACATACCCATACGTACTTTTGCACAAGCCACTTCTATACCCATGCCACTTTACCATCATTCTGTCCTTGATATGTGTACTTGGTCTGTATTGTGAATGCGCACTAGTTGGAGAATCTTCTATCACATTAGATTGCACGCATGTTTCATAAGTTGAGTGAGTGTCTTTATTCTTTCTATCTTACATATATCTCACCCCTTATGAATGCATGAGTGAAACCTCGAGAATCCGACAAAATTGTCTTGTAAGGTTGAAAAGCATTTGGCTGAGTCTCGGTATCATGTCACATCTTGAGTAGAGCTGCGTTAATCTGTTACCCGTGCCTTTGAATTCGTTTTACTGGCACAATTTTTGGTCATTACTTTGTTATAGATGTGGATAAATGGGATTTGTATGTGCCTAGACATTTGCTCTGAGTAATTCATTCACCAGTTGGTTGTTTGTCCTTTGTTTGGGTTGATTGCTTTGCTTGAGGACAAGCAAATGTTTGGTTTGGGGGAGTTTAATGTATCACTTTTATATATACTTTTATAGCTCCTTTCATACCATTTTATATACCGTTTACGTGCCAATATATCATTTATATGTCTTATTTCAATGAATTGTCGATACTGCCGCTATTTTATGTTTTAATGCAGAAATGACGCATTACGAGGATAATCAAGCTAAGATGAGCATATCGGAGTTAGCATAGTGGAATACACGGAGTATGGCACGAGGAACGAGGAAGCATGAAGGCTAGAAGTGAAGAAACGAAGGAATCTTTCTGTGTAGCTGGTTCCTCGATCGAGACCCCTGAGGCTCGATCGAGTAATCGTCCTCGATCGAGTCATCTCAGGCTCGATCGAGGAACCTCTCTGGCAGATTTATTTCCGGATATTCCTAAAGCAATTATTTGTATTTTAAATTAGAAACTCGTACGGGATTATTAGGTTATGCTTTTTTTTGCTTAGAACGGCTGAATACTCTCTCTCTAGCTTTAATCTTTCCTTGCTACGGTACTAATATTTCTTCAACAATTAATCATTCAAGTTTATGTTATTCAATTATTGTTCTTATTTCATGTTCATAATTATGTCTTAAATTATCATTATTGTTGTTATTGCTTTAGTCATGAGTAGCTAAATTCCTCATCTAGGATGAAGGGGATCTAGGTTAATTAGAAAGGGGAAATTGATTAATTGCTAGAGATATCATATAAGTTGTCGTTTGCTTATTGTTCTTATTCTAGTTAATTAACTTAAGCCTGAGTTGTTAATTAGTGTAGCGAATTAATCCTGTCACCGACCGGGTTAGAATTAATATAGGCTGCGATAATCAAATAGATTGTATCTAATTATAGCGACCGCATGTTAGAATCGATCTAAAGGGTATAATAGAATCGACCGATCTTGTGACCTTAGATAGCTTGACAGATCTAGCAATTGATTAAGAGACCCCATATAGTGGATCTAGTGAACCGGAAATTCTAAACTTTCCATATCATTGTTTTAAATCCTTTTAATTACTTGCAATTAGTTGGTTAGATAACAAACAAAACAAACCCCCAAGAAAACGGTTACCATAGACAATTTAAATATTTACAGACTGACTATTACCGCCTCCCTGTGGATTCGATACCTGTCTTACCACTAGCTATTCTTGTTAGTTTTGAGATAGTTTTATTTTGATTTGGTGATACGACTTTAGCCTTATCACCCACCCTATCTCTCAACCTTATCAAAGACATAGCTGTGCATAGAGAATGCACACTCTTCCTGCTCAACGCATCTGCAACCACATTAGCCTTCCCTTTATGGTATATAATATCCATGTCATAATCCCCAATAAGCTCCATCCACCTCCTCTGTCTCATATTCAGCTCCTTTTGAGTGAAGATGTACTTGAGACTGTTGTGATCTGAAAACACCTTAAAGGTCGCCCCATAAAGATAGTGCCTCCAAATCTTGAGAGCAAACACAACTACACCCAACTCCAGATCATGTGTCGGGTAGTTCTCCTCATAAGGCTTCAATTGCCTAGAAGTATAGGCAATTACTTTCCCGTTCTGCATCAACACACATCCCAAACCATTCTTTGAAGCATCTGTATACACTTTAAAGTTCTCACACCCTTCAGGTAATGCTAAGACTGGAGCTGTGGTCAAACGCTCCTTTAATGTTTGGAATTCCGTCTCACAACTTTCATCCAACGAAACCCGTTCTCTTTCCTCATCAACGCTGTTATAGGTCTGGCTATCTTAGAAAAGTCCTTCACAAATCGATGATAGTACCCTGCCAAACCCAAGAAACTCCTGATCTCTGCTACATTCTTCGGTGCTTCCCACCGAGTGACTGTCTATCTTTGCAGGATCCACAACAACACCCTTCTTTGAAATCACATGCCCCAGAAAAGCAACTTCATCAAGCCAAAACTCATACTTAGACAACTTTGCATACAACTAATTGTCTCGCAAAGTCTACTACACTAACCTCAAATGCTCCTCGTGCTCCTCCTTAGTCTTAAATTAGACTAAAATATCATCGATAAAGACCACCACAAACCGATCCAAGAACCGACTGAATACCCGGTTCATCAAATCCATAAACATTGAAGGTGCATTAGATAACCCAAACGACATCACAACATACTCATAGTGACCATACCTCGATGTAAAAGCTATCTTCGGTATGTCCTCATCCCGAATCTTCACCTGATGGTAACTCGACCTAAAATCAATCTTAGAAAAGACCGCTGTTCCGTTCAAATGATCAAACAAATCATCTATCCTTGGCAAAGGATACTTGTTCTTCACTGTAACTCTGTTCAGCTCTCTGTAATCGATGTATAACCTCAAACTTCCATCTTTCTTTTTTACAAACAGAACTGGTGCTCCCCACGGTGATACACTAGGTCTAATGTACCTCTTCTCAATCAAATCATCCAGCTGTTTCTTCAGCTCCTCCAACTCCTTAGGATCCAAGCGGTACGGGGCCTTCAAGATTGGTCCCGTTCCCGGTTTTAACTCAACACTGAAATCTATCTCTCTCTTTGGTGGTAAACCTGGTATCTTCTCCGAAAAGACATCTGGAAACTCTCCCACCACTGGTATCTGATCAACTGTCGAAGTCACCATACTATGGTCCCTCACATGGCATAAGATCAACGGACACCCCTTCCTCAGATAAGACTTCAAGGTCACTGCTGCAATCAACTTGACTTTGGGTTTGACAACAAACCCACGATAAGACACACTAACTCGCTTAGGACCTCTCAAAGAGACCCTCTTTTGGTGACAGTCTATCTTAGCCTTGTACTTACCCAACCAATCTATACCAACTATCATCTCAAAACCATCCAATGGGAACTTTAACAAGTCCACTGGTAGGTCAACCTGCCCAACTATAAGAGACACATCCCTATGCAGCCTCCCACAAGATACTGACTCACCCGACGGTATGAACAACTCTTCTTTTACAGACTCAAACTCTCTCAAACCCAAAAGCTTAACATGACTCGATGATACAAAAGACTGTGACGCCCCCGAATCAAACAAAACAAAGGTAAAGACTCCATTAACAAGAAAATTACTCGTGATAACGTGAGCATCATCCTCAGCTGCTTTCTTCTCCATCATGAACAGCTTACCACTAGTCTTCTGTCCACCTCCCTGGACAGTACTAGCTGAAGTAGACTGCTTAGCAGCCAACCCCTGGTTGTTGTTCGTTGCTGGTCTCTGATATGAATGACCGCTATTGCGGTTAACCCCCCCATTGTTGTTCCTCTGACCACCCTGGTTATTCCACGACCCAGCCAACCTGTTACTAGCATAGCTCTGAGATGAACCTTGAGAGAAACTCCCCTGTGACTGCCTCTGAAAACCTCTGGCCACAGCACCGGTACACTCATGTCTCTTGTGGCCCACACTGCCACAGTTAATATAAGATAAGCCCCAGCTGCTACCACCACCACCACGGCCACGCCATAAGAAGCTCCACCACTGAACCCCGACCTCGAAGAATAAGCTCTCACCTGGTTATGGCCGCCCCTCTTGTAACTAAACTGACCAGCACCCTCACTCTTAGCCTTCCTCTTCTTAGAAGCTCTCTCCCGGTTCTCCTAAGCCATCTCAACTAACCTCTCAGCTCTCCCGGCACGCTCATACACCTCCTTAACATCAGTAAGGACTCCTACCGGCAACTTCTCCATAATCTTAGGTGTCAAACCTTTCTCAAACCTCAGCGTCAAGTTCTCCTGGTCCAGTCCTATATCCTCTGCATACCTAGACTTCTCGTTGAACTTGTGATAATACTCAACAACTTTCATATCAGAAGTCATCTTGAAGTCATCAAACTCCTCTCTCAACTTACTACGCACATGCTCTGGCACAAACTCTTGCCACATAGCTTTCTTAAACTCAACCCAAGGTATAGAAGATAACCCCTGTCTCACATATAGGTCTAGAGCACTCTCCCTAACCTTGTCCCACCACTCTCCGACCGCTTCCCTTAAGTAGAACGCAACTTATTTCACTCGGAAGTCCTCTGGGCAATGAAACACATTGAGTATGTTTTCCATCTCCCTATGCCAATTATCCAGCATAATTGGCGCACCTGTGCCCATGTACTCCTTTGGGTTAAACCTTGCTATGTTTATACTCATCTTGGCGAAATCCACACCCGCCTCTTTATCTTTCCCGAACTTCGTTAGAGCCTCAGTGAGAGCATCTTGGTGCTCCAACATCTTAACTATCTCATCAATGCTCGTGTTTTATCCCTGGCATACAACGCGTTTCTCTTTGGCGGCATCTTGAAACTATATAAGAAAAGGTGCACATAAACACACATCCCATATCTCAAACACGAAAACGACCTGTGCATAACCTATTCGATCGAGTACCACAACCCACTCGATCGAGTTGAGGCCACTCGATCGGGTTGCCCACTTACTCGGCCGAGTGCCTCGACTCCAGAACTTGACCAGAATGCATCCAAAACGTACTCGATCGAGCCACCTCCTTACTCGATCGAGCTGACCCCACTCGATCGAGTGCTCAAACCTACTCGATCGAGTGCCCAAAAATAGACTACTGCCCAGAAACGAAAAACAACCCACTCGATCGAGCCACTCACCTACTCGATCGAGTGCCCCCCACTCGATTGAGTCATGCTGACTCGTATACTACCCGCAAGCTTAACTCAACACTTCCCCCAACATACTTACATACAAAACGACAAACATAGATACTATATATACTTATATATATACAATCAAACAATAACTTATTCACATGTTTCTCATAAGCCACGTTATAAATTATCTATCATGCAATTCCGTTATTCAACCAACATACATACTTACATTATCATCATCTTTCACTACAACACCTTCTATCCTCCACATGCATTCATCCACCGATTCATACAACACATTTCTATATATATATATGAAACATACAAAACAAACACATAACGATCCTGACACACACCCCATAGTGACCGATTCAAAGTTGTAGGGCGAGATCGCGACTCTAGGACGTCTCCCAAGTCTTTGTATTAGATCCAAACAACTCCTACCCAGGTTCATTTTATTTTGACTCCCTAAGTTCATTGGGTTAATTAGTTACAGGTTCCAAAATCGTCGATCTGATACCACTTTGTAACACCCCCATACTCCAAGTGCCTTATCAGCACCACTTAAGGCATGTAAATGCTACCATCTCGGTTACCCGAGACAATGAATATCAAATAGACCATAAAGAAACATACTTTAATAATTAAGTTTAAAGCGATACAAGTTCAAATCCCAAAACTGCTAAAGTAAAATACAAACGTTCCTCAAAACTGTCAAACCAACTAAAACAATATAAGAGAATGTTTTGACACAACGGAAGACTTATAAACAGCTCGTGATGACTCAACCCAGCTATCCCATGCACATCAACTCATACCTGCTCAATAACTGCTCACCATCCCTGAATGGATCACCACAGTTTTTAAAACAATTAAACGGGGCCAGTACTGATTACACAAAACAAACATCTGCAATAAAACAATACTATAATCCAATCCAATCAACCAAATTCCATCACATCACCACACACCTAACTACACACTAAAGTGTGTAGTCCTGCCAGAATACTCATCGCAACAAGTATTCTACACCGCCAGTGGGGGACCGCAGCCGTTCCCACCTAAGCCCCGCTCATCTTTTCCGAGCGATAAACCCAAGTTCCTAAATGTTCACATCTCTTCTGTGGCGGGCTCCACATAAGGCGAATCAAGGGCGTGAAGCCACTCCCGCAAGTGACTCCACTCAGCCGAGGATGCACCTCGCAAACCACAGACAATTATACGATAATCACATTATACTATCAACAACCACCAATTCCAAATCCAATACCAAAACGATATACAACAACAACAACAACAATTAATCACCAACACAACCATGTAATCAATACTGAGTAGGGAAACCCTACCTGGAAATAGCAATCGCACGAGACCGTCACAACAGCTAATCAAAATCTTTCCTCTACGAATCCTCCTCCTATAACATATAATCACATAATTACCACCTAAACATCATAATACACCCTAAACCCCCAAATCTACCCAATTAGGGTTTTAAACAAACTTACTAATTCATTATAAAAATTATACAAGAAGCTTACCCTTGACACGACAATCACAACGGTATAACGAAAGAGACAATCCGACGATCCTAGCCTTGGGATTTGCTAATAATGTGATGGATGTGATATACGTAACTTTTGTTCTTCTCTTGAAAGGTTTTAGAATGTTAAAAGTGATTAAGCAAAGTGACAAAATCCCTTTTATATTAATCTCGCATTATTAACAAAACCCGGCTATTAAACTCGTAAGACTCACTTACTCGATCGAGTCCCCCTACCTCGATCAAGTGTCACATTTACTCGATCGAGTATCCATCAGGTCAGCTACTATTTTGCGTAAAAAGCTACTTACTCGACAGAGTAACTCCCACTCGATAAAGTACCCACAGACATAGAAAACCGTAGTATTACAATATTAGTTAGAGCCAGTTGGTTTACTTTTGATAGGGTTGCGACAGCCGTGTCAACCCTCCGTCTCCCAGCCGGCTTTACTGCCTAATTTCATACCACCTCCTGTTTTTGAGGTGCCCGAGGTCATGGACCAAGGGCGTCGTGATGCTTTGCTGTTAGATATGTGCATGAGGGTTTCTCGGATGGAGTGGGATCAGGCTCTCGCCTTATTCCCTCTTTACGAGTATCACATGCTTCGAGGCCGTCCGGTTCTAGCTGGCTGGCCACACCCTTCCTTTTACCGGCACCCGACGGAGGGGTACCCTCAGCCTGAGAGTGAGGAGGACACGACCGAGAGAGAGGAGACGATCCGAGCTGAGTTAGATGCTAGAGGTCGTTCGAGGAGGAAGGGAGAGGAGGAGGAGGACCCTACCTTTTAGGTGGTTGACGAGGAGGGTACTGACAAGTAGCAGCTGGCTACTCACTTCCCTAGTTTGACGACTGGTTTGGGGAAGTTGTATATATTGTAAGCATTTTTGTTCCTTACATATTATTTCATTTGTTTTGCATTTGTGCTGTATTTTTCCCTTTCCCCTATTATTCTGCTGGTGTATGCTGGAGGACAATGAGGGCATTGTCTGTTTTGGTTTGGGGAGGGCAACACACACTTTGAGTCTGCATTTGCATTTGTTTTGCCTTCACGTTTATTGCATTTCAGTTTGCATTGTCTTTTATTTAAAAAAAAAAATTCAAAAACTCAAAAAAATTAGAAATATTTCGAAAAATTCAAAAATTTCACGTTTATTTTCGCATATAGGTTGAGTCGGAACATTGTATTTCAGTGATGAAATTGCTTTGCATTTAGTCCTTTTACTTAAGCCTTACATTAAACTAATATCTTTTAGCATAGTCATTTTGCCTAATCTACGAGTTTGTGTTAAAATTTAGCTGAACGAATAGACTTGACCTGAAATTTTGGCAACCTACTCAATTTCTAAGATTTTGGAGCCTTAAAACTGGTGTCATCTATGACCAGTTCATTGCGAGTAGTTACTCCTTGCATAACATGTAACATTAATTTGCATAAGTATGAAATTCGATTTCTTATTATGTGCATACATTCGGGTTAGTGGCCGGTGTCACATGTAGGAGAGCTGGTTACATACCCCTTTATTTCATTGCTACCCATTAGTTCCACATTAGCCAAATTTGCCTTTTGACCCCTTAACTATATCTAAATTTAGCCTGCCTTGTAAAGCTAGTTTAGATCGTTTATACGGGTATTTTGTTTACTGTGCCATATTTGGCTTGCATTGAAAGACAGGAGTTGGTAGTATGGAGAAGGAGAATTGAAAAAGAAAAAGAAGAAAGAAAAAAAAAACAAAAAAAAAAACGAAAGAAAAAGAAAGAAAATTTTTTAAAAAAGAATTTGAATGACATCGGTTTTTCTCCTATGCTCTTATTTTATCTTATGAGAAGTTGTTGGTTATTTGGTTTAGTGAGTGTTCATGCTAAACAAAGGCATTCGTGCTAATTTTGTTGGTTTAGAAAGGGATATGTTTCATTCGGTTTTGTTAGGTAGCTAGCTTGGCTATTACCCTCACATACCCAAAAATGTTTTTCCCCTTCTTAACCATTGCCTCACTTTTCCAAATTTTTGTAAGCGCTCGGCTGTGGTAGGATCTTGTTTGGTTGGAATGTATGTGTACGGTGGCTAGAATTGTCTGTCATACTATATTACATGCATGTTTATGTGGGTCGTAGTTAGGTGAGCGACTTCTTATTCTTTCTCTCTTACATATATTTGTTTACCCTTTTCTTCATGAGAGAAGAGCGACCCGTGAGAGTCCATTTTTGAAGGTCTTGCAAGGTCGACGGTGAAGCTTTATTATAAACATCTTATAACTCGTTTGCATTTGACAATTTTTGCTATAAGTGTTAGTTTGCTTGCATTAAATTGGTTTGATGAGTGGACGATTTGTAGCTAGCTCTGAGTTTTAATTCCGTTCCATTAGTTAGCTGCATATAGTTTGCTTGGGGAGAAGCAAATATTTGGTTTGGGGAGATTTGATGCGTGCATTTTATATAGTCTTTTTAAGTCTTATTTGCACGCATTTCTATGCAATTCCCATAGTTTTGGGCAACAAAATGCCCCGAATAGTCTACTTTGGTTCGCTTGGTTCTAATTGCAGGGATGGACCGGAAAGAAGCAGAATTGAGCCTTTTACTGTCCCTTTAGCTTACATTTAGGAGATGGAATAATTGGAGCGAGAATGCTACTGTCTTGGGATGCGTTAAGTCATCTCGGAAGCTAAATCTTACGTCTTATAGCTGATTCAGTGGCAGTTGACTCGATCGAGAGCTTTTGCTGGCTTAGCTGCTCGATCGAGAGCTTTGTGATGGTGAGAAGTCCTCGATCGAAGCCCTGCTATGTTCGATCGAGAAGTGGCTATTTGGTGTTCCTTGATCGAGTAGTTTTTATACTCGATCGAGAGGTTTTTGTTAGGAATTAATCGATCGAGAAGTTTGAAGGTGTTCGATCGACCACTTTGAGATCTGACGCGAGGTTTTCTTGCATGAACTTAATTATTTAATATCTTAAGTTATCGTATTAGGTTAAAAAAATATCTTTCCTATAAATAGGAGAGACTTAATTAGGTTCAGGGACCTCCGAATCTTTAATCTTTAATGTGTCATTAATTTCGAGACTCTTGTCAACGTTGCTTTGCTTTTTATTTTCCGCATCTTCGAATTGTGTAATTTCTTTACTCTCCCTTATTCAATTTAATTCTCTTTTGCTACACTTAATCTCTTGTTCCTTAATTGCTTTCATTAGCTTTTGCAATTTCTCTTTAATCATCTTGATACTATATTTATCATTGCTTTATTTATTATCGTTATTGTCTTATTTATCGTTATGAGTAGCTAATTCCCTTAATGCTAGGATTAGGGGAGCCATGATAGTAAAACAATGATGCGATAATTAGTTTAAGAGGTTTTTGTTCTGAGAATTGTTTTATAGCAATATAACAGTAATTATTAGGTTGAATGCAATCAACTGAATTAATTAACCCGGTTAAATTCAGACCTAGTTCGGAAGATTTGAATGAATAGACCTGTTATGAACAATAGACTACCCTAATTAGAGCGGAAGCTATTTAGGAAGAATCTAGGGCGGATAGCGGATTAGAAGGACCTTTCCACTACCCTTCTCACATCAGACCGACTGACCTTACCTTTAGCTGATTTGCGTAATGTCATGGTGAACCGACATCCTGACATCTTTCTCTTATTTGATCACATCTTATTTCATTCTTATTAATTTTGCTTGATGTTGCTTTTATTGTTTTTATTCAGTTCATTAGTTTAATCAAAACAACTCAATCAAACCTCATTCTGTGACCGTAGACAGACTAGATAACAAGTAGTAGTGACCGCCTCCCCGTGCAATACGATACCCAACTTATCTCTACTACATTAGTTAGAGCCGGTTAGGTTTATTTTTGATAGGGTTGAGACAGCCGAGTCAAGTACGGTACTGGATGTTTGGTCAGGATCTCGCTTGAGGTTGGGATTACTTGGCTCTCTTAGTTGCCTTTATTGTCATATTTCTAGAGATAGAAAGTTGTTAGATAAGACGTCTCTTACATATGTTCTTTGAGAAACGTGTCAAGGAAGGTATTTATAAATATTAGATGGTATCTGTGTGTATGAGGTGGCAACTGGCAACTGCTTTGGACTCGTGCGACCAGTGCTTGGCACGCAGACAGACTAGTTACGCGTGCCCCATCAATTCGTCCTAGATAACAGGGCGTCTAGTTCAGGCGCTTGAGCGTTTGTCCTTAGTTTCATCAGGTTAACGCGGTCCTAGTACTTGGGCAAAGTTTTAGGGGCCTTATCGCTTTGAATGCGGGAGTGTCATCTAGAAATTTGTTGCGGTTTATCTAGTCCCCGCAGTTTCCCTACATATGTTGTAGTGCGGATCGTGAACTTTTGTTCCGTAGCTCATTTGCGTGTTTCACTCTTTTGAAACTTTTTGAGGGTTTTAGATGTCAAGTTTTCCAAATGTCAAAGTCGAAGGGGAGTATAATGCTCGGGAGTAGGCAAACTCCAAGCTCGGAGGAATCGGCCAGTTCTCCGGTTGATACTGTGGCCCTTGAGCCGATGGAAGTCTAGGCAATTTTTGAGCCTTAGATCCTAATTAAGAAAGGGTGATAGATGCGCTTTCGTGGCTCCGTGGCTTGCACGAGGTAGCCTACCTCGAGGATCATGACCAGAGTTGCTAAGGAAGAGGACTTCTCAGTTTTGGAGGACGTCCTTCTAGGGATAATTGTCTCCCTTTTGGATCTAGGCAAAGCTCCTGCTCGTGGCCTTAGTAGCCGCTCGAGGGAGTAGTTTTGGGTTTGCCTAGGTAGCCGGCCTCTCCAGATGTATTTCATTTTTTAGGAGGCACTTGCCTTTCTTTTAGCTTTGTATTAAAAACAAAGAAATCCTCTTTCTCTTCTTTCTTATCATATGTTTATTGTCGAGACAAGCAGTACCTTTCTATACGTATCTTTTAATGTTTCACTCGACATACATCATATCCTCTTTTAGCGTAGTTGTCTGCCGCTTATAACACTAAATGATATTTTGTATGCACATGGGCGGATGTCCATTGACAAGCACAAGGGCCAGCCCCCCCCCCCCCCCCCCCCACCTCCCCCCTCCAAAGTTCTCATTTAATACGATGGATAATAATTGTTTAATAAAAAAATAATATAAGCTAGGTATTGACCCCCCCTCAAAATCTCCAAAAGTTTGTGCAGTGTAACAAAACTGGAAGCTTAAAAGTAAAAAAGCCATGACATCACTCTTTTTAAAAATAATTAAATAATTCTCATATTCACCCTTATTCTACTTTTCCGTAAACTACTATCCCTAGGAGTCTATAATTCATTATTACTTTTCTTATTCTACTTTTAAATATTTTTAGCATTTACTCTATGGTTTTCTTTAAAACACACAAAATAATCAACTACTTTGAAGATAAATAGCCAAAGGCTTAATTTTTGATACCAACAATTCAACAAAGTACTCCTGCAGTCCGTCCCGTCCCCCCCCCCCCCCCCCTTTTTTATCTAATTATCTGAATTAGGATTTGAGATTTATTGGATGAAGAACAATTGAGAATTTAGGGTTTTTATTTCCGTCTAATTTCTGGTATTTTATCAACAAAGAGATCGATTTGAAAAGGTTAGTATTCCATTGTTCTTTAATTATGTGTTTATTCTTTTGTCCGATCTCTTTTATATTATAAATTCAAGCTAGATTGATATTAATATATTATGCAATTACTTAGTAGTTAATACTACTTTATTAGAATTTTGATATCATTGTTTAATGTTAGTTAATTGTAAAAAATTATGGATGCACTACTATGCCAAAAAAATTACAAAATTATATACTGATACATACTTGACATTATTATATAGGACAATGAGTAAGCACACAAATCTTTTCACCTTTCTTAAACGAAAAGAACCAGAGCCTGCTACGACTACGACAAATGAAGAGGTTATGCCTGAATCATCCACTCCTGTTATTGAGCAAAACATATTTGAAACACATAGAACTGAAACTGACGAGACTAAGGACCTTCTTTTGTCTTTGGAGCGGTATCCAGGGTTACGCGTACCTATGTGGGATTACCGATATGAGAAGCGAGACCAAACACGCAGAGCTTATTTAAAATTGAAGCCTTATCAGCCTATATTAAAAAGTTTTCTGTTTTCAGGCCCCGATAGTCATCATCGTCGATTTCAGGCTTCATGGTATAAAAGGTTTCCGGATTGGCTAGAGTATTCAACTTCCAAAAATGTTGCGTTTTGTTTGTTATGCTATTTATTTGCAGATAAACCTAATCGTAATACAAAAACTTTTACTTTGGTTGGGTTTAACAATTGGAAGAAAGTAAATGATGGAGATAATTGTCCATTTATTACTCATGTGGGTGGAGGTCCTTGTTCGACACATAATAACTCTGTGAGAGCTAAGATTGATCTTTTGAATGACCGAGGACATATTCGTCATGCTTTGATTTCACGACGAGAAGAACAAATAAAAAGAAATCGGGTACGTCTAATGACCTCAATTAATGTAGTGAGGTTGTTAACCTTACAGGCTTGCCCTCTGAAAGGTCATAATGAGTCGGAAAATTCAGAAAACCGAGGAAACTTCTTAGAGTTTCATAAAGCTTTTGCTAGATATAATGATAAAGTTTCAAAAGCCATCGAGAATACTGATTATAATGCCAAATATGTTGCACCGTCAATCTAGAAAGAGAGATTACAAATTATATCAGCCAAAGTTCGCAACCATATTCGAGAAGAAATTGGGGAATCTTGTGATACTCCCATATACCAAGGAGCCTTAACAAGATATTCCCTAGCATATAAGGGCATCACCATCTCGGTTGCCCGAGAAAAGTAATCATCAAAGGTCAATAAAAGGACATCTAAAATTATTTTACAACTGATATTACCCAACTAATAAAATAAAAGATACAACTCGTCAAAACTATATAAATTACTGCTTTCATTACTCGTGAAGACTCAACCCGCCAAGACTCCCGCTACCATCTAAGACAGCACCTGCTAAGACAGACTGCTCACCATAAGAGATCACGGTAGACACAACAGAAACAAACAAAAGACAAACCACACAAGGTCAGTAACTGAGGCAAGACACAACATCAACTACCAACCTATTACAAACACAACCAAGCACACACACCAGATATAACCACTCCAACCAATCACCGTCACCAACTGTCCACTGGACCAGCCCTGCCAGTGGGGGACCGCAGCCATTCCCACCTAAGCCCCGCTCATCATACTGAGCGATAACCCTGTCCCATTAATGTGCACAACCCCTCCCTTGGCGGGTTCCACGGAGGGCGAAACTAGGGCGTGAAGCAACTCCCGCAAGTGACTCCACTCAGCTGAGGACGCACCTCGAGAACCAGAGACAATCAATCACAGACAGCTGCACTACAACAACCAATGAAACAGTACACACCAACCGATTACCATACACAATCAGCCACATGGTTACAACAACGATACAACAACCGACACACTAGACAATCAACGGAAACTGAGTAGGCGAACCTACCTTTAGCCAATCGCAGCAATTCCTCGATCAACCACAAGACATCAACCAAGCAAGCAAACCCTATACAAACAGCATACAAGTTTATTACTACCACTACCACCCTACAAGGAACGACAAAGACAAAGACGATGATGGTGACATACCTACACATCTCACAACGGCGTTAAGACCGCTACCCTACTCAAGCAACTCATCCTCAAGGCACTAGCATCCTTAAAGGCTCCCATGGAAGGTATTTGGTGAAGGGAAAGGAAAGAGGCGACATCTAGGTCTGAATGAGGGATGCGGAAATGATTTGCGGTTTTAACAAAACACGATTATAAACCTTCGGTGTAAAGACGCTACTCGATCGAGTAATTGACCTACTCGATCGAGTAATCGCCCTACTCGATCGAGTGGCCATACTCGATCGAGTACCAAAGCTACTCGATCGAGTAACCTCTACTCTATCGAGTACCACTCATCCTCATATTCTAACAAGACACTAGGCATCTCTGGCACACATTCCCAATAACCTCCACCTGCTCCCAAAGGGTCGGTCAATGTCGGTCAACGAATCCCTAAAAGGGCGGGTATTACAGTCTTCCCCCTTAAAAAGAACTTCGTCCCCGAAGTTCGACTTATCCTCCCCCAAACGACACGACAAGAAACCCAAGGTCGACACCCCCGTTCTCCTGGCACAGGTCCACTACTCTCTAGAGGCATTATCCCATTATGTCATCATCATCAACTGTCCAACACACACCACATACCCAAGCTTCTGCAAACCACTACTCGAATTACCAAACTCACAACATGCACCAACATGACCAACTCGACTAACGATTATACTACTACGCCGAACTCCTTGGACACGCATTAACGCAGCTACGAGACAATACTTTCACTGGCCAACAACTACCAACACAAAACATGTCACACAACAATCCTATTACAGATTCAAAACCATGTATGATTCATAGTCGCGCAACGTAAAACTACCGATGACAACTCTGTTACTGTCCTTGGCATCCCTTTATCTTTATGAACATCATCTTATTGTAAATTACTCATCTTTTACTTAAACATACCATTTACTCATCAAGACGATTAAACAATTATAAACTCGTACTCGAAATGTAACAGCGACATTATAAAACATTATAAACATACGGTAAAACATTACAAACATACGGTAAAAATTATTATAATTGCGGCTTTTTCTTTTGCGACATTACTCTTCCCCTCTAAAAAAGGAACTTCGTCCCCGAAGTTCACCATCATACAACTTTTCTGCCACATAACCTGACACATAATGCACCTTGCCGACATTACTCACTAATCACGACTAACATTAACTTATATACACCTGTTACTTTATGAGAATAATTATCAACGACCATGAAAGACATGCATGTACAATATGTATAATGGAAGTATGGAAATTTCATGAAATAAGTAACGAGTCTTTTCGATAATAAATAAGTTAGGCTTGCTTGAAGGCGTTGAGGATGTAAAATGAATGTAATAAAAGAAACCTTTGTGTCACATCTATTCCCACGAAATGTCATTTATAAGTCAAGCACGAACCCATGCGCAACAAATTAGTCGACCCAAACATGTTGCTAACCTTCAATGACCATGATAAATATCGAAATATGCAAAAATAGAAACATTCAACCAATTTAACCCTCAAAAAGTACCTGTAACAGTGTTACTCGATCGAGTGGGTTGGGCACTCGATCGAGCTGGCCCTACTCGATCGAGTATCTTAGCTACTCGATCGAGTAGCCGGAGATCAGAATACCCCCCCTAACTGCCACACCTGCAGATACTCGATCGAGTGAGGGGAAATCGGTCGAGTGGCAACAAGTCAAAATACCTCCCTATCAACGAAACACAAAATAGATGATCACATAACTGCGAGTCGGGATGAATATCCGATCCCAAATCCTGTAGAACAAGTTTTAGATAAAGCAAATACGGCCTTATGGCCACCAATACAAACCAAATATGATAAGTACGAATCAAAATAACTAATATCCAACACTACCGATAAACATAACAAGAGGAAAAAGGAGTATCACTCCTGCTGCTACTGCTCATCCACCACCTCGTCCTCACCTCCTCCGCCACCTGACGTGCCTGCTCCTGATGTGCCAACACCCACATCACCACCGGCTCCAGCATCTGGTCTCACGTACCAAGGGGTCAAGCCGCCGTAGGGATATGTCTGAGGTGCTCCCCATGTGGACATGTCCCCCCCCATAGAAGTGGAAAACCCCGCTGTAATCCCCAACTCCCCTCCACCTAACAGGATGCGGTCCCGAGATCCCAATTCCTTGAGTATACGCCATCTCATGCATGTTCCATAGCCTCAAGGTAGAGTGGGTGGTGGTTTAGGTGGGGGTTTGGGTGGTTGTGTCGTGGGTTGAGTGGAGGCCGTAGTGAAGGTCGTGGGTGGTGGTTTAGGTGGCGACAAGTGGTGGTAAGTGGGCTGTTTTGGGTGAGGGTGGGCTCGGTTCTGGTGGTGGTCAAGAGTGCTGGGTGATGCGTGTCATTTATATGATGTTTTACACCCTTTTTTACACGCATTTCAGAGCTCAATTGAGTAGTTTATGCTACTATTTCCCTTGTTTCGTGTATTTCTTCCTTTTCTTGTGATCTTGTAGAAATATGAAGATTTCAGCGGAAAATAAGCCAAATCCGTCCCTAAGTACTAAGCATTGCATTTGACATGGAGTATTGACTCGAGGAATGAGCTTGGTGCGCGTTTCAAGGCCTAAAGATAGCAAAAGCAAGGGTGCGTACGAGTTTAACAAGGAAAGAAGCATTTCACGATATTGCAGCCTCATTAAGATGGCTATATCTCGAGTTCTAGAGCAGATAATGGAGTGATTCTAATTGGAGATGAAAGCTTATCCTCTTAGCTTTCCAACGCCGCGTAGAACGCATGATTTGACCAAGTAACGAAGAAATGGCAGCTGTTTTAAGATCGGTGCGCGCTGTAGGAATCGTCAGAATGCAATTCTGTACAGCACTTTTGGTCGATCGACTGGCCTCAGTGGTCGATCAACCACCACGCGAGCTGATGTGCAAATTAAAAGATCGAGAATTAGAAAGCCCAATGTATTCTTAGGTTTAGGAATAAGAGTGCGTGATATTCCTATATAACTAACCTATGTTTTCAAAATAACGAGGGGTTTTTGGGAGAGACATTAGGTCTCGAGTTTAGCATAGTTTACATGAAAATACTTTAGTTCCTCAATAAAGTTCGTACTTTCCTTCCGGATCTTATTCATTGCTCTTTGTTTCGGTATTCTTCTTGTTCTTTTATTTTCAGTTTTGCATTTATTGATTCATTAGATTAGTCATTGCTAGTTTAGGAACCCTAAGCCCTTTATTCATAGTTTTATGCAATTTATTCATTCTCCTAGTATTATTATGCAATCCGTTATACTTTTCATCAGTTTAGTTGTTGTTATCAATCTTAATATGTGTAGCTAAATTACCATTGCTAGGATGTAGGCGAACTATTAGCGTAGATGGCATTAGAATAGGTTACCCTCGGATTATGGCTTGGTCGACCGACTGGCTTATCTGGTCGGTCGACTGAGTCGGTTGGTCGATCGACTGGGGTAGCTGGTCGATCGACCACCTTCGTGCCTGATTTGTTTCGTTTATTTCGTTAAGTGCAATATCTATCAATGAGACCTAACGGAGACTTGTTAGATGCTTAGTTTTGACCAACCCGTAGATCGAAAGATAGGGAAGGACTTAAATTAACGAATTAAGACGGCTAAATTGCTAGATCGAAAGATAATGTAATTTAGGCATTAGGATCGCTAGTCAAGAATGAAAGTTAGTATTAGCGACACCTAGGGACTAATAGCTTAGACCGAGAGGGGCTATTAGTTGACTTGGACCGAGAGGACTTGTCATACCCATCACCCACGACTGTATTTCGAGACTTAGCTAGACTTATGTGCGATCGTAGCTGTAGTGACCCGACCATCATAGCTTCTTTCCATTATTTGTTCACATCTTTATTTTTATTGTCCTATATATTTTTATTTGCATTTAGTTTAGTTTTTAATCAATCCAAACCCCCACAACTGTTACCCTTAGACTAAAATAGAAAGCAACTATTATCTCCCTACCTCCCTGCGGATCGACCCTTACTACCACTTGCTAGTAGTAGTCTGGTTTTATAAATATTATTTTTGATACTCACATCGATAGGTATCAAATTTTGGCGCCGTTGCCGGGGAGGCAGCGCTAGTTTTAGTTGTTTTTAATTTTAGTCTTTCTTTTTTTTAGTCTCAGGGAACTTCGGTTCCTTGAGACCGTTCTCATGTTTCATATTCTAAGTTTTCCACAGGAAGAGGATGAAATCTTTGGTGCTTATTTAGCCAGACTTTGGGAGTTTATTGAGCCGAGACGAGATGCCTTTTCTGATCTCCAAATATGCTGCACTATTGTCCGGCATATGAATGACCTTACGCGAGCATACCTCGAGTCTATAGGTAAGTGGGATTTCGAAGGAATCCCCGTAATTGAGGTATTAGAATTCTTCAATTGGTTTGCTACTGAATCTCTTAAACCTACTTTTTCTCTTCATGTTGACTCAGATGAGGAGGTGGGTGAGACCTTAGAAACCAATCTAGGAAATACCGACGGAGACGTAGAGGAGACCATTAGCGTGGTTGACAATCCTTTTTATGAGGATAGTCTAGAACCCCTTTATGATTCTTGCAATGTTAGTGAGGACGATTTAGAGGCTCTCTTTGAGAACCTCCATCTTGACGAGTCTAGCGATGAGGAGAGTGATAGTCCAGAGGTTAAATGGGATACTTATGATGATATTGATGATGAGCCTATTTTAGGAGACCCCATTGACCCATTTGACTTTGTTATTCCATGCATTTGGGACGATTATCCACCTTCTCCCTTAGTTGACCAGACTCCTCCACCTCACATTTCATACCCGTCAGAGTATTTTAGTTCTACTCGCGTTATTATTGAGTCGAATGCACCTGAGTTTGTTAATTCTCCACCTGTGGTTAACTTGAGCTTTTATATTCCGCCCTTAGCTGGAGGGCAGAATAGCTTTGTGGACAATTTTGGGAGCTGTCATAGGAAATTTGTTAGGCTTAAATGTTATTACATTTTAATTTCCTATGTTATTACTATCTTATGGTGCTACTTACAGTTTTGTGTAGCACATGCTCACCTATTTGACAGGTTGCTGCGAGCTTTGAGCTGCTTTGATTGGGCTCAATTAGAGTAGTTGGCTGGAAAAAAAGAGGTCGAGCGGGACCTGTCCGAAACCAGCACTAGCCGGGAGGCAACCCGGATGTGTTTTGTTTTTGTTTTGAATAAAACTTCATAGTTGTTTAGAAATAAAAACTCTTAGTGTGTGCTTAGTTTAATTTGCGTCTTTAGACTGTTACTTTGGGTTTTGCGCAATTTTGGGCGCGCTATTATGTGTATTTGCAGGTTTATAGATCATGTTGGCTCAATTTATTGAGCTAATTCGAATAAAATCAGAACTTACAACAGGTTTTCCAGTCGATCGACTGCCTCCTATGGTCGATCGACTGAGCTGCGAATTCCAGGAGCTTCTATTCCTGTTCACTCTCGTCGATCGACTGGGTGATGTGGTCGATCGACCATGTTCGCTGCGGTACCTGTTTTCGATCATTCCCCTGCTGTGTTTGATCGATTTGCAGAATTGAGGGAGTCTTTTCTCCACTTTATTCTCTGACTCATTTCTGTTTTCTTCTATTTCTTTATTTTACACATAATGTTGCGTTTCATAAATTGTTTTCTCGTTTTATGCGTGGTATTGTTTGTCTTTTCAGGTACTTATTGGTAGCACTGTTGGCTACTGAAACCTCCTAGCTCACGCTGGTTTGGGGAGGTTTCCTTTTGCTGCGCTTAAAGACTTGTGAGTTCCGAGTCCTTACTTCATGTCTTGTTTAGTTAATTTATCGCAAATTCCCATTTTCCTTTTATTTCATTACATGATTTTGCACAATGGGGACATTGTGTGATTTGGTTTGGGGAAGGGTTTTGCATTGCATTCACATGTTTTATTGCATTTCCGTTTCACGTTTATTATTTCAGTTTGCATTTGTTATTTCATTTCTATATATATATATATATATATATATATATATATATATAAAATACAATAAAATTGCAAAATTTCAAAAAAATCCAAAAAAATCCACGTTTATTTTAGCATATAGGTCGGGTCGGAACGGTAGTATTTCAATGATGACATTGCATTTTCAGCTGTTTATGCCTGAGCCGTGCTAAATTGACATGTTTTTAGTAGAATCACATATGCATATCTACGAGTTTTCGTTAATTATTCGCTGAATCTTGAGACTTGACTTTGATTTTTGGCAAACTACTTACATATTCTGAGGTTTAGAGCTTATAACTGGTGACATCTATGACCAATTTATCTAGGATTGTGAGTAGTTACTCCTTATGAGACATGTTACATCAATTTGCATAAATATGAACTTAATCTGCTTAATACCTGTATGTATTCGGGTTCGTGGTTAGTTGACACATGTGGAAGAGGTCACCCCTTTATTCATTTTGCCCATAAGCTTCACATTGCCAAAAATAGCCTTTTTGTCCCGCTAACTACATCCTACATTTAGCCTGCCCTTGTCAAGCTAGTAGTTTAGTTTTTGGGATTGTTACTTCGTTTTTGGTAGCTAATGCTCATTTTGAGATGACGTTGGGAAGAAGAAAAAAGAAAAAAAAAACAGAATTGAAAAAATAAAAAAGAAAAGAAAAGAAAAATGATTCGAAAAAAAAAGGGAAACAAGTTCGATACATGGTCGATCGACTGGACTCATTGGTCGATCGACTGAAGCCTGAGAAAAAGAAAGTTCGAAAAAAATCATATGGTTTGAGTTTGGATTAGTCGGTGATTTTATTCCCATGCTTTATTATCATCATTTGGGAGTTGACTTTTATGGAAGTTGTGAGATTTGTGCTTGCTATTAGCACCGGTTTTATTGTTAATTTTGTGTAAGGAAGTGGATGTTGTCATATGGTTTTGTTTGGGTACTAGCTTGGCCGCCTATACCTCCACACTCTCATAATTGTTTTGCCTCTTCTTACCCATTACCTCACATATCCATATTACCTCGGCATGTGTCATGGCCATTTGTATGGTTGGAATGCGTATGTACGGTTGTAGAGATCATTTTCATATTAGACTGCTGGCATGTTCTTATAGGTTGTAGTTAGGTGAGTGTCACTACAAAATGAATTCTTTTTATCTATACATTATTCACCTTGTGCTTATTTGAGTGATTTGAGCGACCCGTGAGAGTCCAATTTGATAGGTCTCTACAGTTGACGGTTCAGCAGTTTTTAACGACTTTATAACTCGTTTGCATGATTCACATTGCTAATTGATTGTTGGTTATTGCATTAAATTGGTTTAGGCTTGACAGTTTGCATTTCGCTCTGAGATTGAACTCGTTCCATTAGGTTTTAGGATCAAGTCTAGTTCTTGCTTGGGGACAAGCAAGGGTTTGGTTTGGGGAAGTTTGATGCGTGTCATTTATACGATGTTTTACACCCTATTTTACACGCATTTCAGAGCTCAATTGAGTAGTTTATGCTACTATTTCCCTTGTTTTGTGTATTTCTTCCTTTTCTTGTGATCTTGTAGGAATATGAAGATTTCAGCGGAAAATAAGCCGAATCCGTCCCTAAGTACTTAGCATTGCATTTGACATGGAGTATTGACTCGAGGAAGGAGCTTGGTGTGCGTTTCAAGGCCTAAAGATAGCAAAAGCAAGGGTGCGTACGAGTTTAACAAGGAAAGAATCATTTCACGATATTGCAGCCTCATTCAGATGGCTATATCTCGAGTTCTAGAGCTTATAATGGAGTGATTCTAATTGGAGATAAAAGCTTATCCTCTTAGCTTTCCAACGCCGCGTATAACGGATGATTTGACCAAGTAAAAAAGAAATGGCAGTTGTTTTAAGATCGGTGCGCTGCGAGAATCGTCGAAATGCAATTACATGCAAAGACTTTTGGTCGATCGACTGGCCTCAGTGGTCGATCGACCACCACGCGAGCTGATGCGCAAATTAAAAGATCGAGAATTAGAAAGCCCAATGTATTCTTAGGTTTAGGAATAAGAGTGCGTGATATTCCTATATAACTAACCTATGTTTTCAGAATAATGAGGGGTTTTTGGGAGAGACATTAGGTCTCGAGTTTAGCATAGTTTACATGCAAATACTTTAGTTCCTCAATAAAGTTCGTACTTTGCTTCCGGATCTTATTCATTGCTCTTTGTTTCGGTATTCTTCTTGTTCTTTTATTTTCAGTTTTACATTTATTGCTTCATTAGATTAGTCATTGCTAGTTTAGGAACCCTAAGCCCTTTATTCATAGTTTTATGCAATTTATTCATTCTCCTAGTATTATTATGCAATCCGTTATGCTTTTCATCAGTTTAGTTGTTGTTATCAATCTTAATATGTGTAGCTAAATTACCATTGCTAGGATGTAGGCGAACTATTAGCGTAGATGGCATTAGAATAGGTTACCCTCGGATTAGGGCTTGGTCGACCAACTGGCTTATCTGGTCGGTCGACTGAGTCGGTTGGTCGATCGACTGGGGTAGCTGGTCGATCGACCACCTTCGTGCCTGATTTGTTTCGTTTATTTCGTTAAGTGCAATATCTATCAATGAGACCTAACGGAGACTTGTTAGATGCTTAGTTTTGACCAACCCGTAGATCGAAAGATAGGGGAGGACTTAAATTAACGAATTAAGACGGCTAAATTGCTAGATCGAAATATAATGTAATTTAGGCATTAGGATCGCTAGTCAAGAACGAAAGTTAGTATTAGTGACACCTAGGGACTAATAGCTTAGACCGAGAGGGGCTATTAGTTGACTTAGACCGAGAGGACTTGTCATACCCATCACCCACGACTGTATTTCGAGACTTACCTAGACTTATGTGCCATCGTAGCTGTAGTGACCCAACCATCCTAGCTTCTTTCCATTATTTGTTCACATCTTTATTTGTATTGCTTATTTTGATTGTCCTATATATTTTTATTTGCATTTAGTTTAGTTTTTAATCAATCCAAACCCCCACAACTGTTACCCTTAGACTAAAATAGAAAGCAACTATTATCTCCCTACCTCCCTGCGGATCGACCCTTACTACCACTTGCTAGTAGTAGTCTGGTTTTATAAATATTATTTTTGATACTCACATCGACAGGTATCACTGGGCATGACCAGTGTACCATGGCTGGGCTGGTGGCGGTGGTGCAAATGGTGTTAGTGGTTTGGCGGTGTTTGAAGAAAGTACCGTGTATGTCTATGTATGTGTCGAATAATGGTGTTGGTGGGGACGAATGCTAGGTTGTTGGTGCCGCTGCCTTGGTCGGCCGTGGGTGGCAGGGTGGTGGCCCATGGTGGTGGTTTTGGGTGATTGTATGACTAAGTGTGTTAAGACGAGTTTGGGTAGTTTAAGTCGGGTTTTTAAATAGCTTTAAAACGGGTTTGATTTAATTAATTAATTCGTATTTAATTAGTCGTATACGTATGAGATTCGTATAATTGTACGTATTGGTATAATTAGATTTGTATAATTATACGTAATTGTATACGTATTGGATTCGTATATTTATATGTATGTATACATGTATTTATATGATTAGATGAGTATATTTATACGTATTCGTATTATAATCGTATTTCAGGAAATGAGTTTTAAAAGGCGGTTTTACGAGACGGATCTAGCTTGTGTGACGATTGCTTATGCGGATTTTCTGTGAATATGTACAATTATACATGTGAAACCGAGATGGTAACGCTCCAATTATCTGGGCCAGATAGTTGGGGTGTTACAAAGTGGTATCAGAGCGGCGATTTTGGAACCTAAAACCAGTGAACCAAAAATGAACCTAGGAGAGTCTAACTAAAATGAACCCGACATGAGTACAATAGGAGATCGGTTTTGGATGAGTAGGTACCCTCATGCCAAAGCTAGCGCCTATCGTCTTAGTTGGACACTACGGGGGTAGCTAGAAGTTTGGGAAACGTTATGTGAATCATGAGATGGATGCATATTTGTTATAGTATTAAAGCTTGTTTACATATAGCATGGAATATGATCATTAGTGAAAATGGTATGCATACATGTGTTTTGTGACTCGTAATAGGTTTATCGTATGATATAATCGTTCATGTGAAATATGATAGCATGTCCATCATGATAGATTAATAGCCTTGGATAATAATTCCTGGTAGAAATTTCTCCCTGGCGTGAAATTCTGATAAGACTGGACTGTCCTGCATCGATACTATTCAAGGCTGACTTTCAAGCATGTTCCGGTCAGGACCAAGTTTTCCCGCCAGGCTTGGATTTTTGAAGTTCAAAGTTGCATCTCCTAAGAATATAAAATTATTAGAATCAAAAAAATATAAAATTTAAATGTTGAAGTAAGATCAAAGTACCAAAATTTTAAGATATATTGCTTAGAGTTTGCGAAACTTGTATTGGATATGAGAAAGACTTATCTTTGAATTTCTTTAGTGAGAAAATTTCACTTGAACTCTACATTTTCTTATACAATGCTATACTTATGGTTATTGGAAGGGCTTCTAGTGTGTCTTGACAATATTTCTCTTGGAATCAACTTTTGTCCATTCGAAGTGTAGAGTTATGGAAATTTTTGTATCGATTTTTCTTAAGGCTCTCAAAATTTCTTGTGGAGAAGAAAAGACATTAGGAATAATTTGTAGGAATTATAAACTAGTTGCCCCACGGTGGGCGTTAATTGTTTTAACCGAATTTTACGCAGTCTGGAATCCGGCTAGGCATTCCAGGATATTCCGGCCAGGGTAGATTATGGTGAGGCTAACTACTATCATCCTATTATGATGGTATTGTGGTTGTACCTTTGCAGGGTTGATTTAAAAGTAAAAATAAACATATTAAAAGTAAAGAATAATAAAAAAGACATGACACAAAGATTTATACGTGAAAAACTCTTGAATGGGAAGAAACCACGGGCACCAAGCCAAGAGAGTATTCACTATGTATTTTACGTAGTATAAGAACAATTGTGTAATTGCCAAATAATTGTAGTATTTTCTTGAGTTAGACTAGATGAGTGTGTGATGAGTTGTGTTTGTTTTTGTTGCTTCGTATTTATAGTAGAAGAAGTAGAAAGAGTGGTTGCTTGTGAGTAGGAGGTAGCTCCACTTTTCTAGGGTTGTTTCTTTAATTATAGTTGACTTCTTCTCTTCTCTTGACCGAGTGTTTGTTCTTATATGACTGGAGTTTGTTGGTTGTTGCTACTAATAATGAGGAAATAAGGTACCAAGTCTTCCTTATAAATAGGAACTAACTTAGACTTGGTTAATTCACACATGTGCCTAATTGTTTGGCATCCCATGCTAGGTATATGTCTTCTCCATATTGTATGCTGGCCATCCCCTGTATCCCTGCATACCTCTCTTGGCCTGTACTAATGCCTGTCAGGCTAAACTATTTTGTACGCAAGCCTGGCAATGCCTGCTATACCCTGACAATGCCTGCTGTACTGATGTACCCTGACAATGCCTGATGTACTGCCGTACCTTGACAATGCCTGTTGTACTGTGCTGACTTATAATAAGGCCTGACCTGAGTTTTACCCTGATCAGTATTTTCAGTATGATGCCCTGTCCGCCTGATATAGTTTTCTAGCCTGTCTCCTTGCCTGGACTGCTACGTTGAACTTGCTTGAGCGGTACTGTTGAGGCTGAATTCTAGCTTGACAGTAGTGTAAAATACCAGGCTCAACAATTGCCCCTTATCTCCTTATTTATTTGTGGTTCAAGCCAATAATGAGGAGAAAACTTCATTCCAATCATAGACAAAGCTTGATCAGGCAGTTGTACATATTCTTGACTTAATGTTTCTTCACTGCGCTGGGTCAGGCCAGATATGAAAAAATAACCGCTTTCTTACGCATCTAAGGGTTCTTTCTAACCTCCATACAGTTGGTAGGGTTTGTTTTTGCCCTACTATATGATAGAAAAAATTAGAGTAAAGTGTAGATCGACAATGTTTGTAACTTGATCAAGTGTATTTACCAAGTGTGTATGAATCAATATCCCTGCAATATTTTTTGTACTAGCATTTAGATAGTCTTAAACAAAATTTAGATTATTGATGCGCTCTGCCTGTACGTGAATGATGACTCCTGATAGGTGGAGATTATAAGAGAAAAATAAGAGAGTGAAATTAAGTCTAGGAAAGAGTCAACCTGGTGGAAATAATCAAGCAATTGGTTATATATTTCTTGTTGTAAGTGTGTTGACATTACTCCTGAAGCTTTTATCAAGTCAGGAAAGATGTAGCTTAATGATATATACCCTGATTTTAGAAGCCCGACAAAGAAGTTGAGACGACGTTATCTCCTTTAGGACACGACGATTAGTATAAGACAACCTTGGAGCAATATGTTATATAAGATGCCCCAGTGCTGATGAAGATAAATAATGCTACAACTTTTCAGGACACCTTTTGAATGAAGACATTAGTTCTGAAATATTCCTGCAGCACTCGTCCTAGTTGATTTTCCTCAATTAATCTTGTATTTCCTTGATACTTTATTATGTCAGCGGTACATTTCGTATGACATTCTTGGTAGACAGCATGTTAAGCAAAGTGAACACCTGGGATCCTAAGCTGATGGAGGCTGATGTCCTTCATGAGAAAAGAAGAATTCTGGTGCCCGGTCAGGCGAGCAAGAATTTCTGATTGGTGATAATGTTTGACCCTGGCAGGAGGGATGTCATTGGCAGAAATGTTAAACAGTTTCTTGTGGTATTTTGCCCAACCAATGAGAATGTCTTTAGTAGAACAATTAAACTTTT
Organism: Silene latifolia; assembly: GCF_048544455.1. Classification (NCBI taxonomy): domain Eukaryota; kingdom Viridiplantae; phylum Streptophyta; class Magnoliopsida; order Caryophyllales; family Caryophyllaceae; genus Silene; species Silene latifolia. The sequence goes on along the minus strand of NC_133533.1, from coordinate 23,614,759 downwards.
GTGCCTTTTCCCCAAGGGGATAAGGGTTAGTAAATATGAATCATGTCTAGGGGACATTTATCATATTCTGTTGGTTTATGAATGTTGTTCCAGTCATGGGGACAAATTTGTTTTTTATATCCTGTACGATTTGTATCATGTATATTTCATAACCTGCAAAAATTTGAATAATGGCTGCAAAGGTTACACCTGTTTTTGTTTGTTTTTCGATAGTTGTACTTTTGAAAGGATATTTACCTGTCTGGAGGGCTTATGATCCTCAGCCTGACTGGAGGGCTTTAATTATGCCTGTCTGGAGGGCTTTGTACGAGTTGTCAGGATCTTTCACCTTCGTCCCCGTATAAAAGGATTTTTGCCTAGCTGGAGGGCTTATTATCCTTAGCCTGACTGGAGGGCTTTGATTATGCCTGTCTGGAGGGCTTTGTACGAGTTGCCAGGATCTTTCACCTTCGTCCCCGTACAAAAGGATTTTTGCCTGGCTGGAGGGCTTTTATCCTTAGCCTGACTGGAGGGCTTTGATTATGCCTGTCTGGAGGGCTTTGTACGAGTTGTCAGGATCTTTCAATTTCGTCCCCGTATAAAAGGATTTTCGCCTGGCTGGAGGGCTTATTATCCTTAGCCCGACTGGAGGGCTTTGATTATGTCATTTTGGTGTTGGTAACCAATTACATTCAGGCACGATTGAGTGTTATACATGCTAAGGGAGTGGCCCTCAATCCTGAACATTTGTTTATGCGTATTATAGAAAATTGATAAATGAATATATTGAGCATAAACAATTTTTCAGGATTCAAGCTTGCCCAGGGTGCGGAGATTGAGTGCAGTAGTTCTGATGACTGGTGAATAATTGGAGCATGCTTTTGGAAGGCTTCATATTTTGTGATGTAATCCAGGCAATTGGCCCTCAGGGTTGGCTAATAATAGTTAGTCTTGAGCACTTTGCTGGCCAGGCTTCTTCCTCCTTTGTGGTTGTCATAATATCCATCATGTATGTCCTGGTCAAGTTTGCCTGAACCCTACTATAAGAGCTTCGTACTCGGGTTTTAGAAAGCTTTGCATGTTTCTAAGGGCTTGGATAAGAATCTGACCATGGCTGTAACTTTTCCTGCCAGGGGCCAGCTTTTGGATGCCCCTGACTGACTTTGGTGATTGGAGCTCCAATTTGCTTTAATCTGTTCAGGATATGCTTCTATGCCTCTTTTAGTTTCCTTGTAACTTATAAACTTACCACATGACACACAATGTTGTATTTGACAGGACTGAAATTATATCATATCTTCCGAAATAGTCACAAGTAGTTTCCAAATGATTCACATAAATTATTCAATTACAACCATGTTGACTAGCTGGTCAGTGTAGATTGTGTCTTTAATTGTCCAGGCATCGTCAACCATTAAAGGTAACAATTCTATTGGTTCAAAGTTTTTAGTTTTATGCCACAAGTTTGAAACATAATAAGGAAAAGTTAATGTGTAATCATGTGAGAATTCATTAAGGTAGTGTGATGATAGATCTAAGCATATTGGAACAAACCAGCAGGCCAGGCCAATTTATCTTTCAAAGACAGTCAGGTCAGGCTGATTTTCTCTCTAAAAACAGTCAGGCCAGGCTGATTTTTCTCCCTAAAAACAGTCAGGCCATGCTGATTTTTCTCCCTAAAAACAGTCAGGTCAGGCTGACTTTTCTCTCCAAAAACAGTCAGGCCAGGCTAGGTTAACACTAGTATATAAGGACTGACTAAAACTAACATATGCAAGATACTTGTTGTTTTAAAAAAAAATATTTGATTTATGTTGTTTTTGCAATCAATACTACGATGATGTATTTATTTAAATGTTATAGAAAGGATAGGGACGTATCTGTACAGGGATATTTGAACACCCTTGCTAGGCCAGGATGAAAATCTTATCCTGGCCAGGCTTTTTGCAGTTTGGAAATATTGGTTAGGGCATTCTAGCCAGGCTAGCAGATGACGACCAGGCATCAGCCAAGAGAGGGAACGAAGGGCATGCCTATCATGATATATTAATAGCCTTGGATAATAATTCCTGGTAGAAATTTCACCCCGGCGTGAAATTCTGATAAGACGGGATTATCCTGCACCAATACTGTTCAAGGCTGACTTTCAAGCATGTTCCAGTCAGGACCAAGGTTTCCAGCCAGGCTTGGATTTTTGAAGTTAAAAGTTGCATCTCCTAAGAACATAAAATTATTAGACTTAAAAAAATATAAAATTTAAATGTTGAAGTAAGATCAAAGTACCAAAATTTTAAGATATATTGCTTAGAGTTTGCGAAACTTGTATTGGATATGAGAAAGACTTATCTTTGAATTTCTTTTGTGACACCCTTAAATCTAGCCTTAATTATATACGTAAAATCTACAGAAAAACTGGTAGGATATGTTTGTAAATGGTTCAACTAGTCCAAAAACCTGCAATTTCAAAAATTTTCTAACTAAACCATTCACAACCAATTCCAACTCAAGAAGAGTGTCAAAAACCCTGCAACAACTGATAAACTAATTTACATACATAACTTAAGACGCGGAAATATAGTGATACAAACCCAAAATAGAAAAGGGAGACATATGTCCCTTCAAATAATATACAAACCAAAAGTGTAAAAGGTTTACTAATAGAATAGCCAAAACTAGGTCCAAGGTTCCTTGCTCACTAGCTCGTCTGTGACCCCCAACAAAGCATCAACAACCTGTCAATCGCATTTTATACAAACACGAAAGCCACAATTCAGTGGGGAGTAACTTCGAGTCCTCCCAGCCACGAATCGTCAAAATTAATGTAACATGTAATGTAACATGTGAACAATTTGATAAACCATTTACTTATCATGTATTCTAGCAAATGACCCCTAAACTGACCAAACTAAACTATCATGTGAATCATATAACAAATAGTAATCCAAACTTTATCAATCAGAACCGCTTACATCTCACCTATTACAGTTCATAAAATTACCATACAAGAAAGGGCAATATATCAAAGACAGGCATAAGTTCTTAGTACGGTCAATAGTCACTTTGTAACTCAAGTCTATACCACGAGGTAGGGAAGGTAATCGAACCGGTATCTTGGCTCAGCGGTTACTATTAAGAAAACATGGCCAAGAGACAACACAACCCTAGCCTAAAATCACAGAGACCTAGACATGCGGATACACACCACCGCACCCAAGACCCACAACTTTTTTTAAAACAAAGTGAAGTGATTACCCTAAGGACACCACCGAAGGGTTGGCTAGTACTTAAGCTGACCCCATACTATCAAAATAAGTACCTGAGGTCATGCCCCAACTTGGATAAACATCCACTAGTCAGGAACACAAAGGCTATCAAGCAGTGAACATATACTCGTCAAAGACTATAAAGACCTATCTATGATGGAGGCCGAAATACTCACCTAGGACCTAGTCCCACTAGTCCCAGACTTGAATATTTTAGCCCACACCACACATGACTCACCACACAAGTCAAGTAAGACGCCCACTTAACCTTAAGAGGGCAAAAAGTCCTACTTATCAATATAAATTCTAGCATTCTATCATGTGAAAGGCTTATAATGTCTATTTACAGCATACAATCCCAACAGAATCCTCAATAAGTATTCAATACTAATTTCTAATTCTAACAATAGTAACCATATTAAAGGCTTCAGGGGAAACTAGGGCCATTTCTACAATACAAGTCACTATTAAATTCAATAAGCTATACATGTGAACAAAAGCTTGATAAATGGCCTAAAACAAGAAAAAAGCCGATTATCTAAATCATTCAACCGAATTTTTACCGCAACCCCACCTTGCGGCAGTGCACGTCAAATTGCGGTGACCAATCACTCGGTTAATCGACATCGCATCGATCAAAGGGACTAAGGCTCGATTTTTGACAATCAACAAAACATTACAATTATAGCTATAAAATTCATTTTGAGCCTATTAATTATAATTTCCTTTTGTAAACTACCCTAACATGTGATAACTATTAATATAAGCACAATTTTTCCGTTAACATAATTTTGTTACTAGTATGCTTCAATCCAAATTACTACCCTTTTGTTATTTATACTATTCTAATATTAATTAACCCGAAAAGACCAAGATTGCACGAAAACCCGCGAAACAAGCACGGACCGACCCGGGCCAACCATGGGCTAGCCGTGGGCCTACCACGGGCCTGCCACGCCTGACCTCTTTGCCGCTCTTAGGGCCCCGCCGCACCATTTCTCCTCTTTTTTTCATTTTTATACATTATAAGACCGTCTGAAAATTAATTAATCGTCCCCTAATTCAACTTTGATAATTTAAACTAATAAAAGGCATAATTTAAGCTAACAATTGACATGCATGCAACCATACTAAACATGTGAAAATTTCTACACCAACAAAAATCACCAAACATACAAAAATCAAAAACATGTGACGATCTTTCGTTGAGTAACTTGAAATATGTTACCTTAAGCTAGAAAAAAGAGCAATTAGCACCTCAAACCCAAACCCTAACTAGCAACTATCCGCTATCTTCAATAATATACGAGTCCCCGAACTCGTCTTCCAATCCTTCACCTAAATAAACAATTAAAACACAATAATAAGCATATAAACCGAAAATTCCGAAATTTGGTCTTAAAACAACTTAATGAAAACTGAAATTAGAACATACTAAGTTGTAGATCTCGGCGAGGGGATTCCGGAAAGGTAAATTTCGTGAAAAACCGCTAAGAAACGAAGAATTTATGGCCTAAACAGCTTGAAATTTTGTGAAAATGGTGTTTGGAAGGTTATGGAAGGTGATGGAAGGGAAAAACCAGAAAAATGAAAGGTAGGGGGAAGGGATGCGCGTGAGGGAGGAAGGAAAGGAGGAAAAAAGAAGTGCGGGATTTTTAGTCGGGATTTTTTACGAGTCGGTTTTGACTCGTTTCAATAATAATTAAATCCGTAAGTCAAACACAAATTCCGTCAAGACCAAAGTCTTTAAGCACGAGATTACAATAAAATTAAGTATTCAAACGACCCATTTCCAAAATCGTTTACCCAACGTTCAAACGAATTGTCATTTTCCCCCCGATACGCCCTTATTTCGAAATAAAAGATTTTACACGGTTTAAACTATTTTTAAACATTTCAAAACTATCAAAATAAATACTTTTCTTCAAAATATAATAAAATTATATTTCTTTGAATCATTTTTACTTTAAATACATTATTATCAAATTTTGCTTGATTAATTAATTATTTTCGAAATATATTACCGGTCCGAAATTTACGGGGCGTTACATCTTTAGTGAGAAAATTTCACTTGAACTCCACATTCTCTTATGCAATGCTATACTTATGGTTATTGGAAGGGCTTCTAGTTTGTCTTGACAATATTTCTCTTGGAATCAACTTTTGTCCATTCGAAGTGTAGAGTTATGGAAATTTTTGTATCTATTTTTCTTAAGGCTCTTAAAACTTCTTGTGGAGAAGAAAAGACATTGTGAATAATTTGTAGGAATGATAAACTAGTTGCCCCACGGTGGGCACCAATTGTTTTAACCGAATTTTACGCAGCCTGGAATCCGGCCAGGCATTCCAGGGTATTCCGGCCAGGGTAGATTATGGTGAGGTTAACTACTATCATCCTATTATGATGGTATTGTGGTTGTACCTTTTCAGGGTTGATTTAAAAGTAAAAAGAAACATATTAAAAGTAAAGAATAATAAAAAAAATACATGACACAAAGATTTATACGTGGAAAACCCCTTGAATGGGAAAAAACCACGGGCACCAAGTCAGGAGAGTATTCACTATGTATTTTGCGTAGTATAAGAACAATTGTGTAATTGCCAAATAATTGTAGTATTTTCTTGAGGTAGACTAGATGAGTGTGTGATGAGTTGTGGTTGTCTTTGTTGCTTTGTATTTATAGTAGAAGAAGTAGAAAGAGTGGTTGCTTGTGAGTAGGAGGTAGCTCCACTTTTCTAGGGTTGTTTCCTTAATTATAGTTAACTTCTTCTCTTCTCTTGACCGGGTGTTTGTTCTTATATGACTGGAGTTTGTTGGTTGTTGCTACTAATAATGAGGAAATAAGGTACCAAGTTTTTCTTATAAATAGGAACTAACTTGGACTTGGTTAATTCACACATGTGCCTAATTGTTTGGCATCCCATGCTAGGTAAATATCTTCTCCATATTGTATGCTGGTCGTCCCCCGTATCCCTGCATACCTCTCTTGGCCTGTACTAATGCCTGTCAGGCTAAACTGTTTTGTACGCAAGCCTGGCAATGCCTGCTATACCCTGACAATGCCTGCTGTACTGATGTACCCTGACAATGCCTGATGTACTGCCGTACCTTGACAATGCTTGTTGTACTGTGCTGACTTATAATAAGGTCTTACCTGAGTTGTACCCTCATCAGTATTTTCAGTATGATGCCCTGTCTGCCTGATATAGTTTTCTAGCATGTCTCCTTGCCTGGACTTCTATGTTGAACTTGCCTGAACGGTACTGCTGAGGCTGAATTCTAGCATGACGGTAGTGTAAAATAAAAGGCTCAACATTAGTGTCGTTGTCAGAGTATGAATGGTGATAGTTAGTGGTCGAATAGTTAAGAATTTGGAGTATTGAACCAAAGATAGTGAGTGTGAGACCAAACCCAATCGAGTAGAGTAGTACTCGAGCGTGTTGACCAGTTACTTGACCGAGTGGATGGGTCACTCGACCGAGTGGACAGTTCACTCGATCGTGTGGACCTGTCACTCGACCGAGTGAGCAAATTTAAGAAACTGGAAAACTTCTGAAAAATTTTCCACTCGATCGAGTCACCTGTCACTAGATCGAGTGGAGTTTCACTCGACCGAGTGTCCTAAGTACTCAACTGAGTGGGCCTGTTTATTTGAGAAATTCATATAAAATTTGCTTTTTCTACTTTATCTTTTCATTTCTATCTTGAACCTCGTAACTTCAACATCGATTTACTTTAAAATAAACCAAAATTTTCATATTGTAATTTGTTGTTTGAATTACACTTTACTACTTTATTTTCTTGATTCGGTTTCTCAATTTCGACCATGTAGTTGAGTTTATCTCCTTCATTTTGCAAATTGAAATGGTTTTATATATGCACATGTTTATTCAAGTTGTATCAAATAATTGCATGACTTGTTCAAGTTCATGGTAATGATGGATTCTCTATATCATTAGAGTGGTCAAAAATCATATTTTTACGATATATTTTTTTTTCCACCATGGATGAGCTTAGAAACTTGTGCTTTTGAGTTGATAACCAAATTTTCATGCTTGTTGTTGGGTCATATTGAACAAGAAAGGCTTAACACTTGTTGTTAATGTCGAATTTTGTCTTGTATATGAAAATTTCATCTTAAAAGTTTACCTTAGTCTTTGATTTTTTTCTAGCTGGAACTTGTTTTAATCACTTTACAAAGACTACTATCATCCCTAGTAGTGTGGTACCTTATCTTGAAAATGAAGATTTCGTTGGAAATTTAGCCTAATATTTTGAACCAAGTGAGGAATATGAACATTTTTGATTTTAACCCAAATATGGTTTAAATAATATTGTAAAACTATAATATTGTTTTTCAAATTTCGTAATAAAATGGTGTGAATCAAAATTTTTCCATCTTAAAGGTCGACAAACTTCCCGAAAATGTTGTGAAAGTATAAATAAACTTTGATTTTTGCTCGTGACGTACTTCTTTATTCCTTATTTCTCTAATCTTTGATTTGACATTTTGTGAAATCGTGTATAAGAAATTTTCCGCCATAAAATTTTCTTTTCGAAAATGAATGAAATACCTACCCCGATGTTTGACTTTTTTTTGTTATGTTTTATACCAATTGAATAGTAGTACTTTGAATTTTGCCTATAGAGACACGTACCATCCTATGACGTGTTATTCCGTATTAAGGTTTTCAAGAAATTTGAAACAAATTACATTTATGCTAAGATTTTAATATAGCATTTCGCATTGGAGTCAAGTTGGAGTAATAATTACATTAGAGTTGAGTTTTGAAGTTGTATCGTTTTCCAAAGTTTATCATATTTCCAAAGTTGTGTCAGTCATAGAGTTCATATCCCCTCCATGTTATTTGATTTCCTACCGTTTCCATATCCGTTCTGGCTTGTTTTAATTCCCATCATCCTTATCCATTAAGTTAACTTGGATATTCTATGCCCGGATATTCCAAGTTAACTTGGATATTCCATACTCAAAACATTACATGGGCCAATCACCGTCCTAGTGTGAGAGTGACCTTGTGATTGGCCCATGTAATGTTTTGAGTATGGCAAATCAAAATAGGATACTTAGCGTTTGTGTGGACTGATAGACAGTGGTCGCAATTTGACGACATGTGAGAGTGACCTTGTGAGCACGACTCAAGTATTTTAGCCGCCTTATGGCTAAATTTGGATTGGTAGAATGACAAGGGAATAATTGAGGAACTAAGGGTAAGAGAGAGAGAGAGAGAGAGAGAGCGATGGCGTGAGTTGGTAAAAGTTGTAGAGAACGTGAAATGTGCCTTGAGGGATGGTGTAAATTTGGGATAAATGGTGATAAGATTTAGGAATCTGGAATACGAGAGAGAGAGAATACTAGAACGACGGATGAGTTGGACATTTGGTAAGTGGTAACCGACATTCAATGAGGAATTGTTGTAATTTTCGAGTGAATCCGTGTGAGGTGACCTAAATATGGATGAATTGAGTTCTAATAATTGGGGTATACATAATTGTGAATTTGGTAATACCAAGTTTGGTTTTGCAACTATGAGAGTAAGAGAGAGGTATAATGTGACCGTTAACCTAAGTATATAGTTATGATATGTGAAAGTGGTTGTGTCGGAATCCGGCCCTAAAAGTGGTAGTATAGATTTTGTTTGTAAAATTGCCTCCCAAACGTTATTGTGAAAATGCCCACGACGTGCATCGTGACTGTGTTATAGTGCTTAAGTGAGTGGTGATGTTGTTACAGTTCCTTGAGAGTGATGAGTGATTAGGCCGTGTCCATGAGATAGTGCAAGCGTTGTGTAATACCCACGATGTTTAAGGACTTTTTGACCGACCCTTTGACCATGGAAGACCTTAGGAGGGGATAAGTGAGAGGCCGAGTGAAGATAAAGTGTCTTACGGAAGTGGTTGCTCGACCTAGTAGGGACTAGTCGGTCGAGTAGTGTGAATAATCGACCGAGTAGAGCTTACTCGTCCGAGTATGGGAGTACTCGACCGAGTATAGCTGCTGTTGACGCGTGATTATAAAATGCAAGTTCGCAAGTCTCATTTGTTTTTCGACGGTTCCTTTTTACCTAACCCTAATTTATCTCTCTCTCACCTATTACCCATATCTCCCTACACTCTCATATAGCCTAGACCTTAACAATGGAAGGGGACATGTTTACATAAGAAGGATGCGTGGGATGTCATCTTTGCCACCATCGGTCCGCGTCACTAAGTACGTCGCTGCTTTGTTGTCCTTTAAGTAGATTATTGGGGTTGTCTTATAATAGGATGTGGTTACCGTTGTACGATGCGTCTCGGAGTCTTGCTTGGCTGTTTGTGGATGCGTTTTCATAGTTGGCGATGAGGTAAGGTTTCCCTACTCAGTTCATGTTTAATTGATTTAAGTTTGTATTGCGATTGTGGTAATTGTTGTTGTGATTATCTGTTGTTGTTGGAGTGTCAGAGTTGGTGTTGGATGGTGATGATTGATGATGATGATGGTTCACGAGGTGCGTCCTCGGCTGAGTGGAGTCACTTGCGGGAGTGGCTTCACGCCCTAGTTTCGCCCTCCGTGAAACCCGCCACGGGAGGGGATGTGCACATTATTGGTCAGGGTTATCGCTCGTTGATGAGCGGGGTTTAAGTAGGGATTGGCTGCGGTCCCCCACTGGCGGTGAGGATTACCTGTTGCGATGGGTAATCTGCCAGGGCTACACACCTCGGTGTGTAGTCAGTGATTGTGGGGTGTGTGATTGGGAGACGGAGGTGGATGATGATCAGTTGATTACCTTGTTGTACTTGTCTTACTTTAATTGTTTAGTAACTGACCCCGTGTTGTGTTTTCAAAACTGTGGTGATCCATTCGGGGATGATGAGCAGTTGGTTGAGCAGGTACAGTTGGTCTTTTTGCTGATGGGCTTGGAGGGGTTTGAGTCACCACGCTACCAGAATAGATGTCCTGACGCATGAGCTCTATAGTAGTCATGTCTATCACTTTGTATCACGTTTTGTGGTTTGGTTGTTGTTTTAGCAAGAATTTTACTAAATAAGAATATCCTGCCCCGGGAGATGTTAAGGGGTGATCTAACTTAATTTGACTTGCCTGACCTGTGCAATTAGATAGAAAAAACACGAGAATGTAAAGACACAAGGATTTATACGTGGAATAACCCAGGGAATAAGGGAAAAACCACGGGCACCAAGCCAGGAGGGGATTTCACTATGATTTTGGTTTGCCTGACAGGGGATTTGTATATCAGGCGTTTTGCTAAATAAGACTGATTGTAAATGTAATACTACGGTTTTATGAATCTGTGGGTACTCTATCGAGTGGGGCTTACTCTGTCGAGTAAATATGGTTAGTTTACGAAACAGGGGTCTGCCTGTAGGGTACTTGATCGAGTAGCCTTGGCATTCGATCGAGTACGAGACACACTCGATCGATTAAGTCGGTTATCGGGTATTATTTAACGGGTTTTGTTAATAATGCGGATTAATATATATTATACTCCGTTATCTTTCCTAAACACTTTTTAAAAACCTAATACACAAAAAGAGAGAATGCAAACTACGTTGTTCAATTCATTCGCACTATTGGCAAATCCCGGAGCTAGAGAAGTCGGATTTCGTTGTTCTTTATATCATTGTGATCCTTGCGTCAAGGGTAAGTTCTATGTACCGTTTTTATAGTATTTGGTTGACTTTGGTTAAACCCTAATTTAGGGATTGGGGGTTTTTAAGATTATATTGTTATGGTAGTGATTGTATGATTATGTGTATAGGAGGAGGGTTCGTAGAAGAGAGGTTTTGAGACAGCTGCTAGATCGTCTGACTTTGTGGTTGCTTTTCAGGTAGGGTTTCCCTACTCGGTATTAATTACATGATTGTGGTGATTATGCTGTAATTAGTGATTGTTGATTGTTTCAGACGGTTGTGATTTCATATTGTTGATTGTTTCAGACGGTTGTTGAGGTTGTATTGTGATTACTGTTTATCTGTCTGTGTTCTTCGGGGTGCGTCCTTAGCTGAGTGTAGTCACTTGCGGGAGTGGCTTCACGCCCTTGATCCGCCTCCTGTGGAACCCGCCACAGGAGGGATGTGCACATTAATGAACATAGGTTTATCGCTCAATGGAGATGAGCAGGGCTTAGGTGGGAACAGCTGTGGTTCCCCACTGGCGGTGTGGAGTACCTGTTGCGATGGGTACTCTGGCAGGACTACATACTTTAGTGTGTAGTCGTTATGAGGAGATTGATTATGGAGTTAGGGATTGATTGTGACGATTGAGCTGTTTGACTTTTGTCCCATTGTGATTGTATTGTGTAATTAGTTGTAACACTACGGATTTTATAGGCTGGTACTCGACCGAGTATGGCCTACTCGGTCGAGTAAAGTGTGTTGGGTATTCTGTTTGGCTACTGCCCAGGAATACTCGGCCGAGTATGGGTAATACTCGACCGAGTAGAGGATACTCGGCCGAGTATACTCTATACTCGACCGAGTATCCGGTCTGACGGGTAATATTTTCCGCGGTTGATTTAGAAAGGATTAGAGTTATATTGAGATGCATTTTACAGTTTCTAAAACATTTTACAAAACCTAAACTACACAACGTAACTCTAATCCTCTCCAAATCTCCCTCTCATTTGCGTGGATTGTTCGTGAGTCTAACGAATCTTGCCTTGCGTCGATTATGTCGGTAAGTCTCTGATTTCATGAGTCTCATTAAGTTGTCTTTTAGGGTTTTGCCCTAATTATTGTTTTGGGTTAATTTGGGGGTTTAGGGTTTGGTCATTATATGTGTGTTGATTGTTGATTATAATTGTTGTAGGTGACGATGTGGTAATTGCTATGCATATTGTATGATTGATTAGAGCATATCGGATTGCAAAAAGGTAGGGTTTCCCTACTCGATTCGTTAAATTGATTTAAGACCTTGTGTTGTAATTGTTGTTATCTCTGCGATCATCGAGTATGGGTGTTGAGATGACGGTGTTGGTGTGGTGGTGTTGTGACGGTTGTGATGTTGTGACAAAATGTGATATCTGTGTGTGTATGATTGTGGTGGAGTCACTTGCGGGAGTGGCTTCACACCCTAGTTCGCCCTCCGTGGAACCCGTCACGGGAGGGGATGTGCACATTAAGGGATAGGGATTGTTAGTCGCTCGTTGATGAGCCGGGACTAGGTGGGGATGGGTGCGGTCACCCATCACTGGCGGCGGATTACCTTGCGATGGGTAATCTGGGGCTACACACTTCGGTGTGTAGTCGGTTCTTGTGTGAGATCGATGATCACCGGTGGTAATGTTTGTTGTCTTATATTGATTGAGTAGTACTGACCCCGTGTTGTTGTTTTGTAAAACCTGCGGTGATCCATTCGGGGATGGTGAGCAGATTGTGACAGGTGATACATTTATTGAGCTTGGGGAAGTCATGGGAGAGTCACCACGCTGGATTAGATGACACCATCACGAGCCTTAGTTATTGTTTTGGTAGTTGTTGCCTTTTGGATAATTCGATTATTAGATTTTGGAGACTATGTAACTTTTATTACTACCGTACATTAATAAATGTGTTTGGACTGTTGCTTTTGATATATACTAACCTCGGGCAACCGAGATGGTAACAACCTTTCATGCTGGGGTAGTCCTGGTAAGGTACCTTGGTATGAGGGGGTGTTACAAAGTGGTATCAGAGCCGACGATTCCGGCACCTAAAACAAATGAACCTAATGAACTTAGGGAGTCCAAATAAAATGAACCTGGGGAGAGTTGTTTGGAGCTGCCGCAAAGACTTGGGAGACGTCCCGAAGTCGCATTAAGGTCCTTACGATCTTAAGCCGATCACATGGGGGGAAACTGTTGTATGTTTGAGTCATGTGAGTTTGATATCTATAGTTTGAATCTTGTGCATGGTTGGATGAAATGATGAAAGAAGTGGAATGTGATAGTTGTTGAAAGATGCATCGAGGATTGTTGATGTTAAACTTTGAGCATGTATATGTTGGCATGTTAAGTGTTGGAACATGGTAAAATATGCAAGGTGAATTGTGAAATTGTATCTGGTTGATATTGAGCATGAAGAATGTGATCATGTTACCTGTTTAATACAATGTTGAGCATGAAGTATGCTAGTGGTACATGTGCATGTGAACATGATGATTTTAATGCTTGATTGTTGGTAGAAGCATGTGATTAAGGTCATGCGTCTATATATGTGAATGTCGTGTTTAATTTTAATGTGAGTATGATAAAAGTGCCTCTATGTACTGGTTTCTTGAAGTATTGAATTGTTATTGTTGCCTTATGTATGTTCAAGTTGTTTTGGCTTAGGAAACTTGATTTGTAGAAAGAACGATTACGGAAGGGTTGTTTTAAAACTGTCATAAGTATAGTTATAGAAATGATATTGCTGTGATTCCAAGTTGAGGTGATAGCTTGTCTTCTTACGATTCTAACGATAGGTCACACGCCCAAAACGACCTAGTAACGAGGGAGATATGACTGTTTTACGAAAACTGGTCGGTGCTGAGAACTGCGCCGATACTCGACCGAGTAGTCCCTACTCGGCCGAGTATCTTTTATACTTGACCGAGTATTCCATATTCGGCCGAGTAATCTCTCTATGATAATACTGTTTAGCGTCTGGTCGTGAACTCGGCCGAGTAGTTGATGTGAACATTATATGCGCATATTTAGTCCCCTAATTGAGCCTATTTTGCATACTATTATAACATTCTATGGCCATTTTATCCGTCAAAACCTTCCTATTTGCTTTTCTATCGCATTTCATATATTTTGTAGAAAAGGAGATAATAAGGCGGAAATTCCCGTCTTTCGTGCATATTTGGAAGCTTATTGATGATATTAGATGGACTAGTATGAAGAGGAGGCAAGAATGATGACCAATGACGTAAGAATAAAGATTATATAGAAGGGTCATAAGGTTTAAAGCAAGGAGGAAAAGCAAGGAAGCCATTCATGAAGAAAATTGCTCGGAACGCAAACCAAGAGTTGCTCCTTTGGCTCTGAAAATATGCTAGATGGAACGGCGTCGAAAAAACAAGCGATCTAGGCTTTTGAATCACTCCAATAGGAGTCCGGATGAGAAAATGACGTCCGTTTTACAATCCGAGCTCAAACAAAGAAGCTGTACAGGAATCCGCGCGTCCCGCGCTGAAGACGCTCGGATTGTCCCAAATCCGCTCGGATTGCTCCAAATCCGCTCGGATTCCTCCCTTGCTACAATCCGAGCGTCTTGCTCCAAATCCGCTCGGATTCCCTTGCTACAATCCGCCCGTCCCGACACCAATCCGCCCGGATTCCGGTCCATCCAAATAAAATTGTTCTTCAAGCTTTCAAGAAAGACTCCCTTCCTCCGAAAAATACCGGCTCCTCCCTGCTCTAAACTCAAAAGTGTAATTACTAGTTTATCCCTTAGTTAACCTTAATGCATCCACCTAATTTCCACTATAAATACCCCATTTGTAATAATCCTTGGAATCAAGTTTTTAGAGTAGAAAATCCTTCTTTAGATTAGATTAGGAGTAGATTAGAATAGATTACTCTTTAATCTTTCCACAAATTACACATTAATCTCTCTTTAATTATTGTTCAAGTTTATTATTCAAGTTTATTATTGGGTAATTGAAGATTATTGGGTTATTATTGGGAGATTGACAACCTTCCATCAATCATCAAGTTTCTTCTATTATTCTTTGCTTTATTATTTGGATCATCTTAAGTTGGTATAATTCCTTTACTCTTTAATCTTTATTGTTCATTTCTTCATTCTATTATCATGTTTATACTTGTTGTGATGATTGACACCATTAATGACATGTTTCCCATGATAATGAGTGAGTAGTTTCTTTAGCTAGGATTAGTGGGTAATTAGAGGAAACCAACATGGGATTGATTCATGCTTAATCTAATATGTTCACATGATTAAATTGCTTGCTTGTTGTGATGTTAACTTTATGCACATGTTATGTTTGATGAAATGCTAAGCCTATGAATCCTTGCATTTTTACCATCTCTTATCTACTCAACTTGACTTGTAAGATATAAACCAACTCGAGTCTTGTTAGACCATGCATAGAAGTTGAATAGGAGGAAAGTAAGTCGACTTGTAGGTGTTGTACAATCTAATCGATTCGGCTCCGGGACCCAACTCTTCCTATGAACCGTAAGACATAACCCAACTCGGTTCCTCCACAACATTAATTGCTTGCTTATAATTGTAAACATGTTTGTATGATCAACACCATGAATCCCCTATGACCCCATGATATCCTAGCACTTTTAACCATTTGTTTACATCCTTCCTTTTATTGTTTGTTTTATTATATTGCTTGCATTAGTTTAGAGACAACTACAAACCTAACCAAATTGTGACACTAGCATAAATTGAGATAGATAGACTTAGAACCCAAAGCACACCGTCCCATGGATCGACCTCGACTTACCGCTAACTAGTAGTTTGTTGAGTATTATAAATGTGTTTGATTGGATGAGTGCCGACATCACCCACGTCAAAATGGCGCCGTTGCCGGGGACGGTGCTATGTGATTAAGTTCTTACTTGTTTGTCTATTTTAATTGTGCTTTCACCTTGAGGAACTTGTTCCTCAAGGATTGTTCTTACCGTTTTGTGTAGTTTCCATTCTTGTAGTTGTTTACTTGTCTTAGCTATGATGACCCAAGACTTGACATATGGAGTATGTGGTGAATCTTTGGAGTACGACTATGGGTATGGGGAGTTTGAGGAGCAAGTCAACACAAACCTACCTTATTATTTGTACAACGAAAATCCTAACCACTACCCCAATTTTTCCCACCAAAATCACCACACCCAATATCAACAACAACCACCCACCCAATACCCATTTCACAATGAACTTCAATTGCCATAATACAACCACTTTCACACCTACCCACAACAAGAAGATGAACCCATTGAAAATGTGATTCTCCAAATGATGGGAGATCAACAAAACTTCTTCAAACAAATGCTAGAGGAGAGCCAAAAGAGGGACAATGTTCTTCAAGGCATTGTTGCCCAAAGTGAGGAGTTGGAGATTCAAATTGCCCAAATGAGAGAATCCCAAGAAACCACCCCCCACCACTCCTTGGACATTGACCATGAATGTGAGTTTGAAGGAGTTACCTTTGATGAGAAGTGGGAAGAGCCAACCTCTTTGGGCTCTTGTGAGTATGAAAGTGTGGTATTTGATGATGAAGACATGAGGTTGAGTAAGCCAAATACTCTTAGCCTTTGTGAGTATGAGGGTGTGTCATTTGAAGTAGACATTGAGATGGTGGAGGAAGAGTTAATGAAGAGGAGTGAAGCTCCCATTTATGATTCTTATGGAGATAGCGATGATGACATGCCTATGGATGAAGCTTATGCGGGATATGTGTCTTGTAATGAAGAAGAGGAATGGAGTTGTGAAATTGCCTTACTTGAGGAGCCCATCCTTGAGAAGTTTGAGGTATGCTTCCATGAAGAAGATGAATTCCTTTTCCCCATTTCCCATGAAGACTACCTGGCCCCTACCATGGAGCCAATGATTGTTGGAGAGGATATGGTGGACCTTCTTCAAAAGGTCAAGGCATCATACAAAAGCTACTTGGTGGCAAAGCTCAAAGAGAAACTTGCACGTGAAGCTACTTGTAGAAATTTGGCACCCACAATGTCCACTTCCAAGGAACTCGGTCATCAAGGTCATAAAGATTCTCCTTCTACTCATGAAGGATTGATAAATTCAAATGCTATCATCATCACCGAAAGTGAAAGAGAAGGTGGTAAGTGGAAGTCTCCGGACGAAAATAAACCATACTTCATAGCTAGTGATGAAAGGAATCATGGGCTAATTGGTTTGAAGCATCGTGAATATCCAAGTGCCAAGAAGAGGAAGAAAACAACAATGAATGACAAATTCCTTTGGCCAAGCTTCGTCTTGAAGTTAAGCAAACCATACTTGTGCTTATTTGGAGCTTGTTCACAAGCTTTTGATCTTCTTTTAAGAGCCTTGAGCTCTATGGACAAGAATTTCTACAAATTGAATGAGTTTGGTGGAGTCCTATCTCAAACCACCATTTGTAAGATATCCTTTCCCTTGACTTTGCATTACATTTACACTTACATTTGGTTATATACATATACATTTAGCTTGCATTTGTATTATATCTCATATTGCATTTGCATTAGTTAGTTCATATAGTATAGTTTGCATTGTAATATATCTCACATGATTCATGTAGATAGTTGCATATAGACTAGAATTCATGTATAATCACTAATGACCAATCCTATTCTTTTCTACACTAGAAATAGTGTTTAAATCGGTTTGGGGAGGTTTGATCATAGGTGACCATAGGTTAATAGAAATCATGCATCATATAGTTTAGATTGCATTCATTTGTTATATATGTCATATAGAATTGCATTTAGTTAGAGCATGCATTCATTCATATCATATCATTGCATTTGTACTTTATTTCCAAAAAAAAATCAAAAATTCAAAAACATGTATTTTCTTTTTATCCCTACTCCTACATGTACATTGAGGACAATGTCCAAAATAAAGTGGGGGATGGGAATTTATATTCCAAAAATGCATAAAAATT
Organism: Silene latifolia; assembly: GCF_048544455.1. Classification (NCBI taxonomy): domain Eukaryota; kingdom Viridiplantae; phylum Streptophyta; class Magnoliopsida; order Caryophyllales; family Caryophyllaceae; genus Silene; species Silene latifolia. Next base: position 23,596,890 of record NC_133533.1, on the reverse strand, counting down.
GAATTTTTTTGAAAATCCCAAAAATATGTTCTTTAATTTCATAAAATCAAAAACCATAAAAATTGAAAAGTTGAAAAATCCAAAAACATGTTCATTTCCTTTGTAGTGTAGTCTTGTATATATTGTTTTGTATATATTGTGTTTGTTCTATCCTTATTCACATTGATCGACTACGCCACATCCGAGACATGAGGATATTGAAGACCGCATGGTATGATCTTTCCAATCTCCTTTTTCCTCTTTATGTTAATGACTATGTGGCTTTATTTTAGTTGATGCGGTATAACAATGTGAATTTAGGACTTGCATTTAGTTTATTTGGCATATTAGTTGGTAGAATCATTTCCATTAGGATGTATAAATGTTAGTTGCATCATGGCATGTAGTTTGCATGGTTAGAAAAATTTTGTGAAACCGTCTATTTGGGAAGCTTGACAAGTGTATATAGGCCCTAGTAGATGCTTTTTCTTCTTAAGACTTTTCTTGTTAGAATACTTGTAAAACACCCTAGGATGTGTCATGCTAGTATCCTTTGACCCATGGATTAAGGCCTAGTCAAGAGTACCTTGTGGTGTGATAACTCCTTGGCTACCGTTTATTCCAAGGTGACCCTTGAAACCATGCATCCATCCATCCATCATCCATGTTCTACCATATTTTTGTCATCAAAGGGAATGGGCACAAAAAGAAATCAATTTGAGTTCAATAAAATGAAAAGTGAAAGAAAGTTTGCAAAAAATGCATCAAATGAAATGAGGAGCAAAAATAGAACTCCTAAAGCTTCAAATATAAGCCACCCTCACTACATATGGGGTGACTTTGAAAATGTTCAAAAGAAAAGTGAAAAGTTGTCAAGTGTTGAAAAGCCAAAAATGAAAAGAAATGGCAAAAGAAAGTGTTCTCAAATGTTATATGCCACAAGAAATTGGGGGGGGAAAAACAAAAACAAAAGCAAACTCCCAAAGTGAAACTCAAATATCTATCGATCCCTTTATCCATCGTATCCGTTTTTGTGCCTGGTAGAGAGGGGACGACCCTTCTTCTTGTCTAGGCAAGGGGGAGAATTCCGCGATCCTCCAGTGTTTCTAACACCATAGGGAGTCTACTCTTGACAAAAGCATTTAACGATTGAGGACAAAGGTACCCTAGCTTGACATATTTTGGAGGTGATTTATTGGTATCCTTCTAGGCTTAGTAGTTTGAATAAATTGTATCTATGAAGGAGTGTGTACCCTTGAATTGCTTCCCTTGTAGATAATTTCCGCCACTTAGATGAGGAAAGTGGCTATTCTTTTGTAGATGCATCCATTACTTGATTTTGTGTGCTTAATGATTGGATGTGTCGCCATTTTGGCAAGACCCACCTTGCCTTGCAAGAAGGCATCCTACCTCATGGTTGTCTTGTTGTGAGTTGAAGGGGCGGAGTGAGACCCGCTAATTGTCTCATATCGGTTATTTTATTAGGTTAGTTTAAATAAAGGTCTAGTTTTAGTCACCTCTTTACTCGGGACGAGTAAAGGTTCGGTTTGGGGATATTTGATGTGAACATTATATGCGCACATTTAGACCCTAAATTAGCCTATTTTGCATACTATTATAACATTCTATGGCCATTTTATCCGTCAAAACCTTCCTATTTGCTTTTCTATCGCATTTCATATGTTTTGTAGAAAAGGAGATAATAAGGCGAAAATTCCCGTCTTTCATGCATATTTGGAAGCTTATTGATGATATTAGATGGACTAGTATGAAGAGGAGGCAAGAATGATGACCAATGACATAAGAATAAAGATTATATAGAAGGGTCATAAGGTTTAAAGCAAGGAGGAAAAGCAAGGAAGCCATTCATGAAGAAAATTGCTCGGAACGCAAACCAAGAGTTGCTCCTTTGGCTCTGAAAATATGCTAGATGGAACGGCGTCGAAAAAACAAGCGATCTAGGCTTTTGAATCACTCCAATAGGAGTCCGGATGAGAAAATGACGTCCGTTTTACAATCCGAGCTCAAACAAAGAAGCTGTACAGGAATCCGCGCGTCCCGCGCTGAAGACGCTCGGATTGTCCCAAATCCGCTCGGATTGCTCCAAATCCGCTCGGATTCCTCCCTTGCTACATTCCAAGCGTCTTGCTCCAAATCCGCTCGGATTCCCTTGCTACAATCCGCCCGTCCCGACACCAATCCGCCCGGATTCCAGTCCAGCGCAAATTCGTTCTTCAAGCTTTCAAGAAAGACTCCCTTCCTCCGAAAAATACCGGCTCCTCCCTGCTCTAAACTCAAAAGTGTAATTACTAGTTTATCCCTTAGTTAACCCTAATGCATCCACCTAATTTCCACTATAAATACCCCATTTGTAATAATCCTTGGAATCAAGTTTTTAGAGTAGAAAATCCTTCTTTAGATTAGATTAGGAGTAGATTAGAATAGATTACTCTTTAATCTTTCCACAAATTACACATTAATCTCTCTTTAATTATTGTTCAAGTTTATTATTCAAGTTTATTATTGGGTAATTGAAGATTATTGGGTTATTATTGGGAGATTGACAACCTTCCATCAATCATCAAGTTTCTTCTATTATTCTTTGCTTTATTATTTGGATCATCTTAAGTTGGTATAATTCATTTACTCTTTAATCTTTATTGTTCATTTCTTCATTCTATTATCATGTTTATACTTGTTGTGATGATTGACACCATTAATGACATGTTTCCCATGATAATGAGTGAGTGGTTTCTTTAGCTAGGATTAGTGTGTAATTAGGGGAAACCAACATGGGATTGATTCATGCTTAATCTAATATGTTCACATGATTAAATTGCTTGCTTGTTGTGATGTCAACTTTATGCACATGTTATGTTTGATGAAATGCTAAGCCTATGAATCCTTGCATTTTTACCATCTCTTATCTACTCAACTTGACTTGTAAGATATAAACCAACTCGAGTCTTGTTAGACCATGCATAGAAGTTAAATAGGAGGAAAGTAAGTCGACTTGTAGGTGTTGTACAATCTAATCGATTCGGCTCCGGGACCCAACTCTTCCTATGAACCGTAAGACATAACCCAACTCGGTTCCTCCACAACATTAATTGCTTGCTTATAATTGTAAACATGTTTGTATGATCAACACCATGAATCCCCTATGATCCCATGATATCCTAGCACTTTTAACCATTTGTTTACATCTTTCCTTTTATTGTTTGTTTTATTATATTGCTTGCATTAGTTTAGACACAACTAAAACCTAACCAAATTGTGACACTAGCATAAATTGAGATAGATAGACTTAGAACCCAAAGCACACCGTCCCATGGATCGACCTCGACTTACCGCTAACTAGTAGTTTGTTGAGTATTATAAATGTGTTTGATTGGATGAGTGACGACATCACCCACGTCAGTAGTCTCATACTCGACCGAGTAAGGTCTACTCGGCCGAGTATTCCCAATACTCGACCGAGTAATCCTTCTGCAACAATTGCGTTTGCTTCTGGAGTCGAAAACTCGACCGAGTAATATAGTTACTCGACCGAGTACCTTGTACTCGACCTAGTATGTTATGTACTCGACCGAGTACCTCATTGGATGGCCACTTTGAGTCGGTGGCTATGTTCTTACTTTTGTTTTGAGCCGGTGGCTATGTTTTTACATTGTTTTGAGTCGTAGGGTATATACACATGTATGTTTTGAGGCTTAATGCATTCTTTTATATGTGAGACGGTCTTGATACGTAAGTTACCAAATAGTATGATAGGGAGAATGCCGGCTTATGAGGGACATGTGTTGGATAAGGAAGACATGTGAGAGATAGTGGAAAAAGAAAAAGGAAGAATGTGAGCTAATGGAGGCAAAGAGCATGTTTTGTGAGATATGATGAGTGATATAGTCGTGTGTTGAGTAGTGTAAAAGTAAGTGTATATGGACAAGGGTGATATAAGTGTAAAGAAGCATGAGAATGAAAGATTGAGATAAGAGACACGAATAGTGGCATATTTGGATGTGTAAGGATTTATGGAGGAAGACAGCTAGGATAGAGTTGCTTAAGGATATATGTAATGGAAGGTTGTTGTAAGAAGATAGGAAAGAGAGGTATATAGTGAACTTAAAGGAAGTTATGTCGCGATGTAGATTTGTAGATAGTGGCTAAGTTTGGGAAGTTGGAATATTAAAGGGGTGAGCCTAGTGTGTAATTCTTTGGACAAACGGTATGAAGTGAATTTTGGTTTCTAGAGATGCGAAAGGGAGATACGACTAATTGAAGAGTAACTGTTAGTGTGCGGACTTGATGGTGACAAGGGTGAGTGTGAAGCAAGATGAGAGATGATAAATGATAAGAAGAATGATAAGATATTGAGATGAATTAATGGAATTAGAGTTGTGGAGTTATGGAAAATAAACAAATGACTAAAGAGTTAGGTAGAAAGAGAAAGGAGATGACTTATTAATTGACATTATTGAGTAAAAGGAGGGAAAGAGGGATGGAAGTAAGTTGAGAGAACGTTGACCGGAGTTAAGGAGCATGAAGGTAGGAAATTATGAAATGTACGATATCCCCACTAGAGGGTGTGAGTTAATGGTTATATATGAGAGCAGGACGACGTGTTAGCCGTGAGTTTCGAGGTATTAAGGGAATAAGGAGCTTATAGAGTGTTTGCACGATCTGAGATTTTGGTGGAGAGTTAGGTAACGATATGATAAAGGATAGAATTGGGAATAACGTTGAGGTAAATCTTGTTGATGGATTGGATGTTCGTTATTTGGGATGATAACCAAAGAGAGAAAACGGATTGTGATATTACGAAGTGATAGTAAGAGAGTGGTCACATGAAGGATGCTGGTGCCATAGTATTGTCACTAGTGGTTGAGGATGATGTTACTTTAGGGAAACTAGTTGTTCTAATGAGGTTGATTTTGTAGAGACCAGATAGATATGTATGGTTGTGAGAGAGTATAAGATGTGGTTATATGAGGCGGTTGTTAGTAGTTGAGTATTAACGGTATGATTACATTTGGCAGGGGGTGATGATTATGCGAATGGGAGAATATGTTATGAGGGGTGTACGAGTTAAGCTCGGGTGAGAGGTAACTTTTAGCAGGTGGTAACGTACGTGATCAGGATTGACTAGTTAGATGTGATTATGGGTCTATGATGTGTATAAATGTTTGTGTGAGGTTCTGACCTCACGAGAAGCGGTAGGGTGTGATAGTCATAAAGTTGTTATATGAATGTTTGTGATATATGTTGGGTACGACAATCTATTGGAATAAGGTTCAAAAGGTAATAATTTGATTGATCTGGCATGGATATTTAAAATCGTATGTGTATTGATGATACATGTTTATTCCGTGAAAAGGTATGGATGATAGGCATGAGATTCTTGTATGTTTATTCCGCATAAAATGTTGTGTTATGGTCGAGTAAAGCAGTTTTGAGTAAGTTTTCTTGTTCGGAGAGTTATACTGAGTCAGTGTTTGTGGGAATTATATGTGGGCGTGATGTTTATCGATGTGGTTGTTGTGCCTCGGGTGGTGATCCGGGCACGGTACTTCGTGTTGTGATGCGGGCATTTTCGCGCCGCGGTGCGACTGTTGGTGGCGGTGATGCGATGCCGTCACCGGTTGTGGTGGAGTATACGGGGTGGTTACGATTTGAGTTTCGAAAGTACAGACCAGTTATGCACAGATTTTTGTTTTGTTGCTGTTGTTTCTTGTGAGTTTTGGTTAGACATGTAGACTGTTGTTTGTTTGTTGATGTTTCTTACCAGTTTCAGTTTGGGAATGAGGGTAGAGTATGATATGAAAGAGAGTTGTATATGTTTCGTTGTTGTCATGGTATAGTGATATTTTGTTGATGGGACACAATTGGGATATGTTGTTACAGTAATTTTGATCTAATGGCAAGTGATTTGTAGAACATGTGTGGTAATGATCTGATATATGCAGGTGGTTCATAATCCTTTGTTGAGACAGTGAGTGTAGGGTGTTGGGTAATTAGTGTCGTGTTAGGTTATGTATGAGTCTTGCGGTAATGAAAGAAAGGAACTTGAGGATCGAGTGTGAGTGTACGTAACAAGTGTGGATCGTGAGTTATGCTTTTGGCGATAAGAGTTTTATATAGTTTATATAGAGAGATATGTCATGTCGCGGTAATGTGGAAGAGTTAGAGTGTTTGTTATGATCAGAATTGTGTGGTTTTGGTTAGATGGAGTGCAGAATGAGTTGAGGTAAAGAGAGCCTTGGATATAGGTATAGTAAGTGTTTAGATTATAGACGGGTATCTTTCACATGTGGTGGTGATGAAGATAATGAGAGGTATAGCTAAGGATCTAGTATTAGTGAGTTACGAGGACGTAACATGTGTCTTAAGAGGAGTAGGATGCGGCAAAGAGCGTTTGAGGGTTGTGCATGTTGTAATATTATTGGACGTAGAGTGTTGGTGTAGCATAAGGAATGGATGGGTACATATAGTGGTTGATAGTGTTAAAAGGCCATGGCTGTGCTTGTAGTAGTTCGATGTTTAGGAGTGTGAGAATTTTTTTTTCGATAGTGTTGATAAAAGTGGATGATGATATTTATGAGTTCGAGAGTTTTGGCAGCTGGATGATGATGTTGATGAGTGTGAGTAAACTTCGAGGACGAAGTTCCTTTTAAAGGTGGTAGAATGTGACATTCCGTTTCGATGGTTGATCTTGTTTGTGGATTGTCTTGGTATTGAGTTGCTAGTGAGTGTTATGGAAGTGAGACAAGGTTGGCAACGTTATATTATTGTGGTTATTTGATAATATTATGGAGTCAATATCGAGAGGATATGTTATCTAGTAAGCGTGGTTAGTGGAGCTGGTGTTAGGTGTTCATGTTTTATAGGTTGGGTTGGAACTTCGGGGACGAAGTTCTTTTTAAGGGGGAAGATTGTAACACTACGGATTTTATAGGTTGGTACTCGACCGAGTATGGCCTACTCGGTCGAGTAAAGTGTGTTGGGTATTCTGTTTGGCTCTCGCCAGAATACTCGGCCGAGTATGGGAATACTCGATCGAGTAGAGGATACTCGGCCGAGTATACTCTATACTCGACCGAGTATCCTGTCCTCGACGGGTAATATTTTCCGCGGTTGATTTAGAAAGGATTAGAGTTATATTGAGACGCATTTTTTGCGATTTCTAAAACATTTTACAAAACCTAAACTACACAACGTAACTCTAATCCCCTCCAAATCTCTCTCTCATTTGCGTGGATTGTTCGTGAGTCTAACGAATCTTGCCTTGCGTCGATTATGTCGGTAAGTCTCCGATTTCATGAGTCTCATTAAGTTGTCTTTTAGGGTTTTGCCCTAATTCTTTTAGGTTAATTTGGGGGTTTAGGGTTTGGTCATTATATGTGTGTTGATTATAATTGTTGTAGGTGACGATGTGGTAATTGCTATGCATATTGTATGATTGATTAGAGCATATCGGATTGCAAAAAGGTAGGGTTTCCCTACTCGATTCTTCGTTAATTGATTTAAGACTGCTTGTGTTGTAATTGTTGTTATCTGCACGATCATCGGAGTATGGGTGTTGAGATGATGGTGTTGGTGTGGTGGTGTTGTGACGGTTGTGATGTTGTGACAGTGTGATCTTTGTGTGTGTATGATTGTGGTGGAGTCACTTGCGGGAGTGGCTTCACACCCTAGTTCGCCCTCCGTGAAACCCGTCACGGGAGGGGATGTGCACATTAAGGGACGGGGATTGTTAGTCGCTCGTTGATGAGCCGGACTAGGTGGGGATGGGCAGGTCACCCATCGGCGAGGATTACCTGTTGCGATGGGTAATCTGGCGGGGCTACACACTTCGGTGTGTAGTCGATTCTTGTGTGAGATCGATGATCACCGGGTGGTAATGTTTGTTGTCTTATATTGATTGAGTAATCTTGACCCGTGTTGTTGTTTTGTAAAACTGCGGTGATCCATTCGGGGATGGTGAGCAGATTGTGACAGGTGATACATTTATTGAGCTTGGGGCAGTCATGGGAGAGTCACCACGCTGGATTAGATGACACCATCACGAGCCTTAGTTATTGTTTTGGTAGTTGTTGCCTTTTGGATAATTCGATTATTAGATTTTGGAGACTATGTAACTTTTATAACTACCGTACATTAATAAATGTGTTTGGACTGTTGCTTTTGATATATACTAACCTCGGGCAACCTTGATGGTAACAACCTTTCATGCTGGGGTAGTCCTGGTAAGGTACCTTGGTATGAGGGGGTGTTACATTAGTACTGACCCCGTTTAAATGTTTTAAAAATTGTGGTGATCCATTCGGGGATAGTGAGCAGTTGTTGAGCAGGTTTGATTTGATGCATTTGGGATAGCTGGGAGGAGTCACCACGAGGCAGTTTAGAGTCTTCCGCTGTTATACTTTAGTTGTTAAGACATTTTGATTTTGAGAACATGTATCGTACTTTTACTAGTTTTGGTTTTGGATATGTAATCACTTTAAACCTTATTACTATTTAAATAATGTTTCTTTATTGTCATTTGATTATTATTGGCTCGGGAAACCGAGATGGTGGCGTTTTTATAACTGAGTGGTCCTGGTAAGGCACTTGGAGTATAGGGGTGTCACAAAGTGGTATCAGAGCGACGATCCTGAAACATGTAACCAATGAATCTAATGAACATAGGGAGTCATATTAAAATGAACCCGGGGTAGAAGTTGTAGGAGCTAATGCAAAGGCTTGGGAGACGTCCTAAAGTCGCGAACTCGCACTACAATTTTGAACCGGTCACATGGGGTACGTGTCGGGATCGTATGTGTTGTCTCTTTACATGAGTGTCTATGTAGTAACATGTGATGTGAATTGGTGGAGGTGTAAATGTGGAGGATAGGAGGTGTAGGAAATATCGGTATACTTCATCAAGAAAAATTCGGATTATAACGAATTATGATATATGAAATTGCTAGTCATAAACGAATTGCATAAACAAAAGAATAGAGATTTAGAATTAACCTTTGGTCCTAGCAATTTGGCCTAAGAACAATATCCAAATCGATATTCTCCTAATTGTTGCACACAAAATGCTTTGAGAAATGGCTCTCTTTTTGCTAGAAAAGATGAACCCTAATTTCTAATTTTAGGTTTTGTGTGATGTGAGAATTAGGTCAAAAGGAATGAGAGAAATGATCTCACTGTTCCTCTCTTAAAACCGTCCAAGTGGGAGTAAAAATGGGAAGATTTTATTTTCTTCTTTTTACTCCTTTTGACCGAGTAACCCACCCAAAAATAAGGAGAGAAATCTTCTTATTTTTTGGTAGTTATCATAGTGTATAAAAATGTGTATATAATTATCAATTATCATTTATGTCGTCATGTATTAATAAGTCCACATACAACAATTTGTAGTCGATTTATTAATACCGATCTGTCAACATTTATTATGACAATATCGTATAATATATACATTAACTATAAATATAACATATTTATAATTTGCTAATTAAATATAACTGGTTACGTTTAATTACGAATTAACATCTTAATTCGTTTAAGCTAACATTATATACATTAATTAAATATAACAGTTTATATTCAATTTATGAATTTAACAATTAATTCGTCTCAGCTAGTATTATTTAATTGTATTAAATAATCGTCTCATCATCACATTGACTAACTGTTTAGTCAAATACATGAACTAAACTTTTAGTCACATCTCTCAAACACATCTTTTAGGTGTGACTTTTAGGGACCAGTTGATTACCACCATCAGTATGATAATAACGTCAAACTTCTAGCAAGCCAACCGTTATTAAGTAAACGTTAATCAACTGATAAAATACTAAGTATACCCTTGTGAACCTATAAAAGATTTATATACGTTATCACACTAACTGTGGAGGACACAAGCTCCAACAAACTCCCACTTGTCCTCACAAGTGTATGTGCGATAACCGATTCTCATATCCTAAAATTTCTCCCACTCAATGTAAAACAATTTGCAAAATCCGTATTCCCAAAGGTCGTATTTTACAAGTGATCAATATCAAGAGTGGTTTTCCCGACTAGAGAGTAACTTAACTGATAAACGAATCATCATTCGATCATGGCCATGCATTTCAGTTACAACTCCTCGAGTGGCCCTGAGAAATAACTAAACCTGATAAAGGTTGGATATTTTCTTCAACTAGAATCCTGCAGATATAAGCACAGTATGAAATGACCCAGTGAAAATCTGCTTAGCCTCCTGTTACGATCGACCATGAGAAAGAAACCAAAGTCACCCAAAAACTGCCCTAATCTCAAGAGACAGTGGATAGTCAAAAGAATCGACTCTAGGAACACAATGGACGTCCAATCCACGACCTGGCACCGAATGTTTTTAAACATTTAGGACTCCATTACGTTATCACAATTTGTCCTACGAGGTATCGTTATAACTCGCATCTGTGACCGATCAGCCAACCGTTTGACTTATGGCTCGTTGAACCCACCATCAATCAACTTCACAAAATAATAGCCAGAGTTATCAGCTCATGTAGGCGATTACGGAGCAAAACAAATATAATGTAATTCAGTTCACTTTGTGGCGTTCAATGTTGTCGTACAATGCACATGAAAAACAAAATATGAAATAAAACGATGAAGTTATAAATAGCATATGAAAAAGATAATGTATCGAATCCATAATCAACTAGTACAACTCAGGAACACGTTTAATTCCCATGGAAATAACGTGCCCTTCATGCTTATCATATTTCAATGGTTTAGTGAGAGGGTCTGCGATGTTGTCATCCGAAGCAATCTTGTCAATCACTATCTCCTCTTGCTCCACGTAATCACGGATCAGGTGAGCCTTCCGATGTACATGTCTAGACTTGTTGCTAGACTTAGGCTCCTTAGCCTGGAAGATGGCACCTCTATTGTCACAATAGATAGTGATTGGGTCATTCGAACTAGGAACTATGGTTAGTCCTGCTTGTAAGAATTGACGAATCCAAATAGCTTCCTTTGCTGCTTCTGAAGCGGCATAGTACTCGGATTCAGTAGTAGAATCTGCTACAACATCCTGTTTGGAACTCTTCCAGCTGACCGCAGCACCATTAAGAGTAAAGATGAATCCAGGTCGAGATTTCGAATCATCTCGGTCTGTTTGGAAGCTAGCATCTGCATGAACCGGTGCACATAGCTTAGTATCTCCTCCATAAGTCAATACCCAATCCTTAGTCCTCCGTAGGTACTTAAGGATGTTTTTAACAGCTATCCAGTGTGTTTCACCTGGATTGCCTTGGTACCGACTCGTCATACTCAATGCATATGCCACGTCTAGACGTGTGCATATCATGGCATACATGATTGATCCTATGGCTAATGCATAAGGAACACGACTCATGCGCTCGACCCCTTCAGGTGTCTTGGGTGATGTGGACAATGGGCCACGGGGGCGCTTGGGAAACAAGTGTTTGCATTTGTGGAGTCGCAACCAATTTTTATGGGAAATTGGAACCGTTCGAATACCTCGTGTCATGTCAAGACACAAAGTAGAGACATGAACACCAAGCAATCGTTACCCTTAGAATTCTATGTCTAGAATGACTCTCGTGGATGCCAATGAACACGGATGTTCACAGAGATCTGGAGTAAGGGGTGAGGGTGCGTATTAGGAAGCTCTTTTGATCGAACACCTAATCCTGCCCGCCTCGATAGCGGCCTCTACTAATGATTAGGGACATCATCTATACTCGATATATTGTCGATTATATGCATGAAATGCAACATCCAATTTTTAATCCTAGCATGTGAAGAATTAACTAAGTCGGTGAACAATTAATTAGCATACAATTGAGTCGAAGTAGGGATTCAGATTAATTACATGTGGAAGCATACAAACAATGCGATAAAAGAAATACAATAATAAATACAATAATTACAACGGATTAATGATTTATGTCGAAAATACCTTAAAAAACGGATAATTTGGGAAAAAAAGAATAAATAAATAAACGACCAGGAATTAGGCGATAATACGAATAATAGTAGATTAATACGTAAACTAATTAAACTAGGCCAAGGCGAAAGGAGTTCGAGACAAATCAACTGAACAGCGCAGAAGCCGCCCCTGGAAGAGGCACAACAGTTGTTGCGTCTGTTCCAAGGCTGAGTTCTGGCTGTGAAGCCGGAACTGCAAATCGTTAGTATTCGTGGGTGAAATTTAATGATTGATTACGATATTTGACTTGGATGAAAGTGATTAGCAGATTATTTACATGTGATTAACGGTCATGAAAGCAATAAACATGGATAAAGTTAACTAGAACGAATTAATACAAGATTACAAGGTTAATTAATTATAAATTAATAAACTGAACAAATTATTAGGCTAAACAAGATGAATTAATGATGAATATGATAATAACAGATGAAAAATATATCAATGACGAATTCCAGAAACTCAATATGGATGAATCGAATTTCTACAACCCGGTTTGACTTTAGTGACGAAAACCCGCAAATATTGGTGATGGGGCATATTCTGCACCGCTGACCAAGTCAACATACCTAGCCGATGCAGTCCATCGGCCTGTCAGCCTGGGTGTCGGCATGGCAACCTGCCAGCCGGGACACATACCCGCGTACTCATATCCAAGACCCCTCGGCGGTGAGCCAACATGGCCGCCGGCCTGCCATAGGTCCCTCGGCCGAGGGGTAGATCAGTCTTTCCACCTGCTAGCCACTTGGCCACTTGGCCACTACGTGACAAAAGGTAAAAGCCTATAAATACTCCTCAATCTTCATTGAGGAAAGCATCCACAACTTAACCTAATATCACACATAAACTGGTATTATCTTCCTCATCTCTCTACAACATATTGCTCTAAATAACATACAACTTAATCCTCTAAGTTTACTGACTTGAGCGTCGGAGTGAGTACGCTTGGCACAAAGCCAAGCCCTCAGTTCGTTCATTGTTGCAGGAGAGGCCGAGAGGAACGGTAAAGGCAAGAAGAATCCAACCGAAGACATTATTCTACGAGCCAAGGGTGGTAACAAATATCTGCTCCGGAATTACGCCCGGAACAATTGGCGCCGTCTGTGGGAAGAGACACTAGAAGCTAGTCACATTCATTCCCAAACAAAAGAAAAAAAAAAAAAACCAACAAAAACCCACCCAAAAAGCTAAGAAAATGTCGAAACAACAAGACGCAGTCGTAACCGACGGAACCGCATTTTACCAAGATGATACTTTCAACAACTCTGGAGTCATACAGACCCTCCACCGTGTGTAATCCAACCGGAGTTCGGGATGCCATCAATACCCGACACGCCGCCCGATAACCAGGTCACCATCATGGGACATGTGGTTGACGTAGCAAAACCGAAAATGCTCCCGGACCTAATTAGTAATACGCCCGCTCACACCGTCACGCCGACAAGAGCGGCGAAACTGTCCCGAGAAACCAGGGGCCCAAAACGTGACTCCGAGAAATTTGAACGGAGCACTAGGAGAAGCTGACCCAGCCAAGTCGCCGGGGGAGCCCAAAGTGGGCGCGGTAGACCTAAGTCCTTCCTGTACTCGTGGGAGGACAGCGTCCCCGCCGCACGAACGAGGCTTACCCCAAAGGAGCCAGAGGAGTCTGACTCAGCAGAGTTGGAGGAGAAGTCCAAGTCGAAGAAGGAGTCCTTCCCGCTACGAGGGGAGGAGTCGGATTAGGAATGCGAGGAGCCGGTCGCCGCGTACAGTTCGACACGTGGTCAGACAGCCCCTCAGCGCCTACGTCCTAGAGATCCAGGTGCCAACCAAACTCAAGCTACCACTTCTATCATACAAAGGAGATAGTGATCCAGCCGACCACGCTGAGGCTTTCGAGTCTTACATGTCGGTATGGGAGCAGCCCGATGAGGTCTGGTGCCGAGTTTTCCCAACAACTCTGCATGGGATGGCTCAAAGTTGGTACAAGGGGCTCCCCGACGGCTCGGTATACTATTACGCCGACCTAAGGGACGCCTTCCTAACCCAGTACTCTTGTAATAAGAGGAGGGCCGTGGAGACGTCGGACCTCCTAACTATCAGACAGGAGGGGGCGAGTCTCTACGAAGCTATGTGAAAAGGTTCGACGGAAAGGTCCAGCAGATTCGAGAAATTAATCCCGAATTGGCGGCTTTCGCGCTGATGAAAGGCCTCCCGAGGGGAGACCTAAAAATGAACTCATCAAGGGCGGAGGCCTGGGTGGGGCCGCCAGGAGATGGTGACCAAGCCATCAAGATAGAGACTATCATAAGATCCGGTAGGCCTCCCAGCGAGGCCGAGCACTCAGAAAAGAAGAGCCGCCGGGAGGACAACCCGGATGAAAGACGCCGTGACAACGACGGGTCACGGTCCTATGAAAGACGCCGTGAGAATAATAGGTCACGGTCAGACAAGTCTGCCAGGAAACAAAGCTCGGCGGATGCCGGGGGGAGCTCGGGAACGTACTACAAAAAACGGTACGATGATCACACCCCCCTAGTCGTATCGGTCGCCGAGGTATTCACTTTGAGCAAGAACGAGGGCCAGAGGTGGGAAAGACCCCCTAGGCCGAGGAGTGACGGTGACACGAGCGATCTTTGTGAGTACCACGCCACACCCCTGGACACTTAACCAACGATTGCCGACATCTGAAAGATGCCATTGAAGAGCTGATCCGGAAGGGGAGCCTCGGCAAATATATTTCCAGAGGCCAAAAACCAGATGTCAGCGGATCAAGTAGCAAATCCGTCTTTGAACGGATAGGAGTAATCCATGTCGTCATCGGGGGCAACGAGAACGAGGGGTCCGCTCATGGGCACAAACGGCATCTGACTGAGCCATATCAGGCCATCAACTTTGTGCCCAACACAGCCACCCCCGCTCCCAGCATCCCCGATATGACCATCGGACAGGGGGACTACGAGGGAGTCATCGCTCTTCATAGCGACCCACTTACAGTCCGCCTGGACATAGCCAACCACTTGGTGAAGAGGTGCCTGATTGACACAGGCGCCTACACGAACATTATTTACAGAGAATGCTTTCTTAGCCTCGGTGCGAGAGTTGAAGATTTGAGCCCCGCACCAACCAGGTGCAGCTTCTCCTGGGACGGTCAGTAACCACAGGGTCGATCAGTTGCCGTGAGGTTCGGCGAGGGAGGCGCAGCCAAGAATGTTATGTCTGAATTCGTAGTCATCGACGGCGCGTCTGCCTACAACGTTCTCATAAGTCGGATCACTTTGAGCGAAGTCGACGCTGTGGTGTCCATCCGGGCCCTGACACTGATATACGTCTCGGACCGGGGGGAAGCGCAAAAAATCGTCTCGAAGAACGAGAAGGATCCCGGCGTATGGGAAATACACACCAACGGCCCTTCCAAGACGGACAGCTCGAAAGCCAGCATCATTATTTCTAGCCCGGACGGAGACGTGTTTGAGCACGCCTTGAAGCTTACCTCCTCGACCTCAAACAACGAATCCAGGTACGAGGCAGTGATAACAGGAGTCAAGCTAGCCAGAACCGCCGGGGCGGAGCATGTCGTGGTGAAAACAGATTCGCTCCTATTGGCCAACCAGATCAAAGGAGAGTACAAGGCTCGGGACTATAGGACGACAAGGTATCTGGAGAGGGTGAGAGCCAGCGCTTCAAAATTAAAATCCTTCCAGATACAGCACACCCCCAGAGCCGAGAGCGGCCGAACCATCAGCATGGTTGAAGGAGCAGAGACAGAGGAGGTGGAGATTGATCCAGGCCGCACCGTAACCGTCGGTGTCAACCTGGAACCAACATTCAGGGCCGAACTTCTGGATCTGCTAAGGAAAAACAAGGACGTCTTCGCCTATTCGGCGGCCGAGATGCCAGGCGTGAGCCGGGAAGTAATTATTCACAAACTAAACGTACTCCCCACCGCTCGCCCTGTCAAGCAGAGGATGAGGAACTCCTCAGTCGAGAAAGATGAGGCCATCAAAGCCGAGGTAGATAAACTACTTATGGCGGGCTTTATCACGCCTTGCACCTATCCTGAGTGGTTAGCCAATGTTGTAATGGTGAAGAAATCATCGGGGGCATGGAGAATGTGTGTAGACTTTACCAACCTTAATAAAGCATGCCCCAAAGATTGTTACCCTCTGCCTCGGATAGATAGCTTAATCGACGCCACGGCAGGCTACACCATGCTAAGCCTGCTAGACGCCTTCTCGGGGTACCACCAGGTATTCATGGCTGAGGAAGACATGCCTAAATGCGCATTCATCACCGCTAACGGCACATACATGTACAAAAAGATGCCATTTGGTTTGAAAACGCCGTAAACGTATACAAGGCTGGTGGACAAAGTGTTCCAGAATCAAAAAGGGCGAAACATTGAGGCCTACGTCGACGATGCTATTGTGAAAAGCAAGTCCGACAAATGAGCATCCGGCCGATTTACACGAAACATTTTGTTCACTAAGGAAATACAAGATGAAGCTCAACCCAATGAAATGCAACTTCGGTGTCCGGGCAGGTAAATTCCTCGGCGTACTTGTCAGTGCCAGAGGCATCGATGCAAATCCAGACAAAGTCCAAGCAATCCTAGACCTGCCGGAACCAAGGAATCGAAAAGAGGTCATGATGCTTGGCCGGAGAATGGCGGCTCTCGCCCGTTTCATCTCTCGGTCCGCCGACAAGAGCACCCCATTCTTCAAAGTATTAAAAGGAAATAAAGACTTGGTGGGGGAGGAACAGAGCACGGCTTTCAAGCAACCGAAAGCTCATCTTGAGACTCTCCCAACTCGTCCCAGGCCGATCATCGGGGAGACGCTATACCTATACATAGCGATTACCTCGGCCCGGTCGGCCGTGATCATCGAGGAAGAAGACAAACAAGCAACACCCAATCTACTTTGTCGCCATACACATGCCCGCCGAGAGAAATTACCCACTAATTGAAAAAGCAGCCTTCGCCGTCGTCGTTGCCACAAGGAAGTTAAAACCCTACTTCGACGCACACCCCGTGACGGTCCTAACCGATCAGCCATTGGAGAAAGCTTTAGAAAAATTCGAGCAATCCGGCAGGCTCATCAAATGGGCGGTGGAACTCTCTGGTTTCAAAGATTCGAGTACAAACCAAGGCCTTCGATAAAGGGGCAAGCACTCACGATTTCCTAGCCGAATGCACATATCGGGAAGAGCCAAACCCGAGGCATATGGGAGGTCTACACCGACGGCTCCTCCTCCACAAAGCTCGAGCCGGCATCCTTATCATCAGCCCAAACGGGGACGAGTTCGAGTACGCCTTGAAATTCACATTCTCGGCCTCGAACAACGAATCCGAATACGAGGCGGTGATAACCGGAGTCGAGCTAGCTAGGGCTGCCGGAGCAGAACACATTGTGTTGAAGACAGACTCACTGTTGGTTACTAACCAAATCAGAGGAGAGTTTGAGGCCCGGGACGACGGAATGGTAAGGTACCTAGAGAGGGTAAAAGCCGACATAGCAAAGTTGAAATCTTTCCAAATCCATTGCGTTCCCAGATCCGAGAACAACCGGGCCGACGCTCTCTCCAAACTGGCCAGCTCAACCATCAAGAATGTCAGCCGAACTGTGCTGGTAGACATCAGGAATGCGAAAAGCATCACTGAGACCGTCGGCATGGTAGGTAACATAGAGACCGAGACGACGTGGATGACTCCGATAATGAAATACAAGCTTACAGGTGAACTGCCGGAGGGCCGCAACCCCTCTGCCAAAATAAAAAGGATCGCCGCCAGGTACTTGGTGTTCGAAGGGGAACTATACAGAAGATCCGTAGTAAGACCACTCTTGAAGTGTGTCGGTCCAGCCGACGCAGAGCTGATACTGACAGAGATTCACGAAGGCATCTGTGGACATCACATGGGGGCAAGAACACTAGCCCACAAAGCTCTCCGAGCTGGCTACTCGCCCCACCATGCTTCGGGATTCCAGAACAAAGACCAAGAAGTGCACGAATTGTCGGATGCATGCCCCGTGTACACGCTCCCTCCGGGGACCTACAACCGGTGCTCGGTCCCTTCCTTTCGCACAATGGGGGATGGACATGCTAGGGCCGTTCCCAACGGCCTCCGGAGGAAGGAAGTTCTTAATCGTCGCCGTTGATTACTTCACCAAATGGGTTGAAGTCGTAGCGATGCATGCAGGCGAAGACCACAACAAACCGTCGAAAAGGTAATCTGGGAAAATGTTATAACTCGCTTCGGATTACCCCAAGTTATGGTGTTTGACCACGGCCGAGAGTTTTGGAGCGACCTGATAATGAACTGGTTAGAAGAGCTTGGCATCAAGTTCGCGTACTCCTCCGTCTGCCACCCACAGAGCAACGGACAGGCGGAGGCGGCCAACAAAACAATCCTCAACGGGTTGAAGAAGACAGTTGAAGACCTTAAGGGAAGGTGGGCCGATGAACTACCCGGCGTCCTTTGGTCCCTTCGGACCACGGAGAAAGAAGCAACGGGGTACACCCCCTTCCACCTAGTCTACGGTTCCGAAGCAGTCCTACCAATTGAAGCAACGGTACCCACATTCAGAACGGCTACCTTTAACCCAGTTGAAAACGAGGAGGGCCTGAAAGCTTCCCTAGACCTTGTCGAAGAGAGTCGAGATACAGCACGCCTCAACCTGGCCGTATATCAAAACCGGATGAAGAGAGCCTACAACCGAAGAGTCCACAAGCGGGACTTAAAAATGGGAGACCTAGTCCTAAGGAAGTCGGCTGCCACCAACAAAGGAAATATTCATGGTAAACTGACGGCCAACTGGGAGGGTCCCTACAAAGTAGTCGAAGAGATGTGGCCGGGTACATACCGACTGACAGACATGGGAGGAGTACCTTTGATGAGCCATTGGAACACCGACAACTTGAGAAAATACTTTGTATAAGCGGCGGAGGTGTCCAAAACCCATTGTGGACACCCCAACGCACGATCATAACAAACGAATGAATCGCCCAAGTTTCCCATCAAAGTGTTTGTCCCGTCCAAATTGCCACCAGGCAGGAACTCAAAGAGAAGAATTGCTATCGAGCCATAACCCCGATTACCTCGGCCTTAGCCGAGAGCGACGGGGACACAATGACCGATACGCGGAAGAATTGCTATCGAGCCATAACCCCGATTACCTCGGCCTTAGCCGAGAGCGACGGGGACACAATGACCGATACGCCAGAAGAATTGCTATCGAGCCATAACCCCGATTACCTCGGCCTTAGCCGAGAGCGACGGGGACACAATGACCGATCGCGAAAGAATTGCTATCGAGCCATAACCCCGATTACCTCGGCCTTAGCCGAGAGCGACGGGGACACAATGACCGATCGCTGAAGAATTGCTATCGAGCCATAACCCCGATTACCTCGGCCTTAGCCGAGAGCGACGCGGACACAATGACCGATCGCGGAAGAATTGCTATCGAGCCATAACCCCGATTACCTCGGCCTTAGCCGAGAGCGACGGGGACACAATGACCGATACGCCAGAAGAGCCGCTATCGAGCCATAACCCCGATTACCTCGGCCTTAGCCGAGAGCGACGGGGACACAATGACCGATACGCTAGAAGAAATGCTAAAGACGTTACGCAGTTGAGATGAGCATTCTAACTGACTCGGCCATACCGACGCCAAAAACGAAGGCACTCAATTAATAACGCAAGAAGATAAGTAAAAATCGTGATCAGAGTCCCGGCCGAGCCGAAGACCAAAAAGATAAAACTTTATTGAAAATGATTGCGAGGAGAGTACAGACGACGGCCGTCCCCATAAGGATAGCCTAAACTCTACCTACCAAAGCTTTACGAAAAGCTAGGAAACAAAAAAAACAAAAGGTTACAGACTTAGGATTTGAAGCGCCAAAAGATGGCAGGAAGAGAAGGCTCAATAGTTGGCCCCCGAACAGCTAAAGCTATCCGAGACGCCAGGTGAGTCCGGTGACGACCGCCCGACTTCCTATGCCTGTTGCTGCCCTCCATCAGCAGTAGCAGCATCTTCGGTGGCCGGTTCAGAAGAGGGCTCGACATCTTCAAGTGCCTTTGGCATGTCACCTTCCTTCACCTTTGCATCATAGGCCGCTTTGGCCTCAGCTATCTGAGCCGCCTTCGCCGCCTCCGCTTTCTCCGCAGCCGCCTTCTCCGCATCATCGGCCATCTCGTCCAGAAGCTGGTCGAATTTATCCCACGGAAAAGAGCCCTCGGGGACGAGTCTTCTTATGGCCTCCCTGGTTGCCTCCTCGGGTCCCGGAGTCAAGGCGGCGCACATTTTAGGGAGAAGAACATCTTGAAGCATTTCAATATCCTTCTCCTTTTGAGCAAGGGCGACTGCGCACCCCCGAGCGCCTCCGCTTTGATTGTCGAACAGATCCTTCCACTTTTCTCCCTTGGCAACCACGGCGTCATAAGAATCCTTGTACCTGTCCCGCTCCTCCATCATCTTGGCAGTGGCGGAATCAGCTTCCTCCACTTTGGCTCTCTCGGCCCCTAGCAGCGTCTCAGCTTCCTCCACGCGCCGGGGGGCAAAGAAAGAGATCCTTTTTGCCTTCGCGGCTTCCCCTTTGCGCGAAAGGTCAAGTTTAAGTTTTGCGATCGGTGGCGCACTTGGCCCATGGTCTTCTCCTGCTCCAAGATGTAGGAGCCGGCTTGTTGGGTCCACCTGGCCATCCTCTTATACAATTTTGTACCCTCTGCCACAAGCTCGGAGGAGAAATCTTCGAGCCGAGGAGTCAACGATGACATTTCCGTCACCCACCTTCTCAATAACCTTCTCAATAGCCTTCTCAGTCGCTTCCCTATTTGCCGTTCGGTTCGGTAAGAACGGCGGATGCCGAAGGAGGATCTACAAAAAATTTACACAAAGCATCCATGTCACCATGCATTGACACATCGTAAAGCGGTCATCGGATGTCCAAATAACCGCTAAATCCGAACCGCAAGTTAGATCCGTACCAGTTTGTACCCTCTTAGTTAGAGGGCCAGTAGGCTTCTCCCCAGCGACGGTGGAAGCAGGTGGTGGCTCTTTTCTCTTCTTAGGAGAAGAATGAGTCTTAGCAACGGTCACCACATCATCAAGGACTTCGATGACCCCCACAGACTCCTGGACCGCTGGGGTCGAAGAGGGAGCTGGCATAGACGCCGCCGCTAACCTGGACGCCGCCCTCTTTGTTCTCTTGGGCATGCCCCCGAGAACCCTTGCCTGTGCCGCCGCCGGATCCAGTGACTTCAGCTGCCTATCCATGAGTTCGTTGGGAAACGGCCTACGATCACGCAAGTTAGCCGTAGGATACTGTACAACGACCTTCCTGTCCTTGTCAAGCCCTAACCTCTTCAAAGTCTTCTCAGACAGATCCTGGCAATACCGGTCTGCAAGAAGTCAAACAAAGGTTATACGAGAAGTAAAACAAAGCTCCGAAACAGAAACATAAAAGACAAAAATGGGCCTCACACCGACCCCACTCACCCCGGTTGAGGGCCGGTATGAGGCCGACGCGGCAAAGCAGTTCATCTTGGAGAATAATCTGAGTCGGGGGCAGCCATCCCTTCCCAGCATCGAACAGTTGCATCGCCCGCCGCTCATCCGCAGTAAGAGGGACCAACGAAGCGTCCATCTTTGCCTTACCCCGGGAGATACACTCCTCATACTCTTCTCGGTTCTCACACCGTAAGTAAACAGGGCTCTGGAAAGACCGGGGCAATGGATAGTCCTCCGGCACTTGGACGTACACCCATCACCGCTGCCAGTCTTTGCAGGAAGTAAGCTTGTTCACGGAGATATAGCCAGGCTCCATCTGCACGCTGTACCACCCCACTTTACCGGCAATTGACGGCCGTAGATGGTGAAGGCGGCGGAATAAGTTGACCGTCGGGATCTCCCCCCTAAAAAGGCAGAGCCACACAAAGCCAACTATCGTCCTCACGGCCAGCGGGTGTAGTTGGGCCACAGCGACGTTCATAGCTTTGATAATGGCCATGACGTATTTGTTCAAAGGAAACCGCAGCCCATACTCCAGGTGCCTGATATACACGCCGGTGTGACCCGGTGGAGGGCAACAGACCACCTGACCCTCTTTAGGGATAACGATCCTGTACCCCTCACCGAGGAAAAAGTGGCTTCCGAAGAGTGTCTCGCCGGAACAACAGGCGAACTTATGGAACCAAGCACGTTCTAAACCAGTCGTGCAGGGCTCGCCATGATCCGGGACAGACAGCCTCCCACCATCAGAAGGAGTCCCCTCATCCTCATCCTCCCGTCCCTCCAAAATTGGTGTATCAACTACGAGAGAAGGAGACCTAGGGCCCCCAAACCTTATTGGGATAGCGTCTAGTATCCCCTCCCCGTCAAGACGCGATGGGGAACCCTCCGGCACAGAAGTACTAGTTCCGGCGTCAGCAGAAGACATAATAGCAATAATTATTTAACAAAATAAAAGTGGGAAGTTTGTTTGTTTACCTTGAAGAAAAACACTCGCCGGAATAACAACTGAAGATTAGAAGACAAAGAAACCCTTGAAAGTTTAGAGAAAAATTTTGGAGAATGAAATTGGTGACCAATTTCACGGAATAACTTCCCTATTTATAGGGAAAAGCCCATGAAGCGTCAACCAATCAACGAACAGCCCATGAAGCGTCAACCAATCAACGTGCAGACACGTGTCAGACATGCAACCATGGGATGTCAATCGTTGCAACAGTTAGACGTCAATCAATGCAACAGTGACCAAGCGTCTTCAACACGCCCATTCATATCTCTCCGCCTATTCACCTTCCTCAGCAAAATTCCCAAGCATCTGTTCTCCGCCGGCCACTCAATCAACCAAGCTACATAGCGCCGGCCGGGGGCAATCAAAATCAACCGGCACTCTCAACCCTGGTCTCGGCCAGCGTCACTTTCTTTTCCACATCGGATGCCCTTGGCCCATCCATGTGGAGGGGGGATATGGCATGGCCTAAGTAAAACCAAGCCGAGGTAATCGAGGCCGCCGCAGAAGAAGCCGATGCAGAAAATTTTTCACATTACTTGCGCAGAATATACGCTCAGACGAACATCGGAGCCCATACCACGGCATAGACTACGCTGGGGGCAAATTGATGGGGCATATTCTGCACCGCTGACCAAGTCAACATACCTAGCCGATGCAGTCCATCGGCCTGTCAGCCTGGGTGTCGGCATGGCAACCTGCCAGCCGGGACACATACCCGCGTACTCATATCCAAGACCCCTCGGCGGTGAGCCAACATGGCCGCCGGCCTGCCATAGGTCCCTCGGCCGAGGGGTAGATCAGTCTTTCCACCTGCTAGCCACTTGGCCACTTGGCCACTACGTGACAAAAGGTAAAAGCCTATAAATACTCCTCAATCTTCATTGAGGAAAGCATCCACAACTTAACCTAATATCACACATAAACTGGTATTATCTTCCTCATCTCTCTACAACATATTGCTCTAAATAACATACAACTTAATCCTCTAAGTTTACTGACTTGAGCGTCGGAGTGAGTACGCTTGGCACAAAGCCAAGCCCTCAGTTCGTTCATTGTTGCAGAAGAGGCCGAGAGGAACGGTAAAGGCAAGAAGAATCCAACCGAAGACATTATTCTACGAGCCAAGGGTGGTAACAAATATCTGCTCCGGAATTACGCCCGGAACAATTGGTTATAAGGGATTTAAGTCGGAATTTAATGACGAATTAAATGTTAATGATGATGAACGATATGTTAAATTATCATGTGAATGAAATAAGAACAAACAAAGACGAGAGAAAACAAAAGGTGAAACCAACAGAAGACGAAGGAAGAAGAAGAGAAGCAGGAATGGCGGCAACCTCAGGAAGAGGCGCAGCAAGTGTTGCGTCCTTTCCAAGAGGCGCAGCAGTTGCTGCATCCCTTCTCGACGCCTGTCTCTTGTTAATCCGTAAAAAGGGTTTAAACAAAGGGTTTTAGAAATCGGTTTTAATAATATTTTCGACTTAAATCTTACATGATGATTACAATAATAAATAACAATAAATAAAGAAGGATTTATACCCTCAGACTTACATGTTTGACGAAACGAGATGAACTAAGTTTACGATTAGTGATGCTCGACTCGAACTATAATGCAAATATGAAAGTGCCCTCGTAAGAGGAAAACGATCAAGATTAATTAAGTTGATTATTGTGGAGTTGGTCAAATTGGTCGGTCATGCAAACGAGGCTGGTACTCAGAAGGATCCGAGCTTACGTGGTCGAAAGTTCAAGCACGTGGACGCCAAAAATTAAGAACAAAGGTCTAGAATCCAAAGGGAGAAGAGAAGGGCTGACACTCGCGTGAGAAATATGAGGAGCGAAGGCTCCTATTTATACTAATCACGGAATTAGGGTTTAGGAAAGGAGAGAAAGATCCGGAAATAACCGACTTAGGTTAAACACGGAAACTTGGACAAAAAGAAAACCTTGAGGAAAAGGCGCAGCAGGTGCTGCGTCCCTTGGAAGAGGCGCAGCACTTGCTGCGTGCTTTCCTCAACGAGTTCCTCATGCGCAAGAAAGCGCGTTTGACAGTCTGTCGTATTTTAGGCATAACTTTCTCTACAAGACTCGGATTAAGGTTATTTTGGTGGCGTTGGAAAGCTAAGAAAGAGATCTACAACTTTCTCTGAAATAGGCCTGACCCAAAAAAGTCGTTATCAACTCGTAAAATGGGCCTAAAGGTCGGGTTATCATTTTAACTAAATGAAATGCACATTTTGTAATGTAAACTTTTAGTTTAGCCTAATGAAGTGACATGGGACTCAAAACGAGATATAATCTCAACATTTTATGACATCCTAACCTTAGGTAGACAAGCCTATTGCTTTGACTCGGGATTTGACGGTTTTAGGAAAATGAAGATGATTTTTGACCCGGACTCCAAATATCCTCTAATTACTGCCAAAACGACCGTAATAACACCTAGATGACGACCATGAGGTGGACATAAATGTTTGAGCGACCACTTGACGATAAACTTATGAACTGTCACAAATCGTTCCATGTACCAAACATGCGGCCCAATCATCACCGGGTGGTTTGCGGGAGGTGCAGAAACGAGGTATCTACAGAGCCCCCACTTTGAGTGAGGCTTGGATAAGGCGAAAGTCAAAGTATAGCCATCAGGTCAATCGAAGATTATAACCTGACGACGCGAGGCGCCTCAAGGGGTCTGAGCCAAGGACCTGTCGTCGGGAACATTTTGGATTATGTCGACTATCGGGGAGGGTCGTTTAAAGTCCATTAGACTACGTAAGGAAGCTCGCCAGCCATAAGAAGAGACCATACCTGAGACTTCTTTTTCGAGATATTTCCGGAGGTGCGTAGGAGCTAAGTGAAAGAAATGTAGATCTATATACATACTAACATACTCATATATGTCGAAATTAATTTGTCATAAAATTAAATGTGGATTTTATGCATGCAAACATTAAAAACAATTAGAGAAGAAATCATATTCTTACATTTGATGTATCGGTTTTATGGGCACAAAAGAAATCTCCTTTTCTTTTGTTCTTGAGCTTTCCATTAATGGATGAACATACATGACCTCAAAATAGAAGCCCTCCAATTAGTTGCACCCAAAACTATCCCTTAATCCCACAAACTAACATGTACTAGATGTTTATATTGTGGTTTACCTTAAATTCTATTACTAATACACATATACTACTTCTAGTAATCTTAGTAATTCATATGAACAATTTTAATCAAATACTCATCTTTTTTATGAATATTAAGGAGAGAGAAGAGAGAATATTCATGAACATTTTTCATGTTGATTGAATGGTAGTGTGAGGAAAAAAAAGCAACCAACACTACTCAATTAAGAGTATGTGTGCCGCCCAACTCTAGCCCAAAGGAGCATCATTGCTTTTCTTTTTCTCTTATCAAAAATATAGGTGTGTAAGAAAGTGGAGTAGGTTGTAAGGCTAGTCAAGAGTAGTCATCATGATGTTTATTTTATCAAATAAAATAAAACAACCAAAACCCACTATTACACCCTCCATTTTCGGTCCATTCACTTAAAATGGACTACCATTTTATTTTGTCAATTTGTCATTTGTCACACAATATGTCACATGTAGTATGCTACATGTTATTAATTAATTTTAATGCATATTTATCACATAAATATCATTTCATGAATTAATTAAATTACATACAACAAATTGACAAGTGATACTTGATCACATAAATAAAATGGGTCATATAGTTATAATTCACAACTTCTTGTAATTATAATTAACCATTCATTCTTATCTTTATTGTTTCTCAAACAATAAATAATTTTAGCAACAAAGCATTTTATTACTAAAATAAATCTTATTTAATCCCATTACAATAAGATGTCAATATTCTCTCTCACAAATCGAATTGTTCAAATTTAAGGAATTAATTAATCAGACGGTATACAACTAATTAACCTTTTCAATTAAGGGAATCGTCCTTTAGGTGTGACCTCAAGGATCAATGATCACCACCGTCGCACGGCCACAAGAATGTCAAACTCTAGCCAACCAATCATTACCGATATGTGTGGACCAGTTGACTATATATATATGTAATGTATCATCCCTTTCGTATTCTTGAAATGAGATTTAATAATGATATTTAAATCATATGATCGCACTATTGTTGAGGACACATTTCCCAACAATCTCCCACTTGTCCTCGACAAGTGTGCGTCACCAATTCTCTTGTCCTATTACTATCTCCCACTCAATGCAAGGTGTCTTTCGGTCGTACTTGCAAGTGATCACATCGAGAGTGGTTTCCTCGATCTGGAGAATAACTGATTGACCGGAATTTATCCACCATGGATACCTTCCGAGCGTGGCCACGCATTTCCAGTTCATTACTCCTCGAGTGGCCCTGAGATATTGTTTTAACCCTGACAAGGGGGTGGACAATTCCTATCGCACTTATTCCCTTCGACTAGCCACAGCCATCATAACCCAAAATATGCCCATTTGACCCCATTTACGAAGGTCGTAGTAACACAAATCAAAGTTAATCTGAAACTGTGCCATCTTAGGCGAATAGTCTTTAGTCAAAAGAATCGACTCATTAGAATACTATAGTAGCTCTCGCCACGACCAGGCTTTATAAATTTGCCGAACTCTATAAGCGGTCACTTTGCCCGACAAAGTGTTCCTAACACCGCCTATGTGATCGACTAGTCATCTCACATGACCGTATGGCACTTGAACTTGCCATCAATCGCATCACACTCTAGTCACTTCGAGACGTCACCTCATGTAAGTGACTATGGGCGAATACAATGCTAATCCGTGTTCACTTTAACGGGGTTCAATTGTCTCTACAACCCGTTTGGATGTAACAAAGTATAATAGAAGAGTTTTAAAGTAAAACTCGAACGACAAATGCGATTAGCACATATGAATAGTCAATACCTGATTACTATTTCATGTTCTATAATCTAATTTGATCTTGTACGTAGTTGTTCATTTCAATTCAATTGAAATGACATGACTCATCATGTTTAGCCTTTGAGAAGGCTTTGGTTAGTAGGTTTTATCAATTTCTTGTACCTTACTCAACCTCACTACATGCTCGTTTTCCTTTGTAATGTATACATTTGCATTACAAAACATTCTGAGTACGTGTCGAGATCCAATCAAGACATAGGCCCTCTAGCCTAAGAATAGCTCCCACTGTTTTCACAGTGTGCGGGACTCTTCCTTCTTGCACATCCCATGATTGCAAGTGTACTCAATTTCCGTTATCAATATCTCTCATTGTTCTTTATTGCCTAGAACGATTCTAGAAAATCTGCTTCTTAATTAACATTGCCACAATGGTATCTTAACCATCCTAATGTGTTTTGATTATGGTTTTGTCGGAAACCATGCGCAATCTCAATTGTCAATTGTCACTTGTGTAACACCCTTACACAAAATTGCATCATAAACACTTTGCATCATAGCCTTAATGCTTCTGCAAGCACTTAAGGGTAATCTTTATTGCTTACTTGGTAAAGATTACTTAAATTCGATTTTGAAAACAATTCATCACACTCAAAGTGTATGAAGTGTTATACATCAATACTCATTTAATTGATCCGGCAGCGGAAGCAAATGGAATCAATCAAATATGTTCAATTTAATTGAACTTAGTCATGAATCTTATCAACACAAGACTTCTTATATGACGCTAATATCACGTGGATTTATCTACATAAATCTAGATATTTAAGATGTATTATATTACTCCAAAAGTCTTAAATCATTCTTAATGATCAATATGTCATCCATATATCGGACTAATTAAAATTTCCGTAACTCCCACTAAACTTCATGTATAAACACAACTTCTCGACTTATCGAGAAATGTTTTATCACATGATCAAAAAGTTGATTCTAACTCATTGATGTCCTACTTAAGACCCTCTCTTAAGTTTCACATTATCTTAGGATTGCAAGAATCTATAAAACTCATGACATGTATTGAATACATTCCTTCTATTGAAGAAGTGAGTTTTAGATTCACTCGCTATGTATTTCATAACCTCATAATGAAACACAATCCCTAAGAAGATCCAAATAGTCTTAGGCATTTCAATTAGTGCAAAACCCTTTGCAACCAATCTTGCATTGAAGTATCTCTTTATTAGTGCAAAACCTTTTGTCACTAATCAAGCCTTTTATTTCGGATTCTCATGGCTCTAAGCCTTGTATTGAGTTGTGACTTAAACACTCTTATGTAAGTCATTTGTTCATTACTTTCTAGAAGTAATCAACTTGAATCAAACGATTTCTCTTGTAAGTTGTAAGCTCTTTACTTTCTTAAAAGTAACATGAATTCATCAATTTTAACAAATGACGAATTTAACCTCCTAGGTTTTAAAGAAACAACGTCTTACACAAAACATCTCATGTAGCCAAGAAAGACCAGTTTCTTGCGACATAACATCTTTGTGGCTCTTTGAATAATTTCTCCCACTCTGTCTTCTAGAAATAAACTTGTATTTTAGAAAGACAGCTTCATGAGCCGCAAACCCGTCGTACTCGTGATAATTGAAAGGGAAAAATGAGCATTTGTTTCTTGTAAAAAACTTACAAACATGGTACCCTTACCATTTCATATCTCATATGATTCGATTTAGTGGAAAAATAATTTAGACAAAAAGATAAAATCCCCAAAAGGATCAAGTAACTCAAAGTAACTTGATAGAAGTCCAAACCATATCGAATAGCGTTTGATTCCTTATCCAACCACACATTATTCCATAATGCGTGCTAAGAGAGATTAACTTGTGATATTTGATAATCCCATCACGACTAAATCGTGATTCCTTGAACTCTTTGAAATTCTTCAAAGATTTCTCTATTTACCTTATTAAGTGAACATATTAGCGTCAACTTAAATCGTTGGTAAAAGAAAATGATCAACTTATTTTGGATCGATGATTTACAACCTCGATCTCCTTTTCAACAAAAAGGCACGAGACATCTTGCTTTGAATACAAGATACGCATAAACCATTAACAATCTAATGGTTTCAAGAGTACTCGATAATTCTTTGCGTTCATCATTCCAAAATTTAAGGTTTGATCTTGGGTTACCAATTTGAGTCTTGCATCATCTTTATGATATATTATTCTAGTTTGGTTTAGAATATAATCACCTTGATAATGGGCTAGCCATACATCAAATCGTGGTGTATAGGGTCACAAAAAGTGAAAACCTCTTTTGTATCTTAACAAGTTTATATCCTTATTTAGAGTTTATGCACTTAATAGTCATAATTAAGTACAACTCCAAACCCAAAAACTAGATTTAGTACACAATGACTCAATCTCTCAATATGAATGTTGCTAGTCGTCATATTCTAATCATCCTATGTATCAAGTACAATGATGAAAACCTCCATTGGTTTCTAATATTGACGAAGTGGTACTAGCAAAATTTATGTTTAATCAAATAAACATTTAAAGAAGAAGGTCCCATTAGATATCCCACAACTAACTTGTTGATTCTTCAATAATTTTGGGTAGTTTCCTTTCTCGTGTCCAATATTTGAGACAATGGAAACTTTATCGGTCGGGATTGATAGGTTTAGTATCGTTATTCTCAACAACTTTACTTTTAACATTACCCTGTATCAATTCCATTATAATCTTTACTTCTTGAACCTCGTCCTCATCTTAACGGTTTAAGAGAATGCTCCCACTCATTTCAATGAGTCTTTGCTTTGAGAAGCAAAATTGAATTCATGAAGAACACTCTTCATTTGTTCGTTTTAGTCTTAAAAACTTTCATTGAGGTGGTTGCGTTATTTTGGTCAATTACGAATTCTTGACAAAACTAATTACCAAAATAATTTATCGTTTCAAGGTACTTAATTCAATTTAAGTATATGAATAACAATCCATTCTAAGTAGATGTGTTAGTCAAGAATCAAAAACCTGTTTGATAATGAATAACTTTAATCTATACTCTTTACAAGAGATCCTTAGCAATGGTTCATTTGAGGTTTTTAGAAGCAAAATTCAAATTTGTCTCTAGTTACGATGTTTTAATGGAGATTTTGAAAAATCGAAATGATATCGTATATGAATTGTGGTAAAGAAATAGAACAATATAATAACGGAATAGTGGAAAGACTTAACATTTATCGTTTTAAATCAAACTTGTAAATAAATTAACAAGATATGAGCATTTATATAGTGACCTCTACCCAACTATAAAAATGATTCCGAGATCCAAATTCATATCAACTTGGGCACGGGGTAGCCGATGCAACCCTTATCAATATAACTCGGTGGATTAACTCTTTAATCGATTCTACTTTTAGAACTCTCGGTCGATAAAATTACTCTAATGTTTATCTATAGCCCAAAACACATCAACAAGGGCACGGGGTAGCCGATGCAACCCTTATCAATAACTTTTGTTGTGTTCAATCCAAATTTCGAATAAATGTGTCCATTATCCAAACCCACATTAACTTAGGCACGGGGTAGCCGATGCAACCTTCATCAACATGAATTCGGTGGATAGACATTTATCACCCACTTCCCCTACGTAACAAGGTTTGTACCCCGGGGTAGCCGAGCGCACTCCCTCGCGAAATAGGTTTTCATGGTTTCTACTATTTGGTAAGGCTATGTCTCAATTAATTGTTTTAGCGAGAGGTCATGTCAATTTATTATCTATCACGTTTTAAGTGAACTAAAGCGGTGAACTACGATAATTGTAATTGACACGGTCGATATACTCGATAAAATGACAATGCATGTTTAGTTATGGCGATTTAGCAATGCATGTGACATAAAATAAAATGCAAGCATAAAAGTAAATAAATCCTAGTATGGCCTTTCCTAAAATAGAAAAACTCTTTAACTATTACATATTCGGAAACCAACTCCATTGGTCCCTTGAACTTCGGTTGTGGCACGCATCTCGAGGTAACACCGTCTTTATGTATCGCCATTCTTGAAGAAATTCGTCTTTAGGAACTCCGGAATGAATAAAAATTACATAACAAATTACATAATTTCCTATTATACATTTGTAACTAAAATAAAATAAATCTATTAAATTACAAAACGGTGATACAAGATCACAATAAAAATTACAACCGAATCAATATTCCCATACATTTCGGGAAATACCAATTAAAATCTAAGGCCATACTAAGTAAAATTACATAATTCAAAATTACATAAATTAAAATTATGACAATCATAAAGAAAAATGCAGCATTATAATATGTATGAACATGCTTCATTTTATGCTAAATCGCCTTTAATTAGCCAATATCGTATATTACTCTTTTTTTTGATTTGCGTGATTTCAACATTTTATAATCACAAAAATACATAAATTCATATTTATGCACTAGTTAATTACCCTAACCACTTAGGACTCAAAATTTAGTCTTCACTAATAAATTGACCATAATTAACTCAAAATTCTAAAATTGTTCATTAATAGTCCAAAATTACAAAAATAAGCTATTAAACTTCAAATAAATCACAAAATTTCAAATAAATTTGAAATTTGAAATTTAAACTCATGAACATTCTGGAAAATTACCATGACACTCATAATGTTCAAAATCTTAGGTTAGAAATTTCGAAATATTCCGGAAAAACAATGTTGCGGTTTATCGATTTTTAACTAAAATAATCATAAAACATGAGGAAAAATATTTTCACTAACTTTTCAATTTTAGATCTGAAAATGATAATAAAATGCAACATATGATGTTTTTCCTAAGTCATAGATAATGTTTTATTAATTTTTCACTAATAATGTCACTATTTATGCTATTTTTCTTCAAAAATCCATAAATCATGCAAAAAGACTTCTTTATAGCCAATTATTTTACACACATCTTGTAAAATTGCATGTGACAACATATTAAATTTCTATGACCAGATTCAAAATTTAACTCATATTAACCTATTTTTCACCTAAATCCGAATTTAATAATGAAAAATTCATTTTTCGAGCATAACAAGTCCAAAAATTATGAAAATTTACAAGTTATCTCAAAATAATATATGTGACAACATATCCAAAAATCAATTGCAAATTCGAAGTATAGCTAATTTTAGACCAAAAATGACATTTTTACTCATAAAATCACATTTAAATGCCATTATTGTAAAATATGAACAATAAAAATCCGTAAAATTAACCAAAATATCCTAAAACATTTTAGGACCAGAAATATTAACATGCATGGATTAATTTCGTGATATCTCATAATAACACAAATTTTACAAGTTTTATTTGTTATTCTTATAACTCGGAAAAACTTTTAACCGATTTGCATGCAAAAACCGTGGCTCTGATACCAATTGAAAGAAATGTAGATCTATATACATAATAACATACTCATATATGTCGAAATTAATTTGTCATAAAATTAAATGTGGATTTTATGCATGCAAACATTAAAAACAATTAGAGAAGAAATCATATTCTTACATTTGATGTATCGGTTTTATGGGCACAAAAGAAATCTCCTTTTCTTTTGTTCTTGAGCTTTCCATTAATGGATGAACATACATGACTTCAAAATAGAAGCCCTCCAATTAGTTGCACCCAAAACTATCCCTTAATCCCACAAACTAACATGTACTAGATGTTTATATTGTGGTTTACCTTAAATTCTATTACTAATACTCATATACTACTTCTAGTAATCTTAGTAATTCATATGAACAATTTTAATCAAATACTCATCTTTTTTATGAATATTAAGGAGAGAGAAGAGAGAATATTCATGAACATTTTTCATGTTGATTGAATGGTAGTGTGAGGAAAAAAAAGCAACCAACACTACTCAATTAAGAGTATGTGTGCCGCCCAACTCTAGCCCAAAGGAGCATCATTGCTTTTCTTTTTCTCTTATCAAAAATATAGGTGTGTAAGAAAGTGGAGTAGGTTGTAAGGCTAGTCAAGAGTAGTCATCATGATGTTTATTTTATCAAATAAAATAAAACAATCAAAACTCACTAACACACCCTCCATTTTCGGTCCATTCACTTAAAATGGACTACCATTTTATTTTGTCAATTTGTCATTTGTCACACAATATGTCACATGTAGTATGCTACATGTTATTAATTAATTTTAATGCATATTTATCACATAAATATCATTTCGTGAATTAATTAAATTACATACAACAAATTGACAAGTGATACTTGATCACATAAATAAAATGGGTCATATAGTTATAATTCACAACTTCTTGTAATTATAATTAACCATTCATTCTTATCTTTATTGTTTCTCAAACAATAAATAATTTTAGCAACAAAGCATTTTATTACTAAAATAAATCTTATTTAATCCCATTACAATAAGATGTCAATATTCTCTCTCACAAATCGAATTGTTCAAATTTAAGGAATTAATTAATCAGACGGTATACAACTAATTAACCTTTTCAATTAAGGGAATCGTCCTTTAGGTGTGACCTCAAGGATCAATCGATCACCACCGTCAAGACGACAAAAATGTCAAACTCTAGCCAACCAATCATTACCGATATGTGTGGACCAGTTGACTATATATATATGTAATGTATCATCCCTTCCGTATTCTTGAAATGAGATTTAATAATGATATTTAAATCATATGATCGCACTATTGTTGAGGACACATTTCCCAACACTAAGGGTAAGCGTAGGAGCTAAGGGTAAGACCTAAAAGATATATAAGGATTGTACTAGGGTGTGGGACCCTAAAGGAAAGCCTCGATGGGAAGGAGGCCAAATATAAGTTCAACTTAAGGGGTAACCAAGGTTTAAGTGTAGGAACTCTAAGGAAGTGATGATCCTAAAGGAATATGATCCTAAAAGGTATAGGTGATCCTAAAGGAATATAATCCTAAAAGGTATAAGGTGATCCTAAGGAATATGATCCTAAGGGTAGAAGTGTATGAACTCTAGGGAGTTTGGGAACTTAAAAGAAGCTAGGTGTGCGAACCTGGGTATATGAACCTAAAAGGGCGGCTGGTATGGGAACTTAAAGGCTTGTGAACCTAAAGGAATTGGGATCCTAAGGTTAATTTTAGGAACTGCTGGGTTACTAATTCTTGTTTTAAACGCGTGCGCTTAAGCTTTCTGAGCTATGGGAACTCCAAAAGGATTTTATGGGTTTATGAACCTAAGGACGTTGGTGTGGGAGCTTACAGGTTATGAACCTAAACGAAGCCATTTTGGGATCTAAGAATCTAGGGGTCACAGGAATTCTGAAGAAACTTCTTAACACTTCTGAAGGCTAACTCTGAAGGCTATCTCTCACTAAAGAAAAGGCTGAAGGACAACTCTCTCTAAAGGACTGAAAGGGGACTTAACTGAAAAGGAGTTATCTGAAGGTTACTGAAAGGATTATCCTGAAGTGTCTGAAGAAATAAAGGATTATCTGAAGGGAGGAAGGCTCAAGGAAGGATCATCCCAAAGGTTATCTAAAGGGTTGTCTGAAGGATATGAAGGTAAGTTTCAAAAAGATCTGAAGGGTTTATCCTGAAAAAGGGTTACCTGAAAGATATGAGGGTCTATCCTGAAAAGGGTTACCTAAAGATATGAAGGATCACCTGGGGGTATCTGCCTGTCTCTGTCCTCAAGCAAACTCTCACTGAGGAATAAAACGATGATTTTGGGGAAAGACAGCAGGACACAGTCTGAAACTGCTGGGAGAAATCTGCTTGCGTTCAGCTTCAAAAAAATTCTGGAAGGATTTAGGGTTGTTGATCTCCATGTCTCGAGAGAGAATGACTGTCGGTCGTGAACTCTTGCTGAGGGAACATAATCGGGAACTGATCTCCATGTCTCGAGAGGGAATGTCTATCCGTGTACTCTCGCTGGGAGAATATAATAGAGGTGTGTCGAAAAAACCTGTCAAAGAATATTCGCTCGTTGTGGCAAGCGAGGTCTTGATAAAGTATTGCTTCTGATATTTACCTGCATGGTTAGTAGCCACACAAGAATGCAAACTAATATATGTACGTAAGCGATTATCACATGGACCTCGAATGAGGAAACACATAGGTTTTGCAAAAGTTGTTTCTTTATAAAAGTCGTTTAAAACTTGTTCAAAGAAGTTTGTCGTTTGTAATGAAGGGTAATATCCGTATAAGACCCTTAAAATTTAGGACTATAACGTAAATTTAACACGCAATTTATGGTCATAAACGAAATACAATAGAAAACGATAAAGATTAAGAATCAACCTCGGGTCCTTTGATGTGCGGCGTAAAGAGCAGAAATCAAAGTAGATTTCCTCCTAATTGTTGCACCCAAGACCGTCTGAGACTATGCCCTTGTGCTAGAAATGCTCTCTAATTGACTTGCAATATTGAGAGAGCTATTGTGAGGTTATTCGATGTGAGATCTAGAAATTTCAGAGAAAAATGCTCTGAAACCCTAATGTTTTTGTCAAAAAGAATGATTAGGTTAGAAAGGAGGAGAAGCTCTCCTTTTGTTCCTTTCATTCGGCCAAACCGAGATCCACATGGGGAAGTGGGCTTCCACTTCCTCTTATGTTTAACTCGTGGTCCGACTCGAAATTTGCTAAATGTATACGACGGGTTTTTAATTATAAATCGTCATCGGTTATCGGTTATTAAAACATCAACTAGTAACATGACTTAGTTGAATTATTAATACATGTCCGACAAAGACGATATTGTATAATTAATTCAATATACATTAATCAAATATAATCGTTTATATTTAATTTACGAATTAACTGCTTAATTCGCCTTAGCCATTATTATTTAATCCGTATTAAATAAAATATCTCAACATCACATTTGACTAATTATTAGTCAATAACTCCGACTAACTGGTTAGTCAAATTTGGCATCAACATGACTGTATTTTCATACCGTCACATCTCTCAAACGTATCCTATAGGTGTGACTTTTAGGGACCAGTTGATCACCGCCATCTGTATGACAATAACGTCAAACTTATCTAGCAAGCCAACCGTTATTGATAAACGTGGACCAACTGATTATAATACAAAAGTATACCCTTTGATCCTTTTAGAGATTTAAATGTTATTGCACTACTTGTAGAGGACACCAGCCCCAACAAGCTCCCACTTGTCCGTACAAGTGTATGTGTAATAACGTTATCCGCACTAACGGAGGACACAGCTCAACAAACTCCCACTTGTCCGTACAAGTGTATGTGCGATAACCGATTCTCATATTCATTTAAAATTTCTCCCACTCAATGTAAAACAATTTGCGATCCGGATCCGCAAAGGTCGTATTTTACGATCGATCCGTATCTAGAGTGGTTTCCCCAGACTAGAGAGTAACTCAACCGATAAAACGACCAGTATTCGAGCATGGCCATGCATTTCGATTCTGACTCCTCGAGTGGCCCTGAGAAATATCGAGTACCCGATAAAGGCTGAATATTTCCTTCAACTCGACTCCTTCCGATCTAAGCACAGCATGAAATGACCCAGAAAAAATCTACTTGGCCCCCTGTTACGGATGACCGTGAGAAAGAAACCAAAGTCACCCAAAATCTACCTTAGTCTCAAGAGATAGTCGATAGTCAAAAGAATCGAATCTTAGGATCACCATGGAGGTCCTATCCACGACCGGGCACCGAATGTTGTAAAACATTTAGGACTCCACGTCGATGTCACAATTGTGTCCTACGAAATATCCGTATAAATCGCCTCCGTGATTGGTCACCAACCTTTTGACTTATGGCTCGTTGAACCCACCATCAACCAACGTCACAAAATAATTACCTTGAGTTATCAGCTCACGTGGGCAATTAAGGACAAAAAATATAATGTTTGTTCAGTTCACTTTGTGGTGTTCAAAATTGTCGTACAAAACCACATGAAAAACAAAATATATAAATATCAAAACGATGATGTCGTATAGAGTACATAAGGGAATGAATCTAATCCATAAAAGAGTACTACAACTTAGGAACACGTTTAATTCCCATGGAATTAACATGCCCTTCATGCTTATCTTGTCTTAATGGTTTAGTGAGAGGATCTGCTATATTATCATCTGTAGCAATCTTTTCTATCACTACTTCCTTTTGCTCCACGTAATCTCGGATTAGATGAGCTTTCCGTTGTACATGTCTAGACTTGTTGCTAGACTTAGGCTCCTTAGCTTGGAAGATGGCACCACTATTGTCGCAATAGATGGTTATCGGGTCATTCGAACTAGGCACTACGGATAGTCCATGTAAGAATTGACGCATCCATATCGCTTCCTTTGTAGCTTCGCACGCGGCATAGTACTCGGACTCGGTCGTAGAATCTGTTGTAACGAGTTTGTTTAGAACTCTTCCACTGATCGAGCGCCATTAAGAGTAAAAACGAATCCAGACTGAGATTTCGAGTCATCTCGATCCGTTTGGAAGCTAGCATCTGCGTAACCGGTTGCGCATAGCTTTTGAGGGCCTCCATAAGTCAATGCCCAATCTTTAGTCCTCCGTAGGTACTTAAGAATGTTCTTGACAGCCAGACCAATGTGATTCACCGGATGTTTGTTGGAATCGACTTGTCATACTCAATGCATATGCCACGTCCGGACGTGTGCATATCATGGCATACATCATTGATCCTATAGCCGAGGCATAAGGAATCCGTGTCATGCGCTCTTTCTCTTCCGGTGTCTCTGGCGCCTGAGACTTGCTCAAATGCACCCCTGGAGCCATAGGAAGGAACCCCTTTTTGGAGTTAGTCATGCTGAATCTCTCTAGGATTTTGTCTATGTAAGACTCCTGACTGAGAGATAACATCCGTCGTGATCTATCTCGATAGATACGGATGCCTAGAATTCTTTGTGCCTCACCCAGATCTTTCATCTGGAAATGGTTTTTCAACCATACTTTCACCGAAGTTAAGAGAGGTATGTCATTCCCAATCAGGAGTATGTCATCGACATACAATATTAGGAAGACAATCTTGCTCCCACTCGACTTGATATATAGACATGGTTCCTCGACCGATCGAGTAAATCCATTTTCTTTTATCACTTGGTCAAAACGATGATTCCAACTCCTAGAAGCTTGCTTAAGTCCATAAATGGAACGCTTAAGCTTGCACACTTTCTTAGGATGTTCTGGATCGATGAAACCTTCGGGTTGTACCATGTACAACTCTTCCTCCAAAAAACCGTTTAAGAAGGCGGTTTTCACATCCATATGCCAAATTTCATAGTCATGAAAAGCGGCAATCGCTAAGATAATCCGAATGGAACGCAGCATGACTACGGGTGCAAATATTTCATCGTAGTGCAAACCTGGCACTTGGGTGAAACCTTTAGCAACTAGTCGTGCTTTATAGATATCTTGTTGACCTTCCACAAAATGCTTTATCTTGTAAAGCCATTTGCATTGAAGGGGACGAACCTTAGTAGGTAAGTCAACAAGATCCCATACGTTGTTCTCATACATAGAGTCCATCTCGGATTGCATGGCCTCAAGCCATAGCTTTGAGTCGGAACTAGTCATGGCACCTTTATAGGTTGCGGGTTCACTACTCGTTAAGAGTAGAATGTCATCTATGTCATGTTCCTCGACCATACCAATGTATCTGTTCGGAGGAATAGAGACTCTTCCCGACCTCCTAGGTTCCTCAGAATATTAACCGCAATGGGATTGAAGGAATTGGTTCCTCCAATGGTTGCTCGGTATTTGGTTCTGAATCTCCGACGATTCGAAGGTTCTATTACTCTTTGCATTCTCGAGAAATTCCTTCTCTAAGAATGTCGCACTAGCCGCAACAAATACACGTTGTTCGGTTGGCGAATAAAAGTAATGACCAAGCGTTCCTTTAGGATAACCTATAAAGTATGTCTTGACCGATCGCGGGCCGAGCTTATCCTCGTGTCTCCACTTGACATAAGCCTCGCAGCCCCAAACCCGTATAAAGGACAAGTTAGGGACCGTTCCCTTCCATAGTTCATATGGAGTCTTGTCAACAGCTTTAGACGGACTTCGGTTAAGTATTAGAGCAGCTGACAGAAGAGCATAACCCCACAATGAGTCAGGCAACACGGTGTGACTCACCATGGATCGAACCATATCAAGTAGTGTTCGATTTCTCCATTCGGACACACCATTCAACCGAGGTGTTCCGGTGGAGTTAATCGCAAGGCAATCCCACAATCTTTGAGGTGTTGATCAAACTCGTGAGAAAGATACTCGCCACCACGGTCCGATCGCAGTGTTTTAATCTTTCTACCCAAAGAGGTTCTCAGTACCCGATTCTCGTATTCCTTGAATTTCTCAAAGGATTCACTTTTGTGCTTCATCAAGTAGACATAGCCATATCTACTTAAATCATCCGTGAAAGTCTTTGAAATACCTATAGCCTTCTCGTGCGGTGATTGACATAGGTCCACACACATCCGTATGTATGAGTCCTAATAGGTCAGCAACGCGCATTCCAACACCTTTGAAGGAAATTCGAGTCATCTTACCAATGAGACATGATTCACACGTGCCAAATGATTGAAAATCAAAGGCCGAGATAGCTCCATTCTTTATGAGCTATTTTACGCGTTTCTCATTAATGTGTCCCATACGGCAGTGCCATAGATACGTTTGATCTTTGTCACCAACCTTTAACTTCTTATTCATTACGTGTAATATTTCGGTGGTCTGATCTAAAACATAAATTCCGTTCATGGAGACTGCCTTGCCATAAATCATATCGTGTAATGAGAAAATGCAAGTATTATTCTCTATTACAAATGAAAAACCAAGTTTGTCAAGTACAGAAACTGAAATAATGTTTTTAGAAAGACTGGGTACATAATAGCAGTTATATAAAAATAACTCAAATCCGCTAGGAAGCTGGATCACGTATGTTCCCCTCGAGACGGCAGCCACTCGTGCTCCATTCCCGACACGCAGTCCACCTCACCCTTTACGAGGGGTTCGATGTTTCGAGCCCCCGCACATGATTACACGTATGAGAACCACAACCAGGATCTAGTACCCAAGTTCCGTAACTTGCGTGGTTAATCTCAATCATATGAATAAAAGTAGAAGAGGAAGAAGACATACCAACAAAGTTTAACGCGACCGCTTTTATGTCCTCATGGTAAACAAGACATGTACGCCTCCAATGCCCAGTCTTGTGGCAGTGATGGCATTCCATGTTTTCGGTCTTGCTCTTTGTCGCGCCGATGAGTTGCTCGACTCACCAGGCCCACTCTTACCTGATCCCGACTTCTTAAACTTCGGTTTACCTACCGCTAGGTCTGCCTGAGCTTTGCCCTTACCCTTGCCCTTGTTTGACACAACGAGAACATCCTATTTCAAGCTCCCACTAAACTTCATATCCTTCTCGGTGCATGCGAGAAGGGAGTGTAGTTCATGAGGACTTTTCTTCAAATCATTCATATAGTAATTCGCTCTAAAGAGCGCAAAACCATCGTGGAGTGAATGAAGCATGCGGTCAATCACGATGTTCTCGCTGATTTTACAATCAAGCGCCTCTAGTCTCTCGACAATCTCAATCATGCTGAGAATGTGTGGGCTAACCGGTTGGCCCTTCTGGAGTCTCGCATCAAAGAAGCGAGTGGTATGCTCATAGGTCACGATTCTCGGTGCTTTCGAGAATTCCTTAGTGAGCGTGGTGAAAATCTTGTTTGCACCTTGGGCTATGAAGCGTTTCTGCAAATTGGATTCCATTGCAAAAATGAGTACGTTTTTAATCGCACCCGCTTCCATGACGAAATCGTTATACTTGGCGATCTCGTTAGCTCCGGCCCGTGGGGGCCTGGGTTTGACGGGATGGGCTCTGTCGGATATTTGAGCTTCCGTCGCCAGCGGCGGCATTCCGTAATGCCGCCTCCCGGTCCGCGAAGTTTAATCCATCATTCTTCGATCGAGTAGCCCGATTCATCCGATTCATGAAGATCCGGCCGGACTCACGGTCCAATGTGGCACTTGGCATTGGGTCGTCAGCACGGCCAGCCATTTTGTTATTAGCAGTTTAAGTGATCGTGATCTACACTGAAAAAGAAAAGGAAAAACAAAACGAAATAAGCAACTCATCGAGGTGATTTAAGTCTATTTAAAATTCATTTTAATCGTGTAGACTCATTGCACTTGCATAATTGATCTCCCTCAAGAATAATACAAGTGATCCCAAGACTCAATTTCCGTAAATTGATAAGCCAACTGTTTAGCTAGTTCTATCGTTAGAACTCTTGGTCGATAGATTTCCGTAAATCCTATCTATAGTCCACCATAATCACAGGATCGTACGAGTGACCATAGTGTTGAGATAAAATAGATCAATCAGTTCCAACTTACCCGACGTAGAAGGGTCATATTATGCCT
This sequence comes from Silene latifolia, assembly GCF_048544455.1. NCBI lineage: Eukaryota > Viridiplantae > Streptophyta > Magnoliopsida > Caryophyllales > Caryophyllaceae > Silene > Silene latifolia. Next base: position 23,555,059 of record NC_133533.1, on the reverse strand, counting down.
ACCGACGAAGAAGGGATTCATTGGAGTTTGACCTATAAAGACTATTCTCAATTTTGGTTATACGAGGAAGATCCCATCAACTTACTTTTAATTCATTTTAAGTGAACGAAAAACTAGCATTGCGTGAATGAATTAATTTAGGTGATGGCTTATAAAAACGTGTGATATCTGTATATCAAAGAAAAGTAACGCGTGACCTCTATATGAGTCAGTTTTCATGCAATTATTAGGTGGTTTGGCTTTAGACGGAATATGATGCAATCTATCATTACGATAAAATAAATAAAAGAATGCAAAACGTAAATAAAAATTCCTAGTGTGGCCTATCCTAGTAAAAAGAACATAATACAACTTTGGAATCCACCGTTGGACCCGAGAAGCTTGTCTTGATGTTCCATCTTTGTCCATGCAAATGAGTGAGCATCCGATCTCCATCTTTGGTCTTCTCAAAATTACAATTAAAATTTACAAAAATAAACCTATTTACATTCTAAATAAAAACTGTAATTACAAGGAAAAAACAAAATGGAGATGCGAGATCTCAAAATACAACCAAGACCGTGTTCCATCATTACGGTAACACGTTCTACTAAGGCCACACTAAGTTACAACCGTTTGTAAAAAACTAAATAAATACGTAATTAAAACATTCAAGGCATTCAAAATAACGATAAATAAAAATGCATCAACTAAAATAAAAATTATTCGTGACATAATTCCGTAATTATGTTAAATTTATCCAAACCACCTATATTGATTAAAATTATGTGACAAAACCGCTTTAATCAACTTAATTTTAATTCATTACAATCCGTTACTTTAAATCGCTTTAAAATAACTAAATGGTACGTGAGTGAACCGTTTCACTATCAAGTGAATGCATAAAATCCGTATTATGCACAAAACATGGCCAAAAAAAAAATTAAAACACGAAATATTTTTTTTCTTTTCACGGTTAAACCGTGACAAACAGCCAATTTTTTTTTTTTTTTTTTTTTTTTTTTTAAATTCCAGTAGCAATGCCGAGACCAAAAAGAAAAAAAAATTCAGCAGCTAAACCGTGAGCCACAACAGTCCCAAACAAGAACGATTTGATAAAACCAATTGCAAATTAAACCTAATCCGTATAGAAATGAATTTACAATTGATAAAACATAAACATATTGCAATAATAATCGTTTAAAATAACAATATGCAAAGAACAAATCGAAAACAAAAGACCGTCTGATCAGACATGAACCGTATGGCACGGTTTCCACGACAAAAAATGCAACAGCCGAGTAAAAAAAAATTTCAGCCGAGACAAAAATTGATGCCGCACGTTTTTTTTTTATGCAAAAAATTATCGATTCAATTTGTTTAATGAAAATCAACATGAAAAATTTACGTGGCCTCGCTCTGATACCACTTGTGAGGTAATATCTGTATAAAACCCTTAAATTTTAGGACTATAACGTATCTTTAACATGTGATTATCGTCATAAAACAAAAATACAAGAGAAAACGATAAAGAACAAGAATCAACCTCGGGTCCTTTAAAATGCGGCCTAAGAACAGAAATCAAAGTAGATTTCCTCCTAATCGTTGCACCCAAGACCGTCTGAGACTATGCCCCTTGTGCTAGAAATACTCTCTAATTGACTTGCAATATTGAGAGAGTTGTTGTGAGGTTTTTCGATGTGAGATCTAGAAATTTCAGAGAAAATTACCCCGAAACCCTAATTTGTTTGCAAATGAGATGATTAGGTCACAAAAGGAGAGTCCCCTTCCTTTTGTTCCATTCGGCCGTGGGTTATAGAAGGAGGGAGTGGGCTTTCCACTTTCTCCTTATTTTTAACTCGTGGTCCGACACTATTTTCGCTAAATGTATATGACGGGATTTTATTATAAATCGTCATCGGTTATCGGTTATTAAAATATCAACTAGTAACATGACTCAGTCGATATATTAATACATGTCCGACAAAGACAATATTGTATAATTAATTCAATATACATCAATTAAATATAATCGTTTATATTCAATTTACGAATTAACCGCTTAATTCGTCTTAGCCATTATTATTTAATCCGTATTAAATAATTATCTCAACATCGCGTTTGACTAATTATTAGTCAATAACTCCGACTAACTGTTTAGTCAAATTAGGCATCAACATGACTGTATTTTTATACCGTCACATCTCTCAAACGTATCCTATAGGTGTGACTTTTAGGGACCAGTTGATCACCGCCATCAGTATGACAATAACGTCAAACTTATCTAGCAAGCCAACCGTTATTAATAAACGTGGACCAACTGATAATAATACAAAAGTATACCCTTTGATCCTTTTAGAGATTTATATGTCATTGCACTAACTGTAAAGGACACCAGCCCCAACAATATGTTGAAGTTATAGTCGAGGTTACTATGACCTCGCATCCAGAGTTTATGTTATGGTTAGGATTACTATAACATTGGATGGTTAATGTTAAAGTTATAGCTGAAGTTACTATAACATTGGTTGCTTATACTTGTTTCATATGTTGTGTTGTGTTCAACGTGTTATGTCCTTGTGTTTGCATATATATCTTTGGTTACTCTTGTTCATATGATAAGTAGGATGGTCAGTTATACAATCCTATGAGTTGAGTCGTGATGTTGTTCACGCATGTTAGTACAGTCGGTTATACTGTGCATTTGGGGTTTGATAGTCTGAATAGATGACGGTAGTATCGGTTATATACTATCGGAATGAACTAACGCTACCCGTTGATGCGGGATTGGTTTGGTCTATGTTCGGGGGTAGCAGAGGCAGTGGTTATACGCTCTGTTCCCCGAGTGTCGTTCGGTTTACCGAGAGTCTGGCCAGGTCTTAGACATATAGGCAGTGGTTATACGCTATACATAGTACCGTGGAGGCAGTGGTTATACGCTCCATACCGATGGAGGCAATGGTTATACGCTTCGTCAGCTAGAGGTAGTGGTTATACGCTCTGGCAAGTTAGAGACAGTGGTTATACGCTATAACGGGCGTTCGCTCTATTCGCTATGCTTTGTTGCTAGCTTTATGACTTCTGTTGCTGTGGATTGTGTGTCACCATGTTTGCTATGCTTTAATGCTAGCTTTGTGCCTTAGGATGTTTGGGTCGTTTGTCACTACTGGTCTTGTAAGTGTTCATGGTCTAGTGGTTGCATATGGTCTAGGTTTGCATGATTGCATCTGTTAAGATTGATTAAGTCATGGTAAGCTATGTTGGGTTTTTCATGAGTATAGATGATCTCACATGTTTACTGGTTTTACATTTCATTTATTAATGATTGTTGATTATATTCAATTGTTGTAAACATGACTGGGAGAGCATCTAGTTACTCCCGACTTATTGTCGACCCCCATTCTCAGGTTGAATGCTCGTCGCTGTTTGGATGATGTCTTTTGGGATGCATCGAGGGGCGAGCTAAATAATGAATTAGGAGTTTGCTTTATGTTTTAGAACCTTCGAATAATGTATTAGCTTGTTTTGGTTTTAGTAGCAAACCGGATTGGTCAGGTGTTTCCGCCACCTTGACCCTTTTATCATTGTTATACTCTAATAATTCATTTAATATACATTTTCCCTTTGTTTTATAATCCGGGTTGTTACAGTTGGTATCAGAGCGAACACGCTCCCAACTCTCGCGTAGTTAATGACTAAAATAAATTGACTTAGTTAATGAGTGAGAGTAAATGGGGTAGAAACAATTAAGGACTTGTTTGTTTATGCCTTAATGTTTCGCATTGTTACTAATTATTTTGTTCATGTATATGTTTGTTTATGTCTCAATGTTTGTCTCTGTTAATTGTATTAAATGTTTAGTTTATATACTGTGTTGTTTATGACTGATGTTTTATTCCGTCATTAAGTGTATTCAATGTATTTTTCACGTATAACTTTTTCGAGCATGATTTGTTGATTTTAAATACGGTCAATTTTGAAAATGTCCTTTGCATGTACGTGTCGTGTATTATGATTATATGTCGGTCAAAACTTTTAATCCCTGATAACCCGAGCTTTACTCTTATCGTACTTTCATCCTTTTGGATCATTTGGTGGAGTTGTCCTTGATTGAGGTGATTTTGAGGTTGGTCCTCTTATGGTTTCTTGAGGCATCAAGTTAGGATTGTTTGGCAGGTTGGGATGTTGAAGTATGAAAGAAAAGAGCGTTTATATTATGAGTTTGGTAACGAAGGAGTTTACTTGGGATTAGAGGTTGTTGAGATGAAGTTTACTTTGGGAATAGAATAGAAGTTGTTATGACGATGCTTCCTTTGGGTTTATAGGCGTTATGTTCTCCGACACCCCATCATATTCCCCTTCACCCATTTCCACAACCGCTTCATATTCATCTTCACTTTGTGACTCTTCCACCAAAATTGGTGAAAATGAGTGATCATTGACAACCACATCCTCTTGGAAGACAATTTCGTCAACATGAGCATCAACATGTGATCTTGCCTTGATTTTAAAAACCGCGGACCATTGATTACCTTTCTTAGTGGTTGGATAAGGAGCATAACAAACTTGATCGACTTGAAAAGCTGCCACGAATAGGTTATGTCCACGAAATTTATTTTTTTCTCATTTACATCTACAAGTCCGTATACCTTATGGATATTAAGTCCTTGTTGGGAATTATCAAACCAATCACACTTAAACCATATCACCCTATAAACCCTTTGCTCGGTAAAATAAGCAAGATCAATTACTTCATTTTGGGTTCCATAGTAATCCAACTCTTCTGTAGAATTCATACAAACCTCATTACTTAAGGTAGCTTTCGAAAGATCAACCCCCTCCTTATAAGCTCTAAATTTATAGTCATTGATTCAATATCATCTTCATGTCTTCACCTTGATACTAGGACCTAATGCTAAAGCTATCACCAGAAAAATAACGCGGGAAACTGACGGAGATTCTGACAGGATTTTCAAACCGTAAGATAATTAGGAAAAGTGACGGAAAAGTGATGGATATTCCGTCAGTAACTGATTACTGACGGAATTTCCATCAGAATACGCCAGAAGTTACTGGCGCGTTAAAAAAAGAAAAGGCGCCAATATATCTTGACGGAATTTCCGTCATAATTTTACTATTACTGACGGAAATTCCGTCATATGTTCCCTTCAATAAACCAACCACACAGGCAATAATTGATAGAACACTCCTGATGGAAATTCCGTCAGGAAAGTCAACAAAAATGTTGACTTTCCTTACGGAATTTCCGTCAGGAGTGAATAGAAACAGAAAATCCTGGCGGAAATTCCGTCAGGTGTTTCCTCTCCATTATTGGCCAAACGAAAACAATTGAAAGAAAGTTCCTGACCAAAAAACCGTCAGAATCCCATGTTTTTGAAAACTTCTGACGGAAATTCCGTTAGGAAAGTCAACATTTTGTTGACTTTCCTAACGGAATTTCCGTCAGGAGGTTTCTTAAATCTCAAAAACACACGAAACAGCCTGTCATTCTATCGCACAATATTTTTTCCCAAATCAATTATTCTCCCGAAACCTAACACTAAATCCGACACCACCACCACCACCACCACCCTCTCCTTCCGACCACCGCCATCTCCACCTCAGGTTTGTCCTTTCTCTCTTCTTTTTCCTTTTCCTTTTCCTTTTCCTTTTCCTTTTCCATTTCCTTTTCCTTTTCTTGTCTTTATAGTAGTCTTTGTATAGGTTGTTTGTAATACTTCACTGAACCGAAGACGTTATTAGGGTAGGGTACCCCCTTAAAGAGGTCCATTGATTGGCTTAAAATCTTACTAGTCTTAGGATGGGTGACCTCCTGGGAAGGTTCCTGCGATGCGCATGAGTGAGGACAAAATGCGCTATAAAGGACCCGTGTTGATCTGTGGGCCATGTATACAGCCTGGCAAGCTATTGTGAGTGACCGCTCCCGGCCCTAGGTTTGGGCTGGGGTGTTACATTGTTGCCGCCAGATCCGCTGTCGTCCACCACTGCCGGTCACCGTCGGTGCCCTCCACCTTATTTCTCATCTTTTCTTTTTACTTATTAGTGAAGTTAATTAGGTATTTTTTTTAATCTCCTTTTGTAGATACCCGTATCTATCGATATTGGCATCTATAGAAATCCCGACCAACACCCGATGATGATAGGACGACATGTACACAACTGTTCGACTTAGTCATTATTCCGTGCTCATTTTCGATGTAGAATGGGCGTTATCGACGAGGAATTTAATTAATTTAAATGAAATTTTAAATTAGTTTTCACATTTCAAATGAATTCATTTTATTTTACCTTAATTTGAATTTATTTACCCATATTTATTTTTATTGAAAATAAAATAAATATTATTTTTCGTCATTTAGTTTATTTTGATTTGAAAAATCATTTTAAATTGCATTTTAGAAAAACTTGAGTTTCGTTACGATTTTTAGCTCGAAGCAGCTCGATTTTGAGCTCATTTTGACCCGATTTTCAGAAAGATTTCTAACCCATTTTCATCTACAGAGAGTCTAGTGTTCAAATATCCTTGCTCGCAACCCCACCTACCATATTTAGCCCACCTTATACCTCCCATCGACACAACTACCCAAACCAAGCCCGAGCCTCGACCTTTGCTCATTTACGGTCGGATCGACCTACCCTGGGCCTCGAAGCTCGAGCTCGAACCAAAACCTATCCAAAATAGACACTCAAGCCTACCCACTAAGCCTTATTCAGTTAAAAATATCAGTCAAATACTACTCCTAATTCATTGCCAAAACCGTGAATTACAACTTCTAAGAAGTTGTTATTCTTCCTTCCATAAATTCAATCCAAACCTTCCAATTCTAGTAGGAAACCTATCTATAATATTAATAAGACTAATTAATATTATTTTAGGAGCTTCCAACTCAGAAAATAACCATAAAAAGCCTCCAAAATTTCGAACCACACAAACTGTCAAAAAGAGTTTATTCCACTTTCCTAATTTCAATCCAATCTTTCTTTAAGGTAAAATATTTGTTGGTATCTTTTCCATACCTGATAAATTTATCTTTTAGGAAGTTATAACTCATTAAAATAAGCTCGTAAATCACGTTCACATTGCTTATTCCAAACGTGTGAGAGTAAGACTTCCTTACTTTCCGTAATTCAATCGATATCGTTTTTTTGTTAAGAGAATGTATCTGAATCTGGAAAGAGTTTAAAAATTGGAAAATACTCTTTATTTTTTTGTGCCAACCGTCCAATCCACCAAAAACCTTCCCCAAGCAAGCCTTTCACTATAAATAACCTTCATTCGTCCTTCATGTGAAAAAAATGAAAAACTAATACAATTCAAAGTTCAAACCCTCATCAAATCACTAGACACCGAGACACAAACCTAAAATTTCGTTCCTCAGACCCTAAAAAGACCTGAACTATATGCCAGATCTGAAAATTAGACTCTCTTAGGTTTCTAAAACATCTTTCGGATCTAAAATCGGATTTGTAACGAATTCACAAAGCTAAAAACAAAATCAACCTTTATTTTCTAAGAAGATTTCGGTTTTGCAAACAAACTCGTCGAAGGCGGGCCCTCAAGACAATATCTACAATCGATTACAACACGAAGACTTTGTCAACGATAGATGTAGGTTAAAGGTGCAATAATCCCTTTCTCTTTAATTTTTTCCTTCTTTATTTCGTTTTCTTCAATTATTATCATATATTGTTTATATCGTAAATTAACTCGTTTGCATGTTGATTTCGATATTATTATGATATAATTTATGTATGAAGGAGGATGGGATATCATATTGTTAATGCCGATGGATGGCTTATATTACATGTGGATTGGTGTGCGGCGTAAAGAGCAGAAATCAAAGTAGATTTCCTCCTAATTGTTGCACCCAAGACCGTCTGAGACTATGCCCTTGTGCTAGAAATGCTCTCTAATTGACTTGCAATATTGAGAGAGCTATTGTGAGGTTATTCGATGTGAGATCTAGAAATTTCAGAGAAAAATGCTCTGAAACCCTAATGTTTTTGTCAAAAAGAATGATTAGGTTAGAAAGGAGGAGAAGCTCTCCTTTTTGTTCCTTTCATTCGGCCAAACCGAGATCCACATGGGGAAGTGGGCTTCCACTTCCTCTTATGTTTAACTCGTGGTCCGACTCGAAATTTGCTAAATGTATACGACGGGTTTTTAATTATAAATCGTCATCGGTTATCGGTTATTAAAACATCAACTAGTAACATGACTTAGTTGAATTATTAATACATGTCCGACAAAGACGATATTGTATAATTAATTCAATATACATTAATCAAATATAATCGTTTATATTTAATTTACGAATTAACTGCTTAATTCGCCTTAGCCATTATTATTTAATCCGTATTAAATAAAATATCTCAACATCACATTTGACTAATTATTAGTCAATAACTCCGACTAACTGGTTAGTCAAATTTGGCATCAACATGACTGTATTTTCATACCGTCACATCTCTCAAACGTATCCTATAGGTGTGACTTTTAGGGACCAGTTGATCACCGCCATCTGTATGACAATAACGTCAAACTTATCTAGCAAGCCAACCATTATTGATAAACGTGGACCAACTGATTATAATACAAAAGTATACCCTTTGATCCTTTTAGAGATTTAAATGTTATTGCACTACTTGTAGAGGACACCAGCCCCAACATGTAATGCGTTATGCATATTCAATGGGCTTTAGACACGTGACTGACGCGACGTAGACCTTATGCGGACGTGAAAATATAGACTTAGCTTGGACTGACGTGACACAAGGATGACTCTGACAGACTTTGTTTAAGTATGCGCAACCCCTAGCCAAATGTGGGTGATAACGCGTATCAATTCCAAAGGTAGAAGAATTGCAAGAATGATGAAGGCATATAAAGGCAAGGCATGAGCCATGGATCATATGTCTACTGGGACAACTTTCACCACCGTTTGCTGTAAAAGAAACCCCTCTTGAGGCACGATAACTTGGAGAATCGATCTAAGACCTTTGTCATTGTCCGAACCGACCACTAGCTAGACTCAAATGAGGAAGGAATAAAGGAAGGGTGGCATCTCGGAAGAGAAGCCCCCAGGATGAGAATATGACTCTGGAAGTTGGTAAAAAAGAGACCGGGCGACAATAAGGAGCCCCCAGTATAGAGGTGTTGGTTGTGGAGGGTATGTTAATTGAGGCTGGAAGGTTGAAATAGAGGTTGAAAGTTGATGGTTGAGGTGGTTGTGTCCTTGAGGACTGCCTACGTATTCACGTGAAGTAAAATCAATCCAGATCGTAGTTCTGAGGTTTGGTTAATTTTGTTTGGGTATTGTGGTTGTATCCTTCTTGGGTAAGAAAGGACTGCCTACGTATCCACCTAAGTAGGTGAAATCAAACCATGCTCGTAGTTCAAGTGTGTGCCTAAGCTATGTTGCTAGGACCTTAAAGTGCATGGGTCACAAGGGTAATATTCCTTTGGTGATTCAAAGAATCGATTTGAGATAACTCCCTTTGATCATAGACCAAAGAGGTGTAACTAATTTTGTAAAAATTTCCTTGTCATGTGAGCACACTTAGTGGACCCTAAGGATGAATATGGGTATGTCCCGTTCTAGGTAGCAAAGTATTTGAAGACTCCGTGTATGGATCAAGGTGAAACTGGATTGGATATTTGGAATGGGGAGCTCGGTAATAAGAGGCTTTGATGAACAAATCTCTAGAGCTTGATTTTGTGGAGTTAAGGCTTGATGGGGTTATGGCTTGTAATATGGCTTGGAAATGGAGTCTCTTGACTTGATGTAGCCTGAGCACATAAAGGTAGGTTAAAATGACGTGGGATCAAGTTTCCATGTCTTGGCCCTAAGGGATGGGTATGCTTGACGAGCTTGAGAGGATTCTCAAAATTCCTAACCATCTCCTTGTAACGGTCTTGAGAAGTACTTAGGGTGTGATGTGTTAAAGGCTAAGTGAGGGTGCTAGCTAACCATCTTCATTGATGTCTTGATTCTATACTGTAACTTGATTCTATATAGACTTCAGGAGTATTCCGTTTAGTATTTGATTTCAGACTTGTTCTTCATTCAGATTCAGATTCTTGGTCTAGAATATATCCCGGCTTCTTGCTCAGATTTTTGATTCGGTTTTTTGAGGATAACATTGACTTTCGATATTGAATTGTTTGTGAAGAGTCGAGGACGAGGGCACCTAAGAGGGGGAGGGGGTGAATTAGGTGTCTATTTAAAATTTAAGTTTAATGAAAGCTTCTTTAGAAACTCTTAAACACTTTAAACAATGCTTAGATGAAAGGAGGAGTCGATACTTAGAACTATAGAGTTAGAAGTATTCAACAACGATTCAGCAAGCAGAAGTTACAGTGTACTCAACAGTTGATTTTGTAGATAAAGACGTGAGTAGAGTGTGCAGCGGAAATAAAACGAAATAGACACGACTAACGATGTTTTTAAAAACTGGTTCGGTCACTACTCCGCGACCTACGTCCAGTGCTATTTTATTAAACGTCTCAGAAGTAAACTCATACAAACTAAGACCACCCCGAATAATAAAAAAACTCCCCAACCTACTCCGGTTGCTAATGCTTAAAAGCTACTCCGCTTCCAAGACTTTTGCTTTGGGCTACTCCGCCGAAAGACTCCTTGCTTAAAGCTACTCCGCAATAAGACTCTTGCTTTGGGCTACTCCGCCGAAAGACTTCATGCTCAAAAGCTACTCCGCTTCGAAGACTTCGTGCTTAAGGATAACTCTATCCTAAGACTTTGTTCGGTTCTACCCGTTTGTTACAAGACCACTTATCTCAATGTTGTTCACTCAATTGAATGGAGGAGATAAAGTTTAAGTATAAACCACTGGATCCTTGAACACGACTAAAACGACTAGGTGCAACAACAAACTCAAGTAAAAGACTCAAAAGATAAATAAACAAACTTGCAAAAGATTTAAAGATTTGAAAATGATAAACGGTTTTGCAAAGTTAATTTACTCAATTGAAAGCTTAAGTCTTTTTCAGTTTAAAACTCGTTTGTTGCACACTTGTAAGAATGAATTAAGCAAGCTATTTATAATGTTCAAGTAGTATACTTTACATTAAAATATCTTACACTCATAAGCACAAGTGATTAAAATAATGTAAGTAGTTTGCTTGGGCAACATGCAAAGCCAACCGAAATCCTCTACAAGCAACCGAGTATTCTTCCTCAAGAAATCGGTGCCTAAGATTGCAAGAAACCAGATTGTGCACACATACAAAAATAGGCTGGGTTTTTCAACAAGAAACAAGCATAAATGGTTGTGTTTATGGGAACCATAAACATTTCCATAAATGTAAAAGCAAACAACCCATTTATAGTAAGTGTCTTATTGTGCAAGCAAACTCCTTAGCAAGTCATTGAAAGCTCTATATTCTTTAAAAGACTTCAAAGTATTTCAAGAAAACATTTGTGAAAGTTAAAAGCACTTTAACAAAGATTCAAATATTTTCGAAATATTTCTTTCAAAGACGAGCCTTAATTAACTGTTGACTCAACTGTTGTTTTTGCACCTAAACGTAAATTCGTGTTAAACGATCACCTTACAACACATGACATTAGCACTAATGACTATCTTCATCTTTGATCTTCATGATGACATTCTTGATAACCTTGAATTGACAATTGGAGCTTCATGCTACATGGTTAAACTTAAGAGGCACACAATTAAATAACAAATGAGATTAATTTGTCTTAAGGCATCATCAACACAATCTTAATCAAATTGGGTTTCTTCAGTTTGATTGAGCCTTCTTCTTTTGACTCTTTTGTCTTGGATTACAGCATAATTGTGGCCTTGGATATTGACCTAAGTTTCTCTTGATTGAGCCTTTTTTCTTTCATCATGGCTCGTATCGTCTTGGATGGACTTGGGTCAGACTAGCACCTTTAGTGTGAAACGGGTTGGTCTTTTAGTAACACGGGTTGTTTATTGTGGGGAATGGGCTTGCCTTCCGTAATAGATTGCTAACAAGGGAGATGGTCTGGATTCGTCCTAGAATATTTTGAGATAGACTCGTCCTAAACTAGGGTATATTGTGGTTTCTATTGCCAGACATGGAATAGGTAAGAAAAGAACACGGAGTTTCAGGTCCTCTATAACTTTGAACGGAACATCATATAAGTGCACTCACATTGATTGTCATGTGTTGTTGTTGTCATTTTAAAAAATGTCTTAAACCAATTTTTGTTGTCACAGGAAAAGAGTAGAGGAAGAGATATGATAGAATATGCGGATTGAAAAGTGTGCTTTTATTGAAATAGATAATAAATGTATTTAACATAGATATGAGGAAACACGTGACTCATGGGACAGCCCCCAGGTTGTCACTAAGAATGGAAATGGACACAAAGAAAGACACTAGAAAAATTATGGGATAGAAAGCCTAAGACTCGGATTCGGACTTTGACGTGATCTAAGATCTAGACACGTAATCATCGGCCCACGCTTGAACATTCTCTTTTCCAGCAACTGGCTTCGGCATCTGACTTTGAGCATTCACCCATTTGAGCACCTAAACTTCATCATTGGGAACACTGAAAGGGTAATAGTCAAGAAAAGTTTCTTGATAAGTGGTATATCCATGAGGATTGCCTAAGCTACCTTGTGGGTTAAAGGTTGAGAGGAACAACCTCCCGCTTTCGATCATATCTTGAATGTCTTTTTTTAATTTGTAACATTTCTCTGTATCATGCCCTTTGCCTCTATGGTATTTGCAGTAGGCATTCTCATCCCAGAACTTGGATTTCTTCTCTGGGTTAGGCGTATGTCCTATAGGCTTCAACATTCGTCGCTCCATGAGTCTCTGAAGGGCATCGTTGTATGTAATACCAATGTTGGTAAATTTTCTAGGAGGTGTGCCCTTATTTTCGAAAGCCTTTGTAAATGACCCTGAAGGCTCCATGAGGTTGCCTTTGTTGATTTTGATTCTTGGATGAGAAGAACTAGGAATAGATTGTCCATTTGTTGCTTTCTCCTTAAGACTGTCAAGCTGAGGGTTTGTCTGGACACTTTTCATCTTGAGAGGTCGGGCATCAAGCTTCTTACCCATTTCAGCAAACTGTTTCTCCATGTTGGAAAGTCGGAAGTTTAGATTATCAATGGCTCCTTCTATTTTGGAGAATTTATTGTTAAAGGTAATGGAAAGCATGAGCATTCCATTTTGGATATCTTCATCTTCGAGGACATTGATTTCTTTATCATCATGATGATTGAGGAGATGAGAACAATCTAGAGATGGTTCTTCATCATGCTTAATGATATTAGACCCAAGAGGGTCGATTTTCTTGGATTTTCCGATAGAAGGTGGCTTAGGAAGCTTGCCCACTTCGATCATATCTTGGATGGTGTGTTTCAAGAGAAAACACTCTTCAATATCATAGCCTCTACCTTGGTGATATAAGCAGTATTTGTTGCCCTTCCAGAGGTTCACCTATTTCTCTAAAGGTGGATCCGGAGTTGGCCCTATTGGATGTAGCTTGCCTTGGGCAGAGAGTCTCTTCAAAGCATCGGCATAAGACATGCCTAAATCGGTAAGCACTCTTTGATGCCTCCCAGGTTTCCTTTCAGTTGTTTTCGGCTTTCTAGGACGATGGTTATTGCAAGAGGTAAGCTTTGGACGACCTAGACTAGAGGTTTCTCTAGGTGGTGTGTTCTTTTCCACCATTCTATTCTCGAGGGTGAGGACGCGAATGCTCAAATTTTCCACCGTAGCTTGAACTCGCATGACCATGGCATAAACGTCTTGAAGAGACACGGTGATTGTGGCTTGAACTCCTTCGTGACCTTGCTGATTGACGGAACTCGCTGGATTCCTACTCGACAGAAATGACGCGCATTACAACTCGATTCGACATGGGATCACGCATACTAAGGCAACAAACAAAGGAAGGGATAAGATGACAAATATAGACTTGACTTGTGAATTCGTGAAACGTCGTGAGCGACTTCTCGTGTTTGAATTCACGGTGCTTGACTATAATTTTATACTCGAGTGTTGACTTTGACAGAGTGACATTTATATGAGTGACTTTATTGACGGAATTGATGACACGTGTTAATTCTAATTTGTGTTGTTTAAGACAGACTTGACTCGAGGTTCGGGTATGTGTGTCCCGAACGTGTCATTAGGAGAATTCAAGAAACGGATTTTGGAATGACTTGATGTGTTAGCCTCGAGTGCGTGAGTCGAGGTGTGGAAATGTTTAGATCCTAATTGAGTTGGGGTAAGGAGTCCAAAATGACGGCGTGACGCCTTAGGACTTGACTTGAATTTTGAAAAGACCCAAAATGTAAAGGAAGACGAGTTTATGACTCGACAGAGTTTCGACTAGGACATAGTCGGTTTGAATTTTGACTCTGACTTTGCCCAATTGAATTTACACATTTGCATTTACATGGATTGAAAATCCTTTGATTTAAAAAAAGTTTTTGGTTTTTCTTTTTTTTTTTTTTTGACTTTTTTGTTTTTACACGGATTTTGAAATGGGTTTGAGGCCCGAAGTTTGACTCGATATTTGGACAGAGTTTCGGCTTTGTTTTGCGCTATTTTGAAAATGTTTATATTTTGAAAAGGATTTTTGATTTTACAAAATGGTTTTGTTTACAAAATGGTGATCACATATGATACAAACAAATATACAGGCATTATAACGGGATGCTGAGTGCATTTAAAAGGGTTTTGGTTTAAAGGGTGGGTTGCCATACCGAACAATCAAACCCGGGGTCTGTGGAGAGGCTCGTACCAAACAGGAGTAAGGCCGATTCCTAGTCCATTCCCTCGAGTAGTGAAAGTCCTTGATACAAACAAGAGTAAGTACCATGGTATGGTTGACGTCAATCGCTATCCATCCTTAGGCCCAAATAAGAATTAGGGCCGTTTAGACGGGACGATTGGTCGAATGGGTTGGGTTGGGCCTAAGAAGGCCGAATGAAACGATCTAGGAAGACCGAGTTATGAAAACCGACAATTGTCTTGTACAAACTATTCCCCAACCTTGTTCAAGTTTCACCCTTTTGGCTACACGTAAGTGTATTATCCCCAGCGGAGTCGCCAAACTGTGGACAATGGGCCACGGGGGCGCTTGGGAAACAAGCGTTTGCATTTGTGGAGTCGCCACCAATTTTTATGGGAAATTGGAACCGTTCGAATACCTCGTGTCATGTCAAGACACAAAGTAGAGACATGAACACCAAGCAATCGTTACCCTTAGCATTCTATGTCTAGAATGACTCTCGTGGATGCCAATGAACACGGATGTTCACAGAGATCTGGAGCAAGGGGTGATGGTACGTATTAGAAAGCTCTTTTGATCGAACACCTAATCCCGCCCGCCTCGATAGCGGCCTCTACTAATGATTAGGGACATCATCAATACTCGATATATTGTCGATTATATGCATGCAATGCAACATCCAAGTTTTAATCCTAGCATGTGAAGAATTAACTAAGTCGGTGAACAATTAATTAGCATACAACTGAGTCGAAGTAGAGATTCAGATTAATTACATGTGGAAGCATACAAACAATGCGATAAAAGAAATACAATAATTACAACGGATTAATGATTTATGTCGAAAATACCTTTAAAAACGGATAATTTGGGAAAAAAAGAATAAATAAATAAACGACAGGGAATTAGGCGATAATACGAATAATAGTAGATTAATACGTAAACTAATTAAACTAGGCCAAGGCACAAAGGGAGTTCAGAGACAGAAATCAACCTGGAAGAGGCGCAGCAGAGCTGCGCCCTCTGGAAGAGGCGCAGCGATTCTTTGCGTCTTCGGGCCGAGTTAAGGCCGTGAGCCGAATCGCAAATCGTTAGTATTCGTGGGTGAAATTTAATGATTGATTACGATATTTGACTCGGATGAAAGTGATTAGCAGATTATTTACATGTGAATAACGGTCATGAAAGCAATAAACATGGATAAAACTAACAAAAACGAATTAATACAAGATTACAAGGTTAATTAATTACAAATTAATAAACTAAACAAATTATTAGGCTAAACAGGATGAATTAATGATGAATATGATGAATATGATAATAACAGATGAAAAATATATCAATGACGAATTCCAGAAACTCAATATGGATGAATCGAATTTCTACAACCCAGTTTGACTTTAGTGACGAAAACCCGCAAATATTGGTTATAAGGGATTTAAGTCGGAATTTAATGACGAATTACATGTTAATGATGATGAACGATATGTTAAATTATCATGTGAATGAAATAAGAACAAACAAAGACGAGAGAAAACAAAAGGTGAAACCAACAGAAGACGAAGGAAGAAGAAGAGAAGCAGGAATGGCGGCAACCTCAGGAAGAGGCGCAGCAAGTGCTGCGTCCTTTCCAAGAGGCGCAGCAGTTGTTGCGTCCCTTCTCGACGTCTGTCTCCTGTTAATCCGTAAAAAGGGTTTAAACAAAGGGTTTTAGAAATCGGTTTTAATTATATTTTCGACATAAATCTTACATGATGATTTCAATAATAAATAACAATAAATAAAGAAGGATTTACAACCTCAGACTTACATGTTTGACGAAACGAGATGAACTAAGTTTACGATTAGTGATGCTCGACTCGAACTATAATGCAAATATGAAAGTGCCCTCGTAAGAGGAAAACGATTAAGATTAATTAAGTTGATTATTGTGGAGTTGGTCAAATTGGTCGGTCATGCAAACGAGGCTGGTACTCAGAAGAATCCGAGCTTACGTGGTCGAAAGTTCAAGCACGTGGACGCCAAAAAGTAAGAACAAAGGTCTAGAATGCAAAGGGAGAAGAGAAGGGCGGACACTCGCGTGAGAAATATGAGGAGTGAAGGCTCCTATTTATACTAATCACGGAATTAGGGTTCAGGAAAGGAGAGAAAGATCCGGAAATAATCGACTTAGGTTAAACACGGAAACTTGGACAAAAAGAAAACCTTGAGGAAAAGGCGCAGCAGGTGCTGCGTCCCTTGGAAGAGGCGCAACACTTGCTGCGTCCTTTCCTCAGCGGGTTCCTCCTGCGCAAGAAAGCGCGTTTGACAGCCTGTCGTATTTTAAGCGTAACTTTCTCTACAAGACTCGGATTAAGGTGATTTTGGTGGCGTTGGAAAGCTAAGAAAGAGATCTGGAACGTTCGCTGAATAGGCCTATCCCAAAAAAGTCGTTATCAACTCGTAAAATGGGCCTAAAGGTCGGGTTATCGTTTTAACTAAATGAAATGCACATTTTGTAATGTAAGCTTTTAGTTTAGCCTAATTGTAACACCCCGGTTTATGAAGGGGCCTTTAGCAAGACATTCCCTAATAAACCGGACTGTTACCATCTCGGTTTCCCGAGGTAGTGAATAACAAATTAAACTCCAAGGCAAAATTATATAATTACTTTAACCTAATTATTACAAAACCTCTTTTACGTCAAATTACAAAGAACTAACAAAAACAAAAATGAAAGTCTTCTAGATAATGATCTAGCTACTAAGTCTTCTGATCCAATGTCTCACGCCCACCAAGCTCCCGTTCTATCTCTTAAACCTGTCAAGTCTGCTCGCCAATATTTGGGTCATCACAGGTGTTCACGAATACACAGGGTCAACCACGAGGTTGAATACGGAAAACAATTAAACAACAAAATATGATATGCATGACCCTCCGTCACCTCCATCTCCATCTCAACTCATATCCCATATCTCATTTCTCATAACTCATAACCCGGAACGCCCAGCCATAACGATCCCCGGTAGACTATATATATCGACCATAGCCGATCTGCCGACTCACACAGGACACCAGGGCAAGTCTGCGAACCCCGCCCGGGCCTTATCACAACACTGTCATCACCACACTACATCACCACAACATCCTCCATCTCCAATGCATATGAATGCTCAAAAGAAATTAATGCAACACAATATATATAAATCACTGAACTGATAAATCATAAAATCATGCCGGTTACCCGATGTTGTGATAATATATTCAATACGATCAATTCAGTCAATCACCTTCCAGTATATGAATCATAACGTAAATCAACAACCATGAATCAAGTCAACACAATTCAACAACGATAATAAGTCAAGTGTATTTCCCTACCTCAGAGTGCCAGTAATTCCAATTAAGCAGTTTAAGCAGTCCCGAAGATAAAGCATTGAATTTGATTATCGATCCTTCACGAATCCGTCACCTAAAACAATTATAATATTTATAATTACTAATTACTAAATATAGAAATCTCCCAAAGTAGAAGCTACTAAAAATAGATAGTTTTCCCGAAATACAATCCCGACACCAAACTTATGCCCAACTGATAACTAAAATAACCCGATTAGTATTTGCCCCAACTTCCCAAAATAGAAAGTTACTAAAGTAGAATTTCTTAGAATGGAAACTTTCCCGATATAGTAGTTTTTTCATTTTAACAAACCCGACTCAAAACCCGTCTTTAATTATTTAAATAACTCGGAAATTAAATTAAATAAATTACTTAGAAGACTCGGGAATTAAATTAATTAATTAAGAATACGACCAATTAACGAATTATAACGATTTAAACTATGAAAACCCGTTTCAAAACTAAAACAATTCGAATAACCCGATTAAACACAACCCACGCCTTCACTCTCGCCCACACTTTTCACGCGCCGCCTGAACCACCGTGACAACCACCAGCCGTGCTCCCCACTTCGACCCCACCACCAACAACCACCACCATCCTGGTCGACTGCCGCCGGCGAGTCGAACCAGGGCTGCCATTTGGCCTGGTTCAGCACCGTGCCTCACCAACCACCTCTCGTTCTCAACCCACAACCACCGCAACTATCACTTAACCCCTGCCAAACCACCACCGCCTTGCTCGCCATCAGACCACGTACCCAGACACCGTGGCACCACAGTTTCGATCTCCCCCAAGTCCACGGTGGCGCCACCCCAAACCTACCCATCTAAACCCGTCTGAAAACCCGCATTATAAACCCGTTTGCTACCCTTGTCGCTGCCACCTCTCTCTGCCACTACCACCACCCAAAACCACCCTAACCACCACCACTACACTCATCACATATCACCCATTACCATTATCCCGACACAAACCACCCTTATCCCTTCCCTAAGACACGCAACAGCCACAAACAACCCGACAGAAAAGCGAAAACAGAGGGGAAGGTTGTGCTCTTACCTTTTTCTGCCGCCACTACCGCCACCAGGGCCACTCACGGTTGTCGACAAAAGTCCCTAGCTCATCCCTGCTGCGTCGTCAACCACCACACACACTCTCTCTCTCTCGAATTGCGTGAAAGGCTGTCATTTGGTGTTGATGAAGAAGGGAGGCGGGTTGAGGGAGTAAGAAAGGAGGGAGGCGGGTTGGGTAGGGTACTATTAGGGTTAGGGTATACTATTAGGGTTAAATGGGCTGAACAGTTATTGGGCCAACCCAAATGGGTTAGCTCGCATTTCGAATTCCATATAAACCCGTCTCAATTAACTTACGATAGCTTAACGTAATTATCGACTCAACACTTAACCCGATATAATTAGTAATATAAAATTTATAATAATTAATATATAATAATATCCGTTTAATTTTTTTTTTGATGACGAGGGGGTTGAGTCCCCCCGGGCCCATGCATTCCCGCACCACCACATGGACCATGTAAGCCACCCCTTCGGGGGCTGCAGTGGCCAAGTGATCATCGCCCCAGCTGGTAGTCGAACCTGGGACCTCTCAACTCCTGCATTTCTGCAAGCTTCAAGGTTGAACCCAGCTACCACTGGACTAACACCAATTGATTATATAAAATACGGGGTATTACAGTCTTCCCCCCTTAAAATGAACTTCGTCCCGAAGTTCGCTCCCGTACTCAAACCTCAGAAGGGTATTGTATATCGTACATACGGACGTCACACATTTCTAACACAGTTAACACACACTTTTGACACATCAATTAAACATAACAGACACGAAATGTTACATTCTGCCCTCCTAAAAATAAACTTCGTCCCGAAGTTTTAGCTCGTCTTTACTTAACCCAACTAACTACAACTACTAACTACCTGAGAACACTAATGTATAACAACTAAATATTCACCTGAGAACACCGTCATCTTCCATCTAAATTCCGATCTCAAACTCAAGTAACTCGATAACCATGGTCTCACTGGACCGTAAACGTAACTCGACACAAAGGCCCCACAACTCATAACTCAATACCAGTGGTTTAACTATACTCTTCTTTTACACCTCAACCAACTAACAGAAGTATGAATAAAACATATAGAACTCATTTGCATAGGTACCCCACAACGAAACATCTACTTGATCAAAACTACCATCTACAAACAAGTGCAATATAAACATTAAGATTTTACAATCCTACCCGACTAGAAACATGGTTACGTCCTCGTAACCTCTTTTCAATTTTCATATACCTAGGCAACAAAATCATTATCAACCACATGTGACAGGAAAGAATACATGATAAGAGATTGCGCATCAACATTAAGGTCGAAACAAGGTTTTATTAAGGAATTAACTGATTGTCAACAAGTAACATTTATTACTAGCTCATGCTTAACTTAAAAACACAACATCAAACTAAAAGAGCAACAAGAAAGGAACCAAGGTTTACACGGTTTCACAACTAAACAAATTTGATGATCAATTATAGACTATGAACGAGCGAGAGCAAAATCAACAAAACACTTTAAGAACTTCTCACATTTGTAAACATATCACAGAAATAGATTTACCACTACTATCTATCGCAATCACAGGATCTTATTGACATGTCCATACAACCATTTACTCACTCACTGGTTTAGGTCACGAATTAGGTCGATGAATTTAAGCAATCAACAACATACTCATAATTCATATTTTAAATTATAAAAATTGTTTGCACGATATCAATTAAAAAAACATGTTTCCCAATAAAAGTAACTACATATGATCTATGACAACGACAACATTACTTCCATATCACACCTATGTTTCACATTTTAGCAACCATATCATTCAATTGTGTCCAAAGAACTTAGTATAATTCATTTTCAAAGAAAACAAAAGATATTGTATAAATAGTTTAAACATATACATTTGCCATCATATACTTTGTAGAACACTAGCTATGATAAAAGATTAGCAACTTGAACAACTTCCCTGATTTGCACGATTTGAATAATTAGGCAACTCGTGGCTCAATTAAATGTAACTATAATGACTATCATTTAAACCAATGCATATCATGTGAATCATCAAAAGAGTTATCCCATTATAATTGCCAACATAGTTATCATAAACAATCTTTATTAGAATATAATTGATAGTAACGACTCGAGAATATAGATATGTCAGATGTCGTGTTACGATTGTAAGAATCACTTTAGCATTTTATGACAATATAATAACGAACATATCCAATAAGAAATAACTCACTGTTTATTATCATGTTATAGGTTTAGGTTCAACTAAACAAATTTAATGTGATGAAGGTAATAAATATAACTATTGGCACACAAACTCACATAAAGGACCTTAGAACTCAGATGACATCCTACATGTGGAAACATTTAGACATAATCCTCACTACCATCCATGTGTAAACATTTAAACATAATTATTGTAAATATTCATGCGAGTTATTTAGAACAATCAAATTAACATTTAACGCCATCAACTTTACCAAGATATGACAGTATAGTTTTGCATTTATATATATCCGACCACTATGCAAATATGATGAACACCCCAGAGATATTACAACATGCCAAATGTATATAAAATATGCAAACAACTGGACTCGTATAAAATATTTCACCCGCGATTAAGAATCAAATTAAGTTATTCAATTTCACTCATACTATCATGCCAACAATGTTATCAACTAAACTTTAATTTTTATCACTTGTTAAGATACATAACTACTGAACATGCGTGCTACTATCATCATATAAGGACACTATAATTTCACATTAATAAGGCTCATGAAATAATCGAACAACTGTATGAAAACTCGACATAGAATTCACATTTTAAAAGTCATGATTCACGTTGTAACTTCCAAAGACCACGAATCATTAACCGCTCGATTAAAACTTGATTCATATTACTTTTATAAAATACGGAGAGTTAAATACACAGGGGAAAAAGAATTAGGTCTAAAGCACAAAAATTCCATTTATAAAGAATTTTACAACTCAGTTGGTCCCAACAAACATGTGACAGCAATTGGTCCAAAACTTGGGTCAGTTTGCAAAATTTACCGTTTAATATAGAGACATCAAGAATTTTCGTGGCTTATTAATTTGAAAACATATGTGACTCTTTTGGTCGATGGAGTTGGAATTATGTAAAAATTATTAATACAATTTAAATGAGGATTTTCACAAAATCGTTTGTCGAACACCACTGCACAGGAACTTCCTAACCACAGCTCACTAAAATATTTATTACTCCTAGTCTGTATATCCTATAAGCATGAAACCAACGCCAAACGAACACCAACTCCCAAGACTATCTCTCATAAATTTTCATCCATAGGCAATAAACAGAAAAGAAATGGCAGTAAGGTCAATTAAAGAGTAAAATCAAACAAAACGAGTTTCAGCACTAAGTCGTTCATTTCCTATGTTTCAAATTCTTACAACCATACTATCGATACTAACTCATCCTAACTTAAATCTCACACTGTACTTACGTAAACATCTATCCCATAGAATCCCTTCGCATCTCGATCTACTCCGTACATCTAAATCACGATTGCTATGACTTTAAACATGCAATTCAAAAGTGTTTCTAATTACTGTCACAAGACTATACTAGCATGGCTTTGGGATCACATAACCGCATATTACTAGACATAATAGTACTATCAGCACATCATTCAACATCCACCTAGGTAACTATCATCGACTCGCAATTATTTTCATGCTCACGACTACCACAACACTTCATTGATTATTATCCTGAACTCGAAAATTTATTTCTCATCTCCCTAACATCACATGATCACGCCATCATTCATACAAAATACTTACCGTAGCGTTGTCCTGCAGAATGGTTAGAATATATGGGTCTCAAGGTATACATCAACTCTTTTATGCAATAATCAATGTATCAATCAGTTAACACTTAGGCAACGATATATGAATTTCATGTTCAACCTCAAGCAACTTTTCTACCCTTTCTCTCATATACACTCAGGGTTTCCGGGACAAACTGAGAGGGCCACTGGTTCGGTGTGAGGGGGCCCCTAACTCATCCCTTACCTTAGGGGGCTCCTAACAGTTCTATCCCGGGGTTCATTTTAATTAGACACATCCTATGTTCATTGGGCTCATTGGTTTAGGCCTGAGGATCGTTCACTCTGATACCACTTTGTAACACCCCGGTTTATGAAGGGGCCTTTAGCAAGACATTCCCTAATAAACCGGACTGTTACCATCTCGGTTTTCCGAGGTAGTGAATAACAAATTAAACTCCAAGGCAAAATTATATAATTACTTTAACCTAATTATTACAAAACCTCTTTTACGTCAAATTACAAAGAACTAACAAAAACAAAAGTGAAAGTCTTCTAGATGATGATCTAGCTACTAAGTCTTCTGATCCAATGTCTCACGCCCACCAAGCTCCCGTTCTATCTCCTAAACCTGCCAAGTCTGCTCGCCAATATTTGGGTCATCACAGGTGTTCACGAATACACAGGGTCAACCACGAGGTTGAATACGGAAAACAATTAAACAACAAAATATGATATGCATGACCCTCCGTCACCTCCATCTCCATCTCAACTCATATCCCATATCTCATTTCTCATAACTCATAACCCGGAACGCCCAGCCATACCGATCCCCGGTAGACTATATATATCGACCGTAGCCGATCTGCCACTTTCACGGAGGACACCAGGGCAAGTCTGCGAGAACCCGCCTTGGCCTTATCACAACATTGTCATCACCACACTACATCACCACAACATCCTCCATCTCCAATGCATATGAATGCTCAAAAGAAATTAATGCAACACAATATATATAAATCAATCAACCGATAAATCATAAAATCATGCCGGTTACCCGATGTTGTGATAATATATTCAATACGATCAATTCAGTCAATCACCTTCCAGTATTTGGATTCATACCGTAAATAAAAACCCAGAAATAAAGTCAACACAATTCAACAACGATAATAAGTCAAGTGTATTTCCCTACCTCAGAGTGCCAGTAATTCCAATTAAGCAGTTTAAGCAGTCCCGAAGATAAAGCATTGAATTTGATTATCGATCCTTCACGAATCCGTCACCTAAAACAATTATAATATTTATAATTACTAATTACTAAATATAAAAATCTCCCAAAGTAGAAGCAACTAAAAATAGATAGTTTTCCCGAAATACAATCCCGACACCAAACTTATGCCCAACTGATAACTAAAATAACCCGATTAGTATTTGCTCCAACTTCCCAAAATAGAAAGTTACTAAAGTAGAATTTCTTAGAATGGAAACTTTCCCGATATAGTAGTTTTTTCATTTTAACAAACCCGACTCAAAACCCGTCTTTAATTATTTAAATAACTCGGAAATTAAATTAAATAAATTTAGAAGACTCGGGAATTAAATTAATTAATTAAGAATACGACCAATTAACGAATTATAACGATTTAAACTATGAAAACCCGTTTCAAAACTAAAACAATTCGAATAACCCGATTAAACACAACCCACGCCTTCATTCTCGCCCACACTCCTCACGCGCCGCCTGAACCACCGTGACAACCACCAGCCGTGCTCCCCACTTCGACCCCACCACCAACAACCACCACCAGCCTGATCGACTGCCGTCGGCGAGTCGAACCAGGGCTGCCATTTGGCCTGGTTCAGCACCGTGCCTCACCAACCACCTCTCGTTCTCAACCCACAACCACCGCAACTATCACTTAACCCCTGCCAAACCACCACCGCCTTGCTCGCCATCAGACCACGCACCCAGACACCGTGGCACCACCGTTTCGACCTCCCCCAAGTCCACGGTGGCGCCACCCCAAACCTACCCATTTAAACCCGTCTGAAAACCCGCATTATAAACCCGTTTGCTACCCTTGTCGCTGCCACCTCTCTCTGCCACTACCACCACCCAAAACCACCCTAACCACCACCACTACACTCGTCACATATCACCCATTACCATTACCCCGACACCAACCACCCTTATCCCCTCCCTAAGACACGCAACAGCCACTACCGCCACCAGGGCCACTCACGGTTGTCGACAAAAGTCCCTAGCTCATCCCTGCTGCGTCGTCAACCACCACACACACTCTCTCTCTCTCGAATTGCGTGAAAGGCTGTCATTTGGTGTTGATGAAGAAGGGAGGCGGGTTGAGGGAGTAAGAAAGGAGGGAGGCGGGTTGGGTAGGGTACTATTAGGGTTAGGGTATACTATTAGGGTTAAATGGGCTGAACAGTTATTGGGCCAACTCAAATGGGTTAGCTCGCATTTCGAATTCCATATAAACCCGTTTTAATTAACTTACGATAGCTTAACGTAATTATCAACTCAACACTTAACCCGATATAATTAGTAATATAAAATTTATAATAATTAATATATAATAATATCCGTTTAGTTGATTATATAAAATACGGGGTATTACACTAATGAAGTGACATGAGACTCAAAACGAGATATAATCTCAACATTTTATGACATCCTAACCTTAGGTAGACAAGCCTATTACTTTGACTCGGGATTTGACGGTTGTAGGAAAATGAAGAGGGTTTTTTAGCCGGACTCCAAATATACTCTAATTACTGCCAAAACGACCGTAATGACACCTAGATGACGACCATGAGGTGGGCATAAATGTTTGAGCGACCACATGACAATAAACTTATGAACTGTCACAAATCGTTCCATGTACCAAACATGCGGCCCAATCATCACCGGGTGGTTTGCGGGAGGTGCAGAAACGAGGTATCTACAGGTGACTGAGACTTGCTCAAATGCATCCCAGACGTCATTGGAAGGTTCCCCTTCTTGGAGTTGGTCGTGCTGAACCTTTCAAGAATCTTATCTAAATAAGACTCCTGCCTCAGTGATAACATCCGTCGTGATCTATCTCGATAGATATGGATTCCCAATATGCGTTGTGCCTCACCCAGATCTTTCATCTGGAAATGGTTCTTCAACCATCCTTTAACCGAAGATAAGAGAGGATTGTCATTCCCAATCAAGAGTATGTCATCGACATACAATATCAAGAAAACAATCTTGTTCCCACTCGACTTGATATATAAGCATGGTTCCTCGACCGATCGAGTGAAACCATACTCTTTTATCACCTAGTCGAAACCATGATTCCAACTCCGAAAAGCTTGCTTAAGTCCATAAATGGAACGCTTAAGTTTGCACACTTTCTTAGGATTTTCACGATCTATGAAACCTTCGGGTTGTACCATGTACAACTCCTCCTCCAAATAACCTTTTAAAAAGGAGGTTTTCACATCCATTTGCCAAATTTCATAGTCATGAAAAGCGGCAATCGCTAAGATTATCCGAATGGAACGCAGCATAACTACGGGTGCAAAAATTTCATCATAATGCAATCTGTGCACTTGAGTGAAACCTTTTGCCACTAGTCGTGCCTTATAGGTATCTGGTTGCCTGTCTACAGAATGCTTTATTTTGTAAAGCCATTTGCATTGTAGAGGTCGTACCTTATTAAGTAAATCAACAAGATCCCATACGTCATTCTCATACATGGAGTCCATCTCGGATTGCATGTCTTCAAGCCATAGCTTTGAGTCGGAACATGCCATGGCACCTTTATGGGTAGCGGGTTCATTACTCTCTAGGAGCAAAACGTCATTTTCCTCGACTATACCATTGTATCTGTCTGGAGTATTAGAGACTCTACCCGACCTCCTAGGTTCCTGAGGAATATTAACCGTATCATCAGTTGAAGGAACAACTTCCTCCATCTGTACCTCGGTTGTTGGTTCTTGAATCTTCGACAGCTCCAAGGTTCTATTACTTGACTTGTTCTCGAGAAATTCTTTCTCTAAGAACTTTGCACTAGCCGCAACAAAAACTCGATGTTCGGTAGGCGAATAGAAGTAATGACCAAACATTCCTTTTGGATAACCAATAAAGTATGTCTTGACCGATCGCGGGCCGAGCTTATCCTCGTTTCTCCACTTGACATAAGCCTCGCAGCCCCAAACCCGAATAAAGGACAAGTTAGGGACCGTTCCCTTCCACATTTCATATGGAGTCTTGTCGACAGCTTTAGAAGGACTTCGGTTAAGTATAAGAGCAGCTGACAAAAGAGCAAAACCCCATAATGAATCAGGTACTACCGTGTGACTCATCATGGATCGAACCATATCAAGTAGTGTTCGATTTCACCGTTCGGATACACCATTTAATTGAGGTGTTCCAGGTGGAGTTAACTGTAAAACTATTCCACAGTCTTTAAGGTGTTGATCAAACTCATTTGAAAGATATTCGCCACCCCGGTCTGAACGGAGTGCTTTAACCTTTCTACCCAGTTAGTTCTCAACCTTATTCTGGTATTCCTTGAATTTTTCAAAGGACTCACTTTTATGCTTCATTAAGTAGACATATCCGTATCTACTCAAATCGTTTGTGAAAGTGATAAAATATCTATAGCCATCTCTTGCGGTAATTGACATAGGTCCACATACATCAGTATGTATGAGTCCTAATAGGTCACTAGCGCGCATTCCAACACCTTTGAAGGAAATTCGAGTCATTTTGCCGATAAGACATGATTCACACGTGCCAAATGTAGAAAAATCAAATGTGGGAATAGTCCCATTCTCAATGAGTTTCTTTACACGTTTTTCATTTATGTGTCACATTCGACAATGCCATAGATAAGTTTGATCTTTGTCAACAACCTTTAATTTCTTATTATTCACGTGTAATATATCTGTGGTTTGATCTAAGATATAAATTCCATTCATGGAAACTGCTTTGTCATAAACCATTTCATTAAAAGAGAAAATACAGCTATTGCCCTTTATTGAAAATGAAAAACCGTCTTTATCAAGTACGGAAATAGAAATAATATTCTTAGATAAACTGGGTACATAGTAACAGTTATATAAATATAACTCAAAACCACTAGGGAGCTGGATTACGTATGTTCCCATTGAGACTGCAGCAACTCGTGCTCCATTCCCGACTCGCAGGTCCACATCACCCTTTGCAAGAGGTGTGATGTTTTTTAGGCCCTGCAAATGATTACACAGATGAGAACCACAACCAGTATCAAGTACCCAAGTTCCGAAACTTGTATGGTTAATCTCAATCATATGAATATAAGATGACATACCAACAGGAGTGACGCGGCCTGCTTTTATGTCCTCACGGTACACGGGACAGTTCCTCCTCCAATGTCCAGTCTTGTGACAATGGTGGCATTCAACGTTATCGCCCTTGCTCTTTTCTTTGCCTTGTGAGCCACTAGTCTCACCAGGCCCACTCTTACCGTTTCCTGACTTCTTAAACTTTGGCTTTCCTACAGTTAGGTCGCCGTGAGCCTTGCCCTTACCCTTATTCTTGTTGGAAATCATGAGAACATCTTGCTTCATGCTCCCACTCAATTTCATATCCTTCTCTGTCTGTACGAGAAGTGAGTGTAGCTCATGAGGACTTTTCTTCATGTCATTCATGTAGTAATTTGCCCTAAAGAGGGCAAAACCATCATGAAGTGAATGACGCATACGGTCAATGACTATGCTCTCACTGATTTTGCAATCAAGTGCCTCCAGTTTCTCGACATTCTCAATCATGTTAAGAATGTGTGGGCTAACCGGTTGGCCCTTCTGGAGTTTCGCATAAAAAAAGCGACAGGTATGCTCATAAGTAACGATTCTCGGTGCTTTTGAGAACTCATTAGTGAGCGTGGTGAAAATCTTATTTGCACCTTGGGCAATGAAGCGTCTTTGCAAATTGGTTTACATTGCAAAAATGAGTACGTTCTTTATCGCACCCGCTTCCATAACGAAGTCACTATAAGCAATTGACTCGTTAGCTCTTGCATTGGGGCCTGGGTTTGGCGGTATTGGCTCAGTTAAGTACTTGAGCTTACCGTAAGCAATGGCGACATTCCGCAATGATGCCTCCCGATCCATAAAGTTGGACCCGTCATTCTTCGATCGTGTGAACGATTCATGTGGTCCATGAAAGCTTTTAGCCAGGACTCGCGTCCAAGTGTGGCACTTGGCATAGGGATTTCGTTATTTCCAGCCATTTGTTATAACAGTATTATCAATATAAAACGAATTCTACACTGCGAAACGAAGAAAAATATAATAAGCATACTCATCGTTTGATTTAAGTCTAATGCAAAACTGTTATAAGCGAAGACTCAAGCATTTATACAATTGACCCCCCTCAAGAATTATATAAATGATCCCAAGACTCAATTATCTGTAAATTGATAAGCCAACCTCTTGGCTAATTCTACTATTAGAATTCTTGGTCGATAAATTTCTGTAACTTCTATCTTTAGTCCATCATAATCACGAGAAACTCTTCGTATTATAATGTTGAGGTAAAATAAGTCAACACAAACTACTTACCCAACGTAGAAGGGGTCACATGGAGAGTAAGGTCTTATATGCCTACCGACGAAGAAAGGATTCATAGTTGTTTGCCCTTATAAAGACTAGTCTCAATTTTAGTTTTAGAGGAAGATCCCATCAACTTTATTTTAATTCATTTTAAGTGAACTAATATCTAGCATGCATGAATGAATAAACTAAGGTGATGGCTTAAAATTTTGTGACATCTTTATGTCCATGAAAACTAACATACAATCTATATGAGTCAATTTTCATGCATATAATTAGTAGTAGGTGGTTTGGTTTAGGCGGAATATGATGCACTAACTATCATGCGAATGAAAAACAACGAGAATGAAAAACGTAAAACAAAATAAAGTCCTAGTGTGGCCTATCTACCAAAATAAACATAAATACAACTTTGGAATCCTTCCTGGGACCCAAGAAGCTTGTCTTGATGTTTCATCTTGGTCCATGTAGCGGGAGTGAGCAATCCAATCTCCATCTTTAGTCTTCTCAAAATTACAATTAAAAATTACATAATAAACCTATTTACATTCTAATTTCAAAACCATAATATAAAAGAAAACCAAAAGGAGATTCGAGATCTCAAAATTACATTAAAATTATGTTTCCATCATTACGAAAACATAATTAACTAAGGCCACACTAGTTATTACAAATTACAACCGATTACAAAAATACGTAAATTAAACCATTCAACAATTCATACAACTAAATAAAAATGCATCAACTATAAATTAATCATTCAAGACATAATTCCTTAATTATGTAGAGTAATTTATCCAAACCACCTATTTAAATGATCAAATTATGTAACAATTCCTCAATTACTCACAATAATTTCATCTTAATTCAGATTAACCTATAATATGAATTAATCTAACATTATTTTAAACCTCTTTAAAATAATTTTGGGTATCTCAAATTTGTGAACCTTTTCACAACAAACAATCATACATTATAAATAATGTATAAAAACTATTGGCCAAAAATAAACAATTTTTTTTTTTTTGTAAATGGCTCTCGGCAAAACCGAAAAACAATTTTTTTTTTATTTCGGCATTTAGCCCTAAAACCAAAAACAGTTTTTTTTTTCTCTCGGCATTTAGCCTAAAAAAACAGTTTTTTTTTCTTAAAAAACTCACGGCATTCATGCCCTAAAAAAACAGTTTTATTTTTTTATTTTTTTTTTCAAGAAAAACAACCCTTTTAAAAATGAACAAATTTGTTTAATGTTGCTATTAGAACAAGATTGGCATAATCATCAACATTTAAATTAATGAATAATGATTCTTAAACAACAATTTAACATCATGTGTGTCAAAATCTATATAGCAAAAACAAATAATCATCATTAATCAAAAACAATTTCCATTTACATTTCAATTTAATTTTTATTAAATCAAAACATCTACAAATTTATCATATTATCATCTTAACATATTAAAACAACAATATCAATAAATCAAAATGGAAATTAGGCATCAAAAAAACAAAACCTCTCGGCTGAAAAAAAAATTCTCGGCAAAAAAAAATTTGGTTCGGCCGAATTGTTTTTCTTCAAAATCTTTCTTTGTTTAAATTCATTTATGAAAATCATACAAAATAATTTCGTGGCCTATGCTCTGATACCACTTGTAGGAAATATCGGTATACTTCATCAAGAAAAATTCGGATTATAACGAATTATGATATATGAAATTGCTAGTCATAAACGAATTGCATAAACAAAAGAATAGAGATTTAGAATTAACCTTTGGTCCTAGCAATTTGGCCTAAGAAAAATATCAAAATCGATATTCTCCTAATTGTTGCACCCAAAATGCTTTGAGAAATGCCTCTCTTTTTGCTAGAAAAGATGAACCCTAATTTCTAATTTTAGGTTTTGTGTGATGTGAGAATTAGGTCAAAAGGAATGAGAGAAATGATCTCACTCTTCCTCTCTTAAACCGTCCAAGAGGGAGTAAAAATGGGAAGATTTTATTTTCTTCTTTTTACTCCCTTTGACCAAGTAACCAACCCAAAAATAAGGAGAAGAATCTTCTTATTTTTTGGTAGTTATCATAATGTATAAAAATGTGTATATAATTATCAATTATCATTTATGTTGTCATGTATTAATAAGTCCACATACAACAGTTTGTAGTCGATTTATTAATACCGGTCTGTCAACATTTATTATGACAATATCGTATAGTATATACATTAACTATAAATATAACATATTTATAATTTGCTAATTAAATATAACTGGTTACATTTAATTACGAATTAACATCTTAATTCGTTTAAACAAACATTATATACATAATTAAATATAACAGTTTATATTCAATTTACGAATTCAACAATTAATTCGTCTCAGCTGGTATTATTTAGTTGTATTAAATAATCGTCTCATCATCACATTGACTAACTGTTTAGTCAAATACATGAACTAACCTTTTAGTCATATAAGGCATCAATGTGATTATATCTTAATACAATCACATCTCTCAAACACATCCTTTAGGTGTGACTTTTAGGGACCGGTTGATCACCGCCATCAGTATGATAATAACGTCAAACTTCTAGCAAGCCAACTGTTATTAAGTAAACGTTAATCAACTGATAAAATACTAAGTATACCCTTGTGAACCTATAAGAGATTTATATACGTTATCACACTAACTGTGGAGGACACAAGCTCCAATAGGAGGTATGAAATGAAAGTTGATAGATATGTGATTTGTATGTTGGATGAAAAGCATGTTGTTTTTTTATGATGTGGCATATTGATAATATGAAGTAGATCATTTTGTTGATATATAAAGAGTTGCGTATATATGCATGCGTAGTAGTTGTTGTTATTATGTTGAAAGTATACGAGTTGTATATAATGTTGGGAAAGTGAGATAAGCATGCGGGTAGTTATACGAGTCTGCATGACTCAATCGAGTGGGGGGCACTCGATCGAGTAGGTGAGGTGCTCGATCGAGTGTGTCTGACTCGATCGAGTAGCGAGTTTAGTGTTTTTCTGGGCAGAAACGTGTTTTTGGGTACTCGATCGAGTACATAGGGACACTCGATCAAGTAGGGTCCGCTCGATCGAGTGTCTTGTCAGCTCGGTCGAGTGTGATTTTGAGCAGAGGTCTGATCAGGTTCTGGAGTCGAGGCACTCGATCGAGTAGGTTGGGCACTCAATCGAGTGGCCTCAACTCGGTCGAGTGGGTTCTGGTACTCGATCGAGTGGGTTCTGTACAGGTTATATACGTGTTTTGGGTTATAGTATGCATGTTTATGTCTACCTTTTCTTATATAGTTACAAGATGCCGCTAAAAAAACCCGCCTTGTATGTTAGAGCTGAGAGTATGACGATTGAGGACATAGTGAAGATGTAGGAGCACCAAGATGCTCTTACGGAAGCGTTGAAGAGAGTGGGAAAGGATAAGGAGGTTGATCACTCTAAGATCAGCATCCACATATCTAGGTTCAGTTCGAAAGAGTATAAGAGAACCGGGGCGCCAATTCTTCTGGATAATTGGCACAGGGAGATGGAGAACATCCTGGAGTTGGTGCACGGCCCGGATGAGTTGAAAGTGGAACAAGCTGCGTTCTACTTAAGGGAAGCTGCAGGTGAGTGGTGGGATAAGGTCAAGGTGAGTGCTAGGGAGATGTATGCGAGGCAGGGATTACCTGCAATACCTTGGGATGACTTCAGGAAAGCTACGAGACGCGAGTTTGAGCCGGAGCATGTGAGGAGTAAGCTGAGGGAAGAGTTTGATGAGTTTAAGATGACATCTGATATGATGGTGGCTGAGTACTACCGCCAGTTTAATGAGAAGTCTAGATATGCTGAGGACATGAGGTTGAGTGAAGAGAATCTAGCTTTGAGGTTTGAGAAGGGGTTGACCCCCAAGATAATGGAGAAGCTACCGGTGGGAGTCCTTACAGATGTTAAGGAAGTCTATGAGAGAGCTGGGAGGGCTGAGAGGTTAGTGGAGATGACCAAAGAGAGAGGTGCGGAAAAGGAGAAAGCTGAGAACGAAGGGGTGGTCAGTCCGGTTATAAGAAGAGTAATCATAATCAGGCAAGAACATATTCATCTGGCTCGGGGTTTAGTGCTGGGGATTCCTATGGGCGTGGCCGTGGGAGTGGTAGCAGTAGCTGGGGGATGATCTGTTTTAACTGTGGCGGTGTAGGCCACAAGAAACATAAGTGCACCAGTGCGGTGAGTGGGGGAGTTATGCGAGTAACAGACCGGTTGGGTCATGGAACAACAGGGGAGGTCAGAATAACAATGGTGGGGGTAACCGCAATGGCGGTAATTCTTATCAAAACCCAGGTACGAACACCAACAACAACCAGGGGTCGGGTCCTAAGCCGACTACCTAAGCTAGTACTGTCCAGGGAGGTGGGCAGAAGACCAGTGGGAAGCTGTTCATGATGGAGAAGAAAGCAGCTGAGGACGACGCTTATGTTATCACTGGTACTTTTCTTGTTAATGATGTTTATACCTTTGTTTTGTTTGATTCGGGAGCATCACAGTCATTTGTATCATCGAGTCATGTTAAAAGGTTGGGTTTAAGAGAGTATGAGTCTGTGAGAGAGGAAGTTTTTATACCTTCGGGTGAGTCTGTATCGTGTGGGAGGTTGTATAGAAATGTATCCATGATAGTTGGGCAAGTTGATCTACCTGTAGACTTGCTAGAGTTTCCTTTAGATGGTTTTGAGATGATAGTCGGGATGGATTAGTTGGGAAAGTACAAAGCTAACATAGATTGTCATCAAAAGAAAGTTTCTCTCAGAGGTCCTAAGGGGATTAATGTGTCTTATCGTGGGTTTGTTGTCAAACCCAAAGTTAAGTTGATTGCAGTTGTGACCTTGAAGTCTTATCTGACGAAAGGGTGCCCATTGATCTTGTGCCATGTGAGTGATCACAGAGTGGAGAGTCCGACAGTTGAGCAGATACCAGTTGTGGGATAGTTTTCAGATGTCTTTCCAGAGGATTTTCTAGGGTTACCACCAAATAGGGAGATAAATTTCAGTGTTGAGCTGAAACCGGGGATGAAGTCAATCTCTAAGGCACCGTACCGGATGGGTCCTAAGGAGTTGGAGGAGCTAAGGAAGCAGTTAGATGATCTGATTGAGAGGGGATACATTAGACCTAGTGTATCACCGTGGGGAGCACCAGTTCTGTTTGTGAAAAAGAAAGATGGGAGCCTGAGGTTGTGCATAGATTACAGGGAGCTGAATAGAGTAACGGTGAAAAACAAGTATCCTTTGCCAAGGATTGATGACCTGTTTGATCAGTTGAGTGGTGCAACAGTCTTTTATAAGATTGATTTGAGGTCGGGGTATCATCAGGTGAAGATTAGAGATGAGGACATACCAAAGACAGCTTTCACGTCGAGGTATGGCCATTATGAATATGTGGTGATACCGTTTGGGTTATCTAATGCACCAGCTGTGTTTATGGATTTGATGAACCGAGTCTTTAGTCAGTTCTTGGACAAGTTTGTGGTGGTTTTCATAGATGACATCTTGATCTTTTCTAAGACTAAGGAGGAGCATGAGGAGCATCTGAGGATTGTGTTGCGGACATTGAGGGAACATGAGTTGTATGCGAAGTTCTCCAAGTGTGAGTTCTGGTTAGAGGAGGTTGCTTTTCTGGGGCATGTGATTTCAAAGAAAGGGGTAGTTGTGGATCCTACGAAGATTGAAGCAGTTACCAAGTGGGAAGCACCAAAGAATGTAGCTGAGATCGGGAGTTTCTTGGGTTTAGCAGGATATTATCGACGGTTCGTGAAAGATTTCTCCAAGATTGCTAGATCTATGACAACTTTGATGAGGAAAGAGAACATGTTTTGTTGGGATGAGAGTTGTGAGACGGCGTTCCAAACATTAAAGGAGCATTTGACAACAGCTCCAATCTTATCATTGCCTGAAGGGAGTGAGAACTTTGAGGTGAACACAGATGCTTCAAAGAACGGGTTGGGTTGTGTGTTGATGCAAAATGGTAAAGTGATTGCCTATGCTTCTAAGTAATTGAAGCCTTATGAGGAGAATTATCCGACGCATGATCTAGAGTTGGGTGCAGTTGTGTTTGCTCTTAAGATTTGGAGGCATTACCTATATGGGGCGACCTTTAAGGTATTTTCAGATCACAAGAGTCTCAACTACATCTTCACTCAAAAGGAGTTGAACATGAGACAGAGGAGGTGGATGAAATTGATTGGCGATTATGACATGGATATTATCTACCATGAAGGGAAAGCCAATGTGGTTGCAGATGCTTTGAGTAGGAAGAGTGTGCATTCTTGTGCACAGCTATATCTTTGATGAGATTGAGAGATGAGGTGGGGAAGTTCGGGATACATATGATCCAGAAAGGGGATACCATAGGAGATTTGACAGTGCAGCCTGATCTTTATGATGATATTCGCGGTAAACAGATGTTGGATCCCAAGATGGTGGAGTGGAGAGCTGGAGTAGAGAAAGAGACAGTGTCTAGATTCTCTATTCATACAGATAGTAGTCTGAGGTTTGATGGGAGGTGGTGTGTCCCTAATGATGAGGAGCTGAAAAAGATGATCATGACAGAGGCTCATTGTACACCATACTCGGTACATCCAGGTGGTGACAAGCTATACAAGGATTTGAAGAAGACTTTCTGGTGGCCTGGGATGAAGAAAGAAACAGCTGAGTTTGTGGCCCGTTGTTTGATATGTCAGAGAGTAAATGGGGAACTGCGACGACCACAAGGTAAGATTCAGTCTTTAGAGGTACCTGAGTGGAAGTGGGAGTCCATTTCTATGGATTTTATCGTGGGTTTACCGAAGAGTCAATAGGGAAACAACATGATATGGGTTATAGTGGATTGACTGACCAAGTCAGCTCATTTTGTGCCAATGAAAGATACGTGGACTAAGGCACAATTAGCTATGGCTTATCGGAAGAATGTGCTGAGATTGCATGGGGTGCCTAAAGACATAGTATCTGACAGAGATTCGAGGTTTATCTCACGGTTTTGGAAAGAGTTGCAGGAGTCTTTAGGAACTACATTGAAGATGAGTACAACATTTCATCCTGCGATTGATGGTCAGACAGAGAGGACGATCAAGACTCTTGAGGATATGTTAAAAGCTTGTGTTATGGATTTTGGTGGTAGCTGGGAATAGAGGTTAGATTTGATTGAATCTTCTTACAACAACAGCTATCACATCAGTATTGGCATGGCGCCATTTGAGGCTTTATATGGGAGGAGATGTAGGAGTCCGATTTGTTGGGACGACAGTGCTGAGTCAGTGGTTTTAGGACCAGAGAGGGTACATGAGATGGTAGAGCAGATTAAGCTTATTAGAGAGAGGATGAGAGCGGCTCAGGACCGACAAAAGAGTTATGCAGATTTACATCGACGGGATATAGAGTTCCAGGTTGGGGAAAAGGTTCTTTTGAAAGTGTCTCCTATGCGTGGGGTCATGAGATTTGGTAGAAAGGAAAGCTGAGTCAGAAGTTCATAGAACCATATGAGATCTTAGACCGTGTTGGAGAGGTTGCTTATCGGTTGGCTTTACCGTCTGCTTTAGACAGGGTACATAATATGTTCCATGTGTCTCAGCTGCGGAAGTATGTTAGTGATCCGTCACATGTGTTAGATGTAGAGAACATAGAGCTGGATGAGTCCTTGTCTTATCTTGAGGTGCCTAAGTAGTTCCTCGACCGGAAGGTTAGGAAGACTAGACATGGTGAGACAGTCTTGCTTAAGATTCTTTGGTCTAATCATGAGGTTGAGGGAGCTACATGGGAGGCGGAGGAGGCCATGAGAGAGCGTTATCCGTTTCTTTTTTATCAGGTATGTATGGTTACGGGGACGTAACCTTGTTTCTTTTAGGGGGGTAGGAGATGGTCGTGAAGAGTTTTTACATCTTTTTATGTTGATTTTGTTATAGTTAGTAGCTGTTTGAGTCGGGTTGAGTTTAGTTTGGTATGTTTTGGAGTTTTATGTTGAGTTATGTTTTTTTTTGTGTCGGGAGAGTGTTAGTGTGTTTTTGTTTTGTTGTGGTTTGAACTTCGGGGACGAAGTTCTTTTTAAGGAGGGGAGACTGTAATACTACGGTTTTATGAGTCTGTGGGTACTCTATCGAGTGGGGCTTACTCTGTCGAGTAAGTATGTTTGGTTTACGAAACAAGAGTCTGCCTCTAGGGTACTCGATCGAGTAGCCTTGGCACTCGATCGAGTAAGTGGCACTCGATCGAGTACGAGACTTACTCGATCGAGTAAGTCGGTTATTAGGTATTATTTGACGGGTTTTGTTAATAATGCGGATTAATATATATTATACTCCGTTATCTTTCCTAATCACTTTTTACAAACCTAATACACAAAAAGAGAGATTGCAAACTACGTTGTTCAATTCATTCGCATTATTGGCAAATCCCGGAGCTAGAGAAGTCGGATTTCGTTGTTCTTTATATCATTGTGATCCTTGCGTCAAGGGTAAGTTCTACGTACCGTTTTTATAGTATTTAGTTGACTTTGGTTAAACCCTAAATTAGGGATTGGGGGTTTTTATGATTATATTGTTGTGGTAGTGATTGTATGATTATGTGTATAGGAGGAGGGTTTGTAGAAGAGAGATTTTGAGACAGCTGCTAGATCATCTGACATTGTGGTTGCTTTTTAGGTAGGGTTTCCCTGCTCGATATTAATCACATGATTGTGGTGATTGTGCTGTAGTTAGTGATTGTTTTAGACGGATGTGATTTCATATTGTTGATTGTTTAGGACGGTTGTTGAGGTTGTATTGTGATTACTGTTTATCTGTCTGTGTTCTTCGGGGTGCGTCCCTGGCTGAGTGGGGTCACTTGCGGGAGCGGCTTCACGCCCTTGATCCGCCTCCTGTGGAATCCGCCACAGAAGGGATGTGCACATTAATGAACAAGGGTTTATCGCTCAATGGAGATGAGCGGAACATAGGTGGGAACGGCTGCGGTCCCCCACTGGCGGTGTGGAGTACCTGTTGCGATGGGTACTCTGGCGGGACTACACACTTTAGTGTGTAGTCGTTATGAGGAGATTGATTATGGAGTTGGGGATTGATTGTGACGATTGAGCTGTTTGACTTTTGTCTTATTGTGATTGTATTGTGTAATTAGTACTGACCCCGTTTAAATGTTTTAAAAATTGTGGTGATCCATTCGGGGATAGTGAGCAGTTGTTGAGCAGGTTTGATTTGATGCATTTGGGATAGCTGGAAAGAGTCATCCCGAGGCAGTTTAGAGTCTTCCGCTGTTATACTTTAGTTGTTAAGACATTTGGATTTTGAGAACATGTATCGTACTTTGACAAGTTTTGGTTTTGGATATGTAATCACTTTAAACCTTATTCCTATTTAAATAATGTTTCTTTATTGTCATTTGATTATCATTGCCTCGGGAAACCGAGATGGTGACATTTCTATACCTGAGTGGTCCTGGTAAGGCACTTGGAGTATGGGAGTGTCACGGTAAATAATTAGATATTGTTTACAATAATTGAAGTAATAGTTTGATTGCACGGATGAATGATCAAGTGTCCTTCTTCTCTAATCTTCCTTGTTATTTATACTGGCCTTCAAACGGTCTTTTCCAGTAGTTTTTAGGTTTTTCTTGTAAATAGGCCTTGTGCCCTATTTTCCCGGGATTGGTTGGTTGACTCCTACAGTTGGCCGCCTTTATCTCTGCACACTTGACTCTCTTCGTTTGTTTTGGACTTTGTTAAATGAGTCTCCCTTGCAAATAGGAGCCTTTTATTTGAGCTTTAGTCATCGTCTGACATGCCCTGATGGTGCTTTAATATGTAATTGGCTGAGATGTTCATTCAGGCTTGACATTTTAGATGCTTGTTCTGTTCTTTCCTCCTGGCTGGTGCCTGCTCAGGTGCTTCGTGTAGAATGCCTTTTATCCAGGCTTGGTTTTGGACATTGTCTGATTCTTGTCCGGTCAGGCAGGATAATTCTGGGCCTAACAATTGCCCCTTATCTTCTTATTCCCTTAATGGGTCTGACCAGGAATAAGGAGATAAAAATTCGGGCCAGGCAAAAATTGTATAGGGATATTTAATCGGAATAGAATATGTGTTTGGTTCAACTTCTATAACGGCTATATTGCCATTAATAGGGTAGATTCACAAAACCTTAGGAGAGTCATGATTAGGTTTATCCACCTGTTTTTGCCCGTTTGTTTTTGCGGCTATAAATATCTCCCTCCGTTTTATGTTGCTTTCACATTCCTAATCTTCAAACTTTTCTTTCTCTTTCTAGAATTCTTTTAGCAAAAGAAAATCAGTCTTCAATTAATTCTATAAAATATGGCTGGAGGGAGGAGAAAGACGGCGGCATCTAAAGCTCCTGTTGAGGCTAAGAAGGTTCCTGTTGTTGTTGATGTTCCAGATGTCATCCCTGAGGATGAAGTAGTAGAGATGACTGCTCCTCCAGAAATTTTATCTATGTCATACAAAGGGGTTGAATATACTCTTGTGAAGGTTTGGCTGCTTCTTTCCATAAGGCCAATCAATTGAAGCCAACTTTTGAACATTATCTGAAGGGCAGGGGTCTTATTCCTGCTGAAGTTAAGGTTTGGATCCCTGAGAGCGGTCCAGTTAGGGCCAATTGGGGTAGTCCAGGCTGGTTTTGTATCTTTGGATGGGTGTTCAAGGGTAGATGTCAGCTTCCCATTTCTCCTTTTATGGCTGAAGTGATTAGGGCTGTCAGGGTTCCTCCATTCCAACTCATGCCAATGGTTTGGAAGATTGTTCATTCAATTGAGCAATTATGTACTAAACATAAGCTGGTCATTACCCTGGAAGATTTTATGAATGTCTACCACTTAAAGAGTCATTCTACTGGCCGGTTCAACCTTCGAGTCAGGTCAAAGATGGCTCATCTGATCACTAATTTTGATTCAGGAGATGATAAGGGATGGGCCCAGACTTATATGTTCATCAGGGCTGATTCTATTACCCCTGACCTGGATTACCTTAATTATCCAGCTGTTGAGGGAGGTAGTTTCTATTTTCCTGTATTGTATTCCGGTTAGAGATGATTTATTTTGAAAGATATACTTACTTGCTTTTGTTTCTGTAGTGAATGATTGGGTAAATAATCCTGATGTTGAGGGGTCGGCTGATCGGATTGCGGCTTTCATGGCGTTGCCTGAAGAGGAGAGAGCATAGCCTGCCTGTCAAGGGCAAGCACCCATGCCTCATTTCAAGAAAGCTAAACTGAGTACTTACAAACCAGTGAAGGGTGCTAACGCTTCAGGGGCTTCTTCGTCTGGGAGTAAGTTTTGTTGACTTTGCTTTGTAGATTTTTATTTTGGACATGTGTTTATATTGCTGATGTAGAGCCTCGTCGTGCAGCCACTAGGGCTTCTGCCAGGATAGCTAGTTTTGGTCTGTCCCTGGTGAACGCAGGCATTTCCCAGATTACGGGGAAGAAATTTAAGAGTAGTGAGGCTACATGGAGTGACAGTGCAGTACAAATTCAGGAACCTGTTCAGGAGGTACAGTTGGCATCCCCTGAAAAGGTTGTGGATGAGGCTGGTCGGGCTAAAAAGAGGAAAAGGGTAGATGAACCGTCAGGAGGGGTCCATGAGGTTAGAGGGGTTAAGGCTCGGCTGGATGAGGTTCAGTTTGCTAAGGAACAGATCCAGGCTCAATCTTTTATGGTTGATGATCCTTATTATAAGTATCAGGCAGAGGATTCTTCTGCTCGTGCTTTAGCTGCCATGTACCGCACCAGGGATTATGATGCCAATCTGATCGCTATGCTGCAGGAGGTATTTTTCTTTTTGTCTTTTTTTGTGTTGGTATTTATTTTTTGTTTTGTGTGGCTTAAACGGGGATATAATTTTTTTTTGTCAGAATGTAAATGATATGTTGAGGGGTGCCTGTCGGCTAGATTCTATTACCAACCTCAAAGATACCTTGGATTGGGAGGTGCATATTCTGAAGAAAGATGTTGTGAAGCTTAAGGCTGAATTGGAAACAACAAAGCTTGAGAATCATTCTTTGAAAGAGGACAATGGGGCAGGGAAGGCTCGGTTGGTGGTGGAGTCATCCAAGCCGAGTTCTGCTCTAGATGCCCTGAAAGCTCTTCAGGCTAAATTTAACATTGTCCAGGGGGAGTTAAAGGCCGAGAAACAGGCTATGCAGAAGCAGCTAAGCTGAATGAGGAATTGGCTGTTGAGAGGGATTTGGTACAGGGCAGGTATAAGGATGCTGCTCTTTACTTCTTTGGTAGAGGTCGTATAGATGCTATGAAGGAGCCTGTTGAAGTTAGGCCTTTTTGGGATCCTGACCAGGAATTAGCCAACCTAAATGCTACTTACCCTGAGCTTTGCAGGCTGCATGCTGATGAGGAGGTGGATTCTCCTCCATCCAAGGAGAAAAGTGGTGATGCTGAGGAAGGAGGAGATGACGAGGATGAGGAGCCTGTTGATGAGGGGATCAACTCTGCTACTGCTTCCAAGGTAGGCTAATTTGTTTTTGGTTTATTATATTTTTTTTTTGAAGTAGTCTGTTTTTGTTTTGGCGTATGTTTTGTTTTGGCCTATCCAAGGGGGAGATATTCCCTGGACAAACAATATGTTTTGATTTTTATTTGAGGTTTTTTGCCTTATCTAGGAGGGCTGTTCCCTGGACAACTTCATTGTATTTGTATAATTTGAATCCTCTTTTCTCTTGATTCCTTTAAATGACTTGATTTGTGCCCGTGAATAATGCATTTTGACGTGTTTTGTTAGAATGATGCCTGTCAGGAGGGCTTATGGCCCTCATTCCGTATTTAGGGAATGATGGCTTTGTTGCCTGTAAGGAGGGCTCCTAAAAGAAGGGACGGCTGCCAGTCAGGAGGGCTT
Source organism: Silene latifolia (assembly GCF_048544455.1). Lineage (NCBI taxonomy): Eukaryota > Viridiplantae > Streptophyta > Magnoliopsida > Caryophyllales > Caryophyllaceae > Silene > Silene latifolia. The sequence goes on along the minus strand of NC_133533.1, from coordinate 23,512,533 downwards.
ATAGCACTCAGCCTGTCAGGAGGGCTTGTTTAGACAAGTGGTCTGGTCTGTTCCACCATTGTACTTGTCTTTTATTTTTTGTACTGAGCTCAGTTTACTTTTTGGGTCAGGCGGGCAGGTGCCAAATTATTGTAGAGCATTTCTGGAATGCTTTTCAGGTTGGGTGGAGTGGCCCTCAATTCTAAACATTTGTTTAAGCCTAAGTGGAGTATATAACTAGTGAAAAGAAGGCGTAAAACAAGTTTTCAGGATTTGATATAGTAGGATTTAAATAGACATGCGTGATAGAATTTGTATAAAAGATAGCAGGCATGTATTTAGGCAAGATAGCAGATAGTAGGAAGACATAATTTGTAGAGGATTTGCTATGTAAAATTTAGTCGGGCACATAAAGAGTTGATAGTTTTACCTTGTTTTAGTTTAGCCATGAAATAACTTTAGGTGGGAAATGCTCCAGGATCTGGGGATCATTTCTCCGTCCAAAGTTTGCAGCCTGTAAGCTCCCTGTCCTACTATTGAATCAATCAGGTATGGCCCTTCCCATGTGGGGGCTAGCTTGCCTGTATTTTTGTCGCTAGTGTTAGGGAAGACTTTTCTCAGGACTAGGTCTCCTTCCCTGAACACCCTGATGTTGACATTCTTATTGTAACTTCTCGCTATTGTTTGCTGGTAGGAGGCTATTCTGATCTTGGCTGCATCTCTCAGTTCTTCAGACAGGATCAGACTGTCTTGTAATAGTGGCATGTTTTCCTCTATGGTATTTAAGCTGCTTCTGGTGGTTGGTACGTGGATTTCCGCGGGGATTACTGCTTCACATCCATAGATCAGGGAGTATGGAGTTTGGCCTGTGGCTGTTTAAGTGTAGTTCTATCGGCCCAGAGGACTAAAGGGAGTTCTTCAGCCCATCTGCCTTTTCTTCTTTTTAACTTCTTTTTCATGCAATTAATTACTACTTTGTTAATGGATTATGCCTGACCATTAGCTTTTGGGCAGCCTGGTGTGGATGTTACCAGGTTAATATTCCATTGTGCACAGAAAGTTGTTGTTCTCTTTCCCACAAACTGTGTACCAGTATCACAGACTATTTCTGAAGGTATCCCATATCTACATATGATATTGCGTTTAATGAACGATATGACGTCGTTCTCTTTTACTTGCCTGTATGAATCTGCTTCTATCCATTTGGAAAAGTATTCAGTCATTGCTAACATGAAAACTTTCTGTCCAGGTGCCTGAGGTAATTTGCCTAATATGTTTATGCCCCATTTCATGAATGGCCAGGGAGCTGAGATGGAGTGTAGTAGCTCTGATGGTTGGTGGATATAGGGAGATTGGATTTTACAGGCTTCACATTTGGAGCTGTAGGATATGCAGTAAGCTCTCAGGGTTGGCCAAAAGTAGCCTGTTCTTAGAACTTTACTAGCCAGGCTTCTGCCACCTTTGTGATTTCCACAGTTTCCATCGTGTATATCCTCTATGACTTGTTTAGCTTCATGAGGTTCCAGACAGCGCAGGTAAGGTCCAGCTTGTGACTTTTTGTACAACATGTTATTGATAATGGTATAGGTATAGGCTTTGACTTTTAGGGCCCTTGCTTCGTTCTTATCATCAGGAAGTATCCCCTGTAAGAACCATAGTATGGTTTGGTCCAAGAAATTGTGTCCTCATGGATAGGACAAGTTTGATCAGGTTTTTCTATGGTCGGTTCTAACAGGTGGACAATGGGTATTTTATCAAACACAGTAGGGCTGAAATTTGATCCCAGGCTGGCTAAGGCATCAGCCTGAGTATTCAAGTCCCTTGGTATTTGGTCAATATCAAATGTACCAAATTTTTTGCAAAGATTTTTGACATATTCTAGATAGAGGACCATTTTTGAATCCTTTGCTGGATATGTTCCTTTGACTTGGTTGGAAATTAAAAAAGAGTCAGTTTTTACCTTGAGGTTTGTCACACCGACTTCTATACATACCTTAAGTCCAGCTATCAGGGCTTCGTATTCAGCTTCGTTGTTTGTTGCTTTGAATTCAAAACTAATAGCCTGTGCAATTAGGTCTCCCTGTGGTGATTTCAATACTAGTCCTAGGCCAGTCCCTCTCATATTTGTTGCTCTATCTACGTGTAAGGTCCATTCCTAGCCTGATTTATAGGTGTCTAGATGGTTGACCTCTTTTATGAGGTCTGGTTCTAGGTTAGGGCTGAATTTAGCCACGAAGTATGCTAATGCCTGAGATTTAATTGTTGTCGTGGGTTCAAAGGTTATGTCATAGGTACTAATTTGTACTGACCATTTTGTCATTCTGCCTGATAGCTCAGGCCTTCTCAGGACAGATTTGATAGGCAGGTTGGTTCTGATAATGATTGGGTGACTTTCAAAGTAAGGTCTGAGTTTAGTGAAAGGCATGATTAAGCAAGTACGTATTTTTCAAGTAGATCATACCTTGTTTCTGCATCTAGGAGACTCTTACTTACATAATAGACTGGATGTTGTTGGCCTTCAATCTCCTTGGTTAGGACTCCGCTTACTGCGGTTTCAGTGACAGATAGGTAGACCGTCAGGGGTTCTCCTTTGTTTGATTTGGCTAGCAATTGAGGTGTAGTCAGATATGCTTTAAGGTCCTGGAAGGCTGCTTCATGTTCAGGCAACCATTTGAATATTTTTTTCTTTCTGAGGAGGTCATAGAAAGATCTGCATCTTTCTGATGATTTGGATATAAATCTGTTCAGGGCTGCAACTCTTTCTGTTAAATTTTGGATGTCTTTGACTGACTTGGGAGATTCTAGTTCCAGGATAGCTTTTATTTGTTCTGGGCTGGCTTCTATTCCTCTTTTGGTTACCATGTATCCCAGAAATTTGCCTGAAGAAACTCCAAAATGGCATTTGGAAGGATTGAGCTTCATATTGAATTGTTCCAGGATCTTGAAAGCTGCTTCTAGGTCCCTGACATGATCTTCAGCTTTTTTTTACTTGACCACCATGTCATCAATATAGACTTCCATCGTATCCCCTATTTGATCTTTGAACATCATATTGACCAAGCGTTGGTATGTTGCCTCTGCATTCTTCAGGCCAAAGGGCATTGCCGTATAGCAGTATATGCCTCTTTCTGTGATGAATGTAGTGTGTTCCTGGTCAGATGGGTGCATTTTGATTTGGTTGAATCCACTTGAGGCATCCATAAATATTAGGAGTTCATGTCCTGTTGTGGCGTCTACCATTGCATCTATATGAGGAAGTGGGAACGGGTCTTTTGGGCAGGCTTTGTTGAGGTATATGTAGTCTACACAAACTCTCCACTTACCATTAATTTTGAGTACTACTACCACATTAGCCAGCCAGTCAGGGTACATGACTTCTCTTATCATTCTCATGTCTAGTAATTTGTCTACTTCTTCATTAATAATGGCATTGCGTTCAGAGGCAAACTTTCTTCTTCTCTGTTGCACATGCTTATAAGATTTGTCAATATTGAGTTTATGTGTAATGACATTAGCATCTATATTAGTCATATCAAAATGAGACCAGACAAAAATGAAGATTTACTCTTAAGAAAACTTACTAATTCTGGTCTGATATTGGCAGGAACATCAGATCCTACCAGTACATGCCTGTCAGGATACTTGGGGTCTAAAATGACTTGATCTGTTTCCATTTTGGTTTCTGCCACATAAGTTGTCCTGACAGGGTACTGTAATTGCTAAGAGAGGGACTTACCTGTCTTGGAAGGTTTCAATAATTCAGTGTAACATTCCTTGGCAGATTTTTGTTCACCTTTTATGGTTGCTACTCCCCATTCTGTTGGTATCTTGACACATTAGTGGTAGGTGGAAGGTATATCCCTGACATTGTGGATACATGGTCTTCCTAGGATATCTTGTAGAAAGACAGGCAGTCCAGGACTCCAAATATCTCATATGAGGAGACTCCTTCCACATATGTTGGCAGGTATATTTTTCCCAGCGTGTTCTTTGTTTCTCCACTGAATCCCACTAGGACATTAGATTTCTTTATGATTTGGCTTTCATCAATCTTCATTGCTTTAAGGACGTCAAGCATGATCAGGTTTACTGAGCTGCCTCCATCTACTAAAATTCTCAGGACACGTGCAGTTCCTATTTTCATGGTGATAACCAGGCTATCATGGTGTAGGTCAGGAATTCCCTGCATATCAGTGTCGTCAAAAGTAATTTGAGGTAAATTTCTAGGTTTAAAAGGAGATTTCATTTTTGACTCTCTGACAATTTTCTTTGCAGCTGAACTGGTCATGCCACAGATCTCAGATCCTCCATTAATGAATTTGACCTCATAGATGGGTGGTGTTGGGGGCAGGTCACGTTGTTGCCTTTCTTGATTCTTTCTTGTTCCATCATCTTCCATGTTCTTTGATATCATCAGGTCTTTCAGATATCCTTTCTTTAGTAGGTAGGCTACTTGCCTGCGTAATCACAGACATTCTTCTATTGTGTGCCCTATGTCCATGTGGAATTCACACCATCTTGTAATGTCTTTTCTTGAGTTGGGGTTGTCTGTCTTCTTTGGCCATTCAACAATGTATCCCATGTTGTCAAGTCTTTTGATCAATCCTGCAATATAAACAGAGAAGTTATACTCTTGGATAGGGGGATAAGTATAGGAATTACCTCGTTGTTCTTGTGCATAGTTGACTTCTGATCTGTCAGGCCTTGTATAAGGAGATGGCCTGGAACTGCTCCCTCTGTGGTTGGAACTTTTTCTGTTGACATTGTCATATCCTGAGTTATTGTCAGTGTTATCTACTTTGAAGCCCTTATCTTCTTCCAGCCGAATATAGCCTATGACTAATGCCTGGACATTTTCAAAGGTATGACAGGGCTTCATAGTCATTGCATCGTAGAAGTCACTGTCCAGGGGTAGCCCTTGCCTGAAAGTTTCCACGGCTGTTCCAACATCACATCTGGGGATTGACACCTTTTCTTTGTTAAATCTCGTCATGTAAGATCTAATTGATTCACCAGGCTTTTGCTTGATCCAGTATAGATCACTGGATCTCTTCTCAAGTTCCCTGCTGCTGGAAAACTGATGGTTGAAGAAGTTGACCAGGTCAGCAAAGGATTTGATGCTTCCATTTGGCAAGTTTATGTACCATTGTAGAGCAGGCCCATTCAGGGTTGTCCCAAATCCCTTGCACATACAGACTTGTCGTAGTTCACTAGGAATAGAGGCTTCCAACATCCTTTGCTTGTAATAGGCTACATGATTTTGTGGATCTGTGGTCCCATCATAGATTCTCATCAAAGGAACCACAAATTTCTTTGGCAAGTCTATCCTTGCTATTTCATCCACAAAGGGTGAATCAGCATAGCTTTCTGGATTTGCTTCCTCAATTGGAGTAGGTACTCCAGGAATCTTTTCAAATCTTTCATGGAGTTTTTGAATTTTCTGGAGCATGGTCATCATGATTGCTGTATTGGTTTGATCTGGTGGAGCTTCTTCATTTTGAATATCTTCTGAGTCTGTTTCTTCTCCTGCTTTGGACTTTGGTGGAGTAGGAGTACCAAAGTTGGAGAAATCAATGTTCCTGATGATCGAGGAGAATGGCGTGCCATGTTGAACTTTCAGTTTTGATCCTAAAGCTTTCTCTCCTAGCCTTAGTTTTAGGCTGGACTCTGATTCGTTTAATTTTGCAACTTCAGCTTCAGCCTGTGCCATTTTCTGTTTGAGCTGTTCCATTTCCAACAATTGTTGTTGGGCGACAGCCAGTTGTTGTTCAATACTGTCTCCTGTCATTTCTTGAGTTTTTTGTGCTATTTGGTTTTGGGTTTTGATTATTTTTGAGCTAGATGCCCCACGGTGGGCGCCAATTAATTTAGCAGGAATTTTACTAAATAAGAATATCCTGCCAGGGGAGGTGTTAAGGGGTGATCTAACTCAATTTGACTTGCCTGACCTATGTAATTAGATAGAAAAACAAATAGAATGTAAAGACACAAGGATTTATACGTGGAAAAACCCTGGGAATAAGGGAAAAAACCACGGGCACCAAGCCAGGAGGGGATTTCACTATGATTTTGGTTTGCCTGATAGGGGATTTATATATCAGGCGTTTTGCTAAATAAGACTGGTTGTAAATAATTAGACGTTGTTTATAATAATGTAAGTAATAGTGTGATTGCACGGATGAATGATCAAGTGTCCTTCTTCTCTAATCTTCCTTGTTATTTATATTGGCCTTCAAACGGTCTTTTCCAGTAGTTTTTAGGTTTTCCTTGTAAATAGGCCTTGTGCCCTATTTTCCCGGGATTGGTTGGTTGACTCCTACAGTTGGCCGCCTTTATCTCTGCTCACTTGACTCTCTTTGTTTGTTGTGGACTTTGTTGAATGAGTCTCCCTTGCAAATAGAAGCCTTTTATTTGAGCTTTAGTCATCGCCTGACATGCCCTGATGGTGCTTTAATATGTAATTGGCTGAGATGTTCATTCAGGATTGACATTTTAGATGCTTGTTTTGTTCTTTCCTACTGGCTGGTGCCTGCTCTGGTGCTCAGGTTCTTCGTGTAGAATGCCTTTTATCCAGGCTTGGTTTTGGACATTGCATGATTCTTGTCCGGTCAGGCAGGACAATTCTGGGCCCAATAGTTGTAAAGACTTAAACTAATATAATATAAGTGTTGTTTAATTGTCTATTTGATCTACTACCTCGGGTGTCCGAGATGGTAACACCTTCATACACTGGGTTGGTCCTTGGTAAGGCACCTCGGTGTGCGGGGGTGTTACAAAGTGGTATTAGAGCCAACGATTTTGGAACCTGTAACAAATTAACCTAATGAACGTAGAGAGTTTAATAAAATGAACATAGTTTATGTGTGTTGGGAGCCCCAACTGATGCTAGATTTTGGGTGAGTTGGCGCCCTCATTTCAAAATCATTGCTCCATCGTGCTTAAGCCAGGCCCAGAGAAAGGGTAGATAATAGGAGTAGTTGCTTAAAGAGTGTTTGTCATGTGTACTTGTTAGCCATAACTTATATTGTTTGGGGTTGTTTGTTTATGTGATAATTGTTATCGTTGTAAAGATGTGTAATAAAAGTTATGAACTTTGATAAAATTGTGATTAAGTATGATAAAGTTTTGTGCATGACAAGTGTTGTGTGAAACTTCCGTGGTATGTGTGTAAGAATGTATCATGAGGTGTGAAGATGCAGCATTATAGATTTATCTCTACAGGTTGTGTAGCTAATCTTAGTTGTGTGTGTTGATCACGACCTAATTGTTTACTGTAATTAAGGTGAGGAATGTATGTGATTCGTTGACTGATTTAGCAGTAGTTATATTGTGGGTGGTGCGTGTTAATGTGGTAGAGTTAAGTTCTAACAGTGACGAGCTCGATTATACGGAACTCCGAACGTCGTTACTTGTTTTGCAGGTTCAATAATTCTGAAATTTCGCTTCTGTTATGTGAGACTCGACCGAGTATAGCTTATACTCGACCGAGTAGGCCACACTCGTCCGAGTATAGTATCACTCGACCGAGTAACATGTAAGTCAGTTTAGAGTCGCTACTGATCTCTGCATAATCGACCGAGCAATCTGGGTACTCGATGGAGTAGTCGATACTCGGCCGAGTAAGCGCCATACTCAACCGAGTGCGGTTTTATCATGACTCAACCGGTGAACTCTAAAAAAACCCTATAAACTCTTCTTCTTTCTTATTTCCGCCTCCCACTTCATTCTTACACTTCTAAAAACTTCAAAACCTCTTCTCTCTCAAAGTTCTTGGGTGATTTGTTGGTAATTGCTTGTGGATTTTTTCTCCTTGTTTACTCAAAACCGCAATCAAGGTAAAGATTTAACCAATCTCATCAATTTGTTTTCAATTCTTGGTATGCACTTACCATGTGTAATCTGAAAATTGGTGTCTTTCTTTTGATATTTTGAGTTTAGTTGTTTACAAACATCGCCTATGTCGTCACAATCACGATTTCATGACTTAAGATCGTTTCTTGTGTGATACAAAATTTTCTAGGGTTTTGCCCTAAGTTGAATTTTTGGTTCTATTGATTGTTCCAAGATACTCTTTCAAGGATTCTTAGTGATAAGTATGCCTCTTTTGGTTAGAATGCTTGGTGTTTTGTGAGAAAATTTTGCCTTAAAACTTCGTCTTAAAAAGTTCTCCTTAAAGTGTATACAACTCAAAAACAGTCCGTCCATGGCAAAATTTTGTTGCGAATAACCTTGCTAAAACCCATCTTTTTGCAGCATGCCAAAAATAAGAGCCCCAGCCAACAAGCGGACTCGTGCCAATGTCCAATTTGAAACGGGTCAAGCTAGCCGAGAACCCGTTGTTCCACCGGTGGAAGAACATCCATCGGTAATCTTTCCGACTTCAAGCAACGTAAGGCCTTTATAGTTTTGATGAGTCGTCCTTTCCGACCTACTCGATGTGTGAACCCCGAGATTTTGGAGACTTTGGGGATTAAGGAAGCCATAGTTCATATCTTTGAGACCTTGGGAATGGAGGAGCTATACCACTTGCGAAAGAAATCGTACCCTCACCCGACCTTGGAATTCTTGAGCTCATTTGGGTATGACGTGAAAGAGAAGACTGTTTCTTTCCGTCTTATGAATGAGGACCATGAGTTGACCCTTGATGAGTTTGCTGGCCACCTGGGCCTAGAGGCAGAAGGGGAGGGATACCTTAGTAATGTAGCCAAGAACAGTGGCGCACCCCTTTATCTACCTTATCTGACTGGCCGACCTGCTCCTAGTGCTAGTGCGGTGCTGATTAATGATGTTCAGCACGTATCCCTCTGCATGTTTCTAAGGATGATAACCTGTCTTTTGTATGTGAGAGATGATGTGAGTAAACTGAATTCTCATGAGGTCATGTTGTTGATGTCTTACTTGAACCTGCATCGGAGGAAGCCCTTTTACTATAGTGCTCCGAGGATAGTATGCTCTAGCCTTGATCATATGGCACGGTCCCCGGATCGTCATATCTCTTGCGGGGTCATAGTGACCCGCCTAGCCCAGCGCCTGACTGACTTTAAGGCTCCACTTCCCTCGGGGGACGAGCATATTGAGACCGTACCTACCATGAACGCCAAGTATTGGTGTCACAACAGATGGCTGAGAAAGATGGATGATGGGTCTTATGCTTGGAGAGTGAGGGGATCCTCGTGGATGGTGCTTCTTGACCATGCACGCCTTCCCGTAGTTGACCATTTAGCTGAGTAGGAGTCCGTGGGTGGTGTACTTAGACCCGGACCTCAGTATTACTTGATCGACCCCACCATTCTTCTAGACTTACCTGACCCTTAAGCGGCATCTGAGGGACAGCAGGCTCCTCCCCCACCTCGAGAGCGTCGTAAAGTTAGACATCCTAGGGCGGACCCGGTTGAGACATAGCCCTCTTACTCCACACCGGACTTCTACCCACAGCAGTACTCACCTTATCCCACAGTGCATGATCCTAGGATGCAGGTGAGCGACATGAATGAGCGGATCTCCACCACCTTCGTGCTCCGCAACATGTATAAGATGGTCTTTAATCAGGGCATAAGGAATGAGCTAGCACAGCCAGTTTGGTGGAGAGGACCCGGAGTAGACACAAGTGTCTTCCACAGCTATGGAGTCGACCCCGGCTTTTGGAGGCGACCAGAGGAGACTTAGTTTAGCTGCCTCGCGGGTCCGTGGGGTGCCAACTACGGCAGTCAGCTAGGCGGACGCGGTTACTCGGCTGGAGGTTTTCATGGAGCGGGTACATCAGGAGCTGGTACATCCGGTGCAGATGGTGATGATGAGATGGAGGAGGGTCTAGGCGTGTGATTTTCTTGTATTTCTAGACTTGTTTTCATTTTGTTGATGGATATTTATCGTTTCTTGTCTTACTCTTTTCGTTCGGATGACTGTAATTGTATATAAGGCCACTACTTGTTTTCATATCCCATGTTTGAGATTTGGTAGACACAAATTTTCAGCTGGGAATGGCACATATGACTTGGTGCAGGTAAGATTATGGGTGAAAGTGTGCTCAACGGCGAAATTACTCTCTGGCCACGAAAACTCGACCGAGTAGAGATTACTCGGTCGAGTACTCTCTGATACTCGGCCGAGTACCAGGGTATTGTATGGTATAGTATTGAAAATCCTTCTAGTCTTATATGGTTACTTCTTTGATCCTTAGGGTACTGTAATGTCTTGCTGGCGTCTATGAACCCTGATATAGGGTACCTTATACTTGTAAATATAACCTATGGAAGAGTTTCAGGTATGGTGGTAACAGTAATATGTGGTGTGTTGTGTTCGCAATAGTAGTAATACCATGACATTCCCTGTCGTTGTAGTTCGTTGTGTGGGCGGTGTATTGCATTTTTTTGCGTAGTACTCATAACGTGGTTGGTTCTTTACGTGTATAAGTGTGGGTTTAATTCGCACCAAAGTATATATTTTATAATGTATGTTCGGCTTTCAGTTGACCGTACTTACTGAGTGGAACAAACTTCGGGGACAAAATTCCTTTTTAGAGGGGTAGATAACATATCGCGATATAAAGTTCATACAAACCAAAGTGAAATCTATGATGTTCTCTTTCTATGCCATCTTTTGAATTGGTCGCAAACTTTGTATTGGTCAGAGTCTTGTGCATTGCGTGTTTTGGTAGTGGTACATCTTGTGTGTTTTATGGTGGTCGGAGTCTTGGGCATCTTTTATATTGTATCGAGCGTCGCTTAGGTGGTTAACCTCACCGTTGGGATGTATGGGTCAAACTTTGAGGACGAAGTTCCATTTTAAGGGGGGAAGACTGTTATACCCACGATGTTTAAGGACCTTTTGACCGACCCTTTGACCATGGAAGACCTTAGGAGGGGATATGTGAGACATCGAGTGAAGATAAGTGTCTTACGGGAGTGGTTGCTCGACCTAGTAGGGACTACTCGGTCGAGTAGTGTGAATACTCGACCGAGTAGATCTTACTCGGCCGAGTATGGGAGTACTCGACCGAGTATAGTTTTTGTTGACACGTGATTATAAAATGCAAGTTCGCAAGTCTCATTTCTTTTTCGACGGTTCATTTTTATCTAACCCTAATTTATCTCTCTCACCTATTACCCATATCCCCCTACACTCTCATATATCCTAGACCTTAACCATGGAAAGAGAAAGGTTTACATAAGAAGGATGCGTGCGAGGATGTCATCTTTGCCACCATCGGTCCGCGTCACTAGGTAAGTCACTGTTTTGTTGTCCTTTAAGTAGATTGTTGGGGTAGTCTTATAATAGGATGTGGTTACCGTTGTAGGATGCGTCTCGGAGTCTTGCTTGGCTGTTTGTGGATGCGTTTTCATGGTTGGGGATGAGGGAGGGTTTCCCTACTCAGTTCCTATTTAATTGATTTAAGTTTGTATTGCGATTGTGGTAATTGTTGTTGTGATTATCTGTTGTTGATGGAGTGTTGGAGTTAGAGTTGGTGTTGGGTGGTGACGATTGATGATGATGATGATGGTTCGCGAGGTGCGTCCTCGGTTGAGTGGAGTCACTTGTAGGAGTGGCTTCACGCCCTAGTTTCGTCCTCCGTGGAACCCGCCACGGGAGGGGATGTGCACATTAATGGACAGGGTTATCGCTCGTTGATGAGCGGGGTTTAGGTGGGTATTGGTTGCGGTCCCCCACTGGCGGCGAGGATTACCTATTGCGATGGGTAATCTGGCCGGGCTACACACCTCGGTGTGTAGTCAGTGATTGTGGGGTGTGTGATTGGGAGACGGAGGTGGATGTTGATCAGTTGATTACCTTGTTGTAATTGTATTACTTTAATTGTTCAGTAACTGACCCCGTGTTGTGTTTTCAAAACTGTGGTGATCCATTCGGGCATGGTGAGCAGTTGGTTTAGCAGGTACAGTTGGTCTGTTTGCTGATGGGCTTAGAGGGGTTCAAGTCACCACGCTACCGGAATAGATGTCCTGACGCATGAGCTCTATAGTAGTCATAGCTATCACTTTGTATCACGTTTTGTAGTTTGGTTGTAAAGACTTAAAAGTAATATAATATAAGTGTTCTTTCATTGTCTATTTGATCTATTACCTCGGGTGTCCGAGATGGTAACACCTTCATACACTGGGTTGGTCTTTGTTAAGGCACCCCGGTGTGCGGGGGTGTTACACTGTTTTGTCCATATTTTGCGCAGGGCTGGAAATATGACCATGGTAGAATAGTATGGGGGTTAACTAGTATTATCCTATTTTGATGTTATCGTAAGCGTACCTAGGTAGGATTGATAATAATAAAAGTAGTGCAAATAAAGTAAATAATATGACAAAGGAATTTGTACGTGGAAAACCCTTAAATGGGAAAAAACCACGGGCGCCAAGCCAGGAGAGGATTTCACTATGATTTAAGAGGATTATAATATCACGAGTACAAAGCATAATATTTTCTCTAAGTATTATAATAGTCTTGCTTGCAATGTGATAAGTTGTGTTGTGTATGTTCGAGTATGTCTTGTCTTGCCAAATGATCTTCAAATGCTCCTTTTATAGCCAAGCTGAATGGCTGCCAAATCTTTGTACTTACTGCTGAATATTCCTCCTTAATTGTTATCTTTATTGCTGTCGTTATTGCGCATTAATGCCTATTAATGCTCCTTCTTTATGACCAAATCTTCTTCTATAATGACCATATTTATGTGGTAGAAATCTTATATATAATTATCCATGACTTGGTCAAATGTTGACCTTACCTTGACCGTTGTCCTCTCCGGCCTGGTGCCTGTCTTCTTGTACCCTGATGGATTGACGTCCTGAGATCCTGGTGGCTTGACGTCCTGACACCCTGGTGGCTTGACGTCCTGACACCCTGATTGTCAGGCCAGGGCTGAACTTGATCCTCATGATGATGCGAGAGTCTAGGCTCATCGACTGGTGCCAAACTTGGACTACCCTGACGAACCTGCCTTGATCGTCAGGCCAGGGTAGAATTCTATCCTGTCAGTAGTGCAAAATTTCTGGCCCAACAAACGCCCTGTATCTCCTTATTATCACTGGGTCAGACCAGAAATAAGGAGATAACCTTCTCTTTTCATCTTTGCATAACTTCTTCAGGATGATTCATCGTGCTTTATCATTAAGAAAACGGCTAGTTGCAGTAAATCCCAATCATTACCATCTATATATAATTTCTTCACTTCATGCTTTATTAGCCACCAAAACTTGCTCAATTCCTCTAAATTTCTCTTAATCTTTCTTCCATCTTTATCTTCAACCTTCGTCTATTTTCCCAGAATTTACCAGAAAATCTAACTATGGTTGTAAAAAGAAAATCAACCAGGGTTGTTGTTGCTCTTGGCACACATTTCGTCCCAAACCCTGAAAATAAGTCTAAATCTTCTGAAAATCAACCTATCACTTCTGGAGATGCATCCCCTGTTCCAGCTGTTGTTAAGGTCACCATCTTTTACAAGAATTTGAGTTTAAACCGATAAAGGCTCCCAACGAAGAACACTCTTTCCCCAATCGTCTCAAACCTGAGTTTGAGAAAAGTTTGAAGGATAACGGGATCATTACTGCTAATCCTGACATATGGATTCCTGCAAATTCTCCCATATTGGTGGACTAGCTATATATATATCAGGGCCAACTTGGTTGGGCTTGACCTGGCGTATCTTAATTTCGATGCATGCGTTGGTGGTAAGTACCCTTCAACTTTTGCTTATCCTGCACATATTATGTTAGTTCAAAGGAAAGAAGGAAATATTTAACAGAATATACCTTCTTTGTAGTTGACGATTAGCTGGCTAATATTTATTATCCCTCTGAAAGGCTAACTTCTTTCCTGGCAATTCCTCTTATTGAGATGTCATGGCTATTTTGTTGTAGGGTGGAATGCTTTCTTCATTGTTCGAAGGCTGAATGTTCTTCCAAGGTTCCTAAGCAAGTTAAGCCTGCTTGGGTTTAAACTTCTGGAGGTAAGGCTTTCTTTGCTCAGGATGGTCAATTTCGGCATAGCGGACTTGAATGCTTGACTTTGCGAAAGTCAATGAGGAGGATTACCAGGGTAGAGGTGGTCTTGGGACTGAGGCTGATAAGCTGATTGTCCTGACTGATGCCCCTGCCATTCCTGCTCGCTATTTTCAACATGTTAACCTGAACGTCTGATTTAGTTATGTAGCCTGCGTACAGTTGACCTGGCTTGTCTTTGCCCCCACTATATGAATCAGTAATGTTTTCTTCTTGATAAAGTATAATCACGGAGTGTGTGTGAGTCAATGTTCATTTGCTGCGATAAGGCAGGGTAAGTCAAGGCTTATATTGGAAAAGTATCTCGAGCCGATAGAGGCTAACATGTTTCGTGAGAAAGAGGAATTGTGGTGCTCGGTCAAGCAAGGAATAATTTATGACCGATGTTAGTATCTTGCCCTTACAAGAGGGATGTTATTTGCAGAAATGTCAAACAATGGTATTTTATCCAACCAAGGAGAATGTCCTTGGTAGAATCATTAATTATTTTGTACATTTGCCTAGGGGGAATGTCCTTGTAAAGACAATTTCATATTTCGTTGGTCCTAGTCAGGGAGGTTATCCCTGATAGGATGGATATACATTTTGCTACCTTTGCCCCAGAGGGTAAGGGTTTTATTAATGATATAAAGTTCATCTTTTAGGCTTGCTTTGTTCAATCCTGTCATTGTTTTCAAATCTTGTTAACCTGTTTTCTTCAAACCTGTTAACCTGTTTTCTTCAAACCTGTTAACCTGTTAAGTTTCTGAATCTGTCTTGCGATTGAAGCCATCGTATGTAATTCAACCATGTATGGTTTTTGCCATAATGGTTGAAGGGGTGGGAAAAATCGGCCTGACAGGAGGGCTTATGTCCCCTGCCTGACTAGAGGGCTTGGCACTCGGCCTGACAGGAGGGCTTTTTAGACTGATGGTCAGGAGAGAACACCCTTCCATCGTCTTGCTGCATCCAGTCGGTTGTAAAAGTTTGCAGTAAACCTAGTCAGGTCAGGCAATTATTTCATGCCTGATTGGTCCTGACATTTATTGTATCCGGTGATAGTTACCAACTTATTAGGCACAGTTAAGTGCAAAAATTTTTGTCTTTAAGAGGCTCATGTATAGTAGAGTAGCCCCCAATCCTGAAGATTTTATTCATGCAATAACAATTCATGTATAATTTTTTCAGGATTCAAGTAAGACAAATTTGGTTAGAACATCCAACATGTGAAACGCAAACACGTAGGCAAGAAAAGAATGAACATTGTCACGTAACATGTTCAAGAAAGGGCACGACATGGCACACATTCAGATGAGTATATTTGGAGTTTTTACCTGGAACATGCAGGGCAGAAATTACCACATTATGATTGTGCTTTTAGGTGGCTGTCGTTCCAAGATATTGGAATCGTGTCTCCTTGTAGTGTTTGTGTCATGTAAGGTTCTTCAATCCGTTGGGGTCAGGTTGATATTTGCTCAAAGATATTCAAACCATATCTATATGGATTTCATCAGGGATGACTTCTTTACATCCATAAACCAATGGATAAGGAGTATGGCCAGGCTGGCAAAAATTTTTAACGACCACCTTTTCATTTAATTTCAGCTTTACCATAGCCATGCCCCAGTCCACAAATGGCTAGGGTGAAGAGATTGGATGTAATAACTAAGACAGTTGATGAATAGTCAGAGCTTGCTTATGGCAGGCTTCTCATTTCATGTTGTAGTCCAGTTAGTCAGCCCTTAGGGTTGGCTAATAGTTGTCATTCCTCAGAACTTTGCTTTGCTTCATGTGGTACCAGACATTTCACGTATGATTTAGCCTGAAATCTTTAAAACGTGTCATTGATAACAAAATAGGCAGAACTTTAATTCTAAATGCTCTTAGCCTTATGCTTACCCTACGGTAGTATATCTCTCAGGAACCAATCATAATAAGGCTTAGTTTATGAATCATTGTCAGTATTGTCAGGGTTCATATGTTCAGGCTTGCTGATGGCAGGTTCAAGTAAATGCACAATATGTAACTTGTTTAAAAATTGCAGGGGTGAAGTTTGAATCAAGGCTGGCCAAAGCATCAGCCTAGATATTCAGGTCTCTTGGTATTTGCTCAATATTAAATAAAATGAATTTATCGCAAAGTATTTAACGTATTCCAAATATAAAATTATTTTTGAATCCTTTGCTGCATAAATTTCATTTATTTGATTTGAAATTAAAAGTCAATCAGTTTTTACCTTTAGGTTTTGAACACCAAGGACTAGACATACCTTGAGTTCCACTATGAGGGCTTCATACTCAGCCTCATCATTGGTGGCTTTGAGTTCACAGCTTACAGCATGAGCTATCGTGTCTTCTTGTGGCGATATTAGCACTACTCCTAACCTTGTCCCCCTGGCATTGGATTCCCCATCTATGAACAAGGTCCATTCTTGGTCCGAGGTTTAATTTTAGGTTAGGGCTGAAATCAGCCACAAGCCCACAAAGTCTGGTAAGGCCTGTGATTTGATAGTTGTCCTGGGTTCAAAGGTGATATCATAGGTGCGTGCTAAGCTGGATTGACCATTTGGCCACCCTGCCTGATAGTTCAGGCTTTCGCATGACAACTTTTATGGGTAGGTTGGTCTTAACTAATATAGGGTGAGACTCAAAATAAGGGCGCAACTTGTTTACGATATAATTAAAGCTAAAACATATTTTTCAAGTAAATCATACCTCATTTCAACAACTAGTAGACTTTTACTTACATCGTAGACATGATGTTGCTAACCTTTCTGTACTTTAACAAGGTACTGATAATATTGTCAATTTGAGAAAGAGATAAACCGGCATGAGGTTTTCCTTTGCCTGGCTTGGCCAGTAAAAATGGAGACGATGATAAATATAGCTTCTAATCCCTGAATAATGTTGCCTCGTATTCAGGAGTTTTTTTACTTCCTCGTAGATGTTTATATTTCTTTCAGGGGCGGATTTGCGCTGTTTCTGCCGCACAAACTTCAAAGATGTATCAATATTGAGCCTATAGGTGGTAATATTAGCATATACTTCAATTGTATGAAAATGAGATCAAGTAAATATATATATATATATATATATATATATATATATATATATATATATATATATATATATATATATATATATATATATATATATATATATATATATATATATATATATATATATATATATATATATATATATATATATATATATATCTAGATATATATATATAGGGGCGGGTTCAGGTACGAACTAGCTTCTAACCAGTTTTTTTTTTTTTTTTTTTTTTTTTAAAATACACCTCTTATTTAGATACATTTTATAACCTATGTAGATACACTTTTCTCACAATAAAATTCTAGATGCACTTTTACACTTTTTTAAACACTAATTTTTTTTGAGAGTTTTAACACTAACTCCCGAGATACATTTTATACTATTTGCGGATACATTTTATATTATTAGTGGATACACTTTGTGGAAATTGGTACAAGTTTTAACAATAACTCTTCGGATATGTTTTATATTTTTTGCGGATACATTTTATATTTTTTACGGATACACATGACATTAAAGTCAGATACACATTGTAATACTTTTGGATACACAAGTTCATACTTCCGGATACACATCGTATTAATACCAGATACACATGGTTATACTTCCGGATACACATGTATCCGGTAGTAATATCGTGTGTATCTATGGTGATATTTTGTGTATCCAGGGCCATACTTTATTACTACCTCAGATACATACAGTATTACAACCGCATACACATGGTATTGGTATTGGATACACAATTACACATGTATTCGATAGTACTACCAAGCGTATCTGGGCTTTTGTTTTGTGTATCCACCCCTCAAACATGATCCACCAAGCTCACCACCACACCCTAGCCCACCATAATCGTCATCATCGCCAGCACCACTACTACCACCGCCACCACTGCTTTCACACCCACCACATTATCCCTACCCCACCCACCCCATCATCAGACATTGTCGTCAGTCACACCATATACACGCATTACTCCGACGACGATGTCGCCTATGCAAATCACCGGAGTGCCACAATCATTAACAACCCAGATGGCACATTACTCCGACGACGATCCCATCACAACACCCACGACTCACCTTATCACCACTCACCCACCGTTGCCAACCACCATTGCTTGAATTTTGGAGATCTGAAATTTTAAATCAGTGTAGATCTGAAATTTGTCGAGGATATATTGGATAGTTAAGACCACCAGCAGCCCACCATCGACTAACTAATACCACACAACCACAACCCCCACTCACTTCCACGACCACCATCGAACATAGCCGCCCTCCCACCGCCATCCAGCACAACATTTAGATGTCGTTGGTGATATCATCAATCACCCCAAACGCGGTCGACGCAGCTAAACTCGATCACACATGACTAGAAGCCATCACGACGACGACAACTAGATGACCATAAGCCACCACTCAGTCAAACTAGACCCAGACAACTACCACGACGCCGACTACCCTTACTCTAATTCGAAATTAAACCATATCTGGTCGAGAAGAGTTAAACCCAGACAATAACCACTCATCTCCACGGCCATAACCATCATTAAACCCTGACAACCGAAACCACGACCTCGTCAACTAGTTGCTCGGTGACTCGCCTACACAACCACCATAAATCTTTTTTTTTTTTTGAAAAATGGTGTGATCTAACTCATAGATCTATAAAAAAAATGAAGAAGAATTACAAAAATTTGACCAAATTTCAGAAATTAATAAAGACAGATACCACAAAGTAGACACCGAATACTATCAGGAATATAACTTAATCACCAAAGTAGAAGCGCCAAAGTAGACACCGAATACTTAATCACCACACCCTTCTCCCGCCGACTACACCACAACACACCACAAACACCAGCCACCCCACAAAAAACAACCAACACAACCGCTATATGTCATCTCAGACTGATTTAGTGATTAAGTTCAAAAGGCTTCGAATGGTGGTCGACTAGATCTGAAACACCAGTGGCTAACCAGATCTAGGACGCAGTGGTCGGAGGAGCAAAAGGTGGTGACGAATGTTTAAAACAGTTCGAGATAAGATGGAAAGAGAAAAAGATGGAAGAGTGAGGAAGGGAGACATCGCAGGTGGACTAGCCGGAGTTAGTGTCTCGCCGGAGATTGTGAGTATGTATGAGGGAGAAAATAAATGTGAAAGTGTTGTCTGCGTTGTTAATTGTGAAAATATGGAGTTGGGGTTTGTTTTTGGAGAAAGATAAACACGGGAGTAATAAGTAATCAAATAGCAGCCGTTGATTCGTTTGATCTAAGGGCTGAGAAGGAGTTCATACGGTTCGTAACTTAATTTGGTTCGTACGTGATCCAGATTCTATATATATATATATATATATATATATATATATATATATGTATGTATATATTTTAGAAACTTACTAATTTAGGCCTGACAGAATCAGAGGAATGAGATCTTATTAGGACGTGCATATCAGGGTACTCATACCTGATCAATTTCCATGCCGGATGATGCTACACATGTGCCCCTAATTGGGTACTGTAATTGCTAGGTGAGAAACTTACCTGACTCGGAATGCTTTAAGGTTTCAAAATAACAATCCAGGGCTAATTTTTGTTCAGGTCAGAATCCAACCTGTCAGTTTTGGATGTCCCTGACTTGCTTTGGTAATTGGAACTCCAGTATTGTTTTAATCCGTTCAAGTCTGACTGTTATATCTCCTTTGGTCACCATGTAACTCATAAACTTACCACATGTCACATAAAGTTGCACTTGGCAGGACCGAAATATCTTACAAGGATATCATAAGTAGATTATAAATGATATACATAAATTATAAATCACAACCATGTTAACTAGCAGGCCAGGATAGATTACGTCTCCAAATGTTCATGTTGTGTAATGTGTGTAACATGTTAACATTAAAAATTCTATTGATAAAAGGTTCTAATATTATGCCAGATATGTGTGATATATAATAAGGAAAATTTAATGAGTAATCATGTAAGGATTCATAACAGTAGTATGATAATAGATCTAAGCATATCAGGACAGGCTAGTCATGACAAGTTAATTCATCCTTCAAAAAGTCAATCAGGTCAGGCTTAGTCGATTTATTTTTCCTTGATCAGCCATGTCATGTTAGGCTTGACTGACCCTAGCATATCAGGACTGACCAAAAACTATCATTTGTAATATGGTCACTATTAAAAAATATTTAATTCATGTCTACCTTGGAATATGTACAATAATGACATATTTATTTAAAAGTTATGTAAAGGATACGACTTACCTGTGTAGGAATATTACTTAATACCTTTAATGATTTATTTTTGTGTTATTGGGTTTCATACTATCGATCAGCATTCCTTGTCTGATCTGTCCTGATTGGATCTTTAAAGGCGGTCAGGCTTGATTAAGCGACAAACTTTATTTTTGAGAACTCTTTCTTCATTGATGTTGTTCAACCTTTTTTTTCTTCCTCGATCTCATTCCACTAAGAATGTACCACGTTGAGTGATATAAATCTCCTTCTGTCTAATTTCAGGCTTGGTACAGTCGTTCCGGGTTGAACTGAATGGCCAGGCTTGTAATGACGTTGAGGCTGCCCGATCATCGTCGGAATCGACTTTGAAGCCTGTCACGATCAGGACTGGATTGCCCTGCCAGGCTTGAATTTTCGAAGTTCAAGGTTTCATTTCCTAAAAACATCAAATTATTAGAATTAAGAAAATTCACCATAGAATAAAAGCCAAAAGTACCGAAATTTTAAGATATATTGTTAACATTTTGTAAAACTTGTATTAGATCTAGGAAAAACTTATCTTTGAATTTCTTTCGTGACAAATATGTCCTTGAAATCCACATTCTCTTAGTCAACACTGAAAGTTGTTATACTTATGATCGTTGGAAGGAATTTTAACTTGATCTGGTAATTTTTCCTTTGGATCTAGCAATTCTTCATTGGAAATGGGAGTTATCGAAACTCTTGTATCAATTTTTTCCAAGGCTCTCAAACTTGTGAGAAGAGAAAATCTTATGAAATTTCTTGTAGGAAATATAAACTAGTTTCCCCACAGACGGTGCCAATTGTTTTGTCCATATTTTGCGCAGGGCTGGAAATATGACCAGGGTAGAATAGTATGGGGGTTAACTAGTATTATCCTATTTTGATGTTATCGTAATCGTACCTAGGCAGGATTGATAATAATAAAAGTAGTGCAAATAAAGTAAATAATATGACAAAGGAATTTGTACGTGGAAAACCCTTGAATGGGAAAAAACCACGGGCACCAAGCCAGGAGAGGATTTCACTATGATTTAAGAGGATTATAATATCACGAGCACAAAGCATAATATTTTCTCTAAGTATTATAATAGTCTTGCTTGCAATGTTATAAGTTGTGTTGTGTATGTTCGAGTATTTCTTGTCTTGCCAAATGATCTTCAAATGCTCCTTATATAGCCAAGCTGAATGGCTGCCAAATCTTTGTACTTAATGCTGAATATTCCTCCTTAATTGTTGTCTTTATTGCTGTCTTTAATGAGCATTAATGCCTATTAATGCTCCTTCTTTATGACTAAATCTTCCTCTTTAATGACCATATTTATGTTGTAGAAATCTTATATATAATTATCCATGACTTGGTCAAATGTTGACCTTACACTTGACTGTTGTCCTCTCCGGCCTGGTGCCTGTCTTCTTGTACCCTGATGGCTTGACGTCCTGACATCCTGGTGGCTTGACGTCCTGACACCCTGATTGTCAGGCCAGGGTTGAACTTGATCCTGAAGATGATGCGGGAGTCTTAGCTCATCGACTGGTGCCAAACTTCGACTACCCTGATGAACCTGCCCTGATCGTCAAGCCAGGGTAGAATTCTATCCTGTCTATTTGATCTACTACCTCAGGTGTCCGAGATGGTAACACCTTCATACACTGGGTTGGTCCTTGGTGTAACACCCCTGGTGTGCGGGGGTATTACACGTTGTGTTTATCTATGTGACTAGAGTGTCGCACTACGGTGCAGTTGTTGATGATAAAATGGTATGTTTGAGTTGGTAGTATGCCCTGGATATCTTACCTTAAATGTGTAGTGATGATGGCCATAAGTCCGATAGTTGTGTTTGATTCGGTTGTTTAAATGGTATATGAGTCACTATCGGGATTTATTACCAATCGTGTGATGAAATAGGAAGTTTGGAACCAAGTAACATTCTGCCCCAGGTGACACTCGACCGAGTGTACCATGCACTCGACCGAGTGGTCGCTTACTCGGCCGAGTGGCCTCCTACACTCGACCGATTGGACTACTTTGACTCTTGTTTTGCGGATATTTGACCAAATAGTGAGCATGTACCCTTATTTCGCATTTTATATTAGTTTACTTGGGTTGGATGACCATGATTGACCTTACATGGGTGATATGTGTGAATTGTTTATGTTTTACTACGTGGTGTGACGTTTTTCAAAGTAAATGGAAATTGTTGATTTGACATGGGTGGATTATGACATTAATGATGTGATAACCTTGTTTGATGTATGTTAATCGACGTGAGTTCATTTCGTTGCGTAAAAGTGAGATGAAAAATGCAAGTTGTGTGTTGCATAGTGATCATTTGCATGATTGTGTATATGGTCTTCCGTATGAGTGGAAGTGTTAGTGATAAATAGGAATGGATGTTGAAAATACGTGTGTGATCATGTGGTGGATTTGACGCGGTATATGCGTGGCATAGTATCCGGAAAATGGGAATGTTGAGCATAGTTGAGTCACATGACGAGTGACGTTGCATTATCTGGTTATTTCTTAGAGTCCGCATGTTTATGATTGATTTGCATACAGGTGTATGTATAAGATTTAGACGTGATGTGTGTGTGTGTGTGTGTGTGTGTGTGTGTGTGTTTATATATATGTGTGTGTGTGTGTGTGTGTGTGTGTGTGTGTGTGTGTGTGTGTGTGTGTGTGTGTGTGTGTGTGTGTGTGTGTGTGTGTAATAATCAAGTTATACCCCGAGATTGATGCGTAGACTTAGAACCAATTGAGTTCGGAGTTGTTATGGGATTAGAGTTTCAAACCGTGGACGGGACCTTGTACCTTGACGTTTTGGAGGCTCGTAGAGTAGGGTTATATCAACGACATTGGGACCATATCTGATTTATTTATGGATTCGCAATAAGTAGGAGAGCATGTTGAACCTGAAACATAGTCATTTGAGAGAATTTAGTAATGAGTGTATGGGATCGGTTTTCGAGGTTGATAGTTGAACTTCAGGACGGAGTTCTCTTTTAGGGGGAGTGAATGTAAAAATTCGGAAGTTTAGGAAAAGGAAGCACGGAATGTGAGAAAATAGTGAGAGTTGTGAGGAAGTAGTGAGAGTTGAACACCGAACTTTGGGAAAAGAGTACACATGAGATTTGAGGGAATAGTCGAAAAGAGAAGAGTGAGGTGAAATTTCGGTGACGAAGTTCATTTTAAGGGGGTGGGGAAGATCGTAATACTCCGTATTTAATAATTATATATAATAATAATAATATTTTATTATATTTAGCGAGTTGGGCTTGAGACGGAATAATGAAAATAATAATAATTATTGGGACTTGCTATTTCCTACACATCATTTTACTAAATCCTACACAAATTTCCGTATTTTTCCGATCTTGCCCCTTTCATTTCACAAAAAAAAAATCGAACCTAACTCCTAATCCTGACCACCCCTCCCCCACGGCCAACCCCAGACCACCGTGGTCAGGCGGCAACCGACCGACGACGATCGCCAATAGTTTATTCCCCCACTATAACCCCAATAACCTTCGTCGTTAGTCGCTCAGACTTTTGAGCATTCTTGCCCTTCTTTATAATCATCAGAATCCTAAAATTTACTTTTGAACCCTAACCCTAATTCCACAAAACAAACCCAAATTACGTACAAGAATTTGAAAGAATAAGCAATTGAATACATAAAAACAAGCAGTAATCGAAATCAATGCGCGAAACTACGCTAAAGTATTCCCTCGACTTTAGTAAAATGGGGTCGAGACCCAAACTGAACGAGACTGACGCCACCGTCGAGTCCGATTCAAAAGATAACCCATCATCGGAGGCCATTTCGGCAGTGATCGCTGCCGGTTGGGGTTGCGGTTTGAGGTAGGGGGAAGGGCGGAGGGATTGTCGGGGCTAGAGAAGTTGCGTTCAATTTTATTTTTTGTGTGTTAAATGAGAGGGGTAAAATCGGAAAATACGGAAATTTGTGTAGGATTTAGTAAAATGAGGTGTAGAAAATAACAATTACGTAATTATTATTATTATTATAGGATGGCAATGATAATAACAATAATAAGTTGTAATAATAATAATAATGATAATAATGATAATAAAGATAATAATAATAATAATAATAATAATAATAATAATAATAATAATAATAATAATAATAATAATAATAATAATAATAATAATAATAATAATAATAATAATAATAATAATAATAATAATAATAATAATAATAATAATAATAATAATAATAATAATAATAATAATAATAATAATAATAATAATAATAATAATAATAATAATAATAATAATAATAATAATAATAATAATAATAATAATAATAATAATAATAATAATAATAATAATAATAATAATAATTTGCCTCACTATAATAATAATAATTCAAGACCATGAAATGGAAGAATAAAGACATCGTTTGGGACTACATCTTAATGTCTCCAAGACGGAGGTCTTTTGGCCTGTGGAGGACCCGCGGAGTCGGCTTCCTGGGGTTTTCCCCACTTCTATTTCTCGGCCTTTACGCGGTGTTACAGTTTTGGGAGGACCTGTCAGTACTTGTCCTGGTTTTAGCAGTGAGATTGTGGCGACGAGAGTGGCTAAGACCATTGAGCTAAAATCCTACACATCATTTTACTAAATCCTACACAAATTTCCGTATTTTTCCGATCTTGCCCCTTTCATTTCACAAAAAAAAATCGAACCTAACTCATAATCCTGACCACCCCTCCCCACGGCCAACCCCAGGACCACCGTGGTCAAAGCGAACCGACCGACGACGATCGCCAATAGTTTATTCCCCCACTATAACCCCAATAACCTTTGTCGTTAGTCGCTCAGACTTTTGAGCATTCTTGCCCTTCTTCATAATCATCAGAATCCTAAAATTTACTTTTGAACCCTAACCCTAATTCCACAAAACAAACCCAAATTACGTACAAGAATTTGAAAGAATAAGCAATTGAATACATAAAAACAAGCAGTAATCGAAATCAATGCGCGAAACTACGCTAAAGTATTCCCTCGACTTTAGTAAAATAGGGTCGAGACCCAAACTGAACGAGACTGACGCCACCGTCGAGTCCGATTCAAAAGATAACCCATCATCGGAGGCCATTTCGGCAGTGATCGCTGCCGGTTGGGGTTGCGGTTTGAGGTAGGGGGAAGGGCGGAGGGATTGTCGGGGCTAGAGAAGTTGCGTTCAATTTTATTTTTTGTGTGTTAAATGAGAGGGGTAAAATCGGAAAATACGGAAATTTGTGTAGGATTTAGTAAAATGAGGTGTAGAAAATAACAATTACGTAATTATTATTATTATTATAGGATGGCAATGATAATAACAATAATAAGTTGTAATAATAATAATAATGATAATAATGATAATAAAGATAATAATAATAATAATAATAATAATAATAATAATAATAATAATAATAATAATAATAATAATAATAATAATAATAATAATAATAATAATAATAATAATAATAATAATAATAATAATAATAATAATAATAATAATAATAATAATAATAAAATAATAATAATAATAATAATAATAATAATAATAATAATAATAATAATAATAATAATAATAATAATAATAATAATAATAATAATAATAATAATAATAATAATAATAATAATAATAATAATAATAATAATAATAATAATAATAATAATAATAATAATAATAATAATAATAATAATAATAATAATAATAATAATAATAATAATAATAATAATAATAATCATAATAATCATAATAATAATAATAATAATAATAATAATAATAATAATAATAATAATAATAATAATAATAATAATAATAATAATTTGCCTCACTATAATAATAATAATTCAAGATCATGAAATGGAAGAATAAAGACATCGTTTGGGACTACATCTTAATGTCTCCAAGACGGAGGTCTTTTGGCCTGTGGAGGACCCGCGGAGTCGGCTTCCTGGGGTTTTCCCCACTTCTATTTCTCGGCCTTTACGCGGTGTTACGCTTTTGGGAGGACACACAAGATTGTCCTGGTTTTAGCAGTGAGATTGTGGCGACGAGAGTGGCTAAGACCATTGAGCTAATGGACTTGGTTGCGAGGATTGAGGACCCGCAGGCCGCAGTGTGAGTTGCTTCTTCTTCGAGCTTGTACTGGTATTTCTAAGCTCTACTTCTCCCTCCGTACTTGTTCCCCTAGTGTGTTTGGGTCTCCGTCCATCTTCCTTTTGATGCCGCTCTTCGTTCTAGCTTGAACGTATTGTCACCGCGTCGTAGCCGGTTTTGGGGATTAGCGGTGGCGCCTTGCTACGTTCCCTTTTCACCTTGGTGGTCTTGGTGTCTATGCGGCGGGAGATGTTTTATTTTATGCTTTTATTGCGTCCCTTGCGGTCTGTTGGTTTTGCGCTAAGCTCCTCGACCCTTCGGTGTTGTAGGCTGGCCCTGCTTTTGATGATGCCGCACGGTGTTTCTTTCGTGACTACGGGTTCGATATATTAGGTCACCCTAGTGAAATTGCTGCCCCAAACTTATGAAGAAATTGGCGAGATATTTATTTCGCGACGGTTCTTTGCTACCTCGAGTTTGTTTTCTCTTTGACACCACGTCGGCTTGCTTTATGGCGATCTCGGCGGGTTCTCACTCCTCGATTGGTTACGTGCGGTTCCTATCTCGGGGTTGGGGCGGACTATGAACGGGAGGACTTACCGTAGTGTCTTTGGGGTATCGTCTGGTGTTCCGTTATTCACGGTATCTAGGCCCCGTCTGCTTGCTCTCGGGTTTTTTTTTGGGGATGTTTTTGGGGACCACGCTGTTTCTTATCTTTGTACTTGTGGGCGCTAAACATCGGCATAACCTTGTCCGGGACACTCTTTTCGACATCTGCTATAGATCCGTATTCTGCGGGAAAGGAGGTGGATATCGGTTTGGTTGATGGGCATGGTGGCTCTCTTCGTCCTGCGGATTTATTGCTTTATTCTTGGGACGGGGGCGTGATGTGTGCGTCGACCCGACGGGTTCTTCACCTTTGACTCGGGGCGGGTTGGCGGGTTTTGTCTTGGGCGGGTTGTCGGCGATCTTTGCTCGGCGAAAGTGTGCTAAGTATGGGGATTTGTGCGCGGTAGCGGGTTATGGTTTCCTACCTTTCTCTTTCTCTTCACTTGGGGAGTTGAGTTCGGATGCTGTTGCCTTGCTCAAGCGGATCCATAAATTCTCGGTATCTCAGGATGCTGGGGCTCGGGTAGCCGCTTACATTTTTACTCGTATTAGCTTTACTATTGCTAAGGGTGTGGGAGCCCAGATTGTTTCTCGGCTCCCCACCAATTTCATGTAAACTTTTATTCTTATTTTAATGAAAGCTGCGCGCATCCCTTAAAAAAAAAAAAAAAAAAAAAAAAAAAATAATAATAATAATAATAATAATAATAATAAGAGTAAATTATAAATAACTCCCTTATATAATCGACTATTTTGAAATAACTCCCTTTTATAATTTTTTGTTCAGATAACTCTCTTTTAAAACATGTTTTTATACAAATCAATGCCTCTTCACTGGAAGAGACTTATTTTTGAATTTTTCAGCTAAAAATTCGTTTTATCCTTCATTTTTCACTTATATGAGATGTTAAATAACAATTGTGCCCGTTTACTCACTATTTTGTTCTTTAAAATAAGACAAAACGGCGAATTTATACTTGATTCTTCTTCGTTCGGAGTGCATGATTTGAGTGTTAATATTTCAGAGAGATTTGGAATTGTTCATAGGTTATGAAAACGTAGTAGCGATGTAGGGATTATGTTATAAGAAGGGTAAATCAATCAAATTATAAAAAATAGATTTAGTTTCGGTGAAGAGGCATTGATTTGTTGAAAAACAAGTTTTATAAGGGAGTTATTTGGATAAAAAATTATAAAAGAGAGTTATTTCAAAAAAGATGATTATATAAGGAAGTTATTTGTAATTTACTCTAATAATAATAACTTCCACCGTACCTTATCCACTCACCCTTATCCATTTGTAATCTCAACACAATCTCCACCCATCTTTTTAGAGAGAAAAAGAGAAAGGAAGATAAATGAAGATTTTGTCCCTCCGCCTCGAGATCGTAAGGTAATATCGCCTTACATTAACTTTTATATTAATTAATTTATACCATTGATCCGCCTTAACCCCGACTCACCTCGTACCGTCATTGACTACCACATTGATCGTCGTTGACCGTGTAATTAGGGGTTTGACCGAGCCCTTATTTGGTTATTTATGTTGTTTTTATACCGTATTAAGAAGCATTTTTTACCACCAAAACGTGACTGACAAGGGCTGGGGTTTGGGTGGTTGTATCGTGGGTTGAGTGGAGGCCATAGTGGAGGTTGTGGGTGGTGGTTTAAGTGGTGGTAAGTGGGCTGTTTTGGGGAGATGTCGAGTGTTTGTGGTTGTTGTTGTTGTTTGTTGTTGTTATTGTCGTGTGGGTGAGGTTGGGCTCGGTTCTGGTAGTGGTCAAGAGTGCTGGGCAGGACCACGTTGTACCATGGTTGGGCTGGTGGCGGTGGTGCGAATGGTGGTGGTGGTTTGGCGGTGTTTGAAGAAAGTACCGTGTATGTGTATGTATGTGTCGAATGATGGTGTTGGTGGGGGTGACTGTTAGGTTGTTAGTGCCGCTGCCTTAGTCGGTCGTGGGTGGCTGGGTGGTGGCCCATGGTGGTGGTTTTGGGTGGTTGTATGACTGAGTGTGTTAAGACGGGTTTGGGTAGTTTAAGTCGGGTTTTTAAATAGCTTTAAAACGGGTTTTATTTAATTAATTAATTCGTATTTAGTTAGTGGTATTTGTATGATTAAATGAGTATATTTATATGTATACGTATACATATTAGATTAGTATATTTATACGTATTTATATATGTATTTGTATGATTAAATGAGTATATTTATACGTATTCGTATTATTATCGTATTTTAGGAAATGAATTTTGTGAGACGGTTTTACGAGACGGGCCTAGCTTGTGTGACGGTTGCTTATGCGGATTTCCTGTGAGGTAGGTTTATCCTACTCAGTTTTCATTGTTGCATTTATTTATAAATGAGTCTTTCATCATTCATTTGCATTAAGTGAGTCGATAATTGGCATGTTATATGGTAAATCGTATTTGTTGTGTTGTCTTGTATGTCGGAGGACATGGTGGTTTGTTTGGTTACTTGTTGTGGAGATGTAAGACGTTTTGGAGACCGTCTTGCGCTTAAGTCGCCTCTTGGAGCTTCCCACTCCAAGAGGGATGTGCACATTTATGACTTGAGTTATGGAGGCACTCGTGTAGTTAGGACACGACGTCTGGCATGGGATCTGGTTGACTTCCAGACCCAGTACGTCTGGGCGTGTCCCGGTACCTGTTTGTGGTTATCACTATGTCTGGGCGTGTCTCGGTACCAGTGTGGTGGTCGGGATGTCTGGGTGTGTCCCGGTACCAGTGTGATTGTCGGTATGTCTGGGCATGTTCCGGTACCGTGGCGGTGGTTGTTGATGGTGGTCCATTCATATCGTAGTCATGTTGCATGTTCACACTCGAGTCGTGTAACACTTTATTTATTTAATGAAACTGACGTTTGTTGTGTCTGTGCATTTGTCACCTATCTCTTTTGGGGTGGCCTGTGTCGATCCATATGATATCCTTTGGTCATATGGGGAGCAGGTTAAGTTCAGGTTGTTTGGTTAGCACACGGGAGACGGGACGAGCTTGATGATATCACGAAATGAGTCTAGTTGACTAGAAGAGAATAGACATCATGAGTTGTATTTTATTTATTAATTTGTTTACGTTTATGTAATTCATTAAACATTACATTAATAAAATGTTCTTTGATTGGAGTTTTGAAACCCTACCTCGGGAAACCGAGATGGTAACGCTCCAATTATCCGGGCCGGATAGTTGGGGTGTTACATTGTCAGTACTTGGCTGAGACAGGAAAGTCAGATGTGTATTTTCTTTTTGATAGATTAATATGACTTTTTTTTACTCTTCATGTTTCTACCGCAACAACTGAAAGAGCGTTTTCTGCAATGAAGATCATGAAGACAAGACTACGCAACAAGATGGAAGATAAATTTCTTGCGGATAGCCTGGTTATTTATATTGAGAGGGAAATTTCAAAATCTTTTAGTTTAGAGACTATTATTGACGATTTTAAATCTGCCAAAGACCATCGAGTATTGTTTGATTTGTAGGACCTTTTTTACTAATATATTAATTTTAATAAATTAGTTTACAATTTACATGTTTCTTTTTAGGACAAATTACAAATAACCACCCTGTATTTGCAATTTTTTACAAATTACCACCCTGTATTTGTATTTTTACAAATAACCCCCAAACTTTAACGTATATTCTCCAATCACCCCCGTATTTTTTCCCCGAACATGGTTTTTCTCATTTCCCGACTCGTTAAGTGACGATTTATGTAAAATACCAAAACTGCCCTCATTAATTTACACTAACACATCCTCCACAAATAACATAACATTTCCCCAATTTAATTAAGGGACCCTAACTCCCCAAATTCAAATAATTGATTTCCCTAATTCAATTAGAGAAATTAATCAACTTAAATTATCTCCATTATTCCTTTTGATGATTTTCGCAATTTCTACACCAGTCTGGCTGATTAACCCACCTGCATCACTGTCAAATATTTGAAAGTGCATGAATTTCCATAATCTCCCATAGCCCTCCTCCACAAAGCTAATGTTGTTTGAACGCATCTTAAGAACTTCAAGGTCCGTCATGTTTCTGAGCTGATTAATTTCCCCAATTTAATTGAAGAAATTTATTATTTGAATTTGGAGATTTAGGGTTCCTTGATTAAATTGGGGAAATGTTGTGTTTTTGTGGAGAGTGTGTTAGTGTTTAATGAGGGTAGTTTTGGTATTTTATTTAAATCGTCAGTTAACGAGTCGGGAAATGAAAAAAACCATGTTCGGGGTTAAAATACGGGGGTGATTGGGGAATATACATTAAAGTTTGGGGGTTATTTGTAAAAACGCAAATACGGGGTGGTAATTTGTAAAAAATCGCAAATACAAGGTGGTTATTTGTAATTTATCCTTCTTTTTAACAAGTCGGAATAGTAGTAGCTAATTCTCTTCGGCTCCCCTCATAAATTCATCCAAGATCCGCCACTGCGTATACATCTAATTATTGCTCAATATTATTTTTATAAAACCCCTTACCTGGAGTAGCGGCTTGTTGACTATGGAATTTGTCAAAAAAAAATTCCAAAAGTTCCACCAAGGACAAAAGTTGTTACTTGAAGTGGTGACTTTTTCTCAAATTTCAAAAGAAAATAATGTGGATACATTGACGAGAAATAGTTTTAAATAAGAGCTGAAACAATAAATAGAGATAAATAACATTGTAAAAAAACAAATCTCTAAAGTCTAGACAATTTCATCATCCAAGTTTGTGACCTGTAACTTAGCACATATATCAGTTGTCGTCCACATAATAGCATTGAGCATATTTTCCTTCCCGTAATCGGTGTACCTTTTACAGTAACAAGCATTTGACATATTTAGCAGAGCCACAACATTATGATCAAGCAGATGAGCCCTAAACATAGCCCCAGTATCGGTTGTACCTGGTTCGACAACATCCGCCACAATCCACTTCTCAGCACCAAGCCTCCAATACTTGCCAAAATACTTAGACTTAATACGAATGATACCATCATTCGAGATGCACAATTCTTGGGCAACTTTCGGGTCATCTACGTCATCATAAGCAAACTTTAAATATGGGATTCCATCATTAAGGAATGCCCCGAGGTATTTGTCTTCGTCACCTTTGAAGGCTACATTCTTAGGGAGTTTGTTAATGGACAACCAGTCTATGATAGTGAAAACATCGCAACTGTTCTGATCCCTAGACTTGGAACTCGCATGTAGACACGAGTCGTACGGAGCACGTTCTTCCCTTAAGCCAACGTAGTGACCCAATTGGACGTGCCTTAGTCTAGCTTTATCGGTAAAACCGTCTTTGTAGCAGTATGGCTTAAATAGTGTGCAACTCCAGTCTGTTTGAACTTCGTTGGGTGTCTCTGCTGAGGCCGCAATCCAATAATGATTAGGCGACCACCTGCATCCATGTAAAAAAATCAAGTTTCTGAGGGAATGAACGAATGGAGGATCAGTCTATTGCCGTGACAATGTTGCAACCCTAAAGTGTCAAGGTCCTTGTTCTTGGCTTGAGTTATAGTAGTTTTGGTGTCCGCATACACCCGACTACCTTTTTTTTTACCATTGAAATTTTATTTTATATGAAATAGAATTACATTATGTTTGCCTAACTCTTACATTTAATTACTATTTATAATACTCCCTTCAATCCTCTATTTTCTTCCTCTTTAGTTTGGGCACAAGGATTAAGAAATGGAGTATTATATTGATAAAAAGTTGAGT
The DNA here is from genome assembly GCF_048544455.1 of Silene latifolia. Taxonomy (NCBI): domain Eukaryota; kingdom Viridiplantae; phylum Streptophyta; class Magnoliopsida; order Caryophyllales; family Caryophyllaceae; genus Silene; species Silene latifolia. The sequence continues at coordinate 23,479,782 of NC_133533.1, read as the reverse complement.
GGGGTTTGGTGATAGGAGAGAGGAATGGATAATTAAGAGTTAAATAATGAATTGTGGGTCACAAATATTAAAGTAAGGAATAAAATAGGATTAAAAGAGTTGGGTGGGGTGGAGTAATAGGAGAGAGGTATGAATAAAATAAGAGTAAAAAGTTACCAAAAATAGAAAGGGGAAGAAAACCTGAATAACCGTTTTAGGAAATAGGGAAGAATATGGTGAATTGGAGGGAGTATATTTTTCTCTATGATAGCATTGACTCCCTCCATACCACAACATTGGTAGCATTGACTTTTTCACACTTGTCGTGACACGTTTTATAACGTGAATATCTTTAGTTACACATTATTAAAAATTATAAAAAATTGATATTCTTATAACATTCATGATGATAAATCAAACAAAATCTCACATGACTATATTTTGTCTTAAGATTAAGAGTAATATCAAGATTCCCTACGACCATAAATAGTGTCAAGATTCTCAATGTTACCATTGGTGTGGTATGGAGGAGTATATATATTCCAGAAACCAGGTGATTTCAATATAATTAAATAAATCTATACAACTTAATTATACTATATAATCTTTAATTGATAGCATTGTGCGATGGGCCCGACCAAAGGACTTCAACGTAAATATTATATAATTTTGGTTGAAGTATAAATTTAGAGAGTATCAAAATATGGTGACTTTCCTTAAAATAAACATGCCTCACTTATGTTATTAATTAGTATCATCATATAATTATACAATTATTTAACATATACGAATATAATATAAGTAGGTTATATTTTGGAAACTAATAAAAGGTAAATAAATCAAGCTAGATTTGCAAAAGATATAATATTCTATAATTATTTCGATTTGATTTAATACATATATGTAATATATTTATATAAATATACAACGTCTTAAAATTGTATGACTAAATAGTAAAAGTAATTATATTAGTAGCGAAAATAATTGTACTAACATTGGATATAATAATATGATGTTACTAATCACTCATTTCATAGTCAAAGTAACTATATTAGAAGGAGAGTAGTGAAAGTAATAGAAGTAACAACGGGAGTAGTGAAATTATCAATATTCATGTGACAGTAGTGAAAGTAACAATAATTACGGCAGGAGTAGTAAAAGTAACCGTAGTAATAACGAATGTAATAAAAGTAACAATACTAACAACAAAAGATAGCATATATGAACAATTAGTTAACTAATCGATTTAAGTAAAATATTAATGGCGGAAGTAGTGAATTTATCTCAGAATTTATTTCATTATAATTTTAAAATATGAAATACAAAAATATATTAAAGATAAATTTATGAGTTATGCAACTTTAAATATTTTTATTTAATTGAAAATAATTTTTAATAGTATATAGAAGTAGTACAAAATGTAGTTTGGGAACCAATATATATATATATATATATATATATATATATATATATATATATATATATATATATATATATATAGATATATATATATATATATATATATATATATAGATAGATAGATAGATAGATAGATAGAGAGAGAGAGAGAGAGAGAGAGAGAGAGAGAGAGAGAGAGAGAGAGAGAGAGAGAATTGGGATCCTATGAGAGCCATCAAGATAATGAGAACCGTGAGAACTCCATCTAACTGAATTTTTTTAAGAAAATAATGACATATTTGGATTCGACATTGAATTTTATGGCTAGAAAACATATTGATTGATCAAAAAATTATAACTATTGACGGAAATCGAAGCGAAATACATTTTATTAATTTTCTTGTATCTAACAATTTTCATGCACCTAGAACTCGTTTTCGTGCATCTAGAGCCCGTTATTTTCATGCACCTAGTAATCATTTATGAACTCAGTAATCGTCTTGAGGACAATTGGATGGGGGAGATGAAGGGTTGAGATTGGAAGCTAAAAATGGTGATTATTAACCTAATTAACCCTCTATCTCTCTACTCACCCTAATTAATTATTAATCCACTTAATCATCGCTAATTTAATGTATATAGTTTTCTTTCAACCACTTCTCTCTCTATCTACCACAATTTCATTCTTCCTCTCCTCTCTTTAAAACTTAAAAACAAAAAAAAAGACTCTCCTCTCTTCCTTTTCAACACGACCGAGAACTACCACCACTCACGACCCACACCCTCACACCACACCGAAACCACCCTACCAACCTTCCCCACCCGGATCTTCTGCCACCCTCCCTCAACCAACCCTCCACTATCACCTACACTTTTTGCCACCAAATCTGCCACTACCTACCACTGTTGCAGCCCCCACCTCACACCTCCGCCACCACAATAACCCCACAACCACTTCAATCCAGACCTTGACTCCCTCCTTTCACGCCGACTCCCTCCTTCACCACCCACCCGCCCCCACCATTACCACGGCCCACTCGCCCACCCACTACCACCGCATCCTCTCCACCGGCATACAGACCACCGCTACTTCCTCTCATCCGGCGTCCTCCAGTGCCCGCCTCCTTCCTCTTCACCTCTCCTTTTTTTTGTTGTGATGGTGACGTTGTTGGATGTCGTTGGTGTTTCTGTGGGTATTGTGGGTGAACTCGTTTTGTTCAGATCTTGTTTCACCCTTTTTTTTCTTCTGTTTTTGCTCGTTTTTTTTTTGTCGGTGATGTTGGTGTTTTTGTTGAATGTCGTTGGTTTTGTATTTTTTTTTCACTTCATATTCTCACTTCTCAAGATCTGGTTTTTGTACCTTTTTTTCACTTCTTTTTCTCCCTTTTCAGATCCGGTTTTGTGTGTGTATTTTTTTTTTCTTTTTAAATTTCGTGTGTTAGTGCGTTTAAAATTTTGTATTTTTTTTAAACTCTGGTGTGAGTGTGTTTAAAATTTCATGTGGTTAAAAAATTTCTTATCACATGCAATTTATTATTTTTTTATTTTCGGGGGTTAGTATGACATTAGATATATATTTAAAATTTTAGATCTAGGTTTTGAAAAGAATTGTTATTTTTATTAGATTTTTTTTTAAGATTTTCTCTTTATTTGTTGATTTTATCTTCTCTTAAAGTTAAGATTACACTTATTTCTATTAAACTTACACTTATAAAATTTTCTCTATTAAAGTTACAGTTCTTTATTAAAGTTACAATTTTCACTATTAAAGTTACATTTATTAAAATTACAGTTTTCTCTATTAAAGTTACATTTTCTCTATTAAAGTTGTACTTTTCTCTATTAAAGTTACACTTATTAAAGTTACATTTTTCTCTATTAAAGTTACTTATTAAAGTTACATTTTTATCTATTCAACTTACACTTATCTCCATTAAAATTACACTTTTTTTTTATTAAAGTTACACTTATCTCTATTAAGGTTACCCTCCCAATGACCAAAGTTATCCTCTCAATGAACTAAAGTTACATTTTTAATATGTACTAAAGTTACACTCTCAATGGACTAAAATTACACTCTTAATGGACTAGGTTATACTCTCGTTGGACTAAAGTTAAACTTTCAATGCATGGACTAGGTTATACTCTCGTTGGACTAAAGTTACACTTTCAATCACTAAAGTTACACTTCTAAAAGATTACAGTTACACTTTGTTTTTGTTAAAATTACACTCGTAAAAGACTAAAGTTACAATATGTTGTGATAAAATTACAAAAATTCAAAATATTATTCATCAAAATCACTTGAAAAAGACTGAAATTAAATTCGTAAAACGCAAAATTCTCGTAACCTTTCTTTAAATTATAAATTTCAAAATAATATCCGTCAAACAGTTTCGTTTTGTTAAAGTTACACTTTTTTTTTGTTAAAATTACACTCATAAAAGTCAAAAGTTACATTTGTAAAACATTAAAAGTGTTACAAAATTTGTATAACTTTGAAATATAAGAAGACAAAAGATATTGTTAAGTATGTATGATAATGAATTAGTGAATGTATAATTAAAGTTAGAGAGATAAAGTGAATTAATTAGTGTTAAGTGTGTTTCTTGTTTTTTATCTCAACCATTCACAATGCTTGATCTAAGGGTTGTGGTGAGGATTTAGAGACTCAAAGGATATGAAAGACTCATTTGAACTTCTCTCTCTCTCTCTCTCTCTCTCTCTCTCTCTCTCTCTCTCTCTCTCTCTCTCTCTCTCTCTCTCTCTCTCTCTCTCTCTCTCTCTCTCTCTATATATATATATATATATATATATATATATATATATATATATATATATATATATATATATATATATATATATAGTATAAATATCAAGGAGTCCTCCTTCTCCTATTGAGTCCATAAGTCCTCTTAGAGGCCCTTGGATCTTGGAGAATTAAGGGTTTAGATTGAAAGGGAAAATTAGGATTATAGAGGTAATTAAGAGTCTCTCTTATCTACTCCCTAACTAAACACTAATCCCACTACATATACCCTCCCCCCCCTCTCTCTCTTACCTTATTATTCCTCAACTTACTCCTCTCTCATCCTAACAAAAAAATACTCTTCTCTCATTTCTCTACAATCCTAACAAAAATCCCAATAATTAAAAAATTCAAATAAATAAAACAAAAACCCAAAAAATCAAAAATCCAAAACTCAAATAAATCATCCACTCTTCTCTTCTTCATTCACCACCACCCACCACCTCCACCATCGCCGCCAACCCCACCACCACCGCCTACCTCACTACGGGTATTTTTTATAATTTCGTTTTTTCCCCAGATTTTGAGTCTCGTTTTTTCGTTTTCTTTTTTTTTTTTCTTTTAAAAAAAAATTGTTGTTTGGAGTCGGTTTATTTTTATTTCTTAATTTTTGTTGTTTTTTATTTAGATTATTGTCTTGTTATTTATTCTTTTCAAATCTCGTCTTGTTATACTTTTTTTTTTAAAGATTTCGGTTTTTTAAATCTCGTTTTTATTTTGTGAGATACTTTTATTTTGATTTTAGATCTACTAATATAGATTTCATATAATTTGTTTATTTTTATCTTAAGTTACACCGGACAAAAGTTACACCATCATGGACTAAAGTTACACTCAAATAAATAGAGTTACATAAACTACATGACTAAAGTTATAGTATTAATGACTAAAGTTACATACTTAAAAATATATAAATTACATGAATTCCAATGAATTTATCAAAAAGGACTAAAATTACACTATTATGGACTAAAGTTACACTTAGAAAAAACTAGAGTTACATAAACTCAATATAATGTATAAAATGGACTATATGACTGAAGTTATAGTATTATTGACTAAAGTTACCCCTTTAAACATTAAAGTTACATGAATTCAATTAATATATCCAATGACAAAATTGATTTTGAATATAGAAATTTGAATTTATATAATTTTAAAACAATTTGATATAACTTTAGCGTTTGACGACTGTAACTTTAGTCCAAATATGTGTAACTTTAGTATTTTATAGGTGAAACTTTAGTCCAAATTTGTGGAACTTTAGTCCTTTTTTATAAACTAATTGAAATTTATGTAACTTTGGTCCCACTGTAACTTTAGTCATTTTTTGTATAAGTTTAGTGTCAAATTGTGTAATTTTAGTCCAAAATCGAGTAACTTTAGTCCAAATTTAAATTTCAAACCAACACAATATAAGTTCAAATTAATATATCCAATGACTAAAGTGATTTTGAATATATAAATTTGAATGTAACTCCAATATAGGATGAATGTAACTTTAAACCCCAACTAACATACACCATACTACCACCACCACCACCATAACATGAAAGTTCATGTAACTTTAATCAAAAAACCAAAATAAAAACCAACTATACTAGATCTAAAATAATAATAATAAAAAAAAACCGGAAATAAGGAGGAGAATAACTAGATCTGGAAAAAGCAACAAATAAGTATGAAAATGGTGGACTTAAAAACCAGATTTAAAAAACCGAGATAGCAAAAAAGACGCCTTAAATCACGAACAATCGATTTATTTTATTGATTTTTCGAAAAAAGAAATATAGGAGATCTGAGAGAAAAAAAAGAACAAAAAAATCACACGACTACTACCCACAAAAAAAAACCATTGAACCACCACCACAACACACAGAAATATCAGCTACAAAAGAAAAAAAAAAAGGACATTCCTCCAACCACCACGACCACCGCATGCCTCCAACCACCACGACCACCCCATGCCTGCAACAAAAGCAAAAAGAAACGAGATCCGACAACAAAATGACTGTAAAAAACGAGATCGGAAAAAAAAAACGATGTTGCCGGTGGTCGGATCGGCCGTTGTTGGTGGTACAGCAGGCGGCGGGTGAGAAGGACAATGGCGGTGGTGCGGTTGATATAGGACGATGTGTTGGTGGTGGCGGTGGTGGGAGAAGCGGAAGAAGAAAGGAGAAGAAAAAAAAGGAGGAGAGAATGGCGGTTATGGGTTGCGGTGATAGACGCCTTGGCCGGAGGAAGGACGGGGTGAGGAAGCTAAGGAGGGATGGAGTTTTTTTTTTCTCAGATTTGATTTTTGTTTGATTTTTTTTGGATTTTTTTGTTTTGTTTTGTTTATTGGGAGAGAAGTGAAAGAGAAAGAGGGGAGGTTGAATGATTAATGAAGGAGGATGTTAGAAGGAGAGGAGATGAATGAATGATCAGTTGAGTTAAAAAGAAAATTAATGGAGGTGAATTATTGACCTTTCATTTAGATATAATCTCAACCTCTCATCTTCTCCATCCTATGGTCCATATGAAGACTTAGGGACTCAATAGATTTGAGGGACTCATTTGAACCTTATATATATATATATATATATATATATATATATATATATATATATATATATATATATATATATATATATATATAGAGAGAGAGAGAGAGAGAGAGAGAGAGAAAGGATCAAATGAGTCCACTATATGTATATAAGTCCCTAAGTTCTTATAAGGGCCCTTGGATGGTGAAGATGGATGGCCAAGATCAACCCACAAAAAGTGTGTTTAATGCCTAATCTCACCATCTCTCTCATCCCTTACTAATCCATCCTAATTAATCACCAATTTACTATATATTTGTTTTTCACTCACCAATTTCTCTCTCATCTTACACATTTCACTCCTCTCTTCTCTCAAACCTCCAACCAAAAAAAACCAAATAAATAAAAAAAACCCAAAAAATTCAAATAAATAAAAAAAAACCCAAAAAATCCAAATAAATAAAAAACCCAAAAATCCAAATAAATAAAAAAAACCCAAATAAATCAAAAAACCCAAAAAATCAAAAATCCAAATAAATCAAAAACTTCTCTTCCTCATACACCGCCAGTGAAACAACCCACCCGACACCACCCACCACCACCACCCACCGTCCCACTATCGTCGCAAATTAGTAACGGTTTTTTTCCAGATTGTGGGTCTCTTTTTTATCGTCTTTTTTTTTTCCAGATTTTGTGTTAAATTTGTTGTTTGGAATTGTTTTATTTATATTTATTAATATTAGTCTTAGATATATTAAATTTATTATAATTCATATTTTGACATTTTAAATATCGTCTTGTTTTTTATTATTTCAAATCTCGTCTCGTTAATATTCGTCTTGTTATATAAATTTTGCAGTTTTACTATTTAAATTTCAATATGTATTTATTTATTTTCTGAAATTTCAATGTGTATAACTTCAATTCTTGTTTTATAAATTATATAAAATATCGTCTCGTTAAAATTCTTGTTATACAAAATTTTCAAATTTAGTATTTAAACTTCAATGTGTATAACTTCATTGACATTATACATAACTCCAATTCACATTATGTATAACTTCAAAGACATTATGTGCAACTTCAGTGACATTATGTGTAACTTCAATCCACATTATGTATAATTTCAATGGCGTTATGTGAAACTTCAATGCACATTATGTATAATTTTCAGATTTAATATTAAAACTTCAATGTGTATAACTTCACCGACATTATGTATAACTTTAATCCACATTATGTGCAACTTCAATGACATTGTGTGCAACTTCACTGACATTATGTACAACTTCAGTGTGCTTTAGTGACATTAACTTCAATCTCATCTTGTTATTGTGTTGGTTTTAAATCTGAATTTATATTTGGCTAAAGTTATACAAAAAATGACTAAAGTTACACTATTATGGACTAAAGTTACACAAATTTGGACTAAAGTTATACAAAAAAGGACTAAAGTTACACTATTATACACCAGAGTTATAATATTAAGGACTAGAGTTATAACATTCTTAAAGCACTAGAGTTACAATATTTTGAATATCTAAATTGCATTTGTATAATTTTAAGTTAAGGTTGTGTAACTTTAGTTCATATTTGTATAACTTTAGTCCAAATTTATATAACTTTTGTAATTTACAGGTAAAACTTTATTTCTTGAGAGTGAATTTTATTAAATCACTCTAGTCCATATTTGTATAACTTTTAGTCCAAATAATTATAGTACATAAACTTTCACTATTTAGTTCAAAATTGTGCAACTTTAGTCCAAAAAAAAGAGAAGTGAGAAGAATAAGAGATTTAATATTTTAAGGGTAAAACTTTAATCCTTAATGATATAACTTTTGTCTTAAATATTGTAACTTTAATGTTTAAAGGGTATAACTTTAGTCATAATTACTGCAACTTTCATCACAAGTAGGGTAACGTAACTTTAGTCATATAGTCCAAGTTTATGTAACTTTAATGTTTGAAGTGTATAACTTTAGTCGTAAGTAATGTAACTTTAGTAGCAGATAGTATAACTTTAGTTATATTCACATATAGTTTTGAAAATTCAAAATAAAAAAAGTTAACAAATGTAAATTGTAAACAAAAATTATAAAGTAGAAAAAACCGCATAACTCACCAATACTAGATCTAAAATAAAAAAAACCGTAAAAAAACTAAAAAAACAAAAAACAAAATTGAGACTAAGAAAACTAGATCTGAAAACTAATAACAAAAACATAAAAGAAACGAAAAAAGAATCGAAAATAACTTTAATCCATAATAACAAAAACCCGTTAATCTAACAAAAAAAACCTGTTAATCTAAGAAAAAAAACAAATAACTAAAAAAAAAAATAAATAACAATATCATGATTCGTAAAAAAAACTAAATAACTTTAATGTTTTAAGGATATAACTTTAGTCGTAAATAGCATAACTTTAATGTTTTAAGGGTATAACTTTAGTAGTAAATAGTGTAACTTTAATGTTAAAAGGGTAAAACTTTAGCCGTAAATAGTGTAATCTCAATTATATAAAATAGATCTATAACTTTTATATTTTATGCGTATAACTTTAGTCGAAAATAGTATAACTTTAATATGACAAGGGTATGACTTTAGTCGTAAATAATGTAACTTTTCTTTTTTCATATATAGATCTCAAAAATTTCAATTATAACTTTTTTCTTTTTTCGTAAATAGTATAACTTTAATCGTAAAAAGTGTAACTTTAGTCGTAAATAGTATGACTTTAATTAAAAATGTAATTTGTAAACAAAAATTCACAAATAAATCTGAAAAATAAAAAATGTAAATTTCAAATTAAAAAACCGAACAGACCAAATGTTGTGAACTTCAGCACAAATGTGTGTAACATTAATAAACAAAGTGTGCAACTTTAGTCCAAACCAAAATATAAAAAAACCGAAAAAAATACAAGATCTAACAAAAATAATTAAATAACAACATACCACATAATAAAAAATCAAATAGGAGTAACAAAAGAAAAATATATTGGAAATTTTAGCTTAATATCAATAAACAAAGAAGAAATGGATCTGAAAAACAAAAACCGATAAAAAACAAACAAAACAAACACAGAGAAAAGGAGATTAGACCGGAGGATCGAGGAGGGAGGCGTAAATCTAACAAAAAATAACTAAACAATACTACATTTATATTAAAAAACCGAAACAACAAAAAATCAAAAAAAAATTGAAATAAAACGAAGAACAAATCTGAAAAAACGAGTGAGAATGTGGGAGGGAGAACGATGGTGGAGGTAGCGGTGTGGCGGATGGTGTGGGTTGTGCGGCGATGAGGGATGGTGACGACAGGTTGTGGGTTGTACGGTGATGAAGGATGTCCGGCGGCGGCTGGTGTGTGCAGGTCGTGGTGTAGTGGTCACCGAGAAGGTTGTGGGTTATGCAGTGAAGGTTGTGCGGATGGCGGCTGGTGTGTGAAGGATGTGCGGGTCGTGATGGTGACGACATGTTGTGGGTTGTGCAGTGCGTCGGGTTTTGCGGTGGTGTCGACTTGTTGTTGTCGGGTTTGGTGGCCGACAGGCCGTGTTTTCCGGGTAGATCTGAGACAAGAGGGGGAATAGAGGTGGTGGTGCTTTCGTGGGCTGTGTTGGCTGTCGGGTTTGGTGTTGTCGTGGTTGTAAGCGTGATGGTGTGGTGAGGCTGTCGTGGTGGTTGTGGGCTTGTGGTGGCTGTCGGGTTTTCTGAGGAGGTGGATTTGTTTTTTTTTTTGTTTTTTTTTTTGTTTAGAGAGGATAGGAGGAAAATGAGAGAGAATGAGTGAATGAGAGAGAATGAATATTGAGGAAGTGAGTAGGGAGATGAGAATGGGGAAGAAGTTATACAAAATTAGGAAGAGTTATGGAGGATTAGGAAGGGAGATTAGGAAGAGGGATTTATGGCCTTCCATTTAGATGCATTCTCATCCATCCATCCCTTGCATCCAATGATCCATATGAGGACTTAAGGACTTATATGATATAGTGGACTCATGAGACCCTTCTCTCTCTCTCTCTCTCTCTCTCTCTCTCTCTATATATATATATATATATATATATATATATATATATATATATATATATATATATATATATAGAATCAGGATCCTGTACGAACCAAATTATTGTGCGAACTGTACGAACTGCATATTAAAGGCTGACTTTTCTTTATTCTACTTAAAAAGCCCGCCTCTTATCTCACCTATACAGCCCAAATTTCATAATCCATTCAATATTTATAACAAGTCCACCTCAAATCCTAACTTTCCATGACCTCGACCACTGCCGCCGGCCACCACCAACAGACGTTGTCCACCACAAGCAGACCACAACTCTCCCGGCGACAGCTTCAAGTCTAGACGCACATCAAATCGGAGTTAACTCTTTCCATTTTCTCATATATTCAATCACTATTTCCTGTTTATCTCAATCCCTCCCCGTCGCACACTTACATCGGCGAACCACCGGAGGTCCACTCTCGTTTTTCTTCGCCCTACAATCACGCCAGTTCATTTCGTTGTTGTTCCGTCTTCTCGTCACCTAACACCTTTGGTTTTGGTGTAGATCTGAGATTTCGAATTTCAGATCACAAGTCGTTATCATAGTCGAGCGTCGGCACACTGGCGTCGGCGATTATGGTGGCTTGCTTTATCTATTTTGTGTTGTTTTTATATTAGATCTGAATATTTTTGAAATTAATTTTTCGGTTTAAAGAGGTAGTGTTGCTGGCTGTCGGATTGATGTGTGGTGGACGCTCGTCGGAGTCGTGCGTCGAGCTGGTGCAAGGTGGGGATGGTGCGGTGGTTCAACAGGTGGTAGGTCGGTGTCTCATCGCCGGATTCCTCACCTTCCACTAGACTCTCATCGGAGATCCGGCCACATTTAATTTAGAACTCGAATTTAAAAAAACAAAAGTCGATTTGGTCGGAAGATTTCGAGTCAATATTGATATAGTTGGCTGGAATGGTTCTAGTTGTGGTGTGTGGTGTGAATTGGGATTTTGAATTGTCGTTCTTGTGTTCCGGCATCGTGGCCTCAATGACGGTCAGAGGTGGCAAGAGTGGTTGTTATCAGCGTTTTCTGGGTAAGGGGAAAATGAAAGGGACATTGGCGGTGGCAGTGGCGGTGGAGTGCGGTGGTGGGGGCAGTGGTGACGATGGTGGGCGGTGAGGTTGTGGATACATCTAATATGAGACTAGATACACTTATAAGTGCTCTCGGTACATGTGTATCTAAGGGGTGGTGGTGGCGGCGGCGGCGGTAGTGGTGGCGGTGGTTGGTGATGGTGGTTGGTGGTGTTGGTGGAAGTAGTGTTTGGGGCAGTGGTGGTTGTTGGGGCAGTGGATACACAAAATACAACCATAGATACACATGATATTAATACGGGATACGTGTGTATCCCGTAGTAATACCATGTGTATCTAGTAGTATGGCCCTAGATACACAAATGGATTTTTTGTATCCAGAAGTACTAACATGTGTATCTGAAAGTACGAACTTATGTATCTGAACCATGTGTACCCGTAGTAATACAATGTGTATCTGGGTTTGATAAAATGTGTATCTGACTTTAATGACATGTGTACCCGTAAAAATTAGTGTTAAAAAAGTGTGAAAGTGCATTTATAATTTAGTGTGAAAAAAAAGTGTATCTACTTGTATTATAAAATGTATCTGGATATGATGTGTATCTGACAAGGATATAAAGTGTATCCAAAAAAAAAAAAAAAAAACTGGTTTTAAGCTAGTTCGTACGGTTCGTACGTTAAGGTAGTTCGTACCTGAACCCGCCCCTATATATATATATATATATAATCACTCGTATACCATTAAAATTTCACTCGTATAACATTAAAGTTTCACTCGTATAACATTAAAGTTACAATAGTAAATTAGAGAAATTACATAAATTTTAGTCAAATAACATTGTTACATAAATACAAATTTTTATATTGAAATGGCCTAAAAAACTAAAGTTTCGCTCGTTTAACATTAAAGTTTTATTCATAAATCAGTTAAATTAAATAAATATTAGTCACAGTTACATTATTACATAAATTCAAATTTTTATATTATAAATGGCCTAAAAAAAGCAAAAGTTATAATTTTAAGCATTAAAGTTTCAGTCGTAAAACATTAAAGGTACATTCATAAATTAGTGAAATTAAATAAATTTTAGTCACGATTACATTATTACATAAATTCAAATTTTATATTAGATTGGCCTAAAAAATTAAAGTTTCACTTTTAAACATTAAAGTTACACTCGTATATCATTAAAGTTACACTAAAAAATCAGTTAATTTAAATAAATATTAGTCACAATTAAATTATTTTATAAATTCAAATTTTTATATTATAAATGGCTTAAAAAAAGTAAAGTTACACTTTTAAGCATAAAAGTTTCACTCGTAAAACATTAAAGATACACTCAAAAATACATAAATTTAATTTTTTTTACAAAATGACCTTGAAAGATTAAAGTTACAATCGTAAAGAATTAAAGTTACATTCATAGATTAAAGTTTAACTTATAAAGCACTAAAGTTTAATTCAAAAAATTGCTTAAAAGTTTCAAATCTCAACCATCAATCTTAGAAGATCTAATGGCTTAGATTAGGACTTAGAGACTCATCATTTTAAATGGACTCATTTGAACTTGCGAACTATTTTACGGTGCGAACCATACGAACTGTGCATATAAGCCCAAAACTCTTCACCGACTTAATAAAAAAACCCAAAGACTTCACTGACCCTATGACCAAACACTAACCTCCCATAATCTCTCTCCTCATCAACAACCATCTAACGCCTGCAGCCACCTCCGACCACCGAGACAATGCCATCGTCGTCGACAAAACCACCAGTCACCAAACGTAAACTAGCGAGATACTTTAAAAAAAATCATGTGTTTTCCTACGACATTAACTCAGAACAATTTCTGGCTCTCAATTTTCCGTCAACGTCGCTGGTTCGGTAAGTTTTTTGATATTTTACTTCCAATTTTGTAGATTTAGCATTCAGATGGGAAATTTATAAAACAAATATAATCCAGAACAAAGGTTGCCGATTTAGGAAAATTTGGAGTTTGAAAACATCCTCGTCGGCGAAATTAGAATCTCCTAGTGATGGTGGTTGGAACGGCGAAATTGTTTGTGGTTTCCGGCTTCTCGATTTGCCGTCGACGATTCCTAAAATGGACAGTGACATCATCGGGAACTTTCTTTTAATTGCTCTAAATATTTCGTTCTCCCTGCTCTGACGACCATCGTCGGATACCAACACTTGTGCGTCTCTCCATTACAGTTCGTAGACACGCTCTTGCCTCCTTGATGTCTGGTGATTCGTCTTGTAATACCACGATTTTCTAAGTCTTTTACTCGGCCGAATATGGCTTACTCGGCCTAGTAAGGGTGTCGTGTGTTTCTGGATAGTTTACTGCCCAACAATACTCGACCGAGTATAGAATACTCGGCCGAGTATACTCTATACTCGACCGAGTATCCGGTCTGACGGGTTTTATTTCCGCGGTTTGATTTAGAGATGATTAGAGTTATATAAGACGTGTTTAACAGTTTCTAATCACTTTTACAAAACCTAAACATTTTAACGTAACTCTAATCCTCTCTTAATCTCTCTCAAGTGTGTGGATCATTAGCGAGTCTTCTTCATCATACATTACATTGTTGGTGTCGGCAAGCCTTTGATTTCACTAATTCTAGTGTTTTATCTTTTTAAGGTTTTGCCCTAATTTGTGATTTGGGGAAAAAGGGTTTTGCATGTGGTAATTGGAATTATGTGATTGTTGTTAGGTGAGGACTTCGTAGAGGAGCCGTTCTAGATTGCTTTGCTTGTGTATCTCATTGCATTTGTGCTAAGGTAGGGTTTCCCTAATCGGTTTACTATTTAATTGTTATAAGATTGTGTGATAATTGTTGTAAGATTGATTATCTGCTGATTGTTGTTGGTGTATTAGAGTTGGATTAAGTGTTGTGATGGTTGATGATGATGTTTGCGAGGTGCGTCCTCGGCTGAGTGGAGTCACTTGCGGGAGTGGCTCACGCCCTAGTTTCGCCCTCTGTGGAACCCGTCACAGGAGGGGATGCACATTAATGAACAAGGTTTTCGCTCGTTGATAAGCGGGGCTTAGGTGGGGAAAGGCCGCGGTCCCCCACTGGCGTTGAGGATTATCAGTTGCGATGGTTAATCTGGCAAGGGCTACACACTTTAGTGTGTAGTCAGTTACGATATGTGATTGGGAGTTGGAGGTGGATGAAGATCAGCAGTTTGTCTTTTGTACTTGTCGTATTTTGATTCTACAGTAACTAACCCCGATGTTATTTTATAAAATTTGTGGTGATACATTCGGGGATGGTGAGCAGATTGTAACAGGTGATGTTGTTCACTAGCTATGGGGCCGTCATGGGGAGTCATCACTCGAGTCTAACTTCCGCTGTCAAGAGATTTAGCATTCCGTTTTAGTTGTTGAGCATTAGTAACAGTTATTTTGGTTTTTGGATTTTGGAACATGTAGCCATTAATTATTTATATTTTAATAATTGTGTTTTGGATTGGTAACTTTGATATACTAACCTCGGGCAACCGAGATGGTGACGTCTCTCATTCTAGGGTGGTCCTGGTAAGGCACATTGATATGTGGGGGTGTGACACGTATAACCGCTTGAATTTGCGCCAGAGGCGATGGTACAATAGTGTTACTGTGGGGTGGCGATATGGTAAGTGGTGGGCTGTTGCGAGTTAATTTGTCGTGGTCAGCCAAGTCGACGCAGTTTTGTGGTGGTGGTTGTGGTAGGCTTGCGGTGGTGATGGTGGTGGTAAAATGGCATTGCTGGTGGTAGGTTGGACGTTGTGATGGTTTTGATGGTGGTGGTGGTAGGGACAGTGGTGATGATAGTGGCAGTGGATATACAAAATACCACCCTAGATACATGTGTATCCGAAAGTATGAATTTGTGTATACAAAGTATTATACCGTGTATCTGAGTAGTTCGTACGGTTCGCACCGTACTTTAGTTCATACGGGATCTCACCCATATATATATAGAGGTGGGATCCGGTGAGTCCACCTAAATATTTGAGTACATGAGTCCATAAAACAAAATCACTCACTATACAAAACAATATCACGATTTTTTTTTTTGCGAAATTTTTTTTTTCAACTTTTTTTTTTCGATTTTTTTTTTTTTTTTGTAATTCAATTAGAGCTGGCAAATAATGACACGACATGAAAACACGACACGAACCC
This sequence comes from Silene latifolia, assembly GCF_048544455.1. Taxonomy (NCBI): domain Eukaryota; kingdom Viridiplantae; phylum Streptophyta; class Magnoliopsida; order Caryophyllales; family Caryophyllaceae; genus Silene; species Silene latifolia. Next base: position 23,463,798 of record NC_133533.1, on the reverse strand, counting down.
CACACGAAATTAACGGGTTTGGGTTGAGGTTTAACGACCCATTTATGTAAGTGGTTCGACACGAACACGACACGATATTTAATTGGGTTGAGTTTGGTTTGAGCTCTCTAAACACGAACCCGACACGAATGACTTGTTTACTAAATTAATCATAATTTTTCTTAAACCTCCATCACATAAATATACTTAAACTTTCCAAATATGAACATGACACGAAAACACGACACGAACCCGACACGAAATTAATGGGTTAGGATTGAGGCTTACTGACCCATTTATCTAATTGGGTTGACACGAACACGACACGATATTTAATTGGGTTAAGTTTGGGTTGAAGGGTTTAGGACCCGTTTACATGTGACACGAACACGAACCCAACACGACCTATCTAAATACAATATCACAGCTTATACTAAAAAAAAAAAAAAAAATCCGTCATATTTTTGTAATACAATATCACACGTTATGTTAAACAATATCACAGCTTACAATATCACACGTTATACTAAACAATATCACAACTTACAAAAAAAAAAAAAAATCGAACAAAAAAAATTTGAAAAAAAAAACGTGATATTGTTTTGTATACAATATCACACGTTATACTAAACAATATCACACCTTACATATCACACGTTATACTAAACAATATCACAGCTAACACTAAAATAAATTTCGAAAAAAAAAAAAATTGATAACTTATACCTTGAATAAGTCACTTTTTCAAATCTTATACCTAAGATAACTTTCTTTAAAATCTTATACTTAAAATAATATTTTCTTCCAAATTAATACCAAATCTGAAAAAAAAAAAAAAAAACTTGAATTGACGATCTTACCCTTACTAATTAAACATTGTCATCCTTTGCATCACCTATTAACACACACATCCATGATTACCACCACTAAAATCCATCAAATTAGTAAGGGCAAAATCGTTAATTTAAAGATTTTTTTTAAAGGTTTGGTATCAAGTTTAGAAGAAAATGTTATTTTAGGTATAAGATTTTAAAGAAAATTATCTTTCGTATAAGATTTGAAAAAGTGAGTTATTCAAGGTATAAGTTATTAAATTACCCAAAAAAAATTCTATAAAAGCATGCACTTCACCAGATAATTTTTTTTTAGTGAAATCACCATTTGGAATTACATTATTATGATAATTGAATTTCATTTCAAACTTTTGGCTTGAAATAGTATCATATGTTGTAAAACAAAAAAAAATTGTTAAAACTAATAATGTTCATGTCCTGGATAATTGAATCAATCAAGGGATATTTGAAAAAGAAATGATCATTGTCCTCACTAAGATGATTGCGCAAACATTAATATAACTTCTAAGAAGCATACTTTTCGGGTCAGCCATGTATATATGAAAGATGCTCACTAGACTGACTACACTCCCCTAACTGATTGTAGTTGATCACGGAAAAAGATTGTACACATCATGGCTTTGTTTAAAAATGCATAAAACCAGGATAATTGGCTAGGCGATGACAAACCTTATACTATCCAAGCTGGTTATCATTGGTTAAGAGAGAAAAAGCCTCTTGTTCCATGGAGGTTTATGTGGTGGAATAAGCTGAATATTCAAAGACACTCCTTTATCTATCGGTTGCTTCACATAAGAGACTCGTGACTTGAGATAGAATGGTGGGATTTAGGAAAGATGAAACTTGTTATTTGTGTGGTGTTTATAATGATAATCATTTGCATCTATTCTCAGGCTACATACTTAGTTAGCAATGCTTCAGAATTCTGCAACAACAGCTAGAGGTTCATTACTGTTAGGGTGCAAATCTATGTCCCACATCGGTAGAATAAAGATGGAAGATCATCTTTATAAGTGTCTACAAAATATAATAGTAAGAGGCCTTTTGGGAAGGAGCCCAAGAGTAAATTCGTGAGGGTTTGGCCTAAAGCGGACAATATCGTACTATTATGGATTATGGACACAGATGCAGCTGAGGCCCAACACATGATATTCACGCTTCCGCACAACAAGTGGTATCAGAGCCCAAGGTTCGACTTGGGCTAGACACAGAGATTCATCAGGCCAAGACTTGAAGGTGGACGTACACTATATATAAGACGTGGAACTCTTATATGTAACACCCCACGAGTATGAGAGGAAAATTTTCCCACATCGTGAAAATATGTAGCTTGTGATATGTTTATAAGAGATTCCACCTACCACTTAGTAACAAGGCCTTGTAATTTTGGGCTTAAGTGAGGACAAATAATGGGCCCAAAGGTGCACACCCATCTTATTGGGGTTGTGTTACGACGGTGGCGGGTCGGGTTGTTATAAATGGAATCAGAGCAACCCTGCGACCGTGTGGTGAGCCTGTGGTCAGGATTACCCGGGTCACACACCTAGCGAGGGAGGATTCTGGGCTTGGCTGCGGTCAGCCTCTAGGCACAACGAGGACGTTGTGTTATTTAAGTGAGGGAGTTTGTAGCACCCTAGGAGTATGAGAGGAAAGTTGTCCCACATCAGGAAAATATGTAGCTTGTTATATGTTTATAAGGGATTCCACCCACCACTTAGTCACAAGGCCTTGTGCTTTTGGGCTTAAGTGAGGATAAATAATGGGCCCAAAGGTACACACCCATCCATCTTATTGGGGTTATGTTACGACGGTGGCGGGTCGGGTTGTTATATTATAGCTCGAGGGAGAGCTAATATGTTCGCGAGAAGGGATATGATCTCACGGCGTTGAGACGGCAGGACGTCCAAAAGAAGATCGTCAGCGACCCGGCGAGGTGGGCTAAGGCTTAATGGAGGCAACAAAAGCGATCCATGGTAAGTCCAATGGCGGTTCCGGGGCGACGCACTGAGGCACTGGATACGGACCTAGTCCAGGGTATATTGGATGCAGAGGAGTTTGGTACGCAAGTGTAGCACAAGCCCCATGAGACACATGGTGTGTCGTTTAAGGGGAGGTTATCAAGACTTGGTGATGCGAGTGTCTAGAAGTTGGGGCTGTATGGTGTGGGAAGTTCTCTATAGAGGGCAAGGTCCGAGTCAAGATCATGGTCCTTGGTTTGTGGGGAGGATTGTTAGGGTGTAAATCCATGTCCCACATCGATAGAATAAAGATGGAAGATCATCTTTATAAGTGTCTACAAAATACAATAGTAAGAGGCCTTTTGGGAAGGAGCCCAAGAGTAAATTCGTGAAGGTTTGGCCCAAAGCGGACAATATCGTACTATCATGGATTGTGGACAAAGATGCAGCAGAGACCGAACATGTGATATTCACACTTCCGCACAAAAATTTCCCTGTTTATCAATTGGTGCAATGGCAGGCTAGGTCACTTTCTTTTACCAGATTGTAGAGGAATATTGTATATGTTATTCATGTGGCCGTGATCTATGAAATCTGGAAGAATAGAAATCATGCTCGAATTAATGGATATGTAAGCAGGCATGAGAAACTTGTCCAACAATGCTTACAGGCTGTTACAAGCAGATTTTATGGGAGAAATATTAAACCTCCTGCTCGAAGGGAAAGGGAATGGCTACAACAACTCAGATGACTTATATGCATTTATTGTAGTAGGTCGGGCTATGTAATGGTAGTGATGTATGATTAGTAATGTGCTAAGAACAATACGGTTGTAATGCGCTTCAAAGTTTATACTCCCTCTAATTCTCAATAAACTTCCCTATTTTCATTTCCATCTATTCACAATAACTTCCCTATTTCTATTTTTGGTAGGTGTTTTTGTGGTCCAAATTTAATTGTATGGTGGGGTAGTGTGTTGTGTGGTCCAAATTTACTTATATAGTGGGGTAGCGTTGATGTATGGATATTCGGCGCCAATTACCTCTACTTCATCTAAGATTTTTGACGTATTTTGACGATATTTCGAGTCTTTTGCTTGCAATTTTCCATCCTCCTTCCACTTCTACCATTTTACACCTTGTAATGTAGGTATTTAGCTCGGGAAGGATATTTTAGCAAGCAAGCAAGGCACGAAGATGAGCTAGCATGAAAGAAGAGGGAAAAGGACCAAGAGAAAGGAGCAAGAGAAGCCCCTGGGCCGGTCGATGGGGGGACGTCCCTTGGAAGTTTTTGAAGATTTAAGCACCAAATTTCATTTGCCTCGACACCGGGTAGTGGGTCGTCGGCCGGTCGACCGGCTGTTATCGCTGCTAGCAAAGCTTTGCCTTAAACTCCTCTCTTAGAACCCGTACCATGAGGAACACTATAAATAGCTTGTCTTAACTTATTTTTGACACAAGACCCTAGATCTAATATATTGCACTTCAAAGTTTCAAACTTTCTTAATCCTTTCTTAATCATTCCTTAATTAGACTTTAATCTTTCATTAATTAGCTTATTTCTAGATCTAGTAATTGGGTTGTAAGAAGATTGAAGATTTCCTCCATTCTTATTATATCCAACTTTCTTTCTTTTCACTCTAGTTGGTAATTTATTTCCCTTGTTCATTTGTTCACATTTGTCTTCCTTCTAGTTTCATTTATTAGTAGTTGTTGGATTCCTCTTGCTTATTATTGCTAGAATAGAGTAGTTCTCTCTTTTGTTTACTTGTTCATGTTTTTGGTTATTGTTCTCTTAGTAAAGTTTGGATCTTTAGTATTTATTATCAAAGACTCTTCCTTTGTCTATTAATCCATCTTAATATTTGCTTACTTAGTTAATCATTATAATCTTAGGTATTAATTGCATGAATAATTGTAGAAATCAATTTAATAACATGTCAGTTGCTAAAATGTCAACCTTTATCATTTGTTTTGTCTTAATAAACATGATTAGTGAGTAGTCCTTTAATTGGGACTCGATTAAACCCAACATGAGTGCTTTGTTTAATTGATTCCTATAAAAATAGTTGTTGGGGAGGATTAGTAAGGGTTTGCTATAGGATTGATGTGTTAAATTGGTCTATTGTGGGTAATGTTGGTTTGTGACCTTTGTCCGTCGATGAAAGTCGGTTAGGTCGGGAATCAGGTACCCAATTTAGACCTATTGTCAGCCAAGGTTGGGACCGAAAGAGAGAACCAAGGGAGGGCATTCTCTAATCTTGAGTTTGAAAGCGGTCTTCAAGAAGAGAAGTAGGATGACTAGGACTATGATGAGAACTTAATGACCTTAGTTGATGCTAGAGTATCTTGGAAATGTGCATGTTTCTATGGTAGTCGGGTATTACATTAAGGGTTCCAACTCCAAACTTGAGAAGGGGGGTAGTTGGAAAGACTAGTGTCTTAGTGCAAACCAGAGAAGGGGGTACTAGAAAATTAGAGTCATCTCCTCCTTACATATTACATCAATAGCTAGTTAAAAAGAATCATGCCGATAAATCTGAATTGTTGGTGGGAAATCGGGTTCTAGGCCTTTTAGTTATTGATTACAACCTTAAACATTCTTTTGCTCGTATTTCACATTAGTTTAGTTGCATGTCATTTTAATTAGTTTCCACTACAAAAAAAAACGCGGGATAGTGACGGGCACACTGACGGAAAAAATTAAGCCGTCAGAAAACCGGGAAACTGACGGCTTTCTGACGGAATTTCCGTCAGTACCAATTCCTGACGAAAATCTTGTCAGATATAATTGGCGCGTTGACTAAGTCAATGGCGCTAAAAACTATCTGACGGAATTTCCGTCAGTACATTGCTATTAGTGACGGAATGTCCGTCAGATGATTCTCACACACAGCAGTGCACACCAGCTGTTAAATAACTGGGACATCTGATGGAATTTTCGTCAGTAAAAGCAATATACTGACGGAATTTCCGTCAGATGTATTAGATATTTCAAATCCAGTGTGCATCCCAACTGTCACAATAATTGAGCCTTTGACGGAAATTCCGTCAATATTTCTAAATTACTGACGGAATTTTCGTCAGAGACTCACTTATTGTAACGTGTACTGTTGGGTGTATTATTGTCTGAGTTGGTGGGCCTCTGACGGAATTTTCGTCAGTAATTTAACAAAATTTCCATCAGAGGCGTCTTTTATCTCAAACCCACACTTTCCCCTCGACACTTTACCAAATATCCCACGTGTCAGGCCTCTGACGGAATTTCCGTCAGGTATTTGATATACTGACGGAATTTCTGTCAGTCGTCTGCTGGTATTGGACGACGAAAATTCCGTCAGTATTTTAGTGACGAAAAACACTGACGTCGTATCCTGACGGAAGAAATGACCTTTACTGACAGATATTTTCCGTCAGTTTCCCGCGTTTTCGTTGTAGTGTTCATTGTTAGTTAAAAATCAAAATATATCTTGTCTGCTTAGCTAAACATTGTAGCTAGAATAGACTATTATTGCATACTAGCTTCCCGTGAATCAGTTCCTAAGTGCTACAACAACACCATGCACTTGCGGTTTTAAAACATACATCAAGTGTGTTTCCTGAAATTTTGTGCATAAGAGGAATAAGGAAGTTTATTTAGAATTGGAGGGAGTAATATACTTACCCTTTACCTAAAAAAAAAAAAAACATACTTTTCGTAAGGTCATTAACACAACTTTTCCAAAGGAAATATTTTAGCTTAAGAGAAATTTTTCGCTTCCAAAATCCGATCAAAATTCACATTTCTCATTAGTTTGATCAAAAAAACTTAATTTATATTTCCTAGATAGAACAAACTTAATCCGCGAGGACTTGGCCCAAAAAATATTGTCTGCTTTGGACTAAACCCTCACGAATTTACTCTTGGGCTCCTTTTAAAAAGACCCCGTACTATTATATTTTTTGACACTTATAAAGATGACCTTTCACATTTACACAACTGATGTAAAACACGGGTTTGCACCGTAAGAGTTACAAATCACGTACTCTGTAATATTCCATAATTACCCTTCGTCATAAAAAGACCTAAAAAATTATCTCCCTTCTCTCCCTCACAATCCTAAACAATTCATTAACAACTTGACTATTATGATTGTAATTACATATCACACTTGTAATTTCTCCGTTTTATCAACAATTTTATTAATATCGTCTTTAAATTGATTTAATTAATGTTTTTTTCAAAAAAAAAAAAAGGGTTTCTGTAACAAATAAGGTTTGAATAGATGGAATTTATTTGATAATCATTAGGATTTAGGTGAAATCAATTGAAACGACAGATCTTTTTTAATAATGAACATGATGCGAATTGCAAAGCTGCAAATATCAAACTCATTTGATTGATTTTATTGCTGATGGATCAATCGAAGGAGCATTTTTCCAGATTTGATAGGTCATTACTCATTAGTTGAGATGATGTTTATTTTTGGAGGTTTTTCATTTTTTCTTTTTGGTGGGTGTAGAAATGCGAGGGGTACACTTAGAATAAGTGGAGAAAATGTGGGAGATTTAGTAAAATAGCGTGCGGGATTTAGCATGTCCCTTGCTAAAACTCCTAAAATTCATGTGTATATTCAGCTTAAATAGCATTGGAAAACACGATTTTCTTATTAGTTTTCCTATCTCTTGCATAGGAAAGGGGCCGGCTAATGAATCATAACATATTTTATGCCAAATATTACTCCCTCCGTCCTATTAAATAGTTTACAATTACCTGAGTTTTTCTAATGTGTGCCCTTAGGGCACACATTAATAAACCAAATAAGAAAAGATTCATAGGATATTCTCACTAATTATGGAAAACTAAGTTAATAATTGCATTTATCATGAGAATATATTGTATATCTTTCCTTATTTGGTTTATATTAATGTGTGCCTCAAGGATACACATTAGAAAAACCCCTACTTTATATACACTTTATATATGATCATTAAGGTAAGAGAAAAGAATAAGTTTACAATTATTTAAAAAATCAAAAGCAACCTCATTTATTAATAAAAAAAGTGTAAATTATTATCCTAAAAAAAAGTGTAAATTATTGAAAAAAAAAGGTAAACTAATGTTATCCGGGCAAAACCTAGGGGGGCCTGAGTGCCTGACCCCGGTGCAGTACTATAGAAATTCGCCATTAATTGTCAAATTGTTTTGTTTTCAAGGTATTATTATCCTACTCCCTCCATTCAACTTTTATCACCCTACTTCAATATAATACTCCTCCTATGTCTTATCCTCTTAAAATTTTGACATAGCACACCTATAATAATAAAAATGATAATAAAAATGATAATATTATAAGTGTTAATGTGTCATTAGGAGAAATAATGAGATATAAGATGTGACATGTAATGGGACAGAGAATCTGATCTACAACACAAATTCTCTCCATTTCTTCTCATCCATTACCTCTTTAATGGTTTTATATCGATCCGGTAGTCGTAATTTGATTGAAAAAGAAAAGAATTAATAAGTGAATGAAAATATATATTATAGTATTCTACGCCGTATTAAAGTAGTGCATAAAAAAGTACACAAATTCTTGTTTCAGACGGACATTTTTGGTCTTATTTGTCAGACGGATAAAATGTTGTCATTTTTTAAGAAAATGTAACCAATTAATTCACAAAATGTTATGACTAGAAGTGTCATTTTTTACCCTGAAAATGATGTGAACAATAATGATAACATGTTATCAGAAAATAACAACATTTTATTGTAAAATGATGACATGTTACCCGTCTTATTTCAGACCAAAAATAATGGTCTTAAGAAAAACGGACCGAAAAAAAGTAATGAAGTCGAGTTATCTAAAAGAACACATTACCTAACCAAATATTTGCGGGAGTAGCAGGACTTGAGGTGGACGAGGCCATGACCAGACTCAGCGGTAACAACTTGAAATTGGGCTAGCGGATCCACGACCGTCTCACCAGAAAACTGAACAAGACCATTAGTTGTAGCATCATCGTTACAATAACGCAGGTATTTGTCATTATATACCGACTTTAAACAAATTATTAATGGTAATGTCATTCTTTAAATTGTCTGGCGTTGGTGCTTTTCTTTGCTATGTCAACTACCTCTTTATACAAAACTCTCCGCTACCATTCCTATTTTATTTGTTTATTTTATTTTTTTTAACAACTTGTAAATTGTTATGTCAATAAAAAACTGTTGACTTGGTTCTAAACAGACTATTATCAAACACAAATTCTCATTGAAGACATGACATATCCGTCACAAGCTGAAGACGGATACCATTTTACCTCACAATGTACCCACTTTTTCTCTCTCTGCAACACAATTTATGTGGTCCCCTTTCTCCACTAACCCATTTTGTTACCATTTTATCTCACAAAATATCCGTCACATATGGTAACCCGTCACAAGGGAGACCAATTGATTATCAAAACAGACTATTATCAAAACTTTCTTTTATTTCTGTCTTTCGATATATAAAAGGAAAAAAACAATGACCTTTTCTATGGTGTACCATTTTACATAAAAATCTTCTTCGGGTCGTTTGGTTACCCACTAAACAATACAGGAACTTAAATTCATGTGAATTGCAAAATGGGTATGTTGTTTGGTTACCCCAATTCACATGAATTGGAAGTTCCCATGAATTCCAATTCCTCCACAATGGAGGAAGTTGCTTACCTAGGCCCCTGGTAAGTTAGAATCTTTGAATTGCACTTCCTCCATGACAACCAAACATTTTTTTGCAATTCACATGAATTCCAAATTCACGTGTTTTATGACTTCCTAGGCAATACAAATTCTTATATGCAACCAAACGACCCCTTCATATAGTGTGACATTCAATCACTCTTCATATAATAACCCCAGGTACATAAATACATAATAGACCAAAAGACCAATAAAAGAATGTAATACTTGAGATTTTATTAGATAAGAGAGGAGTACATATATACACAATTGGTCTCCCTTGTGACGGGTTACCATTTGTGGCGGATATTTTGTGAGATAAAATGGTAACAAAATGGGTTAGCGGAGAAAGGGGACCACATGAATAATGTTGCAGAGAGAGAAAAAGTTGGTACTTTGTGAGGTAAAATGGTATCCGTCACTCAAGAGTGACGGATATGTGCCGTCACAAACAAGATTTTGTAATATATACAAGGCTAAAACAATATTCTCACCTAATGGAAACGATATTGTTACTCCAAATAGACGATTCAAATATTACAAAAATATTCACATAATACTTATTGTCTAACAGACCCCCACAGTTGAATCGGGAGGTTCACGAACGTTTAGACTAGATCGAAAACCATGAAATAGAACCGATGGTAGGCCTTTGGTAAAAATGTCCGCAATCTTAGATCGAAAAGGGACATGATGAACTCGCACATCACCGCGTGCTTTTTCACGTACAAAATGGATATCGATTTCAATATGTTTGGTACGCTGATGTTGAACCGAATTTCCAGCGGAGAAAATGGCACTAATGTTATCACAATAGACAATGGATATCGATTTCAATATGTTTGGTACGCTGATGTTGAACCGGATTTCCAGCGGGATAAATGGCACTAATGTTATCACAATAGACAAGTGTAGCCTTGTCAAGTGGACGATGTAACTCGACAAGCAGATTACGAAGCCAACAAGGCTCTGAGACGACATTAGCAACACCCCTATATTTCGCCTCAGCGCTGGAACAAGAGATGGTGTGCGGCCGTTTAGATGCCCACGAAATAAGATTATCACCCAAGAACACATAATAACCACTCGTGGAGCGACGGGTGTCCGGACACCCATCCTAGTCAGCATCGGTGTAGGACGTTAAGGATGAAGGAGAAGAACACTTGAGGTAAAGACCAAAGTGAACCGTACCTTTAGCATACTGAAGCACCCGTTTTAGCGCATTCATATGAGATTCCATAGGGTTATGCATACAGCATAAAGAGGCATACATGTTGAACCACATAGGAAAGATCAAGCCGAGTAAATGTCAAATACTGGAGTGCACCCGCAAGACTTCGATAAAGGGTAGATCAGAGAAGGTCGTGGTGGACAGAGAGCTTAACTTGGATTTAGTGTCAACCGGCGTCGAGCAAGGTTTACACATAGACATGCCATCCCGTTCCAAAATGGTTTCTGCATACTTCTTTTGGGATAAAAACAGTCCATTCCGGCAATGGGTGACGAAATGCCCAAAAAATAATTCAAGGACCCAAGGTCTTTCATTGCAAATTCTGAGCCAAGACTAGCCATAAGAGACTTACGTAAAGAATCCGAAGAGGCGGTGAGAATTATATATGTCATCCACGTTGTTCCGGGTGTAATTCCGGAGCAGGATTTGTTACCACGTAAGCTTGTAGAATGATGACTTTGCTTGACTCTTCCTTTCGGCCTCTCCTGAAACAATGAACAAACTGAGGGCTCGGCTTGGTACCGAGCGAACTCACTCCGACGCTCAAGTCAGTAAACTTAAAGGGGTTAAGTTGTGTGTTACTTGGCACAAAGTATATTGTAGAGAGATAAGGGAGTTTATACCAGATTAGTGTGTTTAATTGATTATTTTCCGGATCCTTTCCTCAATGAGGATTGAGGAGTATTTATAAACCTTCACCTTTTGTCACGTAGTGGCCAAGTGGCAGGGCAGGTGAAAAGACTGTTCTACCCTCGGCCGAGGGACCCATGGCAGGCCGGCGGACCTGGTTGACTCCATGCCGAGGGGTCTTGGATGTGAGTACGCAGTAATGTCTCCCGGCTGGCTAGTTGCCTAGCCGAGACCCAAGTAATGACAGCCGACAGTTCGTGTTAAGGGCCGTCTAATACGTTGACTTTTTGTGGATATCTTTGACCTTGCTCAATATGTTGACTCGGTCGGTAGTGCAATATGCCCCATCAATTTGCCCCCAGCATAGTCTATGCCGTGGTATGGACCTTCGATGAGTGTTGAGCGTATTCTGCGCAAGTTGAATTTCTTCCCCGGCTTCTTCTTCCTCGGCTTGGTTCTGCTCAGGCCGTACCGTATCCCCCCTCCATATGGATGTGTAAAGGGCATCAAATGTGGAAAAGAAAATGGCGCTGGCCGAGACCGAGGTTTGCGAGTGACGTGTGCTTTCGATTGCCCCAAGCCGGTGCTGCCAAGCTCGGTTGAACAGCGGGCCGTTTGGCAAGTAGATACCAAGGATCGTGTTGAAGAAGATACGTCGATTGGCATTCTGTCAAGGAGCGAGTTGAAGAAGTTTTGTAACTGTTTGTCGATTGACATTTCATGGCTGCATGCTTGACACGTGGCTCGGCGTTGATTGGTTGTCGCTTCATGGGCTTTGCCCTGATTGGTCTGTTTCATGGGCTTTGCTCTATAAATAGAGCAGTTAGCCCCTGATTTTGGCCGCCAAAAATTCACTTTCTCAAGAAAAATTTCTTCTCTCTAGCCTTCTTTGACGAAACTTCTCTCTAGTCTTCAAAGCGTTACTCGGCGTAACACTTTTCCAAGGTAAACAAACAAATTTTTCAACTTTTATTTGTTAAGTATTTGTTGTCATGTCTTCTGCCGATGCTGGACCTAGTACTTCTGCGCCGGGGGGTGAACCGTTGCGTCTTGATGAAGAAGGAGGCGCTTGCTGTCACCCCGATAAGGTTCGGCGGTCCCCGGTCTCCTTCTCCTGAGGTTGATCCAAAATATTTGGAGGATTTCGAGGATGATGGTGATGATGTTGATGATGATGGTGATGATGAGGAAAGGGCTCATTCTGATGAGGAGAGGCCGCATCTCTTGGATCACGCCGACGCCTGTAAGATCGGTCCTGATCGTGCTTGGACGAACAAGTTCGCCGATTGTTCAGTTCGAACTTTTTGAACATCATTTCTCCTTCGGCGGGGAGTATAAGATTGTTATTCCTAAAGAGGGTCAGGCCGTCTGTTGCCCTCCCCCGGGTTGTATCGGCGTATACATCGAGACACACGGAGTATGGGCTCGGTTTCCTCTGAATGATTACGTTGTTGCCATTATTAAAGCCATGAACGTCGCCGTGGCCCAGTTGCGCATTCGTTGGCCATCGGGACGATTGCTTTGGTTTTGTATGGTTGTGTCTTTTCAAAGGGGAGGTTCCAACGGTGAACCTCTTTTCGCGGCTTCACCACCTTCGACAGAATGTCGTGGGTGGCACGGGGTGGTATAGCATACAGACTGAGCCGGGTTATATCACCGTCTCTAAGCTTACTTCTTGCAAGGACTGGAAGGGGCGGTGAGTATACGTCGAGGTTCCGGAGGATTATCCACTGCCGCGGTCCTTCCAGCACCGTGTCAATTTGCGGTGTGAGAGTCGGGGGGAGCGTGAGAAATATATCTCCCGGAATAAGCTTAAGATGGACGCCTTGAAGGTCTATCTCAATGAGGACGAAAGGCGGGCAATGAAGCTGTTTGAGGCTGAGAAGGATGGGACGCCGAAGGGATGAATGCCCCCGACGCAGATCATTCTTCAGGATGAGCTGCTCTGCCACGTCGGCCTCATACCGGCCCTCGAACAAGGTGAGTGGAGTCGGTGTGAGGCCCATCTCTGCTTTTAATGTTTCTGTTTTTGAACTTTGATTTATTTCTTTTACTTAACTCTTGCTTCGTTTCCTTTGCAGACCGCTTTGGCCGGAATCGTCGGCGTCCTCGAGAGATCGGACTTGACAAGAACAGGAGAGTTATTGAGTTGCATCCTAAGGCCGCGGCACGTGATCGCAGACCGCCCCAAACGAACTCATGGATCGCGATTGAAGGTTTTGGATGCGGGGACGGCTTGGAGGAAGATCGCCGTGTCGTCCGCGCCGAAAGCCAAGAGCAATGTCTACGGGCGGCGACGGCGTCAACTTCGATTCAACCTTCAATCCCTGCGTCAAAAGGAGAAGGTGGTGGTCGTTGTTGATGTCGAAGAGGAGGTCACCGTTGCGAGAGGAATCTCCTCTTTTACGTAAGAGAAAAGAGACGGCGTCTCTTCTGCTGCGCCGCTACTACTGAGGCCGGTAAAGAAATGGGTCCTCCAACCAAGAAGGCCAAGCACGGCATGAGATCCAACCCGTGGCTCGATTTAGGCCGGTTTCATTAGGCGTTCGATGACAAGCTCGGCATGTCAATGAATGTTGACATGGATGCTTTGTCCGAATTTTTTGTAGATCAACCACACACCGGCTGCGGTCCCACCGAACGGCAATTGGAGAAGCGGCCGGTGCGGACGGGCAATCAAAACGTCACCGTCGACTCCTCATCCTTGAAGATTTCCTCCGCTCAGATTGTGGCGGAGGGCACAAGATTGTGCAGGAAGCTGGCGAAGTGGAATGAAATAGCCGGTGCCCATATTATGGAGCAAGAAAAGCTCATGGCTGAGGCGGCTCCTGCGCTTGAACGACTTAGGCTTGAGCTTGACGCTTCTAAGCAAGAGGCCGAGAAGGCGAAGAAGGACTTCCAGGCCGCCGAAAATGATTTCCTCGCTGAGCGAAAGCTCAGGGAGGATGCTGAGAAGGCGGTCCTAGCCGAGAAGGCCAAGGTTGAGGCTGCGGAGGCTGACGCCGCTAAGCCGCGGGAGGAGCGGGACAAGCTTCAGGCTGCTTTCGACTTTGCTGTTGATAAGAGGGAAGAATGGAAGTCTCTGTATACGGCTCAGTCGAAGGCGCATCGGAACACGAGGGCCATCCTCGACCAGAGGGAGAAGGACATTGAGACGCTCCAAACTGACGTCATACCTAACATGTGCGCCCAATACCGGGACCAGGCCGAAGAAGCTACCAGGGAAGTAATCAGAGAGCTCTTTCCTGAAGGCTCATTCCCGTGGCAAAAATTTGACCAGCTTGCGGATGATAAGGCGGCTGCTGCTGAGGCAAAGGCTGCGGAGTAGGCAGAGGCGAAGAAGGCCGCTGAGGAGGCTGCGGAGAAGGCGGCCCATGCTGAAAAGGTGAAGGCGGCCGAGGAGGAAGTCGAGAGGGCAAAGGCGGTGAGCGCTGCAAGTCGGCTCTGGGTCGCCGGCCGATGGCGATCTTTATTCTGCTGCGATGGTGAGCGAGAGACAGGCATAGGGAGACGGGCGGTCGTCACCGGATTCACCCGCCCTTGACGATTTGGTGTTCGGGGCCAACTATTGAGTCTTTCCTCCCTGCCATCTTTTTTGGCGCTTTCAATTCTTATGTCTGTAACCTTTTGCTGTACCTTTCCTTTTTTTGTTGAACTTTGGTAGGTAGTGTTTAGGCTATCCTTATGGGGACGGCCGTCGACTTCTTTCTTGTAATACATGTGAACATTTTTAATAAGAGTTTGTTTATTTTGCCTATGGCTTGGCCGAGGTCTTTATCTCATTTTCGTCTGAGTTGTCTCCTTGCGTTTTTAACATATTGAGTGCTTTTTTCTTTTACCTTCGGCTGGCGAGCGATTAGGATGCACATCTCAATTGTACTTAAACGTCTTTAAACATGTTGGTGTGTCGGTCGCTTCTTCCTTCACTCTCGGCCTTAGCCGAGGCGTCAGATTTGCGCTTCCCAACCGCCGTTGTGAACATGTTAGCGTATCGGTCGTTGTGTCCCCGTCACTCTCGGTCTGGCCGAGGCAATCGGGGTTCTTTGCGACGAGCGTTAAATATCTGTAGACGTGTTGATCGCTTCTGTTTCACTCTTGCCTGGCCGAGCGTCCGATTTGCGTTTCTCAACCGTACTTATACGTTCCTAAGCATGTTGGATCAATCTAGCTTTGTGGGCAATCGCGTTTCCCTCGTCACCCCGGCTTTGGCGAGGTGATCGAGTTTACGTTTTGTTTATTTCTTTGTTGTAAATATCTTGGTATGACTATGGGAGGGACACTTCATTTTGATAGAAAACTTGGAACATTCTTAATTAGATATAATCAAGCGTTGGGGTGCCCACAATGGTCTCGGACACCTCCGCCGCTATACGAAGTATTTTCGAAGATTGTCGGTGTTCCAGTGGCTCATTAGAGGCACTCCCTCCATGTCTGTCAGCCGGTATGTACCCGGCCTCATTTCTTCAACCACTTTGTAGGGTCCTTCCCAGTTGGCCGTCATTTTGCCATGGATGTTTCCTTTGTTGGTGGCGGCCGACTTCCTTAGGACTAGATCTCCTACTCTTAGGTCCCTTTTGTGGACCCTTCGGTTGTAGGCTCTTCTCATTCTGTTTTGGTAAACGGCTAAGTTGAGCCGTGCCGTGTCTCGACTTTCTTCGACCGTGTCTAGGGAGGCTTTCGGGCCTTCCTCATTTTCGATTTCGCCCAGGTTAAAGGTTTGCGTTCTGAATGTCGGCACCGCTGCTTCAATTGGTAGGACGGCTTCAGACCCATAGACTAGGTGGAATGTACTGTACCCCGTTGCTTCTTTCTTCGTGGTTCTAAGGGACTACAAGACGCCGGGTAGTTCATCAGCCCACCTTCCCTTTAGATCTTCAACCTTTTTTTTCAGCCCGTTTAGGATTGTTTTATTAGCTGCCTCCGCCTGCCCGTTGCTCTGAGGGTGGCAGACGGAGGAGTATGCAAACTTGATACCGAGTTCTTCTAGCCAGTTCATCACCGTGTCACTCCAAAACTCTCGGCCGTGGTCAAATACCATGACTTGGGGTAACCCAAAACGAGTTATGACGTTCTCCCAAATCACCTTTCTTACGGCCGCCGTGGTCTTGGCAGGTACTGCGACAGCTTCGACCCATTTGGTGAAGTAGTCAACGACGACGATTAGGTACTTCCTTCCTCCGGAGGCCGTCGGAAATGGCCCTAATAAATCCATCCCCCACTGTGCAAATGACAGGGGGCTAAGTACTGGCTGCAAGTCTCGGGAAGGTGCATGTATCACCGGAGCATGCATCTGACAATTCTTGCACTTCTTGGTCTTAGTTCTGGAATCTTCAAGCATGGTAGGTCAGAAGTAGCCGGCTCGGAGAGCTTTGTGGGCTAGCGTTCTTGCCCCCATGTGATGTCCACAGATGCCTTCGTGAATCTCTGTCAGTATGAGCTCCGCGTCGGCTGGGCCGACACATTTCAAAAGTGGTCTTATCACAGACCTTCTGTATAGTTCTCCTTCGAACACCAAGTATCATGCGGCGATCCTCTTTATCTTCTGAGAGAGACTGCGGTCCTCCGGTAACTCTTTTGTTAGTTTGTATTTCATTATCAGAGTCATCCACGTCGTCTCGGCTTCTATGTCGCCCACCATGCCGACGGTCTCAGTGATGCTTTTAGCATTCCGATATCCACCAAAGACGTTGGTGACATTCTTGATGGTTGAACGCGATTTTGAGAGAGCGTCGGCTCGGTTGTTCTCAGACCTGGGGATGCATTGGATTTGGAAAGATTTCAATTTTGCAGTGTCAGCTTTTACTCTTTCCAGGTATCTTACCATCCCATCGTCTCGAGCCTCATACTCTCCTCTGATTTGGTTAGTCACCAATAGTGAGTCTGTCTTCAACACAATGTGTTCCGCCCCGGCAGCTCTAGCTAGCTCGACTCCAGTTATCACCGCCTCGTATTCGGATTCGTTGTTTGAGGCCGAGAAGGTAAACTTCAAGGCATACTCAAACTCGTCCCCGTTTGGGCTGATGATAAGGATGCCGGCTCCTGAGCTGTTTGCCGTAGAGGACCCGTCGGTATATACTTCCCATACGCCGGGCTGCGATTCTTCTTGGTATGTGCACTCGGCCAGGAAGTCTGCAAGTGCCTGCCCCTTTATCGAGGGCCTCGGCCTGTATTGAATGCCGAAGCCGGATAGCTCTACTGCCCATTTGATGAGCCTGCCGGATTGTTCAAATTTTTCCAATGTTTTCTCCAATGGTTGGTCGGTTAAGACCGTCACAGGATGCGCGTCGAAGTAAGGTTTCAGTTTCCTTGCGGCAACGACGACAAAGAAAGGCTTTTTCAATCAGTGGGTAATTTCTCTCGGCGGGTAGCAGTGTATGGCTGACAAAGTAGATTGGGTGTTGCTGCTTGTCTTCTTCTCTGACGATTACGGCACTGACCGTGGCCGAGGTGACTGCTATGTATAGATATAGCGTCTCCCCGATCGGTCCAGACGGGGTTGGGAGAGTTTGAAGATGAGCTTTCGATTGCACGAAAGGCCGTGCCTGTTCCTCCCCCCAGCTGAAGTCTTTATTCCCCTTCAACACTTTGAAGAATGGGGTGCTCTTGTTGGCTGACCGAGAGATGAAACGGGCGAGAGCCGCCATCCTCCCGGCCAACATCATACCCTCTTTTCGATTCCTCGGCTCCGGTAGGTCCAGTATTGCTTGGACTTTCTCTGGATTGGCATCAATTCCCCTGGCGCTGACAAGCACGCCGAGGAACTTACTTGCCCGGACATCGAAGTTGCATTTCATTGGGTTAAGCTTCATCTTGTATTTCCTTAGTGAACAAAATGTTTCGCTCAAGTCGGCCAAGTGCTCGCTGTCAGACTTACTTTTTACAATAGCATCGTCGACGTAAGCCTCGATGTTTCGCCCTTTTTTATCTTGAAACACTTTGTCCACCAGCCTAGTGTAAGTTGCGCCAGTGTTTTTCAAACCGAACGGCATCATTTTGTACATGTATGTGCCGTGTATGGTGATGAATGCGCACTTAGGCATCTCTTCTTCGGCCATGAACACCTGATGGTACCCTGAGAAGGCGTCTAGCAGGCTCAGCATAGTGTAGCCTGCCGTTGCGTCAATTAAACTATCTATTCGAGGCAAGGGATAACAATCTTTAGGGCATGCTTTATTAAGAGTTGTAAAATCAACACACATCCTCCACTCCCCTGATGACTTCTTTACCATTACAACGTTTGCTAGCCACTCAGGGTAAGTACAAGGCATGATAAAGCCCGCCTCTAATAGTTTGTCTACCTCGGCCTTGATGGCCTCATCTTTCTCGGCCGAGGAGTTCCTCATCTTCTGCTTGACAGGGCGAGCGTTGGAGAGTACGTTCAGCTTGTGAACGATCACCTCTCGGCTCACGCCTGGCATCTCGGCGGCTGAGTACGCGAAGACGTCTTTGTTCTTTCTCAGCAGGTCAAGGAGGTCGGCTCTGAATTTTGGCTCCAGGCCGGCACCGACAGTTACGGTGCGCCCTGGGTCAATTTCTATTTCTTCGGTCTCGGCCCCCTCGACCATGTTGACGTTGTTGGTGCTTATCGGATCACCCTCCTGTCGTAAGGATGGACTCTTCCCTTTCTCTGATTTCTTCGCCACTTTGAGGGATTGCATGTTACACCCTCTGGCAGATATTTGGACATTGGCAGTTTCGTCTCTCTCGTCCTTTGAGACGAGTTTTTGTGCCTCCCCCCGGTCCGAGACATACATCAATGTCAGGGCCCGGATGGACATTACAGCATCGGCCTCGCTCAAAGTGACCCGGCCTATTAAGACATTGTAGGCGGACGAACCATCAATGACCACGAACTCAGATAAAACGTTCTTGGCCGCATCCGCCTCGCCGAACATCACCGTCAACCTGATTGACCCCAGGGGCACCAGGCCGGCCCCGGAGAAGTCAGATAGTGGGTTGGTGCGGGGGCTCGGGTCCTCAATTTTCAGGTAGAGGTTGAGGAAGCATTCCACGAACATGATGTTCGTGTAGGCGCCTGTGTCAATTAGGCACCTCTTAACCAAGTGGTTGGATATGTTCGGTGGACCACCGGCGGGTCATTTTGTGGGGGCTACGACTCCTTCGTAGTCTTTCTTTCCGATGGTTAAATCGGGGACGGTGGAAGCGGGGATCGCTGTGGTGGGCACAAAGTTGATGGCTTGGTAAAGCTCATTTAGGTGCCGTTTGTGCCCATTAGCCGACCCTCCGTTCTCGTTTCCTCCGATAACCACCGGATCACTCCCATCCTCTCGGACGTCGGAGCTCGTTTCGGGGCCCCGACTACGTACTTGCCGAGGGCCCCCTTTCGGATCGGCTCCTCGATGGCGTTCTTGATCTGCGGCGCGATCGTCGGTCTTATGGCCGGTGGCCGTGGTAATCGCAAAATTGGCTTGCGTCGCCCTCGCCCTCGTCTTGGGGGTCTTGCCCATCCGCCCTTCACTCTTGCTCGGTCAAAGACCTCGGCCGGTGATTTGAACCGGGGGTGAGACCGTGGTACCGCTTCGGGTGTATGGTCCCGAACTCCCCGCGCCCGCCGAACTCATTTCTGTTAGATCTTTCGGCCGTGACCGACATCTTGTCACGGCGACCCTCATCGATATTCTCCCGGCGGCTCCTCCTTTCGGGTGCCCGGCTTCACTTTGTGGCCTACCCAGGTCTTGTGATAGTCCTCCACCTTCACGGCTCGGTCGGCCATTTTTCGCGGAGTCCGGGTTGAGGTCCTCGCACTTAATCGGCTCATTTTTGAGCTCCCCTTTGGGAGGCCTTTCATCGGTCACGAAGGCCGCCAGTTCGGTGTTCAGCTCACGGATCTGCTGAGCTTTCGCGTCGAACCTCTTCACATAGCTTCGTAGAGACTCGTCCTCCCCCTGTCGGATAGTGAGGAGATCCGATGTCTCCACGGCCCTTCTCTTGTTGCAGGCGTACTGGGCTATGAAGTTATCCCTTAGGTCGGCGTGCGAGTATCCGAACCATTAGGCAGCCCCTTGTACCAACTCTGGGCCATCCCATGCAGGGTTGTTGGGAAGACTCGGCACCATACCTCGTCAGGCTGCTCCCATACCGACATGTAAGACTCGAAAGCCTCGGCGTGGTCGGTTGGGTCACTATCCCCTTTGTATGATAGGGACGGCAGCTTTAGTTTGGTTGGCACGGAGACTCCGAGGACGTAGGCACTGAGGGGCTGTCTGACCACGTGTCGAATGACGCGTGGCGATCGGCTCCTCGCAACCCTAGTCCGGCTTCTCTCCTCGTAGCGGGAAGGGCTTCTTGTTGCCCGACTTTGGATAGTCGGACTTCTTTCTTCATTTCTTCGGGGCGGGCCTCGTTGTTGCCGCGGCGACGCTGTCCTCCTCCCGCGAGTGGGGAAGGACTTTGGTGCACCATGCGGCGCACGTGCTCCGCCGGCGTCCTAGTATGCATGGCTCCTTGTATCGCCCTGGACAAGTTGTTCGGGGTCACTTTATGGGCCCTGGTCACTGCGGGTGTCTTCTTTGTCATCGTCGTTGCGGCGGGGTGATCGGCGTATTACCCATCGAGTCCGGGAATAGATTCAATTTGGTCGCATCGACCACATGTCCCATGACAGTGACTTAGCCGTGACGTGGTGTTTCTGGTAGTATTGGCATCCCGTACGCCGGTTGAATTACTCGGCCGGTGGAGGAATGCCCAATATCAGAATTATGGACTGTGTCATCCTGATAGAATGCAGTTTCGTCGCTCACAATTACTTCTTGTTGCCTTGACATCTTCTTAGCCTGTTGGGTGGGTTTTGTTTTTTGTGTTTTTTTTTTTTGTAAGGGATTTGACTAGCTTCTAGTATCCTTCCCCACAGACGACGCCAATTGTTCCGGGTGTAATTCCGGAGCAGGATTTGTTACCACGTAAGCTTGTAGAATGATGACTTTGCTTGACTCTTCCTTTCGGCCTCTCCTGAAACAATGAACAAACTGAGGGCTCAGCTTGGTACCGAGCGAACTCACTCCGACGCTCAAGTCAGTAAACTTAAAGGGGTTAAGTTGTGTGTTACTTGGCACAAAGTATATTGTAGAGAGATAAGGGAGTTTATACCAGATTAGTGTGTTTAATTGATTATTTTCCGGATCCTTTCCTCAATGAGGATTGAGTAGTATTTATAGACCTTCACCTTTTGTCACGTAGTGGTCAAATGGCAGGACAGGTGAAAAGACTGTTCTACCCTCGGCCGAGGGATCCATGGCAGGCCGGTGGACCTGGTTGACTCCATGCCGAGGGGTCTTGGATGTGAGTACGCGGTAGTGTCTCCCGGCTGGCTAGTTCCCAGTAGACCCAGAGACCAGTGTGACAGCGACTGTTGCGTCGGTTAAGGGTAGGGTCTAATCGTTGACTTCTTTGTGGATATCTTTGACCTTGCTCAATATGTTGACTCGGTCAGCGGGTGCAGAATATGCCCCATCACACGTAAAGAAGAAGATAACCCCTTTCATTGGGACGATTATGGTAAATAAAGAGGGAATTATCACATTTACTTTGAACAAATCCAAGTCAAGCCACATAGTCAGCGAAGCGTTGATACCAAGCTCTGGGAGCTTATTTAAGACCAGATAACGACTTTCGTAGAAGACACATATGAGAAGGAAATCGGGAATCACGATATCCAACGGGTTTATGCATATAAACCGTTTCATTGAGATTCCCTTGAAGAAACGCATTTTTTACATCAAGCTGATGAATCAACCACTTTTAAAAGAGAGCCAAGCTTAGGACAATACGAATAGTAGCCTGTTTAACGACCGGACTAAAAGTATTGTCGCAGTCAATTCCAACCTGTTGAGTTTTGCCATCACCTACAAGACGAGCCTTATACCTTTCAAACGAACCATCAAAATTAAATTTATGACGAAAAATCCACATAGATCGTATAACATTCACATTACATGGACACGAGACTAACTCCCATGTTTTATTGCTAATTAGAGCATTAAACTCGTCAAACATAGCCAATTTATAGTGTGGGTTCTTAAGTGCATCATTGGGAGTCCGAGGTAAAGGGGAAACGGTCACATTGGTATTAAGATTATACTTTGGATTTGGTTTCCGAATACCGTGGTCACCAAGGATAACAACTTTAGAGATGCTCACTGGCAACGGGTATGGACGAAGAAGGTACGGTGTGTGGTGTATGTTGAACTGATGGAGATGTCGGGGTGGTAATGGAAGAGGTGGAAGCTGAGTTAGTCAGGCGGGAGGGGGGGCTGGGGACTGGGAGAGAGGCGCAACATGGGAAGTTGTGGTATTAACCTGGTCAGTGACAAAATCATAAGGCTCAGTTTGAGTCGAGGAAGGTGTTGATAGTCGGGTTATGTGAGGAAGAACATACGAGGAGACGATATCAGTGAGAAAGTCGTAATACCGAGAGTCAGGACGTGAAACCCGAGAAAAAGGGAATTGGATTTCATCGAAGAGGACGTGATGACTAATTGTGATTTTCTTAGACTGTATGTCAAAGCATTTGTACCCGCGATGATGTTCAGGATAACCTAGAAAAACACACGGAAATGAACGAGCTTGAAGGGTATTAATGGTGGTCGAAGGAATGAGGGGATAGCATAAACAACCGAAAACCCGTAAATGGGAATCAGACAGGTTTTTGGTGTAAAGCAGACGGAGAGGTGTGTCATAGTTAAGTTGTTTACTTGGAAGAATATTTAACAAATAAGTTGTCGTGAGTAACGCATGATGCCACATTGACGACGGAACGGAACTGTGGAGAAGTAAGGTACGAACAATGTTATTAATAGACCGAATTTTACACTCGGATTTTCCATTTTGAGATGACGTGTGTGGACAGTATAGTCGGAAAGACATGCCGTTTTTAGAACAAAATTCCCAAAATGGTCCGTTCTCAAATTCTTTTCCATTATCGCATTGCACTGTTTTGATTTCTCGTTCAAATTGAATACGAATATAATTTCTGAAATATATAAAAATTTGATTGACTTGAGATTTATTGGCAATAGGAAATGTCCACAAATAATTAATAAAATCATCGAGAAATAAGACGTAGTAGCGATGTCCCGACGAACTAGGAACCAAAGAGGTTCATAGGTCGCTATGAATGATGTCAAAAGGCATAGTGGTGCGTGATAATTTAGAGGGTAAAAATGGTAGTTTTATTATTATTTTTCAATAGAACAAGCATGACAAATAGAAGTAATGTTTGACGAATTACAATTAATCAAATTATTACGTTTAAGAGAATTAAAAACTGGAGCTACGGGATGTTCTAAGAGATCATGCTACAGAGACGGACCAAGAGCAGTGAAAGAAGCTTGTGGAAGGGCGGGCTTGAGACTTGTAACCAGATACAATTCACCCTGACTATCACACCACATTAGTCCAGTCCCCGTCATGTAATCCTTCACACAAAAATCAAATAGGTCAAATTCGACACTAACGGAATTATCTGTGGTAAATTTGCGGACTCACACTAAGTTTTTGACGATGTTGGGAACATGAAGCACGTTTTTAAGGTTTAAAGGGGGGTTTGGTTTGGGTAAGACGGTGTGACCAGACCCTTTTATTGGCATAAATTGACCATTTCTTACAAGTATTCCATTACTAATGCTCGTATTAACAAAAGAAGAGAGTTTACCTGCTTTCGACATCATGTTCGATGTCGGTCCGGTGTCCATGAACCATCTCGGATCAAGTGGGGCGAGACCAAGCGTATAAATTGCAGCCTTGATGTCTGATGCGTGTCTTTTATATGATGTTTTACACCTCATTTTACACGCATTTCAGAGCTCATTTATGTAGTTTAAGGCTACTATTTGCCCCAATTCGTATACTTTCTTATTTTTATGTAATATTGCAGATTTATGCGGAAATGAGTAGATATTGGGCCAAATCCGTCCCCGAGTATCCTGCATTGCATTTGACGTGAAGTATTTACTCAAGGAACGAGCTTGGTGCGCATTTCGAGGCCCGAAAGACAAATCCACGAGAAGTTAGAAGTCAAGTATCAGCTACTTCAGTCGATCGACCGGTTCCCTTAGTCGATCGACCAACCCACGAGTTCCAGTAGCTACTGTTCAGCACATAGCAGTCGATCGACCGCCTTGCATGGTCGATCGACCAAGCCGCTAATTCTGACGTGAATTAGAAGATCGAGAATTAAGAAGGCCATAGTACGTTAGGTTTTGGTCAGTTTCATTCAGTTTTAATCCAGTTCTTTACATACAATACAATCATTAGTTTAGTTTGTTATTTTCATCAATAAAGTTTTGTTACGCATTCGGTTTTGATCTTCCTTCTGCAATTCTTCTACACGGTATTCATCTGTTTTGACATTCAGTTTGTTTGCTTCCAATCGTAGTATAGAATTGCTATAATAGTCTCCCGAAGGCCAATTTATCGCTTTATGTTATTTGCTAGTTCAATTATTTCAAGCATGAATTCAGTAGTATTAATTCTTAACCTTATTGTTGTTTTCATCATAGTCATGAGTAGCTAAATAGCCTGTACTAGGATATAGGGGAACTGTAGGATAGGCGGCATTAGAATAGGGAACCTTGAATCGCGCCATGGTCGATCGACCGCACACCCTGGTCCATCGACTGGCCTCGTGAGGTATGCTTCGTTTTAATTAATTTAATTTCTATGTTTGACGAATCGAGTGCACGCGACTAGTTAAATGTTTAGGATTTGACCGACCCAATAAAGATCGAAAGATAGGGAAGGGAGATAGCCTACCTAATTAAGACGACTAGATTAACGAGATCGAAAGATAAGTTAGTTTAGCCTTTTTAGTCACTTTTCAGGACGAAAGTTAGTATTAGTGATATTAGGGACTTGTAGCGAGATCGAAAGATGCTACTTGTGAGAGTGGACCGAGAGGACCTCTTATTTTCCCGTCTCACGTGATTGTTTTAGACCTACCTAGTTTGCTGCCGCCGAAACTATAGTGAACCGACCATCTTAGCACCCTTTTAATATTTGTTTTATCCGTTTATTTAGTTTATTGTCTTTTATTGCCTTTAGCTATAGACCAAATCAACTCAACCCCCACATTCGTTACCTTAGACTAGAATTAGACAATTAATAATTGCTCACGCCTCTCTGTGGTTCGACCCTGGTACCACTAGCTTCTGTTAGTCTTAATAGGTATTATAAATATTATTTTTGGTACTCACAACGACGGGTATCAAATTTTGGCGCCGTTGTCGGGGAGGCAATTGTTTAAAATTATTAGTTGTTTCATTCTTTTAGTTTAAGGGACATCCGTTCCTTAAACTATTCTCATATTATACTTGTAGTTTCTTCTTATGCGCAGGTCACATGGTGGTGAATTACTACCGTACAATCCTGAGATTGAGAAGACTTTGCGCGAGTTGAGGCGATCATCTAGGGTATTGCCGACAGAGGAAGAGTTGAGTACTCTGTCTAGTTACTACGAGAACGAGCTGTTTGAGGAAGATCACTACTACAGATACAGGCTATAACAACGGTCAAAAACCGTTGTTATATAAAAAAGCGGACGTTGTTAAAGCGTCCGTTGTAGAAGGTTTTAACAACGGTTGGTTTACTTAAGGAAACCGTTGTTAAAACTATTAACCACGGTTTTATGTATAAAAACCCGTTGTGGAAAGTGTGACTCAATTTTGGGGGGAAAGTTATAACAACGGGTTGTAATATACAAAACCGTTGTTATAACTAAAGACAACGGGTTGTTTTAAAATAACCGTTGTTGTTTGTTCTTAAAAAAAAAAAAAAAAATTAAATATTACTAGATGCATGCATAATTACGGCCTGTTAGAATTCCAATGCATGCATTATTACTGACATTCACTGTACATATGAACGGATAATATGGAATGAGAAGGGTTAGTAATAGGATTTGAAGCAGCATTATTGAGATAGATGATGATGATTATGGCACAACTTCCTAACATATATATTAATTAAAAAGCAATTAACTCAACCCACACATTGCTTAGTATAAATACATTGCATATCTCAACTAACATTTCCATTATCTCATATATTCATCTCCAAACTCTAACTGTTAAAACAAACTCTACTTAATCTTTCAAATCAAACTCAAAAAACTCTAAGAAAATGAATGATTTCATCCTAAAGACTCTTACCATGATCGAGAACAACAACAACTTCATCCGCCGGTGCCTCCATATTGAGGAAAGTTTCAGGAGCTACCTTGCGGATGCTCGATCCGCACCGAAGCACGCCAAAGAAGATGGCTTGACGGAGCGGCGGCGATTGCGGCTATATGACGATATATAGCAATGCACGAACGGAACCTCCAAATAGCCAAGGAGGAGAGGATGGATACGATAGAGCACAATAAGATCCTCCATGAAAATATAAGAATTGCATTTTTACATATGTAATTTTTTTTTTAAATTTATGTATTTATAAATATATATATATATATATTAATTATGTTTATCTTACTTCTTCATCTTGCTTCTTCATTGTTTTAGTAACTAATTATGCGAACAATACTTAAACAAATAACATAATGGTCGATAAAAACACATATATGCAAAAGAAATAAATAGAAAAAGAAAATAATGACGATGACAGTGACGGCGAGATTTACCTGATAAATACAGAACGTAATAGACGATGAAATCACAATGACGGCGAGAAGATAAAGCGACGATGAGAAAGAGAGAAATAGAGAAAGAGAGAAAGAGAGTGTGTATGTGTTTTGTGTTTGTTTGTCTGCTGTTTTTGTGTTTGTGTTTGTGTATTAAGGGTTGTGTTTTGTGGTGCAAGGACTTAGCATTTTTTGTGTGGTTTATAGTATGGAAGGTATTGACAACGGTTATTAAACAACAACCGTTGTGAAATAAGTTTTAACAACGGTTGTAAAAAACACCCGTTGTTAAATAAGGTTTAACAACGGGTTTCAAAAGTAACCGTTGTGATGACTTTTCACTAACTTTGCGCCAATTTTGCGCCAAATTATTAACAACGGTTGTGAATGTGTGACCCGTTGTTAAAACTAATAACAACGGTGTTTATAACAATACCTGTTGTAATTTATTTTAGTAAAATTCGCGCCATACATTCTACAACGTCTATTGTGATTTTCGTGAATAATCGTTGTTAAAGGGGCGTTGTAGTTGCCTAAATTTGTAGTAGTGGATCCACATTCATCTCCTGTTTCCACTTCTTCAGCTGAGACCGTCACATCTCCAGATTTTCCAGTCATGGCAGAAGAGGCGAGTATAGCCAGTCATTCTAAGCCGACGGCTGCGAATCTTTAAAAAGGATTCGCATTACCAGAGGAAGACAGAAAATTCGAGCCGAAACCTTCTTATATTAACTTGGTTGAGAGAAACCAATTCGGGGGAGCTGCAAATGAAGATGCAGCTAAGCACATGGAGACCTTTATCGATTATTGTTGTTCCATACCCCCACCAACTGACGTGACCCAAGACCAGGTGAAGGAGACAATTTTTATATTCTCCCTTCGTGATGCTGCAAGGGAGTGGTACCGAGACCTGGATCGAGCTGCTAATGGGATCACTGACTGGAATTCTTTGGCCCTAGCATTCTACAAGAAGTATTTCTCTGCCTCGAAGACGAATGCCATTAGAGCTCAGATCACGAATTTTAAACAGGGTCCAGATGAGAACTTTCATGAGGCGTGGGTCCGTTTCAAGAAACTGGTGCGAACCATACCGCACCATGGGTTCGAGAAGTGGAGCCTATGCAATCAATTCTACAATGAGCTCTATGACGATCAGAGAGCTATCCTGGATGCGGCAGCTAGTGGGAGGTTCCAGGAGAATGTTGGAGAGACTAAGGGGTGGAAGATCATTTATGATTTGGCCACCCATAAAGCTGAGTATGGGAATTCCAGGGGAAATCAAAGGAGAAGTGCTGAATCTCCTTCTGTAGGTGCACTAGAGGCTCTTACGGCGAGATTTGATAAGTACGAGTTGGGAGGAGCTTCAAAAGGAGGGATTTATCATGTAAATGCTGTTTCAGACGGTCCCTTCAGCTGCAAGAGATATGGAGGAGAAGGACATGCTGCAGACGGCTGCAACGTTTCCTTTGAGTCTTGTGCTGCCTTTCAACATTATAGGCAGACGAACACTTATTATGAACCGAATGTTCATCCGAACTTGAGGTGGAGTAGCCAAAATGTCTTGAATCCGACTCAACCTCCACAGCAGCAGCAACAGCAAAGTTATGTGCCACCTCATAAACAGCAACAGCCATATCAAAAGCCTCCGTATGTCCCTCAGCAGCAGCAACAGTCCCATGGTTCCGATTTTAATGAATTGAAGAACTTGTTGCTGAAAGAGTCTCAAGCTAGAGAAGCCGGGATGAAGATGTTAGAGAGCCAAATTGCTCAATTGGCTAGCAAGAATACAACTCGAGCCCCGGGATATTTACCGACGCAGACGGAGCAAAAAGAGACCCTCAATGCCATTACTTTGAGGAGTGGGTCTACCCTTGATGGGCCCATTATGGTTGAGGATGTCACTGAAAAAGATGAGGCGGAACCAAGCAAGAAGAAGGCAGTGACGAACAAAAACAAGAAAAAGACGATCAACAGGTATGTCAGTCGATCGACTGACATACCCAGTCGATCGACCAGTCTGCGACAAACAGTAGCTTCTGGTCCTGTAGAAGTCAGTCGATCGACTGACATCCCTAGTCGATCGACTGACAGCGCTGCTGAAGGTGATTCTTTTCGTCCTACAATGCCAAACAACTTGAGGGATCACTTGTTTCGGGGTACGACAACTCCGAAAACGTTGAGTCAAGACCCAAATACTAATGGGTCTGTTCTGGTTCCGAAGTACGACCCGATGACAATTAATGGTTCATTTTTGAGACGGTCGGAAGAGGGTTCAAGCTTCAACAAAGAGAAGGTGGTGGATTTTCAGCCTAAGTCCACCGATGCCAGCATGAGAGATTTAGAGGAGAGGGCTAAGTTGCTACTTTCAGCCCCCTATCCGGAGAGATTGGTGCCGACAAAGGAACAGGTATCGTTTAATAAATTTGAAAATGTTGTTCGTAGTTTAAACGTACAAGTTCATTTTCTTGAGTTAGTTAATCAAGTGCCTGCTTACATGAAATTTATGAAGCAATTACTGTCTAAAAAGAAGTCACTTGAAACTGTGCATACTTTCGCACTAACTGAGGAGTTATGCTCCTATTTGACCCATACTGCACCTCTTAAGCTAGAAGACCCAGGTAGTTTTTCAGTCCCATGTAATATTGGCACCTTTCCCATTAAGAAAGCCTTATGTGACCTAGGAGCCAGTATTAGTGTAATGCCTTTGAGTCTTGCTAGGAAGTTAAAATTGAATAGGTTTGCAGTCACGAACATGACAGTACAGATGGTTGATCGCTCTGCGGTCCAGCCAATAGGAGTCTTAGAGGACATTCCCGTGCAAATAGGGAAGTTCTTCTTCCCTGTTGACTTCTTTGTACTAGATATGCCCGAGGATGCCCACATACCTATCATTCTAGGTAGACCATTTCTGCACACTGCTGGTGCAGTTATTGATGTTGGCTCTGGGACCTTGACTTTTAAAGTAGGAAAGCACTCCATTGTCTTTGCCCAGACAGCTAGGAAGAAAGACCCCATGTGGCCCGTAACTTGTAATACGGTTTCTGAAAAGAAATCTTATTTTATACTTCCTGATATGCCTATCTCTGTTCCTACTCCTGTTGTGACACCTCCGCCCCAGACTGGGAGCGAATTGGAGGAAGATTCTTCCATTTTAGATATTGCAGGAGCTGGTTTGGGGAAGGAAGAGCCGCATGTTGCTCCAGCTGTGAAGGAGCCGATCGTTCAAAGAGGAGGTCTAGGATGCCTTAGCTACAGCACTGATGAGGAGCCCGAAGATGAGCTAGTCAAAGCAACAGAGTCCGATTTGGATTCTAACGAGTCAGAAGAGGTCATTGAGTGGGAAGATATCAGACATGCTGATCTGTTGAGTTCTGCGGATGCTGGAGTTGAGAAGAGTGCAGCTGAGAAGATGAGCACTATTGAGGCTACCTCTTGTAGCCAGAAGCCGACCAAGTGGGCCATTCCGTGGCCGTTCTTGATCAACTATTAGTTGATTGAGACTCTTTCAAAACATTTATTTTCTTTTACTTTCGTTGAACTTTTTATCGTTTTGTGTGCGCGAGACTTCGCATTTTAAGTTTGCTTAGGATTTTATACGCTTTGTACCGTTACTTTGGGTTTTGCGCAATTTTAGGCGTGTTATTATGTGCGTTTGCAGGTTTATAGACCATATTAGCTCAAGTTCTCGAGCTAATTGAAGAAATCAGAAAGTTACAGCGAGTTTTCTAGTCGATCGACCGATAAGCCTAGTCGATCGACTGAGGTGCGACTTTCAGGAGCTTCTGTTCCTGTTCATTCCGGTCGATCGACTGCCTACTATGGTCGATCGACCGCTGTCGCTGTTGTACCTGTTCACGACCTTTCCCCTACTGTGTTTGGTCGTTTTGCGGAATTTAGGGAGTCTTCCCTCCTCTTTATTTTCCGACATATTTCTGTTTTCTTCCATCTTTAATTTTTACACATAATTACCGCTTCCACATTGCTTTCTCGGTTTTATGCGTGGTATTGTTGTCTTTTCAGGTACCTATGGTAGCATTGCTGGCTACTGAAACCTCCTAGCTCACGCTGGTTTGGGGAGGTTTCCTTTTGCTGCGCTTAAAGTCTTGTGAGTTCCCGAGCTTCACTTCACATCTTATTTACATTTTTTTCTCGCAAATTCCCGTTTTCCTTTTCTTCATTACATGATTTTGCACAATGGGGACATTGTGTTATTTGGTTTGGGGAAGGGTTTTGCGTTGCATTTCATTTGCTTGCATTCACGTTCACATTTTGTCTTGCATTGTTGTTTACTTTCTCATATATACAACGAAAAATTCAAAAAAATTGAAAAATTTCATCGATATTCAAAAAAATTTCACGTTTATTTTAGCATATAGGTTGAGTCGGAACGGTAGTATTTCAATGATGACATTGCATTTGCATTTGTTTTATGCCTAAGCCTTGCTAAATTTACATGTTATTAGTAGAATCACATATGCATATCTACGAGTTTTCGTTAAATATTTTGCTGGACTTGAGACTTGACTTAGAAATTTGGCAAACTACATCATATTCTGAGTTTTAGAGCCTTATAACTGGTGTCATCTATGACCAGTTCATCTAGGATGTGAGTAGTTACTCCTTATGAGACATGTTACATAAATTTGCATAAATATGAACTTAATCTGTTTAATACCTGTATGCATTCGGTCTGTGGTAAGTTGACACATGTGGAAGAGGTTTCCCTTTACTCATTTTGCCCATAAGCTCCACACTGCCAAAATAGCATTTTTGTCCCGTTAACTACATCCTATATTTAGCCTGTCTTTGTCAAGCTAGTAGTTTATATTCTGGGATTGTTACTTCATTTTGGTGGCATATGCTCATTTTGAGATGTTGTTGGGAAGAGATGAAAAAGGGAAAGAAAGAAAAAAATGAAAAAAAAATGAAAAATGATTCGAAAAAGAAAAAAAAAGAGTGTTGTACTGTTTAATGCAGTCGATCGACTGTTCTACTTGGTCGATCGACTGATGACCGAAAAAGAAAATCAATTCGCATGATTCAAGTCTTTATTAAATGGCGATTTTTGCTCCCATGTTTCATTTATATCTTATGGGTTGTTGATTATTTACTACGGAGATTGTGAGATTTGTGCTTGCTATAGCACCGTGTCGATTGAGATTTTGAGCAAGAATTGGATGTTGCCATATGGTTTTGTTACGGTACTAGCTTGATCACCTGTACCCCACTACCCCCACATTCCCATAAATATTTTGCCTTTCCTGCCCATTAGCTAACATATCCATATTTACCTCGGCATTTGTCATGGTCACCTGTTTGGTTGGAATGCATATGTACAGTTGTAGGGATTACTTTCATATTATATTGCAGGCATGTTCTTATAGGTCGTAGTTAGGTGAGTGTCACTAACAAAATCACTTCTTTCTATCTTTTACATATTTTCACCTGCGCCTATTTGAGTGATTTGAGCGACCCGTGAGAGTCCAATTTGATAAGTTTCTATAGTTGACGGCTCAGCAGTTTTGACGACCACATAACTCGTTTGCATGATTCACATTGCTAACTGATTGTTAGTTGCATTAAATTGGTTTAGGCTATTCAGTGTGCATTTCACTCTGAGATTGAACTCGTTCCATTAGGTTTTAGGATCGAGTCTAGTTTTTGCTTGGGGACAAGCAAGGGTTTGGTTTGGAGAAGTTTGATGCGTGTCTTTTATATGATGTTTTACACCTCATTTTACACGCATTTCAGAGCTCATTTATGTAGTTTAAGGCTACTATTTGCCCCAATTCGTATACTTTCGTATTTTTATGTAATATTGCAGATTTATGCGGAAATGAGTAGATATTGAGCCAAATCCGTCCCCGAGTATCCTGCATTGCATTTGACGTGAAGTATTTACTCAAGGAACGAGCTTGGTGCGCATTTCGAGGCCCGAAAGACAAATCCACGAGAATTTAGAAGTCAAGTATCAGCTACTTCAGTCGATCGACCGCTTCCCTTAGTCGATCGACCAACCCACGAGTTCCAGTAGCTACTGTTCAGCACATAGCAGTCGATCGACCGCCTTGCATGGTCGATCGACCAAGCCGCTAATTCTGACGTGAATTAGAAGATCTAGAATTAAGAAGCCCATAGTACGTTAAGTTTTGGAATAAGAGCTACGTTGTATTCCTATATAACGTAGCTTTAGCATTGAGAATAATTACGGAGTTTTGATCGAATTTCATTCAGTTTTAATCCAGTTCTTTACATACAATACAATCATTAGTTTAGTTTGTTCTTTTCATCAATAAAGTTTTGTTACGCATTCGGTTTTGATCTTCCTTCTGCAATTCCTCTACACGGTATTCATCTATTTTGACATTCAGTTGGTTTGCTTCCAATCGTAGTATAGAATTGCTAGAATAGTCTCCCTAAAGCCAATTTATCGCTTTATGTTATTTGCTAGTTCAATTATTTCAAGCATGAATTCAGTAGTATTAATTCTTAACCTTATTGTTGTTTTTATCATAGTCATGAGTAGCTAAATAGCCTGTGCTAGGATGTAGGGGAACTGTAGGATATAAGGCATTAGAATAGGGAACCCTGAATCGCGCCATGGTCGATTGACCGCACACCCTGGTCGATCGACTGGCCTCATGAGATATGCTTCGTTTTAATTAATTTAATTTCTATGTTTGACGAATCTAGTGCACGCGACTAGTTAAATGTTTAGGATTTGACTGACCCAATAAAGATCGAAAGATAGGGAAGGGAGATAGCCTACCTAATTAAGACGACTAGATTAACGAGATCGAAAGATAAGTTAGTTTAGCCTTTTTAGTCACTTTTCAGGACGAAAGTTAGTATTAGTGATATTAGGGACTTGTAGCGAGATCGAAAGATGCTACTTGTGAGAGTGGACCGAGAGGACCTCTTATTTTCCCGTCTCACGTGATTGTTTTAGACCTACCTAGTTTGCTGCCGCCGGAACTATAGTGAACCGACCATCTTAGCACCCTTTTAATATTTGTTTTATCCGTTTATTTAGTTTATTGTCTTTTATTGCCTTTAGCTATAGACCAAATCAACTCAACCCCCACATTCGTTACCTTAGACTAGAATTAGACAATTAATAATTGCTCACGCCTCTCTGTGGTTCGACCCTGTTACCACTAGCTTCTGTTAGTCTTAATAGGTATTATAAATATTATTTTTGCTACTCACAACGACGGGTATCAATGTCAGTTTGAGACGGAGGATTCTCAGCACTATAAGCTTGTTGTCTCGGAGGAGTGAAAGAACGTTGGCCTGGTGGCCGTGTGCATGGAGTAGTAGGGTAGGGACATTGAGGATACCCCCAAGGAGAAGAACCCCAAGGCCAGCCACCAAAGTTACTCGGCCATTGAGGATTATAAGCCGCGACCGGAGTTGACCCCTGACCCTTATCCATATTGCCATTAGAAGACCCTTTGTTTCCATTATTGTCTTTTCCCCCTTCTTCTTGCTCCAATTTTTATTGGACTTACCTTGAGTGGATGCAGGAGGTCGTCCAAGAATGGACGATGACGTCTCACCATCACCAGAATTCTTGACAAGCGTAGCTGTGGGTGTACCTGTGGTCGTCTGGTTTGCGATACCTGCTCTCGCTAAAGTTAACATAGAGCGCGCACGATAGAAATGTGAGAGGGGATCTTGGCGAATAATATTACCCACCCCATGATAAGCCGGACTTAACCCATAAACGAGTTGAAAAACAAGACGACTATCAATTACCGGATATTCGACGTTCTTTAGCTGATCCACAAGGCTTTTCAAACGTTGGCAATAGACAGAGGTGCTAGAGAAATTTTCCATATTAATATGCGGAAATTATTGTTTGAACATGACAGCCCGAGAGTGTTGATTATCGTGAAAGATGTTTTTGATACGATGCCAACATTCTTTGGCCGTGGAATTCTCTTCAACAATTGTTTTAAGAAGTTCGTTGTTGACGGTAGCGTAAATCCATTGCAATACCATCGCATCAAGAATTTCCCAAAGTTCTTTATCATCCTCCGGTGAAGGCGCAATTTCTTTGCCCTTCGATGGAATAAGATGATTAAGCACGCGAGTTGCCTTAGCGTGGTTCGTGAACAAAGCGACCCACATAGGATATTTATCATTATCCATTCCAAGAGTGACAGAGATGTGGTTCCTGATGTTGGCTATGGCCAACGCCGGGTGAAACGAAGAAGAAGAATTATATTTCGTGTTCGTCATGATAGTGGTGACCTGAGGTCTGAGAGAAAACAATTGATAGATTGTCGCGAAAAACGACGGCTAAGGTAAGAGTGGAAGCGATTTCGTAAGATCGATGCTCTAGAAAGCTGATACCATGAAAGAATGTAATGCTTGAGATTTTATTGAATAAGAGAAGCGTACATATATACAAGGCTAAAGCGATATTCTAACCTAATGGAAACGATATTGTTAATCCTAATAGACGATACAAATTTTACAAAAATATTCACACAATATTTATTGTCTAACACCCAATAGACATCCATATTATACATTTCATAATAAAAAGTGATGATTTTAATTAGTGAACCTTTGTATATTTTTCATGGTCATATTATTACTTTTAGTATCTTTTTACGTTATTGTAAAATTGTCTTGAAGAAAAGTAGAGGTGGTGGCAATTATTGATACGACCCGAAAATACGACACATATTTGATACGAAGTTAGAGTGTTTGTGTTAAGACATCGTGACCCATTTAAGTAATTGGGTTGACACTAACAAAACACGAAACTTAAATGGGTTAGGTTAGGGTTGAACTCTTTTGACACGAATTCAACACGAATAACCCATTTGTTTAAAAGTGTCATAGTCCGTATATATTTGGATTTAATCAATAATCCAAACAAACAACTTAAAAATAAACATTTTTATTCGTTATATTTGAGATAACAGAGCTATAACGCTTAGCTTTTTTTATTAGTTTATTGGGTTAAATGAGTTAAAAATGACCTTCTAAAAGATAAATGGGTTAAACAGGTCGGTTGGGTTATAAAAATTAAATGGGTTGGGTTAGGGTTGAGACAAATGACTCGTTTATGTAATTGGGTCGGGTTAGGGAGGTAGTGATGACCCGTTTAAAGTTGGCACGAACACGACACGTCTTGATTTATTTGTCAGGTGAGAAGTATAGTTTTTTTTTGGCAAAAAATCTCATTTAAAACGGAGATATACGTCTTGAGATTAAGACGAGTCAATTATGGTCATGTGGGATAAATAAGATAAAAGCAGAATGTATAGGGAAAAATCAAAAAAATTGCACTATGTATATGATATCCCGTCTTAACGAAGACCGCTAATTTATTTTTGTTATCGTATAGTGTATACCTTTATGTTTAACTAGTTTTAATCCCGTGCAAAAAATGCACGGGGTATTTTTAATAATGAATTTTATCAAGAAATGTAAAAGGAGTAAACATCACGTTTATTAATACACTAAGCTAAATATAAAAAATACATTACTCACTCTGGAAAGATTGAAGTGTAAAATTACTTATAAAATTATAAAATATATATTGTACATAATCTTAAATCACATAATATTATTTTTATTCAAAAATCGGTTTTTCTTTTGCAAGTTAATTTTATTTGTTGACTTAAATTTGTACAAAATTAAAAATAGATTTTTTGTTAGGTATTGTAAAGTTTTCTTAAAATTCAAAGTGTGGAGGTGCATAAAGTAGATTTCAAATGACAATTTTATTAACATAATAACGCAACCTTGGTAACCTTGATTTGTAAAACTTGGTGAATAGACATATAAATTTGTAAAACTAAACGTGTAAAAGAAAAGAACTAAAATTAATTAATTTATTCTTTCAAATGGGCCCTACCACTAACAAAACAAATACATATTTTCCTAAAATCTATCAGCCAATCAGAAAGCTTAAAAAAACTCGACTTTTATATTATGTAGATTCGGATTTGAGTCGAGTAGAAACACTAATAATAAAACTCTCTCGTAAATTTAACACTTTTACATTCACATAGATTCAACCCAAAACCTCTAATTAATTTAAAAGAACAACTTAGCCGTTAATCTAATCTAAGTGCTTATCGACTGAAGGACTTATGCATTGTTGTGCTTATCTAAGTACCTTAAATAACTCTTTTAACAAGGACAGTAATTATTCGTGCATACCTACCTAATGGAGGAGAGTTTCTCTCCGGTCCTTAAAAAGAAATGGAGAGACCATTTTTTTTTAGTGGTCCAGATCGTATTCTAGCCTTATTGAACGGCTCAAAATTTATTGGTAAAAATAAAAGATAATGAGGTTTGATGAGGAAAATATTATTAAATGAGTTTAAGAGAAAAAATGGAGAAAAAGAAATGGAGATGATCTATTTCCTACCTAATGAAGCACGATTGGATTCCATTAATAATGGTACTTTAATCCGTTAATAATCGTGCTGCTCACTTACGCAGTGTTTCCAATGCGACGACTAGCTAATGTCAAATAGTCTCACGCGGTAAATGAAGTTGGAATAGTCCCGCTGAACAAAGAGAAAAATGAGAACGAGAAGCCCAAAACTTGACTTGGTTTTCTGACAAACCCGTTCAATCAGACTCGGATCGCCTCTTGCCCGGCCCACCTAGGGTTCAAATTTATTTGGGACATTCTTAATAATGTCGACACATAACCAAATAACGTAGAGAAATAAATACGGAAAAAAAACGTAATTCTCTCTTAAAAAAACTCTCCCTAAAAACCTTAGTCTCCATCAATTATTCGGGGCTCCCATCGATCATCAATCGATGGTAAGCCCCCAAAATTGCTTTATTTTTCAATCAATAGTATGCAGATCTATGTTCTATTCAATAATAGCCCCTCCTTCTGGTGAGATCCGTTTTTCCGTCCCTTATTTCGGGGGTTATTCATTTTTAGTGGGTTTAGTCTCATCAGTAATATAGTCAAGAATAGTTCGTTGATGGTTTGTAGCGTGTTATTTCATAGGGTGCAAGTGATTTGTGAACGATCTTTGGAACCAATCAGAGGTAAATTTTATCTCAATCAAACGAAGGATCCCCTCAAAAACTACATGAATATAGCGATAATAGAACGAGCCGAATTGTCAGATCATGGTTTGAGATCCCTAGTTTATAAGAAAAATAGTTTTCTTTGGTTTCTATTAGATTGATTTTCGATTATTCATATACATTGTAAGTGTCGTATGACGTTCTATTAATGAAATGTTCTTTTCTTTCAAAAAAAAAATAACGTAGACAAATAGTAGTATTCAACTCCCAACATTGACCTTTTATAATTATTCACCTAACTTTTCACTAACCTACTTCTACATGCAACTAGATTTTAACGCACGAGTAACCAAATAATATTTTGTTTTTAAGCGAGGTTGTAAAAAATGTAAGTAGATAATGTATTTATGTATCAACATTTAAAGTCAATGGTATATTTCGTCACTAATATACTCGATAAATAGTTATTACTCCCACATTTGAAAATTAATGTTATAGTTCTGTTTTATAGGAAAATGGTGGAAGTACTATATAATGTAACTACTACATTTTTATCCTTATTCTACCTTTAACACCCATAAATATAGAAATATGAGACCAATCATATGCTCGAGTCCTTGTATTGTTAAACTTCATTAAGATGTCGAGATGATACGGAAGAGGTCTTAGCCTAATTGTTAATAAAGAGGTATATTGATTGGTCTCTAATATTGTATTAGCTTAGTGACGCGTTTGACACCAAATAAAATAATGATAAGATGATATTTGTTAAATTCATATACCATCATTGAGAATATTGATTACGTAGATCTAAAACTCAACAACATATATATGCTAAATATATTATGATATAAGTGCTCAATATATTCAACATTGAGAGGTAAAATACTGTAGTATCGCTGTTCGCGCCTAATTTAGTTGGCATACTAAATTATTATTTTAATAGTATGTGTAACACCTCATTTATTCAGGAGCCTTTAGCTAGTTCTCCCAATTAAATAAGACTGTTACCATCTCGGTGTCCCGAGACAGCGAATAACAAAGATAACAAACCAAATACGTTATATAAAAATTAGCGATTAAAGGTTTTATTACAATTTAACCAACAGATTAAATTAAACTTCTAATAATACAATCTACTACGCAACGGAAGTAAATAAACTGAATGGTAAAACTATGTGATCTAAATTTCTAGGTAGACTGACCAAAATCCTCACGCATCCCCACGAGCTCCCAAGTCAGCTAATCTCAAGTATCTGTCAGTCAATCTACTCTCTAATAATTGGTTCATCACAGGTGTTTACAGAATACACTGTCAACCAAACGGTTGAGTAGGGACTAAACAAACAACAGTATTAACGACATAAATAAAGACACTAGTGTTAACACAATAGTAATAAAACCAGATTAGTTATAAAAGTCACATGTTACGATAACACCCATAACATTTATCCATCCACAACATACCCAATCATATCCACTCCTCCAAATTCCGTCTTAATGATTCCTCAGCTCTGAATGTGCACATCTTCCTAGTAGCGAGCCTACTAGAGAAGAGACTCTGAGGGGCGGCCACTGATCAACTGGCGCCACACGGACTAGCGACTGCTCAGACCGGTCCCTTCAAATAGCAACCAAGGACTTGCGGTATTTCGGTCCCTTCAATAAATAACTCACGAGGACTCGCAGTTTGGTCTCTTCCATCAAATTACAATATCTTCCAATACTCAAGTAACCAATAATGCTCAAAATTAACTCAACTCCATTATCTCGACTCCATCTCCGTAGTCACAATCATAATATATAAATTAACCACATATATTAAAATAATTAACAAACACATAAATACAAGTTGAATAGGATAATCCCTACCTGAAACAGGTGCAAATCAATAATTTACAAGGCTCAACTCAAAGCGGTCTTCTATGAAATCGGTGAAGGGAAGGCAACCGCTCCAAACATCTAAACGCAAGCTCCTAGTTAATATACTCGTCCCAAATGAACTCGGATATACATTATATATCATACAAGAAATCAAACACCTTTCGTAAAAAACTGACTATAAGATTATTATGATTGAATGCTTGATTGTATTCAATAATCAAAGGAGTATAAATACAAGTTACAGTCAACTTTTGTTGAGATATTCAAGAGTTATTCTAGCCTAATATAGAGGAGCTAACTAAGGAGCTAAATATAACAAATTAGGAAGGTAAATAATTAACAAATAATTTACATAATTTACATATTCTATCACTCCCCCGCAGTTGAAACGGGAGTAGACCAAATGTTTAAACTGACTCGAAAATCATCAAAGAGGACCAACGACAGGCCTTTGGTGAAGATGTCAGCAATCTGACATCGAGACGGAATGTGACGAACCCGTACTTCACCTCTTTCGACTTTTTCGCGCACAAAATGGATATCCATTTCGATGTGTTTGGTCCGTTGATGTTAAACCGGATTTCCAGAAAGATAGACCGCGCTAACATTCTCACAATAAACTAACGTAGCCTTTGACATAGGAATATGTAACTCGACCAAAATATTTCGTAGCCAACAAGATTCGGCAACAACATTAGCGACCCCGCGATACTAGGCCTCATCACTTGACCGCGAAAGAGTGGGCTGTCTTTTGGAGGCCCACGAGATAAGATTATCACCCAAATAAACACAGTACCAGGATGTAGAACGACGAGTGTCGGGACAACCGCCCCAATCAGCGTCCGTGTAAGCCGTAAGAGCAGTGGGCATAGACGGTCGCAGCGACAAACCGTGGGCAGCAGTTCCACGAACATAGCGAATAATATGCTTGGGTGCATTCATATGTGCATCCATCGGGTTGTGCATAAATAAACACACCTGCTGTACAGCGTAGGATATATCCGGCCGTGTGAAAGTAAGGTACTGTAACGCACCGGCTAGGCTGCGGTACAGGGTAGGGTCAGCACAAGGCGGTGACGGGCTAGCACTAAGCTTAGGCTTAGTGTCAACAGGAGTGGCAACCTGTTTTCAAGAGGACATTCCGGCTCGTTCAATTATTGTCTCCGCATATTTGAACTGAGACAGGAACAACCCCGAGGAGTGCTTTTGAACCGAGATGCCCAAGAAATAGTGGAGAGACCCGAGGTATTTCATAGCGAATTTGGAGTGCAGCTTGCTCATTATTAATTTTCGTAAACGGTCGGAGGAGCAGGTTAATATTATATCATCAATGTAAAGTAACAGATATGTGAGATCAGTACCTTGACGAAAAACAAATAAGGAGTGATCAACCTTGCTTTGACAAAAACCAATATGAGAAGCATAATCCGAAAAACTTTTATACCAAGCACGAGGTGCCTGTTTGAGACCATAGAGTGATTTCCGGAGAAGACACACATAATCGGGACGGAACTTATCTCGATAACCGAGAGGCTGATGCATATAAAGCGTTTTATTGAGAGTTCCATGAAGAAATGCGTTCTTTACATCAATTTGATGGATGGACCATTTCTTTGAAAGGGAGAGACAAAGAACGGTGCGGATGGTAGCGGGTTTGACAACCGGACTGAAAGTCTCACCACAATCAACTCCTACTTGCCGTGTTTCCCTGTCACCTACAAGACGATCCTTATACCTTTCAAAATAACCATCAGAATGCACTTTGTGTCGAAAAATCCACATAGACCGGATTATATTAACATTAGACGGTTGAGGAACAAGTTCCCAAGTCTTATTGTCATTTAAAGCTTTATATTCGTCATCCATATCGAGCTTCCAATTAGGGTCATTTAGGGCCGACACGGGGTTGCGAGGGATTAGAGATATGGCAACTGTGTGAGTCAAATTATGGGCTGTGGGGGGCTTGCTATATTTTGGATTTGGTTTATAAATACCATGGTCAGCGCGGGTGGTTGGTTTAGACACGATGCTGGGAATGGTTCGTGATGGAGGCGTAGGCGGGGTATGGGCAGGAGGAGATTGAGGTGGGTCTGAGCCGGGGTTAACACCCGGCGTGGTGGGGTCAATTTGAGGAGAGGGGGGCTCGGTGGTCAAGTAGCGAAGGACGTACGGGGATAGTCCATCCTCTAAAAAATCGTAGGTATGTGAGTCGGGATAATTAACCTTATGAAAAGGAAAAATACGCTCATAAAAAATAACACGACGGCTAATGATAATTTTATTAGTAGACATGTCGAAGCATTTATACCCGCGATGATTAGATGGATAGCAAAAAAAGACACAAGGACGAGACCGGGGTTGCAATTTATGGATTGTTGTAGCGGGGATAAGCAGAAAACATAAGCAACCAAAAACCTTAAGATGGGAATAGGAAGGGTCACGCAAATAGAGCATAGACAGAGGCGATAGATAAGCTAATAGTTTACTTGGTAAAATATTCAAAAGATAGGTTGCCATTTCCAACGCGTGATGCCAAAAAGAGACGGGTATAGCTGCGTGAAACAATAAGGTCCGTACAATATTGTTGACGGAGCGGATTTTGCGCTCGGCTTTGCCATTCTCCGAAGAAGTATGTGGACAAGACAGACGAAAATCCAGCCCGTGCTGGTCACAATACATCCGCAATAAACCGTTAACAAATTCCGTGCCATCGTCACATTGTATAGCCTTAATATTTCGCTCAAATTAAGTTTGAATAAATTTATGAAACTTTAACAATATCGAGCTAACATGGGATTTTTTAGCAGTGGGAAGCGACCATAAAAAATTACTATAATCGTCCAATATGAGCAAATATTAGCTATGATCGGATGAACTTGGGACGGGAGAGG
The DNA here is from genome assembly GCF_048544455.1 of Silene latifolia. NCBI lineage: Eukaryota > Viridiplantae > Streptophyta > Magnoliopsida > Caryophyllales > Caryophyllaceae > Silene > Silene latifolia. Next base: position 23,421,007 of record NC_133533.1, on the reverse strand, counting down.
TCCAAAGATCATAATGTAAAATATCAAAAGGCATAAAAGTATGCGTAATAGATTTAGCAAATGGTAAACGAATATGTTTTCCAAGCGAACAAGATTGACAAATTGTTTTGTGAGAATTCAAATTACAATCAATCAATTTATTTTGCTTAAGAGAAGAAATGACTAGATCCCCCGGATGACCTATGCGAGCATGCCAAATAGAAGGTGCTATAGCTGCAAAAGACGAATGGAAAGTGTTTTAGCAGGATTTTTGTTGATCAAGAGCGTCCTGCCAGGGATTTATGTGTAGGGTGATCTAACTCGAATAACTCGCCTGATTGGTATAATTAAATGTAAAACAAATTAATAAATAATGACACAAGGATTTATACGTGGAAAAACCCTGGGAATAAGGGAAAAAACCACGGGCACCAAGCCAGGAGTGATTGTTACTATGATTTTAGGTAGCCTGACAGAGTATTGTTATATCAGGCGTGACAGGCGAATATATAGCTTAAGAATACAAAGAATATGAGTAAAAGTGATGGTCTCTCAGATGATGCTTCTTGTCTTCTCCTCCTTTCTATTTATAGGTGGTTATTTCCAAATGTTTTTGTGTTTTAGGTTTTCCCCCGTAAATAGGGGATGTGCCCTATTTACTCGGAGGTGGTTGCCTTTAGACTAGCCGTTGCTTTGACTGCTTCTTATATCTTTTGGCTTCTTGAATTGGTCTTCCTTTTTTGTAGGAAATATACATAAACTGCCTGTTTGTAGCCTGAAGTAGCCTGGTGCTTTTCCTTTTCAATTTCTTTGGTTGTCTTTCACTTTGTCTTTTATCAATTCCTGCTTGGTGCCTATCCGTGTTGAAGTAATGCCTGATTTTAGTTATCTTTGGCCTGGGAATTGTCCTTGGTTGTTGTCTGGCCTATTCAGGTTAGACAGGATAATTTAGGGCCCAACAATTGCCCCTTATCTGCTTATTCCTTTATTGGGTCCGCCAGGAATGAGGAGATAAAAATTTGGGCCGAGCAAGTGAATTGTGCAGGGACTTTCTATCGGATTCAGAATTTGTGTTTGATTCAACTTCTTGTAACGGTTACTTGCCATAAATAGGGTAGGTTCACAAAACCCTAGGAGAGTCATGATTGATCTTAACCACTTGCTTTCCTAGCCGTTATAGTTTTGCGGCTATAAATATCCTGCTTATTCCGTGTATGTCTTCACATTCCAATCTCTAACTTTCTTCTTTCTCTTTCTAAAAAAATTTCCCTTTGTAAAAATTCATTTCCCAGGAAAAATAATATATGGCTGGTGGCGGGAGAAAGACAGCAGACTTCAAAAGCTCTGCTTTGAGGTCGAAAAGTTCTGTTGAAGTTGAGATGGTTTCTGCTGAGGTTGAGGGGGTCCCTGATGTCATCCCCGAGGATGATGTGGTGGAGGTTGTTCCTCCTCCGGAGATTCTGTCTATGTCTTATAAGGGGTTGAGTATTCTCCTAATAAGGCTTTGGCGATCTCTTTCCATGAGGCTAATCAACCAAACCTCGCTTTTGAGCATTATATAAAAGGCGGGGTCTCATTCCTCATGGGGTGAAGTTTGGATTCTGAGAATGGTCCTATCGGGGCTAATTGAGTAGCCCGGGTTGGTTCTGTATTTTTGAGTGGGCTTTCGGGGTGGTGGTCAACTTCCCTTTCTCCTTTATATGGCCGAGGTGATTAGGGCTATTAGGGTTCCACCGTTTCAACTCATGCCAATGGTTTGGAAGATTGTCCATTCTATTGAGCATTTATGTTCTAAGCATAAGTTGGTTATTACCCTGGATGATTTTAAGAATGTCTATCACCTGAAGAGTCATTCTCTTTGGGAGGTTTAATTTTCGAGTCGGTCAAAGATGGCTCACCGATCACCAATTTTGATTCAGGGGGGGATGATAAAGGCTGGCTCAAACTTATATGTTTATCAAGGTGATTCAATTGCCCCGACCTGGACTATCTTAATTACCCAAATTTGTTGAAGGAGGTAATCTTTCTTTCCTGCATTATTTTTGGTTTGGTAATAATATTTTTTGGAGAGTTTACTTACTTTGCCCGTGCTTTTTAGTAAATGACTGGTGAATGATCCCGATCTTTGAGGGGTCGGTGACCGGATAGCAGCGATTTATGGCGTTACGAAGAGGAGAGGGCTTGGCCCTTTGCTGCAGGGCAAGCTGCTATGCCTCGTTTTAAGAAGGCTAAGTTGAGCACTTATAAGCCTGTGAAGAGCACTAAGATTCCAGGGGCATCTTCGTCGGGGAGTAAGTTCTTTTGCTTGTTTTGTCATTCTGTTTCTGTATTGGGTTCATGCTTATATTCTTGATTTAGAAACTCGTCGTGCGGCTACCGGGGGCTTCTCGCCGAGAATTGCTAGTTTTGGTCTGTCTTTGGTGAAGGCGGGGTTTCTCAAATTACGGGGAGAAGTCAAAGAGCGGTGAGGCAACGGGGAGTGATAGTCTTTGTTCAAATTCGGGAATCGTGCGGGGGCTCGGTTGGTGTCGCTGAAAAGATTGTGGGTGAAAGTGATCGTCCTGAGAAGAGGAAGAGAGTGGATGAGTCTTTGGGAGGAGTTCATGAGGTCGGGGAGTCGGGGGCTCGTATGGATGAGGTCCGGTTTGCTAAGGATCAAATTCGGGCTCGGGCTTTTGTGGTTGATGATCCTTATTTCAAGTACCAGGCAGAGGGAAGCTTCGTGCGTGCTTTGGCCGCTATGTATCGTTCCGGGGATTATCTTTGCCAACTTGGTTACCATGCTTCAGGAGGTATATTTTTTTGTCTTTGTTTGTTGTGGGTTTTTGTGTGTGTTTTTTTTTTTTTTTTTTTGGCTTAGATGGGCATTTTCTTTTGTTTTAGAATGTTAATGATGTCTTTGAGGAGTGCACATCAACCGCAATCGTCCATGGTCTAAAAAATGCCTTGGATTGGGAGGTACAAATCTTGAAGAAAGATCTTGACAAGTTTAAAGCGATTTGGAGGTGTCCAAGGCCGAGAATCATTCATTGAAGGAGGATAATGAGGCGGGAAAAGCTCGGTTCTTTGGTGGAGTCTGCTAAGCTGAAATCTGCTCGGGATGCCTTGAAAGCTCTTCGAGGCTAAGTTTGATATTGCCCGGGAAGAATTGAAGGTGAAAAACAGGCTATGCGAGAGCGATTAAAGGTAAATGAAGAATTGGCTGTAGAGAGGATGAGGTTCGGGCCAGGTATAAAGATCTTTGCATTGTATTTCTTTGGCAAGGGTCGTGTGGATGCCATGAAAGAGCTGCTTTGAAGTCGAGCCTTTTGGAATCCCGATCGGGAATTGGCGATCTCAATACCACTTATCCTGAGCTTTGTAAGTTGCATGCTGACGAGGAGGTGGACTCTCCTCCATCCAAAGGGAAAAATAGTGATGTTGAAGGGGATGGAGATGAAGAAGAGGAGGTGCGATGAGGGGATTGGTTCGCCACCGTGTTTCAAGGTGGGCTAGTTTGATTTTTTCTGTTTGTGGGATTTTGTGTTGTTTTGGCCTATTCAGGGGGGGGATGTTCCCTGAACAAATAATTTAGGATTTGTTTTGGTTTTTGTTGGCTTTGCCTGGATAAACGGTGTGTTCTTCCCCGCCTGGGAGGGTGTCTTCCTGGTAGGTTTTAATATATATATCCTTTCCTTGATTTTCTTGCTTTTTTTGACTGGAATTTGTACCGTACATTCATGTGATATTTTTGTTAGAGTAATGCCTCGTCGGGAGGGCTTATGGCCCTCATTTACGTGTTTATGGGAAATGGTGGCTTTATCTGCTGTCGGGAGGGCTTTTAAGAATGAGGGTGGTTGCCGGTCGGGAGGGCTTATGGCCCTCACTGTCGAGGAGGGCTTCTTTGACAAGTACTATGGTCTATTCCAACTTTGTACTTGTCTTTTTATGTCTTGAGCTCGATTTAATTTTCCTGGTCGAGCGGCGGTGCCAAATTAGAGCATTTTTAGAAATGCTGTTCAGGTTGGGTGGAGTGGCCCTCAATCCTGAACATTTGTTTAAGCCTAAAGTATAACATAATAAGTGAAAAGAAGGCGTAAAACAAGTTTTCAGGATTTGAAATAGAGTTTTAGGTGAAATTAAGAATAACAGGCAAGTAACTTAGCACGTAGCAGGTATGAAATAGTTTTAAGTGGGAACTTAGCACATAGCAGGTATGAAACTTAGCACATGTATATAGGGTGGGTAGTTTTACCTGCTTCTCAGATATGAAATAGTTTTAAGTGGAAAATGTTCCAAGATCTGGGGATCATTTCTCCTTCCAAAGTTTGTAGCCTGTAAGCTCCCTGTCCCACTATTGAATCAATTAAGTACGGGCCTTCCCATGTAGGGGCTAGTTTGCCTGCGTTCTTTTCTCTGGTGTTGGGGAAAACTTTCCTTAATACCAGGTCTCCTTCTTTGAATACTCTGATGTTGACATTTTTGTTATAACTCCCGCTCTTTGTCTCATTGGTAGGCGGCTAACCTGACTTTGGCTGCATCTCTCAGTTCTTCAGTTAAGAGTAGGTTATCTTGCAATAGGGGACTGTTCTCTTCTATTGTGTTCAGGCTGCTTCTGGTAGTTGGCACATGAATTTCTGCTGGTATTACTGCTTCGCAGCCATAGACCAGGGAATATGGTGTTTGGCCTTGTGGGTCGCTTTTTGGGTGTGGTCCTGTCGGCCCATAGGACTAGGGGAAGCTCTTACGCCCATCTTCCTTTTCTTCTTTTCACTTTTTCTTCAGGCAAATCGATTACTAATTTGTTGCTTGATTCTCGCTGGCCGTTGGCTTTAGGGTAGCCTGGTGTAGATGTGACTAAATTGATATTCCATTGTGCACGAAATTAGTTTTTCTCTTTCCCACAAATTGTGTCCCATTATCACGGACTATTTAAAGGTATTCCATATCTACATATGATATTCCTCTTGATAAATGATATGACATCTTTTTCTTTGACTTGCCTGTAAGAGTCTGCCTCTATCCATTTGGAAAAGTAGTCAGTCATTGCTAGCATGAAGACTTTTTGTCCAGGCGCCTGAGGTAGCTTCCCTACTATGTCCATGCCCCATTTCATGAATGGCCAGGGGGCCGAGATGGAATGTAGTAGTTCTGATGGTTGATGGATATAAGGGGAATGGATTTGACAGGCTTTACATTTTGAGCTGTATGCTATGCGATCGGCTCGGGGTTGGCCGAAGTAGCACATTTCGAGAATTTTGCTAGCTAGGCTCCTTCCACCTTTATAATTTCCGCAGTATCCATTATGTATGTCTTCTATGACTTGGCTGGCTTCATTTGGTTCCAGGCAATGTAAGTAAGGTCCAGCCTGATACTTTTTAAACAAGGTGTTATTTATAATGGTATAGGTGGATGCTTTGATTTTCAGGGCCCTTGCTTCGTTTTTATTTGTAGGGAGTATCCCCTGTAGGAACCAATCATAGTAATGTTTAGTCCAGGAATTTGTATCTTCCTGGATAGGGCAAATTTGTTCAGGCCTTTCTATGGTTGGTTCCAGCAGTGGACGATGGGTATTTTGTCAAACACAAAGGTGAAATTTGATCCCAGGCTGGCTAGGGCATCCGCCTGGGTATTTAAGTCCCTTGGTATTTGGTCAATGTCAAGGTTTTGAATTTTTTGCAAAGGTTTTTGACATATTCCAAATAGAGTATCATCTTTGAATCTTTTTGCGAAGATATACTCCTTTAACTTGATTAGAAATTAAGAGAGAGTCAGTTTTTACCTTGAGGTTTGCTACACCGAGTTCTATACATACCTTTAATCCAAAGAATCGGGGCTTCATATTCAGCCTCATTATTTGTGGCTTTGAACTCACAACTAATAGCCTGTGCAATCGAGTCTCCCTGTGGTGATTTTAGGACTAATCCTAGGCCAATGCCTTTCATATTTGTTGCCCCATCTACATGGAGAGTCCATTCTGGTCATTTTTTTGAGTGTCAAGAAGATTGACCTCTTTTATGAGGTCTGGTTCTAGGGTAGGACCGAATTCACCCACGAAGTCTGCTAGTGCCCGAGATTTAATTGCTAGCATCTGGGTTCAAAGGTTATATCATAGGTCTTTGATCTGTCTTGACCATTTTGCCATTACTCCGCCGACAACTCGGGCTTTCTCGGAGACATTTGATAGGCAAGTTGGTTCTTACAATGATTGGGTGACTTTCAAAATAAGGTCGAAGTTTAGTGCAGGACATTACTAAAGCAAGTACATATTTTTCAAGTAGGCCATACCTGGTTTCTGCATCTAGAAGACTTTTACTTACATAGTAGACTGGATCTTTGTTGGCCATCAATTTCTTTGGTCGACTCCACTTACTGCTTTTTTCGTGACAGATAGGTAGACCGTCGGGGTTCTCCTTTGTCTGTTTGGCAAGTAAGCGGAGGTGTAGTCGGGTATGTTTTGAGCTCCTGGAAGGTGACTCGTGTTCGTGCAACCATTTGAATGCTTTGTTCTTCCCGAGTAGGTCATAGAATGCCTTGCATCTCACCGATGATCTGGAAATGAATCTATTCGTGGTCGCAACTCGTCTGTCGGTTTTGAATATCTTTGACCGACTTGGGGATTCGGTTCTAGTGTGGCTCTTATTTGTTCTGGGCTGGCTTCTATTCCTCTTTTGGTCACCATGTACCCCAGGAATTTTCCTGAGGATACCCCGAAATGGCATTTGGATGGGTTGAGTTTCATATTGAAATCTTCTAGGATTTTAAAGGCTGTTTCCAAGTCCCTTACATGATCTTCAGCTTTCTTTGATTTGACTACCATATCATCAATATAGAATTCCATGGTGTCCCCTATTTGGTCTTTAAACATTGTATTGACCAGGCGTTGGTATGTTGCCCCTGCATTTTTCGGCCAAGGGCATTCTTTGTGTAGATATATGCCCCTTTCCGTGATAAATGCAAAGATGTTCCCGATCGGATGGGTGCATCTTGATTTGGTTGAATCCACTTGAGGCATCCATGAATGTCAGGAGTTCATGTCCTGCTGTAGCATCCACCATTGCGTCTATGTGTGGGAGTGAAAATGGGTCTTTTGGGACGAGGCTTTATTGAGGTCATGTAATCTACACAAACTCTCCACTTGCCATTCTTCTTCTGAACCACCACTACGTTGGCTAGCCAGCTAGGGTACATGACTTCTCTTATCATCCCCATGTCCAATAGTTTGTCTACTTCTTCATTGATGATGGCATGTCTTTCGGTGCAAACTTTCTTCTTTTATCTGCTGACAGGCTTATAAGACTCATCAACATTTAGTTTATGTGTAATAATATTGGCATCTATTCCGGTCATATCAAAATGTGACCAGGCAAAACATGAAGATTTACCTCTAAGAAAATTTACTAATTCCTCGGCCTGATATGATCGGGGACATCGATCCTACCATGCGTGCACATCGGGGTACTCGGGGTCTAAAATTACTTGATCGGTTTCCATTTTGGTTTTACGCCACATGAGTTGTCCTGACGAGGGTATCTTTGTAATTGCTAGGCGAGGGACTTACCGCCTTGGAAGGCTTTAGTGACTCGAGATAACATTCCCCGGCAGATTTTTGTTCACCTTTAATGGTTGCTACTCCCCATTCTGTTGGAATTTTGATGCATTGGTGATAGGTGGAGGGTATGGCTCTCACGTTGTGGATCCATGGTCTTCCTAATATGGCATTATAGGATGACAGACAGATCCCGGGACTCCAAATATTTCATATGAAGATACTCCTTCCACATACGTGGGCGGTGTATTTCTCCCGATGTGTTTCTTGTTTCTCCACTAAATCCTACTAGGACATTGGACTTCTTTATGATTTGGCTTTCATCAATCTTCATTGCTTTAAGGACATCAAGCATGATCGGGTTTACTTGAATCCTCCATCTACCAGGATTCTCATGACACGTGCAATCCCTATTTGCATGGTGATTACCAGGTGTCATGGTGGAGGTCCGAATGCCCCGCATATCGGTGTCGTCAAAAGTAATTTGAGGTAAATTGATAGGTTTAAAAGGAGATTTCATTTTTGACTCCTGGCAATTTTCTTAGCAAATGAACCGGTCAAAGCCACAAATTTATGATCCTCCATTGATGAATTTGACTTCATAAATGGGTGGTGCAGGGGGTAGGTCACGTTGTTGCTTTTCTGTGTTTCTTCTTGTTCCGTCATCTTCCCTGTTCTTTGTTTGCATCAAGTCTTTCAGGTATCCTTTCTTTAGCAGGTAAGCCACTTGTCTCCGTAATCCCAGGCATTCTTCTGTTGTGTGACCTATGTCCATGTGAAATTCACACCACCTGGTGGTGTCCTTTCTTGAGTTGGGGTTGTCTGACTTCTTTGGCCACTTGACAATGTCTCCCATATGGTCAAGCCTCTTGATTAATCCTGCAATGTCAACGAGAGAAGTTATATTCCCGGACGGAGGATAAGTATAGGAGTTACCTCGTTGTTCATGTATATAGTTGACTTCGATCTGTCGGGTCTTGTGTAGGAGATGGCCTGAACTGCTTCCTTTGTTGTTAAAGCTTTTCTGTTGGTTTTGTCATATCCTGAGTTGTTGTCGGCATTATTCCGCCTTGTAGCCTTTGTCTTCTTCCAACTTGATATAGCCTATGGCTAATGCTTGGACATCTTCAAAGGTATGACAGGGCTTCATGGTCATTTCATCGTAGAAGTCACTTTGTCCGGGGTAGCCCTTTCCTGAAAGCTTCAACGGCTGTTCCAATATCACATCTGGGGATTGACACTTTTTCTTTGTTGAATCTTGTCATGTATGATCGATGGATTCTCCAGGCTTCGTTTAACCTGTGCAGTCCACCGGATCTCTTTTCTAGTTCCTGCTGCAAAACGATGATTGAAAGAATTGACCAGGTCGACAAAGGACTTGATGCTCCCATTTGGCGGTTTATGTACCATTGTAAGGCGGTCCGTTCGAGTTGTTCCAAATCCCTTACACATGCGGACTTGACGTAGTTCATCGGGAATTGATCTTGCCAAAGCATCCTTTGCTTGTAATAGGCAACATGGTTTTGTGGATCCGTGGTTCCATCATAGATTCTCATTGAGGGAATCACAAATTTCTTTAAGCGGTCTATTTTTGCTATTTCATCCACGAAGGGAGAATCAAAGATAGCTTTCTGGATTTGCTTCTTCAATTGGGGTAGGAACTCCCGGGATCTTTTCAAATCTCTCGTGAAGTTTTGGATTTCTGGAGCATAGCCATCATAATGGCTGTGTTAGTCTGGTCTTGGAGTTCTTGATTTTGGAGTTCTCCTGAGTCCATTTCTTCTCCTGCTTTGGATTTTGATGGAGTTGGAGTACCAATATTGGAGAAGTCAATGTTCCTTATGATGGAGGAGAATGGTGTGCCAGTGGACTTTCAATTTTGATCCTGAAGCTTTTTCTCCCACTGTATCTTTAGGCTGGATTCGATTCTTTCAATTTTGCCACTTGACTTCACTGGATCATTTTTTGTTTCATTGTTCCATCTCCAACAATTGTTGTTTGGCGTGACTAATTGTTGCTCAATGCTATCTCCTGCCATTTTTTCTTAGTTTTCTGTGGTATTTGATGGTGGGCTTTTGATTGTTTTTGAGTTAGATGCCCCACGGTGGGCGCCAATTGTTTTAGCAGGATTTTTGTTGATCAAGAGCGTCCTGCCAGGGATTTATGTGTAGGGTGATCTAACTCGAATAACTCGCCTGATTGGTATAATTAAATGTAAAACAAATTAATAAATAATGACACAAGGATTTATACGTGGAAAAACCACGGAATAAGGGAAAAAACCACGGGCACCAAGCCAGGAGTGATTGTTACTATGATTTTAGGTAGCCTGACAGAGTATTGTTATATCAGGCGTGACAGGCGAATATATAGCTTAAGAATACAAAGAATATGAGTAAAAGTGATGGTCTCTCAGATGATGCTTCTTGTCTTCTCCTCCTTTCTATTTATAGGTGGTTATTTCCAAATGTTTTTGTGCCGTTTAGGTTTTCCTGGTAAATAGGGGATGTGCCCTATTTACTCGGAGGTGGTTGCCTTTAGACTAGCCGTTGCTTTGACTGCTTCTTATATCTTTTGGCTTCTTGAATTGGTCTTCCTTTTTTGTAGGAAATATACATAAACTGCCTGTTTGTAGCCTGAAGTAGCCTGGTGCTTTTCCTTTTCAGGCTGCTGGTTGTCTTTCGCCTGTCTTTTATCAATTCCTGCTTGGTGCCTATCCGTGTTGAAGTAATGCCTGATTTTAGTTATCTTTGGCCTGGGAATTGTCCTTGGTTGTTGTCTGGCCTATTCAGGTCAGACAGGATAATTTAGGGCCCAACAGAAAGACTCAAGTTTTGTAGATTTGGAAATGGGATAAAGGTCGCCCCGACTGTTACACCTCATGAGTTGTGTCCCCGTCCGCAAATCCTTCACACAAAAGCCTGGGTCAAATCCAACAGTGACCGAGTTATCGGTTGTAAATTTTCGAACATAGATTAAATTTTTGATTAATTTGGGAGCATGTAGTAAATTTTTGAATATGAGGGGAGGGTGAGGTTTCGGTAATATGGCTTGGCCATAACCTGTAATTAGAAGCGATGCACCATTTCCGACAATGATACCACGATTATTGCTTGAATTGACAAAAGACGAGAGAATATCTGAAGTCGATGTCATATGCGATGTGGCACCGATATCCATATAGAAATAAGGATAAGGAGGGATGAGGCCAAGAGTGTACATCGCTACCTCGATGTCAGTTTGTGATGGCGTGGAACCATCCGCCGAGACATAAGCTTGAGCAGGCCTTGGACCAAGAATACCTCCCTTAGAGCAAGGCAGAGGAGGACGAACCCAGGGACTTGAGGTATAGGGACAGGGAGGATAACCCCATGGAGAGGGAGGCCACGACCACTGCCCGTATTCACCTGGCCACTGAGAAGCGACGACAGCATGAGCAGGGGCAGCAACAGGGGCAGACGGAGTGCCCTGCGACTGCTTCCCACCCAACACCCTTGTTACCCCCGTGCTTCTTCTTATGACCCGAACCTTGATTATTCCCGCCTTTGTTCGGTGTAGGAGAGCCAGAACGAGAGGTGTTGACAGCCCCACCATCATAAGCATATAGAGCAGAGGAAGAGTTTGTGGCGGCCTGTTTGGCAAAGCCGGCTTCCTCAAGAGTGAGCATGGAGCGTTCTCTATAGAAACGAGGCAGAGGATCACGTTGGCGAATGATGGTCCCGACATGTTGATATGCCTCGGTAAGACTAGAAACCAGTTAGAGTACCAAGCAATTCGCAGACACGGGTTACCCAACATTTTTTAATTGATCTGCCAACGATTTCAATCGCTGACAATATACGGACGAGAAATCCGACATGGAGATGTGGGAAAATTCTTGTTCGAGAGTCACCGCCCTAGAGTTCTCGTTGTCTTGAAAAATATCACGGATCGGATCCCATGTCTCCATGACCGTGCTTTCTTCTTCAACACATCGCGAGTGGTTTTCTCGATCGGGAGTGTGACTACCTGACCGGAAAAATCTCTCACTGATTACTTCAGAGCGTGGCCACGCATTTGTAGTCATTAACTTCTCGAGTGGCCTTGAGATATAGTTACCCAACATGGGTGGAAAATTCCTGTATGCCCTATCTATCCTATTGCACAATACAGCTCACCATGATCTAGTAAATGCTCTTTTGGCCTCCTTTCACGGCACGACCTAGGACAAAAACCAAAGTCACTCGGAAACTGCACCTGCTCAGATAATAGACTCCAGTCAAAAGAATCGACTCATTAGAACATCTTAGAGATCCCCGCCACGACCAGGCGCCTATAATAGAACTTAGGGACTCTCTAAATGGTCACTGTCCGGCAAAGTGTCACACACTCTGCCTATGTAATCGACCAGTCATCACATATGACCTTATGGTGTTGAACAACCATCAATCGACTTACAATCTAGTCACTCCGAGACGTCACCTCATTAAGTGACTAGGGACAAAATACAATGTTCATCTTATTCACTTGAATAGTGTTCAACATTGTCTCCACAACTTATTCAGATAAACAAGGTATTAAAATTTAGTCACACTAAATAAAAGGTTCATAAAAGAATGAATAAGAAAACAATGAATGTGATTATCATATATATAATAAAAGATACACTATCCAATTATTACATATCCATAATCTAAAGAAAATCTGGTACTCGTCTCAATCCCATAGAGACGACATGACCATCATGCTTAGCCTTTGATAAAGTCTTGGTTAAAGGATCAACAATATTGTCATCTGTCCCAACCTTACAAATGTCAATTTCCTTCCTTTACACATAATCTCTAATTACATGGTATTTCCTTTCAATGTGTCTAGATTTGTAACTAGACTTAGGCTCTTTGGCTTGAAAAATAGCTCCACTGTTATCACAATATAGAGTGATAGGATCTTTGGCGAAATGGACTACTCCTAGCCCCTCTATGAATTGCCTAATCCAAACAGCTTCCTTCGCAGCCTCAGACGCTGCAAGGTACTCAACCTCTGTTGTAGAATCCGCAGTAACACTTTGCTTGAAGCTCTTCCAGCAAACAGCTCCTCCATTTAGCATAAACACATAGCCGGATTGGGATTTCATGTCATCCCTATCGGTTTGGAAACTTGCGTCCGTGTAACTTCTTACACGCAACTCAGTTTCTCCTCCAAACAGTAAGAACGAATCCTTAGTCCTTCTCAAGTACTTAAGGATGTTCTTTACGGCTATCCAGTGACTCTCACCAGGCTTGGCTTGATACCGACTTCTCATGCTCAAGGCATACGCAACGTCGGGACGAGTGCAAATCATAGCATACATGATAGACCCAACAGCGGAAGCATAAGGGACGGTCTTCATGTGTTCAATTTCCTTAGGGGTAGAGGGAGACTGTGACTTGCTCAAAGTAATCCCTTGGCCCATAGGTAGAAATCCTCTCTTGGAGTCTTTCATATTGAACCGGTCAAGAACTTTGTCAATATAAGCTTCTTGACTCAATGCTAATATCCTCTTGGACCTATCCCTATAGATCCGGATACCTAAGATTCGTTGTGCCTCTCCAAAGTCCTTCATTTGGAAGTGTTTCCCTAGCCACTCCTTAACGAAAGTGAGTGATGGAATATCATTCCCAATGAGCAATATGTCATCCACATATAGGACAAGGAATACAATCTTACTCCCACTAAACTTCATGTATAAACACGGTTCTTCCACACATCTAGTGAAACCGTATTGTTTAATGACATGATCAAAGCGATGATTCCAACTCCTAGATGCTTGCTTAAGACCATAAATGGACTTCTTGAGCTTACACACCTTCTTAGGGTTAGATGTATCCATAAAACCTTCGGGTTGTAACATGTACACCTCTTCTTCTAAAATCCCATTAAAGAAGGCGGTTTTGACATCCATTTGTCAAATCTCATAATCATGAAATGCGGCAACCGCTAAGATTATCCTAATGGACCTAAGCATAGCGACTGGAGCGAAGGTTTCTTCATAGTGTAAACCATGAACTTGGGTGAAACCTTTTTGCCACCAATCTAGCTTTGTAAACATCCACACGTTTATCCACGCCGAGTTTAATTTTGTATATCCATTTACACTGAAGAGGTCGCACTCCCTCAAGTAAATCCACCAAGTCCCATACTTGGTTCTCGTACATGGAATCCATTTCGGACCGCATGGTTTCTAGCCAAAGCGAGGAGTCGGGACTAGACATGGCCGATTTGTAGGTAGTGGGTTCATTACTTTCAAGAAATGACAAAACACCATCCTCTTCGATGTTACCAAGGTAGCGATCAGGTGGATTAGAAATCCTACTTGACTTTCTAGGAATAATTACCATTTCAGAGGAAGAGGGAATGCTATCCTCCACGTTCTCCTCTACCTCATTCTCGGTTTGTGGCTCTCGAACTTCTTCAAGTTCAAATTTTCTCCCACTCTGTCTTCTAGAAATAAATTCCTTTTTTAGGAAGACAGCATCACGAGCCACAAACACTTTGTTCTCGTGTTTATTGTAGAAGTAATAGCCACGTGTTTCCCTTGGATATCATACAAAAAGACATTTGTCAGACCTGGGTGCAAGCTTATTGTCAGACTTGATCTTAACGTACGCTTCGCAACTCCAAATACGCATGAATGCCAAATGAGGGACTTTCCTGTCCATATCTCATATGGAGTCTTATCGGCCGCTTTAGTCGGGCTTCGATTTAGTGAAAATACTGCAGACAAGAGGGCAAAACCCCAAAATGAACTAGGAAGCTCAGTTAGACTCATCATTGACCGAACCATATCAAGTAAAGTTCGGTTTCTCCTTTCGGCCACACCATTTAATTGCGGTGTGCCAGGAGGAGTCCATTGTGATACTATACCACAATCTTTTAGGTGTTAATCAAATTCAATATTTAGATACTCACCACCACGGTCGGATCGTAGAGTCTTTATCTTTTTATCCAATTGGTTCTCTACTTCTTTTTGAAACTCTTTGAACTTGTCAAAGGCTTTACACTTGTTCTTCATTAAGTAGACATACCCATATCTACTTAAGTCATCAGTAAAAGTAATGAAGTAGTGAAAACCTCCTCTAGCAGTGATGGTTAATGGTCCACACACATCCGTGTGTATAAGAGCCAAAACCTCACTAGCTCGTGTCCCTTTTCCCGCAAAAGGTGCACGAGTCATCTTGCCTAAAAGGCAAGACTCGCATGTACCATAAGATTCGAAACCAAATGGTTTGAGCACTTTTGATGAAGCAAGTCTCTTAATGCGTTTTTCGTTTATGTGGCCTAAACGAAAATGCCAAAGGTAGGATTCGTTTGGATCACCCTTTTTGAGCTTTTTAGTTTCTATATGATAAACGTCATTAACATCATTTAAAACATAAATGCCTCCAATTGAAATGGCCTTGCCATAAACCACATCATTTAAAGAAAAAGTACAACACTTGTCCATAATCATAAAACAAAAGCCTTCCGCGTCTAACGCGGAAATGGAGATGATGTTCTTAGTTAAAGTTGGTACAAAATAACACTTATTTAAATACAACTCTAAACCACTAGCTAAAGTGAGCACATAGGTCCCTACGGCAACGGCGGCTACTCTAGCTCCATTGCCCATGCGGAGATCCACATCACCTTTTGCTAGTGCTTGCACGTCCCTTATACCCTGCAAATGGTTACAAAGGTGAGAGCCACATCCGGTATCAAGTACCCAAGTGGAAGTACAAGCATAATTAACGTATATCACATAGAGAAAGGAAATCATACCAATAGGTGTCACACGCCCTTCCTTGAGATCCTCCAAGTATTTGGGACAACTCCTCCTATAATGCCCCTTCCCATTACAATGGAAACATTCGGCCTCGGAGAGCTTGACACTTTTTGCCTTGGGATTGCCATTCTCAACGGCCTTCCCCTTTCCCTTGTCATGTTTCTTTGACGATTTCTTGAATTGGGACTTCACTTTCCCTTTTCCTTTCTTAACTCCAAAAGACATGTTCTTTACTTCATGGTTCAAACATCTCCCTTTTCACTCCCACTAGCCTCCATATCCCTCTCCGCTTGGGTGAGGAGTGCATGAATTTCATGGTAACTCTTATCCATGTCATTCATGTTGTAGTTTACCCTAAAGTGGGCAAACTTGGTGGGGAGTGAGTGAAGGATACGATCCACCACAAGAGTCTTAGGAATCTTACACTCTAGACGCTCTAGGATGTCAACATATTCGACCATTTTTAGTACATGGGGACCAACCTTTTGGCCCCTCTCAAGCTTAGCTTCAAAGAAGCGTGCCGCCGCATCGTATTGACGGACTTTAGGTGTTTGTGAAAACATAGTGATCATACGAGTGAATATCTCGTAAGCATTTAAAGAAATGCATGATAGCTTGAGCTTTGGCGATATTGACCATATCAACACATTCTTAATATCATTCAACGCCCTCACATAGTCATCATAGGCGGTCCGCACCGCCGATGAAGCTCTTGCACCGGGCTCGATAGGAGGAGCATCGGTCAAGTAAGTGAGCACATTGTCGGACAACGCGTCACTTTTGATGTTGGATTCCCATTCAAGAAAGTTACTACCGTCATCTTTTAAAATAAATTTGTCTATTACGGACCTTAGCCATGAATATTTGCCTAGTGAAGTAGTCGATGGAGTTGATGAAGTTGCCATTGCGAAATAAAATGCTACAACAAAAAGGAAAAATTAACATTCATTGTTTTAAAAATTACTTGTAAAAACATGTTTAGAAAGTTTTAGCATTTATATAATGATCTCCCACTAAATTATATAAATGATTCCAAGACCCAAATATTAAACAAAAATGAGCATCGCTTGGGCGAAACATCCCATAATTGCGTAAATTCAGTAAGTCACGTTGACTAATTCTACCTCTAGAACTCTCGGTTCCTCAAATTCATCTACTAGCCCGGAACACAAGACCGTCTTTTATTCTGTTGAGTCTAACCAATTTTGGCGTGTGATAACCGCTTACCACCCTACTTACCCAAGGTAAAAAGAGAACACCCCGCTTGGGCGAGCGTGGCTCTAATGAACAAGAGATTCATAAGTGTTACTAATTGGTAAGGCTAATCTCAATTTTAGTTATGTGAGAGATCTTGTCAATTTAGTCATAAATTCCTTATAAGTGAATTAATTCGGTGAATGTAAATGACGTGAATTGACAACCGAAAAAAATAAAAAGCATGTGAATGGCGATTTTGGCATGCGCGAAAAAATAAAACAAGCAAACATGTAAGCATATGAATAAATCCTAGTATGGCCACCTAGTTAATAAAAAACTAGTCTATTACATTTCGGAAACCAACTCCTTGGTCCCTTGCCTTTTCATTCCATAAGTGGCTCTTCCTTGTGGGATTTGGAACACCTTCCAAAAAAAAACTCCGTCTCGTTGTAATCCGTCTTTTAGAAACGCCGGTAAAATAACTATTACAAATGAATTACATAGCTATTCCTATTATACATTAATTAATAAAATAAATAAAACTATTAATTAATTACAAACCGACGATATGAGATCGTATTTAATTACAAACAAATCGATATTCCCATTCATTTCGGGTAATAACGATTAAAATTAACTAGGCCATACTAGGTACAAAAAGATAAATACTTTAAGTAAATGACAATCATTCATTCAAATTAAATAAATATGCTTAAACTGCTGTATATATGATGCCAAAATCGCCCTACCTATCATTCATTGGTATCCATCTCGGTTTTTGTGGATTTAATCGATTTTTAACATGTAAAAATACATAATTAACTCTTAAATCTCATTTAAGTCCAAACTAATTGTCCAAACTGTTTTGAACCTCAAAATTAGTCCTCACAAATTTTATGATAAATAATTAGTTTGATTTGGTGATATTTTACTAATTTAATCGGTAAAATCATAATATTTAAGTAAAAATCCAAAATAATTGAAAATTTACCCAAACAATTGAAACAAAATTTTTTAGTATTCTGGAACACTCCCAAGAACACCAAAAAGTCAGAAAAATAGCCCAAAAATTCCGGATAAATTTTGTGAAGAAAAAGATTGATATTTATCGGTTTTTAACCACAAAAACCAATAAACATCAAAACAAAGTGAAAACACACATGCAAAATCACTTTTGACATTTAAATAATATTCTTAAATGTACATAAATTTATCATGGGCAGAATCAAAATTATCGAAATTATGATTAATTAATTTGACTTTTATCGACTTTTCACTCAAAAAATCAATAAACATGCAAAAATCCGAACCAACCTTCAACGTTTTGCATACAATTAGTAGAAAACATGCATGAAATACCATAAAACATCCATGAACCGAATCAATATTTAACTAATTTTAGTCAATTTTTCACTAAAATGCGACATTTTGGCTCGGTTTTCTACCAAAAACATTAAAAATAGCAAAATAACATCAAAAATTACCAACAAATTCCACAAACCTTTTGAGATCAGTAGGTATGCATGTCCCAAAAATTCCGTGCTAAAACCTCTTCCAACACAATTTTTGAGTTTTTACTAATTATCTCATAATTCATTAAAATGCTTAAAATCAACATGCAAATTACAAGCCTAAGCTCTTATACCACTTGAGAGATCATAGATCCATATTAGACTCTTTAAAAAAATTAATTTATCTCATAAATTGTTGTTTATGTGATCTATGTAACATGCATGCTAATATGAAAGCATAAAAAGAAAGTATAAGGAAAAACAATTTCCTTACATTGAATATATGGTAAAATGGGCACAAACTAGTTCTCCTTACTAGTTTGTTCTTGAGCTAAAATGATGTGGATGATCCTCCTTGAAAAACCTTCAACTAGAAAGTCTCCTTCAAGTTGCACCCAAGAACTAACCCAAAAATATTAACAAGTATGAACTAGAACTAATTAATATTGTACCCTTGATTATTATTAGAAATATTACTAACTAATCTTAGTAATATTATTTATGTATATTAACAACTTAGTAGAGAGGATTATTATTTTAGAGAGAAGGTAGATGAGTTTTTGTTCACATGCAAAATGGTAGAGTAAAGTAGTGAGGTTGTCTAAAATTGTGAACAAATGATGGAGTATATGGGGGAATAGATGGCGGGTGGGTGGAGTGCTCAAGTGGACAATTTTTGTCTTATAATTTTATCTTACATCACATGCAAAATCTAGTATAAGATATATATTATGGTAGTATACAAAATAAGGTAAAATGATTATGTGAGTAATCATCCACTACACTTATTTTACACGGTCCACTTGACCATATACGGGTCCATGTTGGTTCTTATATTTGTCGCACAAATCCGTATAATTTTTATTTTAAACATCGTGTCATGTTTAAATACTTCCATAATAAATTCGTCCAATTCACTCCGTAAATATACGTGTACCACTACACATATTATTTACGTACTAATATTAATCACATTAATCAATTAATACAATTTTAGTAAATTAACAGTTAATTAACTAAAACCCGTTTCCCAAAACTTATTATTTAATTATCGCATAATTAAATAATAACTGCCACTCCTCGAGTTCGCAACTCGAAATCTCTCTAAAAATAATCGACTAACCTCTTAGTCTATAAATCAAGGGACTAAACAAATTGTATCTCATACAATTAATTATTTATCAATTGGGGTTCGTTCCTTTAGGTGTGACCAAAAGAGGTCAGTTGATCACCGTCGTCTCACGACAATAACGTCAAACTCTAGTCAGCCAACCGTTATCGATTTACGTTAATCAACTGACGAGGATCAAATAATTAAATATCTGATGATATTCTATTAATGAGATTTATTATGTTAACGCACTATTGTGGAGGACACTAACTCCAATAAATCAATCAAGAGAATTAGTAAGGTTCTTACAAGAGATAAAAATTCTGTTAACCGCTACTCAAAAGGTTTTATCACGTGATATCGCCCAAGAGGTTATTAACCAATTAGAACCATTGATCGATAAACATAATAGTTTGAATGAGAGGTTATATACATTATTGGATGATGGATTCCAAGAGATGAACGCATGAATTAACAAAGGAGAACATATTAGGGGCGATCTTAGAACCATTAACATTGGTTGTAGTGAGCCTAGATCAAGAAATCATTTAGCTACTCATTCAAGAGTATATGAGGCACCATATGGATCATCTGGCGTCAGAAACAGGATGTTTGAATTGGTAAATCATCAAGCCATTTGGGCAATAACCGAAATGCATTTGGACATCAGCGTCGTGTGCCTGTTGAGCGAGGTGTTGATTGTAAGAGTACTCGTTCACCAGGGCTAGCGTTCGATGTCAGTAGGATGACGCCCAATCAAGGTAGGTTTCCTACACCCAACGCACAACCCTTTGCAGGAAATGGAGGGCTTGAACCTCCATTAGGTTATCCTCCTAGGGATAACTGCGCCTAACCTCCTCCATTTATGAGCGATTGGACGGGCAATAAGTGGACCTCAGAGCCTCAGGATTTCAGATATCAGGCACATGTTGGTAATGGTATTGGACACAATGATCCATGTTTCCACGAAAAAAATCTTAGCCAGACGGGCCGTAACAATCCCTATGTCAGAGGAGGAGGGACCCCAGGAAACCCATTTTATCAATATCTGCCTGATCAATTTCCAGATCAAGGACAAGCTTATGGTACTAATTCGATGCCATTTAGGGTGCATGTTAAACATATGATAGAAAATTATATGAACGCCAGAAACCGATTGAATCATAGGATTCTTCATGAAAAACCGTATCCTGAGTGGGTGGATAAACAATATCCATATCCTCCGGGATATAAGATTCCTGATTTTACTTTGTTTTCTAAAGATGGGGATGTCTCCACCATGGAACATTTGACTAGATTTACTAGCCAATGTAGAGAAGCTGCAGATAATGACTATTTAAAATTAAGATTGTTTACTAGTTCATTAACAAAAACAGCATTCAGTTGGTATTTTCATTTAGCGTCGAATTCCATCCCTGATTGGGAGGCGATGAAAAATCAGTTCCATAATCATTTCACTAGAATTGATCCTGGGATAACTATAAGTGATCTAACAAGACAACAAAGGACAGGAAAACCAGTCGATGAGTATTTAACTAGATTTAAGAATGCTAAGATTCGATGCTATTTAAATTTACCAGAGGGAGAATTCATAAGAATTGCTCAAAATGGTCTTGTAATTCCTTTTAGGAAGCGTTTTGATGGTATCATTTTTTGAAATTTTATGGAACTAACGAAATCAGTTAGTAAATATGAGTAAGGGTTGAGTGAAGAAAGTCAACAACGTCACAAAGCGTTCAATTATGTTACCATTGAAGAAAAGGATGATTTCCGTGTAGTTAATTTAGCGGAAATCCCAAAAGGACCTCCTTTTCAGTGTGCGCCATTAGAGAAGAAAGATGTTTCTGCTAGTAGGGACATGAAAAATACTAAGAAGCGTCTCTACACCTTTGACATTACCAATGGAGAGGAAATTTTTAGGCACATGCATGCGAAGAATATTATTAAAATTAAAGGAAATCATAAGATTCCTTCAGCGTAGGAGCTTAAAGGAAAAACTTTCTGTTTATGGCACAACGCTAGATCTCATGCTACCAATAATTGTTTTGTGTTTAGAAATATTTTGCAGGATTTGATTGATAATGGTTTTTGTTTTCAAGTGGTGACATTGTTAAGACGGATGATGATCCGTTTTCGGTATTAAAGTTTGAATGTAATATGTTTGATGTCAAATCAACACTAACAATTC
Source organism: Silene latifolia (assembly GCF_048544455.1). Taxonomy (NCBI): domain Eukaryota; kingdom Viridiplantae; phylum Streptophyta; class Magnoliopsida; order Caryophyllales; family Caryophyllaceae; genus Silene; species Silene latifolia. The sequence continues at coordinate 23,399,713 of NC_133533.1, read as the reverse complement.
CAAATGGTGATTGGCAGGGGGAGAGAGCACATCGTTCGTTTGACCATTTGGTGGATAAGCGTTTGTTGATTTTTCCAAAAGTGGACAACGTGGAGATGAAGGGAAATTGTAAGTGGCACAAGACTGAACTTCACACCACGGATAAGTGTCAGACTTTCCGAGCCTTTGTAGCAAAATTGGTCCAGAATGGGAAGATTACATTGCTCCCATCTGACAGAGAAGCTTTAGTTTTGGTCAATAAATGCAAAGTCTTAGAAGCTGTGAAGGGTAAACCTAGTAGGACTGATGAAGGGTATGCGCCTAAATCCTATAAGGAGGTTGTGGAGGCGGATCCTAGTCATGCACATTTGATAGCATATCAGCACACCTAAAACACATGCATCTCCGCAAATTCTTCATGCAGTGTTCGAACTCAAGCTATTCCAAATGATCCTAAATAGGTTTCGGCTTATGTAATACCCCGTAATTTATTACCTTGGTCAAAGGCTAGTCAATGGTAAATGGGTAAATATATTTTATATATTTTATATGGTTTATACGAGTTATGTATGAGACGGAATAATAAAATAATAGTAATAATTATTATAAGATGGTAATGATAATAATAATATGTTGTAATGATAATAATAATACGTAATACGATACATGTGTGTGTGTGTGTGTATATATATATATATTGTTAGGCCTGGAAATCCGCAGACCCCCCTGATCAGTATCTCATCTAAACCTGAATGCCAGGCTGTCAGAGTGCCAGGCTATCAGGACACATGAAGATAGGCGCCAGGCCATGGAGAGGATAACGGTCAAAATATCAGGACGATATTAGACCATATACGCATATTATAAAGGAATTATATACGCAGTATTAAGTGTGAAGATCTCGCAGTAAATGCAGTAATTAAGGGAGGAATAATTAACAATTATTACAGGCAATAATGGAGATTAATCCGCATTCATTACCATATCAGGCAGCCCTTCAAGATTGAAGATTATATAAGGAGCACTTTGAAGATGTTGGAAGGATCTCGTTCTCATACATTAAGAAGCACACACTTACATACGCAATATTGAAAGAGATATAAGCATTGTTATTATCATACAATTATTCTCCCAAATTACTTAGTGAAATCCTCTTCTGGCTTGGTGCCCGTGGTTTTTTTCCCATTCAAGGGTTTTCCACGTACAAAACTCTTTGTCTTATTATTGTAGCCGTTATTTTATTTACAGCTTTATACTATGCCCTGACGACCTGACCAACAGACTATCTAGAGCTAGTTAACCTTACACAACTCTACCCTGACATGATTTCGCCTTGCGCAAAATCCACACAAAATAATTGGCGCCCACCGTGGGGCATCTAGCTCTTTAAATCCTTTTTTCTTATCCTACAAAAATTCAAAAAACCTACAAAAATGGCCGAACCCACCGTTGAAGAACAATTGAATGCAGCTCTCCAACAAATCGCTGAGTTGGAAAGCCTGAAAGAAAAAGTTGCCCAAACTGAGGCAGAGATCCTGCAATTGAAAGAATCTGAGTCAGCACTAAAGCAAAAATTAGAGAAGACTCAAGGGGCAGGCTCTAGATTCCAACCAGGAACCCCATTTTCATCAATCATTAAAAATATTGATTTTTCCAGTTTTGGGAGCCCAAGTATTCCTATATCCATTAATGTTGATGGTGATGATGAACTAAAAGATGACAAAGAGAAGCCTGAAGAATCCGCAGTAGCCATCATGATGGCAGTGAATCAGGAGATCAAGAAACTCAACGAAAAATTCGACAAGATACCTGGAGTACCTGCCAGCATGGAAGAAGCTGCCCCTGATAACTATGCCGATTCGCCTTTCATAGACGAAATAGTAAAAGTAGACCTACCAAAAAAATTCACAATTCCATCCATGAGGGTCTATGATGGAACCACGGATCCACAAAACCACGTGGCTCTTTACAAACAGAAAATGCTGGCTGCATCTATTCCCAGCGAGTTTAAACAAGTTTCCATGTGCAAGGGATTTGGAACGACCCTGACTGGCCCTGCTCTGCAATGGTACATCAACCTGCCAATTAGGAGCATCCATTCCTTTGCCAACCTGATTAACAGTTTCAACCAGCAGTTCGCGAGTAGCAGGGAGTTGAAGAAACAATCCAGTGACCTTTACGGAGTTACAAAGAAGCCTGATGAAACTCTCAGGACATTACTTGCGAGATTCAACAAGGAGAAATTATCCATACCCAGGTGTGACGTTGGAACAGCAGTGGAGGCGTTCAGACTGGGGTTACTACCTATAGTGACTTATACAGTAAACTCACTAAGTATCCCTGCCACACCTTCGAAGATGTTTAGGCCAAGACTCTCGCTTTCATTAGGCTGGAAGAAGGTAAAAGCTATAAACTTGGATCACCCAGTACACCAAAGGATCATGAAAGGAGCAGTAGGAAGAGCAACAAAGGAAACAACTATAGACCTACTCCATATTCCAGGCCAGATCAGTCAGAAGTTAACCTGGCTCATGAGTATCAAGGTAAGGTCAAGGTTTATCCACCTATCTCCGAACATAACTTCAGTGTTGATATTGCAGGATTGATCCAGAGACTTGACAACATGGGATCAGCTGTCAGATGGCCCAGGAAGTTAGAAAATCCAAATCCCAGAAGAGACAATTCAAAATGGTGCGAATTTCACATGGATATTGGACACACCACGGATGATTGTTTCACCCTGAGGAAGGAAGTGGCCTACCTGCTAAAATCAGGATACTTGAAAGACCTGATCAAGACAAAAGGCAGGAACGCAAACCAGGATAATGAAAATCAGGAGAATAAGCAGGATCGTAGTCTCCCTCCACCATCACCAATCTATGAAGTAAAATTCATATCTGGCGGTTCGTAGATTTGCGGCATGACAAGTTTAGCAGCAAAGAAGATAGCCAGGACGTCAAGGACTGTGTCACCCTGCAAGCCGGATCATGTCCCAAAAATCACTTTCAATGATTGTGACCTAGTGGGCATCCCTGATGTTCATCATGATGGCCTGGTAATTTCTATGCATATTGGAACAGCCACAGTAAGAAGGATCCTGGTAGATGGAGGCGCTCGGTGAACCTGATCATGCTTGACGTACTGAAAGCCATGAAGATCAACGAGGACCAAATCATTAAGAAATCCAGCGTCCTAGTGGGATTCAGTGGCGAAACCAGGAGCACTCTAGGAGAAATCCACCTCCCAACCTACGTGGAAAGAGTCTCATCTTATGAGAAATTTGGAGTTCTTGACTTCTTGTCATCCTACAATGCTATCCTAGGCAGACCCTGGATTCATAATGTCAAGGCCGTACCGTCATCCTATCACCAGTGTATCAAGATTCCAACAGACTGGGGCATAGCCACAATCAAAGGGGATCACAAGACAGCCCAGGAATGCTACACAGCAGCCTTGAAGCCTTCCAAGGCAGGTAAGTCCCTGGCATAACAATTACAAGACCCTATCGGAGCACTTATGTGGCACCTCCCCTGCAATGGAAACAGACCAGGTAGTCCTAGACCCTGAGTACCCGACAGGTATGTTTTAATAGGATCCGACGCACTTTAGAGTAGTCGCCCGAATCGTAAAGTTCCTTAAAAATAAATCATCTTGGTTTGCTTGGTCACATTTTGATATGACTGGAATTAGCGCTGATATAATTACTCATAAACTCAATGTTGACCCATTCTTTAAGCCTGTACTACAGAAAAGATGGAAATTTGCAACTGAAAGAAATACTATTATAAACGAGGAAGTAGATAAACTCTTGGATATGGGGATGATCAGGGAAGTAATGTACCCTGAGTGGCTGGCTAACGTAGTTGTTGTGCAGAAAAAGAATGGAAAGTGGAGAGTCTGTGTAGACTACACTAACCTGAACAAAGCCTGTCCTAAAGATCCATTCCCCATGCCTCATATCGATGCCATGGTAGATGCAACAGCAGGCCACGAGATGCTGACATTCATGGATGCTTCCAGTGGATTCAATCAAATAAAGATGCACCTGCGACCAGAGAGTAGTCTGCATTCATTACAGCATCGAGGCATATATTGTTACACCGCCATGCCTTTCAGCCTGAAGAATGCAGGGGCAACGTACCAGCGCCTGGTCAAAATGATGTTTAAAGACCAAATAGGTGACATCATGGAAGTATACATAGACGACATGGTGGTGAAATCCAAGAATGCAGAAGATCATGTGAAACATCTAGAAATAGCATTTGAGATATTGCAAAAATATAACATGAAACTAAACCCTGCAAAATGCCACTTTGGAGTCTCTGCAGGCAAATTTCTTGGATATATGGTCATAATGAGAGGCATAGAAGCTAGTCCTGAACAGATAAAGGCTATCCTGGAACTACAGTCACCTAAATCTGTCAAGGATATCCAGAAATTGACAGGACGGGTAGCTGCCCTGAACCGTATCATATCAAGATCCTCTGAGAGATGCAAAACATTTTATAACCTCCTCAGAAAGAATAAACAGTTCCAATGGACGGATGAACATGAGACAGCTTTTCAGGATCTAAAATCCTACTTATCATCTCCACCCCTATTGGCTAAGCCAGAGAAAAGACAACCTCTGTCAAGATACCTATCTCATCACTAACATAGCAATCATCGCAGCTTCGGTCAAAGAACAGACGGTCAAAGAACATCCAAATACTATATAAGTAAAAGCCTGCTTGATGCTGAGTTGAGGTATGGACTACTTGAAAAATATGTCTTAGCTTTAATTATGTCGTGCACTAAATTGCGACCTTATTTTGAAAGTCACCCCATTATAGTCAGGACCAATTTACCCATAAAATCATCTGCGTAAGCTCCGAACTTTCGGCGGGATGGCCAAATGGTCGAGACATTAGCACATACGCCATCTCCTTTGAACCCGGGCAGCGATCAAATCGCAGCCCTAGTAGACTTTGTGGTCGACTTTAGCCCTAACTGGAACCGGACTGATAAAAGAGGTCAACCAACTAGAAAATAAAACCCCGGACACAAGAATGCACCATATTCATAGATGGGGCATCCAACGCCAGGGGGACAGGGTTAGGACTAGTACTTAAATCGCCCCGGGGAGATATGACAAAGACAGTCGTAAGTCAGAGTTCAAAGCCACGAACAACGAAGCGTAATATAAAGCTCTGATAGCAGGCTTAAAGGTATGTCTAGACCTCGGTGTCCAAAACCTAAAGGTAAAAACTGATTCACTCCTAATTGTTAATTAAATAAAGGGAATTTATACGGCTAAGGATGCAAAAATGATTTCGTATTTAGAATATGCAAAAAACTTTACCACTAAATTTGCTTTATTTGACATAGATAAAATATCAAGAGACCGAATACCTGTGATGCTCGCCACCCTAGGTTCAAATTTCACCCCCACTGTTTTCGACAAAATACCAATTGTGCACTTATTAGAGCCAGCCATCAGCAGACCTGAACAAGTCAGTCCTATCAATCAGGACAAAAACTCTTGGACTAAACCCTATTATGACTGGTTTTTTCGAGGAATACTGCCTCAGGGTAGGCATGAGGCAAGGGCTTTTAAAATTAGAGCTTCAACTTATGCTATCATCAATAACACTCTGTTCAAGAGATCGCAGGTTGGACCCTACCTAAGATGCTTGGAGCCTGACGAAGCCAAACTAATACTTTAAGAAATACACGATGGACACTGTGGCAACGACAAAGGAGGAAAGAGCCTGGCAAGCAAAGTTCTCAGGACAGGCTACTACTGGCCTACACTGAGGGCTGACTGCCTGGAATACTCTTCAAAATGCGAAGCCTGCCAAATTCATGCACCAATCATACATCAGCCATCCGAACTCCTCCATTCAATTTCCGCACCATGGCCATACATAAAGTGGGGCATGAACATTGTGGGAAAATTGCCCATAGCTCCAGGACAAAAAGTATTCATGTTTGCTATGACTGATTACTTCTCCAAATGGATTGAGGCTAACTCTTTCAGGCAAGTAACTGAAAAAACAGTAATATCCTTCATCAGGACAAACATCATTTGCATATACGGAGTCCCATCAGAAATAGTATGCGATAATAGAACTCAATTTGTGGGGAAAAAGACCCAAGCATTTTGCCAAGAATGGAATATCAACCTGGTAACATCAACCCCTGGATATCCAAAAGCTAATGGCCAGGCTGAATCAAGCAATAAGGTAGTCATAAGATGCCTAAAAAAGAAGCTAAAAAGAAGACGAGGAAGATGGGCTGAAGAACTTCTATTAGTACTATGGGCAGACAGGACAACACCAAAAACTGCAACAGGCCACACACCTTACTCCCTGGTATATGGCTGCAAAGCTGTAATTCCTGGGGAAGTACGAGTACCAACATCCAGATGCAGCCTGAACAACGTTGAAGCAAACAAAGACCTAATGCAAGACAACTTGGTCCTGACAGAAGAATTAGGAGATACTGCCAAGATCAGGATGTCATCATATCAACAAGCAGTCGCCAGGACTTACAATAAAAACGTCATGATCAGGGTCTTTAAAGAAGGAGACCTTGTCCTACGCAAGGTATTTCCAAATAAAAAAAGAAAAATCAGCATGCAAACTGGCTCCCACATGGAAGGCCCTTACTTAATCGATTCAATTGTTGGACAAGGAGCATACAGGCTCCAAACGCTAGAAGGGGAAATGACCCCAAGATCCTGGAATGTAACTTATTTAAAATTATTCCATGAGTAAAGACCAGGCTACAATCAGGTATAAATTCAATCACCACTCAACCTGACGTGCTACGGGATGAACTACATGCTTTACATGCCTTGTCTATATTTTATATCTGTTCAACTAGCCTATTTATTTAGTTCTTGAATCCTGAACAATTATACATGATAAAATATTATATGCATAAATATTCTGGATTGAGGGCTACTCTACTATATATTTCTGAAACAAAAATTCTGCACTTAATTGTGCCTGACGAGTTGGTAACCGCCACCAGATACAGTAAAAAGTCAGGACCAATCAAGAATGAAATAATTGCCTGACCTGACTAGGTTTACTACCACGGATTACAACCGGCTGGACGCAGCAAGACAGGTGTAAGGGTGTTCTCTCCCAAACAATTAGTCTAAAATACCCTCTTGACAGGTTGAATACCAAGCCCTCCAGCTAGGCAGGGGACATAAGCTCTCCTGACAGGCCGGTTTTCCCACCCCTTCAACCATTATAGCAAAAAACTATACTTGGTTGAATTACTTATGAATAACAAAATAAAACGAAAATGATGTGCAGGTTATTCAAACAAAATGGTTAACAGGCCCAACAGAATGTAACTCACAGACCAAGCAAAGACAAAAGCAAATTCAGCCAAAAAAGGCCACCATGCTTATATTAATAAAAACCTTTACCCCCTGGGGCAAAGGCGCCAAAATATTCATAAAGACCAGGAATAGTCTCCCTGACCCAAGACAGGAAAAGAAAAATATTGTTTGTCCAGGGACATCCCCCCTGGATGGGCCAAAATACCAACTAAAAAAATTAATTACTGCTTCTCCTTAGAAACAGTACCAGCATCAACAACCTACTCCCTACTCTTAGCCGGATCAGCGTCAACATCCTGCTCCCCTGGAGAGTCGACCGGCTGTTCATTTTCTATATTATGCAGATCAGGATACTTCGAAGCAGCGAAAGTCATCTCAGCTTCAGGGTTCCATTTCGCCCTGGCCTCGACAGGCTCCGACATAGCAGCCGCCCTTCCCTTGATATAGAAGTTGAGGGAAGCATCATCCAGCTTAAAATCCAAATCATCCCTCTCTTGGGTGAGCTCCTCATTTCTGTCCAAGGCCTCCTGCAACAGCCGCTTGCTCGAAACTGCCTTAGTCTTGGCAGCATCTCTCTCAGCCTGTACCCTCACCAAGTCAACAGCTTTAGCAGCCAGGTCAGCTCGTGCAAAATCCAGCTCAGACTTCAGCCTATCATAATCTGATCTCATCAGATCAATCCTGGCTACCAAAGAAGTAGCCCGATAGGCATTATGGAGACAGGTCGCAGCACCCTGATCAAAACAGAAAGAAAAGTATGAGTAATATACCCCAATAATAAAAACTGCTCAAACGAAACACACATAAAAATTATTCCAGCCTACCTCCCTTACGGCAGCCAAGGCACCAGCCAAGAGGCTGACTGAATGATCCACCGAAGCAACTTCCTGAGTAGCAGTCTCAACAGGTTCAAGGGTGAGCATGACATCTGATTTAGAAGCAGCGTAAACCCTGATCTTCACCCTAGCAGCCTCCATATTGTCCACCCTGGCTCTCACTTCCCTGACCGGGGTAGAAACGTCAACATCTTCAATTTTCCTTTTTTGGGCTGCTGAACTCGTTTCAGCAGGGACAATAGGTACATCAGTGACCTTGGCAGCATCAGACTGTCTAGTCAAATCAATGACAGGCTCAGCATCCCCGCTTTCCTGGGAACCTGCCTCCTTGATCTTAGCCAGCCTGGCTGAAAGGTCAGCCATACCAAACCGGGCAAGGCGAGTAGATGACCTGGTGGCTACAACATGAAATACTATATTAGCAGTTTAAACTAAACATTATCCGGAAGCCAAAGCAAAAAGAAGAGATATACTAAGATAAACTTACTGCCTGAGGTAGTAGCACTAGCAGCCTCTAAAGGTTTAGCCGCCCTGGCAGCACCGTCAGCCTTCAAATAGCGAGGAAGGTGACCAACCCCACAACAGAGTGGCCAAGACCTCTCCAAAGGAGAAATAGCAAGGAAATCAGAAATATTGGGACTTGGATACTCAGATTCAGTAACCCAATCATCAACTGCACACAAAAGAGGTATGACTTATAATAAAATTCATTTTATTTTTTTACTAACAAATAAGACATACAGGGCAAATAGAAAAACTAAAAGACTCACCAGCAACGCAAGCCTTATGATTTAAATACGCCAGGTCAGGACCCACAGAATTGGTCCTGACAAACATGTACCCAGCAGCCCAGCCCTTATCATGGCCGCTGTCCAGGTTGCTCAAAAGAGGAGTAGTAGAAGCCCTGACCTTAAAACTTATACGGCCAGGACTATTTGTTTTAACGGCATAACAAGCCTTCAAATTGTCAAGAGAAAAAGAAATATTGTGTTTTTTACAGAGATTCTAAATAGAACATACAACCTTCCACACCATTGGCATTAACTGATAAGATGGAACATCGATCTCCTTAATAACCGCAGCCATAAGAGGAGAAAAAGGAAGCTTACAACCTGCCCTGAAAGCCCAATCATGAATACATAACCAACCAGGACAAGCCCAGTCGGCCCTGATGGGAGAATTCTCAGGGATCCAGACTTCAGCGTCAGCAGGGATGATCCCCTTATCCTTCAAAATCTTCTCAAACTCAGGCTTCAAAAGGTTTGCAAGAGACTGATCCTCATTTAAAGTCTTCGTAGGCTTGAATTGAATATCACCATGAAATATTGAGATCATCTCCAATGGAAAATCACTCGGCTTACTGATCGTGGGAGATGGAGTAGCAGAAGAAGTAGGCAGATTTTCAGAAAGAGTTTCCTCAGGATTCTGAGGAGGAGGGGTTACAGAAACCGCTGCCCTGGTAGACTTCTTTTTTTGCAGCCATTATTTGAAAGATTATGGAAAAATTGATCGAAGATTGAAGAAGTTGGGAATTAAGAGAACTGAAGAGAAAGATTATTAAAGAGAGAAATAAGAAGAATTGCTTTGGTGAGTTCAACTTAATGAAGCACGCAGGTATTTATAATGAAGAAGATTAGGGTTTCAGCCGCAAAGGAAGTGGATAATCATTAAGGAAGTTGCAGTAAATATTACACGCGTCATCAACTGCACTAAAATAGCCGTTACAGGAAACCGACTGGGCTTAACTTAACCGTTGGGTAATCTTCCTAAAAATAAAGTTATCTCCTCATTTTTTCGTCCTGGCACACTACAAATAAGGAGATAAGGGGCAATTGTTAGGCCTGGAAATCCGCACACTCCCCCTGATCAGTATCTCATCTAAACCTGACTGCCAGGCTGTCAGGGTGCCAGGACACATGAAGATAGGCGTCAGGCCATGGAGAGGACAACGTTCAAATATCAGGACGATATTAGACCATATACGCGTATTATAAAGGAATTATATATGCAACATTAAGTGTGAAGATCTCGCAGTAAATGCAGTAATTAAGGGAGGAATAATTAGCAATTATTACAAACAATAATGGAGAATAATCCGCATTCATTACCATATCAGGCACCCGTTCAAGTTTGAAGATTATATAAGGAGCACTTTGAAGATGTTGGAAGGATCTCGTTCTCACACAAGAAGAAGCACACACTTACATACGCAATATTGAAAGAGATATAAGCATTGTTATTGTCATACAATTATTCTCCCAAATTACTTAGTGAAATCCTCTCCTGGCTTGGTGCCCGTGGTTTTTTCCAATTCAAGAGTTTTCCACGTACAAATTTCTTCGTCTTATTATTGTAGTCGTTATTTTATTTACAGCTTTATACTGTGCCCTAACGACCTGACCAACAGACTATCTAGAGCTAGTTAACCTTACACAACTCTATCCTGACCTGATTTCGCCTTGCGCAAAATCCACACAAAACAGCTTTGTAATGATAATAATAATACGTAATACGATACATGTGTGTGTGTGTGTGTGTGTGTGTGTGTGTGTGTGTGTGTGTGTGTGTGTGTGTGTGTGTGTGTGTGTGTGTGTGTGTGTGTGTGTCTATATATATACAGAGACGGAATAATAAAATAATAGTAATAATTATTATAAGATGGTAATGAGAATAATAATACGTAATACGATACATGTGTGTGTGTGTGTGTGTGTGTGTATATATATATGTATGTATATATATATATATATATATATATATATATATATATATATATATATATATATATATATATATATATATATATATATATATATATATATATATATATATATGTGTGTGTGTGTGTGTGTGTGTGTGTGTGAATGAGATCATGTAAGTATACCTCATATATTTGAGGATTAAGGATTAGTGTAGGCCGTCCGATCACAAAGATTCAATGGCTACAGACTCATGCGTGTTTTTAAGGGCAAGCTAGTAATTCTGTCTAATTATATAATAGACGACATAAGCTTTCTCCTTCATTTTTTCTCATCCATTTCTCTCTCTAACTTCTCTCATACCAAAACTCTCTAATTTCTCTGAATCACTCACGCGTGACATGATCGATGTTCGTCTCCCCGTTCTCTTCTTCGTCTCATTCTATTTTCCATCAAAAGAATTTATTATTGTCTTGCATCGCAATTTCAGGTTTGTTTCAATTTACTTCCTCTTTTGATTTTGTTAACAATTGATTGTTTAAGATGATAATATTTTCTCGTAAGAATTCTTGATGCAATTTTGTTGCCATTCTCAATTTTATAGCAACTCATTGTGATATTCATGCTTTAACTGTTGTCTACCTTAAATCTAGGTTTAATTAGGTTCTCATGTGATTTATTGATCGCCTCGCTTATAAATCTTGGTTTAATTTTAAGCTGTTACGAATTTGTTATAACTTTACTATGTTTTGCCTGATTTATGTTCAATTGCACCTGTTTCTATGATTTTTTTTTTGTTTTCAATTCATATTTTTGATTAGAATGTTTCATATTGTCTGGTAGTTAATTGGTTGCAATTTTTCTTCAATCGGTTCCTATTTCTAATTCCCCTGAATTATGTGTGCACTACTTGATTTTTTTCTCTTCTTGTTCTCCTCTTAATCTCCTCCAACTTTCAATCAACAACTTCATTATTTCCTGATTGCAATCTCACGTTTTCAATCCGTCTTTGAATGCTTTTCTGAGCACTCAATCTGGAATTAGATTGTGGTGATTGCCGGAGCTCTGATACTAAAACCGATTGGTGTGAATATAAGTATGAGAAAAAGAAGTTAATAATAGCAGGCGAAATGGTTGACTGGTGTGATATTGTATAGTATAACCCGTGATATTGTTTAGTATAATCTGTGATGTTGTTTAATTTGGTTTGTGATGAGGATTGAATGACTTTTTACAAGGTTTTATTTTGTTCCAAATATTGAACTAGATGGCGGTGTTATAGCTAGATGTAAGGTGATTGGAGTGTGTATTTATAGTCTGGCCTCTTTGAATTTATTGGCTACTCTCAATGAGTTTGTTATTAGTATTGTTGATTTGAATCCTGATACTCCAAAGGAAGTTGGCCTGAAATTGAACGAGTCACTCGATCCAACTATTTATGTCCGTTCAATGGTTAAGACTCGGAAAATTGGGTTTGAGTGGGGTAATTAGTAATTAAGGGCCATGAGTGCTAAGGTTGTGGTATTTGCCTGGTAGATAATCTTAATGTTAGTTCACAGTACTGATTTCTAGTCTTATTTAAGTTGCACAGTTCAATTTTTTTTAGTTTTCCATGTTCAGTTAAACCTGACAGTACACATTTAAAATCTTAGGTTAATTTCTGTGATGAAATTGCAGATTCTCATCAGCATGGTGGGCATACACATTACCTATGACAGGAGCAGCCATAGCGAAAATCCGATGCTCAAATGAAGTGTCAAGCAAGGTCACTCAAGCCATGTCAATCATTTTATCTGCTATATCTACACTAACTGTAACTTCACTTCTTGTAACAACTTTGCTCCAGGCATTTGTATCCCGAAACCTGTTCCTTAGCGATGTTTTAATAGCCATCAGCGACATGCCTCGTCAACCACACTAAAGGCAGTTTTCTCTGAGATATCAGCTCAGATGCTAAAGACATCAAAGCTTACTTGAAGTTTGAAAGCAGTGAAAGCAAGGACGATTTTGAATCGTCAACTTAGCGGCCTTTTTAAGTACTGTTGTTAGTTACATTTGTGGAAAACAAATTTTAAGTGCTTCATAAACACAGAGCCAGTGAAGTCCCCATTGTCGTAAAGACATCGAGATCAAGGCCAATAGTTTGCATATGTTACATGTATATGTTGTTATGAAGGCTGAAATATTTTTTTTCTTTGGGAGTTTGTGAATAGTGTATTGATTCCATTTTTTTATATTATTAAATAAACAATATATGTTTTCTAAAGTATTTCATTTTTCGGTAGATAATATCATACGATTGTTTTAACAATTTCACAAGTTGTAGTAAACAATATCACACTTAATTACTAACAATATCACCTTTCATGGCATAATATCAAATAAATGACTTTGGAAACAATATCACAATATGTGATAAACAATATCACTGCACACTTTATAAGAAATAATATCAAATGATTTGGTAAACAATATCACACTAATGGCTTAATAATATCACAACACATGGTAAACAATATCATACTTGATAAGAAACAATATCACCCTTATTGTGTTAATAATATCAAATAATTTGGTAAACAATATCAACTTATTGTGTTAATAATATCACACTCTCCTATTAATAATATCATAGATTTATATTTATTTGCCATTTTCCAAACAGTTATAAGAAATAATATAAAGACACAACAACATCAGACTATCAAACTTCAGACACAACAGTATCACACTTCAGCAGAAACAATATCACATTAACAAGAAATCTTAAAACCCTCCAACTTTTTGCTATTGAGAAACAATATCACAGCATATAAGATAAAATATCATTGCTGATTCTAAAAAATATCACACTTACCAGTAGCAATATTAATTTATGACAACTACATTAGATTACTATCCCTCCAAAATTACATCAATAAATGCATATTAAATTAAAGTGTCCTGTCAACACAATATGAGGAAGAAGATAAATTCAAAATCATCACCAAGAATGACTTAGGCTATGTAGGATTTGAACCTACATCTATGTACAATATTGCACATTGCTCTACCATTGAGCTAATAGCCTTTAAAGAACCATTTTAGTAAAGATTGCACATTACTCCAAAAACAAGTTAACCTAGAGAAAAAAAACACAGATGAGGCTAAAACAATCACTTTTGTTACACTATATGCGCTTACGAACGACTTGAACCCATACCTCTACGCTAATTATTTGGCTATTTCCAGCAAGCGTAGCTTCCCATTCCACGGAAAACAAAAGGATCTGCAAGAGTATTATCACTGCTTCCCTAAGGCAGAAATCTTTATTTCACAATGACAAACAAATACAAAGTAAGCAAGGGAACTTTAACCAGTCAAATCTGTGTTGGCTGTATGAAAGGATACTATGAACACTAGTTTGCTGCCAATCATCAGACCTATCACAAAATATTCAAGAAGCATAACAAATACGAGAATTCCACAGACTCAAAAACTTATGGGCATGCCTTCTTCCAGGATCTGTCTGTTGACTTTGATGACTCTCTGAGTGGAAGACAGACGACCTCAACTTCAGACATACAAATACAAGTATGAGAATAAGAGCTAAGCAACTAAAATTAGGCCATGGGTCATCGTACAGTTCATACAGCACATTGTAATTCTTTTCCGTTATGTTTAATATGGATACCTTTTGTATCTCACATGAGCTAACATATCTTCACAATCACAATTCACCGAATCAGACATCGTCTATTCGGCCCATTTCACTTCATTTTCATTGCAAAGATTCAACAAAAATGAGACCACGTGGGACTTGAACCCACATCTATGTACAAGATCACACATTGCTCTATCAGTGAACTAATAGACTTTAATTTTTGAACTCGGCAGCCCATTTTGTTGAAGGAAATAATTTTCTGAACTGTAGATACGAAATCAGAATTCCCTCAGAATATACCAGTATTTAATGGAAATTAATTGCTCAATTTTAGTGGATTATAGGCTACGCTAGCTGTGTTCATAGACATTTTTGAGAGATGGAATGCTCCAACAAATGATTTGTGCATCACAAAGACAATAAAACTTTGCATTGTCCAGATTTATCAAATGCTAACACCAACATCTTGGCTCCACATCACAATACTAAGAAGAGAGGGATAAACCTGAGTAGGGGCACCAGGTGGAAGCATAAACAAGACCGCCTCCCTAACAACCTTCACAACTAGTATATAAAAATATCACAACTACTTACATTTCTATTTAATCGTCAAAACTATTGCATAAAATTAGGGTTTACCTCCGAAAATCTTCTGATCAGACATTAGATTATCGCAGACATAAGCAATTACAAAAGATATGGTGAGTGCTCCGACGATGTACTTCGTCGTCATTGTTGTAAGCTTCGCACTGAAAAATGCATCGAAAAATCGCAAAATTAAAGGCAAATCGGAAAAATGAGAATGTAAATAAACGATTCGATTAACAATTTGAGAGTAATGAAGCTCGAATTTGATTAAATTTCTGGATGATACAAATAATAATTCTTCGACATTTTGATTTAATTCTATTAAATTCATCTAATTCAAAATACATACAATAATTTCGAACAAAATGAACAAGTATAATCAATTTAATACTACATAAGTTGAAATAAAATCGCAAAAATGAAAGAAAATGAGTAACGAATGTACCTCAACGATTTTTGAGAGAATTCTAGTGAGATTATTGAATCTAGTGAACGAATAAATGTAAAATGATGAAACGCATTTGAAATCGTCTTTGAATTTTCAGGTTTTTGCGGATTTTTAGCGAGATTTTAGAGAGGATTTATGATTTTTATGTTTGAAATGTTTTCAACTGATTTTGGTAATGTTTTTAGAGAGAGAAAATCACGTTTGATTTTGGGGTTTTAGGGTTTTATTTGTCAGTTTTTCTCCTGATATTATTTTGTTTATGGTGTGATATTCCATCCTTTACTCAATCCTCAAATATTTAGTAGTTCTCGCCGGATCCTGACTCTCTCTCTCTCTCTCTCTCTATATATATATATATATATATATATATACATATATATATATATATATATATATATATATATATATATATATATATATATATATATATATATATATATATATATATATATATATATATATACTACTAGTACTAACTACCCTTATATAATCTACCCTACCCCTTATCCACCCACCTTATCCACACAAAATCTCAAACACAATCCTCACCCAAGGCTTTTTAGAGAGAAAAAGAGAGGAAAAGGGAGAGATTGGAAGAATGGAGATTTTGCCCCTTCGCCTCGAGATCGTAAGTTAATATCGTCTTAAACTAGTTTATATATTAATTTAATTACATCGCTGACTCTCCTTGATCCCAACTCACCTCTGATTGTCTTTGACCCGCCATTTGACCACTGTTGACCACCCATAATCGAGTTTGACCGTGTACTTTATACGGGTATTTGTTGTTGTTGTTGTTGTTGTTGTTATTGTTGTGTGACCGTCTTAAGACGAGTCTTTACCCCTTCAACTGTGACTGACTTTGGGTGGTTTTGGCGTGGTTATGTCGTGGGTTGAGTGGAGGTTGTAGTGGTGGTCAATGGTGGCGGGTTAGGTGTTGATAAATGGTCGAAAATGAGGTTTTTAAGAAGGGTGTCGGTTGTGTGTTGTCGTATGCTGATGTTGCTGCAGTTGCTGGTGGTGATGTTTAGGCTCGTGTGGTGGTGCTGGGTGTGGGGTCATGTCGTGACCACCGTGGTGGTGGAGGCCACTGTGGTGGTTGCATTAGGGCGGTCTTTGGTGGTGTTTAGGGGGAGTGTGTCGTGTATTGAGTTGGTGTTTGTGTCTTGTGTTTTTGGGGCTGTGGGGACCCGTGAGGGTGGTGGCGCGTGGTGGTGGTGCCGTGGTGGTGACGGTCGATTGTGGCATTAGGCTTGTTGGGGTGGTTTATGAGTTGTTCGAACGAGTTTCAAATAGCTTAAGACGGATTTTTATTTAATTAATTAATCACATATTTAATTTAATTGGATTATCTAGTAGTTATATTTAATTATCGTAATTAGGTGCCGACTTTATGGAGGAGCATATTTGTATTCGATTGATTTATTATTTAGCGGGATTTGCTAAAAGGTAGGTTAATTCTAATCAGTTTTAATATATGTTTGAATGGTCATGTGAGTCTTATTTTAGCCGTCATTGCGTTATAACATGATACTGGTTAAGACGATTGGATTAATCGGTAATTGGAATATTGTGTGGTATCTTGCATTTATTGTATTTGTCATGTATATTGGAGAATATAACGATGGTGATTGTTTGGTTGTTGTTGAGGAGACGGAAGGCGGTTGGGAGACCGTCTTCCGCTTGAGTCGCCTCTTGGAGCTTTTCAGTCTAAGAGGGATGTGCACATTAATGACTTGAGTTTGGAGGGACTCGTGACACAATATCCGGCAGGGGACCCGGTTGGCTTTCGAGCTCGGTAAGTCTTGGCTTGTCCCGGTACCTGTTTGTGAGTTGTGGTGTCGTGGGCGTGTCCCTGGCACCAGTGGTTGTGAGTACGCTTGGGCGTGTCCTGGTACCGGCGTGGTGGTTGTTTGACAGCGTGTCATTCATATCGTAGTCATGTTGCATATTCACACGCTTGAGTTATATCTCACTTTATTTATCGACAATGACATGTTGTGTGTCTATTTAATTGTCACCTATTTCGAGGGTGACATGTGTTGATCCATATGATATTTTCGATCATATGGGGAGCACGTTAAGTATATGTTTTGCTTGTTGACGTGATCGGGATTTGGGCCTCGCCTTGGACTCGGACTCGAGTAGCATAGCATAGATGACATAGATGGTAGTGTACTTGTTTTTTGTATAGTTCACATTTTTTTATTTGTTTACATTTATGTGATTACTAAACTTGTTATTTATAATAAATGTTTCTTGATTGTATCTCCGATTTACCGCCTCGGGAAACTGAGTTGATAACATCTCCCAATTGCCTTGGTCGGATAAGAAGGGGGTGTTATAGCTTATCAGAGCCGGGCAGTGAAAAGGATCAGAGACCTGGAGAATGTGGGATCCCAGTAAAGGATCTAAGGGAATGAAGTCCCTTGGATTTCTCAGGAAACTGTTAGACGAAATTAATTGGGAATTATTTAAAAACATGAGACGATGTTTAAAATAAAATTACACGTATTTGTGCGACAAATATAAAAACCAAAATGGACCCGTAAATGGGTCATTTTGGACCGTGTAAAATGTGCCTTGAATTGTGTGCACTAGACACAATTAGACACACATGAGACAAGCCATTGTTTTTGATTGGCTTTTGTCTTTTCCATAATTTTTCTCTAATCCATGCCAAAAGCTATTGGGCATAAATAACATCAAAAATTGCACTCCCCATGTCCTCTCTTTGAACCGTCCTCCCTCATCAATTGAGAAGGTTGTTGCTTTCATTTTCACATGTTTTGAAAAGGAAATACTCTAACTTCTCTCTAAAACCATAAAATTGTTTTTATGAAAATTTGTTCTAAATTTCTAATATATTCTCAAGATTACAATGTAGTAATCATAAAATATTAGAATTATTTTAAGGTTACTTATATTATTATCTAGTTAATAATAGTGTAAGGATTATGGGATTAGTCTTGGGTGCAACTAATTGGAGGCATTCTACTTTGAGTGCTTGGAGGATCCTCCTAAAATATGGAAAGCTCAAGATCAAGTGGAGGAAGGAGTTCTCCACTTGTGCCCTTTATGATCCGTTTTTATGGTGAGAAAATTATTTTTTTCTTCCTTAAATTGTTTATAGGTTTGCATGCATAAAATCCAACTTTAATTTTATGACAAATTATATTACCACATATATGAATATGTAAGTATATGAATCTACATTTCCATCAATCGGTATCAAGAGCCATGGTTGTTGCATGCAAATCGGTTAAAAGTTTTTCCGAGTTATAAGAATAACATATAAAACTTGTTAAATTTGTGTTATTATGAGATTTCACGAAATTAATCCATGCATGTTAATATTTCTGGTCCTAAAATGTTTTAGGATATTTTGGTTAATTTTTCGGATTTTTATTGTTCATATTAGACAATAATGGCATTTAAATATGATTTTATGAATAAAAATGTCATTTTTGGACGAAAATTAGCTATACTTCGAATTTTCCATTGATTTTTGGATATGTTGTCACATACATTATTTTGAGATAACCTGTAAATTTTCATAATTTTTGGACTTGTTATGCTCGAAAAATGGATTTTACATTATTAAATTCGGATTTAGGTGTAAAATAGGTTAATATGAGATAAATTTCGAATCTGGTCATATAAATTTAGTATGTTGTCACATGCAATTTTACAAGATGTGTGTAAAATAATTGGCCTTATTGAAGTCTTTATGCATGATTTATGATTTTTTGAAGGAAAAATGACATAAATAGTGACATTATTGATGAAATATTGATAAAACATGCTCTATGACTAAAGAAAAACATGATATGTTGCATTTTATTGTCTTTTTCAGATCTAAAATTGAAAAGTTAATGAATATAATTTTTCACATGTTTTTATGATTATTTAGTAAAAACCGATAAACCGCAACATTGTTTTTCCGGAAAAATTTCGAAATTTTTAACCTAAGTTTTTGAACATTATGAGTGTCATGGTATTTTTCCAGAATGTTCATAAGTTTAAATTTCAAATTTTGAATTTAATTGAAATTTTAGTGACTTATTTGAAGTTTATAGCTTATTTTATGATTTTAAGTCCATTAATGAACAATATTAGAAATATGAGTTAATTATGGTCAAATTATTAGTGAAGACTATATTTTGAGTCCTAAGAGGTTAGGGTAATTAACTTATGCATAAATATGAGTTTATGTATTTTTGTGATTATAAAATGTTGAAATCACGCAAATCCGTAAAAACCGAGTAATATACGATATTGGCTATTTAAAGGCGATTTAGCATAAAAATTGAGCATGTTCATACATAATATAATGCTGCATTTTTCTTTATGATTGTCATAATTTTAATTTATGTATTTTTTGAATTATGTAATTTTACTTAGTATGGCCTTAGATTTTAATTGGTATTTCCCGAAATGTATGGGAATATCGATTCGGTTGTAATTTTATTGTGATCTCGTATCACCGTTTTGTAATTTAATAGATTTATTTTATTTTAGTTACAAATGTATAATAAGAAATTATGTAATTTATTATGTAATTTTATTCATTCCGGAGTTCCCAAAGACGAATTTCTTCAAGAATGGCGATACATAAAGACGGTTTTACCTCGAGATGCGTGCAACAACTGAAGTTCAAGGGACCAATGGAGTTGGTTTCCGAATATGTAATAGTTAAATAGTTTTTCTATTTTAGGAAAGGCCATACTAGGATTTATTTATTTATTTTTATGCTTGCATTTTATTTTATGTCGCATGCATCGCTAAATCGCCATAACTATAACATGCATCCTTATTTTATCGAGTTTATCGACCGTGTCAATTAGAATTATCGTAATTCACCGCTTTAGTTCACTTAAAACGTGATAGATAATAAATTGACATGACCTCTCGCTAAAACAATCAATTAAGACATAGCCTTACCAAATAGTAGAAACCATGAAAACCTATTTCGCAAGGGAGTGCGCTCGGCTACCCCGGGGTACAAACCTTGTTACGTAGGGGAAGTGGGTGATAAATGTCTATCCACCGAATTCATGTTGATGAGGGTTGCATCGGCTACCCCGTGCCCAAGTTGATGTGGGTTTGGATAATGGACACATTTATTCGAAATTTGGATTGAACTCAACAAAAGTTATTGATAAGGGTTGCATCGGCTACCTCGTGCCCTTGTTGATGTGTTTTGGGCTATAGATAAACATTAGAGTAATTTTATCGACCAAGAGTTCTAAAAGTAGAATCGATTAAAAGGTTAATCCACCGAGTTATATTGATAAAGGTTGCATCGGCTACCCCGTGCCTAAGTCAATATGAATTTGGGTCTTGGAATCATTTATCATAGTTGGGTAGAGGTCACTATGTAAATGCTTTACTTGTTATTTACAAGTATTAATAAAACGATAAATGTTAAAGTTTTCCACTATTCCGTTTTTATATTGTTCTATTTCTTTGCCACAATTCATATACGATATCATTTCGTTTTTGATTCAAATCTCCATTAAAACATCGTAACTAAAGACAAATATGAATTTGCTTCTAAAACCTCAAGTGAACCATTGTTAAGGATCTCTTGTAAAGAGTATAGATAAAAGTTATTCATTATCAAACAGTTTTTGATTCTTGACTAACACATCTACTTACAATGGATTGTTATGTTTCATATACTTAATTGAATTAAGTACCTTGAAATGATAAATTGTTTTGGTAATTAGATTTGTTGGAATTCATAATTGACCAAAATAACGCAACCACTTCAATGAAAGTTTTAAGACTAAACGAACAAATGAAGAGTAATCTTCATGAATTCAATTTTGCTTCTCAAAGCAAAGACTCATTGAAATGAGTGGGAGCATTCTCTTAAACCGTTAAGATGAGGACGAGGTTCAAGAAGTAAAGATTATAATGGAATTGATACAAGGTAATGTTAAAGGTAAAGTTGTTGAGAATGACGATACTAAACCTATCAATCCCAACCGATAAAGTTTCCATTGTCTTAAATGTTGGACACGAGAAAGGAAACTACCCCAAATTATTGAAGAATCAGCAAGTTAGTTGTGGGACATCTAATGGGACCTTCTTCTTTAAAAGTGTTTATTTGATTAAACATAAATTTTGCTAGTGCCACTTCACAATATTAGAAACCAGAGGAGGTTTTCATCATTGTATTCGACACATAAGATGATTAGAATATGACGACTAGCAACAATAATGTTGAGAGATAGAGTAATTGTGTACTCAATCTAGTTTTTGGATTTAAAGTTGTACTTAATTGTGACTATTAAGTGCATAAACTCTAAATAAGAATATAAACTTGTTAAGATACAAAAGAGGTTTTCACTTTTGTGACCCTATACACCACGATTTGATGTATGGCTAGCCCATTATCAAGGTGATTATATTCTAAACCAAACTAGAATGATATATCATGTAGATGATGTAAGATTTAAACTGGTAACCCAAGGTTAAACCTTAAATTTTGGAATGATGAACGCAAAGAGTTATCGAGTACTCTTGAAACCATTAGATTGTTAATGGTATATGCGTATCTTGTATTCAAAGCAAGATGTCTCGTGCCTTGTGGTTGAAAAGGAGATCGAGGTTGTAAATCATCAATCCAAAATAGGTTGATCATTATCTTTTACCAACAATTTAAGTTGACACTAATATGTTCACTTAATAAGGTAAATAGAGAAATCTTTGAAGAATTTCAAAGAATTCAAGGAATCACGATTTAGTCGTGATGGGATTATAAAAGTGAAGACTTTGATATAAGCCAAATGAATTGTGATATAGTATCACAAATTAATCTCTCTTAACACGCATTATGGGATAATGTATGATTGGATAAGAATTCAAACGCTATTCGATAAGGTTTGGACTTCGATCAAGTTACTTTGAGTTACTTGATCCTTTTGGGGATTTTATCATCTTTGTCTAAATTATTTATCCACTAAATCGAATCATATGAGATATGAAATGGTAAACGTACCATGGTTGTAAGTTTTTCACAAGAAACAAATGCTCATTTTTCCTCTTCAATTATCACGAGTACGACGGGTTTGCGGCTCGTGAAGCTGTCTTTCTAAAATACAAGTTTATTTTTAGAAGACAGAGTGGGAGAAATTATTCAAGAGCCACAAAGAATATTATGTCGCAAGAAACTGGTCTTTCTTGGCTACATGAGACGTTTTGTGTAAGACGTTGTTTCTTCAAAACCTAGGAGGTTAAATTCGTCACTTGTTAAAAATGATGAATTCATGCTACTTTTAAGAAAGTAAAGAGCTTATAACTTACAAAACAAATTGTTTGATTCAAGTTGATTACTTCTGGAAAGTAATCGACAAAGGACTTACATAAGAGTGTTTAAGTCATAACTCAACACAAGGCTTAGAGCCATGAAATGAAAATCCAAAATAAAAGGCTTGATTAGTGACAAAGGGTTTTGCACTAATAAAGAGATATTTCATAGCAAGATTAGTTGCAATGGGTTTTGCACTAATTGAAATGCTTAAGTCTATTTGGATCTTCTTAGGGATTGTGTTTCATCATAAGGTTATGAAATACACAGCAAGTGAATCTAAAACCCACTTCTTCAATAGAAGCAATGTATCCAATACATGTCATGAGTTTTGTAGATTCTTGCAATCCTAAGATAATGTGTAACTTAAGAGATGGTCTTAAGTAGGACATCAATGAGTTAGAATCAATGTTTTGATCATGTTATAAAACTTTTCTCGATAAATCGAGAAGTTGTGTTTATACATGGAGTTTAGTGGGAGTTACGGTAATTTTAAATAGTCTTATATGTGAATGACATATTGATCATCGAGAATGATTTAAGACTTTTGGAGTATTATAATACATCTTAAATATCCGGATTTATGAAGATAAATCCACATGATATTAGCGTCAATAAGAAGTCTTATGTTGATAAGATTCATGACTAGTTCAATTAAATTGAACATATTTGATTGATTTCATTTGCTTCCGCTGCAGGATCAATTAAATGAGTAATGATGTATAACACTTCATATACTTTGAGTATGATGAATTATTTTCAAAATCGAATTTAAGTAATCTTTACCAAGTAAGCTATAAAGATTACCCTTAAGTGCTTGCAGAAGCATTAAGGAAGTAAAGCAAAGTGTTTATGATGCAATATTGTGTAAGGGTGTTACACAAGTGACAATTGACAATTGAGATTGCGCATGGTTTCCGACAAAACCATAATCAAAACACATTAGGATGGTTAAGATACCATTGTGGCAATGTTAATTAAGAAGTAGCTTTTCTAGAATCGTTCTAGGCAATAAAGAACAATGAAAGATATTTATAACGGAAATTGAGTACACTTGCGATCATGAGATGTGCAAGAAGGATGAGTCCCGCACACTGTGAAAACAGTGGGAGCTATTCTTAGGCTAGAGGGCCTATGTCTTGATTGGATCTCGACGCGTACTCAGAAAGTTTTGTAATGCAAATGTATACATTACAAAGGAAAACGAGTATGTAGTAAGGTTGAGTAAGGTACAAGAAGTTGATAAAACCTACTAACCAAAGCCTTCTCATAGGCTTAACATGATAAGTCATGTCATTTCAATTGAATTGAAATGAGCAACTACATACAAGATCAAATTAGATTATAGAACATGAAATAGTAATCAGGCATTGACTATTCATATGTGATAATCGCATTTGTCGTTCGAGTTTTACTTTAAAACTCTTTTATTATACTTTGTTACATCCAAACGGGTTGTAGAGACAATTGAACCCAGTTAAAGTGAACACGGATTAGCATTGTATTCGCCCATAGTCACTTATATGAGGTGACGTCTCGAAGTGACTAGAGTGTGATGCGATTGATGGCAAGTTCAAGTGCCATACAGTCATGTGAGATGACTAGTCGATCACATAGGCAGATCATTAGGAACACTTTGTCGGGCAAAGACCGCTTATAGAGTTCTGGCAAATTTATAAAGCCTGGTCGTGGCGAGAGCTACTATAGTATTCTAATGAGTCGATTCTTTGACTAAAGACTGTTCACCTAAGATGGCACAGTTTCAGATTAACTTTGATTTGTGTTACTACGACCTTTGTAAATGGGGTCAAATAAGCATATTTTGGGTTATGATGACTGTGGCTAGTCGAAGGGAATAAGTGCGATAGGAATTGTCCACCCCCTTGTCAGGGTTAAAACAATATCTCAGGGCCACTCGAGGAGTAATGAACTGGAAATGCGTGGCCACGCTCGGAAGGTATCCATGGTGGATAAATTCCGGTCAATCAGTTATTCTCCAGATCGAGGAAACCACTCTCGATATGATCACTTGCAAGTACGACCTGAAAGACACCTTGCATTGAGTGGGAGATAGGAATAGGACAAGAGAATTGGTGATGCACACTTGTCGAGGACAAGTGGGAGATTGTTGGGAAATGTGTCCTCAATAATAGTGCGATCACATGATTTAAATATTATTATTAAATCTCATTAAAAGAATACGCTTGGGATGATTCTATTATATATAGTCAACTGACCAACATTTATCGGTAATGATTGGCTGACTAGAGTTTGACATTACTGTCGTTTGACGGTGGTGGTCAGTTGATCCCTTGAGGTTACACCTAAAGGACGATTCCCATAATAGATAAGATTAATTAATTGTATGACAATACGAGTTAATTAATTCCTTAAAATTGACTAAAAGGTAGTCGAACAAATTATTTAGAGAGAGTTCGAGTTTTGAACTCAAGGCACGGAAATTATTATTTTATTATGCGATAATTGAATAATGAATTATTTGAGACATGGATTAATAATTAAGCGGTTGATTATTAAATTTGTGCTAATCGATTAATGTGATTAATATTGGTACGTAAAATATATGTGCAGTTGTACACGTATATTTGCGGAGTAATGTTAGACGAAATTAATTGGGAATTATTTAAAAACATGAGACGATGTTTAAAATAAAATTACACGTATTTGTGCGACAAATATAAAAACCAAAATGGACCCGTAAATGGGTCATTTTGGACCGTGTAAAATGTGCCTTGAATTGTGTGCACTAGACACAATTAGACACACATGAGACAAGCCATTGTTTTTGATTGGCTTTTGTCTTTTCCATAATTTTTCTCTAATCCATGCCAAAAGCTATTGGGCATAAATAACATCAAAAATTGCACTCCCCATGTCCTCTCTTTGAACCGTCCTCCCTCATCAATTGAGAAGGTTGTTGCTTTCATTTTCACATGTTTTGAAAAGGAAATACTCTAACTTCTCTCTAAAACCATAAAATTGTTTTTATGAAAATTTGTTCTAAATTTTTAATATATTCTCAAGATTACAATGTAGTAATCATAAAATATTAGAATTATTTTAAGGTTACTTATATTATTATCTAGTTAATAATAGTGTAAGGATTATGGGATTAGTCTTGGGTGCAACTAATTGGAGGCATTCTACTTTGAGTGCTTGGAGGATCATCCTAAAATATGGAAAGCTCAAGATCAAGTGGAGGAAGGAGTTCTCCACTTGTGCCCTTTATGATCCATTTTTATGGTGAGAAAATTATTTTTTTTCTTCCTTCAATTGTTTATAAGTATGCATGCATAAAATCCAACTTTAATTTTATGACAAATTATATTACCACATATATGAATATGTAAGTATATGAATCTACATTTCCATCAGAAACCTCTCAGTGATTTGAGGAATCACATGAATGACCTTGAAGGAAAAGGTGTTCTTGTTACTAAAAGCCAAAAGAAGAAGCATGCTAAGGCATTAACGGCGAACGCCAGGGCTAAGGTGGAGATGCAGTTAATGCAAGAGGCAATGGTAGTAGACATTCAGGTTAAAGATCAGGAAACTACGAAGAAGGAGGATAATACTAGTATCGAAGCTTGTGTTAATGCCATCGATAAGTTGAGCGATCTCGTGATGGGTGCTGACAAAGAAAATGAGGATTTAGGGATTTCTCTAACTCGAGTTGGATTTGTTGGTAATCGATGAAGATTTACAGCCAATTCAATTTGGTTCTTTGGACCCACATTCGATGGAATGTACGATGGTGACTATGCTACCAAATGAGTTCAGCGCAAAAGGGTCATTTGTAATAAAGCTGTGAATATGGATTCAACTGATCAGGAAGTGAATGGGATAATTAAGACTTTATTCGTGCGCCGGGGTGTGGATAATGACCACTGTAAACCTTTATATATTAAAGTCAAATTGGAAAATCGTGTGGTTAGTAGAGTCCTGATTGATAATGGAGCTACCGCTAACATTATCCAAATCGATATTCTCTGGTTGGTTGGAAAAACATAAAAGGATATAACTCCTTGTAAAGTGTCGGTGACTAGTTTCGTTGAGACCAGGAATGTTGTGAGGGAACGATATCATTGGCGATTAAAGTAGGATCATGTACAAAAATGATGCCTTTTTATGTGGTTAGAAGTATAACGACTTATAATATTTTATTGGGAAGGAGTTGGTTGTATAAAACATACACCATTCCTTCTTCATTGCATTAGTTATTAGTTATGTTGAATGGTAGAAAATATGAGATTATTTACGCTGATATTCCAATTGTTGAAGTAAATGTCACTAACTTAGGAATTGAATTTAAGGAACAAGCATTAGATCCGCGAGTGGAAGCGCTTGATAAATGGCAAATAGTAGATGTCGAAGAGCGTAACGTCTTCGATAAAATTCAAAAAATTCGCATAGAAGATTTAGAGGACATTCCCGAAGAAGGTCCAGCAATAGCAGCAGTCGCTCAGGAATTGAGGTTATTGCCATTTAATTACTAAAATGTAGTAATTGTTATGTATTTTCTTTTTCTACAAGTATTGTAATGTCTTTTGAATTTAATAAGAATCGAATTGCAATTTAGAAAATAATGATTCTTCTATAAAAATAGTTGATGATTTATGTCCAAATAAAAATGGGCAAAGTAGTAAAGGCACATCATTAACATGGGTAGAACGACCATGGGTAAAGAATTATGACATTAGAAAGGAATCACAAGATCCTTTAGAGGAAGTAAATTTAGGAACCGAAAGAGCGCCTAGATTCACATATATGAGCCAAAATTTATCATATGGTGAAAAAGAGGCGATGAAAACAATTATGTTCGAATCTAGATATTTTTTCGCTTGGGAACATCATATGATGCCTAGCGTTGACTTAAGTATTGCTAAACATCGTTTGCCGATTAACGACCCGAGAAGAATGTTGCGGAAGTCATGGGATGTTAAAGATGAGGTTGGCAAGCATTTAAAAGAGAAGTTTATCCGCCCAGTGAAATATGTAGAGTGGATTGCCAATATCACTCCAGTAATTAGGAAGAATGGGAAGATTAGGGTATGCATTGATTTTCGAGATCTAAATATGGCCAGTCCTAAGGATGAGTATCCTATGCCTTTGGCTGATGTACTGATTGATGCCACCACAAGGCATAAGTATCTAACTTTTATAAATGGATACGTTGGGTATTATCAGATAAAGATTGAGGAGAAAGATTATTATAAGACAACATTCAGGTGTCCTGGTTCTTTAGGAACGTTTGAATGGGTTGTTATGTCATTCGGATTAAAGAATGCGGGTGCTACATACCAGAGAACTATGAATTGTGTTTTTCATGGTTTAATAGGGGATTAAATGACCATCTACATTGATGATGTCGTTTGTAAGTCCAATGAATTTGAAGAACATTTGTTTCATCTTCGAAAGGCATTTGAAAGGATAAGGAAGTTCAATCTTAAAATGAATCCTCTGAAGTCTTCTTTTGGTGTCAGTGTCAGAAATTTCCTTGGGTTTTTTATTCACCGGCGGGGAATTGAAATTGACAAGAATAAGGCTAAAGCAGGAGAGACTAAAGTTTTCTCTCCGTTGCTGCGATTAAAAAAGGAAGACGCTTTTGTTTGAAACAACAGCCATCAGGAGGCATTTGATCAAATTAAGAAATATTTGATTAATCCACCTGTTCTAATTTCTCCAAAAGTAGGGAAAACGCTTATGCCTTATTTGTCGGCCGCCGACCAGTTAATTGGTTGCATGTTGTCTCAGGAAAATGAGCAAGGCTTTGAACAAGTAGTATTTTACTTGAGTCGAGTTCTCCAAGAAACGGAGCAGCGTTATACTTATTTGGAAAAAGTGTGTTTAAGTCTTTATGACGCCTCGGTTAAACTACGACATTATTTCATGGCTCATACTATAGAAATAGTATCGACGATGGATGTGATGAAACATATGTTGTCACAACCTTTATTAAAGGGACGTTTAAGTAGGTGGAGTATTCATTTGCTTCAATTTGATCTGGTTTATATTCCGCAAAGAGCGATGAAAGGTCAGGTATTAGCTGATTTTCTTATCGAGCACCCTATTTTTGATATAGAAACAAGTGATAATAAAAACAATACTCCATGTGAAATGTATTTTGATGGATCGTTCACCTCAAATGGCTCATGTGTGGGTGTTGTTATTACATCTCCTAAGGGGAGAGAATGGAAATTAACTGTAACTTTACATGGTCATGGTACCAATAATAAAGTGGAATATGAGGCGCTTATTATTGGTTTAGAGAAGCTAATCGAACTGGGCGCCCTCCATGTTCGAATTTTAGGTGAATCCCAACTTGTAATAAATCAAGTTAATGGTTTGTTTAAGTGTAAATCTTTACCATTATCGCAATACCTTCAGAGAGTTGAAGGTTTGTTAAAGCATTTTAGAAGAATTGAATGAGTTCATGTATTAAGAGATCAAAATATAATGGCAAATCAACTGGCTCAGTTTGCCTCTGAATATAACTTGGAAGACTTTAATGTGTTGACGAATGTGGAGCGTTCAGAAAGGAATTTTCTTGTAAAAGAGGTTACTTTTACAGTGGAAATTTGTAAGGTTGACATTTTAGAGCAGCCTTTGGATTGGCGAACTGACACTATAAGTGTTTTAAACAGCCCGTCTAAAAAAGGGTTGAATCCTAAGCTTCGAAAGGAAGCCTTTGGATACTTTTTGATTGATGGAATCATGTATAAAAAGGATCATCATGGAGTTTTATTGAAATGTTTAGGAGCTGATGAGGCTTTTCTTGTCATGGCAGAGGTTCATGACGGTGTTTGTGGCGCTCATCAGTCTGGACCGAAGATACGATGGTTGATTCATCGTCATGGTTTTTACTAGCCTTCTATTTTACAAAATTGTGTGACATATGCAAGAGGTTGCAAGTCGTGTCAGCGTTATGGTCAGATTAGTAGGGCCCCTACTAATGATTTAAAGCCTATTATAAAGCCATGGCCTTTTCGTGGTTAGACAACGGATATGATTGGCGAGATTACTCCACCTTCTTCCAAAGGACATAAGTATGTAGTGGCCGTTACTGATTACTTCACTTAATGGGTTGAAGCTAAACCTTTTAAAACTGTGAAGACACAAGATTTAGTGGACTTTTTGAAGGAGTTTATCTTTATTCTCTTTGGGGCGCTAGAGAGTGTTACGGTTGACCAAGCGCCTGTCTGTAATGGACAAACTATGCAAGAATTGTCCACTAAATTTGGGGTGAAATTGTTAAATTCTTCTCCATTTTATGCTCAGGCAAATGGGCAAGTTGAATCTACGAATAAGCTGATTAAGGCTGGGATTTCTAAAATGATTGATGACAATCCTAGATCTTGGCATGAAAAATTACTTGATACATATTGGGCTTATAGAACTTCAAAAAGGGAGGCTATAGGGTACACTCCTTATTAGCTTGTTTTTAGCCATGATGTTGTGATTCCAGGTGGAGTTAATGTAGAATCTGCTCGGATTTTATATCAAAATTCGATGGATTTAGGTTCTTATGTTGAATCTATGAGTATTGCTAATTTAGATATTGAACATCTAAGAGAGTAGGCGCTGGCGAATTTGTTGCGAAATAAGATCAAGTCAGCCAAAACATATAATGCTCGAGTTAAGGCTAAATCTTTTCTAGAAGGGGATTTGGTATGGAAAGTGATCTTGCCAGAAGGACATAAGGATCTTTTCTATGGAAAATGGTTGTCTAAATGAGAATGACCATTTAAGGTTGCTAAGGTCTTTTCAGGAAATGTGTATGGCCTGCAAAACTTTGATGGAACACAATTCAGAAGAAGCATAAACGACAAATTTTTGAAGTTCTATCATCCCACTATTTGGGAAAAGTATGCAGCAAACATTAAAACACAGTATCCAGAGTTTTGGGATAACATAGAGGCGTTACACTGATTGTATAAAATCAGCCCTCAGAATGTTTGGCTTGACGAAAAAAAGCCAGGAAACCCGAGATTCTATCATTGAGGACATGGGAGCATGAATTATATTGGTTTTTCATTTTGTCCAGCTGTTTCTGAATTAAGGAAACATGTTGCCGGCTTTTCTAAATTTGAGCTCGAATCAGATGAGCTAGTTGACCAAGTGAAGAAGATAGCATAGATATACCTTTGGATAAAGCTTTGCGTTGAGCTTTCATCTCATTGAGTGCCTTTTTCGCATCGCTTATTTTCTGGTCAAGTTTCTCAGTTTGGCGTTCATGTTGACACTGAGCATCGAATGTCGAGGTTACTTGATAATAAAGAGTCTGCATAGACATAGTGTCAGCATATAATTGTTCATGGAGATGTTCATACCTGTCAAAGTCGCCGAGTGTCGATGCTTGTAGTTGACTTATCTTTTCAATATAACTCTGAACTCGTGCATCGAAGGGAAAATAACTTCATAATACTTGTCATAGTTCATGGAGTTGTTGGAGTAGTTCCATGTTGGTTGGTAGTAACACTAAACGTTCCAATTTTGCAATAATGGGAAACGCTGAAGGCGAACTTATCATTTTTCCAGCCATTGGTGATTGTTCAAGCCATGACGGGGCCAGTGGTGTAAGCTTCTCAAGAGTATTGTTTTAGGGCGTGCTCTTAGGAGGAAATGGCGTTTGAACCATTTCAGTCTCTTTGAATAAGACTTCTTCTGAAGAACGAAAAATAACTTGAAGGGTTTGAGAATCTGATGGTGATTGTTCAGGTACTACATCATCTTTAATCATGGTTACAACAAGGTCCCTTTGAAGTACCTCGCTTGAATTCGTGGTTGCATGAATGGGAGATAATACCCTTGAAGCAGCTTGAAAACTTTGTTCTTGTGGGATCAGTATGAGTTGGTCCATAGCTTCGAAGTGCTTTCCTCGAGCCACATCACCCTCATCGTGGGGGGGG
Organism: Silene latifolia; assembly: GCF_048544455.1. NCBI lineage: Eukaryota > Viridiplantae > Streptophyta > Magnoliopsida > Caryophyllales > Caryophyllaceae > Silene > Silene latifolia. The sequence continues at coordinate 23,367,933 of NC_133533.1, read as the reverse complement.
GGGGGGGGGTAGACGTTTCTTGCCTTGTTACAATGACTAGAGCAGAAGGCCGAGGCACATGGTCTTGACTCAGAACGGTCAAGAAAGAGGGGGTTGTTTGACCCTGATCAACAATCTCAATCAGTTAGGTGGTTGAAGCCTATGAATTATCAGGTGTAAGATCGTTGACTTTTCGCTTTTTGGGGCTTTTACTGGAGGTGGAAGGGCCTCCTCGTTTCTTGACAAGGGATTTTTCCTCAGTAGTTTCATTTGAGTTTTCTGGTTGGAGGGGTTTTTCTTGTTCTGCTTTGACGATGATAAGGATCACTTTCATCTTGGGAACGAAAGCTAATGAAGGAATGTTGAATTTCCATGGGAAGTCAAAGGGAATGTTAAGCTCCTGGATGGTAGGCGCTGAATGTCTTGCGGAAGCAAAGTTAATTGGCATGTCACGATGAGTTGATAAAGTTATAAACTTCAGTCCAGGAGTTTTGACTACAAAGATAAAATTGCATAAGGATATCTATCGGGAAAAGCGAAACGATTGTTTATAAAGAAATTGTTACAGGGGTTTAAGAGTACCTTTGATGCTTTCTTTAAGCCTGTGAGTAGCTTAAATTAAGTTGTCTGTTAAGCACCATGGTAAAGAAGACCACCATTGACTAAGTGAGGTAGTGGCTGCACCATGGCAGTAGCTCCAGCTTTTGGTCACGGATACTGGAAGAGCACTGAAATAAAGTCTTTGAACGTCCACAATTTTCAACTTTATTCTACCATGACACGGGTTATTTATTGACCCTAAGAATGGAATGACAAAAGACTGAACAAGGCCAAATTGGCATGCAACAAGTTGAGGGTTATAAACCTCCACACCAAAATCAGTAGTAAGGAATAGGAAATACGGCAAGTCTTTAGGACACAGAAAGCTGTCCCAAATTTCCTGAGTTGGTTCTTCAAGAACCGGGAATTCCATGGCGATCATCGATGAAGGCAGATACAACTTAAAAGGATAAATAAGAGAATTAGAGAAGTTTTTCTCCTATATATAATGTAATAACCATCCTTTTAGAGACCCGTTGACCGTCGTTGACTGACCTTAGACACATATCTAGACATTCGGAAACCTTACGATCTAACCTTGTGACGTTATAATCCTTTGAGTTCTGGTAACATGATCTAGCGGGGGTTACTCGATCGAGTAGCTTAGTCGCTCGATCGAATAGAGGCCACTCGATCGAGTAAGTTTCTTACTCGATCGAGTAACAAGAATTCAACGGGAAGGTATAAATCTTGATAACGTGAAACCCAAATTATTTCTTTTCATTTTCTCCTAAACCTAGATGCCGTCATATCATTTATCCTTCACCTTGAGACACCCTTTTGGAGCATTTGAGGGTGGAGACACCGTGGGGATGGGATGCTCGAGTCGGGTAGCGGTCTTGTTGCCGGAGTGCTATGTATAAGTATGTGTCATCATCATCATTGTCTTCCTTGGTTTCGTTTGTGATTGTGGTAGTAGTAATAGATGATTATACTGTTTGTTATAGGTGGTTATGGTGATTGCTTGTTGTCTTATGGTCGTGTGCGGAATCGCTGCGGTTTGCTAGAGGTTGGTTTTCCTACTCAGTACTGTTGGATGTTTAGTGTGTCAATTGTATTGTCTAATTGGTTTTGGTATCAGTGTTGGTAGTATGGATTGGTTGTAGTTTGTCGTTTTTTTGTTTGTCTGTGGTTCGCGAGGTGCGTCTTCGGTTGAGTGGAGTCACTTGCAGGAGTGGCTTCACGCCCATTATTATTCGCCCTATGTGGAACCCGCCATAGGAGGGGATGTGCATATTAAGGAACATGGGTTATCGCTCGGATTTGATGAGCGGGGATTAGGTGGGTACAGTTGCGGTCCCCCACTGGCGGCGTGGATTACTGGTTGCGATTGGTAATCTGGCAGGACTGGACCTTCGGGCAGTCAGAGGTGTATGGGTGGTTGTAGGAGGTGGTGTATGTATATTGTTGTGTCTTGCTGTGTCTGCTTTTGTATGTTCCTTCAATTACTGACCTTGTGTGGTGTTGTTATGTTATCTTCTTGTGTTGTGTCTGCCGTGGTCCACTATAGTGAGCAGTCGGTCTTAGCAGGTTGATGTCTGGATCGTAACTGGGTGCTTGGAGGGACGAGTCTACCACGAGTCATGGCAGAGATAGTTTTAAATAGTTGATAGATGTCACGAGTTGTATCTTTTATTTTGTTTAACCACTTGTAATTTAATATAATTGTTCTTCTATCGACATTTGATTATTACTGTTCCTCGGGCAACCGAGATGGTAACGTCCTTATCTGTTAAGGAAGGTCTTGTTAGGGCTCCTTAGTAGATGAGGGTGTTACAAAGTGGTATTAGAGCGACGATTTTGGAACCTGTAACTAATGAGCCCAATGAACGTAGTGAGTCTAATAAAATTAGCCTGATGTATGTGTGTTGGGAGCCCCGGCTGATGCTTGGTTTTAGGTGAGAAGGCGCCCTCATTTCAAAATCATGGCCCCAATATGCTTAATCCAGCCACCTTGTATGGGGATATTGAGTTGGGAATTGTGTGCATAGTTGTGTATTATATATAGATTAGATATAGCTGTGATGGAGTCTATGGTAATGTCTAGTGCGTGCAAATAGTAAGGATGAACCGTGAAGGATTGTGAATCATTGGAAGTGTGTGTGTGTGGATGTAATAGAGATGGTGAATGTGCTAAGAGTTGCACATGAGAATTTGATAATGTGATGGTGAAAATGAGTTGTGAATCTTTATATGCGTTCTAGTTAGTGTAAATTGACAAGTAATGCTGTGGAATGGAATGGATGAATGTTGTTGCGTACTCTTGTGAATAGGCATAGTTATGGGAGATATCTTGTTGCCGGATTGTTGTGATATATTAAAACTTTGAGCAAACTTGAGTAGTAAGTGATAGCTAATTGCTAAATGGATACTAGATGTAGTGTAATCACATGCCGAATGATTGAATTTGCATATGCGTAAGCAAATGTAGAATAATGTGTTGATTGTATATATGTTCATGTAGGTGGAAGCCAGTCGTACTTGAATTGTTTTGTACAATGTTCGATATAGGATGGAGTAATTTATGTAATGTTTGGATGAGGTAATTGAGTTGCATTTGAGTTATTATTAATGTGTCGTAATTGGATGGAATAATCAGGGACGAGTTCCAAATACACCTTGGACTCGGAACGAGTTGTTGGTTTGCAGGGACCGATAACCGAACCCGTAACTTTTAAATTTGTTCCTAACCTTATTCTACTACGAGTGCCTACTCGGCTGAGTAGACCTTACTCGATCTAGTTGTTGGGACTGCCCGCGAAAACTCGATCGAGTAGCTCCAACTCGATCGAGTAGAGGCCACTCGATCGAGTACCCGAGTTACTCGATCGAGTAACTGCTACATTACCCGTAATATATTGGGATTCTCATGCTTTTCCAATTTCATTCTTCTTCTTATTTCGTCTCACTCAAACCCTAATTCTTTCAAATTCCATTTTCTCTCAAAAACCTGGTGAAATTTATGCTTAATTTCATTGTTTTCTCCTTGTTAATTCATTCTACCCGTTTGCAAATCATTCAAGGTAAGAATGCTACTCTTGTTCTTTGTTTTTAAACAATTACAAACATATAAAAGTGTTAGTTTTTCTGAAAAATTCGATTTATACTTATGGATTTTTGTTTATAGTTTTTGTACTTTTGTAATATTGCTTTAGTTTGTTGATTATTGATGCTAGGAGTGGAAAAATCGAACCAATATGGGAGTATATATGGACCGAAATTTCTAGGGTTTGAGTTACAAATTGAATATTTGTTTGTCTTTTGAGTATGTGAAAAGGGAAAATTGAGTAATGTATGTTGTGGGTATCATATTTGGTGTTGTTTTTGACTAGTTTCACCCAAACTGAAATCCGCCCCCAAAGCTTTATGATAATTACCTTTTTGTGAAACTATTTTGAGGGAATAATATCCCAGTTTTTCTAATTATTGATGAAATTTTGTGTTTTGAAAGCCATAAGACCGTCTTTTATGAGATATGGGAGTAACATGTTCTGGAAATTGTTGGTTGTGTTGTGAAAAACTATTTTGAATTGTTGTTCCTTTTTCCATGAGTATACTTTGGAAAGTTCTTTTGTTCAAATGAGTGCCCGTTTTGTGTGCCTAAGATATATGTTGAAACAGATGCCAAGAGCAGCTGGAGTGACCCGTCAGAGTAAGAGGGGAAGGGCTTCTGAGCCCGAGGTGGGACAAGGGAGTTAGGGACCTACTATTCAACCCGTTCCTGAGTACTCTAGCATTGTCTTTGCTTACTTTAAGCAAAGAGAGGCTTTTGTTGAGTTGCAGAAGCGTCGTATGAAACCCACTATATGTATTGACACCATAATTATTGAGGACCTTAAAATAGAGACGGAGGTGAGGCATATCTTTGAAAACTTGGTTTTGGCGGGTTTGTATCGTCTTAGGAAGCACTCCTACCCTTTCTTGACTTTGGAATTCATGAGCTCTTTTTCTTATGATGCGGTAGCTAAGAGCGTATAGTTTCGTCTTATGAACACCAATTTCCTCTTGTCTATGGACCAGTTTGCTTCTCACCTTGGCCTTGCTCGACCAGAGAAGGGATTCCTTAGAGACATCCCGACTGAGTGTGGGGCTAGTAGTTATATGCCTTGTTTTACCGGCAAGTCCGCCCCCCACTTCGACTACCATGTTAATAAATGACGTTCAACATGTCACTTTGAAGATATTTCTTCGTGCCTTGACCTGTCTGCTCTATGATAGAAAAGATGTGAGTAAGTCGAACTCATATGAGGTGATGTTGCTGGCTACCTATCTCAACCCCGCCCGAGCCCCAAGAGTTTCTTTTAGTACTCCGGCCATAGTCTGTGCTAGCCTAGCTTTGATGGCCACCTATGCGACCCGGTACTTGAGGTGTGGTGCTATTGCCACACAGTTATTGGAGCGGTTGACCACCCTTGAGGCCACCTCGACCCTTACACCTCTGGTTCCAGCTGTGCCTACCTTAGACTGAGACTACTTCATCGACCAGAAATGGTTGAGGACTTTGGAGGGTGGTGGGTTGGCCTGGAGAGTGCGGGTTATGAGTTGGATGAGGATACCTGACCCTGAGCATCTTTCTGTGACTGAGCCTTTGACGGCGGCGGTAGTGGCATCGGACTCCGATGACGATGAGGAGGCTCCTACTCGGTAGTACTACCTCATTGATGATGATATTTTAGAGGTGATGCAAGAGCCGACCAAGGTGATCAGGCTAGACCCTAGGATCGGCAACCTAGAGTGGGGAGGGGTCCGAGACGGGTGAGAAAGAGAGTTGTTGAGGCCCAGCCAGAGCAGCCCGTGCCTCCACAGTATCAGTATCCCAACTACCATTCGTCCATTAGTCGTGAGATGCGGGTGAGTGAGCTCACGGAGAGGGTATCTGCCACTTTGACGCTCTGGAACCTACACGATATGGCATATGTGCAGGGCATTGGGACCCGCCTCGGCCCAACCAGTGTGGTGGAGAGGAGTCGGGGATGACAGTGGAGTCTTCCACGCCTTTGGCGTGGATTCGACTATATGGGGGGAGCCTAGGAGTTACCCCTTCGGTTGTTTGGCACCATGGCGATGGGAGCAGACTCAGGTAAAGGAGCTACCACTGACGAGGGTACAGCAGAAGTCAGCACATTCGGAGGAGGAGGTGGAGATGAGGAGATGGAGGAGCCGGGCTTGGAACGATGTTGTTTCTTGTTGTTTTCTATTAGTTTCCATGGATTTTTAGTTAGTTGATACTTATTTGGTTGGCACTTGGATATACTTTGGTTTGTATTTGGCCATAAGGCCGTATTTTGTTAAATTTCGAACGTTTCTATGCAGGTGGATAATGTCGGAGATGAACTCCGGCGATAGTTATGTTTTCTTAGTATGACAACGAGTATGATTGAGTAGCTAGACATGTGGTTACTCGATCGACCGCGGGTGTGGATTGAAAATGCCTACTGGACTCGACATACTCGATCGAGTAGCTGACGAACTCAATCAAGTAGTGTCAACTCGATCGAGTTGGTTCATAGCTCGATCGAGTGCCCCTGATACCGGTTGTTTCTTTATAAATTGTTGATGATCGTCATGCATATGTACCTTGTTGATAAAATGTTTCATTGTCATTGTTGGTAAGCACGTTGTCATGTTTCAAATGCCATTTATATAATATAAGTATGGTTTCGTTGTTTTCATCCTTTTTGGATGCTTGATTGGAATTGCTTTAAATATCATGTTGCACGGTAGTTATAGTTTATGGTTGCGGTACATGTTTGGGTAATATCACTGAAGGAGTTTCTTAGTATTCATGTGAAATATTTGGATGACGGAATGTTCCACCTACGTAATTGTGTTATCCACTTTTCATATGCGCTTAATATGAAAAAGTTCTATCTATGTAATGCCAATGAAGTACCATGTTAGTTGTTGTCCCAACGCATATTACAATTATTTCGTAATGTCAATATTAAATAAAATTTATCGTCTCGTGTAATGGTTATAGTTCGTCTTGAAGGTGAACTTCGGAGACGAAGTTCCTTTTAAGAGAGGAAGAGTAATATCGCGTGAGGAAACGACAAGTTATAAGAACCTTGTCACATTTTGAGTAGTTGTTTTGAGTAATTATTAGTAGATGTTAGTAATTGTTGGAAAAATTCATCGTACCGTTGTGCTCCATTTCCGAGTTGATTAACTTTTTTTTTTTAAGAAAAGTTAAGTAATATAAATGATTTAAAGGAATAATATAAATGTTGTTGAATTAATTTAAAATGAATGCTATTTTGCTTGTTGTATAAGTGATTGATAATTTACTGCATTTTGGTGATTGATAACTAATTGTTGTTGATGAATAATTGATGGGTAAGTAAATGGATCGTTGTGTTGGTTTATACTCGTGTAATGATAGAAGTAAGTGGAAGTAACGGTTGTGTTGGTTTGTTCTCGTGTATAAGGCATGTTTGATGACGCGATGGAAAGTTATATTAGATGATGTGTGCTAAGGTAGATGATGATGATGTGTGGTTGAAGTGTCAAGGACGAGAACACATAAGAGTTGGAGGGGTTGAATTAGGTGTCCAATTAAAATTTTTAAGCTTGAATTAAGCTTCTTTGAAATCTAAGACAATATACTAAGCTGATATGGACAATACTTTAAATGTTAAAGGTGTTTATACTTAGAACTATTTGAGTTAGAAGTATATACACACGAATTCAGCTCAGTATATGTCACTATTTGAGTTAGAAGTATATATACACGAATTCAGCTCAGTATATGTCACCGTAAAGTCGACTGTTGCACAGACCAGAAAAGTATGAATGAAAGAGTATTTTTCTTCAACTTGACAATGAAGATATATAAAGTGAATACTTTTTTAAGTTGAATACTCTTAGCAATGAAATCTTAAGTGAATCCTTTTTAAGTTGAAAACTTGAGATACTTAATCGTTTTAAGTTTACAAGATTGAATCAATCAGCAGGTCTGAGACACGGTATTGAACACTGTGACATAGATAGATTGCGAGATAAACAAGATATAAATAAGGAAGAACAAACGTAAAAGTAAATGAACAAACAAGACGATGTTTTTAAAAAATTGGTTTAGCCTCTACTCCGAGGCCTACGTCCAACCGTTATTTTATTGCTTGTTTAGAAATTTACTCAAACAACTAAACCCCTTACAATGAAAATAACTCGCCAACCTACACCGGTTGCACTTGCTTGAAGCTACTCTGCTTCAAGACTTTCACTTGCTCAAAGCTACTCCGCTTTAAGACTTAAGTTCTATCTCACAGGTTTACAGAGTCTTTGAATCTCAATCGTTCACTTAATGAACATGGAGATCACAATTAAGACCTAAACACGAGAATCATGGAACAAACTCAGATGCAATAGTGCAGCGAACTGATACATGGAGATTTACAGCCCTTTTGAAAAAACGTTTGAAGACTTTTAAAATAGAAAACAATTTTGAAAATAAGTTGAAGAACAAGAGCTAATGTTTTGCAAAGTGTTTTAACAACTAATGCTCATAAAAGTCTTGAGAAATAAATGAAGCAAAGGCACCCTATTTATATTGGATTTGATCATCTAAGTAGTACAACTTAGTTTAATTAAATCCAATATTAAATAGATAGCCTTTGAGTGATGGTAAGTGTTAGGCTATAGGCTTGGAGCACAAGTCATTGATCAAAATCAAAAAACTCTTCCCAAAACACTCAACATGTGACACTTTACCAAAATGGGAAAAAACTTTTCTAGCTTTAAAAGTTTGACAAGTTCAACTTACCATTTTTGTACAAGGTAATTGCACAAATCTAGAGGTTTAATCAATGTGAATTTGTGATTTAAAATTTCAGAAAACTAAACCCCAAACACTCAACATGTGACAACTTACTACAAATTGAAGAGTGCTTTAGTACTTGATTAAATCAACTTTCCATTTATGTAAAAGTAGATGCACAACTTTAGCGGAGCCAACATGTGAGATTTGTAAATTGATTTTTCAGATTTGTTTTCAAACTAGGATAATTCAAATGTAAATTCTTTGATAATATGAAATTTGTAAAGATATTGACACTTAAACTTTTCGAATAAAAGTTCCTCCATACTGTAGTATCAAAAACCACAGTGCAGTGCACTGTTACATGGTTTTGCAGTCACTTGACGTAAATGAGAATGTTACACTTACTCTTATATTTTTCGACTAATGCTAGGATCATATCATTGTCTTGACTTCTTGTTGACTTCATCTTGATCATGTTAAGCCGTCTTTGAGAGTCCATTTGATTGCTTCAATCAGTAAGTATTTGTAACCGTTTACAACATTTGACTAAGGCTAAGGGATTTCTTGTCAGAACTTCATCTTAATCATTCTTGAACCATCTTTGGAAATTCATTGAGTGCTTCAAATGCTAAACAATATAACTAAGAAGAAAATAATTAAATAACAATAAAACTTGGCATCATCAACCAAGTGTGTTCTAACAAATTCCCCCTTTGATGATGGCAAGATTTAATAATGTGTGAAGTTCCCCCTTAACCTATGGTTAGCCGGTCTTTAAGCATTCAACATAAAACATACAAAACATGATCAAGGCATGAAAGTGCCAATATACTTAGTCTAAGTAGAACATCTAACCAAGGTCGCAAGACATATTACGGTGAACGCAAGCCTAAGAGTTAAGGGTGTTAGAATATGTGTCCTCCGACAATAAAGCGATCACAACTGTTGATCATGATGATCACATGTTTAAATCTCATTTTAAGAATACATGTGGGATGTAATATTTTACAGTTAACTGGTCCACACATATCGGTAATGATTGGCTGACTAGAGTTTGACATTACTGTCGTGCGACGGTGGTGATCATTTGATCCCCTTCGGTCATACCTAAAGGGTAACACTCTTAATTGATTATTTAATTGATCGTATGTCGATACGGGTTAATTAAATTGCTTAAAATTGACGGACGATTTTGTGAGTATAATTGACGTGTCTTATTGTAATTCGATTAAATAAGATACGGTCTAAGTAATCAAATTGTTTTATTACTTAGATAAAATCATTGTTTACGAAACAATTGAAACTGAATGAATAATTTATTATAAATACAAGACGTTGTGATTTATAATTGATAAACCGTTTTGGTATAAGTAATTATGAATTACTAAGTCGATTTTGTACATGACGTATTTTTATTAATACGTTGATTTTTAATATGTTAAAAATACATTACAATTACACATGACTAGTAACATGTGACAATTGACAAATGACGAAACTAAAATGGATCTCCCATTTTATATAAGTGCCGAAAATGGAGGGAGTATTAGGTTTAAATTGTGTTGATTATTTTTAAGTGGAAAACATGATGATTAAAACCTAATATAGCCATGCATACCTATGATTTCTTGGGTAGAAAAACTTGCTCATGCATTGGGCATCTTCCTCCCCTCTAACCGGTTTTTGCATGGTAAAAGCCAAGGGTTTTTACTCTATTTTTTTCCCAATATACACTATAATTACCAGTGTGAGATATTCATTCTTTTTTATCATCTAAAACTTATAGAAATTTTAGAGAGATAATTACTCCATTTCTTCCCTTCTCTTAGCCGAATAAACAAGAGAGCAAAATAATATTTTGGGTCATTTTTAGTAAGATTAATATTGTTCTAGATCTAATAATATTAGTCTTTTAAGAGGTTACCTTGGGTATAAATTTTTGGGAGGGATTCTATTTTGGATCCTTGTTCATCCATTATAAGGAAGCTCAAGAACAAGTGAGAAGGACAACTCATTTGTGCCCATATATCCGAAATCCCATAGTAAGAAGTGACAATTTCTTCTCTTATCTTATTTATGTTTGCATGCATAAGATCTAGTTTTAATTTTATGACTAAATTAAAATGTCACATATATGAATTTGTTAAGTAATGATATTACTGTGATTCTAAAAAACGGTATCATGAGCCTTAGGTTGTTTGCATGCAAATCAGTTTATAGTTTTTCCGAGTTATATGATTAACATACAAAACTAATTAATTTGGTTTTATGAAGATAAATCTAAAAATAACCTTGCATGTTAAAAGTTTATGGTCCTAAATGATTTTTAGGACATTTTTCTTTATTTATGGATTTTATTGTTCATTTTATATAATATTGGCATTAAAAATGTGATTTTTATGATAAAAATGTCATTTTTGGACAAAAAATAGCTAAGCTTCGAATTTTTCAGTGGTGTTTGGATATGTTTTCACATATATTTTCTACTGATGGCCTGTAAATTTTCATGATAAAATAAGTTGTTTTGCTCGAAATATGGATTTTTCAAGTTAAAATCGTATTTAAATAGGTAAATAGGTTAATATAAGTTATATTTCGAATTTCGTAATGGAAATTTAGTATGTTGTCACATGCAATGTTACAAGATGTGTGTAAAATATTTGGCTATAATGAATTCTTTATGCATGATTTATGAATTGTTGATGAAAAATCACATAAATAGTGACTATAATTAGTAATAATGCTAAAACATACTCCATGACTAAAGGAAAAATGTCACATGTTGCATTTTATTATATATTTCAGATCTAAAGATGAAAAGTTGATAAAAATAATTTTTCTCATATTTTTATGGTCGTAATTGTTAAAACCGATAAACCGCAACATTGTTTTTCTCGATAAATTTTCGAAATTTTTAACCTAAATTTTGAACATTATTGTGTCATGGTATTTTTCCAGAATGTTCATGAGTTTAAATTTCAAATTTTGAAATTATTTGAAATTATTTGAAATTCTTATGATTTAATTTGAGGTTTATAGCAATTTTGTATTTTTGGGTCCATTTATGAACAATATTAAGAAATCAAGGTTAATTATTGACAAAATGTTAGTGGAGACTAATTTTAAGTCCTAATATGGTTAGGGTAATTAACTTGTACATAAATATGCATTTATGTAATTATTGTGATTTTAATAAGTTGAATCACGCAAATCCGTAAAAACCGATTAATATACGATATTGGCTCTTAAAGGCGATTTAGCATAAAATTTGGCATGCTCATACATATTATAATGCTGCATTTTATTTATGATTGTCATATTTTAATTTTATGTAATTTTTGAATTATGTAATTTTACTTAGTATGGCCTTAGTTTTAATTGATATTACCCGAAATGTATGGGAATATTGATTCGGTTGTAATTATTCTGATCTCGTATCACCGTTTTGTAATTTAATAGATTTATTTTTATTTTTATTACAAATGAATAATAGGAAATTATGTAATTCATTTTGTAATTTTATTATTCCGATCCAACAAAGGGGTCACACATAAGACATAATTAAACTACTTCCCCCTCTTGACATCATCAAGGGAGGGCAAAACATAGTGATAAATACAGTTTGACATAGTTTAACAACAAACAAGGCAAGGTTCAACAAATAAAATAAGTACGGTTTGCAAAAGAATTTGAAAAACATTAAGCCAAAATGGGTTATGTTGATGGATAACAGGGCTAGAAATGGGATTAAGAGAGGCATCATCAATTTTCTTGGAGCTTTCCCCCTCAAAGTTTGCATAAGTTCCAAAAATTCTTCATTTCAAGTTAGAATTTTTCTCACTAACCAATTGAGTAATGGCTATAAGAATCTTACCCAAGTTTCAAGGATTAGGAAAAGAGTTGGTGATTAATGATTGCAGATTAGGTACAAGATGTAACATTCACCTTGACAGTGGCATAAATCTTCTTCTTCCATTTTTTTTTTTTTTTTTGAATTTGAATCTTTGAACTTGAACCCTTTTTTTTTTCTTTGGAAAACACTTGGTGACAATGAGCTTATCATGTTAGTTTTCTTCCAAGTCATCATTAAGGATTTCAAAGATTTTCTCATTTGTAGCATGTGGTAAGGGCAATGGGTCAAGACTATTATTAAACATACCATCTTCATTCAAATTACCAACATCTTCATAAATTTCATCTTCATTTTCAATCCCAATATTCTGGTCATCTTCCTCTATTAGAGTTGTGGTTTTCTTTCGTGTCACAGTGACACATGCTGTGGCATCAGCTTTGGGAGGAGAAATAACCTTGGGTTTCTTAGAGTAAATGGGTAATTCGACATATGAGCTTCCCAACATTTCATTTGTGGCAGCGGATTTAATGGGAGAAGTCATTTGTTTCTTTGAATTTTCTCTTTTCTTTGGGTCATAAGAATCTTGAAGATTTTGAAATCTCGGTCGTATGAGGGTTTTGGAGGCATTTTTGAAGTGTTGATTCGGACGGTTTTAGTGACATGCGGGAGGTGGAGAGGTTTGATTTTTGAATGTGGGTTGAGTGGCTCAATACAACAACAATTCAAATGCAAGCATAATTATTCATATTTTTCGAACCATATTTTTGCATGAAGTAAACTAATTAACAATTAGGGTAATCACATGTATGTCCTCATCTTTTGTCAATCATTAAGGAAAATAAAATAATATGAATCACATATCACCCAATAAACCAATTTCCAACCGAAGTTTTACGAATTGTTCTCTTTCAAACGGTTTTGTAAAAATGTCCGCTAATTGATTTTCCGTTCTACAAAAACTAAGACAAATATTCCTTTTTACAACTTGATCACGTAAACATCATGTCTTATGTAGATATGTTAAGTTTTAGAATGTTGTATTAGATTCTTTGAGGTGTTAATTGCACTAGTGTTATCACAAAAGATAGAAGTTGTGTCGAAGATAATACCATAGTTATGCAATTGTTGTCATACCCAAAGAATCTGTGCGCCATAGAGTACTACACTGTTGTATTCATTTTCAGCCGTGTATAGTGCAACAACTTCTTGCTTCTTGAAGGCCCATGAAATGAGGCAAGGACCCAAGAAAGTGTCAATACCCACTGTGTTCTTCGTATTCACTGTGCTACCCGCAAAAACTTACAAGATCAAGATCGTAATGAGATGGATATCAAATATATAGGTTTGTGTTCCAATCAAGTACCCAAAAATCCTTTTGACGGCTTTGAAATATGATTCCATAGGACTTGATTGGAAGCGGGCACACAAGCATACACTAAATTGTATGTCGGGTCGACTAGCAGTTAAATAAAGTAATGAACCAATCATACCTCAATACATGATTTCACTAACACTCTTACCATTTTCGTCTTTGTCAGGACTGATGTTAGAAATCATTGGTGTAGCAAGAGGTTTAACATTAGTCAACCCAAACTTATTTAGCATTTCCTTCAAATACATTTGTTGATGAATCATTGTACCTTTCTCACTTTGTTTGATTTGAAGACCAAGGAAAAATCCAAGTTCTCTCATCATGGTCATCAAAATCAGAAGTTGTTAGATCCAAAAAAGTATTTAAAAAGGACGCCATTTGTTGCACCAAAAATAATGTCATTGACATATACTTGCACAAGCAACAGTTCCTCGCACTGTGACTTGATAAACAATGTCTTATCAACCAAACCACGTAAACAACATTTTCCAACAAAAACTTCGAAAGCCTATCATATTAGGTCCTAGGAGCCTGTTTTAAATCATAAAGTGCTTTATCAAATTCTAAAACGTGGTTATGGAACTCATTGTTAATAAAGCCCGGTGGAATTTCGACAAAAACTTCTTCTTCAAGATATCCATTTAGGAAAGCAGTTTTTACAATCATTTAAAAAAGTTTTTGTCGACATGATATGCAAAAGCTATAAGCATACGTATGGCCTCAAGCCTAGCTACCGGTGCAAAGATTTTATCATAATCCCTCTTATTGGTTAAAACTTTGCACCACTAGTTTAACTTTATTCCATACGATTTCGCTAAAATCATCAAGCTTATTGCGAAAAACCAATGTTGTACCAATTACAGAACATTGGCCTAGGAGTAAGATGTCATACCACATTCCTTTCGAATTGATTCAATTCCTCTTTCATGGTTGTCACCCAGTATGCAACAGTGAGTGCTACTGTGACATTGACAAGTTCAATTTGAGAGAGAAATGCACTGAAGGCACAAAAGTTTTGGAGCGACGATCTGGTTTTTGTTCCAAAATTTAGATTACTGGATAGATTTGAGAGAGGGTGAGCTTTGGTGTTTCCATTTTTGGAACAAGTCGGTTTGAGGAATTGGTTTGTTCTTGTGTAACAGTCGAGGGGACTGTTGCATGAGGATTGTTTGAAGAAGGTGATTGTGGTTCATTTATAATTTGATTTGACTGTTCTTCACCATCCTTATTCCCCCTGGATGAGCAAGCATCATCTTGTGTTGGAGGACGATGACATCCTCCTCAGGCAACAGTGGCTCCAACTGTTGCTTAGCCTCTTCCACCACTTGATCCATATCTTAACAAATCATCCCAATCTCGAAATCATCATCCTAATCTTCTTCAACCTGTTCATTAGACACAAAAAGGACTTGATTCGTCAAATATAAAATGAATGCTTTCTTCCATATAAATGGTTCTTTTAGTGTGCACTTTATAAGCCAGGTTATGATCCGAATATCCAATAAAGACGACCTCGTCACTATGAACATCGAACTTATCCAAGTTGTCTTTCCCAACTTCTAGAACAAAGTATTTGCAGCCAAAACATCTTAAGAGGGAATATTGGGATATTTTTTCCTTTTCAACAAATCGTAGAGAGTTTTATTAAGAATTTTACATATCATAACATGGTTATAAATTAAGCATAAAAGTGTTGATAGCTAAAAAATAACTTCTTTGGCAACTTACTACTTATAAGCATGGTCCTAACCATATTCTCAAGATACGGTTCATACGTTTAACAAACTCATTTTGTTGAGGTGTTTTACGTTGAAAAAGTTATGGCTAATCACCATGTTTATCACAATGGGTTTCAAATGATGAATTCTCAAACTTCGTTCTATGCTCGGGTCAAAGAAAATCAAATTTATTTTAGACATTTTTCAACCAAATAAGAAATTCATCAAATGTTTCATCTTTTAAAGATCAAGTAAAGTAGTCAAACATATCATAAAAATTCATCAATAAATATGCACAAGAACCGACTTCTACCTCTACTTTTAATATACATTGCTTTATACAAGTCTATATAAAAGAGCTTTAGAGGTTTAGAAGTACTAACAAAATTAATTTTTTTGGATTTAAGGAGGATCTTACTTGTTTTACTCTAGCACAATCGTCATACATCTCTTTTAAAATTGAATTTTAATGTTAGGAATGTCATTAATAAGGTCAAGCTTTCTAAGGGTGTTCAATGTTCTAACATTTACATGACTTAATTGTTTATGTCAAAGCAACGAGTCATTCTTTAAGACACACATATAAATCATGATTGGACCGGACAATGAACAAAAATTAGTCAAGTAAACATCATTAACATGTTTTCCTTCAAGAACAAGTTCCCTTGTTTTTTGCATTTAAGAATTCTACATTCACTAACAAGAAACTCAACAATATTATCATGATCACACAAATAAGAGACACTAAGAAGATTGTGCTTCAAACCTTTGATAAGCAACACTTTGTCGACACGTTGTGACGATGACTTACCAACTTTTCAATACCAACAATTTCACCTCTTTTGTTATGGTCAAATGTCATGGTGCCACCTTTGTAGGCTTCTAGTGAGAGAGATTGGCTTTCATTTCCGTCCACAATCAAAGTACCAATTGCTACTGCCTCTTACTAATGCCTTTAACAAATCAAACATTTAGTTTAGGGACCCAAATTAATTTCGGCCCCTTATTGTGAATCATGTCCTTTACCAAGTCTTTTCGGATCCACACTTGCTTGAAAACCTTAATGTTTCTTTTAATGTCATTCATTCTTTTGTACAACCATTAAATACATGACTAGTCTTGCCACAATAATTGCAAATAATATATTCAGTAAATCCAACATATTTTCTTCTTCGGAAATATGTTTTTCTTGGTTCTTGGTTTCGAATGCAACAGTGCACGTTACTGTTGCATTTGAAAATGAGTCCAGCATTCTTTTCACTTTGTTGCAACTGACTCGTAGAAAACTTTAAAACAGTTTGACTTCCTTCCTTTTTCTTGTAAAATTCTTTTGCATCATTTAACTCTTTGTTTAAAATCTCAATTTTGCCAAGATAGTCAAGATTTAATGTTTGCACATTTTCAAAGGCGCTCTTAGCATGACTTGTTTCATTGTGTAGCATTTCTGCTAATTTTTCAAGTTCCTTAAGATGACTTTTACAAGAGGTTCGGTTAATTAAAAGTGAGTCTCGTTCTTGTGTTAACATAGAAACATGTTTGGTTAAAGACTCATTTTCCTTTTTAGCATCATATGTCACAGTGGGTGTCTCTATGACATTCAGCAGTTTGACCTTATTTACAAGAATCAGATTTTGCCTTTTCAGTTTCCTTACTTCTTTCTCAAGACAAGGTGAAATGTTATTTTGTTCAAGCTCATTTAGACACTCTCTTAGACCAACATTTTCCTCGGCTATCTTTTCAATTTTAATTTGCATAGCTTCAAGTTTATTGTTTTGGACACGACATTTATCAATGAATTTATCTAAGAGTAAACATACTTTGCTTTTGGAGAAGGATCGAACCTTTGTCTTGAGATGATTTACCTCATCTTCGAAGTTAGAATCAGAATCATCGGGATGAGCCATAAGAAATTTGATTGTTTCTCTTTTTGGAGACCTAAGGGCATCATTATTAAGACGAGTAGTAAGACACAACTTGGCATCCAATTCTTCCTCAAGGATCTCGTCCTCATCGGAATCGGACATTCCCCAAACAGCACACATTACTTTATTCTTGTATTCCTTCTTAGCCAAGTCACATTTTTCTTTAGATTTGATGTTACCCCACTTTGGACATTCATTCATTTGGTGACCTTTGATACCCGTCGTTGTGAGTACAAAAAATAAAATTTATAATTCCTATTATAACTAACCTAGGCTAGTGGTAACAGGGTCGAACCACAAGGAGGCGAATGTAATTAAAAGTTGTCTAAATTTAGTCTAAGGTAACAAGTGTGGGGGTTGATTTGATTTGGTCTAATGCTAATAACAATAAAAATAAAACTAAAGAAATATATTAAATCAAATATAAAGAAGGGTACTAGGATCGTCGGTTCACTATAGTTTCGGCGGCAGCAAACTAAGTCGGTCTAAATCAAACACATGAGGTGGGAAAACAAGAGGTCCTCTCGGTCCACTCTTAACAGATAGCATCTTTCGATCTCGCTATAAGTCCCTAATATCACTAATACTGACTCTCGTCCTGAAAAGTGACTAATAATCTAAACTTTACCTATCTTTCGATCTCAGCATAGTTTAGTCATCTTAATTGGTGATCTAACAACTGTCTCTATCTCTCGATCTAATGGGTCAGTCACATCCTAAACATTCAACTAGTCGTGTGCACTCGATTCGTCGAATAAAGAATTAAAACAATTAAAACGAAGGTAAAACCTCATGTGGCCAGTCGATCGACCAGGTATGGCAGTCGATCGACTGACACGCGATTCAGGCCATGTTAATTATACGCCGCCTAATCTATAGTTCCCCTACATCCTAGCACAAGCAATTTAGCTACTCATACTGAGGATGATAACAACAATAAAATTAATGCAATAAACAGAAGAATTCATGCTTAAAATAGTAGAACAAACAATTAACATAAACGGTAAATCGGTTTCGGGAAACTAACTAGCAATTCTATCCTACAAAACGATAATAAAGCGAACTAAATTAAGAGCAGAAGAATACCGAAATTGCAGAGCAAGAATCAGAAACCGAATGCAAAAGTATTAGTATGAAATAATATTAAGAACCCTAATTATTGAATATTGAAAACTGACTAAGAACCTAGTAAAAACTTGATTAATAATTCGATCTCCCTGTATCTCTGAACTCGGTTACGTTATATAGAAAGCATACGTAACATAATTCCTAAACCTAATATCGCTTTGGGCTTTGGAATACTCGTTCTATATCTTCACGTCTGAGTAGCGGCTTGGTCGATCGACTAAGCGGGCCAGTCGATCGACTTCTCTGAGCTGAACAGTAGCTTCTGGATCCCGTGGGTTGGTCGTTCGACTAAGGGGGCCAGTCGATCGACTGCTTTAGCTGGTAATCCGCTTTTAACTTCTCGTGAAAAATGTTTCTTACTAGAATTGTTGTTAAACCTCTTAGGATTATGACCATTAACAATATCCGCAATATTTCTAGTGAACATTGCAAACTCATCGTCTCCATCATCCTCCTCATAATTGAGGTTGATTTGAAAGCAAGCCCTCTTACTTTAGAGCTTTCACCAAAACGCTTCATGAGAGTTAACTCATGAGCCATAAGTGAGCCCATTAGTTCATTGAGGGTTAAAGTGGATAAGTCTTTGGCCTCCTCAATAGCCGTAACCTTCGGTTGCCATGTTTCTGTTAAACTTCGAAGGATTTTACGGACCATATCCTCGGATTCAAAATTTCTACCAAGACTCTTAAGGTCATTAACAATACTAGAAAAGCGAGAGGAAAGATTATTAATTGACTCATCTTTCATCATATTGAACATCTCATATTGTTGCATGAGAAGGTTAATACGATTCTTTTTCACTTGAGACGTCCCCTCATAAGCAAGGCTTAAGGTGTCCCAAATTTCTTTGGCCGAGGTACATCCGAAAATCCGGTTTACTTCTTGCTCACCAATGCCATATTGAAGAATGGACATGGCTTTTGAGTTTTTCTCGACCTTTCTATAATCAGCCTCGACATACTTATCCTCACTTTTTGGGGCACTAGTACCATTAGAACTAGTAACCGTGATAGCAAGGGGCTCTTTTTGGATTATCAACCAACACTCATAATCCGTACTCTTAACATAGTGTTCCATGCGATTTTTCCACCATAAATAGTTATCCCCAATGAAGATAGTGAAGGAAAAGTAGATCTATATACTTGACATATTCATATATGTTTTAATTTAATTTGTCATAAAATTAACTAATGATCTTATGCATGCAAACTAACAAACAAAATAAGGAAGAAACATCCATTCTTACATTGGATTTTTGGTTTTAGGGCACAAGAGAGATCTCCTTCTCTCTTGTTCTTGAGCTTTCCTTTTGGATGAACAAAGACCCCAGTGTAGGATCTCTCCCAAGGATTTATACCCAAAGCTCACTCTTAATTAAAATTAATACTATGAATACTAGACAATATTAATTTTGTAGAAAAATGACCCAAAATAATTTGGTTTTTAATCTCCCAAAACCGGTTGAGAGAGGAGAGAAGAGGAAGTATTTTTATCTTTCTAAAATTCTTAATTTTTTGATGAATGAATGATACAACAACAACTAAAATGTTATGTATATGATAATGAATAATATAAGGCAAAACCACTTGTTTTTCCTTGAAGAAAAACCGGACAAGAGGAGGGGGAGGGGAGCCAATGCATGCACTTATTTGTCTTCACAATGCACAATAGGGTTGCATGGCTAGATTAGTAGGTAATCATTATGCCCTCCACTAATACAATCAACATAATATTAGCTTAATCTTCCTCTAATTTTCGGCACATTAGATAACATGGATTCCATATTATTTTTGTCAATTTGTCAATATGTTACATGTCACATGTCACATAAAATTGCTATGTATTTTTAACATATTAAAAATCAACGTATTAATAAAAATACGTCATATACAAAAATTGACTTAGTAATTCATAATTACTTGTACCAAAATATTTTACCAATTATAAATCACAACAATTTGTATTTATAATAATTCATTCAATTTCAATTGTTTCCTTAAACAATAATTTCATCTGAGTAAAGATACAATTCGATTACTCAGACCGTATCTCATTTAATCAAATTCCAATGCGATACGTAAATTTTACTTCCAAAATCGTCCGTCAATTTTCAAGTAATTTAATTAACTCGTAACGTTATACGATTAATTAAATGATCAATTAAGAGTGTTGCCCTATAGGTATGACCTAGGGGATCAACTGATCACCACCGTCGCACGACAGTAATGTCAAACTCTAGTCAGCCAATCATTACCGATAGGTGTGGACCAGTTGACAGTAAATAAATTACTTCCCAAATGTATTCTTTATAATGAGACTTAAACATGTGATCATCATGATCAACAGTCGTGATCGCATTATTGTCGGAGGAGACATATTCCAACAATCTCCCACTTGTCCTCGACAAGTGTGCGTCACCAATTCTCTTGTCCTATTACTATCTCCCACTCAATGCAAGGTGTCTTTCAGGTCGTACCTGCAAGTGATCATATCGAGAGTGGTTTCCTCGATCTGGAGAATAACTGATTGACCGGATTTATCTATCATAGATACCTTCCGAGCGTGGTCACGCATTTCCAGTTCATTACTCCTCGAGTGGCCCTGAGATATTGTTATAACCCTGACTAGGGGTGGACAATTCCTATCACACTCATTCCCTTCGACTAGCCACAGCCATCATAACCCAAAATATGCCCATTTGACCCCATTTACGAAGGTCGTAGTAACACAAATCAAAGTTAATCTGAAACTGTGCCATCTTAGGCGAATAGTCTTTAGTCAAAAGAATCGACTCATTTGAATACTATAGTAGCTCTCGCCACGACCAGGCTATATAAATTTGCCAAAACTCTATAAGCGGTCATAAGGCCCGACAAAATGTTCCTAACAGTCTGCCTATGTGATCGACTAGTCATCTCACATGACTCTATGGCACTTGAACTGGCCATCAATCGCATCACACTCTAGTCACTTCGAGACGTCACCTCATGTAAGTAACTATGGGCAAATACAATGTTAATCCGTGTTCACTTAAACGAGGTTCAATTGTCTCTACAACCCGTCGGATGTAACAAAGTATAAGGTGAGTTAATAATAACTCAAACGACAAATGTCGACATCACACTCGGGTAGTCAATACCATATTACAACCTTGTGATGCAAATCGTAAGTGTATAAACACTTGTTGATTGCAATAGAAGTTTAACATGTCATGTGTCCATGTGTTCAAACTTCTTATAATCGCATTATCCTTTACATTCATGTTATCACTCATATCATGAATTTTACCAAGTACACATCAAGGTTCCCGACCTTGGTTTCGGTTCTTTATCTTGAAAGAACTTCCTTATCGATTATCACATAATGAACGAATTTGTGGTGAATGATATAACTTGTACTGATCAAGTGCTCCATTCAAATGAATGAACTAGGTTTATGTTTTGCAGAGTCTTGCAACAATTTGTCAAGATGATTGACCTAGTACTTCTCACAAGTCCCAGCATATTAGGAAAGATTAGTTTTGAGCAACTTTTTATTCAGCTAAGTATCTTTCCAAACTTCTTATTTCTCTTTTAAGCTTGTAAGGTTAGGATTCTCATAAATCCTTACATGTGCTCGGATTTTCATTAATGTGTGCAACCTCTTGACACACAACAGAGTATTTTGTCAAACACTGAAATCGCTCATCGGATTCTCCTCGAGAATTCATGACGTTTCTACTATGGCTTACCAATGATTCATCATGCTCTTATGCATATGATTTATAATTGGACATGTGCATGATTATTCTAATGGCGGAAACATTAGTATAACTAATAATCATGAGTTCAACCGTTCTTAGGTTCAATGAACGACCATGACTACTAATGGCAATTCCATTTCCATCTACATGAATAACCTATGTATATGTTGATACGATGTGTATCTCTTAATACTGATCCAATATTTCTTGCTGTAATTGGATTCATCACAGTCCAAATTCATCCAGAATTGAAAACTCGAATACTTCATTGTGAAAGAAGATATTAGCTCATCATTCCTAATGAGTAATGAGTTGTAAACATTCAAAGGATGATAGCTCCCACTAAATTCCATATGTTTCGAAATTTATTACTTAATCGAAAACATTTCAAAATTGGAATGTATGTTGCTTTGCAAAGTTATTAAGATAAAGCCATATATGTTCCCATCATATCCTTTCAAAATTCCTATTTTGAAGAGGTCTTATCTTAACCTTATGGAAAGAGATTTTAATCTCTAATTCGTTCATGTCATAATGATACGTAGCAATGTCATTGTTTGAATATAAATAATATCTAGAACACGTGCTTCGAAATACCCTTTTAGAAGGAGGTTTAACCAATCCATTTTCATAATGTGGTTTAGTAATGAAATTTGCGAGGTTAAAAACTTAGCTATAGAGGATATCGGTATATCAATCCTTGCAATTCGTTCATAACTAGTATGTTACTTTGATTCATTTAGGCTCTTAAGTAAATCTCAAGGTTGAAACTATTGGTCAAAATTTATCATAAACTAGTCAAAACTCTTGTTAAGACTTTACATTAGTCATTTTTCCTTCCAAAACTTTCTTTTGGTCTCCTCGTGTAGTTATCTTGAGAACATACTCTTATGATTACTTCACTTGGTCTCTTTAGTCATTTAGAACTTACTTGAGACCATAGATCTCATCTATTGAGTATACTATTTAAATAGATATACCTTCATTCAAATCATTCTCTCTTGCGTAGATCTCATTTACACAAGTACACAAATATATCTTGCCTTGTGTGTTGTGTCCTCATTTTTCTCCCACTCTATCTTTAGAATAAATACACTATAGATTCAAAGATAGCATATGAGACACAAATAATGAATTTGAAGTATAAGGAGAACTATCTCATAGATTGACTAATAGTTATAGATTTCGTAAGTGTACTTGGTGATTGACATTCCTTTAAGAGAGTTCATAGACTCAAAAATTACTTTGTAAATGATCATACACAAGCCTTAAGCATGTGGACATATAATGAATCCCGTCATTATATTTGTCTATTAGATCACTTTAAGTTATATGTTTCTAAGAATAAGCATTTAAACATGAATTTTAGAACAAAAGGATAAAATGATAAAACGGGTGACTTGGGTTGCAAACCAAGTCACCATTATCCAAAATACCTTTCCATGTCGAATAACACGGAAACTTAAGGTTCTAAAATTCAAAACATGAATAAAATAAAACAATAAAAAGCGAAGCTCCATGAAAGCTATTCCTATCTCCTTGATGGTTTCTTAAGCTTGCTTTTATTTTCCCTTGTCTTTGCTTGGTGGAGGCCCTATTTACAATAAAAAGGGAGATACATTATCACAACTTTGTATCACAATACCATAGTTGAATTAGAAACATAAAAGAAAGGATAGTCATATACCTCTTTGGAGTGATCTTTCCAAATTTAATATCACCAAGGTATTTGGAATAATTTCTTTTCCAATGTCCCATACCATTACAATAATGGCATTTATCAAGAGGACCCTTCTTGATTTTTGAAGTGCTAGCTTCACAAGTCCTAACTTTGGTGAAAGTGGGAGCTTGCTTCTTACCCTTCCTTGCATTCTTTTTGAACTTCCCCTTACTCTTAGTACTTATGTTAAGCACATCCTTTGGAGGGTTCACATTTAACCCCATGTCCCTCTCGGCTTGCACAAGTAACTTGTGCAATTCTTCAAGAGACACATCCTTGTCTTGCATGTTAAAATTCACCCGGAATTGAACATACGCTTTGACTTTGGACAAGGAGTGTAGAATCCTATCTACAATGAGTTCTTTGGGGATTTCAACCTTTTGAATCTTCAAGGTCTCGACAAACTCCATACGTTTGAGCACATGAGGGCTAACCTTTTGGTCCTCTTTAAAGTCGAGATCAAAGAATGTCGCGGCCGCCTCATATTGGACGATCCACGGAGTTTGTGAAAACATTGTCACAAGGTTGGAGTAAATCTCATTAGCGTTGCCCATTTTAAAGGCTCTCCTTTGGAGATCCACCTCCATCGCAAATATCAAGACATTTTTCATTGCGGCGGACTCCTTTTGGTAAGCCTCATATGCTTCCCTAATGGCGGCGGTCGACCTAGTAGTAGGTTCGGGTGGAGAGGCCTCGGTAAGGTAACGAAGCTTGTCGTCACCTTGGGTGGCTAATTTGAGTTGGGCATCCCAATCGGAGAAATTTGACCCATTCTTTTCAAGTTTACATCGATCCATGAAGGATCGGAGCCATGATGAATTAGCGAGAGGCGTGGCAATAGGGGTTGGTGTTGCCATTTGTTATGAGAAAAAGAAGTGGTCTACAAAACAAAATATAAGGAGTAAAACAAATGTCGTTTTAATAATAATACTCGTAAAAATGTATAATTTAAACAAGTTTTATGCATTTTTCTAGTGACCTCTACCCAACTAGATTATTGCTTGTGTACTTTCATGTTTTTGTCTAGTGACCCCTATTTCCGTCTACTTTCGTGTGTTTGTACATTATTGCTTGTGTAGTCCTTGTTGTTAATTGATGCTGTTAATTGTTTCTGTCTAATTGAGTCGACACAATTAGGCATTTAATCGTGGTAAACCTTGACCTGGACCGGAAGGTTGGAAAGGGTGAGACTCGTAGCAGACATTAGGGCATCGTAGTGAGGGCGAAAGTTAAACTATCTGTGCTTTAGGGCGAATTGAGACCGAAAGGAGATATTCACTGCCCCTTTGATCGTACTTGCATTGGCCTGAGTCCTAGATTATTTGACCGAATGATCATGGTGAACCGACTGTCTTAGCTGCTTTTCCTTTATCTGCTTAATCTTTATTCTCTGCCTTTTTCTCTTTCTCTTTCTCATTAGTCTAGAACAACCCAATTAAAACCCCCCAAATTGGTTACCGTGATAAACTTAGACAAAGTTGACATTTTCCCATCTCCCTGTGGAGATCGACCTGACTTCCCTAGCTATATTAGTTAGAGTCAGTTGGTTATTTTTGATAGGTATATGACTGCCCTGTCAAATTTTGGCGCCGTTGCCGGGGAGGTGGCGCAATCTTGTTGTTTTAATTAAGTTTGTCTTTCGTCTCAAGGAATCTTTTCCTTGAGACTGATCTCATTTTTTTCGCAAAAGTTTTTTATTAGTTGCAGGTTATTTGTTATAAAAGAGAACATCGTCGCACCTGCTCTGCTTTGTAAATTCTATCTGCCAGAATGTCGAATATAGCCAGCCATTCAGAGCCTAATGTGGATTCCCTTCCAAAAAGTTTCTTACTACCCACTACTGAATCGGGAACTTTTGGAATCCACCCATCCTACATACAGCTGGTCGAGAGAAATCTCTTCAGGGGAGTACCTGAAGAAGATATGTGCAGGCATATAGAGTTCTTTACAGAGTACTGCTCTACCATTCTTCTTGTTGTTGGGGTGACACAGGACAAAGTGAAGGGGGTTCTCTTTCTCTTTTCTTTAGCTGCTGATGCTCGGGAATAGTTGAGGGATTTAGATAGGGAAGCAGCCGGTGTAACCGACTGGAGTTCTCTTGCTTTAGCCTTTTATAGGCGATATTTTCCACCACAGCGCACCAATGCTTTGAGAGCTCAGATTACTTATTTTGAGCAATTGCACACCGAAGACTTGGATAGGGCTTGGACTAGGTTCAAGAAGCTCGTCCGTTTTGTGTCTTATCACGGTTTCAAGTGTTGGTTCCTTTGTACCCAGTTTTACAATGGGTTATATCGAAACCAGAGAGCTATCCTTGATAGTGTAGCTAAGGGGAGATTCACTAAAAACGTGGAAGATGATCAAGGGTGGCGTCTTATTGAGGAGATGGCTATCCATGTTGCCGAATATGGAAATCCCCGAGGGAGTGGGCAAGTTAACGAGTTAGCAGCAGCTGAAGTTGAGAGTCCTAGCAAAAGTCTAGGTAATGTGGATATTACGGAGGTTATGGGAGAGAGTGAACAAGTTTGTGCAATTACTGAGCATGTGGAAATATGCGGTAGATGCGGCATGGAGGGGCACGATCCCGTCGACTGTATGGCGAGAATAGAGCGCGTCCTTGCTTATCAGAAATACAAGCAAGGAGTTCCTTTTTCTCAATTATATGAAGAAATGACAAATGTTTCTACTCCTTCTACGCCAGTGCCGCAGCCAAAATCCCCTTCTACAAACGAGGAAATTGCTGAACTGAAATCCTTGATGCTGAACTTAACACAACAGTTTGGGGAGAAATGCAACAAGAATGAAACTGTCATTGTGGAGTTAAGAGAACAAGTCGTGTAGTTAACACTCGCGAAAGACCAAGCTAATCATCCACCGACATACGACCCAGTTAACGCCATCAATCTTCGAAGTGGCCTTGCCTATGAGGGGCCAAAAATGCCAAAAGACGGAGTTGTGATAGCTGATAATACCCCGAAAGAAGAGCTAGACGAGTTTGTGGACGATATCGCTGCTGTATATTGTCCCGTCACTCGATCGAGTGAAAATACTACTCGATCGAGTGAAATTACCCATCAAGATAGTCTATCGAGTATAAATACTACTCGATCGAGTAGTGCTAAATTTGAAGAACTCGATCGACCAATACATTCTTCTCGATCAAATAGTTTGGCAGAAGAAGTCACTCGATCGAGTAGAAATTGTACTCGATCGAGTGAAGAAAGTGGTCGATCGAATGCCAGAGCCAGTGGAGATCCTATTTTGACATCCAATTCCGCTACCGTGTCACCTTCCCCTGCTGTGAAGACGTCACGAGTCGATAAAGGTAAAGGTAAAGAGAAAGTTGCGGGTCCACTCATTGCTACCAGGGTGCCCTTCCCAAGTCGTCTGAAGGACGCGAAGGTCGAGCGATAGTACGGTAAGTTTGTGGACATTGTGAAGAACCTCCAGGTAACTGTCCCTTTTACCGAGCTTATTACCCAGGTACCCGCTTACGCTAAATTCATGAAAGATATTGTGACGCGTAAGAGAGAGCTAAGTGAATTTGAGACCGTTTCATTTTTGGAAGAGTCTAGTAATTTACTTTTAAATAAGGCTCCACCTAAAATGAAAGACCCGGGTAGCTTCTCTATTACTTGTGTTATAGGAAATGTAGTTATTTATAAGGCTCTTTATGATTTAGGAGTCAGTGTTAGTGTCATGCCCCTATCTATCTGCAAGAAATTGAATATGGGTCACCTTAAATTGACTAACATTACCCTACAGATGGCTGATAGATCTGTTAGGAGACCCTTGGGTGTCTTAGAGGACGTGCTGTGAAAATAGGCAAGTTCTTTATAACGAGATTTCATTGTTTTAGACATAGTTGAGGACACCCGGACCCCAATTATATTAGGAAGACTGTTCCTTTATACAATATTATTGATGTCAAACAAGGGCGTTTGACTCTTGTAGTAGGGGATGACGCGGTTACTTTCAGTCTGCCTAGCACTTTAGCTCGGCTAATGATAGAGGACACATGTTATTCTGTTGATATTATTGACGAGTCTATTTATGACTTCTGGTCGGTTTCTTTTCTAAAGGACCTACTAGAGGCTATTATGCTTTTGGACGACTGTGCAGATAACCCAGATGACGATGATGCTGTGTTGGATTTGCTGAAGGATGATTTAGATGAGCGTGAACTCACCGACGCTGAGGGAGAGCAAGTGGAACAGATGATCAGTAACCTTTGCTCCATTGAGGTAAAGGTGCCTGAGCGTAAGCCTCTTCCCTCTCATATAAAATATGTCTTCTTAGACGATACTGAGCAATATCCAGTTATTGTCAGTGCTAAGCTTGATAATGATCAGCTGACTTCCTTGTTAGCTGTGCTTTAGAAAAACAGGAAAGCTTTGGGTTATTCCTTGGACGATATCAAGGGAATTAGTCCCGATATTTTTATGCATAGGATAGAGCTGGAGGAAGATCACAAACCTTGCAGACAGGGTCAGCGCCGGCTGAATCAGAAGATGCAAGATGTTGTGATGGCTGAGGTAATGAAGTTGCTCGACGCAGGTATTATCTATTCTATTGGTCATTCTAAGTGGGTGAGTCCAGTGTAGGTGGTACCTAAGAAAGGAGGGACTACTGTGGTTAGAAATGACAAAAATGAATTAATACCTACTAGAGTAGTGACTGGTTGACGGATGTGTATAGACTACAGACAGCTGAATGCCGCCACTAAGAAAGATCACTTTCCCCTTCCTTTTATTGATCAAATGGTAGAAAGGTTAGCTTCTCATAAATTTTTCTGCTATTTAGACGGGTATTCAGGGTTCTTTCAGATCCCTGTTCACCCTGATGATCAAGCTAAGATTACTTTTACTTGTCCTCAGGGCGTGTTTACTTATCGCAGGATGCCTTTTGGTTTATATAATGCCCCTGCTACCTTTCAAAGGTGCATGATGGGGATATTTTAAGAGTATATTGAGTCTATTATGGAAGTTTTCATGGACAATTTCAGTGTTTATGGAAGTGATTTTTCTAACTGTCTGTCTAATCTTGATAAAGTGTTGCAGCGTTGCATTGAGGTTAACCTTGTGCTTAACTGGGAGAAGTGCCATTTCATGGTCAACAAGGGAGTTGTCTTAGGGCACTTAGTTTCTGATAGGGGAATAGAAGTTGATAAAGCAAAAGTGGAAGTGATTCAGCAATTACCTCCTCCTGTTAATGTTAAAGGAGTGAGGAGCTTCCTTGGTCACGCCGACTTTTATCGCCGGTTTATCAAGGACTTCTCAAAAATTGCTAAACCACTTACACAGCTGCTGCTTAAGGATGCCCCTTTTATATTTACTGATGAGTGTCTTTCAGCTTTTAACAGGTAGAAGCAGGCTTTGGTATCTGCGCCGATCATACAGCTTCCCGACTGGGATTTGCCGCTTGAGATAATGTGTGATGCCAGTGACTATGCACTAGGAGTGGTGCTAGGCCAGCGGAAAGACAAAGCTTTAAATGAAATCTACTATGCGAGCCGAACTCTGGATGAGGCTCAAGTGAAGCACACCACCACTGAAAAAGAGCTGCTAGCAGTAGTTTATGCCTTAGGAAAATTTCGTTCTTATTTGATTGGGTCAGAAGTTACTGTTTTTACTGACCATGCAGCTTTGAGGCATCTCCTTATCAAGAAGGAGGCTAAACCATGGATAATGAGGTGGATACTCCTTCTCCAGGTGTTTTATTTGCAGATTACAGATAAGAAAGGAGCTGAGAACGTTGTAGCTGATCACCTGTGTCGCGACAATAGGGGAAGATTCTTTACCTATTGATGAGTCTTTTCCTGATGATTCTTTATTTATTGTACTGTCTTCTATTGTTAACCAAGAGCCATGGTATGCAGATATAGGTAACTACGTTGTCAGTGGCAAGCTGCCGCCTGACCTTTCTCATCAGCAGAGGAAGCGTTTTCTGTATAACGCTAAGCAGTATTTTTGGAACGATCCTTATTTGTTTAAGGAATGTGCAGACGGTCTCTACAGACGGTGTATTCCGTAGTGGGAGGCCAAAATAGTCCTGGAAGGCTATCAATCCTCTCCTTGTGGTGGTCACCACGGTCCTTCGCGCACCGTTGCTAAGGTACTTCAGTCTGGTTTTTACTGGCCTTCTTTGTTTGCTGATGTTAAGGCTTTTGTTTTAGCTTGTGATGCCTGCCAACGATCAGGGAATATTTCAAAGAGACATGAGATGCCACAAAATGGTATCTTAGAGGTCGAGGTTTTCGATGTCTGGGGCATTGATTTCCAAGGACCGTTCCCATCTAGTAAAGGTAATAGGTACATTTTAGTAGCTGTAGATTATGTGTCGAAATGGGTTGAGGTAATCGCTTCACCTCATTGTGATGACAAGACCGTGATAAAAATGTTTAAAAATATCATATTTCCCCGATTTGGTGTCCCTAGGGTCATCATTAGTGATGGGGGAATGCACTTTAAAGAGAAGAAACTAACTTCCATTCTGTCTAAGGTTGGTGTTCAACATCGGCGTGGTTTGGGGTATCATCCCCAAACTAGTGGTCAGGTTAAGGTCTCTAATCGCGAGATTAAAGAGATCTTGTCTAAGCTAGTTTCTAAATCACGGAAAGACTGGAGTCTTAAATTGGAAGACACATTATGAGCTTACAGAACTGCCTTTAAGACACCGATTGGTGCATCACCTTATCGGTTGGTATATGGGAAATCGTGTCATTTACCTGTTGAGTTAGAATGTAAGGCTTGGTGGGCAATTCGTGAGCTTAACTTTGATCCTAAGTTGTGTGGTCAGAATCGTCTTTTGCAGCTAGATGAATTGGAAGAGTTTAGGCTTAATGCCTATGACAGCTCGCGCATTTACAAGGAAAAGACGAAGAGATGGCATGACAAAAGAATTCTACCTCAGAAATTTCATATCGGGCAGAAGGTGATGTTGTTTAAAGCCCGACTGCGATTATTTCCTGGCAAGCTGAAGTCCAGGTGGAGCGGTCCTTACACGGTGACAGCTATTAGCGAATTTGGATCCGTCGAGCTAGAAAGTCCCGAAGGAAATCGGTTCAAGGTGAATGGGTAGTATGTGAAGCATTACCACGAGGCAAATGAAGCAAACAATCATGTTGAAGTCCTGTACTTCGACGAGCTTGACGCGCCAGTTAATTGATGCCAGAAAGGTCGTGCGGGACCTCTTAAACCTGCGCTCTCCAGGAGGCAACCCGGACTATTTTGTTGTATTTTTGTTTAACCTTTTCCTTCGTATTTAGCTTTTTGTTGAACTTTAGACGCTGTTTTATGCACCATTTGTATTTCCCTTGCTCTTTACTTGTGTTTTGCAGCTGCAGTAACTCGATCGAGTAGTTTTTACACTCGATCGAGCACATTTGAGTTGATAATCACTCGATCGAGTACCATATATACTCGATCGACAAGCTGCAAATTCACGTCCACTTGATCGAGTAATAATTTCACTCAATCGAGCCTTTTTTACACCAATTCACTCGATCGAGCTGTTCCAAGCCACTCGATCGAGCTGCTCCAAGCCACTGGATCGAGTTGTTTCGTCTTCCAGCTGCTACTTTTTGTCTGTTGAGCTACTGCTAGGCCTCTTATGACCTCCCATGTTCACGGTCGGTTTGGGGAGGCCCCTCCTCATGACGTTTTGTAAGTTTTCCCGACTCCACTTATCCTTTTCTCCTTAGTCTGCATTTCTTTCCCTATTTTTGGTACAATAAGGGCATTGTACGGTTTAGTTTGGGGAGGTATGCATCCATATCTGTGTCTACATGTTTTCTTGCATTTTCGTTTGCACGTTTACTCATTTTAGCATGCATTGTCATTCTTAAATTCAAAAAAAATCACATAAAATCACAAAATTTTCAAAAAATTTCACGTTTAATTTGAGTCGGAACGTTTGAACTTTGACGCTACATTGAATCCTTACCTCTGCCCTGCATATTCTTGACATATTGTTGGCATGATAATATGCATGATCCACGAGTTTTTGTTTCTCTCTTATCTGAACGCATAGACTTGACTCACATATCGGCAAGCTACATTACATTATGAGGTTAGAGCTTTATAAACTTGCCACATTCATGACCGGTTTCATTTAGGATGTGAGTAGTACTCTCTGTATGGCATGTAACATCAATTTCCATAAGCATGAGTCTAGTCTTCTTAATACCTGTATGCATTCGGTTTGTGGATGGTGACACATGTAGGAGAGGCAGTTCTCTTTATTTCATTCTACCCATGAGCCTCACATAGCCAAATTGCCCTTTTTGTCCTATTAGCTACATTCTATAATTTTGCCCACCCTAGCCGAGCTAGTGATGTGTAGCTGTTTGGAATGTTTCACTGCAGTCTGGTTATATATCTGATTTCAGAAGTTGTTAGAAGAATCGAAGGGAATTAAAAGAAAGAAAATGCTGAAAAAAAGAGAGAAAAAAATGAATGAAAATGAAAAAAACGGAGTTGAAAGAAAGAAAAATCATAAGCGATAGACGAAAAAATTGTGTAGATGATTTTCACTCCCATGGCTTATTTATATTTTATGGGGAGTTGACAAGTTTATGGTGTATTGTGAGTTGAGCGCATTGAATTTGCACCGTTCTGTATTATTATACTGAGTACGAAGTTGGGATGCAGTTTCATAATTTGGATCCGTGCTGCTAGTTTGGCTACTAACTCCACATTTCCAATTCATCTTAGCCCCTTCTTACCCATTACCTCACTTACCCAAATGTAAGTCTTTGGCGTGTGTCTTGTTCATTAGTTTGGTTGGAATGCATATGTACGGTTGTAGAGACTTTATTCATGTTAACTGCATACATGTTCTTATAGGTCGAGTTAGGTGAGTGTCTTTACTTCTTTCTATCTCTCACATATATACTCACCCTGTGCCTGAATAAGAGTGATGAGCGATCCGTGAGAGTCCGATATCTTTGAGTCATGCAAAGTCGATGGTTCAGTAAGTTTGAAACATTGATTTAACTCGTTTGCGTTTATCACTTGCCGCTTTGTTAGTTGTTGCATTAAACTAGTTTAGGCGGATGATTTGTAGCTGATGTGTTGGTCCCGTTCCACTGTTTATTCT
This sequence comes from Silene latifolia, assembly GCF_048544455.1. Classification (NCBI taxonomy): domain Eukaryota; kingdom Viridiplantae; phylum Streptophyta; class Magnoliopsida; order Caryophyllales; family Caryophyllaceae; genus Silene; species Silene latifolia. The sequence continues at coordinate 23,335,041 of NC_133533.1, read as the reverse complement.
TAGTTACATTCATAGTTTGCTTGGGGATAAGAAAAGGTTTGGTTTGGGGAGATTTGATGCGTGTGTTTTATATAAGGTTTTTACCTTCTGTACTATTTTACGTGGCATTTAGCTACAAATACCCCCGAATAGTCTACTTTGGTTTGTCTTGTGTAAATTGCAGGAATAGATCGAAGAGAAGATAAATTGAGCCTAAACTCGACCCATTTGCATGCATTTATGAAGAACAAGGAGCCGGAGCTTGGAATATATCACTTTGAAGACGAGCGAGCTGATTTCAGAAGGTGTCATAGTGCCTAACGTGCCAAAATAGCTCGATTGACTACTTATCTAGTCGATTGAATGCTTTATACCATGAAGATTACTCGATCGAGTTGTTTATCTACACGATCGAGCAGGCCACAATAAGGAGTTACTCGATCGAGTAGTATTTCTACTCGATCGAAGGGAATTTTGCTTAGTTTACTCGATCGAGCGGTTTTATTCCACTCGATCGAGTGGTTTGCCTTGTATTTGTATTTTTCCGCCTATTTTCGTATGGGCTTTGGTAATTAGACTTTGGATTAGGTTTAAGGGGGAGATTTTCGTGTGCTACTAAAGGGGTAGACTCCGTAACTCTTCCGAACTTACTTCTCCTTGATCTGACTCACTGCTTCTCTCTTTACTCGGATTCGCATTTGTAATCGGTATTATTATTCCTTTTTAATTTGTTAATCACGATTGTTGTTTGAATTCCTTCCTTTCTATTATTGCTTTTATTATTGCTTATTTCATCTCTTCATTTTCATGTCTAATTTACATTATCTATATATTATTGTTGTTGATTCGATAGTAATTTGTAGCTAATTCCCTCCTGCTAAGACTAGGGAATCCATGATTATGAAGGAAGAGTAATTGAATTATTAGGTTAATGCTTGTGTAGTCCTTGTTAATTGCTGCTGTTAATTGTTTCTGTCTAATTGAGTCGACGCAATTAGGCATTTAATCGTGGTAAACCTTGACCTGGACCGGAAGGTTGGAAAGGGTGAGACTCGTAGCAAACATTAGGGCATCGTAGTGAGGGCGAAAGTTAAACTATCTGTGCTTTAGGGCGAATTGAGACCGGAAGGAGATATTCACTACCCCTTTAGCCGTACTTGCATTGACCTTAGTCCTAGATTGCTTGACTGAATGATCATGAAGAACCGACTGTCTTAGCTGCTTTTCCTTTATCTGCTGAATCTTTATTCTCTGCCTTTTTCTCTTTCTCTTTCTCATTAGTTTAAAACAACCCAATTAAAACCCCCCAAATTGGATACCGTGACGAACTTAGACAAAGTTGACATTTTCCCATCTCCCTGTGGAGATCGACCCGACTTCTCTAGCTATATTAGTTAGAGCCAGTTGGTTATTTTTGATAGGTATACGACTGCCCTGTCAAATTTTGTGTCATCGTAAATTAAATCACTTGACCCGCCACTTCGACCAACTACACCATCACTAGACAAAGCAACACTCCTTACTTTACGAAAACAATTTTTAAATCGAGTTTTCCAACTCAACAAGTTTTTACACTTTCGTAGATTTCTCGTCAGGCACCAAGCATGTAAGTATGAGGGTGTAATTAATCCTCTTCTTTCATGTTCTTTATCTGTTTTTATTATCTTAACAAACTAAAACATGCGTAATATGTGACACGGCTGTCTCAATCCTATCAAAAATAAAACCAACCGGTCTCTATAAAATGTAGTAGAGGCATTCGGGTATCGAATCCACAGGGAGATGGGAAAAATGTATGCTAAACTAAATCTGCCTAAGTAACCGTTTCTTGAGGGGTTGATTGTTGATTCTAAACTACGGAGATAAAGAGGGAAGAAACAATAAAGGAACAGGCAATAAATGAAGAAATTACCAGAGAGAAAGAAACAACTAGGACAGTCGGTTCACCATGGTTTTCTAGAGATCAAATCTAAGGTCAAAGGTGAGCTTGACTCGGTCTGCAGGGTAGTGAAAAGGTCCTTCCGGTCCGCTATTCGCCCTAAAACATTACTAACTTAGCTTTCGCTCTCATTAGAATGTCCTAATGTTCACTACAGATCTCACCCCTTCCAATGTTCTGATTTAGGTCAAGGTGTATCTAATCAACTAGCTAAATGTGTCGACTCAAGCAACTAATTACTATTAAATGAGGTGATTAACAACACAAACGTAATTCTAACCAAGCCTAATCACCTAATCATATCTTCCCTAATTACCATGGCTCCCATTATGTCCTAGCATAAGGAAATTAGCTACGCATAATGTAAATTGATAAATCGATAAAGACAAACGAGATAAGTAAATTGAACACGATAATAAATTACTAAAGAAACAAGAACAAGAGCAATAGAGAAAAGAGATGAATAGAACAAGAATAATTGCAATAATTAATAAAACAAATTTAAGATCGAAAATACCGAATACAAAGGAATTCCAAGAAATAGAGATTTTAGGTCTAAAGAGTAAAGTGCCAAGAGAAGAGATGATATCCAGCCGTCGTACTCTCCTCCTCTTATTTATTCTAAGATACAAATAAAATATCCGAAAGATAAAACTAAAAGATTGTGTAATCGTCAAAACCTATAGATCGAGTAGAAACAAACCACTCGATCGAGAACAATAAGGGTCAAACATCTCGATCGAGTAACACAAGTACTCGATCGAGGAACACAGCGAATACCCTTCTCGATCGAGTAAAGCAAAGCACGCGATCGAGAGTTCTCAGCAACAAAGGCTACTCGATCGACCAGATTGAACAGTCAACTTAATTGATCGAGTATAGTAGCACTGATTTAGCATGGATGAACTCAAAACATCTTCCGAAACAACTTCACGCATCCTTAGGTGACAATTTTCGGTCTCCGATTCTTCTTAATCCAAAATGCATGCAAACGGGACAGGTTCAGGCTTGATTTAGCTCCTCTCCGGTTCATTCTTACAAATAATACAAGACAAACCAAAGTAGACCATACGGGGGCATTTGTAGCTAGTTTCTACATAAATAACACGAAAATGCGTGTAAATATAAGGTAAAAAACTTATATAAGATGCACGCATCAAATATCCCTAAACCAAACATTTGCTTGTCCCCAAGCAAACTATAAATGCAACTATAGACAACAAGTGGAACGGGACCAGCTTATTAGCTACAAATTGTCCACCCAAGCCAAATTTAATGCAATAAATTAACAAAGTAGCAATGGGTCAAGTGCAAATGAGTTAAATCAATGTTTTGAAACTACTGAACCATCGACCTTGCAAGACTCATATATATCAAACTCTCACGTGTCGCTCATCACACAAATTAAGCACAAGGTGAGTATAATTTTGTGAGATGGAAATAAATAAAGACGCTCACCTAACTCAACCTGTAAGAACATGCATGCAACTAACATGAAACCGATTTCTACCGACCGTACATATGCATTCCATTCAATCAGGACCAAGACACATGCCGAGGACTTACATCTAGTGTTAGGTGAGGTAATTGGGTAAGAAGGAGCAAAACAAATTTGGATAAGTGGAGGTAAAGCCAAGCTAATACAACCGTAACCAAATAATAAACTCATTCCGTTTCACTACTCAACATAATAAAACGTAGAACCGTGCCATTGTGGCAAAACATCACTCACACCATCAAAAGACTTCCCATGAAAAATAATGATAAGCATGGAAGTCATATTCAGCAACCTTCACGTATGATTCTTTTTTCTTTTCTTTTTTTCTTTTTGCCTTCTTTCACTTTCATTCATCATTTTTCCATATTTTTTCTCTTCTAACTTTTCCATTTCATTTTTTTCTTTCATTCTCCTCATCTTCATAATTCAAGACGGAATACCAAATTGATAATCACAACATACCCACAAAAAACTACTAAACTAGCTTGACTAGGGTAGGCTAATTTTATGATCTTAGTTAAATAATGGGTCAAAACATGTCAATTTGGCTATGTGAGGCTTGTTGGTAGAAATGAAAGAAGGGATCGTAAGTTACCTCTCCACATGTGTCGCCGCCACAAACCCGAATGCATACAGGTACTAAGAAAACAATGTCATGCCCATGCAATTTGATGTTACATGTCTAAAAAGGAGTACTACTCACATCCTAAATGAAACCGGTCATGAATGACACCACTTTATCAAGCTCTAACTCTTAGAATGTATATATAGTTTGCCAATATTCGAGTCAACTCTATTTGTTCAGTTAAGTTTAAACAAAAACTCATAGATTATGCAAATGATTGCCACCAAAAAAGTTAAAAAAGTGCAAGGCAAAGGTAAAAGGACTCAATGTAGCATAAAAGTCATAACGTTCCGACTCAACCTATATGCAAAAATAAACGTGGAATTTTTTTATTATTTTGAAAAAAATTCAATTTCTATAAGATTTTTTGTAATTTTTGAAATTAAAACAGACAATGCATGCAAAAATAAACGTGCAAACTGAAATGCAATAAAAACAGTATGCAGACAAAGATATGGATGCATATCACCTCCCCAAACTAAACCGTACAATGCCATTATTGTACTCCAAAATAGGGAAAGGAAATGCAAACTAAAAAGAATAATGTAACTTCCGAAAACTTACAAGATAACGCGAAGTAGGGACCTCCCCAAACCAGCCAGCAACAAGGGAGGTCGCAAACAGCCCCATAGCATCGCAACATGCGAGTCAAGATAAATGAACTCGATCGAAGGAGTAAAGTACTCGATCGAGTAAAATGGGGCATCGGAAGCGCTCGATCGAGAGACCAGAGTACTCGATCAAGAGTTCATCTATTCAGGGTGCTCAATCGAGAAGGTGAAATTCTCGAACGAGTAACGAAAGTACTCGATCGAGAGGAAAAGTACTCGATCGAGCTCTTTAAGCCTAAACTCATATGCGTCATTTGAAGTACCTGCAAAAACGCAACAAATGACCTATAGAACTAACGAAACCAGTTCAAACGTTTAGTTTATCGCCCGTAAAACTACCAACTAAAGCACACGAAATTAACTAAAGGGGTTTTAAGCAAATACAATAAATTACAAGCCGGGTTACCTCCCAGCGCGGGTTTAAAAGGTCCCGTACGACCTTTTGGCTTCAGTTTTCTTGCTCATCTAGATGGTTGAAGTAGAACACTTCGGCGTTGCCAACATAATCATTTGCTCCATAGTAACGCTTCACATGATGGCCATTCACTTTAAATCTCCTGCCCTCGGGATGCTCTAACGCAACGGGGCCAAACTTGGTGACATCAGTCATTGTATAAGGGCCACTCCACCTGGACTTCAGCTTACCAGGAAACAAGCGCAGCGGGCATTAAACAGCATCACCTTCTACCCGACATGGAATTCTCGCCATATGATTCTTTTTTCGTGCCACCTCTTCGTTTTCTCCTTGTAGATGCGCGCACTATCGTAGGCATTTAGCCTAAACTCGTCTAGTTCATCTAGCTACAATAAACGGTTCTCACCACACAACTTAGAGTCATAATTCAATTCACGTATAGCCCACCAAGCCTTACATTCTAGTTTAACAGGTAAATGACAAGACTTCCCATAAACCAACCGATATGGTGATGCACCAATCGGTGTTTTAAAAGCAGTTCGATACGCCCATAATGTGTCATCTAATTTTAGACTCCAATCCTTCCGTGATTTAGAAACAACTTTAACCAAAATATCCTTTATTTCTCTATTAAACACTTCAACCTTCCCACTGGTTTGGGGATGATACCCCAAACCTCTACGATGTTGGACACCGGCTTTAGACAGTAAAGCTGTAAGTTTCTTTTCTTTAAAATGCATACCCCCATCACTAATGACGATCCTAGAGACACAAAGTCGGGGAAAAATATTTTTCTTAAACAATTTAATCACGGTCTTGGCATCACAGTTAGGTGAAGCAATAGCTTCCACCCATTTAGACACATAGTCTACAGCTACTAAAATATACCTGTTACCTTTACTAGATGGGAAAGGTCCTTGGAAATCAATGCCCCAGACATCGAAAACCTCAACCTCTAGAATGCCATTTTGAGGCATCTTATGTCTCTTAGAGATATTTCTCAAGCGCTGGCAAGCATCACAAGCTAAAACAAACACTTTAGCATCTGCAAATAAAGTAGGCCAGAAGAAACCTGACTAAAGTACCTTAGCCACGGTTCGCGACGGACCGTGGTGACCGCCATAAGAGGAACAATGACATCCCTCTAGGATTGCTTTAGTCTCCCACTGCGTAATACACCGTCTATGAAGACCGTCAGCACACTTCTTAACTAAATAAGGATCATCCCAGAAATAGCGCTTTACATCATGAAAGAATCGCTTCTTCTGCTGATATGACAGGTTAGGTAGAAGCGCACCACCTACAACATAGTTAGCATAATCTGCATACCATGGATCAACACCTGTGTTAGTAGAAACCACAAATAAATAATCATCAGGAAAAGAATCATCAATAGGTAAAGGATCCTCTCCCTCCTGTTACGATAACCGCGATAAGTGATCAGCTACTACATTCTTGGTGCCCGCCTTGTCTTTGATTTGCAGAACAAATTCCTGGAGAAGGAGTATCCACCTCAACAATCGTGGCTTAGCTTCCTTCTTAGCAAGAAGGTGTCTCACCGCTGCATGGTCCGTAAAAACAGTAACTTGTGAACCTATCAAATAAGAACGAATTTCTCCAGCGCATAAACAACAGCTAATAACTCCTCCTCAGTAGAAGTATACTTCACTTGAGCCTCATCCAGAGTTCGGCTCGCATAGTAAATCGCACTCAAATCTTTGTCTTTCCGCTATCCTAACACCGCTCCTAGTGCATAATCACTAGCATCACACATAATCTCAAATGGAAGCTCCCAGTCGGGAGGTTGGATAATCGGTGCTGAGATTAAGGCTTGTTTCAACCTGTTAAAAGCAGAAAGACACTCATCAGTAAAAACAAATGGGGCATATTTTAATAACAACTGTGTAAGTGGTTTAGCAATTTTAGAAAAATCCTTGATGAACCGGCGATAAAAGCCGGCATGTCCAAGGAAACTCCTCACTCCTTTAAGTTTAACATGAGAATGTAATTGCTTAATCACTTGCACTTTTTCTTTATCCACCTCGATGCCCCTATCAGAAACTAAGTGCCCTAGGACAACTCCCTCGTTGACCATAAAGTGACACTTCTCCCAGTTAAGCACAAGATTAACCTTAATGCAGCGCTGCAACACTTTATCAAGGTTATACAAATAGTTATCAAAATCCCATTGTGGATGAAATTGTAACACCCCCCATACCAATGTACCTTACCAGGACTACCCTAGTATGAAAGGCTGTTACCATCTCGGTTGCCCGAGGTTAGTATATATCAAAAGCAACAGTCCAAACACATTTATTAAAGTACGAGAGTTATAAAGATTACATTGTCTCAAAATCCAACAAAAGTAATATCCAAAAACAGGCAACTACGAAAAGACAGCTAAGACTCTTGACGGTGATAACTAGTCTGGCGTGATGACTCTCCCATGACTGCCCCAAGCTCATCAAGTGTCTCACCTGTCACAATCTGCTCACCATCCCCGAATGGATCACCACAGATTTTATAAAACAACAACGGGGTCAGTTACTGTATAATTAAAATAAGACAAACGTATAAAGCAACCAGCTGATCATCCACCATCCCCGATCTCCCGATCTCACACACTAACCGACTACACACCGAAATGTGTAGCCCTGCTAGATTACCCATCGTAACAGGTAATTCTCGCCGTCAGTGGGGGACCACAGCCAATCCCCACCTAAATCCCGCTCATCAACGAGCGATAACCCTATCCCTTAATGTGCACATCCCCTCCCGTGGCGGGTTCCACGAAGGGCGAACTAGGGTGTGAAGCCACTCCCGCAAGTGACTCCACCACAATCATCACAATATCATCACAACCACCACACCACCACCATACCAACACTCCAACGATGATCAGCATATAACAATCATACACATTACAACAAAACATCTTAAATCAATTAAACAGGAACTGAGTAGGAAACCCTACCTTAGCACAACACCAAGGAATGCGAGCAAGCAATCTAGAACGGCTCCTCTACAAAGTCTTCGCCTAATCAATAATCACATAACACAATCATTATATGCAAAACCCTATTTTCCCCAATTCATAATCAAAGACAAACCCTAGAATATGAACCATTGAATGTGAAGATAAACACTTACCAATGAAGAATCAAAGGAATGAATACAATTGCTATGATCACCCACACACAAAGGAGAGATTCAGAGATGATTAGAGCGTTGTAAAATGTTTTAGGTTTTGTAAAACGTTATTAGAAACTGTTTAGCGTAATATATAATGCCCTAATCATTTCCAAATCAAACCGCGGAAATAACACTCGACAGACCGGATACTCGGTCGAGTATAGAGTATACTCGGCCAAGTACCCTCTACTCGGTCGAGTATTCCGCATACTCGGCCGAGTGTTCCTGGGCATTAGCCAAACAAGATACACGACCCACTTTTCTCGACCGAGAAGGCCATACTCGGTCGAGTACCAGCCTATGAAAACCATAGTATTACAGTCTTCCCCCTTAAAAAGAACTTCGTCCCCAAAGTTCACACTCTACAAAAACACACTACAACCAAACAACCTCCCGACACAACATACCAAATGATATACTAACACAAAACATCACAAAGTACCACTAACTAGACTCAAATTACCCCAAAACATACATGCGACCAAAGCATACATGCAATCATCTCCTACCCCACTAAAAAGACAATGGTTACATCCCCGTAACCAACCGTACCTGATCAAAAAAGTTAGGAAAACTCTCTCGCATAGCCTCCTCTGGTTCCCATGTGGCCTCCTCCACATTATGATTAGACCAAAGCACCTTGCGTACAAGAAGACGGTTGAGTCGGTGATTGCTCCTAGCACGGAAGAGGTAACATATTCTTTTGTCAATGATTCCGACTTTGAAAGCAACCAACCTGAGGTAGTTAACGATAATTTTATTATTGTTGGTGTTAAAAGTACGTTATCTCTTATGACTCCTATTTTTTCTTCTTCTGATGCTCATCCCCCTCCCGGCTGGACAAACAATTTAACAGTTTTTCACCATACTTATCATAAATTCGTTAAACAGAAGCGGTACCTTAGATTATTGTTAATTGCTCCTGAGCTCCTTTATTTTGTGAATAAATTTAGGAGTTGTCATAGGAAAGTCGTTAGGCTTAAACGGTGGTATATTTCAATTTCCTATATCATTATTCTATTGTGGTGCTACTTACAGTTTTGTGTAGCACATGCGCGGCTGTTTGATCGGTTGTTGCGTGCTTTGAGTTGTTTTGACCGCGCTCAATTTGAGCAGTTGTTGAAGAAAAGAAGATCGAGCTGGGACCTGTCTGAAACTAGCGATGTCCGGGAGGCAACCCGAACTTTTTAATTTTTAGTTACTTTTCAAACATTTCAATTGCGTTGTAATAATTGGTTTGTAACCATAGACTGGATCAATTAAGCTAGTTTTGTTAGTTTCGCGGGCTGTTTTATTGCATCTTTGCAGGAATCTATTATGGATGGCTCGATCGAGTACTTTATATACTCGATCGAACCCTTTTGCTGCTGATTTCACTCGATCGAACACATCTTATTCTCGATCGAGTGCCTGCCAAAGAGGATCTTTCGATCGAGAGCCTTACCTCCTCGATCGAACTGTTTTAGATGCCCAAGTCACTCGATCGATTATTCTGTCACCTCGATCGAGTGCCTTTGACTTGATTCGCTTTCTACGATGTTGTTTTACTACTATTAGCGACCTCCCACGTTGCTGGCTGGTTTGGGGAGGTCCATATTCCCATAATCTTGTAAGTTTTCTGCATCTCCACTCTCTCCTTTTTAGTTTGCATTTCCTTTCCCTATTTGTGAGTACAATGAGGGCATTGTACGGTTTGGTTTGGGGAGGTTATGCATCCATATTTGTGTCTGCATATTTGTTTTTATTGCATTCTGTTATCACGTTTAATTTTTGTATGCATTATTGTTTATTTTAATAAAAAATTCAAAATCTCATAAAAATCAGAAAAATTCATAAAAATCAAAAATTTCACGTTTAATTTAGCATGTAGGTTGAGTCGGAACGGTAGATTTCAATGATGAAATTGCACTGCAATTGTCTTTTTACTTAAGCCTTGCATAAAACTGTTATCTTTTAGCTTTGTCTTATTTCATATCTACGACTTAATGTTAAAATTTAGCTGAATGAATAGACTTGACCTGAAATTTTGGCAAGCTACTTATATTCTAAGATTTAGAGCCGTATAAACTGGTGTCATTTGTGACCAGTTCATGTAGGATTGTGAGTAGTTACTCCTTGCATAACATGTAACATTAATTTGCACAAATATGAAATTCAATTGCTTTTTGCCTATATACATTCGGGTTAGTAGTTGGTGTCACATGCAGGGAGGCGCTTACATTTCCCTTTTTCTTTCATTTTTACCCATTTAACTCCACATTAGCCAAATTTGCCCTTTGACCCTTAACTACATCCAAATTTAGCCTGCCTTGTCCAGCTAGTTAGTGTATGTTTTTGCGGTATATTATCTATTGTATCAAGTTTGGGTTGTATTGCATTATTTGGAGTTAGTAGAAAAGAAGAAGAGGAGGATGAGAAAAAAAAAGTTGAAAATTTTGAAAAAAAAAAAGAATTGAAAAATGAAAAAAAAAACAGAAAAAGAAAAAAGAAAAAAGAAAAGAAACCGGCAAAAAAGAAGGAAGAAAAAAAAATTGAAAAAAAATGGAAAATTTCGATTGTTTACGGTTTCTGCTCCTATGCTTTATTTATATTCTATTGAGGAGTATATTCAGTTCGGTTTCGTGAGTTTGAATGCCAAGTATGGGCGTTGTGCTTAATTTTGATGGATTAGAAATGGATATGTTCCATTTGGTTCTGTTTAGGTACTAGCTTGGCCATCTATACCTCCACATTCTCATAAATGTTTTGCCTTTTCTTACCCATTGCCTCACTTTACCATACTTTTGTAAGCCCTCGGCTGTGACAGACCTTGTTTGGTTGGAATGTATGTATGGTGATTAGAATTGTCTATCATATCTGCATGCATGTTTATGTAGGTCGTAGTTTAGGTGAGGGACTATTTTCTTTCTCTCTTACATTCTTATGCTTACCATTTTCTTCATGAGAGAAGAGTGACCCGTGAGAGTCCAATATTAAAGGTCTTGTAAGGTTGACGGTTCAGCTTTATTATAGACATCCTATAACTCGTTTGCATTTGACTGATTTGCTATAAGTGTTAGTTTGTTGCATTAAATGGTTTAAGTAGACAATTTGTAGCTAGATCTGAGTTTTCTTTTTCGTTCCATTAGTTTGCATTTAGTTTACTCGAGGACGAGTAAAGGTTCGGTTTGGGGAGATTTGATACATGCATTTTATATAGTCTTTTTAGGCCTCTTTATGCACGTATTTCTATGCTATACTCGTAGTTTTATGCTACGAAATGCTCCGAATATTCTACTTTCGTTTGTTTTGCTTTATTTGCAGGAATGGACCTGAAAATAGTAGAATCAAGCCTTTTATCGTCCGTTTTGTATGAATTTGGAGGATGAGTAGATTTGGAGCAGAAATACCGCTGTTATGGGATGCGTGAAGTCATTTCGGAAGCTAAAAAAACAAGTCGTAGCTGAAACTGACGAAATAATAAGCTGGCTGAGTCAAAGTCACTCGATCGAGAGCTTTATTGGTCGATCGAGTGCTTTTGGATGGAAGAAGACCTCGATCGAGTACTATATTTACTCGATCAAAATGCTGATTATAGGGTTTCCTCGATCGAGTGGTTTTTCTACTCGATCGAGAGGTTTGGGCTTGTTTCTGTTCGATCGAGCAGTTTCAAATAGCTCGATCGAGTGGTTTTCTAATGGGCTCGGGCTTTTTCATTTTTTATTTCGTTGTAGGTTCCTATAAATAGGAAAGACGACAGAATGTTTAGGCATCTCAGATCGGGGACGTTGTTCCTTGACGACACATTATTTTCTCTTTTTCTCTATTAAACACTGTTTCCTCTCTATTTTCCGGACTACCCTTAGTAATTCTCTTTCTTTCTACTCTCTTTAATTCATAATGTTCTTTAATTCTTATTTTGCTTTTGTTCTATTTATCATGTCTAGCTAATTCTTCTGCTAGGATTTAGGGAAGTCAATGAATTATCGTTAATTGCTAATTAGGTTTTCAGATCGTTCGCTGTTGTCATGTCTATGTTGTTAATCACTGCCTTAAACTGTATCTAGCTATTTGAATCAATGCATTTAGCCTTTTTAACCTTGGTAAGCATTGACCTAGACCGGAAGGTTGGAAGGGGCGAGACCCGCAGTGAACAATAGGATGCTTTAGTGAGGGCGGAAGCAAAGCTGATAGTGTTTTAGGGCGAATTGAGACCGAACGGAGATATTCGTTGCCCTTTAGACCGACACATCGACTGATCTGTGACCTTAGCTGCAATTAACTGACTTTCATTGATGAACCGACAATCCTAGTTCCCTTTCTCTCTTATTAATTCCTCTTATCTTTAATTCTCTTCCTTTAATCTCATTAGTTTAGTTAAATCAATTAAAACCCCTATCCTGTGACCGTAGACAGACCGAGTTGACAAGTAGATAGTGACCGCCTCCCTGTGGAGATCGACCCTACTTACCGCTGACTTCTGTTAGTAGTAGCTAGGTATTTTTTTTTTGGTACCTGACGACGGTATCAAGGTTCAGCAGCGTCTTTGTCAAATTGCTCTTCCATTTCCGGATTTCTATCAACAGATAAATCAGCATTTTCCGGCATTATTAGTCCATCATAGGTAAGACCACTTCGGAGATTAATTGCATTAATCAGGTCGCAAGAGGGTGCTCGATGTGCTTGATTCATTTGCTCGGATGCAAATTGTGTGAATTGATATTTTAATTTCTCTACGGAATTCTCATTTTCTTCCGCATTTTTCTGGAGTTAAAATGCCAAAGATAGCACCAAAGATTTCAACTCTGCTATCTTTGTAATTGTAGAAGAAGAATTCTCTTGTTGCGGCACCGAATTAGTAGGACTAGAGATACTTGATACGGCTAAATCTTCATATAGTTTCGAGAACGGAATTCCTTGCTTATATTGTTGGTAAGCATGGACTCGCTCTACTTCTGTCATACAAATAATGGGATCATGTCCTTCCGCACCACATCTACCACAAAACAATTCTTGCTCAATCATTGCATAGACCTGCTCTTGATTACCCCAAATTGGCGGACTTTCTGACTTGTCACACCCAGCATTAAGAACTTCTACCTCAGCTACAAGGGACTCACCATCTCTTTCGCACACTCGCCTACCTCCTCTGGGATTCCCATACTCAGCTACATGAATGGCCATGTCTTCAATAAGATGCCATCCCATATTGTCTTCAATATTTTTCTGAAATCTCCCTTTAGCTGCAACATCTAATATGGCTCTTTGATCGGCATACAACCGATTGTAAAATTGGTTGCATAAAAACCATCGTTGGAAACCATGATGAGGTATAGAGCGAACTAGCTTCTTGAACCTAGTCCAAGCTTCACTCAAATCTTCAGTAGCCAATTATGTGAAAGTAGTAATTTGGCCTTTTAATGCGTTGGTGCGTTGTGGCGGAAAGTACCTCCTGTAAAAGGCTAAAGCTACGGAATTCCAGTCAGTAACACCAGCAGCTTCCCTATCCAAATCTCTCAACCAATCCCGAGCGTCATCAGTCAAAGAAAAAGGAAAACGAATTTCTTTGACCTTATCTTGTGTCACCCCAGCAACTAAAGGAATGGCGGAGCATTAATCAGTGAACAACTCCATATGCTTGCCCGGATCGTCACCAGCTAATCCCTTGAAAAGATTCTTCTCAACCAACTGAATGTAGGATGGATGAATTCTAAAGGTACCAGCATCTGTAGTAGGAAGCAGGAAGACTTTGGGTAGGGAATCTACAGTAGGTTCTGAGTCACTAGCGATGTTAGGCATTTTAGCAAATGAAATTGTAAGAACAGCAAATGCTTCCATGCCCTCTTCCAGGACGGATCACCTATAAAACAACTATAGCACTAGAGAAAAATATGAGAACTGTCTCAAGGAATAGATTCCTTTAGACGAGAGACAAACTTAAAATAAATCAAACAAATTAACACCGTCTACCCGGTAACAGCGCCAAAATTTGACGCGGGTGTCGCAATCCTATCAAATATAAAACCAACCGGTCTCTATAAAATGTAGTAGAGGCAGTCGGGTATCGAATCCACAAGGAGATGGGAAAAATGTATGCTAAACTAAATCTGCCTAAGTAACCGTTTATTGAGGGGTTGATTGTTGATTCTAAACTACGGAGATAAAGAGGGAAGAAAAAATAAAGGAACAAGCAATAAATGAAGAAATTACTAGAGATAAAGAAACAGCTAGGACAGCCGGTTCACCATGGTTTTCTAGAGATCAAATCTATGGTCAAAGGTCAGCTTGAATCGGTCTACAGGGTAGTGAAAAGGTCCTTCCGGCCCGCTATTCACCCTAAAACATTACTAACTTAGTGTAGATACCCGTATCCGTCGATATTGGAATTTATAGAAAACCCGACAAACACCCGATGATGATAGGACACATGTATTCTTTAGTTGTCATTGTCATTATTTGGGCTCGTTTTGCGATGTGGAATGAGCGTTGTCGACGGAGTATTTTATTAATTTAAATGATATTTAAATTAAAGCTTTTTTTAAGTGAATTCATTTTATTATTTTAATTTGAATTTATTTTCTTAAATTTATTTTATTGAAAATAAAATATATTTTTTGATTTGAAAAATCATTTATTTTAATGTGTTAATTGATTTGAAAAATCGAATTTGAAAATTTAAAACTCGTTTCAACCACGCGTTTTGGAGCTCGATTTTAGCTCGGTTTTTGAGCCCGTTTTCTTTACGAGTTGGCACGAATCTCGAGTACACTAACCAACCTAGGCCTCTACCCATTCAACCCCAGTTTGAACCCCCATATCCACACCCAAATCTCGTCCTAAACGCTCCCCAACACAGCCCAATTACTTCCTTTACCCGTGTTTGTATAGCCCATCGAAAGCCCCTCTAAACCGACTCAAACTTGGTCCAAACCTGCAACCCATCACCACCAACCCGTGCTACACACTACCCACAACAACCCAGCACCTAGAACACCACAAAACTAATCCAATTCCCATCCCAAATACTCCACAAACAGCCCGCAACACAAGCAGCCCCCCCTGTTTTGCGTGCTCAATCCCGAGCCCAAAACCCGCTCCAAACAGCTACCAAACCCGTGCCCATTAACCTTACACCATACCCTAGTATCCTACCCATATTACCTTAGCTTAACCACCAAGAAAACCCTCATACAAACCCTAAAAACCCCACGAATTAGCTGATGGACAGCAGCTATGCGAAACAGGCCCGACTACTTGTTGCCCTACTTCTACCCTTCAAAACTCCTTATAAATACCCCCCTTCACCATACATTCATTCCTCTAAGTTCTACCCACAACATACTGCAAATAACAACCATCAATCGTCCAAAAAAACCCTAAACTAAAGCCGTGACAGCCGCTCGAAAACAGGGACACAAATCGTGTTTTTGAGTTTCTGTCGTGGTCTTTGGCCTTGATTCTCGTGCACAAATCCCATTAAAACTTCTGGTTTGTTTCTATATTCACAAAATTCATTCTTTATAGTTTCCAAAACATCTTTCGGTTTGAAAAATCGTTGAGAAACGAAGTCGTGGTGAGCGATTGAAAATCGCTGCTCAAGTCTGCCTTTTGAACGTGTTTGTTTCGTGGTTTCAAAATTCAATTTCAATTGTCTTCGTCGACGACGGCCCCTCGAGATAAAATCTACGATCGATTACGACCCAAGACGGTGTCAACGATACATGTAGGTTGAGGGTGCATTAAAACTCCCTTCTCTCCTTTTTATTTCGTTTTTTATTGTTTATTTACTAACCATTGTCTAACATCGTCTAACTAATATCGAAACTAGAATAGTTTGAGTATGAGTTAAAGTACCATTCCGGCACCCGCGTTGACTTGAGATGGGAAAGAAATCCGCCATATCGGTGCATGTCGTACACCCGTCTCATTTACATATCCTCGTGTTGGAATAGGGCAATTTAATAAATCGAGTTTACTTAATTTATGTGTATTTATTTTTAACCATATAAAAATTGATTTTTTATGATTTTCCAGACCTATAATTTGTAATTTTAATTTAGGTAGATTTTCGTAATTTATTGCATTGATTTAGTATTTATTTCGTAATTAGCAATGTATTAATTCAAAACCCGCGCAGTGCACGGGTCAATTCTGACATATTTCGAAAATTTCAGATCCGTGCAGTGCACGGGTTTGTCCAGGTTTCGTGTTTTAATTTGCTTCCTTGTTTGACTTTGTTTGATTAATCCTTAGTTTAATTAGTTTATGTTTTAGATTTTAATTTACATTATTTATAATTTATATTGTATGTATGAGCTAACCACTAATGTTTGTTAATACATCTTATGCTAAGCGTAAGCCTTCCTATCCCTCTCTTTGGATGTGTTTTCTAGTTTAATCAATGAACCTCACATGCTAAACCACTTCGACGAAGTTAAATGCATTTTAAACGACTTAGAATGAAACTCGCATGATAGGATTTAAATTCAATGGTTGCATACGCATGTGATATCTTTCCGAAATAGCCATCTTACACCTAGTAGAGACCGTTATTGCAACGGGCGGGGTTGGGTGTTGTTTTAATGAAATTAAATTAACTTCCTAACACGTAAAGTCACACGAATTCAAATCTCTAAAATTGGTTTCTAAATTCCATTTAAAATTTAGTGGCGACTCTTTTAAAATTAAAAATGTTTTGAAAAAGCATTTGAGAGGAGCGTTTTTCCTTGGTCCACAATTTGGCGACTCCGCTGGGAATAGTGGAATTTGAAAAGTTTAAGATGGCTATTAGGATTGTTGTCACATTTTTTTATGTTAATCATGCATAAACCCCCGAGACTTTAGGAGGGCCAAAGAATCTCTTGGGTTAATTCCAAGGGAGGATATTGATCTCCACTATGTCCGATTTAAGTATCAAGGTGATTCCGTGGAGGTAGGCAGCTGCATACGAGGCATATTGCTACGGGCATATGACGGTATGTGGACTCCCCGACAAAGCGGTTTCACTGGCATAGACCCATTTTAGAGGACCGACCGAGACTTAAAAGAGTCTAGTTCATGCATTGCATCCCTAAAATGCGAATGATTACATGCTATGTGAATCCCGGGTCATGTTTTCAAAATAGCATTTTGAAATCCATCTTCTTTTTCTTTCGAAAATTTGATTCTTTTTCAAGTCCATTTCTTTTCGAAAATTTCGGCCCTCTATTTCGAAATTTTGAACCCTCTTTCAAGCCGAAGTGCTGCCCATTTTAAAAGTCAATTCAATCCTTCTCGATTTCAAATTTCGATGAACTGTATCCCAGGTCCAACCCAAACCTAGAATAGAGTTTGAGTCAGTGGGGTCGGGTTAGTCGAGTTGGGCTTTCGCTTGCTCGATATAGGCGAGCTAGTCCACCCTTAGGCTCGAGTGAGCCTTTGTGTGGTTAGAACACTTGTCAAGTGAGTCACCTAAACCGATCTTTGGGTCTGAGTCATGAAAGTCGACCATTTGGTCCAAGTCAGTCCACCAAAACGTCCCCACTAGGCCACCTAGGGCGTTTGTCACAAAGCCCAAGAGCCATGTCTGGTTTGAAAACGGGTTTGTCATGTCAGATTTATGATCACGTTGAGTCTAAAACCCTAGCCACGTGTGTATCACGGTTAGGACCCGTTCCAACGAGCCAGAATAGTTCGTTCGTAGGATCCATGTCAAGTTATAGCCAGTTTTTAGGTTTGAAAAACCGTCCCTAGTCGTGTATGACCCAAACCGAGGGGGCCCAATTGCTCGCTCTCCCGGTCTAAGCCCAATATCGAGTCGCATGGAGTCCGTCATGTTGTTATGAGTCGAGTCCCGTCTGCGTGGGGGATTTTGATTCGATAACCGATACTCGCTCGGATTTTATTGTAGAAAGGCCACTACAAACAAGAAGTATGACTACCACGAGGCACATCGAAGCGGATTAACGACACTTTGGTCGCAATGATGGAACGCTTGACGGCTGTGGAAGCCAAGATCGCGGTGGAAGCTCCCATACCACCGCCCCGAAACCGAATTAGAAAAGAGGTTCCGACTAATAGAGGAACAATTGAAGCTATCCCGAGGGGAAAATGTGCATTATGAGAATGCCGAGGGTACATGCCACCAGACAAGCTACCAACCAATTTTGTCCTAACTGATATCCCAAAGTTCAAAGGGACGGAAGATCCATTGCAACATATCCGTTCCTACAAGGAGTACCTTGCGCTGAAAGGGGTACCTGCTGAGATGTTGTCCCACATTTTTGCTCAATCCCTAGGAGAACACCCGAAGGCGTGGTTCTACAGCCTTGAGCTTAAGAATTTCCCCACTTTCGAAGATATAGCGGTGGAGTTCTGCAAACACTTTGCTGATAATGCCGAGATTCAGACTACTGTGCGCACACTCGAGGTGATGACACAGAAGGATAAGGAGGGATTTACTGAATTCCTCAACCGCTGGCGCGCTGAAAGCGTGAAGTTGGCCAAAAGGCCAGAGGAGACTGAAATGGTAGATAAGTTCATCAAAAATCTTCGACCTGTCTACCGTGACGCTATCAAATATCAACATTTCGGCTCATTCAAGGACCTTATTCGAGTCGGAAGAAAAATTGAGGACGACGTTCGTTCTGCTGAGGCTGAAAAGCCAAAAGGGTATCAGGGTGCCTCCTCTTCCAAAGCTAAGGCATCCAGTTCTGCCAATCATATCCAAGCCATCGGTCTTTTAGGAGGAGCTCCTAAGGGATCACAACGCCATGGGCCAAGAGCGTTCACTGACATCGGGTGTACCTACGCATACGCCCTCCAAAGGCTCTCGGCCCAAGGGAAACTGAACCCAATTGGTCCAACGCCGGACCCGCCTGCGGATTGACAGGGGTAAATGGTATAAGCCCAACGCCTCGTGCTTATCATCAAGGAAAAGGTCATGATACCGAAAATTGTTACCGTCTTAAACATGAAATCCAAGACATGATCGAGAATGGGTCGCTCCCATCCCCCACAGTCCGACCTAACAACCTGAACAATCCTTTTGGCGACCATGCCAATGCAGTATTCGTCGAAGACAATACCGATGTATCTCACTTAATCCAACCCATCTGCCGTCTCACCGGGTTTTTCGTGGGGAAGGTCTATGTAAGTCGCTCCGAGTATATCCCTCAAGCTAAGAACGAAGTTCGATTTGGGGATTTTGCTATCGATTGCACACCATACATTCTCCGAAGAGAGAATGAAATTAATGGGGTCTGGGCTGACGATGAAGACGATATCTATCTCACAGAAGGTGCGATTATTCCCCGAACTCAGGAAGAAATTTCTAAATTGAGGAAAGATGTCCTCGAAGCTAATAATTTGACTCGATCGGGACGTCCCTATCGTGTCGAGAAGGCAAACCATGTCTCTATCTTTGGAGACAGTCCAAGTAAGACACCCACCAAGGAGGCCACCTCAGTCCGGGCTCTTGGTGAAGGGTCGACCTCGCAGGCCTCCCTCATCAAGCGATTACAAAGACTAAGGCGGATGTCTCCATCTGGGAGTTAATGTTGAGCTCGTTTGAACACCGACAAGCTCTGCTTCAAGCCTTAATGAATATGACCGTGTCACCGCACACTACTCCAGATGATGTGGTCTCATTTGTTGCTCAAAACCAACCTCAGCTCACTAATGCCGTAACTTTTTCTGATGAAGACCTGCCCTCATTTGGGCCACAACATTGTCTCGCTATGTACATCACGGTAGAATACCGTCATAAGTGACTCCCAATGACCCTTGTCGACGACGGGTCTGCAGTTAATGTTCTCCCACTACGGACCGCTTTCATTTTGGGACTCGAGAAAAGCGACTTCGCACCCACTACGCAAACGGTTCGGGCTTTCGATGGCACAGTGCGTCGAGTGTCCGGACTCGTCACTTTAAGCGTGAATGTGGGAAAGGTGAAGCGCAAGGTCAATTTCCAAGTGATAGATGTTGCCTCATCTTTCAACATTTTGCTCGGGAGACCATGGATTCACACAGCTGGAGCCGTTTCTTCTACCCTCCATCGTAAGATTAAAATCCCTCTCAAGGTAGAAGTAGTGACCATCGATGCTACTCCTATAATTGTGACGGGAGGAGATGTTACTTCCGAAGTGCAAACTGATAATACCGCCTTGGAGTCTTGTGGTTTCGAGGTAGTAAACGCAATTGAGTCCACTTTCGAGGCACCGAATATGGACTTATATACGGGAAGCCGTGTTTGTAAAACAATCTTCAAGACCGGAAAGTACTTCGGTACTCCATGTACCCCAAGGGAAAACGCATTTCAATTGAAGTCGCCAATTGCCTAAGGGGAAAAGATACGGGCTTGGGTATGAGCCAACTGAAGAAGACTCCCTGAGAAAGAGAGTCTCGATCGAAGACCGAGACATCAAGATGGGGCCGTACTTGCTAACTCTAAACGGCCACTTTGTGAAAGCCGGAGAGGAAATGCCGAGTTTAGACTCCCCCGAACCACTGTTCAACTCAAAGGCTAACAAGCTGGTCCCCGGAATCGAAGTATTCCGTGATTGTTTCTATATTCCCAAAGACATTATGGCAGTAGCTACAATAAATAAAGAGTCCGTTCCGATCGAAGATGGGAAAGCTATGGGTCTCCTCTTTGGAGAGGAAAAGAAGCCGGAAATACCAAACGAAGTCTTGGTAAACATGATCGTAAGGAGTGATCGTTTCGATCCATCTACCCTCATTACTGATGTAGATCCTCAGAGGAATACATCTGGATGGCGGAAAACCATGAAATGGACTGGCTACAAGGGTTCGCTTTTCAAGATGACCATTGGAGAAGGGCAAATTTGCAAACCTGATGACGATTCTGAGTCTGAGTCTGAGTCCGAGTCTGAGTCTGACATAAGTCCTAAGGCTAAGTCTAGGGTTTTAGGTGTCGAAGATACCCCTTCCCCAGTCTTTCCTTTTCCTGTACCTCCCCCTAGTGCTGGTATTCCGGGGCCTTCCCGAATACTGCTCCTATCTCGCCACTGACCTCTGATCAGTTGGCCCAAATGTTAACGCAATTTGCGCAGTTTCAAATCAATAATAAGATGAATCAGTTTGCTTACGACTTGTCTCATTTATATTGCGATTCAATTGATTGTTTTAATAACGTTGAGAATGAGGTCGAGGATAGACAGGTGGAAGAAGAAGAGAAGGAGGTGGAACCGCCTCCCCAGTTAGTAAAAGGGTTGGAAGAATACGACCAAAGAAGCTCGATAATCGAAGATACCGAAGTTGTTAATGTGGGGACTACCTTAGAGCCTCAGGAGCTTAAGATAGGAACAACCTTAGATCCCGCAGAAAGGAAGGGGTTTGTTGAATTGTTGAATGAATTCAAAGATGTATTTGCTTGGTCCTACAAAGATATGCCGGGTATTGATAGGGAAATTGCAGAGCACAAGATTCCGATCAAGCCAGGGTTCAAACCAAGAAAGCGAAGCCACGTAGAATGCGTACCGAGTGGTCTTTGAAAGTCAAAGAAGAGATTGATAAACAGTTCAAGGCCGGGTTCATCAAAGTATCGGAATACTCAGATTGGATAGCTAATGTGGTGTCGGTCCCAAAGAAAGACGGAAAGGTTCGGGTCTGTGTTGATTTTCGTGATCTAAATTAGGCTAGCCCAAAGGACGACTTTCCGTTACCTCACATTGACATCTTGGTTGACAATACCGCTAACCATGCATTATTATCCTTTATGGATGGGTACGCCGGTTACAACCAGATAAAAATGGCCGTGGAAGATATGCACAAGACTGCTTTCACAACACCATGGGGCACTTATTGCTACACAGTGATGCCGTTTGGATTAATAAATGCAGGTGTGACTTACTGAGAACAAAGAACGACGTTGTTGCATGATATGATTCATAAGGAAGTAGAGGTCTACGTCGATGACATGATCGTAAAATCGAAGGAACGTAATAACCACTTGATGGCATTACGAAAATTTTTCGAGAGGTTGAGAAAGTATAATATGAGATTAAACCCACAGAAGTGCGCGTTCGGGGTCACGTTTGGCAAGCTTTTGGGTCATATCGTTAGCCACCGTGGCATCGAAATCGACCCATCAAAGATTAAAGCCATTATGGAAATGCCCCATCCTAAAACCGAGAAAGAAATTCGAGGTTTCTTGGGCCGAGTGCAATACATAAGCCGTTTCGTCTCAAAATTAACTATGATCTGTGAACCAATTTTTAAGAAATTGAAAGTTGGGGAGCATATTATGTGGGATGACCAATGCCAAGCCGCGTTTGATAAGATAAAGGAAGTGTTATCTTCTCTGTCGCTTCTCGATCCGCTTTGTAGCGCCTTGCCTCTATCACCGTATTTAACGATTCTGATGATACCGCGATGGGAGCAATGCTGGCACAAACCGTTGACAAAGAAGAAAGAGCAATTTACTACCTTAGTAAAAAGTTCTTGGAGTATGAATCAAAGTATACAAAGATTAGAAAAGACATGCCTAGCTTTAGTCCGGGCAACGAAGAAGCTACGTCACTATATGCTCGCCATACAAGTGTGAGTATATATTCCAGAATGGACCCCATCAAGTACTTGTTTGAAAAGCTGGTGCTAAACGGCAGAATGTCAAGATGGACCCTCATGCTATCGGAATTCGATCTCAAATACGTGCCGCTGAAAGCGATAACAGGAAAGGTCGTTGCCAATTTCCTGGCCGATAATCCAGTCGAAGAAACTGGCATTGTTGACACTTGGTCGTTCCCAGAGGAGGATATCGTCCATGTCGAAGATGGTGTATGGGATCTATATTTCGATGGGGCTTCGAATAACATGGGATGCGGAATAGGTGTCCTTATCATTTCACCGAGAGGAGAGCACGTACCAGTTTCGATCAAATTGGACTTCGCCGTCACAAATAACGCCGCGGAATACGAAGCATGCCTACTTGGTTTACAGAGCGCTAACAAGTTAGGAGTCATGAAGTTGACAGTACACGGGGATTCCTCCTTGGTCATCAATCAAGTGACGGGGTCATGGAAGATCAAAAGTAGCAGCTTGGCACCCTACCAGGCTAAGATAGAAGAGCAAGAAAAACTCTTCGAAGAGGTGCGATACGTGTACCTCCCAAGGGAGGAAAATCGATTCACGACGCACCGTCAAAAATCGGCAGCGTTGATAAACATCCCTGATCATATGGACAGCATGCCATTGTGTGTCGAACGAAGGTCTTCACGAGCTTATATAAGTGCTGTCGATGATGGAGAGGAAAGCGAAGCCGAACCTTGGTATGCATCCATTGTGAGATTCAAAGAAGCAGGAGAATACCTTGCAGACCTCGATACACGTGGAAAGCGTGCATTACGGATGTTATCTGCCCAATTCGTTAAAACTAACGATGGACAATTGTATAAGAAGACAGCACAGGGTGTCCTGTTGCGATGCGTCGACAAGACAACGTCAGAAAAGGTCATGGAAGAAGTCCACGACGGGGAATGTGGGCCGCATATGAACTCCCACATGCTAGTTCGGAAGATCATGAGGTTAGGATACTATTGGACAACAATGGAAACAGATTGTCGCAGATATGTCTGGCATTCCCACAATTGCCAAATATTTGCGAATATTCAACATGTACCACCTTCTATGCTATACCCCATGACGTCACCTTGGCCTTTCTCAGCCTGGGGAATCGACATCATCGGAAAAGTAAACCCTTCAGGAACAGGAGGGCATTGTTATATCCTAGTCGCTATTGATTACTTTACCAAGTGGGTAGAGGCCAAGTCTTACAAAGTGCTAAATGCGAAGCAAGTAGCCAAGTTTATTCAGAATGACATCATCTGTCGGTACAGAGTGCCGCACGAGTTCATCAGTGATCATGGAACTCACTTTCAAGCTGAGACAGCCGTTATACTTGAAACGTATAGAATTAAGCATCATAAGTCATCTCCATATCGACCTCAGACAAATGGAGCAGTGGAGGCCGCTAACAAAATGGTGGCTACTATATTGAGAAAGATGTCTGACAATTACAAGGAGTGGCCGGAGAAGATACCCTTCGCGTTGTGGGGATATAGAACATCCATCGAAACAGACCACAGGGGCAA
Source organism: Silene latifolia (assembly GCF_048544455.1). NCBI lineage: Eukaryota > Viridiplantae > Streptophyta > Magnoliopsida > Caryophyllales > Caryophyllaceae > Silene > Silene latifolia. The sequence goes on along the minus strand of NC_133533.1, from coordinate 23,310,712 downwards.
CCCCGTACTATCTAGTTTACGGGATGGAAGCAAGACAACCAATCCGAATCGAAGTACCCTCCCTACGCATCTTGCTCGAAAGCCAGTCCCTAAGAGGATTGGGTCCAAGCCAGATATGATTCGTTGGTGTTGCTTGATGAGCGTCGTTTGAATGCGTTGTATCATGTTCAGCTCTATCAGAAAAGGATAGAGCGGGCTTTTAACAAGAAGGTGAAGCCCATGGGAATTAATGAAGGCGATTTAGTTCTCAAATCGGTAAGGGCTCTATTACCGGTCGATCCAAGAGGGAAGTTTAAGCCTAATTGGGCCGGTCCTTATCTCGTGAAGAAGATACTCACAGGAGACGCGGTACGTTTGATAGATTTGGATGGAAATGATTTCTCGAATCCAACGAATATGGATCAGTTGAAGAAGTACTATCCTTAAGACCTCACTCTCAAAGTTATGAAATAACACTTGAATTGTGATGCATTTGAATAAGTTTTAAGTTTGGCATTTGTTGCCACTGCCTGAAATGTTTTATGAGAGAACTACGACCTCGGTTTGATTCTGTTGAAAAGCAGATACGTAGGCAACCCTTGAAAAGGGTACAACCACAATAAAAATGAAATATTCAATGCATAAACTTAGGATTTCTAATAAATAATACGTGTCTTTTATTTTGATAAATCCGGGCGACGCCCATTACAAATCAAACTAACAGGAAAGCAAATAAAAGCATAATAGTAATACTAAATAATAGAGCCGTAACTACCACCTATCTTTAGTTGGGTCGCGTGTCCCGTCACTACGAGACGATGTCTCACCCATCATTATTCTTGCCCGTTTCTTCGGGGGGACCACGATGTCTTCTCGCGGGCCCAATCTCTCTTTTACGCTTGGTCGAGGGCCAAGTCTCTCAGCAAGTGTCGGAACGTCACCACTTGTAGTACCCAGTCGGTCCCACACGCTAGAGCACCGGTTTAGCCCTAGGGTTCTCATCGACCTAGTCTCGGTCTCGGTCGGGCCGGAATCGGCCCAAAGAAAGAATTGTCAATTTTTTAACCCCCTGTCATGCTTCTCCCGATCAATGGCATCATCTTTCTGTAGTTTCTTCCTTGCTTTAAGGCCCGGTTCTGTAGTCCATTTGAGATATGAAGGAGAAACCCAAGTAGACTCGCGTGGCTCGGGAATGCGCCACACGGTCCTTCGGCGCCACGCATGGAGCCAAGTATGACATCTACTCTGAGAAATAACAAAAGCAGGACCTCGCGAAGCCTCCGTCGCAGGGACAATTTGTTGACGACCGAATTGGCGAAGCACTCGGTCCGGGTAAAAATAGACAGGGTGATCCAACCCCAACAAAGTGACATACCGTGTATGATCGCATGTCTGAGCCCGGTAAGTGAGCTCAAATGAAGCCATGGTAAGGACCAAATAATGTGAGACCCTGTTCCGCTAATCAAAGATATTTCGCCATGTCGGATCCTTGCTCAGAACTATAGTGCCGTCGCCGATTAGTGAGACTTCTGACATGATAATCTTCTGGTTTCAACGGCGGATCAATCAAACCAAGACGCTCGCTGAGCCATACCTGTTAGACAATCAGAAAAAGGCAGGTAAAAAAAAAACAAAAAAAAAAAAAAAAAAAAAAAAAAAAAAAGACGAAAAAAAAAAAAGAAAAAAAACGAAAAAAAGAAAAAAGACGGAAGAAAAAAAAACGAAAAAAAAAAGACGGGAAAAAAAAAGAGACGAAAAAGAGAAAAAAGGAAAAAAGAGAAGAAAGACAAACTTGTAGTAGACGGGTTGATCCCATGAATACAGCATCCGGATTGGCTTTTTGTGCATCCAAACTTTTAATAGTCTCAGCTAGTATAATCCATGCAGGATTAGCACCATTCTCCATTTGCTCCACGACTCGGATTAGTCTAGCTTGGCCGCGATAAGATGGAATTTCTATCGCCCCCTCGAAACAATAAAGATGCAATAGAATGAGGCCACAGGCGCGGCGTCGATAAATGATCGGTATATCTGGGTCATTCGCACGCCGGAATCTATGCACTAGCGCAAGCAGGTCCACCTTTCCACCATCGACGATGGTACGGGCTTCATCACGCGACAAGTTTAGATATTCGCGGTATTTTTGGGTCCAGTTGGACACAAAGTCGGGAACCACAGGCTCTTGCGTGGTCCTCCATCCTCCTAAGATGGTAAATTCTTCAGGAAGGGGACAGATTTCTCCCTCCGGAAAAGCAAAGACATGATGCTCGGGATCCCACACTCTCAGGCACTCTTTAAGAAATGCGGGTTGAATCATGACTTGCCTCAGGAAAATAATTTGTTGAATTCCCGCCGCATTCAGATTTTGGATTTCTAAACCCCTGAATTCTGTCGCCCATCCCTTCGTGGTCCCAAAAAAGGAATTCATGACTAGTCTTTTTGTTTTTTCTAAGAAAGATATTCTTTTAAGCAGAGAGATTTCTGTTTGAGAAATTGTGGGAAATCTCAACCCTTAGCCCTTCCTTATATATGAAAAGAGATGAGGAATTTTGGAAGTATAATTCCTTTAGGTTTTGGAAACCTAAATCTTCTAGGAAATTTGGAAACTTGGAAGCCTACTAGCTTTAGGAAGTTTGGTAGCTTTTTGAAATAAGGAAGCAAGTCCCATACCTCCTCTATTTCGGCCGTGTAGGGCCCGTGTGGGGCGCCAAGTGGGCCCCATCCGTCCCGGGTTTTGTTCGCTTATTTCTCTTGCAGAATTTGTCATAGTTCGTGCACCGAAGTGACTAATTTACAATTTCACCCCCTGCGCGTCCCATGTTGAATTAACATCCCGTACACATTTACGAATTTTATTGGGTTACGCCCACATTGGTTACGGGTCATAAAGTCCGAGTCTTTTCGTCAAAAGGTCGTGTCTACCCATCGCTTTCACTCCAGAAATTTGAAATAAACTTCTGCGATTATTTTTTTTTTGAAAATAAAATTATGTTTTGATTTGAAAAATCATTTAACTCCAGAAATTTGAAATAATTTTTCGCAATTAATTTTATTGAAAATAAAATTATGTGTTGATTCGAAAAATCATTTGGATCCAGAAAACTGAAATAAATTCTCGCCTCGAAGAGGCCAATCATTTTCGAGATATTCAAAGTCCGGGTCAATGACCCACCTTTTCTAAGCAATGTTCATGTCTGCGGGTTGATAACCCATTTTCCTTTTCTTTCAACTGGGGGCTCTGTCGCCGTCGGCTCCAGAGACCCATCAAAATTCGGTCGATGACCATTTCAAGTATCGAAATGTCGCTACGTGAATCGCGTGCTATATATTATGATTAAATTTGCGAATATGCTCCAATCGGGGCTCTGTCGCCGTCGCTCCAGAGACCACCACAAAACAGACAGATGGCATCCTCATAACAAAGATCAACAAAGAGAATGGTACGGAAATGACATTTCCCCAACAAACGCTCGGTTTCAAAGAATCGTTCTCCCTAGCGAACAAATAAATTGATAAGCAAAGCGCAAGTTTTGTCTTTACTCACATGAACAATGGGATATTGGCATCCGAGCCGAAGCGACGAAAGCTACAGCCATAGAGCCGAACTACGACGCGGGTTTGATTCCGTCAGAAACGGATACGTAGGCGCCCGAGAATAAGGCTCAACCCACCATATATGCAATTTATGGGTCGATGACTAACGATGATAATTTGACACAACAGAAGCAAGAGTCAATCCCCGACGAAGTTTCAGGTATGATCTCTTCTTATGGCTGGCGAGCTTACCTACGCAAGTCTAATGGACTCTAAACGACCCGCAGAATCCTCAGGTCGAGAGGGACCTGGGGTATACTTTGACTTTCGCCTTGTCCAAGCCTCAGTCAAAGTGGGGGCTCTGTAGATACCCGTATCCGTCGATATTGGAATTTATAGAAAACCCGACAAACACCCGATGATGATAGGACACATGTATTCTTTAGTTGTCATTGTCATTATTTGGGCTCGTTTTGCGATGTGGAATGAGCGTTGTCGACGGAGTATTTTATTAATTTAAATGATATTTAAATTAAAGCTTTTTTTAAGTGAATTCATTTTATTATTTTAATTTGAATTTATTTTCTTAAATTTATTTTATTGAAAATAAAATATATTTTTTGATTTGAAAAATCATTTATTTTAATGTGTTAATTGATTTGAAAAATCGAATTTGAAAATTTAAAACTCGTTTCAACCACGCGTTTTGGAGCTCGATTTTAGCTCGGTTTTTGAGCCCGTTTTCTTTACGAGTTGGCACGAATCTCGAGTACACTAACCAACCTAGGCCTCTACCCATTCAACCCCAGTTCGAACCCCCATATCCACACCCAAATCTCGTCCTAAACACTCCCCAACACAGCCCAATTCCTTCCTTTACCCGTGTTTGTATAGCCCATCGAAAGCCCCTCTAAACCGACTCAAACTTGGTCCAAACCTGCAACGCAACACCACCAAGCCGTGCTCCACACTACCCACAACAACCCAGCACCTAGAACACCACAAAACGCATCCAATTCCCGTTCTAAATACTCCACAAACAGCCCGCAACACAAGCAGCCCCCCCCCCTGTTTTGCGTGCTCAATCCCGAGCCCAAAACCCGCTCCAAACAGCTACCAAACCCGTGCCCATTAACCTTACACCATACCCTAGTATCCTACCCATATTACCTTAGCTTAACCACCAAGAAAACCCCCATACAAACCCTAAGAACCCCACGAATTAGCTGATGGACAGCAGCTATGCGAAACAGGCCCGACTGCTTGTTGCCCTACTTCTACCCTTCGAAACTCCTTATAAATACCCCCCCTTCACCATACATTCATTCCTCTAAGTTCTCCCCACAACATACTGCAAATAACAACCATCAATCGTCCAAAAAAACCCTAAACTAAAGCCGTGACAGCCGCTCGAAAACAGGGACACAAATCGTGTTTTTGAGTTTCTGTCGTGGTCTTTGGCCTTGATTCTCGTGCACAAATCCCATTAAAACTTCTGGTTTGTTTCTATATTCACAAAATTCAGTCTTTCTAGTTTCCAAAACATCTTTCGGTTTGAAAAATCGTTGAGAAACGAAGTCGTGGTGAGCGATTGAAAATCGCTGCTCAAGTCTGCCTTTTGAACGTGTTTGTTTTGTGATTTCAAAATTCAATTTCAATTGTCTTCGTCGACGACGGCCCCTCGAGATAAAATCTACGATCGATTACAACCCAAGACGGTGTCAACGATACATGTAGGTTGAGGGTGCATTAAAACTCCCTTCTCTCCTTTTTATTTCGTTTTTTATTGTTTATTTACTAACCATTGTCTAACATCGTCTAACTAATATCGAAACTAAAATAGTTTGAGTATGAGTTAAAGTACCATTCCGGCACCCGCGTTGACTTGAGATGGGAAAGAAATCCGCCATATCGGTCGGTCGTACACCCCGTCTCATTTACATATCCTCGTGTTGGAATAGGGCAATTTAATAAATCGAGTTTACTTAATTTATGTGTGTTTATTTTTAACCATATAAAAATTGATTTTTTATGATTTTCCAGACCTATAATTTGTAATTTTAATTTAGGTAGATTTTCGTAATTTATTGCATTGATTTAGTATTTATTTCGTAATTAGCAATGTATTAATTCAAAACCCGCGCAGTGCACGGGTCAATTCTGACATATTTCGAAAATTTCAGATCCGTGCAGTGCACGGGTTTGTCCAGGTTTCGTGTTTTAATTTGCTTCCTTGTTTGACTTTGTTTGATTAATCCTTAGTTTAATTAGTTTATGTTTTAGATTTTAATTTACATTATTTATAATTTATATTGTATGTATGAGCTAACCACTAATGTTTGTTAATACATCTTATGCTAAGCGTAAGCCTTCCTATCCCTCTCTTTGGATGTGTTTTCTAGTTTAATCAATGAACCTCACATGCTAAACCACTTCGACGAAGTTAAATGCATTTTAAACGACTTAGAATGAAACTCGCATGATAGGATTTAAATTCAATGGTTGCATACGCATGTGATATCTTTCCGAAATAGCCATCTTACACCTAGTAGAGACCGTTATTGCAACGGGCGGGGTTGGGTGTTGTTTTAATGAAATTAAATTAACTTCCTAACACGTAAAGTCACACGAATTCAAATCTCTAAAATTGGTTTCTAAATTCCATTTAAAAATTTAGTGGCGACTCTTTTAAAATTAAAAATGTTTTGAAAAAGCATTTGAGTGGAGCGTTTTTCCATGGTCCACACTTAGCTTCCGCTCTCATTAGAATGTCCTAATGTTCACTACAGATCTCACCCCTTCCAATGTTCTGATCTAGGTCAAGGTGTATCTAATCAACTAGCTAAATGTGTCGACTCAAGCAGCTAATTACTATTAAATGAGGTGATTAACAACCACAAACGTAATTCTAACCAAGCCTAATCACCTAATCATATCTTCCCTAATTACCATGGCTCCCATTATGTCCTAGCATAAGAAAATTAGCTACGCATAATGTAAATTGATAAATCGATAAAGACAAACGAGATAAGTAAATTGAACACGATAATAAATTACTAAAGAAACAAGAACAAGAGCAATAGAGAAAAGAGATGAATAGAACAAGAATAATTGCAATAATTAATAAAACAAATTAAAGATCGAAAATACCGAATACAAAGGAATTCCAAGAAATAGAGATTTTAGGTCTAAAGAGTAAAGTGCCAAGAGAAGAGATGATATCCAGCCGTCGTACTCTCCTCCTCTTATTTATTCTAAGATACAAATAAAATATCCGAAATATAAAACTAAAAGATTGCGTAATCGTCAAAACCTCTCGATCGAGTAGAAACAAACCACTCGATCGAGAACAATAAGGGTCAAACATCTCGATCGAGTAACACAAATACTCGATCGAGGAACAAGGCAAATACCCTTCTCAATCGAGTAAAGTAAAGCACTCGATCGAGAGTTCTCAGCAACAAAGGTTACTCGATCGACCAGATTGAACAGTCAACTTAATCGATCGAGTATAGTAGCACTGCATCAGCATGGATGAACTCAAGACATCTTCCGAAAACACTTTACGCATCCTTAGGTGACAATTTCCGGTCTCCGATTCTTCTTAATCCAAAATGCATGCAAACGGGACAGGTTCAGGCTTGATTTAGCTCCTCTCCGATTCATTCCTGCAAATAATACAAGACAAACCAAAGTAGACCATACAGGGGCATTTGTAGCTAGTTGCTACATAAATAACACAGAAATGCGTGTAAATATAGGGTAAAAACCTTATATAAGATGCACGCATCAACATGGTCAAAAATACGAATTAAATGAGCCAAAACCGAGTTTGGACCTGAAGCAGAAGCCCCTAGTCATAACTAGGTGGCTCACGCCTATTCTGGTTGCCCAGGTCAGAACTCAAATGTGTTTGAGTTCACTCTTTACCATTTTCATTTCTTATTTACAATCGGTTTTTTACCGTTTCAAATCATTTTTTATGATAAATATTTTTAACCATAAATTACATTCACCCTTGGTTCCATATACCATGACGGTTTAATCCGTGTTTCGGTGATAATATTTGGTTAATTATATTTTAAAGGGTATTTTAAAGCCTTTTATTCATTTTTTTACATTTTGAAAACAACCATATTAGTCCTACATGCATTATCATCGTTGGTTCTACATACCATGTCGGTTTAATCTGAGTACGATGATGAAATTTGACTAATAATAAAGCAATGAACTTAATATAATTAGTTCATATCAAGCATCTTTTTACACTTTATTTACAAAGCAATGAACTTAACATATTTAGTTCATATCAAATATTTTTGCATCTTTTCTTAAGAAAAGTATTCATGTCAAGCTTGCAAAACCGAACCCGACATCGAATATTGTCAACATAATGACGATTATTCAACACATGTCCTTCATATTAGAATAAACATGGTCTCAACGACCTTTTCAACAAAACGGGTTTTGACACCCTTTTATAAACCACTGCCTCAGCTCTATCATCCCAGAAAATCGGACTCCTACACCTCCTCCCATAAAAAGCCTCACACGGTGTCATCCCAATACTCGTATGGTAGTTGTTATTATAAGAAAACTCGATCAGATCCAACCTATCTTTCCAGCTATCACCAAACTCCATCACACAAGCTCTCAACATATCCTCCAAGGTCTTGATAGTTCTCTCTGTCTGTTCATCTGTTGCAGGATGAAAAGCAGTACTTATCTTTAAGGTAGTTCTCATCATCCCCTGCAACTCTTGCATAAATCGAGAAATAAACCTCGTATCCCGATCTGACATAATGTCCTTAGGGACTCCATCTAACCTCACCGCATGTTTCCTGTACCCATCAGCCAGCTGAACCTTACTCCATGTATCTTTCATTGGAATAAAGTGAGCTGACTTAGTCACACAATAAACTATCACCCATGACATGTTATTACTCTACTGGCGCCTCGGTAAAGCCACTATAAAGTCCATAGAGATATATTCCCATTTCCACTCAGGTACCTCAAGAGACTATATCTTACCTTGTGGTCATCGCTGCTTTCCCTTAAACCTCTGACATGTCAAATATCGAGCCACGAACACAACTGTTTCCCTCTTCATCCCAGGCCACCAGAAACTCTTCTTCAAATCTCTATACAACTTGTCACCACCTTGGTGTACTGAATACGGTATGCAATGAGCCTCTGTCATGATTATCTTTTTTCAACTCTTCATCGCACGGAACACACCATCTCCCATCAAACTGAACACTCGCATCTGTATGAATAGAGAACCAAGACACTGTCCCCTTCTCTACTCCAGCTCTCCACTCCTAAATCTTAGGATTAAGAGCCTGCTTCCGGCGAATATCATCATACAGATTTGGCTCCACTGTCATGTCCCCTCTAACATCCCTTTTTTTCTATCACATGTATCCCCATCTTCCCCACCTCATCTCTCAACCTCATCAAGGACATAGATGTGCATATAGAATGCATACTCTTTCTGCTCAATGCATTAGCCACAACTTTTACTTTCCCTTCATGGTATATGATATCCATGTTATAGTTCCCTATCAGCTCCATCCACTTCCCCTGTCTCATGTTCAGCTCCTTTTGAGTAAAGATATACTTGAGACTCTTGTGATCTGAAAACACTTTAAAGGTCGCTCCATAAACATAGTGCCTCCAAATCTTGAGAGCAAACACAACTGCACCCAACTCTAGATCATGTGTTGTGTAGTTCTCCTTATACGACTTCAATTGCCTAGAATCATAAATAATTACTTTCCCATTCTGCATCAACACACATCCCAACCCATTCTTTTAAGCATCTGTATATACCTCAAAATTCTCACACCCTTCAGGTAAAGCTGAGACTGGAGTTGTGGTCAAACGCTCCTTTAATGTTTGGAACGTCGTCTCACAACTTTGATCCCAACGAAACATGTCTCTTTTCTCATCAACGCTGTCATAGGTCTGGCGATCCTTAAAAAGCCTTTCACGAACCGACGATAGTACCCTGCCAAACCCAAGAAACTCCTGATCTCTGCCACATTTTTAGGTGATTCCCACTTAGACACTGCCTCTATCTTTGTTGGATCCACAGCTACACCATCCTTGGAAATCACATGCCCCATAAAGGCAACTTCCTCCAGCCAGAACTTACACTTAGACAACTTTCCATACATCTGATTGTCACGCAAAGTCTTTAACACCAACCTCAAGTTCTCATCATGCTCCTCCTTAGTCTTGGAATAGACTAAGATATCATCTATGAACACTACCACAAACCTATCAAAACTGACTGAAGACCTGATTCATCAAATCCATTAACACTGTATTTGCATTAGACAACCCAAACGGCATCACCACATACTCATAATGACCATACCTCGATCGAAAAGCTGACTTTGGTATGTCCTCATCCCGAATCCTTACCTGATGATAACCTGATCTCAAATCAATCTTCGAAAAGACTTCTGCCCCACTCAACTGGTCAAATAGATCATCTATCCTTGGCAAAGGGTACTTGTTCTTTACTGTAACACTGTTTAGCTCTCTGTAGTCGATGCACAACCTCAAGCTCCCATCTTTCTTTTTCACAAACAGAACTAGTGCTCCCCATGACGATAGACTAGGTCTAATGTATCCCTTATCTATTAAATCATCCAGCTGCTTCTTCAACTGCACCAATTCCTTAGGACCTATGTGGTACAGGGCCTTAGGGATTTGTCCCGTCCTTGGTTTCAGCTCCACACAAAAATTTATATCGCTCTTTGGTGGCAAACCTGGTATGTCCTCCGGAAAGACATCTAAAAACTCTCCCACCACTGGTATCTGATCAGCTGTTGAACTCACCTTACTACGGTCTTTCACATGGCATAGAATCAAAGGACACCCCTTCCTCATACACGACTTCCATGTCACTGGTGCAATCACTCTGACTTTGGGTTTGACAACAAACCCACGATAAGACACACTAACTCCCTTAGGACCTCTCAAAGAGACTCTCCTTTGGTGACAATCTATTCTAGCCTTGTACTTACCTAGCCAATCCATACCAACTATCATCTCAAAACCATTCATAGAAAACTCTAACAAATCCACTGGAAGGTCAACCTGCCCAACTATCATAGATACACCCTTATACAACCTCTTACAAGATACTAACTCTCCTGATGGTATGAAAACCTCATCTTTTATAGACTTAAACTCTCTCAAACAAAAAAGCTTAGCATGACTCGACGATACAAAAGAGTGTGACGCCCCCAAATCAAACAAAACAAAGGTAAAAAACACCATTAACAAGAAAGGTGCCCGTGATCACGTGAGCATCATCCTCAACAACTTTCTTGTCCATCATGAATAACTTGCCACTGGTCTTTTGTCTACCTCTTTGGACCGTACTAGCTAAAATAGATGGCTTGGCAGTCGGCCCCTAATTGTTGTTAGCTGCCGGTCTCCATGGTCTAACCATGAGGTCGAGGAAGCTACTTGGGATGTGGAGGAGGCTATGAGGGAACGGTATCCGTCTCTTTTTTATCAAATATGTGTGGTTACGGGGACTTAATCAAGTTTCTTTTAGGGGGTATGAGATGATCGCATAGGGTTTTGGTGTGTTTTTATGTTAGTTTTTGCGCAGTTAGTAGTTGTTGTGAGTCGGTTTGAGTTGCGGTTGGGGTTTTGTTTTGAGTTCTTGGTTGCGTTGTTGTGTCATGATCGAGTTAGTATGGTTGTCTTTGAGTATGGGTTGAACTTCGGGGACGAAATTCATTTTTAAGGAGGGAAAACTGTAATACTACGGTTTTATGTACTGTTTGGTACTCTATCGAGTAAGTAAGTTTTTGTTTCAAAACAGTGTACTGCTACTCGATCGAGTAAGGAGCACTCGATCGAGTAACTGACGTACTCGATCGAGTAAGTCGGTTTTATGGGTTATTTTTTCGGGTTTTGCTAGCAATGCGAGAAAGTTATATAAACACTTCCTTCAGTTTCTTTTTCACTTTTTACCTTTTCTAAAATCTCACAAAGCTTAAACAAAGTTACGTTGCTTTCTTCTTCGTATTGCTATCAAATCCTAAGGTCTAGAGTTGTCGGATCGTTGTATTCTTTACGCCGTTAAGTCCATCGTATCGTTATTTTTGTTTAAAACCCTAATTGGTTATTTTGGGAGTTTTGGGAGATTTGTGATTGTTAGATAGTAATTATATGATTATGTGTTTATAGGAGGCGGTTTCGTAGAGGAGCAGTATTGATTAGCTGATTTGTGACGATCTTGATGATTTGCCTTTCCAGGTAGGGTTTGCCTACTCGGTTATTGATTACATGGTTTTGGTGGTGGATTGTTGTGGTTATTTACTGTTGTTGATCTTTATTGGATTGTTAATTGTTGTTGTATATTTGGTTGGATGTGTTTGTCTGTCGTTTATGATGGCTGAGTGGAGTCACTTGCGGAAGTAGCTTCACGCCTTTGATTCGCCCTCTGTGGAACCCGCCACAGGAGGGGATATACATATTAAGGAACATGGGTTTTCGCTCGGAATAGATGAGCGGGGATTTGGTGGTTATGGCTGCGGTCCCCCACTGGCGGCGTGGAATATCTGTTGCGATGAGTATTCTGGCATGACTACACACTAAGAGTCAGGTGTGTGGAGATGTGACGGAGTCGGGTGATCTGTGTGTTGTATCTTGTGTATCTTGTTTTGTGTAATCAGTAACTGACCCCGTTTAAATGTTTTAAAAACTGTGGTGATCTATTCGGGGTTGGTGAGCAGTTATTGAGGATATATGAGATTGCTTGCGCGAAGGATATTTGGGATGGAGTCATCACGTGTCACTAGAGTCTTCCGCTATGTCTTGAACTTAGTTTCTTTTCAGTTGGTTTGATATTTTTTAGAACAGTTGTATTTCGCATTACAGTTTTGGGTTTTGAACATGTAATCAGTTAAACTTATTTAATTAAGTATGTTTCTTTATGGTCAATTTGATATACATTGCCTCGGATAACCGAGATTGTAGCACTTCCATGCATTATGTGGTCTTGGTAAGGCACCTTGGTGTATGAGGGTGTTACACCGACCCGGTGTGTAAACCCAGAGATTTTGACAACCTTAGGTGTGGAATCAGATATTTCACATATATTCGAGATTTTGGGGATGGAGGGACTATACCACCTTCGCAAAAAGTCTTACCCGCATCTCACCCTAGAGTTTCTTAGTTCCTTGGAGTACGATATGAAAGGAAAGGTTGTTAGTTTCCGTCTTCTGAACATAGACCATGACCTAACCCTTGATAAGTTTGCTTAGCATCTCGGCGTAGAAGCCGAGCAGGAGGGATATATTAGTGATGTCGCGACCTCGAGTGGAGCACCCCACTTCCTGCCCTATCTTACCGGCCGACCTACCCCATCCGCGAGTGCCATGTTAATTAACGATGTTCAACACGTGTCTCTTCGCATGTGTCTGAGGATGATGACTTATTTACTGTTTGCTCGGGATGATGTGAGTAAGTTGAACTCCCACGAAGTTATGCTTCTAGTGTCCAACCTTAACCCTCTCCGGAAGGAGCGTTATTACTACAATGCTCCCGGGGTTGTGTGTGCCAGTTTGGCACTTATGGCTCGCTCCAAGAGTCGTTATCTGAGTTGTGGGGCCATAATGACCCGCCTAGCTCAGAGACTGATTGACTTTGAGGCCCCTTTAGCATCGGGAGCTGGGTTATGTGAGACTACTCCCACCATAGATGCACATTACTGGTTCCACATTAAGTGGCTTAGGAAGCTAGATGACGGGACCTATGCTTGGAGGGTAAGGGGGCCAAATGGATGAGACTTCCCGATCTCGAGAACCTACTAGTGATTAACCACTTATAGAAGTATGACCTGGGTAGTGGGGACCCCCAGCCTAAGCCTCAGTTCTATCTCATCGATCCCGCTATCTTTCTAGATTTGCTTGAGCCGATCACTACTTCGGGGAAGCAGGCGACCATTCCTACGCCTCGTGAGCCCCTTGGAGGGAGGGTGACCAGAGAGGTCGAGACCGGATCTCAGATACCACACCGAGCTTTTAACCGACCCATTAATCGTTATACCCTATGGTCCACAACCCTAGGACGCAGATCAGTGAGCTGACCGACGGATTTCTACCACGCTTGTGTTGCGGAATATACATGAGATGGCCTATAACCAGGGTATAAGGATGAATTTGGCGCAGTCGGTATGGTGGAGGGGGCCGGGGAATGACACCGGAGTATTCCGAAGCTACAGGGTAGACCGCAACTCATGGAGGTCATCAGAGAGCTACGGGTATGGTTGTCTCACGGAACCGTGGGGAACCAACTATGGTAGTCAGCTAGACAAGGAAGGGAGGTGGACCGGCGGTGGTTGCTACTCATCCAGAGCATATCATGGAGCGAGGACATACGGCACAAGTGGTGGCGAGGATATGGATGAGGATGCGGACGTCTGTGCTCCGTTTTGATTTATATGGTCTTATTGTTGGATAATTTGTTGGACTTCCAGTGTACTTCCATTTGATTTGTTTTGGATGATTGTAACCGGCCATAAGGCCAATAATTTTTTCTCCGTATTTATAGGCTCATTAAAACCATGATTCTTGCGTTGGTAGTGAACCTGATACGTGTTTTGCAGGTGCATTTTTCATGTCATGAGTATGAGTTGTGAAATGTCGAATTCTGGTCTTGAAAACTCGACTGAGCACATGATACTCGGCCGAGTACCGAGTATTTGCTGGTACTCGACCGAGTAGCCTGGTGATGGTATATGTGGCCGCTTTATGTTTATCATTGATAGAATTTAGTTGTTTTGCTTTTGTTTTGTACATATTCATGAGCATCTTTCTATCGGTATGGGCCTGGTATGGTGTGAGTATGATCTAAATGGTAACGGTACATCGGGTGACTTGGAATTTAGACGGAAGCGATATGGGAGTTAATGTGGATAATAGCAAGATAATCAAATCGTACTTATTGGTTTTGTGTGTTACATATGCCTTTCCTAGATCTGATGATTGCGAGTTCATTTATTTCTGATTTATATGAACATGGTTGCCTTACTTACATCCCGTACATGCTTATAATCGTGAGACAGGTAATACATGCTTTCGTAATTATTGAGTTTATAAGTATATATATATATATATATATATATATATATATATATATATATATATATATATATATATATATATATATATATATATATATATATATATATATATACCTCGTTTGTATGGTTGGAGTGAACTTCGGGGACGAAATTCCTTTTTAGAGGGGTAGATAACGTCGCGACAAAAAGGAATTGCAAAGTTAGCGAAACTTTTTTAACATTATTGCTTTTAGTCTTTAAAATTGTCGCTTCATAGTTAAAACTTAAACTATTTTATGACATCTATTTTGTTTTCTAAACGGTTTTGTGGTTTACATATAGTAATGACATAGTGATTTCATGGTCGTCAAAATCATGTCACGATAACGGGTTGTGTTAGACATATAATGATAATAACTTTGTCGGGTATATGTTGGCATTATTTGGTATTGCATAAGTTTAAGTGGTTTTCCTTGTCGCATAAGTACTAAGCGGTCTTGACTTGCTTAGTTTCGTTGCGTCAGGAAGTGTGGGACGAACTTCGGGGACGAAGTTCTTTTTTAAGGGGAGAAAGACTGTAATACCCGCCCTGTTAGGGGCCCGTTGACTGACCTATTGACCAAAGGAGAGCCTTAGGAAGGGAAACGGTAGAGGTTAGTTGGCTTACGTGACTTGTTAATTAACCTAGCTGGGGCCACTCGACCGAGTAGTTGAGATACTCGGTCGAATGGGGCATACTCGGCCGAGTAAGTGCATACTCAACAATGTACCTCGTCAGTCAGCGCTTTATTATAAAATGCGGAGTCTTAAACATAATTCACTTTTGACGGTTAATTTCTCTTTCTAATCCAAATATCTCTCTCTCTCTCCCAATCCTCCCATATCACCCTATACTTCTTAAATGGTCTTGAGCACTAACCCAATAAGGGAGACGGTCTATCCATGAAATCATCGAGTTGGGTTGTCGCTTGCGTCTCAAGGTGAGTTTCTATTTTGATAGGTTATCGCACACCTAACAAAAATACCCTAGACTTGGCATACAAATAAATGTAGTAAAGTAGGGGTCGAACACAAGGAGACGGGAGTTGTTAATTAGTTGTTATGGGATGAACTCTATCAAGGTAGGTAAATGTATGATTTCTTGGTTTGGTTGGTAGACTTGTGATAAAACGATAATAAAGAAATAGCCTAGGGAAGTCGGGTCACACATGCATGATACGTGCCTAATGTATAGTCTTTTTAGCCTATTTCAGCACGTATTTCCATGCATTTATATACTGTTTTTATAGTATTTTGCCCCGAATTGGCTACTTTGGTGTATTTTGTCCTTTTTGTAGGGATAATCGCGGAAGTAGCGAAACCATGCTCTTTTTCGTCCTTTCTGCATGCATTTAGAGGAGACGGGATTGTCCCAGAGTGAGATGCTGCACTTGAAGTGTCGTTGCACGCATTACGAAGCGTTTGGGTGAAGACGTGAGCTGAATTGAAGACCCAAGTGGTCTATCGAGTTAACAGGTGGTCTATCGAGCAGTTATAGGACGATCGAGAGGTCCCTAAGCTTCCCAAGTCCTCGATCGAGTTACTCCTTACTCGATCGAGTAAGCTGCCCTTTGATCAAGTCCTCGATCGAGAACCCTGCTGGTCGATCGAGGGACTTCTGCTGAAGAATGTGGTCGATCGAGTGGGTTTGCCTACTCGATCGAGAAGATTTCGTCTGTGGGCTTTAATTAGTCCGTGTTTTAGTATTTTCCGCATAAACACTTAGGCTTTTCGGCTATATAACCTATGTTTAACTAGGTTATTAGTCATCCTTTTACTATCTTTTACACTCTTATCATCTGTTTTACTCTCTTTTTATCTTTATTCCTTCACATTAGCCTACTGTTACTTTTCAACGTTGGATTGCTTTTTCGGATTTCGTTCTTTACGCCGGAATTTCTCGGATTGTAATTCTCTTTCCCTTTTTAATAATAATTAACCTTCCTTTGTTGTTTTAATTCCTGTTTTATGTTATTGTTTTTATTCCTTCTTGTCCTAATTATTATCATTGCTTTTTATTATTATTTCGCTATGTTTTCTGCTGGAAATTTACATGCTGTTAGTTTATCAATAGATATGAGTAGCTAATCCCCCTTCATGTTGGGATTAGGGGATCTGCGGTAGAATAATGACGACGTAGTAAATGAATTAGACGAACCGATTTAAGAGATTCTGTCACTATAGCAATATAACTGTAATTATCGACCTAGTTGAGTGCACGCTTCTATGTCACCCATTAACTGCTACAATTAGTCCTGGATCGAAAGATTGGATTAAATAGGCCTGCTATAAACAGTAGACTGCCCTAATGAGGACGAAAGTTAAGTTAGTGGTATTTTAGGGTGGGAAGTGGACCGAAAGGACCTTCTAATATCCGTCTCGCATTAGTTCGTCTGAGTCATTTATTTATTTGAGTTGTTGTACTACCGTAGTGAACCGAATTCCCGACATGTCCCTCTCTATTTGATAGTTTAAAATCATTTTCTTGCCTTACTGCTCTGCCCTTATTTCTCTTCCTTTTACTCCGTAGTTAGAACCAAAAAAATTAATCAACCCAATTGTTACCTTAGAATTAGAAATAGATAGCTGTAGTTACATTCCTCCCTGTGGATTCGATACTCGACTGCCTCTACTACATATTTAGTTGAGACCATTAGGTTTTATTTTTGACATGTACGCGACAGACGTGTCAAATTTTGGCGCCGTTGCCGGGGAGGCAATTGTTCCAATTACTAGCTGTTTTATTTTTAATTCTCCTTCTAGTTTAAGGAACATCGTTCCTTAGACTATTCTCATATCTTGTTTGTAGTTTCGTCTTATGCGCAGGTCGCAAGGTGGTCCACTACTACCTTTTGATCCCGAGATTGAGAGATCTCTTCGCGTAAAAAGGAGACTGCTATTTCAAGAGCAACAGGAAGAGGAAGAGCCCAGTTCTCGCGGAAATTTTTACGAGAACGAGCTTTTCGAAAATAATCCGCCGTCTTCTCCAGTTTCCGATTATTCACTCGAGTCTATCACTTTCCCAGAATTTCCAGAAATGGCTGAGGAAGCAACCATTGCTAGTCACTCCGAGCCCATCGCTGACAATCTTTATAAAGGGTTCGAACTGCCGAGAGATGCCAGGAAGTTCGAGCCTAAGCCTTCTTACATCCGCATGGTAGAGAAAAATCGGTTCGGGGAGTCGAAGGAAGATGCAAATCAAAGATATGGAGACTTTCATTGATTACTGCTGCTCCATACCTCCTCCCACTGGTGTGACAGCTGATCAAATCAAAGAAACTATGTTCATTTTCTCACTCCGCGATGCTGCAAGGGAGTGGTACAGGGATTTGGACCGAGCTGCTCACGGCATAACGGATTGGAATTCGCTAGCATTGGCATTCTACAAAAAGTATTTCTCTGCTTCGAGAACCATAGCCATCAGAGCCCAGATAACCAGTTTCAAACAAGGGCCCGACGAGAATTTCCATGAGGCATGGCTTCGTTTTAAGAAACTAGTGCGAACCATACCGCATCACGGTTTCGAGAAATGGAGTCTATGTAACCATTTTTACAATGGTTTATATGATGATCAGAGAGCTATACTAGATGCAGCAGCCAACGGTCGGT
Organism: Silene latifolia; assembly: GCF_048544455.1. NCBI lineage: Eukaryota > Viridiplantae > Streptophyta > Magnoliopsida > Caryophyllales > Caryophyllaceae > Silene > Silene latifolia. The sequence goes on along the minus strand of NC_133533.1, from coordinate 23,292,456 downwards.
TCTCTGACAACTTGGGGCCGATGAAGGGATGGAAAATCATAGATGATTTAGCCACTCACAGGGCTGAATACGGGAATTCAAGGGGAAACCAAAGGAGGGCCGCTGAATCCTCTTCAGTGGCTGCACTAGAAGCCCTTACTGCTAGGTTCGACAAGTATGAACTAGAGGGAGCTTTCAAGCCAGGGATGTACCAGGTTAATGCTATGACAGACGGTCCTTTCGTCTGTACGAGATGCGGGGTAGACGGACATGTCTCTGATTTCTGTCCTAGTCCCTATGAGCAATGTGCTGCCTTTCAACATTATAGGCAAAACAACAACCAGTACGAGCCGAATATCCACCCCAATTTGAGGTGGAGTAACCAGAGCAACGTACTCAATCCCACCGCTCCTCCGAACCAGCAGCAGCCTTACATTCCGCCACATCAGAAGCAACAAGGCTATCAGAAGCCTCCGTCCTTTAACCCACCTAGCCACGGCTCATCTTCAAGTGGAGTGAGTGAAATGGGCGAGTTGAAATCTATGATGCAAGCCATTACAAAGCAGCTTCATGCGAGTGATCAACAAAGAAGCACAAGTGATCAACAGCGAGACGCGACCATAAAGGCACTTGAGACTCAAGTTGCCCAACTCGCCGCGAACCAATCCTCGAGAAAACCAGGTCATTTACCGACTCAAAATGAGAAGAACCCAAACGAGACGGTACATTTGATAGAGTTGAGAAGCGGTCTCTCTTATGAGGGACCAGAAATGAAGAAATCAGACCTGGGAATAGCTGAAACTGACGATGAACAGTGTTCTGGTAAGAAAAAGGGACTCACGACACAAGAGTTACTCGATCGACTGAAGTCTGGTGCTGAAACAGTTCGATCGAGTGGAATTGATGAGGAAAGCCCTCGATCGAGTAGTCACTCTGCTCGATCGAGTGACCTGGAAGCTGAAGAAGGTCGATCGAGGGGGACTGTTGCTCGATCGACTGGAGTTGCTGAAGAAACAGCTCGATCGAGTGGACACACAGCTCGATCGAGTGGTATTACTGACGGGAAGCTTATTCGAGAGCCTGCTAGTGCTCGTTTAAGCGATGAATTACCAGAAAGGCCTCGTTCGAGAGGTAAGAAGCGCCCAAAGGACACCGAACTTGCGCCGGAAGACACTTTGGAGGCGAGAAACAAGGGACTTGAGATTCCAATTACGGTTCCCTTTCCGAGGCGGCTGCGAATACCAAGATTAATCAACGATTCAACAAATTTGTTGAGCTTTTGAAGAGTTTGGAAGTTTCCGTGCCGTTCACTGAATTGCTTATGAAGGTACCCTCTTATTTACGATTTATGAAAGATATTTTAGCACGTAAGAGGACCATTAATGATAATGAGACTGTCGCTTTGACTGAGATGGGGTCAACCCTGTCTCAAAATAAGCTACCTCTTAAGCAATCAGACCCGGGTAGCTTTTCGATCCCTTGTCACATAGGAATGCAGTTGATTGATAATGCGCTATGCGATTTAGGCGCTAGCGTAAGTGTTCTACCTTTGTCTCTAGCTAAGAGACTTGGTGTGACCAAGCTGAGTTGCACCAATATGACTGTCCAGATGGCCGACCGTAGTCTATCACGGCCACTAGGTGTAGCGGAGGACGTACCTGTTAGGATCGGGAAGTTCTTTATTCCCGTTGACTTTGTCGTCCTAGATATCCCCGAAGATGTGCATACCCCTATCATTTTAGGGAGACCATTTTTGTCCACCGCCCGTGCAAAGATAGATGTCGGGGAAGACTTTGACCTTCCGGGTAGGGGATGAGGAGCCGACTTTTCATCAGTCCAAGTTCCGGAGGGCTCCCATGCAAGCTCGGCCTTGCAATGCCCTCTCTTCGTTGACCACGTTATCGACACTCCAATTTTGGAGAATATTGTTTATTATTGACCCTCCGCCTCATACTGAGAGCAAAAAGGAGGAAGATTCGTCTGTTTCCCTTACTGCAGGTACAGATGAAGGCAAGAAAGGAGCTGTCAAGGGACGTGGTAAGACCATTATCAATCAACCTGGAGCAAAGGATGCCAAAGAAGATGACAGAGGGGCGAGAACGAAGACAGTTCGAACCTACGTAGATTGGAATTATGTTCCTCCTCCTCTCAGAAATTCAAGTTCATGGAAGTCAAAGAGGACGGTCAGTATCGCTGAAGTGACGTCCTCCAGTCAGAAGCCCACGAAGGGGCTACTGACAGCTGATGGGAATTAAACGGGGAAATGCCCCGTGTAACAAATTGTAATAGATTTTTGGTTTGAATTTCTTTTGAATTTATTTAATTTATTATGTTTTTAATTAGGACAATTAGTTTAGACAATTTTTAGCGTAGACTAAGACTATAGACTGTGTTCTGCATATTTGGTATTTTGGGACGTGTTTTATGCAGGTTTGGGGAAATGCACGCATTTCGAGGGAGTAAAGACGGAAATTCAAAGGAATGTATACGAGGAAGTCCTCGATCGAGTATTTTTGTACTCGATCGAATGGCAATTGGGTCGATCGAGCTTGCTTGTTACTCGATCGAGGAAGACCAAAAGGAAGCAGGTCGATCGAGAGGCATCGTACTCGATCGAGCAAAGGGACATCAAAAAGTCCTCGATCGAGTGATTAAAACCACTCGATCGAGTGGAATGAACAGGGACACGGGAGTTTTTCTTTCTTAAACTCTTTATTTCCCTAATCTTTTTCATTTATCCCTAACTTCCGTCTAAACACTCCCCTTATTGCGATTGATTTTTCCCCCAAATCCCCATTTCTTGCCCAAATTTATCAAATCCATCACCTACATTCTATTGCTAGCTAATTAATCTTCAATACCCCCTTATTTTCCCCCTCTTTTATGCTCATTTTCTCGGTTTTCTAAGGGAATTAGGGTTTGCGGTTTTCCAATTGAAAATCCGCCCTTGTTGCGTGTTGTTTGGAGTTTAATTGCTAAATTGTAGGTCAATCATCATCAAGTAAGTGTTCATTCAACCTCTTTGCATTTTATCTTCAATTATTTCGAATTTTTATGAGGTGATTTGAATTAGGGCTCGAGAATTCCATGTATAGTCGACTTGTTTCGATTTTATTGTGTTTATTTGCCCTTGATTAGCTTATTGATGATGTTTTCGCAATTCCTTACTGTTTTTACATATTAAATTCGAATCTTGCGCGATTTTTGCGATTAGGGTTCCTGTGAGTCGGAAATTTCGACTGTCGTCGGCGGTTGCTTTGCTTTGTAATTGCGGTTATCGCCTTCTTATTCTTTTATTAACCGCTGTTAATCGCTTTCCCGTCCCCTATCGCCTCTATATGCTGTGAATTCTTTGGGAATCTTGCACTGTGAGTGATTATTTTCGCCTGCAAGGAGTGATACATGCCCCTATTTTCGGCTTCATGCTGTATTAGCTTTTTGCAGTCACTGCTTTATCATTTAATCACCATTCACATCCTATTCCTTTGACACCGACTTTTACACTGCTGACAACTCCAGTTCCTGCATTCGCTTTCGACTCCGCAACGAGTCACATCACTGGACCTTGGCCACGTTTGGGCAGGTTTTGGGACTAGTTAGTGACGGTCCCACTGCCCCACCTAGAGAGCTCCTTCAGCCACTTTGGGCTGCTCTTTCTCACACTCCCTTCCAGACACGGAAGGGAGCTCACGTTCACTTACCTGCGCCCCGTTATTACTTGCGTCTGTTAGGAGAGACCATTTTTGGGCGCCCTGAGCCCAATAACTTGACCAACACTGAGCTAGCGATTCTCGCGGGGTACCTCAACATTGACTCCGGTTCCCCGTTTGTTCTAAACATTGCCTATCTGGTAGCTCAGCATTGGAACGGTATTGGGACTCGGGTCAAGACCACTGTTGTCTGTGGCGGGCTAGTTACTAGGATTGCCCGCCACCTTTACCCCACTGACCCTTCACTCACTGCACCTGATGAGGTGGCTCTCCTTGACCTGGAGGCCATGGCAACATTGACCTGGTTCCCAAAGGCGAAGGGGAGTGCGAGGACGTGGAAGATCTGTGGCTCCACGTCTGTTACCTTGCCGTGCTCTACCCTTCCGCCACTTTCACCGCTCCCTACTGCTGCTGAGGGAGCGAGGCCACCTCCACCTACCTACCACCTTACCTTCACCCCTCCCTCTTCTTCCTCTAAGAAGAGGAAGCGGGAGGCCGGAGCTTCTTCTAGCTCCCAGACTCAGGCCCAGGCTGGACCGACACCCACGCCTCAGCCTACACCCACACCCACTCATACTCCACCTCCACTTGACCCCCCTTCTGGTTCGGTTTTTCCGGCCAACTTTGTCTGCCCTCCTGCTTTAGAGGCGCCCGCGGTCACAGACCAAGGGCGTCGTGATGCCTTGCCTCCGGATTTGTGCAGGTACCTTACTGAGATGAGACGGGATATGGCCTTGGCTGTATTCCCGCTCTACGAGTTCCACATCCGAGCCCGGCGACCGATTCCAGAGGGGTGGCCGCATCCTTCCTTCTACCGATACCCAGCGGACGGGTACCCTCCACTCTCTTCTCGACTCGGGAGGAGCCGAGGAGACAGCGGTAGCACGAGAGGTGCGGTTCTGGGCGAGCGCGATCGAGCGAGAGCTGCGCCAGAGGAGGCGAGTGACCCTCCGTTCGTGCACCCTGGTCCGGATGATCAGCCGGAGATGACGACCGAGTCTCCCCCTTGTTTGTTGCTTTGGTTTGGGGAGACGGTTTTGTTGAGTCGGAGTTCCCGAGAGACAAATGCCGACGACGAGTAGCTACTGGTCTACTCACTTCCCCAGTTTTCTGGCTGGTTTGGGGAAGTTCGTGTTTTGTATGTCCTTTCACTCTTTTTATTTTTCGTCTCCTCTATTTTTCTTTTTATTGGTTGTATACCCCCATTCCCCATTTTACTGCTGGTGTATGCTGGAGGACAACGAGGGCGTTGTCCGTTTTGGTTTGGGGAGGGTATTGCATCCTTTTGAGTCTGCATCTGCATTTGTTTTGCATTCACGTTTAATTTTTCAGTTTGCATTTGTTGTTTATTTTCATTAAAATCAAAAATCCAAAAAAATTAGAAAATGTTAAAAATTCAAAAAAAATTTTCACGTTTATTTTTGCATTTAGGTTGAGTCGGAACGGTAGATTCCCGTGATGAAATTGCACTTAACTTGTCAATTCACTTGAGCCTTGCACTTTATTGATAGTTTTGAGCTTTGTCATACGCATAGTCTACGAATTTCTGTTCAAATAATAGTGATCGTTTAGACTTGACCTGATAAACTGGCAAACTACTTAAAAATTCTGAGTTTTAGAGCCATAACTGGTGACATTCATGACCAGTTCATTAGGAATTTTGAGAGTAGTACTCCTTGCATAGCATGTTCGTCCATTTTGCACATTTATGACATTCAATTTCTTGTCAAATGCACATATTCGGGTCTGCGGTTGGTGTCACATGCAGGGAGGGTCTTGCAAATTCCCCCTTTCTTTATATCTTTCACCCATTTAGCTCCACATTGACCAAAACTTGCCTTTTTGACCCATTAGCCACATTCCAAACTTAGCCTGCCTAGTCAAGCTAGTTAGTCTGTCCTTTTGTGGTATGTTTTCCGTTGCAGTTTGGTCCGTAATTCCCGTTTGGAGTTGGTGTTTGAATTAAGGAGGGAGGAAGAAAAAAAAAGTATTGAAAAAAAAAAGGAAAAAAAGAAACGTGAAAGAAAGAAAAAAAAAGAAAGAAAAAAAAAAGAAAAAAATGAGATTCACGAAAAAACAAAAGAAAAAGAGATAGATTGTGAAAAAAAAGTTGGACCCTCTTGTCAGAGTTGAGAAGATGTTCGAAGACGTACAATCGACAAGAGGGTTGGTTGTTTCAGTTATTGTCTCAGACGGTGTTTAAAAAAGGGAACTTTGTGACCGTCTAGCTCCTCCACTCTTATTCCATATTTTTTTGAGGAGATTGTGCTTCCAGTCTAGTGAGTTTTGTGCCAAGTGAAGGGCACCTGTGTTAGTCTTTCAGTCAGTTTGAGATCCGGATGGTTTATTATGGTCCTGTTAGGAACTAGCTTGACGCTTTTACCTCCACATTTCCATAACTTGTTTTGCCTTTTCTCACCTGAACCTCACTATTCCCATATTATTTGCAAACCCTCGTGACGACGGACATTATTGGTTGGAGTGTGTGCATTAGTACTTGAATTGTCTTTCATTTTTGTTGCATGCATGCTATGTAGGTCGCAGTTAGGTGAGTGACTGTCTTTTCTTCTCTCTTACATATAACATTTGCCCTTTGCTTCATGAGAGAAGAGTGACCACGTGAGAGTCCGGTTTTGTTGGTCTTGCAAGGTCGATAGGTCAGCTTTATTTCTGAACAGCTTATAATTCGTTTGCGTATTGACGCCTAGCTTTAATCTTGATTTCTTTCTGTTGCATTAAAGTGGTTCAAGTAGACAAGTTAAGCTAGCTCTGAGTTATCATTTCCGTTCCATTAGTTTAGTTTTGAGTTTACTCGAGGGCGAGTAAAGGTTTGGTTTGGGGAGATTTGATACGTGCCTAATGTATGGTCTTTTTAGCCTATTTCAGCACGTATTTCCATGCATTTATATACTGTTTTTATAGTATTTTGCCCCGAATTGGCTACTTTGGTGTATTTTGTCCTTTTTGTAGGGATAATCGCGGAAGTAGCGAAACCATGCTCTTTTTCGTCCTTTCTGCATGCATTTAGAGGAGACGGGATTGTCCCAGAGTGAGATGCTGCACTTGAAGTGTCGTTGCACGCATTACGAAGCGTTTGGGTGAAGACGTGAGCTGAATTGAAGACCCAAGTGGTCTATCGAGTTAACAGGTGGTCTATCGAGCAGTTATAGGACGATCGAGAGGTCCCTAAGCTTCCCAAGTCCTCGATCGAGTTACTCCTTACTCGATCGAGTAAGCTGCCTTTGATCAAGTCCTCGATCGAGAACCCTGCTGGTCGATCGAGGGACTTCTGCTGAAGAATGTGGTCGATCGAGTGGGTTTGCCTACTCGATCGAGAAGATTTCGTCTGTGGGCTTTAATTAGTCCGTGTTTTAGTATTTTCCGCATAAACACTTAGGCTTTTCGGCTATATAACCTATGTTTAACTAGGTTATTAGTCATCCTTTTACTATCTTTTACACTCTTATCATCTGTTTTACTCTCTTTTTATCTTTATTCCTTCACATTAGCCTACTGTTACTTTTCAACGTTGGATTGCTTTTTCGGATTTCGTTCTTTACGCCGGAATTTCTCGGATTGTAATTCTCTTTCCCTTTTTAATAATAATTAACCTTCCTTTGTTGTTTTAATTCCTGTTTTATGTTATTGTTTTTATTCCTTCTTGCCCTAATTATTATCATTGCTTTTTATTATTATTTCGCTATGTTTTCTGCTGGAAATTTACATGCTGTTAGTTTATCAATAGATATGAGTAGCTAATCCCCCTTCATGTTGGGATTAGGGGATCTGCGGTAGAATAATGACGACGTAGTAAATGAATTAGACGAACCGATTTAAGAGATTCTGTCACTATAGCAATATAACTGTAATTATCGACCTAGTTGAGTGCACGCTTCTATGTCAACCATTAATCTGGCTACAATTAGTCCTGGATCGAAAGATTGGATTAAATAGGCCTGCTATAAACAGTAGACTGCCCTAATGAGGATGAAAGTTAAGTTAGTGGTATTTTAGGGTGGGAAGTGGACCGAAAGGACCTTCTAATATCCGTCTCGCATTAGTTCGTCTGAGTCATTTACTGCTGAGTTGTTGTACTACCGTAGTGAACCGAATTCCCGACATGTCCCTCTCTATTTGATAGTTTAAAATCATTTTCTTGCCTTACTGCTCTGCCCTTATTTCTCTTCCTTTTACTCCGTAGTTAGAACCAAAAAAATTAATCAACCCAATTGTTACCTTAGAATTAGAAATAGATAGCTGTAGTTACATTCCTCCCTGTGGATTCGATACTCGACTACCTCTACTACATATTTAGTTGAGACCGTTAGGTTTTATTTTTGACAGGTACGCGACAGACGTGTCAATGCACATTATGTAAATGCTCAAGTTAAACATAGGAGTTGATAATATCGTTAATTGTTTAGGCTTAAAGACAACCACCTCTCGGCCTTATTGTCAACCATAGATCGGGTCCTAGCGAACTCTCGTTATGACTAGGTCGTCTACTAAAACATGCTTAGTCTAATTCAATTTCGTGCCTCTCGACTTATAAAAGTGAATTAACAAATTAATCAAAGATAGTGATCAATAATCAAAGATTAGCAAATAAAACAAGCATGTGATAGAAACTATTAAACTATATTACATCATCCTAATTCAACAATTGCAAAAACTATTTATGCATGGCTTCCCTTATCCCTAGACAAAGTAAACTACTCTTGCATAATGTAAACTAAACTAATGACAAATGATAAAGTAAACATGATAATTAGTAAATGGAAATGACAAAGGCATAACAAAATAGTAATAGAAATGAGATTACCTTTATAATGGAAATATAACTTGAATATAGAAGAACAAATACTTGAAATCGAATTTGCAAATGAACTTGAATGTTTAAAGGAAATTATAGTAAGGAAATGCTTAAGGGAAATCTAATCTAACCTAAACTAAGAACTGAAATTAGAGTATAAAAGTAGTGTAAGAAGTGGATCAACACCCTTTATATAGGAGTGAGAGATGAAACGTAAACAATTAAGGAGGTCACCCCGATCGGGGTCGTGTGTTTTTTTTGGTTTAATTCTCTTAATTCCGTCTTAAATTGAAAAGGGAATCCAATGTTATGTTTTAATGCCTCATAATTCTTCCGGTTGAATGCTTAGTATGCATCCTAAGAGCATCCAATGAGCATCCCAAAACTTGCTTCAAATCTCTTCACTTGGGCTTTATTTCCTAACTTCATTTTTGGACTCCATAGTTTTGTTTGTCTACTAACCTTTAGTTAGTGTCATCATGCTCGGGATTTTCTTCCCAAAATGCCCCTCCATATTCGAGTCTTGAAAAACAACATGGTCCGTCATTTTTAGCTCAAATACTCGTAATTAGCTCCGCCTTACTTGGGATTTTCCAAAGCGTAAGAAAATGACGGAAAACCGCTCCAATTCCTACATAAGACAATAAAATACAAAAATACTACCAAAGGCGATATTAGCTCAATAAATCGCTCATAAGAGCGCAAATTAAATATAAAACCAAGCTAAATATGGGGAGAAAAGTATATATAAAATGGACCTATCATATTTAGTTGTTGTCCTTCAGTAGATCTTGAATAGTTTAGTGATAGGATATGGTTGCTACTTGTAGGATCCGTCGTGAAGTCATGTTTGGCTTGTATGACGGACGCACTTTCATGGAATAGAGAAAAGGTAGGGTTTCTCTAATCAATTGATTGTATAATTAAGTATAAGATGGTGATTGTTTTACTGGCATAATTACTTTTATTGTTGAGATTGTTACCTTGGATTTGGCATGTCTATATCGGTATTGTGAGCTTGGTTTTTTTATTGTCTGTGATTCGCGAGGTGCGCCCTCGGTTGAATGGAGTCATCATGGGGAATGGCTCCACGCCCTTGATTCACCCCTTATGGTTCCCGTCACAAGGGGATGTGCACATTAATGGACATGGGTTATTCGCTCGTTGCGATGAGCGGAGCTTAGGTGGGCAAGGCTGCGGTCCCCCATTGGTGGTGTGGGTCTCCTGTTGCGATGGAAACCCGGCAGGGCTACACCCTTTAGTGTATAGTCTGTTATATATTGATAATGGAGTTTGGGTTGATATTGTGATTAAATTGGTTGTATTGCTTGTATCGTGAATTTCTTATCTTGGTCATACAGATGACTGACTCCGTTTCATGTTTTCAAAACTGTGGTAATCCATTCGGGGATGGTGAGAAGCTGGTTTAGCAGGTGTTAGTTGATATGTTTCTTGTGGGACATCGAAGGGAATCGAGTTATCACGTTGTCTAACTTGTTGCCGCTGTCACTTATGCTTAGTAGTTCCTATGGTTGGTTAGAGTTGTAATCTTTGTTAAGTTAGTATAATCTGTAAGAAACATTTAATAAAAGTTCCGTTATTGTTTATTTGATATACTTACCTCGGGCAACCGAGATGGTACCACCTTTATATGCTGAAGTGGTCCTTGGTAAGGCACCTTGGTATATGGGGGTGTTACAACACCTATTAGTTATTGTTGATTGTAACATCCCCTTTTACCCGACCAAGGTAATCCGGAATGTCACCATCTGGGTTTTCCGAGGTAGTGCATGAGAACTTTGTAGATACCTCATTTTTGCACCTCCCGCCAAAAACCCAGTGATGATTGGGCCGCATGTTTAGCATATGTCATGATTTTATGACGTTTCGTAAATCGGTTAATAAAAGATAACTCACACACTTGTGTCTACCCCTTGGCTGTCATCTAGGTGTCATTACGGTCGTTTTGGCAGTAATTAGAGTATATTTAGAGTCCAGGTCAAAAACCGTCTTCATTTCCTAAAACCGTCAAATCCCGAGTCAAATCAATGTGCTTGTCTACCTAAGGTTAGGATGTCATAAAATTTTATGTATATATCTCATTTTGAGTCCCATGTCACTTCTTTGGCTAAACTTAAAGTTTGCATTACAAAATGTGCATTTCATTTAGTTAAAATGGTAACCCGACCTTTAGGCCCGTTTTACGAGGTAATAACAGCTTTTTTGGGTTAAGACTATTTCAGAGAAAGTTCTAGATATTTCTCTTAGCTTTCCAACGCCACCAAAATCACTTTATTTCGAATCTTGTAGAGAAAGTTATACCTAAAATATGACAGGCTGTCAAACGCGTTTTCTACGCGCAGAAGGACCCTATCCGAGAAAGGACGCAGTAAGTGCTGCGCCTCTTCCAAGGAGCGCAACACCTACTGCGCCTTTTCTCAAGGTTTTCTTTTTGTCCAAGTTTCCGTGTTTTCACCTAAGTCGGTTGTTTCCGGATCTTTCTTTGCTATTTCTTTTCCTAAACCCTTATTCCATGATTAGTATAAATAGGGACCTTCGTTCCTCATATTTCTCACGCGAGTGTCCGCCCTTCTCTTCTCCCTTTGCATTCTAAGACCGTGCTCTTGCTTATTGACGTCTACGTGCTTGAACTTTTGACCACGTAAGCTTGGATCCTTCTGAGTACCAGTCTCGTTTTGCATGACCGACCAATTTGACCACTACACCATAATCAATAATTCAATTTATTTTAATTCCTTTTTCAAGGGCATTTTCATATTTGCATAGATCGAGTCGAGTTACCACTAAAACTGATTTAATTAAATCTCGCTACGCTAACATGTAAGTCTGAGGGTGTAAATCCCACTTTTATTATTGTATTTTATCTTTATATTAATTATTGTAAGATTTACGTCGAAAGCATGTTTAAATCCGATTTACAAAACCTTTTATCAAACTGTTTTTACGGATTAACGGGAGACAGACGTGAAGAAAAAACGCAGTAATTGTTGTGCCTCTTCGAAGAGTCACAGCAACTGTTGCGCCTCTTCCTGAGGTTGCCGCAGTTTCTACTTTTCTTCTTCTTCATTTGTTCTCCATTGATTCATCTCTTTTACTCCGTTTTCTTTTGTTCTTCATTGTTTCATCCGTATAACAATTTTAACGTATAATTCATATTATTTATCACCTTTAAATTCGACCTAGATCCCTAATAATCAATATTAGCGGGTTTTCGTCATTAACATCAAACCCGGATTTTAGAGACTCGATTCGTTCATATTAAGTTTCTGAAATTCGACCTTTTGTATATGTTTTCATTACTGTCTATCACGTCTTTTCCATCTTTAATTTAACCTAATTCGTAACTAGTTTAACCTAATTCGTTTTTATTAACTTTAACTCGTTTATAATTCGTCGTAATTCGTTAATAATTCGTTTTAATTAGTTATAATCAGTTTTAATTCATGTTTTATTACTTTTATGACCAAATTCATATGTAAATAATATGTTAAATAACTTCTACTTGAGTCTAACATCAATAATCGATCATTAAAATCGCCAACGAACATTAACAATTGCAGTTCCAGCTTCACAGCCAGAACTCACCTCAGGAACAGACACAGTAACCACTGCGCCTACCGAAGGACGCAGCATTGATGCGCCTGTTCCGGGGTGATTTCTGTGTCTGAACTTCCGTTTCTGCTTTGACCTAGCTTATGTATTAATCAACTATTATTCTTATTATCATCATAATTCGACATATTTTCCATATAATTCATATTTTACATATTCTTTATTTTATATCCTTATTTTCAAATTTCCTTATTTCCCAATATTCCTAATTTATTTTATTTCCTAATTTCTCTAAATTTCAATTTCCTTATTTTCCTTATTATCCAATTTTCCTTATTTTCCAATTTCCTTATTTTTCCTATTTTCTAATTTTCCTTATTTCTATTATTCTTTTCTTTTATTTCTAAAACTCTTTTGGGCATGTTTATGACGTAAATTCAATTATTATTTGTAATTTATTTCTTTGTTTCGTATTTATTTTGCATAATTTATTTACTTGATCTTTCACATGTAATTAATCTAACTCTCAACTTCGACCCCAATTTGTTTGCTAATTACATGTTCACCGACTTAGTTTAATTCACATGCTAGGATTAATCTATTGTTTGTTGCATTGCATGCATATAATCGATGACATATCGAGTATGAATAACTTTCCTAATCATTAGTAGAGGACGCTATCGAGGCGGGCGGGATTAGGTACTCGTAAAAGGACTTCCTAATACGTACCCTCACCCCTTACTCCAGATCTCTGTGAACATCCGTGTTCATTGGCATCCACGAGAGTCATTCTAGACATAGAATTCTAAGGGTAACGAGTTCTTAGTGTTCATGTCACCACTTTGTGTCTTGACATGACACGAGGTATTCGAACGGTTCCAATTTCCCATAAATATTGGTGGCGACTCCACAAATGCAAACGCTTGTTCCCAAGCGCCCCCGTGGCCCATGTACACAAACTTTAATTAAGGAACATTTTATATAAATAACATATTTAATGAATTACATTTATGAATAGTACAATATACAAGTCTAATACTACGACAACCTTTCTACGGAAAACTATGTCAACTAGCATATGACAACTCGAATAGACACCAATGCTCGTGGCTCGACCTGTCCCTCATCACTAAGTCCAAACCTGTGCTGGAACTTCTCCCCATATAACCGGGAATATCATAAGGTTCATCAAATGCAACCCCAATTAAAGAAGGCGACAGTTACACATAACCAACACACGTCGGTTTCGATAATACAACCACTCACGAGATAACATCTGAATATGAACATGAAATGCAAAAATAAAACACACGAGTCACAAGTCTCTATGCACCACAACTCCGCATCCATATATCCCTGTAACGGCATTGCAACACCGCCACCAAATAGCCGGACCGCAATCCGTAAAATAGGTACTCATAACACGTCCATGGTACCAAGCTCGGGCGCTAACCGGTCCCCTGCCAGTAGTCGTGACACCACACGAGTCCCTCCGTATTCAAGCTATAAAAGTACACGTTTTCCTTGAAGTGGGAAACTCCAAGGAGTGACCCAAGCGTAAGAAGGTATCTCGAACTACCTTACGTCTCCTCAACAACCACACAACACAACCTCAACTCCACCAATAACCTCCAACATTCATCAACAATCACATGTACACAATATTTCAAGTATAATGCTTTCATATGTATTAACGATTACCAAATATGCCTCTTTCTCATGTACGATGAATGTCAAGTATGCCATGTATGAATATACATCAACAACCTCAATCATATCTCACGATACCATCCCCCATTAACATGTCATAATACAATCCCACAAGCACAACTATCCTTTAAGACACAATTATTCAACCACATATTATAATGCAAATCTAATTATCATGAAAGACTAACAGCAACAAGAATGACATATGTAAACATATGAGTAAGCATTCATATTACCAAAACTGAGTACGGAAACCCTATCTTTAGCAAACTCCATAAGCAACTCGAGACAACCAAGAATACGTCTCACAAAATCGTCTCGTCATACATAACACATAATTACCATCACAAGTCACAACATATCCTATACTCTTATAGTATATGAAACCCCTTATTATTACCCTTTAATTATTCATAATACTAATTATAATTACTAATTAATACTACCTATAAAACCCCCCAAATGTTAGGGTTCGATAAAAAACAATGGAAAAGCTGAGATTTGACTTAGAAAGGGTAGATCGGGAAAAAGGTAGAGGAAAGGATGCAACATCTTCAAACTCAAGCTTAGATTCTATGGAAGGGTGTTTGAGAGAGTTCTAAAGAGAAGAGAGAGTGTTTGGGGGTTTTAGAGAGAGGGGGAGGAAATGATTTAGGATTTGGTGGATTTTAGATCCCGACATAGTTTATATCGCCACTGACATGTTGTACTCGGTTGGTTCTGTCCGTACACTCCGCCGAGTGCCACTTACTCGGTCCACTGCACAGCCACTCGATCTAACATACTCACACACTCGGTCTAGTATAGGTCACACTCGGTCTAGTGTATTCCTCCTGATTCACAATTTCGACTCTTCTAAAGCCTAAGGGTCCACTCCCTATTCGTCAAAGCATCCTATAAAAGTCTCTAAAGATCCGGGTATTACATTGACAGTGGTGGTGGCGGTGGAGCTTTGATAGTGGTGGGTTTAGTGGTGGTGGTGAGCGGTGGATATGTGATCGGCAATGGTGATGGCGGTTGGGTGATGACGGTGGTCGGATGGAGAGGTGATAATAACGAAGAGGAGAAGTATGAGGGCGTGAAAATTAGATGTGCAATCTTGTAAAACGTGTAATGCGGTGAGTAAAATGTGTAGTGCACATGGAAACAAAATAAGTTAACTAATTTGAGATCATGTTTACCTCAGTAAGGGTAAAAGTGATTTTAGCAGTAAATGAATTTTTCCATAATCTAATTATGGAACGAATTAATAGAGTTTGGACGCAAAGTTTTATTAGACTACTTGGGCTATTTTAGAATTTTCTTACATAAAAAATATAACCAAGTCAGTTAAACTTTTGCTCCATTAACCTTATTTTAAACAGTATATCAAAATGTTATACAAATAATACAGTAGTATACAATTTAATAAAAAAAAGTACAAACTTTTCCTCTTTTCCTCTTTTCCAAGTCCTTTGTATTTTATATATATCCATTAACACATTTCGAGACACTTACTTCTCTTTTTAATATCTCTCAAAATATATGAGTAAATGTTATGAAATGTATACCCATATGAAATTTCCTTTTATAAAAAATTTAATCATATAACTTTTATTATGTTTGGACTAAGATAATTTTGTAAAATTTAAAGTAAAACGCTCATATATATATATATATATATATATATATATATATATATATATATATATATATATATATATATATATATATATATATATATATATAAAAGCGAGTAATTATCTCAGAAAAATAAGGCTACCATTAAAAAAAAGTTCGAGAAATATATGATGTATGAAATCAGTACAAATTAATACAGGAAACATGTGGCGTATAAGGACTTGGAAAGGAGGAAAAAAAAATAAAGTACATTTTTTTTAAATTTAATTTTGTTAGTTTGTTGCTTCTGCATAGACATTTCCTTCAAATTGCAGCAAGTGAAATTTAAAGAAAAGAGTAGAATAATAAATACTTGATTTTCAGGTAATT
Source organism: Silene latifolia (assembly GCF_048544455.1). NCBI lineage: Eukaryota > Viridiplantae > Streptophyta > Magnoliopsida > Caryophyllales > Caryophyllaceae > Silene > Silene latifolia. The sequence continues at coordinate 23,276,682 of NC_133533.1, read as the reverse complement.
TCAACCACTTACTACCAAGTTTCGGAATATTATCTTCTAGTTTCACAAAACAAGATCTAAGATTCACAAAACAAGGTTTGAGATTCACAAAATACGAAAAAGAGCAATTAGACGATTTCAACCATTTAAGACCAAGTTTCGGAATATTATCTTCTAGTTTAACAAAACAAGCTCTACGATTCACAAAACAAGGTCTGAGATTCACAAAAAAGAGCAAAATACGTAATTTCAACCATTTATGAATAATTTTTATAATATTGCCTTTTAATTTCACAAAATATGCTGTAAAATTCACAAAATAAGATTTATGATTCACAAAATAAGAAAAAGAGCAAAATAGGTGATTTCAACAACTTACGACCAAGTTTCGGAATATTATCTTCTAGTTTCACAAAACAAGCTCTAAGATTCACAAAATAAGGTATGAGATTCACAAAATAAGAAAAAGAGCAATTAGGTGATTTCAACCATTTATGACCAAGTTTCGAAATATTATCTTCTAGTTTCACAAAATAAGCTCTACGATTCACAAAATAAGGTCTGAGATTCACAAAAAAGAGCAAAATACGTAATTTCAACCATTTATGAATAATTTTTATAATATTGCCTTTTAGTTTCACAAAATATGCTGTAAAATTGACAAAATAAGATCTATGATTCACAAAGTAAGAAAAAGAGCAAAATAGGTGATTTTAACCACTTACGACCAAGTTTCGGAATATTATCTTCTAGTTTCACAAAACCAGCTCTAAGATTCACAAAACAAGGTCTGAGATTCACGAAATAAGAAAAAGAGCAATTAGGTGATTTCAACCACTTATGACCAAGTTTCAAAATATTATCTTCTAGTTTCACAAAATAAGCTCTAAGATTCACAAAACAAAGTCTGAAATTCACAAAAAAAAAAAAAGAGCAAAATAGGTAATTTCAACCATTTATGACCAAGTTTCGAAATATTATCTTCTAGTTTCACAAAATAAGCTCTAAGATTCACAAAACAATGTCTAAGATTTACAAAATAAGAAAAAGAGCAATTAGGTGATTTCAACCACTTATGACCAAGTTTCGGAATATTATCTTCTAGTTTTACAAAACAAGCTCTAAGATTCACAAAACAATGTCTGAGATTCACAAAATAAGAAAAAGAGCAATTAGGTGATTTCAACCATTTATGACCAAGTTTCGAAAAATTATCATCTAGTTTCACAAAACAAGGTCTGAGATTCACAAAAAAGAGCAAAATACGTAATTTCAACCATTTATAAATAATTTTTATAATATTGCCTTTTAGCTTCACAAAATATGCTGTAAAATTTACAAAATAAAATCGATGATTCACAAAATAAGAAAAAGAGCAAAATAGGTGATTTCAACCACTTACGACCATATTTCGGAATATTATCTTCTAGTTTCAAAAAACAAGCTCTAAGATTCACATAAAAAGGTCTGAGATTCACAAAATAAGAAAAAGAGCAATTAGGTGATTTCAACCATTTGTGACCAACTTTCGGAACATTATCTTCAAGTTTCACAAAATAAGCTCTAAGATTCACAAAACAAAGTCTGAGATTCACAAAAAAAAAAAAGAGCAAAATAGGTAATTTCAACCATCTATGACCAAGTTTCGAAATATTATCTTCTAATTTCACAAAACAAGCTATAAGATTCACAAAACAATGTCTGAGATTCACAAAATAAGAAACAGAGCAATTAGGTGATTTCAACCACTTACGACCAAGTTTAAAAATATTATCTTCTAGGTTCACAAAACATGATTTAAGATTCACAAAACAATGTCTGAAATTCACAAAATAAGAAAAAGAGTAATTAGGTGATTTCAACCATTTATGACCAAGTTTCGGAATATTATCTTCCGGTTTCATAAAACAAGCTCTAAGACTCACAAAACAATGTCTGAGATTCACAAAATAAAAAAAAAGAGCAATTAGGTGATTTCACCCACTTATGAACAAGTTTCGGAATATTATCTTCTAATTTCACAAAACAAGCTCTAAGATTCACAAAACAATGTCTGACAATTAGGTGATTTCAACCATTTGTTAAAGATTTCGTAATATTATCTTCTAGTTTCACAAAACAAGCTCTAAAATTTACTAAATAATGTCTGAGATTCACAAAATAAGAAAAAGAGCAATTAGGTGATTTCAACCACTTATGACCAAGTTTAAAAATATTATCTTCTAGATTCACAAAACAAGTTCTAAGATTCACAAAACAATATCTGAGATTCACAAAATAAGAAAAAGAGCAATTAGGTGATTTCAACAATTTATGACCAAGTTTCGGAATATTATCTTCTAATTTCACAAAACAAGCTCTAAAATTCACAAAACAATGTCTGAGATTCACAAAATAAGAAAAAGAGCAATTAGGAGATTTCAACCACTTATGACCAAGTTTCAAAATATTATCTTCTAGTTTCACAAAATAAGCTCTAAGATTCACAAAACAAAGTCTGAAATTCACAAAAAAAAAAAAGAGCAAAATAGGTAATTTCAACCATTTATGACCAAGTTTCGAAATATTATCTTCTAGTTTCACAAAATAAGCTCTAAGATTCACAAAACAATGTCTAAGATTTACAAAATAAGAAAAAGAGCAATTAGGTGATTTCAACCACTTATGACCAAGTTTCGGAATATTATCTTCTAGTTTTACAAAACAAGCTCTAAGATTCACAAAACAATGTCTGAGATTCACAAAATAAGAAAAAGAGCAATTAGGTGATTTCAACCATTTATGACCAAGTTTCGGAATATTATCATCTAGTTTCACAAAACAAGGTCTGAGATTCACAAAAAAGAGCAAAATACGTAATTTCAACCATTTATAAATAATTTTTATAATATTGCCTTTTAGCTTCACAAAATATGCTGTAAAATTTACAAAATAAAATCGATGATTCACAAAATAAGAAAAAGAGCAAAATAGGTGATTTCAACCACTTACGACCATGTTTCGGAATATTATCTTCTAGTTTCAAAAAACAAGCTCTAAGATTCACATAACAAGGTCTGAGATTCACAAAATAAGAAAAAGAGCAATTAGGTGATTTCAACCATTTGTGACCAACTTTCGGAACATTATCTTCAAGTTTCACAAAATAAGCTCTAAGATTCACAAAACAAAGTCTGAGATTCACAAAAAAAAAGAGCAAAATAGGTAATTTCAACCATCTATGACCAAGTTTCGAAATATTATCTTCTAATTTCACAAAACAAGCTATAAGATTCACAAAACAATGTCTGAGATTCACAAAATAAGAAAAAGAGCAATTAGGTGATTTCAACCACTTACGACCAAGTTTAAAAATATTATCTTCTAGGTTCACAAAACATGATTTAAGATTCACAAAACAATGTCTGAAATTCACAAAATAAGAAAAAGAGTAATTAGGTGATTTCAACCATTTATGACCAAGTTTCGGAATATTATCTTCCGGTTTCATAAAACAAGCTCTAAGACTCACAAAACAATGTCTGAGATTCACAAAATAAAAAAAAAGAGCAATTAGGTGATTTCACCCACTTATGAACAAGTTTCGGAATATTATCTTCTAATTTCACAAAACAAGCTCTAAGATTCACAAAACAATGTCTGACAATTAGGTGATTTCAACCATTTGTTAAAGATTTCGTAATATTATCTTCTAGTTTCACAAAACAAGCTCTAAAATTTACTAAATAATGTCTGAGATTCACAAAATAAGAAAAAGAGCAATTAGGTGATTTCAACCACTTATGACCAAATTTAAAAATATTATCTTCTAGATTCACAAAACAAGTTCTAAGATTCACAAAACAATATCTGAGATTCACAAAATAAGAAAAAGAGCAATTAGGTGATTTCAACAATTTATGACCAAGTTTCGGAATATTATCTTCTAATTTCACAAAACAAGCTCTAAGATTCACAAAACAATGTCTGAGATTCACAAAATAAGAAAAAGAGCAATTAGGAGATTTCAACCACTTATGACCAAGTTTCAAAATATTATCTTCTAGTTTCACAAAATAAGCTCTAAGATTCACAAAACAAAGTCTGAAATTCACAAAAAAAAAAAAAAGAGCAAAATAGGTAATTTCAACCATTTATGACCAAGTTTCGAAATATTATCTTCTAGTTTCACAAAATAAGCTCTAAGATTCACAAAACAATGTCTAAGATTCACAAAATAAGAAAAAGAGCAATTAGGTGATTTCAACCACTTATGACCAAGTTTCGGAATATTATCTTCTAGTTTTACAAAACAAGCTCTAAGATTCACAAAACAATGTCTGAGATTCACAAAATAAGAAAAAGAGCAATTAGGTGATTTCAACCATTTATGACCAAGTTTCGAAATATTATCATCTAGTTTCACAAAACAAGGTCCGAGATTCACAAAAAAGAGCAAAAGACGTAATTTCAACCATTTATAAATAATTTTTATAATATTGCCTTTTAGCTTCACAAAATATGCTGTAAAATTTACAAAATAAAATCGATGATTCACAAAATAAGAAAAAGAGCAAAATAGGTGATTTCAACCACTTACGACCAAGTTTCGGAATATTATCTTCTAGTTTCAAAAAACAAGCTCTAAGATTCACATAACAAGGTCTGAGATTCACAAAATAAGAAAAAGAGCAATTAGGTGATTTCAACCATTTGTGACCAACTTTCGGAACATTATCTTCAAGTTTCACAATATAAGCTCTAAGATTCACAAAACAAAGTCTGAGATTCACAAAAAAAAAAAGAGCAAAATAGGTAATTTCAACCATCTATGACCAAGTTTCGAAATATTATCTTCTAATTTCACAAAACAAGCTATAAGATTCACAAAACAATGTCTGAGATTCACAAAATAAGAAAAAGAGCAATTAGGTGATTTCAACCACTTACGACCAAGTTTAAAAATATTATCTTCTAGGTTCACAAAACATGATTTAAGATTCACAAAACAATGTCTGAAATTCACAAAATAAGAAAAAGAGTAATTAGGTGATTTCAACCATTTATGACCAAGTTTCGGAATATTATCTTCCGGTTTCATAAAACAAGCTCTAAGACTCACAAAACAATGTCTGAGATTCACAAAATAAAAAAAAAGAGCAATTAGGTGATTTCACCCACTTATGAACAAGTTTCGGAATATTATCTTCTAATTTCACAAAACAAGTTCTAAGATTCACAAAACAATGTCTGACAATTAGGTGATTTCAACCATTTGTTAAAAATTTCGTAATATTATCTTCTAGTTTCACAAAACAAGCTCTAAAATTTACTAAATAATGTCTGAGATTCACAAAATAAGAAAAAGAGCAATTAGGTGATTTCAACCACTTATGACCAAGTTTAAGAATATTATCTTCTAGATTCACAAAACAAGTTCTAAGATTCACAAAACAATATCTGAGATTCACAAAATAAGAAAAAGAGCAATTAGGTGATTTCAACAATTTATGACCAAGTTTCGGAATATTATCTTCTAATTTCACAAAACAAGCTCTAAGATTCACAAAACAATGTCTGAGATTCACAAAATAAGAAAAAGAGCAATTAGGTGATTTCAACCACTTATGACCAAGTTTTAAAATATTATCTTCTAGTTTCACAAAATAAGCTCTAAAATTTACAAAACAATATCTGAGATTCACAAAATAAGAAAAAGAGCAATTAGGTGATTTCAACCATTTATGACCAAGTTTCGAAATATTATCTTCTAGTTTCACAAAACAAGCTCTAAAATTCACTAAATAATGTCTGAGACTCACAAAATAAGAAAAAGAGCAATTAGGTGATTTCAACCACTTATGACCAAGTTTAAGAATATTATCTTCTAGTTTCACAAAACAAGCTGTAAGATTCACAAAACAATGTCTGAGATTCACAAAAGTGGAAATTTCAACCATTTATGAATAATTTTTATAATATTGCCTTTCGGTTTCACAAAATATGATGTAAAATTCACAAAATAAGATATATGATTCACAAAATACGAAAAAGAGTAAAATAGGTGATTTCAACCACTTACGACCAAGTTTCGGAATATTATCTTCTAGTTTCTCAAAACAAGTTCTAAGATTTACAAAATAAGATTTGAGATTCACAAAATAAGAGAAAGAGCAATTAGGTGATTTCAACCATTTGTGACCAAGTTTCGGAATATTATCTTCTAGTTTCAAAAAACAAGCTCTAAGATTCACATAACAAGGTCTGAGATTCACAAAATAAGAAAAAGAGCAATTAGGTGATTTCAACCATTTGTGACCAAGTTTCGGAACATTATCTTCAAGTTTCACAAAATAAGCTCTAAGATTCACAAAACAAAGTCTGAGATTCACAAAAAAAAAAGCAAAATAGGTAATTTCAACCATTTATGACCAAGTTTCGAAATATTATCTTCTAATTTCACAAAACAAGCTATAAGATTCACAAAACAATGTCTGAGATTCACAAAATAAGAAAAAGAGCAATTAGGTGATTTCAACCACTTACGACCAAGTTTATAAATATTATCTTCTAGATTCACAAAACATGATTTAAGATTCACAAAACAATGTCTGAAATTCACAAAATAAGAAAAAGAGTAATTAGGTGATTTCAACCATTTATGACCAAGTTTCGGAATATTATCTTCCGGTTTCATAAAACAAGCTCTAAGACTCACAAAACAATGTCTGAGATTCATAAAATAAAAAAAAGAGCAATTAGGTGATTTCACCCACTTATGAATAAGGTTCGGAATATTATCTTCTAGTTTCACAAAACAAGCTCTAAGATTCAAAAAACAATGTCTCACAATTAGGTGATTTCAACCATTTATGAAAGATTTCGTAATATTATCTTCTTGTTTCACAAAACAAGCTCTAAAATTTACTAAATAATGTCTGAGATTCACAAAATAAGAAAAAGAGCAATTAGGTGATTTCAACCACTTATGACCAAGTTTAAAAATATTATCTTCTAGATTCACAAAACAAGTTCTAAGATTCACAAAACAATATCTGAGATTCACAAAATAAGAAAAAGAGCAATTAGGTGATTTCAACAATTTATGACCAAGTTTCGGAATATTATCTTCTAATTTCACAAAACAAGCTCTAAGATTCACAAAACAATGTCTGAGATTCACAAAATAAGAAAAAGAGCAATTAGGTGATTTCAACCACTTATGACCAAGTTTCAAAATATTATCTTCTAGTTTCACAAAATAAGCTCTAAAATTTACAAAACAATATCTGAGATTCACAAAATAAGAAAAAGAGCAATTAGGTGATTTCAACCATTTATGACCAAGTTTCGGAATATTATCTTCTAGTTTCACAAAACAAGCTCTAAAATTCACTAAATAATGTCTGATACTCACAAAATAAGAAAAAGAGCAATTAGGTGATTTCAACCACTTATGACCAAGTTTAAGAATATTATCTTCTAGTTTTACAAAACAAGCTGTAAGATTTACAAAACAATGTCTGAGATTCACAAAAGTGGTAATTTCAACCATTTATGAATAATTTTTATAATATTGCCTTTCGGTTTCACAAAATATGATGTAAAATTAACAAAATAAGATATATGATTCACAAAATACGAAAAAGAGTAAAATAGGTGATTTCAACCACTTACGACCAAGTTTCGGAATATTATCTTCTAGCTTCTCAAAACAAGTTCTAAGATTTACAAAATAAGGTTTGAGATTCACAAAATAAGAGAAAGAGCAATTAGGTGATTTCAACCATTTGTGACCAAGTTTTGGAACATTATCTTCTAGTTTCACAAAATAAGCTCTAAAATTTACAAAACAAAGTCTGAGATTCACAAAAAAAAGAGCAAAATAGGTAATTTTAACCATTTATGACCAAGTTTCGAAATATTATCTTCTAATTTCACAAAACAAGCTCTAAGATTCACAAAACAATGTCTGAGATTCACAAAATAAGAAAAAGAGCAATTAGGTGATTTCAACCACTTATGACCAAGTTTAAGAATATTATCTTCTAGGTTCACAAAATAAGTTCTAAGATTCACAAAATAATGTCTGAGATTCACAAAATAAGAAAAAGAGCAATTAGGTTATTTCAACCATTTATGACCAAGTTTCGAAATATTATCTTTCGGTTTCACAATGTCTAAGATTCACAAAATAAGAAAAAGAGCAATTAGGTGATTTCAACCACTTATGACCAAGTTTAGGAATATTATTTTTTAGTTTCACAAAACAAGATCTAAGATTAACAAAACAATGTCTGATACTCACAAAATAAGAAAAAGAGCAATTAGGTGATTTCAACCATTTATGACAAGTTTCGGAATATTATCTTCTAGTTCACAATACAAGCTGTAAAATTCACTAAACAATGTCTGCGATTCACAAAATAAGAAAAAGAGCAATTAGAGCTTGTTTTCAACCACTTATGACCAAGTTTAAGAATATTATCTTCTAGGTTCACAAAACAAGATCTAAGATTCACAAAATAATGTCTGAGATTAACAAAATAAGAAAATGAGCAATTAGGTGATTTCAACCACTTATGACCAAGTTTAAGAATATTATCTTCTAGGTTCACAAAATAAGGTCTAAGATTCACAAAACAATGTCTGAGATTCACAAAATAAGAAAAAGAGCAATTAGGTTATTTTAACCATTTATGACCAAGTTTCGGAATATTATCTTTCGGTTTCACAAAACAAGCTCTAAGATTCACAAAACAATGTCTAAGATTCACAAAATAAGAAAAAGAGCAATTAGGTGATTTCAACCACTTATGACCAAGTTTAGGAATATTATTTTTTAGTTTCGCAAAACAAGATCTAAGATTCACAAAACAATGTCTGAGATTCACAAAATAAGAAAAAGAGCAATTAGGTGATTTCAACCATTTATGACAAGTTTCGGAATATTATCTTCTAGTTCACAATACAAGCTGTAAAATTCACTAAACAATGTCTGCGATTCACAAAATAAGAAAAAGAGCAATTAGAGCTTGTTTTCAACCACTGGTGACCAAGTTTAAGAATATTATCTTCTAGGTTCACAAAACAAGTTCTAAGATTCACAAAATAATGTCTGAGATTCACAAAATAAGAAAATGAGCAATTAGGTGATTTCAACCATTTATGACCAAGTTTCGGAATATTATATTCCGATTTCACAAAACAAGCTCTAAGATTTACAAAACAATGTCTGAGATTCACAAAATAAGAAAAAGAGCAATTAGGTGATTTCAACCACTTATGAACAAGTTTCGGAATATTATCTTTTAGTTTAACAAAACAAGCTCTAAGATTCACAAAACAATGTGTGAGATTCACAAAATAAGAAAAAGAGCAATTAGGTGATTTCAACCATTTATGACCAAGTTTCGGAATATTATCTTCTAGTTCACAATACAAGCTGTAAAATTCACTAAACAATGTCTGTGATTCACAAAATAAGAAAAAGAGCAATTAGAGCTTGTTTTCAACCACTTGTGACCAAGTTTAAGAATATTATCTTCTAGGTTCACAAAACAAGCTCTAAGATTCACCAAATAATGTCTGAGATTCACAAAATAAGAAAATGAGCAATTAGGTGATTTCAACCATTTATGACCAAGTTTCGGAATATTATATTACGATTTCACAAAACAAGCTCTAAGATTTACAAAACAATGTCTGAGATTCACAAAATAAGAAAAAGAGCAATTAGGTGATTTCAACCACTTATGAACAAGTTTCGGAATATTATCTTTTAGTTTAACAAAACAAGCTCTAAGATTCACAAAACAATGTGTGAGATTCACAAAATAAGAAAAAGAGCAATTAGGTGATTTCAACCATTTATGACAAGTTTCGGAATATTATCTTCTAGTTCACAATACAAGCTGTAAAATTCACTAAACAATGTCTGCGATTCACAAAATAAGAAAAAGAGCAATTAGAGCTTGTTTTCAACCACTTGTGACCAAGTTTAAGAATATTATCTTCTAGGTTCACAAAACAAGCTCTAAGATTCACAAAATAATGTCTGAGATTCACAAAATAAGAAAATGAGCAATTAGGTGATTTCAACCATTTATGACCAAGTTTCGGAATATTATATTCCGATTTCACAAAACAAGCTCTAAGATTTACAAAACAATGTCTGAGATTCACAAAATAAGAAAAAGAGCAATTAGGTGATTTCAACCACTTATGAACAAGTTTCGGAATATTATCTTCTAGTTTCCCAAAACAAGCTCTAAAATTTACTAAACAATGTCTGAGATTCACAAAATAAGAAAAAGAGCAATTAGGTGATTTCAACCATTTATGACCAAGTTTAAGAATATTATCTTCTAGTTTCACAAAATAAGCTCTAAGATTCACAAAATAATGTCTGAGATTCACAAAAAAGAGCAAAATGATATCCAAACGATGTTTTAATCCTAAAATTATTTGAGTTCAGCTCATATGAATCACCGATTAAAAACGTTAAAGACAAGTAATATTATGGTGAAAATTTTACGACAAGAGATTTTTCTATCAAAGGAACTACAACTGATTACAAAAACCCAAGTTATGGGCATTGTTCAAGGTGTACCTATGTAATCGTCACATGTAAACTAGTAGAGATATACGGCATAACGCAATCAGTTATACATCACTCTCCATATTCTGCTTTCTCTCCCCAATTCTTGTTCTATTGAAACTAAGCATTTATTACATCATAATGGTGACTACATGCTACCAACCATAGTTGTTACACAACAGCTACTTTTTATACTAGAAATACAAATACGTATTGGGAATACCAATACATATCTTTCTATTCTTTTTTCATTTGCTCTTCATTAACGAATATCTTATCATATATTCATCAATAAGGTGCAAAACAAAGAACAAAAAAAAAACAAGAATGGTATCTCTAATACACATATGTATTTTCGTATTTAGTATTGAACCTTTCAAAGATTCGAATACATATCTTTCTATTATTTTTTCTTGTACTATAGAGAGACAGTAAAGTATTATAATTTTTGTGCGTTTATTTTAGATAGAGAAAATATTTGGGCTAAATGAAAAGTTAGGAATGACCCCAAATTTCCAGCCCAATGAACATTGAAAATCAGTCCAATGAAGGAATTTGGTGAGGTCGGCCGCCTCGCCATAATTAACGGCCTCACCGGATCCGGCTATATATATATATATATATATATATATATATATATATATATATATATATATATATATATATATATATATATATATATATATATATATATATATAAAGCGAGTAATTATCTCAGAAAAATAAGACTACCATTAAAAAAAAGTTCGAGAAATATATGATGTATGAGATCAGTATAAATTAATACAGGAAACATGTGGCGTATAAGGACTTGGAAAGGAGGAAAAAAAAAATAAAGTACATTTTTTTTAAATTTAATTTTGTTAGTTTTGAGAAATAAAAGTAGAATCATCAATTTGATACTTCTACTTTTGATGATCAATTTTAACTTTCGAACTTTTTAAGAACCATTTCCATCATCTCTAATACTAGCGTTAACTGTTCATTATAATAAAATATATTTATAATTTTACAAATAATTTATAATTTTAAAACTCTTTTTTATTCTATATATGTACTACGAAAAAAAAGTTTATCTCTAACTTTTCCTATGCAAAAGAAAAAAAAAATATTTCTAGTAGTGTAACATGTTATTTTTTAAAATTCATTCAAATCTTTCATGTGAGCGTATATCAAGGAATGCATGAAATATAGGGCTGTCCTAAGTGTAAGGATTAATCAAAAAAACATTTCCTCAAAACACCCTAAAAATAGCATAAGCATTTAAGCTACTAACGACCATCATATTTCAAAATCAACGAAAAAATGAAAACACCTGAAACCAACTAAAAAGTAAAATTGTAATCATTAGCGCAGATAGAATGTTTATACTTTCTTTTTTATCTATTCCTCATTATTAATTTCTTAAAATTAGATTAACTTGAAATCTTTGATTCTTGACCTTTTACGAGCATTTACATTTATCGTTTATAAAAAATATTGAAAATTGCCAAGGAAATAGAGTTGGGAGAGCAAAGGGTAGGAGACGCATTTGCGTCCCCTGTCCAATTGCCTTACTCTCATGCATATAAAGACATAAAAAATGAACGTATGGAGGCTCCGGTAATGGGTTTTCGCCACGTCGATGATAAATGCCCTACGGCTGAGCTCCACTCAGCACCATCGGGTATTTTAATGGCGGGGGCTGACGAAGGAGAGGGTGACTATCCACCTATAAGGACCTTTGAAGATTTTAGGTACTTATGGTGGATTGAGTCTACAAAGTTGTGGGTCATTGCTGGCCCAATTGCATTTAATATACTTTGTAATTATGGTATCAATTCTTTCACCAATATCTTTGTTGGTCATATTGGAGATGTTGAGCTCTCTGCTGTGGCTATTTCTCTTTCTGTCTTTGGAAGCTTTGTATTTGGTTTCATGGTGAGTTTTTCATTTACATTCCATTTGTCTTCCATTTTCAACTATGAATAATATTTGAACTTATTTCTTAGAAATGCGTAGACTTGATAAAACTAATTTGATTAAAATGAGATGATCTAAGTAACACGACCCAAGTTTGATTCAAACCTAAAAGAACAATCCAAAGTGCATTCCAAAATTATGGATATGAGAAAAAACAAAAACAAAAAAACATTGACAACGATGACCCGAAATTGATCTTTAAGACGTTAATAAAAAGGTCGACCCATATTTGAAATGATCTAGATTTATAAATACATGTGAATCCTCTTTGTTCCGGGTGTAATTCCGGAGCAGGATTATGACCACTTAAGCTTGTAGAATGACGTCGTTGGCTTGTCTCTTCCTTTCGCTCTCTCCTGTAAAGATGAACAAACTGAGGGCTCGGCTACTGAGCGTCTTTCTCACTCCGACGCTCAAGTCAGTGAACTTAAAGAGATAAGTTGTGTGTTAACTTGGCAAAGTATATTGCAGAGAGATAAGGGAGTTTTATACCAGATTAAGATGATATTCGGATAGTTTGGGATCCTTTTCTCAATGAGAGAAGTGGAGTATTTATAGACTTTCACCTTTTGTCACGTAGTGGCCAAGTGGCTAGCAGGTGGAAAGACTATCTTACACTTGGCCGAGGGACCCATGCCGGGACGGCAGGCCTGGTTGACTCTATGCCGAGGAGACTGGATGTGAGTACGCGGATATGCCTCTCGGCCGGCTAGTTGCCGAGACCGAGACCCAAGTGACAGGCCGACAGGCTTTGTCGGTTAGGTTGTTAATATGTTGACTTGCTGTCTTTTATCTTTGGCCTTCTTTCGATATGTTGACTCGGTCAATGGTCTGAAAAATATGCCCCATCACTCTTTGAATTACCTACTTTCCAAGTCAACTCACAAGTATTAAACTTTCATCTCTTTATCAACTAAAGTAGCTGACATTTTCAAGTAACATTGTGTTTATGGCCAATGGCTAAAATTTTGTGATGGCAAAAATCCCCAGTTAGGTATGGGAAGTGCATTAGAGACATTATGTGGACAAGCATATGGAGCAGGGCAAATCCACATGTTAGGAATATACATGCAAAGATCATGGCTGATCCTCTTTGGAGCATGCTTCGTACTCTTGCCTCTCTACCTATACGCGACTCCAATCCTCATTCTCCTAGGACAAGAACCTGACATAGCCGAGCTTGCAGGGAACTTCAGCATCCAATGCCTCCCTCAAATGTTTTCTCTTGCCATTAATTTCCCAACTCAAAAGTTCTTACAAGCTCAAAGCAATGTGGCAATTATGGCATATATCGGATTTGTAGCCTTAATAATCCATATAATCATGCTTTACCTTTTTATAGAGGTGTTTGGGTGGGGGATTACTGGCGCTGCTGTTGCCTATAATCTCTCCGCTTGGGTTATCGCGATTGCTCAAACTATATACATTATAGTTTGGTGTAAAGATGCTTGGAATGGATTTTCTTGGCTTGCTTTTCAAGATCTTTGGCCCTTTGTTAAGCTCTCTGTTGCTTCCGCTGTCATGATTTGCTTGGAGATTTGGTACTTTATGAGTATCATTGTACTTACTGGCCATCTTGAAGACCCTATCATTGCTGTAGGGTCACTTTCTATTTGGTATGTTGCTTCCTAGCTATTCAGATCTTAGAAATAAAAAACTTGCGTAGGACAGTATGGTCATAATGTTACAGTTTGAATGGTTAAGTTTCGAGAATACTCGGCATTTATTCCAATGTCGTATATATTAATCTTGAAAGGTGATAGGTTTAACCAAAACAGTAAATGGAGAGTCTGATTCCAGATAACTTATTATAAGCTTCCTTAACTAATCTAACTGACACATCTTTTGCAGTATGAATGTAAATGGGTGGGAAGGCATGTTGTTCATAGGGATTAATGCAGCTATTGGGTAAAGCATTTCCTCTCTTATGTTATTTAGTACAATATTCTTGATTAAGACCGTCTTTGATTAAGACTACACGCACAACTGATCTGTAGAAGGATTAAATTAATTAATTAAATAAGGGTTGTAAGAGATCTTAACCCAAGACGAATTTAAGTGCGACTTATTATTACTTATCTGGTTTTGTTGCTTATGAGTTTAACGTCATAAATGATTGTAATGGATGATTTTACTAGTTAATATGGCTGCTTGATAGTCTAGTTGGCGTTACCAAGTGCCAAAATTTTAAGCTTGAGGATCCTTCTACAAAATTAAATTGCGATTCTTGACTTTCCAGAGTTCGAGTATCCAACGAGCTTGGATCAGGGCATCCAAGAGCAGCCAAGTACTCGGTTTTCATAACTGTCACGCAGTCGCTTTGCATAGGGATCCTTCTTATGTGCACCATCATGCTCACAAAGAACCATTTCGCGGTAATATTCACTGACAGTAAGGAAATGCAAAGAGCCGTTTCTCATTTAGCTTATCTTTTGGGCATCACAATGGTACTAAATAGTGTTCAACCAGTTATATCAGGTACTCTAAATTAAAATAGACTTCTTCCATTCTTGCTAAGATTAGCTCATCTTCTAATTCTTTTTGGGGTCGTCTCATACTTGATATTAACTCAAAGACTTATGTACATATGAACCGGTGGGGTTAGCAGACTGATCTTACATTTAAGACCGTTTTAAAAATATATTTGTTCCAAATAAATTGATGAAGTTATATAAATGATTTACCTTTTTAGGTGTGGCAGTTGGTGGTGGCTGGCAAGCGTTGGTTGCTTACATTAATTTGTTTTGTTATTACGTTGTTGGGTTGCCTCTTGGGTTTCTACTTGGTTATAAAACTTCCTTAGGCGTAGAGGTAAATATTAAGTAGTCTCATATAAACACTCTATATATATATATATATATATATATATCATCTATTTATCAAATAATTTATACAAGTTGTCGTAAATTTGGCAGGGAATTTGGATAGGTATGATTTGTGGGACGCTTCTTCAAACAACTATCCTTGTTCTCATAGTGTATAGAACAAATTGGAATAAAGAGGTAATTAATTAACATGCAATTTTCAGAGTAACTAGTATTTTTGGTTTATCTTAAGATGATTTTGTTAATATTACAAAGAGAATATGTTGAATACAGGTAGAAGAAGCTTCAGAAAGAATGCGTATTTGGGGTGGCCAAGCAGAAGAATTGCATGATAATGACAAAATGTCTCTTGCTATGGTTGCAGTGGAACAATTATCACCCAAATAGTGTAGGATTTTTCTAGGGGAATTGTTAGCTCATGTGATGATGTAGGAAAGATACAGTGTAGTTAGATAAATGTCACAAAGAAGATTATCCGAAGATAGGACCCAAACATCTATACATTATAAAAAATCGATAAAAAAAAAGAGCGATAAATTCAAAAAAAATTGTATTCATGAAATCAATCCTGGGGCAATTATTTGTTAATTATTATATTTTTACGTAATTTATTTTCGCAGTACACATTTTACTCAATACAGTACTTTTTGCACAATATTTTCCATTAATATGCCCTTTTGATAAAAATGAGTGTTAATCAAATTCTCTCTAATTCCACCTCTACAAACCCAAAAATCTATCAAAAAAATTCTACTATAGATCCCAATTTAATTGAAGCATATATTTGATTTGTAAATTATAGTTATGGTTGATGAGCAAGTAGTCGGTCTACGGCGTGAGGTTTGCGAGGGCTTCGTGGATGGCACTGATGGTCATGGGGAGGGGGATGAAGCCAGTGTTTGGATTGGATTGATACCAGTGCATTGACGTCGAAAGATCTACGGACAGCGACTTGGGGGTGGTAGGCTGGGTAGGATGGTGGTGGGTGGGGGACGTACTGTGTACATCTTCCCTTTTTTTATTGAAAATGTACTATGCAGTACAATTTTGTGAATTTGATTTCATTTTCTTTGGATGCAGTACTACATTATACATTTGATTTCATTTTTTTCTCAATATAATACAACAATATGTTTTGGTTTAAATTTGTTTTCCTAGATGTAGTACTGAATCATTTAGTGTAGAACTTTTGTTCAATGGGAGGAGAAGAGAGGAGAAAGGAGATGAGAGGTAAAATTAGGGGAGGAAATAAGAGGGGTAAAATTGTCAAAATGTACTGTATTGAGTAAAATGTGTACTGCGAAAATCAACACCCTATTTTTATTGTAATACGAAGCGGACTTATTTAAAAGGTTTCACTAATGCCGGAATAGAAATAGAAACTTTACTAGATGTTTACATTACTCTTTTAGGTCCTCTCATATAAGACGTAAGCCAACAGGTAAGAAATTGTTATTGGCATCCCGGTCCTACCAATAAGAAGGAAAAAAAATGAGTTATTAGAAAAAAAAAATAAAACACACTATATTACTCCTTTACTAGTTTGAACTAGACCTAACAAACAGATTGGGTCGTGTCGTGTTTGTGTTAGATACGCGTGAACGGCAAAACCCTCTAATTCAAACCCGACCCAATTAAATATCGTGACGTGTTCGTGTTGACCCACTTACATAAATGGTCATCAAGGATCAACCTTAACCCGTTAATTTTGTGTTGTGTTTTCGTGTCGTGTCCATATTTGGAAAGTTTAAGTATATTTATGTGATGGAGGATCGAGAAAAATTAGGATTAATTTAGTAAACAAGTCATTAAGTGTCGGGGTTCGTGTTTAGAGAGTTCAATCCAACCCAATCTAATTAAATATCGTGTCGTATTAGGTAATTTGAGCCACTTACATAAATGAGTCATTAAACCTCAACTCGAACCCATTAATTTCGTGTCGGGTTAGGTAATGGTTATGGTTTGCCAACTCTATTTTGAACGCCTGTGCGTTGCAACGGGGTAATTAACTTAGCTATAGTTATTAGAGTAAATTAAAAATACCTCCCTTTTATAATTCGGTTTTTTAAAATTACTTCCTTATATAATTTTTTTCCTAAAATTACTCCCTTAAGATGCACTTTTATCAAAAATTCTTCAAAACTCCAATTTCGGTGACTTATTCCTTATGTTTATGAACTTATTTCATTTGTAACTTAGCCAACTTATACCCTGACAGGTGGAACAATGGAGAATAAATTCAAAATCATACGGAACAAGTTACCTAAATTTGAGTTTTGAAGCAATTTTTTTATAAAAGTGTAATCTAAAGGGGTAATTTTAGAAAAAAAAAATATATAGTGGGGTAATTATAAAAAACTGGATTTTAAAAGGGAGTTATTGTTATTTTACTTTAGTTACAATGAAAAAAAAAGTTATAAGGGCATCCTATGTCTAATCATCCATTTATGTATAATTAAAATAACTCTTTCAACAAAAATAAAAGATAATAAATACAAGCATGAGATCAATATGATAGAAAACACTTTGTTAATACTTTTTTTTTTTCAAATGAACGCACTATGTCGCGGGTGATTATGCGAAAGGAATAAATAATAAATTTCACTATCGTAGAGATAATAATACAAACTTTTAAGAGTTCTCTAAGACAATATTTAAGAGACTCAAAAGATTTTGATTTGTTACTTGTATTCCAAGGATGACTCCTATTTTAATCATAGGATCATCCTACCTTATGGGACAACTATACTATTTATACATAGTATATTAATATAAATATTTACGTAATACAGGCACAAGAGGGTTTACAATACAAGCACAAGAGGGTTATATCAAGTATGAGACGGTCCCATAAAAAATTATACCATGTTAAATTCAACAACATGCCTCATCTCTTAACCAAGTGGTTAGAGGTTCGATTCCCGACTCTTCCAAATGAAAAAGTCAAACTTGGGAGGGGTCAACCCATTAAGTTGTCTTCAGTAACCCGAAGAAGATTGCCCCAACTGTCGGTAGGGATACTCTTGGTCAATACCAAAAAAACAACAGGCCTAGTCCAAACCCAAACGGAGGAGAAAAAGTCCACAATATAGGCACAAAAGAGTTCCACTTTAAAACCAATTGAAAATAAAGAAAGTAGCCCCTTGTCTTATATAGTTGAATGTTCTTCTTTAATTCTCAAATGTCGGATCCTGACATTTTCAAATAATTGGAGAGTACTAAAATGAAATTAGGAAAACATATAAACTCGAGATACAAAAACATGTTTTAGGAAGAACCTCTTGACACAAAATAAAAATCTTGTTGCAAAATCGTAATCTTTTTTTTTTCTTTTTAAATGAAGTATGAGATGCATATTGCATAAGTCATAACTTCAACAGTTTAATGCCTCTCATGGTTTACTTGCTTGCTTCATATATTTAGGCAAAAACAAAAGAAAGCTTTGGTTAATGAATAATTGGGTGTTTGACCTTAGTAGAAAATAAATCTCATGAAACAAAGAACAAAAGTAAGTTTATACGGAGTACCTATTTACACGCCACTTTAGTAAAGAAATCGTCCACCGAAAATGGTGTGAAAATAGGATTATGGAAGGTTGATTGGCACTTTACCATTGCTTTAAGCATCCTTGAGTAAACATTTTGTAGATTTGTAGATTCTTTTCTTGTCAATTATCATTGAATCTATAGCACCTCTGCATTAACACTACTACAGATACAGGCTATAACAACGGCTAAAAACCGTTGTTATATAAAATAGCGGACGTTGTTAAAGCGTCCGTTGTAAAAGGTTTTAACAACGGTTGGTTTTCTTAAGCAACCCGTTCTTAAAACTATTAACAACGGTTAGTTTTCTTAAGCAACCCGTTGTTAAAACTATTAACAACGGTTTTAAGTATCAAAACCCGTTGTGGAAAGTGTGACTCAATTTTGGTGGGAAAGTTATAACAACGGTTAATTTACAAAGAACCGTCGTTATAACTAAAGACAACGGTTGTATCTACATAACCGTTGTTGTTTGTTTTACAAAATTAAAAAAAAATTAAATATTACTAGATGCATGCATAATTACGGGGCCCGTTAATTCCGATGCATGCATTATTACTTGCCATCCCCATCTTGTGCATATGAATGGACAATATATAGAATGAGAAGGGTTTACATTAGATTTGAAGCAGGGAGATATGATGATTATGGCACAACTTCCTAAACATGCATATATTATATTAATTAAAAAACAACTCAAATGACACATTACTTAGTATAAATACATACATTATCTCAACCACCATTCCATTATCTCACTATCTTCAAACCCTAACTGCTAAAACAATCTCCAACCCCTAATTAATCTTTCAAACAACTCCAAAGTTCATCAACAAAATGAACGATTATATCCTTAAAACTCTTACTATGACCGAGAACAACAACAGCTTCATCCGCCGGTTGCTCCACATCGAGGACAGTTTTAGGAGCTATCTTGTGGATGCTCAAGCCGCACTCAAGGGCGCCAAAAGAAATGGCTTGACAGAGCGGCGAGTTGTTGCGGCTATATGACGATATAGCAATCGGCGAACGAAACCTCCAAATAGCTAAGGAGGAGAGGAGGGATATCATAGAAGAGAATAAGACTCTCTATGAAAATATAAGAATTGCATTTTTAGAAATGTAATTCTTTTTTAATTTATGTATTTATATATATATATATATATATATATATATATATATATATATATATATATATATATATATATATATATATATATATATATAGAGAGAGAGAGAGAGAGAGAGAGAGCAAAGTTCTTCTAAGTCCCTTTTTTTTGAGTCCATAAGTCCTCCCACAACCCTTGGATCATGCATGGTGGAAGGTTGAGATTGAAAGCAAAAAACACACTTAACACTAATTAATTCACTTCTCTCTCTAGTTTTAATAATACATTCACTAATTCATTATCATACATAATTACCACCATATTTTGTCTTATACTTCAAAGTTTATGAAAAATTTGTTAACATTTTTCCCGTTTTTACGTTTTTTTTCGTTTTTTTTTTTTTCGAGACAAGTTTTCGACTGTTTCGTTTTTTTCGTTTTTTTTTTTCGAGACAAGTTTTCGACATTTTAGGATTTTACGAGTGTAATTCTTACAGCAAAAAGTGTAATTTTAAGGAATATTTTCGAGAATTTAGCGTTTTACAAGTTTAACTTCAATCTTTTCCGAGTGATTTTAATGAATAATATTTTGAATTTTTGTCATTTTATCACAAGTTATTGTAATTTAGCATTTTACGAGTGTTATTTTAATGACAAAAAGTGTTATTTTAGTCCAGGTAAGTGTAATTTCAGTCAATGAGATTGTTATTTTTAGTCAAGGAGAATGTAATTTTAGTCCGAAAAGTGTAATTTTAGTCCGAAAAAATATAATTTCAAATCCATTTGAGAATATAATTTTAGTCCATTGAGAGTGTAACATTAGTCCAATAAGAATATGAGAATATGACCAAGTCCATGGAGAGTGTAACATTAGTCCAATAGAGGTAAGTGTAATTCTAACCGAAAAAAGTGTAATTCTAACAACAAAAAGTGTAATTTTAGCCGAAAAAAGTGTTATTCTAGCAAAAAAAAAGTGTAATTTTAACAGAAAAAAGTGTAATTCTAACAACAAAAAAGTGTAATTTTAGCCGAACAAAGTGTTATTCTAGCAAAAAAAAAGTATAATTTTAACAGAAAAAAGTGTAATTTTAACAACAAAAAGTGTGATTTTAGCCGAAAAAAGTGTTATTCTAGCAAAAAAATGTATAATTTTAACAGAAAAAAGTGTAATTTTAATGGAGAAAAGTGTGATTTTAACAGAAAAAGGTGTAATTCTCACAACAACAAAAAATGTAATTTTAGCAGAAAAAGTGTAATTTTAGTCGAAAAAAGTGTTATTCTAGCAGAAAAAAAAAGTGTTATTCTAGCCGAAAAAAGTGTTATTCTAGCCAAAAAAAGTGTTATTCTAGCCGAAAAAAGTGTTATTTTAATAAAAAAAAAAGTGTAATTTTAATGGAAAAAGTGTAATACCTTAAAAATAAGACTATATTTTAAATATATCTAAGATTAAAATCAACAAATAATCTTAGATCTATTTTGTACATCTAAAACTAAAATAAAAATATCTCACAAAATAAAAATAAGAACTAAGAAAAAAAATATAAAGAAAATATTTCATATTTAGTAGATTTAATATTAAAATAAAAATATAATATAATTTATAATAACAATTCACAACAACAACAACAACAACAAAACTTTGAGATCTGAAATTTTTAAAACTAGATATTATGTGAGATCTAAAAATTTAAAATATCTAGTTCATAATGAAAAAAAACAAAACATGTAAAAACAAAAGAAAAAAAATCAGAAAAAACAAAAAAAAAACGACAGACAAACCTAAAAACAAAAGACAAAAAAAATCAGAAAAAACAAAAAAAAAACGACAGACAAACCAAAAACACACACAAACGAACAAAATTGAAGAAAAAAAAAATAAATAAAAAAGAGATCTGGAATTGAAAGACGGAAAAGAAAAAGAGAAGAGGTGTCGGTGAGGGTGGAAGCAGTCGGTGGAGGTGCAGCCGCAGATCTGGGGTGTTTTCGGTGTGGTGGTGGGTGGGCGTGTGGTGGAGGATGAGACGTGGAAGGAGGGAGAAAAGGAGGTGGTGTCGTGGTGGGATGGTGGCGCTGAAGCGGGTCGTGGTGTGGTGGCCGTGAGTGTCTGGTGGTCGTGAGTGGTGTGGTGGCCGTGAGTGGTGTTGTTTGTTATGGCTGGTGGCGATGGGTGAGGTGGTGTTGTGGGGTGGAGTTTGTTGAGGTGGGCGACAGTAGGAGGAGGGAGGCGGAGGAGCCGAGGAGGTGATTGGTGTTGGCGAGGGGTGGGGAGGTGGTGTCGGTTGTGGGTGGTGTTTGTGGTGCGAGGTGCGAGGTGGAAGGAGGCGGTAGTGGGGTGGTGAGGTAACAGTGGTGGTGGACGAGTAGGCCGGTGGTGGTGGAGAGGAGCTTTTTTGGGTTTTGTTTTAGTTGGTTTGTTTGAGAGAGAGTATGAATAAAATGGAGGGAATTTTTTTATTTTTTAGATTTTGAATTATTTGGGTTTTTTAGGATGAGAGAATTATTTGGGATTTGAATTAATTTGGGTTTTAGAGAGGGAGTAGAAAAGTGAATTGTGTGAATGAGAGAGAAGTTGGTGGAAAAATAAAGGTTATATAGTGGATTAATATTTGATTAGTGTGGATTAGTAAAGTAGAGAGGGAGAGTGTTTTATTAGGCATTAATCCTCCTTTTTTTGCTTCCAATCTCAACCCTCCATCTTCCTCATCCAATGGCTCTAAAGGGAACTTATGGACTCAAATGTAAGAGGTGGACTTAGATGATCTTTACACTATATATATATATATATATATATATATATATATATATATATATATATATATATATATATATATATATATATATATAGGTCGAGATCCAAAGTGAGAACCTATGATATAATGAGAACCATGAGAACCTCTGAAGCATCTGAGACCACTAGATCATACGCGATCCAATGATTGGGATTAATCCTATCTTTGTATCATTAGGATCAGACAAAATACTTTATCAAACTTGTCCCCCCCTCTCTCCCTGCGCTTCTTTAGCTTCTCCATTACTGACCACCGTAATTTCTCTGTCGCCACCGTAAATAAAGGTAAGTTCTTGTTCATATCTATTCAATTTTGTAATTTAGATTATATCATTTTCGTATTATTGTAGTAGTACAATGAGTTTATGCAAAATTTATTTGATTGATTTCGTTTTCAATCGAATTTGATGCGACATTAAATTATTGTGTGATATGCATTCAATTAGGGTTTCATAGAAAGTAAAATCTGGAAAATTAAGCTTTCCATCGTTGTTTGTAGTTATTAGTCCCAAATCTCTCTCTCTCTATATATATATATATACCATAACAGTTCGTCTTCAGAAACATTAATCTGACATACAACATGTTGGTGGTCTTGATGTTGTTGTGTCCGAGCTTGTCATCATCTGGGGAAAGTGACAGAAAGATCAATCTACAAGGTTCGGGTGTGTATGACCGTATGGGGTTATGAAGTGGTCCAAGTTTTGGTGATCAGTTGGTGTCTTTGAATTGAACTAGTTTGTATTAATCAGTTTTTTGTAACAACTATTTTAGTGAATGCTATAAAACAATTCAATTCATTCATATTCGTCTTTAATATTTGTCATTTGTTATTGTTTTAGTAGAATAATTGATTTGGACAGTGGATACTGCTGCAAAAGTACCTGGTAAACTGATCAGTCACCAATAATGCTAGTCCTGGATCAGTTATATATCTCGTCTTTTGAATGATTTAATTAGCCGTGCAATTAAGAGGTTGACATGCAATGATACAAAGATGACGATTGACATGTAATGGTGCTAAATCATACTACCAGCTATGCCAACTTGTACTGATAGGCTCTAGTTGGATAATTTTGATATCAATGTATCATTACTTCTGAAGTTTGTTCATGAGCCAACATGTGTTTTGTTAGCCTTTCGGTTGATGTATCTTTGCGAGTATAAGACTACTTATTATAGTCATAGATAGTCTTTCATTTTAATCATTAAAGTATCTTTTATTCCAAATGCTTTCCTCAATGGATGACTTCAATATATATCCTTCTCATGGATACATTAAGTGTTAGTTATTTTAGACAAATGATTATTTTGTATCTTTTTGTTGCGTTTGTCTTTTTTAATGACAGGAACCATGAGGAGATCCCATGGGGCCAGACTGTAGCCGATTTTGTTGGTGAGTCCACTGGTATTTTTACTGACAAGGCTGCTGCTCACATGAAGGTACTTAATTTGATACCATCAGTCATGGTTGTGCTTATGAAGTTATCTATCTATCAAGCTGTGAAATGATCCAACGGAAAATAAAAATATCCATGTCAAAATCAACAAAGTTGTTATCCTGAATACTTTTGTTCCAGAATATTGTAAAACAGGCTCTTAATATCTGTTACTTTGAACTTTTGATTGCCATCTTGCCTCTTGAGCTCATGTTGTACACTTGTACTTCCCTGACTTCAAACAGATTTAAATCATTCGAAATTTGATGTCCTCCTAACTTTCTGATAGTAGTATACTTGTTTTGCTGTCAAGAATGCATACATCATTTGGTGGCACATCATAATGTCCATCAGTGGTACTGCCAAATTCCACAAAAATTATTTATCATCTTTGCGCTTTAATTTGAATATTGATGTTTGTCATACGATCCACCGGCCAACGAAAAAGAAAAAGGGTCCATCGATAACGCGATGAGAAATTGCTTCCGCCGGACATACCTGGTACATGGAAAGCAATGGAGGGTCTTTATGATTCTGGCAAGGTTCGAGCTATTGGAGTCAGCAATTTCTCAACGAAGAAACTGCAAGACCTTTTGGAAGTGGCGCGTGTTCCCCCTTCTGTAAACCAGGTTGAATGCCATCCAATGTGGCAGCAGGAGAAGCTGCACAAATTTTGTCAATCAAAAGGCATTCATTTATCAGTAAGAACAGGCGTCTGCCACTGATATTTATCCTGCAGATACGTCACTGCTGAAGATTTTTGTCAATCAATAGGCATTCCTTTTCACTTTCGAGAGCCAATTAGCTCAAACGGGAGAGCATTGTGCAGTGCACAAGATGTGGGTTCAATTCCCACATTGGCTAGCAAATACCGGTGTTTCTTTTACATTCTTTTACATTGTAATTGCCATGGACTGGTAGTTTCTATGCATAAGCCTAAAATGCCTTGAAAAGGCCGATAAATATATTAAATCTCCTTCACATACATTTTCCTTGTTTCATGCACATAGAACCTTATTCCATGCACATAGAACCTTATTTCATGCACATATAATCAAAATTAATGTCCTTACCCAACAGTAATTAGTAATATAATATAACCAACTGGTGCAACTAAAGAACTTTTTAATGCACATAGAACCTTATTTCATGCATATAGAACCTTATTTCATACACTTATAATCTTATTTCATACCCATTAAAATTAATGTCCCTAACCAATTGTAATTAGTATCATAATAAGTACTTTTTCATGCACATATAACCTTATTTCATGCACATAGAACCTTATTTCATGCACATATAATGAAAATTAATGTCCTTAACCAACAATAATTAGTAACATAATATAACCAACTACTGCAACTGAATAACTTTTTAATACACATTAAACCTTATTTCATGCATATAGAACCTTATTTCATGCACTTATAATCTTATTTCACGGCCATGTAAAATTAATGTCCTTAACCAACCATAATTAGTATCATAATAAGAACTTTTTCATGCACATAGAACCTTATTTCATGCACATATAACACTTATTTCATGCATGTACACTGATGACTATCCTAAAATCACGGGATTTTTTATTTATTAGGTTATATGGGATTCGAACCCATACCTTTGTGCAAAATAAGCACATCGCTCTACCATTGAGCTAATAACCTTTACAATACGCTATAAATAAGTTAAGTAGTCAAGTAACCATATCACTATATCAGTATGATGAAAAGACATCCGAGTATCATATGTTGCATGGTCTTGCAAGTCCTGAATTAAGTCCATCCCTGTACTGTCAAAGATTAAATTAGGTAGCGGTTAGCTAGTGAAATGGAGATGTAATCACTCAGAAGAGATAAGCGTCACTGCGGAGGGCATCAACAACATAGTTACGCCAATCTAAAAATGTGCTGTCGTAGAGTGAGACAAATATTATAGACAGATTTTTTAGCACAAAATTTACTTGCATAGGGAGCATAACCAGACGACTGAGACAGACCAAATAACGAATAGTCAAGTATGTAAGCAAATGGGTGAGGCCGAGAGGGAGTACGAATCTTGGGCACACGTAGCATTTTTTGGGAGAATGAGAGGCCCAATATCTCTACCTCTCCCGAAATGAGGATACAAATTTATACACACGATCAAAATGGTTCTACCTGCACCTAAAGACCCGGTTGCAAGTCTATACAGACCCTACTATAAGCGGAACCTTGCTGTTATTTCCACACAAAAAGCTGAAAGCAAATAAGACAGATGATTCGAGAATCGGCAGGAGAGCCCCAGAACATTTCAAAACTTACCTCGCAGAGCCCCACGCATATTTGATAGCAAATTTCTAGCATCAACAATAACTTCTTCTAGAATATCCGTAAAGAATTCTCTAGGAACACCTCCAAAATGGAGCAGAGCGATCAAAAATCTTGAAAAATTCGGCTGCTTTGGGCGATTACTGGTGTCCATAAAACACTCGTCAAAATCTTGATTTGAATCCATCATTTTAATTGCAGATTTCCACAATTGAGTGAACAAATATAGTAAACTAAAAATGCATGATTGATCAACTAAAGTTCATCAGATGTACATGTATATCTATCTAATCCAGCTACCAACTTACGGAAGAAACATGTATAAGTTAGATACCTGGTTGTCACAATTTCAAATGAGTTGACATTGGAGCAAAGAATAAGTTGAGGATCAATCTTTACTTTCGAAGCATTGTGGAAAGAAGTAATGAGCCGTGCTTTGACAAAGAACCAAGACCTTATGACTAAAGCCTAAACTATAAGACATTGCCTAGTTTTGAACAGAACGTCTAGATACTTCCTCTATGCCAAGAAAACAGCTCAATAGCTTGGGAAATCATCTACAAATCGTAAATTGATCTTCTAAATGAATTTGAAAACAACCTTCAGTACTATCCCAAAATGAAGACCCTAATCAAAGCTTTTCAATAGAAACTGACTAGTAAACGGGAAACAAATTTGAGCAGAAACGTTCCCAAGGAGAAAGAGAAGGTATAAAATTCAACTACCGCAATATTTTGATAGTTGCCAGATGGATAGAGTATTGGGAGTAAAAATTTTCGGGTGTATTCATTTTTTTTCTTTTTATAACTAGAGCAAAGAAACATCAGAGAAGAAGACCACAACAGTCTGGAAAAAGCCATTAGTTCACAATTAACATTTCAGTTTCAGGAACAGCACCATATCCCCTTTGAACTAACCAAGCTAATTAAAATATTGAACTATGGTGCAATTAAGACAAAAAACCGAACTAGAATGTTGGAATAACATATGAAAACAAACTTCGGCAACAATCGAGAGGGAGAAGTCAATGAACTCTCCAACAGTAATCACCAAAAGAAACTCCCTGAAGGCAAAATCAGACGCCTAAAAGATCAACAGATGAATTTGGGTGAGGAATTCCTTACAGTCGATTAATCACTGCCTCCACTTCAGAGGGAGAGTACAGGTGGTAGGTTGGAGAAACCCTTGCAATATCGACATTGTTTGGAGTCACCTACAAAAAATACCGAGATTCAATTACAACCGCAAGTAACTTGTCAAAATCTAAAACAGATATCAGAAAGCACGAAAAATGGCAGTTTAATCGAATTAGATGAACGAAAATATGATTTGGTTAACGATAATCGGAGAGGACGATCGGAAAGGACGCCGGAGAGGACGATGGTCGAAGAGAGAGAAGGAGAGATGAGTGAGAAAGTGAAAACGTGAAAATGAATGAGATTGAAAGGTTTGGGTTTACGCGTAGGCTTCAAACAAAATAAACTCTAATGTCGTCTGTATTATTATTATTATTAGTGGTTCTCATGGTTCTCATTATACTAGTGGTTCTCATAGGATCCCAAATATATATATATATATATATATATATATATATATATATATATATATATATATATATATATATATATATATATAGAGAGAGAGAGAGAGAGAGAGAGAGAGAGAGAGATTTAGGATCCTATGAGAACCCCCTTCCCCATGAGAACCATGAGAACCTCTTGTTCAGAACTTTTGTTCCAAAGGTACAACAATATTATATGACGGTTCAGCACTTTTGTACTAGAGGCACAACAATACTATAAGTCATTTAGTTGTACCAAATCCATCTACCACCATTATCAGGTGTCGCCGACGACCCACCAACATACGTCGGCGACACTGCAACCACCCAGATAACATCGGCGCAACGACGTCCGTCATTGCCTACTACACATCTTGTCGGCGAATCTATCGCGCCTTCGACCACCACTATGCACCACCTGAAATGCCCACACTCCACCATTACACTTCTTTTGCTGCCTTCAATTACCACAAACAAAACTACCCTAACAATGCATCACCAAACCTTCCTCAACAACTCAACAATTGCGTCAACAACTCTTACAAATCGCGACACACAAATCTGCAAAAATGTCCCAAACTCCTCTCCAGATTCGTTGGCACTTTCATCGATTTCACCGTCAGCGGCAACATTTTTCTACCAAACCTTAAAACCCCTAATCCCCCAATTCAGACACACTATCCACCCCAAGTCTGTCTAATCGCTATTGGAGACATCCATGGCGACCTCGAGAAATGCAAGCAATCATTCCGTCTCGCCGGCGTCATCGACGTCGCCGACAATTGGTCTGGTGAAACCTCCACTATCGTAGAAGTTGGCGACATCCTCGATCACAGAAATGAGGAAATCAAGATTCTATATTTTCAAGAGAAACTCAAAGAGACAAGCGGAAAATTCGGGTCGGAAATTGATTACAATGAATGGTAATCATTAGACTATGAGTACGATGGCGATTTTCAATACGTTAAAAGGCGGGGATGTGAGGAGTTTATAGATTGGTATTAGAGTGATGTTTGAGATTGAGTAGGTGGGACTTGGGGTTATGCGTGAGATTAAAAATGGGTTTGGTTGTGATTTGTATTATCAGATGTCCCGGTACCTTTGGTATAAATATTCTGGACCCTTAGTATAATATTATTGTACTTTTGGTACAAAAGTTGTGAACATGAGGTTCTCATGGTTCTCATGTGAGGAGGGTTCTCATAGGATCTCAACCCTATATATATATATATATATATATATATATATATATATATATATATATATATATATATATATATATATATATATATATATATATATATATATATATATATATATATTAATGAATTATTAATTAAGTTTATCATGCATTCCTCTCTATCATCTTGCTTCTTCTTTGTTTTATTTTATTTAATTTGTTTTACGAGCTAATTAAGCGAATAATAACATAATAATGATCGATAAAAACCCATCATATATACATGCAAATGAAATAATTAAAAAAAGAAAACAATGACGATGAAAGACGATGAAACCAACAGTGACGGCGAGATTTACCTGATAATTAGAGAAACTAAGAGACGATGAAACCAACAGTGACGGCGAGATGATAAAGCGACGATGAGAAAGAGAGAAAGAGACGATGAGAAAGTGTGTTTGCTGTGTTTGTATTTGTGTTTGTCTGTGTTTGTGTTTGTGTTTGTCTGTGTTTGTGTTTGTGTTAGGTTATGTATGTGTTTTGTGGCTGTAGCTGATCTGTGTTTGTGTGGTTTATAGTATTGAAAGTATTGACAACGGTTGTTCAACAACAACCGTTGTTAAATAAGTTTTAACAACGGTTGTAAATCAACAACCGTTGTCAAATAAGTATTAACAACGGGTTTAAAAATACCCGTTGTGATTACTTTTCACTAACTTTGCGCCAATTTTGCGCCAAATTATTAACAACGGTTGTGCAAATTTAACCCGTTGTTAAAACTTATAACAACGGTTATATAACCATACCCGTTGTAATTAAGTTTAGTAAAAATCGCGCCATACATTCTACAACGTCTATTGTGATTTTCGTGCATAAATGTTGTTAAAGGGGCGTTGTAGTTGCCTGGATTTGTAGTAGTGTAATAGAGGATCTTCGTTATATCGGGCCGAGGGTTCGGAGTCGTGACTAACATTTAAATTTATATACATTTCATTAAATAAAGTATTATTCGATCTCTCTTAATTTAGTAGTTGAATTTAGTTATATACCTACAAGACTAAGATTGTGTTCATTTCAACTTAATTTTAAATTATATTTAGCTTAATTCAATTCAGTTCGGTTCAATTTCATTCATTCTAGCTCTATTAATTTTTTTTTTGTTGTTGTTAGGTTTCGGTTTATTGAGGTTAGTTTAGTTCACCTCAATTATGTACTTCTGTTCAGCTTCATTCACTTTAATTCATCTCATTTCAGCTCCATTCCGCTCTCTACAATTCAGTAAAGCTTCATCTAAGTTGTTCCGGGTGTAATTCCAGAGCAAGTATTGTTACCACCCGTGGCTTGTAGAATAATGTCTTGAGTTGAATCCTTCCTTAGTTGTTCCTCTCGGCCTCTCCTGCAACAATGAACGAACTGAGGGCTTGGCTTTGTGCCAAGCGTACTCACTCCGACGCCCAAGTCAGTAAACTTAAAGGATTAAGTTGTGTTACTTGGCTAAGTATGTATTGTAGAGAGATAAGGAAGATGTTACCAGATGAATAGTGTATTTAGGTTAAGTTGTGGATCCCTTCCTCAATGAAGGTTGAGGAGTATTTATAGACTTTCACCTTTTGTCACGTAGTGGCCAAGTGGCCAAGTGGCTAGCAGGTGGAAAGACTGATCTACCCCTCGGCCGAGGGACCTATGGCAGGCCGGCGGGCCTTGTTGACTCACCGCCGAGGGGTCTTGGATATGAGTACGCGGGTATGTGTCCCGGCTGGCAGGTTGCCATGCCGAGACCCAGGCTGACGGGCCGATGGGCTGCATCGGCTAGGCTGTCTAAGTCGTTGGCTTCCTGTGGGTATCTTTGACTTTGCTCAATATGTTGACTTGGTTAGCGGTGCAGAATATGCCCCATCAATTTGCCCCCAGCGTAGTCTATGCCGTGGTATGGGCTCCGATGTACGTTTGAGCGTATATTCTGCGCAAGTAATTTGTAAAAAATTTTCTGCATCGGCTTCTTCTACTTCGGCCTGATCATTCGTAGGCCGTACCATATCCCCCCTCCACATGGATGTGTAAAGGGCATCCGATGTGGAAAAGGAAGTGACGCTGGCCGAGACCGGGGTTGAGAGTGCCGGTTGTTTTTGATTGCCCCCGGCCGGCGCTAACTAGCTTGGTTGATCGAGTGGCCGGCGGGGAACAGGTGCTTGGGAATTTTGTTGAGGAAGGTGAATAGGCGGAGAGATATGAAGGGGCGTGTTGAAGACGCTTGGTCACTGTTGCATTGATTGACGTTCAACTGTTGCGACGATTGACATCCCGTGGTTGCATGTCCGACACGTGTCTGTTCGCTGATTGGCTGACGTTTCATGGGCTGTGTCCTGATTGGTCCCTCTTCATGGGCTTTTTCCTATAAATAGGGCAGTTATTCCGTGATTTTGGCCTCCATTTTTATTTTCTCAAATTTTCTCCAAAATCCTCATCTCTCTAAACTTTCAAGGGCTGCCTTTGTCTTCTTAATCTTCAGAGTATTTGATCCGGCGAGTGTTTTTTCTTTTAAGGTAAACAAACAAACTTTTTCATTTCTTATTCTGTTACGTAATCATTGTTACCATGTCTTCTGCTGACGCCGGTACTAGTACTTCTGCGCCGGGGGGTTCCCCGTCGCGTCGTGATGAGGAGGAGGTACTAGAGGCCATCCCGATAAGGTTTGGGGGCCCTAGGTCTCCTTCTCCCGTAATTGATCAACCAATTTTAGAGGAACGGGAGGATGAGGATGATGATGCCGATGATGATGGTGTTGAGAGGACTCCTTCTGGTGGTAAGAGGCAGACCATCCCGGATCATGGCGAGGCCTGCGCGACTGGTCTCGACCGTGTCTGGACCAATAAATTCGCCAGCTGCTCCGGTGGGACTCTTTTCGGAGGTCATTTCTCCTTCGGTGAGGGGTACAAAATCGTTATCCCCGAGGAGGGTCAGGCTGTCTGTTGCCCTCCCCCGGGTCATATCGGCGTATATATCAAGCACCTGGAGTATGGGCTCCGGTTCCCTTTGAATGAACACGTCATGGCCATTATCAAAGCTATGAACCTCGCCGTGGCCCAACTGCATCCGTTGGCCATGAGGACGATAGTCGGCTTTGTGTGGCTCTGTCTATATGAGGGGGAGACCCCTACGGTTAACTTATTCCGTCGACTTCATAGTCTTCGGCCGTCAATCGCCGGTAAGGTGGGGTGGTACAGCGTGCAGACGGAGCCAGGATATGTCTCCGTGAACAAGCTTACCTCTTGCAAAGACTGGCAACAGCGATGGGTATACGTCCGAGTGCCGGAGGACTATCCATTGCCTCGGTCTTTCCAGAGCCCCGTTCACTTGCGGTGTGAGACCCGGGAAGAGTATGAAAAATGTATCTCCCGGGGTAAGGTCAAGATGGACGCTTCGTCGGTCCCTCTCACTGCGGATGAGAAGCGGGCAATGCAGCTGTTTGATGCTGAGAAGGGATGGCTCCCCCCGACTCAGATTATTCTTCAGGATGAGCTGTTATGCCGCGTCGGCCTCATACCGGCCCTCAACTGGGGTGAGTGGGGTCGGTGTGAGGCCCAACCTTGCTTGTTATGTTCCTTTTTTAAAGCTTTGTTTTACTTCTTTTATGTAACTCTTGTTTGATTTCTTGCAGATCGGTTTGGTCAGGACCTGTCTGAGAAGGACTTGGAGAGGTTAGGGCTCGATAAGGACGGGAAGGTTGTCCAGCGGCGTCCTACGGCTGACTTTCGCGATCGTAGAGTTTCTCCCAACGAACTTATGGAAAAGCAGACGAGGGCGTTGGATCAGGAGACGGCTCAAGCACGGGTTCTCGGAGGCGTGCCGAAGAGGTCAAAGAAGGCAGCGTCCCAGTTGACGGCGACGTCAGTGTCTGCTCCCTCTTCGACCCCGGTGGTGCAGAAGGCTCATGTGGAGGTTATCGACATCATTGAGGGGGAGGTGACCGTTGCTAAGGATCCTTCTCCTCAAAAGAAAAGAAAAGAGCCACCGTCTGCTTCCACCGTTGGCGGGGAGAAGCCTGCCTCAGCCAGCCCTTCAACTAAGAGGGTCCGAACTGGTACGGATCTAACTTGTGGTTCGGATTTAGCCGGTTCGTTGGACATTCCTGATGACAGACTTTCTGATGTGTCAATGCATGGTGACATGGATGCCCTGTGTAAATTTTTTGTAGATCCATCATTGGCAGTCGGCGTTCCAACTGAACGGCAATCAGGGACGCAGCCTGAGAAGGTTATTGAGAAGGCGGGTGATAGAAATATCACCGTTGACTCCTCAGCTCAGAAAATTCCTTCCACCGAGCTCGTGGCGGAGGGTGAGAGAATATATAAGAGGTTGGCGAAGTGGATCCGTCTAGCCGGCTCCCACGTTATGGAGCAGGAAAAGGCCATGGCCCACTCTGGGCCACTGATCGCAAAGCTTAAACTTGATCTCTCTGCTGCGAGGGGGGAAACCGGGAAGGTTAAGCGGGATCTCCTTGCCGCCGAGAAGCGTGTGGAGGAAGCTGAGAAGCTGCTGAGGGCCGAGAGGGCCAAAGTTGAGGATGCTGATGGCGCCACGACCAAGATGATGGAGGAGCGGGACAGGTATAAGGGTGCCTACGACGCTGTGGTTGCCAAGAGGGACGAGTGGGAGGATCTGTTCAATAAGCAGGCGGAGGCGCTCAGGGACACACAGGCTATCCTTGCTCAAAAAGAGAAGGATATTGAAATGCTTCAAGATGATCTCCTCCCTAAAATGTGCGTCCAATTCCGGGACCAGGCCGAGGAGGCGACCAGGGAGGCAATCAGAAAGCTCATCCCCGACGGCTCCTTCCCGTGGGATAAATTTGACCAGCTCCTGGATGAGATGGCTGATGCTGCGGAAGCAGCGGCTACGGAGAAAGCGGAGGCGGCGAAGGCGGCTCAGATAGCTGAGGCCAAGGCGGCCTATGATGCAAAGGTGAGGGAGGATGAGAGGCTAAAGGCGCTTAAAAATGTCGAGCCTTCTTCAGAGCCGGCCACCGAAGATGCTGCTGCTACTGATGGAGGGCAGCAACAGGCATAGGGAGACGGGCGGTCGTCACCAGACTCACCCGGCATCTCGGATAGCTTTAGCTGTTCGGGGGCCAACTATTGAGCCTTCTCTCCCTGCCATCTTTTGGCGCTTCAAATCCCAAGTCTGTAACCTTTTGTTTTTTTGTTTCCTAGCTTTTTGTAAAGCTTTGGTAGGTAGAGTTTAGGCTATCCTTAAGGGGACGGCCGTCGTCTGTACTCTCCTTGCAGTTATTTTCAATAAAGTTTTATCTTTTTGGTTCTCGGCTTGGCCGGGACTTTGATCACGAACCTTTATCTTCTTGCGTTATTAATTGAGTGCCTTCGTTTTTACCGTTGGCATGGCCGAGTCAGTTAGAATGCGTATCTCAACTGCGTAACGTCTTTAGCACTTCTTCTAGCGTATCGGTCATTGTGTCCCCGTCGCTCTCGGCTAAGGCCGAGGTAATCGGGGTTATGGCTCGATAGCAATTCTTCTAGCGTATCGGTCATTGTGTCCCCGTCGTTCTCGGCTAAGGCCGAGGTAATCGGGGTTATGGCTCGATAGCAATTCTTCTAGCGTATCGGTCATTGTGTCCCCGTCGCTCTCGGCTAAGGCCGAGGTAATCGGAGTTATGGCTCGATAGCAATTCTTCTAGCGTATCGGTCATTGTGTCCCCGTCGCTCTCGGCTAAGGCCGAGGTAATCGGGGTTATGGCTCGATAGCAATTCTTCTAGCGTACCGGTCATTGTGTCCCCGTCGCTCTCGGCTAAGGCCGAGGTAATCGGGGTTATGGCTCGATAGCAATTCTTCTCTTTGAGTGCCCGCCTGGCGGCAATTTTGTGGAGGGAACAAACACTTTGATGGAAAACTTGGGTGATTTATTTGTTTGTTATGATCGTGCGTTGGGGTGTCCACAATGGGTTTGGACACCTCCGCCGCTATACAAAGTATTTCCTCAAGTTATCGGTGTTCCAATGGCTCATCAAAGGCACACATCCCATGTCTGTCAGCCGGTATGTACCCGGCCTCATCTCTTCGACCACTTTGTAGGGACCCTCCCAGTTGGCCGTCAGTTTACCATGAATATTTCCTTTGTTGGTGGCAGCCGACTTCCTTAGGACCAGGTCTCCCACTTTTAAGTCCCTTTTGTGGACTCTTCGGTTGTAAGCTCTTTTCATCCGGTTTTGATATACGGCCAAGTTGAGGCGTGTCAGTATCTCGGCTTTCTTCGACCAGTCTAAGGAAGCTTTCGGCCTTCCTCGTTTTCAATCAAGTTAAAGGTGGCCGTTCGAATGTTGGCACCGTTGCCTCAATTGGTAGGATCGCCTTGGAACCGTAGACTAGGTGGAAGGGGGTGTACCCGTTTCTTCTTTCTCTCGTGGTTCGAAGGGACCACGGGGCCGGTAGTTCATCGGCCCACCTTCCCTTAAGGTCTTCGACTGTCTTCTTTAAACCATTGAGGATTGTTTTGTTGGCCGCCTCCGCTTTGCCCGTTGCTCTGTGGGTGGCAGACGGAGGAGTACGCAAACTTGATGCCAAGCTCTTCTAACCGATTCATTATCGTCGCTCCAAAACTCTCGGCCGTGGTCAAATACCATAACTTGGGGTAACCCGGCGAGTTATAACATTTTCCCGGACTACCTTTCGACGCGGCCGTTGTGGTCTTCGGCCGGCATCGCTACGCTTCAACCCATTTGGTGAAGTAATCGACGGCGACGATTAAGAACTTCCTTCCTCCGGAGGCCGTTGGGAACGGTCCTAGCATGTCCATCCCCCACTGTGCGAAAGGAAGGGGACTAAGCACCGGTTGTAGGTCCCTGGAGGGAGCGTGTATCACCGGGGCATGCATTTGACAGTTCGTGCACTTCTTGGTTTTTGTTCTGGAATCTTGAAGCATGGTGGGCCAGAAGTAGCCAGCTCGGAGAGCTTTGTGGGCTAGTGTTCTTGCCCCCATGTGGTGTCCGCAGATTCCTTCATGAATCTCGGTTAGTATCAGTTCTGCGTCGGCTGGACCGACACACTTCAAGAGTGGTCTTATTACGGATCTTCTGTACAGTTCCCCTTCGAGCACCAAATACCTGGCGGCGATCCTTTTTATTTTGGCCGAGGGATTGCGGTCCTCCGGCAATTCACCTGTAAGTTTGTATTTCATTATCGGAGTCATCCACGTTGTCTCGGTCTCTATGTTACCCACCATGCCGACGGTCTCAGTGATGCTCTTCGCATTCCTGATATCTACCAGCACGGTTCGGCTGACATTCTTGATGGTTGAGCTGGCAAGTTTGGAGAGGGCGTCGGCCCGGTTGTTCTCGGATCTGGGAACGCATTGGATTTGGAAAGATTTCAATTTCGCTATGTCGGCCTTTACCCTCTCTAGGTACCTTACCATTCCGTCGTCTCGAGCCTCAAACTCCCCTCTGATTTGGTTAGTAACCAACAGTGAGTCTGTCTTCAACACGATGTGTTCTGCTCCGGCAGCCCTAGCTAACTCGACTCCGGTTATCACCGCCTCGTATTCGGATTCGTTGTTCGAGGCCGAGAAGGTGAATTTCAAGGCGTATTCAAACTCGTCCCCGTTTGGGCTGATGATAAGGATGCCGGCTCCTGAGCTGTTCGTCGTGGAGGAGCCGTCGGTGTAGACCTCCCATATGCCTGGGTTTGGCTCTTCCTGATATGTGCATTCGGCCAGGAAATCTGCAAGTGCTTGCCCCTTTATCGAAGGCCTTGGTTTGTACTGAATGCCGAAACCAGAGAGTTCCACTGCCCATTTGATGAGCCTGCCGGATTGTTCGAATTTTTCCAAAGCTTTCTCCAATGGCTGATCGGTTAGGACCGTCACGGGGTGTGCGTCGAAGTAGGGTTTTAACTTCCTTGTGGCAACGACGACGACGGCGAAGGCTGCTTTTTCAATTAGTGGGTAATTTCTCTCGGCGGGCAACAGTGTATGGCTGACAAAGTAGATTGGGTGTTGCTGTTTGTCTTCTTCCCTGACGATCACGGCGCTGACCGTGGCCGAGGTAACTGCTATGTATAGGTATAGCGTCTCCCCCAGTATTGGCCTGGACAGAGTTGGGAGAGTCTGAAGATGAGCTCTCAGTTGCTTGAAAGCCGTGCTCTGTTCCTCCCCCCAGCTGAAGTCTTTATTCCCTTTCAACACTTTGAAAAATGGGGTGCTCTTGTCGGCTGACCGAGAGATGAAACGGGCAAGGGCCGCCATTCTCCCGGTCAACATCATAACCTCTTTTCGATTCCTTGGTTCCGGCAGGTCTAGGATTGCTTGGATTTTGTCTGGATTTGCATCGATGCCTCTGGCACTGACAAGTACACCGAGGAATTTTCCTGCCCGGACACCGAAGTTGCATTTCATTGGGTTGAGCTTCATCTTGTATTTCCTTAGTGAACAAAATGTTTCGTGTAAATCGGTTAGGTGCTCGCTGTCAGACTTGCTTTTCACAATAGCATCGTCGACGTAAGCCTCAATGTTTCGCCCTTTTTTATTTTGGAACACTTTGTCCACCAGTCTTGTATACGTTGCGCCGGCGTTTTTCAAACCAAACGGCATCATTTTGTACATGTATGTGCCGTTAGCGGTGATGAATGCGCATTTGGGCATGTCTTCCTCAGCCATGAATACCTGGTGGTACCCCGAGAAGGCGTCTAGCAGGCTCAGCATGGTGTAGCCTGCCATGGCGTCGATTAAGCTATCTATTCGAGGCAAAGGATAACAATCTTTGGGGCATGCTTTATTAAGATTGGTAAAATCTACACACATTCTCCATGCTCCCGATGATTTCCTTACCATCACAACATTGGCTAGCCACTCAGGGTAAGTGCAAGGCATAATAAAGCCCGCCTCAAGTAGTTTATCTACCTCGGCTTTGATGGCCTCATCTTTCTCGATTGAGGAGTTCCTCATCCTTTGCTTGACGGGGCGAGCGGTGGGAAGTACGTTTAGCTTGTGAGTAATTACCTCCCGGCTCACACCCGGCATCTCGGCCGCTGAGTAGGCGAAGACGTCCTTGTTTTTCCTTAGCAGGTCCAGGAGTTCGGCCCTGAACTTCGGTTCCAGGTTGACACCGACGGTTACGGTGCGGCCTGGATCGATCTCCACCTCCTCTGTCTATGCTCCTTCAACCATACTGATGGTTCGGTCGTTCTCGGACCTGGGAGTGTGCTGTATCTGGAAGGATTTTAATTTTGAAGCGCCGGCTTTCACCCTCTCTAGATATCCTGTCGTCCTATAGTCCCGAACCTTGTACTCTCCTTTGATCTGGTTGGTCAATAAGAGCGAATCTGTTTTCACCACGACATGCTCCGCCCCGGCGGTTCTGGCTAGCTTGACTCCTGTTATCACTGCCTCGTATCTGGATTCGTTGTTTGAGGTTGAGGAGGTAAGCTTCAAGGCGTGCTCAAACACGTCTCCGTCCGGGCTAAAAATAATGATGCTGGCTTTCGAGCTATCCGTCATGGAAGGGCCGTTAGTGTGTACCTCCCATACGTCGGGATCCTTCTCGTTCTTCGAGACGGTTTTATGTGCTTCCCCCCGGTCCGAGACGTATATCAATGTCAGGGCCCGGATGGATATCACAGCGTCGATTTCGCTCAAAGTGACCCGACCTATGAGAACGTTGTAGGCAGACGTGCCGTTGATGACTACGAATTCAGACATAACATTCTTGGCTGCCCCTCCCTCGCCGAACCTCACCGGCAATCTGACTGACCCCAGTGGTACCAGCCCGGCCCCAAAAAAGCTGTACAACGGGTTGGTGCAGGGGCTCAAATCTTCAATCCTCAGACCGAGGCTGAGAAAGCATTCTCTGTACATAATGTTCGTGTAGGCGCCTGTGTCAATCAGGCACCTCTTCACCAAGTGGTTGGCTATGTTCAGGCGGGCTGTAAGTGGGTCGCTATGAAGAGCGATGACTCCTTCGTAGTCCTCCTGTCCGATGGTCATATCGGGGATGCTGGGAGCGGGGGTGGCTGTGTTGGGCACAAAGCTGATGGCCTGATATGGTTCATTCAAGTGCCGTTTGTGCCCATGAGCGGACCCATCGTTCCCGTTGCCCCCGTTGACAACATGGATTACTCCTATCCGTTCAAAGACGGACTTGCTGTTTGACCCGCCGGCATCTGGTTTTGGGCCTCCGGCAACATATTTGCCGAGGCTCCCCTTCCGGATCAGTTCTTCAATGGCGTTCTTCAGGTGTCGGCAGTCGTTGGTTAAGTGTCCGGTGTGGCCGTGGTACTCACAGTACTGGCTCGTGTCACCGTCACTCCTTGGCCGAGGGGGTCTTTCCCATTTCTGGCCCTCGTTCTTGCTCAAAGCGAAGACCTCGGCGGCCGATACGACCAGGGGGGTGTGGTCATCGTATCGCTTTTTGTAGTACGTTCCCGAGCTCCCCCCGGCGTCCGCCGAGTTCTGTTTCCTGGCAGACTTGTCCGACCGTGACCTATTATTCTCACGGCGTCTTTCATCGGACCGTGACCCGTTGTTGTCACGGCGTCTCTCATCCGGGTTATCCTCCCGGCGGCTCTTCTTTTCTGAGTGCTCGGCCTCGCTGGGGCCTACCCAGGTCTTGTGGTAGTCCTCTACTTTGATGGCTTGGTCAGCCATCTTCCGGCGGCGTCAAGCCCGGCCTCCGTACTTGATGAGCTCATTTTTTAAGTCTCCCCTTGGGAGGCCTTTCATCAGCGCGAAGGCCGCCAATTCGGGATTAATTTCTCGAATCTGCTGGACCTTTCCGTCGAACCTTTTCACATAGCTTCGTAGAGACTCGCCCCCCTCCTGTTTGATAGTTAGGAGGTCCGACGTCTCCACGGCCCTCCTCTTATTGCAAGAGTACTGGGCTAGAAAGGCGTCCCTTAGGTCGGCGTAATAGTATACCGAGCCGTCGGGAAGCCCCTTGTACCAACTTTGAGCCATCCCATGCAGAGTTGTTGGGAAGACTCGGCACCAGACCTCATCGGGCTGCTCCCATACCGACATGTAAGACTCGAAAGCCTCAGCGTGGTCGGCTGGATCACTATCTCCTTTGTATGATAGAGGTGGTAACTTGAGCTTGGTTGGCACCTGGATTTCTAGGACGTAGGCGCTGAGGGGCTGTCTGACCACGTGTCGAACGACACGCGGCGATCGGCTCCTCGCATTCCTAATCCGGCTCCTCCCCTCGTAGCGGGAAGGACTCCTTCTTCGACTCGGACTTCTCCTCCAACTTTGCTGAGTCGGACTCCTCTGGCTCCTTTGGGGTAAGCCTCGTTCGTGCTGCGGGGACGCTGTCCTCCCACGAGTACGGGAAGGACTTAGGTCTACCACGCCCACTTTGGGCTCCCCCGGCGACTTGGCTGGGTCAGCTTCTCCTAGTGCTCCGTTCAAATTTCTCGGAGTCACGTTTTGGGCCCTGGTCTCCTGGACGGTCTCCGTCGCTCTTGTCGGCGTGACAGTGTGAGCAGGCGTATTACTAATTAGGTCCAGGAGCATTTTCGGTTTGCTACGTCAACCACATGTCCCGTGATGGTGACTGGTTGGTTAGCGGCGGCGTGTCTGGCATTATTGGCATCCCGAATTCCGGTTGGATTACTCCGCCGGTGGAGGGCTGCACGACTCCAGAATTGTTGAAGGTATCATCTTGGTAGAGTGCGGTTTCGTCAGTCACGACTGCGTCTTGTTGTTTCGACATTTTCTTGGCTTTTTGGGTGGGTTTGTTTTCGTGTATTTTTGTTTGGGAATGAATGTGACTAGCTTCTAGTGTCTATCCCCACAGACGGCGCCAATTGTTCCGGGTGTAATTCCAGAGCAAGTATTGTTACCACCCGTGGCTTGTAGAATAATGTCTTGAGTTGAATCCTTCCTTAGTTGTTCCTCTCGGCCTCTCTGCAACAATGAACGGCGAGGGCTTGGCTTTGTGCCAAGCGTACTCACTCCGACGCCTTGAGTCGGTAAACTTAAAGGATTAAGTTGTGTTACTTGGCTAAGTATGTATTGTAGAGAGATAAGGAAGATGTTACCAGATGAATAGTGTATTTAGGTTAAGTTGTGGATCCCTTCCTCAATGAAGGTTGAGGAGTATTTATAGACTTTCACCTTTTGTCACGTAGTGGCCAAGTGGCCAAGTGGCTAGCAGGTGGAAAGACTGATCTACCCCTCGGCCGAGGGACCTATGGCAGGCCGGCGGGCCCTGTTGACTCACCGCCGAGGGGTCTTGGATATGAGTACGCGGGTATGTGTCCCGTGGCGGGTTGCCATGCCGAGACCCAGTGACGTGATGCAGGGTCGCATCGGCTAGGCTGTCTAAGTCGTTGGCTTGCTGTGGGTATCTTTGACCTTGCTCAATATGTTGACTTGGTCAGCGGTGCAGAATATGCCCCATCATAAGTATCTAACTCACTTCAGTTCAGTTGAACTACTTTTAACCCAAAAGAGCATAGCCTAAGTGTCCAAATATAAAGCCTCTCAAGATCCAGCACCACTCATAGTACTTCTAAAGTTCTAATCTTGATTTATTAATGAAAAGCTTAAATGAGTTAGGTTGGGGTTGAGGTGTATGACATGTTTAAGTAAATGAGTTACCGAGTTAATTAGGCTTGAGGGATGACACATTTATATGTGAAACGAACACGAATCCAACACGACAAAACTTGTTTACCATTTCTAGTACAAATGGTGTCATGAATGTACCCGGCAA
Source organism: Silene latifolia (assembly GCF_048544455.1). Taxonomy (NCBI): domain Eukaryota; kingdom Viridiplantae; phylum Streptophyta; class Magnoliopsida; order Caryophyllales; family Caryophyllaceae; genus Silene; species Silene latifolia. The sequence continues at coordinate 23,234,685 of NC_133533.1, read as the reverse complement.
TTTGAGTGATACTCGATAATATTATCGTTAAACGGATTCATACAAAATTATTATATTAAGATAGTTGATTTTGAGTCAGTGGCTTATTGGTTATGGACTAGACCTAAATCTCTTACACTTTATCGATGGATAACTAGAATTAAATTGGTCATTCTCAAATAATTGAAGTGCTAATTCTTATTTAAGATAGTTGTAACTTAAAACGATTTTGATATTCAATTGAAATTGAGTTATAATTAAGAGGAGGTTGTGATAAATCATAAATTTAAACGATTTAAGCAAGATTAGTTGCAATTTGAGATGTTTCTATAAAAGACCATCTTAAATACCAAACGATTTGATATCTCCTTTTGTGTTGCTTATAGGGATAAAATAAAACAATGTTGGAATTGAAAGCAATGGGATAACCAAAAGTGTAAAACAATAATAAATGATTGCAATGTGGTATCATCATGTCCACACAGTCGACAAAAAACTAATGATAGACAAGGTCATATAAAGACGGAGTATTCATCAATTGGATCAACCTTGATTAATTTATGGTCCTCCATATAAGATGCATTCCTCCTAATCTTGACAAAAGTCATGCACATACACTTTAAACTATTTCCATATATACTCAAATATTTCATCCTTTACATTTGTAGATAAGATTCGAGATCAAATTATCTATGTGCTCTATCTATCTAAGAATTTGTTTTGTACTTCTCCACCATCCAAAGCATATTTTAGGAGTGGTCAAAATAAAGGAGTATAGCATACGAGATATGAATCATATGAAATAGAGTTTAATATTTAAACGAGCACGAAACAAAATGTGAATTTTAATTTCGATTAATTGGTTACGAATAAGTTATACGGACATAATTTAGAAACAAAATGTGAATTTTGATTTCGATTAATTGGTTTTGAATAAGTTACACGGACATAATTTAAAATAATTGAAGGTGGGAGGATGGTGAAGGCGGTGATATTGATAATGATTTTGTTCCTTTATTAAGGATGGCAGGATCGTGTGGATAAACAGATAACGTAGAATGTGTAAGAGTGTACAACTAATACTAAGTTAAGTTATGCTTGAATCGTAGGTATCGAGTGATTCTTTTCGGGAAAACAACCATTACACTAAATAGGGGGAAATCGACAGGATGTCAACAGATATACTATCAATAATGTCTTTCAACCTATATCTACTCACTATGTCAAATTTCATGAAAATTTTCGAATATTATCAAAGGCGTGAATTTATTAACCTTCATTTTTTGACGAAGTGGTTATTAAACATTGCTTACACGAGGCTAAGAAAGTTCTCGACTTTATAGCCTCAAATAGACATTCCCGTCAAACTCTATAAAGGTGGTTCAACTCACCTTTGTATCCGTAGGCGACCAATGAATTATAGAGGTCTTGTTCAAAGTATTCGGTGGAGGCCCTAAATTACAACCACTAAAATATTAATCATCCCTCTTTGCATTAGAAATGACCCTTTTTCATTTGCATGCACTAAAACACAATTACATTTGAGAAAATATATCGAATTCTAAAGCATAGACGTGATAGATTTGAGATAGTGACCCTAAAACTAAGTCAGTCGGAGAAAATTTATCAACTATATTAATCAAAGAAACCGAGAAAGAAAACAATGAAATTATGCAACCCTTAACAAATAACGAAGTAACAAAGAAACCAAAATATAGATTATTAAAGAAAAATTAATACCGTAAGACCAAAACCAAAAGAAATAAAATTGGAATAAGTTATACTCCTCTCTGTCCCTAAATTCGTTTGTTTACCTTCGGTTTTGGCGCAAATACAAGTGGATAATTAAATTACCCTTCAAAAATATACCAAAATTAGAAAAGTAAGCAAATATAAGACACTCATAAATAGAACACGTAAACAAATAATGGGAGAACGAGTATAATTATTCTTCTACGGAGTAAGAAAAGAGGTTAAAGGTTGAAGATGAGAGAGAAAAACATAGAAAATAATGAATAAGGAGAAGTCAAATAGTCAGAATATGGTGGTATTGGGTTTGATGTAGGCCATATTTGCGGAACAAAGAGATTGTTATTAGTGTATTATTTTGAGCCACAATAATTATGACTAACCATGGTTATTTTTCATTCTACATGTTAAAGGGTCGAACCCAAAAATTTAGAGCCCTTTATCTTATGGGCCCGGGTGCGATGAGCTGGGTGAGCTGAATTGCTCTACCTATGGCCGCCCCTGTTTGTATCCAAATAGAATTTTTATTACCATAGCAAGCAAAAAAAAAAAACATATCCGCTCCCACACGGGTAAAATAGTCTACCACTCAACCGGCGGAAAATAAGCTAATACAATAGTCACGACCGCTTGATTAAATACACCGAAAATTTACAAAATAAAATAAAAGCCTCTCCTAGCTACGCGTAAATAATTTGATGACAAGGTTGGCATTTGGAAGGGAAGTATAAAAAATGTTACTGATGGGGCATATTCTGCACCCGCTGACCAGTCAACATATTGAGCAAGGTCAAAGATATCCACAGCAAGTCAACGGCTTAGACAAATTTAACAAGCGCGCACTTCGGCTGTCTCTTGGGTCCGGCGGGGCAACTAGCCGGCCCGGGGCACACATCCGCGAACTCATATCCAAGACCCCTCGGCGGTGAGTCAACAGGGCCCGCCGGCCTGCCATGGTCCCTCGGCCGAGGGGTAGATCAGTCTTTCCACCTGCTAGCCACTTGGCCACTATGTGACAAAAGGTGAAAGTCTATAAATACTTCTCAACTCTCATTGAGGAGGAGATCCACAATTTAACCTAAGAATCACTATTCATCTGGTAATATCTTCCTTATCTCTCTACAATATATACTTCGCCAAGTAACAACAACTTATCTCTCTAAGTTCACTGACTTGAGCGTCGGAGTGAGTTCGCTCGGTCCAAAGCCGAGCCCTCAGTTTGTTCACTGTTTCAGGAGACCGAAAGGAGGATTCAACCAAGGACGTCATTCTACAAGCACGGGTGGTAACATATAACTGCTCTGGAATTACACCCGGAACAGTTACAAATTTTCAACCAATACAAATAGAACACCACAAAATGTGTTTTTAGTACTTTTTTCCGTTTCTAAACCATACGAAGTACTCGGTATATGTTACTCTCACATTTCGAATAATATCTTACCCACTATAAAAAGTACGGATTAAATTATGAAATACTGTATATGTTTATATCGAGTCTCTTTTGTTTAAAAAATACTCCCTCTTATCCACTCTTTTCTTCCCTATTTCCTAAAACAGATTATTCAGGTTTTCTTCCCCTTTCCTTTTTGAGAAAGTTTTTATTAATATTATACTTTTACCTCTTTACACTCATCAAACTCCACTATATACTTTATTAATATTTAATTCTAATTATTCTTACCTCTCTCCAATAACCAAACCACACTCATCTCCTTTATTAATATTTAATCATAATTATTCATACATTTCTCCAATTATCAAACCTCACTCGTATCTTTATCAATATTATACTCTCCACCCTTAATCTTCATGCCCACTTCAAAAGGGAAGAAAAGGGTGGATGGGAGGGAGTATTAAGCATGGTTTTATCATTTTTAAATGAATAGATTTTTGTAAACGTAAAGTAAGAGAGTCAAGTTCAAGCAACAAAATAGTCATATATATAAAAAAACTAGAGGGAGTAATAAAAAATCATTAAATTTTGCTTAAGATTCCTGTTCTTTCTGACTAATCTCAGACCATGTTAGTTTAGTTCAGCTCTATTTTATTCAATTTTATTTCAGTCAATTTTGTTCAGCTTATCTATTCATAAAATTAACTCTTACTTTGAGCTCCATTCACTTTAGTTTAGCAACATTCAATTTAGCTCAATTAAACTCAACTCATTTAATTCAGTTGAACTCGTTGAAGTTAAAAAGAACATTGGCTAAGAAGGTGTTTAGGTAAAAGTAAAACCCCTCATAACCTTCTTTTATTTCCAACATTATTTAACTATTTATAAATTTCGTCTTCACTTAAGACGGTTTTAAGCGGGATTTTGCATAACAAAAACAAATAATACTGTAATGTTGCATTATTTGGACCCCATCAAATTTGCCAATTTGATTCTTCCTTCCTTTCCTTGATTCTATCCTCTTATTTCTCCCACTCATCATCATTGATGTTTGCAAACTTCACATTTCTTTACTTGCATTCTTTTCTATAAACAAACACCTCAACTTACCTCTTTCTCTCTTCTTTGTCTCTCCCTAATTTGACAATCCTAGAACCTTTGTTTACTTGACAAAATCACCATGTCTTCCCCTAGCAAAAGGAGAGAAATGGATTTAATGAAACTGTAAATTACCCTCTTAATTAATATTCATCTTATTATCTCAAAGTTTTCATCTTTTAAATAATTTGTTGAAAATAATTTTATTGATTTCTTGGATTGATGGTTTTTTTTTTTTTGAATTTATGTTTGTGTTTTCAGGATGATGAGTGATTACAAAGTTGAGATGATTAATGATAGCATGGTTGAATTCTATGTTGAATTTCATGGCCCTAATGAAAGTAATTTCTTTTGCTTCTTCTTGTTATTGTTCTCGCACTTGTCTAGGATTAAATTTACTCAGTCCGTCTCAATCATTTGTTTACCTTTTGATTGATTATAATACCCGAATAAAAAAGGTAAACAAATGATTGAGAAGTAGGGAGTATTGATTTTTCTTGCTTGATCATCCTATATCTATGTTTAAAGAATTTTTTAGTTTAGCTATGAGCCTATGAAGATACTGCTTTTTTTTTTTCTTGATTAATTGTTATTGATGTTTGTAATCGAAGGAGTTATGTCCGTTGTCCTATTAAATAAACCCGGTTAATACTACGGACTGTTATGTTCTTCTAGGAGCGGCCATCGGTTTGACTGCTTAACCTGGTTGATTGAAATGATATTTCTGGGATTTTTTTTTTTCTTTTTTTAATGTTGCTGTAGAAGTTACTGTATGACTTTAGAACATTCAAATTTATGATTCATTTAATACTTTTTGCTGTGTCATAATTGAAAGCTCTACAAGTTTGTGGTGAGTAATCACCTAACTTATCCTTGAATTCCCTGTTTTACGCCTGTATATTTAGCAGCCTTTGACTACAATTATCGGGTCTTAACGAGATAATTAGTCTCGTGAGGAATGGTCTCGTATCAGTGAGACTAACCCAATTTATATAAAATCTCCATCATATTTCCTAATTCCTCCTATTAACCTACAAGAACTGAAATAAAAGCTACTCCTTTATTTGTTTTTTAGTCTCATACAATTAGCAGAGGGGGATTCAATTTTTTTTACCTTAATGTACCTCGTCCGTCCATTTCATCCATTGGGTCCAGGCTTGATTGCGAGTGGCCCATTTTGCATGAGAATTATGATGATGTGCTGTATACTAGACCACACATGTGATTTAAGAATGACGTTTATGAAGTTAATGGTGAATTGAAGATGGTTTGTGGCAGGTCTCTATCAAGGAGGTGTGTGGAGGGTTAGAGTGGTGCTTCCGGACGCTTACCCTTACAAATCTCCATCAATAGGTTTTCTAAACAAACTATACCATCCAAATGTCGATGAAATGTGAGTTGGTGCTCTTACGTGTACGTTGCTTTATAAAAGTCATTTAGTGGTGGTACGGAGTACGGACGAGACGAGCCACAATTTGGGTTCGAGACCCATCAACATTAAAAGTTAAAACTGCCTTTGTGGGCTCCATTTATATTAGTGTCGCTATTGAGCTTCGGTTTTGTTAACCATAAGGTAATTTGCAAACCTCATTTTTCAGGTCGGGATCAGTTTGCCTCGATGTTATCAATCAGACATGGAGTCCAATGTTTGGTAAGGCAGAGTTTTGTATATCTTCAAAGAAGTTGCCAACGTGTTATTTGTAGTACTGTTTAAGAACAAACTTACGTTCTGCAGATCTGGTGAACGTGTTTGAAGTGTTCCTCCCACAACTCCTTTTGTACCCAAACCCATCTGATCCTTTAAATGGGGAGGCTGCTGCTCTGATGATGCGCGACCGAGCTGCTTATGAGCTAAGAGTCAAAGGTATTGGCATTCAGTCTTTCTCTTGGTCGTGATAGTGGTGGTTAAAGTTGATTTCAAATATTGCTTCATGTTTCTGTTGCCAGTTTTCACATTTCGCTGCTGTAACTAATGTCTGACTTATATGTTGATGATTTGGGTTCGAAACCTGTCATCGTCAAATCCACCTTGTAGCTTCCCTTGCACAAAAAAGATCCGGCTTCTGTTGCAACTGGCCCTTGAACCCTTCAACCTTTTTTCGTGTGGGCACATCACATCCGTTGCTTTTGTTTTGCGAGATAGGTTTCACTGTGAACTTTCTTCGGCAGAACTTGATTCAGCAGAACCCATGTTACTCATTTACCCGTGCCCAACAGTTGGACATGGGTATAACACTTGGGCACCTCATTTTAAGCCAAATTAAGCAAGTATTTCAGAAAAGTAGCCGAGTTTGACACTTGGACACGTACCCGTGTCCGATCCTTCTAAACGATAGAGCATAACAATGATCATTTGGAGATTTCTGTGAGTCAAATAAATAATTTTTTGACGTAGAAACTGTTGTAGATGTGACCTTTTTATTGTTCTTAGTGTCGGTGCACATAAATTAATTTGACCTCTATGTTGCAATTGAACGTATGAGTGTGTTTCGTCGGCAACCTTATCAGCATAGTAGTAAAATATCTTGAGCTGATTTCTTGAGCATTTATTGGTGAGTTTACAATGATAGGTTGTGAGATGAGTTATTGCTCCAAAATGTGCAATAGTAAGAATAGTTTTACCCATAATGTGCACTACTTGGAATACAGCGCGGACAATTTAGCAAATCATAACAAGTCATTTTTCCTAGTTCATGTCAAAACATGATAAAACAAAGGGTAAATTGATAACTTATACCTTAAGTAACAAAACTTTTTAAATCTTACACCTAACATAATTTTTTTCTAAAACTTATACCAGAAATGCCCAAATCTTATATACTTAATACCAAGTGACAATTCTGATGGAAAAAACGAATGGATTCCGGCAGAATTCAAATTTTACCCAGTCAATGTAATATTTGTTTCCAAGATTACCCTTCTTGTTGTTTATATAAAACACTATCTATTTATGATTCTATTCATCTATCTACTCTTCATTTCTTCTTTCTCTTTCTTCTTCCCAAATTTATTCACTACTTGAATAAATCAATCAAAGATTTGGTCATAATAACCCACTTCATCTTCCACTATTAATACTTTCCTTCACTCTTGCGAATTTGGTCTTATTTGACCAAATTTGCACCAACGATGAATGACCATGAATGACAAAATTTGATCTATGTATACACTCTCCAACCTGGAATAAATGACCATGTTTATCCGGCTTTCATATGGGTCAATTATATTTCACCAACAATAAAGAACACTAATTTGGGTCGTAATTAATCAAAGTAAGCAAAACTAAAATCATATTTGTACAAACGTAATTAATATTGACCAGAATTGCGCGATATAAGGAGCGGAATTGTAGAAGCTTTATTAGTAAAGTATTGATCAGATTGAAGTAGTAACATTATAGAGGATTGATTTATGTCCTAGAAATTGATTTGGGGTTTTAACCTGGGAAAATAGAGGATTTCTTAATTTAGGGATAATGAAAATGAAAATAAGTGAGGAATTAAGGTAACTGTGAGTCTGTGAGTGAATGTTTACTAGAAGGGCAAAACGGTCTCTTTCTAATTTTTCTCACCGGAATTGTTAGTTGGTATTAAGTATATAAGATTTGCACATTTCTGGTATAAGTTTTAAAAAAATATTATGTTAGGTATAAGATTTGAAAAGTTGTGTTACTTAAGGTATAAGTTATCAATTTACCCTAAAACAAAATGCATAATGGTAATTTCTTCATGGTATTGGGCAGAGTACTGTCAGAAGTACGCGAAACCAGAGGATGCAGGAGCTGTCCCGGAAGAAAACACGAGCGATGAAGAACTGACTGAAGACGAAGATGCTTCGAGTGATGAAGAGATGGTGGGCCAAGCAGATCTCTAGTTGCAGACCACCACTTGATTATGCCTGCCATTTAATTCGACTTGTATCTGTACATTATGTATTACTGTAATAGGGTTCTGGTTAAATTGTTCCCCATGCTTTATTGTAAAGACTCTACTGTGCTGGGGTATGCATTTCTGGGAGGATGTATTTGTCCCCCAACTTCTCCTTTAATTTGTTGAATTCTCTGTAAATAACTGTTTATTGTCGTCTTCTATGCAAATGTAACTTGTTTGTTTACCCATTGAATTCAAGCTTACTTTGATTCCTGATTCGTCTAAAAGATGAACCACACATCAGGAATTCAGTTTCAATCTCATACCACCCTCATTTGATTCTTGATTCCAAACCGATACCCCATTGTTTCAGAAGTCTTCCGAGAAATCGTAGAACCTCATCATAATATTATCATACAACCGTCTTTTATAAGAATTATTAGTGTATTTCCGCCTTTCCTCATTTGAGCTCTATTACGCTAGTAATAATTATGCTATGTGAGGTAATTGTAATCGCTAGCACATCATATTAACTGAACATTTGGTAGACATAATCATTCAAGAGCATCCATTACAGTACACAATCAAAAAATTCAAAATCTATTCCCAGATGTTCGAAAAACAGTTGTATTGATGCAATTTGTTTTGGCTGCCTCACATGAGTCTATTTTCACAACCGATAAACGAGCTAAGAGTAAAATTAGTCTCTAGGAAAGTCGAATGAATAATGAACACAAAGAAACTATAGGGAGACGTAAAGGAAAGTAGGGCAAAATTACGAAGATGATGAGATTTACGCGAAGAATAATTCATTAACAGATGATGATATCTAAGCAAAAGAAACTAGAGGACACATTTGAACTATCTATTCATTATTTTAAATGGTTAAAGAAAGACCCTTAAATCACATCAATCATAAAATCTCCACCATTAATACAAAATGGACCTATCAAAGAAAATTAACATTATCTTGAATCACAACAAAAGCTACATATCCTTCCCTCTTACGGCAATACAATACCCTCATATGCCGGTAATAACTAATAACTCCTCCATAGACCCCCTCATCACCCCCCACAAACATTATTTTCCTTCGAGTTAACCAGCAAATCAATCACCACCGTGAGCTCTAAGAAGAGGGACATGGCATTTGTTAAACAATAGCAGCAGTAAAATATACAAGGGACTAATCATGTTTTATACTATTAAGCAAGTACTATAAAAGTACCAAGGGTCCGGGCGCCACATCGTAAACAATAATGCCTAGTCCTTAATGACTTTTACATACCACCTAGCCTAGTTTGTGTTTCAGGAATGATAAGATCAAATTCAAATGTAAACTCACATAAAGCTAGACCTCCTCTTCCCAGCATCTGTCCTCAGTCTCTTTACAGGGTTGGCCCATCCCATCGTTCCCCCGCTACTGCTACCATTACCCTGTTGGGCCGGCTGGTTAGACCAGACTTGTTGTCCTGATCTAGGGGTCGAAACTGAACCGGGGCTCCTTATACTACGCCCCATGCTAGGGGGCGAGACAGGCCCAGCTGATCCAGACCCAGACCTAGTATTCACAGTCGGCTTCTCCCGGTCTTTTCTCTTTTTCTTGCAAACCACCAAATCCCCAGGGTGTGTTAACCGAGGAGACTCATGAGGTGGGTCGCGGCTGCTGTTGCTGATTTTGGATTCCTTCATGGCCAAATGGGATCTTGTCCTTGAGTCTTCATTAACTGTAGCTGGGGCCCGCAATGATTGTTGCCTTGGGGATGTGCTCATCTCCCGGTCAACATCATTCATTAATCTATGTTTTCTTAACTGCGATGGAGCGGATTTCACGGCAGCAGGAGCTTGAGTAGATGTGGAAGTAGGACCCAAAAAGGACACCGAATTTTTGGCCTCGTGGAAATCCATGTCGGGAAAGGTCATCTTCAATACTTCGAAGAAGAGATCATGGACCTTCCTTGCCTCACATCGAACCTTCATATATAAACAGTGGCCAACATTAACTTCAGTAAGGTCACTTTCAGAGACATGATTAACTATTACAGACAACTTCAATCAAAATATTTCTCGCATAAAGATATCTTTAAGCTCATGGATTAAAAGTAGTAAGAAAAACAGAGAGGTCGGGCTTAAAATCTATGTTAATTCGACTCTTCATTTTTTGGGGCCATATCCGGCGCGTCCAACGCGGCAATCAAGGATATGGATATACGAAATTCATATCCAATCCTTAACATTCCCACAAGTCTCCTACAAGAGAAAAATAAAGGCGTGCATGACAAAAGTCTAGGAAGACACTTGTGTATGGAGCGTTTGGTATGATATTTATTGATTTAAACCATATTCTCTCATATTACTCTATTTCACATAAGAAAAACACTTCAATTCCCTGCACCCGTATTCTCATATTAGAAGGGGTCCTTGTGTCTAAATAATTGAGTCATGCAGAAGGTTGGGAGATGTACCTCATGAGAAAAACCAAAATGTTGCACTGCACTTTTCAACATTGATTGCACGTCATTGACAAATTCCATTACTCCATTATAGTGCAACTTGTCTATCCGATGGTCAATCTTGCGAAAATCCAAAACTTTGTTTCCAGCGCCAGAACCTGAAGATTCAGTTTTCTTCCATAAATCTGTCAAAAGAGGCACGATCTGACTGCCTTCCTTATCTATCCTCCTCTGGACCTTGCTGAGCGCATTCTTACACTACAGGCAGAAAACAAAACCCAACTTAATTATAGACTGCTAACCACTAAGGCACTGACGATAATACTTGCTAGTAAAAATGTATGTAGATTAAGGAGACAGTAAATCGCAGTTTCAATAACCCTTATTTGGAATATATATTTTGTTTTGGGTTGTGTTTTTGTTATCTAAAAGACCAAAATGGCCCTGACCTCACTTGCACCACTTTTAAAGAAAATAAAATTAGGACATAGTAATCTACTTCCAAAAAGGATCCATAATTCGACTACAAAAATAGATATACGGCTACGGCTACGGCTACGAACTATAGTTAGATCATAGATAGCAATCATCGCATTCCCCTGCCTTCACATCTATAATAAATAAAATATACTCCCTCCCATCCAGACCAAAGGTTACAGTTGCTTTTTGGCACTATTCATGATCGTAGTGAATCTGATATTATTCTTAATCTATAAGACAAAATATAGTCATGTGAGATCTTGTTTGATTTATCGTCATGAATGCTACAAGAATATCAATTTTTTATAATTTTTAATAACGTGTAACTAAAGATACGCACGTTACAAAATGTGCCTCGACAAGTGTGATAAAGCAACTGTAACCTTTGGTCTGGATGAGAGGGAGTACTCCCTATTAATAACTTTTAAAAGCACCTATGTATAAGGAATGTAGCATGAGTAAGTGAAACGTACCCTCCTCTGAATGATGTCAGACATCTTAGCACCATAACTGCTATTTGCAGAGATATCAATATCTTTATTACCATCCCAATTGTCCCTGGAGCTCTCACCAGCTTCATCATGGGGATTAGACAAGCTATTCAATCGACCAGGCTTTATAGAAGCATGGAGCTTTGACGTACTCTCCGTCCTTCTAGAAGGTCCGCCACGACGAGTCTTTGTCTCGCTCCTATCTTGCTTGAAAGCAGCAGAATCACTCACCAATTTGCTTTCAGGTTCAATTTTTGGCTGAGAACTTATTTTGGTTTCAGCAAAGGATTGAGTTTGAAATGAGTCTCCACGTTGAAGACACGGTTTTTCATTACTGTATCTCTCTTCCCTTTCCATTGTGTGACGAGGTCGAAGTCTTGTGCTACGTTTTCCTTTGATTTTGGGCAGCTGCAGCACCTGCTCATCTTCACCTTCTTCACGTTCATGATTCCAACTTCCTGATCGCTGGATATCCAAATGTGAATCCCCTGAGACAGCAATCTCTCCTTCCTCTAGGTCATCAGCCTGAATGAACAAATAAACAGATCAAAATATATAAATATGGAGCAATAGATGGACTCCCTCCGCCCGTTAATAAACTTCCTGGTTTGTTTTGCCGCAGAAACTAGCATAGTAAGACGCGGGGATAGAAATAGAAGTTGATATCACAAGTCACAACCAACAAAGACCGCAAATAACATACTCCGTTTGTAATGGAGTGATGTTCCCACTTTCCATTTTGGGATGTGAATTGTGAAAACAAGCATATGGGATAGGCCTATGGGGAACCCCAAACGCACTCTATCGCACACAACTTGCTTAAAAAGGATAGGTAAACCATTGGTTGGGACAGACCAAAGAAGGATACATAAACTATTGACATGAGCGAAAAGTAAGGTCTTTTTTGGTAAAATTACTAAAGTTGTCCTCGTAAACATTTCAAGATATATGAAAAAGAGAAAAAAAAACATCATTGGTAAACCTAATCTAAGCCCCGTAACAAATTTAATCAATCATTAATCATACTAAACTTACTGATTAACCAACTAAACAACTAACCCAATCTTCTCTTCTTCTCCGACCAACCACCAGAAACACCAACTCACCTTCCTCATCCCCACCCCAATCTCTTCCAACTCCCATTCCCAAACATCCCCAAACCCGACCTCCCGCTTTAGTCCACTAGCGACTTCCCCACTCAAAGAGGTCCCTTTTCACAAGCTCCCCACCGCAACCTCTCCTAACCGGCCAACTCCCATTCACAGCCTTTGAAGATCTTCTCCCATGAATGACAACCTTCCTCCATTTTCGACCTTCCTCAGACACCACCAACATACACTCAATGCCATACCCCCAACAGGCCGACCTATCTGCTACCTCCGGCCAACTTATTTTGGAGAGTAGAAGCGGTCAAGGTTGGATGTGAAGGTGCGTTGAGGTTGGGGAGTAGTGAACTCTAATGTGTGGTTTTCAGTTGAGGTTAAATTTTAAGTAACTTGATTTAGCTACAATTATTAATTGAAACCAGGAAACAAGGAAGTTCATTAACAGACAGAGGGAAGTAGAGAGACAAATCTGGGAAAAGATAAAGAGGCCCACCAGTCGTTTTGAGCCAGAACATGGTCTGGCATCTATTGCAGATAAAGTGGTGAATTTCTGAGAAGATAAAGAGGGGGAGACTGGTTGTGTCATCCTTTGACTATCAGAGGATCCTGCGGGGGATCCAGGGTCTTCAACCACATGAGCAGATCGAGGATAATCATATCGTTCATTACTAATAGGGACATCCTCTTCTGTTTGCTCCTTTATGGGAACCACTGTTGCGTCATCATCTTCATCTTCATACTCTCCGACCTCACCATCCTCATCTGGGACTAAATCTTCACGTCTGTCTTCAGAACCTTCATCTGAGGATTCTTCATTGTCATCATCCACATCCACCTCAGTGTATACAGGATTTTTCTGCCCTTTCTGCCGGCCCCTTCTCTTTTCAGGTAGACTGGGCCCTGCATCGACAGTGCTAGTAAATATGTCCTTCGATGGTTTTTTTGACAGAGAATTAACGGTAGAATTAACTTCCTTTGTACTGGCACGAAGCCAATCCGGCACTTGATCATAGCTCGTCATCTCCTCAATCCAGTCAAACTCTTCATCCATCTGGTCAAACAGCTCAACTTCTTCTTCACTACGTGCAATCAGTCGATTTACCTGCGGGAGAGAAGGGACATCATGAACGGTCTCTTGATATCTCTCCTCATCATGTAACAATGTCTCTAATGTCATTCGTCTCTCCTCATGTGTTGTTCTCTGATCAAAACGCCCTGCGTTGATTACTTCATCGGCCATGTCAATTTTGTATTGTTGAATATTGTTTCTAATTAGGCTCTCAATTGAACCAATATAACGGTCCTTTCCCGCAAGATCATCCTCTAAGTCAACTGAACCCCCACTTCTAAATTCATCCTCCTTTTGGTGGCTAGGTATCTTGTCAACAACTGCTTCCATGTAAATGACTTTGACTTCTCTCTTTTGCCCAATGCGATGTGCTCTGGCAACTGCCTGTTCCTCATTTTTAGGGTTTGGATCAGGATCATATATGATAACGGTGTCGGCACTTTGAAGATTTAAACCACGTCCGGCAGCACGAATGCTCAGCAAAAAGATAAAGCAATCTGTTTGTGGGTCATTAAAGTCCACTATGGCCGATTCTCGATCCTCTAAGCTAGTAGTTCCATCAATTCGCCGATACAAGAGTCGTCTCCATTGCAAATATTCTTCCAGGATGTCAAGAAGCTTGGTCATGGTACTAAAGAGAAGTACCCGATGCCCGGATCTATGAAGCTTCATGAGGATCCTATCCAAGATCCATAACTTCCCACATGATTTTACAAGAAAATCCTTTGAGAAGTCATTGAAATATGGGTAACTAAGCAATGGATGATTGCAAACTTTACGGAGCTCCATACACCGGTTATTTAAAGTTCTAAAAACTCTAGCTTCATAATAAGGATTTCTTTGAACTTTAAGCTTCTCATCCTCGGGGTCCACACGGATAGTACCAGTTGTTTTAACCCAATCATAGATAGCACCCTGGAGGGCGGACATCTTACATTTCAAAACAAATGACACCTGCATCAAAGCTAGACTTCAGAACGCCAGAAAAGGCAATAGAAAAGCTTTTAACAATTAACAAGGTGATTGACAACATGCATTACCTTTGGTGGAAGGGAGCCTTCCACGTCTTCAACACGACGCCTGAGCATAAATGGCTCCAGAATCTGATGTAGCCTATGGATAATGATAACCTTCTTTTCAGTCTCGAGCCAATCATCCTCTGCATTATGCACAACTTCCTTTTGAAAAGGTTGTGCGAACCAGTCGTGGAATGCTTTACGATTGTCAAATACTTCAGGGAGAAGTAAATTCAACAAAGACCAAAGCTCCTTCAAATCATTCTGAAAAATAACAAAGCCTGCCATGAGAGATGTCTACAAAGAAAACGCTCACAGAAAACATTATCCATAACGAATACAGAAAGGAATGAGCATTTCAAGCTCCCTATTGTTAATTATCTGCAGAAGGCACCATCTTTCTCTTTCATTTATCATTGTCAAAAACAGTCAATATTTAGTATAGACCTTGAAAATTAAAAATCTCCTAGGGCAAAGCAGTTCCAAAGAGAGAAGCTTACAAGTAACTCAGAACACCTTGACAAAGCAAAAAGCTCATAGGATTGCACTTGAGTTTTGCTAATACTTAATGACTTTATTTCTTTGATATATTGTCTTTTTGTCTATCAAATTTCTTATGCTCATAATTAGCTTTAAAATAACAGCAACAATGACTAGAATTAAAATATAAACCACTAAACAAAACTAAACCAGAAAGGATCTCCCGTTCAGTAATGGAGGAAAAAAAAGGATAATTGATGAAGCAGACTCGAAGTAATACGGGCAAGGTTAGAAGATTTGGTAGGAAAAGCTCAAAATTTCAAGTTAACTTAAGAGCTCATCCAAACACACTGAGACGACAGATTACTAATCTGCCATAAGAGTCAATAAAGAGAAAATCAGTATGCGCAGATGACTACTCTGAACAGTAAATAATATATAAATCTCAAATGCCAATATGTGCACACAATGGTGGATCTTTGCCGAATATCTTGGGCCCCGGAATATCGTAATACAAAAAGGAAATTGTGCATTTTGCTCAATTATGGTGTTGATATATTTCATAATTAATAATGTTTTTTATGATTTTCAATATGATAACGTAACACCATAAAAGACATTTTTTTGACAAACCTGTAAAGGCGTTCCTGTGAGCAGCAGACGCCTTTGGCAACGATACCTATCCAAATCACGCGCCAAAACTGATTCTCTATCCTTCATTCTTTGTGCTTCATCAATTACTATATACTTCCAGTCAACTCTAGAAAGTTTTGAACGGTCAAACATAATGAACTCATAGGTTGTGACAAGCACATTAAACTTCATCGCACATACTTCCTGGGAAATCAGTAAAAGAAGGATGTTTAGTTAGCAGCATGCATAAGATTTCTCTATTTATAGACAGGTTATAATGATACTTACTTGTGAGAACAGCTTGGATCTCTGGTCCTTGCTACCAACATAGTAAATGCAAGACACGGATGGCAGCCAGGTGCGTAACTCACTCTGTCAAAAAAACAAATATTGTTAGCAAAGCACATGAGTAAACCAGCTAGGCAGCCAGAAAACAATGTCAATGTGTACAGTGATGCATACCTTCCAATTAACCAAAACAGCATTAGGCACAATTATCAAATGGGGGCCATAGTTCCCTTTATATTCCATCAAGTAAGCAATCAGGGCCATCACCTGCATGCAAAGGCAACACTGAAAAATTGCACCAACTTTTTCTTTTAAAGTTGATAGTGGAACTTCAGCCAACTGCCTAAGAGAGTCCCCAAAATGGCAGGGGCAAGGGGGTTGGATGAACGCAGCATTACCTCAGTGTTAACACAGAAAATATATCCGGATGCCTAATGTCCCTTTATGAAGACTTGTGTTGAGAATTGCATAGAATGATTACTACTACTAATAAAAAGATGTGGGCCATTTTAGTGAGCTATTTTGGTTGATTCCATCATAATCTAGAACCATATAACAGCGGGTCTTTGGCTCCATAGAAAATGGAACTGTGTTTTTCCCCTTTTGAGCATTAACGATAATTTCAACATAGAAGAGCAAGTCAATGTAAAAAAGGACCAAGGGGTCCTAGGCAAAAGGACGATGACACTTTTACGTGGTTATAAAAGATAGTCTCGGCAAAAACCTCATTGGGAAAATGTGTGGCACAGAAAGTAAGATAACACACTCTTAATTGCATACGTTATGCATTCATGGAGTCTGACCATTCTAATTCATTTGTGAAGCAAAAGCCAGTACCATATGATAACAGAAGCAAAAAAGAAAGTATCCATCATGAACTATTTATGCTCGGAAAGGAGGCTACAGAAAAAGCAATTACCTGTACAGTCTTTCCAAGACCCATCTCATCTGCCAAAATTCCATTTAACTTGTTGTTATACAAAGAAAGCATCCACTGTAGACCAACCTACCATTTCAGACGTGACTCCCATGGTTAGTAGCCAGCCATCAATACACACACAGTAGTAACAAGAGATCTATAATAACACAACTTACAAGCTGGTAATCTCGCAGAGTTCCAGCCCTTAAAATTGAAGGCTGTCTGACAACTCTTTCATTTATTGCATGTGCAAGACTGTAATACCTGTTAAAATGATAAAATTATAAAAACATCCAATATTTTCCAATATAATAAATTATCACTGATGAAGGATGTCAGTACTCAGTAGTAAGCAGTCTCAGTATTGTTTTTAACAAAGAATTGAAAATGAAGCACGGTATCGCCAAATCCTTTTTTTTAATAAAACATATTTATAAAATGACAGAAGTCACCCGACAAATAAATGATGCATGGACACATAGCACAGTAGAAACTTATGCTAAAGCGAATGATAAGCATACTTGTTCACTGATGAGTTATCTCTTGGTGCATTCATCTCCGAAAATTGATTCCTTATCATCACCTCATCACCAGCACAAGCTGCTGCAGCTCTCACTTCTTCTTCTGATAAACCCTTTTACCCGACAATGCACAAAAAGAGACAAGATAACAATCAGTAATATAATTACAACATGTATTACAAGTAACTTTAAAAGGCTACCCGCCGTAGAAAGTTCATAGGGTACTCATGGACACATGGTATCAAATTTAGGCCGTACATTGAATCAAGAACGAGTTACCAAGGTTTTGCAAGTTATCGCAACCGCATTTAGAGGCGGCATTGGCTGGATTTATGGCGCAACAACAAAATACGGCTATGATTCCAAGATCAAGTCTCAAACCAAGATTTAGTAACATGCATGTAGAACAACATTCAATAACAGCTACTTCACACAAACTTGAAATGTTGGAGCTTCGCCATATCCCACCATACCTGAGCTCGGGCAGCAGCAGCAGCAGCTGATGCCGCTTCTTGGACCTCCTGCTGACTTTTTGTAGCAGTTATTTTGCTTCCCAGTTTGTGAAGGTATTCTTCAGTTTGAGTCAAAAAGGTTGATAGAACATTATATCTCTCAGCAGCATCACCCGAAATGTTAGTTTGCTGCTCGAGCAGCATTTCCCTGTATCTCTCGACGTCATTATTCTTCAGTGCCTCCATTCTTTTGTTTCTATCGTCGTCTTTTCTCTTTGAAAACTCCTTGAGCATCCTCTCATGATATTTTGCAACACCTCTGTTCCGTGCAGTGCGTGCATCACGAATAGCCCAATGGGCCTCAAGTAGTTTCTTGCGCCACAGGAATATGGACTTGAGTTGTTTCTCTCTAATAGCCTTCTGGGAAGCCTGAACTTGCCTCGACAGCTCCATACGTTGACGTTCACATGTCCGCACAAACTTCCTATATTCCCTGTCAGTCATGGCCATAATCTCTTGCTGTTCTTGATCAACTTGGTCCCTCAAACGTGCCTGAAGATCCAATAGCTTAAGTTTCTTTTCCTCAATTTGCAGTCGTACAACAAGATCTGGTCTGATTCGTTTCCTCTCCAAATTAACTGCTAACAATCCACCAATCTTCCTCAAATTTTCTGCCCTCTTATTGTTAAGCACTTCCAAGCCTTGCTCAGAGAGGAGATCTTTGATATCATAAGCCAGAGACAAGTTGTTATTGCCCATAACTGTAGACCCAAGGGAATCAGGCTTTCTAGTAAAACAAGGAAAATCAAATAATGGGCCATGATACTTTCGGGTTGATCCAATATCTTTTTGCTGAGGTTTCTTGGCTTGTGCATTTTCTCCAACAACAACCTGTGATACAATAGCCTTTCCCCTATCCGTATTTAAATCATTCCTGTTTAGAGCTTTCTGCATATTGTTCTCCATTTCTTGTTCAGCTTTAACAGCAACAGGAGTAGATTGTTGATCCTCATTTGCATACGATAATGCTGAAGCCTCTCTAGTCATAGAAATTGAACCTCCCGCCATACTGGTTGTTGATGCCATTGTTTTTTTATCACCAGGAGAAGCTTCCTCTTTGACGATGTTTGTTGGAATAGCAGCAGATGGTGGAGCCTGTGAAGCTTTCTCATTGGACACATACTTGGGACTTTCATCAGTGTTCCTAACAACAGATTTTACCTGGTTAGAAGAACCAGAAGGAGCACCAGTCTGCTGTTGCGACTCTAGAGGAGGTGGAGTAATAGCTCGGAGCAGTTCCTGAGGCAGAGTGCCGTCCCCTTTCTGTAGTAAAACCCAGTCCAAGACAAAAAAAAAAAGGCAAAATGAGTACACGATAAGAACACCTTAATACTATTCTGACAAATGTTTTTTCTTTTGAGGGGATTAAATAACCCCAACAAATGTTAAAACAGCAAAACACAATGGTTGTCTACGACAACAAAACGGAGTATTCAATAAAGTCATGCCACAAACATGATGGTAAATTGGTAATACTATCAGTGTAACTAGAGATATCATCCACAATCACTAATGTATACTTCATTAATTTGGATTAACTAAATTTTAATGACACAAATCTTATGAAAGGGGCGAGTGACAAGGGCATATATGTGAATTTGAAGGCAAGTTAAACCAAGTGGATGGACACTGGAACCTCACACTTTTGAGAGGGGTATTTTTGTCATTTCAAGTCCAAAATTGGTCAAAAGTGGAAATGAAGTGAATTGGTTGAATGGCCCGAAAAAGGAAAAGGAAGTGAATTCAAGAGACTGGAGGAAGAGAAGGAATTTCGTCTAGGAATCCGCAACTAACAAACATGAACTAGTCAGAAAATGACTAAATGTGAAGGAAACTAGATAGATGTTAAACCTTCAGGCGTCTAAATGCAAGTATTTGTGCCTTGAGAACGTGCATTTGCTGTTTAGTGAAACCAGATTGCTGTTGTGACGCCTGAGAAGGTTGCTGTCCCTGGGATGGATGGTGACTTCCAGAGCTTTTATCAGCACCCACACTGGCTGATTGAGGAGCCGTCTGGTTCAACTGCCTGAGATACTGCATTTGTAACACTTCCTGGCTAACTGCTGGACCTTTTGTATTCAAAGAATGTTCCAGACCCTGATTCAGGTTAACAGAAGGCCGTGACTGGATAGTCGACACTCCATTCCCCAGTGTGGATGGCTGAACCGAAGGTGATTGGTTCTCTCTATTGCTAGCACTGTTACCTACACCAGAGCTTGAATCTGGGCCAAATTGGCCAGGTGGGAATGTCTGCCGGGCTCTGGTTGGACCTGACTGTCCAGAAACCTCACTTGACGAATTAGCACGAGGAGAACTTTCACTGGCAACCGGTGGAGATGTGACATGTTGCCTATGACCTGGAAGAACAGGAGATAATTGTGAAGCACCTTCATTTGCCTTTTGTTGAGCCATCATTCGAGATTGCATTAGTGGCACAAGCTGTGCCACCAAATTCGCGTTTGCAGGTTGTGATAGATCGATATTGTGCTCAAGTGCCCATGCCCGCAACTGTGCAGCCATCATCTGATTATTTGCCGAGTTTTGGATTCCGGGCTGAACTTGCGGTACATGTCCGGGCCTCATAAGATTTGCACCAGATGGATGACCCATAGTTGTTGGCATCATTGGAGGCTTTGAGTCGATCCTCTGATCAGAGTTTCCCAGTTGACTTGGCTCTATCTGCTTCTCGGCACGACCAAAAGGCTCGGATGATTTATTTGATGACACTGCTTGTGCATGGTTATTTGCCTGCATAAAATTTGCCATGCGAATATCGTGGTCATTTCCAGATGAAGGGCCTCCAAGTGCAAAATTAGCTTGCCCCTGAGGTTGCAAGCCCATAGCAGTCTTTTGCTTTGCAGCCTGCTGGGAATAATGCATGTAAGCTTGATGAACAGGATTCATTGCTTGTTGCTCATGAACAAGAGTTTTATTTTGACCATCTTCACGCAAATGAGAACCATGCTGGTGGGGCATTTCAAGGTGTTTTCTTGACTGAGAAAATTGCAATGAACTAGGCGATGCACCAAAATTGGTGCCACCCATCATACCCTGGACACCAGCAGCTTGGAAGGCTAAGATACTTTCATTTCCCTCTGGCTTCCGCATTAGTTGATGTTGCAATGACTGCATAAGGTAACAATAATGGTAAAAAGAATGAGAACATAGATATGATCCCAAGTTCAATGATATAGCCATTTCATTCAAACTAAAGACTATCAAAGGTGCTGGCTTATATATACATTAAAGAAATGAACATTATCTAACGCCAGAAACAATAGCAACAAAATGATCATTAAAATCCATTAACAGATCACAACCCAGTCAACACTTCGTGTCTATGATGAAAGGTTGAGTCATATAACTAACAGGTCACCTTAAAACTTAAAAGAGAACTTAGGCATGCTGATTGTTTTGCTATGAGCAATGCAAAGCAGCATAAGTGATGTGCTCGGTAGTCGGTATTAAAAAAAGAACTGAAACAAGGAACTTAAAATGAATTCTCAAGCAAACACAGCACACTAGTACAGAATCAATCTTGAGTTCTTAACCGCTACTCAAGCAACCATCAGCAAAAATGCATCAACCAGTAAACATGATCTTAACGCCAATTGGCCGGAAGCTGTAATCTATGATGTCACTCTCTGATGTCTCTTTCTTGAGTTAAGTAAATTTATTTTACAGCACACATATAGTATTTTGATCTAAAGCAAAAATCAAATAACGGACAAATCAAATACTAAATCCTTGAAATTCACAGATATAGAAACAACAGGATATCTTTCATAAACGTCGTCAATCAGATACTAAACACAACAATACTTTTGAACAAAACAGAACTCTGAGAACACTTCTCAACCAAGTCCAATAAGCATAGAACACCTAATGTCAAAGCAAGAGCTGCAAAGCAAGCCTGTAACAGTCGTAAATAGTCGTAATTACATCTACAGCTATGTGAACATTTTGCGCAATCTGCAGCAAGAAACAGTCAGCTCAGCATTAGGAACACTAAAACACCTCAACCAGCTAAGTACAAATCCAATAAATTGACTAGTGGGTACTGACCAACAAAAGAAAAAGCAAAAAAGGCAACCAGGAAAAACACTAGGCCAATCTTTGTTTATGTGTCACACAAACCTCGTACTAAATCAAAAATTGTCTAAATTCAGGTCAACCATACAAACTGAAATACCAGAAAAAGACACAAGTCAAACTCACATGACCCATACTCATTTACAAACAATCAACTGAAAAGCCAGCTCACTTATCATCAACACCACTACTCATCAAACTAAGCAAAAATAATACTCTCCAAAATCATTAATTGAGCTATACCCAACGTATTTCTTCGTAAAAATTGCCAGATTAACAGTTTAACACCACTAAACATTTAATCAAACACTTCGAAACTTCGATCCCACATCCGAAATCCAGAGAGTTTACATTGCACCAACTCAATTTACCAACAAAATTTGACAGAATCAACACTAATAATCACTAAATTAAGCTGAACCCATTTGGTAAAACACAAATTGCTTCCAAACCCACATCTCCAGACCCGAAATTGAGCCGAAAAACAACTCACATTTCCCAAGATTTAACAAATTAACATCACAAATCAACAAATTCAGCTAAACCCAATTGAGAAAACACTTCCAAACTTCAAACCCACATCTCAAAACCCCAACCTGTCTATTCCCAAGCTGATTATGCTGCTGCTGCTGATGGTGCTGAATTGAATCAAACCCTAACTGATGTTGCGATGCACCCGAAGGCGACTGCGACGACGAAGAAGGCGATGCGGCAGCTGACGCCGGGCTCCTCCCACGCGCCCCGGCGTGCTGGGACCCACCGCCGCCAGATTGCATGTTAAAATCAAGCCCCTAAAAAAACCCAAAATTACAAAAACTAAAATTGATTTGCTAACCTAACCCTTTTCACAGTAACATTGAAAATCAAATTTTGGCAACTACCCAGAAAACCTTACTACACAAAATGACAAAACCCCAAAAAAAAGTTAAAAAAAAAAAAGGAAAATTCAAAATTACCCACTTAATAAAGTAACCCTTATTTTTCTCTCTCTATAATATGAGATGTTTTTGCAGCTAAAAAAGGAGAGAATTATGGAGATGTAATTAATCAATGAGGTGAGGGTAAAGTGAAAATAAAATAAAATAAAATAATAAAAGAAGGAGAAAATTGATAGAGATTTTTTTTATTTTTCGGAGAAAAATTGAAATTGTGGGACCAAAGTTTGTAGATCGGAGATGAGGAGAAGAGATGGAATTGTTGGTGGGTTTTGTGTTCGATTGGTCAATGAATTCCAAAATTGATCGGAAATTTGATGATTTTTTTTTTGGGGATTTGAGTATGAGGTTTTTTGGTGAATGATTTTGGGTAATTTTTTTTGTTTTAATTTTTGATGATTTGTCTCACTCACTATCAAACCCTAATATGGTTAGTTTTAGTTTTAGGGGTAAATTGATTGAATTTGGTTTAGTTTTTTTATTTTTTAAAATTTTGGTGGTGAATTTAATGGTTAGTTACTTTATTTGTTTGGGATATGATGATTTGATGTTTGGGGAGTTATTGGGCAAATTGATTGAATGTGGTTTATTTTTTTTGGTGCTGAATTTAATGGTTAAGCTCTGTTTAACAGTACACTTTATGTACCTGATTTGCCTCAAGTATCTTTTTTGTCAAAAAAAGTAGGTGTCTTATTTTTTTTAGAGTGTTTGGCAACTCTTTTTTTTTTTAACAAAAAAGGTACCTGAAATGAAATGTTACCTCATGTAACATTTGAGAAATCAGGTACCTGGTTCTTTTTTGTCTACCGATTTTACCCTTGTTTTTTTAATGTTGTCAACTAAAATCTCATTCAACACCTACTCCCAAATAACACAGACAACCGTTAAATAAAATTCTTCAATACACTCATCGGAAAAAATCGAATATTTTTTTTTGTGTATGACTTTAATAGAGAACTAATTTTGTATTCATAGAATACATTTTTCGATAATATATTGTTTGATTTTTTTTCTTTTACCTAATCGTGATATATTAATTATTGTTTCATTCTCTTTGAAACATGTTGGAGACTTGCGCAAATACATTGAAAAAACTAAAATATGACTTTATTACTAACAATGTCAATGATAATAACACAAGAATAATAGAAAAAACATAAACACAATAATAATCATGCCCTTTTACGTCATTTGATCAAATATCAGCTACATTTTCAGCTAGTTTTCAATCATTTTAATAAAAATCAGCTACTTTATCAGCCAATTAGGATCCCGAGGGTCCATTTCCTATTAAAGGTCAAGATTTCATCTCACGGTAATCTAACGGTCTAAATTTTTGATCGAAAAATAAAGAAAAAGTGCAATGGAAAGAGAAGAGTAATATTTTATTCTAATGTGAGAGAAAATGGACCCTCCATTTCTTTTAGGAAATGGAGAGGATCTATGTTCCTTATCGGCTCCTAATTTTCAGCTACCTTATCAGGTTTCAGGTATTTTTTCAGGTTTCAGGTACCTTTTTCAGCTAGTTTTGTCAAACAGAGCCTTAGTATTACTTTTATGAGACATATGTTTGGGATATGATGATTTGAAGTTTGGGGAGGTGTTAGGGTGCACAAATTCACATTTAACATGATGCATATTAAGTTTAAAACGGGTTAAGTATGTATATCACCATAAATTCTCATTGAAGACGGGTACTATCCGTCACAAGCTGAATACGGGTAGTGTCTCTCTCACAATATACAAGTACTATCTATGGGGTGCTCCATTTTCCCCTCACTTGTCCTCCTACTTGCCTTATTGTGAGAGAGATACTATCCATTTTCAGCTTGTGAAACAAGACGCGTTTTGGTATATTACTTATGTATAAAGGAATACGTAAGACGGATAGTACAGTCTTAACTCTTAAGGGAGACTTGCTAGTTGGGGTATGTTGATTTGGACGAGGTTTTAACCAAGGTTACGTCTTTATGTGGATTATGAGTCCATGATTTTATTAATAGACTATGCAAACAGTTATAGTATAATTGATGGTGTAGAATCCGAGTTTATAATAAAGTTTTCTAGTTTTTGTTTAAAGAATTTGAGTTATACCATAAAGTTTGTGTACTCACCCACCTAAACATAAACAAAAATCACTTTTGAAAACTGATAAGGTTATTTTCAGTCGTTGGTCTATCTAAATAAATCCTAAATTACTATTAACTGATAGTTAGTGGCAAGAAATGGTCGAATCCACAGGGGGGCGAGTTAATTGTTCTATTTGCAAAATTTAAGTTCGTCTTTAAGTAACCGTTTTCTTGAAGGATGATTGTTTGCTAAAAACTATTTGCGATGTAAAAAAAAGATAAATCTATAAATATTATTAAAAGGTTACCCTAAAATGACCAATTAAGTCCACGTAAACAATGCCACGTAGGATAAAAAAAAGTCACGCAGACATTTGAAGCTCACGTCAGCCGCATAACCCAAATGTCACACACACATTCATACCCAATTACCCCGTCTCTTATCATCACTGTTCCTACCGACAACGACAATCCCCCTTTTTCCGCTCATTTCGTCAACCGACATTAATTTATTATTACATGACATTAATTTAATTCATTTATCTATAAAATAATTTAATTCACTTATCTATAATATTAAAAGATATTATCTATATTCTTAAATGATTTTTGTATATTAAATATATTATTTTCCAAAATTTATGTAACCCTTAGAAATTTACATCAAAATTTCATAATTTATAATTAATATTGACATTTTAATTGAAATTTTTGTGATAAAACATGTTAACAAAATTTATAATTTATAATTAAAATTGAAATTTTAATTGAAATTTTTGTAATAAAACATGCTAATAAATTAATTAAAACTCTTCATATTACCCACCATTTTTATTAACATTTTTCCTATTTAATTCATTTTTTTAATTAAACATGGTAATAAATTATTTAAAACTCTTCATAATACTTAACACCCACCAAATTAGTTAAAAGTTTTTCCTATTTAATTAAATTTTATAATATAATATGTTAATAAATTGATTAAAACTCTTTATATTACTTAACAGTTAACACTCGTAATTTTTATTAACATTTGTTCCTATTTAGTTCACCTCTTGAATTTCTCGGCAATCATTATCTAATTAAATAATATCACAAAATAAATTAAAAATAAAATTAAAATATTGGAATTTATGGTTATATAATGGCTATAAAACCTATAATACCTACTCCCTCCAATTCATCATAATGTTCCCATATCAATATGGCACAATACTTAAGAAAGATGATTATAAAATAATAAAGGACAAATGTGGGGTTGGTGTTAGAAGAAAGAGATGAATTAATAAGAGTTAAATAAGGAGTTGTGGGGCCAAAATATTAAGAAAATTAATAAAATAGGAGTAAAAGAGTTGTGTGGGGTTTGATTATAGGAGAGAGAAATGAATAAAATAAGAGAAAAAATTACCAAAAAAGGAAAGGGGAACATTACTTGAATAATCCATTTTGGGAAAGAGGAAACATTATAGCGAATTGGAGGGAGTATAATAGTTTCTATCTATAAAATCTTATTAAAAGGCTAACCTAAAAAATGTGACATTGCAAGTTTAATTGTGATGTGACAACTTTTAATGTGATATGGTAAAAAAAGTGATATGGATTACCAATTTAAGAAAATTAAAAAATATAAGGTACAAAAATTTAAAAAATATAAGGTATAAACACAAAAAAGAAAGAAAAAAAATTTGTAAACCATTAATCTCCTCTTATAATCTTTGTTATTTATTTACCTTATTTATTTAACCATTATTTTCTTTATTTAATGAAATGGCCTATTAACTTTCATTTCATCATTACTATATATACTACGTATTTATGTACCATATTTTTTATTTTTCTTTCATTCGTAAAATTTTGAGAGAATTTGTAATAGAATTTTTCATATATATAACTATTATATTCACCCTAATTTTCAATTCTATTAAAAAAAATAGCACCTAAAGTATACATAGAAAAGTAAACTAATTGTTTCGTTTTTTATTTTTCTTATGTTTTGTACTAATTTGTTATTATTTTTTTTGTTTATATTTATATTGAAGGAGAATGAATTTTCAACTTTATTCAACTACTTTGTAGGTAAACTATACAATCAGAACTAAATTAATTGTTTCACTTTTTATTTTTATTATGTTTTGAATTAATTAGAATTTTATTAGTTATTTTTTGTGTGTTTGTATTAATATTATAGGAGGATGACATACTCACATATCAATAACAATGCATGAGATTCGAAATAATGGCTATGGATCTTCTTTACAGATTTTTTTCTTGGTTTGGATGACTCTTTCATTTTTGTCGGTTTTTCTTTTTTTTCTACAATGGTGTATTTGAAATATCGAATGGTAGCAAAAATCTTTAATAAATTGTTGACATGTTGTTACATTATTGTCCTTCACTCTTTCCTACACTTTAGTCTCATTTGTAACACTTATGTTCTATTTTTATTTTGTCAAACATATTACAAATCAAATTGCTTAGCCAAATTGTTAAAGTACGATGCACATATGTCAATTTGCACATATGTCAATTTGATCTTATCATAGTGTTATAATATGCATAAATAGTAATTATTTAGAAACCGATTCTTATTCTCCAATTCATTGTTCCAATTCCAATACTTTCAAGCCTTTAAATCATTTTTTTTAGTTTTCCATCAAATATACTATTATGTAACTCACAATATTTTTTGGATAAATAATCTTTTTGAATGAATTGTTTATATTTTATTTTCTTCTGAATTTGGAAAGGCTAATATTTCGTATGAAGTATAATAGTATTGTTTTGATTATAATTTTTGATGAATGCTCAAACATGAAGAAGCTATGTTTAGAATCGTATATGCATAAATCTCTATTTATTGCGTGATTCCGAGAAATGTGTAATTAGTTTTGCGCATCTTATACTAATAATAATAATTATTAGAGTTCACATATAAAGTTTTGATCCTTACTTTATTCTCTTACTTTTTGTCTCAAATCTAATCTTATATATACTACAGAGTATATTATTATAACACAAAATGTGATATTTTAAATATATGTAACCTTTCCTTGGAATTATTCGGAATAGTTGTTAAAGTTGCTCACATAAAAGTTCACGACCATTTTTTTGCAAGATAAACATAGAGCCAAGTACTTTAAGATGCACCAAAACGATAATAAAAACAATATCTCCATTCAAGCAATAAAGAAGCAAGTTGCAATGTTTGTTGGTGAAGAAAACCATTTCTATTCTATAATCTTTAAGTCGGTCAAAGCAATGGTTAAATAATAAAGAAGCAATTGAAGAATCACTAATTAAAGAGCCAATTGAAGGACCATTAATTAAACAGGCAATTGAATAATCATTAGCAACTCAGACAAGAAAATTGAGAGTCATTGATTTTCTTTCTATAAAATATCATCAAAATACCAATTCATATTGTCTTATTTGATACCGAGTTACTCCTCCTTAGTTTTTTTTGTTCTCTCTGTAATTTAGAGTATTTTATTGGAATTTTGTGTCTCCTTTTTCCTTTTCTTTTTGTTCATGTATTTATATTTAATAATCTTAATTGGAGGTGTCAATTCAATTAATTAACTTGATAATTTCATTAATGATGTTATTGTAGGAGGTATGTATATGTTAATGTGATCCTAAAATGGATGTGCTTTGAACTTCGCGTAATTATTTTGCATACTCAATAAGAAATATTTTTACAAGACTAGCATAATTATCCATATTGTACAAGTTTTAGGATTTTGACGGGAGTATTTATTTAACTTCTATATCTATATGTGTACTTACTATAAATGAAGGAATAAGAAGGTTATATTTTTGTAGAGAAATAAAGGACAATGAATGAAAAGTAATCACGCTATATATTTCGAAGTTATGAGGTTTTTAACTGCATATGTATAAATTTCAATGCAATTTGTTCATATATGGAAGGGTGACTTCTTTTAATGTTTTGTTTTATTGGTAGAAACTTGTACTCATATTTTTGAATCCTTTGAAAACAGGGGACGACAATGGAGCGCAAATTCATGTTCCAATACTTTTATGGCGTCAAGATTGTCCATAAGACCAGAAGTACTGGAAAATTCAATTTGACGGATTGTGTCCTCACTTCAAAACAACCAAGCTATTCACATTTTGGTTTGCGTATCATCCCGAACCAAAAATTTGGAGTATATTAAATTTTTGTTTTAAAATATCGCTCCCTCAATCGTGTTTATTTATTTACCTTTTTTTATTATTATTTGTGAGTGGTTTTTAATTAAAATTAAATAAATGATTGAGAGAGGGGGACTACTCCATATAAGTTATTCACAAATTAAACACTTAAACACAATCAATTATTAACGATCTCGTGATTTTCACGGGCTCTAAAACTAGTTCAATAATATTAAAGAGTATAGGGATCAAGTTCATTAGGTAGTTATCCGGGGGTCGGATTTAATTCATTAACATAGCCAATTACGTTGTTTAAGGCTATATAATCTGTGACACCCTCATTCATTGCGGAAAAGTAAACACATAATTCTAGATAAAAACTGCATGGATATATTTGTAATAGGTTCATTTGGGTAAAAACCTGTAATTTTTAAAACCTAAACCTGTTATAAAAATATCCAAATGGGAAGGTGTCAAACATGCAAGGTCCAAAATAAATCTCATGAATGAAATATCGCTAAAGTCGCGAAACAAAGTTATACAACCCAAATATGAGAAAAGGGAGACATATGTCCCTAAAAAGTATATGACATAAAAAGTGTTTAAGGGTCACAAAAAAATAAAGCCAATCTAGGTCATAAGGTTACTTTGCTTGCTAGCTCGTCCATTTACCCCATATATGCATCACCTACCTGTCAATCGCATTTTATACAAATACGAAAGCCACAGTCAGTGGAGAGTAACTCCGAGTTCTCTCAGCCACGAAATGTCATAATTAATATAACATGTAAACATAAGAATATGAATATGGATAACACATAGCCTTAGCATATAGATGCTAGACAATCGTGCTTATCATGTGAACAACAATATAACAACGCATAGTCCTAGCATGTGAATACTAGACCGACTCATACTACACTATCATGTGAATCACATAACATCCAGGAATCCAAACTCTATCAACCATAGTCGGCTTGCATCTCACCTTCTATGATTCATAGAATCATCAAACAAGAAAGGACAATATATCTAGAGACAGGCATAAGTTCTTAGGACAGTCAATAGTCACTCTGTAACTCGAGTCTATACCACAAGGTAAGGTAAACATCCTAGTCCTAAACCTGCGCAGACCTAGCGACATGCAGAAAGTACCGCATCCAAGACGACCCATGATCACACACATGAGTACCCCTAAGGAGTCCACCAAAGGGTTAGCTAGTACTTAAGCTGACCATATACTTCTAAGAGTACGTCAGGAGGTCATGCCCTAACTTGGATATAAGCCCACCAAGCTAAGACACAAATGCTATTAAGCTGTGAACATACACTCGTTAAATACTATAAGGGTCTATCTATGACGAAGGCCGAAATACTCACCTAGGACCTAGTCCCAACTTGAATACTTTAGCCCACACCACACAAGACAAGTATGACACCAAATTAACCATAAGAGGGGCAAAGAGTCCAAACTTGCACACACACAAATGATCATACACACCCTAGCATATGAAAGACTACGCAAGAGCATATTCAGCTGACAATCCAACAATATCTTCAATATCAATAATAATCCAAATTCCAGCTAACCAACAGTACAATAATCCATGAGAACAAGCTAAAATGGCAGAGAGACAACAAGACTCAAGCATAAGGCATCCAAAGCATCCAACAACCAACATGTGAAATGATAATTACAAATATCAAGGCATAACATAAAACATCCAATAACAACCAATCTCACCTCAAAGACAAACCCTCGACTCGAGTCCCGCGATGGGTCATCTGTCAAATCAAGGCTGATCGGTTTAAACCTAGTTTGACCAAATTCGTTCGGTCAATCTGGCCCAACTCAGAGTCTTGGCCTACTTTGGCCCAAATCACAAAATTCATCACAATATCATTCTCATGCCATTTCCAATTTCTATCATGTGGAAGACTATCAACATAAGAAAATATATTCCAACTTACAAAATAACTAATTCCACAAAATTCTCGCATAATAAAATAGCATAAATAACCGTCTCACACAAGGGTAAACTTTTCTATAAATTTTAATCGATAAAACGACGCCATTTACTCATACGGACTCCGAATTGAGTGATTCAAGTGGTTAAACCACCTAATTTTTCGATGTCGTTCAATCTGTCATATTTTTGGAAACATTGAAAACCGTCTCGGTCCCAGTCTTGACGCGTTCCAGCAAAACACGGACTTGTCACAACACATAATTCCTCATCCAAATTTGTTCCAAACAATAATATACAAATGGGTAACATAAATTAAACATAAGCATACTCATCTTACTCCATTCATTCATTTATCAACAAGATCGTCTCAAACAACAACAAACAACAACAAACAACAAATACAACTACTAATGTGACATTAATTCGTCGAGTAACTCGGAATAGTTAGCTTAAGTTAAAAAAAGAGAACAATAACACTTGAGAAAGAGCCCTAGAAACCAAAATTACTCATCATCTTCTACAATATATGAGTCACCTAACTCATATTCAAATTTTTCACCTATAAGAACAACAAAAACACAATTATTAAGCTTAAATTCGAAACCCTAAAAAAAGTGTCTTAAACAAAAATTGGGAGAAATGAAAATAAAGTTTACTAGAAGATGAGGATTGAAGAGATGATTCCAAATATATAATTTTTATGAGATTTGGTGGAGAAATGAAGGAATTATGAAGGATTTAGGGATTGTAAAGAGGATTTTTGAGATGAATTTGCTGTTTGATGAAAGGAAGAGAGAGAATGAGAATTGAGGAAATGAAAGATGAAGAGGAGACCCATGGAGGATGGAGGGTGCATGGTTTGGGGTAGGGTGTTTGGGTGAGTTTCCATTGTTTACGTTTTGGTTCGTTTCGACGGAAATTAGAAATATTCATCGAACGCGATTTCCGAGAAAATTAAAGTTCTTAAACACGATTTTACTAAAAGATTAAGTACTCATATGCCCAATATCCAAACTCGTTTACCCAACGACCGTAAGAAATGGGAAATCCCAATTTTACGACTTTTATTCGAAATCTATTTTATCAAGGGAAAATGTTTAAATATAGTTTAAATCACTTTTAAAATTTCTAAACTATCAAAAATAATTACATTTCTTCAAAATAAAATAAGATTATATTTTATCAAATAAATTTTATTTCAAATAAATTAATATAAAATTAAAATAGATTAAAATATTACTTTTAAAATATAATAAAGGTCTTCAAAATTACGGGGTGTTAAATAGTCGGTCGATTCAAAATTCCCTTTAGATCTAATTTAACATGCGGTCACTATCATTAAATTATCTCTCGGTGAAAGTCTCAATTCGCTATACTAGTCAATTAACCCCGCGAAATTAATCAATCATCATATATATATATATATATATATATATATATATATATATATATATATATATATATATATATATATATATATATATATATATATATATATATATATATATAGTGTGAAGTTCTTCTAAGTCCACCATATGCCTTTGAGTCCCTTAGTCCTTCTAAGGGCCTTAGGATGAAGGGGATGAAGGGAGGAGATTGCATCTCAATGAAGGGCTAGAAATGAATCTAGCTAATCTTCCTCCCTAATCATTCCTAATCTCTTCCTCATTCTAATTTTATTATTATCATCCCATTCACTCATCTCTCTTTCATTCATTAAAAAAAAAAACACATCTCTCTTCCTCTCTTCCTCTCATCACCAGACCAAAAAAACCCAAAAAAATTCCCATCAAAATAAAAAACCCAAAAAATAACCCATTTTCTCTAAAATCACAAATCAAAATAAATTCAAAACCCCCACCCCCCACGACCCTAACCCGACACAAACACCCCACCACCCACACCCCACCCGACACAAACACCCCACCTCCCACCCCCTACGACCCTAACCCACCGCACCAGATCCTCACTGCAACCCATCCTTCCTCCGGCCGACATCAACAACCAGCCTCCAACCCGAGCCAACCACCACATCCTCCCACAACCACCACCACCACAACCTCCTCTCTCTCCTTCCACCCAAAACGACCCACGACTACAACCGACACAACCGACCCACGACCACAACCCGCCTCCACTCACGAACTCCCTTCTCCTCTCCCCTACGCCGCCTCTGCCGCACACCCCCGACACCTCTACAACAAATTGTTTTTTTATCTTGTTTTGGTTTTCATTTCAACTTGTTTTCATTTCAATTTGTTGAAAACCGGAAATGAACAAATATTTTAATAGATCTGTTTTTTTTTAGTAGATTTGTTTTCAACTAATATTTGTAGTGATGTTTTGGTTTTCACTTTCAACAAACAGATCTACTAAAATAGATGTGTTGAAATGAAAACAATTTATTAACTAATAGATTTCAATTTGTTATTTCATCACTTTCAACTTGTTTTGGTTTCACTGCAACTCCGTTTCCGTTTTGGTGATGTTTTGGTTTTCAATCTATTTCATCACTTTCTTTTTTTCTTTTCCCTTCCTGTCGTTCTCAGTTATGCGTCTTTTTTTTTTTTTTTTTCAAATTTGGGTGTTTGTATTTTGGGTGTGTTTGTTTTTCAAATCTAGTTATTTTTTTTTTTTTAATTCGTCTTGTTATATATTTTTCAGATGGGTAATTTTTTTTGCTAGATTTCATTGTTATTATTTCGGTTTTTTTCATTGTTATTATTAAAACCGTTTAAATCTTGTTTTGGTTAAAATTACACTTTTTTTTGGTTAAAATTACACTTTTTTCTATTACAATTATACTTTTTCTTGTTGGAATTACACTTTTTCTTGTTACAATTACACTTTTTCCTGTTAAAATTACACTTTTTCTTGTTAGAATTACACTTTTTCTTGTCACAATTACACTTT
The DNA here is from genome assembly GCF_048544455.1 of Silene latifolia. Lineage (NCBI taxonomy): Eukaryota > Viridiplantae > Streptophyta > Magnoliopsida > Caryophyllales > Caryophyllaceae > Silene > Silene latifolia. Next base: position 23,200,492 of record NC_133533.1, on the reverse strand, counting down.
TTCTTCTTACAATTACACTTTTTTTTGTTACAATTACACTTTTTATGTTAAAATTACACTCAATTCTGTTACAATTACACTTTTTCCTATTAAAATTACACTTGTTCTTGTTGGGATTACACTTTTTCTTGTTACAATTACACTTTTTCCTGTTAAAATTCCACTTTTTCTTGTTGGAATTACACTTTTTCTTGTTACAATTACACTTTTTCCTGTTAAAATTACACTTTTTCTTGTTGGAATTACATTTTTTTCCTTTAAAATTACCCCTTTCTACTTTAAAATTACACTTTTTCCGGTTAAAATTACACTTTTTCCTGTTAAAATTACACTTATCTCTATTAATGACTAAAGTTACACTCTTGGACTAAAGTTGGACTAACTAATTTGGACTATTTGGACAATTTGGACTAACTAATTTGGACAATATGGAATAACTAATTTGAACATTTTGGACAATATGGACTAACTAATTTGGACTATTTGGACTATTTGGACGAACTAATGGAGTTTACGACTAAATTGAATACAATATGTACAACTAAATTTGGACTAAAATTTAGAGTAAAATTACAAATTTAGAACTAAAGTTACACAATTCATTTATTTTGAGTCATTTAGATTGTGCAATTCCAATCATTGTCCACTAAAGTGTAACTTAGTAAATTGATAGTGTGTGTATCTTTTATCATTTTATGAGTGTAATTTTAGTCAAAAAAAGTGTAATTTTAGTCTACAAATGTGTAATTTTAGTCTACAAATGTGTAACTTTAATCCACAAATGTATAAATTTAGTCTACAAAAGTGTAATTTTTGTCCACGGAAGTGTAATTTTAGTCCATAAAAGTGTAATTTTAGTCCAAAAAAGTGTAATTTTAGTCTACAAATGTGTAACTTTAATCCACAAATGTATAAATTTAGTCTACAAAAGTGTAATTTTAGTCCACGGAAGTGTAATTTTAGTCCATAAAAGTGTAATTTTAATCCAAATGTATAATTATAGTCCAAATTTGTGTATCTTTAGTCCAAATTGTGTAATTTTAGTCCAAATTGTGTAATTTTAGTCCAAATTTGTGTAATTTTAGTCCAAATTTCTGTAACTTCATTCCAAATTGTTCTAACTTTAGTCCAAAAGCGTAACTTTAGTCATGGAGAAGATAACCTTAGTAGAGATAAATGTAACTTTAATGAAGACAAGTGTAATTTTAAAGGAAAAAAGTGTAATTTTAACAGAAAAAAGTGTAATTTTAACGGAAGAAAGTATACTTTTAACAAAGAAAAAACTGTGATTTTAACAAAAAAAGTGTAATTTTAACGGAAAAAAGTGTAATTTTAACGGAAAAAAGTGTAATTTTAACCGATAAAGTAATTTTAATAGATCCTAAATCACACAATACCAAAAGAAAATTTTAAATACGAAATTTGGCAAATATATATAACAAGACGGATATTAACAAAGTGATATCAACAAGAAAAAAGTAAAAAATGAGATTTCATAACTAATAGATTTAGTACTATAATTTTAACCGGAAAAAAAAGTGTAATTTTAACACAAAGTGTATTTTAACGGAAAAAAGTGTATTTTTAACAAGGAAAAAACTGTGATTTTAACCAAAAAAAGTGTAATTTTAACGGAAAAAAGTGTAATTTTAACGGAAAAAAGTGTAATTTTAACGAAAAAAGTGTAATTTTTAACCAATAAAATAATTTTAATAGATCCTAAATCACACAATACCAAAAGAAAATTTTAAATACGAAATTTGGCAATTATAAAAAAAAAGACCAAAACATCAAAATTGAAAAAAAAAAAAAACGGGTCATTGCTCTATATTAGTAGATCTAAGATTAAAATAAAAAAAATCTCACAAATTTAAAACAATATAATATAGCAAGACGATATAAGGAGAAAAAAACAACCAAAAAAATAAAAAGAATACCCAAACATCAAGTTTAAAAAAAAAAAAAAAAAAATGACGCCGGGGAGGCGGCGGCGACGGCGGTGGTGGCGGCGGCGGCGGCGGCGATTGGCGACTGTGGTGGTTTCCGGTGGGTGGTGGTAGGTGGATGGTGAATGAGGAAAAGATGAGTAAATGATTTATTTGGATTTTTTGGGTTTTTTATTTGTTTGGTTTTTTGGGTTTTTTTTTTCTTGGTTTTTTTGGAGAGAATATGGAGAAGTGAGATATAGAGAGAGAATGAGGAGATGTGATAATGAGTTGGTGAATGAAAGATGAGGAGGATTAATGTAGTTAATGAGAAAATTAGAGGGAGATGGACAAATTAGAGCATTAACCTTAATTTTTGGGTTCTCATCTAAGCCCTCCATTTCCAAGATCCAAAGGCTCACAATGAGACTTATGGACTCAAATGTAAGAGGTGGACTCATTTGATCTTATTACTATATATATATATATATGTAGAGAGAGAGAGAGAGAGAGAGAGAGAGAGAGAGAGAGAGAGAGAGAGAGAGAGAGAGATCTCTAGTGAGTCCACATTTTTACATTGAGTCCATAAGTCATTTTTAGGACCCTTGAAAAGATGAGATGGAAGGTTGGGATTGAAAGGGAAAATGGAGGGATTAATGCTAAATGGAGGGGACTGAAGCTAATTAATCACTTTTCCTCACTACTATCACTAATCAACCCTATAATTTCACTATATAACCCTTCTTTTTCCACTCACTTCTCTCTCCTATCTCACAAAATATCATTCATCCTATCTCTCTAAAAACCAAAAAATTAATAAAACAAAAAAACTCCCAAAAATTCAAAAAACCCCAAAATAAAATTCCCTCCTCTCTTACTCACCACCACCGACCACCCCACCCAACCCTACCTCGACCTGTCAGCCGCCACCACCATGACAAACCCCACCCTACCATCCCAAAACAGCCCAGACCCACCACAACTCCCGACCACCACCACGACAAACCCCACCCTACCATCCCACAAAAATCCCAGCCGCAACAACAACCACCACCCAACAAACCACCATCACCTAACAACTAATACTGCTCCACGGCACCACCAGATCCGCGACCCCACCACCATCCCAACCACCAAACCAGATCCACGACTGCCACACCAACACCAATAACGACGGCCCACACATTCTCACAACCCGACACCCTTTCTCCACCATTGTCGACCACCACCAAGCCACCACCCTTTCTTTTTTTTTCAGATCTATCGCACGTCACCACCCTTTGTCTGCCGTCGATTAACCACGCACCAGCCACAAACCACCACCATCCGGCCATCGCAAAAAAAAGAAAAAGAAAAATAAGATCTGAAAACCCCGGCACAATAAAGCCACCAGTCGACACCACCATTGCCGTCTGCCTGGCTGCCGAGTGTCGCTTCTCTCCTCCCTCGTATGGAGGATGGTAGTGGTGTGTTGGTGGAGGAAAGTCGGGTAGTATTTGGTGTGTTTTTTATTTATTTATTTTTTTTTTATGTTTTTTTGGGCTGTTCTCTTGTTTTTTTATTGTTGTCTTTGCTCATGTTTGTGTCGTTTTTTTTAGTTGAAAAAGTAGTGTTTTAATCAGGGGCGGAACTGGGCTGGGGCTTCTTGGGCTAAAGCCCGAGATACTTTCCAGAAAAAAAAAAAAAAAAATACAGAACAGAAACACGCTATCAGGACCACAAGTGAGAACTCCCCAATTATTTCACATTATTTATCTAATTTCGATCGAAGTCACCGTCCATCGTCTTGACGGCGCCGATACTTATTCCAACCGACCACCAGTTCACCACTGACGTCGCCGGTACTGATTCCGACCATCATCCAGTCGTTTTTGGTAATTTCTACTCAAATTGTTCATTATTTTTCTTTTGTAATTCAATTATACATTTATACCTTTATACTTCTCAAATTCCCAAAATCAAATTAGACATAATATCTGTTATATCACATGAATTGATGAATATGAATCCATTATTTTGTATTTTTATGTACTGCAATTAAATTGTTGAACTGTTGGGATTATGGGATGACCGAAAATCCGAAATCCGGATGCTAATATTATAAAGTTGCAGGCTTGCAGCCTTGATCCTTCATTGATAATTGGTGACTTAAACACTGATTTTTTCAATTTATTCTATTATGAATTGGTTGTAGTTCATTATTGATTGATTAGGGTTAGATAAATAAGATTTTGATTTGCAGTTTTGGACAAGTAGTTTTAGAAAGAGGAATGGTGAATGGTCACAGACTCACAGGCCTCACAAGTCACAGCTAAATAGCTAATACACTAAGTCATTAATACGGCAAAACTACACTAGTTAATACGACAAAACTGTAAATGGTCAGTAGTACAAAACAAGATCAGAGGAAGGGGTTTTTCCTGAGTACTGGGCGTCTGGGCCACTGGCCTACTGAGTAAGCACTAGTTTGAGAAAACTGAATACTCTATTACTGTCTTAGATTTCAGTAGTGGATTCTTCATTTGTTTTATACCACTTTACATATTTAATTTGTATTTAGTTGTTTGGTTCGTTATTATAACATGGTGGTGACTCTTGTGGGGTATGTATTTGATAAATTTATTATTTTTGAGATGAATCTTAGTGCCAAACACCTCTATCTTTTGTATTATTGGATCGATATTCATACATTTCATAATGTGATATAGGTAAATGAAATATAATGACGGATAATCGGAGTCCCAAAAGATATAAGACCTTATTCTCATTTTATAAAAGTGGTACTTCATCAATTGACCAAGAAAAAGACGAGCAATATAAAGGGGTTGATATAAGAGATGAACAAGATGGTAAAGGGGTTGATCTAAGAGATGAACAAGATGACGGGGTTGAGATGGAAAATGAGCAAGAGCAAGAGGAAGGGGCTGAGATTGAGGAAGGGGCTGAGATTGGAAATGAGCGAGAGGAAGGAGCTTGGGCTGAGATCGAAAATGAGCAAGAGGAAGAGGTTCAGATAGGAAATGAGCAAGAGGAAGAAACTGAGATTGAAAATGATCTGGCTGAAATTGAAAATGATGAACATGAAAATTACGATACTTCATCACTTGAACGAGATCCTGGAATACGTCGTCCTATAGGTACATATCCTTTAAATGAGCGTGATACTGTTCGAAGAGCTTATGTAGTATATGGACCTTGTCAACCTTATTTAGCAGGCTATCCAAGTACTTGGGATGGAAGTCAGGGGCGAAGATTTTGTCACAAGTGGTATAAAGAGTGGAATTGGCTTGAGTATTCACTTAAGAAAGATAAAGCATATTGTTTCCCTTGTTTCTTATTTGATGAATACCCATCCCGACATCCGTCTTTCACTGAAGATGGATTTAATGGTTGGAAGAATGTGATGTCTAAAAAATCGGGCATCTTATTTCATTTAGAAGGCGTGATGTCAAAACATAATGCTTCAGTACGCAAGTGGGAAAATTTGAGGAATCCTTCTAGACATATAGAGAAAGTGATTAACAGACTATCTTCAGAAGAATTAGCAAGAAATAGACTCCGTCTTGTCGCTTCTATTGCGGTTGTAAGGTTGTTAGCACGACAAGGATGTTCTTTTAGGGGTCATGATGAATCAGCAACTTCTCTCAATGGTGGCAATTTTGACGCGGTATTGGATTCTTTTAAAGGTTTGAACAGTGATATAAAAGCTGTAATAGACAAAGCTCCACAAAATGCCAAGTATAACTCTCCAAAGATATACAAAAGAAACTTGCAAATATTCTTGGCAACAAAGTTCGGTCTATGATTCGTGATGAAATAGGAGATTCTAAATTCGCAATTCTTGTTGATGGAGCTCTTGATGTGTCAAATACGGAGCAAATGGCAATAATTATTCGATTTGTTGATCGTGAAGGAATACTTAGAGAACGATTTTTCACCGTGGTCAGTGTTACTGACACTTGTTCTCAAACTTTAATGGATAAGATAATAATGGTCTTTGCTCAGTATAACCTTCAATTAGAAAATATACGAGGCCAAGGGTATGATGGTGCAAGCAATATGAGTGGTCAAATTAATGGTTTGCAAGCTTTGTTTCAAACAGAATGTCCATATGCATATTATGTGCACTGTTTTGCTCATCGGTTACAGTTGTCTTTGAATGCTGCTGCTAAAGGAGTACATGATGTATGGCAGTTTTTTTCTACTCTTACTATGATTGTTAACTTTGTCGATTCCTCCGCTAAAAGACATTCAATGTTAAAAGCTCGCCGAGAAGAAGAAATCTCAGATTTAGTAGCCGCGGGTACACTTGAGACGGGGTCGGGAAAGAATCAAGCTACCACTTTGCAAAGAGCAGGAGCTACTCGTTGGGGTTTACACTTGCGCTCTATTTCAAGTCTTCTTAAATTGTTCAAAGCTACCCAATCAACTATCGATGATTTGTATTTGAATGGAGTAGACAAAGTGCAAGGAGAAGCTAAGGCAGTCGGTAAGGCTTTGAAAAAATTTGATTTTGTGTATTGTTTACATATGATGCATGATATCATGAGAACTACCGATTTTTTATGTCAAACATTGCAAAAAAAGGACATTGACATACTAAATGCTATACACTCTGTTTCAATTGTCAAAACAAAACTTCAAGATTTGAGAGACAAAGGTTGGGATAATTTAATCGAGAAGGTTACAACATTTTGCTGTGAGCATGATATTTCTATGCCAGATATGACCGCTCCTTACAAGAAAGGTAGAAGGGATTGTGAAAAGGATATCACAAATGAATGTTATTATCGATTTAACATATTTTATTGTGTGATAGACTTTCAGTTGTCAGAACTTGATAGCAGATTTACGGAAAATTCTAAGGAGATTCTTACTCTCGGTGCTTCATTTGATCCACGTCACAATTTTCGAGCATTCAAGCGTGAAGATGTGTACAAACTTGCAGAGAAGTATTATCCTCAAGACTTTTCTTTAAATGATAGACGTGCTCTTGATTTAGAGTGTGGGTTCTTTGTTGCAGATGTTCAAAAAGATTCAAGATTTAAAAATACAACTTCAGTATCTCATTTGTGTCGCCGGATGTTTGAGTTCGATAAGACTTGGCTTTATCCTATGATTTATCGATTAATTTGTCTTATCTTGACTCTTCCGGTTTCAACAGCTACAACGGAGAGAGCATTTTCAAGTATGAACATCGTCAAAAGCAAACTGAGAAATAAGATGAATGATGAATTTCTTGATGATTTGATGGTGCTTTACATTGAAAGGACATTTGCGGATAGTATCAATAATGATGATGTAGTATCCGAATTTGAACTTAGTGGATCTCGTAGAGTAAAATTTAGTTAGTTATGTAAATTACGTGGTGTAGGGCGTGTGTGCCCCCACTTTTTTTTGGCTCCTAATGTATACGACTAGTTAAAATTTTTATATAAAATATAAAATTTTATAATTTTAATTTTAGCCCGGGGTAGTTGCGATTCCTGGTTCCGCCCCTGGTTTTAATAATATAAAAAGGTGGTGTTTTGTTTGGTTGTGGGGGTTTGTTTTATAAATTTTCAAATCTCGTGTTATTAAAAAATGTCTTGTTATATATTTTTTCAGATCTGGTTTTGTTGGGTTCCTTTTTCATTTTTCAGATCTGGTATTTCTTTAAATTTACACTCATATTTATTAGATTTACACTCATATTTCTTTAAATTTACACTCGTATTTCTTTAAATTTCCACTCGCATTTCTTTACATTTACACTCATATTTCTTTACATTTACACTCATATTTCTTTACATTTACACTCACATTTCTTTACATTTACACTTATATTTGTTTACATTTACACTCATATTTCTTTACATTTACACGCATTTTTTCAGATTACACTCGTATTTCTTTACCGTTACACTCGTATTTCTTTATATTTACACTCATATTTTTTACATTTACACTCATATTTCTTTACATTTACACTCGTATATCTGTACATTTACACTCAAATTATATAGATTTGCACTCATAGTTTTTGTGGATATGAGTTGGTGGTGGACGATGACGTTGGTGGTGTTTGTTGGTAGTCAGACTAAAGTTTTACTCGTAAAGGAACAAAGTTACACTCAAAGGACCAAAGTTACACTCTTAAACCTTCAAATTTACACTCGTAGACCTTCAAATTTACACTTAAAATACTACATTTACACTCGTAAAACATCACATTTACACTTGGTAACATGTTAAGATTATATAAATTCAAAATTTTAATTAGAAAATTGCCTAAAAATCAATTTTATACTCTTAAAATATTTACATTTACACTCGCAAAACATCAAATTTACACTCGTAAAATGTTTAAATTATATAAATTCAAAATTTCCGTCACAAAAAATCAAATTTACACTCTTAAAATGTTACATTTACACTCGTAAAACATCAAATTTACACTTGTAAAATGTTAAAATTATATAAATTCAAAATTTCCGTCACAAAATAACAAATTTACACTCTTAAAATGTTATTTTTACACTCGTAAAACATCAAATTTACACTTGTAAAATGTTAAAATTATATAGATTCAAAATTTCCGTCACAAAAAATCAAATTTACACTTTTAAAATGTTACATTTACACTCGTAAAACATCAAATTTTCACTTGTAAAATGTTAAAATTATAAAAATTTAAAATTTCCGTCACAAAAAATCAAATTTACACTCTTAAAATGTTACATTTACACTCGTAAAACATCAAATTTACACTTGTAAAATGTTAAAATTATAAAAATTCAAAATTTCCGTCACAAAAAATCAAATTTACACTCTTAAAATGTTACATTTACACGAGTAAAGTGTTAGATTTACACTTGTAAAACTCATACAACATTACATTTACACTCCTTAAATCTGAAACTCAAAACTGATTAATTAGGGGCTAGAGAGAGAAAGAAAAATTAATTAGTGTATAGAAATTAGATTAGTGAAATATTTTTTTTGTTAATTTCAATCTCAACCATCAATTTCAATCTAACCATCCACATTTTTTCCTTTTTTTTTAATAGTCCTTAATCCATCCATTTTCCATCTATCTCAACCATCCACTTTCTCATCCAATGGCCCTTAAAGGGACTTAGGGACTCAATGGCATATGGTGAACTCATAAGAACTCACCTCTCTCTCTATATATATATATAGAGAGATAGGAGTTCTAATGAGTCATTCTCTTCAATTGAGTCCATAGGTCCCACTAAGGGCCATTGGATGGACTCAATGGATGGTTGAGATGAATTTGATTAAGGGCTATTAAAAAGAAAAGGAAAAAAATGTGGATGGTTGGATTGAGATGGGTGGTTGAGATTGAAAAATACCAAAAAAAATTACCACTAATCAAATATCTCTACACTAATTAATTTTTCTTTCTCTCTCTAGCCCCTATTTAATCAGTTTTGAGTTTCAGATTTCAGAAGTGTAAATGTAATGTTGTATGAGTTTTACAAGTATAAATGTGATGTTTTACGAGTGTAAATGTAATATTTTAAGAGTGTAAATTTGATTTTTGGTGACGGAAATTTTGAATTTATATAATTTTAACATTTTACAAGTGTAAATCTGATGTTTTACGAGTGTAAATGTAATATTTTAAGAGTGTAAATTTGATTTTTTGTGACGGAAATTTTGAATTTATATAATTTTAACATTTTACAAGTGTAAATCTGATATTTTACGAGTGTAAATGTAATATTTTAAGAGTGTAAATTTGATTTTTTGTGACGAAAATTTTGAATTTATATAATTTTAACATTTTACAAGTGTAAATCTGATGTTTTACGAGTGTTAATGTAAAATTTTAAGAGTGTAAATTTGATTTTTTGTGACGGAAATTTTGAATTTATATAATTTTAACATTTTACAAGTGTAAATCTGATATTTTACGAGTGTAAATGTAAAATTTTAAGAGTGTAAATTTGATTTTTTTGTAACGGAAATATCGAATTTATATAATTTTAACATTTTATAAGTGTAAATATGATGTTTTACGAGTGTAAATGTAATATTTTAAGAGTGTAAATTTAATTTTTTATAACGGAAATTTTGAATTTATATAATTTTAACATTTTACAAGTTTAAATTTGATGTTTTACGAGTGTAAATGTAAAATTTTAAGAGTGTAAATTTGATTTTTTGTGACGGAAATTTTGAATTTATATAATTTTAACATTTTAAAAGTGTAAATGTGATGTTTTTCGAGTGTAAATGTAGTATTTTAAGTGTAAATTTGAAGGTTTTAGAGTGTAAATTTGGTCCTTTGAGTGTGACTTTGGTCCTTTATAAGTGTAACTTTGGTCCTTTTAAGAGTAAAACTTTAGTCCGACTACCAACAAACACCACCACCGTCGTCCTCCACCACCAACTCATATCCACGAAAATATATGAGTGCAAATATATATAAATTTAACGAGTGTAAATGTATAGATATACGAGTGTAAATGTAAAGAAATTTGAGTGTAAATGTAAAAATTATGAGTGTAAATGTAAAGAAATATGAGTGTAATTGTAAAGAAATAAGAGTGTAAAAAAAGAAAAATGCGTGTAAATGTAAAGAAATATGAGTGTAAATGTACAGAAATACGAGTGTAAAGGTAAAAAATATGAGTGTAATTTTAAAGAAATATGAGTGTAAATTTAATAAAATATGAGTGTAAGTGTAAATCTGAAAATGAGTGTAACTTTAATATAGTAGAAGTGTAAATCTGAAAATGAGTGTAATTTTAAAAAAAAAAAATGAATGTAAATGTAAAATACTACGAGTGTAAATGTAAAATAATACGAGTGTAAATGTAAAATAATAAGAGTGTAAATGTAAAATACTACAAGTGTAAATGTAAAATAATACGAGTGTAAAATGTAAATTAACAATAACACCAACAAATATTAACAAGACGAGATCTGAAAAAATACACAAAACGATATCTGCAATATAAAAATATAAAATAAGATCTAAAAAAAGCAAAAACCCAACATCAATAATAAATTAACAACCACCCCATCCTTTAAAAAAAACAGATCTAAGCTAAAAAAAAAGAAAAAAATTAATAAAAAAATTTCACTTTATAAACACGATTCTAAAGTTACTTAGCAACAAGAGTTGGCATTCGGATCACTGGCGTCTAATATTAATGTTGACTTTGGTACTTAGCAACAACAAGATGTGCAACTAAACAAATCATGCCCAAAATCAGACCATTCTTTTTTTAAAGATAAAAAACCCACCACCATTCTTTTTAAAAAAATAAAACAGCTTTAAACAAAAAATTCAAAAACCGATTAATATTAAGATCTGAAAAACAACCCTCAGAACAACAACCATTTTACGGTGGTGGGGTTGTTGTGGGGCGGTTGTGGCGGCTTACTGAGGGCGACAGTAACAGGTGGCAGTGGTGGTTGGAGGTTGACGGTGGTGGGGGGTTGTTGTGGAACGGTTTGTTGGTCGACGGAGAAGGAGAGGAGTGAAAAGTTGTGTTGTTGTGGTGGCGTCGGGCGGTACATGGTGGTTGCGTAGGCAGATCTGAAAAAAAAAACAGAAAGGGTGGTGGCTTGGTGGTTGCGGTGGTGGGAGGCGAGAATGACAGTTGCGGTTGAAGAAGGCGATGTGGGTGTTGTTGTGGTGGTGCTCCTGTTGATGGTCATGGTAGATTCGTGGTGGAGGTCGGGATGGTGTGCGTGAGGGAGAATGGTGGTGGTGGTCAGGGTGGTAGTCGAAATGGTGTGCGTAAGGGAGAATGGTGGTGGTGGTCAGGGTGGTAGTCGGGACGGTGGTAATCAGATCTGGAAATTTTTTTGGGTTTTTTGAATTTCGTGGTGGTGGTGGTGGTTGACAGGTCGGGGTAGTAGGGTGGGGTGGTCGGTGATGGTGAGGATGAGAGGAGGGAATTTTTTTTTGGTTTTTTGAATTTTTTGGATTTTTTTTGGCTTTTAGAGAGATTGAGGGATGATATTTGTGTGATAGGAGAGAGAAGTGAGTGGAAAAAGAAGGGTTTTATAGTGAAATTAGGGTTTGATTAGTGAAGGTAGTGAGGGAAAGTATTTAATTAGCATTAATCCCCTAATTTTTGCACTAATCCTCCCTTTTTCTCTTTCAATCTCAACCCTTCATCCTATCTTTTTAAGGGTCCTAAAGAGGACTTATGAACTCAATGGGTTTGGGTGGACTCATTAGATCTCATATATATATATATATATATATATAACTAAAGGAGGCTTTTTTTTTTCTAATTATACTATTAACATTAAAATTAGGAGATCATTAATTATTTACAATTTTTCTATTATAATTAGGAATATAAGTTTCCTATTAGAAATGAAAATTAATTAAATATTTTACAATTTTTGACGGGGATCCATATCATCTAGAGCAAAGATTGGTGTTTCATGGAGATGAATGTGATTTATTTCTTAAATGTAAAACGTAGCAGAAAGGTAGTGATAGTGGTAGTGAATTGGAGGTTGTTTCAAGTAGTAAGAACTAATCACACTGGTTGATGTTTTATTTTGCGGGTAAATTAGTGGGGTGGAGGGAGGGTGCATTTGTGGGGGGTAATGAGTTTAACGAGGATATTGATAATAAATAAGGTTATTTATCAGCAAAATATCGCTTACATTAAAATATATAGGTAACATGAACAATAACAAGAAACCTCAAAAGATCATACTGATAAACTTAATCCTGACCCAATCAATCCAGATTAAAGTAAAATCTTAATTCTAACAACATTGTCGAGAACAAGAGCTAGTTTTCATTGGATCGTGGATTTTTCTAGAAGTAGAGGTTTAGTTTTTCACTTGGTTGGATAAATTTGAGAGACGTTTCGAAGACAAGGATCGATCTTTCAAGGGATGAGATTGTTTTAGATCGTTTGTGTGAATATGGAAGAAGAATAGGTGTCTGCTTGAAAGATTTTGTTTCAGATGAGAAGATTGGGGGGGGGGGGGGGTCAAAGACTATTGTTATAGGGGGTGTCATAAGCAGCCCAACCATGTAGTATTGCATTGGAATTTAGTTCACATTCAAAGGTACGTTTATAGTTTGACCGGGAGATATAATATTTAGCTACCTGTAAATGTTTTTACGTAACTACCATTTGACCCAACAATGATTAAATTATTGTTGTTATTCTAAAGAAAGAGATTTGTTGTATCATTGAGTTGATTATGCAAAGTAGATATTATTGTTTTCCTTGACCAATTGAAAAACAAACAAGTATTAATGAACAAAATCTAAAAACTCCCAGTTCCAAGTATCATACATATAAACTTCATATTGGTTTTATTTTCCTAAAAAAACAACATTGTCGAGAGTAAGGGTTAGTTTCCATTGAATGGTGGATTTTTATAGAAGTAGGAGTTTAGTTTTTTTTTTTCACTTGGTTGGATAAATTTGAGATAAGTTTCGGAGACAAGGATTGATCTTTCAAGGGATGTGATTGTTTTAGATCATGGGTGTGAATAGGGAAGACAAGAGATGTGATTGTTTTAGATCATGGGTGTGAATAGGGAAGAAAAATAGGGGTCTGTGTGAAATATTTTGTTTCAAATGAGAAGATGGAAGCCAAGACTATTGCTAGAGAGAGAGAGAGAGAGAGAGAGAGAGAGAGAGAGAGAGAGAGAAAGAAAGAAAGAAAGAGAGAGGAGGGGGGGGGGGTCGTAATCAGCCCTAACCATGTAGTATTGTGTCGGAATTTGGTTCACATTCAAATGTACTTCTATAGTTTGACCAATAACATTCTAACTACCACTACGCCAAATAAGACATCCAATAACGGTCAAATAATGCAAATTACCGTTTTTAAATAGAAATACGGGACCGTTATTGCAACGACGGTTGTTAAATATATACCACGGTTGTACAAATAACACGCGACTGTTATATAACATCAAGAACCGTTATAAAATCTTTTAAGAAACCGTTGTTAAATCTTAAAAACGGTTTCAAATCCGTTGTCGTAGTTTAATATTGACAACGTCTTATCGTTCTAAAACCGTTGTTAAATATTATATATGATAACGGTTCATTTCGTTATCTTATTTAATTGAATGTCAAAATTTAACAACGACTTTATTGCGTGCAAAACCGTTGTTATATTCATCTGTTGACAACAGTAGTATGTAACAGTTATCTATTTATATTGATGAAATTTTGTCAACGGTTCTGCTTAAATAAACCGTTGTAAAAGTTTTGAACTCGACAACGGTTATCGTTCGTTATCTTATATTTTTGGCGGTTTGAATGAGAGGGAAAATATGTCAACGGTTACTTATCTAAATAAAACCGTTGTCAAATAATTGTTTCCAACGGGTTGTTTTTAACCGTTATCGTTTTTATTTTTTATTTTTTATTTAAAAAAAATGATTTTAGCCTGTTCTAGCAGCTGCTGAAATGCTTTTTTTTCAGCTGCTGTTGAAAAACAGCATTCCAGCAGTTGTGCAGTGCAAAAATTCAATCCTGTATCAAAATATTACACCCCGCTATCAATTAAACCCAGTTTAAAAACAGTACAAACAGGATGATCAACAGCCAAAACACAACTGCTATTGAGAAAACAAAAGAAACCAATACACAATGGATCTATATATACACACTCATACATAAAGTATGAGAAAACTATTGAGACCTCGCTAATGAAATAACATAATCGGAAAATTCACGTGGTACCCTCGAATTTTGCCATTTTGTACGTGGTACCCAACTTTTTAAGTTTGTTCACATAATATCCTTGAGATTTGATTTTCAAGCACAACACGCCATTTTTTATCGTTCTTAAAATTTTCAATTGAGCATAAATCATAAACCAAAAATCGGAATTGACTAATTTTTTTTTTTCAAATTGATTATCTCCTCGAGATCTATAAATTGATAAAACGAAAATGGTCATTCGGAAGTTTATCATCGAAAATATGGTTGATTTAAGATTTCCGTTTAAAAAAACCCCATAAAATATCAGTCGACAATTTTTTTTCTCAAATCGTAGGTTATGAAGAGATAATCATATTAGAAAAAAAAATTGGCCGATTCTGAATTCCGGTCTCGGAGTTATGCGCAATTGTATTTTTTTCTAGCGACAAAAAGGGCATGTTGTGCATGAAAATCAAACATATAGGGTATCATGTACACAAACTTAGAAAGTTGGGTACCACGTACAAAATGGCAAAGTTTGAGGGTACCACGTGAATTTTCCGTAACATAATTGGCCCACATATTTCTCATCTGCTTGATGTCCTCCGGCGAATATTCCGGGGCTTTGTTGAGTATTTGTGGAAACTACAATTCAAAATATATATAATCAAAATAGATATAATACATGGAAGTATACATAATTGAACTCAATTTACGCCTGAAATATTTTTTAAATCACACTAACCCGCATCGAAATGGTAGATAGTTTTCTGTTGATAACCTCCTACATGGACTGGCAAACGTAAAAGGCGCATTGTTTGTCGTCTGGTGCTTTAGGAGACTATTATATAAATCACACACAAATCAGCTGAATTAGATAATCAACCTCTCGCATAAACATTAATTAAATCATACGAGTAATTATTAAGAATACACTTACTAATGGCGTGATAAAATTGGGAACAGCGTTGCTTTCATATTTCCCAAGTGGATATAATCTTTTTTTGCTTCAAAAACAGCAAATCATAAATATACACACATGCCATTATTATTTGCATATATATGTCTCAGGTCATACAATAACAAATGACATTATTGAAGGTTGTAAACTTACTCAGTTATCATCCTTACACAACTGTCAGGAGGTTTGCCTTCGCAAGAGTCAATCCAGTACACTGTTTTTGTTTCCATTTGGATTGCCAGTAGCACCCAATGCTTCCTATTCAATTTGGGACATTGAACTGTTAGTTCATTTACACACATTTAAGCATGTTAATTATTAATTTATAGAACCGTGATTAATTACAATAATCACGTACTATACATACATATTCTCATTGTAGGGGGCAAGCCATAATTTTTTGGACGACATCAACCGACGAGCGATACTCTTGATTTGTTCTTCGTATGAAGTTATGTGCACAGAGAATGCTTTAGGACTCAAGAATCCGTAGGCGTGAAATGGGAACTTCCACTCAGCGATCTGATTATTCAGGTACCTATTACGCCACATGGAATGAAAAATATTATTTTAATTGATAATTATAACAAACATCATTATTCGTAAATGAAATGAAAGTACCCAAAACGGTCTACTAATAAAGCTATCAAAACCATTAGATATCGTCTGACACAGCGGAAAACTTCTAACTGCAATGTGATGACTCATCCCAGCTATCCCATACGTGTCATATCATACCTGCTCACCATCCCCGAATGCATCACTACAGTTTTTAAAACATTTAAACGGGGTCAGTACTAATTACACAAAACAAGATACAATACAACAATTACCAAACAGCTCAAACATCACATCAAACCCCGGTCTCTATAATCAATCTCCACGTAACTGACTACACACTAAAGTGTGTAGCTCTGCCAGAGTACCCATCGCAACAGATACTCCACACCGCCAGTGGGGAACCGCAGCCGTACCCACCAAATCCCCGCTCATCTCCATCGAGCGATAAAACCACGTCCATTAATGTGCACATCCCTTCTGTGGCGGGTTCCACAGAAGGCGAATCATGGGCGTGAAGCCACTTCCGCAAGTGACTCAACTCAGCCAGGGACACGCCCCAAAGAACACAGACAGATACACAATCAATTAACAATATACAGCCAACAACCGTCAAAATCAACCAACAATATAATTAACCAACAGTCACAACAATAATCACCACACATTATGTAGCCAATACTAAGTAGGGAAACCCTACCTGAAATAAGCCATCACAAGACCGTCACAAGCAGCTAATCAAAATGCTCTTCTACGAAATCTCCTCCTATAAACAGATATACAATCATGCAATTACTACTAAGCCAATCAAACACCCAAAACCCCCAAATTACCCCATTAGGGTTTTGAACAAACTCAACGAATCACTATACAAATTATACAAGAATCTTACCCTTGACGCGACGAACTCAACGGTGTAAAGAATATGATGATCCGACCAACCAAGCCTTGGGATTTGTTAATAATGTGATGAATGCGAAGAACGTAACTTTCAATCTTCTCTAGAAAGGTTTTAGGATGATAAAAGTGTTTAAGGAAAAGTGACGTAAGCTTTTTATATTAATCCCGCATTATTAACAAAACCCGTCAAAATAAACCCGTAAAACACACTTACTCGATCGAGTAAGTAACTTACTCGATCGAGTGCCCCTTACTCGATCGAGTGCCACACATACTCGATCGAGTACCCATCAGACAGACTACTGTTTCGTATAAAAATATACTTACTCGACAGAGTAAGCCCTACTCGATAGAGTACCCATAGACATAGAAAACCGTAGTATTACACACAGATCCTCTAAATACATATAAAACCATTAAGCAACACACAATTATATAACTCCGACTACCAGTGGTAGAAGTGACATATTTATTCAAACTTACAATTTTCTCTTTGATGTCCTTATCATATTCAGTTTCCGTCTTTCCATTCTTAAGAGTGTTACCTTCCACCCAAACGTCGTGACGACTGAATTTTCCAAGCTTTGCCTACAATTCATTCATCACATTGATATCATCTCAAAATATGTATGATTACTATGAACATATATAATATCGGACTAAAACATCTAATAGTCTAATACTATAAGAATTATTTACTTAAAAGTTTCTTCTTAATCATTCTATAACCACCTCGGGAGCCGTAAAAGATGATCTTTTTCTTTGAAATATTCGCCTTGTTCCTCTCACTCATAGCCTTCATCAAATAAATTGTATCAAGAAACGTAAGCATGACCAAACACTAAACTAAGTATACTTCTTTACTTATTATTATTAAGTTACCTTAAACTTGTCAGACTGCCTATAGCGATATAGCTATTCCAATGGTCTTGACTGACATACGGATACTTCTTTGTTGGTGGGTGTCTGATCATCTCCCCAGTTTCCTTGTTGAACAAGTGCTTCTCAAGAATCTTTAACTTCCAAGAACCGAGGGCTTCCTCTGTCTTTGTTTTTAGGTACTTATCATACTTTTCGGGGACAACGTAAGCTAACTGCATATATGATGAGCATAGTTGGTACAAGTGTTTCGGCTAATACACATATCAAGTAGTAACTTAATTTCAGCAAAAATATTTTATTTATTATTGTATATACATACCTTTATTCTGTTTATTAGCATAATGTTCCGTATTTTACTCATTTCACTAATACGCGGCGTACCGAGAGGCACATAGTGTCTTACACAACAACCAATCTAACTCGCAAAATACCCGGCATACTCACCATATGGCAGCCCCGTATCTTTATCCCATTGTAAAGGATTATGTATCTTTGAATTTATTGCTTCTAAGGAAACCCTGTGGCGCATTTGACCCGCAGTGTATTGCAAATTATTCTCATCACCTGAATCGTCGCCTGACGCATTCCTATCGTTTCTTTTCCACTTTTGGACCATATCTAAAGCAGAAATTAATAAATAAATAATAACAATGCATACTTATAATAACAAACAAATCTACCGAGAGGAGGGTTTATTACTTCTTTAAAGAGGAGAATCCGGATTGATCTGGCAGCGGCAATGACGATGATGACGATGATTGCGACGACGATGGGGTAGGCTGGTGGTTGAGGGGAAGCTCAATGTTTGAGAATATTATGTGGGGGAGGGGAAGCTCAGAGTATATATGTGTGAATAATATAACACTTGCAAGACCTTATTTATTTGAAAGTAATAAACAAGTGTGGACACGAGGGGCCCACGGGGTCGCTTGGGAAAAAAAGCGTTTGCATTTGTGGAGTCGCCACCAATTTATTGTGGAAAATTGGAAACCGTTCGAATACTTCGCATCATGTCAAGACACAAAGTAGTGATATAGACATCAAGAACTCGTTACCCTTAACATTCTACGTCTAGAATGACTCCCGTGGATGCCAATGAACACGGATGTTCATAGAGATCTGGAGTAAGGGGTGATGGTACGTATTAGGAAGCTCTTTTGATCGAACACCTAATCCCGCCCGCCTCGATAGCGGTCTCTACTAATGATTAGGGAAATCATATATACTTGATATGCTGTCGATTATATGCATGCAATGCAACATCCACCGTTTTAAACCTAGCATGTGAAAATTAACTAAGTCGGTAAACATGTAATTTAGCACTCATTATGTCGAATTAGGTTTTAGATTGATTATATGTGAAAGCAAACAAACGATAATAAAGATACAACAAATAAAATGCTATAATTAAAATTACAATAATTACAACGGCTCAATGATTTACGTCGAAAATACGTTTAAAACGGATAATTTTAGAAAAGAAAAGGAAAAATGAATAAGGTTATAAAACGAACAGATTAATGGTGATATTACGATTAATAGTCGATTAATACATAAGCTAATAAACTAGGTCAGAGTAAGAATGGAAGTTCAGAGACAGAACTCAACCCGGAACAGGCGCAGCAGTGCTGCGTCCTTTGGAAGAGGCGCAGTGGTCACTGCGTCTGTTCCTGAGGTGAGTTCTGGCTGTGAAGCCGGAACTGCATATTGTTAATGTTCGTTGGTGGTTTTAATGGTTAATTATTGATGTTCGACTCAAGTAGAAGTGATTTAACAGATTATTTACACGTGAATTGGTCATAAAAACGATAAAACACAAGTTAAAACGGATTATAACTAATTATAATGAATTAAAATGAATTATAAACTAATTACAAATTAACTAGGTTTATTAATGCAAATTAATTAGGAGGATGGTGATAAACAGATGAAAAAATATGTACAAAAGGCGAATTCCAGAGACTTGATATGAACGAATCAAATCTCTAAAATCCGGGTTTGATTTCAATGACAAAAACCCACAAATATTGATTACTTAGGATTTAAGTCGGTTATAAAAGGGATAAATTATTATAGACAATGTATTATAATTATGCGAGTGGAAATATGAAGAAAACAAGAAAAGTCGGAACAAAAGAGACTAATCAACAAAGAACAAAGGAAGAAGAAGAAAGGCAGAAACTGCGGCAGCCTCAGGAAGAGGCGCATCAGATGCTGCGACTCTTCGAAGGGGCGCAGCAGTTGCTGTGTTTCTTCTCGACGTCTGCCTACTGTTAATCCGTGAAAATAGGTTTGATAAAAGGTTTTATAAATCGGTTTTAAACATGCTTTCGACGTAAATCTTACAATAATAAAAAGATAAAATAATAAAACATGGGATTTACACCCTCAGACTTACATGTTTGACGAAACGAGATTAACTAAGTTAACAATTAGTGATTGCTCGACATGAATGTATGATGAAAGTGCCCTCGTAAGAGGAATTAAATTAAATTGATTTAATTAATTGAGTGGAGTTGGTCAAATTGGTCGGTCATGCAAAACGAGACTGGTACTCAGAAGGATCCGAGTTTACTTGGTCGAAAGTTCAAGCACGTAGACGTCAATAAGCAAAGAGCGCGGTCTTAAAATGCAAAGGGAGAAGAGAAGGGCGGACACTCGCGTGAGAAATACGAGAGCCGAAGGTCTCTATTTATACTAATCACACGGAGGAATTAGGGTTACGGTAAAACTTTGAAAACAAATCTCGAAAAGATCTTAAAATATGCAGAAAAGAGCTGGGGAAGAGGCGCATCAACCACTGCGGCTCTTGGAAGAGGCGCAGCAACCACTGCGGCTCTTGGAAGAGGCGCAGCAGGTGCTGCGTCCTTTCCCCAGAAGTTTCCTCCTGCGGAAGAAAGATTTTCCGCGTTTCTGTTATGGAATTGCGGTAGATCTCAACTTCTTTATTGTTTAAAATATAATTTCGGGATATATTTTGCCTAAAGATGAAAAGAATAAAATTATGGAATAGAAATATCCGGAATATTCCAGAACATCCCGACTCGGCATTTTAAACGGTTTATTAGAAAATGAAGACGGTTTTTGACCCGGACTCCAAATGAACTCTAATTAATGTCAAAACGACCGTAATGGCACGTAGATGGCGACCAAGGGGTAGACACAAGTATTCGAGCTATCACTTGACGATAAACTTACGAACTGTCATAAATCGTTCCGTGTACCAAGCATGCGGCCCAATCATCACCGGGTGGCTTGCGGGAGGTGCAGAAATGAGGTATCTACAACACGATATAAGAAAAACCGTTATATTTTGTTTCCAAATAGACGACGATTTTGCTTGAAACCGTAATTGATTCGTACTATCTACAACGGGTCAGAAATAACCGTTGTCTGTAATATTTTCATGTAGTTTGATTTTTCCGCCAAGAAATAAAGCATCATTTTTATATACATAACAACGGCCTGAACCGTTATAACTGTATACGTCCTTAACATTGGTTTGGGTATAACCGTTTTATTTTATATTTCATTGTGTTTGATTTTACCGCCAAGAAATAAAGCATCATTTGGTATATGCCAGCTAATTACAATATGTTTCTTAGAAAATCTTGCTTATTTTCATTAATTTAAAGGATTACAAGTTTACACATAAAGAGTACAATCTACCACCATCCATAATAAACTAGGTAAATAACAATTAGAAAAAGAAATTTGACAATTAACTTAAGCCATGCCTCATTATTTTTGAGTTATACGATATCTATGGTTAACTTCTTGCATTCTTCTTTTGCCTTCAATATTTCACTGTCATTTCCCCGCTTCGATTCTTCAAATTGATATAGTATACTTCTCACTTGAGTAATCTCGATATCCATGCTCTTTTTCTCATTCACTAACCTGTTTATAACCTTCCTCTGCCACTCAGTCATTGGTTCATCAACCCACTTGAAGTAATTGCATCCACGCATTTTAGTCTCGGGATTATAGAATTTGCATGTAAGAAACTTTCTTCCCGGATTTTGCAAAGTCCAAGAAGTCCGCAATGCTGCCGGAACTGAGCAATTACATGTCCCTGTTGGAATAGAGGAAGAAGAAGAGCTACCACTTGACATAATTTGAGTAATAAGAGAGAGAGAGAGAGAGAGAGAGAGAGAGAGAGAGAGAGAGAGAGAGAGAGAGAGAGAGAGAGAGAGAGAGAGAGAGAGAGAGAAATGAAGAAATAAAGAAAGAAGGTTATTTAAAATAATGTTATTCACCAAATGCATAATTTAACACGGTTCTTATAAGAACCGTTGTAATTATCTTATTAATATCTTCCAATTTCTATTTATTTTTAGAGGTGTTTGTGAACTAACACGGTTTTTATGCACTACCGTAGTCATTATATTATATGTTATTGTTTCATTCATCTGTCTGTTCGCAAGTTATTTAAAATCTATGTTAATAAGCATTTGCATATAATAAATAGTAGAACAATATATTAAAACGAGCATATTATACAACGGCGTAAAAAAAAACAGTACAACAAGGGGAAAAAAAGGAAACACAATAAAAAATAAAAAACCACAAAAACAAACAGCTAACTAATTAGTACATTAATCAAAGACCCTAACAGGAGTTTGACTAGGAGGTGGATACCGAGGATTAACATGATTATAAATCATGCGTACTACATCGGCATCAAGACGGGGATCAAAATGAGGCATTTCTTCGTCTTCCCATGATTTCGGTACATTAATTAAATTGTACGGAATGATTCTTCTCATCAGATGAGCGTCCTCAGCGGTGGAAACCCATAAGTGAGGCTCAGCGTGAACATAACGATCCCTAGGGTGGTCGCTATAATAGTCACTTTTGCCCCTTTGATGGTCACGTGATGCATACCTTGCAGCGAGTTGTTTTGCTTAGCGAAAATCGTCAAGACCATCCCCTCGAAACACGATCAGGGCATATCCAAGAAACCCACGACCAGAATTCCAAGCCGGGTAGATTGCCCTAACATTTGAAACCCCATTCTCAATGAGGAGGTCCCTCAATGGGATAGGAGACTTAGAAGCTTGATTCCCAACAACATCGCATATGACTGGGAGATTGTGAATTATGCACGTAAACGGGTTGATATAGCGGGTTACCGATTGCTGAGGAGGTGCGACTGCGGATGATGAAGACGACGACATTCTTTTAATTATGATATGTATGTATATGTAGATTATTTAAAAAGTGAAGTAGAAAGGTTAGTAATAATAAAGTGATTCTTATTGTTACTGGAAATGTGATGCTATTTATAGTATAATAAAGTTATAATTAATTGGATTGTTTTCATCCATACGTTACATTCAAACTTGTATTAATTGTGCATGCCTGCATGAGGTGAATAATGGTCAAACAAACAATAATAATAGGGCATGCATTGGTAAAACCACAAATTTTTCAGCTTTCACAGTGGATCTGTATTTACAACGGTTATAAGAAAAACCGTTGTTTATTGGTGTAATATGACAACAGATTTACAATAACCGTTGTTGATATATGAAATATGATAACGGCTTAACAAATAACCGTTATCATTTTGTGTTATACATACGGTCAAACAATCAATACTGCAACTTTGAATCATAAAAAGTAAAAATTACAGGGCATGCATTAGTCAAATCACAAACACTAGAAAATCACAGATAATTAAACAATTTTTTTTAAAACGGGTTTTGTCCAACCGTTGTTGATATATGTAATATTATAACGGCTTAACAAAGAACCGTTATCATTTTGTGTTATACATATGATCAAACACGCAATACTGCAACTTTGAATAAGAAAAAGTAAAAATTATAAGGCATGCATTAGTCAAATCGATACGGTTGTGTTTTTTAGTTATTGGACAACGATTTTTTGATAATCGTTTAGTTGCTACTAATTGGACAACGGTTTTTTTTATAACCGTTGTGTTTTTACTCATTGAACAACGGTTTTTTGATAACCGTTGTAAGTTAATATGTTTAACACGGTAGAGTTGACCAATTCTTATTTAACTTGTACCGTTTCCAATACATCCCAAACTCATTATAAGTAGAATTATAATTTTCACAATCTTAACTTGTACCGTTTGTACTTTCCAATTCTTAACTTCTTAAGTCCTCCATTAATTTTCCACATCGATTATGTCGTCAAGTTTATCAACTTATAGTGGTTCATATTATTCATCCGCTGATGATGATGAAGTATCATATGAACCTTCTGTAGGACCCCAAGTAGATTTATGTACGCTAAACCCTTTACGTGCATCATTCACAATCTCCCATATACAGAGAACGGGCATGGAAAGGCTATACTCTCGTATAGCCTTGACTGGTTAATAGGTCTGATTCGGTTAGCCGGATTGAATTTGGTTCAAACTATCTACCCGGACAATGATGCGCATCATGGCTTCGGGCGGTGCGCCCTCATCGAGTTTGACGGGGGTGAGGAGCGGGAATGCTTTCGTCGGGCTCGCAAACTTGAGTGGGCATTCTATAACAATGACTCTTCGAGACTCTATTTTGATCAGGATGAACAGCGGGTAGGCCCATATTTATGAGTTGCGAATGAATCTGACCGTCTCCTACTAATTCCGATTCTGCACCGCCAAGGTCGCATTGCCAAGCAGGGGACAGTGCCGTTGCAATGGCAAAACCACCGTGTGGATTGGGCTGAAGGTGAAAGAGACATATATGGTGATATTGTCTCTGAATTCCAGAGGATGGGGTAACAAAAAACATATTCCCTCCATTCAACTCCACACTACACATTTGCTTTTTCACGTTTGTCAACGCTCGTTTTACGCGATTTTTTTCTTTAGCTTGATATTTTAATATACTCCTAAAAACCTGAGTCATTATAATAGAAGTTTGATATTTTTCTGGTGATATTGTCTCTGAATTCCAGAGGATGGGGTAACAAAAAACATAAATAATTAAACTTTAATTCAAACCACCACCATAATCCAAATACAACTTACAATGCCAGATAATAATTAAAGACTTAATTATTAGAATCTGATGAAGTATTAGGATACTCATTATGAATTTCGGTAAAGAGCAATTCGTAGATCGGCCTTTCATATCACCGGGAAGCGCAGGTGGAATGACCTCTCTCTCCCATGACATAGACACGGTGGCAAGAATGTGATGCTTCCTGCAATGTTTCAGCAGATGATGATCAAGATGGGTCGCAACCCATAGATAAGGGACTTGTTGTTTATCATCCGAATAGAAGTCCTCTTTCCCCGCATCTTCCCCCGCAAATCTAGCCCCTAATTTTCTTGCCTGACCAAAACTATCATGGCAGTTGGCTTCGTCAAACACGATAAAAGCGAAGCCTACAAAACCTTGCTTGTTTGTAGACACAGGGTACACTTTTTTAACCGCGGTGAAACCGGAGTTATGAAGCATTTGCGTCAACCACCCAAGATTAGGGTTTAAACCATTTCCATTCACACCATAATGAACCGGGAGATTATGGAGAATGCAAATAAAAGGTTGTGCGTAACAAGAATGTGATTGTAGCTCCGATACACCAGTCATATTTTTTTTAGAGAGAAATTTAGAAAGAAATTAGAGAGTAAATGTTTGATAATTTAGAATTTGACCTAAAACATTATGAAGACATATTTATAGAATTATTTTGGTCAAATTGAATATTATTGGTCAAATTGAATATTTATTAAAGTTCAGTTTTGAATGCAGTAATCAAATTGAAAAATATAATCAAATACTGACAACGGTTGAATTGGAAAACCGTTATTTCATAATAGAAAATAATAACGGTTACAAAAAATTTGTAGCTATAACATAACAACGGGTAACAAAAACCGTTGCTGGTGTTAATTTAGTAATGGTTTTCGAAATGCCGATATCTTAAACTGGTAACGGTTTTCTAACAACCGTTGATAAGAGTGATTCAATAACGAGTTTTTGGAAACCGTTAAAAGTTTTTGACAATGGTTTGTTAAGCAGCCGTTGTCAAATTATAATAACAACGGTTTTCGAGAGAAACCGTTATTCCTATTAGCGCGGTCTAGGTCGTTTCCGCCAATATTTGGAAAACGGTAATCTAAGTGTCGTTATTAAATACATTAAACCGTTGTGATATGCTCCTTATTGATTGCCAGATTTGGCGTAGTGTACCTCTAAATGTTTTTACATAATTACAATTTGATCAAGCAATGATTAAATTATGGTTGTTATTCGAAAGAAGGAGATTTGTTGCATCATTGAGTTGATTATGCACAGTAGATATATTATTGTTTTCCTTGACCAATTGAAAAACAAACAAGTATTAATGAACAAATTCTAAAAACTATCAGTCCAAGTATCATATATATAAATTTCATATTGGTTTTATTTTCCTAAAAAAAAGTATTTTATTAATCAAACACTCTTTTATTCTTATGTCAATATTATGTTAACGGGAATTATTTGTTGGTCATGTGACATACATAAATCTTAGACATGAACGATGTACGTCTATATGTCTATATTCCATTTTACTGTGAAATTTATAATATACATTATTTTAATATCCGTGCAACGCACGAGCAAAAAAACTAGTTAACTAACTAGATGAAGAACAATAAACTGAACAACAACGAATAAGCAATTTGACTATCATCAATTCATTAGTTTAATCCCCTTCTAACAACCTAGATCCCCTTTCACCCTATATGAGTAAATTAGCTACGCATGATAGAAAGAACAACAACAACAATAATAATAGAAGACATAATTAAAAGCATAAAAGATGAACAATAAAAGAATGGTTAATAATAGAAGAAAGATTAACAATAATACCGTAATAGAGAGTGCTTAGATGCGAAAGTAAGAACAATAAACTAAACTAAGAGTTTTTAGAGAGTTTTCTAGGGTAAAGTCTACGTAGCTAGGTAAAATAAAGCGTAAATATAACATAGGGTACGAATCGGGTATTTATAGTAAAGCATAACCGACTTAAGAAAATTGCGGAAAAATCTTCAAAATAGTGTCTACTCGATCGAGCCTGGGTGCACTTAATCGAGTACATTCCCAGTTGATCGAGTTCACTTGGACTTGATCGAGTATCTTTCCTGTTTTAGCTCTTTTCTTCGTATTGTCTTCTTCACTTCTCTTCCTTTATTCTTCTAGATTCCCGTGCATGCTCCGTGTATTCTTTCATGCCCACTCCGCGGTGCTCATTTCATTCCTTTGTTCCACAAATGCATCATTCCTGCATTAAACACCAAATAGCGGAAGTATCGACATTCTAGCATAAAAGGCATGTAATTAATATAAATTATCACGAAAACCGTATCAAAAGTAACTAAGGGGAGGCATAAATATGCATATAATTATGACTCATCAAAAGCTCAGAAAAATTACACACAAGATCAATTAAATATAGGTTGGTTGTACGATGCTATTATACCATTGGAGGTATAGTGTTATTTGTGTCCCATCGTTAGGATATATATTCCGTAAATGGGTTGCTAAAGTTTTGTGTTTGTATGGTAAAAAAAATGTAATTTGTGAGTTAATTTTGTTTTAAATGTGAGTATCGGTCAATAGTAATTACCTTTTTAATATGTTTTACTGAATAAATACGAGCATTTGCGATAGGAGATAACTACGGAGTAGTTAAATTAGATTTTCATATCAGCTACCCTTTTTTAGGAAAAGGGTTTTTAGGGGTTAAATCTGAAGCTCAGACCTAGAGTCAGTCACACATTCAGGTTTTAACCAACTTGACGTGGTCCAAACTAAGTCACCTCAGGGGACGACCCTCGTTTGTAAAGACTAAAGAGGTTAGTGGTTACTTACATTGAGCTAGGTTATGTTAAATTTATTTGACGTTTGTTAGTAATAGGTCTTTCACGTATGAAATTACATTTAGGTTAATATGTGCAAATTATAATTGGGGTAATCCGGTAAACTAGAGCGTCTATATTACAATTATGCAATTGGTATGTAAGAGTCAGGCACGCTGAAGTAATGTTTTGCTTACAAATTACAAGGACAAATTTTAGATGATTCTACGTTATGTTTGTTGATGGAAAAAAGAATTGTTTAATGTCGATGTTGCAATTGAAATAATGGCTCTTAGGTTTCCTTAAAAAAATAAGCATCCTCATTTCATAATTTTTGAGTAACTTAAAAGTTAAAATCGATTTGCTCCGTTGTTCGTAACGCATACATGTAAGTCTGACTGGGCGTAGTTAATCAAATTTTATATATTTCATATTGTATATCACGCACGTTTTCCTGATCATATAGTTATATTTACTCTTTACGGAATCATAAATATAAGATCCAAAATTAGTTTTCAGGCACTAAGGGTCGACGCAAAATCACTTGTGTGTCTTTTAGTAGGTGGCACATTGGTTGCGTTTATTTGAAGGGTCGCAGGTGTGTTCTCGTTTTTTCTTTATTTTCCTTGAAATTTAGATTACTAATTAGCATTTATTCGATGGTTTTCCTAAATGTAAAAGCTATTTTATTTATCTCTTTCTTATTTTCCAATTAATTCAAATTCATTTTTATTCTTTTATTAATTAGTTATAGATCTCTAACACTCTGATATTTTATGTTTAACTTCAATATTTTCAATTCATTTTCTAAATTAATTTCAAAATTTTAATCTTTTAAGTTTTGATATAATGAATCACAAAATCATCTCCTTCTCTTTTGGAGCGCCAAAAAGAAAGGAGATAAATGCCTCAAATAACGGAGAATGAATAATCTGTCCCATTTTCGCATCTCAACTTGTGTTTCATTATACTCCATAAACTGATGTAGTACATCATAGTTTGTTGAATTAGTTAGAAAGTTTGTTAGAAGTTGTTAGCTGTTAATGAGCTGGCAGTCTGTTAGTTGTCATTAGCTGGCAAAAAGTTGTTATATAAACACATTGAAGCTGTAACAAACTTATTCATTCAATCATAATATCAATTTTACAATTCTCATTTTTATATCACTGCTTCTCTTCTATACTTTTCTCTCTCAATTCTCTAACAACAACAATCACAAGTTGAGCAAGGCTCCTTGACACCATTGTTGTAGTTGCAGTAAGCTTGATTCCGCCATTGTTAAGCATACTGTAACATAAACATTTTTCACTTAACGTGATTCATCCAATATTCGTAATGACGAGGAGTTGTATGTCAGAAGAATAGATAGTTGAACACAAGATAACCCGCCAAAATAAACTGAAAATCTGCACTCCAAATGATGTCTTGTGATGGATTCTATCTTGAGCAACCACGCATTATGCTCCAACGGATGAAAAACGTTCCATAGTTTTGTTGGACCTCACAATTTACAGAAGTAACAGAACAATTTACAGAAGTAACAGAACTAATAAGATCCGAAGAAAAAAGAAGAAAGTATGCTTAGAAGAAACAGGTACAATGGTTCTCTTCTAATTTGCGAACCAGTTGGGATCCCTTTCACTGTTCACTTGATTCAGCATATGTTGCATAATTTTCGACCAAAATACATTATGCAGAAGTCACTGAAAGCGTAATGCTTACTCTCACTCGAGATTTATCATGAAAACTACAGTTTGACAAGCGTCTTACACTCGTGTACACTCTAGAAGTCAGCATGGAGTAACATACAGGATTACATGCACTAGTAGTAGTAGTAGTAGAGAAAAGCTATTTAGCAGGCGTAATCCTGAGAAGGTGCGCAAGGTCCAGATTATCAATTTTCGCAGCTAGTATGAAGTCATTTTCTGTGAGTCCACCTGCACACGGTAAAGATCAGGTTACAGTTGGAAATGGCAAGACAAACGCTACAAATCAAATTCATGACAGTTCGGCATCATTATGTCAGATTTTGATATTAATATATCCATGTCAAACTAGGTTAGTTGGACTAGAATCCAGTGTGCTTTACTTGTACACAGACCTGACCAAATAAGCCCGAACCCAAACCTGGAAAAATGATGAACACATTATGCAGAAGTGCATAATCCCATGCTAATAATATGCTATAAATGCATCCATTATAAATGATTGATGCTTGGCCGGATGCTAGCCATGCTCATGAGAATTACAATTTTAGTTCTTTTGAAGGGTTTTTTACTTCTTTCTCAAAAACAAAAACGAACCTGTTCATTAATAGGTTTCCTTTTCAGTAGGAGCATTTCCGATTGAAGAGAAGTGATGGTCATTAGCTTTCTAAAAAAGGGCAGCCCGGTGCACAATGGCGTCCCCGCTAGGCGAGGGTCCGGGGAAGGGTCCCACCACAAGGGTGTTGATTCTTAACCACGAGAGTAAAAATTCAGTGAATGCAAAGGATATTGATTCTTAACCACGAGAGTAAAAAATTCCGAGTGAAGCACGAGGCCTAATCAAAATCAAATAAATTGCAGTACTTACCAACAGAATATGTCCATATTTCAATTGTCACATTGTTCCAACCCACAAGGTGGAGATCCGGATGGTGGCCTGTCATACATTTATACAGGAAAATAATTAGGAAAAACGAGCTGCAGTGATATATTGTTGCCAACCAATTTGAAAATCTGTCACTAGCAAACTAAAGCAAAACTATACCTTCCGCTTCTGCAACATCAGCTATGGCCTGGAAGAACTCCAGTCCTTTTGTGAAAGTCTTCACTTTCCACGAGCGACTCAGCTTCAGTTTCTCTCCTTCGTTGACCAATTTCCAGTCAGGAACCTACATAACAGCAAACAGGTAATACATGCCAACTTTAGCAGAGCGGATGGTGTATACAGATAATAGTAGATTTTCAGATTGAATTACATGCGGTATCTGTTGGACTACATATACCATTTGCAACAGAACGTGTAGCGGCATTTCAGCCGCAATTTCAAAAGCATTTACCAAATGTGGAGTATACATTGCCTAGGAAACATCGATAAATAAATTTGAAATATTAGTTTATGTGACTAGGAAATCTACATTTTGTTCAGTGGGGCATTTCTGAAATAATGTTGCAGCGGCCTAGGGTTCTGTTACATAAAGAGAACTTTTATACCATGTTTCATAACATAGGTTAGATATAGGTAGATTGAGCAGCACAAAGAGTCACCAGCCTTTTTTACTGAAAAAAAAACACCGTACTTTTTGGAGATAAATCAAACAAAAGGGAGAGTAAAACACAAACCTTTGCGATCAACTCATTTGCCAGTTCTGTGGACATAGGACGAAAATCCTTTGAGTTACAAGGAACACATCTCTTCGACCCCAATTCTGCAAAAGCAGGAACAAACAGTGTTTTAATTGCTAGCAGAAGCCAAAATGTGTGATATATGATGAATTTTTAACAGGAACAAAGTGTAAGCATATCGAGCATGAATTCAGCCTTTCACATAAATCCTCAAAGTAGTCACAGACCACTAGACACTGTCTGCAAAAGGGAACTTGAAACAGTCTCGCTGACTATTATTTTGCATTCTTGTTACAACTGTTGATTAAAAGACTTTTGTAGGCAAAAATGACATGAGGCAGACCACTCAACTATGATACATTGATACATTCCAGAGTTGGCAGGCTTATCTATCAGACTATCAGTCCTTTTACATGATTAATCGGTCAGCCGGGAACCAACTCAAGTTTGAGGCAAGCAATAAACACTAGACGCACCTGTAGCAGTGCTGAAGTTTCTATGTTCATAATGAATCGTCCTAGATTTAGACAGTTGCATATGGTTCTGTAACAATTCATTGACTCGGGTACTTGAGCTGTCATTAAATGAAAAATGTTCTCTCACTCCATGTCTCTCCAAAGTCAGGACTCAGGAAGATGATAAACATGATTTACTTACTAAGACAGCAGAAATGAAATTGTCGATTATGTAAAGTTATAGTATTGCACTATTCTGAGGGTGCCTGATTTTATGTGGAAATATTTTTGGTCAGTTATCAAATTAAAAACAAAGAGTAAATGATCTTCGCCAGCTATTAATTTTTTTTATCTAAAATTAAAGATAAGATTATAAGCAGATAACTCGGTGAAGTCCACTGATTTGTCAGGAAAACATATTAGCAACAAGGGCAGCATTAAGCTTCAGCTGTGTCAGAGCAAAAACTGTACATTTTTCCAAGACGAGCGAGTAGCTATCTAATATCAGCAGTCGATGCCGGTTTGTTGAATTCTTACGGTCTGTTTGGTCTGAGGTCATGAGCATACATTGGTGCTAGAATTCACCTGAGACATTTTACGTGGAACTACACATAAATCTTAACACTTTCCTACACATCATTAAGTTATACAATCAAGCGGTTAAGGTTCTTTTCATCATCATCACTATCCACTACATCCAAAGAGGTATTAAGGCCACAAACGAGAACAATTTTTCTTTTGAATAATCAAGAAATTGTTAGTCGTTTCCCCCTAGTAGGAACAAGACAACCATCTCATATTTCAGGGTAAAACAAGGGTGTAGGGTTCTAAAGAAACAATATATCATATCCAAACAACATTACCCTGACTTACAGAGTTACAGGTTTCCAGTTTCCATTATAAGACGAGTTAATGGGGCTGACTGCACGTAACCTAGCTAACTCATGTGTAAATAACCCATGATGAAAACTGTGTTGAAAATAGCACCAAATGGCCACTAATGAAAAGTCCATTGAGAGCGGCGTGATCTGACTACAAAGATGTAAGCTTTTCCATATTCCTATAAATAAAATGGTGTTTGCTCATAGAGCTAAAGAGCATGGCAATGACTTATCAGTTTTGACTGATATCGGAAATGATATCAATATCGAGCTCCATTATTACCGAGCTCCACAATGGCATTCATACTATCATTTGTAAATTGTTTCATAACTTTTATCAATTATAATCTACAAGTCCCCAGCATCCCCCATATATGAAATATCACAAATACCATGTTCCTAAACAAACTTCAACCACAATTTCTACGCCAAACACTTGCAGTACATCAATAAAATCTCGCCAAAGCGCGATACAGATAATCAACAAAATTAGAAACCTATACTTACATACAAATTACAAGTCAACATACAAGCTTCAGGAATAAAATTGACAACCTAGGAGATTAATAAATAAATAAGGCATTTACATATTACCCATCCCAAGTCAATTGTTTACTTTTTCTTTAATACTTTGCGAAAAGTATTTTAATCAAAGTACACAAATGATTGGGATGGACAGAGTAATTTAATTCAACAATTAGAAACGATCCCGAAAATCAAGACATGGGTTCAGAAGCTAATCAAGAGAAATATAAACCCCAAATAAAAAAAAAGGGAAATTATAATACCATCCATGATCAACACAGAGATGAAACAATGGAGAAAATTGAGCCTGCAAGAAAACCCATTTACGAATTAAAATTAAATAATTCAAAAACAATTCAAAAGAAAAGAAAGAAAGAAGAAAGATGAATACTGGAGATTTGGAGAGATGAAGAAGACGAAGTGGTGGCAGTATGCGTGACACGCTTTCTTAATTTGCAACGGGTCTGTTCAGTGGGGAGTGGCAGTATACTCATCGGTAAACAGATCAATCGAGTCGGTTTTGGGTCGGGTTATTTCAATTAGAACTATTTTCAAGTCTTTTTACCGTGTCATTTTTAATGCGGATTAGTTCAGATATTTTCGAGTCGAATAAACAGGTCAATTGAGACGGTTTCACGTTGGGTTGTTTTAGGTTAGGTTGGATTATGTTCAAGCGGTTTTAATGGGTCATTTTGTATGCGGAATAGTTTATTTTGGAGTAGAGTCATTCGGATACATAATCATACAAGTATACAACTTTCGTTTCTAGTTAGTCAATCCGGACCATTTTGGGATCACATCATATCGTTTGAGATCTGATCATTCTCGGGTGGGCATTCCAATCAATTTTAAGTAATACGAGTAACATTACTATTCGGATCCGAATTGGATACGGGTTCAAAAATTTGGGTCGGATTAGTTTTATCAGGAAACTGTTTAGAGTAAATTTCTACGTAGTGCAGTGACCAGGAACCTGCGTTATTGGAGAAGCAACAATAGGTTTTGTCTCGATGGAGCAATTTATTGGGTTAATGACCATGAAATTCATGATACCAGTGTGGTAACCGTGGTTGCATTTGATCTGAATCGTAAGGTGTTCAGAAATTACTATCTTGCTATGACACCCGACAAAGACGTTGACACAATCAGATACTATTTGACGTCCTTGAAAGGAATTCTTGAAAACAGTCAGTAAGGCGTAGTGGCAGTATGTGTGAATGTGTGACATGATTTATTAGTTCGGATTAGATCATTTTTGGGTGCTTTTAACGGGTCAATTTGAATATGAATTAGTACGGTTATTTTAGAGGCGAGTCAACTGACTCAATTTCGTCTGTTCTGGATCATATCAGTCAGGTCTTCAAAGATCAGATGATTTTTCGGTTACCATCTTGGTTAGTTTCAGTTAGGGTTGTTTCGAGTTCAAATGTGATTTAGGCCGGGAAATTAGCGCCACGTCAGTTTCACGGGTGAAGTAGTTTTGTGACTTTCTCTATTTGTTTTAGGAGAGTATTGGAATTAGGAAAGTTGCAGCAAAGTTTCCTAAATCTATTTTTTTTTACTACAAATACCCTTTATGATTGTCTATAAAGCCAGAGATTGGGTCTTGGATTCTTGATCGAAATATAAACCGTCTTATTCGAGTGATCTTGCGAGTTTTAACTTTCAATGTTCAATATGAATGAAGCATCTTTTGTAGATATTCCTGAAGAACTTCAGATTAATATTTTGTCACGGCTGTCACCGAAACCACTGTCAATATGCAAGCGTGTTTCCAAACATTGGAATACTACATTAACCGTACAGGCTTTCATGCTTAAAAACTGTCTTTCTTATGATAAACATTCAAAACTCGCTTTCGTGGCACACTGGACGACAAAGGGATATGACTCGGTTCTCTCATTCGAGCTCTCACCAAAGACTACAAAAGTGAGTGTAGAGAATAGCAGGACAATGGAGATACGTACAGCGGAGGTAATTATCGGGCATCATGTACGTTTCAATGAGGCTCTCATCGGCAAGCACAACAAGTCCAATATATGCAATCACCTCATTTGTCTATTTGATCAATTTTCAACCCGTGTCGGTCTTTTAAACTTAAAGACTCAGGATTTTATCAATCTTCCTGCAGTAACTACAGAAAGTGCGGGTTGTAACAGATTTTGGTATGCATTAGGTTTTGATCCAGTAAGTAATGTATACAAGGTTCTGAGTATTTATGGCGGAAGCAAAGTGTGTCGTACCAAGGCCGCGATATTCACTCTTGGATCGAGCCATTGGAAACCAATTGAGAATAAATTTCTAGGTTCTGCAGTGATCATGAACTGGCGTTATTGGAGAAGCAACGATAGCCTTTGTCTCGATGGAGTAATTTATTGGGTCAATGAAATTGAAATTCATGGTGGTAGAGTGCTAACCGTGATTGCTTTTGATCTGAAAAGCGAGGTGTTCACAGATTACAAGCTTTATACGATACCCATCAAAGACGCTGAGACAATCAAATACTATTTGACATCCTTGAAAGGCAACCCAACTTTGTTCATTTGGCAGAAGTTTAATGACGAGATACAACAGTTGACGTTGTTTAACCATAAAAATCCGAAGGGGGCTTGGTATAGAAAGAGTTTTATTGCACATGATTTTCCCAAAGAATTCCCATACGGCTGTCGTTGGACTCGTGTTGCAGGAGGTAGCATCCTGCTACAACATCCTGAGGAGCCGATTAGAAGTTTGTTGAAACCCAAAGAGGAGGATAATCCATTGTTGTCTCGGTATATATGGTATAATCTTGAGAATTTCTCGATAGTGTAACGTTACTCCGTTTGACTTTGATGATTGGTACATGTTAACTTGTTATTGTAATAGCATTGCCTGAATAGATGAGATACTTGAATTATTAATAGTGCTGATTGTTGATTACTTTAGTTTATAAACATTGTTACGATAATGATTTATCTTGTTAGTTTAAAATATGTTTATACAACGGAAAGAACTGAGTAATAATAACTAGAGGTTAGAATGCTTAGAATTTCGCATCAGGTTTGCTATTAGACGAAAATCTATACATTCCGAAATTTCTCATGTATGTTATGGTTGTCTAATTTGATAAGGAACCACTTATCTCTCGGTAGAGGCGAACAAACGCAGATTGAGAGGGCCTGAAATCCTGAATATATAATTTGTGAATCATTTCCGATGCTAAACAGGAAAGGTTGAGAAACTTTCAGTTCTTGATTGACAGTACCACTCGGCATCAGGCCTAAATTTCCGCCCGGTGGCCTAAACTGTTAAATTTAACAACGGGCCTGAGCCACACCCAAACGGAGGAGAAATACTCCACAATACAAACCACTCTAAAACCAATTGACTATGGAGGGAGGAAGCCCATTGTTCAAATTGAGGTAATACACAAAATCATTCACTCAAATTAGTGTAAGGGATGGTTTATGTGAGAAAACCAACTTCCAATTTTGGATGACATATATTGTCTGAGATCTGATCATTCTCCGGTGGCGATTCCAGTCAATTTAAGGTAATAATACTTTACTAGATTAAAAATACAAATTGGATTGAGACGAAATACTCATTTGTAATTATGGTTGTTTAAGATTTTAGGGCGTCTCTTAGTATTAGCTATATTTTCAGGCCAGAAATATGCTTTTACCTTTGATAAGGTGTTCAGACAAAATGACGTGTTTGAAGAAATTTCCGAGTTAGTACAAAGTGCTCTTGATGGCTATAAGGTCAGCTTACTGAATTGAGTTGTTTGTTAAAATGTGAGAATTTCCATGTATTCACTATAATATTTTCTGTTTTGTGTTTGCAGGTTTGTATTTTCGCTTATGGTCAAACTGGATCGGGTAAAACGTATACCATGATGGGAAGACCGGAATCCCTGGATCAAAAGGGGTTGATACCTCGTTCATTGGAACAAATCTTTGAGACCAGCCAGAGGCTTTCACCCCAAGGTTGGAAATATCACATGCAAGTAAGTATGTTACGGTAGTGTGTCTGACCTTACCATTGTAGATGTTTGCAGCTCAAAACAGGTTGCTTCACTTCTGCAAAAGGCAGCACAATCCCGGTATGTGTAATTTGTTTTTTACTCACTCGGATTGTTTTTATGCCAGACAACCGAAAAACATGGTGTGTTAAACCTAATTGATCTTGCTGGGAGTGAACGACTTTCAAAAAGTGGATCAATTGAAAGAAACTCAGGTATCTTTACGTACTGTATATTTTTTTGAACCTGTGCTGCTTCATTGATCTAATGTTTTAAATAATTAAGGTTCTTTTTTTTGG
This sequence comes from Silene latifolia, assembly GCF_048544455.1. NCBI lineage: Eukaryota > Viridiplantae > Streptophyta > Magnoliopsida > Caryophyllales > Caryophyllaceae > Silene > Silene latifolia. The sequence goes on along the minus strand of NC_133533.1, from coordinate 23,163,299 downwards.
GTATTTGTCAGGCTATTAATCGAAGTTTATCATCCCTTGCTGATGTTATTTTTGCACTAGCAAAGAAGGATAATCATGTCCCATTTAGGAATTCAAAGCTCACTTACCTACTTCAGGTGAAACATTTTTAACCTTTCTGGTTTCTGTTTGTTACTTTACTGCTAGCATGGACTTCCGCAGTATGACATTAAGACCATGAAATCTTAGCTATCAAGAACTGGAAGAGATCTTACTTCTTAGACACTAAAACTACTTAGTAGCTTTGAATTTTGACAGTTAGAAGAACAAAGTCCGACGGCTAATCTGTACAATTTAGATCATTTCATGCTATGTTTTTTTTAGAATTATAGGCTCCACAGTCTGTTCTCTTTTCCTTGGCAGTTCTGCATATGCAGTTGCTTAAGAATACCACCTGTCCTTTTTTTTCCCGTCTCATCTACCCTTCTTGTAGTGATAGTTTCTTCTTACATTTATTGTTGTGTACAGTCTACCCCATCCCTGTGACTTCCCAAAGAACATACTTCCTCCGTCCAAGAATAAAACCTCGGTGATCCCAAATCAACACAGGAAATGAATGATGTAGGGGAAATTGTATGACTGAATTTCCTTGTTCATGTGTTTTTGTTGTGTTTTCAGCCTTGCTTAAGTGGAGACTCAAAGACATTGATGTTTGTTAATCTGTCTCCGGAGCCAACTTCAGTGAATGAATCACTATGCTCTCTCCGGTTCGCTGCAAGAGTCAACACTTGTCAGATTGGAGTTCCTCGACGTCAGACTGCTATTAGATCAGCTGATTCTCGCTTAAGCATCGACTAAAAGCAAGACTCTCATTCCCTTCTCCCTGACTGTTAGTCTCGCCATCACAGCTTTATATACTATTGTGGGTAATTCTTATTTGTATGATTAGTGTTTTTAGTGAATGCATGTGATCTTTATCACATTTTGAGTTGATTGAATTTGTATAAGCAGTATGTATGTGATCTTTATCACTTAGATAATGTATTGATTTTTACGGCAAGGGCTTCCTGCTTGCCTTTCTATGAAAGTGCAGATTTGGTTCAAGTTAATGAAGATGTTTTGGCCCATGGACAAACATGGCAGAGGTTTTGCGAGGAGTTTGTAGTCTGCTGTTTCTTAAAAGTCTTAATAAATGTGAATGTCGTGACAATGTTATACTTTCTCAATTCAACTCTATTCTAACATATTATCATTTTCATCCATTAAATTCCACTCTATCATTTTTCAAAAAAAGCATGAAAAATTACCCTTTTATCCTTATTACAATCTCTTGTTTACATACTTTGCCGCGACTTGGGCCACCAAAATATACGTAAATTTACATGTTATTTATGGGCTATTCTCTTTTTGGACCTATAAGAGAGTTGCTGTTTACAAAATCACTTGCAACAAAGCCCAAATCATATAAACATAACCCATCGTCAACCTAAATCAACCCTAACAAAACCTCTCAAACTAAACCCTAAATCAACCCTAACAAAACCTCTCACCTCTCGCTCTACCCGCCTCCCACATCCACTTTCTCTCTCCAAAATGACAATCATGTCGAACATGAAGAAGATCGGCGGCAAGATAATGAGAATCCGAAATGACCTGTATTTTGCGGTGGGGTTAGGCTTAGGCTCTGGGGGGATCTACTTGTCTATGGTATCTTCGGAACAGACGGATGCTAATATTGCTCACGCTTCAATGGTAACTAACAATAAGGTTGACAAAGTGGCTTCTGAGGTTGTTAAGTTGAACTCCAGACTCGCTAATCTTGAGCCTTGTGATCTAGCAATGTGGATCAAAATGTCTGCCTCTGCTCGGGTTTTTGCTGACAACAAGATTGATCAGGAAGCAAGAGAAGGAATCATGGCAAAGCTGGGCTGGAAAGAAGACTAGGTAATTTTCTTTAATTTCATGTTGCTGTGTAATTTTCTTTAATTTTCTTTAAGATTTGATTATTATGTTGACCGTTGTAGTATGTTGTTGCTAGGGTTTCGTATCGATTTAGCAGGAGCGTTTTAGGCGTTGTATTTGTGATAAACTAATGTGTTTGTAGCTGAATGAAGTTGCAAATTGTGGTTTGTGATTGCCTTGTTGTCTGTGGATTTTTGTTTGTTTGAGAGCTAATGTTTAACAAATACGAACTATGATTTAATACGACAAAATGGCTTATTTACGCTTCTATACATTTGAAGGTAGCGATTGGACGATGTAGCTTTGGGCGTAGTTTTCGCTGTGTATTTTGGAGTTATTGTTATGTTAGTAAGCTTTGATTGTTATGTTGATCGTTGTAGTATGTTGTTGTTAGGGTTTTGTGTCGATTTGAATGTTTGCAGGAGCGTTTTAGGTGTTGTATTTGTGATAAACTAATGTGTTTGTAGCTGAATGAAGTTGCAAATTGTGGTTTGTGATTGCCTTGTCTGTGGATTTTGAATGGTTTGAGAGCTAATGTTTAACAAATACAAATTATGATTTAATACGACAAAATGGCTTATTTGCGCTTCTATACTTTTGAAGTAACGATTGGACGATGTAGCTTTGGGTGTAGTTTTCCTTGTGGATCATATGAATTTCCCTGTCGGCTGTTGGTAAGGCTTCCTACCCTCTACTGTAGGTGGGGGAGCCTCGCGTAATGTTGAGTTGGAGTCTTGCATATTTGTTTAAGATTTTGTTCTTTTGAAAAGTAGATAGGGATTACGAAATTGTTGTTGAGCCTACGGGTGTAAGTTCTCTTTGCCTTTAGTCTTTGGTTGATAAGTTATTCTAGTGGTTGTTTTCATGACTTGAAATCCCTAGGAACTGTCACGACATTGCTGTTTACTTGACAAACATATAGGCGTATATCTAAATTTAGTTTATAAACTGTCGGCTGTCAGTAAGGCTTCCTACTCTCTACACACTACTGTAGGTGGGAGAGCCTCGAAGGCGCGGTAATGTTGAGGTTGAGTCTTGCATATTTGTTTAAGATTTTGTTCTTTTGAAGAGTAGATAGGATTACGAAATTGTTGTTGAGCCTACGGGGCGTAAGTTCTCTTTGCCTTTAGTCTTTGTTTGATAAGTTATTTTAGTGGTTGTTTTCATTACTTGAAATCCCTTGGAACTGTCACTGACATTGCTGGTTGTTTTCATTACTTGAAATCCCTTGGAACTGTCACTGACATTGCTGTTTACTTGACAAACATATAGGACGTATATCTAAATTTAGTTTATAAACTGTCGGCTGTCGGTAAGGCTTCCTACCCTCTACACACTACTGTAGGTGGGAGAGCCTCTAAGTCGCGGTAATGTTGAGTTGGAGTCTTGCATATTTGTTTAAGATTTTGTTCTTTTGAAGAGTAGATAGGGATTACGAAATTGTTGTTGAGCCTACGGGTGTAAGTTCTCTTTGCCTTTAGTCTTTGGTTGATAAGTTGTTTTAGTTGTTTTCATGCCTTGAAATCCCTAGGAACTGTCACTGACATTGCTATTTACTTGGCAAACATATAGGACGTATATTTACATTTAGTTTATTATTAATGCTGGTATAGAGCCTATCTGGGTTTTCTTGCTTTCATGTCATTTACTTATAGAGTCAGCAACTGTTCTTGTATTTTACCTTACAATCATTGTAGTATATGTAGCAGGAGACGAATATTCTTCAAGGTATTTCTAGTTTCATTTGAGTGAAAATTTGAGATAACCTCCTCATTGCCACCGATAGGTTGTTAAGCCTGCTCTTCTATATACAGATTATATACAAGAATAGGTCTACACTTCCAGTTTGCTTTTTTGAACGGGGGTTCCATTTTGCCGAGGATAATCACTGGCAAATTTGACAGTGAACAACTCCATTCTAGCTAGTTCAGTAGTTCCACACTAGGATCATAATTTACATGGTATTTTTTCTAATTGAAATAGTTTTCTATACATCCTCTTGTGCATCATTAGTTTCATGCAGAACAAACTGATTGATTACATTATTCAGCTAGAGTTCCTTGAACAGTTGAACTACGAAAATCTGAGAATGTCATTGTCTTGAACAATTGCAGTTTTTAAAAAATTACTTAATGATTGATCTCTCTTCTTACTGGCAGGTACTATGGTGTATTCATGTTGAAGGGTAAGATCAAGCATTACTATGGTCGACTGGTTTATTCTTCAAACTATGTTAAGTACTGGTTATTGTTCATAGTAGAGGTTATTGTTCAAACAGTACTGGTTATTGTTCAAACGATGTTAAGGGTAGGAGGTGCATGTCAATGTCATGCTAGGACAATTTTGTTGATAGTGTTTCTATGGTGATTAATTACCGGTTATTGTTCAAGCTATGTCCAAGTAATTGTGTGAAATTTCTGGTATTCTTGTTTTTAGACTGTTCTGCAAAGTTCAAGTTCCGAAAGAAATGGCCCAAGCCCATTGGCCCTACCCGGCCCGCTTTTTTGAAGGGCTTGGGCTTTTAGTTTTGGCCCAAAAAAACCCATGGGCTTGGGCCGAGTCGGGATGATAAAAATGGCCCACATGTGCGGGTTGGGCTGGAGTGGGCCAAATGAGAGGGCTTGTTTAGCGAGCCCAAGCTCGGCCCTTATGGCCTAAATCGGGCTTTTGGGCCTATATGGGCTTTTCGGGCCCTAAAATTTACGACTTATCGAACGAGATAAGTAGTATAATACCTTCAACTTGTACTTTAAATGTGCACTTAGTATAAAAAATCGTACAAAGTATGATGAAATACATATGAATTATTCTCCTAGGTTGCACTAAAACGGACACGGACACTGACAGGACACGTGACACGTGACACGACATCCCATGAAATTTAGGACACGAGACACGTCATTTAAATTTAATAAAATATATATTTTATAGTTATATATATGTGATTTTATTTTTGAAAAAGTATTGAATATTAAATTTAAATAAGTGAAAGTAAAACTTACATTAATTATAACTCATTCTCATTTCCAAAATCAAAACCAACTTATAATCAATCTATTTCGACATTTCATTTGTGACACCCTCATTTTTAGCAATAAATAAACACGTAAATTCTACAGAAAAACTGACAGGATATGTTTGTAATTGGTTCAACTAAATAAAACCTGTAATTTTTAAAACTTTTCTAAACCATTCACAAACATTTCCAAATGAAGAGTGCCAAAACCTGGAAATACTAACAAACTAATTTCCATAACATAGCTAAAGTCGCTATAAAAGTCATTTTAAGCTTATTCATTACAATTTCATATTATAATTTATCCTAACATGTGCAACTACCAATATAAACATAATTTTTACCACTAATATGATGCATTTCAAAAGATTACCCATTTGTTACTTATACTAATTATAACATTAATAAACCCGAAATGACAAATAATGCATGAAAAACCGTGAAACAAGCAACGGGCCGACCGGGCCAAGCACGGCCTGCCGCGGCCCGTCACGGGCCTGTTTCACTGCTGTGAACAGTACCGCGGGTCTGTGAACAGTAACTTTTCTATAAATTTTTCGGTAAAACGACGCCAAATACTCATACGGACTCCGAATTGAGTGATTCAAGTGGCTAAACCACCTAATTTTTCGACGCCGTTCAATCTGTCATATTTTTGGAAACATTGGAAAATGTCTCGGTCCGGTACTGACACGTTCCAGCAATCACGCGGATTTGTCCCATCAAATAATTACTCATCCAAATTTGTTCTAAACAATAATATAATACTCATCTTACTCCATTTATTTATTTATCAACAAGATCGTCTCAAACAACAACAAATACAACTACTAACAACAACCAAAACTACTTAAAACTACTTAATGTGACATTAATTCGTCGAGTAACTCGGAATGGTTACCTTAGACTAGCAAAGAGTCAAGTAATAACTTGAGAAAGCTTCTAAAACCCCAAATTACTCTTCATCTTCAACCTAAAAGGAGGGAAAACGAGTTGCTTTAGGATAAGAAATCGAATTGTCTTTTAAGACGGTATTTTGAAACCTCAACAAAATAGAAGATTTCTTACCTTAAAAGAACGAGCAAAGAACGAGGAAGCTAATGGTACAAAAATAATGGAGTTTGGTTGAGAAATGAAGGCGGGATCTTGGTTTGGCTGGGACGAAAATGACGTACGGAGGAGCTCTATTGTTTTGTTGTTGTTGCTGTGCTTGTTTGCAGGAAAAAGAAGAAAAGTAGAGATGTAGTGGGGATGGGGTCACGCATGACCAAACAACAACAATAATATAGTAGTAATAATAATAATAATAACACAAATTATCAGTGTAGACATGACATATCCGTCACCTTTAGCAGGTGACGGATACCATTTTACCTTACAAAATACACACTTTTTATCTCTCTGTAACACTATTTATATGGTCCCCTTTCTCCACTAACCCATTTTGTTATCTTTTTATCTCACAAAATATCCGTCACAAGGGAGACTGATTGTAATAATAATAATAATACTAATTGATTTGGAGTTTGTACGCAGGAAAAAGAGAAAAGAAAGAAAGAGGAAAGTAGGAGGTGGGGCGTATGGACCACAACAACAATAATATTTAATAATAATATATAATAATAATGGTTTTTCTAATGCGTGCCCTTAGGGCACGCATTAATACTTAATTAGGCATAGGTTAAGCATTATCCATAATTAACAATCTTTTAGTTACCTTAATTATCTTTATTTTCTCTCTCCTAAATATTTTTTCCTCCCACCAATATCTCTCCCTTCTCACTGTTCAATTTTTTTTTTCTAAAGAACATATCCATCAATAAACTTATACAATTTTTTATGTACCCCAAATCAATGATAATCAATTTAATCGGTTCTGATGCATCGTACTCCCCTCGCACAAGTTATGTGGTTTTTCTTTACGTGTTGATTTTCAGTATAAATTTTTGTATCTTGAATACCAATACAAATCATCAATTAAATTGTGCATTTGTTCAATAATAATTCGCCATAGTTTTTAATTAGTTATGTCAACCAAGTTGCTTTACATGTTTGCTTGACCATACTACTTTCAATCTCATTCTTGACACTTCAATTGTACTATAAAAATTTGAGAGAAAAAAATTTGAGGGGAAAAATTTGAAGGAAAAATAATTTCAATTGTACTATAAAGGAGAACATTCACATAAATACCGTCTCGGTTGTTGCTGCTAAAAAGAGGGAAAAAAATGTATGCCCAAGCCCGAGAAGGTTTAAATCTCATTTTTTGTATAAAGGAGTAGAATACAGTAGAAATTTTATTGCATGTGATGAACTTCTAATTTATAATTTTTGTATCTTGGCAATTTATAATTTCAGTACGTTTTACTACTATAAAAAATGATTGTACTGATTAAAAAAGTTAGGTATGAATTTGAGTAAAAAAAAAGTCAAACTTCATAGCTTATGGAAATCATAACGAGAGAATATGTAGGAGAGAGGGAGAGATATTGGTGGGAGGAAAAAATATTGAGAGAGAAAATAAAAGATAATTAAGGTAAATGAAATAATCTTAGTTATGGATAATGCTTAACATATGCCTAACTAAGTATTAATGCGTGTCCTTAGGGCACGCATTAGAAAAACCGTAATAATAATAATAATAATAATAATAATAATAATAATAATAATAATAATAATAATGATAATAATAAATGTGGAGTGTGTGCTTTGTTCTTGTTGTTGTTGTTTATTCGAAAAGAAGGAGAAGGAGGAAAGACACATGGTCCACAACAATAAATAATAATAATGCTAGTACATAATAATAATATATAATAATAAAGATATTTTAAAAGTAGAGTGTAGGATGTCAGGTAGGTGCGATGTGTTGTCAAAATAGGATAGGTCGAGAAGGGTTAGACTCACAAGTGGAAATGTGACGGTCTATAGCTAGACGAAAAAAAGGAAGGGAATTATTATTATTACTGTCACTGTTATTGTCCGACCAAAAATGCGTATACATTTATTATTATATAAATCGTGCCTTAAAAATATAGTTTAATCGTACGTATTTTTATATAAACGAGCTTTTATATAATACGTTTATAAAAATCGTGTTTGACATAAAATTAATTAAATTGAATAATTCAAAAATATATAATAAAGTGGTTAAACGGTTTAATAAATTTTAAATGTCAAAATGGGAAATTATGCGGTGTTACAATCACCCCATCTTTTAAAAAGTTTCGTCCTCGAAACTTGAAAGTAGAAATAAAGGGCTATATAAAACAAAACTGAAACTTTGGAATTGATAACCAAAACATTTAAAAGGTTACTTATTGTAAGAATTAGAATTCTTTCAAAAGTTTCAAATAAAATTTTCTGACAGAACTAGATTCTTATCAAAGGAACGGAAATGTTCTCGTTACGTATTCAAGAATATCACATTCCAAATCGAAGATAAGGTCAAAAGGCAAATCATTTGTATAAATAAAAAAAATCAAAATACCTTCAAAAACATTAATGAAGAGTTTTCAAAAATATAAGTCTCATTCATGGAACGGAATTGCTCTTGTCGTGCACACAAGAACGCTAACTTTCCAAGTCAGAGGCAAATTTAAAACAAAAACTATTCGCCGACAAGCGTAGAACAAGTTATCAAACGTCTCCAATAACTAGTTCTAACATCCGATCAACGTTAAAATCAAAGTAAGAGAAATGTAATCTACTTAAATTTTCTTTTGCAAAAAGCCAAAATAGAAATGAAGGTTTCACTTTTAAAGCCAAATGGAAATCAAATCCCTGAAAATGTAACATTTAACTTTGACAAAGAAGTCATAAATAGATCAAAGTTAACAGAAATTGGACAAAACTTAACGAAATCTCTAAGTTTAGTAATTAAAATTACGATAAATGAATTTATATTCAAGGAAGGAATAGGGAATTAAATCAAATTTTCATTTTCGAACCTTTAAAATGGGTAAGGTTTTGCAAAAGTATCATAAACTTTTAACAACGAATCAAAACTGGTAGCTTGAAATGTTTAAAAATTTCACGAAGTGAAAAGTAACTTAAACATCATAGGTGCAAGTATGCAAAAAGAATTCAAGCTTAACTAATCAAAAGAGCTATGATGAATTTCATGGGGTAAGAATTGAAGTCGAACCTAACAGGGGGTCAAAGATGGAGTTTCATAGGTTACCCACATCAAACTTATGAGAGGAGTATGATGAAGTAAGGAAGAGAGGTATGAGCGGTAACGCTCATGATCAAGGAAGAAGGGAATTTAGACAACAAAGAAACGCCAGACACTCTTATCTCAAACAACAAAACTCATAACCACATCACTCCCAAGGGTTTCCTTAATCGCTTATGTTACCTCATCCTAATCTATTCCCTGAAACAAGGTACTCCACTATAAGTGTGATCTCATCGCTCCAAATCATCAAACATCCAGAAACAACTTTCACAAGCCTAAGGTCAAGGCTTTCAACAAAGCTATATTCGTATCCAACTAGTGTCAACTATTCAATCAAGAATCCCAATACCAAGCTCTAAACTCCAAGAGAAGGTTCCTCAAAAATTCCATAAGGTTCTCATTTCAAAACAAGGTAGTAACATACCAACCCCAAAATCTGAAAAATCAATAGGATCTCAAGTTTCTCTATCCTTTTACTTATTAAGGATTCCCAAAAGCGGAACTACACTCAGCTACAACATCATCCCATCATCTCAAGTACTCAATGCGACCTCAAGGTCTATAAAACTATAGGGTTAACAAATTCTTCTCAATACTAAGTCCCTCTCAACTCAAGAACTCTCAAGAGCCAACTAATACCAAATCACATCACCAATCCATTATGGTCATCAACATACCAAGGAGTATTCTTTAAAATTTGACATCCTAAAACTTACTTACCATCAAATTCCCAAGAAACAAGGTCTTAATTGTAACAACACTTTATCACCTCAAAGTTCCTAAAACCATAAATTGAAACTATGTTTTTTTTTTTTTTAACCTAACAATTGGTGTTAACCATACCATTACCCTTTCTAGTTACCAAAACAAGTGCTAAAACTTCCCAATAATGTAGCTTACTCTCACTCTCATACCATACCTCAAGTAGTAATCAATATCACTCACTAAAACCAACTAATAATCCCACATTTAACATTTCTCCCATGGTGACTTATACATTATCAAACCTTCATATCCATAGTGATTATGGAAGCCAATCACAAACTCGACTACTTAGTCAATCCTATATCCTCAAATCCAGCATTCAGTTTCATCCATTTTAAGTCAAGTACTAAGCACTAGTATCCTAAACATAAACAACAATGCCATGTTCCATAACCTTAGTAACCAATGCAACTCACACTTGACACACAAAATCCACCCATTCAACGTACTCACTTTATCAAGGATCTATAGGTATAAGAACCATCAAGTATGTCTTATCACACTACCTAAGTCTTTCCAACATCAAATCCTCTCAAAACCAGGAAAGGGTCAAACACAAACAATCCCTTCAAAAGTCATAATTTCCAACCAAGGTCAACATTTCTCAAAAGAAATAGTATTATCAAAAGGCGTTAAGGAAGGATAAGCAAGGAACAAATGACAAGTTAGGAAATACAAGAGTGACTCACAAGGAGAAAGAAAAGAGGATTTAGAAGAAGGAATAAGCATTAAGAAGTAAAGAACAGGGCAAGGTACAGAAAGAATGAGAAACATGTTCGAGGAGGTAGAAGCATTCTTCAAAGTTGAACAAATCTTCAATTTCTGGCAATAGGCATCATGTCTTGATCTTCATGTAGATAAGCTCACGGTAGTTGATCCAAGGACACAACAAATATTAAATGACAATCAACAAACATGTTAGTACCTAACAAAGAGCAATCACAAAGAGACTACAACATAAGGTCCTAAGTCTACCCATCCTACCCATCTCTCAAGTTTGTTATTTTAAGGTCAAGTTATTTATATTGGGGTGCACAAACGTGCGTCGGGAGCAAATATGCTCTGATACCAACTGTGACACCCTCATTTTTAGCAATAAATAAACACGTAAATTCTACAGAAAAACTGACAGGATATGTTTGTAATTGGTTCAACTAAATAAAACCTGTAATTTTTAAAACTTTTCTAAACCATTCACAAACATTTCCAAATGAAGAGTGCCAAAACCTGGAAATACTAACAAACTAATTTCCATAACATAGCTAAAGTCGCTATAAAAGTCATTTTAAGCTTATTCATTACAATTTCATATTATAATTTATCCTAACATGTGCAACTACCAATATAAACATAATTTTTACCACTAATATGATGCATTTCAAAAGATTACCCATTTGTTACTTATACTAATTATAACATTAATAAACCCGAAATGACAAATAATGCATGAAAAACCGTGAAACAAGCAACGGGCCGACCCGGGCCAAGCACGGGCCTGCCGCGGCCCGTCACGGGCCTGTTTCACTGCTGTGAATAGTACCGCGGGTCTGTGAACAGTAACTTTTCTATAAATTTTTCGGTAAAACGACGCCAAATACTCATACGGACTCCGAATTGAGTGATTCAAGTGGCTAAACCACCTAATTTTTCGACGCCGTTCAATCTGTCATATTTTTGGAAACATTGGAAAATGTCTCGGTCCGGTACTGACACGTTCCAGCAATCACGCGGATTTGTCCCATCAAATAATTACTCATCCAAATTTGTTCTAAACAATAATATAATACTCATCTTACTCCATTTATTTATTTATCAACAAGATCGTCTCAAACAACAACAAATACAACTACTAACAACAACCAAAACTACTTAAAACTACTTAATGTGACATTAATTCGTCGAGTAACTCGGAATGGTTACCTTAGACTAGCAAAGAGTCAAGTAATAACTTGAGAAAGCTTCTAAAACCCCAAATTACTCTTCATCTTCAACCTAAAAGGAGGGAAAACGAGTTGCTTTAGGATAAGAAATCGAATTGTCTTTTAAGACGGTATTTTGAAACCTCAACAAAATAGAAGATTTCTTACCTTAAAAGAACGAGCAAAGAACGAGGAAGCTAATGGTACAAAAATAATGGAGTTTGGTTGAGAAATGAAGGCGGGATCTTGGTTTGGCTGGGACGAAAATGACGTACGGAGGAGCTCTATTGTTTTGTTGTTGTTGCTGTGCTTGTTTGCAGGAAAAAGAAGAAAAGTAGAGATGTAGTGGGGATGGGGTCACGCATGACCAAACAACAACAATAATATAGTAGTAATAATAATAATAATAACACAAATTATCAGTGTAGACATGACATATCCGTCACCTTGGAGTGACGGATACCATTTTACCTTACAAAATACACACTTTTTATCTCTCTGTAACACTATTTATATGGTCCCCTTTCTCCACTAACCCATTTTGTTATCTTTTTATCTCACAAAATATCCGTCACAAGGGAGACTGATTGTAATAATAATAATAATACTAATTGATTTGGAGTTTGTACGCAGGAAAAAGAGAAAAGAAAGAAAGAGGAAAGTAGGAGGTGGGGCGTATGGACCACAACAACAATAATATTTAATAATAATATATAATAATAATGGTTTTTCTAATGCGTGCCCTTAGGGCACGCATTAATACTTAATTAGGCATAGGTTAAGCATTATCCATAATTAACAATCTTTTAGTTACCTTAATTATCTTTATTTTCTCTCTCCTAAATATTTTTTCCTCCCACCAATATCTCTCCCTTCTCACTGTTCAATTTTTTTTTTCTAAAGAACATATCCATCAATAAACTTATACAATTTTTTATGTACCCCAAATCAATGATAATCAATTTAATCGGTTCTGATGCATCGTACTCCCCTCGCACAAGTTATGTGGTTTTTCTTTACGTGTTGATTTTCAGTATAAATTTTTGTATCTTGAATACCAATACAAATCATCAATTAAATTGTGCATTTGTTCAATAATAATTCGCCATAGTTTTTAATTAGTTATGTCAACCAAGTTGCTTTACATGTTTGCTTGACCATACTACTTTCAATCTCATTCTTGACACTTCAATTGTACTATAAAAATTTGAGAGAAAAAAATTTGAGGGGAAAAATTTGAAGGAAAAATAATTTCAATTGTACTATAAAGGAGAACATTCACATAAATACCGTCTCGGTTGTTGCTTTTAAAAAGAGGGAAAAAATGTATGCCCAAGCCCGAGAAGGTTTAAATCTCATTTTTTGTATAAAGGAGTAGAATACAGTAGAAATTTTATTGCATGTGATGAACTTCTAATTTATAATTTTTGTATCTTGGCAATTTATAATTTCAGTACGTTTTACTACTATAAAAAATGATTGTACGGATTAAAAAAGTTAGGTATGAATTTGAGTAAAAAAAAAGTCAAACTTCATAGCTTATGGAAATCATAACGAGAGAATATGTAGGAGAGAGGGAGAGATATTGGTGGGAGGAAAAAATATTGAGAGAGAAAATAAAAGATAATTAAGGTAAATGAAATAATCTTAGTTATGGATAATGCTTAACATATGCCTAACTAAGTATTAATGCGTGTCCTTAGGCACGCGTTAAAAAAACCGTAATAATAATAATAATAATAATAATAATAATAATAATAATAATAATAATAATAATGATAATAATAAATGTGGAGTGTGTGCTTTGTTCTTGTTGTTGTTGTTTATTCGAAAAGAAGGAGAAGGAGGAAAGACACATGGTCCACAACAATAAATAATAATAATGCTAGTACATAATAATAATATATAATAATAAAGATATTTTAAAAGTAGAGTGTAGGATGTCAGGTAGGTGCGATGTGTTGTCAAAATAGGATAGGTCGAGAAGGGTTAGACTCACAAGTGGAAATGTGACGGTCTATAGCTAGACGAAAAAAAGGAAGGGAATTATTATTATTACTGTCACTGTTATTGTCCGACCAAAAATGCGTATACATTTATTATTATATAAATCGTGCCTTAAAAATATAGTTTAATCGTACGTATTTTTATATAAACGAGCTTTTATATAATACGTTTATAAAAATCGTGTTTGACATAAAATTAATTAAATTGAATAATTCAAAAATATATAATAAAGTGGTTAAACGGTTTAATAAATTTTAAATGTCAAAATGGGAAATTCGCGGGTGTTACAATCACCCCATCTTTTAAAAAGTTTCGTCCTCGAAACTTGAAAGTAGAAATAAAGGGCTATATAAAACAAAACTGAAACTTTGGAATTGATAACCAAAACATTTAAAAGGTTACTTATTGTAAGAATTAGAATTCTTTCAAAAGTTTCAAATAAAATTTTCTGACAGAACCAGATTCTTATCAAAGGAACGGAAATGTTCTCGTTACGTATTCAAGAATATCACATTCCAAATCGAAGATAAGGTCAAAAGGCAAATCATTTGTATAAATAAAAAAAAATCAAAATACCTTCAAAAACATTAATGAAGAGTTTTCAAAAATATAAGTCTCATTCATGGAACGGAATTGCTCTTGTCGTGCACACAAGAACGCTAACTTTCCAAGTCAGAGGCAAATTTAAAACAAAAACTATTCGCCGACAAGCGTAGAACAAGTTATCAAACGTCTCCAATAACTAGTTCTAACATCCGATCAACGTTAAAATCAAAGTAAGAGAAATGTAATCTACTTAAATTTTCTTTTGCAAAAAGCCAAAATAGAAATGAAGGTTTCACTTTTAAAGCCAAATGGAAATCAAATCCCTGAAAATGTAACATTTAACTTTGACAAAGAAGTCATAAATAGATCAAAGTTAACAGAAATTGGACAAAACTTAACGAAATCTCGGGTTTAGTAATTAAAATTACGATAAATGAATTTATATTCAAGGAAGGAATAGGGAATTAAATCAAATTTTCATTTTCGAACCTTTAAAATGGGTAAGGTTTTGCAAAAGTATCATAAACTTTTAACAACGAATCAAAACTGGTAGCTTGAAATGTTTAAAAATTTCACGAAGTGAAAAGTAACTTAAACATCATAGGTGCAAGTATGCAAAAAGAATTCAAGCTTAACTAATCAAAAGAGCTATGATGAATTTCATGGGGTAAGAATTGAAGTCGAACCTAACAGGGGGTCAAAGATGGAGTTTCATAGGTTACCCACATCAAACTTATGAGAGGAGTATGATGAAGTAAGGAAGAGAGGTATGAGCGGTAACGCTCATGATCAAGGAAGAAGGGAATTTAGACAACAAAGAAACGCCAGACACTCTTATCTCAAACAACAAAACTCATAACCACATCACTCCCAAGGGTTTCCTTAATCGCTTATGTTACCTCATCCTAATCTATTCCCTGAAACAAGGTACTCCACTATAAGTGTGATCTCATCGCTCCAAATCATCAAACATCCAGAAACAACTTTCACAAGCCTAAGGTCAAGGCTTTCAACAAAGCTATATTCGTATCCAACTAGTGTCAACTATTCAATCAAGAATCCCAATACCAAGCTCTAAACTCCAAGAGAAGGTTCCTCAAAAATTCCACAAGGTTCTCATTTCAAAACAAGGTAGTAACATACCAACCCCAAAATCTGAAAAATCAATAGGATCTCAAGTTTCTCTATCCTTTTACTTATTAAGGATTCCCAAAAGCGGAACTACACTCAGCTACAACATCATCCCATCATCTCAAGTACTCAATGCGACCTCAAGGTCTATAAAACTATAGGGTTAACAAATTCTTCTCAATACTAAGTCCCTCTCAACTCAAGAACTCTCAAGAGCCAACTAATACCAAATCACATCACCAATCCATTATGGTCATCAACATACCAAGGAGTATTCTTTAAAATTTGACATCCTAAAACTTACTTACCATCAAATTCCCAAGAAACAAGGTCTTAATTGTAACAACACTTTATCACCTCAAAGTTCCTAAAACCATAAATTGAAACTATGTTTTTTTTTTTTTAACCTAACAATTGGTGTTAACCATACCATTACCCTTTCTAGTTACCAAAACAAGTGCTAAAACTTCCCAATAATGTAGCTTACTCTCACTCTCATACCATACCTCAAGTAGTAATCAATATCACTCACTAAAACCAACTAATAATCCCACATTTAACATTTCTCCCATGGTGACTTATACATTATCAAACCTTCATATCCATAGTGATTATGGAAGCCAATCACAAACTCGACTACTTAGTCAATCCTATATCCTCAAATCCAGCATTCAGTTTCATCCATTTTAAGTCAAGTACTAAGCACTAGTATCCTAAACATAAACAACAATGCCATGTTCCATAACCTTAGTAACCAATGCAACTCACACTTGACACACAAAATCCACCCATTCAACGTACTCACTTTATCAAGGATCTATAGGTATAAGAACCATCAAGTATGTCTTATCACACTACCTAAGTCTTTCCAACATCAAATCCTCTCAAAACCAGGAAAGGGTCAAACACAAACAATCCCTTCAAAAGTCATAATTTCCAACCAAGGTCAACATTTCTCAAAAGAAATAGTATTATCAAAAGGCGTTAAGGAAGGATAAGTAAGGAACAAATGACAAGTTAGGAAATACAAGAGTGACTCACAAGGAGAAAGAAAAGAGGATTTAGAAGAAGGAATAAGCATTAAGAAGTAAAGAACAGGGCAAGGTACAGAAAGAATGAGAAACATGTTCGAGGAGGTAGAAGCATTCTTCAAAGTTGAACAAATCTTCAATTTCTGGCAATAGGCATCATGTCTTGATCTTCATGTAGATAAGCTCACGGTAGTTGATCCAAGGACACAACAAATATTAAATGACAATCAACAAACATGTTAGTACCTAACAAAGAGCAATCACAAAGAGACTACAACATAAGGTCCTAAGTCTACCCATCCTACCCATCTCTCAAGTTTGTTATTTTAAGGTCAAGTTATTTATATTGGGGTGCACAAACGTGCGTCGGGAGCAAATATGCTCTGATACCAACTGTGACACCCTCATTTTTAGCAATAAATAAACACGTAAATTCTACAGAAAAACTGACAGGATATGTTTGTAATTGGTTCAACTAAATAAAACCTGTAATTTTTAAAACTTTTCTAAACCATTCACAAACATTTCCAAATGAAGAGTGCCAAAACCTGGAAATACTAACAAACTAATTTCCATAACATAGCTAAAGTCGCTATAAAAGTCATTTTAAGCTTATTCATTACAATTTCATATTATAATTTATCCTAACATGTGCAACTACCAATATAAACATAATTTTTACCACTAATATGATGCATTTCAAAAGATTACCCATTTGTTACTTATACTAATTATAACATTAATAAACCCGAAATGACAAATAATGCATGAAAAACCGTGAAACAAGCAACGGGCCGACCCGGGCCAAGCACGGGCCTGCCGCGGCCCGTCACGGGCCTGTTTCACTGCTGTGAACAGTACCGCGGGTATGTGAACAGTAACTTTTCTATAAATTTTTCGGTAAAACGACGCCAAATACTCATACGGACTCCGAATTGAGTGATTCAAGTGGCTAAACCACCCAATTTTTCGACGCCGTTCAATCTGTCATATTTTTGGAAACATTGGAAAATGTCTCGGTTCGGTACTGACACGTTCCAGCCAACACGCGGATTTGTCCCATCAAATAATTACTCATCCAAATTTGTTCTAAACAATAATATAATACTCATCTTACTCCATTTATTTATTTATCAACAAGATCGTCTCAAACAACAACAAATACAACTACTAACAACAACCAAAACTACTTAAAACTACTTAATGTGACATTAATTCGTCGAGTAACTCGGAATGGTTACCTTAGACTAGCAAAGAGTCAAGTAATAACTTGAGAAAGTTTCTAAAACCCCAAATTACTCTTCATCGTCAACCTAAAAGGAGGGAAAAACGAGTTGCTTTAGGATAAGAAATCGAATTGTCTTTTAAGACGGTATTTTGAAACCTCAACAAAATAGAAGATTTCTTACCTTAAAAGAACGAGCAAAGAACGAGGAAGCTAATGGTACAAAAATAATGGAGTTTGGTTGAGAAATGAAGGCGGGATCTTGGTTTGGCTGGGACGAAAATGACGTACAGAGGAGCTCTATTGTTTTGTTGTTGTTGCTGTGCTTGTTGAATTTTTTGGCAAATTGGTGTTTATAAGCAAAATAATTAGAGAATTGGGGTTGGTTTGAAACTATTTAGACTTATGGTGTCCACGTCATCAGTTTCATTTTTTTTCCAATTTTTAGGCAAAGCCGCTAAGTTTCTTAGCGGCTTTGTCTCTTTGTCATTTTTTAGATAATAAATGTCATAAAGCTTGAAAAATAGGGAAATAGGGGAAGCGCTAACTTTCTTAATAGCGGCTTTGGTGGTTATTCATTTCTAGAATAAATTTGTCATCGTGTTAGAAGGTGACGGTTTTTGAAAAAAAAAATGAATAGTAAAGCCGCTAGGTTCTTAGCGAACTTTCTTTCACTTTTTTTTTTTTTTTTTTTTTTTCAAAAAAAAAAAAAAAAAAAATTAAAAAAAAAAAAAAATAGTAAGCCGCTAAGAAACTTAGCGGCTTACCATAAAAACTGGAAAAAAAATAAAAACTGATGACGTGGACACCATAAATCAAAATAGTTTCAAACCAACCCCAACTCCCTAATTATTTTGCTAATAAACACCAATTTGCCAAAAAATTCGTGCTTGTTTGCAGGAAAAAGAAGAAGAAAAGTAGAGATGTAGTGGGGATGGGGTCACGCATGACCAAACAACAACAATAATATAATAGTAATAATAATAATAATAACACAAATTATCAGTGTAGACATGACATATCCGTCACCTCGGTGAGGATATACCATTTTACCTTACAAAATACACACTTTTTATCTCTCTGTAACACTATTTATATGGTCCCCTTTCTCCACTAACCCATTTTGTTATCTTTTTATCTCACAAAATATCCGTCACAAGGGAGACTGATTGTAATAATAATAATAATAATCACAAATTCTCATTGAAGACATGACATATCCGTCACAAGCTGAAGACGGATACCATTTTACCTCACAATGTACCCACTTTTTCTCTCTCTGCAACACTATTCATGTGGTCCCCTTTTTCCACTAACCCATTTTGTTACCATTTTATCTCACAAAATATCCGTCACAAATGATAACCCGTCACAAGGGAGACCAATTGAATAATAATACTAATTGATTTGGAGTTTGTACGCAGGAAAAAGAGAAAAGAAAGAAAGAGGAAAGTAGGAGGTGGGGCGTATGGACCACAACAACAATAATATTTAATAATAATATATAATAATAATAATAATAATAATAATAATAATAAATGTGGAGTGTGTGCTTTGTTCTTGTTGTTGTTGTTTATTCGAAAAGAAGGAGAAGGAGGAAAGACACATGATCCACAACAATAAATAATAATAATAATGCTAGTACATAATAATAATATATAATAATAAAGATATTTTAAAAGTAGAGTGTAGAATGTCAGGTAGGTGCGATGTGTTGTCAAAATAGGATAGGTCGAGAAGGGTTAGACTCACAAGTGGAAATGTGACTGATTACATAGCTAGACGAAAAAAGGAAGGGAATTATTATTATTACTGTCACTGTTATTGTCCGACCAAAAATGCGTATACATTTATTATTATATAAATCGTGCCTTAAAAATATAGTTTAATCGTACGTATTTTTATATAAACGAGCTTTTATATAATACGTTTATAAAAATCGTGTTTGACATAAAATTAATTAAATTGAATAATTCAAAAATATATAATAAAGTGGTTAAACGGTTTAATAAATTTTAAATGTCAAAATGGGAAATTCGCGGGTGTTACATCATTACTGGTCTAAAGAACATCATTTGTCTCCAATTCAGCTTATTTCCTCACCAAATTCAACCGTATAACAATTCTCGTCATTTACCTTACATTCAACTTGATTCGTTTGGAGGTGTCCAAATACCATGGACACGGCTCAAAATACCATGGACACGTGCCCAAATAAAAGATGAAAGTTAGACACGACTTTACAAGTGTCCGACACGTTTTGACGTGTGTCCGACACGTTTTGACGTGTGTCCGACACGTTTTGACGTGTGTCCGACGAGTGTCGTGTCTGACACGGGTGTCCGACACGGAAACGCTGATTAGGAGGAGTGTCCGTGCAACCTAGTTAATCTCCAAAAATAGAATAAAAGACAATCATCGACACATTTTAATGCTTAATCATATCTAGTAGATATGATTTATGTTACGTGAACATCGCTTTTAAATCACAATAAATATATACATGAGTTTATAAGGAATTATATATAAAATTTACGCTATTTAAACAAATTTTATAAGAAAAATATTCCTTAATTAATAAATATGGGCCGGACCGGGCCAACATTTGGGCCAAACGCTTGGCCCAAACCCGGCATAAAAGTACATTGGGCTTTTTTTGGGCCGGCCCATGAGCTTTTTTGGGCCAAAATAAAAGGCCCAAGCCCTTCAAAAAAGCGAGCAGGGCCGGGTCGGGCCAATGGGCTTGGACCATTTGATCACCTCTACTACGAATGCATGATTAAGCATTTTAAAGTGGTGATGTTTATCTTTATTTTATTTTAGATAGCAATTCATATGCATTTCATCATATTTTGTACAATTCTATACACTATGTATGTTTTAAAAGTTGTAACTGAAGGTATTACGCTAATTATTTCCTAGGGTAAGTCGTAAATTTTAGGGCCCGAAAAAGCCCAATTAGGCCCAAAAGCCCGCATTAGCCCATAAGGGCCGGGTTTGGACTTGCTAAATAAGACCACGCATTTGGCCCTACCCGGCCCGACCCGCACAAATGGGCCGCTTTTGTTAGAAAGGCTCGGTCCAAGCCCGCATTGGCCCGGCCCATGATCACCTCTAACGCATCATATTAAACCAAAAACACTTGTAGTATGATAGACACGAGGCCAGTTCATTTTAGGTCGAGACATAAGATTCTCCGAGACGGTCTGACCTGCTGTCAATTTTAGACCTGTCAAACGGGTCTGGGTTGGGTCAAATATGGGTCGGGTTAGATACGGGTCGGAGTCGGGTTAGGGTCAAAATACAGGTAAAGAAATAATTTTTAATGTCTTTTTTAAACGATTTTTTTATTTAAAAAATATTTTTTTTAAAAGGTAAAACTTATTTAAAATTAATATTTTAATCATATTCAAAATTTACATTAATTATATTGACATAATTCTTAAAATATTTTTTTTAATTATTTTATTATTAAATATTATAAAAGTTATATAAAATTGACTTTTTAGTTGAGTTTGTAATTTGAAGTAATAAAAAAAATAATTTTTTAACTATATTTGTAAATAAAATATATAAATATTAATTTTTTTTAAAATAATTCATGATTTTCCCTTTACCAAACGGGTTGACCCATTCGGGTCGGGTCTCAACCCTAAAAGAACGGGTCATTTCGGGTTTAGGCAAACGGGTCACAGGTCGAAAAAACCGGGTTTGTAACCCTAAGAAAAACGGGTTAGGGGATGCAATCGATTTTCCTAATGTGCAAAATGTGATTGGACCATCAAGAGCTGAAACAATTCTTACTCTCTATGGCCCAACTACCGGAAAGAGGCTGCCTGTGTTTCGTGACATATGCTCTGACCCCAGGCGAAACAGGATGGATGTCTATCAGTAGTTGAAACTGGTAAGCTTACTGCAATGCCATCATCCATAAGAGATATACGTGTTTGACAGCGGAAGTAAGTGCAAGCCAAGACCTATTGACTCGAACTCAGGTAACTATGCTAGAAACGCGTCTAAGCAATAGTTTTCAAACCAGCTCGACAATTGCAAGTAATTTAGAGCTCAAAAGTCTCGGTTTAAAGCTCAAAAGATTTTTCAGAAAGCTTTTTGAAGTTGAAAAGTCTATGTTTAAAGCTCAAAGATTTCTCAAAAACTTTTTCAAAAAGCTAAAAGATAATATATGTTAGAATTGTGTAAATACAGTTGAAAACCTGTTTCGCCTGGGGATGTAAAGAAATTGTTTTGCTAGTACTGGATTCGATGGAATTAAAAATCCATGCCGTCACCAGTGCGTTGGTAGATCGTCACGTCTCGAAATTGGTTGCCGTATCATCAGGTTTGGTAATAGTACCATCGATGTACCCAATCTTTCCTTTCGCGAGAAGAGCTAGATGAAAGGAACGAGACTATTCATTGTAGTTATTCCCTTTAAAAGGAATTTGAGTGATATTAGCACTTGGATTTTCGACATGAACCAAGGAATATGGTTGGGGGTTGAGGAATCCATAGTTTTGTCAGTGTCCGTCATTGATGGAGGTTGTTTTTTTTTTTTTTTTTTTTTTTTTTTTTTTTTTTTTCGAGTTTTGAAGTGTATGGAGAAAGGAGACCGGAGGCAGAGTTAAAAACCTAAGCCTGATACCATCCATAATAAATCGATATTTGAGAAATATATGCAATTGTATTATTATCAGTTGTGTGGTTTACATTGTATGACCCTAGCTATTTATACAAGAACGATACAGGCATATTTACGGAAAGAAATAAGTGTAACATCTATAATATGTACAAGTGAGGAAACACGAGATTGCTGCCTTGAATTGGAGGAGAGCAACGGCTAGTTTCAATGGCTAGCTTAGCCGTGGGTCTTGTAATAAGTTTAATAATTATTTCTACATACAAATTTCCCTATTTCTGAAACATAAATAAAATGCCTTCATTTTAGTTAGTGCTCGCCGCTAAATTGGGAATTAGTCAGATAGCTTTAAAATTCAAATTAGTTGCTTGCTGTAATTTTCATGGAAGTCCAAAGCTAATGAGTCAAAAAAGGAATTTGTCCAATTGTTTTGGTGGAGTGGACAAAAAGAATCATGATAAGAACGTTATGAAGTCTATAATAGAGGAAAAACTACAATAAACCCGTTTTAACTTAAGACGTATCAAGCTGTATGAATAAGACAAAATCAGAATGCATCAAAAAAAATAAAATATTTGTCTTATATACTCAAGTGGGATACTGAGATAATACTTGATCCGTTTTATTGTTAAGACGGATTTTTTTTTCCAAGGATTTAGCATAACACATTATAACCATTGTGCAAATATGTGAAGTTGTGATCATTATAAAAAAAATTGTAGCTATTATATTGAAGAAAGTATCCGTCGAAGTTAACGTTGTTGGACCTGCAAATCGAAGGATGACAATATACACAGGGTGGCGGAATATCACAGACCTTCTCCTCTACTATTTCATCCCATACCTGATCTTTATCTTGCATCATCTCCTCAAGGTTCTTCGAATTCCATATACTCAACCTCAAATTCTTCTGCTAAAACCTTCCATAAATCTCTCCACTTGAACTTGTCCCCGTTACTACAGTTGAAAACCTCCCCTTTACCTGGACGCTTTAGTCCAGCCCATATTTGTTGATCTGCAACCAAGTCCACATCTGCCCCCTCGGAGTAACCATCCCAAGCCGCCCTGATCCCCGGAAACCTCAGGGATTTCTTTTCATGCTTGCATATAGTAGCATAAACACAGAGTGACCCGACAATGTTCCTAGTACTATAAGGAGAAAACCCGATCATTACTGACGGTCCATGGATTGACCATGTCAGATTCTCCTTATTCTGAACTTCCTCGGATAATATATTCTCCATACCGGAGTAGCAACCCAAACTATCTGTCCTAGCCAGATCTTCAGAAAATCCAACATTTGAAGAAGGGATAGAAGAGTTTTGACCTGTTTGAAGACAAATATGTTGCAAGTTCGGAGCATTAGGTATGACCACTTTAAGAACATTCCGCAACATATTGCCATTTTCTACACGACTTTCATCTTCGCAGGATTTATTGACCCAGCCAACATAGAAAACGTGAGTTACATCGGTTAGGCGTGAAAGTTTAGCTTGGCTATCTTGTGGATCCGCCATTTCACATTGAATGTAGTGAATTCGGTGGTGAAATTGCCATTCGGGTTGAGGCCGACGGGCCACACCATAAACCTTCCACCAGCCACCAGGTGTACCAGCAAGCTAAAGCATGTCAGCGAGACTATTGCCCGACATGCCAGTCACACCAACTATGAGCGCTACGTTCTGATACTTTGAAGGGAAATCTCCTGTCTCTTGTCTCTGCACGGATCCAAATTTGAATATGAGAATTTTAGATCAGTTAAACTATACCGGGTCTGAGTCTGGGTCTAGGACCGACATGACTGCCATGAGCCTGGGTTTTGATCCCATAAAACTTGGCCAACACTCAGCCCATTTTTTGAAAATACAAAAACATTTGTTCCATCATGACCCAGAAAAAAATGCATCAAGAATTGCGAGATCTTCTACAAACTATGAAACTCATATTTTAAGAAGCATAGGTAATATAATTTGAGGAAGCATACAACAAGACAAATAAGAACATAAAATCAATAATCCGCCAAACAACACAAAAATAATATAAGAAGCGCAAATGGTTTATAACATGAGGAAATATGGAACGAAAAAAATGAGAAGAGGAGATCATTTACGTGCTTAATGGCACCGGCCGCTCCTCGCCACCACCAGTCCATGACACGGAAAATCGGTTTAAAAGTAATTCT
Organism: Silene latifolia; assembly: GCF_048544455.1. Lineage (NCBI taxonomy): Eukaryota > Viridiplantae > Streptophyta > Magnoliopsida > Caryophyllales > Caryophyllaceae > Silene > Silene latifolia. The sequence goes on along the minus strand of NC_133533.1, from coordinate 23,138,744 downwards.
AGTTCTATTATTATGGATGTGCTGAGAATTGAAGAGTGGTCTAATAGCATGGGAAGGAAAACATAAGGAGATTATAAAACTGGGTTTAATAGTAGGTGGCTTCTGACTAGACTTGGAAATCATCCAATAGCTTATGTAGTTCTTCACGATTTCAATTAGAAATTGTGGGAAGCAAATACTTTGTATTTTATTATTCATAATTGCATTTTTGTCTACATACATGTAAATATATTTCTGTCATTTGAATATTCCAAATTAATCCGTATTTTATTTTATTTGATTTAGTTTTTCAAATAATGCCGGAAATATACGGGGATTTTTAAGACACCAAAATAAGGTCAAACAAATTAAATAAATAAAAAGGGTTAATATCAGGACAATCAAAACCCTAATATAAATATCTAATGGAGTATATTGTTGAAATAGCATTTGAGTAATTACAGAGTATATATAAAATACTAAGTGAAATCTAATTTATGACATGAGAAAAATTTTAGACCGTTGTTAAGACTGTAACATTACGTCACGATTAGCGACACATAATATACGGAGTATAATTCTTTTATTATGCTCTTCCCCTAAGCCATATCAGCCCTAATACATGCAACATCACGTCACGATTAGCGTCTATGAGGTACATCTCTGACAGCCCCGTGCCTTTTAAAAACCGAAGTTGATAGCATCTCATGGAAAGCAATCTATAACCAATTCTGAAATCAAACTGAAACCAAGATCTAGTACCATGAATGTGGTGGTATTGACAACATTTATGACACGGAGTCAGATACAAGGTCAAGACTACAACCGATATCTAAAACCAGGATAAAAACAACCATTTCATACCCACTTCCACAGAAAAAGAGAGCAAAAAGGGAAAACAACAACTAAATCCTCTGCCTGAGTCAGAGTTCTCATCTTGTATAGGATAGCCAAATCGCTGGATCGACATCATTTAATCTAAACCAGAATATAAAATATACTAACATCGGTCCCGTTCATTTGATTACCTTTGATTAAATAGTCTTCACAAGAATTAAAAAAAGGTAGACAAATGACCGAGACAAAAGGATATAATATAACACAAATTCTAGGTTAAGACCATCCTAACGACGGCACTCAAAATCGATTTAAGACAGGCAAAAATAAAGGAGTGTTGTGAAAAATCTTAACTTAAGACGGTCTTAATCAAGACCTACACATATTATAAAGAAGGAAAGCAACCTGATATGCTTATGCAACTGTAAGGTGATGTTATAAAATAAATTTGCCAAAGTATATTATAGTCATCCAATTGTCAGGTGATAATACTAAGTTATGATAGGTTAAGGTCTCATTCTGGGCCCACCAGTGAGGGATTAAGAATTTCTCTAAGGAAGATGAGTACATGAACATGACAGCTCAGTTCTCTTGCTTATATGAAGTAAATATGAGAATATGCAAAAAAGAGATCCTTCAAGACAGGTTGAACTCCTACATTCCCACAATCTAAGTAAAATGTCAACTAAAACGTCTCTCGATAACTTAGTGAGAGTCTCTCAAGAGACCTACTACCTATGATATTACGGAGTAGTATATTTGCAAAAACACATTTAGCCTAAAGTTCAGCGACCAATCGACCAAAGTGGGAAATTTCTACCATATTTAAAACATTAGATATGGAGTAAAAGAGGACAAGAGGTACTCATATGCACACATTAAGGTACCCAATCCCATGGGACAAACGTAATTAGGATACCCTAAAAAACAAGTGATGCTTTAGCCCACAAAAAAGCTCCTCATCTTTCGTACTACTCAAATAACCCAAGCCTCGAAATTTAGGGGTGAGAACTGAGAAATTCATTAATTCAACCGAGCCATGACCTTCACACTGATTTTTTCAAATAACAATCAGCCTCAACCACAAACTCCAAGCAACATTACAATGCGAATTAATGCACCATCTGTTAATCCGTCTCACACAAAAATAAATAATGCACACATTTGGGCCTCCTCCAAAGATTACCATACGTGTATTCTTCCTAGAACTATCTCCAACAAAAGCTTCTTATTACTTTCGGAGAAACTTTCAAAGGAACTTAACAATGTAAATGTCTTTCATATCTAAGTTTGGAAGTAAATGGTATTGTTCTAGATCATATACCAGCGACATGCAAAAGCAACCAAGAACATTATACAAGGACTTCACTAAATTTTTATAAAATAGCTAGGAGATGGTCTAGAAAACAAAACTAGTATAGAAAGCAACTTTCGACATTGTTCAAATTTCAACAACCATGGTTCATAAACCAGACAACATATCTCAAAAAGAAATAGGCTTTAAAGCATATCATTCTTTAACCTCCCTGCGCTGTTGGTTTTAGCCACGACATGGAATCACTGCCTTCATCACTGCCTACTCTATGAACCACTTAACCCTCCCTAGTCAATTCGTTAGGTATGTTTTTAGGACTCCAGAATCCAGTTTCAGATGAAAATGATTAGACAATAGCTGTAATCTTTGAGAAATCATGGTTTCCAATTGACAAGTAGCAGTACAGCTAGGGGAAGCTCTCGTGGAATTCCAATATAGATATGTGCACGTATGTAAGTATATCCATGCAAGTGTACACACGCAGGTTATAAATGCAGGGCAGTGGATTGTTACCAGAGAGGAAGGGAGAATGGGAGATTAGTCTCCACCCTTGCTTAATCCTAAAAGGGCCATGGAAGAATGCCAAAGAGACAACGCTCAAAAGAAAAAGATAATCCGTCGGATATCCATCCTTTCCAAACACTGAGAAGCCAAACTAATGTTTATGCGCTTACTGCATACTTTATGATGTAATTTCAATTCCGCCTAATAGGCTACTAGGCCCACTACCAATCAAACAAAGAACTTCAGGATCCTCGCGCTTCTACATGATTGCAACATTCTTTCAAAAGGGGGAACTAAAGTCATGAGAGGTGAGAAGGGTTTTTTTTATGATATTCTAAAATTCTAAACCCAAGACTGTACTTTATCATGCAACAAAATCACGTCTCCTTGTGTCACAACTTCGACAAAAGAAACTCCATAACCCTCAAAATTGGGAGTTCCTCAAACAATTAGGGGTCCTTGAAAATGATACATTACAGTGATGATGATTATCATCCCATAAACGCACTTTGGAGAAAAGCAATTTAAAGATGTCGAAAAGGTAGATAGGTCCCCACAGCAACTTTTCATACCAGAACGACAAACTTATCCTTTCATACATCTAATTAAAAGCACGAATAATTGAAAAACACAAAAAAACCATAGGTAGTAGATGTCCAAAAGCTATCCCACAAACTTAAAAGCCATTGCATCAAGTCGTAACTCCTTTTCTGAGTCTGTCGTGATTCTTCTTAAACACTTCAGCTTCATCAGTGAATCACATAGCCTTAAAGGCTTCATTAATATTGTGAAGAGTTTGAAGACTTATTGGGGTTCTAGTTAATCCACAAGAACTACAGCTGCAAAGTTCTTACTTTGACGCAACATTAACAAGGATAATGAAGAGCGGCATAGAATAATCTCAGAAGCAGGACAAAGTGTTTTTCAGAGAAAACCAAAGCTCTGATTTCCAGCCTTCAGGTGAATTATTATAACCTCACAAAAATGGGAACCTAAATCAATTTGCCTGTGCAAAGGGCACCAAGAGTGAAGAGCTCCATAAGGGACAGAAGCAGAGAATCCACAAAATTAAAGCAATCACCTAGATTAACAATTAGGTTTGGCAAATTTCAGTGGCAGAGATGAGCACATTCTCAATTTGTTTAGGTGATTTCTTTGGAATTGTCACACATAGATAGTGATGAGTACAAATTTGGGTATCTTATCTAAATTCCAGTGGCAGCGATGAGGACACACTAGTATTCTACTTATGGGTAAGAGATTCTATGCTGTTTTACTAATCTATATTTGGTTCACACATAGATAAAATACCCAAATTTAAAACTACTAGCATCCTACTTATTGAAGCAAAAATAGCAACAACACCAAGCTCCATTTTCCACGGTTTTGGACCTTGTCCTAATTTGAGGTCTAACTCAAAAACCGTCTAAGAAGTCATGGCTCCAACCGTCCTAATTCTTATCTTGGGTGAGTTTGGGACGTTTTTGTGTAGGATATTTTATCTCCAAAGGCTACCATTCAGAAATTATTGAAGAATCAATGCAAAGGTACCAAGGGGACCCGGTTTTGAACAATGAGCTAAATGTCGCTATCAATCTTTCTTCTTTTGTCCCAACAAAGCTCAAGAGGCTTTTTGGCTGCATCATGGGAGTCTTACACGGTTTCTCAAGCCTCCAATCAGTCCATATAATCATAAATAAGAAGTTGAGCTACAAACAAGGAAGATTGGACTATTAGTTTACTTTTATCATTTATTTGCTTTATGTCATTTTCAATTTCAGCATTGTAAGAGACCTAGGCTGCCGTTTTTATGTCCTTTTAGCTGCTCATTTTGTGGCCCTTAGATGTAACTTGTAATCAAGGGTCAAGATTGTAAGCCTTGGTCTATATAAACCACGCTAGGCACATGATAAAATCAGATTTGAGTTAATGAAAATTATGAGTTTTATGAGGTTTCTCAAAACCCTTGATTAGTTCTTTGCTTAGTGCTAGAACAACTCCATTACTTAGTGTTTGGGGTCGTGTATCTTGGCTTGCTTTGTGATCTGGCCAAGTGCATAAGGGGATTAGTTCTTGCTTTGTGATCTTGAACAACATCCCGAGTCTTGAGATTGCTTTGTGATCTTCTCAAGTCATATCTCGGTTACTTGTTCTTGTTTTCGTGTCAAAACAGTCCCAAGTCGTGTGTTTCAGTCCTTGCAAATCGTTTTAGAGTCTTATCCCCACCAAGGAAATTGTTATTTGAATGTTTAGTTCATAAGCATTTAAATTACAAACCTATTTTCCATTGTTTTCATTCATGTTAATCGTCTCAATTTGTGTTGTTTGTCACGTCCCAAATCAGTTTAGTTGTGTCTTAAATCGTGCAAACTTGAGTCTTTTATCTTCTTAATCCTTAACCATTTAGTTGGTCTTTGTTTGAGTCCAAATCAGTCCATTTGTTGAGTCTAATTCCATCCAATTTAAATTCTGCTTTCGAGTCATATTCAGTCCAAAATCGAGTTCTAAGAGTTTTATTCCACTTATGGATAAGATTTTCTATGTTATCTGCCCAGAGTGCAAGATTTCTAAGACATATAACAGACTTAAGAACGATAAAATAATCCGGCAGGCTGGAGAACCACTAGGCTGATGGTATCATGTCTCTCGCTCTTGAGATCTAACCTTAAATTCCACTGCCTGATGATGGGCATTTATTCAATGATGCCCACCGGCAGGATTTTGTATATGGCAATCTTATATCATAAAGAGTAGCTTTAAAGAAAGAAAAAAACAAGAAAAAGGAAAAAGAGGGAGATCAGTGAGATCATGGCCAATCAAGAGGTTGTGGTATATAAAAAAATCAAAACCATGCATGAATGCAATTACTGATGTACGTATCCACCATGACGAGTTGTATTTGATCTTGTATTCACGGAGTGAACTATCCGTAAGCCAACTATTGAAGTAGCTACGTTTTGCCAAGCTAGAACAATTTTTTTCCACTGGAAACTGATGTAATTGTCATTCGGAAACAGCCTCTTTGTATTGCTAACACAAGGGTAAGGCTGCATACATCCGACCCCTTCTTACCCCGCAATTTGCGAGAGCCATTGAGGCACTGGGTAATGTTGTTGTTGTTGTTGGAAACTGATGTAATTCTTATTTAGGAATAAACAAAAGAACGTTGGAATAATTAATAGTGCTTACTAGACAAGTAGACACGTACTCTTTCAGTCATGCAAACGATGAACCACGTGTTATGCTTAGATTGACAACGTAGGGATCGCAATACATGCATTCACATGATAATCTTCTTGCATTTCACCTCACTTCAGTAAGTGTTCGATAGGTTGTCCGAAGTTATGTATAGAACGAGTAAACAGTAACGCTACAGAAAATATTACTTTAATGGAGATGAAATCAAACCTGTATTCCTACAAAAGATGGCTGCAGTCCCCAGGTGATCTCATAGAAAGAACACAAACTGTTTGAAGTTTGGTTTAGTCCTTCCTCCTGAAAGACATGTAACATGATCATCTACCCAGAGAAGAAGGTTTTGGTTACCATCCAGCCAGTATAAATAAAGTATATCAAGAGAAAACATACCATGAATACGATGAATTCAACTTTTCAGCAGTAGTCCAGCCAAAAAGGAAGCCAATGTCCATTAAAGGTCATACTGCAAATTACACGCTCTTGGCTGTTTGAACACGGGGACAAATCAAAATCTCATATTCCAACCAGTCACAGAAAGATTGATGAAGTTTATCTTGCATAACTATTTCTTATTCGGTCCAACAACCTTAATCTTCATCCCTTGGCAGAGATGGGTCAAGTTTGCAAAGGTTACTCACAAATATAACAGCCTCATCTGGGCGATTGAATTTACAATAACAATCGACTATGGAATTATAAGTGTTCTCGTTAGGTCTACAACTATGGTTGATCATACAACGAAACATATCTATTGCTTCCAAAAACATAGCATTTGCAGCATAACTTGCAACAAATGTATTGTAGGTTATTACATCAGGGATAATCCCTATGCCTCTCATCCCAAAGAATATCCGAAAAGCATCCCTCAAACGACCATTTCTCCAATAAGCATATATAACAGTATTATATGAAATGATAATCAGGAGCCAGTCCCTTAGCAACAATATCTTTCAGAAGGTCTTCTGCTCTCTCAAAATGTCCAGACCTGATGTACATGTACATGAGAGTGTTGTATGTTGTCAAGCTAGGAATGAATTGTCCTTCCATCAATAAATCCAAGATTTCATTAGCTTTGTCAACCATTTGCCGGTGACCATAGACCGAAACCATTGCATTTAGAGTAGTTATATCTAAAGGGTATTCTCTGTTCCTCAACTCCATAAAAGCCCGTTCAGTTTCCACTAAAAGGTCGGTTTTGCTATATAAAAGAACTAAAGTCTTCAGAAGCACAGATTGGTGTTTTACTTCCCCAGAATACACTTTTTCGGCAAGCTGGTGAATTCGCTCAATCTGCTTTCCATTGGCATATGCATGAAGCAAACTGGAGTAACTAAAGTCATTAGGCTTACACTGACTATATTTCATTTCAGCAATTACCTTTTCACTCTTCCCCACCTCGAGCAAGTGCCGCCAAAACAGCATTGTATGTAGAAATATCCAGGGAAACTCCAGCTTCCAACATTAGTCTATAAATGGCCATCGACTGATTGAAAGAACCACACCTACTGTAAGCACTTATTAATGTGTTAAACGTATCTCTTTCGGGTACAAAACCCGCCCTCTTCATCTCATTGAATAGACTTGAGACATCGGCGCCCATACCATTCTGCCCAAACACTGCCAAAAGAGAGCTCCAAGTGACAATATCAGGGCTACAATTACACTTGATCATTTCTTCAAAGATCTTCATCATTTCAGAAAATTGCTTCCGATTACCGTGCATTTTGATAAGGGCATTAAAGGTGCATATATTAGGTTTGCAACCTGCATTCCTCATCTCCTCAAAAGCCAACATTGCACAATCATCTTTGCCAGCCTTTTCATCAAAGCCAGAGAATAGCGCAGTATATGTAAATACATCAGGGACAATCCCTTTCTTAATCATCTGACCTTTTAGTTCCATGGCTTCCTGGCATAAGCTGAAATCAGTGTGTTATAAGTCACATCGCTAGGCGCAAACCCAATAATCTCCATCTCACGTAAAACCTCCATTGCTTCTTTTGGACGCCGGGACTTGCCATAAACATCCAAAAGCGCATTGTAAGTCACCCTATCCGGCACAAAACCACTTCATTTCATTAAGAACACTAACCGCTTCTTCTCATACAAAGATCCACGACGACGACAACTAATAAGCGTATTATAGGTATACAAATCAGGAACAATCCCATCACTCTTCATACTATCCACTAAGTCCATAACCTTAACCCAAGGCATACCCATCTTTTCATACACATTGAAAATCACATTATCCGTAATCAATGTAGGCTTACACCCAACACCCTCCATCTTCCTAAACACGGTTATCGCCTCCCTATACCGGCCTTTACAAGCACAAGCGCTAATCATAGCAGTATAAGCATAAATATCAACATCAAAACCATCCTCACTCAACTCATTAATCAAAGAAGCCGCAGCCGAAACATGCCCTTCTTTCCCAAGAATAGTGATCATAACAGCAACAACAGGCCCATTCAACAACAACTTACCCTCATTTCGACTACGAAACCAATTAAAAACACCCAAAGCCAACTCACATTTCTTATAAAACCCTTAATAATCCCCAATATATCAGCATTCAATAACTCAAAATCAAACTTACCCACATCCCAATTTCCACAATTTTCCCACAAACCAACCAAAATACACCCTAATTAGAAGAATCAAAATGTGGGCGATTCAAAAGTAGGAAAATTTACTGACCTTGAGGGGAGAGGCCATGGTGAGACCAGGGTTTACCTCGATTCGGGTCTCGGAACTTTCCGAGGGAACGGCGTCGTTTAGGGAGGTGAAGAGGGGATTTAGGATGATGGGTAGTGATGAAGTTTGGATTTTTGGGGGTTTTGAGGGTTTTTTGGACCAGGGGTTTAAGAGGGAGTGGAGAAGGTGATTTTGGGTGTGGAGTTAGAGAAGGAGAGTTGTTGTTGTTGTTTGGTTTGAAAGGTTGAGTATGGTGTTCATGAAAAGGAGTTTTTTGAGGAGATGGACATGGCATGAGTATTGGTAGAGTTAGACCTTCAGCCATCTTCTTCTTCAAGGGTGGATAGGGGAGTAAACACCACTACAAGGACCCCAATTATTCTTATACATTGCTTTAAGGACCCCAATTATTATTTGGTAGTTTTAAGGACCTCATCATATGATTTGGACCAAAATACCCTTATATTTATTTGCAACTTATATAAATATATTCTTAGAAATGAAAAAAGACGCAAATAAAAGTTTCAAGCGTAGGTGTAATATATTTTCCGAGTTAATTCACGTTATCGATCCAAAATGTCGTTATCTTTAATTTATCTATAATTTCTTATAGAACTTTTATATTTTAATCAATTTTACATTTTTCTTTGAATTACATGTGTACTTCACTATTCTTTATAAATTCACATTTTTAAAAAAAAAATGTTTTATATTATTTTCGTCAAAATCAAATTTATTATTAATATACGTCGCCGCATTGTAATTCAAATTTTGTATTTGTTGGTTAAGTTAACCATTACGAAATACAAGTATAAAGATTGAGATGTTCCGACTATAACTAAAAATACAGTTTTTGTTAGTTATATTACCTCCCATTTTTTCTTCCAATTTCATTTTACGCGATCTCTAAGACGAGACTTTATCCGTAAAATTTGACTTATATATATAATTTTTTTATAAAATTTCGTGAAATATTATTTTCATGATAAATGTAATAAATATTTTAGGTTTTTCATTAATAAGTTTATTTTTTTTATTGTCAATGTATGTTAATTCAACATTTTAACCCTTAAAAAGAAAATGAGAAGAAAAAATGGGAGGGAGTAATAAACATAAGGGTATTTAGGTCTAATATATGTGGTGAGGTCCTTAAAACCACATAACAATAATTGAGGTCCTTAAAACCATATTTAATGATATTTTGGGTCCTTATTGTGGACTTTACTCGTGGATATGGGGGGGGGGGGGGGATGGTTAAAGTGTGTGCGTCCTTTGGTGTTGCATAGGGTTTAACCGAGTTGATTTGAGCTCGAGCTTTAGTGGGTTCGGAATCGGCTCGGAAAGTTGAGTTTGAGTTCGGAATCGGCTCAGAATTTTCTGAGCTTAAAAAATCAAAGCTCGGAATCAGCTCGGATTAGGCTCGAGCTCAAACTCGAGCCCAACTCGAGCTCTTGTTCTTTATTTTCTTGAACTTTTAAATCAAATTTAAAATACAAATATTTAAAATATAAAATACTTATCAAATATAACTAAAATATAATTATAATTGCTAAAATAAGATTTTATTAAGAATAAAGCCAATTGTAAAATGCCAAAATAAATATTAATAAAAAGTAAAACGAGCTTCCGATTCTGAGCTCTACAAAGCTCGGAATCGGCTCATATATGGTCCATCTCGGCTCGAAATCAATTTTGACCGATTTTGAGCCGAGCTTTAACCGAGCTGATTCCGAGGGCTCTACGAGCCGACTCATATCATTTACAGCCGTAGTACTGTTGCATGGGAATTACTTTTTCACATACCAATTTTACTTTTTTCACACACATTTTTTAAAACTTTTCGTCTAATACACTTTTTGCCTAAACTCTAACCAAATTAACTCTTTTATCAACTTTTTTTTTTCCAAAAAACCTAATCTAATGGTTCCAAAATACTTTAACAACTAGTATTGGTGCCCGGCTACTTATCATTAAATTTTTTTTTCATTAAATAAAATTACTTAAAGTTGTATAACTCATAAATTTATCATTAATATATTTTTCTATGACATATCCTAAAATTACGATGAAATAAATTTTGAGACAAATTCACTACTCCCGCTATTAATATTTTACTCTTTTAATAAAACAATATTAATCACATTTCACTACTTGCCCGTAATTAGAGTAGGCAATGGGCTGTGCTGGGCCGGCCCGTCGTGCCTTCCCCCAAAATTGGCCCGGCCCAGGCACGGATATTAGGCTCCTCGGGTCGTGTCGTGCCAGGCCCACTGATCCAAACCTACGCCGCGGCCCGCTCAAGGCACAACCATTTTCGTGCTCGGGCCGTGCCTGGCCCATGGGCTTTTCGTGCCTTGTCCGTGAGCCGGCCCATGTGCTTTAATATTTTTTTTATTTACAAAAAAACGTTATAGAATTGATAAATTTTTGGTACTTTTTGTTTAATAAATGATGATTAACGGTTTAAATATATATTTTATTAAATATTAATGTACTTTTTGTTTAATAAATAATGATCAACGGGCCATTCTTCGGGCCGGGCCGGGCCAAGCCCATTGTGCCTGGTGCGTGCCGGGCTCCACCGTGCCTGGGCCGTGCCTAGGCACGGATTTCTGAAGAAAATCGCGTCGGAGCCCGTCTCAAGCCCAGTCGTGTCGTGCCCGTGCTTCCTGAATTTTCTCGTCGGGCCGGACCGTGCCGTGCCGTGGGCCGTGCCTGGTCGTGCCGCCCACCGGCCCGCGGCTCTTTATGCCAACTCTACCCGTAATCATTGTTACTTTTGTAACATTTGGTTTGATGGTTGATCTTGGTTGGTGGATTGTCTTGGTATTGAGCTTGCTTGTGAGCGTCATGGAAGTAAGACAGAGTTGGCAACACTTATGTTATGGTTATTCGATAGTGTTAGGGAGTTAGTATCAAGAGGCTATGTCGTAGTTGAGACGATATCGTGGGTCGTGTTGTGGAAGTAAGCTTGGTTGGTGGAGTTTAGTGTTAGGCATCCATGTTTTATAGGTTGGGTTGGAACTTCGGAGACGAAGTTATTTTTAAGAGGGGAAGACTGTAATACTACGAATTTTATAGGCTGGTAGTCGACCGAGTATTGCCTACTCGGTCGAGTAGTGTGTGTCGTGGAGTCTGTTTGGCTACTGCCGAGGAACACTCGGCCGAGTATGATGAATACTCGACCGAGTAAAGGGTACTCGGTCGAGTATAATCTATACTCGACCGAGTATCCGGTCTGACGGGTTTAATTCCGCGATTTGGTTAAGGTGATTAGAGATTATTATAAATTATGTTTTTACAGTTTCTAAATCAATTTTACCAAAACCTAATGATGTTCACCTCTCTCTCTAATCACCCTAATCACTCTCTTGGCTAATTGGTCGATTGCAAGTCTACACTTCCGTCTTTTGTCTCGATTTCGTTGGTGAGTCTCTAGTGCTTTGTAATCAGTTAATAGATTGTATTTTAGGGTTTTGTCCTGATTATTATTTTGGGTTAATTTGGGGGTTTAGGGTTGGATTGAAAGCTACCTGCGTTGGTCATCGTATGTGTGTTGATTGTTGGTTATAATTGTTGTAGGTGATGATGTGGTTTTTGCTATGCATTTGTATGATTGATTGCAGCGTAGCGGGTTGCGAAAAGGTAGGGTTTCCTTACTCAGTTACTGTTAATTGATTTAAGATTGTGTTTGTTTTGTAATTGTTGTTATCTGCTGATCATCGGAGTATGGGTGTTGTGGTGACGGTGGTGATGTGGTTGTGTTGTGACGGTTGTGGTGTTGTGACAGTTGTGATGCTGTGGTGTGGTGATGATTGTGTTGATTGTGGTGAAGTCACTTGCGGGAGTGGCTTCACACCCTAGTTCGCCCTCCGTGGAACCAGTCACGGGAAGGGATGTGCACATTAAGGGACAGGGATAGTCCCTCGTTGATGAGCTGGACTTGGTGGGGATGGGCTGCGGTCCCCCACCGGCGAAGTGGATTACCTGTTGCGATGGGTAATCCGGCAGGGCTACACACTTCGGTGTGTAGTCAGTTACTGTGGAGGATGATCAGCCGGTTACATTGTTTATTTGTCTTACTTTGATTGAACGGTACTGACCCCGACGTTATTTTGTAAAACCTGCGGTGATCCATTCGGGGATGGTGAGCAGATTGTGACAGGTAATGCAGATGTTTAGCTATGGGACAGTCATGAGAGTCATCACTCGAGTCTAGATTCCGCCGTCAAGAGACTTAGCTTGCATTCTTTGTAGTTGTTAGACCTTTCACAGTTATAATTTGGTTTGGTTTTGGAAGCATGTAATCACTAACTCTTTATACTTTAATAAAGGTTGTTTGGAATTGGTAACTTTGATATACTAACCTCGGGAAACCGAGATGGTAACAGTCTTTCATGCTAGGGTAGTCCTTGGTAAGGTACCTTGGTATGAGGGGGTGTTACAACTTTCACTACTCCTACCGTAATTATTGTTACTGTCACTACTGCCGCATTAATATTGATAATTTCACTACTCCCGCCGTAATTATTGTTACTTTCACTATTGTCGCATTAATATTGATTATTTCACTACTCCCGTTGTTGTTTCTACCACTTTCACTAATGACGCTGATAATATTATTACTTTTACTATTCAAATGAGGGATTACTATCATATAACTATATCCAATGTTACTACAATTCTTTTCTTTACTGACGAAATTACTTTTAATACTTAGGCATGCAATTTTAAGAGGATTATATATTTATATAAATATATTACATATATGTTTGAAATTAAATCGAAAGAATTATGCAATATTATATATTATGGAATCTAACTTGAATTATTTATAACCTACTTATTATATTTTAAACTATAAAGTTTAATAAAATTGCATAGATTTTAAATTTAATATATAATTTTATGATGATAATAATTAATACCATAAGTGTGCATGTTTATACTAATTAATTATTTTATTTTAAGGAAATTGACCATCTTCTAGTCTTCTATAAATATTTAGGAAAATTACCAAGCATCTTCTTTCTTTTAGTCTCCTTAAATCTGACCATCTTAATTAGTTATTTTATTTATGGAAATTGACCATTTTAAGTAATTATTTTATTTTAAGCAAATTGACCATGTTTTAGTCTCTTACAAATGTTTAGGAAAATTACCAAGCTTCGATATGATTTAATTTTAACCCAAACTGTATAATATTTGCATTGAGATCCCTTAATTGGGTCCATCACACGGTGCTATTGATTTAAAACTATATAGTATAATTAATTTGTATAACTTTCTTTAATTACATTGGATTCCCTTGGTTTCTGGATTTAATATATAGTATTAATGGATTCTAGTTCGCATATTAACAAAAGTAATTTAGTGGTTTATTAATTATACTCTATATGTTATTTATTGAATTTTATTTTGATTTATCATAATTTATTTGTTTTAAATTGATGAAACGTTGGAGCCGCAATCAAGAAACGTCAGACTTACCTACAATGAATACAACCCAGTTACTTTTGGCAGTAAAATTCAAATTCATCTATTCAATCTTTTTGGTGCAGCCTGTGGGGATTATCCACGATGTATATCACTATTGCACTTGAATTTGCCCTGTGCTTGAGGAAGTTCCTTTTTCTCCTTTTCTTTATACGGTTAGTTTGGCTAGGGTGGCCGAGACAGAGGACGGTGCGTCGGAGAGTAGGGTAGATCGATGAGTGTGGAGGAAAGGAGTGCGTAATTGGTTTTGAGTGGGGAAGATGATAAAAAATGATAAGGATAAAAGAGCAAAATGTGTATGTGAAAGAGTAAAGTTTGTATATGAAAAAGCATGGCCCTTTGTAACCGTGTTGCGAAACGTCGTCGACGTTTTATAACAAATCGTCGACGGTTTTCAAAAAAAATACGCACATACCCTTACTCTCTCTCATTCACTCCTCTCTTTCTCTCTTTCACTCTCTAAATCTCCCTTACAACCCTGCCGCACCACACCACACCACACCACCACATTCGCCACTGCATCACCACCAACGCCACCACCGCAACACCTCCACCACCACTGCAGCAACAACACGGACGACAGCATCACCAACCAATTCTCATTCTCCTTGTTTTTTATCAAGTCGTTTTTTTTCAATTAGTTTAGTTTTCGTTGTATAATTTGATTTTAATTAGGCTAGAAATGTATGTTTGTCTTGATTTGAATGAATCCTCCTTTCAATTTCGTTATTCTTCTTCATTCTTGTTATTTTATCGTTTCAATTTCGCAAATAGGCTTATTATTGTCGGATTTGTTGTTGTTGTTGGGTTGTTAGTGTTAGTGTTGTTTGTTGTCGATGGATTTGTTGTTGTTTTCGATGGATTTGTTGTTGTTGTTTTCGATGGATTTAAATGTGTAATTTATATTTTTTTGGTATTAAAAGTTGTTAATCTATAAAATATAGTTAAAAGGCTACCCTAAAATGATAAATAAGCGCCACCTAGACAAAGCCACGTAGGATCCAAAAAGCCACCTAGATTAACATTTAATGTGACGTGGCATATTTAAATGTGATGTTGCATATTTTTAATGTGACTTGACGAATTAATGAGACATGGATTATCAATTTATTATTACATGACATTAATTTAAATCATGTATCTATAAATTAATTTAATTCACTTATATCTATAATATTAAAGGATACTATCATTATTCTTAAATTAATTTTGTATATTAAATATATTGTCTTCCAAAATTTATATAACCCTTACAAATTTACATCAAATTTTATAATTTATAATTAATATTGACATTTTAATTGAATTTTTTTTAATAAACCATGTTAATAAATTTAATAATTTATAACTAAAATTGATTTTTTTTGTAATAAAACATGTTAAGGAATTAATTAAACATCTTCATATTACTAAACACTCACCATTATTAACATTTTCTATTTAATTTATTGTTTTTAAAATTTTTGTAGTAAAACCTGTTAATAACTTAATTAAACCTCTTCATATTACTGAACACCCACCATTATTAACATTTTCCTATTTAATTCATTGTTTTTAAAATTTTTGTAATAAAACATGTTAATAAGTTAATTAAACCTCTTCATATTACTGAACACCCACCATTATTAACATTTTCCTATTTAATTAAACATGGTAATAAATTGATTAAAACTCTTCATAATACTTAACACACACCAAATTAATTAAAAGTTTTTCCTATTTAATTTATTTTTGTAATATAATATGTTAATAATTTTATTAAAACTCCTTATATTACTCAACACCCATAATTTTCACTAACATTTTGTCCTATTTAATTCATCTCCTGAAGTCCTCGGCAATCAATTATCTAATTTAATAATACCACAAAATAAATTAAAATATGAGAATTTATGGTTGTGTAATGACTATAAAACCTATAAAACCTATAATAGTTTCTATTCACTTTTTTTATTTAAAATATGCCCATTGTCACGAGTTTCTAAGTTGTGAATTGTATTTTATTATTTAATTTATTTTTTTGTTTATATTTAGTATATTGAGTATTATTGTTGAATGTTGTTGTTGTTGTTGTTGTTGTTGTTGTTGTTGTTGTTGTTGTTGTTGTTGTTGTTGTTGTTGTTGTTGTTGTTGTTGTTGCCATGTCTAAAAAAGTATATTTTAATTTGTTATGTTGTTTTTATGAATCATTTGCTTTATATTTGAATTCATATTTTCAAGTTGGTTTAATTTAAGGGACTTACATGTGACAATGTTTTGATTCGTTTATCAAGTTTTTGCCAGGTTGATGTTTTATCTTTTGGTCAACGTATTTTTTATATAACTTTAAAGCACCATGAAACGTATGTGAATGCAGATAAGGCAAACCATCACGTGGGTAATCTGAAGAGGGGAGAAATACAAAAGGCACGAAACTTGTAACACCCGTATTTTATTAAGTTGGATAAAATTCTTTTAATTGCTATTTTGAATTTAATTACATCATTTAACGATTTATATATATATGCTTAGCTAGTTAATTAATTTCATCATAATTCGATACGTTAATTTTAATAATCATTAATAAGTTTATTTAAAGTTAGTTCGAGTTTATTGAAGTTAGTTCGAGTTTATTTATTTAATAATTTCTGTTTCTTTACGAGTCCTTATGAAAGTTGTTTAAGTGAACCCGAGATGGATTTTGGGAACAAAACCGTCCAATTAGCTATTTTGAGCTTATTTCACTAAATTAGCAATTTTTATTAATATCCGTTAGTTTCGTAAAAATCGTTAATAACTCCGATTCGAATCGAATTCCTATTATTTCCGTTAGCTGGCTGAGTTTATTTTATTTTCACTCATTAAATTTATTTATTATTGATTCCGTTTTATTACTGAAACTTTTACTAAAACCGATTTTATTAACTCGAGACGGTTTTAAAAACGAGCGAAATTTCTTAACGATGAAGAAACGTACGTATAATAAATAGCTAGCTAGCTAGCTGCTCCCTCATTTTCTCACGTATCATCCTTCTTCTCCCTTCCTTTTTCTTCTTTTTCGTCCTCTTTCAAATTTTTAATTTTAAAATTTATTCTGCCACTCCGTTTGTCATCTGTTACCAATGATTTTCCTTCCAAAGTGCTGCTCTTATCGTTCCTGTCAATCCGTTGTAAGTAAAATTCATTTTCGTCATGTATTTTTACAAACCCAATTTATATTTTTAGCTTTGTTTATTATGAGACGGTTGTAGATGCTAAGATAGACGGTCTGGTATAAGATTTGTTAGTCATGAAGGACTAATTCGATCGGAAAAAGGTAACGATGACGGGTTACTCAATATTACTTGTAAAATATGTTTATTTCGAATGCTGGTTAGTCTGTTTTATAATTAAGACGGTGTATAATTATATATAGGGATCCTTATGGATGTTAATTAGTCAGTTGTATAGTTGAGACGGTGTATACTGATATGTGGAGATGATTGAGACGGTGTATACTGACCTCTAGGGATCATTTGGGATGCTAGCTAGTAAGTGGTATATTTAAGACGGTGTATGCTGACATGTATGGTTTGTTTTGGGATGTTCTGTTGCAAGGTTTTGGGACTTTTTTAACGTGATTGAGTGGGCTGATTTTAGAACAGTCAAGCATGGGTTTTAGTGGCTGAGATGGGTAGTTGTTTAGGTGGAGTGTTGGTGACAGTTGCGGCCTGAGCTGGGGCTACCTGAGGCCTGGTCAGGGGCTGCCTGCGACCATGGACCGTGGCTACGACTGGCCAGTTATGGCCCTAGTCATGAGGTTGAACCGTGGCCTAGCTGTGGCCTGGCAGTGGCCTGGCTGAAGCTTAGTTGTGGGCTAGCAGTGGCTTGGCCGTGGCCTAGGCAGTGGCCTAGCTAAGTCACGAGTTTGAGGCCATGTGTAGTTGGTTGTTAGGCCGAGTTTGAGGTTGCCATAATAACTTTTGGGCCGTGTCTATATTTTGTTTTGAAGCTAGTTTGGTTTATTTAAAATATAATTAAATAACCGTCTCTTATTTTATATAACGATAATTCGTTAATATCGTCCTTTCACATAATTATTTTAGGTGGCTCATATGTGGTTGAAGATGAAGAGTAATTTTGGGTTTTAGAAGCTTTCTCAAGTTTATTGCTTGTCTCTTTGCTAGCTTAAGGTAACTATTCCGAGTTACTCGACGAATTAATGTCACATTAGTAGTTGATGTCGTGTTTGTTGGTTGTTAAATGTTTAGGAGATTGATAATGTGTTACTTTCGTTTCTCACATGATAGAAATTGGAAATAGCATGAGAATGATATTGTGATAAATTTTGTGATTTGGGCCAAAGTAGGCCAAGACTACGAGTGGGCAGTTGACCGAACGAGTTTGGTCAAACTAGGTTTAAACCGGTCAGCCTCGATTTGACCGATGACCCGTCGCGGGACTCGGGTCGAGGGTTTGTCTTTGAGGTGAGATTGGTTGTTATTGGATGTTTTACGTTGATGCCTTAATATTTGTGACTATCATTTCACATGTTGGTTGTTGGATGAATTTGTTGCCTTATACTTGAGTCTTCTTGCCTTGTTTCCATTTTAGCTTGTTCTCATGAATTATGAGATTAACGGTTAGCTGGAATCTGGATTATTATTGATATTGGAGATTTTGTTGGATTGTCAGCTGAATATGCTCTTGCGTAGCCTTTCATATACTAGGGTGTGTATGATCTTTTGTGTGTACAAGTTTGAACTCTTTACCCCTTTTATGGTTAATTGGGTGTCCTACTTGTCTTGTGTGGTGTGGGCTAAAGTATTCAAGCTGGGACTAGGTCCTAGGTGAGTATTTCGACCTTCGTCATAGATAGGTCATTATAGTCTTTGACGAGTGTATGTTCACAGCTTAATAGCCTTTGTGTTCCTGGCTTGGTGGGTTTATATCCAAGCTGGGGCATGACCTTTCTGCCTATTTTGTGAGTAGATGGTCAGCTTAAGTACTAGCCAACCCTTTGGTGGACTCCTTAGGGTACTCATGTGGTTTTATCATGAGTCTTGGGTGCGGTGGTTTTATCCGCATTTCTCTAGGTCTGCGCAGTCTAGGATTAGGGTTGAGTCGTATCTTGGCCATGTTTTAAATGTAACCTCTGAGCCAAGATACTAGGTGTTTTGGCCATGTTTTATTCATATTAACCTTTGAGCCAAAATACTAGCTTCCCTACCTCGTGGTATAGACTCGAGTTACAAAGTGACTATTGACTGTACTAGGAACTTATGCCTGTCTCTAGATATATTGCCCTTTCTTGTTTGATGATTCTATGAATCATAGAAGGTGAGATGCAAGCCGGCTATGGTTGATAGAGTTTGGATTCCTGGATGTTATGTGATTCACATGATAGTGTAGTATGAGTCGGTCTAGTATTCGCATGCTAGGACTATGTGTTGTTATATTGTTGTTCACATGATAAGCACGATTGTCTAGCATCTATATGCTAAGGCTATGTGTTATTCATATTCATATTCTTATGTTTACATGTTATATTAATTATGACATTTCGTGGCTGGGAGAACTCGGAGTTACTCCCCACTGACTGTGGCTTTCGTATTTGTATAAAATGCGAATGACAGGTAGGTGATGCATATATGGTGTACATGGACGAGCTAGCGAGCAAAGTAACCTTGTGACCTAGATTGGTTTTAATTTATTGTGACCCTTATACACTTTTTATGTCACATACATTTTAGGGACATATGTCTCCCTTTCTCATATTTGGGTTGTATAACTTTGTTTCGCGACCCTTGAAGATGTTTCATTCATGAGATTTATTTTGGACCTTGTATGTTTGACACCTTCCCATTTGGATATTTTTATAACAGGTTCAGGTTTCGTTTTCGGTTTTAAAAATTACAGGTTTTTACCCAACTGAACCTATTACAAACATATCCATGCAGCCTTATTCTAGAATTATGTGTTTAATTTTTCCGCGATAATTGAGGGTGTCACAGTTGGTATCAGAGCATATTTGCTCCCGACGCACGTTTGTGCACCCTGCTATAAATAACTTGACCTTAAAATAATAAACTTGAGAGACGGGTAGGATGGGTAGATTTAGGATCTTATGTTGTAGTCTCTTTGTGTTTGCTCTTTGTTAGGTACTAACCTGTTTGTTGATTGTCATTTAATAATTGTTGTGTTCTTGGATCAATGACCGTGAGCTTATCTATAGCTAATGGAGTTATTACCCTTATTATAAAAAAAAAATTTGAACTAAAGGTTTTGAAAATATTTTAATGTTTTTCACTGGTTTTAACGTCAATTAGTGTTAAAGCTTGTTATTGGAGACGTCTGATAATTAGTTTTATCATTTGTTGGTGTAAAAATGTATTTTTATGTCTTTGAATTGGAATATTGATGTTCTTGAGTGATCGCCAAGAGTATCTCCGTTCCATTGAAAGGACACTTATATTTTACGAAGATCAAGATTTAGTGCCTATTGCTGAGGATTGAAGATTTGTTCAACCTTTGAAGAATGCTTCTACTTCCTTGAAGATGTTTCTCATTCTTTTTGTATCTCGCCTTATTCTTAATCTCTTGGTGCTTATCCTCTTTCTAAACTCCCTTCTGTTTTACTTTAAAAGCTACTCTTGTACTCCTAACTTGTCCCTTTGTTCCTTGCTTACCCTCCCTTAACGCCATTTGATAGTACTCTTTCTTTTGAGGAATGTTGACCTTGGTCGGAAAACTTGACTCTTGAGGAGATTGTTTGTGTTTGACTCTTTCCTGGTTTTGAGAGGATTTGATGTTGGAAAGACTTAGGTAGTGTGATGAGACATACTTGATGGTTCTTATACCTATAGATCCTTGATAAAGTGAGTACGTTGGATTGGGGGATTTTGTGTGTCAAGTGTGAGTTGTATTGGTTACTAAGGTTATGGAACATGGCATTGTTGTTTATGTTTGGGATACTAGTGCTTAGTGCTTGACTTAAAATGGATGAAACTGAATGGTGGATTTGAGGATATAAGATTGACTAAGTAGTCGAGTTTGTGATTGGCTTCCATAATCACTTTGGATATGAGGGTTTGATAATGTATAAGTTACCGTGGGAGAAATGTTAAATGTGGGATTATTAGTTGGTTTTAGTGAGTGATATTGATTACTACTTGAGGTATGGTATGAGAGTGAGAGTAAGCTACATTATTGGGAAGTTTTAGCACTTGTTTTAATAAATAGAAAGGGTAACGGTATGGTTGACACCAATTGTTAGGTTAAAGAACATAGTTTCAATTTATGGTTTTAGGAACTTTGGGGTGATAAAGTGTTACAATTAAGACCTTGTTTCTTGGGAATTTGATGGTAAGTAAGTTTTAGGATGTCAAATTTGAAAGAATACTCCTTGGGATGTTGATGACCATAATGTATTGGTGATGTGATTTGGTATTAGTTGGCTCTTGAGAGTTCTTGAGTTGAGAGAGATTTAGTATTGAGAAGAATTTGTTAACCCTATAGTTTTATAGACCTTGAGGTCGCATTGAGTACTTGAGATGATGGGATGATGTTGTAGCTGAGTGTAGTTCCGCTTTTGGGAATCCTTAATAAGTAAAAGGGTAGAGAAACTTGAGATCCTATTGATTTTTCAGATTTTGGGGTTGATATGATACTACCTTATTTTGAAATGAGAACCTTGTGGAATATTTGAGGAACCTTCTCTTGGAGTTTAGAGCTTGGTATTGGGATTCTTGATTGAAGGTTTACCTTTTTGAGAAACCCATAGTTGACACTAGTTGGATACGAATATAGCTTTGTTGGAAGCCTTGACCTTAGGCTTGTGAAAGTTGTTTCTGGATGTTTGAGGATTTGGAGCGATGAGATCACACTTATAGTGGAGTACCTTGTTTCAGGGAATAGATTAGGATGAGGTAACATAAGCGATTGAGGAAAACCTTGGGAGTGATGTGGTTATGAGTTTTGTTGTTAGGAAGTTTTCGGAACCGTTTTGAGTGATGTTGTTGTTTGAGATAAGAGTGTCCGCGTTTCTTTGTTGTTTAATTTCCCTTTCTCCTTGTTCATAAGCGTTACCGTTCATACCTCATTTCCTCGCTTCATCTTGCTCCTCCTTTAAGTTTGATACTCGTAACCTGTGAAACTCTATCTTTGACATCCTTGTTGTTTTGACTTCAATTCTTACCCCATAAAATTTCTCATAGCTCTTTTGATTAGTTAAGTTGAATCCTTTCTGCATACCGGTATCTATGTTGTCTAGGTTACTCTTCTTTTGTTCAACTTCTAAACTTTCAAACTACCAATTTTGATTTGTTGTTAAAAGTTGATGTTACTTTTGTAAAACCTTACCTATTATAAAATTTTGAAAATGAAAATTTGATTTAGTTCCCTACTTGTTCTTTGAGTATAGACTTCTTTATCATGATTTTAACTGCTAAACCCGAGATTTCTTTAAAGTTTATCCAATTTCTGTTAAAATTGATCTATTTATGATTTCTTTGTCAAAGTTTGATGTTATCTTTTCACAAATTTAACTCCCTTTTGAGTTTAAAAGTGAAACTTTTATCTCTATTTCGGCTTTTACAAAAGAAAATTTGAAGTAGATTACCTTTTCTTTTGATTTTAACATTGATCAGATGTTAGAACTCGTTATTAGAAACGTTTAATAACTTGTTCTACTCTTGCCGACGAGTGATTTTCGGTTTTAAATTTGTCTTTGACTTGGAAGGTTAGCGTTCTTGTGTGCACAACAAGAGCAATTTCGTTCCATGAATGAGACTTATACTTTTAAAAACTCTTCATTAATGTTTTCGAAAGTATTTTGATTTTCGATTTATACAAATGATTTGCTTTTTGACCTTATCTTTGATTTGGAATGTGATGTTCTTGAATGCGCAACGAGAGCACTTCCGTTCCTTTGATGAGAATCTGGTTCTGTCGGAAAATTTTATTTGAAACTTTTGAAAGAATTTTGATTCTTACGATAAGTGACCTTTTAAATGTTTTAGTTACCGATTTCAATTCCAGTTTTATTTTTATAACCTTTCATTTATACTTTCAAGTTTCGAGGACGAAACTTTTTAAAAGATGGGGTGATTGTAACACCCGTATTTTATTAAGTTGGATAAAATTCTTTTAATTGCTATTTTGAATTTAATTACATCATTTAACGATTTATATATATATGCTTAGCTAATTAATTAATTTCATCATAATTCGATACGTTAATTTTAATAATCATTAATAAGTTTATTTAAAGTTAGTTCGAGTTTATTGAAGTTAGTTCGAGTTTATTTATTTAATAATTTCTGTTTCTTTACGAGTCCTTATGAAAGTTGTTTTAAGTGAACCCGAGATGGATTTTGGGAACAAAACCGTCCAATTAGCTATTTTGAGCTTATTTCACTAAATTAGCAATTTTTATTAATATCCGTTAGTTTCGTAAAAATCGTTAATAACTCCGATTCGAATCGAATTCCTATTATTTCCGTTAATTTGGTGAGTTTATTTTATTTTCACTCATTAAATTTATTTATTATTGATTCCGTTTTATTACTGAAACTTTTACTAAAACCGATTTTATTAACTCGAGACGGTTTTAAAAACGAGCGAAATTTCTTAACGATGAAGAAACGTACGTATAATAAATAGCTAGCTAGCTAGTCAAGCTCCCTCATTTTCTCACGTATCATCCTTCTTCTCCCTTCCTTTTTCTTCTTTTTCGTCCTCTTTCAAATTTTTAATTTTAAAATTTATTCTGCCACTCCGTTTGTCATCTCTGTTACCAATGATTTTCCTTCCAAAGTGTCTTTGCTCTTATCGTCTGTCAATCCGTTGTAAGTAAAATTCATTTTCGTCATGTATTTTTACAAACCCAATTTATATTTTTAGCTTTGTTTATTATGAGACGGTTGTAGATGCTAAGATAGACGATGCAGTATAAGATTTGTTAGTCATGAAGGACTAATTCGATCGGAAAAAGGTAACGATGACGGGTTACTCAATATTACTTGTAAAATATGTTTATTTCGAATGCTGGTTAGTCTGTTTTATAATTAAGACGGTGTATAATTATATATAGGGATCCTTATGGATGTTAATTAGTCAGTTGTATAGTTGAGACGGTGTATACTGATATGTGGAGATGATTGAGACGGTGTATACTGACCTCTAGGGATCATTTGGGATGCTAGCTAGTAAGTGGTATATTTAAGACGGTGTATGCTGACATGTATGGTTTGTTTTGGGATGTTCTGTTGCAAGGTTTTGGGACTTTTTTAACGTGATTGAGTGGGCTGATTTTAGAACAGTCAAGCATGGGTTTTAGTGGCTGAGATGGGTAGTTGTTTAGGTGGAGTGTTGGTGACATTGCGGCTTTGAGCCGGGGCTACCCGAGGCCCGGGTCGTCGGGCTGCTGCGACCATGAACCGTGGCTACGACTGGCCAGTTATGGCCCTAGTCATGAGGTTGAACCGTGGCCTAGCTGTGGCCTGGCTGTAGCTTAGCTGTGGCCTAGCAGTGGCTTGGCCGTGGCCTAGGCAGTGGCCTAGCTAAGTCACGAGTTTGAGGCCATGTGTAGTTGGTTGTTAGGCCGAGTTTGAGGTTGCCATAATAACTTTTGGGCCGTGTCTATATTTTGTTTTGACGCTAGTTTGGTTTATTTAAAATATAATTAAATAACCGTCTCTTATTTTATATAACGATAATTCGTTAATATCGTCCTTTCACATAATTATTTTAGGTGGCTCATATGTGGTTGAAGATGAAGAGTAATTTTGGGTTTTAGAAGCTTTCTCAAGTTTATTGCTTGTCTCTTTGCTAGCTTAAGGTAACTATTCCGAGTTACTCGACGAATTAATGTCACATTAGTAGTTGATGTCGTGTTTGTTGGTTGTTAAATGTTTAGGAGATTGATAATGTGTTACTTTCGTTTCTCACATGATAGAAATTGGAAATAGCATGAGAATGATATTGTGATAAATTTTGTGATTTGGGCCAAAGTAGGCCAAGACTCGAGTGGGGCAGTTGACCGAACGAGTTTGGTCAAACTAGGTTTAAACCGGTCAGCCTCGATTTGACCGATGACCCGTCGCGGGACTCGGGTCGAGGGTTTGTCTTTGAGGTGAGATTGTTTGTTATTGAATGTTTTACGTTGATGCCTTAATATTTGTGACTATCATTTCACATGTTGGTTGTTGGATGAATTTGTTGCCTTATACTTGAGTCTTCTTGCCTTGTTGCCATTTTAGCTTGTTCTCATGAATTATGAGATTAACGGTTAGCTGGAATCTGGATTATTATTGATATTGGAGATTTTGTTGGATTGTCAGCTGAATATGCTCTTGCGTAGCCTTTCATATACTAGGGTGTGTATGATCTTTTGTGTGTACAAGTTTGGACTCTTTGCCCCTTTTATGGTTAATTGGGTGTCCTACTTGTCTTGTGTGGTGTGGGCTAAAGTATTCAAGCTGGGACTAGGTCCTAGGTGAGTATTTCGACCTTCGTCATAGATAGGTCATTATAGTCTTTGACGAGTGTATGTTCACAGCTTAATAGCCTTTGTGTTCCTGGCTTGGTGGGTTTATATCCAAGTCCGGGCATGACCTTCTGCCTATTTTGTGAGTAGATGGTCGGCTTAAGTACTAGCCAACCCTTTGGTGGACTCCTTAGGGTACTCATGTGGTTTTATCATGAGTCTTGGGTGCGGTGGTTTTATCCGCATTTCTCTAGGTATCTTGATCTAGGATTAGGGTTGAGTCGTATCTTGGCCATGTTTTAAATGTAACCTCAGAGCCAAGATACTAGGTGTTTTGGCCATGTTTTATTCATATTAACCTCGAGCCAAAATACTAGCTTCCCTACCTCGTGGTATAGACTCGAGTTACAAAGTGACTATTGACTGTACTAGGAACTTATGCCTGTCTCTAGATATATTGCCCTTTCTTGTTTGATGATTCTATGAATCGTAGAAGGTGAGATGCAAGCTGGCTATGGTTGATAGAGTTTGGATTCCTGGATGTTATGTGATTCACATGATAGTGTAGTATGAGTCGGTCTAGTATTCGCATGCTAGGACTATGTGTTGTTATATTGTTGTTCACATGATAAGCACGATTGTCTAGCATCTATATGCTAAGGCTATGTGTTATTCATATTCATATTCTTATGTTTACATGTTATATTAATTATGACATTTCGTGGCTGGGAGAACTCGGAGTTACTCCCCACTGACTGTGGCTTTCGTATTTGTATAAAATGCGAATGACAGGTAGGTGATGCATATATGGTGTACATGGACGAGCTAGCGAGCAAAGTAACCTTGTGACCTAGATTGGTTTTAATTTATTGTGACCCTTATACACTTTTTATGTCACATACATTTTAGGGACATATGTCTCCCTTTCTCATATTTGGGTTGTATAACTTTGTTTCGCGACCCTTGAAGATGTTTCATTCATGAGATTTATTTTGGACCTTGTATGTTTGACACCTTCCCATTTGGATATTTTTATAACAGGTTCAGGTTTCGTTTTCGGTTTTAAAAATTACAGGTTTTTACCCAACTGAACCTATTACAAACATATCCATGCAGCCTTATTCTAGAATTATGTGTTTAATTTTTCCGCGGTAATTGAGGGTGTCACAAAACTGAGGTAAAATTAAAGGTAAAAAACGTAAGGTATAAACTAATAAGTAATAGATGATTGTTGATCTCAAAATAGAAGTCTTATAATATTTCTTTTAATTTGTTATTAAAGGTATATTGTGGTGTAGTTTTACTATTATACTTTCCCGATCAGCCTATTTGAATTTGTATTTTTATTGTATTCACGGGTATAATCATCTATAACATATATTTTTCGTTTTCATTTTATATGAACTATTATCAAGGCATGTAATAAAAGGAAGCGAAAGTGACCCTTTGGGTAAATATTAAATAGTATGATTTCTAAATTCTACTTCGTATTTTTTTAAGTTTATGTGTTTTTTTTGTCAAAACATGAATAATACATAAAACTTACTCTCATAATTTCCGAAAAAAAACCTACTCTCATAATTAATGATAAATAAATAAGTACAAATAATTGAATGAAAAATCTTTAAAAGTTCACAATTTAATTTTTGAACCATCATGACAATAATTAATCATTTTAATTAGGAAAAATGGCAAAATACTACCTATTAAAGTTCGAAATTTTTATTTTACTACATATTATGTTCAAAAGTGCAAACTACTACCTATTAAACTGCAAATAAACTCAGACTACTACCTAATTGACGGAAAACACAACTAATTCGTCCAATCTCAGGTAAGATTGGATTTCTTTCAATTTTTCTTTTCTTTACTTATCCTTTATACCCATATTACCCTTCTCTAATTCACCCATATATCCATTATCAGCTTCTTTTCTTTACTCACCCTCCATTATCAACTTCTTCTTCTTCTTCTTCAATCCATTTCTTCTCTCCTCCATTAAAGGTAAGTTTTCTCTCTATTAAACTTTACACTTGTTTCCATTAATTAGTCTCCCTCTTCTATGCCATTATTCTGCTCCTTTCTCAACAATTAATCGTTTTTTTTTCTGATTTTTCTGGGTTTTGTTGGACTAGATCTGGAATTTGATGTCTTCAAGAAACTCTCACTCACATGGCTCAAGTCCATTGACATGTCACTGTGGCAAGTCTGTTGCTTTGGTGAAGGCGTGGACTACACAAAATCCAGGGAGAAGGTTCTTGGCGTGTAAGGACTACGACCATTCAACTGGTAGACGAGGTTGTTCATTCTTCAACTGGTACGACAATGGACAAACACCATGGCAAAGAGATGTTATCAATGACTTGCTGATGAACAATAAACAACTCAGAGCAACACTTTCAATGAAAGAGGAAGAAGTGAAGAAATATGCTATGGAGAAAAATGGGAAAAAGTGTAACTCATTTGTACTGTCCATGTTTGTTCTTTTAGTATCAATTGTGATTTGCATTTATGTAGTAATGTATTAAGAAATATGTATGGATTTTATATGAATGAAATGAAATATTGGAGACAAGAATGTTTCAAATCTACTTCATTTTCATAGAAAGCCAAAGATTCTTAGTACATGTTCCTTAATATGCAAAATACATGGCTAGATTGGATACATGTTTTCATCCCAAAATAATATTCTACTTAACTTATAACTTAGTCTTAAAATTTTACAAAAGCAAAACATTAGCATTAGAAACTATGGTGATTAGATGATGTCTGAGCATCCACATTTCCTCTTCACTAAGCCCGACTTTCTTTGGTTTGAGGACCACTAGTGCATGATGTCCGAGTTGGTTGTTGTGCTTGAGTTGCTTCTTTGCGTGAGCGCTTTTCTTCTCTCCCTCTTCTCCCTGACACCTACTGCCCATAATGAGTCTGACTTAGGCCTTCCTCCTTTATCCTTCTCTTGGACAACAACAGGAGGATTCTTACAAGTGCTCTTATTATGCCCCAGCTGGCCACAACGTGAACACTTGTTAGGTCTCTTCACTCTCTTCACATAACTCCTCTTCTTACCCTTTCCTTCATCTGACTCCTTTCTCCTTTTCTTTTCAGATGGTCTTCCAGGGAGCCTTCTAAATGGTGGTGGTTCTGGTTGTGCATTGTCAGTTTTGTCCCATTGTTTGGGTCCTGGCATAGGAGCAATAACTGGTTCATATGCCAACTGATACACAGACTTGGAGTAGTATGCATCCACATAGTCATGAGGGCTACCTCTCTGCTTCAAGATGCAAGCGTAGGCATGAACACAAGGAATTCCAGTTAATTGCCAATGGTTACAAGAACAAAGCCTCCCATTCAAGTCAACATTATGCCTGTCTGACATATACTCAACCTCCCATTTATCCACAATTGAACCAAAGCATAAGCAATTTCTGCTTTCATTATGTGCCCATTCAAAGTACTTGTACACATATGGCATATTTATCTTATCATATTTCAGTACCCCTTGCCTCTTCTCACAATTTCTCTGCATAATATACCTTCTCATCCACTCCATTTGGGTGAGAATTGGTTTATCCCTTGCTTCCTTTATAACAGAGTTGAAGGTTTCACACAAATTGTTCAATAACATGTTGGACCTGGCAGTGGTTGAGAAAGCATGTCTTGACTAATTTTCAGGTGGTATGGCAGCTAGGTAAGTATGTGCCTCATGTTTTAAATTCTTGATTGCCTCCATATGTGAGAGGAATTCATTCTAAACAATAGAAGAAAAGAAAAATTGAAATAAAGTTGGAACTTAAATTTGAAATGAGGAATACAAAGCAGAAAAGCAAAATTGAAATAAGATCTTGTTTGTACCTTTGTTGTAGACTTGGCTGCTTTCCAGAACCTATCCCTGAATGCCATGCCAGAAAAATGCAATTTGAAATTAGCCCAAATATGCATAACACAAAATCTGATGGCTGCTTTGGGAGTGACACTGGAGAAAGCTTCTATCAGACCCTTTTGTCTGTCAGATATGAATGTCAGCCCTTCTCCTTCTACATTGGTCCTTCCTACATCATTCATTAGAAGTACCAAAAACCATCTCCACGTTTCTGTGTTTTCAACCTCAACCACAGCCCATGCTATGGGGTAGATATTGTTATTTCCATCCTTTGCTACAACAACTAAGCACATGCCAGGATAGGGTCCTTTCAAATGGCATCCATCCACCCCAATTAGTGGCCTACAACCTCTTACAAAGCCTTGCTTACATGCCTCCAGACAGATGTACATCCTCTGAAATGTAAGAATAGGTCTGTCCACAGTTTGACAAACTACATATGTGCTTGAACCAGGGTTATATTTCTTAAGAACATGTGCATAATCATACACTCTGGCATATTCCTCAGCAACATTGCCATGAATCAGTAACTTTGCCCTAGCTCTAGCCCTCCATAACTTGCTATAACCAACCTCAACTAACAAATCCTTATATACCCGTGCTTTAAAATCCTTAAGTTTCCATGATGGTGTAATCCTCCAATCTTCCAAGTACTTAGCTGCTAAGAACTCAGAAGTAACTTGCCTTGTATATGAACTAAATGCACAACTATGTTCCAATTCTATCCCCTTTATTTGAATGGTATCCTCTGACTGAGTCATAGCAGCACAAACTCTGAATAAACACTTTTTAGGGTTATTGCAAGTGCAAGCTTTTATTTTTGACCTAACATTATCCCATTCACAATCACATTTGTTGACACAATAAGCTGAAAGCTTCTTCCTACCATTATGTAAATAGAAGAAATCATACCCATTCTCAATAGCATGTTGCTTTAGAGCTAACCTAAGATCCACAACAGTTGGGAACCTCAGACCTTGTTTTAGAACAATCTTCCCTTTGAAATCAACATCTGGATTAAATATGGGGTTAGGGTCTGCTTCATCACCAGAACCTTGCAAACTTTTGAAATCATCTGAATCCCCTTCACTTTCATCCCCTAGCCTGACATCCAAATTATCTACTCCAAATAATCCTCTATCTTTGGCACTAGAAGCAGCAGTAGCAGTAGCAGAAGGCTCTTCACTATTTGGAGTCACTTCACCCCTCAGATCTTCCCTAAAAGACCTAGATCTCTCATTCTCCAAGTTAATTCTTACAGACTCAGGTACCTCAGAAGCAGTATTATCCTGAAACAAATCTTCCTCTACTACCCTGTCTTCCTCAATCTCTTGAAAATTCAGATCCACATCACTTTGGTCTGAACATGAGGAGAAATCCTCAACATTTTCTGCCTCCTCTTCAACTATGTGAAGCCTTCTTCTGACGTTCAACTTAGGTAGTCTTGTTGATGTACCCACATTATTTGGAATTATTTGAAGTGGTATGGGTTCTGTAGATGGAAAATTAATGGAAAAGCTGCTTGGATGAGAATTGTGAGGTGAGATGTGTCCTCTAGGGCTTCTTCTTAATGGGGTAGATGAGTCATTGATGGTGGACTGTTTTTTATTTGTATTGGATTTTTGTTTATTGGAAGAGCTGGGGACCACATCTTGTGACAAAAACTGCTTGACCATAAGATCCTTTGTCCTGGGAGACAAAGTATCCACTTTTTCACCAGGTATGATAATGATCCACACTGTGACCATATTAAACATATCCACAGTGTCCAATAACAATGGTCGATCCCTCTCATCAACAAGCTTCTTTCTACCATTATTCAAATTCCTCCCATGTAACCTATACCATACCTCAAACTTATACGTTTTCACCAATTTTCTAGCCTTATCCATTACAGCAACAAAATTAATGTCTCCTACAGACAACCCAGGATCTAACATCAAACCCCCACCCACATATGAAGTTTTACCCTTCTTATATTCAAAATTACCACCATGGTAATACCTCATGCAAAAGAAAGGATGTGTATATGACATCCTACGAATGGACAAATGGGGGTTATTAATCAACAAAATATCAAACAATGTAAACATCAACTTTAATTAATCACGGAATTTTAAGCTTTTAATCAATAACCAACAAAAACCCCCAAAATGATTATGCAGTTACGGTTTTAAGAACAATGTGAACTGATTCAGGAAAAATAACAAGATAAACAAGACAAAAATAAAAGTAACTGACCTGAATGTATGATCAGAAGCTGCTATCCAGGATGATGAAGACGAAGAAGACGATGAGTTATGGCTGTGGTTGTGGTTTACAGTAATTTGAAGAGTTAGGGTGAAATTAGAAAGTTGGGGGAGTGTGTTACAGATTAAAGAGTGAGGTGGGTAATTGAGGGAGTATGTTAAGTAAGGGTAGAGTTGTCATTTTACAAGCTCCGGCAACTTATTCGTACCAAATTCGCACTTTCCGTCAAAAAAGTAGTATAGTATATTTAGTTGTAGTGTTTTGGGTGGTATTTTGCAGAAATAGACTTATTAGGTAGTATTTTGAAAATTTCAGACTTTAATAGGTAGTAGTATGCAAATCGTCCTTTTAATTATGTCATTTCCTCTTCCAATTTAAGTTTTCTTCAACTCCTACCTTCTGATTGTTTTTCTATAAAATTTACTTTAATTTTTTAAGTGGTTTATGCTTTTTTAACCATTGTAAGATGATAGTTGATCTCAAAATGGAGATCTTATAATATTTCTTTAAATTTGTTATTAAGCGTATATTGTTGTGTAATTTTACTATCATGCTTTCCCGATCAACCTATTTGAAATTGTATTTTTGTTTTCATGAGTATAATTATCTCTAACATAAATTTTTCTTTCTCATTTCATGTGAATTATTATCAAAGCATGCACTAAAAGGAAGCGTACTAAAAGAAAGCGAAAGTGAACTTTCAGATAAATATTAAATAGTATGGTTTCTAAATTCTAATCCGTATATTTTTAAGTTTATGTGTTTTTTTCTTCAAAACCGGAAAAGATTATTTTATAGTCTTTAATATTATTTTTATTTTTATATAGGATCGTGGACATAAGTATAACAAGAGATGGATCAAATTCTTGAAATAGTAATAAGGAACTTAAAAAATTTTATGAACCTTTTGGAATTCGGATTTAGGGAATATAGTTTTTTAAATGATTAAGCAATTGAAATGAAAATTTAATTCGTAATACATACATGGAGTAGATACCGACCATACCGTTGAATCGTATCTAATATTTTTCTATCGATATAATAAATGTTTTTCGGATGTAAATAATATTTGAAGCATGCACGTGGTGATAAGACTTCAAAGATATTTCTATCGGAGGGTTGGTGGAGAGGTCTGGAAATAATTTGGAGATGACTATACTGAGATATTGAGTTTACAACCTTATAAGGCGTCATTGAAGATTTTTCCAAACGGAATTTATTATATACGGATGGTTTTAACTTTTAATATTTAAAAAACTCACTTTATTATATTGCTGAGTAAAACACACGTATATATAATGAGTCGTCTTTGTCATTGCTCTATTGTCAAGTTTCTCAAAATTAGTAGCTACCACATTGTCACTTGCAGGATTCGATTTAAAAAAATAAACCAAAGTTATCAAATAAATAAGGTAATAAATAACTAATTTCTATATATTTCAAGACTGTATATTTTTAAATGGATCAAAAACTAATTGCTCCAAAAAATATTAACAATACGATAAAAATATCAAAACTAAAACAGATAAACCCGTGAATTTCACCGGTCACAAACCTAGTTTTGTATTTAAATGGGTAATTTATATTTCTTTTGTATTAAAAGTTGATAATTTTTATTTATAATGGTTAAATTTATATTTATTTTGTACTAAAAGTTGTTAATTTTTTATTTAAATGTGTAATTTATATTTCTTTTGTATTAAAAGTTGTTAATTTTATGTAATTTTGAATTTATTTGTATTAAAAGTAATTTTTTTTATATAAGTTTTGTACTAAACTTGTTTATTTTTTATTTATCTAACGTTTTAATCTCGTAAATGCAGATGTCGAACAGCGAAAATAACATTATGGCTTCATTAGGTCATCTGAAAGACCGAAGAGTGACAGGCTCTAAGCGGCGTATCCCTTTACCGTTAGCGCCACACCGTGGTCGGCAAGGTAGGGGTAGGGGCAGGGGAATCTAAATCCGCCCTTCTCCCGACGCTACCCCCGAAGCTACTCCCGAGCCCGTTATGACCGAGATTGATTTATCGACGGCGTTTTTTTGGGGGACAGTATCCGATTCTGATGCTGAGGAGGAGGAGCATTTTGACTTTGTGGTTGAGCATGAGGATGATGATGATGATGAGGAGGAGGCGGCGGAAGAGGAGGATGACTCTCGCTTTCTTGACGAGGAGGCCGCCGCACTACCACCTAAGAAGGTGGTACGGGATGGTAGAGGTCGATATGTGCCGCTTGGTGATGGTTCATCTAATAGCACGGGGAGGAATAAGACAAAGACTCCGGATGTATCTTGGCGTCTTACATGTCCGGTTGAGGGTGGTCCGAGTGTCCTTAGCGTCCTACATAGCTTTGGTGGCCACGTAGCTTATATTAGTTGGACGGGTCAGGGAAACGTGAGATCGTGGATCACGTGTTACGAGAGGTCGGGTGCTCTAAAGAATATAAGCAAGATGAAGGTCCCTGATGGTGTTACTGAGAGAGTTAGTAAGAGTGGCCTTGATCATTTGAGGCGTTCTTTGAAGATCGGTTTGGATGAGAACCTCATTAGCGCTTTTGTAGAGAGGTGGCATCCCGACACCAACACTTTTTATATGCCGTTTGGTGAGATTACTATCTTGTTGCACGATGTTGAGAAGATCCTTGGGATACGGGTGGATGACATGAGGGTTATGGAAGAGGGTCCT
This sequence comes from Silene latifolia, assembly GCF_048544455.1. Classification (NCBI taxonomy): domain Eukaryota; kingdom Viridiplantae; phylum Streptophyta; class Magnoliopsida; order Caryophyllales; family Caryophyllaceae; genus Silene; species Silene latifolia. The sequence goes on along the minus strand of NC_133533.1, from coordinate 23,104,449 downwards.
ACGAGTGAGGAAATCGGTATGAAGGGGAATGTGGCTGCCTTTTTTTTGGTGTGCCTCTGAAAGAGGTGAAACCACAGTTTTACAAGGGTGGTGGAGTGACGGTTAAGAAATTGATAGAGCTTGCGGAGACGGGTAACCAGCATTCGCTAAGGGTTTACATGATGTTGTTGGTAGGACAGACTTTGTTTACGGACAAGTCTGGTGATAGGGTTATTGCCCGTATGTTGCCATTGCAAGTATGCTTGGGGGGCCGCGACATTGGCCTACTTGTATCGACAGTTGGGGATGGCTTCGCATAGGGAGGGTCAGGGTGTTAGCGGTTGTTTACCGTTGCTTCAGGCTTGGATATATGAGTACTTTCCCATGTTCCGACCACACTCTGGATATTATGTCGAGGGGAGACCACGTGTCGAGGCTTGGTCACGGGTTCTTAGGTTTAGGGTAGATGTTTGGTTGTTGGAGCAATAGCGGTAGAGGTTGGACGGGCTTAGGGCGGAGCAGGTGACGTGGCTCCCTTATGGTGTTAGTCCTCACAGGGCTTGCAGTATTTCGCTCTACTCGGCCCTTATTAGATTTCAGGATATAGTATAGCCGTATCAGCTTGATAGGTGTCTCCGTCAGTACGGGTATGTTCAGGTTATCCCGGTAGTTATGCGGTTCCTGAATATTGACTATCGTCCGGCTAAGCCGACCTTGAGTTATAGGCTATCTTATGGAGATACTTCTGATTTGGAGTGGGGTTTGAGTGATGCCGAGATAGTTTTGAGAGAGCGGTTTGACCGGGCTTTGATGCCTTTTTAGAGTGATCCGTGCTACATGGTTTGGTGTAGAAAGCTTTATCACCCACACTTCTACCCCTACACGCCGCACTCAGTTCGCTCACTCCCTTTCATCAAGGAGCCCGAGGTATCCCGAGCTATTAGTTGTCATTTCTCACAGATCTATAGACATCCTACCGCGGACAGGTATTGGCATATGCGCGAAGATTGGTGGAGGATATTGGACAGGAAGTGGCAATCGGAATTACTTAATTAACTATTAAGGGAATCGTCCTTTAGGTGTGACCTTAAGGGATCAACTGATCACCACTGTCAAACGACAGTAATGTCAAACTCTAATCGGCCAATCATATCGATTAATGTTGATCAGTTGACATATATAAATGAATCATCCCTTTTCTTATTCTTATCATGAGTTTCAATAATGTGATCGCACAATTGTTGAGGACACACACCCCAACAATCTCCCACTTATCCAAGACAAGTGTGCGTCACCAATTATCCCTATTATAATCTCCCACTAAATGCAAGGTGTCTTGCAGGTCGTACTTGCATGTGATCATATCAAGAGTGGTTTCCTCGTTCTGGAGAGTAACTGTCTGACCGGAATTACCTACCATAGATACCTTTCAAGCGTGGCCACGTATTTTCAGTTCACTACTCCTCGAGTGGCCCTGAGATGTTAAATAACCCTGATAAGGGGGTGGACAATTCCTATCGCACTATTCCCTTCGTACAGCCAAAGTTCATCATGGTCTAAAAGATACTCATTTGACTTCATTTACGACAGTCAAAGAGCATAAATCAAGGCCAATCAGAAACTGTGTCGACTTGGGCGAACAGTCTCTAGTCAAAAGAATTGACTCAAAAGAATACTATAGTAGCTCTCGCCATGACCAGGCTATATGAATTACCAGAACTCTATAAGCCGTCACTGCCCGACAGAGTGTCCCTAACAGTCTGCCTATGTGATCGACTAGTCATATATTATGACCTTATGGCACTTGAACTTGCCATCAATCGACTCACACTCTAGTCACTTAGAGACGTCATCTAATATGAGTAACTAGGGGCAATTACTATGTTAATCCTGTTTACTTTAATAAGGTTCAATGTTGTCTCAACAACCTATTTGGATATAACAAAGTAATAGATGAAATTAAGAAACTCAAACGATAAATGCGATTATCACTCATGAATAGTCAATACCATATCATTACTTCATATCTTATAATCTAAAGTGCACATTTTACACTTGTCAAAGTGTAATAAAAGCTTGGTTAGTGGACATGCCATGTATCCATCCAGTCCAACTTTATGAATTGCTTTTTCCTTCTATTCAATGTCATTTCTAATGTCATGAACTTCTCTAAGTACATGTCTAGACTTCTTCTTAGACTTGGGCTCTTTAACTTGAAAGATGCTCCCACTGTTGTTTTAGCAGGATTTTGCCTGGAAAGATCCGGCCTATTAAATATATGGTCAGGGTATCTAGTTCTGAAAATTATAAGTAAAAATATAAATGAGATATAGATAAGAATGAGAAATAAGTAATGTTGTTGTATTTCTTATTGTTCCGGGTGTAATTCCAGAGCAGTTATTAGTTACCACTCGTAGCTTGTAGAATGATGTCTTAGCTTGAATCCTCCTTTCGGTCTCCTGAAACGATGAACAAACTGAGGGCTCGGCTGGTGACCGAGCGAACTCACTCCGACGCTCAAGTCAGTAAACTTAGAGAGATAAGTTGTTGTTACTTGGCGAAGTATATGTTGTAGAGAGATAAGGAAGATATTACCAGATGAATAGTGATTCTTAGGTTAAATTGTGGATCCTTTCCTCAATGAGGGTTGAGGAGTATTTATAGACTTTCACCCTTTGTCACGTAGTGGCCAAGTGGCTAGCAGGCGGAAAGACTGTTCTACCCTCGGCCGATGGACCAGTGGCAGGCCGACCGAGGGGTCTTGGATGTGAGTACGCGGACATGTGCCCCGGCTGGCTAGTTGCCATGCCGAGACCCAGGTGACAGGCCGATGGGCTGCATCGGCTAGGCTGTCTAAGTCGTTGACTTGCTGTGGATATCTTTGATCTTGCTCAATATGTTGACTTGGTCAGCGGTGCAGAATATGCCCCATCACTTATATTGGCTGAATACAAATGTTGTGTGTGAACTTGAGTACATAGGAAAAAATGAGTAATCAATAATTTATAATGAATAATGAATAATCAATGAATGCCCTTTTACAATTGTTCGAAGTTGCTATTTATATGTCTCAAATACTAACGTTGGATGCTCCTCAACGTCTCTCTTGGCCGTTGATAGCTGTTGCTAAAAAATAGGGCACATTCCCTAATAATCCGCTTGACTCAGTCTTCCTCAACAGACACTAGCCTGCTGCGTTAAGCATGATCTAGCGTGCGAGAATAGGATGCTCTTGGAGTTGGACTAGGTCTTCCATGAAATTAGGATACGTGTATTTACCCTTTACATAACCATTATGTTGCCTGACAATTTAATCTGGCTTGTTTGAGAGCTCTGCCAGGCTGTTCTATGCTTTCCTGTCTCCGTATCAAACTTTCTTCCAGGGTTTAACAAGTTGCCTGCCCTGGAATGTACTTTGATCGTCAAGTAGTAGTTACATTTGTCCGGACCTTGATTGCCTCACCCAGCCTAATTACGCTAGGCTAGACTGAGGTCGGTCCAAGCTAAATTGGGCTCAACAATTGCCCCTTGACATCTCATCCATGCTGGATCCGACCAGGGGTAAGATGTCAATTAATCGGGCTGAAAAAAATAAAAAGAATCACAGTTGTCTGAGGACTCTTAGACTTCTTGTGACCGTTAAATGCGGCAACGACTATCTTGGTGATGTCACGCCTACAAATTGGTGTTCCCTAGGGTTTTTAAACCGTTAAGCTGTAATTATCCTCCTATAAATATGCGTTTAGAGTGAATTTAACATCTACCAAAACTCTTCTTCCTTGTTTGCTATATTTCTCTAAGAAAGCTTCGTGGTTTTTAACCTAACTTCTCAGAAAAAAGCCCCAATTTGTTTCTTGTAATTCCGCACTAAATTTCTCCCAACTTCCATAAAAATATTCACTTGAGAATTTTGAAAACATGGGAGCTAAAAAACGCCCTGCTTCTCAGAAGGCTATACACAGTCCTTGTAATACTACGGTTTTCTGAGTCTCTGGGTACTCTATCGAGTAGGCCTTACTATGTCGAGTAAGGGTGTGTTGTGTTTTAAAAATAGTTTCTGACCTGTTGGGTACTCGATCGAGTAACCTTGATACTCGATCGAGTAAGGGGGCACTCGATCGAGTACCTCAGCTACTCGATCGAGTAGCCGGTTCTGAGGGATGATTTGTCGGGTTTTGTTAATAATGCGATTAAGTATATAATTACTTCCGCCACTTTTCTTTAAACACTTTTAAAACCTAATTGCTTTCAAAAGAGAAAACAAACTACGTTCTTCGCATCAATCGCATTGTTGGCAAATCCCGGAGCTTGGAAGGTCGGATTTTACCTTTCTTTATACCTTTGTGATCCTTGTGTCGAGGGTAAGATCTACGTACCGTTTTTATAGTATTTCGTTAAAATTGGTTAAACCCTAATATTGGGATTTGGAGGTTTTGTTGTATTTCGTGATTGGTAGTGATTATATGTTTGTATGTTAGGAGGAGGATTCGTAGAAGAAGCCTTTTAATATCAGCTGTGAGACCGTCTGATTGTGTTGCTTTCCAGGTAGGGTTTTCCTACTCAGTATTAGTCCCATGATGCATTGTTGGTGTTTTGTGATTGTTGAATCTTATCGTATTCGTATTGTGACGGTCGTTGGTTTTGATTGCTATTTAATGGTTGTGATTGTTTGTCTCTGGTTCTCGAGATGCGTTCTCGGCTGAGTGGAGTCACTTGCGGGAGTGGCTTCACGCCCTAGTTTCACCCTCCGTGGAACCCGCCACGGGAGGGGATGTGCACATTAATGGGACAGGGTTATCGCTCGGTATGATGAGCGGGGATTTGGTGGGTACGATCACTGCGGTCCCCCACTCGGCGGTCGGTCCATGGACGATCGGTGACGGAGATTGATTGGAGTGGGTGTGATTGTGTGTGTGATCGTTTGAGCTGTTTGTTTACTGTGTTGTTGGTTTATATAAATTGTGTGATTAGTACTGACCCCGTTTTACATTTTAAAAACTGTGGTGATCCATTCGGGGATGGTGAGCAGTTATTGAGCAGGTATGAGTCGAGTTACTGGGATAGCTGGGATGTGCCGCCGTCTGATGATAGAAGTCTTCCGTTGTAGCTTTAGTAGTTTAATAAACATTTCATTTAGCTGAGTAGACAGTTGGTTTTGAGAACTTGTATTCGTATTTTGGTTTTGGATTGTAACCTTTCGCTAAAGTTATACTATTTAAATGTTGTTTCGTTATTGTATTATGATTATCTTGCCTCGTGTAACCGAGATGGTAGCATCCTTATACCTGAGTGGTCCTGGTAAGGCACTTGGAGTATGGGGGTGTTACAAAATGGTATCAGAGCGACGATCCTGAAACCTGTAACCAATGAATCTAATGAACATAGGGAGTCAATTAAAATAAACCCGGGGTAAAGGTTGTAGGAGCTAATGCAAAGGCTTGGGAGACGTCCTAAAGTCGCGAACTCGCCCTACAATTTTGAACCGGTCACATGGGGGGTCTATGTCAAGGTCGTATGCGATGTTTGTTAGCTTGCATATGAATGTGATGATGTATGCTGTAATTGTTGGATGTTTGGAGTAGAAGGTTGAGTTTGTGAATGAAAGGTTGGTGAAGTATATAGAACTGTTGTTTGAACAAGAAGCATGTTGGATGTTTACTATGTGGCATTTGATAATATGATATAGTTGTTTTGTTGATCATATGAAGAGTTGGTAGAATTGCACCTTAACTATATTATAATGTTGAGTTTATAAAGTTGCATAATATGTTGGGATATGTGAGATAACATGCGGGTAGTATATACGAGTCAGCATGACTCGATCGAGTAAGGGGGTACTCGATCGAGTAGGTGAGGTACTCGGTCGAGTGGGTATGACTCAATCGAGTGGGTATTTGACGTTTTTACAACCAGAATCGTGTTTTTGGGCACTCGATCGAGTACATAGGGTGTGGGGTAATATCCGTATAAAACCCATAAATTGAAGGATTATAACGCAAATTTTATACGTGATTAATAGTCATAAACGAAAAACACAATGAAACGATAAAGATTAAGCAATAACCTCCGGTCCTAGTGCAATTCGGCAATGAGAGATCAAAGTAGATCTCCTCCTAAATGATGCACCCAAGATTGTCCGAGAAATGCCCTTGTGCTAGAATGAATCCTCTAATTGCCTTGCAATATTGAGAGGATTGTTTTGTGAGTTTTCGTTGGATGAGAGATCCGAATTTTGAGAGGCAATTTTCTCAAAACCCTAAAAATGTTTTGCAAATGAAATTAGGTTACAAGTGAGGAGAGGCTCTCCTTTTGTCTCCTCTAATTCGGCCAAACCGAGACCACCAAGGGGAAGTGGGCTTCCACTTCCTCTTAGTTTTAACTCATGGTCCGGTTCGTTAAATTCTAAATGTATATGACGCGGTTTCATTATAAACTGTCATCGGTTATCGGATATTAAAGCATCAACTAATACCACGGATTAGTTGAATTATTAATACATGTCCGACAAAGACAATATCGTATAATTAATTTATCCAATATACATTAATCAAATATAAATCGCTTATATTTAATTTTACGAATTAACCGCTTAATTCGTCTTAGCCATTTTTATTTAATCCGTATTAAATAAAATATCTCAACATCACATTTTGACTAATTATTAGTCAAATAACTCGACTAACTTGGTTAGTCAAATTTGGCATCTACATGACTGTATTTTCATACCGTCACGTCTCTCAAACGTATCCTATAGGTGTGACTTTTAGGGACCAGTTGATCACCGCCATCTGTATGACAATAACGTCAAACTTATCTAGCAAGCCAACCGTTATTGATAAACGTGGATCAACTGATAATAATACCAAAAGTATGCCCTTTGATCCTTTTAGAGATTTATAAGTCCTTGCACTAACTGTAAAGGACACCAGCCCCAACAAGCTCCCACTTGTCCGTACAAGTGTATGTGCAATGACGTTATCCGCACTAACTGGAGGACACAGCTCCAACAAACTCCCACTTGTCCGTACAAGTGTATGTGCGATAACCGATTCTCATATTCATTTAAAATTTCTCCCACTCAATGTAAAACAATTTGCAGATCTGGATCCGCAAAGGTCGTATTTTACAATCGATCTGTATATAGAGTGGTTTCCCCGACTAGAGAGTAACTTAACTGATAAAACGAATCCGTATCCGAGCATGGCCATGCATTTCGATTCTGACTCCTCGAGTGGCCCTGAGAAATATCGAGTACCTGATAAAGGCTGAATATTTCCTTCAACTCGACTCCTTCCGATCTAAGCACAGCATGAAATGACCCAGAAAAAAATCTACTTGGCCCCCTGTTACGGATGACCGTGAGAAAGAAACCAAAGTCACCCAAAATCTGCCTTAGTCTCAAGAGACAGTCGATAGTCAAAAGAATCGACTCCTAGGATCACCATGGAAGTCCTATCCACGACCGGGCACCGAATGTTATAAAACATTTAGGACTCCACGTCGATGTCACAATTGTGTCCTACGAAATATCCGTATAATTCGCCTCTGTGATTGGTCAGTCAACCGGTTGACTTATGGCTCGTTGAACCCACCATCAACCAATGTCACAAAATAATTGCCAGAGTTATCAGCTCATGTGGGCAATTAAGGACTAAAATATAATGTTTGTTCAGTTCACTTTGTGGTGTTCAAAAATTGTCGCACAATTCCACATGAAAAACAAAATATATAAATATCAAAACGATGATGTCGTATAGAGTACAAAAGAGAATGAATCTAATCCATAAAAGAGTACTACAACTTAGGAACACGTTTAATTCCCATGGAATTAACGTGCCCTTCATGCTTATCTTGTCGTAATGGTTTAGTGAGAGGATCTGCTATGTTATCATCTGTAGCAATCTTTTCTATCACTACTTCCTTTTGCTCCACGTAATCTCGGATTAGATGAGCTTTCCGTTGTACATGTCTAGACTTGTTGCTAGACTTTGGCTCCTTAGCTTGGAAGATGGCACCACTATTGTCGCAATAGATGGTGATCGGGTCATTCGAACTAGGCACTACAGATAGTCCATGTAAGAATTGACGCATCCATATCGCTTCCTTTGTAGCTTCAGACGCGGCATAGTACTCGGACTCAGTCGTAGAATCTGCTGTAACAGTTTGTTTGGAACTCTTCCAGCTGACTGCAGCGCCATTAAGAGTAAAAACGAATCCAGACTGAGATTTCGAGTCATCACGATCCGTTTGGAAGCTAGCATCTGCGTAACCGGTTGCGCATAGCTTTTGTTCGCCTCCATAAGTCAATGCCCAATCTTTAGTCCTCCGTAGGTACTTAAGAATGTTCTTGACAGCCAGCCAATGTGATTCACCTGGATGCTGTTGGAATCGACTTGTCATACTCAATGCATATGCCACGTCGGGACGTGTGCATATCATGGCATACATGATTGATCCTATAGCCGAAGCATAAGGAATCCGTGTCATGCGCTCTTTCTCTTCCGGTGTCTCTGGTGCCTGAGACTTGCTCAAATGCACCCTTGGAGCCATAGGAAGAAACCCCTTCTTGGAGTTAGTCATGCTTTGAATCTCTCTAGGACTTTGTCTATGTAAGACTCTGACGAGAGATAACATCCGTCGTGATCTATCTCGATAGATACGGATGCCCAGAATTCTTTGTGCCTCTCCCAGATCTTTCATCTGGAAATGGTTTTTCAACCATACTTTCACCGAAGTTAAGAGAGGTATGTCATTCCCAATCAGGAGTATGTCGTCAACATACAATATTAGGAAGACAATCTTGCTCCCACTCGACTTGATATATAGACATGGTTCCTCGACCGATCGAGTGAATCCATTTTCTTTTATCACTTGGTCGAAGCGATGATTCTAACTCCTTGATGCTTGCTTAAGTCCATAAATGGAACGCTTAAGCTTGCACACTTTCTTAGGATGTTCTGGATCGATGAAACCTTCGGGTTGTACCATGTACAACTCTTCCTCCAAAAAACCGTTTAAGAAGGCGGTTTTCACGTCCATTTGCCAAATTTCATAGTCATGAAAAGCGGCAATCGCTAAGATAATCCGAATGGAACGCAAAGATGACTACGGGTGCAAAAATTTCATCGTAGTGCAAACCTGGCACTTGGGTGAAACCTTTAGCAACTAGTCGTGCTTTATAGATATCTTGTTGACCTTCCACGAAATGCTTTATCTTGTAAAGCCATTTGCATTGAAGGGGACGAACCTTAAAGAGTAAGTCAACAAGATCCCACACGTTGTTCTCATACATGGAGTCCATCTCGGATTGCATGGCCTCAAGCCATAGCTTTGAGTCAGAACTAATCATGACACCTTTATAGGTTGCGGGTTCACTACTCGTTAAGAGTAGAATGTAATCTATGTCATGTTCCTAGACCATACCAATGTATCTGTCCGGAGGAATAGAGACTCTTCCCGACCTCCTAGGTTCCTCAGGAATATTCACCGCAGCCGGGATTGTAGGAATTGATTCCTCCAATGATTGCTCGGTATTTGGTTCTGGAACCTCCGACAGGTCGAAGGTTCTATCACTCTTTGCATTCTCGAGAAATTCCTTCTCTAAGAATGTCGCACTAGCCGCAACAAAAACACATTGTTCGGTTGGCGAATAAAAGTAATGACCAAGCGTTCCTTTAGGATAACCTATAAAGTATGTCTTGACCGATCGCGGGCCGAGCTTATCCTCGTGTCTCCACTTGACATAAGCCTCGCAGCCCCAAACCCGTATAAAGGACAAGTTAGGGACCGTTCCCTTCCATAGTTCATATGGAGTCTTGTCAACAGACTTTAGACGGACTTGATTAAGTATTAGAGCGGTGACAAAAGAGCATAACCCCATAATGAGTCAGGCAACACGGTGTGACTCATCATGGATCGAACCATATCAAGTAGTGTTCGATTTCTCCGTTCGGACACACCATTCAATTGAGGTGTTCCAGGTGGAGTTAGCTGTAGGGCAATCCCACAGTCCTTTAGGTGTTGATCAAACTCATGAGAAAGATACTCGCCACCACGATCTGAACGTAGCGTTTTAATCTTTCTACCTAATAGGTTCTGTACCCTATTCTGGTATTCTTTGAATTTCTCAAAGGATTCACTTTTGTGCTTCATTAAGTAGACATAGCCATATCTACTTAAATCGTCCGTGAAAGTGATGAAATACCTATAGCCTTCTCGTGCGGTGATTGACATAGGACCACATACATCCGTGTGTATGAGTCCTAATAGGTCCGCAGCGCGCATTCCAACACCTTTGAAGGAAATACGAGTCATCTTACCGATGAGACATGATTCACACGTGCCAAATGATTGAAAATCAAAGGCCGAGATAGCTCCATTCTTGATGAGCCGTTTTACGCGTTTCTCATTAATGTGTCCCATACGGCGAGTTGCCAGATACGTTTGATCTTTGTCACCAACCTTTAACTTTTTATTCATTACGTGTAATATTTCGGTGGTCCGATCTAAAACATAAATTCCGTTCATGGAGACTGCCTTGCCATAAATCATATCGTGTAATGAGAAAATGCAAGTATTATTCTCTATTACAAATGAAAAACCAAGTTTGTCAAGTGCGTAAACCGAAATAATGTTTTTAGAAAGACTGGGTACATAATAGCGGTTATATAAAAATAACTCAAATCCGCTAGGAAGGTGGATCACGTATGTTCCCCTCGAGACGGCGGCCACTCGTGCTCCATTCCCGACACGCAGTCCACCTCACCCTTTACGAGGGGTTCGATGTTTCGGAGCCCCCGCACATGATTACACAGATGAGAACCACAACCGGTATCAAGTACCCAAGTTCCGTAACTTGCGTGGTTAATCTCAATCATATGAATAAAAGTAGAAGAAGAAGAAGACATACCAACAGGTTTAACACGACCTGCCTTTAAGTCCTCATGATAAACGGGACATGTACGCCTCCAATGCCCAGTCTTGTGGCAATGATGGCATTCCATGTTTTCATTCTTGCTCTTTGTCGCGCCCGATGAGGTGCTCGACTCACCAGGCCCACTCTTACCTCGAACCCGACTTTTTAAACTTCGGTTTGCCTCTTTAGGCCTAGTGAACTTTGCCCTTACCTTTGCCCTTGTTTGACACAACGAGAACATCCTGTTTCATGCTCCCACTGAACTTCATGTCCTTCTCGGTGCATACGAGAAGGAGTGCGATTCATGGGGACTTTTCTTCAAATCATTCATATAGTAATTCGCTCTAAATTGCGAAAAACCATCGTGGAGTGAATGAAGCATGCGGTCAATCACGATGTTCTCGCTGATTTTACAATCAAGCGTCTCCAGGTTCTCGACATTCTCAATCATGATGAGAATGTGTGGGCTAACCGGTTGGCCCTTCTGGAGTCTCGCATCAAAGAAGCGAGTGGTATGCTCATAGGTCACGATTCTCGGTGCTTTCGAGAATTCCTTGGTGAGCGTGGTGAAAATCTTGTTTGCACCTTGGGCTATGAAGCGTTTACAACTTGGGTTCCATTGCAAAAATGATTACGTTTTTAATCGCACCCGCTTCCAAGGCGAAATCGTTATACTTGTCGATCTCGTTAATTCCGTAGTGGGGCCTGGGTTTGACGGCATGGGCTCAAGCGGAAATTTGAGCTTCCCGTCGCCACGGCATTCCGTAATCTTGCCTCCCGATCCGCGAAGTTTGATCCATCATTCTTGATCGAGTTGATCGATTCATCCGATTCATGAAGATCCGAAGCCAAGACTCACGGTCCAATGTGGCACTTGGCATTGGGTCGTTCAAGTGACCAGCCATTTGTTATTAGCAGTTTAAAAGTTCGTGATCTACACTGAAAAAGAAAGAAAAACAAAAAACGAAATAAGCAACTCATCGAGGTGATTTAAGTCTATTTAAAATTCATTTTAACGTGTAGACTCTTGCACTTGCATAATTGATCTCCCTCAAGAATGATACAAGTGATCCCAAGACTCAATTTCTGTAAATTGATAAGCCAACTGTTTAGCTAATTCTTCCGTAAGAACTCTTGGTCGATAGATTTCCGTAAATCCTATCTATAGTCCACCATAATCACAGGATCGTACGAGTGACCATAGTGTTGAGATAAAATAGGTCAATCAGTTCCAACTTACCCGACGTAGAAGGGGTCATATTATGCCTACCGACGAAGAAGGGACTCATTGGAGTTTGACCTATAAAGACTATTCTCAATTTTTGTTTATACGAGGAAGATCCCATCAACTAAATTATAATTCATATTAAGTGAACGAATAACTAGCGTCTCCGTGAATGAATTAATTTGGGTGATGGCTTAAAATCATGTGACATAAGAATGTAAAAGAAAACTAACTCGTGACATCTATATGTGTCAGTTTTCATGCAATAAATAGGTGGTTTGGTTTTTAGGCGGAATATGATGCATATTATCGTTACGAAAATAAATAAAAAAATGCAATACGTAAATAAAAATTTCCTAGTGTGGCCTATCCTAATAAAAAGAACATAAAACAACTTTGGAATCCACCGTTGGACCCGAGAAGCTTGTCTTGATGTTCCATCTTGATCCATGTAGCGGGAGTGAGCATCCGGTCTCCATCTTTGGTCTTCTCAAAAATTACAATTTAAAATTTACAAATATAAACCTATTTACATTCTAAATAAAAACTGTAATTAAAAGAAATAAAAATGGAGATACGAGATCTCAAAATACAACCAAGACCGTGTTCCATCATTACGGTAACACGTTCTACTAAGGCCACACTAAGTTACAACCGTTTGTAAAAATAAATAAATACGTAATAAAAAGCATTCAAAATAATCAAAAACGATAAATAAAATGCATCAACTAAATTAAATTTATTCGTGACATAATTCCGTAATTATGTTAAATTTATCCAAACCACCAAAGATAATTAAAATTATATGACAAAACCGCTTTAGTCAAGTTAATTTTAATCCGAGATAATCCGTTACTATAAATCGTTTTAAAGTAACTTAATTTTACGTGGGTGAACCGTTTCACTATCAAGCGAGAGCATAAATCCGTTTTATGCAACAAAGGCCGAAAAAAAAAACAAAACAATTTTTTTTTTCTCACTGCTGGACGGGAACAGTGAACAGTACCAAATTTTTTTTTTTTTTTTTTTTTTAAATGCTGTAAAGCCGAGAGCATCAAAAAACCAAAAAAAAATATACGGCTCAAAATCGTGAGCAACAAAAGATCAAAACAAAACGGTTTGATAAAACACAATTGCAATTTTAATCTAATCCGTATAGAAAACAAACTACAATTGTTACATCTTCAACATATTGCAATAATTATCGATTAAAATTACAACATGTAAAGAATGATTGAAAACAAGAGATCGAACGATCTAACAAAAATGTGTGGCACGCAAATCAATGCAAAAAAAACAGAAAAACAGGCCATTGAAGGCCGCACGGTTTTTCCCCAAAAAAAAATTTGCCACACGAAATTTTATGCAATCATTTTGATAGATCTTTAACAAATTGCGATGAATATCGATTACAAAACAATATGCAAAGATCAAAATGAAAACAAGACAAACGACAACCAACGCCGTGTAATCAAGACACGGATCCCAAGGTACAAAAAAAACAAAAACGCAGCAATTAAAAAAAAATTGCCGAGATAAAAAAAATGTGCCGAGGAAAAATTGTGGCAGCCGCACCAAATTTTTAAACAAAAAATTCATCGATTCAAAAATCGTTTGATGAAAATCACATAGAAAAATTTACGTGGCCTCGCTCTGATACCACTTGTGGGGTAATATCCGTATAAAACCCATAAATTGAAGGATTATAACGCAAATTTTATACGTGATTAATAGTCATAAACGAAAAACACAATGAAACGATAAAGATTAAGCAATAACCTCCGGTCCTAGTGCAATTCGGCAATGAGAGATCAAAGTAGATCTCCTCCTAAATGATGCACCCAAGATTGTCCGAGAAATGCCCTTGTGCTAGAATGAATCCTCTAATTGCCTTGCAATATTGAGAGGATTGTTTTGTGAGTTTTCGTTGGATGAGAGATCCGAATTTTGAGAGGCAATTTTCTCAAAACCCTAAAAATGTTTTGCAAATGAAATTAGGTTACAAGTGAGGAGAGGCTCTCCTTTTGTCTCCTCTAATTCGGCCAAACCGAGACCACCAAGGGGAAGTGGGCTTCCACTTCCTCTTAGTTTTAACTCATGGTCCGGTTCGTTAAATTCTAAATGTATATGACGCGGTTTCATTATAAACTGTCATCGGTTATCGGATATTAAAGCATCAACTAATACCACGGATTAGTTGAATTATTAATACATGTCCGACAAAGACAATATCGTATAATTAATTTATCCAATATACATTAATCAAATATAAATCGCTTATATTTAATTTTACGAATTAACCGCTTAATTCGTCTTAGCCATTTTTATTTAATCCGTATTAAATAAAATATCTCAACATCACATTTTGACTAATTATTAGTCAAATAACTCAGACTAACTGGTTAGTCAAATTTGGCATCTACATGACTGTATTTTCATACTGTCACGTCTCTCAAACGTATCCTATAGGTGTGACTTTTAGGGACCAGTTGATCACCGCCATCTGTATGACAATAACGTCAAACTTATCTAGCAAGCCAACCGTTATTGATAAACGTGGATCAACTGATAATAATACCAAAAGTATGCCCTTTGATCCTTTTAGAGATTTATAAGTCCTTGCACTAACTGTAAAGGACACCAGCCCCAACAAGCTCCCACTTGTCCGTACAAGTGTATGTGCAATGACGTTATCCGCACTAACTGGAGGACACAGCTCCAACATAGGGCACTCGATCGAGTAGGGGGTCACTCGATCTACTCGGTCGAGTATGTTAGAGATCAGAAGGTCTGTTTTGGGTCTGATGTCGAGGCACTCGATCGAGTATGGTGGGAACTCGATCGAGTAGCCTCTACTCGATCGAGTAGGTTTAGGCACTCGATCGAGTGTGTTCTGGGCAGCCTGTTTTTGTGTTTTGAGGTTTTAGTGCGTATGTTTATATCTACCCTTTCTTATATAGTTTCAAGATGCCGCCCAAGAGAAACGCTTTGTATGCGAGAGCTGAGAGCATGAACATAGGTGATATCGTTAAGATGTTGGAGCATCAGGATGCTCTTACAGAGGCTTTAAAGAAAGTGGGAAAGGATAAGGAGGTTGATCACTCTAAGATCAGCCTTTATATAGCGAGGTTTAACCCAAAAGAGTACAAGGGGACCGGGGAGCCTAACCTTCTTGACAACTGGCATCGTGAGATGGAGAACATACTAGACCTGGTTCACTGTCCTGATGAGATGAGAGTAGAACAAGCTGCGTTCTACCTGAGGGAAGCAGCTGGCGAGTGGTGGGATAAGGTGAAGGTGAGTGCTAGGGAGATGTATGTGTTGGAATATGTGTCCTCCGACAATAATGCGATTGCAACTGTCGATCATGATGATTACATGTTTAAGTCTCATTTTCAGAATACATGTGGAATGTAATATTTTTACAGTCAACTGGTCCACACATATCAGTAATGATTGGCTGACTAAAGTTTGACATTACTGTCGTGCGACGGTGGTGATCAGTTGATCCCCTTAGGTCATACCTAAAGGGTAACACTCTTAATTGAATATTTAAGTGATCGTATGCCGATACGGGTTAATTAAATTACTTAAAATTGACGGACGATTTTGGAGGTGATATTTACGTGTCTCATTGTAATTTGATTAAATAAGATACGGTCTAAGTGATCGAATTGTTTTATCACTTAGATGAAATTATTGTTTACGGAAACAATTGAAACGGAATGAATAAATTATTATAAGTACAGAATGTTGTAGTTTATAATTCGGAAACATTTTTGGTACAAGTAATTATGAATTACTATGATAATTTTTATAAGTGACATATTTTATTAATATGTTGATTTTTAATTATTAAAAATACATTTTATAAATAAGATGTCATGTAATGTGTCACATGTGACATATTGACAAAATCACAAATAAAATGGACTCATCCATTTTATGTGTGTGTACCGAAATGGAGGAAGCATTAGGATAAAATTGTGTTGATTATTTATAAGTGGAAGACATAATTATAAAACCTAATGATAGCCATGCAAACATAGCCTTATCTTGGGAAGAAAAGGAGAGCATGCATTGGGCTCTCTCTCCTTCCCATTTTTCGGTTTTCCATATGAAAAAGAGCAAATGTTTTTGCTTATTTTTTCCACACTTACACTACATGCAATAGTTAGTGTATTATTCATTCATCCACATAATAACTTAAAGAAGTTTTAGAAAGAGAAACAAAAACACTCCAAAATCCCTCTCCTCTTGGCCGAAAATTCAAGAGCACAAAAACCTTTTGGGTCAATTTTAGTAAGATTATTATTATTCTAGATCTAATAATATTAATCTATTAAGAGGTTATCTTGGGTATTATTCCTTGGGAGGGATTCTATACTTGAATCCTTTGTTCATCCATTATTTGGAATGCTCAAGAACTAACAAGAAGGAGATCTTGTTGGTGCCCTTTAATCCGAAATCCCTAAGTAAGGATTGATGATTTCTTCTCTTTTTAATTTATGTTTACATGCATAAGATTTGTAATTATTTTATGACTAAATAATTTCTCACATATATGAATATGTAAATTAATGAGATATAGATTTCCAACAAGCGGTATCATGAGCCTTAGGTTGTTTGCATGCAAATCGGTTATAGTTTTTCCGAGTTATACGATTAACATATAAAACTTATAAATTTGTGTTTATTATGATATATCACAAAATCAACTTTGCATGTTAAAGTTTCTGATACTAAAATGTATTTAGGATATTTTGGTTAATTTATGGATTTTTATTGTTCATTTTATATTATAATGGCATTAAAATGTGATTTTATGATAAAAATGTCATTTTCGGACTAAAATTAGCTAAACTTCGAATTTTTCAGTGGTTTTTGGATATGTTTTCACATATATTATTTTAAGATGACCTGTAAATTTTCATAATTTTTGCAGTTCTTATGCTCGCAATTTGTTTTTTTCATGATAAAAATCGAATTTAAATGAAAAATAGGTTAATATGAGAAATATTTCGAATCTGGTCATAAAAATTTAGTATAATGTCATATGCAATTTTACAAGATGTGTGTAAAATAATAGGCTATAATGAAGTCTTTATGCATGATTTATGAATTTTTAATGAAAAATAGCATAAATAGGGACTTTAATTAGTGTAAATTGCTAAAACATACTTCATGACTAAAGAAAAACGTCACATGTTGCATTTTATCTCCTATTTCAGATCTAAAATTGAAAAGTTGATAAATATATTTTTTCTCATGTTTTTATGATTTTTATTGATAAATCCGATAAACCGCAACATTGTTTTTCCCGATAAATTTCGAAATTTTTAACCTAAGTTTTTGATCATTATGAGTGTCATGGTATTTTTCCATAATGTTCATGAGTTTAAATTTCAAATTTCAAATTTATTTGAAATTTTTATGTTTTATTTGAAGTTTATGGCATTTTATTTTAATTTTGAGTCCATTAATGAACAAATTTTAAGAAATAAAAGTTAATTATTGTCAATATGTTAGTGGAGACTAATTTTTATTCCTAAGTTGTTTAGGGTAATTAACTTGTGCATAAATATGATTTTATGTAATTTATTGTGATTTTAAAAGGTTGAATCACGCAAATCCGTAAAAACCATTTAATATACGATATTGGCTCCTTAAAGGCGATTTAGCATAAAATTGGGCATGTTCATACATATTATAATGCTGCATTTTATTTATGATTGTCATAATTTTATTTTATGTAATTTTTGAATTATGTAATTTTACTTAGTATGGCCTTAGTTTTAATTGGTATTACCCGAAATGTATGGGAATATCGATTCGGTTGTAATTTATTATGATCTCGTATCACCGTTTTTTAATTTAATAGATTTATTTTTATTTTAATTACAAATGTATAATAGGAAATTATGTAATTTGTTATGTAATTTAATTATTCCGGAGATCCTTGAAGACGGTGTCACTCGAAAAGGAAATCCATTAAAGACGGTGTTACCTCGAGATGCGTGCCTCAACCGAAGTTCAAGGGACCAATGGAGTTGGTTTCCGAATATGTAATAGTTAATTAGATTTTCTATTTTAGGAAGGCCATACTAGGATTTATTTTATGTTTTGCATTTTATTTATATGTTGCATGCATCGCTAAATCGCCATAACTAAAACATGCATTGTCATTTTAATCGAGTTTTTTCGACCGTGTCAATTACAATTATCGTAGTTCACCGCTTTAGTTCACTTAAAACGTGATAGATAATAAATTGACATGACCTCTCGCTAAAAATAAACAATTGAGACTTAGCCTTACCAAAAAGTAGAAACCATGAAAACCTATTTCGTGAGAGAGTGCACTCGGCCACACCGGGGTACAAACCTTGTTACGTAGGGGAAGTGGGTGATAAATGTCTATCCACCGAATTCATGTTGATGAGGGTTTCATCGGCCACACCGTGCCCAAGTTAATGTGGGTTTGGATCATGGACACATTTATTCGAAATTTGGATTGAACTCAACAAAAGTTTTTTGATAAGGGTTTCATCGGCCACACCGTGCCCTTGTCAGATGTGTTTTGGGCTAAAGATAAATGTTAATGTAATTTTATCGACCAAGAGTTCTAAAAGTAGAATCGATTAAAGCGTTAATCCACCGAGTTATATTGATAAGGGTTTCATCGGCCACACCGTGCCCAAGTTAATATGGATTTGGATCTTGGAATCATTTATCATAGTTGGGTAGAGGTCACTATGTAAATGCTTTACTTGTTATTTACAAGTATTAATAAAACGATAAATGTTAAGTTTTCCACTATTGCGTTATCATATTGTTCTATTTCTTTACCACAATTCATATACGATATCATTTCGATTCAAAACTCCATTAAAACATCGTAACTAAAGACAAAATTTGAATTTTCTTCTAAAAACCTCGAATTATCCATTGGAAGGATCTCTTGTGAAGAGTATAGATAAAAGTTATTCATTATCAAACAGGTTTTTTGATTCTTGACTAACACATCTACTTACAATGGATTGTTTTTCATATACTTAATTGAATTAAGTACCTTGAAGCGATAAATTGTTTTGGTAATTAGATTTGTCAGAATTCGTAATTGACCAAAATAATGCAACCACTTCAATGAAAGTTTTAAGACTAAAACGATTGAATTGAAGAGTAGTCTTCATAAGATTCAACTTTGCTTCTCTAAGTAAAGATTCATTGAAATGAGTGGGAGCATTCTCTTAAACCGTTAAGAAAAGGACGAGGTTCAAGAAGTAAAAATTATAATGGAATTGATACAAGGTAATGTTAAAAGTAAAGTTATTGAGAAAAACGACACTAAACCTATCAATTCCAACCGATAAAGTTTCCATTGTCTTAAATGTTGGACACTAGAAAGGAAACTACCCCAAGTTGTTAAAGAATAAGCAAGTTAGTTGTGGAACATCTAATAAGACTTAGTTCTTTATTTATTTGATTGACATAAATTTTGCTAGTACTACTTCGTCAATATTAGAAACCGGTGGTGGTTTTCATCATTGTACTTGATACATAGGATGATTAGAATATGACGACTAGTATCAAAATAATGTCGAGAGATAGAGTCATTGTGTAATCAATCTAGTTTTGGGTTTATAGTTGTACTTAATTATGACTATTAAGTGCATAAACCGTAAATAAGAATATAAACTTGTTAAGATACAAAAGAGGTTTCACTTTTGTGGCCCAATACACCACGATTTGATGTATGGCTAGCCCATTATCAAGGTAAATATATTCTAAACCAAACTAGAATGACACATCATGTAGATGATGTAAGACTCAAATTGGTAACCCAAGATTAAACCTTAAATTCTGGAATGATGAACGCAAAGAGTTATCGAGAACTCTTGAAACCATTAGATTGTTAATCTTATGGTATATGCGTATCTTGTATTCAAAGCAAGATGTCTCGTGCCTTTTGGATGAAAAGGAGATCGAGGTTGTAAATCATTGATCCAAAATAGGTTGATCATTTTCTTTTACCAACGATTTAAGTTGACGCTAATGTGTTCACTTAATAAGGTAAATAGAGAAATCCTTGAAGAAGTTCAAAGAGTTCAAGGAATCACGATTTAGTCATGATGGGGTTATCAAAGTGAAGACTTTGATATAAGCCAGAGGAAATGTGATATAGTATCACAAATTAATCTCTCTTAGCACAGATTATGGGATAATGTATGGTTGGATGAAGAAATCAAACGCTATTCGATATGGTTTGGATCTTAATCAAGTTACCTTGAGTTACTTGATCTAATTTTGGGGATTTTATCATTTTGTCTAAGTTGTTTTCCCACTAAATCTGAACGATTCATATGAGATATGAAAAGGAGAATACCATGTTTGTAAGTTTTCAAAAGAAACAAATGCTCATTTTTCCTTATTATAATCACAAGTACAACAGGTTTGTGGCTCGTGAAGCTGTCTTTCTAAAATACAAGTTTATTTCTAGAAGACAGAGTGGGCGAAATTATTCAAGAGCCACAAAGAATGTTATATCGCAAGGAAACTGGTCTTTCTTGGCTACATGAGACGTTTTGTGTAAGACGTTGTTTCTTCAAAACCTAGGAGGTTAAAGTCATCACTTGTTGAAGATGATGATTTAGTGTTACTTTTAGAAAGTAAAGAGCTTGCAACTTACAAAGAAATTGTTTGATTCAAGTTGACTACGTCTGGAAAGTAATAAACATATGACTTACATGTGATTGTTTAAGTCACAACTCAATACAAGGCTTAGAGCCATGAATATCCGAAATAAAAGGCTTGATTAGTGACAAAGGGTTTTGCACTAATAAAGAGAGATTTCAAAGCTTGATTGGTGGCAAAGGGTTTTGCACTAGTTGAAATGCTTAAGTCTATTTGGATCTTCTTAGGGATTGTGTTTCATTATGATGACACACATATAGCGAGTTAATCTAAAACCAACTTCTTCAATTAGAAGGAATGTATTCAATACATGTCTTGAGTTTTGTAGATTCTTACAATCCTAAGATAATGTGAAACTTAACAGAGGGTCTTAAGTAGGACATCAATGAGTTGGAATCAACATTTTGATCATGTGATAAAACTTTTCTCAATAGGTTGAGAAGTTGTGTTTATACATGAAGTTTAGTGGGAGTTATGGAAATTTTAATTAGTCTTATATGTGGATGACATATTGATCGTTGGGAATGATTTAAGACTTTTGGAGTATTATAATACATCTTTAATATCAGGATTTATGGAGATAATTCCACGCGATATTAGCGTCAAATAAGAAGTCTTATTTTGATTAGATTCATGACTAGTTCAATCAAGTTGAACATATTTGATTGATTCCTTTTGCTTCCGCTGCCGAATCAATTAAATGGGAAATGATGTATAACACTTCATATACTTTGAGTATGATGAATTGTTTCAAATCGAATTTAAGTAATATTTACCAAGTGAGCCATAAAGATTACCCTTAAGTGCTTGCAGAAGCATTAAGGATGTAATGCAAAGTGTTTTTGATGCAATTTTGTGTAAGGGTGTTACACAAATGACAATTGACAATTGAGATTACGCATGGTTTCCGACAAAACCATAATCAAAACACATTAGGATGGTTAAGATACCATAGTGGCCATGTTATTTAAGAAATGGAGTTGTTAGAATCGTTCTAAGCAATAAAGAACAATGAAGATGCTCACAATGGAAATTGAGTACACTTGCAATCATGAGATGTGCGAGAGGGATAGGTCCCGCACACTGTGAAAACAGTGGGAGCTATTCTAAGGCTAGAGGGCCTATGTCTTGATTGGATCTCGACACGTACTCAAAATGTTTCGTAATGCAAATGTATACATTACAAAGGAAAACGAGTATGTAGTAAGGTTGAGTAAGGTACAAGAAGTTGATAAAACCTACTAACCAAAGTCTTCTCATAGGCTTAACATGATGAGTCATGTCATTTCAATTGAATTGAGATGAACAACCACATTCAAGATCAAAATGGATTATAGAATATGAAGTAGTAATCAAGTATTGACTACTCATATGATAATCACATTTATCGTTCGAGTTTTTAAATCTGAAAACTTTTTTATACTTTGTTACATCCAAACGGGTTGTAGAGACAATGTTGAACCCCGTTAAAGTGATCCCGGATTAACATGGTGTTCGCCCATAGTCACTTATATGAGGTGACGTCTCGAAGTGACTAGAGTGTGATGCGATTGATGGCAACTTCAAGTGCCATAGAGTCATGTGAGATGACTAGTCGATCACATAGGCAGACTGTTAGGAACACCTTGTCGGGCCTTATGACCGCTTATAGAGTTCTAGCAAATTTATATAGCCTGGTCGTGGCGAGAGCTACTATAGTATTCTAATGAGTCGATTCTTTTGACTAAAGACTGTTCGCCTAAGGTGGCATAGTTTCAGATTAACTTTGATTTGTGTTACTATGACCTTCGTAAATGGGGTCAAATGGGCATATTTTGGGTTATGATGGCTGTGGCTAGTCGAAGGGAATAAGTGCGATAGGAATTGTCCACCCCTGGTCAGGGTTAAAACAATATCTCAGGGCCACTCGAGGAGTAATGAACTGGAAATGTGTGGCGACGCTCGGAAGGTATCTATGGTAGATAAATCCGGTCAATCAGTTATTCTCCAGATCGAGGAAACCACTCTCGATATGATCACTTGCAAGTACGACCTGAAAGACACCTTGCATTGAGTGGGAGATAGTAATAGGATAAGAGAATTGGTGACGCACACTTGTCGAGGACAAGTGGGAGATTGTTGGAATATGTGTCCTCCGACAATAATGCGATCGCAACTGTCGATCATGATGATCACATGTTTAAGTCTCATTTTCAGAATATATGTGGGATGTAATATTTTTACAGTCAACTGGTTCACACATATCGGTAATGATTGGCTGGCTAGAGTTTGACATTTCTGTCGTGCGACGATGGTGATCAGTTGATCCCCTTAGGTCATACCTAAAGGGTAACACTCTTAATTGAATATTTAATTGATCGTATGACGATACGGGTTAATTAAATTACTTAAAATTGACGGACGATTTTGGAGGTGATATTTACGTGTCTCATTGTAATTTGATTAAATAAGATACGGTCTAAGTGATCGAATTGTTTTATCACTTAGATGAAATTATTGTTTACGGAAACAATTGAAACGGAATGAATAAATTATTATAAGTACAGAATGTTGTAGTTTATAATTCGGAAACATTTTTGGTACAAGTAATTATGAATTACTATGATAATTTTTATAAGTGACATGTTTTATTAATATGTTGATTTTTAATTATTAAAAATACATTTTATAAATAAGATGTCATGTAATGTGCCACATGTGACATATTGACAAAATCACAAATAAAATGGACTCATCCATTTTATGTGTGTGTACCGAAATGGAGGAAGCATTAGGATAAAATTGTGTTGATTATTTATAAGTGGAAGACATAATTATAAAACCTAATGATAGCCATGCAAACATAGCCTTCTCTTGGGAAGAAAAGGAGAGCATGCATTGGGCTCTCTCTCCTTCCCATTTTTCGGTTTTCCATATGAAAAAGAGCAAATGTTTTTGCTTATTTTTTCCACACTTACACTACATGCAATAGTTAGTGTATTATTCATTCATTCACATAATAACTTAAAGAAGTTTTAGAAAGAGAAACAAAAACACTCCAAAATCCCTCTCCTCTTGGCCGAAAATTCAAGAGCACAAAAACCTTTTGGGTCAATTTTAGTAAGATTATTATTATTCTAGATCTAATAATATTAATCTATTGATGTGACCATAATTAGCGCACATTTAGTCCCCGAATTAGCCTCGTTGCCATGCTTTTTAGTGCATAATTGGGTCATTTACTATCTTTAGTTCTTTGTTTTGCATATTCTTTGAGATTTTGATCCCTTGGTAGGAAAGGAGTACGAATCTTGCATTTTTGAGGCAAAATGAGGCTAAATTGATCGAATCCAATGACCAAGCATCAAGGAGAGACAAGATTAGAAGGCCTTTGTACATATTATAGTAGATGAGCAAAGTTGAGAAAGGATCCTTAAGTCCCCGAGGAAATCCCCAAGGATTTCATGAAGAAAAGGGAAGAAAAGAAGAAGGAATTATGCTGAGTCACAATCCGAGCGGATTGTCTCCAATCCGTCCGTCTCCCCACAGCACAATCCGAGCGGTTTCCTCCAAAGACGCTCGGATTGCACCACAAGAATCCGCCCGGATTCTCTTGAATCCGCTCGGATCTCATCGCCAGAATCCGCCCGTCCCGACCTTATTCCGCCCGGATTCCAGCACAGCGTGATTTCCTCTTCTCCAAGCTACGAAGAAAGAAGCCCTTCCTTCGAAAAATACCGGCTCCTCCTTGCTCAATCTAAAAAGTGTAATTACTAGTTTAACCCTTAGTTAACCCTAATGCATCCTCCCTAATTTTCACTATAAATACCCCATTAGTCTAATTAGAGGAGCATGTTCTTCTTATCAAGAATTAGAGTAGTTAATATCAATCAAATCTCTCTTTAATATTGTAATCAAGTATTAATAAAGTTTTAATCCAAGTTTTGGTTCATTAATCTCTCTCTTGTTCATCCTTTATTTTGGGTAATTGAAGATTATTTGGGTTATTATTGGGAGATTGACAACCTCTCAATCAAACATCAAGTACTTCTATTATTCTTTCTTTGTTATTGGAATCATTAGTAGGTATAATCTCTTAATCCTTTTTAATTATTGCTAATTACTTTTATTTGTTCATCATGTTTCACTTTGTTAGTATGATTGACAACCTTGCTAGCATGTTTAATATGATGATGAGTGAGTAGTTCCTTAGCTAGGGTTAATGGGTAATTAGGGGAAACCAACATGGGGGATGATTCATGCTTAAATTAATATGATTTCATAGTTTATTTGCTTGCTTGTTGTGAATCTCGACTCATGCACATGTTATGTTTGATGAAATGCGAGCCTATGAATCCTTGCATTTTTTACCCATCACCTATCCTTTCAATGAGACTTATAAGACATAAACCAACTCGAGTCTCATTAGACCATGCATGTTGTTGAGTAGGGAAGATTAAGTCGACTTATAGGTGTTGTACAATCTAATCGATTCGGCTCCGGGACCCAAACTTTCCTAGGATTGTAAGATATAACCCAACTCAATCCATCACAACAAGAATTGCTTGCTTATAATTTGAGAACATGTTTGTATGATCATATCCCATGATTCCCCTATGACCCCATGATACCCTAGTGCTTTTAATCAATTGTTTACAACCCTTTTAGTTCATCTTGCTTGTTTATTTTCATTACTTTTTAGTTTAAGTGACCTTCTACATCAATCCAAATTGTGACACCCCTAAGACACCACTAGTTTCAATTGAAATCTCATTTCAACTCCCGTCCCTTATGATCCGACCTTTACTTGCCTCTTTACTAATTGTAGAGTTGTTTTGTGAAGTTATAAATTGTGTTTTGATTCGACCGTGACCCAACGATCACATCTTTAATTGTGAATACGAACGGAATCCGATCAAAAATGGCGCCGTTGCCGGGGACGGTGTTTGTTTGATTTAGATTTATTTACATTGTTATTAGTTGTGTCTTTTCTTTGCCTTGGGGAAGTAAAACTTCTCAAGGTTCGTTCTAATTGTTTTCAAGTTGTTTGATATTTTGCATGTCTAGAAGGTCACAAGGTGACTTGCTACCTCTTGATCGTGAAATTGAAAGAACTTTGACAACCAATAGAAGATTTGCTAGGAGAAATTTGAGAGGTATTAGTGAGGTTGTAGGAGAAATTCAACCAACTATTGAGTTCATCAACCCTTTTGCAAGAGAAGGTGAGGAGAACCCAACACAAAACCAACCACAAAATCAACCCACAATGCCTAAGTTTTCTTCACATTCCGTACCAACCGAGGATAACCTACCCAATGGTACTCCCACACCACAACATCTAACCGGAAACTTTATTGCCAAATCCGCCTTTATCCAATTAGTTGAAAGAAGCCAATTTGGGGGGATGCCTAGTGAAGACCCTCATTCTCATATGGAGGCTTTTTGTGACTATTGTGATGCGATCTCACAAACCGGTGTAACTCAAGACCAAATTCGATGGGTCTTATTTCCATTTTCTCTAATTGGCACCGCCAAACAATGGTTGAAAGGCCTTGATAAGGCTACTCTCGGAATAGACTCTTGGAAGAAGTTGGCTCTAGCTTTCTACAAAAAATTCTATCCACCGGAAAAGACAAACATGCTAAGAGCTCAAATTACGGGTTTTAAGCAAAGGGATGAATAATCTTTGTATGAAGCTTGGGAACGGTTCAAAGGAATTTGTCGCTCATGTCCTCATCATGGACTTAGCGAATGGTTCTTGGTTCAACAGTTTTGGAACGGTCTTTATGAAGACTCAAGAAATATCCTTAATATGGGATCGAATGGGATGTTCACCGAGGTTGATGACAACCAAACTTGGAGCAAAATTGAAGAGATGGCAATCCACAATTCACAATATAGTAGGCCTCGCAAGGCTACTAGAGGAGGAAAGCACGAAGTGGACGCCGTTACTCAATTAGGTGCCCAACTAAGCTCCCATATCGATACTATCAACTTGAAGTTCGAAAAAGCAATGGCTAGACTTGAAGAAGTCTCAAAATCACCAAAGCATCATGTCAATGCCATGACGGCATCTTCATCAATCCCAAGTGGGATATGCGAGAATTGTGGAACTTTGGGTCATGACCCAAGTGAGTGTAGGGGAACAACCGAACAAGTTAATGCTTTCCAAGCATATAAAAGTGGTACCCCTTATTCAAATTATTATAATGAGAATACCAAGTTCCATCCAAATCTCTCATACAAAAGCCAAAATGTTCAAAATCCTCAAACGACATACACCCCACCACCCATGAGAAATCAAAACCAAAGACCCTTTTACAACCAAAACCAAAGTTATCAAAATCAAAATCCATACAATCAACAACATGACCAAGGTTTGGATGTTCAAAAAGCGGTCCTCCAAATGCAAAAGAATCAACAAGAGTTTTTCACTCAAATGCAAAAAGATAGTCAAGCAAAGGAAATCACCATCAACAACATTCTAGCTCACACCAAGATGTTGGAAACCCAATTGACTCAACTAGCATCTTCAAGCTCACAAAGACAAAAGGGGCAATTACCACCTCAAAGTAATCCCCCAAGACATGAAACGGTTAGTGCTATTCACTTGAGGAGTGGCACAAGGTATGAAGCACCGAAGAAGCAAGTTAAGGGTGAAGTTGTGGAAGCTAGTGATAAGGAAGAAGTTGTGCAAAACTCCAAGGGTGGAGAACAATCAAAAGAAGAAGTTTCAAAGAAAAATGAAGACAAGGTCAAGGAGAAGGAGCCCATTGTAATTAGACTTCCTTTTCCAAGTCGTCAAGCCAAGCCCAAATTTTATGACCAACTTGGAAAGTTTATGGAAATTGTCAAGAATTTGGAAGTCTCGATTCCTTTCACGGAATTAATCAATCACGTGCCGGCCTATGCGAAATACATGAAAGATATCCTCACAAATAAGAAGTCAATCTGGAAACTTGAGACTATCGCCTTCACTAAGGTGAGTAGTTCAATACTTCAAGGGAGTTCACCTCCGAAGCTAAAGGATCCGGGAAGCTTCTCAATACCGTGTACCATTGGCGACACAACGATCAACAAAGCCTTATGTGATCTAGGGGCTAGTGTGAGTGTTATGCCGTACTCGGTGAGTAAAAGATTGGGGATGGGAGAGCTTAAATGCACCAACATCACAATCCAAATGGCCGATAGATCGACGAAGACACCATTAGGGATATGGGAAGATGTCCCCGTACGAATTGGGAAGTTTTTCATCCCGGTGGACTTTGTCATTGTTGATATGGAGGAAGATTCCAACATCCCAATCATCCTAGGAAGACCTTTCCTACACACCGCGGGTGCGGTGATTGATGTGAAGCATGGTGAGCTCACTCTAGAAGTGGGAGATGAAAGTATAACTTTTAATCTTGACAAGACCATGAGAGCTCCCCATTTGCATGAGCCATGTTTTATGGTTGATCATTATTGTCGGAAGGATGAAAGGAAGAAGTCGGAATTCCAATGGAAAAAGAAAATTGAAGATGCTCCATTCAAAGAGCAAGTAAATTGTGACAAGGAGAGCTTTCAAAGCTCAAACAAAGAAGAAGAAGATGGCCTCATTGGCCAAGGGAAAAAATTGGGAGAATTGTCCCCATCAAATCAAGAAATTTTTAATGATCACGTTAATGAAGTATGTGGTCTTTGGGACGACGAATTTGAAGGGATTTTTAATCCCTATATTGGACATGCTATTGATCAAGATCGACAACAAGGGCCAAGGTCTATTGAAGACCTCTACCATGATAATGAACAAGCTTTCGATTACTTTTTCAAGGTGTTGAGCAACATTAACAACACCTTGAACATGCCCCCTTGACATCTCATCAAGAATGAGAGTTTGGTGGAGTTCTCCCTAAACCACCACTTGTAAATATTTCTAACTCCCTAACTCGCATTTCAATTCTTATATTGCATTTTTGTCATCTTTGGATTTACTTTATTTACTTTGATCAAGATAATTGTCATGTTTGAGAGAAGTGAGGGAGGGACTAACGATTTCAATTGATGAGTAGTACTTTACCTTAGTGTGGGGATGGCAATTGCCTAGGCTATCCATGCCTTAGTAGTGCCCCCACAATGAAGAACACAAGATTTGAAGGAATAATAAAAGATTGGCAAGGGAAATGTATTATTCACGGATGGAACTGAATCCGGGTACACAGGGGTAGAATCCGAGCGGATTCGGAAGAATCCGCCCGTCTCCAGAAATCCGAGCGTACTGCAGCAAAGACGCCCGTCCTGAACTGAGCTGAATTTTGAAAATTTTTGACTGTAAGAGAATCCGGGCGTCCTGAGCAGGAATCCGCCCGTCTTGAAGAATCCGCCCGTCTTAAAAGAAAGACGTCCGTCTCTGCAGCTGAGGAAAACAAGAAAAATTTCCTGGACTAAAATCCGCCCGTCTTCAGGCAAATCCGCCCGTCCCGTATCAAGAAAATCCGAGCGTCTTCTTCTGAATCCGCCCGTCTTTAGGCGAGTCTTATAAAGAGCAGAAAGAGCAGAATCCGCACGGATTGAGCAGAATCCGCACGGATTGCCCCTGCAGTTTGAAAATTTTCGAACCTTATAAAACCCCACCCACCTTCATTCATTCATTCATTCATTCATTCATAACACTACTTCAAAACATCAAAACCCTCATTCTCTCCATCACAAAAACAAAATCCCTCAACAACATTCACCAAAATCAAATCAAATCATCCTTCTAACAACAAATTAATCACTCCTCCTTCATCAAAAATCAAAACCAAGCACAAGTCTTCAACCTTTGAGTCGATTTTTGAATTTATAAAGGCAAAGCCTTTCACCTTTAAATCGATTTGGGTATACTACAAATTGAAGATTTTTCACTTTCTCTTGGTTAATTCATCAATGGCAAGGACTAAGGGAGCAACAAAGGCAACAAAGGCAAAGACACTTTCATCAAGGCAAAAGGCTCTTCAAGCAAAGAAGTCTTTGGCTATGGTGGTAGCAACACCAAACTTGGAAGTGCAACAACAACAACAATAACCTCCTATGGGTACAACAACTTCTACTACTCCGGAAATTGATCAACTTTTGAACTATCCGGAGGTAACTTTTATTTCCAAAACCCATAGAGATACTTTTGCCAAGTTTGCTAGGAAATCTTTTTCATCCACCAAATTTGTTTGTGAAGATACCTTAGATAAGTTGGGTGTCTTAGAGCAAACTAGAGTGTTCTTTGATGCTTTGGGGTTGAAGAAATTGTTTGAATCAAAAGAGTTGACATACCCCTCCCTTACCTTATAATTTTTTAAGCTCTTTGAAAGTTAGCAAGGTTGAGTCCTTGGAGAATCTCGAGTTTCGCCTAGCTAATGTTAGTAGGCGCATCTCCTTTGCGGAAATGGGTAAAATATTGGGTCTTAGTGATGGACCGAGTTATTTCAAGAATTATGGAAAGTATGACCCCGACCCTCTTTGGGAGGCGATTTCCGGAAGGAAATTTGGGAGCTTTCATGCGAGTCGTGCTCTTTTAGTCCACCATCCGGGCATAAGAGTATGGCACAAGGTCATGGGAAACACCATTATTGGAAGGAAAGATACCAACCATTTCACCAAACTCGATTTTATCCTTCTTGAGTCAACTTTGAACATTGGAAGAGTACACACCAAGCCGTATAATTCTTTGAGGCTCTTGGTGGATAGATGGCTCAACGTTGATTGTGGGAAGAAAGGCACTACCGTTATTGTAAATGGCGGCCTAGTCACTATCCTAGCCAAATACTTTGATCCTAACTTCAATAAGGATAACAAGTATAAGGCAAAGGAGGGTGGTCATCTTGTTGATATGCATACTATGATACACAAGTACAAGTGGGTTGCCCATAACCCTCTTGACACCAAGTATGGATGGCTCACTAGTGAGGCTAGATCGTTCACTTTGCCTTCAAAGATTTGTCGTTTAAGCGTCCACCGAACCAACTATCTACTTCCCCTTTCAAAAGAGGCCGAGTATATTATCCAACAACAAAAGGGTGAACTTGAAGTACCCTCCTCATCCATTGTCACACCACCCTACCCTTATGAGTATCAAAAGTTCAAGCCCGATGGCGTTGAAGCAAGAAATGATTATTTGACTCTTCTCATGCAAGCAATGCACAAGCAAGCCTTTGAAGACCGGAAAAACGCTTACTTGGCTCAATATCCACCACTTCTACACTTAGCTAGGCAAGGACTCCTTGATCCTTCATGTCCTTTGCCTAGTTGGGCGGATAGAGAACTTCTTTTTCCGAGTGCATCTAGGGTCATGTCGGGTAACAATGAGGTTGTTGGTAATGAAGGAGTTGATGATAACATTGGTGAAGAAGCAAGTAAAGAAGGAGGAGAGGATGATGAAGAAGATGATGAAGCAAATGAAGAGGAAAGTGGCAATGAGACCACTTCTAATGAGGAAAGTGATGATGATGATAGCATGATGGAAGACTAGCAAGCCTTGGAGACTCCTACACTCTCATGGTTTGTCTATTTCTCTCTTTGTTTTAAATATTTTTCTTGATCATTTGTTGGAGTAGTCCTAGCACCATGAAGGACTCACACCTCGGCTCCATTGAGGTGTTCTCATTTTATTGCTCCCATTTTCAAAATCCAAAATGACAAATTAGTTTCATGCATTGCATAGTGTGCATGAACTACACCCATCCTTGGACATTAGCAATAGTGTCTCACTCGGTTTGGGGAAGTTAATGCATACACAACGGGAGGTAATTCAAATTATCCTCTCCGTCATAACAAAAACCATGCATCATGTAGTGTAGCTTAGAATAGATTGCATTTAGTGTAGAAATCATGCATCATCTTTGCATAATTTCCATCACTTTGGCCATTGAGGACAATGCCCATATTAGTGTGGGGATGGGAATTCTAACATTTAACTCTTATTCAAAAATCCAAAAAAAAAATTGAAAAATTTCGAAAACCCATAAAAATTTGAAAATTGAAAACCCAAAAACATGTTCATTTCCTTTGTAGTGTAGCCTTGTATATATTGTATATATTGTGTTTGTTTCATCCTTGTCCACATTGATTGACTACGCCACATCCGAGACATGAGGATATTGAAGACCGCATGGTATGATCTTTCCAATCTCCTCTTTCCTCTTTATGTTAATGACTATGTGGCTTCATTTTGATTGATGCGGTATAAACAATGTGAATTTAGGACTTGCATTTAGATTATTTGGCATACTAGTTGGTAGAATCATATGCATTAGAATGTTTATATGTTAGTTGCATCATGGCATGTAGTTTGCATATTAGAAAAAATTTGCGAAACCGTCTACTTGGGAAGCTTGACAAGTGTATATAGGCCCTAGTAGATGCTTTTTGTTCTTAAGACTTTGCTTGTTAGAATATTTGTAAAACACCCTAGGATGTGTCATGCTAGTATCCTTTGACCCATGGATTAAGGCCTAGTCAAGAGTACCTTGTGGTGTGATAACTCCTTGGCTACCGTTTATTCCAAGGTGACCCTTGAAACCATGCATCCATCCATCATTCATCCATGTTCTACCACATTTTTGTCAACAAAAGGGAATGGGCACAAAAAGAAATCAATTTGAGTTCAAAGAAATGAAAAGAAAAGAAAAAGTTTGCAAAATGCATCAAAAGAAAAGAGGAGTAACAAAAATAGAACTCCTATACTTCAAATATAAGGCACCCTCCCTACATATGGGGTGACTTTGAAAATGTTCAAAAGAAAATGCAAAGAAAAGTTGAAAGTTGTCAAGTGTTTAATTGCCAAAAATCAAAAAGAAATGGCAAAAGAAAGTGTTCTCAAATGTTACATGCCACAAGAAATTGGGGGGAAAAACAACAACAAAAGCAAACTCCAAAAGAGAAACTCAAATATCTATCGATCCCTTTATCCATCATATCCATTTTTGTGCATGGTAGAGAGGGGACGACCCTTCTTCTTGTCTAGGCAAGAGGGGGAATTCCGCGATCCTCCAGTGTTTCTAACACCATAGGGAGTCTACTCTTGACAAAAGCATTTAACGATTGAGGACAAAGGTACCCTAGCTTGACACAATTTGGAGGTGATTTATTGGTATCCTTCTAGGCTTAGTAGTTTGAAGAAATTGCATCTATGAAGGAGTGTGTACCCTTGAATTGCTTCCCTTGTAGATAATTTCCGCCACTTAGATGAGGAAAGTGGCTATTCGTTTGTAGATGCATCCATTATTTGTTTTTGTGTGCTTAATGATTGGATGTGTCGCCATTTTGGCAAGACCCACCTTGCCTTGCAAGAAGGCATCCTACCTCATGGTTGTCTTGTTGTGAGTTGAAGGGGCGGAGTGAGACCCGCTAATTGTCTCATATCGGCTATATTATTAGGATAGGTTAGTATTGGTCCTAGTCTTTGTCACCTCTTTACTCGGGACGAGCAAAGGTTCGGTTTGGGGATATTTGATGTGACCATAATTAGCGCACATTTAGTCCCCGAATGAGCCTCGTTCCCATGCTTTTTAGTGCATAATTGGGTCATTTACTATCTTTAGTTCTTTGTTTTGCATATTCTTTGAGATTTTGATCCCTTGGTAGGAAAGGAGTAAGAATCTTGCATTTTCGAGGCAAAACGAGGCTAAATTGATCGAATCCAATGACCAAGCATCAAGGAGAGACAAGATTAGAAGGCCTTTGTACATATTATAGTAGATGAGCAAAGTTGAGAAAGGATCCTTAAGTCCCCGAGGAAATCCCCAAGGATTTCATGAAGAAAAGGGAAGAAAAGAAGAAGGAATTATGCTGAGCCACAATCCGAGCGGATTGTCTCCAATCCGCCCGTCTCCCCACAGCACAATCCGAGCGGTTTCCTCCAAAGACGCTCGGATTGCACCACAAGAATCCGCCCGTATTCTCTTGAATCCGCTCGGATCCCATCGCCAGAATCCGCCCGTCCCGACCTTATTCCGCCCGGATTCCAGCACAGCGTGATTTCCTCTTCTCCAAGCTACGAAGAAAGAAGCCCTTCCTTCGAAAAATACCGGCTCCTCCTTGCTCAATCTAAAAAGTGTAATTACTAGTTTAGCCCTTAGTTAACCCTAATGCATCCTCCCTAATTTTCACTATAAATACCCCATTAGTCTAATTAGATGAGCATGTTCTTCTTATCAAGAATTAGAGTAGTTAATATCAATCAAATCTCTCTTTAATATTGTAATCAAGTATTAATCAAGTTTTAATCCAAGTTTTAATTCTTTAATCTCTCTCTTGTTCATCCTTTATTTTGGGTAATTGAAGATTATTTGGGTTATTATTGGGAGATTGACAACCTCTCAATCAAACATCAAGTACTTCTATTATTCTTGCTTTGTTATTGGAATCATTAGTAGGTATAATCTCTTAATCCCTTTTTAATTATTGCTAATTACTTTTATTTGTTCATCATGTTTCACTTTGTTAGTATGATTGACAACCTTGCTAGCATGTTTAATATGATGATGAGTGAGTAGTTCCTTAGCTAGGGTTAATGGGTAATTAGGGGAAACCAACATGGGGGATGATTCATGCTTAAATTAATATGATTTCATAATTTATTTGTGACACGTCTGTCGCGTACCTGTCAAAAATAAAACCTAACGGTCTCAACTATAATGTAGCAGAGGCAGTCGAGTATCGAATCCACAGGGAGGTAATGCAACTATAGCTGTCTATTTCTAATCCTATGGTAACAATTGGGGGTTGGTTGAATTTGGTTCTAAACTACGAAGTTGAAAGGAAAGAGAAATGAGGCAAAGAGTAAACAAGCAATAAAATATGATTAAACTATCAAGAAGAGAGGGACATGCCGGGATTTCGGTTCACTACGGTAGTCCAATAACTCAAAGATAAATGACTCAGACGAACTAATGTGAGACGGATGTTAAAAGGTCCTTTCGGTCCACTTTCTATCCTAGAATACCACTAACTTAACTTTCGTCCTCATTAGGGTAGTCTACTGTTTATAGCAGGCCCATTTAGTCCAATCTTTCGATCCAGGATTAATTTTAGCCAGTTTAATGGGTGACATAGAAGTGTGCACTCAACTAGGTCGGGGATTACAGTTAAATTGCTATAGTGACAGAGTCTCTTAATCAGTTCATCTAATTCATTCACTACATCGTCATTTTCCTACCGCAGATCCCCTAATCCCAACACGAAGGTGTTTAGCTACTCATGTTCGTAATTAAACTAACAGCAGTTAAATTCCCAGCAGAAAACATAATGAAATAACAATAATTTACAATAATGGAAATTAGGGCAAAGGAAAATAAGAACATAGAAGAGAAATTAAGGCAATAAATGATTATTCTTAATAAAGGGAGAGAAAGGATTACAATCAGTGCGAATCCGGCGTAAAGAACAACTGAATCCGAGCAAATAATAACCCAAAGCAAAGCAACAGTGAAAAGGAAACTAAGTAACGTGCTAAAGTTTCAGTAGTTTGATAGTATGAAAGATAAGATGCATTAACCTAATTAACTTAGGTTTTAAATAGAAAAGAACTAAGGTTTGCGGAAATAAACAACACACGGACTAATTAAAAGCCCATGCCCGTGAAAACCTCTCGATCGAGTGGATTAAACCACTCGATCGACCAACATCTCAAAAGTTACTCGATCGACCAACAAAGGTTACTCGATCGAGGACTTGTCTTGTGCGCTTTTACTCGATCGAGTAAGGGACAATTCGATCGAGCATCAGGGGGTCTAGAAACCACTCGATCGACCAGCAAACAACTCGATCGACTGATTTCGTCTTCATTCAAGCTCACGTCTTCACCCAAGTGTCTCGTAATGCGTGCCATGACGCTTCTAAGTGCAATATCTTACTCTGGGACAATCCCGTCTCCTCTAAATGCATGCAAAAAGGACGAAAAGGAGTATGGTTCCACCACTTTCGCGTTCATTCCTACAAAAAGGACAAAATACACCAAAGTAGCCAATTCGGGGCAAAATACTATAAAAACAGTATAGAAATGCATAGAAATACGTGCTGAAATAGGCCAAAAAGACTATACATTAGGCACGTATCAAATCTTCCCAAACCAAACCTTTACTCGTCCTCGAGTAAACTCAGAACTAAACTAATGGAACGGAAATGATAACTCAGAGCTAGCTTAACTTGTCTACTTGAACCAATTTAATGCAACAAAAATCAACAGTTAAAGCCAAGCAGTCAGTACGCAAACGAATTATAAGCTGTTCAGAAATAAAGCTGACCTATCGACCTTGCAAGACCAACAAAACTGGACTCTCACGTGGTCACTCTTCTCTCATGAAGCAAAGGGCAAATGTTATATGTAAAAGAGAGAAGAAAAGACAGTCACTCACATAACTGCGACCTACATAGCATGCATGCAACAAAAATGAAAGACAATTCAAGTACTAATGCACACACTCCAACCAATAATGTCCGCCACAGCCGAGGATTTGCAAACAATATGGGAATAGTGAGGTTCAGGTGAGAAAAGGCAAAACATGTTATGGAAATGTGGAGGTAAAAGCGTCAAGCTAGTTCCTAACAGGACCATAATAAACCATCCGGATCTCAACTGACTGAAAGACTAAACACAAGTGCCCTTCAATTGGCACAAAACTCACTAGACTCGAAACACAATCTCCTCAAAAAATATGGGATAGAACGGGGGAGACAGACGGTCACAAAATTCCCTTTTTTAGACACCGTCTGAAATAACTAACTGAAACAAACAACCCTTTTTGATTGTACATCTTCGAACATCTTCTCAACTCTGACAAGAGGGCACAACTATTTTCACAATTTTTCTTTTTCTTTCCTTTTTTTTTTTCGTTCCAGCTCTTTTTTTTTTCTGTTTTTTTTTTCTTTTTTCTTTTCTTTCACGTTTTCTTTTTTCTTTTTCAATACTTTTTTTTCTTTCTTTCCTCCTTCCTTAATACAGACACCAACTCCAAACAAGAATGACAGACCAAACTGCAATGGAAAACATACCACAAAAGGACAAACTAACTAGCTTGACTAGGCAGGCTTAGTTTGGAATGTAGCTAATGGGTCAAAAAGGCAAGTTTTGGCTAATGTGGAGCTAAATGGGTGAAAGATGTAAATAAAGGGGAATTTGCAAGACCCTCCCTGCATGTGACACCAACCACAAACCCGAATATGTGCATTTGACGAGAAATTGAATGTCATAAATGTGCAAATGAGATGAACATGCTATGCAAGGAGTACTACTCTCAAAATTCCTAATGAATTGGTCATTAATGGCACCAGTTATGGCTCTAAAAACTCAGAATTTTTAAGTAGTTTGCCAATTTATCAGGTCAAGTCTAAACAGTCAGCTTATATTTGAACAGGAATTCGTAGATTATGCGTATGACAAAGCTAAAAACTATCAAAAAAGTGCAAGGCTCAAGTAAATTGACAAGTTATAGTGCAATTTCATCACGGAAATCTCTCGTTCCGACTCAACCTATATGCAAAAAAATAAACGTGAAATTTTTGGAATTTTGGAATTTTCTAATTTTTTTGGGTTTTTTTTTTGATGGAAAAATAAAGAACAATGCAAGTTGAAAAGTAAACGTGAATGCAAAACAAATGCAGATGCAGACTCAAAAGGATGCAATACCCTTCCCAAACCAAAACGGACAACGCCCTCGTTGTCCTCCAGCATACACCAGCAGAAAAATGGGGAATGAGAGTATACAACCAACAAAAGAAAAATAGAGGAGACGAAATAAAAAGAGTAAGGGAACATACAAAACACGAACTTCCCCAAACCAGCCAGAAAACTGGGGAAGTGAGTAGACCAGTAGCTACTCGTCGTCGTCGCCGCCACCCTGGCACTCCGACTCAACAAAACGGTTTCCCCAAACCAGCAACAAACTAGGGGAAACTCTAATCGTCATCTCCAGCCTCATCCCCCGCACCAGGTGTAAACGGAGGATCACTCGCCTCCTGTCTGCGGCTCGCTGTCGCCCTTCGGCCCGCAACCAAGATTTCTCATGCTACCGGTGTCTCCTCCACCTTCTCCTCTGAGTCAGAAGGAAGTGGAGGGTACCCGTCCGCTGGGTATTGGTAGAAGGAGGGATGCGGCCACCCCTCTGGAATCGGTCGCCGGGCTCGGATATGGAACTCGTAGAGCGGGAATACAGCCAAGGCCATATCCCGTCTCATCTCAGTAAGGTACCGTGGGCATCCCTGGTAAAGGGGTAAGAGCGCCCTCTCCCGTAACAACAGCCCCAGAAGGGCTGGGAGTAATAGCTAGCTGACTACCCTGCTGGTGCGGCCTAGGTGGCACCATACCAGGCGCCGGGAAACGAGGAATGAACCCTCTTTCCAGCATAGTGAGGGACCTGGCTGGGGTAGAAACAGAGGCAGAAATTGTAGTGGTGACCAGGGCAGAAGTAGTGGCGACAGCAGGGACCACTGACTCGCTCACGGACGGGCTGGAGGACGTACTAGTAGAAGGCAGAGAACTAGCATCCATCCTGCAACATGATAAAGGGCATGATAAGAAAGACGGCTGCTAACCGTGGTTAAAATAACACGTTAACCAACATGTGACAGCACATAAGGGCCCTATCAGTCGAAAAATTCGACTTCCAGCAGATAAAATCCAACAATCCTCAATAAGTTCGAAGTACAGTACGTGAGTGATGATAAAATGGCAATATAATGACTGCTAACGGGAACTAAAAACAGCATGAAAGACTGCATGATAGCAAGTAAGTCCCCTAGCAGTTGAAAAATCCGACTCACAGTACAAGATTCCCAATGATTTACTGCATGTAATGGCGATAGGGGACGGAAAAACAGTTAACAGCAGCAACAAGTAGGCAAGGACTGCAGTTAAACAAAGCATGACATCATAAAGACCGTCTGACAGTCGAAAAATTCGACTTAAAAGCCCTAGTCGCGGAATCTCGCACAAATTTCGAATTAAACAAGTAACAAAGCGAGGAATTGCGATAAGATCATCAAGTAAGCTAATTAAGGGCATATAGAACA
The DNA here is from genome assembly GCF_048544455.1 of Silene latifolia. NCBI lineage: Eukaryota > Viridiplantae > Streptophyta > Magnoliopsida > Caryophyllales > Caryophyllaceae > Silene > Silene latifolia. The sequence continues at coordinate 23,065,639 of NC_133533.1, read as the reverse complement.
ATTAAGTCAAAAAAGAATCGACTAGACATGGATTTTCGAAACCCTAATTCGATTTTACCTCATAATGATCAAGGTAATTGAAATTAAAATGCAAAGAAGGTAAAAGTAATGCTTACTTGATGAGAACGATCCTACAAATGCAATTAAACTTCAAATAAACAAGCAACAAAGGTGGATTTTAATCGAAAAACCCGCAAACATTAATTCCCCTTAAATACCGAGAAAACGAGCACAAAAAAGAGGGAAAACAAGGGGCTTTTGAAGATTAATATGCAAGGAAGGAATTGTAGGTGGCGGATTTGGTGATTTGGGCAAGAAAATGGGGATTTGGGGGAATGGAAATCGCAATTAGGGAAGGGGTTTAGACGGAATTAGGGATAAAATGAAAATGAAAAAGGGGATAAAGAGTTTTAAGAAAGAAAACTCCCGTGTCCACTGTTCATTTCACTCGATCGAGTGATTTGAAGTCACTCGATCGAGGACTTTTGGTGTCCCAAGTGCTCGATCGATGAGCATCCACTCGATCGACCATAGTTTCCTGTGGCCTTACTCGATCGAATAGCCAGACAGCTTGATCGACCCAAATTCCACTCGATCGAGTACAAAAAGTACTCGATCGAGGACTTCCTCTTGTAGACTCTTGGATTTCCGTCTTTACTTCCTTGAAGTGCGTGAAATTTCCCCAAACCTGCATAAAACACATCCAAACACATCCCAAAATACCAAATACGCAGAAAACACAGTCTATAGTCTTAGTCTAAGCTAAAAATTGTCTAAACTAATTGTCCTAATTAAAACGCAATAAAGCGAATTCAAAGGAAATTCAAACGAATTGTCTATTACAATTTGTTACACGGGGCATTTCCCCGTTTAATTCTCATCAAATTTCAGTTGCCTCTTGGTGGGCTTCTGACTGGAGGACGTCACTTCAGCAATACTGACCGACCTCTTTGATTTCCATGAGCTTGAATTAATATTTGCAACAGTAGGAGGAATGTAGTTCCAATCCACGTAGGTTCGAACTTTCTTCGTTCTCGCTCCTCTGTCATCTTCTTTGGCGTCCTTGGCTCCAGTTTGATTGATAATGGTTGCACCACGCCCATTGACAGCTCCTTTCTTGCTTTCATCTGTACCTGCAGTAAGGAAAACAGACAAACTTTCCTCTTTCTTGCTCTCAATCTGAGGTGGAGGGTTAGCAATAACAACAATATTCTCCAAATTTTCATCTGGAGTGTCAATAATAGGACTAATAGAAGAAAGAGCATTGCAAGGCTGGGCTTGCATGGGAGCTCTCCGGAACTTGGACTGATGAAAAATCAGCTCCTCATCCCCTACCTGGAAGGTCAAAGTCTTCCCCCCGACGTCTATTACTGCACGGGCAATAGACAAAAATGGTCTCCCTAAAATAATAGGGGTGTGTGCATCTTCGGGGATGTCTAGGACGGCAAAATCAACGGGAATAAAGAACTTCCCGATTCGAATAGGTACGTCTTCTACTATACCTAGTGGCCGTGATAGACTATGGTCGGCCATCTGAACAGTCATATTGGTGCAACTCAGCTTTGTTAAACCAAGTCTCTTGGCTAGAGACAAAGGTAAAACACTTACGCTAGCGCCTAAATCGCATAGCGCATTATCAATCAATTGCATACCGATGTGACAAGGGATCGAAAAACTACCCGGGTCTGATTGCTTAGGGGGTAACTTATTTTGAAATAGGGCTGACCCCGCGTCAGTCAAAGCTACGGTCTCATTGTCATTAATGGTCCTCTTACGTGCTAAAATTTCCTTCATAAACATTAAATAAGAGGGTACCTTAGTCAGCAATTCAGTGAACGGCACGGAGACTTCCAAGCTCTTCAAAAGTTCGACAAATTTGCCAAACTGTTGATTAACTTTGGTATTCTGCTGCCGCCTCGAGAAGGGAACAGTGATTGGTATCTCGAGTCCCTTTTTTCTCGCTTCCAAAGTGTCTTCCGGTGCAAGTTCAGTATCCTTTGGACGCTTCTTACCTCTCGAACGAGGTCTTTCTGGTAATTCTTCGCTTAAACGAGCACTAGCAGGCTCTCGAATAAGCTTCCCGTCATCAATATCACTCGATCGAGTATTATGCTCACTCGATCGAGCAGTTTCTTCATCAACTTCAGTTGATCGAGTAACATTTCCACTCGATCGATCAACCTCAGCTTCCTGTTCACTCGATCGAGCAGAAAGACTACTCGATCGAGGGCTTTCTTCACCATTTCCACTCGATCGAACTCCGCCATCGATCGAGTAACTCAATTGTCGTGAGCCCTTTTCTCTTAACGAAACACACGTTCATCATCGATTCACGACTATCTTCGGGTCTGATTTCTGTACTTCCGGTCCCTCATAAGAAAGACCGCTTCTCAATTCTATCAAATTTACCGTCTCATGTGGATTCTTCTCATTTTGAGTCGGTAATTGACCCGGCTTTCTCGAGGATTGATTCGCAGCAAGTTGGGCAACTTGAGTCTCAAGTGCCTTATGTGACGCGATTTGCTGTTGATTTTGTTGATCATTCAGCTGCAATTGCTTTGAGATGGACTGCATCATAGTCTTCAACTCGCTCAATTTACTTACCCCACTTGAAGATGAACCGTGGTTAGGGGGATTGAAAGACGGAGGCTTCTGATAGCCTTGTTGATTCTTATGTGGTGGGATATACGGTTGCTGCTGCTGATTCGGGGGAGGAGTTGGATTGAGCACGTTTTGGCTTGTCCACCTCAAATTGGGGTGGACATTTGGCTCGTAATGAGTGTTGTTTTGCCTGTAATGTTGAAAGGCAGCACATTGCTCATAAGGACTAGGACAATAATCAGAAACATGTCCATCTCCCCCACACCTTGTACAGACGAAAGGACCGTCTGTCATAGCATTAACCTGGTATATCCCTCCTTTGAGAGCTCCTCCTAGTTCATACTTGTCAAATCACGCGGTAAGAGCTTCTAATGCAGCAACTGAAGAGGATTCAGCAGCTCTCCTTTGGTTTCCTATTGAATTCCCATATTCGGCCTTATGAGTGGCCAAATCGTCTATGATCTTCCACCCCTTGGTTGCTCCCAAGTTGTCAGCAAATCGACCATTGGCTGCAGCATCTAAAATAGCCCTCTAATCGTCATATAAACCATTGTAAAAATGGTTGCACAAGCTCCACTTTTCGAAACCGTGGTGCGGTATGGTTCGCACTAATTTCTTAAATCGAAGCCATGCCTCATGAAAGTTCTCGTCAGGCCCTTGTTTGAAACTCGTTATCTGAGCTCTAATGGCAATAGTCCTCGATGCAGAAAAGTACTTCTTATAGAACGCTAAAGCCAGTGAATTCCAGTCAGTTATGCCGTGAGCAGCTCGGTCCAAATCCCTATACCACTCCCTTGCAGCATCGCGGAGTGAGAAGATGAACATGGTCTCTTTTATCTGATCTGGTGTCACGCCAGTGGGAGGAGGTATAGAGCAGCAGTAATCAATAAAGGTCTCCATATGCTGAGCTGCATCTTCCTTTGCAGCTCCCCCGAACTGATTTCTCTCGATCATGCTGATATAAGCAGGTTTCGGTTCGAATTTTCTTGCCTCCCCTGGCAAGACAAATCCCTTATAGAGATTCTCAGCCGTAGGCTCAGAGTGACTAGCAATGGTTGCTTCTTCAGCCATTTCGGGAAAATCTGGGAAAGTGACGGTTTCAACTGATGAATTGGAAACTGGAGAGGATGGTGGGTTTTCCTCGAAGAGCTCGTTCTCGTAAAAGCTAGAACGAGAACTAGACTCTTCCTCGAACTGTTGGTCTTGGAATAATCTCCTCTTTGCGTGCAAGGATCTTTCAATCTCGGGATTGAACGGTAGTAGTGGACCACCCTGCGACCTGCGCATAAGAAGAAACTACAGACAAGATATAAGAATAGTCTAAGGAACGGCGTTCCTTAAACTAAAAGAAAGGATTAAAAAGTAAACAGCTAATAATTTGAACAATTGCCTCCCCGGCAACGGCGTCAAAATTTGACACGTCTGTCGCGTACCTGTCAAGAATAAAACCTAACGGTCTCAACTATAATGTAGCAGAGGCAGTCGAGTATCGAATCCACAGGAAGGTAATGCAACTATAGCTGTCTATTTCTAATCCTATGGTAACAATTGGGGGTTGGTTGAATTTGGTTCTAAACTACGAAGTTGAAAGGAAAGAGAAATGAGGCAAAGAGTAAACAAGCAATAAAATATGATTAAACTATCAAGAAGAGAGGGACATGCCGGGATTTCGGTTCACTACGGTAGTCCAATAACTCAGCAGTAAATGACTCAGACGAACTAATGTGAGACAGATGTTAAAAGGTCCTTTCGGTCCACTTTCTATCCTAGAATACCACTAACTTAACTTTCGTCCTCATTAGGGTAGTCTACTGTTTATAGCAGGCCTATTTAGTCCAATCTTTCGATCCAGGATTAATTTTAGCCAGTTTAATGGGTGACATAGAAGCGTGCACTCAACTAGGTCGGGGATTACAGTTAAATTGCTATAGTGACAGAGTCTCTTAATCAGTTCATCTAATTCATTCACTACATCGTCATTTTCCTACCACAGATCCCCTAATCCCAACACGAAGGGGTTTAGCTACTCATGGTCGTAATTAAACTAACAGCAGTTAAATTCCCAGCAGAAAACATAATGAAATAACAATAATTTGCAATAATGGAAATTAGGGCAAAGGAAAATAAGAACATAAAAGAGAAATTAAGGCAATAAATTATTATTCTTAATAAAGGGAGAGAAAGGATTACAATCAGTGCGAATCCGGCGTAAAGAACAACTGAATCCGAGCAAATAATAACCCAAAGCAAAGCAACAGTGAAAAGGAAACTAAGTAACGTGCTAAAGTTTCAGTAGTTTGATAGTATGAAAGATAAGATGCATTAACCTAATTAACTTAGGTTTTAAATAGAAAAGAACTAAGGTTTGCGGAAATAAACAACACACGGACTAATTAAAAGCCCATGCCCGTGAAAACCTCTCGATCGAGTGGATTAAACCACTCGATCGACCAACATCTCAGCAGAAGTTACTCGATCGACCAACAGGTTACTCGATCGAGGACTTGGTCTTGTGCAGCTTACTCGATCGAGTAAGGGACAATTCGATCGAGCATCAGGGGGTCTAGAAACCACTCGATCGACCAGCAAACAACTCGATCGACTGATTTCGTCTTCATTCCAGCTCACGTCTTCACCCAAGTGTCTCGTAATGCGTGCCATGACGCTTCCAAGTGCAATATCTTACTCTGGGACAATCCCGTCTCCTCTAAATGCATGCAAAAAGGACGAAAAGGAGTATGGTTCCACCACTTTCGCGATCATTCCTACAAAAAGGACAAAATACACCAAAGTAGCCAATTCGGGGCAAAATACTATAAAAACAGTATAGAAATGCATAGAAATACGTGCTGAAATAGGCCAAAAAGACTATACATTAGGCACGTATCAATTTGCTTGCTTGTTGTGAATCTCGACTCATGCACATGTTATGTTTGATGAAATACGAGCCTATGAATCCTTGCATTTTTTACCCATCACCTATCCTTTCAATGAGACTTGTAAGACATAAACCAACTCGAGTCTCATTAGACCATGCATGTTGTTGAGTAGGGAAGATTAAGTCGACTTGTAGGTGTTGTACAATCTAATCGATTCGGCTACGGGACCCAAACTTTCCTAGGATTGTAAGATATAACCCAACTCAATCCATCACAACAATAATTGCTTGCTTATAATTTGAGAACATGTTTGTATGATCATATCCCATGATTCCCCTATGACCCCATGATACCCTAGTGCTTTTAATCAATTGTTTACAACCCTTTTAGTTCATCTTGCTTGTTTATTTTCATTATTTTTTAGTTTAAGTGACCTTCTACATCAATCCAAATTGTGACACCCCTAAGACACCACTAGTTTCAATTGAAATCTCATTTCAACTCCCGTCCCTTGGGATCCGACCTTTACTTGCCTCTTTACTAATTGTAGAGTTGTTTTGTGAAGTTATAAATTGTGTTTTGATTCGACCGTGACCCAACGACCACATCTTTAATTGTGAATACGAACGGAATCCGATCATCTATTAAGAGGTTATCTTGGGTATTATTCCTTGGGAGGGATTCTATACTTGAATCCTTTGTTCATCCATTATTTGGAATGCTCAAGAACTAACAAGAAGGAGATCTTGTTGGTGCCCTTTAATCCGAAATCCCTAAGTAAGGATTGATGATTTCTTCTCTTTTTAATTTATGTTTGCATACATAAGATTTGTAATTATTTTATGACTAAATAATTTCTCACATATATGAATATGTAAATTAATGAGATATAGATTTCCAACAGTATGCGAACCAGGGCTTACCTGCTATACCTTGGGAAGAGTTTCGGAGGGCTATGAGGAAAGAGTTTGTACCGGAGCATGTGAGGAGTAAGCTGAGAGAGGATTTTGATGGGTTTAAGATGACATCTGACATGTCTGTGGCCGAGTACTACAAGCAGTTTAATGAGAAGTCTAGGTATGCTGAGGATATGGGTTTGAGTGAGGAGAACTTGGCGCTGAGGTTTGAGAGGGGGTTGACCCCTAAGATCATGGATAAGCTACCCGTGGGAGTCCTTACTGATGTTAAGGAAGCTTATGAGAGGGCGGGGAGAGCTGAGAGGTTGGTGGAGATGGCTCAGGAGAGAGTGGTTGAGAAAAGAAAGGCTGAGAGTGAGGGTGGTGGCCAATCTAGTCACAAGAAAGGCAACCACAATAAAGCTAGAGGGTTTTCTTCTGGGTCAGGGTTCAGTGCTGGGGCTTCCTTTGGGCGTGGCCGTATGAGTAGTAGTGGTAGTTGGGGAATGACCTGCTATGGCTGTGGCGGTGTAGGACACAAGAGACATGAGTTCACCAGTATGCCTGGAGCTTTTCAGAGATCGGCTCAGGGGAGCTATTCTCAGGGACCAGCACAGAGTTATGCGAGCAATAGACCGTCTGGGTCATGGTCTAACCGGGGAAGTCAGAGCTATCAGGGTGGAGGTAACCACAATGGCGGTAATTCTTATCATAAACCAGCTACGAACAACAACAACAACAATCAGGGGTCGGGTGCTAAGCCGACCACATCAGCCAGTACTATCCAGGGAGGTGGACAGAAGACTAGTGGAAAGCTATTCATGATGGACAAGAAAGCAGCTGAGGATGATGCACATGTTATCACTGGTACTTTTCTTGTTAACGGGATTCATACCTTTTTTTTGTTTGATTCGGGGACGTCTCAGTCGTTTGTATCTCCGAGTCATGTTAAACGGTTGAGTTTGAGGGTATATGAGTCTGTAAGTGAGAAAGTTTTTATACCTTCGGGTGAGTTTGTATCATGTGGGAGGTTGTATAGAGATGTGTCTATGATAGTTGGGCAAGTTGATCTACCTGTAGACTTGCTAGAGTTTCCTTTTGACGGCTTTGAGATGATAGTCGGGATGGATTGGTTGGGAAAGTATAAAGCTAAGATAGACTGTCATCAAAAGAAAGTGTCTTTGAGAGGTCCTAAGGGTGTTAGTGTGTCTTATCGTGGGTTTGTGGTCAAACCCAAAGTTAAGTTGATTGCAGCTGTGACCTTGAAGTCTTATCTGAGGAAGGGATGCCCTTTGATCTTGTGCCATGTGAGAGATGACCGGGTAGAGAGTCCGATAGTTAATCAGATACCAGTGGTGGATGAGTTTGCAGATTTTTTCCAGAGGAGATTCCGGGGTTGCCACCGAAGAGGGAGATAGATTTCACAGTTGAGTTGAAACCGGGGACGGGGCCAATCTCTAAGGCACCGTACCGGATGGGTCCTAAAGAGATGGAGGAACTCAGGAAACAGTTAGATGATCTGATAGAGAAGGGATACATTAGACCTAGTGTATCGCCGTGGGGAGCACCAGTTCTCTTTGTGAAGAAGAAAGATGGGAGTTTGAGGTTGTGCATAGACTACAGGGAGCTGAACCGAGTGACGGTGAAGAACAAGTATCCTTTGCCAAGGATAGATGACCTGTTTGATCAGTTGAGTGGTGCATCAGTCTTTTCCAAGATTTATTTGAGGTCGGGGTACTATCAGGTGAAGATTAGAGAGGTGGACATACCAAAGACAGCTTTCACGTCGAGGTATGGCCATTATGAGTATGTGGTGATGCCGTTTGGGTTATCTAATGCACCGGTTGTGTTTATGGATTTGATGAACATAATCTTCAGACAGTTTTTGGACAAGTTCGTGGTGGTGTTTATCGATGACATCTTAGTCTACTCTAAGACTAAGGAGGAGCATGAGGAGCATCTGAGGATTGTGTTGCAGACTTTGAGGGAGCATGAGTTATATGCTAAGCTTTCCAAGTGTGATTTCTGGTTAGAGAAAGTTGCTTTTCTGGGGCATGTGATCTCTAAGGATGGGGTATCTGTGGATCCGTCAAAGATTGACGCAGTTACAAAGTGGGAAGCACCAAAGAATGTTGCTGAGATCAAGAGTTTCTTGGGTTTAGCTGGATACTACAGACGATTCGTGAAAGATTTCTCCAAGATAGCTAGACCTATGACAGCTTTGATGAGGAAAGAGAACAGGTTTCGTTGGGATGAGAGTTGTGGTGTTCCAAACATTAAAGGAGCGTTTGACCACAGCTCCTATCTTAGCATTGCCTGAAGGGATCGAGAACTTTGAGGTTTATACAGATGCCTCAAAGAATGGGTTAGGATGTGTGTTGATGCAGAATGGTAAAGTGATTGCCTATGCTTCTAGGCAATTGAAGCTTTATGAGGAGAACTACCCTACACATGATCTGGAGTTGGGTGCAGTGGTGTTTGCTCTCAAAATTTGGAGACATTACCTTTATGGGGCGACCTTTAAGGTATTTTCGGATCACAAGAGTCTCAAGTACATCTTCACTCAAAAGGAGTTGAACATGAGACATAGGAGGTGGATGGAGCTGATTGGCGATTATGACATGGATATTATGTACCATGAAGGGAAAGCCAATGTTGTTGCAGATGCTTTGAGTAGGAAGAGTGTGCATTCTTTGTGTACAACTCTATCTTTGATGAGGTTGAGAGATGAGGTGGGGAAGTTTGGGATAGATATGATGCAGAGAGGGGATGCCGTGGGAGATTTGACAGTACAACCTGATCTTTATGATGAGATTCGAGGTAAACAGGCATTGGATCCTAAGATGGTTGAGTGGAGAGCTGGAGTAGAGAAAGGGATAGTGTCTCGATTCTCTATTCATACAGATGGTAGTTTGAGGTTTGATGGGAGGTGGTGTGTCCCTAATGATGAGGAGCTGAAAAAGACTATCATGACAGAGGCACATTGTACACCGTATTCAGTACATCCAGGTGGTGACAAGCTGTACAAGGATTTAAAGAACACGTTTTGGTGGCCTGGGATGAAGAAAGAAACAGCTGAGTTTGTGGCCCGTTGTTTGACATGCCAGAGAGTTAAAGGGGAACATCGACGACCACAAGGTAAGATTCAGTCTTTAGAGGTACCTGAGTGGAAGTGGGAATCCATTTCTATGGATTTTATCGTGGGTTTGCCAAAGACTCAACATGGTAACAACATGATATGGGTAATAGTGGATCGACTGACCAAGTCAGCTCACTTTGTGCCAATGAAAGATACATGGACTAAAGCACAATTAGCTATGGCTTATCGGAAGAATGTGCTTAAGTTACATGGAGTCCCTAAGGACATAGTATCTGACAGAGATGCGAGATTTATCTCAAGGTTTTGGAAAGAGTTGCAGAAGTCTTTGGGAACAACTTTGAAGATGAGTACAACATTCCATCCTGCGACAGACGGTCAGACTGAGAGAACGATCAAGACTCTTGAGGATATATTACGAGCTTGTGTGATGGACTTCGGTGGTAGCTGGGAACAGAGGTTGGACTTGATATAGTTTTCTTACAACAAAAGCTATCACACTAGTATTGGCATGACACCGTTTGAGGCTTTATATAGGAGGAGATGTAGAAGTCCGATTTGTTGGGATGACTGTGCTGAGGCAGTGGTTATAGGACCAGAGATGGTACATGAGATGGTTGAACAGATTAAGATGATCAGGGAACGGATGAGAGCAGCTCAGGATAGGCAAAAGAGTTATGCAGATCTACATCGCCGGGATATAGAGTTTCAGGTTGGGGACAAGGTTCTTCTGAAAGTGTCTCCTATGCGTGGGGTTATGAGATTTGGGAAGAAAGGCAAGCTGAGTCAGAAGTTCATCGGGCCTTATGAGATCTTAGAGCGGGTTGGAGAGGTTGCATATCGTCTGGCTTTACCAGCTGCATTAGAGAGGGTGCATAATATGTTTCATGTATCTCAGCTGCGAAAGTATGTGAGTGACCCGTCACATGTGTTAGAGGCAGAGAGCTTAGAGCTAGATGAGTCCTTATCATATCTTGAGGTACCTAAGTAGATCCTTGACCGGAAGGTTAGGAAGACTAGGAGTGGTGAGACAGTTTTGCTTAAGATCCTTTGGTCTAACCACGAGACTGAGGAAGCTATATGGGAGGCAGAGGAGGCCATGAGAGAGCGTTACCCTTTCCTTTTTGATCAGGTATGTATGGTTACAGGGACGTAACCTTGTTTTGTTTAGGGGGGTAGGAGATGATCGCGAAGAGTTTTTAAGAGTTTTTATACCCTTTTTATGTTGTGTTGGTATGTTTGTTGTGGTTGAGTCGGGTTGAGTTTGGGTTAGTAACATGTTTTATGTTGAGTTTTGTTTTGGTTGTTGAGTCGGGAGTGTTGTAATGTGTATCTTTGTTTTGTTGTAGTTTGAACTTCGGGGACGAAGTTCTTTTTAAGGAGGGAAGACTGTAATACTACGGTTTTATGAGTCTCTGGGTACTCTATCGAGTAGGCCTTACTATGTCGAGTAAGGGTGTGTTGCGTTTTAAAAATAGTTTCTGACTTGTTGGGTAATCGATCGAGTTACCTTGATACTCGATCGAGTAAGGGGGCACTCGATCGAATACCTCAGCTACTCGATCGAGTAGCCAGTTTACGGGGGATGATTTGTCGGGTTTTGTTAATAATGCGATTAAGTATATAATTACTTCCGCCACTTTTCTTTAAACACTTTTAAAACCTAATTGCTTTCAAAAGAGAAAACAAACTACGTTCTTCGCATCAATCGCATTGTTGGCAAATCCCAGAGCTTGGAAGGTCGGATTTTACCTTTCTTTATACCTTTATGATCCTTGCGTCGAGGGTAAGATCTACGTACCGTTTTTATAGTATTTCGTTAAAATTGGTTAAACCCTAATATTGGGATTTGGGGGTTTTGTTGTATTTCGTGATTGGTAGTGATTATATGTTTGTATGTTAGGAAGAGGATTCGTAGAAGAAGCCTTTTGATATCAGCTGTGAGACCGTCTGATTGTGTTGCTTTCCAGGTAGGGTTTCCCTACTCAGTATTAGTCGCATGATGCATTGTTGGTGTTTTGTGATTGTTGAATCTTATCGTATTCGTATTGTGACGGTCGTTGGTTTTGATTGCTGTTTAATGGTTGTGATTGTTTGTCTCTGGTTCTCGAGATGCGTTCTCGGCTGAGTGGAGTCACTTGCGGGAGTGGCTTCACGCCCTAGTTTCGCCCTCCGTGGAACCCGCCACGGGAGGGGATGTGCACATTAATGGGACAGGATTATCGCTCGGTATGATGAGCGGGGATTCGGTGGATACGGCTGCGGTCCCCCACTGGCAGGGCTGGTCCAGTGGACAGTCGGTGATTGAGATTTATTGGAGTGGGTGTGATTGTGTGTGTGATCGTTTGAGCTGTTTGTTTACTGTGTTGCTGGTTTATATAAATTGTGTGATTAGTACTGACCCCGTTTAACGTTTTAAAAACTGTGGTGATCCATTCGGGGATGGTGAGCAGTTATTGAGCAGGTATGAGTCGTGTTACTGGGATAGCTGGGATGTGCCGCCGTCTGATGATAGAAGTCTTCCGCTGTAGCTTTAGTAGTATAATAAACATTTCGTTTTGCTGAGTAGACAGTTGGTATTGAGAACTTGTATTCGTATTTTGGTTTTGGATTGTAACCTTTCGCTAAAGTTATACTATTTAAATGTTGTTTCGTTATTGTCTTATGATTATCATTGCCTCAGGTAACCGAGATGGTAGCATCCTTATACCTGAGTGGTCCTGGTAAGGCACTTGGAGTATGGGGGTGTTACAGTCCTAATCCGACGGGAGCTCACGAGGAGGAGGTAGTTGAGGTAGATCCTCCTGCCCGCGTTGTATCTTTTAGGTATCAAGATTCTATCTTTACTGCTCTCCGATCACTTGAATCTACGTTTTCTGAGGAGAACCAGTTAAAAACAAATTATGATGGGATTTTAAGAGAGAAAAAATTGATCCCTGATTCGGCTAAAGTCTGCATCCCTGAGTCTTGTCCTGTCAGGGCCAACTGGACATCGCCAGGCTGGTTTTGTATCTATGAATGGGCCTTGAAGGCTGGTTGCAAGCTGCCCTTCACTCCTTTACTGATTGACACCATTCGGGCCATGGAAGTGTCTCCTTTCCAGATTATTCTGATGGTTTGGAAGCTGGTTCATTCTGTTGAGAATCTATGTGCCAAGCATAATCTCACAATTACTGTGAACGATATCAAGGCAGTGTATCATCTAAAAAATCATTCTGCCGGTCGTTTTAATTTGCGGATTAGATCAAAGATGTCTCAGTTGATCACCAACCTGGATTCGGGTGATAATTATTGTTACTGTCACTACTGCCGCATTAATATTGATAATTTCACTACTCCCGCCGTAATTATTGTTACTTTCACTATTGTCGCATTAATATTGATTATTTCACTACTCCCGTTGTTGTTTCTACCACTTTCACTAATGACGCTGATAATATTATTACTTTTACTATTCAAATGAGTGATTACTATCATATAACTATATCCAATGTTACTACAATTCTTTTCTTTACTGACGAAATTACTTTTAATACTTAGGCATGCAATTTTAAGAGGATTATATATTTATATAAATATATTACATATATGTATGAAATTAAATCGAAAGAATTATGCAATATTATATATTATGGAATCTAACTTGAATTATTTATAACCTACTTATTATATTTTAAACTATAAAGTTTAATAAAATTGCATAGATTTTAAATTTAATATATAATTTTATGATGATAATAATTAATACCATATGTGTGCATGTTTATACTAATTAATTATTTTATTTTAAGGAAATTGACCATCTTCTAGTCTTCTATAAATATTTAGGAAAATTACCAAGCATCTTCTTTCTTTTAGTCTCCTTAAATCTGACCATCTTAATTAGGTATTTTATTTATGGAAATTGACCATCTTAAGTAATTATTTTATTTTAAGCAAATTGACCATGTTTTAGTCTCTTACAAATGTTTAGGAAAATTACCAAGTTTCGATATGATTTAATTTTAACCCAAACTGTATAATATTTGCATTGAGATCCCTTAATTGGGTCCATCACATGGTGCTATTGATTTAAAACTATATAGTATAATTAATTTGTATAACTTTATTTAATTACATTGAATTCCCTTCGTTTCTGGATTTAATATATAGTATTAATGGATTCTAGTTCGCATATTAACAAAAGTAATTTAGTGGTTTATCAATTATACTCTATATGTTATTTATTGAATTTTATTTTTATTTATCATAATTTATTTGTTTTAAATTGATGAAACGTTGGAGCCGCAATCAAGAAACGTCAGAGTTACCTACAATGAATACAACCCAGTTACTTTTGGCAGTAAAATTCAAATTCAGCTATTCAATCTTTTTGGTGCAGCCTGTGGGGATTATCCACGATGTATATCACTATTGCACTTGAATTTTCCCTGTGCTTGGGGAAGTTCCTTTTTCTCCTTTTCTTTATACGGTTAGTTTGGCTAGGGTGGCCGAGACAGAGGACGGTGCGTCGGAGAGTAGGGTAGATCGATGAGTGTGGAGGAAAGGAGTGCGTAATTGGTTTTGAGTGGGGAAGATGATAAAAAATGATAAGGATAAAAGAGCAAAATGTGTATGTGAAAGAGTAAAGTCTATATATGAAAAAGCACGGCCCTTTGTAACCGTGTTGCGAAAAGTCGTCGACGTTTTATAACAAATCGTCGACGGTTTTCAAAACAAATACGCACATACCCTTACTCTCTCTCATTCACTCCTCTCTTTCTCTCTTTCACTCTCTAAATCTCCCTTACAACCCTGCCGCACCACACCACACCACACCACCACATTCGCCACTGCATCACCACCAACGCCACCACCGCAACACCTTCACCACCACTGCAGCAACAACACGGACGACAGCAGCACCAACCGGGTCTCATTCTCCTTGTTTTTTATCAAGTCGTTTTTTTTTCAATTAGTTTAGTTTTCGTTGTATAATTTGATTTTAATTAGGCTAGAAATGTATGTTTGTCTTGATTTGAATGAATCCTCCTTTCAATTTCGTTATTCTTCTTCATTCTTGTTATTTTATCGTTTCAATTTCGCAAATAGGCTTATTATTGTCGGATTTGTTGTTGTTGTTGGGTTGTTAGTGTTAGTGTTGTTTGTTGTCGATGGATTTGTTGTTGTTTTCGATGGATTTGTTGTTGTTGTTTTTGATGGATTTAAATGTGTAATTTATATTTTTTTGGTATTAAAAGTTGTTAATCTATAAAATATAGTTAAAAGGCTACCCTAAAATGATAAATAAGCGCCACCTAGACAAAGCCACGTAGGATCCAAAAAGCCACCTAGATTAACATTTAATGTGACGTGACATATTTAAATGTGATGTTGCATATTTTTAATGTGACATGCCGAATTAATGTGACATGGATTATCAATTTATTATTACATGACATTAATTTAATTCATGTATCTATAAATTAATTTAATTCACTTATATCTATAATATTAAAGGATACTATCATTATTCTTAAATTAATTTTGCATATTAAATATATTGTCTTCCAAAATTTATATAACCCTTACAAATTTACATCAAATTTTATAATTTATAATTAATATTGACATTTTAATTGAATTTTTTTTAATAAAACATGTTAATAAATTTCATAATTTATAACTAAAATTGAATTTTTTGTAATAAAACATGTTAAGGAATTAATTAAACATTTTCATATTACTAAACACTCACCATTATTAACATTTTCTATTTAATTTATTGTTTTTAAAATTTTTGTAGTAAAACCTATTAAAAAATTAATTAAACCTCTTCATATTACTGAACACCCACCATTATTAACATTTTCCTATTTAATTCATTGTTTTTAAATTTTTTGTAATAAAACATGTTAATAAATTAATTAAACCTCTTCATATTACTGAACACCCACCATTATTAACATTTTCCTATTTAATTTTTTTTAATTAAACATGGTAATAAATTGATTAAAACTCTTCATAATACTTAACACACACCAAATTAATTAAAAGTTTTTCCTATTTAATTAATTTTTGTAATATAATATGTTAATAATTTTATTAAAACTCCTTATATTACTCAACACCCATAATTTTCACTAACATTTTGTCCTATTTAATTCATCTCCTGAGGTCCTCGGCAATCAATTATCTAATTTAATAATACCACAAAATAAATTAAAATATGAGAATTTATGGTTGTGTAATGACTATAAAACCTATAAAACCTATAATAGTTTCTATTCACTTTATTTATTTAAAATATGCCCATTGTCACGAGTTTCTAAGTTGTGAATTGTATTTTATTGTTTAATTTATTTTTTTGTTTATATTTAGTATATTGAGTATTATTGTCGAGTATTATTGTTGAATGTTGTTGTTGTTGTTGTGGTTGTTGTTGTTGTTGTTGTTGTTGTTGTTGTTGTTGTTGTTGTTGTTGTTGTTGTTGTTGTTGTTGTTGTTGTTGTTGTTGTTGTTGTTGTTGTTGTTGTTGTTGTTGTTGTTGTTGTTATTGTTGTTGCCATGTCTAAAAAAGTATATTTTAATTTGTTATGTTTTTTTTATGAATCATTTGCTTTATATTTGAATTCATATTTTCAAATTGGTTTAATTTAAGTGACTTACATGTGACAATGTTTTGATTCGTTTATCAAGTTTTTGCCAGGTTGATGTTTTATCTTTTGGTCAACGTATTTTTTATATAACTTTATAGCACCATGAAACGTATGTGAATGCAGATAAGGCAAACCATCACGTGGGTAATCTGAAGAGGGGAGAAATACAAAAGGCACGAAACTGAGGTAAAATTAAAGGTAAAAAACGTAAGGTATAAACTAATAAGTAATAGATGATTGTTGATCTCAAAATAGAAGTCTTATAATATTTCTTTTAATTTGTTATTAAAGGTATATTGTGGTGTAGTTTTACTATTATACTTTCCCGATCAGCCTATTTGAATTTGTATTTTTATTGTATTCACGGGTATAATCATCTATAACATATATTTTTCTTTTTCATTTTATATGAACTATTATCAAGGCATGTAATAAAAGGAAGCGAAAGTGACCATTTGGGTAAATATTAAATAGTATGATTTCTAAATTCTACTTCGTATTTTTTTAAGTTTATGTGTTTTTTTGTCAAAACATGAATAATACATAAAACTTACTCTCATAATTTCCGAAAAAAAACCTACTCTCATAATTAATGATAAATAAATAAGTACAAATAATTGAATGAAAAATCTTTAAAAGTTCACAATTTAATTTTTGAACCATCATGACAATAATTAATCATTTTAATTATGTCATTTCCTCTTCCAATTTAAGTTTTCTTCAACTCCTACCTTCTGATTGTTTTTCTATAAAATTTACTTTAATTTTTTAAGTGGTTTATGCTTTTTTAACCATTATAAGATGATAGTTGATTTCAAAATGGAGATCTTATAATATTTCTTTAAATTTGTTATTAAGCGTATATTGTTGTGTAATTTTACTATCATGCTTTCCCGATCAACCTATTTGAAATTGTATTTTTGTTTTCATGAGTATAATTATCTCTAACATAAATTTTTCTTTCTCATTTCATGTGAATTATTATCAAAGCATGTACTAAAAGGAAGCGTACTAAAAGAAAGCGAAAGTGAAATTTCAGATAAATATTAAATAGTATGGTTTTTAAATTCTAATCCGTATATTTTTAAGTTTATGTGTTTTTTTCTTCAAAACCGGAAACGATTATTTTATAGTCTTTAATATTATTTTTATTTTTATATAGGATCGTGGACATAAGTATAACAAGAGATGGATCAAATTCTTGAAATAGTAATAAGGAACTTAAAAAATTTTATGAACCTTTTGGAATTCGGATTTAGGGAATATAGTTTTTTAAATGATTAAGCAATTGAAATGAAAATTTAATTCGTAATACATACATGGAGTAGATACCTACCATACCGTTGAATCGTATCTAATATTTTTCTATCGATATAATAAATGTTTTTCGGATGTAAATAATATTTGAAGCATGCACGTGGTGATAAGACTTCAAAGATATTTCTATCGGAGGGTTGGTGGAGAGGTTTGGAAATAGTTTGGAGATGACTATACTGAGATATTGAGTTTACAACCTTATAAGGCGTCATTGAAAATTTTTCCAAACGGAATTTATTATATACGGATGGTTTTAACTTTTAATATTTAAAAAACTCACTTTATTATATTGCTGAGTAAAACACACGTATATATAATGAGTCGTTTTTGTCATTGCTTTGTTGTCAAGTTTCTCAAAATTAGTAGCTACCACATTGTCATTTGCAGGATTCGATTTAAAAAAATAAACCAAAGTTATCAAATAAATAAGGTAATAACTAACTAATTTCTATATATTTCAAGACTGTATATTTTTAAATGGATCAAAAACTAATTGCTCCAAAAAATATTAACAATACGATAAAAATATCAAAACTAAAACAGATAAACCCGTGAATTTCACCGGTCACAAACCTAGTTTTGTATTTAAATGGGTAATTTATATTTCTTTTGTATTGAAAGTTGATAATTTTTATTTATAATGGTTAAATTTATATTTATTTTGTACTAAAAGTGAAGGAAAAGTAGATCTATATACTCAACATACTCATATATGTTTTAGGTTGATTTACTCATAAAATTAATTGGTGATCTTATGCATGCAAACTATAAACTATTTAAAAGAAGAAATCTTCATCTTACATTGTGATTTTCGGTTTATAAGGGCACAAGAGAGATCTCCTTCTCTCTTGTTCTTGTGCTTTCCTCAATGGATGAACAAAGACCCAAGTGTAGGATCTCTCCCAAAGCTTAATACCCAAAGCACACTCTTAATTAAAATTAATATTATAAATACTAGTACAATATTAATTTTGTAGAAAAATTGACCAAAAAACATTTGGTTTTATCTCTTAAAACCGGTTAGGAGAAAGAGAGGAAGGAAGGAGAAATATTTTTATCTCTCTAAAATATTTTGATGAGATGAATGAATGAATGAACAACAATTACATTATTGTGTATAATAGGTAAAATAAGAGGAAAAACCAACTCCAAAAACCGGGTGGAAGAGGGGGTTGGAGGGAGCCAATGCATGCTTGAGTTGTTCTTCACAATGAACAATAGGTTTTGCATGGCTAGTCTTTAGGTAATCATCATGTTCTCCACTAATTAAATCAACACAATATTAACCTAATCCTCCTCTAATTTCCGGCACACATAGATAATATGGACTCCATATTATCTTTGTCAAAATGTCAATTTTGTCTTATGTCACATGTCATATGTTGCATAAATTTGTTGTGTATTTTTAACATATTAAAAATCAACGTATTAATAAAAATACGTCATATACAAAAATTGACCTAGTAATTCATAATTACTTGTACCAAAATGTTTTACCAATTTTAAATCACAATAATTTGTATATATAATAATTCATTCAATTTCAATTGTTTCCTTAAACAATAATTTCATCTGAGTAATGAAACAATTCGATTACTTAGACCGTATCTCATTTAATCAAATTTCTTTGAGATACGTAAATATTACTTCCAAAATCGTCCGTCAATTTTAAATAATTTAATTGACTCGTAACGTTATACGATCAATTAATTGATCAATTAAGAGTGTTGCCCTATAGGTATGACCTAGGAGATCAACTGATCACCACCGTCGCACGACAGTAATGTCAAACACTAGTCAACCAATCATTGCCGATATGTGTGGACCAGTTGACAGTAAAATATTACTTCCCAATTGTATTCTTTATAATGAGATTTAAACATGTGATCATCATGATCAACAGTTGTGATCGCATTATTGTCGGAGGACACATATTCCAACAATCTCCCACTTGTCCTCGACACGTGTGCGTCACCAATTCTCTTGTCCTATTAGTATCTCCCACTCAATGCAAGGTGTCTTTCAGGTCGTACTTGCAAGTGATCATATCGAGAGTGGTTTCCTCGATCTGGAGAATAACTGATTGACCGGATTTATCCACCATGGATACATTCCGAGCGTGGCCACACATTTCCAGTTCATTACTCCTCGAGTGGCCCTGAGATATTGTTATAACCCTGACTAAGGCTGGACAATTCCTATCGCACTCATTCCCTTGAACTAGCCACAACCATCATAACCCAAAATATGCCCATTTGACCCCATTTACGAAGGTCGTAGTAACACAAATCAAAGTTAATCTGAATTTGTGCCATCTTAGGCGAATAGTCTTTAGTCAAAAGAATCGACTCATTAGAATACTATAGAAGCTCTCGCCACGACCAGGCTATATAAATTTGCCAGAACTCTATAAGCGGTCATTAGGCCCGACAAAAAAAAAGTTCCTAACAGTCTACCTATGTGATCGACTAGTCATCTCACATGACTCTATGGCACTTGAACTTGCCATCAATCGCATCACACTCTAGTCACTTCGAGACGTCACCTCATACAAGTGACTATGGGCAAATACAATGTTAATCCATGATCACTTTAACGGGGTTCAATTGTCTCTACAACCCGTTGGATATAACAAAGTATACAGTGAGTTAATAACAACTCAAACGACAAATGTCGACATCACACTCGGGTAGTCAATATCATATTACAACCTTGTGATGCATATCGTAAGTGTGTAAACACTTGTTGGTTTCAACAGAAGTTTAACATATCACGTGTCCATGTGTTCAAAACTTCTTATAATCGCATTATCCTTTAGATTCATGTTATCATTCATAGCATGAACTTTACCAAGTACACATCAAGGTTCCCGACCTTGGTTTCGGTTCTTTATTTTGAAAGAACTTCCTTATCGATTATCACATAACGAACAAATTTGTGATAAATGATATAACTTGTACTGATCAAGTACTCCTTCCACACACAATGCACTAGGTATATGTTTTGTAGAGTCTTGCAACAATTTGTCAAGATGATTAGCCTAGCACTTCTCACAAGTCCTAGCATATTAGGAAAGATTAGTTTTTGAGTAACTTGTTATTCAACTAAGTATCTTTCCAAACTTCCTATTTCTCCTTTTGGCTGAAAGGCTTAGGATTGTCATAAATCCTCACATGTTGTTTGAATTTTAATATGTGCAATCTCTTGACACATAACAGAGTATTCTGTCAAACACTGAAATCGCTCATCGGATTCTCCTCGAGAATTCATGACATTTCTTGTATGGCTTGCCAATGAATCATCATGCGCTCATGCATATGATTCACCATTGGACACGTGCATGATTATTCTAATGGCGGAAACATTAGTTACTAATTATCATGTGATCAACCGTTCTTAGGTTCAATGAACGACCATGACTGCTAATGGCAATTCCATTTTCATTTACATGAATAACCTATGTGTATGTTGATACGATGTGTATCTCTTAATACTAATCCAATATCTCTTGATGTAATTGGATTCATCATAGTCCATATTCATCCAGAATTGAAAACTCAAATACTTCTTGGTGAAAGAAGATATTAGCTCGTCATTTCTAATGAGTAATGAGTTGTAAACATTCAAAGGATGATAGCTCCCACTAAATTCCATGTCTTCACATGATAATTTCTAAACTCCCACTTAATTCCACATGTTTCGAAATTGATTACTCAATCGAAAACATTTCAAAATTTGGAATGTATGTTGCTTCACAAAGTTATTAAGATGAAGCCATATATGTTCCCATCATATCCTTTCAAAATTCCTATTTTGAAGAGGTCTCATCTTCACCCTATGGAAAGAGATTTTAATCTCTAACTCGATCATGTCATAATGATTCGTAGCAATGTCATTGTTTAAATATAAATAATATCTAATACACGTCCTTCAAAATACCCTTTTCAGAAGGAGGTTTAACCAATTCAGTTTCATAATGTGGTTAATAAATGACATTTGCGTGGTTTAACTTTTAGCAATTGAGGATATCGGTATATCAATCCTTGCAACCTCTAGTCATAAATATTGTTTATTACTAGAATGTTGCTTTGATTCATTTAGGCTCTTAAGTAAGGTTGAAACTATTGGTCAAAATTTATCATAAACTAGTCAATTAGGACTTTACATTACTCATTCTTCTTCCAAAACTTTCTTTTGGTCTCCTCGTGTAGTTATCTTGAGAACATACTCTTATGATTACTTCACTTGGTCTCTTTAGTCATGTAGAACTAGTTGAGACCATAGATCTCATCTATTGGGTATACTATATAAATAGATATACCTTCATTCAAATCATTCTCCCTTGCGTCGATCTCATTTACACAATCACAAATTTATCTTGCCTCGTGTGTTGTGTCCTCATTTTTCTCCCACTCTATCTTTAGAATAAATACACTAGAGATTCAAAGATAGCATATGAGACACAAATAATGATGTTGAAGTATAAGGAGAACTATCTCATAGATTGACTAATAGTTTTTGATTTCGTATGTGTACTTGGTGATTGACATTCCTTTAAGAGAGTTCATAGACTCAAAATCACTTTGTAAATGATCATACACAAGCCTTAAGCATGTGTACATATAATGCATCCCGTCATTTTATTTGTCTATTAGATCACTTTTAAGTGAATTATCATATGTTTCTAAGAGCAAGCATTTAAATACGAATTTTAGAACGAAGGATAAAATGATAAAACGGGTGACTTGGGTTGCAAACCAAGCCACCATTATCCAAATTACAACAAATTATCCAAAATACCTTTCCATGTCAAACACGGAAACTTAAAGGTTCTAAAAATCCAAAACATGATTGAAATAAGACAATAAAAAGCAAAGCTCCATGAAAGCTATTCCTAGCTTCTTGATGGTTTCTCAAGCTTGCTTTTCTTTTCCCTTGTCTTTGCTTGGTGGAGGCCCTATTTACAATAAAAAGGGAGATACATTATCACAACTTTGTATCACAATACCATAGTTGAATTAGAAACATAAAAGAAAGGATTGTCATTTACCTACTGGAGTAATCTTTCCAGCCTTAATATCACCAAGGTATTTGGAACAATTTCTTTTCTAATGTCCAACGCCATTACAATAATGGCATTTATCAAGAGGACCCTTCTTGATTTTTGAAGTGCTAGCTTCATAAGTCCTAGCTTTGGTGAAAGTGGGAGCTTTCTTCTTAACCTTCCTCCCATTCTTCTTGAACTTCCCCTTGCTTTTAGTGCTTATGTTAAGCACATCCTTGGGTGGGTTCACATTTAACCCCATGTCCCTTTCGGCTTGCACAAGTAACTCGTGCAATTATTCAAGAGACACATCCTTGTCTTGCATGTTAAAATTCACCCGGAATTGAACATACGCTTTGACTTTGGACAAGGAGTGTAGAATCCTATCTACAACAAGTTCTTTGGGAATTTCAACCTTTTGAATTTTCAAGGTCTCGACTAGCTCCATAAGTTTGAGCACATGAGGGCTAACCTTTTGGCCCTCTTTGAAGTCGAGATCAAAGAATGCCGCGGCCGCCTCATATTGGACGATCCGCGGAGTTTGTGAAAACATTGTCACAAGCTTGGAGTAAATCTCATTAGCGGCGCCCATTTTAAAGGCTCTCCTTTGGAGATCCGCCTCCATCGCAAAGATCAACACGTTTTTCATTGCGGCGGACTCTTTATGGTAAGCCTCATATGCTTCCCTAGTAGCGGCGGTCGACCTAGTATTAGGTTCGGGTGGAGAGGCCTCGGTTAGGTAACGAAGCTTGTCGTCACCTTGGGCGGCTAGTTTGAGTTGGGCATCCCAATCAGAGAAATTTGACCCATTCTTTTCAAGTTTACATCGATCCATGAAGGATCGGAGCCATGATGAATTAGCGAGAGGCGTGGCGTTAGGGGTTGGTGTAGCCATTTGTTATGAGAAAAAAAAAGTGGTCTACAAAACAAAATAGAAGGAGTAAAACAAATGTCTTTTTAATTATAGTACTCGTAAAAACTGTAATTTAAACAAGTTTTATGCATTTTTCTAGTGACCTCTACCCAACTAGATAAATGATTCCAAGACCCAAATTCATATCGATTTAGGCACGGTAGGGCCGATTAAACCCTTATCAATATAACTCGGGGGATTAACGTTTTAATCAATTCTACTTTTAGAACTCTTGGTTGATAAAATTACTCTAATAATTATCTATAACCCGGAACACATGCGACTACGGTCACGAATACTTCCGTTGAGCTCAATCCAAATTTCGAATAAATGTGTCCATGATCCAAATCCATATCAACTTGGGCACGGTATGGCCGATGAAACCCTTATTAACATGAACTCGGTGGATAAACATTCCTCACCCACTTCCCCTACGTAACAAGGTTTGTACCCCGGTAGGGCCGAGTGCACTCCCTCGCGAAATAGGTTTTCATGGTTTCTACTATTTGGTAAGGCTAAGTCTCAATTAATTGTTTTAGCGAGAGGTCATGTCAATTTTATTATCTATCACATTTTAAGTGAACTAAAGTGGTGAACTACGATAATTGTATTTGACACAGTCGATGAACTCGATTAGATGATAATGCATGTTTTAGTTATGGCGATTTAGCGATGCATGCGACATATAAGTAAAATGCAAAGCATAAAAATAAATCCTAGTATGGCCTTCCTAAAATAGAAAACTATTTAACTATTACATATTCGGAAACCAACTCCATTGGTCCCTTGAACTTCGGTCGTGGCATGCATCTCGAGGTAGCACCGTCTTTATGTATCGCCTTCTTGAAGAAATCCGTCTTTGGGAACTCCAGAATAAATAAAATTACATAATAAATTACATAATTTCCTATTATACATTTGTAACTATAATAAAATAAATCTATTAAATTACAAGACGGTGATACGAGATCACAATAAAATTACAACCGAATCGATATTCCCATACATTTCGGGTAATACCAATTAAAAACTAAGGCCATACTAAGTAAAAATACATAATTCAAAATTACATAAATAAAATTATGACAATCATAAAGAAAATGCAGCATTATAATATGTATGAACATGCCCAATTTTATGCTAAATCGCCTTTAAATAGCCAATATCGTATATTACTCGGTTTTTACGGATTTGCGTGATTTCAACATTTTATAATCACAAAAATTACATAAATTCATATTTATTCATAAGTTAATTACCCTAACCTCTTAGGACTCAAAATTTAGTCTTCACTAATTATTTGACCATAATTAACTCATATTTCTAAATTTGTTCATTAATGGACTTAAAATTATAAAAATAAGCTATAATCTTCAAATAAATCACAAAATTTCAAATAAATTCAAACTTTGAAATTTAAACTCATGAACATTATGGAAAAATACCATGACACTCATAATGTTCAAAAACTTAGGTTAAAATTTCGAAATTTATCCGAAAAAACAATGTTGCGGTTTATCGGTTTTAACAAAATAATCATAAAACATGAGAAAAATTATATTCATCAACTTTTAAATTTTAGATCTGAAAAAGATAATAAAATGCAATATGTGATGTTTTTCCTTAGTCATGGAGTATGTTTTATTAATATTTCACTAATTAAGTCACTATTTATGCTATTTTTCTTCAAAAAATCATAAATCATGCATAAAGACTTCAATATAGCCTATTATTTTACACACATCTTGTAAAATTGCATGTGACAACATACTAAATTTCTATGACCAGATTCGAAATTTATCTCATATTAACCTATTTTTCATCTAAATCCGATTTTAATAATGAAAAATCCATTTTTCGAGCATAAGAAGTCCAAAAATTATGAAAATTTACAGGTCATCTCAAAATAATATATTTGATAACATATCCAAAAATCACTGGAAAATTAGAAGTTTAGCTAATTTTAGTCCGAAAATGACATTTTATTCATAAAATCATATTTTTAATGCCATCATTATATAATATGAACAATAAAAAATCCATAAATTAACCAAAATATCCTAAAAACATTTTAGGACCAGAAATTTTAACATGCATAATGATTTTCGTGATATATCATAATAACACAAAATTAAACAACTTTTATATGTTAATCGTATAACTCGGAAAAACTTTTAACCGATTTGCATGCAAACAACCATGGCTCTTGATACCGATTGAAGGAAAAGTAGATCTATATACTCAACATACTCATATATGTTTTAGGTTGATTTACTCATAAAATTAATTGGTGATCTTATGCATGCAAACTATAAACTATTTAAAAGAAGAAATCTTCATCTTACATTGTGATTTTCGGTTTATAAGGGCACAAGAGAGATCTCCTTCTCTCTTGTTCTTGTGCTTTCTTCAATGGATGAACAAAGACCCAAGTGTAGGATATCTCCCAAAGCTTAATACCCAAAGCACACTCTTAATTAAAATTAATATTATAAATACTAGTACAATATTAATTTTGTAGAAAAATTGACCCAAAAATATTTGGTTTTATCTCCTAAAACCGGTTAGGAGAAAGAGAGGAAGGAAGGAGAAATATTTTTATCTCTCTAAAATATTTTGATGAGATGAATGAACAACAATTACATTATTGTGTATAATAGGTAAAATAAGAGGAAAAACCAAATTGGTTTTTCCTCTCCAAAAACCGGGTGGAAGAGGGGGTTGGAGGGAGCCAATGCATGCTTGAGTTGTTCTTCACAATGAACAATAGGTTTTGCATGGCTAGTCTTTAGGTAATCATCATGTTCTCCACTAATTAAATCAACACAATATTAGCCTAATCCTCCTCTAATTTTCGGCACACAAAGATAATATGGACTCCATATTATCTTTGTCAAAATGTCAATTTTGTCTTATGTCACATGTCATATGTTGCATAAATTTGTTGTGTATTTTTAACATATTAAAAATCAACGTATTAATAAAAATACGTCATATACAAAAATCGACCTAGTAATTCATAATTACTTGTACAAAAATGTTTTACCAATTATAAATCACAATAATTTGTATTTATAATAATTCATTCAATTTCAATTGTTTCCCTAAACAATAATTTCATCTGAGTAATGAAACAATTCGATTACTTAGACCGTATCTCATTTAATCAAATTTCATTGAGATACGTAAATATTACTTCCAAAATCGTCCGTCAATTTTAAATAATTTAATTGACTCGTAACGTTATACGATCAATTAATTGATCAATTAAGAGTGTTGCCCTATAGGTATGACCTAGGGGATCAACTGATCACCACCGTCGCACGATAGTAATGTCAAACTCTAGTCAGCCAATCATTACCGATATGTGTGGACCAGTTGACAGTAAAATATTACTTCCCAATTGTATTCTTTATAATGAGATTTAAACATGTGATCATCATGATCAATTGTTGTGATCGCATTATTGTCGGAGGAGACATATTCCAACAAAAAGTTGTTAATTTTTTATTTAAATGTGTAATTTATATTTCTTTTGTATTAAAAGTTGTTAATTTTATGTAATTTTGAATTTATTTGTATTAAAAGTAATTTTTTTTATATAAGTTTTGTACTAAACTTGTTTATTTTTTATTTATCTAACGTTTTAATCTCGTAAATGCAGATGTCGAACAGCGAAAATAACATTATGACTTCATTAGGTCATACGAAAGACCGAAGAGTGACAGGCTCTAAGCGGCGTATCCCTTTACCGTTAGCGCCACGCCGTGGTCGGCAAGGTAGGGGTAGGGGCAGGGGAATCTAAATCCGCCCTTCTCCCGACGCTACCCCCGAAGCTACTCCCGAGCCCGTTATGACCGAGATTGATTTACCGACGGCGTTTTTTAGGGGGACAGTAGCCGATTCTGATGCTGAGGAGGAGGAGCATTTTGACTTTGTGGTTGAGCATGAGGATGATGATGATGAGGAGGAGGAGGCGGCAGAAGAGGAGGATAACTCTCGCTTTCTTGACGAGGAGGCCACCGCACTACCACCTAAGAAGGTGGTACGGGATGGTAGAGGTCGATATGTGCCGCTTGGTGATGGTTCATCTAGTAGCACGAGGAGGAAGAAGACAAAGACTCCGGATGTATCTTGGCGTCTTACATGTCCGGTTGAGGGTGGTCCGAGTGTCCTTAGCGTCCTACATAGCTTTGGTGGCCACATAGCTTATATTAGTTGGACGGGTCAGGGAAACGTGAGATCGTGGATCACGTGTTACGAGAGGTCGGGTGCTCTAAAGAATATAAGCAAGATGAAGGTCCCTGATGGTGTTACTGAGAGAGTTAGTAAGAGTGGCCTTGATCATTTGAGGCGTTCTTTGAATATCGGTTTGGATGAGAACCTCATTAGCGCTTTTGTAGAGAGGTGGCATCCCTACACCAACACTTTTTATATGCCGTTTGGTGAGATTACTATCTTGTTGCACGATGTTGAGAAGATCCTTGGGATACGGGTGAATGGCATGAGGGTTATGGAAGAGGGTTTTACGAGTGAGGAAATCGATATGAAGAGGAATGTGGCTACCTTTTTTTGGTGTGCCTCTGAAAGAGGTGAAACCACAGTTTTACAAGGGTGGTGGAGTGACAGTTAAGAAATTGATAGAGCTTGCGGAGACGGGTAACCAGCATTCGCTAAGGGTTTACATGATGTTGTTGGTAGGACAGACTTTGTTTACGGACAAGTCTGGTGATAGGGTTATTGCCCGTATGTTGCCGTTGCAAGTATGATCACTTGCAAGTACGACCTGAAAGACACCTTGCATTGAGTGGGAGATAGTAATAGGATAAGAGAATTGGTGACGCACACTTGTCGAGGACAAGTGGGAGATTGTTGGAATATGTGTCCTCCGACAATAATGCGATCGCAACTGTCGATCATGATGATCACATGTTTAAGTCTCATTTTCAGAATACATGTGGGATGTAATATTTTTACAGTCAACTGGTCCACACATATCGGTAATGATTGGCTGACTAGAGTTTGACATTACGTCATGTGCGACGGTGGTGATCAGTTGATCCCCTTAGGTCATACCTAAAGGGTAACACTCTTAATTGAATATTTAATTGATCGTATGACGATACGGGTTAATTAAATTACTTAAAATTGACGGACGATTTTGGAGGTGATATTTACGTGTCTCATTGTAATTTGATTAAATAAGATACGGTCTAAGTGATCGAATTGTTTTATCACTTAGATGAAATTATTGTTTACGGAAACAATTGAAACGGAATGAATAAATTATTATAAGTACAGAATGTTGTAGTTTATAATTCGGAAATATATTTGGTACAAGTAATTATGAATTACTATGATAATTTTTATAAGTGACATATTTTATTAATATGTTGATTTTTAATTATTAAAAATACATTTTATAAATAAGATGTCATGTAATGTGTCACATGTGACATATTGACAAAATCACAAATAAAATGGACTCATCCATTTTATGTGTGTGTACCGAAATGGAGGAAGCATTAGGATAAAATTGTGTTGATTATTTATAAGTGGAAGATATAATTATAAAACCTAATGATAGCCATGCAAACATAGCCTTCTCTTGGGAAGAAAAGGAGAGAATGCATTGGGCTCTCTCTCCTACCCATTTTTCGGTTTTCCATATGAAAAAGAGCAAATGTTTTTGCTTATTTTTTCCACACTTACACTACATGCAATAGTTAGTGTATTATTCATTCATCCACATAATAACTTAAAGAAGTTTTAGAAAGAGAAACAAAAACACTCCAAAATCCCTCTCCTCTTGGCCAAAAATTCAAGAGCACAAAAACCTTTTGGGTCAATTTTAGTAAGATTATTATTATTCTAGATCTAATAATATTAATCTATTAAGAGGTTATTGATGCGTGTCTAAAATATGATGTTTCACACTTTATTCTACACGCATTTCAGAGCTCAAATGTGCAATATATGCCATTATTTCCCTGTTTTCCTCTACTTTCGTGTTTTTGTCTATTATTGCAAAAATATGAAGAATTGAGCGGAAATCGAGCCGAATCCGTCCCTAAGTAATTAACATTGCATTTGACATGAAGTATTGACTCGAGGAATGAGCTTGGTGCGCGTTTCAAGGCCTAAAGATAGCAAAAGCATGGGTGCGTACGAGTTTAACAAGCGAAGAAGTGCTTCTCGACATTGCAGCCTGCTTTAGATGGATATATATCGAGTTCTAGACCTGATAATCGAGTGATTCCAATTGGAGGTGAAAGCTTATCCTCTTAGCTTTCCAACGCCGTGTAGAACGACTGATTTGACCAAGTAACAAAGAAGTGGCAGCTGTTTTAAGATCGGTGCGCGCTGCAGAATTCGTCGAAATGCATTCTCGACAAAGACACCCTCGTCGATCGATCGACCCACATGGTCGATCGACCAGAGCGCGATTATCAAAAGCTACTGTTTCAGATACTCGATCGATCGATGGGTCTAGTGGTCGATCGACCACCCCTCGACTATGACGCAAATTAAGAACGAGAATTAGAAGCCCAATTGTAATTAGTTTTTAGGTTTTTGCGTGACATCTCTATAAATAGGACCTCGAACATCAGTTTTGAGGGGGCATTCAGTAGAGGTTAACCCCGTCTACTGATTTGACATTATTGTTTTAGATTCAATCATAGTTAGTTTAGTTTTATCAATAAAGTCATCTTTAGCATTCGGATTCAGTTGCTCCCTTTCTTATTTCGGTATTCTTCTTCCTAATTTCAGTTTATTGCTTTAATTCCTCCTTAGTTAGAATTGCTAGTTAGGATTCCCAAAGCCGTATTATTGATTCATGTTAGTTATTTGCTTAATTATTTCGATTATGAATTCTATTGTTATTATCAATCTCGTAGTTGTAGTTAGATTAAATATGCGAAGCTAATTACCCCGTGCTAAGATGTGAGGGGACTGCGCGGCGAAGACGATGTAGATTAGTAGACCTGATGTCGGCCTTTGGTCGATCGATCGATTAGTCATCGATCGATCGATTGTTGGTCGATCGACTAGCTTAGCTGGTCGATCGACTGACGCGCGATAGAATAGCACCGTTTCAATGTTTTAATTGCAATATTTGACAACGAGACCGAGAGGAGACTTGTTAAATACTTGGGAATGGACCAACCCACAGATCGAGAGATAGGGAAGGGAAATTGACTAAATTGAAACGACTAAATTTTACTAAGATCGAAAGATAGGTAAAGTTTAGGCATTATGAATCACTTTTCGGGGCGAGAGCTAGTATTAGTGAGACCTAGGGACCAAAGAGCATAGGGTGAGAGGCGCTACTTGTTAAGTTGGACCGAGAGGACTTCTTATTTGCCCACCTATCGTGATTTATCAGACTTACTTAGATACCGTCGTCGTAGCTGCAGTGAACCGACCGTCTTAGCATTCTTTTTATTATTGTTTACATCTCTTTTTATTAATTGCCTTTTATTTATGCATTTAGACTTAGAAATAATCCAAATCAAAACCCCCCAGAAAATTCATAGACTGAAATAAGACAATTAGAACTCCCTACCTCCCTGCGGATCGACCCTTACTACCGCTTGCTAGTTGTAGTTTGGAATTTATAAATATTGTTTTTGGTACTCACAACGACGGGTATCAGTTATCTTGGGTATTATTCCTTCGGAGGAATTCTATACTTGAATCCTTTGTTCATCCATTATTTGGAATGCTCAAGAACTAACAAGAATGAGATCTTGTTCGTGCCCTTTAATCCGAAATCCCTAAGTAAGGATTGATGATTTCTTCTCTTTTTAATTTATGTTTGCATGCATAAGATTTGTAATTATTTTATGACTAAATAATTTCTCACATATATGAATATGTAAATTAATGAGATATAGATTTCCAACAAGCGGTATCATGAGCCTTAGGTTGTTTGCATGCAAATCGGTTATAGTTTTTCCGAGTTATACGATTAACATATAAAACTTATAAATTTGTGTTTATTATGATATATCACGAAATCAACTTTGCATGTTAAAGTTTCTGATCATAAAATGTATTTAGGATATTTTGGTTAATTTATGGATTTTTATTGTTCATTTTATATTATAATGGCATTAAAATGTGATTTTATGATAAAAATGTCATTTTCGGACTAAAATTATCTAAACTTCGAATTTTTCAGTGGTTTTTGGATATGTTTTCACATATATTATTTTTAGATGACCTATAAATTTTCATAATTTTTGGAGTTCTTATGCTCGCAATTTGGATTTTTCATGATAAAAATCGAATTTAAATGAAAAATAGGTTAATATGATAAATATTTCGAATCTGGTCATAGAAATTTAGTATGTTGTCATATGCAATTTTACAAGATGTGTTTAAAATAATAGGCTATAATGAAGTCTTTATGCATGATTTACGAATTTTTAATGAAAAATAGCATAAATAGTGACTTTAATTAGTGTAAATTGCTAAAACATACTTCATGACTAAAGAAAAACGTCACATGTTGCATTTTATCTCTTATTTCAGATCTAAAATTGAAAAGTTGATAAATATAATTTTTCTCATGTTTTTATGATTTTTATTGATAAATCCGATAAATCGCAACATTGTTTTTCCCGATAAATTTCGAAATTTTTAACCTAAGTTTTTGATCATTATGAGTGTCATGGTATTTTTCGATAATGTTCATGAGTTTAAATTTCAAATTTTGAATTTATTTGAAATTTTTATGTTTTATTTGAAGTTTATGGCATTTTATTGTAATTTTGAGTCCATTAATGAACAAATTTTAAGAAATAAAAGTTAATTATTGTCAATATGTTAGTGGAGACTAATTTTTATTCCTAATTTGGTTAGAGTAATTGACTTGTGCATAAATATGATTTTATGTAATTTATTGTGATTTTAAAAGGTTGAATCACGCAAATCCGTAAAAACCGTTTAATATACGATATTGGCTCCTTAAAGGCAATTTAGCATAAAATTGGGCATGTTCATACATATTATAATGCTGCATTTTATTTATGATTGTCATAATTTTATTTTATGTAATTTTTGAATTATGTAATTTTACTTAGTATGGCCTTAGTTTTAATTGGTATTACCCGAAATGTATGGGAATATCGATTCGGTTGTAATTTATTGTGATCTCGTATCATCGTTTTGTAATTTAATAGATTTATTTTTATTTTAATTACAAATGTATAATAGGAAATTATGTAATTTGTTATGTAATTTAATTATTCCGGAGATCCTTGAAGACGGTGTCACTCGAAAAGGAAATCCATTAAAGACGGTGTTACCTCGAGATGTGTGCCTCAACCGAAGTTCAAGGGACCAATGAAGTTGGTTTCCGAATATGTAATAGTTAATTAGATTTTCTGTTTTAGGAAGGCCATACTAGGATTTATTTTATGTTTTGCATTTTATTTATATGTTGCATGCATCGCTAAATCGCCATAACCAAAACATGCATTGTCATTTTAATCGAGTTTTTTCGACCGTGTCAATTACAATTATCGTAGTTCACCGCTTTAGTTCACTTAAAACGTGATAGATAATAAATTGACATGACCTCTCGCCAAAAATAAACAATTGAGACTTAGCCTTACCAAAAAGTAGAAACCATGAAAACCTATTTCGTGAGGGAGTGCACTCGGCCACACCGGGGTACAAACCTTGTTACGTAGGGGAAGTGGGTGATAAATGTCTATCCACCGAATTCATGTTGATGAGGGTTTCATCGGCCACACCGTGCCCAAGTTAATGTGGGTTTGGATCATGGACACATTTATTCGAAATTTGGATTGAACTCAACAAAAGTTTTTCGATAAGGGTTTCATCGGCCACACCGTGCCCCTGTCGGATGTGTTTTGGGCTAAAGATAAATGTTAATGTAATTTTATCGACCAAGAGTTCTAAAAGTAGAATCGATTAAAGCGTTAATCCACCGAGTTATATTGATAAGGGTTTCATCGGCCACACCGTGCCCAAGTTAATATGGATTTGGATCTTGGAATCATTTATCATAGTTGGGTAGAGGTCACTATGTAAATGCTTTACTTCTTATTTACAAGTATTAATAAAACGATAAATGTTAAGTTTTCCACTATTGCGTTATCATATTGTTCTATTTCTTTACCACAATTCATATACGATATCATTTCGATTCAAAACTCCATTAAAACATCGTAACTAAAGACAAAATTTGAATTTTCTTCTAAAAACCTCGAATTATCCATTGGAAGGATCTCTTGTGAAGAGTATAGATAAAAGTTATTCATTATCAAACAGGTTTTTTGATTCTTGACTAACACATCTACTTACAATGGATTGTTTTTCATATACTTAATTGAATTAAGTACCTTGAAGCGATAAATTGTTTTGGTAATTAGATTTGTCAGAATTCGTAATTGACCAAAATAATGCAACCACTTCAATGAAAGTTTTAAGACTAAAACGATTGAATTGAAGAGTAGTCTTCATAAGGTTCAACTTTGCTTCTCTAAGTAAAGATTCATTGAAATGAGTGGGAGCATTCTCTTAAACCGTTAAGAAAAGGACGAGGTTCAAGAAGTAAAAATTATAATGGAATTGATACAAGGTAATGTTAAAAGTAAAGTTATTGAGAAAAACGACACTAAACCTATCAATTCCAACCGATAAAGTTTCCATTGTCTTAAATGTTGGACACTAGAAAGGAAACTACCCCAAGTTGTTAAAGAATAAGCAAGTTAGTTGTAGAACATCTAATAAGACTTAGTTCTTTATTTATTTGATTGACATAAATTTTGCTAGTACTACTTCGTCAATATTAGAAACCGGTGGTGGTTTTCATCATTGTACTTGATACATAGGATGATTAGAATATGACGACTAGTATCAAAATAATGTCGAGAGATAGAGTCATTGTGTAATCAATCTAGTTTTGGGTTTATAGTTGTACTTAATTATGACTATTAAGTGCATAAACCCTAAATAAGAATATAACCTTGTTAAGATACAAAAGAGGTTTCACTTTTGTGGCCCAATACACCACGATTTGATGTATGGCTAGCCCATTATCAAGGTAAATATATTCTAAACCAAACTAGAATGACACATCATGTAGATGATATAAGACTCAAATTGGTAACCCAAGATTAAACCTTAAATTCTGGAATGATGAACGCAAAGAGTTATCGAGAACTCTTGAAACCATTAGATTGTTAATCTTATGGTATATGCGTATCTTGTATTCAAAGCAAGATGTCTCGTGCCTTTTGGATGAAAAGGAGATCGAGGTTGTAAATCATTGATCCAAAAAAGGTTGATCATTTTCTTTTATCAACGATTTAAGTTGACGCTAATGTGTTCACTTAATAAGGTAAATAGAGAAATCCTTGAAGAAGTTCAAAGAGTTCAAGGAATCACGATTTAGTCATGATGGGGTTATCAAAGTGAAGACTTTGATATAAGCCAGAGGAAATGTGATATAGTATCACAAATTAATCTCTCTTAGCACACATTATGGGATAATGTGTGGTTGGATGAAGAAATCAAACGCTATTCGATATGGTTTGGATCTTAATCAAGTTACCTTGAGTTACTTGATCTAATTTTGGGGATTTTATCATTTTGTCTAAGTTGTTTTCCCACTAAATCTGAACGATTCATATGAGATATGAAAAGGAGAATACCATGTTTGTAAGTTTTCAAAAGAAACAAATGCTCATTTTTCCTTATTATAATCACAAGTACAACAGGTTTGTGGCTCGTGAAGCTGTCTTTCTAAAATACAAGTTTATTTCTAGAAGACAGAGTGGGCGAAATTATTCAAGAGCCACAAAAAATGTTATATCGCAAGGAAACTGGTCTTTCTTGGCTACATGAGACGTTTTGTGTAAGACGTTGTTTCTTCAAAACCTAGGAGGTTAAAGTCATCACTTGTTGAAGATGATGATTTAGTGTTACTTTTAGAAAGTAAAGAGCTTGCAACTTACAAAGAAATTGTTTGATTCAAGTTGACTACTTCTGGAAAGTAATAAACATATGACTTACATGCAGGGGCGTCTCAAATAATTCGGAGGCCCTCAAATTTTGAGAAAATTAATAAAATACATAAAAATGGTTACGACAAGGCTTGAACTCGGGTGGCTTGAGCAATTGAAACATGTTTTCTCCAATGTGCTATCACACTTCTGTTAATATACATGGAGATTATTATGTATATATGACTAATGTTTTCATAATTTATACGAACACGAGGCCCAAAAATATGGAGGCCCAGTTCGCGCGCTCAACCCGCACTTGGTCATAGCCGCCCCTGCTTACATGTGATTGTTTAAGTCACAACTCAATACAAGGCTTAGAGTCATGAATATCCGAAATAAAAGGCTTGATTAGTGACAAAGGGTTTTGCACTAATAAAGAGAGATTTCAAAGCTTGATTGGTGGCAAAGGGTTTTGCACTAGTTGAAATGCTTAAGTCTATTTGGATCTTCTTAGGGATTGTGTTTCATTATGATGACACACATATAGCGAGTTAATCTAAAACCAACTTCTTCAATTAGAAGGAATGTATTCAATACATGTCTTGAGTTTTGTAGATTCTTACAATCCTAAGATAATGTGAAACTTAAGAGAGGGTCTTAAGTAGGACATCAATGAGTTGGAATCAACATTTTGATCATGTGATAAAACTTTTCTCAATAGGTTGAGAAGTTGTGTTTATACATGAAGTTTAGTGGGAGTTATGGAAATTTTAATTAGTCTTATTTGTGGATGACATATTGATCGTTGGGAATGATTTAAGACTTTTGGAGTATTATAATACATCTTTAATATCCGAGTTTATGGAGATAAATCCACACGATATTAGCGTCAAATAAGAAGTGTAACACCCCGGTTTATGAAGGAGCCTTTAGCAAGACATTCCCTAATAAACCGGACTGTTACCATCTCGGTTTCCCGAGATAGTGAATAACAAAGTACAACAATACCAAAGTACTTTATATTAAAACTTAACGATTACATGATTATTACAAATTATCCAACTAAACTTAATATAAGATAAATACAACTCGCAGCGGAAAATAAATTAAGTGATAAAAACTTCTATGTGGTCTAGACTTCTAGGTAGATTGGCCAAGTCCTCACGCATCCCATAGCTCCCAAGTCAGCTAATCTTTAGTACCTGTCAAATATGCTCCCCATTATGGTTCATCACAGGTGTTCACGAATACACAGGGTCAACCACGAGGTTGAGTAGGGAAAACAATGAAACAACAAAATATGATATGCATGCTCCTCCGTCTCCTCCACCTCCATCTCAACTCATATCTCATAACCCGAACGCCTGACCATACCGATCCCCGGTAGACTATATATCGACCGTAGTCGATCCGCCACCGCAACAGGACACCAGGGCAAGTCTGCAGACCCGCCTGGGCCTTATCACAACATCATCATCACCACACCACATCACCATCACACCATCCTCCAACTCCAATGCATATGAAATGCTCAACAGTAATTAATGCAATGCAATATGTAAATCATTGAATTGATAAATCATAAAATCATGCCAGTTACCCGATGTTGTGATATCATACTCAATATGATCAATTCAGTCAATCACCTTCCCGTATATGAATCATCACGTAAATCAACAACCAGGAATCAAGTCAACACAATTCAACAACAACGATAATAGGACAAGTGTATTTCCCTACCTCAAAGTGCCAGCAAATCCAATTAAGCAGTTTAAGCAGTCCAGAAATTAAAGCAATGAATTTGATTATCGATCCTTCACGAATCCGTCACCTAAAACAATTATAATATTTATAATTACTAACTACTAAATATAGAAATCTCCCAAAATGGAAGCTACTAAAAATAGATAGGTTACCCAATAAAGAGAGTTCCCAAAAATAGAAGTTTTCCCGAAATACAATCCCGACACCAAACTTATGCCCAACTGATAACTAAAATAACCCGGTTAGTATATGACCCAACTTCCCAAAATAGAAAGTTACAAAAATAGAATTTCTTAAAATGGAAACTTTCCCGATATAGTAACTTTTCCATTTTAACAAACCCGACTCGAAACCCGTCCCTAACTAATCAATTATTATTAATTATTATTTTATTTTAAATAACTCGGAACTTAAACCAAAACGAATAATACGAATAATACGATAAAACGAATAATACGATAAAACGAATAATTAAAGGATAAAACGAATAATACGATAAAACGAATCAAACATTAGTAAAAGTAATTTAGCGACGACAACTAATTTGTTCACTAATAATCATACTAACACTTTATTTTATAAATAACAAAACCCGACTTATGCACTAATATAAACACGTTACAACTATCACAATGGTTATCGTCCCGACTCAAATTACGAACTTGAAACAAGGCTTTGTAACCCGTTTCAAACCGGCCCCAACTATCCCAACCCCTGATCGGATGCCGCCACCAACAGTGGCTGCCGCCACTGCCACCGTGGTCCCCCATCTGCCCTGGACCCTACTGACCCCCACCACCGTGGTCGACTCAGGCAGGCGAGTCTGACCACGGTCACCAACATCACCGGACGCAGACAACAACCCCACAAAACCCCTTTGACTACCCCTGTCGATAACACCTCCTGCCGCCATTTCCACCGCCCAAAACCCGCCTAACCACCACCAATAGGGGCGACTCCAACCACCCATTACCAACACCCCGACACCAACCACCCTCATCGCCTCCCTAAGACACGCAACAACCGCCAAAAGCCTGACAGGAAAACAAAAACAGAAGGGAAGGTTGTACTCACCTTTCTTACCGCCACCACTGCCACCAGGGCCGCTCACAGACGTCGACAACCACCGTAGGGCCTTCCTTGCTGCGCCGTCAACACCCACACGCACTCTCCCTCTCTCGATTTGTGTGAAGGTTGAGAAAGGTATTGAAGAAGGAGGGAGGCGGGTTGAGGGAGTAGGTTGTGTAGAATTAAAGTAGATAGGTTAAAGTTTAGGTTAGATGGTAAATGGGTCATGGGTAAACGTGATTGGGTAAGTGGGTAAATGACATGGGTCCGCATGGTTGTAAAAGAATTAGTTAACGTGACCTCGTTCAGATAAACCCGTCTTAACAAGCTTACGAATAACTCACTCCTATGATATCAATATGACCAAACAATTAACTCGACTCAACTATTATCCCGACATAATTAGTAATATAAAATACATAATAATTAATATATAATAATATCCGTTTACTCGATTATATAAAATACGGGGTATTACAGTATTCCCCCCTTAAAATGAACTTCGTCCCGAAGTTCGCTCCCGTACTCAAACCTCAGAAGGGTATTGTATATCGTACATACGGACGTCACGCATTTCTAACACAGTTAACACACACTTTTGACACATCAATTAAACATAACAGACACGAAATGTTACATTCTGCCCTCCTAAAAAAAAATAAACTTCGTCCCGAAGTTTAACTCATCTTCACTTAACCCAACTAACTACAACTAATAACTACCTGAGAACACACATATATCACACCTAAATAATCATCTGAGAACACCGTCATCTTCCATCGAAATTCCGATCTCAACTCAAGTAACTCAATAACCAAGGTCACACTAGACCGTAAACGTAACTCGGCACAAAGGCCCCACAATTCAATACTAGTGGCCGATCTCCATCTCAATATCAATAGTTTAACTACACTCTCCTTTTACACATCAACCAACCAACAGAAGTAGGAACAAAACATATAGAACTCATTTGCATAGGTACCCCACAACGAATCATCAACTTGATCAAAACTACAATCTACAAACAAGTGCAATATAAACATTAAGATTTTACAATCCTACCCAACTAGAAACATGGTTACGTCCTCGTAACCTCTTTTCAACTTTCATATACATATGCAACAAAATCATTATCAACCACTTGTGACAGGAAAGAACACATGATAAAAGATTGCGTATTAACATTAAAGTCGAAACAAGGTTTTATTATGGAATTAACTGATTATCAACAAGTAGCATTTATTACTTAGCTCATGCTTAACTTAAAAAACACAGCATCAAACTAAAAGAACAGCAAGAAAGGAACCAAGGTTTACACGGTTTCACCACTAAACAAACTTGATGATCAGTTATAGACTATGAACGAGCGAGAGCAAAATCAACAAAACAATTTAAGAACTTCTCACATTGTAATCATATCACAGAAAATAGATCTACCACTACTATCCATCACCATCACAGGGTCTTATTGACATGTCCATACAACCATTTACTCACTCACTGGTTTAGGTCACGAATTAGGTCGATGAATTTAAACAATCAACAACATATTCAGAATTCATATTTTAAATTATTAAATTTGTTTGCACGATATCAATTCTGAAACATATTTCCCAATAAAAGTAACTACATATGATCTATGACAACAACAACATCACTTTCATATCCCACGTATGTTTCACACTTTAGCAATCATATCTTTCAATTGTGTCTAGCAACTTAGTATACTCATTTTCAGCAAAACAAAAGATATCGTATAAATAACTTAGACATATACATTTGCCATCATATACTTTGTAAAACACTAGCTATGATAAAAGATTAGCAATTTGAACAACTTCTCTGATTTGCACGATTTGAATAATTAGGCAACTCGTAGGCTCAATTAAACGTAACTATAACGACTATCATTTAAACCAATGCATATCATGTGAATCATACCATTATAATTGCCAAAATAGTTATCATAAACAATCTTTATTAGAATATAATTGATAGTAACGACTCAAGAATATAAATATGTCAAATGTCGTGCTACATCAAACAGTTTCCTTTATATCACGCCCATACCATTGCAAGAATCACTTTCGCATTTTTATGACAAAATAATAACGAACATATGCAATACGGAATAACAACACTGTTTATTATCATGTCATAGTTTAGGTTCAACTAACATAATTTAGTGCAGTGAAAGTAATAAGTATAACTATAGGCACACAGACTCACATAAAGGACCTTAGAACTCAGCGGACATCCTACATGTGTGAACATTTAGACATGATCATTACTACCATCCATGTGTAAACATTTAAACATAATTATTATAATTATTCATGCGAGTATATTTAAAACAATCAATTAACTTTTAACGCCATCAACTTACCAAGATATGACAATATAATTTTATATTTATATATACCCGACCACTATGCAAATATGATGCACACACCAGAGACATTACAACATGCCAAATGTATATAAGGTATGCAAACAATTGGACTCGTATAAACATTTCACCCTCGATTAAGAATCAAATTAAGCTATCCAATTTTTTTTTTTTTTTTTTTTTTACTCATGCTATCATGCCAACAATGTTATCGACTAAGTTTTAATTTTATCACTTTTTAAGATACAAACTACTGAACATGCGTGCTACTATCGTCATATAAAGCATTATAAATTCACATTACTAAGGCTCATGAATCAAACAACTGTATGAAACTCAACCTAGAACACACATTTTACAAGTCATGTTTCACGTTGTAACTTTCAAAGATCATGAATAAATAACCGTTCGATTAAACTTGGTTCATATTATTTTTATAAAACACGGAGGGTTAAAAACACAGGGGAAAAAGAATTAGGTCTAAAGCACAAGAATTCCATTTTTAAAGGATTTTACAACTCAGTTGGTCCAAACAAACATGTGACAGCAATTGGTCCGAAACTTGGGTCAGCTTGCAAAACTTACCATTTAATATAGAGACATCAAGAATTTTCGTGGCTCATCAATTTGGAAACATATGTGAATCTTCTGATAGATGGAGTTGGAATTATGCAAAAATTATTAATACAATTTAAATGAGGATTTTTACAAAATCATTGGTCAAAACATCACTGCACAGGAACTTCCTGACTACAGCCCACTAAAATATTTATTACTCCTAGTTCGTATATCCTATAAGCATGAAACCAACGCCAATTGAACACTAACTCACGAGGCTATCTCTCATAAAATTTTCATCCATAGGCAATAAACAGAAAAGAAATGGCAGCAAGGTCAATTAAAGAGTACAATCAAACAAACAAGTTTCAGCACTAAGTCGTTCATTTTCTATGTCCCAAACTCTTACAACCATACTATCGATACTAACTCATCCTAACTTAAATCTCACACTGTGTATTTCGTAACATCTACCCCATAGAATCCCTTCGCATCTCGATCTACTCCTTACATCTAAATCACGATTGCTATGACTAAAAACATGCAATTCAACAGCGTTTCTAATTACTATCACGATACTATACTAGCATGGCTTCGGGATCACATAACCGCATATCACTAGGCATAATAGTACTATCAACACATCATTCAACATCCAACTAGGTAACTATCATCGACTCGCAATTATTTTCATACTCACGGCTACCACAACACTTCATTGATTATTAACCTGAACTCGAAATTTATTTCTCATCTCCCTAACATCATATGGTCACGTCATCATTCATACAAAATACTTACCGTAGCGTTGTCCTGCACAATGGTTAGAATATATGGATCTCAAGGTATACATCAACTCGATTATGCAATAATCAATGTATCAGTCACTTAGCACTTAGGCAACGATATATGAATTTCATGTTCAACCTCAAGCAACTTTTCTACCCTTTCCCTCATATACACTCAGGGTTTCCGGGTCAACCTGAGAGGGCCACTGGTTCGGTGTGAGGGGGGCCCCTAACTCATACCTTACCTTAGTGTGCTCCTAACAGTTCTATCCCGGGGTTCATTTTAATTAGACACATCCTATGTTCATTGGGCTCATTGGTTTAGGCCTGAGGATCGTTCGCTCTGATACCACTTTGTAACACCCCGGTTTATGAAGGAGCCTTTAGCAAGACATTCCCTAATAAACCGGACTGTTACCATCTCGGTTTCCCGAGGTAGTGAATAACAAAGTACAACAATACCAAAGTACTTTATATTAAAACTTAACGATTACATGATTATTACAAATTATCCAACTAAACTTAATATAAGATAAATACAACTCGCAGCGGAAAATAAATTAAGTGATAAAATCTTCTATGTGGTCTAGACTTCTAGGTAGATTGGCCAAGTCCTCACGCATCCCATAGCTCCCAAGTCGCCTAATCTTTAGTACCTCAAAATATGCTCCCCATTATGGTTCATCACAGGTGTTCACGAATACACAGGGTCAACCACGAGGTTGAGTAGGGAAAACAATGAAACAACAAAATATGATATGCATGCTCCTCCGTCTCCTCCACCTCCATCTCAACTCATATCTCATAACCCGGAACGCCCAGCCATACCGATCCCCGGTAGACTATATATCGACCCTAGTCGATCTGCCAGCTCGCAGCTGAGGATACCAGGGCAAGTCCTGCAGAACCCGCCTGGGCCTTATCACAACATCATCATCACCACACCACATCACCATCACACCATCCTCCAACTCCAATGCATATGAAATGCTCAACAGTAATTAATGCAATGCAATATGTAAATCATTGAATTGATAAATCATAAAATCATGCCAGTTACCGGATGTTGTGATATCATACTCAATATGATCAATTCAGTCAATCACCTTCCCGTATATGAATCATCACGTAAATCAACAACCAGGAATCAAGTCAACACAATTCAACAACAACGATAATAGGACAAGTGTATTTCCCTACCTCAATGTGCCAGCAAATCCAATTAAGCAGTTTAAGCAGTCCAGAAATTAAAGCAATGAATTTGATTATCGATCCTTCACGAATCCGTCACCTAAAACAATTATAATATTTATAATTACTAACTACTAAATATAGAAATCTCCCAAAATGGAAGCTACTAAAAATAGATAGGATACCCAATAAAGGGAGTTCCTAAAAATAGAAGTTTTCCCGAAATACAATCCCGACACCAAACTTATGCCCAACTGATAACTAAAATAACCCGGTTAGTATATGACCCAACTTCCCAAAATAGAAAGTTACAAAAATAAAATTTCTTAAAATGGAAACTTTCCCGATATAGTAACTTTTCCATTTTAACAAACCCGACTCGAAACCCGCCCCTAACTAATCAATTATTATTAATTATTATTTTATTTTAAATAACTCGGAACTTAAACCAAAACGAATAATACGAATAATACGATAAAACGAATAATTAAAGGATTAAACGAATAATACGATAAAACGAATCAAACATTAGTAAAAGTAATTTAGCGACGACAACTAACACTTTATTTTATAAATAACAAAACCCGACTTATGCACTAATATAAACACGTTACAAATATCACAATGGTTATCGTCCCGACTCAAATTACGAACTTGAAATAAGGCTTTGTAACCCGTTTCAAACCGGCCCCAACTATCCCAACCCCTGATCGGATGCCGCCACCAACAGTGGCTGCCGCCACTGCCACCGTGGTCCCCCATCTGCCCTGGACCCTACTGACCCCCACCACCGTGGTCGACTCAGGCAGGCGAGTCTGACCACGGTCACCAACATCACCGGACGCAGACAACAACCCCACAAAACCCCTTTGACTACCCCTGTCGACAACACCTCCTGCCGCCATTTCCACCGCCCAAAACCCGCCTAACCACCACCAATAGGGGCGACTCCAACCACCCATTACCAACACCCCGACACCAACCACCCTCATCGCCTCCCTAAGACACGCAACAGCCGCCAAAAGCCCGACAGGAAAACAA
The DNA here is from genome assembly GCF_048544455.1 of Silene latifolia. Classification (NCBI taxonomy): domain Eukaryota; kingdom Viridiplantae; phylum Streptophyta; class Magnoliopsida; order Caryophyllales; family Caryophyllaceae; genus Silene; species Silene latifolia. The sequence continues at coordinate 23,021,471 of NC_133533.1, read as the reverse complement.
AAACAGAAGGGAAGGTTGTACTCACCTTTCTTACCGCCACCACTGCCACCAGGGCCGCTCACAGACGTCGACAACCACCGTAGGGCCTTCCTTGCTGCGCCGTCAACACCCACACACACTCTCCCTCTCTCGATTTGTGTGAAGGTTGAGAAAGGTGTTGAAGAAGGAGGGAGGCGGGTTGAGGGAGTAGGTTGTGTAGAATTAGGGTAGATAGGTTAAAGTTTAGGTTAGATGGTAAATGGGTCATGGGTAAACGTGATTGGGTAAGTGGGTAAATGACATGGGTCCGCGTGGTTGTAAAAGAATTAGTTAACGTGACCTCGTTCAGATAAACCCGTCTTAACAAGCTTACGAATAACTCACTCCTATGATATCAATACGACCAAACAATTAACTCAACTCAACTATTATCCCGACATAATTAGTAATATAAAATACATAATAATTAATATATAATAATATCCGTTTACTCGATTATATAAAATACGGGGTATTACAAGAAGTCTTATTTTGATAAGATTCATGACTAGTTCAATCAAGTTGAACATATTTGATTGATTCCTTTTGCTCCCGCTGCCGAATCAATTAAATGGGAAATGATGTATAACACTTCATAAACTTTGAGTATGATGAATTGTTTCAAATCGAATTTAAGTAATATGTACTAAGTGAGCCATAAAGATTACCCTTAAGTGCTTGCAGAAGCATTAAGGATGTAATGCAAAGTGTTTTTGATGCAATTTTGTGTAAGGGTGTTACACAAATGACAATTGACAATTGAGATTGCGCATGGTTTCCGACAAAACCATAATCAAAACACATTAAGATGGTTAAGATACCATAGTGGCCATGTTATTTAAGAAATGGAGTTGTTAGAATCATTCTAAGCAATAAAGAACAATGAGGATGCTCACAATGGAAATTGAGTACACTTGCAATCATGAGATGTGCGAGAGGGATGGGTCCCGCACACTATGAAAACAGTGGGAGCTATTCTAAGGCTAGAGGGCCTATGTCTTGATTGGATCTCGACACGTACTCAAAACGTTTCGTAATGCAAATGTATACATTACAAAGGAAAACGAGTATGTAGTAAGGTTGAGTAAGGTACAAGAAGTTGATAAAACCTACTAACCAAAGTCTTCTCATAGGCTTAACATGATGAGTCATGTCATTTCAATTGAATTGAGATGAACAACCACATTCAAGATCAAAATGGATTATAGAATATGAAGTAGTAATCAAGTATTGACTACTCATATGATAATCACATTTATCGTTCGAGTTTTTAAATCTGAAAACTTTTTTATACTTTGTTACATCAAAACGGGTTGTAGAGACAATGTTGAACCCCGTTAAAGTGAACCCGGATTAACATGGTATTCGCCCATAGTCACTTATATGAGGTGACCTCTCGAAGTGACTAGAGTGTGATGCGATTGATGGCAAGTTCAAGTGCCATTGAGTCATGTGAGATGACTAGTCGATCACATAGGCAGACTGTTAGGAACACCTTGTCGGGCCTTATGACCGCTTATAGAGTTCTGACAAATTTATATAGCCTGGTCGTGGCGAGAGCTACTATAGTATTCTAATGAGTCGATTCTTTTGACTAAAGACTGTTCGCCTAAGGTGGCATAGTTTCAGATTAACTTTGATTTGTGTTACTATGACCTTCGTAAATGGGGTCAAATGGGCATATTTTGGGTTATGATGGCTGTGGCTAGTCGAAGGGAATAAGTGCGATAGGAATTGTCCACCCCTGGTCAGGGTTAAAACAATATCTCAGGGCCACTCGAGGAGTAATGAACTGGAAATGTGTGGCGACGCTCGGAAGGTATCTATGGTAGATAAATCCGGTCAATCAGTTATTCTCCAGATCGAGGAAACCACTCTCGATATGATCACTTGCAAGTACGACCTGAAAGACACCTTGCATTGAGTGGGAGATAGTAATAGGATAAGAGAATTGGTGACGCACACTTGTCGAGGACAAGTGGGAGATTGTTGGAATATGTGTCCTCCGACAATAATGCGATCGCAACTGTCGATCATGATGATCACATGTTTAAGTCTCATTTTCAGAATATATGTGGGATGTAATATTTTTACAGTCAACTGGTTCACACATATCGGTAATGATTGGCTGGCTAGAGTTTGACATTTCTGTCGTGCGACGGTGGTGATCAGTTGATCCCCTTAGGTCATACCTAAAAGGTAACACTCTTAATTGAATATTTAATTGATCGTATGACGATACGGGTTAATTAAATTACTTAAAATTGACGGACGATTTTGGAGGTGATATTTACGTGTCTCATTGTAATTTGATTAAATAAGATACGGTCTAAGTGATCGAATTGTTTTATCACTTAGATGGAATTATTGTTTACGGAAACAATTGAAACGGAATGAATAAATTATTATAAGTACAGAATGTTGTAGTTTATAATTCGGAAACATTTTTGGTACAAGTAATTATGAATTACTATGATAATTTTTATAAGTGACATATTTTATTAATATGTTGATTTTTAATTATTAAAAATACATTTTATAAATAAGATGTCATGTAATGTGTCACATGTGACATATTGACAAAATCACAAATAAAATGGACTCATCCATTTTATGTGTGTGTACCGAAATGGAGGAAGCATTAGGATAAAATTGTGTTGATTATTTATAAGTGGAAGACATAATTATAAAACCTAATGATAGCCATGCAAACATAGCCTTCTCTTAGGAAGAAAAGGAGAGCATGCATTGGGCTCTCTCTCCTTCCCATTTTTTGGTTTTCCATATGAAAAAGAGCAAATGTTTTTGCTTATTTTTTCCACACTTACACTACATGCAATAGTTAGTGTATTATTCATTCATCCACATAATAACTTAAAGAAGGTTTAGAAAGAGAAACAAAAACACTCCAAAATCCCTCTCCTCTTGGCCGAAAATTCAAGAGCACAAAAACCTTTTGGGTCAAGTTTAGCAAGATTATTATTATTCTAGATCTAATAATATTAATCTATTAAGAGGTTATCTTGGGTATTATTCCTTGGGAGGGATTCTATACTTGAATCCTTTGTTCATCCATTATTTGGAATGCTCAAGAACTAACAACAAGGAGATCTTGTTGGTGCCCTTTAATCCGAAATCCCTAAGTAAGGATTGATGATTTCTTCTCATTTTAATTTATGTTTGCATGCATAAGATTTGTAATTATTTTATGACTAAATAATTTCTCACATATATGAATATGTAAATTAATGAGATATAGATTTCCAACAGTATGCGAACCAGGGCTTGCCTGCTATACCTTGGGAAGAGTTTCGGAGGGCTATGAGGAAAGAGTTTGTACCGGAGCATGTGAGGAGTAAGCTAAGAGAGGAGTTTGATGGGTTTAAGATGACATCTGACATGTCTGTGGCCGAGTACTACAAGCAGTTTAATGAGAAGTCTAGGTATGCTGAGGATATGGGTTTGAGTGAGGAGAACCTGGCGCTGAGGTTTGAGAGGGGGTTGACCCCTAAGATCATGGATAAGCTACCCGTGGGAGTCCTTAATGATGTTAAGGAAGCTTATGCGAGGGCGGGGAGAGCTGAGAGGTTGGTGGAGATGGCTCAGGAGAGAGTGGTTGAGAAAAGAAAGGCTAAGAGTGAGGGTGGTGGCCAATCTAGTCACAAGAAAGGCAACCATAATCAAGCTAGAGGGTTTTCTTCTGGGTCAGGGTTCAGTGCTGGGGCTTCCTTTGGGCGTGGCCGTATGAGTAGTAGTGGTAGTTGGGGAATGACCAGCTATGGCTGTGGCGGTGTAGGCCACAAGAGACATGAGTGCACCAGTATGCCTGGAGCTTTTCAGAGATCGGCTCAGGGGAGCTATTCTCAGGGACCAGCACAGAGTTATGCGAGCAATATACCGTTTGGGTCATGGTCTAACCGGGGAAGTCAGAGCTATCAGGGTGGAGGTAACCGCAATGGCGGTAATTCTTATCAGAAACCAGCTACGAACAACAACAACAACAATCAGAGGTCGGGTGCTAAGCCGACCACATCAGCCAGTACTGTCCAGGGAGGTGGACAGAAGACCAGTGGAAAGCTGTTCATGATGGACAAGAAAGCAGCTGAGGATGATGCACATGTTACTGGTACTTTTCTTGTTAACGGTATTCATACCTTTTTTTTGTTTGATTCGGAGGCGTCTCAGTCGTTTGTATCTTCAAGTCATGTTAAACGGTTGGATTTGAGGGTATATGAGTCTGTAAGTGAGAAAGTTTTTATACCTTCGGGTGAGTCTGTATCATGTGGGAGGTTGTATAGAGATGTGTCTATGATAGTTGGGCAAGTTGATCTACCTGTAGACTTGCTAGAGTTTCCTTTTGACGGCTTTGAGATGATAGTCGGGATGGATTGGTTGGGAAAGTGTAAAGCTAAGATAGACTGTCATCAAAAGAAAGTGTCTTTGAGAGGTCCTAAGGGTGTTAGTGTGTCCTATCGTGGGTTTGTGGTCAAACCCAAAGTTAAGTTGATTGCAGCTGTGACCTTGAAGTCTTATCTGAGGAAGGGATGCCCTTTGATCTTGTGCCATGTGAGAGATGACCGGGTAGAGAGTCCGACAGTTGATCAGATACCAGTGGTGGATGAGTTTGCAGATTTTTTTCCAGAGGAGATTCCGGGGTTGCCACCGAAGAGGGAGATAGATTTCACAGTTGAGTTGAAACCGGGGACGGGGTCAATCTCTAAGGCACCGTACCGGATGGGTCCTAAAATGATCTGATAGAGAAGGGATACATTAGACCTAGTGTATCGCCGTGGGGAGCACCAGTTCTCTTTGTGAAGAATAAAGATGGGAGTTTGAGGTTGTGCATAGACTACAGGGAGCTGAACCGAGTGACGGTGAAGAACAAATATCCTTTGCCAAGGATAGATGACCTGTTTGATCAGTTGAGTGGTGCATCAGTCTTTTCCAAGATTGATTTGAGGTCGGGGTACTATCAGGTGAAGATTAGAGAGGTGGACATACCAAAGACAGCTTTCACGTCGAGGTATGGCCATTATGAGTATGTGGTGATGCCATTTAGGTTATCTAATGCACCAGTTGTGTTTATGGATTTGATGAATAGAATCTTCAGACAGTTTTTGGACAAGTTCGTGGTGGTGTTTATCGATGACATCTTAGTCTACTCTAAGACTAAGGAGGAGCATGAGGATCATCTGAGGATTGTGTTGCAGACTTTGAGGGAGCATGAGTTATATGCTAAGCTGTCCAAGTGTGAGTTCTGGTTAGAGAAAGTTACTTTTCTGGGGCATGTGATCTCTAAGGATGGGGTAGCTGTGGATCCGGCAAAGATTGACGCAGTGACAAAGTGGGAAGCACCAAAGAATGTTGCTGAGATCAAGAGTTTCTTGGGTTTAGCTGGATACTACAGACGATTCGTGAAAGATTTCTCCAAGATAGCTAGACCTATGACAGATTTGATGAGGAAAGAGAACACGTTTCGTTGGGATGAGAGTTGTGGCGTTCCAAACATTAAAGGAGCGTTTGACCACAGCTCCTATCTTAGCATTGCCTGAAGGGATCGAGAACTTTGAGGTTTATACAGATGCCTCAAAGAATGGGTTAGGATGTGTGTTGATGCAGAATGGTAAAGTGATTGCCTATGCTTCTAGGCAATTGAAGCTTTATGAGGAGAACTACCCTACACATGATCTGGAGTTGGGTGCAGTGGTGTTTGCTCTCAAGATTTGGAGACATAACCTTTATGGGGCGACCTTTAAGGTATTTTCGGATCACAAGAGTCTCAAGTACATCTTCACTCAAAAGGAGTTGAACATGAGACAGAGGAGGTGGATGGAGCTGATTGGCGATTATGACATGGATATTATGTACCATGAAGGGAAAGCCAATGTTGTTGCAGATGCTTTGAGTAGGAAGAGTGTGCATTCTTTGTGTACAACTCTATCTTTGATGAGGTTGAGAGATGAGGTGGGGAAGTTTGGGATACATATGATGCAGAGAGAGGATGCCGTGGGAGATTTGACAGTACAGCCTGATCTTTATGATGAGATTCGAGGTAAACAGGCGTTGGTTCCTAAGATGGTTGAGTGGAGAGCTGGAGTAGAGAAAGGGACAGTGTCTCGATTCTCTATTCATACAGATGGTAGTTTGAGGTTTGATGGGAGGTGGTGTGTCCCTAATGATGAGGAGCTGAAAAAGACTATCATGACAGAGGCACATTGTACACCGTATTCGGTACATCCAGTGGTGACAAGTCATGTACAAAGGATTTAAAGAACACGTTTTGGTGGCCTGGGATGAAGAAAGAAATAGCTGACTTTGTGGCCCGTTGTTTGACATGCCAGAGAGTTAAAGGGGAACAGCGACGACCACAAGGTAAGATTCAGTCTTTAGAGGTACCTGAGTGGAAGTGGGAATCCATTTCTATGGATTTTATCGTGGGTTTGCCAAAGGCTCAACAGGGTAACAACATGATATGGGTAATAGTGGATCGACTGACCAAGTCAGCTCACTTTGTGCCAATGAAAGATACATGGACTAAAGCACAATTAGCTATGGCTTATCGGAAGAATGTGCTTAAGTTACATGGAGTCCCTAAGGACATAGTATCTGACAGAGATGCGAGATTTATCTCAAGGTTTTGGAAAGAGTTGCAGGAGTCTTTGGGAACAACTTTGAAGATGAGTACAGCATTTCATCCTGCGACAGACGGTCAGACTGAGAGAACGATCAAGACTCTTGAGGATATGTTACGAGCTTGTGTGATGGACTTCGGTGGTAGCTGGGAACAGAGGTTGGACTTGATAGAGTTTTCTTACAACAACAGCTATCACACTAGTATTGGCATGGCACCGGTTGAGGCTTTATATGGGAGGAGATGTAGGAGTCCGATTTGTTGGGATGACTGTGCTGAGGCAGTGGTTCTAGGACCAGAGATGGTACATGAGATGGTTGAACAGATTAAGTTGATCAGGGAACGGATCAGAGCAGCTCAGGATAAGCAAAAGAGTTATGCAGATCTACATCGCCGGGATATAGAGTTTCAGGTTGGGGACAAGGTTCTTCTGAAAGGGTCTCCTATGCGTGGGGTTATGAGATTTGGGAAGAAAGGCAAGCTGAGTCAGAAGTTCATCGGGCCTTATGAGATCTTAGAGCGGGTTGGAGAGGTTGCATATCGTCTGGCTTTACCAGCTGCATTAGAGAGGGTGCATAATATGTTTCATGTATCTCAGCTGCGAAAGTATGTGAGTGACCCGTCACATGTGTTAGAGGCAGAGAGCTTAGAGCTAGATGAGTCCTTATCATATCTTGAGGTACCTAAGCAGATCCTTGACCGGAAGGTTAGGAAGACTAGAAGTGGTGAGACAGTTTTGCTTAAGATCCTTTGGTCTAACCACGAGACTGAGGAAGCTACATGGGAGGCAGAGGAGGCCATGAGAGAGCGTTACCCTTTCCTTTTTGATCAGGTATGTATGGTTACGGGGACGTAACCTTGTTTCTTTTAGGGGGGGTAGGAGATGATCGCGAAGAGTTTTTAAGAGTTTTTATACCCTTTTTATGTTGTGTCGGTATGTTTGTTGTGGTTGAGTCGGGTTGAGTTTGGGTTAGTAACATGTTTTATGTTGAGTTTTGTTTTGGTTGTTGAGTCGGGAGTGTTGTAATGTGTATCTTTGTTTTGTTGTAGTTTGAACTTCGGGGACGAAGTTCTTTTTAAGGAGGGAAGACTGTAATACTACAGTTTTATGAGTCTCTGGGTACTCTATCGAGTAGGCCTTACTCTGTCGAGTAAGGGTGTGTTGCGTTTTAAAAATAGTTTCTGACCTGTTGGGTACTCGATCGAGTAACCTTGATACTCGATCGAGTAACCTTGATACTCGATCGAGTAAGGGGGCACTCGATCGAGTACCTCAGCTACTCGATCGAGTAGCCGGTTTACGGGGGATGATTTGTCGGGTTTTGTTAATAATGCGATTAAGTATGTAATTACTTCCGCCACTTTTCTTTAAACACTTTTAAATCCTAATTGCTTTCAAAAGAGAAAACAAACTACGTTCTTCGCATCAATCGCATTGTTGGTAAATCCCGGAGCTTGGAAGGTCGGATTTTACCTTTCTTTATACCTTTGTGATCCTTGCGTCGAGGGTAAGATCTACGTACCGTTTTTATAGTATTTCGTTAAAATTGGTTAAACCCTAATATTGGGATTTGGGGGTTTTGTTGTATTTCGTGATTGGTAGTGATTATATGTTTGTATTTTAGGAGGAGGATTCGTAGAAGAAGCCTTTTGATATCAGCTGTGAGACCGTCTGATTGTGTTGCTTTCCAGGTAGGGTTTCCCTACTCAGTATTAGTCCCATGATGCATTGTTGGTGTTTTGTGATTGTTGAATCTTATCGTATTCGTATTGTGACGGTCGTTGGTTTTGATTGCTGTTTAATGGTTGTGATTGTTTGTCTCTGGTTCTCGAGATGCGTTCTCGGCTGAGTGGAGTCACTTGCGGGAGTGGCTTCACGCCCTAGTTTCGCCCTCCGTGGAACCCGCCACGGGAGGGGATGTGCACATTAATGGGACAGGGTTATCGCTCGGTATGATGAGCGGGAATTTGGTGGGTACGGCTGCGGTCCCCCATCGGCGGGGCTCCGGTGGACGATCGGTGACGGAGATTAATTGGAGTGGGTGTGATTGTGTGTGTGATCGTTTGAGCTTTGTTTGTTTACTTGTGTTCTTTGGTTTATATAAATTGTGTGATTAGTCTCGACCCGTTTAACGTTTTAAAATCGTGGTGATCCATTCGGGGATGGTGAGCGATTATTGAGCGGTATGAGTCGAGTTCTTGGGATAGTCAGGTTGTCTGCCGTCGATGATAGAAGTCTTCCGCTGTAGCTTTAGTAGTATAATAAACATTTCATTTAGCTGAGTAGACAGTTGGTTTTGAGAACTTGTATTCGTATTTTGGTTTTGGATTTTAACCTTTCGCTAAAGTTATACTATTTAAATGTTGTTTCGTTATTGTCTTATGATTATCATTGCCTCGGGTAACCGAGATGGTAGCATCCTTATACCTGAGTGGTCCTGGTAAGGCACTTGGAGTATGGGGGTGTTACAGTCCTAATCCGACGGGAGCTCACGAGGAGGAGGTAGTTGAGGTAGATCCTCCTGCCCGCGTTGTATCTTTTAGGTATCAAGATTCAATCTTTACTGCTCTCCGATCACTTGAATCTACTTTTTCTGAGGAGAACCAATTAAAAACAAATTATGATGGGATTTTAAGAGAGAAAAAATTGATCCCTGATTCGGCTAAAGTCTGCATCCCTGAGTCTTGTCCTGTCAGGGCCAACTGGACATCGCCAGGCTGGTTTTGTATCTATGAATGGGCCTTGAAGGCTGGTTGCAAGCTGGCCTTCACTCCTCTACTGATTGACACCATTCGGGCCATGGAGGTGTCTCCTTTCCAGATTATTCTGATGGTTTGGAAGCTGGTTCATTCTGTTGAGAATCTATGTGCCAAGCATAATCTCACAATTACTGTGAACGATATCAAGGCAGTGTATCATCTAAAAAATCATTCTGCTGGTCGTTTTAATTTGCGGATTAGATCAAAGATGTCTCAGTTAATCACCAACCTGGATTCGGGTGATAATTATTGTTACTGTCACTACTGCCGCATTAATATTGATAACTTCACTACTCCCGCCGTAATTATTGTTACTTTCACTATTGTCGCATTAATATTGATTATTTCACTACTCCCGTTGTTGTTTCTACCACTTTCACTAATGACGCTGATAATATTATTACTTTTACTATTCAAATGAGTGATTACTATCATATAACTATATCCAATGTTACTACAATTCTTTTCTTTACTGACGAAATTACTTTTAATACTTAGGCATGCAATTTTAAGAGGATTATATATTTATATTAATATATTACATATATGTATGAAATTAAATCGAAAGAATTATGCAATATTATATATTATGGAATCTAACTTGAATTATTTATAACCTACTTATTATATTTTAAACTATAAAGTTTAATAAAATTGCATAGATTTTAAATTTAATATATAATTTTATGATGATAATAATTAATACCATATGTGTGCATGTTTATACTAATTAATTATTTTATTTTAAGGAAATTGACCATCTTCTAGTCTTCTATAAATATTTAGGAAAATTACCAAGCATCTTCTTTCTTTTAGTCTCCTTAAATCTGACCATCTTAATTAGGTATTTTATTTATGGAAATTGACCATCTTAAGTAATTATTTTATTTTAAGCAAATTGACCATGTTTTAGTCTCTTACAAATGTTTAGGAAAATTACCAAGCTTCGATATGATTTAATTTTAACCCAAACTGTATAATATTTGCATTGAGATCCCTTAATTGGGTCAATCACACGATGCTATTGATTTAAAACTATATAGTATAATTAATTTGTATAACTTTATTTAATTACATTGAATTCCTTTCGTTTCTGGATTTAAGATATAGTATTAATGGATTCTAGTTCGCATATTAACAAAAGTAATTTAGTGGTTTATCAATTATACTCTATATGTTATTTATTGAAATTTATTTTTATTTATCATAATTTATTTGTTTTAAATTGATGAAACGTTGGAGCCGCAATCAAGAAACGTCAGACTTACCTACAATGATTACAACCCAGTTACTTTTAGCAGTAAAATTCAAATTCAGCTATTCAATCTTTTTGGTGCAGCCTGTGGGGATTATCCACGATGTATATCACTGTTGCACTTGAATTTGCCCTGTGCTTGGGGAAGTTCCTTTTTCTCCTTTTCTTTATACGGTTAGTTTGGCTAGGGTGGCCGAGACAAAGGACGGTGCGTCAGAGAGTAGGGTAGATCGATGAGTGTGGAGGAAAGGAGTGCGTAATTGGTTTTGAGTGGGGAAGATGATAAAAAATGATAAGGATAAAAGAGCAAAATGTGTATGTGAAAGAGTGAAGTCTGTATATGAAAAAGCACGGCCCTTTGTAACCGTGTTGCGAAAAGTTGTCGACGTTTTATAACAAATCGTCGACGGTTTTCAAAACAAATACGCACATACCCTTACTCTCTCTCATTCACTTCTCTCTTTCTCTCTTTCACTCTCTAAATCTCCCTTACAACCCTGCCGCACCACACCACACCACACCAGCACATTCGCCACTGCATCACCACCAACGCCACCACCGCAACACCTTCACCACTACTGCAGCAACAACACGGACGACAGTAGCACCAACCGGTTCTCATTCTCCTTGTTTTTTATCAAGTCATTTTTTTTTCAATTAGTTTAGTTTTCGTTGTATAATTTGATTTTAATTAGGCTAGAAATGTATGTTTGTCTTGATTTGAATGAATCCTCCTTTCAATTTCGTTATTCTTCTTCATTCTTGTTATTTTATCGTTTCAATTTCGCAAATAGGCTTATTATTGTCGGATTTGTTGTTGTTGTTGTTGGGTTGTTAGTGTTAGTGTTGTTTGTTGTCGATGGATTTGTTGTATTTTTCGATGGATTTGTTGTTGTTGTTGTTGTTGTTGTTGTTGTTTTTGATGGATTTAAATGTGTAATTTATATTTTTTTGGTATTAAAAGTTGTTAATCTATAAAATATAGTTAAAAGGCTACTCTAAAATGATAAATAAGCGCCACCTAGACAAAGCCACGTAGGATCCAAAAAGCCACCTAGATTAACATTTAATGTGACGTGGCATATTTAAATGTGATGTTGCATATTTTTAATGTGACATGACGAATTAATATGACATGGATTATCAATTTATTATTACATGACATTAATTTAATTAATGTATCTATAAATTAATTTAATTCACTTATATCTATAATATTAAAGGATACTATCATTATTCTTAAATTAATTTTGCATATTAAATATATTGTCTTCCAAAATTTATATAACCCTTACAAATTTACATCAAATTTTATAATTTATAATTAATATTGACATTTTAATTGAATTTTTTTTAATAAAACATGTTAATAAATTTCATAATTTATAACTAAAATTGAATTTTTTGTAATAAAACATGTTAAGGAATTAATTAAACATTTTCATATTACTATACACTCACCATTATTAATATTTTCTATTTAATTTATTGTTTTTAAAATTTTTGTAGTAAAACCTATTAATAAATTAATTAAACCTCTTCATATTACTGAACACCCACCATTATTAACATTTTCCTATTTAACTCATTGTTTTTAAAATTTTTGTAATAAAACATGTTAATAAATTAATTAAACCTCTTCATATTACTAAACACCCACCATTATTAACATTTTCCTATTTAATTTTTTTTTTAATTAAACATGGTAATAAATTGATTAAAACTCTTCATAATACTTAACACACACCAAATTAATTAAAAGTTTTTCCTATTTAATTAATTTTTGTAATATAATATGTTAATAATTTTATTAAAACTCCTTATATTACTCAACACCCATAATTTTCACTAACATTTTGTCCTATTTAATTCATCTCCTGAGGTCCTCGGCAATCAATTATCTAATTTAATAATACCACAAAATAAATTAAAATATGAGAATTTATGGTTGTGTAATGACTATAAAACCTATAAAACCTATAATAGTTTCTATTCACTTTATTTATTTAAAATATGCCCATTGTCACGAGTTTCTATGTTGTGAATTGTATTTTATTGTTTAATTTATTGTTTAATTTATTTTTTTGTTTATATTTAGTATATTGAGTATTATTGTCGAGTATTATTGTTGAATGTTGTTGTTGTTGTTGTTGTTGTTGTTGTTGTTGTTGTTGTTGTTGTTGTTGTTGTTGTTGTTGTTGTTGTTGTTGTTGTTGTTGTTGTTGTTGTTGTTGTTGTTGTTGTTGTTGTTGTTGTTGTTGCCATGTCTAAAAAAGTATATTTTAATTTGTTATGTTGTTTTTATGAATCATTTGCTTTATATTTGCTTCTCATAAGGCTATACACAGTCCTAATCCGACGGGAGCTCACGAGGAGGAGGTAGTTGAGGTAGATCCTCCTGCCCGCGTTTTATCTTTTAGTTATCAAGATTCTATCTTTACTGCTCTCCGATCACTTGAATCTACTTTTTCTGAGGAGAACCAGTTAAAAACAAATTATGATGGGATTTTAAGAGAGAAAAAATTGATCCCTGATTCGGCTGAAGTCTGCATCCCTGAGTCTTGTCCTGTCAGGGCCAACTGGACATCGCCAGGCTGGTTTGGTATCTATGAATGGGCCTTGAAGGCTGGTTGCAAGCTGCCCTTCACTCCTCTACTGATTGACACCATTCGGGCAATGGAGGTGTTTCCTTTCCAGATTATTCCGATGGTTTGGAAGCTGGTTCATTCTGTTGAGAATCTATGTGCCAAGCATAATCTCACAATTACTGTGAACGATATCAAGGCAGTGTATCATCTAAAAAATCATTCTGCTGGTCGTTTTAATTTGCGGATTAGATCAAAGATGTCTGAGTTGATCACCAACCTGGATTCGGGTGATAATAAAGGCTGGGCAAAAACTTACCTGTTTGTTCGGATTGAGAGCCTGGGGTCTGGCTTGGACTATTTGAGGTATCCTGCCTTGGAGAGTGGTAAGTTTCCTGGATCTTTTGATTTATACGTATTTTATTTTGCGTATATTTGAAGTATGTAAATTTTACCTGAGTGTTTGGGGATGTTTGCATCTCCCGATTGGAGTTTTGATCCTCTTGATGAGGACTCTCTTGCGAGGATAGAGGCTTTCCTGACTCTTCCAGAGGAAGAGAGAACTTGGCCAGGCAGTTTAGGCAGGGATTTGCTGCCCCAGTACATGAGGCCTAAGTTGAGTGGTATTAAGGCGCCTAAAGGCAAGCTTACCTCTTCTGCCCTTTCCTGTAGGTCTTCTTTATTCTTTCACGTTGATGATTTTCCTTTTCCTGTTGGTTTCCTGCAATTTATATGTGTTTCTTTTGTTTATCCAGTATATAGATCTTCTGCTAGGATGGCTAGCTTTAGTGCTGCTGATTTGAAGGCTGGGGTTCCCAAGATTTCTGAGCAGTCCATGAGTCAGGAGGCTACTGGCAGTGGGAGTGATAAAACTCTTAATATTTTAGTTTCTGATGCCCAGTTTCAAAGGGAGCCAGCTCAGCTTGTGTCTCTTGAGGTCATTCAGACGGCAAAAAGGAGGAAAGAGGTTATCATAGCTGAAGAGGCGGAGGAAGAGGAAGAGCCTATCCAAGCCCAACCAATTAGGTGTATAAGGGAAGTGCCTGGCCAGGTTGACGATATAGAAGCTGCCCGGGCACAGATAAATGATTCTTCTGTTATCATTGATGACCAGCTGTTATCTGGTGATGCTGCTGAGTTTTATGTCAAGGCTGTGGCTCTCCTGACCTCTCTTATGACGAATGCTGCAGTCGTTGCCTCCCAAGCCAATGAGGTTGGTTATACTTGTATTTTCCTTGTATTGATTTTTGCTTTTGACTTAGTTAATAAGCTTTCCTTTTCTTTTTAGGGTTTTAACGCTGGACTGATTAGTGCTTGCCAGCTGAGGAATGCCCGGGCCAAGATCAGCAACTTGGAAGAGAGGTTGGATAAGGTTAACCATGAGTTGCATCTGTCCAGGGGCAATGAGATGGTACTTCATGTTAGATTTATGAATCTCATTAATTTACATATTCATATATGGGACATTTAATTTAGTCATAAAATTAAATCTAGATCTTATGCATGCAATCATAAATAAGATAAGAGAATAAATCGTCTTTCTTACTTTGGGATTTCAGATATAAGGGCACCAACAAATTCACCTATTTGTTAGTTCTTGAGCTTTCCTTAAAATGGATGAACAAGGTTCAAAATAGAACCTCTCCCAAAAGTATATACCCAAGGAAACCTCTTAATAACTAATATTATTATAATCTAGTAATAATAAAAGTCTTACTTAAAAATTGATACAAAAATAATTTGTATTGCTCTTGAATTATTTCGGTCAAGAGAGGATGCTTTTTGAGGTTTTTATTTCTCTAAGTTTCTCCAAATTGTAGAGAGAATTTGATAATTTCTGACACTAGAAATTATGTTGTGAAGTAGTGAATGATTATTAGAGAAAACCATTTTGTTTCTCTAAGTGGAAAACCGGTTAGAGGAGAGAGTGGAAGCCAATGCATGAGCTTGTTTTTCTACCCAAGAAAAATAGGCATGCAAGGCTACAAGTAGGTGTGTAATCATATTGTTTTCCACTTAAATATTTAACACAATTTAAACATTATACTCCCTCCACTATTTCGGCACTTTTAACATAAAATGGATGGTCCATTTTATTTTGTCATTTGTCAATTGTAACATATGTGACATGTTACTTAACATATGAAACTGTAATGTATTTTTAACATATTAAAAATCAACATACTCATAAAATATGTCATATACAAAATCGACTAGTAATTCGTAATTACTTGTGCCAAAACGGTTTATCAAATTATAAATTACAACGTATTGTATTTATAATAAATTATTCATTCAATTTCAATTTAAATTGTTCCGTAAACAATAATTTTATCTAAGTAATAGAACAATTCGATTACTTAGACCGTATCTCATTTAATCAAATTACAATAAGACACGTTAACTTTACTCACAAAATCATCCGTCAATTTTAAGCAATTTAATTAACTCGTATCGGCATACGATTAATTAAATAATCAATTAAGAGTATTTCCCTATAGGTATGACCTAAGGGGATCAACTGATCACCACCGTCGCACGACAGTAATGTCAAACTCTAGTCAGTCAATCATTACCGATATGTGTGGACCAGTTGACTGTAAAATATTACATCCTACATGTATTCTTAAAATGAGATTTAAACATGTGATCATCATGATCAACAATTGTGATCGCATTATTGTCGGAGGACACATATTCCAAAATCTCCCACTTGTCCTCGACAAGTGTGCGTCACCAATTCTCTTGTCCTATTACTATCTCCCATTCAATGCAAGGTGTCTTTCAGGTCGTACTTGCAAGTGATCATATCGAGAGTGGTTTCCTCGATCTGGAAAATAACTGATTGACCGGAATTTATCTACCATAGATACCTTCCGAGCGTGACCACGCATTTCCAGTTCATTACTCCTCGAGTGGCCCTGAGATATTGTTATAACCCTGACAAGGGGTAGACAATTCCTATCGCACTTATTCCCTTCGACTAGCCACAACCATCATAACCCAAAATATGCCCATTTGACCCCATTTACGAAGGTCGTAGTAACATAAATCAAATTTAATCTGAAACTGTGCCACCTTAGGCGAACATTCTTTAGTCAAAAGAATCGACTCATTAGAATACTATAGTAGCTCTCGCCACGACCAGGCTATATAAATTTGCCAGAACTCTATAAGCGGTCATTAGGCCCGACAAAGTGTTCCTAACAGTCTGCCTATGTGATCGACTAGTCATCTCACATGACTCTATGCCACTTGAACTTGCCATCAATCGCATCACACTCTAGTCACTTCGAGACGTCACCTCATACAAGGGACTATGGGCAAATACCTTGTTAATCTAGGTTCACTTTAACGGGGTTCAATATTGTCTCTACAACCCGTTTGGATGTAACAAGGTATAAAAGGAGTTTTTATATTTAAAAACTCGAACGACAAATGTGATTATCACATATGAATAGTTAATACCTGATTACTACTTCATATTATTATAATCCATTTTCATCTTATATGTCGTTGTTCATCTCAATGCAATTGAAATCACATATGACATGACTCATCATGTTAAGCCTATGAGAAGGCTTTGGTTAGTAGGTTTTTATCAACTTCTTGTACCTTACTCAACCTTACTTTGTTTTCCTTTGTAATGTATATATTTGCATTACAAAACTTTCTGAGTACGTATCTAGATCCAATCTAGACATAAGCTCTCCAGTCATAGAATAGCTCCCACTGTTTTCACAGTGTGCGGGACCTATCCCTCTCGCACATCTCATGATTGCAAGTGTACTCAATTTCCGTTGTAAGCATCTCTCATTGTTCTTTATTGCCTAGAACGATTCTAACAAATCCATTTCTTAAATAACATAGCCACAATGGTTCCTTAACCATCTTTAGGTGTTTTGAATACGATTTTGTCGGAAACCATGCGCAATCTCAATTGTCAATTGTCATTTGTGTAACACCCTTACACAAAATTGCATCCAAAAACACTCAACTTTCCATCCTTAATGCTTCTACAAGCACTTAAAGATAATCTATATGGCTACTTGGTAACTAGTACTTAAATTCGATTTTGAAACAATTCATCATACTCAAAGTATATGAAGTGTTATACATCATTACTCATTTAATTGATCCGGCAGCGGAAGCAAATGGAATCAATCAAATATGTTCAACTCAATTGAACTAATTATGAATCTTATCAACATAAGAATTCTTATATGATGCTAATATCATGTAGATTTATCTCCATAAATCCGGATATTAAAGAGGTATTATAATACTCCAAAAGTCTTAAATCATTCCCAATGATCAATATGTCATCCACATATAAGACTAATTAAAATTTTCGTAACTCCCACTAAACTCCATGTATAAACACAACTTCTCAACTTATCGAGAAAAGTTTTATAACATGATCAAAATATTGATTACAACTCATTGATGTCCTACTTAAGACCCTCTCTTAAGTTTCACATTATCTTAGGATTGCAAGAATCTAAAAAACTCAAGACATGTATTGAAGACATTCCATCTAATTGAAGAAGTGGGTTTTAGATTCACTCGCTATGTATTTTATAATGAAACACAATCCCTAAGAAGATCCAAATAGACTTAAGCATTTCAACTAGTGCAAAACCCTTTGCCACCAATCAAGCTTTGATATCTAACAATTCACTTGGAATTTATTTTGGATTTTCATGGCTCTAAGCCTTGTATTGAGTTGTGACTTAAACACTCTCATGTAAGTCATATGTTCATTACTTTCCAGAAGTAATCAACTTGAATCAAACAATTTCTTTGTAAGTAACAAGCTATTTAATTTCTAAAAGTAACACTAATTCATCATCTTCAACAAGTGATGACTTTAACCTCCTAGGTTTTGAAGAAACAACGTTTTACACAAAACATCTCATGTAGCAAAGAAAGACCAGTTTCTTGCGACATAACATTCTTTGTGGCTCTTAAATAATTTCTCCCACTCTGTCTTCTAGAAATAAACTTGTATTCTAGAAAGACAGCTTCACGAGCCACAATCCCGTTGTACTCGTGATTATAGTAAGGAAAAATGAGCATTTGTTTCTTTTGAAAACTTACATACATGGTACGCTACCATTTCATATCTCATATGATTCGTTTTAGATTTAGTGGAAAAATAATTTAGACAAAATGATAAAATCCCCAAAAGGATCAAGTAACTCAAAGTAACTTGATCGAAGTCCAAACCATATCGAATAGCGTTTGATTTCTTATCCAACCACACATTATCCCATAATGTGTGTTAAGAGAGATTAACTTGTGATATTATATCACATTTCATTTGGCTTATATCAAAGTCTTCACTTTGATAATGCCATCACGACTAAATCGTGATTCCTTGAACTCTTTGAACTTCTTCAAAGATTTCTCTATTTACCTTATTAAGTGAACACATTAGCGTCAACTTAAATTGTTGGTAAAAAAAAATGATCAACCTATTTTGGATCAATGATTTACAACCTCGATCTCCTTTTCAACCAAAAGGCACGAGACATCTTGCTTTGAATACAAGATATGCATATACCATAAGATCTAATGGTTTCAAGAGTACTTGATAACTCTTTGGTTTCATCATTCCAGAATTTAAGGTTCAATCTTGGGTTACCAATTTGAGTCTTGCATCATCTACATGATATATCATTCTAGTTTGGTTTAGAATATAATCACCTTGATAATGGGCTAGCCATACATCAAATCGTGGTGTATAGGGTCATAAAAGTGAAACCTCTTTTGTATCTTAACAAAATTATATTCTTATCTAGAGTTTATTTACTTAATAGTCATAATTAAGGTATAAATATAAACCCAAAACTAGATTGAGTACACAATGACTCTATCTCTCAACATCATTGTTGCTAGTCGTCATATTCTAATCATCCTATGTATCAAATACAATGATGAAAACCACCACCGGTTTCTAATATTGACGAAGTAGTATTAGCAAAATTTATGTCAATCAAATAAACATTTAAAGAAGAAGGTCCCATTAGATGTCCCACAACTAACTTGTTGATTCTTCAATAATTTGGGGTAGCTTCCTTTCTAGTGTCCAACAATTAAGACAATGGAAACTATATTGGTCGGGATTGATAGGTTTAGTATTGTTATTCTCAATAACGTTACTTTTAACATTACCTTGTATCAATTACATTCTAATTTTACTTCTTAGAACCTTATCCTTTTCTTAACGGTTTAATAGAATGCTCCCACTCATTTCAATGAGTCTTTGCTTAGAGAAGCAAAATTGAATTTCATGAAGACTACTCTTCATTCGTTCGTTTAGTCTTAAAACTTTCATAAAAGTGGTTGCGGTATTTTGGTCAATTTTGATTTCCAACAAATCTTGTTACCAAAATGATTTAATGTTTCAAAGTACTTAACTCAATTAAGCATATGAGAAACAATTTATTGTAAGTAGATATGTTAGTCAAGAATCAAAAACCCTTTTGATCACGAATAACTTTTATCTATACTCTTCACAAGAGATCCTTTCAATGGATAATTCGAAGTTTTTAGAAGAAAATTCAAATTTTGTCTTTAGTTACGATGTTTTAATGGAGATTTGAATCGAAATGATATCGTATAAAAATTGTGGTGAAGAAATAGAATGATGCAAACGATGCGACAACGGAATGATGAAAACTAACATTTATCGTCATAATAATACTTGTAAATAATTTAACAAGTTATGAGCATTTATATAGTGACCTCTATCCAACTATTATAAATGATTCCAAGATCCAAATTCATATTAACTTGGGCACGGTAGGGCCGATTCATCCCTTATCAATATAACTCGGTGGATTAACTCTTTAATCGATTCTAATTTTAGAACTCTTGGTCGATAAAATTACATTAATATTTATCTTTAGCCCGGAACACATGCGACTACGGTCACGAATACTTCCGTTGAGCTCAATCCAAATTTCGAATAAATGTGTCCATGATCCAAATCCACATCAACTTGGCACGGTAGGGCCGATTCATCCCTTATCAACATGAAATCGGTGGATAGACATTTATCACCCACTTCCCCTACGTAACAAGGTTTGTACCCCGGTAGGGCCGAGTGCACTCCCTCATGAAATAGGTTTTCATGATTTCTACTTTTTGGTAAGGCTAAGTCTCAATTGTTTATTTTAGCGAGAGGTCATGTCAATTTATTATCTATCACGTTTTAAGTGAACTAAAGCGGTGAACTACGATAATTGTAATTGACACGGTCATTAAACTCGATTTAAATGCATGTTCAGTTATGGCGATTTAGCGATGCATGCAACATATAAATAAAATGCAAAGCATGAAAATAAAATCCTAGTATGGCCTTCCTAAAATAGTAAATCTAATAAAATATTACAAATTTGGAACCAATTCCTTTGGTCCCTAGAACTTCGGTCCTGGCACACATTTCAAGGCAACACTCTCTTTGATGGATCGCCTTCTCGAATGGCACCGTCTTCAAAGAACTCCGAAAAAATGAAATTACAAAATGAATTACATTATTACCTATTATACATTTGTAATTAAAATAAAAATAAATCTATTAAATTACAAAACAGTGATACGAGATCACAATAATTACAACCGAATCGATATTCCCATACATTTCGGGTAATATCAATTAAAAACTAAGGCCATACTAAGTAAAATTACATAATTCAAAAATTACATAAAATTAAAATATGTCAATTATAAATAAAATGCAGCATTATAATATGTATTAACATGCTCAATTTTATGCTAAATCGCCTTAAAAGAGCCAATATCGTATAATAATCGGTTTTTACGGATTTGCGTGATTTAACTTATTAAAATCACAATGATTACATAAATTCATATTTATGTACAAGTTAATTACCCTAACCATCTTAGGACTCAAAAATTAGTCTCCACTAACATTTTGACAATAATTAACCTTGATTTCTTAATATTGTTCATAAATGGACCCAAAAATACAAAATTTATGCTATAAACATCAAATTAAATTATAAAAATTTCAAATAAATTCAAAATTCAAAATTTAAACTCATAAACATTCTGGAAAAATTACCATGACACTCATAATGTTCAAAACTTAGGTTAAAAAGTTCGAAAATTTATCGAGAAAAACAATGTTGCGGTTTATCGATTTTAACAATTATGACCATAAAAATATGAGAAAAATTATTTTTATCAATTTTTCACTTTTAGATCTGAAATATATGATAAAATGCAACATGTGACGTTTTTCCTTAGTCATGAAGTATGTTTTAGAATTATTACTAATAATGGTCACTATTTATGTGATTTTTCATCAAAAATTCATAAATCATAGATAAAGACTTCGTTATAGCCAAATATTTTACACACATCTTGTAAAATTGCATGTGACAACATACTAAATTTCCATGACCAGATTCGAAATATAACTCATATTAACCTATTTACCCATTTAAATACGATTTTAACTTGAAAAATCCATATTTCGAGCAAAACAAATCATTTTATCATGACATTTTACAGGCCATTAGTAGATAATATATGAGAAAACATATCCAAAAACCACTTAAAAATTCGAAGTTTAGCTATTTTTCGTCCAAAAATGACATTTTTATCATAAAAATCACATTTTAATGCCAATATTATATAAAATGAACAATAAAATCCATAAATAAATCAAAATGTCCTAAAAATCACTTAGGACCAGAAACTTTTAACATTCAAGGTTATTGTTAGGTTTATCTTCATATAACTAAATTAATTAGTTTTGTATGTTAATCATATAACTCGGAAAAACTATAAACCGATTTGCATGTAAACAACCTAAGGCTCATGATACCGCTTGTTAGATTTGTGAATCTCATTAATTTACATATTCATATATGTGACATTTAATTTAGTCATAAAATTAAATCTAGATCTTATGCATGCAAACATAAATAAGATAAGAGAAGAAATCGTTTTTCTTACTTTGGGATTTCGGATATAAGGGCACCAACAAATTCACCTATTTGTTATTTCTTGAGCTTTCCTTAAAATGGATGAACAAGGTTCAAAATAGAACCTCTCCCAAAAGTATATACCCAAGGAAACCTCTTAATAACTAATAATATTATGATCTAGTAATAATAAAAGACTTACTTAAAAATTGATACAAAAATAATTTGTATTGCTCTTGAATTATTTCGGTCAAGAGAGGATGATTTTTGAGGTTTTTATTTCTCTAAGTTTCTCCAAATTGTAGAGAGAATTTGATAATGTCTTACACTAGAAATTATGTTGTGAAGTAGTGAATGATTATTAGAGAAAACCATTTTGTTTCTCTAAGTGGAAAACTGGTTGGAGGAGAGAGTAGAAGCCAATGCATGAGCTTGTTTTTCTGCCCAAGAAAAATAGGCATGCAAGGCTACAAGTAGGTGTGTAATCATATTATTTTCCACTTAAATATTTAACACAATTTAAACATTATATTCCCTCCACTATTTCGGCACTTTTAACATAAAAGGGATGGTCCATTTTATTTTGTCATTTGTCAATTGTAACATATGTGACATGTTACTTGACATATGAAATTGTAATGTATTTTTAACATATTAAAAATCAACATACTCATAAAATATGTCATATACAAAATCGACTAGTAATTCGTAATTACTTGTGCCAAAACGGTTTATCAAATTATAAATTACAACGTCTTGTATTTATAATAAATTATTCATTCAATTTCAATTTCAATTATTTCGTAAACAATAATTTTATCTAAGTAATAGAACAATTCGATTACTTAGACCGTATCTCATTTAATCAAATTACAATAAGACACGTTAACTTTACTCACAAAATCATCCGTCAATTTTAAGCAATTTAATTAACGCGTATCGACATACGATTAATTAAATAATCAATTAAGAGTATTTCCCTATAAGTATGACTTAAGGGGATCAACTGATCACCACCGTCGACGACAGTAATGTCAAACTCTAGTCAGCCAATCATTACTGATATGTGTGGACCAGTTGACTGTAAAATATTACATCCCACATGTATTCTTAAAATGAGATTTAAACATGTGATCATCATGATCAACAGTTGTGATCACATTATTGTCGGAGGACATATATTCCAACAATCTCCCACTTGTCCTCGACAAGTGTGCGTCACCAATTTGTTTAGTATGTATGCTAGTGGAGTGGCCCTCAATCTTGAAAATTTGTATAAGTAGAGTGCGAACTAAATGAATGCACTGTGTAACTAAACAAGTATTCAAGATTCAGTTTGATAAAAGCTAAAGAATAAAAGAAGAGAATTTCATATTAACAATTAATCAGGCGTATAGCAAGAGAAAACGCGTAGGATATATTTATTCATGTAACATTAAGTATCATACACGTAGTTGCATATCAGGCCAGACAAAAAAGGTAAAATCAAGACTTTTACCTGGGCTGAGGAGTGCACTTTATATGTGAAATAATTTTAAGTGTGCAACATTCCAAGCTCTGGGAATCATCTCACCATCCAGGGTCTGTAGCCTGTAGGCGCCCTAACCGACAATTGAGTCGATCAGGTAAGGACCTTCCCACGTTGGAGCCAGTTTGCCTGCATTTTCCTCTTTAGTATTTGAGAAGACTCTTCTGAGAACAAGGTCTCCTATTCTGAATATTATGGCCTTGACACTCTTATTGTAACTTTTAGCCACTGTTTGCTAGTAGGCTACCAATCTGATGTTGGATGCATCTCTTAATTCTTCTATTAAGTCCAGACTATCCTCCACCTGGGAGTGTTGTCTGCTATTGTGTTCAGGCTACATCTGGCTGATGGAATATCAATTTATGTTGGAATTACTGCTTCACACCCATAGACCAGGGAATAAGGAGTCAGTTTGGTTGCAGTCTTGGGTGTTGTTCTATCATCCTACAACACATAGGGTAGCTCTTTGGCCCACCTGCCTTTTCTCTGAGTCAGCTTCTTTTTTAGGCAATTCAGGATCACTTTGTTACTTGATTCAGCTTGACCATTTGCTTTGGGATAGTGATGTGACAAGCTTAATGTTCCAGTCTTGACAAAATGCTATCGTTCTCCTGTCTATGAATTGGCTTCCGTTGTCACATACTATTTTGGCTGGGACCCCATATCTACAGATGATATTTCGCCTGATGAATGAAATAACATCTTTCTCCTTGATTTGCCTGAATGAATCTGCCTCAATCCATTTTGAGAAGTAGTCGGTCATTGCAAGCATGAGAACTTTTTGGCCTGGAGCCTGGGGTAATTTGCCGACAATATCCATCCCCCACTTCATGAACGGCCATGGGGCAGAGATTGAATGTAGTTCTTCGGAGGGCTGATGGATGTATGGTGCATGAATTTGACAGGCATTGCATTTAGAGCTGAATTCCAAGCAGTCGGCCCTCAGTGTAGGCCAAAAGTAGCCTGTCCTGAGTACCTTGCTCGCTAGACTTCTGCCAACTTTATGATTGCCACAGTGTCCTTCATGGATTTCTGATAATATATGTTCAGCTTCTTGTGGTTCCAGGCATCTGAGGTATGGTCCAGCCTGTGATCTCTTAAAAAGACCATTATTAATAATGGTGTATGAAGCAGCTTTGATTTTAAGCGCTTTGGCATCCTGCTTGTTCAAGGGTAAAATTCCCTGTTGGAGCCAATCGTAATAAGGTTTTGTCCATGAATTAGCAACATATATTGGAAAGGTTTCATCTTGTTTATTTATTGCATGTTCCAATAAGTGTATAATGGGGATCTTATCAAAATCAGGGGGACTGAAGTTTGATCCTAGACCGGCTAGGGCGTCGGTTTGGGTATTCAAGTCCCTGGGTATTTGATCAATATTAAAATTGGAAAATTTACATTTCAAATTTTGCACAACTTCTAGGTAGTGCACCCTTTTTGAGTCTTTTGCAGTATAAACTCCATTCACTTGATTTGAAATAAGGGGGGAATCAGTACATACATTTAGATTTTGTATACCAAGGTCAATACATACCTTTAATCCGGCTATTAGGGCTTCGTATTCAGCTTCATTATTGGTAGCTTCAAATGCACAACTTATAGCCTGTACTATGTTATCCCCATGTGGCGATTTTAGTACTACGCCCAGGCCAGTGCCCCCCATATTAGCTGCACCATCGACAAACAAGGTCCATTCTAGGTTTGTCTGGTAGTTGGTCAGTCTATTTACTTCTTTAATTAGGCCAGGCTCTATGGTAGGACTGAAATCAGCCACAAAATCTGTTAATGCCTGCGACTTAATTGTTGTCATGGGTTCAAAGGTTATGTTATAGGTGCTGAGCTGGACTGGCCATTTACACATTCGTCCGGACAGTTCAGGTTTTCTAAGAAGAGACTTAATAGGTAGGTTGTTCCTAACTATTATAGGGGGGCTTTCAAAATAAGGTCTCAATTTAGTGCAACTCATAATTAAAGCCAGAACATACTTTTCAAGTAAACCATACCTCATTTCTGCATCTAGGAGACTTTTACTTACGTAGTAAACAGGATGTTGTTGTCCGTTCGTTTCTTTGACCAGGACTGCACTGACCGCAGTCTCAGTGACTGATAGATATACCATCAGGGGTTCATCCTTGACTGGCTTGACCATCAAAGGGGGTGAGGATAGATATGCTTTCAGGTCTTCAAAGGCCAACTGGTGGTCTGGAGTCCACTGGAAGTCTTTGTTTTTCCTGAGCAGGTTATAAAATGACATGCACCTCTCCGATGATATGGAAATAAATCTGTTCAGGGCAGCTACTCTTCCTATCAGCTTTTGTATATCCTTGACACTTTTTGGTGGTTCCAGCTCCAGGATAGCTTTGATCTGTTCAGGACTGGCTTCAATCCCTCTTTTTGTCACCATATAGTCTAAGAACTTGCCTGATGAGACTCCAAAGTGGCACTTGGACGGATTTAACTTCATGTTGAATTTTTCCAGTATTTGGGATGCCACTTCCAGGTCTTTGACGTGGTCCTCTGCCTTCTTTTATTTAACCACCATGTCATCAATGTAAACTTCTATGAGGTCTCCAATTTGATCTTTAAACATCATGTTGACTAGCCTTTGGTAGGTTGCCCCTGCATTTTTCAATCCAAAAGGCATGGCAGTATAGCAATATATCCCTCTTTTAGTAATGAAGGTTGTACTCTCCTGGTCCGGAGGATACATTTTTATTTGATTGAATCCACTGGAGGCATCCATGAATGTTAGCATCTCGTGGCCTGCGGTGGCATCTACCATTGCATGAATATGTGGCAGGGGGAATAGATCCTTTGGACATGCTTTGTTCAGGTCGGTGTAGTCCACGCAGACTCTCCACTTGCCATTCTTCTTCTGGACGACTACCACATTGGCTAGCCAGTCAGGGTACATCACTTCTCTGATCATTCCCATGTCTAGTAGCTTGTCAACTTCTTGGTTTATGATCTCATTTCTTTCTACAGCAAATTTTCTTCTTTTTTGTTGTACAGGCTTAAATGACTTGTCAATATTTAACTTATGAGTTATAACATCAGCATCTATACCAGTCATATCAAAATGTGACCAAGCAAAACAAGACATCTTAGTTTTGAGAAAGCTGACTAGATTGGGCCTGACTGAGTCAGGTGCATCAGATCCCACAAGTACTTTCCTGTCAGGATACTCTTGGTCTAGGATGACCTCTCCTGTCTCCATCTGTGATTGAGCTATATATGCACTCCTAAAAGGGGACTTTAATTGCTATGCAAGGGACTTACCTGATTTTGAAGGTTTTAAAGCCTGAGTGTAACACTCCTGAGCTTCTTTCTGTTCTCCTTTGATGGTGGTTATCCGCCATTCAGTTGGTATTTTTACACACTGGTGATATGTTGATGGGATGGCTTTGACATTGTGGATCCAAGGTCTGCCCAGGATTATGTTGTACGAGGACAGGCAATCCAGGACTCCGAATCTTTCATAGGAGGCTGCCCCTTCTGCGTAAGTTGGCAAGTTGATTTCTCCCAGGGTATTCTTTGTTTCTCCGCTGAATCCGATCAGGACACTCGACTTCTTGGTGATTTTTTCTTCGTCTATTTTCATGGCTTTAAGGATGTCTAGCATCACTAAATTAATTGAGCTGCCTCCGTCTATTAGGATCCTTGACACCTTAGCTGTACCAATTTCCATGGTAATCACCAGGCTATCATGGTGCAGATCTGGTACTTCTTGTAAGTTAGAGTCATCAAAAGTAACAGCGGGTAATGATTTATATCTAAAAGGAGATTGAAGTTTTGAGTCCCTGGCAACTTTTTTGGCGGATGAAATGGTCAGGACACAGATTTCTGAGCCTCTGTTTATGAATTTCACTTCATAAATGGGGGAAGGAGGAGGATCTCTGCTGTTCCTTGGATCTCTTTTGCCTGATCCTTCATCTTTGCCTTTGGGTTGTTGGATCAGATTTTTCAGGTAACCTTTCTTTAGGAGGAACGCCACTTGTTTCCTGAGCTGAATGCATTCTTCTGTGGTGTGTCCAATGTCCTAGTGGAAGTCACACCATCTTGAAGGATCCTTCCTGGGGTTGTCTGATTTCTTGGGCCATCTGACTGTGTCTTCCAAGTTCTCCAGGCGTTTGATTAACCCTGCAGTATTTATAGAGAAGTTATATTCAGGGATAGGTGGTAGGCTAGAAAGATTACCTTTGCATTCCTGTGTCGTATTGACTTCAGACCGGTCAGGCCTAGAATAAGGTGTTGATCTGAAGTTACTTCCTTTTTGGTAGGAACTTTTTCTGTTGGTTTGGCCATAGCTTTGCTTTCCTCCGGATGAGTTTGTCCTGAAGTTGAGATCTTCTTCCAGTCTGACATGCTCTAAGACAATAGACTGAACGGTAGCAAAGGTCGGGCATCCCTTCTTGGTGAGATCTGCATAGATGTCACTGTCAAGCAAGACTCCATGCCTGAATGCTTCCACTGCCGTCTCCTCATCACATCTGGGTATGACCATCTTCTCTTTGACAAATCTAGCCAAGAATTCGTTGAGGGGCTCGTATGGGAGCTGCTTCACTCTGAATAGGTTGCTAGGTCTCTTTGCCATATCCCTGCTGCTTGCAAACTGTTGGTTGAAGGCATTGACCAGATCCGCGAAGTTCTTTTTGCTTCCACTTGGGAGGTTGGTGAACCACTCCAATGCTGCTCCGGTCAGGGTAGTGCCAAAGCCTTTACACATGCAAATATGCCTGAGTTCACTGGGTATCGAGGCTGCTAGCATCTTCTGCTTGAATATGGCAACATGGTTTTGTGGATCTGAGGTCCCATCATAAGTTTTTATAGATGGAACGGTGAATTTCTTGGGTAGATCAATCTTTGCAATCTGATCCGCAAAGGGTGAATCAGCAAAGCTATCAGCTTCCACTTCCGCTACAGGATCTGGCACTCCGGGTATATTCTCTATCTTGTTGTGGAGTTTCTGGATTTCCTGAAGCATGGCCATCATTATTGCCACATCAATTTTGTTCGTTCCACTATCAGGGGTGGTGTGTGGATCAGGGGAGACATCCTTCTCCGGAGTTCCAAAACTGGAGAAGTCAATCTGCTTGATGATGGATGAGAATGAAGTTCTAGGCTCAAATCTGGTTTTAGAGCCTGAAGCCTAATTCTCCAACTTCTTCTTCAGGCTGGATTCCGACTCTTTCAGCCTAGTAATCTCAGCCTCCGCCTGGGCTGCCTTTTCTTTTACTATTTCCAGTTCTTTGATTTGAGCCAAGGCAGCGGCTAGTTGTTGTTCTGGGGTGAGTGCAACCATTTTATTGCGAGAGTATTGAATGAGAGATGAGGAAATTTTTTGAGGATTAATGAACTAGATGCCCCACGGTGGGCGCCAATTGTTGTAGCAGGATTTTCCCAGGAAAGATCCGGCCTATTTAATATATGGTCAGGGTATCTAGTTCTGAAAATTATAAGTAAAAATACAAATGAGATATAGATAAGAATGAGAAATAAGTAATGTTGTTGTATTTCTTATATTGGCTGAATACAAATATTGTGTGTGAACTTGAGTACAGAGGAAAAAATAGGTAATCAGTAATTTATAATGAATAATGAACAATCAATGAATGCCCTTTTACAATTGTTCGAAGTTGCTATTTATATGTCTCAAATACTAACTTTAGATGCTCTTCAACGTCTCTCTTGGCCGTTGATAGCTGTTGCTAAAAAATAGGGCACATTCCCTAATAATCCGCTTGACTCAGTCTTCCTCAACAGACACTAGCCTGCTGCGTTATGCATGATCTAGCGTGTGAGAATAGGATGCTCTTGGAGTTGGACTAGGTCTTCATGAAAGTAGGATACGTGTATTTCCCCTTTACATAACCGTTATGTTGCCTGACAATTTAATCTGGCTTGTTTGAGAGCTCTGCCAGGCTGTTCTATGCTTTCTGTCTCGGTATCAAACTTTCTTCCAGGGTTTAACGAGTTGCCTGCCCTGGAATGTAGTTTGATCATCAAGTAGTAGTTACATTTGTCCGGACCTTGGTTGCCCCACTCAACCTAATTACGCCAGGCTAGACTGAGGTCGGTCCATGCTAAATTGGGCTCAACAACTGTCATCATATAACTTGTGATAAAATACTTGGTGGAAGGATCTACCCATAGTCCCTTTATAAACCACCTTATGACAATGTACTCAAACTCAATTTGTAGAACTTGCAATGGTTGATACTAAAATATTTTTCAAGTCACTTACTCCCAAGTCAATAAAATCAGCCTAGGATTTTGATAAATCCTTATAGGTTTGGAATCTAGAGTTTGTGTAACCCTTCAACACACAACTTAGTATGTCATCCAAACACAAGAACGGATCTTCAGTTCTTCTCAGGAATTTTAATGGATGTTCTTAAAGGCTTTCTAATGACCTTCATATGAAATAACTTGTTATTGACTTATTATGCTCCAAGCATATGATTTATGAGGGCATGTGCATATATTGGCATACATGATCGTTCTAATGGCGGAGACATTAGCAATCGATTTCATTTGATCAACAACTCGTTGGGTTTAGTGAATGACTATGACTCGATCATAGTAATTCCACTTTTATCAATATGAATAACCTCCTCAACATATGTTGATATTAAACAGATAAAGAATCTTATCAATATAAGATACTTATCTAAGTTCCAATCTAAAATTCCCTATGTAATAATAGATTTGGAATTTTAGAATGAATCATGTCTTCTTTTATCGAGAATTGAAAACCAAAACACTCCTTCATAGATGGTAGTGTTAGCATGTCATCCTCAATGAGTAATATGACATTAACATGAAAGACAATTTCTCTCACTGAACTTCATGTCTAAACGTGTCAATTTTGACTCCCACTTAAATCCATGTATACTCATGGCTTCTCGACAACTCGAGTGAAACGATTTTCTTATCACATAATTGAAATGATCATTGCAATATTTAAGTGTTAATTAAAACCTTGTGCTAATGTCGTAGACACACCCTTTTCTAAATACCTATTTAGAAATTGGTTTTAACATCTAAATTGATTATACACACTATGAGATATAGCAATGATGACATGGATATCAGCATAGTTACATGTTAACTTTGCTTTGTAGACAACTTAATGTCTATCTATGAAACTCTAAATAAATCTATCCTTTTGCACATATGTCACTTTGGTTCATTAGGCTCTTATGTAAAATTGAATTGAAATTACTTGATACAACCACTTCATAATCTTATTGAAGAATATTTTCTATTGGTATCCTCACTAGTCTGAAGATTCACTTAAGAAAGCTTTCTTTTGGTCTCCTCACTAGTCTTGAGTTTAACCTAAGAACGCTTTCTTTTGGTCTCCTCACTAGTTCATAAGATTTAACCTAAGAGCAATTTATTTTGGTCTCCTCACTAGTTCATAAGATTTAACCTAAGAACAATTTCTTTTAGCCTCCTCACTAGTTCTCACTAGTTCCTAACTAGTTTTATGTTTGTGACTAATTTTCTCCCACTCTATATTTTGAAAAATACATCTATTTTCTTAAAAGATAGCTCTATAAGTCACAAACAATTTTGTACTCATGATGGTAAGGGAGCATTGTGTCACACATGTTGATCTATTGAAGACCTTGTAATCTAGCTTTTGATAGACTAATTAATATATATATATATATATATATATATATATATATATATATATATATATATATATATATATATATATATATATATATATATATATATATATATATATATATATTTCTATATATATAAGCTACACAAGTCTTAGTATGAAGTAGTAGGACCGATTGGTTTCGTAAATTCCCAATTTGAGTTTGGAAACTCAGTTTGACTTTATAATTGATCTAAATTATATCAAATAAGTTGTGACATTTAGTCATAAAAGCATAAGGGGGGATCAAACTCATGGCTTATGAACTTATTACAATGATCCAATCGTTGTAATTATTTTATGATCAATTTAAGTTAAAACAATTTATGTTTTTGATGTAAAAAGTGTATAATGATAAGTTTTTAGAACAAATAAATTCCATAAACCGAATTACTTGGGTTGAAAGCCAAGTCATTAAAATCCATACAACCATTGTTTGCAAAATGGAAATAAAACAAATTTCCATGTCCAACATGGAAATCAAAAGGAGTTCTAAAACAACAAGTCAAAATACAATAATACTATGAAGACAATACAAAATAAAAGCAAAGCTTCCATAGGTCTTCTAATATGGGTGGCTACCTTAGCATCCCTTTATGAAGATCTTCCTCAAGCTTGCTTATCCTTGCCTTTGTCTTTGCTCATATGCCCTAAATTACATTAAAAGGGGGTGAGAATCACAACTTGTATCTAAATACCAAAGTTGAGATTTATATCAATAACACAATATATTTGAGAATTTATTATTTACTGGAGTCACACGTCCAACTTTGACATCTCCTAGATACTTCGGGCAATTACGCTTCCAATGGCCCGTACCACAACAATAGTGGCACTTATACTCGGAAGAAGCACCCTTTTTGGGCTTGGATAAGCTATTCCCAATAGCTTTCCCTATGCCCTTGTTGGGAGTGGGCTTCTTACCCTTGCTAGCGCTCTTCTTGAATTTTCCTTTGCTCTTATTATTAATATTGAGCACATCCTTGGCCGTACTCACATTTAGACCCATGTCTCTCTCGGCTTCATAAGCAATTTGTGCAATTCATGGAGATAGGTTTTCATGTTTTGCATATTGTAGTTTACCCTAAACTGAACATATGCTTTGATGCGGTTCAAGGAATGGAGCACTTGGTCAATATCGAGTTGCTCGGGAATTTCGACCCCTTGTAATTTGAGGGTCTCAACATGCCCAATCAACTTGAGCACATGAGGGCTAACCTTTTGACCCTCTTTGATGTTGAGCTCAACGAATGCGGAGGCTGCCTCATATTGGATGATCCTAGGAGCTTGTGAAAACATGGTCACAAGCATGGTGTAGATCTCATAGGCGGTGCTTATCTTTATTACACTCCTTTGGAGATCGGCTTCCATTTAGAAAATCAAGAAGTTCTTGATTGCGGCTGATTCTTTTAGGTAAGCCTCATAGGCCTCCCTAACCGCGACGGATGACCTAGTAGTAGGTGTAGCAGGAGCGGCTTCGGTAAGGTAACGAAACTTGTCGTCACCTTCCGCGGCCAAGCGGAGTTGGGCGTCCCAATCGGCAAAGTTAGTCCCATTCTTTTCAAGTTTACACAATAAAGGATCGGAGCCAAGAAGCATTGGTGAGTGGTGGAGCGTTCCACTAGTGGAAGCGGATGAAATCGGAGTTGTCATTGCTCATTAATCAAATTGACTAGAAAAAGGAAAATTGGGAAATAATTAACATTTATCATTTTACTTGTAAACATTTTTAACAAGGTTTTAAAAATTATGCATTTATATAATGTCCTCGCACCTAATTTATATAAATGATTCCGAGATCCATCTTTACATAAATATGGGCACAGGGAAACCGATACATCCCACACTTATGCAAATTTGGTGAATTAACTCTTTAATTGATTCTACTATAGAACTCTCGGTTGATGAATTTCATAAATTTCATCTCTAGCCCCGGAACTTAAGACTAGTCTTTATATCCCGTTGAGTCCAACCAAATTTCGCGTGTAATATCGTTTTATTACCCCACTTACCCAATGAAAAATGAAAGTACCCCGGGAACCGAATCTACCCAAAATGTCAAAGGGATTCGTGAGTCATACTATTAGACGGCTAATCTCAATTTTAAATACGTGAGAGGTCTTGTCGATTTATCATCTATCATCTTTAAGTGAACTTAGTCAATGAATACTTGATCATTATAATTGACATATTCGATAAGACGATAAAATATGCATGTGAAGTTATGGCGATTTGGCAATGTATGCAAACATATAAAGCACGCTAATAAAGAAAAGTAAATTCCCTAGTATGGCCTTTCCTAAAATAGAAAATCTTATATTATATTAAAATTTCGGAAGCCAACTCCTTTGGTCCCTTGAATCTTCATGTGACACGTCTCCCAAGGATAAACACCGTCTTGATCGGAACTCCTTTCCGAATGGCACCGTCTTTTGGAAACCGCCGGAATACAAATATTTAAATAATAAAATACATAGAAAATCATATTATACATATGTAATAAAAATTAAATCTATTAGATTACAAAACGGTGATGCGAGATCACAATTAATTACAACCAAAACGACATTCCCTTACATTACGGGTAATATCGATTAAAACTAAGGCCATACTAAGATAAAATTACATAATTCAAAATTATATAAAAAAAATATGACATTCATAAATGAAATATGCATCATTATAATATGTATCTAACATTCTAAGTTGTGCCAAATCGCCCTATTTAAACTTATATCGTAAATATAATCCGATTTTCTTGATATTCGCGATCTTTAACTTATTAAAATTGCAAAATAATACTAAAATCTAATTTTAGTCCAAGTTAATTATTCTAACCTTTTAAGACTCAAAAATTAGTTATCACTTAATTTTTGACAATAATTCAACTTAATTTAATATTTATGCTCATAATTGACCTTAAAATCATAACTTTTATGAAACAAATCCAAATTTAATAACAATAATTTTAAATTTGAATTTTAAATTTTTGAACATTATGAAATATTTACATGACACTTACAATGTCAAAAATCAAGGTTAAATTTTCGAATTTATTTCGAGAAAAATATAGTTGCGATTTATCGGTTTTATCAAACAAAACATCGAAAGCATATGAAGATTAATCTAATAAATGTTACATCTTTAGATATGATATTTGGGATATAAATTCAAGCTTAAATAATTTTCTCATGCCATGTAATTCGTTTTAGCTATTTTTGCTAAAATAGTCACTATTTATGTCCTTTTACACTAAAAATTCATAAATCATGAACAATTAATCTTGTTCATCTCAAATTTTACACAAAGTGAGTAAAATATGCATGTGACAACATATTAAAATTTTATGGCCTTTTTTGAAGTTTAACTATTTATAACCATTTTACCTCCATTTATACCATTTTTATCATATAAAAATCATAAATCATGCAAAATAAATCAAATTTATACGAAATTTTACATACAATAATTAAAATATTCATGTGAGTTCATATTAAAACTAAGTCTAACTATTTTTAGCATTTTAAATACCATTTTACTCATTAAAATGTAATAAAATCATTAAAAATCATTAAAATGAGCCAAAAAATACCATAAATAATCAAAATTACCTAAATATATTTTAGGAGTAGAATATACAACATGCAAAAAAAGTTCGTGACTTTATTATATAAATCACAAAATATCTAGTTTTATATGTTTTACATTTAACTCGGAAAAACTATAAACCGATTATGCATGCAACGACCTAATTGCTCTGATACCAATTGAAAAGATTATAAACCCTCAAATTAAACTCATTTAATTTTAGATCTAAATTAGTCATTGATTTAGATAAGGATCTAGTGCATGCATAACATAAAATAAAGCAAAGAGTAAGAACAATGTTCTTTACATTGTTGAGATCAGAATTAGGGCACAAGTGAGGACTCCTTCTTACACTTGTTCTTGAGCTATAAGTTTATGGATGATCTTCCAAAAATACCAAAGTAGAGATTCTCCTTTTGATTGCACCAAAACTATCCCTTAAATCTAATAATATATTGACTAGATATGATTATTAGAAACCTTAAAATTAATTTAATATTATTTCTTATTACTACTTTAGTAATCTAAATAAATATTATATTTTTGAACAAATGTAGGTATAAAACTAATTTTAGAGAGAAGAGAGAATATGAGAGAAGTTGTGTAAAAATAAAAGGTTAGAATGAATTATACGAATACAAATAATTCATTTGGGGGTGGCAAAACCGGTGGTAGGGAGTAGGCTAAGGAGCCAATGCATGCCTTTCTACTTTTGCAATTGTTCTTCTTAAAATGAATTAGGGTGTGGTCTAGGCTTAGATGGTAATCATTATGTTTCTTAACAATTAAAAAACAATTAACCATTTAACCCTAAACACCCATAAAACCGGTGCCCCCATGTAATACGGAATCTATTTTATTTTTTTCAATTGTCATTTTGTCATATAATGTGTAACATGAGCATGTTATTAATTATGTTAATGCATATTTAACAATAAAATATCATTATATATATTAATTTAATTACATATAACAATTGGCTAGTAATTCATAATCACAAGCATATACAATGTGTCATGTGTTGGGAAATGTGTCCTCAACAATAGTGAGATCACATGATTTAAATATCATTATTAAATCTCATTACAAGAATACGAAAGTGATGATACATAATATATATAGTCAACTGGTCCACACATATCGGTAATGATTGAC
Source organism: Silene latifolia (assembly GCF_048544455.1). Classification (NCBI taxonomy): domain Eukaryota; kingdom Viridiplantae; phylum Streptophyta; class Magnoliopsida; order Caryophyllales; family Caryophyllaceae; genus Silene; species Silene latifolia. The sequence goes on along the minus strand of NC_133533.1, from coordinate 22,985,313 downwards.
TGGCTAGAGTTTGACATTACTGTCGTGCGACGGTGGTGACCAGTTGATCCCTTGAGGTCACACCTAAAGGACGATTCCCTTAATTGAAAAGGTTAATTAATTGTATGCCGATACAGATTAATTAATTCTTTAAAATTGAACAAATTATTATCATAAGAGAGAAAATGACATCTTATTCTAATGTGATTAAATAAGATTTTATTTAGTAATTTAAGAAGTTATATTACTAAAATTAATCGGTGTTTGCGAAACACGCGAGATGAGAATGATAAGTCAGTTATAATTTCAAGAAGTTGTGAATTATACTAACTAGTAATTAAATGACCATTTTATGAGAAAGTAATTTTATATTACTAGTCAATTTGTTAAATACGATTTATTTAATTTGTAAATAATATTTAATTTGTTAAATATGCATTTTAAATTAAAACATGACATAAGACATGTCACATGTCACATGACATACAATTGTACAATTGACAAAAATAAAATGGACTCCATGTTACAACATAGAAACCGAAAATTAGGTGGGCATGCTTGGAAATTTTGTCTTGTTCATTTGTCTTATTCATTTTTCTATGACACTTGATAGTGACTTGACCATGCAAAAGCCTTACACCAATTTATCTTGTGAAGACAAAAAGAAATAGAAAAATTGGTCCATATACACACACCAACCGGTTTTTGGTGTATAGTGTAGAGGATTTTTCTTCATAATTTTCATCATTCTCTTATGTTTTTCATAAAAAACTCCTTTCTCTCTCTTGTTCATCACAAAATCAAGTTTGATGAATCTAATTTGTTTAAATCATACACTAATAATACTAGAAGTAGTATATGAGTATTAGTAATAGATTTTAAGGTAAACTACATTACAAACATCTAGTACATGTTAGTTTGTGGGATTAAGGGATAGTCTTGGGTGCAACTAATTGGAGGGCTTCTAATTTGAAGTCATGAATGTTCATCCAATATTGGAAAACTCAAGAACTAACAAGAAGGAGATCTTGTTGGTGCCCATTTGACCGAAATTCATATGGTGAGAAAATGTTTTCTTATCTTCTTTTATTTTAGTTTGCATGCATAAGATCTAGAATTTATTTTATGACTAAATAAATTTGAAACATATATGAATATGTTATATAAAGAGATCTAGATTTCTAACAAGCGGTATCAAGAGCACAAGGTTGTTTGCATGCAAATCGGTTATAGTTTTTCCGAGTTATACGATTAACATATAAAACTCATAAATTTGTGTTATTATGATATATCACGAAATTAATTATGCATGTTAAAGTTTCTGATCCTAAAATGTATTTAGGATATTTTGGTTAATTTATGGATTTTTATTTTTCATTTTATATAATATTGGCATTAAAATGTGATTTTTATGATAAAAATGTCATTTTTTCACATATATTATTTTTAGTTGATCTGGAAATTTTAATAATTTTTGGATTTCTTATGCTCGAAAAATGGATTTTTCATGTTTAAAATCGGATTTAAATGAAAAATAGGTTAATATGAGAAATATTTCGAATCTGATCATAGAAATTTAGTATGTTGTCACATGAAATTTTACAAGATGTGTGTAAAATAATAGGCTATAATGAAGTCTTCATGCATGATTTATGGATTTTTGATGAAAAATAGCATAAATAGTGACTTAATTAGTGCAAAATTGCTAAAACATACTTCATGACTAAGGAAAAACGTCACATGTTGCATTTTATTATCTTTTTTAGATCTAAAATTTAAAAGTTTATGAAAATAATTTTTCTCATGTTTTTATGATTTTTATTGATAAATCCGATAAACCGCAACATTGTTTTTCCCGATAACTTTCGAAATTTTTAACCTAAGTTTTAGAACATTATGAGTGTCATGGTATTTTTCCAGAATGTTCATGAGTTTAAATTTCAAATTTCAAATTTATTTGAAATTTGTTTGATTTATTTGAAGTTTATAGCATTTTATTGTAATTTTGAGTCCTCTAATGAACAATTTTAAGAAATATGAGTTAATTATAGTCAAATAGTCACTGAAGACTAATTTTGAGTCCTAAGAGGTTAGGGTAATTAACTTTTGCATAAATATGAATTTATGTAATTATCGTGATTATAAAATGTTGAATCACGCAAATCGGTAAAAACCGTGTAATATATGATATTGGCTCCTTAAAGGCGATTTAGCATAAAATTGGGCATGTTCATACATATTATAATGCTGCATTTTCTTTATGATTGTCATAATTTTATTTTATATAATTTTTGAATTATGTAATTTTTACTTAGTATGGCCTTAGTTTTTAATTGGTATTACCCGAAATGTATGGGAATATCGATTCGGTAGTAATTTATTGTGATCTCGTATCACCGTTTTGTAATTTAATAGATTTATTTTATTTTAGTTACAAATGTATAATAGGAAATTATGTAATTTGTTATGTAATTTAATTATTTCGGAGTTCCTTGAAGACGGTGTCACTCAAGAAGGCGATACATAAAGACGGTGTTACCTCGAGATGCGTGCCTCAACCGAAGTTCAAGGGACCAATGGATTTGGTTTCCGAATATGTAATAGTTAATTAGATTTACTATTTTAGGAAGGCCATACTAGGATTTATTTTTATCTTTTGCATTTTATTTATATGTTGCATGCATCGCTAAATCGCCATAACTAAAACATGCATTATCTTTTAATCGAGTTTATTGACCGTGTCAATTAGAATTATCGTAGTTCACCGCTTTATTTCACTTAAAACGTGATAGATAATAAATTGACATGACCTCTCGCTAAAAATAAACAATTGAGACTTAGCCTTACCAAATAGTAGAAACCATGAAGTACCAGTTTCGCAAGGGAGTTGTGTCGGTTTACCGTAAGACAAACCTTGTTACGTTGGTGAAGTGGGTGATAAATGTCTACCCACCGAATTTATAAAGATGAGGGTTGTTTTCGGGTTTACCGATGCCCAAGTTGATGTAAGTTTGGATCATGGACACATTTATTCGAAATTTGGGTTGAACTCAACGAAAGTATTCTCGACGGTTGCCGGATGTGTTTCGGGCTAAAGATAAATTTTAATGTAAATTTTATCGACCAAGAGTTCTAAAAGTAGAATCGATTAAAGTGTTAATCCACCGAGTTATATTGATAAAGGTTTGTTTTCGGCTTTACCGATGCCTAAGTTAATATGAATTTGGATCTTGGAATCATTTATCATAGTTGGGTAGAGGTCACTATGTAAATGCTATACTTGTTTATAAGTATTAATAAAACGATAAATGTTAAGTTTTCCACTATTCCGTTATCATATTGTTCTATTTCTTTACCACATTACATATACGATATCATTTCGTTTTTTGATTCAAATCTTCATTAAAACATCGTAACTAAAGACAAATATGAATTTGCTTCTAAAACCTCAAATGAACCATTGTTAAGGATCTCTTGTAAAGAGTATAGATTAAAGTTATTCATTATCAAACAGGTTTTTGATTCTTGACTAACATATCTACTTAAAATGTATTGTTTCTCATATGCTTAATTAAATTAAGTACCTTGAAGCGATAAATTGTTTTGGTAATTAGTTTTGTAAGAATTCGTAATTGACCAAAATAACGCAACCACTTCAATGAAAGTTTTAAGACTAAAACGAACAAATGAAGAGTAATCTTCATGAATTCAATTTTGCTTCTCAAAGCAAAGACTCATTGAAATGAGTGGGAGCATTCTCTTAAACCGTAACATGAGGACGAGGTTCAAGAAGTAAAGATTATAATGGAATTGATACAAGGTAATGTTAAAAGTAAAGTTGTTGAGAATAGCGATACTAAACCTATCAATCCCGACCGATAAAGTTTCCATTGTCTTAAATGTTGGACACTAGAAAGGAAACTACCCCAAATAATTGAAGAATCAACAAGTTAGTTGTGGGACATCTAATGGGATCTTCTTCTTTAAATGTTTATTTGATTAACATATATTTTGCTAGTACTACTTCGTCAATATTAGAAACCGGTGGTGGTTTTCATCATTATGTTTGATACATAGGATGATTAGAATATGACGACTAGCAACAATGAAGTCGAGAGATAGAGTCATTGTGTACTAAATCTAGTTTTTGGGTTTGGAGTTGTACTTAATTGTGACTTATAAGTACATAAACTTTAAATAAGAATTCAAACTTGTTAAGATACAAAAGAGGATTCACTTTTGTGACCCTATACACCACGATTTGATATATGGCTAGCCCATTATCAAGGTGATTATATTCTAAACCAAACTAGAATGATATATCATGAAGATGATGCAAGACTCAAATTGGTAACCCAAGATTAAACCTTAAATTCTGGAATGATGAACGCAAAGAGTTATCGAGTACTCTTGAAACCATTAGATTGTTAATGGTATATGCGTATCTTGTATTCAAAGCAAGATGTCTCGTGCCTTTTGGTTGAAAAGGAGATCGAGGTTATAAATCATTGATCCAAAATAGGTTGATCATTTTCTTTTACCAACGATTTAGGTTGACACTAATGTGTTCACTTAATAAGGTAAATAGAGAAATCTTTGAAGAAGTTCAAAAGTTCAATGAATCACGATTTAGTCGTGATGGGATTATCAAAGTGAAGACTTTGATATAAGCCAAATGAAATGTGATATAATATCACAAGTTAATCTCTCTTGACACACATTATGGGATAATGTGTGGTTGGATAAAAAATCAAACGCTATTCGATATGGTTTGGACTTCAATCAAGTTACCTTGAGTTACTTGATCCTTTTGGGGAATTTATCATTTTGTCTAAATTATTTTCCACTAAATCTAAACGATTCATATGAGATATGAAATGGTAGGGTACCATGTTTGTAAGTTTTCACAAGAAACAGATGCTCATTTTTCCTTTTCAATTATCACGAGTACGACGGGTTTGCGGCTCGTGAAGCTGTCTTTCTAAAATACAAGTTTATTTCTAGAAGACAGAGTGGGATAAATTATTCAAGAGCCACAAAGAATGCCACAGAGAATGTTATGTTGCAAGAAACTGGTCTTTCTTGCCTACATGAGACGTTTTGTGTAAGACATTGTTTCTTCAAAACCTAGGAGGTTAAATTCGTCCTTTGTTAAAGATGATGAATTCATGCTACTTTTAAGAAAGTAAAAAGCTTATAACTTACAAATGAAATTGTTTGATTCAAGTTGATTACTTCTGGAAAGTAATCAACAAATGACTTACATAAGAGTGTTTAAGTCACAACTCAATACAAGGCTTAGAGCCATGAGAATCCGAAATAAAAGGCTTGATTAGTGACAAAGGGTTTTTCACTAATAAAGACAGATTTCAAGGATTGATTGGTTGCAAAGGGTTTTGCACCAGTTGAAATGCTTAAGTCTATTTGGATCTTCTTAGGGATTGTGTTTCATTATTATGAAATACATAGCGAGTGAATCTAAAACCCACTTCTTCAATTAGAAGGAATGTATTCAATACATGTCTCGAGTTTAGTAGATTCTTGCAATCCTAAGATAATGTGAAACTTAAGAGAGAATCTTAAGTAGGAAATAAATGATTTGGAATCAATGTTTTGATCATGTTATAAAACTTTTCTCGATAAGTCGAGAAGATTTGTTTATACATGGAGTTTAGTGGGAGTTACGGAAATTTTAATAGTCTTATATGTGGATGACATTTTGATCATTGCGAATGATTTAATACTTTGGAGAAATATAATACATCTTTAATATCAGGATTTATGAAGATAAATCCACATGATATTAGCGTCAATAAGAAGTCTTATGTTGATAAGATTCATGACTAGTTCAATTAAATTGAACATATTTGATTGATTTCATTTGCTTCCGCTGCCAGATCAATTAAATGAGTAATGATGTATAACACTTCATATACTTTGAGTATGAAGAATTATGTTCAAAATCAAATTTAAGTAATCTTTACCAAGTAGGCCATAAAGATTACCCTTAAGTGCTTGCAGAAGCATTAAGGAAGTAAAACAAAGTGTTTATGATGCAATTTTGTGTAAGAGTGTTACACAAGTGACAATTGACAATTGAGATTGCGCATGGTTTCTGACAAAACCATAATCAAAACACATTAGGATGGTTAAGATACCATTATGACTATGTTATTTAAGAAATAGATTTTCTAGAATCGTTCTAGGCAATAAAGAACAATGAGAGATATTTATAACGGAAATTGAGTACACTTGCAATCATGAGATGTGCAAGAGGATGAGTCCCGCACACTGTGAAAACAGTGGGAGCTATTCTTAGGCTAGAGGACCTATGTCTTGATTGGATCTCGACACGTACTCATAAAGTTTTGTGATGCAAATGTATACATTACAAAGGAAAACGAGTATGTAGTAAGGTTGAGTAAGGTACAAGAAGTTGATAAAACCTACTAACCAAAGCCTTCTCATAGGCTAAACATGATGAGTCATGTCATTTCAATTGAATTGTAATGAACAACTATATACAAGATCAAATTAGATTATAGAACATGAAATAGTAATCAAGCATTGACTATTCATATGTGATAATCGCATTTGTCGTTTGAGTTTTTACTTTAAAAACTCCTTTTATACTTTGTTACATCCAAACGGGTTGTAGAGACAACATTGAACCCCGTTAAAGTGAACCCGGATTAACATAGTATTCGCCCATAGTCACTTGTATGAGGTGACGTCTCGAAGTGACTAGAGTGTGATGCGATTGATGGCAAGTTCAAGTGCCATAGAGTCATGTGAGATGACTAGTCGATCACATAGGCAGACTGTTAGGAACACTTTGTCGGGCAGTGACCGCTTATAGAGTTCTGGCAAATTTATATAGCCTGGTCGTGGCGAGAGCTACTATAGTATTCTAATGAGTCGATTCTTTTGACTAAATACTGTTCGCCTAAGGTGGCACAGTTTCAGATTAACTTTGATTTGTGTTACTACGACCTTCGTAAATGGGGTCAAATGGGCATATTTTGGGTTATGATGGCTGTGGCTAGTCGAAGGGAATAAGTGCGATAGAAATTGTCCACCCCCTTGTCAGGGTTAAAACAATATCTCAGGGCCACTCGAGGAGTAATGAACTGGAAATGCGTGGCCACGCTCGGAAGGTATCTATGATAGATAAATCCGGTCAATCGCTTATTCTCCAGGATCGAGGAAACCACTCTCGATATGATCACTTGCAAGTACGACCCGAAAGACACCTTGCATTGAGTGGGAGATAGTAATAGGACAAGAGAATTGGTGACGCACACTTGTCGAGGACAAGTGGGAGATTGTTGGGAAATGTGTCCTCAACAATAGTGCGATCACATGATTTAAATATCATTATTAAATCGCATTACAAGAATTCGGAAGGGATGATACATAATATATATAGTCAATCGTCCACACATATCGGTAATGATTGGTCAAGCTAGAGTTTGACATTACTGTCGTGCGACGGTGGTGACCAGTTGATCCCTTGAGGTCACACCTAAAGGACGATTCCCTTAATTGAAAAGGTTAATTAATTGTATGCCGATACAGATTATTTAATTCCTTAAAATTGAACAAATTATTATCATAAGAGAGAAAATGACATCTTATTCTAATGTGATTAAATAAGATTTTATTTAGTAATTTAAGAAGTTATATTACTAAAATTAATCAGTGTTTGCGAAACACGCGAGATGAGAATGATAAGTCAGTTATAATTTCAAGAGGTTGTGAAATATACTAACTAGTAATTAAATGACCATTTTATGAGAAAGTAATTTTATATTACTAGTCAATTTGTTAAATATGATTTATTTAATTTGTAAATGATATTTAATTTGTTAAATATGCATTTTAAATTAAAACATGACATAAGACATGTCACATGTCACATGACATACAATTGTACAATTGACAAAAATAAAACGGACTCGATATTACAACATAGAAACCGAAAATTAGGTGGGCATGCTTGGAAATTTTGTCTTGTTCATTTGTCTTATTCATTTTTCTATGACACTTGATAGTGACTTGACCATGCAAAAGCCTTACACCAATTTATCTTGTGAAGACAAAAAGAAAAAGAAAAATTGGTCCATATACACACACCAACCGGTTTTTGGTGTATAGTGTAGAGGATTTTTCTTCATAATTTTCATCATTCTCTTATGTTTTTCATAAAAAACTCCTTTCTCTCTCTTGTTCATCACAAAATCAAGTTTGATGAATCTAATTTGTTTAAATCATACACTAATAATACTAGAAGTAGTATATGAGTATTAGTAATAGATTTTAAGGTAAACTACATTACAAACATCTAGTACATGTTAGTTTGTGGGATTAAGGGATAGTCGTGGGTGCAACTAATTGGAGGGCTTCTAATTTGAAGTCATGAATGTTCATCCAATATTGGAAAGCTCAAGAACTAACAAGAAGGAGATCTTGTTGGTGCCCATTTGACCGAAATTCATATGGTGAGAAAATGTTTTCTTATCTTCTTTTCTTTTAGTTTGCACGCATAAGATCTAGAATTTATTTTATGACTAAATAAATTTGAAACATATATGAATATGTTATATAAAGAGATCTAGATTTCTAACATCATGTTAATATAATCTACAACATATTGTAATTATAATTAACCAATCATTCTTCATTTAATTGTTTCATAGACAAAGTTTTAGTAATACAACATTTTAATTACTAAAATAAATCTTATTTAATCGAATTACAATGATATATATATTCTTACTGACATATGTAAATTGTTCAATTTTAAGGAATTAATTAATCCGTATCAATATATAATTAATAAATTTATCTATTAAGGGGATTTTCTTTAGGTGTGACCTTAAGAGATCAACTGATCACCACGGTCAAACGACAGTAGTGTCAAACTCTAGTCAGCCAATCATTACCGATAATGTTGATCAGTTGACATATATAAATGAATCATCCCTTTACGTATTCTTATCATGAGTTTCAATAATATGATCGCATAATTGTTGAGAACACATACTCCAACACTCTTTCTCTTCGGCATCCAAACCCGCAAAATGCGTATCACCGTCTTTGTACTTTGCTACTTGGTGGTTGTGATATCCACCTTTCTCCGAGATCAAAATGTTCCAAATAATCAACTCCTTCCCATTTCTATCAATTCCCCGGTTCTCAACGGCTCGAACCCGAAACAAACACTCACACTTAGATGTCCCTTTCTTCTTAGGCTTCTCGGGATCGATCTTCTTTCTGGTTCGGCCTTACTTTGAACAACGAAAGAATGAGCCTTGATACTCGGGTTATTTACGATTTTTGGACCCATTTGATGCTTTTACTAAGGCAAACCCGTTATCAAAAGCTATTTTCTGAGCCCAGTCAAACGCCTCATCCCGACTAGCAAAATATGTTACCGTCTCAAATAGGTGGTTGTAATTAACACCGTTTACACCTAACTCCTCAAATGAATCTTGTTAACACGCAAAATTAATAATGATTAGATGTTAAAATATGTAAAACGACCTAAATTTACGAAAAAAACTAAATAAAATGAAGAAAAACCAATTTAATAGTCTGAACCATGAGCGGACAATGAACATTCACGTCCATCACCAGGACAGACGTGAACAGTACACGTCCCTTCACACAATGGATGTGAACAGTGCACGTCCCAACCCACAATGGACGTTGAAGTTAGACGTCTACCCATGGAGGACGTAGAAATTCATCGTCCCCTTCCATGATGGACGTAGACGTTGAAGTTTCACGTCCCTGTCCATGAGGGACAATGAATGTAAACGTCCCTCTCCATGAGGGACAATGAATGGACACGTCCCAATTGACGACAAACAAAGATTTTCGATGGCTATTGGACGTGTTGTGTTCGCTTTATCCTAATTCTATTCACAAGGTAATTCAATATACTATTTCTATGAAAACTTAACATGTAATTCAATATATATACTAATTGGATTCATATCAACTTAACGTGTAAATCAATAATCATACTAATTCGTCTGAAATGAAAATAGATTGTGTAATTACTTACCGATGAATCGTTGTTAGCGTTTGATGTGGATTGCTCGTTGTTTGACATTGAATCGTTGTTTATTTGATGTGGCTTGCTCGTTGTAATTCTTCAATTGTAAGAACATCGATTTTTTTTAAGTGGTGTTTGTTTGGGGGGGGGGGGGGGGAATAAGCTAGAGAGAAGGAGAGGAAGGGTAGGGGACGTCTTTTTTATGAAAAGCGTCGCCGATTTGTTATAAAATGTCGACGACATTTTACAGGCCTCTTATTTTTCTCCTGGTTTTCTACGTGTCCGGGATCAATTCAGGAGTTCCCTATTCGATTTCAGCCTCAAATAACATGTACTCTAGTGTGTAATGACTTATCTACCCTTACCCAACTTGCTTTATTACTTCTACTTTACTTCTCATTAGACCGACAATAATTTTTGGTAAATGTTTTTGCATAAAATTTCCCTACAACTTTTTTATTTTAATTTTAGATTAGGTAATAAAGCTAGATTGTTCCTCTAAGGTAGGACCAATCTATCTCATCCTTTCGGATGATAGAGGTAAGTTGAAGCCACCGACTTTCAAACCACCTCAAAAGAGTTGGACATGAATGTCTAATGGAAGCCATAAAGTCGGCAACTTTGTTGGCTTCACGAAAGCAATGTTTAATTATCACTTCATCAAAAAACTGAAGATCTAATTTTACATCCTTGATAATACTAGAAATTTCCCAAGCAATTTGCCAAGTACCGCGTATTGAGTTGATAACACATAAACTATCACCTTCTACAATTAACTTTGAGATTCCTAAGTATTTTGCTGCTAAAATGCCTTCTTTTAAAGCGAGAGTTTCAGCAACCAGAATACTGTTAGATCTGCACTTTTTTTCTCCTACCAAAATGACTTTACCATTATGATCTCTTATAGAATATCCTAGAGCAGCTTTATTACCATTTATTTTTGATCCGTCAAAATTTAGCCTTAGAAACCCATATTTAGGTTTCTCCCACCAAATTTCTTCCTTGCTAGTAGTATTTCTGACTGACACATTTTTATCAGGATTGTTAAGATCCTTATGTCTAGTCTCATTCCAAATCTTGATGCTATTATTACATAAAAGGATAATTTTGCTAATATTAAAATGAACATCATTAAAAATAATGTCATTTCTATGAAACCATGCATTCCACCAAATAAATACAATATTAATGAAATCGGCTTTTGGAATTAAATTTTTAAGATGACTAAGTTTCTCTATAAAGCTCTGACTTGCAATATTATCGTATATTGCAAAAAAATTGGTAAAGCTAATGATATTCATGTCTTGGATGACCGATGTAATCAAGGAACACTTGAAAAAGAAATGATCTCTATCTTCAATTGGATGATTGCACAAAACACATTGAGGTGGGACAATTATATGATTTTTTAGAAGCCTACTTTTCGTAGGAAGACCATCTACACAAGTTTTCCAAAGAAAAAATTTCAATTTTGGAGGAACATTTAGTTTCCAAATCAAATAAAATTCACATTTGTCAATATTTCTATCGAACAAGCCTTGTGCTAACCATGTCGCTGTTTTGGTCGAAAATTTTCCATCCACAGACAACCCCCAAAAGAATGGTATCTGGAATATCATTGTGCGGCCATGGAATATTAACTATCTGGTTAACAATATCATTATTTACTATAGCTGATAATTTACTAACATCCCATTGTTTATCAGGGGTTATTAAATCTCTAACCAAAAGATCTAAATCAAGGTTACTATGACCATCTATATTTCTAGTAAGAGGGTAAGAAAAAACCCAATTGTCAGTCCAAAATTTGATATTGCTACCATTACCTACCTGCCATCTCAACCCCTTTAAAACACAATCTTTAATAAATAGACTCCACATAAGACCACATTTGACCATCGTATTGATAACCCCTGGAAAGCTTGTATTTCCACCTTTCAAACGAGTCCAACAACACCTCAAACTGACATCGTTCGATATCCCAAACTTCGATTAAAAGTTACCCCATTGCAAAATGTTAAGTCCTTCAGCCAAAAAGTCGTGTTTGACAACAAAAAATTTCCAATTTTCAGCTTGTTCAATTATTTGGCTTCAATTTTTTTGGGTTTCCAATTATCAACTTTGTTTCGGCGCCAATTTTCTTTGGTTTCCAATTTTCAGCTTGTTTAATTTTTTGGCTCCAATTTTTTTGGTTTACAATTTCCAACTTGTTTAATTTTTTGGATCTAAATATATTATCAAGCTCCAAATTTGTACCAAACTTGAAACTTTCAATTGAAATTATGTTCCCTCCATAGTCTACAACTGTAAATACACTTAATAAGCATAGTTAATGCACCAAACTCACTATGTTTACTTTTACAATTAATAGTGGTCTACCACCTTTTGAATCACCAAGGCAAAATAACTAGACCATTTCCTCCGCCACTTCAAATACCGAAGACATTAACCCACTAAATGCACCATCATCTACTAGGAATGCACTGTAATACCCCAACTATCCAGCCAAGATAATTAAAGCGTTACCATCCCAGTTTCCCGAGGCAGGGTTTCAAAACTTCAATCCAAGAACATTTTATTAATATAAATGTTTAGTGAATGACATAAAATGTAAACAAATGAATAAAGTACAACTCGTGACATCTATACTCGTCTAGCCAACTAGACTCGTCTCGTGACTCCCGCGTACTATCCAAACAACCTGTACTTAACTTTCTCCTCATATGACCAAAGGATATCATATGGATCGACACAAGCCACCCAAGAGATAAATGACAATGCACAGACACAACAAACATCAGTTTCAATAAACAAATAAAGTGTGACACGACTCGAGTGTGTGAACATACAACATGACTATGATATGAATACCATGATATCCAACAACTGCCACCACGGTACCGGGACACGCCCAGACATACCGATAACCTCACTGGTACCGGGTCATGCCCAGACATACCGCCAACCACACTGGTACCCAGAGACGCCCAGACATACCGTCAACCACAAATAGGTACCGGGACACACCCAGACGTACCGGAAGCCAACCGCTTCCCCTACCAAACGTCGTGTCTCAACCACACGAGTCCCTCTAAACTCAAGTCATTAATGTGCACATCCCTCTTGGAGTGGGAAAGCTAGAAGATGCGACCCAACCGGAAGACGGTCTCCCAACCGTCTCCCGTCTCCTGACAATAACCAACAATCACAACCTCATATTATCCAACATACATGACAAGTATAATAAATGCAAATACCACACAATATGTCAATTACTGATTCATCCAATCATCTTAACCAATATCATGTTATAATGCAAATGACTAATCAATGCCGACTCACTTAACCATGTAAATATATTGAAACTGAGTAGGATTAACCTACCTTTTAGCAAATTCTCATAAGCAATTCGTCACACAAGCTAGGCCCGTATAGTGAAACCGTCTCACGAAACCCATTTCCTAAAATACGATAATAATACAAATACGTATAAATATACTCATCTAATCATAAAAATACGTGTAAATATACTAATTCAATACGTATTCAAATACATATAATTATATGAATCTAATTATACCAATACGTATAATTATACGAATTAATACATATGCGACTAGATAATACAACTTAATTAAATAAATAAAACCCGTCCTAATTATTCACTCAAAAACTCGACTCAAACCAAGCCCCCACTACACCACCTCCGCTGCTACCGTAGACCACCACCACTACCCGTGGTGGCCACGACCAGCATCAGCCACCCACGGCCCCACCAACCACCATACCCCACACCAACACACTCCCACTCGCAACAACCACACACACACACCGCACCAACCACCACCGATACCTAGCCGCCAACCACCACCAGCTCCCCCTCCTGCCGACACCAGTGGCCACCCAGCCACAACCACACGACAACCACCGCAGCAACAACCGAGACAACAACCGCATACAACAACAACAACAAACCGACACATCCCTTTTCCCTCTTAAACCGCCACCTCCAGCCATCCTCACGACCACCCAAGACCACCCCTCAACCCACCTCTCTTCCCTCGACAACCACCACCCAAAACCCGAACCCAAAGTAACCTGAATCACCCTCGAAATTGCAGCCCTAACCCGCGTCACAAAAACCCATTTAAATGCTCGGTCAAACCCTTTATGGGCGGTCAACGACGGTCCTATGGTGGTCACAGTGGGTGACAGGCTAGTCGTATACCTACCAAAAATAAACGAACTGGCACTAACTATATAGCTAGGGAAGTCGGGTCGATCTCCACAGGGAGGCAAGATATCTGTAAAAGGTCCGTCTATTTGGTCACAAATGGGGGGGGGGGGGGGTTGTAATTTGGTTTCTAAACTAATAAGGCTTAAGGAAAGAGAAGCAAGGAAAGAGCAGTAAAGGCAAGAAAATATAATAAAGATGATCAATAAAGAGGGAACATGTCGGGATTTTGGTTCACTACGGTAGTCTAATGACTCAACTGCAAATAGTCTAGATGATTTACTGTGAGACGGATACTGGAAAGGTCCTTCTGGTCCACTTGCTATCCTCGATTTCCACTAACTTAACTTCCGTCCTCATTAGGATAGTTTACTGTTCATAGCAGGTCTATTTAGTCCAATCTTCCGATCCAGGATTAAATTTAACCAGATTAAAGGGTAACTTAGAAGCGTGCACTCAACTAAGTCGGTGTTATAATTAAATTGCTATGAGTATAGAATCTCACAAATAAGTCATCTAACCTATTCACTACATCGTCACAATTCTACTATAGATCCCCTAGTCCCAACATGAATGAATTTAGCTACTCATGCTATTAATGTTGTCAAGATTAGTAATAATGAAATAACTAATGATAAACATGTTGAAACAATGATAATAATGCATAAACAAATTAGGGTAGAAGTTATGACAAGAGAAACAAGTAATTAAAGCAAATAAAAGATGGAATTAAGATTAAGAGAAGAAAGAGATTACAATCGCTAGAATTCCGGCGTAAAGAACGACAAGATCCAAGCTAAATAACCCAAGAGTAAAGTTTACAGTAGAAAAGTTTAGGGAAAAGTTTAAGCAGTAAAGAGTAAATTCAGATGATAAAACGTACTTAATGACCTAATTATTGGAGCTTAAATAGAAAATAACGAGTCCATTAACTAAAATAAGCAACACGGGTTGATTAAGGCCCGTGAAAACCAATTACCTCTCGATCGAGTAGTTTGAGACAACTCGATCGAGGACTTCAGCATATAAAACGCTCGATCGAGTAGAAATGTTACTCGATCGAGGAAACCTGATATCCAGCATTTCGATCGAGTACAATAAAGTACTCGATCGACCTCCTCAACGTATAAAAGCACTCGATCGACCAGAAATGTTACTCGATCGAGTGTTCTTCTTCGAAAACGGCTTCAACTCGTAGCCGACTGCTTCGTAGACCATTCCTTCACGCATCCCATTGCAGTATCTCGCTCTGAAATCCACGTCTCCTCAAAATGCATGCAAAACAGGACGAAAAAGGGTACGATTCCACTACTTTCAGGTTCATTCCTACAAAACAGACAAAACGAACCAAAGTAGCCATTTCGGGGCATAATGCAATATAAAACAGTACAAAAGTGCATGGAAATACGTGCAAAAATAGACTAAAAAGACTATATAAAATGCACGTATCAAATCTCCCCAAACCGAACCTTTACTCGTCCTCGAGAAAACTAAATGCAAACTAATGGAACGGAAATAAAAACTCAGAGCAAGCTATAACTTGTCTACTTGAACCAATTTAATGCAACCGAAATCAACAGTTACAGCTACAGCAGTCAATACGCAAACGAGTTATAAGTTGTTCAGAAATAAAGCTGACCTATCGGCCTTGCAAGACCAACAAAATCGGACAGTCACGTGGTCACTCTTCTCTCATGAAGCAAAGGGTGAATTACATATATAAAAGAGAGAAAGAGAATCAGTCACTCACCTAAACTGCGACCTACATAGCATGCATGCAACAAAAATGAAAGACGATTCGAGTACTAATGCACACATTCCAACCAACAATGTCTGTCACAGCCGAGGGCTTACAAATAATATAGGAATAGTGAGGCTCAGGTGGGAAAAGGCAAAATAAATTATGGAAATGTGGAGGTAAAAGCGTCAAGCTAGTTCCTAAACAGAACCATATAAGACCGTCTGAATCTCAACTGACTAAGAAATAAACACAAGTGCCCTTCATTTGGCACACAACTCACCATCCAAAATACATTATCTCCTCAAAAATATAGAATAAAATGGAGGAGTGAGACCGTCACAAGATAACAATAAGCACAAACGGTCTCGTAATTCAACCAGCTCAAATTTTTTTGATTTTTCTTTTCTCTGGTTTTCACTGCATCCCGTGAACTTTGATTTTTTTATCATTTTTTTTCTTTTTCTTCACATTCACGTATTTCCCTTTTTTTTTTCATTTCAATTTCATTTTTTTCCTCAACCTCCCTTCTTTCATTTTCACCAACTCCAACAATATACACACGGGCCAAACCGCAGACGGAAAAACGTACCACAGAAGACAAACTAAACTAGCTTGACTAGGCAGGCTCAGTTTTGGATGTAGCTAATGGGTCAAAAAAGGCTAAATTTGGCTTAAGTGGAGCTAAATGGGTGAAAAATGTAAGAAAAGGGAAAATTTGCAAGCACCTCCCTGCATGTGACACCGACCACAAACCCGAATGTATGCATTTGACAAGAAATCGAATGTCATAAATGTGCAAAAATGATAAACATGCTATGCAAGGAGTACTACTCTCAATTCCTATGTAAACCGGTCATGAATGTCACCGGTTATAAGGGTCTAAAACTCAGAATTTATGGAGTAGTTTGCCAATTTATCAGGTCAAGTCTAAACAGTCAGCTAAATTTGAACAAAAACTCGTAGATTATGCGTAAGACTCCCGTCAATGAAAGTGCAAGGCTCAAGTAAAATGACAAGTTAGAGTGCAATATCATCACGGAAATCAACCGTTCCGACTCAACCTATATGAAAAAATAAACGTGAATATTTTATTAATTTTTTTGAATTTTCTAATTTTTTTGGATTTTTTGAATTTTAAGGAATAAATAAATACAATGCAAGCTGAAAATAGAAACGTGAATGCAAAACAAATGCAGATGCAGACTCAAAGGATGCAATACCCTCCCCGAACCAAAACGGACAACGCCCTCGTTGTTCTCCAGCATACACCAGTAGATATATACAGCGGAACGGGAATATACAACCAATAAAAAATGAAAAACAATAAAATAAAAAGGAGACAAAAGAAAATAAAAGAGCGAGAATGAACATACAAAACACGAACTTCCCCAAACCAGCCAGAAAAATGGGGAAGTGAGTAGTCCAGTAGCTACTCGTCAGCCTTCTGTGTCACATCCTCCACCGTCTCTGTGTAGTCCGGGTCCACCTCCTGCTCTCTCCTCCTCCTCTGCTCAGCCTAAGCTCTCACTGCCGCCGCTGCTGGGTCCTCCTCCTCCTCATCACTACTAGTAGACTCATGGTACCCCTCAGCTGGGTACCGGTAGAAGGACCGGTGTGCCCAACCCTCTGGAATGGGACGTCGTCGCCTCATGTGATACTCGTATAAAGGAAACATAGCAAGAGCCATGTCCATCTCCATACGAGCCTGTCTCTCTACAAGCTCAAGCAATAAACTGTCATGACGTCCTTGGTCTATGACCGTGGACGCCACAAAGGGTGGAGGACGTACAAAATTACCCGAAAAAACCGGCTATGCCTGTGTCTGGTCGGGCGTAGGAGTAGGAGTAGGGATCGGGGTAGGAATGGCCGTGGAAGTCTGGCCACCCGTGGAAGGTGTGGATCCCTCTCCGGTCTCAGGTCTACGCCGCTTCCTAGAAGCGGCTAAAGTAGGAGGTGGTCGGAGTGGTAGATGGTACTCGGGTAACAGTGGTGGTAGAATGCCCTGTGCAACAGTGGGTAAAGGGACGAGACGAGGAAGGGTGGTGCAAGGAAGGTCATCGGACAAGGAACCGCTAATCTTCCAAGTCCGGTAGTCTGAAGTCAGCCAAGTCATGGAAAACATAGATGCTAGGTCCAGGAATCTATCTCCCCGTATGTAAGGTAAGTCACGAGAGAAGGCAGGGATGAGAGAATGGGCAAGGAAAGTGGCTATGCCACCGCAGACAATGGTGCCCATGGCCTTCTCTCCCTGAGTCTGAAAGTACTGGACGGTCAGGTAAGCAATGTTGAGGGCAAAGGGGCCCTCGCTGTCAATGTTAAGGTACCTGCCCAGAATAGAAAGTTCGGTGTTAGTCACGTTGTTTGGCTCCTTTCGGCCAAAAATAGTAACGGGCGGGGGGAAGGTGGACCTGATCGAGCCGTCGCTCCACGTAGGTAGTCCCCGTGCCAAAGTACGCCAAAGTACGCCAAATCTGACGGATGACCTTCCTAGAGGCAACGGTGTCGCCCGTAAAGGAAAGGCCAAGTCTAGTACCAAACTCCTCCAAATTCAAAGAAAAAGTCCGGTTGAACAACCGGAAAGACACAGAAGCACAAGTAGGGGTAGCGTCGTGTGCCCCAGAGGAAAAGGTAAAGGAGCTGAAAAACTCAAGGGTTATCTCCTTGAAGGTGTAGGCACTCATGGTCACAAGCCCAGCCATCCCCGTACCCCTCAAAATCTCACACACCGGCTCATAAAAACCAAGCCTCTCAAGTGACGAACGGCACAAGAAACGAGTAGGGAGAAAGTCACAGTCAACTAAACGATAAAATCTAGTACGATGAATACTGTTAATAAAAATTACCTTGGGGTGCGCGGGGTGCGAGTCGAGGGTGTCGTCCCCTCGGCCAGCAGCGGGTGTAGCTCGTGCACGACCCTGACCTCTAGAACCAGAAGTAGAAGACCGTCCTCCGACGGTGCGAGGTACTAGAGCTGCCTGGAAAGCAGCTGTGACTGCGGGTGACCACGCAGCAGGGGTGGTCACTGTACCAGAGGTACTAGCTGTAGCTGCAATAGAAGAAGCAGCAAAGACCGACACAGAGGAAGAACAGCTAGCAGCAGTACTAGCTGTAGTGGCTGTGACGGAAGTAGAAGCTAAGACGAAGCTAGCGGTAGTGCTAGCAGCAGCAACACCGGTACTAGCAGCAGTAACAAGGAAAACAAGAGTAGCAGCTGTCGTACTAACAGGTGTGGAAACGGTGGTAGCAGTAGGGACCACCGTCACAGTCAAGGACGGACTGACAGTCGAACTGGAAGAGGGCATTGAGCTACTGTCCATCCTAATCAAGTAAGGAAGGGGAAACGATAATTAATTATCAATGAAACAGCCAGAAATCCCCAAACAGTCAAATTTTTCGACCAAGCAAACCCTAATTCCCAATTTTACCTCAGAAATTCGAAGTAAACAGATAATTAGCGATAAGGTAAACGGAAACAATCATCAAGTGGAGCAATTACAACATAAAATCCCAATTTCAGTCAAAATTTTCGACTAGCATAAACCCTAAATCGCAAATTACCTCAATAATTCGAAAGAAAAGCAATTAAATAACAATGAGGCAATGGGAATACTTACTTGATAAGAAGAAACCTACAAAGAAGCAATTAATCGACAAAGAATGATGCAAATTAGGCGATTTTCGAACCAAAAACCGCAAACCCTATAAACCCAAATTGACCGTGAAAACAAGCCAATTCAAGGGGCAAATTATAGGGCAAATGTCGGGTTAATTGCAAGGAGTAATTTTTAGGTGTTGGATTTGGTAGTGGGCAATAAAAATGGAGGATTTGGGAGGATGTTATCGCAAATAGAGGTTGACAGTGAAGAAGGAAAGGAAATAAGCAAAAAAGAAGGGAGTTTAGAAGACACTTCCTGCGTGTAAAACTCATTTTCACTCGATCGAGTGTTTGGAAATCACTCGATCGAGGAGTTTCAGCTTCAGTCCACTCGATCGAGTAAAACCCAACTCGATCGAGAACTCCCTTAATTAGCCAATTCGATCGAGCAACTGCAAAGCTTTAGATCGACCCCTTTTTCTGCAATATCCTCTCGATTGAGTACAAAAAGTACTCGATCGAGTTCTTTTCCTCGTGTAAGTCCTCGAGATGCGTTAAAATTTCCCCAAACCTGCATAAAAACACTCGCAAACATATCCCGATATACCAAATCACAAAATAACAGTCTATAGTCTTTCTAACTACGCTTAAAATGTCTAAATTCTAATAGTCCTAATAAACGCAATAAAGAAATCTAACGGAAATTTAAAAATAGTTTTTACAAATTGTTACACGGGGCATTCTCCGCTCACTTCTCAAGACAATTCAGTAGCCCCACTGAGGGCTTCTGACTGGAGGACGTCCCTTCAGCTTGATTGACTATCCTGTTCATTCTCCACGAGCTTGAAATTGAACCAATAGGAGGAGAATAGTTGACGTCTACATACGCACGAACTTTTCTTGTCCCTTTTTCCTTCTCACCAGCTTTGGCGTGTCACCCCTAATTTGATTGACTTTAATTGTACAATGACCTTTGACATCTCCAGTATCTTTTTCATCTGTACCTGCAGCAAGGAAAACAGACGAATTCTCCTCCTTTTTGCTCTCAATCTGAGGCGGAGGGGTCACAATAGTAGCGCACAATTCCAAATTTTCATCTGGAGTGTCAATAGGAGGGTCAGTAGAGGAAAGGGCATTGCAAGGTTGAGCTTGCATGGGAGCCCTTCGAGACGATGACTGATGGAAAATTAATTCCTCGTCTCCTACCTGAAAAGTTAGTGTCTTGCCCCCAACATCTATCACTGCATGGGTAGTGAATAAAAATGACCTCCCTAAAATAATAGGGGTATGAGTATCCTCGGGAATATCAAGCACTACAAAGTCAACGGGAATAAAGAATCTCCCGATCTTAACAGGTATGTCCTCAATGACACCTAACGGCCGTGATATGCTACGGTCGGCCATCCGTACAGTCATATTCGTGCAATTAAATTTAGTCAAACCAAGTCTCTTGGCAAGAGACAGAGGTAAGACGCTCACGCTAGCACCAAGATCGCATAGCGCATTATCAATCAAATGGGTACCTATGTGGTATGAAATCGAGAAACTGCCTGGGTCTGACTGTTTAGGAGGTAACTTATTTTGAACTAGGGCAGTCCCTACCTCGGTCAAAGCTACCGTCTCATGATCATTAATGTGCCTCTTACGTGTTAAAATTTCTTTCATAAATTTAAGATAAGAGGGTACCTGTGTCAGCAACTCGGCGAATGGAACAGTGACCTGCAAGCTTTTCAGGAGCTCGGCAAATTTACCGAACTGTTGATTGGCCTTCGTGTTCTGTAATCGCCTCGGGAAGGGCACGGTAATAGGTATCTCGAGCCCTTTGTTTCTCTCTTCCAAAGTCTCGGCTGGTTCAAGCTCTTTATCCCTTGATCGAGACTTTTTGCCTCTCGATCGAGTCTTTCCAGATGAGATTTCACTCGATCGAGCACTAACAGGCTCTCGATCGAGGTCTTCAATAAGCACAGTGTCCGATCGAGCAAAATTGCCACTCGATCGAACAGTTTCCTCAGCAATATCACTCGATCGAGTGGTTTGGACTTCTCGATCGAGCTGTTCATTATCCAGTTCACTCGATCGAGCAATATTTTCACTCGATCAAGTCCTTTCTTCATAAGTTTTTCTCGATCGACCCCTTAAAACCAGTCGATCGAGTATCTTCTTCGTGGTCAGCTCATTTTCAGCAACGGGTGACTGTTCTTCAGCATTAACATCCTTCCTCGGGTCTGAAATTGACAGATTAGATCCTTCATATGAACGACCGCTCCTTAAATTGATTAAATTCACCGTCTGGTGTGTATTTTTCTCAGATTGAGGCGGCAAATGACCCTGTTTCCTCACGGATTGATTGGCGGCGAGTTGAGCAACTTGAGTTTCAAGTGACTTTATGGATGCGTCTTTCGGTTGGTCACTTAACTGCCATTGCTTTGTCAACGATTGTAGCATTAACTTTAACTCTCCTAGCTCACTCACCCCACTTGAAGATGATGCTCCTCGATTCGGCGGAGGAAAGGAAACAGGCTTTTGGAAGCTTTGTTGAGCTTTGTGAGGAGGGACATATGGCTGTTGTTGCTGTGGTGGGGGGAGTGGGATTAATAACATTTTGGCTTGTCAACCTCAAATTGGGATGGACTGCCCCTTGGTTGTTGTAATAAGAACCTGCTCCTTGCCTATATTGCTGAAAGGCAAGGACTTGTTCCTTCTCTGTAAGACAGTCAATAGCAGTATGACCGTCATTGCTTCCACACCTCTCACATGTTACAGTTTCCTGTCTAGTCAACAGATGAACCGTCTGTTGATCTCCAGCATTTTGCAGCTCCAATCGATCAAACCTAGCATTCATGGCTTCCAGATGAGCCACAACTGCCTTATCAACCACATGAACTGTCCTAATACCGTCTCGTGGGTTCCCATATTCAGCACAATGGGTCGCCATCTCCTCAATAATGCCCCATCCCTTATCATCATCAATATTTTTCTGAAATCTTCCATTGGATGAGGCATCCATAATAGCTCTATGGTCATCATACAACCCATTATAAAATTGGTAGCACGAGAACCATGGATCAAAACCATGATGAGGAAGAGACCTCACCAACTTCTTAAACCGGCACCAAGCTTCATAAAAAGTTTCATCATGCGCCTGTTTAAAGCTTGTAATCTTACCCCTCAGCTGATTAGTATGTTGTGGAGGGAAGTACCTTTTGTAGAATGCGAGTGCAAGAGTCTCCCAATTGGTAATCCCAGCAGCTTCACAGTCAAGATCAGTCAACCACTCATGGGCTGAATCAGTCAGAGAAAATGGAAAAAGCACTTCCTTTATCTTGTCTTGAGTTACTCCCTTTGTAGCGGGAATAGTAGAACAGTAATCAGTGAAGATCTCCATATGCTTCCTCGGGTCTTCACCCGCCAGAGCCCTATACAGGTTCCTCTCCACCAGATTAATGTAGGACGGTCGGATATCAAAAGTGTTACCGTCCTCAGTCTGGAGGTTGAAACCCTTGGGAATAGAAGATGCTTTAGGCTCCGAATAACTTGCAATATTCGGCATCTTTACTGGTTGGCTAGCAGAAATAAGAATGTCTTCTTCTAAAGACTGATCTTCTGCAAATAGAAAATGTTGTAGCTCGGACTCGAAAGTACTCAAGTCTTCCTTTCGAAGTTCTCTTTGCAGACGGAGTCTATGTTAGAATTCATTAATCTCATTAATTTACACATTCATATATGAATCAATTTATTTGGTCATAAAATAAATACAAGATCTTATGCATGCAAACTTAATATAAGGAGATGGAAAAATCAATTTCTCACCATCTTATTTTCGGCCATTTGGCCACCAACAAGATCTCCTTCTTGTTAGTTCTTGAGCTTTCCAACAATGGATGAACAAGGTTCAAATTAGAACCTCACCCAAAAGCATATACCCAAGGAATACCCTTAATAACCAATATTATTATGATCTAGTAACAATATTAGTCTTACTTAAAAATGACATAAAATATTAATTTGTTCTCTCTTATTTCAGTCAAGAGAGAAGAGATTTGTGAGATTTATTTCTCTAAGTATTTCCACAAATTGTAGAGAGTATTTGATTTTCTTACACTAGAAAAATAGAATTGTAAAGATGTGAATAATAAAAGAAAAGCCCTTGTCTTTTCTATGTAGAAAACCGGTTGGAGGGAGAGGAGTGAGCCAATGCATGAGCTTCACATTCTACCCAAGACCAACTAGGCATGCAAGGCTAAGAGTAGGTTATAATCATTGTGTGTTCTCTTATTAAAATAATCAACACAATTTATCCACTAATACTCCCTCCAATTTTTCGGTACATATACATAAAATGGAAGATCCATTTTATTTTGTCATTTGTCAATTTTGTCATGTGTCACATGTTACATGACATGTTACACCATAATGTATTTTTAACATGATAAAAATCAACATATTAATAAAATATGTCACATACAAAATTTAACTAGTAATTCTTGATTACTTGTACGAAAATGGTTTATCAAATTATAAATTACAACAACTTGTATTTATAATAAATTATTCATTCTGTTTCAATTGTTTCGCAAACAATAATTTTAACTAAGTAATAAAACAATTCGATTACTTAGACCGTATCTAATTTATTCGAATTATAATAAGACACGTTAATTTTACTCACAAATCATCCGACAATTTTAAGCAATTTAATTAACTCGTATCGACATACGATTAATTAAATAATCAATTAAGAGTATTTCCCTATAGGTATGACCTAAGGGGATCAACTGATCACCACCGTCGCACGACTGTAATGTCAAACTCTAGTCAGCCAATCATTACCGATATGTGTGGACCAGTTGACTGTAAAATATTACATCCCACATGTATTCTTAAAATGAGATTTAAACATGTGATCATCATGATCGATAGTTGTGATCGCATTATTCTCGGAGGACACTTATTCTAACAATCTCCCACTTGTCCTCGACAAGTGTGCGTCACCAATTCTTTTGTCCTATTACTATCTCCCACTCAATGCAAGGTGTCTTTCAGGTCGTACTTGCAAGTGATCATATCGAGAGTGGTTTCCTCGATCTGGAGAATAACTGATTGACCGGAGTTATCTACCATAGATACCTTCCGAGCGTGGCCACGCATTTCCAGTTTATTACTCCTCGAGTGGCCCTGAGAAATTGTTTTAACCCTGATAAGGGGGTGGACAATTCTTATCGCAATATTCCCTTCGACTAGCCACAACCATCATAACCCAAAATATGCCCATTTGACCCCATTTACGAAGGTCGTAGTAACATAAATCAAAGTTAATCTGAAACTGTGCCACCTTAGGTGAACAGTCTTTAGTCCAAAGAATCGACTCATTAGAATACTATAATAGCTCTCGCCATGACCAGGCTGTATAAATTTGCCAGAACTTTATAAGCGGTCATAAGGCCCGGCAAAGTGTTCCTTAAAGTCTGCCTATGTGATCGACTAGTCATCTCATATGACTCTATGACACTTGAACTTGCCATCAATCGCATCACACTCTAGTCACTTCGAGACGTCACCTCATACAAGTGACTATGGGCAAATACCATGTTAATCCGAGTTCACTTTAACGGGGTTCAATATTGTCTCTACAACCCGTTTGGATATAACAAAGTATAAAAGGAGTTTTTAGATTTAAAAAAAAAAAAAAAAACTCGAACGACAAATGTGATTATCACATATGAATAGTCAATATCTGATTACTACTTCATAATTTTATAATCCATTTTCATCTTATATGTAGTTGTTCATCTCAATGCAATTAAAATGACATATGACATGACTCATCATGTAAAGCCTATGAGAAGGCTTTGGTTAGTAGGTTTTATCAACTTCTTGTACCTTAGTTATCCTTACTACATAGTTGTTTTCCTTTCTGATGTATACTTTTGCATTACAAAACTTTCTGAGTACATGTCTAGATCCAATCTAGACATAAGCTCTCTAGTCATAAAATAGCTCCCACTGTTTTCACAGTGTGCGGGACTCTTCCTTCTTGCACATCTCATGACTGCAAGTGTACTCAATTTCCATTGTAACTATCTCTCATCATTCTTTATTGCCTAGAACGATTCTATTAAATCTATTTCTTAAATAACATAGCCACAATGGTTCCTTGACCATCTTCACGTGTTTTGAATATGGTCTTATCTGAAACCTTTCGCAGTCTCAATTGTCATTTGTGTAACACCCTTACACAAATTAGTCAATTACATCAAAACACTTAACTTTACATCCTTAATGCTTCCTTAAGCACTTAAGAATAATCTATATGGCTACTTGGCAACTATTACTTAAATTCGATTTTGAAACAATTCATCATACTCAAAGCATATGAAGTGTTATACATCATTACTTATTTAATTGATCCGGCAGCGGAAGCAAATGGAATCAATCAAATATGTTCAACTCGATTGAACTAATCATGAATCTTATCAACATAAAACTTCTTATTTGGCGCTAATATCATGTGGATTTATCTCCATAAATCCAAATATTATAGATGTATTATATTTCTCCTAGTCTTAAATCATTCCCAATGATCAATATGTCATCCACATATTAGACTAAGTAAAATTTCCGTAACTCCCACTAAACCCCAAACTTCTCGACTTATCGAGAAAAGTTTTATAACATGATCAAAACATTGATTCCAACTCATTGATGTCCTACTTAAGACCCTCTCTTAAGTTTCACATTATCTTAGGATTGCAAGAATCTACAAAACTCAAGACATGTATTGAATACATTCCTTCTAATTGAAGAAGTGGGTTTTAGATTCACTCGCTATATATCTCATAATGAAACACAATCCCGAAGAAGATCCAAATAGACTTAAGCATTTCAACTAGTGTGAAACCATTTGCAACCAATCAAGCTTTGATATCTAACAATTCACAATTCACTTGGAATTTATTTCGGATTTTCATGGCTCTAAGCCTGGTATTGAGTTGTGACTTAAACACTCTCATGTAAGTCATATATTCATTACTTTTCAGAAGTAACTTGAATCAAACAATTTCTTTGTAAGTTTTAAGCTCTTTACTTTCTTAAAAGTAACATGAATTCATCATCTTCAACAAGTGATGAATTTATCCTCCTAGGTTTCGAAGAAACAACGTCATGTAGCCAAGAAAATACAGTTTCTTTTGACATACAAATTTGACACAATTCTTTTGTGGCTCCTTGAAATAAGAAAATACAGTTTCTTGCGACATACAAATTTGACACAATTCTTTTGTGGCTCCTTGAATATTTTCCCCCACTATGTCTTCTAGAAATAAACTTGTATTCTAGAAAGACAGCTTTACGAGCCACAATCCTGTTGAAAAAATGAGCATTTGTTTCTTGTGTAAACTTACAAACATGGTACCCTACCATTTCATATCTCATATGATTCGTTTTAGATTTAGTGGAAAAATAATTTAGACAAAATGATAAAATCCCCAAAAAGATCAAGTAACTTAAAGTAATTTGATTGAAGTCCAAACCATATCGAATAGCGTTTGATTTCTTTATCCAACCACACATTATTCCATAATGCGTGCAAGAGAGATTAATTTGTGATACTATATCACATTTCCTTTGGCTTATATCAAAGTCTTCACTTTGATAATCCCATCACGACTAAATCGTGATTCCTGGAACTCTTTGAACTTCTTCAAAGATTTCTCTATTTACCTTATTAAGTGAACACATTAGTATCAACTTAAATTGTTGGTAAAAGAAAATGATCAACCTATTCTGGATCAATGATTTACATTCTCTATCTCCTTTTCAACCAAAAAGCACGAGATATCTTGCTTTGAATACAAGATACGCATATACCATAAGATTAACAATCTAATGGTTTCAAGAGTACTTGATAACTCCTTGCGTTCATCATTCCAGAATTTAAGGTTTAGTCTTGGGTTACCAATTTGAGTCTTGCATCATCTACATGATATATCATTCTAGTTTGGTTTAGAATATACTCACCTTGATAATGGGCTAGCCATACATCAAATCATGGTGTATAGTGTCACAAAAGTGAAACCTCTTTTGTATCTTAACAAGTATATATTCTTATTTAGAGTTTATGCACTTAATAGTCACAATTAAGTACAACTTTAAACACAAAAACTAGATTGAGTACACAATGACTCTATCTCTCAACATCATTGTTGCTAGTCGTCATATTCTAATCATCCTATGTATCAAATACAATGATGAAAACCACCACCGGTTTTCAATATTGACGAAGTAGTATTAGCAAAATTTATATTAATCAAATAAACATTTAAAGAAGATGGTCCCATTAGATGTCCCACAACTAACTTGCTGATTCTTCAATAATTTGGGGTAGTGTCCTTTCTAGCGTCCAACAATTAAGACAATGGAAACTTTATTGGTCGGGATTGATAGGTTTAGTATCGTTATTCTCAATAACTTAACTTTTACCATTACCTTGTATCAATTCCATTCTAATTTTACTTCTTGGCACCTCGTCCTTTTCTTAACGGTTAAGAGAATGCTCCCACTCATTTCAATGAGTCTTTGCTTAGAGAAGCAAAATTGAATTTCATGAAGACTACTTTTCATTCGTTCGTTTAGTCTTAAAACTTTCATTGAAGTGGTTGCGGTATTTTGGTCAATTTTGATTTCCAACAAATCTAGTTACCAAAATGATTTAACGTTTCAAAGTACTTAACTCAATTAAGCATATGAGAAACAATTTATTGTAAGTAGATATGTTAGTCAAGAATCAAAAACCCTTTTGATCACAAATAACTTTTATCTATACTCTTCACAAGAGATCCTTTCAATGGATAATATGAGGTTTTTAGAAGAAAATTCAAATTTTGTCTTTCGTTACGATGTTTTAATGGAGATTTGAACTAAAATCGAAATGATATCGTATAATTTGAGGTAAAGAAATAGAAAAATATGATAACAGAATAATGAAAAACAAAACATTTATCGTTATAATAATACTTGTAAACAAGTAAAGCATTTACATAGTGACCTCTACCCAACTATGATAAATGATTCCAAGATCCAAATTCATATTAACTTGGGCACAGTGTAGCCGATTCATCCCTTATCAATATAACTCGGTGGATTAACTTTTTAATCGATTCTACTTTTAGAACTCTTGGTCGATAAAATTACATTAATATTTATGTTTAGCCCAAAACACATCCGGCTATGGTCGAGAATACTTTTGTTGAGTTCAACCCAAATTTCGAATAAATGTGTCCATGATCCAAATCCACATCAACTTGGGCACGGTGTAGCCGATTCATCCCTTATCAACATGAATTCGGTGGATAAACATTTGACACCCACTTCCCCTACGTAACAAGGTTTGTACCCCGGTGTGGCCGAGCGCACTCCCTCACGAAATAGGTTTTCATGGTTTCTACTCTTTGGTAAGGCTAAGTCTCAATTGTTTATTTTAGCGAGAGGTCATGTCAATTTATTATCTATCGCGTTTTAAGTGAACTAAAGCGGTGAACTATGATAATTGTAATTGACACGGTCGATAAACTTGATTTAAAATGCATGTTTAGTTATGGCGATTTAGCGATGCATGCAACATATAAATAAAATGCAAAGCATAAATATAAAGTCATAGTATGGCCTTCCTAAAATAGAAAATATAATTAACTATTACAAATTCGGAAACCAACTCCTTTGGTCCCTTGAACTTCGGTCTTGGCACGCACTTCAAGGCAACACTTTCTTTGATGGACCGCCTTCTCGAATGGCACCGTTTTCAAGGAACTCCGGAATAATTAAATTACAAAATGAATTAAATAATTTCCTATTATACATTTGTAATTAAAAATAAAAATAAATCTATTAAATTACAAAACAGTGATACGAGATCACAATAATTACAACCGGATCGATATTCCCATACATTTCGGGTAATACCAATTAAAAACTAAGGCCATACTAAGTAAAATTATATAATTCAAAAATTACATAAAAATTAAAATATGACAATCATAAATAAAATGCAGCATTATAATATGTATGAACATGCTAAATTTTATGCTAAATCGCCTTTTAAGAGCCAATATCATATATTTATCGGTTTTTATGGATTTGCGTGATTATAACTTGTTAAAATCACAATAATTACATAAATTCATATTTATGTACAAGTTAATTACCCTAACTATCTTAGGACTCAAAACTTAGTCTCCACTAACATTTTGACAATAATTAAACTTGATTTCTTAATATTGTTCATAAATGGACCCAAAAGTACAAAATTATGCTATAAACTTCAAATTAAATTATAAAAATTTCAAATAATTTCGAAATTTGAAATTTAAACTCATGAACATTCTGGAAAAATACCATAACACTCATAATGTTAAAAACTTAGGTTAAAAATTTCGAAAATTTATCGAGGAAAAACAATGTTGCGGTTTATCGGTTTTAACAAATATGACCATTAAAATATGAGAAAATTTGTTTTCATCAACTTTTCACTTTTAGATCTGAACTATATGATAAAATGCAACATGTGACATTTTTCTCTAGTCATGAAGTATGTTTTAGCATTATTACTAATTATAGTCCTTATTTATGTGATTTTTCATCAAAAATTCATAAATCATGCAAACAGACTTTACTATAGCCAAATATTTTACATACATCTTGTAAAATTGCATGTGAAAACATACTAAATTTTCAAGACAAGATTCGAAATATAGCTCATATTAACCTATTTACCCATTTAAATACGATTTTAACTCATAAAATTCATATTTCGAGCAAAAAAACTTATTTTAACATGAAAATTTACAGGCCATCAGTATGTATTACATCTGAAAACATATCCAAAAACAATTGGAAAATTCAAAGTTTAGCTATTTTTCGTCCAAAAATGACATTTTTATCATAAAAATCACATTTTAATGCCAATAATATATAAAATGAACAATAAAATCCATAAATAAACCAAAATGTCCTAAAAATCACTTAGGACCAGAAAATTTTAACATGCAAAGTTATTTTTAGGTTTATCTTCATAAATCCAAATTAATTAGTTTTGTATGTTAATCTTATAACTTGGAAAAACCATAAACCGATTTGCATGCAAACAACCTAATGCTCATGATACCGCTTGTTAGAATTCATTAATCTCATTAATTTACATATTCACATATGAATCAATTTATTTGGTCATAAAATAAATACAAGATCTTATGCATGCAAACTTAATATAAGGAGATGGAAAAATCAATTTCTCACCATCTTATTTTCGGCCATTTGGGCACCAACAAGATCTCCTTCATGTTAGTTCTTGAGCTTTCCAACAATGGATGAACAAGTTTCAAATTAGAACCTCTCCCAAAAGCATATACCCAAGGAATACCCTTAATAACCAATATTATTATGATCTAGTAACAATATTAGTCTTACTTAAAAATGACACAAAATATTAATTTGTTCTCTCTTATTTCGGTCAAGAGAGAAGAGATTTGTGAGATTTTATTTCTCTAAGTATTTCCACAAATTGTAGAGAGTATTTGATTTTCTTACACTAGAAAAATAGAATTGTAAAGATGTGAATAATAAAAGAAAAGCCCTTGTCTTTTCTATGTAGAAAACCGGTTGGAGGGAGAGGAGTGAGCCAATGCATGAGCTTCACATTCTACCCAAGACCAACTAGGCATGCAAGGCTAAGAGTAGGTTATAATCATTGTGTTTTCTCTTATTAAAATAATCAATACAATTTATCCACTAATACTCCCTCCAATTTTTCGGCACATATACGTAAAATGGAAGATCCATTTTATTTTGTCATTTGTCAATTTTGTCATGTGTCACATGTTACATGACATGTTACAGCATAATGTATTTTTAACATATTAAAAATCAACATATTAATAAAACATGTCACATACAAAATTTAACTAGTAATTCTTGATTACTTGTACCAAAATGGTTTATCAAATTATAAATTACAACAAGTTGTATTTATAATAAATTATTCATTCTGTTTCAATTGTTTCGTAAACAATAATTTTATCTAAGTAATAAAACAATTCGATTACTTAGACCGTATCTAATTTAATCGAATTATAATAAGACACGTTAATTTTACTCACAAATCATCCATCAATTTTAAGCAATTTAATTAACTTGTATCGGCATACGATTAATTAAATAATCAATTAAGAGTATTTCCCTATAGGTATGACCTAAGGGGATCAACTGATCACCACCGTCGCACGACAGTAAGGTCAAACTCTAGTCAGCCAATCATTACCGATATGTGTGGACCAGTTGACTGTAAAATATTACATCCCACATGTATTCTTAAAATGAGATTTAAACATGTGATCATCATGATCGACAGTTGTGATCGCATTATTGTCGGAGGACACTTATTCCAACAGTCTATCCCTGAATAGTCTCTCTGGCTCAGGATTAGCCGTAACTAACTCTGACCTGTTCGACCTGGGCATACTCAACACTGAAAGAGATTAATGAGAACTGTCTCAAGGAATAAAAATTCCCTGAGACGGATAAAAATAAACGAAAACATAAACAGAGAGGGTTGTTGCATCCCCGACAACGGCGCCAAAATTTGATAGGCTAGTCGTATACCTACCAAAAATAAACCAACTGGCACTAACTATATAGCTAGGGAAGTCGGGTAGATCTCCACAAGGAGGCAAGATATCTGTAAAAGGTCCGTCTATTTGGTCACAAATGGGGGGTTGTAATTTGGTTTCTAAACTAATTAGACTTAAGGAAAGAGAAGCAAGGAAAGAGCAGTAAAGGCAAGAAAATATAATAAAGATGATCAATAAAGAGGGAACATGTCCGGATTTCGGTTCACTACGGTAGTCTAATGACTCAACTGCAAATAGTCTAGATGATTTACTGTGAGACGGATACTGGAAAGGTCCTTCCGGTCCACTTTCTATCCTAGATTTCCACTAACTTAACTTCCGTCCTCATTAGGATAGTCTACTGTTCATAGCAGGTCTATTTAGTCCAATCTTCCAACCCAGGATTTGTAGATACCTCATTCCTGCACGTCCCGCAAACCACCCGGTGATGATTGGGCCGCATGGTTGGTACGCGGAACGATTTGTGACAGTTCGTAAGTTTATCATCAAGTGATCACTCAAACCCTTGTGTCTACCTCTTAATTGTCATATACGTGCCGATACGGTCGTTTTGGCATTAATTAGAGTACATTTGGAGTCTGGGTCAAAAACCGTCTTCATTTTCTAAAACCGAGTCAGAATGTTCTGGAATGTTCCGGATATTTCTATTCCATATTTTGCAATCTTTTGATCTTTGGCAAAGTATTTACCGTAATATTGACACAAAATATTAAGGAAAACAAGATTAATCCGTTACTCCATAACCAAAACACGGAAATCTTTCTTCCGCATGAGGAAACCACTTGAGAAAGGACGCAGCAAGTGCTGCGCCTCTTCCAAGAGACGCAGCAAGTGCTGCGCCTCTTCCAAGAGACGCAGCAAGTGATGCGCCTCTTCCAAGAGACGCAGTGCTTGCTGCGCCTCTTCTCTAGTCCTTTTCTGCGTATTTTTCGTATCTTTTCATATCTTTTCGAGATTCACTTCCAAAGTTTCTCCGAAAACCCTAATTTCCTTCCGTGATTAGAATAAATAGAGACCTTCGGTCTCACATATTTCTCACGCGAGTGTCCGCCCTTTTCTTCTCCCTTTGGATTCTAGACCACGTTCTTACTTTCTGGCGTCTACGTGCTTGAACATTCGACAACGTAAGCTCAGATCCTTCTGAGTACTAGCCTCATTTTGCATGACCTACCAATTTGACCAACTCCACAATAATCAGCAATAATCAACTTTATTCGTTTTCCTCTTACGAGGGCACTTTCGTCTACATTCGCGTCGAGCATCACTAAACGTTAACTTAGTTCATCTCGTTTCGTCAAGCATGTAAGTCTGAGGGTGTATAATCCTTCTTTTAATTATTGTTCTTTGTTTTTGTAATCATATTGTAAGATTTATGTCGAAAATATGTATAAAACCGATTTGTAAAACCATGTTTTAAAATCCTTTTTTACGGATTATCAGAAGACAACCGTCGAGAAAGGACGCAGCAACTACTGCGCCTCCTCGAAGGGACGCAATACCTGCTGTGCCTCTTTCTGAGGCTGTCGATGTTCCTGCTTCCTTTCTTCTTCCTTCGTCTTTTGTTAATTCGTTTCTTTTTCTTTTGTTTTCGTTTGTTCTTTGATTCTTCGATATAACGATTTAAGCGTAATAATCCTAACATGTAATATATTATTCATCATCATTAGTATTTAATTCATCTTTTAAATCCCGACTTAAATGCCAAGTAATTCATATTTGCGGGTTTTCGTCATTAAAATCAAATTCGGATTTTAGAGGTTCGATTCATCCATATTGAGTCTCTGGAATTCGTCATTGATATATTTCTCGCCTTTTGTTTATCATATTCATCATTAATTCGTCTCTAATAAGTTGTTTAGCCTAATTAATTTGTTTAGTTTATTCAATTCATTAATCAACCTTTTATTTAGTAATTAACTCGTATTAATTAGCCTTCATTCATGTTTTATTGCTTTCATCACCTCATCGCATGTAAATAATATGTTAATCACTTCCATCCGAGTCAAATATTATTAATGCATCATTAAATTCACCAACGAATATTAACAATTTGTAATTCCGGCTTCACAGCCAGAACTGAGCCAAGGAACGAACGCAGCAACTGTTGCGCCTCTTCCAAGGGACGCAGCTCTGCTGCACCTATTCCTATTCCCGGCTGATTTCTGTCCCTGAACTCCCGTTTTTGCTTTGACTTAGTTTAGATTACGTATTTAATTAACTATTATTCGTATTATCGCCCTAATTCCTGTTTGTTTATTTATTTATTCTTTCTCAAATTATCCGTTTTAAATGTATTTTCGACATAAATCATTAATCCAATGTAATTATTGTAATTTTTCTTTATTGTATTATTATTGTATTTCTTTTGTTGTATTGCTTGTATGTTTTCACATGTAATCAATTTTAAATCCCTACCTCGACATCAATTTCATGTTAAACTACGTGTTTACCGACTTAGTATTAATTCTCACATGCTAGGATTAATTTATTGGATGTTGCATTGCATGCATATAATCGACAACATATCGAGTATAGACAATTTCCCTAATCAATAGTAGAGGCCGCTATTGAGACGGGCGGGATTAGGTGTTCGATCAAAAGAGCTTCCTAATACATACCCTCACCCCTTACTCCAGATCTCTGTGAACATCCGTGTTCATTGGCATCCACGAGAGTCATTCTAGACATAGAATGCTAAGCGTAACGAGTTCTTGGTGTTCATGTCACTACTTTGTATCATGACATGGCACGAGGTATTCGAACGGTTTCCAGTTTTCCACAATAAATTGGTGGCAACTCCACAAATGCAAACGCTTGTTTTCCCAAGCACCCCCGTGGGCCCGGGTCTACAGTTTGGCGACTCCGCTGGGGATAATACACTTACGTGTAGCCAAAAGGGTGAAACTTGAACAAGGTTAGGGAATAGTTTGTACAAGATAATTGTCGGTTTTCATAACTCGGTCTTCCTAGATCGTTTCATTCGGCCTTCCTAGGCCCAACCCAACCCATTCGACCAATCGTCCCGTCTAAACGCTCCTAATTCTTATTTTGGCCTAAGGATGGATAGCGATTGACGTCATCCATACCATGGTACTTACTCTTGTTTGTATCAAGGACTTTCACTACTTGAGGAAATGGACTAGGAATCGGCCTTACTCTTGTTTGGTACGAGTCTCTCCACAGACTTCGAGTTTGATTGTTCGGTATGGCAACCCACCCTTTAAACCAAAACCCTTTTAAATGCACTCAGCATCCCGTTATAATGCTTGTATAATGTTTGTACCATATGTGATCACCATTTCTAAAACAAACCATGACGATTTCAAAATCCTTTTCAAAAAGTTAACAATTTCGAAACTTGGGCCTAATTTTAGCGCAAAGTCAGTCGAAACTCTGTCCAATTGTCGAGTCAAAATCCGGGCTTTAAAGTCCATTTCAAAACCTCACATCGAGTCCACTCCTACAACTACACTAAAGTTGACTAGGACAAACATTTTCCAAACTTTGTCATTTCCTCAAAACTCACTTGACACAAGTGGCACACTCCCACTTCATAAGTCAAAACATTTCTTCTCGAGTAAGTGTGCTAGAATGGTCGATCGTGTTTTGATTCGTCGTCGATCTCTTATTCAGTTTCCAAGATGCCTGAAACAAGCGACGCGAACTTCAATCAACTCCAGAATGGTAATGATCAAATCCTAACCGCGCTAGCTCGTCTCCAAGTTACTCAAGACCAAGTGTATGATCGCCTTGACACAATTGAGGGCCGAATATATGCCATAGAAACGAGGATGCCTCCTCGAGAAAGTGAAGTGGCTGATGAATTTGTGAACAACTTCGGGGAAAAAAACCCTCCCATAGGTATGACTGCAGCTGAGAAACGACTCCAATACTTGGAGGAACAATTGATGTATCTCAAAGGGGATGACATTTATAGGGAGAACAATCGCAAATATGAGGCCGTGAGTTCCAAGTTGCCAACCAACTTCAACATGACGGATATCCCTAAATTCAAGGGGCATGAAAACCCTTTGAACCATATCCGTGCAGTCAAGGATTACATGTCTATCAAAGGCATTAAACCCGAGATGTTCTTAAGGATCTTTCCTTCATCTCTTGACACCATCCCAAAACAATGGTTCTATTCGCTAGAGCATAAGAAAATCGCCACTTGGGATGATGCCGCAATCGAGTTTGCCAAACAATATGCGGATAATGCTGAAATCCAAGTCAACATGCGCACTTTAGAGGTTCTTACCCAAAATGACAAAGAAGGGTTCACCGACTTCTTAAGTCGGTGGAGGAAGACTAGTACTCAACTTTTTGAACGTCCGGATGAAGCTACCCTCGTGGAGAAATTCGTGGACAACCTAAAACCCATCTATGCAAATCATTTGAGGTATCAAAACATTAAGAACTTCAAAGATTTAACCATACCAGGGACAAGGATCGAAGATGACATCCGTAAAGGGCTCTTGTCCAAAACGGTAGGTCGTGGATATCAAGGCTCAAGAAGTCGTTCTTACGGCTCTACTAGCAAAACTGATGAAGTCAACCTTCTCGAGCCATCTAAGAAGAGTACCCCTCCAAGGAAATTCACAAATCTAGGGGACACATATTCCAACGCTCTGAAAAGGCTGATGAAGATGGGCAAACTTCAACCAATAGGCCCTACACCCGAACCAGAAAAGAAATACAAATTCTGGGATGAGAATTCGTACTGCGAATACCATAGAGGTAAGGGACATGATACAGAGAAATGCTACAAACTGAAAAACGTGCTTCAAGATATGATTGAAGACGACCGCCTACCAATACCACCTGGAGGTAAGCCTAACATTACTCAGAAACCTCTTGGAATTCTAGTGATTACAAGTGAAGAATATACCATAGATTATTCACACCTCATCTCTCCAGTTGAAGAAGAAATTCGTGCAATATAAAATGAAGGGAACTACTCTACCATTTCCCCAACCATCACTGATTTCATTGCATGGGCAAAAAGCGTGAATAGGCAAGTCATGGAACTAGAAAATGGAGTGGCAACCTTACGTGATCCCAATGCAACACCTAAGGAACGTGCACCACTACTCTTCCCTCAAAACTCTACAATGCGAGAAGTAGTAGCCATGGTTGATGAACTAGTCGACCAAATTATCCAATTGGAAGCCGAAATCATGAGAATGAGAGAACTTGCTACCATCAATGGGATATGGGCCGATAATGATGAAGACATGTATCTCACTGAACACTACCTAGTCAAAATCAGTGAAGAAATATCCCAGAATGGTGAAGATCAAGATGTAGACCACCTTACTCGTTCGGGACGCCCATACCAAAGCACTTCTCAAAATGGTCATACAGAAAACGGTCTAACCAATGTGGTCATACCAAATGACAATGAAGAAGGCTCTACTGACCATTTACTAAAGCAACTACAGAAGACAAAGGCCGATCTTTCAGTCTGGCAACTAGTGGCAAGCTCATTCCCACATCGCCAAGCTTTACTGCAAGCTTTGGCCAAACTAAATGTGGCACATAACTCTACACCCGACGACGTGGTCAACTTGGTCTTCCAAGAATCACCAAAGCTAAGTAATCCTATTACTTTCTCGGATGAAGATTTGCCACCCTTCGGTGCTAGTCATAACTTGGCTCTTTATATCACTGTCATTTGCCTAAAGAAGAATGTGCCAATGACTTTGGTAGATGATGGCTCCGCGGTCAATGTCATACCCTTAAAAATGGCATACAAAAAGGCATGAAAGATTCGGATTTGACCCCTACGAATCAAGGTGTTCGCGCATATGATGGTACACGAGGAAAGGTAGTAGGACTTGTTAACCTAACCATAGCCACATGGCCGATTGAGCGAAAGGTCAACTTCCAAATAGTAGAGATTGAGGCATCCTTTAACATACTTCTGGGAAGACCTTGGATTCACGCTTCAAAAGCGGTAACATCCAAACTCCATCAGAAAATCAAAATCCCACTAAATGGTAAGGTGGTGACGATCACTTCGTCGCCCATCAAGGCAATAATCGAAAAGAGGTCCAGCAATCAAGTCCTTACAGATCCAGTATATGAACTTGGGGGCTT
The DNA here is from genome assembly GCF_048544455.1 of Silene latifolia. Taxonomy (NCBI): domain Eukaryota; kingdom Viridiplantae; phylum Streptophyta; class Magnoliopsida; order Caryophyllales; family Caryophyllaceae; genus Silene; species Silene latifolia. The sequence continues at coordinate 22,946,922 of NC_133533.1, read as the reverse complement.
CCATAGCATATGCGTCATAGAAAGTGAGTTGCCACCCTTATACTTCAATGCCTACTCCAACCTAGTGGTCAACCACATACTCAACACCCAGGGATACTTCCCGGGAATGCCTTTGAACCCTATCCGAAGAAACACCTTTTCACCCTACAAAGAGGGTAACTCACAAAGAATACCCCTTGGACTAGGGTACAAACCCACTAAAGAGGAAGTTCTCAAGATGCTCACTCAAGTTCAAAACCGTAAGAACATGGGAATCTAAATGCAACCCTACCTCCCTACCCTAAATGGATACTTCGTTAGGGAAGGGAGTCAAGATATCTTTCACGGATTTCCAGAGCCTTGGCACTATCTCGAAAGGAAGCTAGCCGGAATCGAGATCTTTCATGATTGCTACTTCATTCCTCTAGAAACGGTTCCTACCGTCAAGACTCGTCAAGCACCTTGCCTAGACGAACAAGCCGTGAGTCTATTATTTGGAGAAGATCGATTTGTTAGAGCCGCGCAGGATGAGATCATTACCATGATACTTCAAGACGATCACTTCAACCCTACCGCATTAATCACAGAAACTAACACCAATCAGCATAAAGGATGGAGAAAGTCGATTAAGTGTTCAAAGGAGAACCAGAAGACGATGAATTCGAGTCAGAGTCGGAGTCATGTTAGAAATTTTTATCTCATTATTCAACATATTCTTATATGTTTCAAATTTATTTAGTCATAAAATAAATTCTAGATCTTATGCATGCAAACTAAAATAAATAAGTGAAGAAATCATTATCTCACCATATGAATTTCGGTCAAATGGGCACCAACAAGATCTCTTTCTTGTTAGTTTTTGAGCTTTCCAATATTGGATGAACATACATGAACTCAAAATAGAAGCCCTCCAATTAGTAGCACCCAAGACAATCCCTTAATCCCACAAACGAATATGTACTAGATATTTGTAATGTGGTTTACCTTAAAATCTATTACTAATACTCATATACTACTTCTAGTATTATTAGTGTTTGATTTAAACAAATTAGATTCATCAAACTTGATTTTATGATGAACAAGAGAGAGAAAGGAGTTTTTATCAAAACATGAGAGAATGAATAAAAAGGAAAAATACTCTCTTATTTTATGTTACCAAAACCGGTTGGTACCCATGCATCAAGACCATTTTTCTTTTTCTTTTTGTCTTCACAAGAAAAATGGTATAAGGCTTTGTCCATTGTCATGTCACTATCAAGTGTCATAGACAAATGAATAAGACAAATGGAAAAAAAAAACAAAACTTCTAAACAATGCCCACCAATTTCGGTTTTGATGTGTAACATGGAGTCTATTTTATTTTTGTCAATTGTACAATTGTATGTCATGTGACATGTGACAAGTATAATGTCATGTTTTAATTTAAAATGCATATTTAACAAATTAAATATCATTTACAAATTAAATAAATCATATTTAACAAATTGACTAGTAATTTAAAATTACTTTCTCATAAAATGGTCATTTAATTACTAGTTAGTATAATTCACAATATCTTGTAATTATAACTAACTTATCATTCTCATCTCGCGTGTTTCGCAAACACCGATTAATTTTATTAATATAACTTCTTAAATTACTAAATAAAATCTCATTTAATCACATTATATTAAGATGTCATTTTCTCTCTTATGATAATAATTTGTTCAATTTTAAGGAATTAATTAATCTGTATCGGCATACAACCAATTAACCTTTTCAATTAAAAGAATCGTCCTTTAGGTGTGACCTCAAGGGATCAACTGATCACCACCGTCGCACGACAGTAATGTCAAACTCTAGCCAGCCAATCATTACCGATATGTGTGGACCAGTTGACTATATATATATATATATATATATATATATATATATATATATATATATATATATATATATATATATATATATATATATATATGTATCATCCCTTCCGTATTCTGGTAATGAGATTTAATAATGATATTTAAATCATGTGATCGCACTATTGTTGAGAACACATTTCCCAACAATCTCACACTTGTCCTCGACAAGTGTGCGTCACCAATTCTCTTGTCCTATTACTATCTCCCACTCAATGCAAGGTGTCTTTCGGGTCGTACTTGCAAGTGATCATATCGAGAGTGGTTTCCTCGATCTGGAGAATAACTGATTGACCGGATTTATCTATCATAGATACCTTCCGAGCGTGGCCACGCATTTCCAGTTGATTACTCCTCGAGTGGCCCTGAGATATTGTTTTAACACTGACAAGGGGGTGGACAATTCCTATCGCACTAATTCCCTTCGACTAGCCACAGCCATCATAACCCAAAATATTTCCATTTGACCCCATTTATGAAGGTCGTAGTAACACAAATCAAAGTTAATCTGAAACTGTGCCATCTTAGGCGAACAGTCTTTAGTCAAAAGAATCGACTCATTAGAATACTATAGTAGCTCTCGCCACGACCAGGCTATATAAATTTGCCAGAACTCTATAAGCGGTCACTGCCCAACGAAGTGTTCCTAACAGTCTGCCTATGTGATTGACTAGTCATCTCACATGACTCTATGGCACTTGAACTTGCCATCAATCGCATCACACTCTAGTCACTTCGAGACGTCACCTCATACAAGTGACTATGGGCGAATACAATGCTAATCCGTGTTCACTTTAACGGGGTTCAATGTTGTCTCTACAACCCGTTTGGATGTAGCAAAGTATAAAAGGAGTTTTTAAAGTTAAAACTCGAACGACAAATGCGATTATCACATATGAATAGTCAATGCCTGATTACTATTTCATGTTCTATAATCTAATTTGATCTTGTATGTAGTTGTTCATTTCAATTTAATTGAAATGACATGACTCATCATGTTTAGCCTATGAGAAGGCTTTGGTTAGTAGGTTTTATCAACTTCTTGTACCTTACTCAACCTTACTACATACTCGTTTTCCTTTGTAATGTATACATTTACATCACAAAACTTTCTGAGTACGTGTCGAGATCCAATCAAGACATAGGCCCTCTAGCCTAAGAATAGCTCCCACTGTTTTCACAGTGTGCGGGACTCTTCCACTTTGCACATCCCATGATTGCAGATGTACTCAATTTCCGTTGTAAATATCTCTCATTGTTCTTTATTGCCTAGAACGATTCTGGAAAATCTATTTCTTAAATAACATAGCCACAATGGTATCTTAACCATCCTAATGTGTTTTGATTATGGTTTTGTCGGAAACCATGCGCAATCTCAATTGTCAATTGTCACTTGTGTAACACCCTTACAAAAAATTGCATCATAAACACTTTGCTTTAATTCCTTAATGCTTCTGCAAGCACTTAAGGGTAATCTTTATGGCTTTCTTGGTAAAGATTACTTAAATTCGATTTTAAAAGAATTCATTATACTCAAAGCATATAAAGTGTTATACATCATCTCCTATTTAATTGATTTGGCAGCGGAAGCAAATGGAATCAATCAAATATGTTCAACTCGATTGAACTTAGTCATGAATCTTATCAACACTAGACTTCTTATATGACGCTAATATCACGTGGATTTATCTACATAAATCTAGATATTAAAGATGTATTATATTACTCCAAAACTCTTAAATCATTCTCAATGATCAATATGTCATCCACATATAAGACTAATTAAAATTTTCGTAACTCCCACTAAACTCCATGTATAAACACAACTTCTCGACTTATCGAGAAATGTTTTATCACATGATCAAAATGTTGATTCCAACTCATTGATGTCCTACTTAAGACCCTTTCTTAAGTTTCACATTATTTTAGGATTGCAAGAATCTTCAAAACTCAAGACATGTATTGAATACATTCCTTCTAATTGAAGAAGTGGGTTTTAGATTCACTCGCTATGTATTTCATAATAATGAAACACAATCCCTAAGAAGATCCAAATAGACTTAAGCATTTCAAATGGTGCAAAACCCTTTACAACCAATCAAACCTTGAAATCTGTCTTCATTAGTGCAAAACCCTTTGTCACTAATCAAGCCTTTTATTTCGGATTCTCATGGCTCTAAGCCTTGTATTGAGTTGTGACTTAAACACTCTTATGTAAGTCATTTGTTGATTACTTTCCAGAAGTAATCAACTTGAATCAAACAATTTCTTTTGTAAGTTATAAGCTCTTTACTTTCTTAAAAGTAGCATGAATTCATCATCTTTAACAAGTGACGAATTTAACCTCCTAGGTTTTGAAGAAACAACGTCTTACACAAAACGTCTCATGTAGCCAAGAAAGACCAGTTTCCTGCGACATAACATTCTTTGTGGCTCTTGAATAATTTCTCCCACTCTGTCTTCTAAAAATAAACTTGTATTTTAGAAAGACAGCTACACGAGCCGCAAACCCGTCGTACTCGTGATAATTGAAAGGGAAAAATGAGCATTTGTTTCTTGTGAAAACTTACAAACATAGTATACTACCATTTCATATCTCATATGAATCGTTTTAGATTTAGTGGAAAAATGATCTAGACAAAATGATAAAATCCCAAAAGGATCAAGTAACTCAAAGTAACTTGATCGAAGTCCAAACCATATCGAATAGCGTTTGATTTCTTATCCAACCACACATTATTTCATAATGCATGCTAAGAGAGATTAACTTGTGATACTTGTTGTAAATCTATATCTCATTATACAACATATTCTTATATGTTTCAAATTTATTTAGTCATAAAATAAATTCTAGATCTTATGCATGCAAACTAAAATAAAAGAAGATAAGAAAATCAATTTCTCACCAAATAAATTTCGGTCAAATGGGCACCAACAAGATCTCCTTCTTGTTAGTTCTTGAGCTTTCCAAAATGGATGAACATACATGACTTCAAAATAGAAGCCCTCCAATTAGTTGCACGCAAGACTATCCCTTAAACCCACAAACTAACATGTACTAGATGTTTGTCATGTAGTTTACCTTAAAATCTATTACTAATACTCATATACTACTTCTAGTATTATTAGTGTTTGATTTATACATATTAGATTCATCATACTTGATTTTATGATGAACAAGAGAGAGGTTTATGTTTTTCTTAGAACATAAGAGAATGATGAATTATTGAGAAAAAATCTCTCTAATTATGCATGTAAAACCGGTTCGGTGTAGTTGTAATGAGCTCTGTTTTTTCCTTTTTATCTTCACAAGACAAAAATGTGTAAGTCTTTAGCATGGTCAAGTCACTATCAATTGTCATAGACAAATGAACAAGACAAATGAATATGACAAAACTAATAAAAGGAGCCACCCAATTTCGGTTTCAATAGTGTAATATGGAGTCCATTTTATTTTTGTCAATTGTACAATTGTATGTCATGAGACATGTCTTATGTCATGTTTTAATTTAAAATGCATATTTAACAAATTAAATATCATTTAAAAATTAAATAAATCATATTTAACAAATTGACTAGTAATATAAAATTACTTTCTCATAAAATGGTCATTTAATTACTAGTTAGTATAATTCACAACATCTTGTAATTATAACTGACTTATCATTCTCATCTCGCGTGTTTCGCAAACACCGATTAATTTTAGTAATATAACTTCTTAAATTACTAAATAAAATCTCATTTAATCACGTTATAATAAGATGTCATTTTCTCTCTTATAATAATAATTTGTTCAATTTTAAGGAATTAATTAATCTGTATCGGCATACAATTAATTAACCTTTTTCAATTAAGGGAATCGTCCTTTAGGTGTGACCTCAAGGGATCAACTGATCACCACCGTCGCACGACCGTAATGTCAAACTCTACCCAGCCAATAGTTACCGATATGTGTGGACCAGTTGACTATATATATAATGTATCATCCCTTTCGTATTCTTGGTATGGGATTTAGATATGTGATCAATTATGATCGACAATTGTGATCGCATTATTGTCGGGGACACTTACTCCAACAATCTCCCACTTGTCCTCGACAAGTGTGCGTCACCAATTCTCTTGTCCTATTACTATCTCCCACTCAATGAAAAGTGTCTTTCGGGTCGTACTTGCAAGTGATCATATCGAGAGTGGTTTCCTCGATCTGGAGAATAACTGATTGACCGGAATTATCCACCATGGATACCTTCCGAGCGTGGCCACACATTTCCAGTTCATTACTCCTCGAGTGGCCCTGAGATATTGATTTAACCCTGACAAGGGGGTGGACAATTCCTATCGCACTTATTCCCTTCGACTAGCCACAGCCATCATAATCCAAAATATGCCCATTTGACCCCATTTACAAAGGTCGTAGTATCACAAATCAAAGTTAATCTGAAACTGTGCCATCTTAGGCGAACAGTCTTTAGTCAAAAGAATCGACAAATTAGAATACTATAGTAGCTCTCGCCACGACCAGGCTATATAAATTTGCCAGAACTCTATAAGCGGTGACTGCCCGACAAAGTGTTCCTAACAGTCTGCCTATGTGATCGACTAGTCATCTCACATGACTCTATGGCACTTGAACTTGCCATCAATCGCATCACACTCTAGTCACTTCGAGACGTCACCTCATACAAGTGACTATGGGCTAATACTATGTTAATCCGGGTTCACTTTAACGGGGTTCAATGTTGTCTCTACAACCCGTTTGGATGTAACAAAGTATAATAAAAAAGAGTTTTAAAGTAAAACTCGAACGACAAATGTGATTATCACATATGAATAGTCAATGCCTGATTACTATTTCATATTCTATAATCTAATTTGATCTTGAATGTAGTTGTTCATCTCAATTTAATTGAAATGACATGACTCATCTGAAGGAAATGTATAGATCTATATATACTAACATACTCATATATGTCATAAATTAATTTGTCATAAAATTAAAGATGGATCTTATGCATGCAAACTAAAAAGGTAAGAGAAGAAATCATTTTCTCACCATAATAATTTCGGTTATATTGGGCACAAGAGAGATCACCTTTCTCTCTTGTTCTTGAGCTCTCCAAATGGAAGAACAAGGATTCAAGTGTAGAATCCCTCCCAAAAGCAAATACCCAAGGAATACATCTTAATAAACCAATACTATTTAGATCTAGTAATAATATTAGTTTTACAATAAAATTGACACAAAATCAATGATTTTACTCTTGGAATTTCGGTCCAAGAGATAGTAATTTTGTGAGTTTATTTCTCTAGAATTCTCATAAATTGTAGAGAGTTTTTATGGATTTTCTTACACTAGAAAATAAGATGAAAGAATGAATGAATAATTAAAAGAGAAAAGCACCTCTCTCTTTCTTGTGGGATGGCCGAAATATTGGCCTTGGGTAGCATGCCCAATGCCTTTAGTTTTTGCTCTTTTCAAAAGCTTAGGCTTGCAAGGCTACTACTTAGATATGATAATTATGTTTTCCACTCAAGATAAAAAACACAATATATATCTTACACTACCTCCTCATTTTCGGTTTTAGCATAAAATGGAGAATCCATTTTATTTTGTCTTTTGTCAAATTTGTCACATGTAACATGTTACATGACATGTTACAATGTAATGTATTTTTTAACATATTAAAAATCAACATATTCATAAAATATGTCATTTACGAAATCGACTAGTAATTCGTAATTACTTGTACCAAAAATGTTTCCAAATTATAAACTACAACATTCTGTATTTATAATAATTTATTCATTCCGTTTCGATTGTTTCTTTAAACAATAATTTCATCTAAGTAATAAAATAATTCGATTACTTAGACCGTGTCTCATTTAATCATATTTACAATAAGATACGTAAATTATACTCACAAAATCATCCGTCAATTTTAAGCAATTTAATTAACTCGTATCGGTATACGATCAATTAAATAATCAATTAAGAGTATTTCCCTATAGGTATGACCTAAGGGGATCAACTGATCACCACCGTCGCACGACAGTAATGTCAAACTCTAGTCAGCCAATCATTACCGATATGTGTGGACCAGTTGACTGTAAAATATTACATCCCACATGTATTCTTAAAATGAGATTTAATAATGATATTTAAATCATGTGATCGCACTATTGTTGAGGACACATTTCCCAACAATCTCCCAGTTGTCCTCGACAAGTGTGCGTCACCAATTCTCTTGTCTTATTACTATCTCCCCCTCAATGCAAGGTGTCTTTCGGGTCGTACTTGCAAGTGATCATATCGAGAGTGGTTTCCTCGATCTGGAGAATAACGATTGACCGGATTTATCCACTCTCGATACCTTCCGAGCGTGGCCACGCATTTCCAGTTCATTACTCCTCGAGTGGCCCTGAGATATTGTTTTAACCCTGACAAGGGGATGGACAATTCCTATCGCACTCATTCCCTTCGACTAGCCACAGCCATCATAACCCAAAATATGCCCATTTGACCCCATTTACGAAGGTCGTAGTAACACAAATCAAAGTTAATCTGAAACTGAGCCATCTTAGGTGAATAGTCTTTAGTCAAAAGAATCGACTCATTTGAATACTATAGCAGCTCTTGCCACGACCAGGCTATATAAATTTGCCAGAACTCTATAAGCGGTCATTAGGCCCGACAAAACGTTCCTAACAGCCTGCTTATGTGATCGACTTGTCATCTCACATGACTCTATGGCACTTTAACTTGCCATCAATCGCATCACACTCTAGTCACTTCGAGACGTCACCTCATACAAGTGACTATAGGCGAATACAATGTTAATCCGTGTTCACTTTAACGGGGTTCAATTTGTCACTACAACCCGTTTGGATGTAACAAAGTATAAAAGGAGTTTTTAAAGAAAAACTCGAACGACAAATGCGATTATCACATATGAATAGTCAATGCCTGATTACTATTTCATATTCTATAATCTAATTTGATCTTGCATGTAGTTGTTAATTTCAATTCAATTGAAATGACATGACTCATCATGTTTAGCCTTTGAGAAGGCTTTGGTTAGTAGGTTTTATCAATTTCTTGTACCTTACTCAACCTTACTACATACTCGTTTTCCTTTGTAATGTACACATTTCCATCACAAAACTTTCTGAGTACGTGTCGAGATCCAATCAAGACATAGGTCCTCTAGCCTAAGAATAGCTCCCACTGTTTTCACAATGTCCGGGACTCATCCTCTTGCACATCTCATGATTGCAAGTGTACTCAATTTCCGTTATAACTATCTCTCATTGTTCTTTATTGCCTAGAACGATTCTAGAAAATCTACTTCTTAATTAACATAGCCGCAATGGTCTCTTAACCATCTTAATGTGTTTTGATTATGGTTTTGCTTTTAAAACCATGCGCAATCTCAATTGTCAATTATCACTTGTGTAACACCCTTACACAAAATTGCATCATAAACACTTTGCTTACTTCCTTAATGCTTCTGCAAGCACTTAAGGGTAATCTTTATATACTAGGTAAAGATTATTTAAATTCGATTTTGAAAACAGTTCATCATACTCAAAGTATATGAAGTGTTATACATCATTACTCATTTAATTGATCCTAAGAATGAGCAAATGGAATCAATCAAATATGTTCAATTTAATTGAACTAGTCACGAATCTTATCAACATAAGACTTCTTACTGACGCTGATATCATGTGGATTTATCTTCATAAATCCGGATATTCAAGATGTATTATAATACTCCAAAAGTCTTAAATCATTCTCAATGATCAATATGTCATCCACATATCGGACTAATTAAAATTTCCGTAACTCCCACTAAACTTCATGTATAAACACAACTTCTCGACTTATCGAGAAATGTTTTATCACATGATCAAAATGTTGATTCTAACTCATTGATGTCCTACTTAAGACTCTCTCTTAAGTTTCACATTATCTTAGGATTGCAAGAATCTACTAAACTCAAGACATGTATTGAATACATTCCTTCTATTGAAGAAGTGGGTTTTAGATTCACTTGTTATGTATTTCATAACCTCATAATGAAACACAATCCCTAAGAAGATCCAAATAGACTTAAGCATTTCAATTAGTGCAAAACCCTTTACAACCAATCAAACTTTGAAATTTGTCTTTATTAGTGCAAAACCCTTTGTCACTAATCAACCAATCTTGCTATGAAATATCTCTTTATTAGTGCAAAACCCTTTGTCACTAATCAAGCCTTTTATTTCGGACTTTTATGGCTCTAAGCCTTGTATTGAGTTGTGACTTAAACACTCTTATGTAAGTCATATGTTCATTACTTTCTAGAAGTAATCAATTTGAATCAAACGATTTCTCTTGTAAGTTATAAGCTCTTTGCTTTCTTAAAAGTAGCATGAATTCATCATTTTTAACAAGTGACGAATTTTAACCTCCTAGGTTTTGAAGAAACAATGTCTTACACAAAACGTCTCATGTAGCCAAGAAAGACCAGTTTCTTGCGACAACGTTACTCACAAAACATCTCACGTAGCCAAGAAAGACCAGCCAGTTTCTTGCGACATAACATCTTTGTGGCTCTTTGAATAATTTCTCCCACTCTGTCTTCTAAAAATAAACTTGTATTTTAGAAAGACAGCTTCATGAGCCGCAAACCCGTCGTACTCGTGAAAATTGAAAGGGAAAAATGAGCATTTGTTTCTTGTGAGAACTTACAAGCATGGTACCCTTACCATTTCATATCTCATATGTTTTGATTTAGTGGAAAAATAATTTAGACAAAAGTGATAAAATCCCCAAAAGGATCAAGTGACTCAAAGTAACTTGATCGAAGTTCAAACCATATTGAATAGCGTTTGAATTCTTATCCAATCACACATTATTCCATGATGCGTGCTAAGAGAGATTAACTTGTGATACTATATCACATTTCCTTTGGCTTATATCAAAGTCTTCACTTTGATAATCCTATCACGACTAAGTCGTGATTCCTTGAACTCTTTAAACTTCTTCAAAGATTTCTCTATTTACCTTATTAAGTGAACACATTAGTGTCAACCTAAATCGTTGGTAAAAGAAAATGATCAACCTATTTTGGATCGATGATATACAACCTCGATTTCCTTTTCAACCAAAAGGCACGAGACATCTTGCTTTGAATACATGATACGCATATACCATTAACAATCTAATGGTTTCAAGAGTACTCGATAACTCTTTGCGTTCATCTTTCCAAAATTTAAGGTTTAATCTTAGTTTACCAATTTGAGTCTTGCATCATCTTCATGATATATCATTCTAGTTTGGTTTAGAATATAATCACCTTGATAATGGGCCAGCCATACATCAAATTGTGGTGTATAGGGTCACAAAAGTGAAACCTCTTTTGTATCTTAACAAGTTTGTATTCTTATTTAGAGTTTATGTAATTAATAGTCACAATTAAGTACAACTCCAAATCCAAAAACTAGATTGAGTACACAATTACTCTATCTCTCGACATTATTGATGCTATTCGTCATATTCTAATCATCTAATGTGTCAAAACAATGATGAAAACCTCCACTGGTTTCTAATATTGACGAAGTTGTACTAGCAAAATTTATGTTTAATCAAATAAACATTTTAAAGAAGAAGGTCCCATCAGATGTCCCACAACTAACTTGTTGATTCTTCAATAATTTGGGATAGTTTCCTTTCTCGTGTCCAACATTTTAAGACAATGGAAACTTTATCGGTCGGGATTGATAGGTTTAGTATCGTTATTCTCAACAACTTTACCTTTAACATTACCTTGTATCAATTCCATTATTATCTTTACTTCTTGAACCTCGTTCTCATCTTAACGGTTTAAGAGAATGCTCCCACTCATTTCAATGAGTCTTTGCTTTGAGAAGCAAAATTGAATGAAGATTACTCTTCATTTGTTGGTTTTAGTCTTAAAAACTTTCATTGAAGTGGTTGCGTTTATTTTGGTCAATTACGAATTCTTGATAAAACTAATTACCAAAACAATTTATCGCTTCGATGTACTTAATGCATTTAAGTACATGAAAAACAATCCATTGCAAGTAGATGTGTTAGTCAAGAATCAAAAACCTGTTTGATAATGAATAACTTTAATCTATACTCTATACAAGAGATCCTTAGCAATGGTTCATTCGAGGTCTTTAGAAGAAAATTCATATTTGTCTTTAGTTACGATATTTTAATGGAGATTTGAATCAAAAACGAAATGATATCGTATATGAATTGTGGTAAAGAAATAGAACAAAATAACGGAATAGTGGAAAACTTAACATTCATCGTTTTATTAATACTTGTAAACAAGTATAGCATTTACATAGTGACCTCTACCCAACTATGATAAATGATTCCAAGATCCAAATTCATATTAACTTAGGCACGGGGTAGCCGATGAAACCTTTATCAATATAACTCGGTGGATTAACCTTTTAATCGATTCTACTTTTAGAACTCTTGGTCGATAAAATTACTCTAATGTTTATCTATAGCCCAAAACACATCAACAAGGGCACGGGGTAGCCGATGAAACCCTTATCAATAACTTTTGTTGAGTTCAATCCAAATTTCGAATAAATGTGTCCATTATCCAAACCCACATTAACTTAGGCACGGGGTAGCCGATGAAACCCTCATCAACATGAATTCGGTGGATAGACATTTATCACCCACTTCCCCTACGTAACAAGGTTTGTACCCCGGGGTAGCCGAGTGCACTCCCTCGCGAAATAGGTTTTCATGGTTTCTACTATTTGGTAAGGCTATGTCTCAATTGATTGTTTTAGCGAGAGGTCATGTCAATTTATTATCTATCACGTTTTAAGTGAACTAAAGCGGTGAACTACGATAATTCTAATTGACACGGTCGATAAACTCGATGAAGAAGATGCATGTTTTAGTTATGGCGATTTAGCGATGCATGTGACATAAAATAAAATGCAAGCATAAAATAAATAAATCCTAGTATGGCCCTCCTAGAATAGAAAAACTATTTAACTATTACATATTCGGAAATCAATTCCATTGGTCCCTTGAACTTCGGTTGTGACACGCATCTCGAGGTAACACCGTCTTTATGTATCGCCATTCTTGAAGAAATCCGTCTTTGGGAACTCCGGAATGAATAAAATTACATAATAAATTACATAATTTCCTATTATACATTTGTAACTAAAATAAAATAAATCTATTAAATTACAAAACGGTGATTCGAGATCACAATAAAATTACAACCGAATCGATATTCCCATACATTTCGGGAAATACCAATTAAAAACTAAGGCCATACTAAGTAAAATTACATAATTCAAAAATTACATAAATTAAATTTATGACAATCATAAAGAAAAATGCAGCATTATAATATGTATGAACATGCTTCATTTTATGCTAAATCGCCTTTAATTAGCCAATATCGTATATTACTCGGTTTTTACGGATTTGCGTGATTTCAACATTTTATAATCACAAAAATTACATAAATTCATATTTATGCATAAGTTAATTACCCTAACCTCTTAGGACTCAAAATTTAGTCATCACTAATTATTTGACCATAATTAACTCATATTTATAAAATTGTTCATTAATAGTCCAAAAATTACAAAAATAAGCTATTAAACTTCAAATAAATCATAAAATTTCAAATAAATTCAAAATTTGAAATTTAAACTCATGAACATTCTGGAAAAATACCATGACACTCATAATGTTCAAAATCTTAGGTTAAAAATTTCGAAATTTTCCGGAAAAACAATGTTGCGGTTTATCGATTTTAACTAAAATAATCATAAAAACATGTGAAAAATTATTCTCATCAACTTTTCAATTTTAGATCTGAAAAAGATAATAAAAAGCAACATTAGACGTTTTTCCTAAGTCATAGATTATGTTTTATTAATTTTTCACTAATAATGTCACTATTTATGCTATTTTTCTTCAAAAATCCATAAATCATGCAAAAAGACTTCTCTATAGCCAATTATTTTACACACATCTTGTAAAATTGCATGTGACAACATATTAAATTTCTATGACCAGATTCGAAATATAACTCATATTAACCTATTTTTCACTTTAAATCCGAATTAAAAATGAAAAAACCATTTTTCGAGCATAACAAGTCCAAAACATATGAAAATTTACAGGTTATCTCAAAATAATATGTGTCACAACATATCCAAAAATCAATGAAAAATTCGAAGTATAGCTATTTTTAGACCAAAAATAACATTTTTACTCATAAAATCACATTTAAATGCCATTATTGTAAATTATGAACAATAAAAATCCGAAAAATAACCCAAAATATCCTAAAACACTTTAGGACCAGAAATATTAACATGCATGTAATAATTTCGTTATATATCATAATAACACAAATTTTACAAGTTTTATTTGTTATTCTTATAACTCGGAAAAACTTTTAACCAATTTGCATGCAAACAACCGTGGCGCTCTGATACCGATTGAAGGAAATGTATAGATCTATATATACTAACATACTCATATATGTCATAAATTAATTTGTCATAAAATTAAAGATGGATCTTATGCATGCAAACTAAAAAGGTAAGAGAAGAAATCATTTTCTCACCATAATAATTTCGGTTATATTGGGCACAAGAGAGATCACCTTTCTCTCTTGTTCTTGAGCTCTCCAAATGGAAGAACAAGGATTCAAGTGTAGAATCCCTCCCAAAAGCAAATACCCAAGGAATACATCTTAATAAACCAATACTATTTAGATCTAGTAATAATATTAGTTTTACAATAAAATTGACACAAAATCAATGATTTTACTCTTGGAATTTCGGTCCAAGAGATAGTAATTTTGTGAGTTTATTTCTCTAGAATTCTCATAAATTGTAGAGAGTTTTTATGGATTTTCTTACACTAGAAAATAAGATGATAGAATGAATGAATAATTAAAAGAGAAAAGCACCTCTCTCTTTCTTGTGGGATGGCCGAAATATTGGCCTTGGGTAGCATGCCCAATGCCTTTAGTTTTTGCTCTTTTCAAAAGCTTAGGCTTGCAAGGCTACTACTTAGATATGATAATTATGTTTTCCACTCAAGATAAAAAACACAATATATATCTTACACTACCTCCTCATTTTCGGTTTTAGCATAAAATGGAGAATCCATTTTATTTTGTCTTTTGTCAAATTTGTCACATGTAACATGTTACATGACATGTTACAATGTAATGCATTTTTTAACATATTAAAAATCAACATATTCATAAAATATGTCATTTACGAAATCGACTAGTAATTCGTAATTACTTGTACCAAAAATGTTTCCAAATTATAAACTACAACATTCTGTATTTATAATAATTTATTCATTCCGTTTCAATTGTTTCTTTAAACAATAATTTCATCTAAGTAATAAAATAATTCGATTACTTAGACCGTGTCTCATTTAATCATATTTACAATAAGATACTTAAATTATACTCACAAAATCATCCGTCAATTTTAAGCAATTTAATTAACTCGTATCGGTATACGATCAATTAAATAATCAATTAAGAGTATTTCCCTATAGGTATGACCTAAGGGGATCAACTGATCACCACCGTCGCACGACAGTAATGTCAAACTCTAGTCAGCCAATCATTACTGATATGTGTGGACCAGTTGACTGTAAAATATTACATCCCACATGTATTCTTAAAATGAGATTTAATAATGATATTTAAATCATGTGATCGCACTATTGTTGAGGACACATTTCCCAACATCATCATGTTAAGCCTATGAGAAGGCTTTGGTTAGTAGGTTTTATCAACTTCTTGTACCTTACTCAACCTTACTACATACTCGTTTTCCTTTGTAATGTGTACATTTGCATCACAAAACTTTATGAGTACGTGTCGAGATCCAATCAAGACATAGGCCCTCTAGCCTAAGAATAGCTCCCACTGTTTTCACAGTGTGCGGGACTCATCCTCTTGCACATCTCATGATTGCAAGTGTACTCAATTTCCGTTATAAATATCTCTCATTGTTCTTTATTGCCTAGAACGATTCTAGAAAATCTATTTCTTAAATAACATAGCCACAATGTTATCTTAACCATCCTAATGTGTTTTGATTATGGTTTTGTCGGAAACCATGCGCAATCTCAATTGTCAATTGTCACTTGTGTAACACTCTTACACAAAATTGCATCATAAACACTTTGTTTTACTTCCTTAATGCTTCTGCAAGCACTTAAGGGTAATCTTTATAGCTTACTTAGTAAAGATTACTTAAATTCGATTTTGAAAACAATTCATCATATTCAAAGTATATGAAGTGTTATACATCATAGCTCATTTAATTGATCCGGCAGCGGAAGCAAAATGGAATCTGAAGGAAATGTAGATCTTTATACTTACATACTCATATATGTATTAATTTAATTTGTCATAAAATTAAAGATTGATCTTATGCATGCAAACATTAAAACAAAACAAGGAAGAAACATTATTCTTACAATGGATTTTCGGTTCAAATGGGCACAAAAGAAATCTCCTTTTCTTTTGTTCTTGAGCTTTCCTTTTGGATGAACAAAGATCCAAGTGTAGGATCTCTCCTAAGGAATAATACCCAAAGCACACTCTTAATAAAATTAATATATTGTATACTAGATAATATTAATTTTGTAAGAAAAATGACCCAAAAATATTTGGTATCTCACCCAAAAACCGGTTGGGAGAGAGGGATTATGGAGGATTTTCTCTTTCTAAAAACTCTTGTTTTTGAGATGAATGAATAATAATATCACTCACACATTCATATGGTGAATAATAAAAATTTAAGCAAAAGAACCCTTGTTCTTTTCTAGGTGAAACCGGGTAGGAGGAAGAGGAAGGCCAATGCATGGGCTAGGTGCTCTTCCA
This sequence comes from Silene latifolia, assembly GCF_048544455.1. Taxonomy (NCBI): domain Eukaryota; kingdom Viridiplantae; phylum Streptophyta; class Magnoliopsida; order Caryophyllales; family Caryophyllaceae; genus Silene; species Silene latifolia. Next base: position 22,930,106 of record NC_133533.1, on the reverse strand, counting down.
CAAGAAGCACTAGGTATGCATGCCTAGTTGTAAAAAGAATGATTACATCTTCCACTAATCTAATTAACATTATAAGAATATGTTAATTATATCCAATATTTCGGTCCATATGGATAACATTAAATCCATTTTATTTTTGTCAATTGTCAATATGTCACATGTCATATGTAACATAAATTTGTTTTGTATTTTTAACATATTAAAAATCAACGTATTAATAAAAATACGTCATATGCAAAAATTGACTTAGTAATTCATAATTACTTGTGCCAAAATATTTTACCAATTTATAAATCATATTTATAATAATTCATTCAAATTTAATTGTTTCTTTAAACAATAATTTCATCCGAGGAATGATACAATTGATTATTTCGCACAGTATCTCATTTCAATGAGATACGTAAATATTACTTCCAAAATCGTCCGTCAATTTTTTTCAAGTAATTTAATTAACTCGTAACATTATACGATTAATTAAATGATCAATTAAGAGTGTTGCCCTATAGGTATGACCTAGGGGTCAATCGATCACCACCGTCGCACGACAATAATGTCAAACTCTAGTCACCAATCATTACCGATATATGTTGACCATTGACAAAAATAGTTCCCAATTGTATTCTTTAAAATGAGATTTAATAATGATATTTAAATCATATGATCGCACTATTGTTGAGGACACATTTCCCAACAATCTCCCACTTGTCCTCGACAAGTGTGCGTCACCAATTCTCTTGTCCTATTACTATCTCCCACTCAATGCAAGGTGTCTTTCAGGTCGTACTTGCAAGTGATCATATCGAGAGTGGTTTCCTCGATCTGGAGAATAACTGATTGACCGGACTTATCTATCATAGATACTTTCCGAGCGTGGCCACACATTTCCAGTTCATTACTCCTCGAGTGGCCCTGAGATATTGTTATAACCCTGACTAGGGGTGGAAAATTCCTATCGCACTCATTCCCTTCGACTAGCCACAGCCATCATAACCCAAAATATGCCCATTTGACCCCATTTACGAAGGTCGTAGTAACACAAATCAAAGTTAATCTGAAACTCTGCCATCTTAGGCGAATAGTCTTTAGTCAAAAGAATCGACTCATTTGAATACTATAGCAGCTCTCGCCACGACCAGGCTATATAAATTTGCCAGAACTCTATAAGCGGTCATAAGGCCCGACAAAATGTTCCTAACAATCTGCCTATGTGATCGACTAGTCATCTCACATGACTGTATGGCACTTGAACTTGCCATCAATCGCATCACACTCTAGTCACTTCGAGACGTCACCTCATACAAGTGACTATGGGCAAATACTATTTTAATCCGTGTTCACTTTAACGGGGTTCAATTGTCATTACAACCCGTTTGGATTTAACAATGTATAAATCAAAGATAAAAGACAAATGTGATTATTAACATGAAAAAAAACAACACTTTTATTTCATTTCAAAATCTAACATAGACTTGGTACACGTTTAAGTCCCATGGACGCCATATGTCCATCATGTTTAGCCTGCGATAAAGGCTTGGTGAGCGGATCGGCTATGTTGTCATCCGTCCCAACCTTACAAACCGCAATTTTTTTTCTTTCAATGAAATCTCTTATTACATGATATTTTCTAAGTACATGTCTAGATCTATTACTAGACTTCGGCTCCTTAGCTTGGAAGATCGTCCCACTATTTTCACAATAGAGAGTGATAGGATCATTGGCGGTAGGTACTACTTTTAGACCTTCCGTGAATTACCTGATCCACACAGCTTCCTTAACAGCTTCTGATGCTGCAATGTACTCAGCCTCCGTTGTAGAATCCGCGGTTATAGCTTCCTTGAAGCTTCTCCAGCTTACGGCACCACCATTGAGCATGAAAACGAAACCAGCTTGTGATTTCAAGTCATCTCTATCTGTTTGAAAACTTGAGTCCGTGTATCCATTAACACGTAGCTCAGTGTCTCCTCCAAACACTAGGATAGAATCCTTAGTTCTTCTTAAATACTTAAGGATGTTCTTGACGGCTATCCAGTGACTCTCACCTGGATTTCCTTGATATCTACTCGTCATACTCAAAGCATATGAGACATCAGGACGTGTACATATCATGGCATACATGATTGATCCAACAGCGGAAGCATAAGGGATCGACTTCATGCGTTCAACATCATGGGGTTCAGAGGGAGATTGAGTCTTGCTCAATATCGTCCCGGTTACCATAGGTACCAATCCCCTTTTGGATTTGTCTATGCTGAACCGTCAAAGAATCTTATCAACATAAGACTCTTGACTTAGTGCCAATATCCTCTTGGATCTATCTCTATGGATCCGGATACCTAAAATGCGTTGTGCTTCTCCTAAATCCTTCATTTGGAAGTGGTTACCTAACCACTTCTTAACAGAAGACAACATTGGAATATCATTTCCAATGAGTAGTATGTCATCGACATACAAGATTAGGAACACAACATTGCTCTCACTGAATTTCATGTATAAACATGGTTCCTCAACACTTCGAATGAAACAATTCTCTTTTATCACATGATTAAATCGATGATTCCAACTTCTAGATGCTTGCTTAAGACCATAAATGGATCTCTTTAGCTTGCATACTTTGTTAGGATTTTTAGAATCAACAAAACCTTCGGGTTGTATCATGTACACCTCCTCTTCTAAATGCCCATTTAGAAAAGCGGTTTTGACATCCATTTGCCATACTTTATAATCATGAAATTCGGCGATCGCTAACAAAATCCGTATGGATCTTAGCATGGCTTCGGGGGCGAAGGTCTCATCATAATAGAGACCTTGGACTTGGGTAAATCCCTTTGCCACTAGCCTAGCTTTATAGACATCATCATGTCCTTCTATGCCATTTTTGACTTTGAATATCCATTTGCATTGAAGAGGTCTTGCCCCTTTAGGCAAATCTACCAAGTCCCAAACTTGGTTTTCAAGCATAGAATCCATTTCGGACTTCATGGCTTCAAGCCATAAGGAAGAATTAGGACTAGAGATTGCGGCCTTGTAGGTGGCGGGCTCGTCACTTTCCATAAGCAACACATCGAGTGTTCTATCTTCCTCGATAAGTCCCACATATCGATCCGGATGGCGAATAACTCGACTCGTTCTTCTTAGTGGAGGAGGTTCAACCGTGTTAGACGATGAAGGAACATCTTCTTGCGTCTCTTTCTCGGTTTGTAGCTCTTGAACTTCGTCAAGTTCAAAATTTCTCCCACTCTGTCTCTTAGAAATGAATTGGCTTTCTAAGAAGACAGCCTCGCAAGACACAAACACTTTGTTTTCTTGAGGTTTATAGAAGTAGTATCCTCGAGAATCCGAGGGGTAACCTACAAAGGTGCATTTTTCGGATCTTGGGGCAAGCTTGTGGTCATTCTTAGTTTTGGCGTAAGCATCACATCCCCAAATCCTCATATAGGATATACTGGGAACCTTTCCCATCCACATCTCATATGGAGTCTTTTCGGTGGATTTAGTGGGACTATTGTTCAAAGATCTAATTGCGGTTTGAATCGCAAATCCCTAAAAACGAGTTCGGTAACTCGGTTTGACTCATCATGGATCGAACCATATCAAGTAGGGTTCGATTTCTCCTTTCGGCAACACCATTTAATTGTGGTGTTCCCGGTGGAGAAAGTTGTGATATAATACCACAATCTTTCAAGTGTGAATCGAATTCAAGGCTAAGATATTTCCCACCACGATCGGAACGTAGTGCTTTTATCTTTTTGTTCAATTGGTTCTCTACTCTGTTTTGAAAATCCTTGAATTTCTCAAACGCTTCACTCTTATATTTCATTAAATAGGCATACCCATGTCTACTTAAGTCGTCGGTGAAGGTTATAAAGTAGTCATAATTACCACGAGCGGTGATACTCATTGGTCCACACACATCGGTGTGTATGAGTCCCAATAGCTCACTAGCTCGTGTCCCTTTACCACTAAAAGGATTACGAGTCATTTTGCCAAGTAGGCAATATTCGCATGTACCATATGATTGATAATCAAATGGTGTAATCACATTAGTCGAAATTAATCTTTTGATGCGATTCTCGTTTATGTGACCTAATCGACAATGCCAAATGAACGCTTCACTTGGATCACTTGATTTGAGTTTCTTTGATTGAATGTTATAAATATCATGAATCGGATTTGAGGTCTCTAAAATGTAAATGCCATTGATAGAGGAAGCTTGGCCTATAACCAAGTCGTTCCTGGAAATAGTACAACGATTGTTCTTAATGACAAAACAAAAACCGTCTATGTCTAGCATAGCGATTGAAATAATGTTTTTAGAGAGTGTAGGCACATAAAAACAATTATGTAAACACAACTCAAATCCATTTGGCAAAGCTAAAACATAAGTTCCTTTGGATTCGGCCGCTACCCGAGCTCCGTTTCCAAGGCGTAGATCTACATCTCCCTTGCTAAGCCTCTTCACATCTCTTAAACCCTGTAAATGATTACAAAGGTGAGAACCACAACCGGTATCTAGTACCCATGTTGTAGTGGAAGTATAATTTATATCAATAACATAAATTTCCTTAGGAATTTTACCTTTTGGAGTGATGATTCCTTCCCGTATATTTTGCAAATACACGGGACAATTCTTAAGCCAATGTCCCATGCCATAGCAATAATGGCACTCATCATTAACTTGCTTGAAGTTTTTGATTTTCTTTCCCTTCTTCTTGAACTTTTTGCCCTTTGAAGCAAGAACTTGATTGCTTGAGCTCCCACTAGTTTTGGCATCTTTATCTTCCAGAGACAAAGACCCAATAGATTGTATGAGGTAGTCTTCCTGAGACGGGCTCACACGAGGTCTAGTAGTAGTAGGTGGTTTAGAAGAAGTGGTGAAGTTAAGGTTTCCATCCGAACCTATCCCGAAATGAAGTTCTATAGTAGTGTCGAAATCATTGTTGGAGCAAACGTCGTCAAAAACATTGTGGTAAGACTCAATAGTTATCGGTGCGGTAGCGTTTGATGGATTCATTTGTAATGCACTACAAGTACGGAGGAAAAGGAAATATTAATATTTGTCTTTTTAAATCATACTTGCAAATAAATTAACAAGATATGAACATTTATATAGTGACCTCTACCCAACTATAATAAATGATTCCAAGATCCAAATTCATATCGACTTAGGCACGGTATGGCCGATGAAACCTTCATCAATATAACTCGGTGGATTAACGTTTTAATCGATTCTACTTTTAGAACTCTTGGTCGATAAAATTACATTAATAATTATCTATAGCCCAAAACACATCCGACAAGGGCACGGTATGGCCGATGAAACCCTTATCAAAAACTTTTGTTGAGTTCAATCCAAATTTCGAATAAATGTGTCCATGATCCAAATCCACATCAACTTGGGCACGGTATGGCCGATGAAACCCTCATCAATATGAACTCGGTGGATTAACACTCATCACCCACTTCCCCTACGTAACAAGGTTTGTACCCCGGTAGGGCCGAGTGCACTCCCTCGCGAAATAGGTTTTCATGGTTTCTACTATTTGGTAAGGCTATGTCTCAATTAATTGTTTTAGCGAGAGGTCATGTCAATTTATTATCTATCACGTTTTAAGTGAACTAAAGCGGTGAACTACGATAATTATATTTGACACGGTCGAAAAACTCGATGAGATGATCAAGCATGTTTTAGTTATGGCGATTTAGCGATGCATGTGACATATAATAAAATGCAAACATAAAAAGAATCCTAGTATGGCCTTCCTAAAATAGAAAAACTATTTAACTATTACACATTCGGAAACGAACTCCATTGGTCCCTTGAACTTCGGTTGTGTCACGCATCTCGAGGTAACACCGTCTTTATGTATCACCATCTTGAAGAAATCCGTCTTTGGGAACTCCGAGATAAATAAAATTACATAGCAAATTACATAATTTCCTATTATACATTTGTAACTATAATAAAATAAATCTATTAAATTACAAGACGGTGATACGAGATCACAATAAAATTACAACCGAATCGATATTCCCATACATTTCGGGTAATACCAATTAAAAACTAAGGCCATACTAAGTAAAATTACATAATTCAAAAATTACATAAATAAAATTATGACAATCATAAAGAAAATGCAGCATTATAATATGTATGAACATGCTCAATTTTATGCTAAATCGCCTTTAATTTGCCAATATCGTATATTACTCGGTTTTTACGGATTTGCGTGATTTCAACATTTTATAATCACAAAATTACATAAATTCATATTTATGCATAAGTTAATTACCCTAACCTCTTAGGACTCAAAATATAGTCTTCACTAATAATTTGACCATAATTAACTCATATTTCTAATATTGTTCATTAATGGACTTAAAATCATAAAATAAGCTATAAACTTCAAATAAATCACTAAAATTTCAAATAAATTCAAAATTCAAAATTTAAACTTATGAACATTCTGGAAAAATACCATGACACTCATAATATTCAAAAACTTAGGTTAAAAAATTTCGAAATTTTTCGGGAAAAACAATGTTGCGGTTTATCGGTTTTTATCTAAATAATCATAAAAACATGTGAAAAATTATAATTATCAACTTTTCAATTTTAGATCTGAAAAATACAATAAAATGCAACATATGATGTTTTTCTTTAGTCATAGAGCATGTTTTATCAATATTTCATTAATAATGTCACTATTTATGTCATTTTTCTTCAAAAAATCATAAATCATGCATAAAGACTTCAATAAGGCCTATTATTTTACACACATCTTGTAAAATTGCATGTGACAACATACTAAATTTCTATGACGAGATTCAAAATTTATCTCATATTAACCTATTTTTCACCTAAATCCGAATTTAATAATGAAAAATCCATTTTTCGAGCATAACAAGTCCAAAAATTATGAAAATTTACAGGTTATCTCAAAATAATGTATGTGACAACATATCCAAAAATCAATGGAAAATTCGAAATATAGCTAATTTTAGTCCGAAAATGACATTTTTTACTCATAAAATCATATTTAAATGCCATTAATGTATAATATGAACAATAAAAATCCGAAAAATAACCAAAATATCCTAAAAACATTTTAGGACCAGAAATATTTACATGCATGGATTAATTTCGTGATATATCATAATAACACAAATTATACAAGTTTTATATGTTATTCTTAATAACTCGGAAAAACTTTTAACCGATTTGCATGCAAACAACCATGGCTCATGATACCAATTGAAGGAAATGTAGATCTTTATACTTACATACTCATATATGTATTAATTTAATTTGTCATAAAATTAAAGATTGATCTTATGCATGCAAACATTAAAACAAAACAAGGAAGAAACATTATTCTTACAATGGATTTTCGGTTCAAATGGGCACAAAAGAAATCTCCTTTTCTTTTGTTCTTGAGCTTTCCTTTTGGATGAACAAAGATCCAAGTGTAGAATCTCTCCCAAGGAATAATACCCAAAGCACACTCTTAATAAAATTAATATATTGTATACTAGATAATATTAATTTTGTAAGAAAAATGACCCAAAAATATTTGGTATCTCACCCAAAAACCGGTTGGGAGAGAGGGATTATGGAGGATTTTTTCTTTCTAAAAACTCTTGTTTTTGAGATGAATGAATAATAATATCACTCACACATTCATATGGTGAATAATAAAATTTTAAGCAAAAGAACCCTTGTTCTTTTCTAGGTGAAACCGGGTAGGAGGAAGAGGAAGGCCAATGCATGGGCTAGGTGCTCTTCCACAAGAAGCACTAGGTATGCATGCCTAGTTGTAAAAAGAATGATTACATCTTCCACTAATCTAATTAACATTATAAGAATATGTTAATTATATCCTATATTTCGGTCCATATGGATAACATGAAATCCATTTTATTTTTGTCAATTGTCAATATGTCACATGTCATATGTAACATAAATTTGTTATGTATTTTTAACATATTAAAAATCACCGTATTAATAAAAATACGTCATATACAAAAATCGACTTAGTAATTCATAATTACTTGTGCCAAAATATTTTACCAATTTATAAATCATATTTATAATAATTCATTCAAATTTAATTGTTTCTTTAAACAATAATTTCATCCGAGGAATGATACAATTCGATTATTTTACCGTATCTCATTTCAATGAGATACGTAAATATTACTTTCCAAAATCGTCCGTCAATTTTTCAAGTAATTTAATTAACTCGTAACATTATACGATTAATTAAATGATCAATTAAGAGTGTTGCCCTATAGGTATGACCTAGGGGTCAATCGATCACCACCGTCGCATCGACAAGAATGTCAAACTCTAGTCAGCCAATTATTACCGATATATGTTGACCAGTTGACAGTAAAAATAGTTCCCAATTGTATTCTTTAAAATGAGATTTAATAATGATATTTAAATCATATGATCGCACTATTGTTGAGGACACATTTCCCAACAGAATCAATCAAATATGTTCAATTTAATTGAACTAGTCATGAATCTTATTAACATAAGACTTCTTATTGACGATAATATCATGTGGATTTATCTTCATAAATCTGGATATTAAAGATGTATTATATATTTCTCCAAAAGTCATAAATCATTCCCAATGATCAATATGTCATCCACATATAAGACTAATTAAAATTTCCGTAATTCCCACTAAACTCCATGTATAAACACAACTTCTCGACTTATCGAGAAACGTTTTATCACATGATCAAAATGTTGATTCCAACTCATTGATGTCCTACTTAAGATTCTCTCTTAAGTTTCACATTATCTTAGGATTGCAAGAATCTACAAAACTCAAGACATGTATTGAATACATTCCTTCTAATTGAAGAAGTGGGTTTTAGATTTACTCGCTGTGTATTTCATAATAATGAAACACAATCCCTAAGAAGATCCAAATAGACTTAAGCATTTCAACCAGTGCAAAACCCTTTGCTACCAATCAAGCTTTGAAATCTCTCTTTATTAGTGCAAAACCCTTTGTCACTAATCAAGCCATTTTATTTCGGATTTTCATGGCTCTAAGCCTTATATTGAGTTGTGACTTTAAACACTCTTATGTAAGTCATTTATTCATTACTTTCCAGAAGTAACTTGAATCAAACAATTTCTTTGTAAGTTATAAGCTCTTTACTTTCTTAAAAGTAGCATGAATTCATCATTTTCAACAAGTGATGAATTTAACCTCCTAGGTTTTAAAGAAACAATGTCTTACACAAAACGTCTCATGTAGCCAAGAAAGACCAGTTTCTTGCGACATAACATTCTTTGTGACTCTTGAATAAGTTCTCCCACTCTGTCTTCTAGAAATAAACTTGTATTTTAGAAAGACAGCTTCACGAGCCACAAACCCGTCGTACTCGTGATGATTAAAAAGGGAAAAAGAGCAATTGTTTCTTGTGTAAGCTTACAAACATGGTACCTTACCATATCATATCTCATATGATTCGTTTTAGTTTTAGTGGAAAAATAATTTAGACAAAATGATAAAATCCCCAAAAGAATCAAGTAACTCAAAGTAACTTGATTGAAGTTCAAACCATATCGAATAGCGTTTGATTTCTTATCCAATCACACATTATTCCATAATGCGTGCTAAGAGAGATTAACTTGTGATACTATATCACATTTCCTTTGGCTTATATCAAAGTATTCACTTTGATAATCCCATCACGACTAAATCGTGATTCCTTGAACTCTTTAAACTTCTTCAAAGATTTTTCTATTTACCTTATTAAGTGAACACATTAGCGTCAACTTAAATCGTTGGTCAAAGAAAATGATCAACCTATTTTGGATCGATGATTTACAACCTCGATCTCCTTTTCAACCAAAAGGCACGAGACATCTTGCTTTGAATACAAGATACGCATATACCATAAGATCTAATGGTTTCAAGAGTACTCGATAACTCTTTGCGTTAATCATTCCAGAATTTAAGGTTTAATCTTGGGTTACCAATTTGAGTCTTCCATCATCTTCATGATATATCATTCTAGTTTGGTTTAGAATATAATCACCTTGATAATGGGCTAGCCATACATCAAATCGTGGTGTATAGGGTCACAAAAGTGAATCCTCTTTTGTATCTTAACAAGTTTGTATTCTTATTTAGAGTTTATGTACTTAATAGTCACAATTAAGTATAACTCCAAACCTGAAAACTATATTTAGTACACAATGACTCTATCTCTTGACTTCATTGTTGCTAGTCGTCATATTCTAATCATCCTATGTATCAAACATAACGATGAAAAACCACCACCGGTTTCTAATATTGACGAAGTAGTACTAGCAAAATGTATGTCAATTAAATAAATAAAGAACTAAGTCTTATTAGATGTCCCGCAACTAACTTGCTTATTCTTTAACAACTTGGGGTAGTTACCTTTCTAGTGTCCAACATTTAAGACAATGGAAACTTTATTGGTCGGGATTGATAGGTTTAGTATCGTCATTCTCAATAACTTTACTTTTAACATTACCTTGTATCAATTCCATTTACTTCTTGAACCTCGTCCTCATCTTAACGGTTTAAGAGAATGCTCCCACTCATTTCAATGAGTCTTTGCTTTGAGAAGCAAAATTGAATTCATGAAGATTACTCTTCATTTGTTCGTTTTAGTCTTAAAACTTTCATTGAAGTGGTTGCGTTATTTTGGTCAATTACGAATTCTGACAAAACTAATTACCAAAACAATTTATCGCTTCAAGAATCAAAAACCTGTTTGATAATGAATAACTTTAATCTATACTCTTTACAAGAGATCCTTAGCAATGGTTCATTTGAGGTTTTAGAAGAAAATTCATAGTTGTCTTTAGTTACGATGTTTTAATGGAGATTTGAATCAAAAACGAAATGATATCATATATGAAATGTGCTAAAGAAATAGAACAATATGATAACGGAATAGTGGAAAACTTGACATTTATCGTTTTAATAATACTTGTAAATAACAAGTAAAGCATTTACATAATGACCTCTACCCAACTATGATAAATGATTCCAAGACCCAAATTCATATTAACTTAGGCACTGTGTGGCCGATAAAACCCTTATCAATATAACTCGGTGGATTAACGCTTTAATCGATTCTACTTTTAGAACTCTTTCTCGATAATATTACATTAACATTTATCTTTATCCCAAAACACATTCAACAAGGGCACGGTGTGGCCGATAAAACCCTTATCGAAAAACTTTTGTTGAGTTCAATCCAAATTTCGAATAAATGTGTCCATGATCCAAACCCACATTAACTTGGGCACGGTGTGGCCGATAAAACCCTCATCAACATGAATTCGGTGGATAGAAATTTATCACCCACTTCCCCTACGTAACAAGGTTTGTTCCCCGGTGTGGCCGAGTGCACTCCCTCACGAAATAGGTTTTCATGGTTTCTACTATTTGGTAAGGCTAAGTCTCAATTGTTTATTTTAGCGAGAGGTCATGTCAATTTATTATCTATCACGTTTTAAGCGAACTAAACCGGTGAACTACGATAATTATAATTGACACGGTCGATAAACTCGATTAAAAGATGATGCATGTTTTAGTTTTGGCGATTTAGCAATGCATGCAACATATAAATAAAATGCAAAGCATAAAAATAAAATCCTAGTATGACCTTCCTAAAATAGAAAATCTAATTAACTATTACATATTTGGAAACCAACTCCATTGGTCCCTTGAACTTCGGTTGAGGCACGCATCTCGAGTTAACACCGTCTTTAATGTAATTCCTTCTTGAGTGACACCGTCTTCAAGAAACTCCGAAATAATTAAATTACATAACAAATTACATAATTTCCTATTATACATTTGCAATTAAAATAAAATAAATCTATTAAATTACAAAACGGAGATACGAGATCACAATAAATTACAACCGAATCGATATTCCCATACATTTCGGGTAATATCAATTAAAAACTAAGGCCATACTAAGTAAAATTACATAATTCAAAATTACATAAATTAAAAATTATGACAATCATAAATAAAATGCAGCATTATAATATGTATGAACATGCCCAATTTTATGCTAAATCGCCTTTAAGGAACCAATATCGTATATTAATCGGTTTTTACGGATTTGCGTGATTCAACCTTTTAAAATCACAATAAATTACATAAATTCATATTTATGCACACGTTAATTACCCTAACCAACTTAGGACTCAAAATTAGTCTTCACTAACTATTTGACTATAATTAACATATATTACTTAAAATTGTTCATTAATGGACTCAAAATTACAATAAAATGCTATAAACTTCAAATAAATCATAAAAATTTTAAATAAATTTGAAATTTGAAATTTAAACTCATGAACATTCTGTAAAAATACCACGACACTCATAATGTTCAAAAACTTAGGTTAAAAAATTTCGAAAGTTATCGGGAAAAACAATGTTGCGGTTTATCGGATTTATCAATAAAAATCATAAAAACATGAGAAAAATTATATTCATCAACTTTTCAATTTTAGATCTGAAAAAGATAATAAAATGCAACATGTGACGTTTTTCCTTAGTCATGAAGTATGTTTTAGCAATATTTCACTAATTAAGTCACTATTTATGCTATTTTTCCTCAAAATTCATAAATCATGCATAAAGACTTCATTATTGCCTATTATTTTACACACATCTTGTAAAATTGCATGTGACAACATACTAAATTTCTATGACCAGATTCGAAATATTTCTCATATTAACCTATTTTTCATTTAAATTCGATTTTTAACATGAAAAATCCATATTTCGAGCATAAGAACTCATAAAATTCTAAATATTTCCAGATCATCTAAAAATAATATATGTGAAAACATATCCAAAAACCATCTGAATATTCGAAGTTTAGCTAATTTTCGTCCAAAAATGACATTTTTATCATAAAAATCACATTTTAATGCCAATATTATAAAAAATGAACAATAAAATCCATAAATTAAACCAAAATATCCTAAAACATTTTAGGACCAGAAACTTTAACATGCATAATAAATTTCATGATATTTCATAATAAACACAAATTTATAAGTTTTGTTTGTTAATCATATAATTCGGAAAAACAATAACCGATTTGCATGCAAACAACCAAGGCTCATGATGCCGCTTGTTGGAAATCTTTATCTCATTATACAACATATTCTTATATGTTTCAAATTTATTTAGTCATAAAATAAATTCTAGATCTTATGCATGCAAACTAAAATAAAAGAAGATAAGAAAATCAATTTCTCACCAAATAAATTTCGGTCAAATGGGCACCAACAAGATCTCCTTCTTGTTAGTTCTTGAGCTTTCCAAAATGGATGAACATACATGACTTCAAAATAGAAGCCCTCCAATTAGTTGCACCCAAGACTATCCCTTAAACCCACAAACTAACATGTACTAGATGTTTGTCATGTAGTTTACCTTAAAATCTATTACTAATACTCATATACTACTTCTAGTATTATTAGTGTTTGATTTATACATATTAGATTCATCATACTTGATTTTATGATGAACAAGAGAGAGGTTTATGTTTTTCTTAGAACATAAGAGAATGATGAATTATTGAGAAACAATCTCTCTAATTATGCATGTAAAACCGGTTAGGTGTAGTTGTAATGAGCTCTGTTTTTTCCTTTTTATCTTCACAAGACAAAAATGTGTAAGTCTTTAGCATGGTCAAGTCACTATCAATTGTCATAGACAAATGAACAAGACAAATGAATATGACAAAACTAATAAAAGGAGCCACCCAATTTCGGTTTCAATAGTGTAATATGGAGTCCATTTTATTTTTGTCAATTGTACAATTGTATGTCATGAGACATGTGACATGTCTTATGTCATGTTTTAATTTAAAATGCATATTTAACAAATTAAATATCATTTACAAATTAAATAAATCATATTTAACAAATTGACTAGTAATATAAAATTATTTTCTCATAAAATGGTCATTTAATTACTAGTTAGTATAATTCACAACATCTTGTAATTATAACTGACTTATCATTCTCATCTAGCGTGTTTCGCAAACACCGATTAATTTTAGTAATATAACTTCTTAAATTACTAAACAAAATCTCATTTAATTGTTGGTGATTTAAGAGTAATTACCGGTTTCATTTTGCGTAATTAAGGTTGGTTCGTTAGTGGGTAATTTATGAATAATAAATTGCAAGTTTGGGAAAATACGGAGAGTATACTTGCATAATTATTTACGGAATTACGGTTTAGCATTCGGACGAATGACTATGACGGGAAACGGAACTTAATTCCGTGTCTACTCTGAAAAGATAATTAATTAATTTCAAGGGAAACCAATTCAACGTATTCCTGGTTTTGAAGAGTTGCAACTCTTCAGAATAACTTCCCTCCCTTCCCTGTTTTCCTCTCTATATAAACAAAGAGGAAGAGAAGAAGCAGACAAAGAAAATTCTTCTGACATCAACAAACAGTTAACAAACTACACACAATATTTCTATATTACGTCTCTGATCTTTGAGTGCCAAAGACAGAGGGGACCGTCTTATCTCAGTAGAAAAATTCGGTATAACCCAGGCACAAGAATAAGGGTCGAATTATTCTATTAGGAAAGCAAGAGTCGATTCGGTCTGTATTTGTTTGTCAAATTTGTTGTTCGTAATAATCAATCCCCTAACATTAATCACATTATAATAAGATGTCATTTTCTCTCTTATAATAATAATTTGTTCAATTTTAAGGAATTAATTAATCTGTATCGGCATACAATTAATTAACCTTTTTCAATTAAGGGAATCGTCCTTTAGGTGTGACCTCAAGGGATCAACTGATCACCACCGTCGCACGACAGTAATGTCAAACTCTAGCCAGCCAATCATTACTGATATGTGTGGACAAGTTGACTATATATATAATGTATCATCCCTTTCGTATTCTTGGTATGAGATTTAAATATGCGATCAATTATGATCGACAATTGTGATCGCATTATTGTCGGGGACAGTTACTCCAACAATTATAGCACATTTTCTTTGGCTTATATCAAAGTCTTCACTTTGATAATCCCATCACGACTAAATCGTGATTCCTTGAACTCTTTGAAATTCTTCAAAGATTTCTCTATTTACCTTATTAAGTGAACATATTAGCGTCAACTTAAATCGTTGGTAAAAGAAAATTATCAACCTATTTTGGATCAATGATTTACAACCTCGATCTCTTTTTCAACCAAAAGGCACGAGACATCTTGCTTTGAATACAAGATACGCATATACCATAAGATATAATGGTTTCAAGAGTACTCGATAACTCTTTGCGTTAATCATTCCAGAATTTAAGGTTTAATCTTGGGTTACCAATTTGAGTCTTGCATCATCTTCATGATATATCATTCTAGTTTGGTTTAGAATATAATCACCTTGATAATGGGCTAGCCATACATCAAATCGTGGTGTATAGGGTCACAAAAGTGAAACCTCTTTTGTATCTTAACAAGTTTGTATTCTTATTTAGAGTTTATGTACTTAATAGTCACAATTAAGTACAACTCCAAACCCGAAAACTAGATTTAGTACACAATGACTCTATCTCTCGACTTCATTGTTGCTAGTCGTCATATTCTAATCATCCTATGTATCAAGTACAATGATGAAAACCTCCATTGGTTTCTAATATTGACGATGTAGTTCTAGCAAGATTTATGTTAATCCAATAAACATTTGAAGAAGAAGATCCTATTAGATGTCCCACAACTAATTTGTTGATTCTTCAATAATTTGGGGTAGTTTCCTTTCTTGTGTCCAACATTTAAGACAATGGAAACTTTATCGGTCGGGATTGATAGGTTTAGTATTGTCATTCTTAACAACTTTACTTTTAACATTACCTTGTATCAATTCCATTATGATCTTTACTTCTTGAACCTCGTCCTCATCTTAACGGTTTAAGAGAATGCTCCCACTCATTTCAATGAGTCTTTGCTTTGAGAAGCAAAATTGAATTCATGAAGATTAGTCTTCATTTGTTCGTTTTAGTCTTAAAACTTTCATTGAAGTGGTTGCGTTATTTTGGTCAACTTTGATTTCCAACCAATCTAGTTACCAAAATTAGAAACAATTCATTGTAAGTAGATGTGTTAGTCAAGAATCAAAAACCTGTTTGATATTGAATAACTTTTATCTATACTCTTTACAAGAGATCCTTAGCAATGGTTCATTTGAGGTTTTAGAAGCAAATTCATATTTGTCTTTAGTTACGATGTTTTAATGGAGATTTGAATCAAAAAATCGAAATGATATCGTATATGAATTGTGGTAAAGAAATAGAACAATATGACAACGGAAAAGTGGAAAACTTAACATTCATCGTTATAATAATACTTGTAAACAAGTATAGCACTTACATAGTGACCTCTACCCAACTATGATAAATGATTCCAAGACCCAAATTCATATTAACTTGGGCACGGTGTGGCCGATAAAACCCTTATCAATATAACTCGTTGGATTAACGCTTTAATCGATTCTACTTTTAGAACTCTTGGTCGATAATATTACATTAACATTTATCTTTAGCTCAAAACAAATTCAACAAGGGCACGGTGTGGCCGATAAAACCCTTATCAAAAAACTTTTGTTGAGTTCAATCCAAATTTCGAATAAATGTGTCCATGATCCAAACCCACATTAACTTGGGCACAGTGTGGCCGATAAAACCCTCATCAACATGAATTCGGTGGATAGACATTTATCACCCACTTCCCCTACGTAACAAGGTTTGTACCCCGGTGTGGCCGAGTGCAGTCCCTCACGAAATAGGTTTTCATGGTTTCTACTATTTGGTAAGGCTAAGTCTCAATTGTTTATTTTAGCGAGAGGTCATGTCAATTTATTATCTATCACGTTTTAAGCGAACTAAAGCGGTGAACTACGATAATTATAATTGACACGGTCGATATACTCGATTAAAAGATGATGCATGTTTTAGTTATGGCGATTTAGCGATGCATGCAACATATAACTAAAATGCAAAGCATAAAAATAAAATCCTAGTATGGCCTTCCTAAAATAGAAAATCTAATTAACTATTACATATTTGGAAACCAACTCCATTGGTCCCTTGAACTTCGGTTGAGGCACGCATCTCGAGGTAACACCGTCTTTATGCATCGCCTTCTTGTGTGACACCGTCTTTATGGAACTCCGGAATAAATAAATTACATAATAAATTACATAATTTCCTATTATACATTTGTAATTAAAATAAAATAAATCTATTAAATTACAAAACGGTGATACGAGATCACAATAAATTACAACTGAATCGATATTCCCATACATTTCGGGTAATACCAATTAAAAACTAAGGCCATACTATGTAAAAATTACATAATTCAAAATTGCATAAAATAAAATTATGACAATCATAAATAAAATGCAGAATTATAATATGTATGAACATGCCCAATTTTATGCTAAATCGCCTTTAAGGAGCCAATATCGTATATTAATCGGTTTTTACGGATTTGCGTGATTCAACCTTTTAAAATCACAATAAATTACATAAATTCATATTTATGCACAAATTAGTTACCCTAACCACTTAGGACTCAAAATTAGTCTTCACTAACTATTTGACTATAATTAACTTATATTACTTAATATTGTTCATAAAAGGACTCAAAACTACAATAAAAATGCTATAAACTTCAAATAAATCACAAAAATTTCAAATAAATTTGAAATTTGAAATTTAAACTCATGAACATTCTGGAAAAATACCATGACACTCATAATGTTCAAAAACGTAGGTTAAAGATTTCGAAAGTTATCGGGAAAAACAATGTTGCGGTTTATCGGATTTATCAATAAAAATCATAAAAACATGAGAAAAATTATATTCATCAACTTTTCAATTTTATATCTGAAAAATATAATAAAATTCAACATGTGACGTTTTTCCTTAGTCATGAAGTATATTTTAGCAATTATTCACTAATTAAGCCACTATTTATGCTATTTTTCATCAAAAATCCATAAATCATGCATGAAGATTTCATTATAGCCTATTATTTTACACACATCTTTTAAAATTGCATGTGACAACATACTAAATTTCTATGACCAGATTCGAAATATTTCTCATATTAACCTATTTTTCATCTAAATTCGATTTTTAACATGAAAAATCCATATTTCGAGCATAAAAACTCATAAAATTCTAAAACTTTCCAGATAAACGAAAAATAATATATGTGAAAACATATCCAAAAACCACTGGAAAATTCGAAGTTTAGCTAATTTTCGTCCAAAAATGACATTTTTATCATAAAAGTCACATTTTAATGCCAATATCATATAAAATGAACAATAAAATCCATAAATTAAACCAAAATATCCTAAAACATTTTAGGACCAGAAACGTTAACATTCATAATAAATTTCGTGATATTTCATAATAAACACAAATTTATAAGTTTTGTTTGTTAATCATATAACTCGGAAAAACAATAACCGATTTGCATGCAAACAACCTTGTGCTCTTGATACCGCTTGTTAGAAATTTTTATCTCATTATTCAACATATTCTTATATGTTTCAAATTTATTTAGTTATAAAATAAATTCTAGATCTTATGCATGCAAACTAAAATAAATAAGTGAAGAAATCATTATCTCACCATATGAATTTCGGTCAAATGGGCACCAACAAGATCTCTTTCTTGTTAGTTCTTGAGCTTTCCAATATTGGATGAACATACATGACCTCAAAATAGAAGCCCTCCAATTAGTATAACCCAAGACAATCCCTTAATCCCACAAACTAATATGTACTAGATATTTGTAATGTGGTTTACCTTAAAATCTATTACTAATACTCATATACTACTTCTAGTATTATTAGTGTTTGATTTAAACAAATTAGATTCATCAAACTTGATTTTATGATGAACAAGAGAGAGAAAGGAGTTTTTATCAAAACATGAGAGAATGAATAAAAAGGAAAAATCCTCTCTTATTTTATGTTACCAAAACCGGTTGGTACCCATGCATCAAGACCATTTTTCTTTTTCTTTTTGTCTTCACAAGACAAATGGTGTAAGACTTTGTCCATTATCATGTCACTATCAAGTGTCATAGACAAATGAATAAGACAAATGGAAAAAAATCAAAACTTCTAAACAATGCCCACCAATTTCGGTTTTGATGTGTAACATGGAGTCCATTTTATTTTTGTCAATTGTACAATTGTATGTCATGTGACATGTGACATGTATAATGTCATGTTTTAATTTAAAATGCATATTTAACAAATTAAATATCATTTACAAATTAAATAAATCATATTTAACAAATTGACTAGTAATTTAAAATTACTTTCTCATAAAATGGTCATTTAATTACTAGTTAGTATAATTCACAATATCTTGTAATTATAACTAACTTATCATTCTCATCTCGCGTGTTTCGCAAACACCGATTAATTTTAGTAATATAACTTCTTAAATTACTAAATAAAATCTCATTTAATCACATTATAATAAGATGTCATTTTCTCTCTTATGATAATAATTTGTTCAATTTTAAGGAATTAATTAATCTGTATCGGCATACAACCAATTAACCTTTTCAATTAAGGGAATCGTCCTTTAGGTGTGACCTCGAGGATCAATCGATCACCACCGTCGCACGACAGAATGTCAAACTCTAGCCAGCCAATCATTACCGATATGTGTGGACCATTGACTATATATATATATATATATATATATATATATATATATATATATATATATATATATATATAGAAATAGGATCCTGTGCGAACCTAAAGTTCGGTGCGAACTTACGAACTAAATAAGGACCACTAGATTTAAAAAAAGAAGAAGTAAATCAGCGGTCAAAAATTAAAATAAACCCCAAGTCCCGACATTAAACACACCCACCATCATTCACAAATCACAACCTAACGCTACTCCCAAGTATCACATCCAACAAACTTCGCCGGCACTGGAGCTCCGACTTAGACTAGCATCAACCTTGCGCCCGTCTGATTTTCGGATCTTGTACCGGTGTTTATAATGGAAGATTTTGCGTAAATGCAGTTTATAATGGTGCCGGTGAATGTGGAGGTCGAACGATGAGGTGCTGTTGGTGGATGGAGCGAGGAGTGGTGGTTTTGTGGATAGAGAAAGGCGCGAGATGGTGATTTAATGGTGTTTTTATGGTGGTATGGATGTGGTTGTTGTCGGAGTTCCATGGACGGCGGGAAATGTTAATAGCATGACAAAATGAAGGTCCCGGCGATGGATGGAGATGATGAGTTCAGGTTGGGTGTGGTGATAGTGACGGAGTGGTGTTTCATGATGTTCTTTATTGACGTCGGTGCCGTCGAGTTGCGGCGATGTCTCCGGCGTGAGTTGCGGATCGTGGTGGTGTGCTATTAGTGGGTGGTGGTTTGTGGATACACTGAGTAGTACCCTTAGGTACACGAGTATACTGCTATGGATACACAAAAAGTTTATCTGCCTTTGATGTTGCAACGACTCATGATGGCTCTCTTATTGGAGGAGCAAAGGGTAAGTCAAATGAGAGCCATAGAGATAAGTTGAAGGGGGCTCTAATGAGTAATGACTGATAGCGTGCGTCAAAACCAGTCAGTTGGGGGCTTGAAGATTGAAGAGAAACCAAAAGCTAAAACAAAGCAAAAATTTCTGCCACTCGGTTATTATCTAGTTCAATTCAGCAGCAAGTTCCTGGAAACGAGAGGGATGGGGATGTGTGGCTGCCATCATCTTTTAATGATTCAAAAGATACTTTTATTAACTCTGAGGAGGCTATTGATTTTGATTCAATTGCACAAAATGAGAACGGCGCGCCTGATGATCTAAACGATTGGTTCAAAGATTTGCCACTTGTGATTTTACCGGTTGTCCGGATATTCCAATGGACGACCTCAGTATGGTGCTTTGATAGTATATATGGTTAGTATATATAAACAGTATGTGTAAATTTTTTTACTGTATTATTTTGTCCGGGCTCAATCAAGGAAGGCGTAAATGTACTTAATCATTGATCTGATTTATTATCACTTCTGTTCTTGCTATTTGCAAAAGAGTTGAATTGCCTTTATTTTTCTTCAGTTCTTTTACTGTTCTCAGTTTTTTTCGATTTGTTTTGATTGAGTTGAGTGTCACACGGCGTAGTTCAACTCCATTCAATTTTGAACACGTAATTGGAATGGAAATATGTTTATATTTTGTACTTGTATCATTCATCGTGATTTACTGTAGATTTGTACACTACCCTGACGTGGGTAAGAAGGTGTTCAAACTGACTACGTGACCATGACTGGTGGTAATTCAGGTTTTTTGTGGTGGATGCACAATATATGACCCTAGATACACATATCAATACTCCCGATACAAAAATCGATTTGTGTATCCGGGAGTTTTGATATGTGTATCTGAGATACTAACATGTGTGTCTAGAGTGGTTGTGGGGGCAGTTGGTGTGGTGGTCACGGAATAGGATAACACAAATCGATTTCGGTGTTTGTGCTGTTGCTGGTCGTCGGATTGAGGTGCTGCCCGTGGCGATAATTGGTCGCGTCTACGCAAGTTGTGTTTTTGAGTGCAGGTTAGAGGTAAGATGTTGGTATACAATGCAGTTGAACACTTGTATATGAACAGACATGGTGTGTTTAAATATGTATAATTGGCATAGTTATAGCAAGCAGCACAGAAAGAATTGTCCACCGAAATCGATTTGTGTTATCAGAACAGAAGTTGTTAAATTACAGTATAACTATGCCAATTATATAATTTCATCGTCTGAACCATGAAATTTTTAATGTGACAGTAAAAGGTTACTCACTGCGCATCATCGTCTGAACCAAAAGCATCTCGGTGAAACTTCATTGTGGGAATCAGACATGCTTAGAAATGAACTACTCTTAACTGATCTGTTAGAACATTCAGTGAAAACCGATTTGATGCAAACTTTATGAAATTGCAGCCTTAATACCAGCATGTGGCATCCCATTTTGTATCTGTGTTAAATCAATTTTGAAACTTAGAACCAGTATTTGTAGTAGCCCTTCAATATTTGTAGTAGACCCTGCATGAGATGGATGAATTTCTAGGAACAAGGCATATAGAACCCGGAACATCCACGAATCCACGATTTAGAGAAGTGGGGAACATTGGTTATGTGGTTCGGGTTGGGGGTAAACAACGGCAAACATCAAAGAATCTGATTAATTTGTTCTTCCATCCATAGGGTCGTCTGAATATTGCAGATTTTGGGTGGTCAGTGCAGTCAAGGAACAATAGAGTGAGGAGAAACACTATGTGTGGAACTCTAGACTCCTTTAAGTTACTAGATAGATATTTTTAAAGTGCTCGATATACTCTTTTAAGTTACTAGATACATTTCTTTAAGTTCCTAGATACGCTTCTTTAAGTTACTAGATACATTTCTTTAAGTTGTTAGATACGCTCCTTTAATTTACTAGATACATACCTTTAAAGTGGTAGATACACTCCTTTAAGTTACTAGATACATTTATTTAAATTGCTAGATACACTCTTTTAACTTACTAGATACATACTTTTAAGGTGCTAGATACACTTGTTTAAGTTACAAGATACATTTCTTTAAGTTGCTAGATACGCTCTTTTAACTTACTAGATACATAGTGCTAGATACACTTCTTCAAGTTACAAGATACATTTCTTTAAGTTGCTAGATACGCTCCTTTAATTTACTAGATACGTACCTTTAAAGTGGTAGATACACTCCTTTAACTTACTAGATACACTTCTTTAAGTTGCTAGATACGCTCCTTTAACTTACTAGATACACTCCTTTAAGTTGCTAGATACGCTCCTTTAACTTACTAGATACACTGCTTTTAAGGGTATGTATTGTACGCCTATTTGCTCTAACGCCTTGCTTCAACTTGGACATGGTGTTGAACGTTGATTGCTTTGTTACCAACACATCAATAACCCCGATGCAAGGCTTAAGACGAGATGCAAACGTTAGCTAGATACGGAGTATGATAGTAAGGTCTTTGGGCTAGCTAATTCATACAACTATATACATTCAAAACTCTTCTCCATGATTATTACCCAATGGGTGTTTTCTAAATAAAATACCATATGGAGTAATATAACAATTCAAGAATTTTCACATTGATATTAATGCACAATAAGGCGGTATTAGACAAACTATCCCGAAATAAGGGCAAAACAGTGGCTCTCGGACGGAGCATTAATAACACCAAAATATGCTAATTCAAATTAATTACGGTGATTTTAACACCTTCTGCCTCCAACAAGAAGTGGAGTGGCTAAATCTACTCCGGTAGGTAGCGTCTTCAATAAAACTTCACCTCTTGCCAATGTTCGATCCCCAAAATCAACATTGAGGAATTGAGACAAGTTGATATCTTGGATTGTAGATAATAGAACTTGCTCAAGCTCGGCCCCTTCGCTCCATTCACGGATCATATATATTCTGGAATTATATGTTTGGAAATGTTGTCCAGCTCTAAAGCTAGTTCAAATGCAACTTTGATCATATATATTCGAATTATATGCTTATTTGTTATCTTGATGCGGTGATTCGGAAGCCGATGGGCCTACTCCAACCTCGAATTTGAACATTCATCAATTCCTGCAATCAGAAAAGAGACTTTTCAATTTGAAATCTAACTTTCTTACTAAAAGAGATGCTCGGGCTGGAAGTTTTGAGAAGTATTTCTCTTTGGCCTTTGCGTGACACCCCTCGTGAAGACTGTCCAGGTTGTTGCAGAAGGATATTTCCTCTCCCTTGTGTTAGAAGCATTATTTTCCGTCAAAATAGTTCGCTGAAAGTTTCAAATATATTACCAGCAGCACAATTTTTGCAAGTAGTAGCAAAAGGCGGAAGTGAAGCAATCAGCTATATGAATGTTAATTTAGGCGGTCGTGGGCTTCATCTGGCAAAGTGCTATTTTTTGTAACCCCAAACTTGAAAGCTGGCTTTAGCATTTGAAATATTTGCAAGACATGACGTCGATATAGATCTTAACTAGTTGCTAATTTGTGCCCCTTACGGAAAAACTCCCGGGTGAAGAGAGCACTAAGACCATTTGGAGCCGTAGAAGATGCAAAACTTTCAGAATTTCAAGTAGAGTTGATACAACTAGCGTCTCAGCTCAATGGCGATCATGTTCTCAATACTTACCCGGATATTGGCAAAAACATGACTGTAAGTGAAGCAAACAAGTATGCCGAGACTGCAGTTAGACGATTTCTAGAACCGGGAAAGCAGCTCTTAGGGCGGGCGCTGATGAATTAGATATTGTAACGATGAGGCCATCTCTTATTAGTCGGACTTCTGGTGGTACCCACAGCAGCTATCTGTGAATCTAATGTTTTCTAGCACGTTGTAAATAGATGGCAATTGTATGTGCTTATTAATTTATTATGCAGCCTTCTCACAACTCAGTGTGATCCCATACAAGGCTCTTCCCAACCTTTAGAAGAATCAGTGTACGAATCCCTGAAATAACGAGCGGCCTTATGTTACTAATATTCTTTCAAAATCAATGAATAAAAAAAGTAGTAGTACGAGCGTCCAACAATTGATTCTAAAACTCAACTACATAAATTTTGATTCTAAAACTCAACTACATAAATTTTGATTCTAAAACTCAACTACATAAATTTGCGACATTAGTTGATTGAGAGACGAACACATTTAAATAAGAAACTTGACCCACAAAAAAAGCAGAGATAAAATAAGAATCAGTTGATTACATAGACTGGTCTTATTTATAATCTTATACTAAGACGGTCTAATATGACAACTTCCGAGCGTATAAACCAAACTTAGTTAGTGGGAGATGCAAATGAATGAAACAAAGTTGTTTTTTACAACTAAACTAAATCGGATAATGTCTCGAAATTAGTCAGTTATGGAATGCAACAATTGGGTTCTCGCCTATGGCGAGTAGGAAGGAAGGTGGGATCGACAACAACATTACTCAGTGTCTCAATAGCGATTAGTAACCTGTGATCGGGCAAAGTAATTTTGAAAAGTCAAATAATTAAATGAAAGTGGCATCTAAAACTAAAGTAATTTAGTCAACAACAAAGAAAACAAATTGTAGGAGAGGAGGACAGACCAAATGAAGAATAGAAAAGGCAGGGCAATAGCTGAAATGAAGTGTAAGAAGAAGCAGCAATGAGCAAGGAGAATTTGAATCCCTCCACCGTGATTTGATTGTGGTCTTTGGCAAATGGGAATTTGATCCAACTGAATTGATTTAATCCATTCCCAAACAAAGAAGGCAAGTGTGTTCACATTTGGCAAGGCGATGAAGATATACTTGTACCAGCCATATTACAACGTTATATAGCTGAAAAGCTCCCATGGATTCATTACCACGAAATACCAGGGGCTGGGCACATGTTCCCATATGCTAAGGGCATGAGTGATACCATCATTAAGGCGCAATTGTCCCTTTAGAATAAGCACAGTCAGTCACCTGAGCAGTTACTCTTTCTCCTTCCAGACAGACACATTGAGGTGATAAGTGATAACTGGAAGTTTACACTTTACACTTTCGTGTATCTATGAGTAATACCATGTGTATCCGGGCTGCTATTTTGTGTATCCACTATCTAGAGATCAACTACAACAACCGACCTTGCCACCCCCACCACCAACACCAACACTACCACAACCACACCTACCGATAGCACCACCACCACCATCCCTAAACTAACCCCACAACCAGCCCCGCTCTCGCCATCACAGTCGCAATCAGAGGAGCGCCAACCACTAGACCCACCGATTCACGAAGTAAGATTTCAAGAAAGTAATTGCACCATCGATATACGAGCACACCAGTACGCACCGGAATCGGTTATGTACTTTTTTTTTTGAAATTCGATCTAAATACCGTTGGAGTGGGTGATTTCAAGAAAGTAATTGCACCATCGATCTAATCGGTTACGCAAAAAACCTTCGATTGAAGCTAAGAGAACGATTCAATGCACTTGAGATCTCCGTCAATAACCAAGTCGGCGATTTCTGAACGACAGCTACAATGGTTTTCGGCGTTTGAGAAAGAAATGGTTTATCGGCATCGGCTTGTGCGCGTGGGTTGGAGAGGATGGGAGAGGATGAGCGTGACAGGTGATAAACAAAAGAACGACGAGCGTTGACATCACCGTTGGAGTGGGTGGTTGCAGACGGAAAAGGCGGTTGGGTTGTAGAGGAAGAAGAGAGAAGGTTGGGATTGTGTGGGAAGGTAAAAGGTACGGAGTAGTTGCTGAATGAAGGCTGGGACTGTTGGGTTTTTAAGATAGTTCGTAAGTTCGCACCGAACTTTAGTTCGCACCTGACCCCGACCCTATATATATATATATATATATATATAT
Source organism: Silene latifolia (assembly GCF_048544455.1). Taxonomy (NCBI): domain Eukaryota; kingdom Viridiplantae; phylum Streptophyta; class Magnoliopsida; order Caryophyllales; family Caryophyllaceae; genus Silene; species Silene latifolia. Next base: position 22,903,632 of record NC_133533.1, on the reverse strand, counting down.
ATATATATATATATATCATCCCTTCCGTATTCTGGTAATGAGATTTAATAATGATATTTAAATCATGTGATCGCACTATTGTTGAGGACACATTTCCCAACAAGTCAGAGTCGGAGTCTAGAGAAGTTCCTAGAGAGTCTCCTACTGTCGTCATTCCCACTCCCCTCGTATCTCCTAGCTTAGTGTCAAATAGCAACAGTAGTTCGGGAAATGCCCCAACGGCTGTCCCTTTACCGCCACTGACTACAGATCAGATGGCCTCTTTGTTTCTACTTTTCTCAAACCTTAATATGAATAAATCAGGTTCTGCTTACTCTTCGTGTTATTTTGAATGCAATTCTGTTTACGATGATGATGAGGATGACCCAGACCCAGACTCAATCGAAATAACTCCCTACACAGCCAAAGAAATACTACAAGAGGGAGAAGGGGGACCATTGATAGAAAGCACTGAACCTATCAATATAGGAACTGAACTAGAACCCGAAGAACTTAAGATAGGGACAACCTTGAGCCCCACTGAAAGAGCCAATTTCATAGACCACCTACACGAGTTCAAAGACGTTTTTGCTTGGTCCTACAAAGACATGCCAGGGATCGACAGGGACATCGCAGAGCATAGAATACCAATCAAGCCAGGTTTCAAACCCGTGAAGCAGAAGCTTCGTTGAATGAGGACAAAATGGGCTCTCAAAATCAAAGAAGAAGTCGATAATCAATTCAAAGCCGGGTTCATCAAAGTTTCCGAGTACTCAGACTGGGTAGCTAACATAGTACCCGTACCCAAAATGGATGGGAGAATCCGTGTTTGTGTGGACGTTAGAGACTTAAACAAAGCGAGTCCTAAAGATGACTTTCCTCTACCACATATCGACATATTATTGGATAATACAGTAGATCACGCGTTACTATCCTTCATGGTTGAATACGCAGGATATAACCAGATTAAGATGGCCATGGAGGACATGCATTAGACCGTCTTCATCACTCAATGGGGAACATATTGCTACACAGTTATGCCGTTTGGGTTAATCAACGCCGGAGCTACATACCAACGCACCGCAACTACGCTCTTACATGACATGATGCATAAAGAAGTTGAGGTATACATAGATGACATGATTGTCAACTCCAAGGAATGAGAGGAGCACATTGCGAACCTTCGCAAATTCTTCTCAAGGCTACGGAAGTACAACATGAGACCCAATCCTCAGAAGTGCGCATTCGGAGTAACATATGGCAAACTCCTAGGATACTTTGTTAGCCAACAAGGTATAGAAATAGACCCTTCTAAAATCAAAGCTCTAATCGAAATGCCGCAACCTTAAACGGAGAAAGAAGTTAGAGGATTCCTAGGCAAGATGCAATACATAAGTCGATTCATATCGAAACTCACCATGATCTGCGAACCTATCTTCAAGAAGTTAAAGAAAACAGATCACACCATGTGGGACGATGACTGTCAGAAGGCTTTCGACCGAATCAAGGAAATACTAGCCAAACCGCCAGTGCTCATGCCACCTCAACGAGATCAACCTCTTGGTTTATATCTCACGGTAACTGAAACGGCCATGGGCGCCATGCTAGCTCAAACTGTAGGAAAATAAGAAAGAGTCATCTACTACCTTAGTAAGAAGTTCTTGGAGTACGAGTACAAATACACGCCACTCGAGAAGACATGCCTCACTCTTGTGTGGGCAACGAAGAAGCTACGCCATTACATGCTTAGCTACTTCGTCAAAATATTCTCCAAAATGGATCCTGTCAAATACCTCTTCGAGAAACCCGTTCTCAATGGACGTTTAGCAAGATGGACTTTGATGCTTGACACGTCTGTCGCGTACCTGTCAAAAATAAACCAATTGGTCCTAACTAACTAATATAGCTAGGGAAGTCGGGTCGAATCCACAGAGAGGTAGGAATTTGTTTGCTGAACTAGGCTCGTCTAAGTAACCAATATGGGGGTTTTAAAATGCGATTTCTAAACTAACAGAGTAAGGAAAAGAGAAATTAAAAGGAGGGGTTTGACAGATAAAAGAGAATAGCTAAGACAAGCGGTTCGCCACAATCGTCTGGTCGAGTAATCTATGTTCCAAGTCAATGCAGTACGGTCTAAGGGGTAGCGAACGTCGCCTTTCGGTCCTTAATTCACCCTAAAGCGTAAACAGTTTAACTTTCGCCCTCGCTGCAATACTCTATTGTTCGCTACTAGTCTCCCTCTTCCAACCTTTCGGTCCAGGTCAAGGTCCACCAAGAATAAAGGTCTAATTGCGTCGACTCAATTAGGCAATTACAATTATTTGTAGCATTTAAACAACAGAGACGGTACCGGCAATAACCTGGTAATTCGATTACTCTCCCTTCAAATCATGGGTCCCCTATAGTCTTAGCATAGGGAATTAGCTACTCATAGTCGTAAGATTAACAATAACAAGGACTAGGCAATTTAAACTAAACATGATGAAAGATCTATTTAATTGAACAATTATAAAATAAAGAGGGAAAAGGAATTAAGAGGAATAAATACGATAAAGAATTAAATTAAAATGATAATACCGAATTCGAGTAGCAAGGTAGAGAATAAAATTTCCAAGAACAGTGATAAAGTGACAGATCTAATGTACGTAGTAAAAGAGATGATGGGAGAACGTAGTGTTCTCCTCAGTCTTATAATGCTAAAACTGTCTTAAACCTAATCCATGGACTGATTACAAAAGCCCATAGAAGATTAGGCGGAAATAAACCAAAAACACACGAAATCCTCTCGATCGAGTAGAGAGATTACTCGATCGAACTCTAAGTCACTCGATCGAGCTAGCAGAACCCCTCGATCGAACACTGCTTGGTGAACATCCTCGATCGACCCCTTAAGCTGGTCGATCGACCAATCTTGAGTGTGTAAGCATTCGATCGAGCACTAAAGCACTCGATCGAGCTATATGGGCGCACCAGGACTTGAATATCTTCCCTAACTCAGCTCATACGTCCTCCAAGTGTAAGATTCCTTAACTCCGGCTCCTTATTTCCCATGAATGCGTACAAATAGGACGATTAGGGCTCGATTTAGCTCCTCCTCGGTCAATTCCTGCAAATTACAATAAATGGACCAAAGTAGAATATTCGGGGGTGTTTGTAGCCAGATGCTACATAAAAAGCACGGAAATGCGTGTTAAAATGAGGTGAAAACCTTATATAAAAGACACGCGTCAAATCTCCCCAAACCAAACCTTTGCTTGTCCCCAAGCAAATATGAATGCAACTAAGGGTGAACAATAGAACGGACCAACGCATCAGCTACAAATCATCCACTAGAACCAATTTAATGCAACAAAATGACAAAGTGGCAACTGAAAGTGCAAACGAGTTAAATTAATGTCTCAAGCTTACTGAACCGTCGACCTTGCAAGATTCAAAAGATGTCGGACTCTCACGGGTCGCTCGTCACTCAAAATCAGGTAAAGGGTGAGTATGTATGTGAAAGATAGGAAGAAGCAAGACACTCACCTAACTCGACCTATAAGAACATGCATGCAGTTAACATGAATAAAGTCTCTACAACCGTACATATGCATTCCAACCATACTAATGACCAAGACACGTGCCGAGGACTTACATTTGGGTTAGTGAGGCAATGGGTAAGAAGGGCTAAAATGAATTTGGATATGTGGGGTTAATAGCTAGGCTAGCAACAACGGATCCAAATATAGACTGCATCCCAACTTCGTACTCATAACAGCAAGATGAAACGGTGCAAAATTATGCACTAAACTCACCAAACACCAAAAGGTCGTCCACTCCTCATAAAATATAAATAAGGCATGGGAGTGTGAAATAATGTGCAATTCTCATCTTTTTTTTTTTTTTTTTTCTCTTTTTTCTTTTGAATTTTTCTCTCTTTTTTTTTTCGCTTTCTTTCTTTTTTTTCGTTTCATTTTTTTTCACAATTCAACACACATTTTTTTCTTTTCTTTCCCTTCAATTCTTCCACCATCTTCTGAAATCAGATGAAATAACCATATTGCAATAACACATTCCAAGAACTACTCGTTACTAGCTCAGCTAGGGTAGGAAATATTATAGAAAGTAGTTGATAGGACAAAAAGGCAATTTGGCTATGTGAGGCTCATGGGTAGAATGAAATAAGGGGAACTGCCTCTCCTAACACGTGTCACCATCCACAGACCGAATGCATACAGGTATTAAGAAGACTAAACTCATGCTTATGCAAATTGATGTTACATGTCTTAAAGAGAGTACTACTCACATTCTAAACGAAACCGGTCATGAATGTCACCAGTTTAATAAGCTCTAACCTCAGAATGTAATGTAGCTTGCCGACATAAAGAATCGAGTCTATTCGTTCAGATAAGAGAGAAACAAAAACTCGTAGATTATGCACATAATCATGCCAGCTAAATGTCACGGATATGCAGGGCTCAAGTAAAGACTCAAAGTAGCGTCAATGTTCAAACGTTCCGACTCAATTTAAACATGAAAATTCCGAAAATTTTTGAATTTTATGATTTTTGGAATTAATTGGAATAACAATGCATGCGGAAATAAATAAATTAAAACAAGCATAAATGCAAGAAACATGCAGACACAGATATGGATGCGTACCTCCCCAAACCAAACCGTACAATGCCCTCATTGTACCAAAAATAGGGAAGAAATGCAAACTGAAAGGAAAAGTAAGAGTGGAGTCGGAAACTTACAAAACGTCATAAAGCGGGACCTCCCCAAACCGACCATGAACATGGGAGGTCAGAGAAAGTCAAACAGTGGCTTTGTAGACGCAAAACAGCGGCTGGAGGTCAATACCCTTCGATCGAGCACTTGGAACAGCTCGATCGAATATTTCACAGCAGGAGTGGGCTCGATCGAGCATAGCATCACTCGATCGAGTAAGCACGGGTAGGGATCTGGTCGATCGAGGACATCACTCCTCGATCGAGTAGCAGCCGCATCAGAAAGTGCTCGATCGAGCATAGAAGCACTCGATCGAGTACTTTATCCTGCAGGAAACGCATAAAAGCAAGGAAAGTACTAAAATTGTTCATAAAGCAGCGTCTAACGTTTAATGTAAAGCTAAAGAAAAACAAATAGTTCAACAAAAGTACAGATAAAACTGTCCGGGCTGCCTCCCGGAGAGCGCTGGTTTAATAGGTCCCGCACGACCTTTCTGGTATCAAGTAACTGGCGCGTCGAGCTCGTCGAAGCGCAAGACTTCAACGCGGTTGTCCGCTTCACTCGCCTCGTGGTAATGCTTCACGTATTGGCCATTCACCTTGAATCTGTGGCCCTCGGAGTCTTCAAGTTCTACGGATCAAATTTGGTGACAGCCGTCACCGTGTATGGACCAGATCCACGGACTTGACTTGCCAAGAAATAGTCTCAACCGGGCATTAAACAAAGAACACCTTCCGCCCCACATGAAACTCCCGAGGTAGGATTCTCTTGTCATGCCATCTCTTCGTCTTTTCCTTGTAAATGCGCGAGCTATCATAGGCATTAAGCCTAAACTCCTCTAATTCATCTAGCTGCAAAAGACGATTCGACCACACGTTTAGGATCATAATTAAGCTCACGAATTGCCCACCAGGCCTTACATTCCACTCAACGTAAGTGACACGATTTCCCATAAACTAACCTATAAGGTGATGCACCAATTGGTGTCTTAAAGGCAGTTCTATAAGCCCATAATGTGTCATCTAGCTTAAGACTCCAGTCTTTCCGTGATTTAGAAACTACTTTAGACAAGATCTCTTTCAGCTCGCGATTAGAGACCTCTACCTGACCACTAGTTTGGGGATGATACCCCAAACCACGCCGGTGTTGGACACCAACTCTAGACAGTATGGAAGTGAGTTTCTTTTCCTTAAAATGCATCCCCCCATCACTAATGACGACCCTAGGGACACCAAAGCGGGGGAATATGATCTTTTTGAACATTTTTATCACGGTCTTACCGTCACAATGGGGTGAAGCAATTGCCTCAACCCATTTCGACACATAGTCTACAGCTACCAAAATATACCTGTTACCTTTACTGGACGGGAACGGTCCTTGGAAATCGATGCCCCAGACATCGAAAACCTCAACCTCTAGGATGCCGTTTTGTGGCATCTCATGTCTTTTCGAAATATTCCCGATCGTTGGCATGCATCACAAGTCGCAACAAAAGACTTGGCGTCGGCAAAAACAAAGAAGGCCAAGAAAAACCAGATCAAGTACCTTAGCCACGGTGCGCGATGGACCGTCGTGACCACCATATGAACAGGAGTGACACCTTCCGGACTATTTTGGTCTCCCACTGCGGAATACACCATCTGTAGAGACCGTCTGCACATTCCTTAAACAAGTAAGGGTCATCCTGGAAATCCGCTTAGCGTTATACGACGCTTCTTTTCTTTGAGAAAGGTCGGGCAGCTTGCCACCGACAACGAAGTTAGCTATATCTGCATACCAAGGTTCTTGGTCAACAATAGACGATATAAAAGCAATTAAAGTATCGTCAGGAAAAGAATCATCAATAGGTAGAGAATCTTCCCCTTCTTGTCGCATCAATCGCGACAAGTGATCGGCTACAACGTTCTCGGCTCCTTTCTTGTCCTTAATCGCAAATCAAACTCCCGAAGGAGGAGTATCCATCTCGAGGCCGTGGTTTCGCCTCCTTCTTAGCAAGGAGGTGCCTCAAAGCTGCATGGTCGGTAAAATGTGACTTCTAACCCAACTAAATAAGTACGAAATTTCTCTAAGGCATAAACTACAAACAATGACTCCTTCTCGATGGTAGTGTACTTCACTTGAGCCTCATCCAGAGTTCGGCTCGCATAGTAAATAGCATTCAAGGCTTTGTCTTTCCTCTGGCCTAGCACCGCTCCTAGTGCATAGTCACTCGCGTCGCACATGATCTCGAACAGCAAGTCCCGATTAGGAGGTCAGTATGATCGGCGCAGAGACTAAGGCCTCTTTAACTTGTTAAAAGCGAAAGACAAGCGTCGATAAACACAAAAGGGCATCTTTAAGCAACAGATGTGTAAGTGGTTTAGCAATTTTGGAGAAATCCTTGATGAACCGGCGATAAAAGCCGGCGTGACCAAGGAAGCTCCTCACCCCTTAACATTAACAGGAGGTGGTAATTCTTTGAATCACTTCCACCTTTGCTTTGTCAACTTCTATTCCCCTATCGAAAACTAAGTGCCCTAGGACAACTCCCTCGTTGACCATGAAGTGGCACTTCTCCCGGTTCAAAGACAAGGTTAACCTCAATACAAATAACCGAACACTTTCTCAAGGTTAGACAGACATCGGAAAAATCACTCCCATATACACTAAAGTCATCCATAAAAACTTCCATGATAGACTCAATATACTCTGAAAATATCCCCATCATACACCTTTGGAAGGTGGCGGGGGCATTGCACAAACCAAAAGGCATTCGCGATACGCAAAAACGCCCTTAGGATGGGTAAATGTAGTCTTGGCACGATCATCAGGTGGATAGGGATCCGAAAGAACCACGAATACCCATCTAAATAGCGAAAAAATTTATGAGAAGCTAATCTTTCTACCATTTGATCAATAAAAGGAAGGGGAAAGTGATCTTTCTTAGTGGCGGCATTCAAATTGTATCGTAATCTATGCACATCCGCCAACCAGTCACTACTCGGGTAGGTATTAATTCATTTTTATCATTCTTAACTACGATTGTCCCTCCTTTCTTTGGGACTACATCATCGGGCTTACCCATCTAGAATTACCTACCGAATAGATAATACCGCATCTAGCAGCCTTCATTACCTCACCCATCACAACATCCTGCATCTTCCGGTTCACCGACGCCCGACCACGCTGCAAGGTTTGTGATCCTCCTCCAACTCTATCCTGTGCATACAAATATCGGGACTAATCCCCGTGATATCATCCATGAATAGCCCATTGCTTTCTGTTTTTCTTAAGTACAGCTAACAAAGAAGTCACCGATCATCGCTAAGCTTGGCACTAACGATGACGGGATATCTGCTTCTGTATCGTCTAGAAAAGCATATTTAAGATGAGATGGGAGAGGCTTACGTTCCGGTACCTTTACCTCAATGGAGCAAAGAGTCCGATCATCTGTTCCACCTGCTCTCCCTCATGCTCATCTAAATCATCAACGAGCACATCCAACGCAGTCGTCATCGTCCCCCTCTCGGGCTATCTGCACACTCATCAAAAAGCATGAGAGCTTCCGGTGGGTCCTTCATAAAAGAACCCGACCAGAAGTCATAAATAGACTCATCAATGATATCGACCGAATAACAAGTGTCCTCTATCATTGGGTGGGCTAAAAATCTTGGCAAATCGAATGTGATAGCGTCACCCCTCTCGCAAGAGTCGACGCCCTTGTCGACATCAATAACGGCCCCACTGTACAAAGGAACAGTCTTCCTAAAATAATGCTGGGTCCGGTGTCCTCGGCTCTATCCAAAATAATGAAATCTACGGGGATGTAAAGCTTGCCTATTTTCACAGGCACATCCTCCAAGACACCTAAAGGTCTCTAACGAGATCTATCGGCCATCTGCAGGGTAATGTTAGTCACCTTGAAGTGACTCATCTTCAATTGCTTGCAAACAAGAAGGGGCATGACACTGACACTAGCACCTAAATCACAAAGGGCGTTATCAATAACCAAATTACCTATGACACAGTAATAGAAAAGTCTGCCCGGTCTTTCATTTTTGGAGGGGCCTTATTTAACAAAGAGTTACTAGACTCTTCCATAAATGAGATCGTCTCAAATTCGCTCAAATTCCTCTTACGCGTCACAATATCCTTCATAAACTTAGCGTAAGTAGGAACCGAGTAACAAGTTCGAGAAAAAGGGACATTACGAAGGTTCTTCACGATGTCCACGAACTTACCGTACTGTTGCTCGACCCTTGCGTCCTTCAGACGACTTGGGAAGGGTACCCTGGTAGCGATGAGTGGTCCCGCAACCTTTCCTTTACCCTTGTCAATGCGTGACGTCTTCACAGCAGGGGAAGATGACACGGTGGCGGTATTAGATACTGAATTAGGAATTCCGCCAATTAATGCACTGGATCGAGTACCTTTACTGGTCGATCGACCAGTTTCTTCTTCAGTTTCACTCGATCGACCTGTCTTGTCACTCGATCGAGTGTTTTCTTCAGCTGAAGTCCTCGTTCGAATAGCAACATCACTCGATCGACCATTTGGGAATTCTGCACTTCTCGATCGACCGCCATTGTCACTCGATCGAGTGACTGGATGATCAGAACCGCTCGATCGAGTGGCTGAGTTGCTCGATCGAGTGGTTACTGCACACGCAGCAAGCATTTCCTGCAAGAACTCGTCTAAATCATCATCTGAATCATCATTAGCTGCCAATATTTTGTCTTCTTCATGATGGAAGTTCATTGCACTGACTGGGTCACAAATTGGAAAAATCTTGGCTTGATCCGTGGTCTGTGTCAACTGTGCGACTTGTTCCTTCAATTCCGATATAATCAATCGATTTACTGTGACATACTCAAGATAATGGACTTCAACTCGGCAATTTCTTCTCTTGAAGAGGAGAAGCTGTCGTGATATCTTTTTGGCGTAGAAGGGGCGGCAACGCTCTTTATCTCTTCATATAGCTGGGAGAAGGAACTCCTGCTGAACTTCTTATATGCAAGAGCGCGCTCTATACTCGCTACACATTCGTAGAGATCGTGCCCTTCTTCACCACATCTTCCACATGGCTCTGTATGCTCTCGTAATCGTAGGCATCTTGGCAAAACAACTAATCTGCAAAACTATCAAAACTTGCGAGAAAGTGAGATCGACCTCAAGGAATAAATTCCTTGAGACAAAAGACAAACTTAATTTAAGCAACAAAATTGCGCCACCTCCCCGGCAACGGCGCCAAAATTTGACACGTCTGTCGCGTACCTGTCAAAAATAAACCAACTGGTCCTAACTAACTAATATAGCTAGGGAAGTCGGGTCGAATCCACAGAGAGGTAGGAATTTGTTTGCTGAACTAGGCTCGTCTAAGTAACCAATATGGGGGTTTTAAAATGCGATTTCTAAACTAACAGAGTAAGGAAAAGAGAAATTAAAAGGAGGGGTTTGACAGATAAAAGAGAATAGCTAAGACAAGCGGTTCGCCACAATCGTCTGGTCGAGTAATCTATGTTCCAAGTCAATGCAGTACGGTCTAAGGGGTAGCGAACGTCGCCTTTCGGTCCTTAATTCACCCTAAAGCGTAAACAGTTTAACTTTCGCCCTCGCTGCAATACTCTATTGTTCGCTACTAGTCTCCCTCTTCCAACCTTTCGGTCCAGGTCAAGGTCCACCAAGAATAAAGGTCTAATTGCGTCGACTCAATTAGGCAATTACAATTATTTGTAGCATTTAAACAACGAGAGACGTCAGACGCAATAACCTGTAATTCGATTACTCTCCCTTCAAATCATGGGTCCCCTATAGTCTTAGCATAGGGAATTAGCTACTCATAGTCGTAAGATTAACAATAACAAGGACTAGGCAATTTAAACTAAACATGATGAAAGATCTATTTAATTGAACAATTATAAAATAAAGAGGGAAAAGGAATTAAGAGGAATAAATACGATAAAGAATTAAATTAAAATGATAATACCGAATTCGAGTAGCAAGGTAGAGAATAAAATTTCCAAGAACAGTGATAAAGTGACAGATCTAATGTACGTAGTAAAAGAGATGATGGGAGAACGTAGTGTTCTCCTCAGTCTTATAATGCTAAAACTGTCTTAAACCTAATCCATGGACTGATTACAAAAGCCCATAGAAGATTAGGCGGAAATAAACCAAAAACACACGAAATCCTCTCGATCGAGTAGAGAGATTACTCGATCGAACTCTAAGTCACTCGATCGAGCTAGCAGAACCCCTCGATCGAACACTGCTTGGTGAACATCCTCGATCGACCCCTTAAGCTGGTCGATCGACCAATCTTGAGTGTGTAAGCATTCGATCGAGCACTAAAGCACTCGATCGAGCTATATGGGCGCACCAGGACTTGAATATCTTCCCTAACTCAGCTCATACGTCCTCCAAGTGTAAGATTCCTTAACTCCGGCTCCTTATTTCCCATGAATGCGTACAAATAGGACGATTAGGGCTCGATTTAGCTCCTCCTCGGTCAATTCCTGCAAATTACAATAAATGGACCAAAGTAGAATATTCGGGGGTGTTTGTAGCCAGATGCTACATAAAAAGCACGGAAATGCGTGTTAAAATGAGGTGAAAACCTTATATAAAAGACACGCGTCAAATCTCCCCAAACCAAACCTTTGCTTGTCCCCAAGCAAATATGAATGCAACTAAGGGTGAACAATAGAACGGGACCAACGCATCAGCTACAAATCATCCACTAGAACCAATTTAATGCAACAAAATGACAAAGTGGCAACTGAAAGTGCAAACGAGTTAAATTAATGTCTCAAGCTTACTGAACCGTCGACCTTGCAAGATTCAAAAGATGTCGGACTCTCACGGGTCGCTCGTCACTCAAAATCAGGTAAAGGGTGAGTATGTATGTGAAAGATAGGAAGAAGCAAGACACTCACCTAACTCGACCTATAAGAACATGCATGCAGTTAACATGAATAAAGTCTCTACAACCGTACATATGCATTCCAACCATACTAATGACCAAGACACGTGCCGAGGACTTACATTTGGGTTAGTGAGGCGATGGGTAAGAAGGGGCTAAAATGAATTTGGATATGTGGGGTTAATAGCTAGGCTAGCAACAACGGATCCAAATATAGACTGCATCCCAACTTCGTACTCATAACAGCAAGATGAAACGGTGCAAAATTATGCACTAAACTCACCAAACACCAAAAGGTCGTCCACTCCTCATAAAATATAAATAAGGCATGGGAGTGTGAAATAATGTGCAATTCTCATCTTTTTTTTTTTTTTCATTCTCTTTTTTCTTTTGAATTTTTCTGTCTCTTTTTTTTTCGCTTTCTTTCTTTTTTTTCGTTTCATTTTTTTTCACAATTCAACACACATTTTTTTCTTTTCTTTCCCTTCAATTCTTCCACCATCTTCTGAAATCAGATGAAATAACCATATTGCAATAACACATTCCAAGAACTACTCGTTACTAGCTCAGCTAGGGTAGGAAATATTATAGAAAGTAGTTGATAGGACAAAAAGGCAATTTGGCTATGTGAGGCTCATGGGTAGAATGAAATAAGGGGAACTGCCTCTCCTAACACGTGTCACCATCCACAGACCGAATGCATACAGGTATTAAGAAGACTAAACTCATGCTTATGCAAATTGATGTTACATGTCTTAAAGAGAGTACTACTCACATTCTAAACGAAACCGGTCATGAATGTCACCAGTTTAATAAGCTCTAACCTCAGAATGTAATGTAGCCAGCTTATGTGCACCAAATCACCAATGAAGAGGAAATGGCGGAGGAACCTTGGTTCCATGCAATCCTAAACTTCAAGCTCAATGGCACCTATCCACCAGAAATGGACAAAAGGGGACAACGCGCTATCCTCTTGTTAGCTTCCCAATACGTTCTCATGCAAGGAGAGCTATACAAAAGAACACCTCTTGGTGTTATCCTACGTTGTCTTGATCATTCACAGGCACGGAAAGTGATGGAAGAAGTCCATGATGGAGAATGTGGCCCTCACATGAGTGGACCCATAATGGCAATGAAAATCACTCGTTTGGGATATTATTGGACCACAATGGAATCTGATTGCATCAAATATGTAAGACATTGCCATAATTGCCAAATCTTCGGGAATGTGCAACACGTCCCTCCTTCATTGTTTTAGACCATGACATCTGCCTGGCCATTTTCTGCTTGGGGAATTGAGATCATCGGCAAGATCACTCCAGCCGGAACAGGAGGTCACTGTTTCATCCTAGTAGCAATCGATTATTTCACCAAGTGGGTAGAAGCGGCTTCCTACACTAGTCTCACGGCCAAGAACGTATCAAAGTTAATACAAACCAATATTATCTGTCGCTATGGTTTCCCACATGAGATCATCAGTGACAATGGATCATATTTCCAAGCTGAGACTGAACAATTGCTAGCCAAGTAAAAAATTAAGCATCACCACTCCTCGCCATATAGACCACAAACCAATGGCGCGGTAGAGGCGGCAAACAAAAACGTCGTCACGATTCTCAAGAAAATGATTGACAACTATAGAGATTGGCCAAGCAAGATACCCTTTGCTTTATGGGGATACCGTACATCCGTTAGGAAGGCCACTGGGGCCACTCCTTTCTATTTGACCTACGGCATGGAAGTCGTACAACCAGTCGAGCTAGAAATACCATCCTTGCGTATTTTACTCGAAAGTCAACTCCCAAAAGCCGAGTGGAAGAGGGATAGATATGAAGAACTCATCCTCCTGGATGAACAAAGGTTATGTGCATTGCACAATGTGCAAACATACCAGGCGCGTATCAAACGAGCCTTCAACAAAAGAGTTAAGCCAAGGAACATTAAAGAAGGAGACTTGGTCCTCAAGTCAATTAAGGCTCTTTTACCTGTCGATCCACGAGGAAAATTCAAACCCAATTGGGCCGGGCCATTTCTAGTCAAGTCCATACTTCCAGAGGGTGCGGTTAGGATCACAGACCTAGATGGGAACGAATTTGCCAACCCAACAAACCTTGACCAACTGAAACGTTACTATGCCTAGAATAGGAGCAAAAACGCGCCTCGCGTAACCTCACGTGTCGCTCTTGTGGCACGAAATAAACGGCCCCTGGCCAAGATGAATCAAGCTAGTGTCATCTTGCTCTTGCATTTTGACAATTTGTCATTCTCATCTCATCAAATAAACTAAATTGCATTTTAAGAGTAAGTAAAGCTCATGCTTATTTTCTAAGTTCATTACAAGCTCTTTCTTAGAACAATTATTCTTTTACATTTGCTCGAACTACGCACAAGGGTTTGATTTAATTTTCTAAATGAATACGTAGGCAATCCTTCACAGGATACAACCCATTTGATTTATTTTGAAATGTAAATAGAAGGACATTTGCGAATGCATTTGAAATTCGACAAGAATAATGAAAAGAAAATCATAACGGTTTCATAACCAATTAACCTTTTTTATTTCATTTCTAATATTTCTAATAATAGTACGTTACATCATAAAATAATGCTTATGGCTAGGATTATAAAAACTCCACCTTCTTATTACAATAATAATATTAATAAATAATAATAAAGACTTAGGCTACTCTTCCATTTTCCCCTTGCCTTTGTCATTTTTGTCAAATTTCTTGTCCCGACCTCGAGCCGGACGCTCTTGCACCACTTCAGACCTAATCGCCAATGGTCTATCTCGTGGTCTTGCTTTGCCATTCTTGTCAACTATCATCTCGAAGGCAGGAGAAGTCTTCGGTTTCTTCGAAGGATGAACAACTCAAAATCCGGCTTCTTCCTCTCCCTCAGTCAGATGCTTCTCTTTCTCCTTTTCCACCTCGCGGACCTTGTAGTCAATGGGCTCGCACTTCCTTAATCTCTCGCGTTCCTCCGGAGTAGTAGCTTTCCTCCACCGCAGATAGGAACCCGACACCCATAGAGCAGTGACAGAAGAATTCAAGAACCACATATTTCTTTGAGCCCATTTAATGGTCCATTCCCTTCGGCTCTCAGTAGTAAGCGCCACAGGAGTCTGCGGGACATGGTTAAGCTTCGGGATCATCTGCTTTAATCCGACCTGCCTCATCAACCTCTCCGAAAAGATGCATATCATAAACTCCAAGCCGGGAATGCGAACAGATCGGGTAGGATCCAAAGAAGATACTCCAGTGACAGATTTGAGATGCCACCATGGTACGATCCATATAATTAAAGGTCCATCTTCACTCTTCAATTTGTTTTCCCAGTAATTGGAAACTCGAGTGAAATCCACCATGTAGAGCCTAGTCCTCATTGCAATTGAGCGAGCATGATAAGCAGGAACATTAACTGGGGGCTCGATCAATCGAAGACGCTCCATAAGCCAGACCTACCAAAAGCGGGTATTAGAAGAAAAAAAACAACAAAACGAAAAAAAAACGAAAAAAAGAGAACAAAAAAAGAGAAAAACATTCTTTTACCTGCAATATAATGGGACTTCCCAAATAAGGAAGGTCGCGATTGGCTTTCCTGTTATCCAAACCCAACAGGATCTCTCCTAAACACAGACAAGCTGGGCTCCTGCGCAGCTCCATTTGCTCAATCACACTCAAATAACGAGGGTCGCCTCTCAAATCCTCATCAACATGCTCTTGAAGGACATATACATGTAATAGGCAAAACCCGAATGCCCTTCGCCTCGCAACATAAGAGATAGTGGGATCTGCCCTATTGATGAATCGATCAATGAAGTCCAACATACGCACCCCTTTTGAGGTCACAAGACGGTCAACATCAGCTCTTGCCAAGCCAATCAAGTCTCTAAACTTGTTCTTATACCCTTGAGAAGTGGAGGGAATAGCAGGCGAGTGTTCCGGGTATGAACCACCAATCGCAGCAATTTCCTCAGGAAATGGGCAAATGTCGCATCCAGGGAAGGCAAATACGTGATAATTGTAACACCCCTAATTTCCATAATATAATTCTATAATTTTATTTTCCCATATTTTATATTTTATTTTTCCGGGAAAATATCCGTCTCGCCTTTTGGGCTCGTTGGGCTCGAAAAACGATGAAGACCCGCTCCTTCCTTGGGTCTCACGTTATTTTGATGTAGATGGGTAAGTTTTGAGCCTAAGCTTGAAATAAACCCATGAGCTTCTCTATAAATATAAGGGGAAACCAAACCCTTGCTCTTCTTTTCTCATAATTCTCTAAACCCTAAACCTAATTTCTCTCCTCTCTTCCTCCCTTGTGCCGCGCGCCCCTGCCTAGGGTTTCGTGCCGTTCTTCCTTTCTTCCTCCTTCCTTCATCATCTTTCATGCTTAGATCGATCCTACTTCTTGGATTTATCTATCCTCTTCATAAGTTTTATGTTTTCGCATAGTTTTATAGTTTTTATAGTTTATATATATATATATATATATATATATATATATTTATATATATATTAGTATATTTATTAGATTCGTTATCTTTGGCAGGTGGATGATTCTATGAAGGCGTGGAAGTTGCTTTAGGAGAAGACGTTTATATCGTTGAAGACGATCTTTAGGATTATTTGCTTAATAAGGTAACTAGGTGTTTTCTTTTAATTGTGTTTATGCCAATTGATGTAATTAATAAGATTTAATGATTGTTTTGGATGATTGGTACATGTTTGATTATTTGTTATCATGATTAAATATGTTTCGCATGTTTGTATATGTTTTTAAGCATTAATTATATCTTGTATGTTGTTTATATGTTTATTATGGGTGTCATGAGCGTAATTAGGGTTTCCGAATCATACCCTAGTGGCGGCATGATGGCGGCCAAGAGTTCTCTCCAAAGTTATAGCTAAAGCTAGTATAACCTTGATGATGATTCATGTGTTATAGCTGAAGTTAGTACAACTTTGTGTTGTTACTCTAGTTATGGCTGTTTGAGGCTTAACCTTGGAAATATGATTCATGGTTATAGCTGAAGCTACTATAACATTGAAGTACGGGTTAAGGTTATAGTTGGAACTAACATACCCTGAGATTTGTGGCTCAAGGTTATGGTTGGAACTAGTATAACTTTGAGTTTCGTGTCAAGGTTATAGTTGAGGTAAGTATAACTTCAAGTTATATGTGTTGAAGTTATAGTCGAGGTTACTATAACCTCGCATCCAGAGTCCATGTTATGGTTAGGGTTACTATAACATTAAATGGTTAATGTTGAGAGTTATAGCTAGAGTACTATAACATTGAATGGTTGATACTTGTTTTACATGTTATGTGGTGTTCGGTTTCATTATGTAACGCTATGTTTGCATATATCGTTTATTACTCTTGTTCATATAATAGTAGGATGGTCAGCTATATTATTCTATGATTTGATAGTGATGTTATTCATATGTATGTATGGTCAGTTATACTATGCATTGTTTATGGGCTGGTTGTATAGATGACGTGAGGTATCAGTTATATACCGAACGGAATGAACTAATGCAACCCTTCGGGGTCTGGTGTATGGTCTATGGTCGGGGGGTTAATGGAGGCAGTTGTTATACGCTCTATTCCCCTAGTGTCGTTCGGTGTACAGTTATTGCACCGAGAGTCTGGCCAGGTCTTAGACATATAGGCAGTGGTTATACGCTATACATAGTACCTTGGATGCAGTTGTTATACGGTCCACACCGATGGAGGCTATTGTTATACGCTCTGACAGTTAGAGGCAGTTGTTATACGCTCTAACGGCGTTCATTTTATACACTGTGCTTGTGACTAGAGGCAGTTGTTATACGCTCTAGTAGGTTGTTGGTTCGTCACATGATACGTGGTCACAGTGGTTCTATGTTGTGCATGATGTTATAATGTGGTTTGTATTATGCGTCGTCACATGTTATCTGATTTGGAGTAAACATTTCGAATACTCATCTTTTTATGCCATTGTTTTGGTAGTGAGTTGTTGTTAAGTCTTCATGAGTATAGATGGTCTCACATGTTTACTAGTTTTGCATTTCAATTGTTAATAATTGTTAGTTATATTCAATTGTTGTAAACATGTCTGGGAGAGCATCTAGTTACTCCCGACTGATTGTCGACCCCCCATTCTCAGGTTGTTCAGATGATTGCTGTTTTTGGATGATATCTTGCTGGGGAAGTACTGTGCGGTGAGATGAATAATAAATTAGGACTTTGCTTTATGTTTTAAGAACCTTTTTGGATAATGTATTAGTTTGTTTTGGATTTTAGTAGCGAACCAGATTGGTCAGGTGTTTCCGCCACCTTGACCCTTTTATCAGTATCGTACTCTGATATTTATTTTATATAAGTTTTTACTTTGTTTTATAATCCGGGTTGTTACAGTTGGTATCAGAGCGAACACGCTCCCAACTCTCGCTTAGTTGATGACTAAAATAAATGACCTAGTTAATGAGTGAGAGTAAATGGGGTAGAAACCAATAGGATTGGTTGGTTTTCTTATGTTTGTAAAGTGTATGAGTAGTTGTTTGGAGTGGTACTTAGGTTCTACCCTTTATCACGAGATTTCGTTCTTGCAGATGGTCCGTAACGCTAATGGTGAGACCGATGCTGACCGCATCCGGAGAATAGAGGCCGCTTTGGCATCTATGGCCGAAGGTTTCACCAACCACCTTAACAACGACAACAACAACAACAACAACAACAACAACAACAACAACAACAACAACAACAACAACAACAACAACAACAACAACAACAACAACAACAACAACAACAACAACAACAACAACAACAACAACAACAACAACAACCACAACAACAACAACCATCCGCAACCGACTGTGTTTGATCGCTTTGCTCGTCACCGTCCTCCGACGTATGATGGTGCGAATGATCATATTACTTTGGAGGCTTGGATTCGAGAGATCGAGAAGCTGTTCCTTGCTACCGGATGTCCTGAGGATCAGAAGGTGGATATCGCCACCTATTATCTGAAGGACGAGGCCGACAACTGGTGGGCTCTTGCTAGAGCTGGTCTGGAAGTTTAACCAGGATATGGTTGGGCTGTTTTCTCTGAGGCGCTGAAGAAAAGGTTTTATCCCGAGGAGATGCGCTGGCAGAAGGAGCAGGAGTTCCTTCGTCTGCAGCAAGGTTCCATGACCGTTGAGGAGTACACCAACAAGTTCGTGAAGCTGTCACGTTTCATTACTTCTGTGGCTATGGACGAGGTTTGGAGGACTCGTCGCTATGAGAAGAATCTAGCTCCTAAGGTCCAGACTGCAATGTCTGGCATTCCTTCAACTTCTTTCCAACAGGCTTATGATCGTGCTCTTAGCATTTATGATTCAGTTCTTACTACTGAGGCTGAGGAGAGTGCAAAGAGTAAGTTCGTGAAGAGGCCTTCTGTTGTGCCTAGTTCTTCCCATAAGAAGCAGAACTTCGAAGCTCGTTCGTATGCTCCGCGTGATCAAGGTCAAGCTAAGAAGGACTGGTCTTGCTTCCGATGTGGAAATGCTTACCATCCGGGTAAGGACTGCGACGGTAATGTTCTTACATGTTATCTCTGCAAGTCACCAGGTCACAAAGCTGTTGACTGTCCTCAAAAGCCGAAGACTGATGCCCCGAAGACTAGTGCGCCGAAGGCTGATGCTCCCAAGACTGGGCGAGTGTTTGTTATGAGTCGTGCTGAGGCTGATGCTAATCCTGATGTGGTTATGGGTACCTTTCTCGTTCACTCTTTATCTGGTTTTGTTCTTTTTGATACGGGTGCATCGATGTCTTTCGTATCTGAATCCTTTTCCGTCCGTGCTGGACTCTCTTCTTCTTCATCCGTTCATACCTCTATATCCCTTCCTACGGGTGAGATTGTTTCTTGCTCCGTTCTTTTCAAGGACGTACCTTTCAGTATCGGAGGGGCGATCCTTCCTGCCGATCTCGTACAATTCAAACTCGGAGAGTTTGATGTGATTTTGGGTATGGATTGGTTATCTCGCTATGACGCTAGGTTCCTATGTCGTGATCAGAAGATCGTGCTTAAGAGTCCTACAGGTTCAAGGGTATCTTATCAGGGTGTTAGGGTGACACCTACGGTCAAGTGGGTTTCTGCTATGAAGATGATTAACATGGGTAGAAAGGGTCATCAGATCTTTTTGTGCAGTGTTCATGGTGTTTTAGTTGAGCCTAAGCTAGAGGATATCCCTGTGGTTGGGGAGTTTCCCGATGTCTTTCCTGAGGATCTACCTGGTATTCCTCCTGAGCGAGATGTGGAGTTCTCGATTGAATTGCTACCTGGAACTGGTCCAATTTCGAAAGCTCCTTATCATATGGCACCAGCTGAGTTACAGGAACTCAAGAAGCAACTTGAGGAGATGATCGATAAGGGTTTTATCCGACCGAGTGCTTCGCCGTGGGGTGCTCCTGTTTTGTTCGTCAAGAAGAAGGATGGTAGTATGCGGTTGTGCATTGACTATCGTGAGATGAACAAGGTTACTATCAAGAATAAGTATCCTTTGCCGAGGATCGAGGATTTGTTTGATCAGCTCCGTGGTGCTAGTGTGTTCTCGAAGATCGATCTGAGGTCAGGTTACCATCAGATTCCAGTTAGGAATGAGGATATTCCTAAGACTGCTTTCCGTTCGAGGTATGGCCACTATGAGTTCGTGGTGATGCTGTTTGGGTTGACGAATGCACCTGCCATTTTCATGGATCATATGAACCGCACTTTCAGCGAGTATTTGGATAAGTGTGTCGTGGTGTTCATAGACGACATACTGATTTATTCGAGAGATGAGGCTGAACACGAGAATCACCTTCGTGTTATCTTGGAGACTCTGCGTAAGCAGAAATGGTACGCTAAGTTCTCAAAGTGCGAGTTTTGGTTAAAGGAAGTTACCTTCTTGGGTCATGTGATATCTGGAGATGGAGTTATGGTTGATCCGTTAAAGATTCGAGCTGTGGTCGACTGGGAGAGTCCGAAGAATGTGAACGAGGTTCGGAGTTTCCTTGGTCTAGCTGGGTACTATCGTCGGTTTGTACATGATTTCTCTAAGATCGCGAGACCGATGACTCAGTTAATGAAGAAAGAATCCAAGTTCATTTGGACTGAGGCTTGTGAAGCTGCCTTCCAGGAGTTGAAGAAAAGGTTAACTACCGCTTCCGTGTTGACTCTACCAGAAGAGGGTGTTGAGTTCGATGTCTTCTGCGATACGTCTAAGTTTGGGTTGGGTTGTGTCTTGATGCAGAAAGGTAAAGTTGTGGCTTATGCTTCCCGTCAGTTGAAAGTTCACGAGACGAACTATCCGACTCATGATCTTGAGTTAGAAGCAGTGGTGTTTGCACTTAAGCTGTGGCGACACTACTTGTATGGAGTCCCTTGCAACTTTTATACGGATCATAAGAGCTTGAAGTATATCTTCACCCAGAGAGATCTTAACATGAGGCAGAAACGTTGGTTAGAGCTGCTTAACAACTACAAGATTGAGCTGCAGTATCATGAGGGTAAGGCAAACGTGGTTGCCGATGCTTTGAGTCGCAAGGTGTGCCATGGTATGAGATCTGTGTTGGTGTTACCTGATGACTTGAGTTGAGAGTTCTAGAAGATGAGCCTTGAGGTAGTTCTTCCTGGTACTTTAGATTTGAGTGCGATGGTTGCTGAACCCGAGATCCTTCATGAGATCCGAGTTAAGCAAAGAGAGGATGAATACTTAGGAGGAGTTCGAGTCGCCATAAGCAAAGGACGTGCCAAAGACTTCGACGTTGGACCTGATGATGGTCTACGATTCCATGGTCGTTGGTGTGTGCCTAGCTGTGAGGTCTTAAAATGTAAGATTCTCAAAGAGGCTCATAGTACTCCCTATTCGGTTCATCCTGGTGGTGATAAGATGTATAAGGATCTGAAGCTAAAGTTTTGGTGGCCGGGTATGAAGAAAGAGATTGCCGAGTTTGTGAGTTGTTGCCTGATCTGTCAGAAGGTCATGTTTGAACATCAGAGACCTGGTGGTCTACTGCAACCCTTAGAGATTCCCACTTATAAATGGGATTCGATTTCGATGGACTTTGTTATGGGTTTGCCGAGGTCGCCGAGAGGAATGAATGCGATTTGGGTCATGGTTGATCGTTTGACTAAGGTCGCGCAATTCATTCCGATGAAGGAGACTTGGAGTCTCGAGGAACTAGCGAATGCTTATCAGCGTGAGATCATTCGACTTCATGGGGTTCCTAAGGATATCATCTCTGACCGTGATCCGAGGTTTTGTTCTCAGTTTTGGAAGAAGCTTCAGTTGGCTTTGGGCAGTGAGCTTAAGATGAGTACAGCTTTTCACGCTGCAACTGATGGTCAGACTGACCGTACGATTCAGACGCTTGAGGATATGTTGCGAGCTTTTGCCTTGGAATTCCAAATTAGTTGGGAGAAGATTCTACCGCTTGTGGAGTTCTCCTACAACAACAGTTATCAAGCTAGTATTCAGATGGCTCCGTTTGAGGCACTTTATGGATGGAAGTGTCGTAGTCCTTTGTGTTGGGACGATTCTAGTGAGGCTGTCGTTCTTGGTCCAGAGTTGGTTCAGGAATCGATTGAGCAAGTGAGGTTGATCTGCGAGAAGCTTAAGGCAGCCCAGGATCGACAGAAGACGTATGCACACTTGCGGCATAGGCCGATTGAGTTTGAGGTTGGCGATAATGTTTTTCTTAAGGTTTCGCCGATGAAAGGTGTTAAGAGGTTTGGACTTAAGGGCAGGCTTAGTCCTAAGTACATTGGACCGTATGAGGTGCTCGAGAGAGTTGGCGAGGTAGCCTATAGGTTGGCTTTACCTCCGAATCTGTCGAAGGTTCACGATGTGTTCCATGTGTCGCAGTTGCGTCGTTATCGCAGTGATCCTTCTCATGTTCTACAGGCTGATGTTATCGAGGTTGAGCCTAACCTGACTTATGAGGAACGTCCTGTTCGCATTTTGGAACGTCAGGAGAAGAGGTTAAGAAATAAGATTGTACCTTTGGTTCGGGTTCTGTGGAGGAGTCAGAAGTTTGAGCAAGAGACTTGGGAAACCGAAGCGTCTATGCTAGAGAAGCATCCACATCTTTTCGAGTGAGGTAGTTCTCTTATCAAGTTTCGAGGACGAAACTTCTTTTTAGGGGGTTGGATTGTAACACCCCTAATTTCCATAATATAATTCTATAATTTTATTTTCCCATATTTTATATTTTATTTTTCCGGGAAAATATCCGTCTCGCCTTTTGGGCTCGTTGGGCTCGAAAAACGATGAAGACCCGCTCCTTCCTTGGGTCTCACGTTATTTTGATTTAGATGGGTAAGTTTTGGGCCTAAGCTTGAAATAAACCCATGAGCTTCTCTATAAATATAAGGGGAAACCAAACCCTTGCTCTTCTTTTCTCATAATTCTCTAAACCCTAAACCTAATTTCTCTCCTGTCTTCCTCCCTTGTGCCGCGCGCCCCTGCCTAGGGTTTCATGCCGTTCTTCCTTTCCTCCTTCATCATCTTTCGTGCTTAGATCAATCCTACTTCTTGGATTTATCTATCCTCTTCGTAAGTTTTATGTTTTCGCATAGTTTTATAGTTTTTATAGTTTATATATATATATATATATATATATTAGTATATTTATTAGATTCGTTATCTTTGGCACGTGGATGATTCTATGAAGGCGTGGAAGTTGCTCCAGGAGAAGACGTTTATATCGTTGAAGACAATCTTTAGGATTATTTGCTTAATAAGGTAACTATGTGTTTTCTTTTAATTGTATTTATGCCAATTGATGTAATTAATATGATTTAATGATTGTTTTGCATGATTGGTACATGTTTGATTATTTGTCATCATGATTAAATATGTTTCGCATGTTTGTATATGTTTTTATGCATTAATTATATATTGTATGTTGTTTATATGTTAATTATGGGTGTCATGAGCGTAATTAGGGTTTCCGAATCAAACCCTAGTGGCGGCATGATGGCGGCCAAGAGTTCTCTCCAAAGTTATAGCTAAAGCTAGTATAACCTTGATGATGATTCATGTGTTATAGCTGAAGTTAGTACAACTTTGGGTTGTTACTCTAGTTATGGCTGTTTGAGGCTTAACCTTGGAAATATGATTCATGGTTGTAGCTGAAGCTACTATAACATTGAAGTACGGGTTAAGGTTATAGTTGGAACTAACATACCCTGAGATTTATGGCTCAAGATTATGGTTGGAACTAGTATAACTTTGAGTTTCGTGTCAAGGTTATAGTTGAGGTAAGTATAACTTCAAGTTATATGTGTTGAAGTTATAGTCGAGGTTACTATAACCTCGCATCCAGAGTCCATGTTATGGTTAGGGTTACTATAACATTGAATGGTTAATGTTGAGAGTTATAGCTAGAGTACTATAACATTGAATGGTTGAGACTTGTTTTACATGTTATGTGGTGTTCGATTTCATTATGTAACGCTATGTTTGCATATATCGTTTATTACTCTTGTTCATATAATCGTAGGATGGTCAGCCATATTATTCTATGATTTGATAGTGATGTTATTCATAGGTATGTATGGTCAGTTATACTATGCATTGTTTGTGGGATGGTTGTATAGATGACGTGAGGTATCAGTTATATACCGAACGAAATGAACTAATGCAACCCTTCGAGTCTGTGTATGGTCTATGGTCGGGGGTAATGGAGGCGGTTGTTATACGCTCTATTCCCGAGTGTCGTTCGGTGTACAGATTATTGCACCGAGAGTCTGGCCAGGTCTTAGACATATAGGCAGTGGTTATACGCTATACATAGTACCTTGGATGTAGTTGTTATACGGTCCACACCGATGGAGGCTGTTGTTATACGCTCCGTCAGTTCAGAGGCAGTTGTTATACGCTCTGACAGTTAGAGGCAGTTGTTATACGCTCTAACGACGTTCATTTTATACACTGTGCTTGTGACTAGAGGCAATTGTTATACGCTCTAGTAGGTTGTTGGTTCGTCACATGATACGTGGTCACAGTGGTTCTATGTTGTGCATAATGTCATAATGTGGTTTGTATTATGCGTCGTCACATGTTATCTGATTTGGAGTAAACATTTCGAATACTCGTCTTTTTATGCCATTGTTTTGGTAGTGAGTTGTTGTTAAGTCTTCATGAGTATAAATGGTCTCACATGTTTACTAGTTTTGCATTTCAATTGTTAATAATTTTTATTTATATTCAATTGTTGTAAACATGACTGGGAGAGCATCTAGTTACTCCCGACTAATTGTCGACCCCCCATTCTCAGGTTGTTCAGATGATTGCTGTTTTTGGATGATATCTTGCTGGGGAAGTACTATGCGGCGAGATGAATAATAAATTAGGACTTTGCTTAATGTTTTAAGAACCTTTTTGGATAATGTATTAGTTTGTTTTGGATTTTAGTAGCGAACCGGATTGGTCAGGTGTTTCCGCCACCTTGACCCTTTTATCAGTATCGTACTCTGATATTTATGTTATATAAGTTTTTCCTTTGTTTTATAATCAGGGTTGTTACAATAATTCGTGTCCCAATAGTCAAGACAAGCATCTAGGAATGGTCTAACTACCTTGATCAGCTTCAAGCTCAAAAGCGATCCAAAATTATAAGCACCCATGTCGTGTTTCTCCACATTAGAGAACTCATTTGTCCATTCTTTTAGACGAATTTCAAGAGTATTCATGATGTATGCTTATTTTGGGAACCTTTGTGTAATAAGACGAAGAGAGGCGGAAGAATTTTGTGAATAAAACCTCCCTCGACGTCTCTGTTTATACTAAAACCTGTTTCCTAAAATCCGTCAGGACGGATGCACTGGGGAACAGATGCAGCACCTGCTGCGCCGCTTCTAAGGGACGCAGCTCTTGCTGCGCCTCTTCCTCAGCCTTCTATCTGTGATTTTCCTCGTTGGATCTTTCCTAAATTCCTCAACGAATAATTTCCTATTCGTACGGGTTATTATTTTGGTAAATACGTCAAGTTGCCATATTTCGTGTTTCCTAAATTCACGGACACGCATTTCGAGACAATATCGACATTTTCGCACACTTATACATTTTTTTTCTTTTCTTTTTCGGGGAATCATTTCACCAATTTAATTTAATTTATTTTCAAATTTATACATTTCCTTTTAAATTTCTTTTTTAAACTTATTCATTTTCAAAATTATACATTTCTCTTTTTAATTTCCTTTTTGGGGAATCATTTCACTCTCCTTCCACATTACATTTTAACTTATATGTTTTTTATTTTTTTTATTTTTTAGGGGGTAACCCTCCCTACCGTCCGGTCATTTCCGACCAAATTTATGCAATTTGTTTTTGCATTTTCGAGTCATTGTTTTCCGCTAATTTAGGACATATGTACAAATATATGTTCTATGTGACTTCTGTGTAAATTTCGGCTGCATGACGGCATAAACTATCATCTACCAAACCTGTTCAAAGCTAACCTGCAGGTACAAACAAAGCAACCCAATAGCAAAGGCACTCAGGCCATCATATATACAACCAAAATGGGATATGTACACCAAACTGGGGGATCGAGCCCCAGAACAAAGTCCAAATGTCAAAAATGTGGGTCCCAAAATGTACAAATGTACAAAACACAGCAAAAACAAGAAGCAACAAAAAAGCTACTGCTGGTCGTCGTCCAACTCAGCAACTCTCGCCTCGAGAGCAGTGACCTCGGCGTCACGGACCTCAAGCTTCCTCAGCCTGCAAGCTGTCTCCTCCCGGGACTGGGCAAGCTCTCGCTCCAGCTCGCGCTCCCTCTGCAAACAACAAGAATTGGCTCATGTCAATCGTTTCAAACATAAGGAAGTTAAAAAATTCTAAAATGAAGTAAACGGAAGGTTCATACCTGACGTCCTCGGCCGCCAACAAGTGCCTCGACGGCAGTAGCCCGCAGCCGGTTGGCTACCCTCCATAAAGCCACGAACCGGGATGGCGCAACCTGCATTTCAAAAGGAAAATTCTTAGCGATTAACTCAAGCAAATGTGTTCTTACACAAAATTATACAGGTTAGGAGACTCACCCTCCGAATCAGATGCTGCCACTCGTCCAAGCCAGCATCTCTCACCGCCACGTCAAAGTCACGTAGCTCGGAGATCGTCGTCATCCCCGTCGCATCAGTGTACTCAAGGGTCTCGGGGTACTCTGGGGGCTCGATGCCCGCTGCTTCGACCTCCTGCAAGGTCAAGCGATTTCCATTAACCGCTGATCATTCATCATGTTCTCAAATAATCAAAACTAAAAGAGGATAAACCACTTACCACAACCGGCCAATATGCCAACCTCCCATAGAGGAATGCCGAGTAGTCCTCACCAGGAAGAAGGAGGGCGTCACCACTGACGCCAGCCAGGTCAGCCTCCCTCTCAGCCTCAGAAGGCTCCCTAAACATCGTCCAAGGAGGATCGATGGGAACCGTCAAGACATCCCGAGAGCACTGACGAGCCAAGCGCTCACCCAAGTACCACACAGGACCCATCGACGTCCTCAATTGCAACAGGCTCGAGCTCCTAGGTCGAAGGACCTCAGCCACGAAAGGAGGAGCGCCAGCGTACTCCTCCCAAGGCTTGGGCACCCACTAGAAAAGCAAACGAAGCATCATTCTTATGATCAGTTCTAAAACAAAGAAGAGAGACAAACAACGCAAGGTAAAGTACTCACGCCGTCCAGCTGAAGAGTGTTCACCTCCCGTCGACAAACGTCGTGGAAGGAACGCCGACTCCTCGTGCGGCACATCACCCAATCCCGCACAACGGGATAAGCCTTCTCCACCGGCTCCGTCCTCTTGGGCACGAGGCCCGGAAAGTAGGAGTACACCCACGCCTGTAAGACAAGATAATCAACAACGATCTTTCGTGATTCGATAAGAAAAGGAAATGATCTTTCGTGAAATGAAGTGAAGGTTCATACCTCTAACAGTAATCCAGGGCGGACAGCAGCAGGAGAAGTCCCCTTCTCCATCAACTTCGGACAAACCATGGCCCTCATGAAGCGGATGAGGACGGCAAAACAAGCAGTGACCCAGTCCCAACGGCCTAGGGAACTCAGGTCAGAAAGAAAGGGAAGGAGCTTCGTCGAAAGCCTCTCTCCCTTATCTCCGAGGTAGATCGAAGACAGAAACCACCAGAGCCACAAGCGGATCCTCTGCTCTGTAGTGCAGGGAGGAGGAGCCGTCTCCCTCCCCTCGATCACCACCGACGCCGGGGTCTTCCCCGCAAAGCAGTACCGAACGTAAGAACTAAGCACCAAACCAGGCACCGCAGCCGCCTTCGGCGCCAAATTCCAACCGATCAACCTCCTAGCCTCAGCCGAGTCAACCCTCATGGCTGTCTCCAGCCACTCCACCACCTCGGTCCCACACAGCAGACCAGAAATCATGTCGTAGTCCTCTAACGTAACCCCCACCTCGCCAAAAGGCATGTGAAACGTGGAGGTCGCATCCCAAAACCAGTCCAAGAAGGCTCAGACGAGACTGAGGTTAGCCCGAAGCTTCCTCCTCGCGATATCCCTCCAAGCCTGCACCAAGGCGCTGAATGCTCCCTTCTCGATCATGGCTCGCTCCTCAGCCGACAGCCTCTCGTAGCACCCCATCGCCGTCGTGTAGCCCAAGAACGATCTGATATTCCCGACCTCCTATTTGGATTCGAAACAAAAGCTATCTATAGCTTTGAATGAAGAAGAAAAGGAATAACAATAGAAATGAATGAAGATGAAAGAAGAGCGATGAGTTCGATTAACCAAGCTCTTCACCGTCCTATAGGACAGGTGACTCTCTGCAGTCCAAAGTAGGTGCCTACTATCCCAGGTCTTAACCCACGCAGGTGCTCCTCTCAGCTGGCGACCACCCCGTCCAACGTTGGCCCGTCTCGGGGCCTCCTCCTCCTCAACAGCCTCCTCCTCGAGGACCTCGTCCTCAGCAACCTCAGCAGCCGTCACCGCAGTGGTGAAAACCTCTTCCAACACCTCCTCAAGCATCTGAGAAGGGTCAACAGTAGTGTCCACGTCCATGGGATCCCTTCCGGATGTAGAAGCCTCGTCACCTGCAAAATTAAAGTAAATTTAGGCCGCGTCAAGTGACGACAAGCCTTGATTAGGGGATTTTTTCGAATTTTCGGAGCTCCGAAATTGCCCTTTTCTCGCCATTTTTGGCAATTTTCCCATAAAACCGACCGCTCATGTGGTAATTTGGGTCGAGTTAAGCCTAAGTTGAAGCCTAGTCATGGGTTCGAGTCGGAATTTCGACAACATTTCGTTATAACGGCGATTATACCCCTAGGAAGTGTCCTGAAAACGCCGTCACAAATCTAAATTCCGATATGGTAAGAAGTTTACCCATCATCCAAAGATTCCAAATATCAAGTTTCGTCAAAAATGGGCAATCCTAAGGCTATTTTCGAAGCGATTTACGGTTTAGCTGTGAAACCGTCTCAATTTCACTCAAATGCTCAAAACTCAACGAAACGTCGAAACAAATGCATGGTTATGATCCTTATATTACCAATTAGCCGTTTGCAAAGTCAATTTTGCAAAGCAAAATCATTTGGAGGAAAAGCCCCAAATTTTCGACATTTTAGGGTAAAAAACCGTAATTTTGTCGGTCCCTTTTGATCAAATGCGGAAGATAAATGCAAGATTAATACACATACCTCGATTAGTCATGGCAAGTGCAAACTTTTGGATCAAATTTTGATGAAAATTGTTGGAATTTGAGAGAGCAATTGAGAGTTTATGTTTCGAATAAATGAAATAAACCCCTCTGCTTCATCGGGGTTTTACGCAGTAAAGACACACCCTGGAAAGGACGCAGCAAGTGTTGCGCCTCTTCCAAGGGACGCAGCTCTTGTTGCGCCTCTTCCTCAGTTTCCCTTTGTACGAATTTTCAAAAATTCGTTACAAGTTCGTTATTTATGGGCCCATCTTTGGTGCGCCTCTTCCACGATGCCATATCACATATTTGATCCGTTCGACATATATTCTTTGCCCGGATCTGTATTCCTAAGCCAACAGCAAACTGTTGCCCCTATTTTACCAAGACCTAGCTTGTTACAACGAGCGGTTCTTCTCTGACAGGTGTTTCGACACGCCTTTATTATGTTCCCCCAGCGAGAGTACACGGATAGACATTTCCTGTCGAGACATGGAGATCAGTTCCCGATTATGTTCCCCCAGCGAGAGTACACGGATAGACAGTCCTTCTCGAGACATGGAAATCAGTTCCCGATTATGTTCCCCCAGCGACAGTTCACGGATAGACATTCCCTCTCGAGACATGGAGATCAACATCGACGCCAAGCTCTTCCGAAGTTTGTTTGAAGCCGACCACAAGCAGATTTCTCCCAGCATTTCCAGACTATGTCCTGCTGTCTTCTCCCAATATCGCATTTTGTTTCCCCTGGAGTTTCAAGGAATTTCAGGTATGGTTTCTTCTTATGGTTGGCGAGCCTCCTTACGTAGTCTAATGGACTTTAAACGACCCTCCCCGGAAGTCGACAGACTCTAAAATGTTCCCGACGACAGGGTCCTTGGCCCAGACCCCTTGAGCCGCTTCGCGTCACCATAGTCGTCAGGTTGTAATCTGCGATTGACCTGATGGCTATACTTTGACTTTCGCCTTGTCCAAGCCTCAGTCAAAGTGGGGGCTCTGTAGATACATCATTCCTGCACCTCCCGCAAACCACCCGGTGATGAATGGGCCGCATGTTTGGTACGCGGAACGATTTGTGACAGTTCGTAAGTTTATCGTCAAGTGATCGCTCAAACACTTGTGTCTACCTCTTAATTGTCATCTACGTGCCGATACGGTCGTTTTGGCAGTAATTAGAGTACATTTGGAGTCCGGGTCAAAAACCGTCTTCATTTTCTAAAACCGAGTCAGAATGTTCTGGAATGTTCCGGATATTTCTATTCCATATTTTACAATCGTTTGATCTTTGGAAAAGTATTTCCCTTAATATTCACACAAAATATTAAGGAAAACAAGATTAATCCGTTATTCCATAAACACGGAAATCTTTCTTCCGCAGGAGGAAACCACTTGGGAAAGGACGCAGCAAGTGCTGCGCCTCTTCCAAGACACGCAGTGCCTACTGCGCCTCTTCCCCGGTCCTTTTCTGCGTATTTTTTGTATCTTTTCATATCTTTTCGAGATTCACTTCCAAAGTTTCTCCGAAAACCCTAGTTTCCTTCCGTGATTAGTATAAATAGAGACCTTCGGTCTCACATATTTCTCACGCGAGTGTCCGCCCTTCTCTTCTCCCTTTGCATTCTAGACAACGTTCTTACCTTTTGGCGTCAGCGTGCTTGAACATTCGACCACGTAAGCTCGGATCCTTCTGAGTACCACCCTCGTTTTGCATGACCTATCAATTTGACCAACTCCACAATAATCAACTTTATTCGTTTTCCTCTTACGAGGGCACTTTCGTCTACATTTGCGTCGAGTATCACTAAACGTTAACTTAGTTCATCTCGTTTCGTCAAACATGTAAGTCTGAGGGTGTATAATCCTTCTTTTAATTATTGTTCTTTGTTTTTGTAATCATATTGTAAGATTTATGTCGAAAATATGTATAAAACCGATTTGTAAAACCATGTTTTAAAATCCTTTTTTACGGATTATCAGAAGACAACCGTCGAGAAAGGACGCAGCAACTGCTGCGCCTCTTCGAAGGGACGCAGTACCTGCTGCGCCTCTTCGTGAGACTGCCGCAGTTCCTGCTTCCTTTCTTCTTCCTTCGTCTTTTGTTAATTCGTTTCTTTTTATTTTGTTTTCGTTTGTTCTTTGATTCTTCGATATAACGATTTAAGCGTAATAATCCTAACATGTAATATATTATTCATCATCATTAGTATTTAATTCGTCTTTTAAATCCCGACTTAAATCCCAAGTAATTCATATTTGCGGGGTTTTGTCATTAAAATCAAATTCGGATTTTAGAAGTTCGATTCATCCATATTAAGTCTCTGGAATTCGTCACTGATATATTTCTCGCCTTTTGTTTATCATATTCATCATTAATTCGTCTCTAATAACTTGTTTAGCCTAATCAATTTGTTTAGTTTATTCAATTCATTAATCAACCTTTTATTTTGTAATTAACTCGTATTAATTAGCCTTCATTCATGTTTTATTGCTTTCATCACCTCATCGCATGTAAGTAATATGTTAATCACTTCCATCCGAGTCAAATATTATTAATCGATCATTAAATTCACCAACGAATATTAACAATTTGTAATTCCGGCTTCACAGCCAGAACTGAGCCAAGGAACGAACGCAGAAACTGCTGCGCCTCTTCCAAGGGACGCATATTTGTTGCGCCTATTCCTATTCCCGGCTGATTTCTGTCCCTGAACTCCCGTTTTTGCTTTGAGTTAGTTTAGATTACGTATTTAATTAATTATTATTCGCATTATCGCCCTAATTCCTGTTTGTTTATTTATTTATTCTTTCTCAAATTATCCGTTTTAAATGTATTTTCGACATAAATCATTAATCCAATGTAATTATTGTAATTTTTCTTTATTGTATTATTATTGTATTTCTTTTGTTGTATTGCTTGTACGTTTTCACATGTAATCAATTTTAAATCCCTACCTCGACATCAATTGTATGTTAAACTACGTGTTTACCGACTTAGTATTAATTCTCACATGCTAAGATTAATTTATTAGATGTTGCATTGCATGCATATAATCGACAACATATCGAGTATAAGACAATTTCCCTAATCATTAGTAGAGGCCGCTATCGAGGCGGGCGAGATTAGGTGTTCGATCAAAAGAGCTTCCTAATACGTACCCTCACCCCTTACTCCAGATCTCTGTGAACATCCGTGTTCATTGGCATCCATGAGAGTCATTCTAGACATAGAATGCTAAGGGTAATGAGTTCTTGGTGTTCATGTCACTACTTTGTGTCTTGACATGGCACGAGGTATTCGAACGATTTCCAATTTTCCACAATAAATTGGTGGCGACTCCACAAATGCAAATGCTTGTTTTCCCAAGCGCACCCGTGGGCCCGCGTCCACAGGAATAAATGTAATACTACGGTTTTATGAGTCTCTGGGTACTCTATCGAGTGGGCCTTACTCTGTCGAGTAAGGGTGTTATGGTTTTTAGAAAAGTATTCTGCCTTTAGGATACTTGATCGAGCATCCTGGGTACTCGATCGAGTAAGTGGCACTCGATCGAGTACGTCAGCTACTCGATCGAGTAGCTCGGTTTACGGGTAATGTTTTGTCGGGTTTTGTTAATAATGCGAATTAGTATATAAACCTTTCCGTCACTTTCATAATACACTTTTATCAAACCTAATTACTTCAAAAGATATTTCAACCTACGTACTTCGCATCTTTTGCATTATTGACAAATCCCGGAGCTTGAGAGGTCGGAATTCATCATCCTTTACATTCTTGTGATCCTTGCGTCGAGGGTAAGATCTACGTACCGATTTTATAGTATTATATTAAGTTTGTTTAAACCCTAATTTGGGGGTTTGGTTAGTTTTTATGATTGTTAGTAATTATGTGATCATATGTTAGGAGGAGGATTCGTAGAGGAGGCTTTTTTATAACAGCTGTTGAGATCATCTGATTGTATTGCATTCTAGGTAGGGTTTCCCTACTCAGTATTAGTCACATGATGTGTTGGTTTTGTTTTGTGATTGTTGAGTTTTATCAAACGAGTATTGTGACAGTTGTTGGGTTTGATTGCTGATTAGTAGTTGTGATTGATTGTATCTGTCTGTGTTCTTCGGGGTGCGTCCCTGGCTGAGTGGAGTCACTTGCGGGAGTGGCTTCATGCCCATAATTCGCCTTCTGTGGAACCCTCCACAGAAGGGATGTGCACATTAATGGATTTGGGTTTATCGGTCGACGGAGATGAGCGGGGCTTAGGTGGGAATGGCTGCGGTCCCCCACTGGCGGCGAGGAGTAACCTGTTGCGATGAATACTCTGGCAGGGCTACACACTTTAGTGTGTAGTCAGTATTGTGGAGTTGGTGATGGAGTTCGGAGTATATCTGTGACAATTGAGTTGTGTTGTGTGTTGTTTTGTTGAGTTATGTAAATTGTGTGATTAGTACTGACCCCATTTTGATGTTTTAAAAACTGTGGTGATCCATTCGGGGATGGTGAGCAGTTGTTGAGCAGGTATGAGTCGAGATACAAGGGATAGCTGGGGTGTGTCGCCATCAGATGATAGAGTTTTCTGCTATAGTTTTGATAGTTTTTGGACATTTGTTTTGAGACCACGTAAACCATATTTTGGCAGTTGGTTTTTGATTGTATTCACTTAAACTTTATACTGTTTAAATGTTGTTTCTTTATTGTCTTTTGATTATCATTGCCTCGGGAAACCGAGATGGTGACAGCTTTATACCTGAGTGGTCCTGGTAAGGCACTTGGAGTATGGAGGTGTCATAAAGTGGTATCAGAGCGACGATCTTAAAACCTGTAACTAATGAATCTAATGAACATAGGGAGTCAAATAAAATGAACCCGGGGTAAAAGTTGTAGGAGCTAAAGCAAAGACTTGGGAGACGTCCCAAAGTCGCAAACTCGCCCTACAATTTTGAAACGGTCACATGGGAGGGCGGGGGTATATGTCAGAGTCGTATCTGTTGTCTTTTGGTTTGTATAAGTACGTAACGATATATGTTGAGAATCATTGAATGTTGGGAGCGGAGAATTGAAATTGTGGTTGAAAAGTCGGTGAAGTATGTTTATATGTTGATTTGAATAAAGAAGCATGATGGTTGTTTATAATGTGGCACTTGATAACATGAAGTAGATTATTTTGTTGGTTGTATGAGGAATTGCGTAGATTTGCATGCGTAGTTGTAATTATAATGTTGAGATAATAATGAATGCATAGTACGTTGGGGTATGTGAGATAACATGCGGGTAGTATTCACGAGTCTGCATGACTCGATCGAGTGGGGGCACTCGATCGAGTAGGTGAGGTACTCGATCGAGTGGGTCTGACTCGATCGAGTGGGTAGTTTGACGTTTTTATGATCAGAACCATGTTTTTGGGTACTCGATCTAGTACATAGGGGCACTCGATCGAGTAGGGGTCGCTCGATAGAGTGTCATGTCAGCTCGATCGAGTAGGATAGAGATCAGAAGGTCTGTTTCGGGTCTAGAGTCGGGGTACTCGATCGAGTACGTGGGGCACTCGATCGAGTAGCCCCAGCTCGATCGAGTGGGTTTTGGCACTCGATCGAGTGGGGTCTGTGCAGGTTGTTTTCGTGTTTTGGGTTATAGTATGTATGTTTATATCTACCCTTTTCTTTTATATAGTTTCAAGATGCCGCCAAAGAAAACCGCTTTGTATGCGAGAGCTGAGACCATGAACGTTGACGATATATTTAAGATGTTGGAGCATCAAGATGCTCTTACGGAAGCCCTTAAGAGAGTGGGGAAAGATAAAGAGGTTGATCACTCTAAGATCAGTCTTTACATAGCGAGGTTTAACCCAAAAGAGTATAAGGGAACCGGGGAGCCAATTATTCTATACAATTGGCATCGTGAGATGGAGAACATTCTGGATCTGGTACATTGTCCTGATGAGATGAAGGTAGAACTGTAATACTACGGTTTTATGAGTCGCTGGGTACTCTATCGAGTAGGCCTTACTCTGTCGAGTAAGGGTGTGTTGCGTTTTAAAATAGTTTATGACCTGTTGGGTACTCGATCGAGTAACGTAGATACTCGATCGAGTAAGGGGGCACTCGATCGAGTACCTTAGCTACTCGATCGAGTAGCCGGTTTCTGAGGAATGATTTGACGGGTTTTGCTAATAACGCGAGTTTGATATAAAAGGTTTCCGTCAGTTTATTTAATCACTTTTAACCTTTCTAAACCCTTCAAAAGAAAAAGGAGTTACGTAGTTCTCTCTCGTCGCGTTATTGGCAAATCCCCAAGGCTAGGAGTGTCGGATCATCTTGTTCTTTGCATCATAGTGTTCCTTGCGTCAAGGGTAAGATCTACATACCAATTTTATACTGTTTCTTTGAGTTTGTTTAAAACCCTAATTGGGTAGATTTGGGGGTTTTGGGAGGGTTATGTTGATTAGGTGATAATTGTATGATTATGTGTATAGGAGAAGGGTTCGTAGAGGAAAGGTTTTGAGATAGCTGCTAGATCGTCTGATGTTTGTGTTGCATTCCAGGTAGGTTTTCCCTACTCAGTATTAATTACATAAGGTGTGGTGATTGTGCTGTAGTTAGTGA
Organism: Silene latifolia; assembly: GCF_048544455.1. Taxonomy (NCBI): domain Eukaryota; kingdom Viridiplantae; phylum Streptophyta; class Magnoliopsida; order Caryophyllales; family Caryophyllaceae; genus Silene; species Silene latifolia. Next base: position 22,867,767 of record NC_133533.1, on the reverse strand, counting down.
TTGTTGATTGATTCAGACGGTTGTGATTGTATATTGTTGATTGATTCAGACGGTTGTTGATGTTGTATTGTGATTGCTGATTGTTTGTCTCTGGTTCTCGAGATGCATTCTCGGCTGAGTGGAGTCACTTGCGGGAGTGGATTCACGCCCTAGTTTCGCCCTTCGTGGAACCCGCCACGGAAGGGGATGTGCACATTAATGGATAGGGTTATCGCTCGGTATGATGAGCGGGGCTTAGGTGGGAACGGCTGCGGTCCCCCACTGGCAGGGCTGGTCCAGTGGACAGTCGGTGATTGAGATTGATGGGATTGGTGTGATTGTGTGTGTGTGTGACGGTTAAACTGTCTGTTTATCGTATTGTTGATATATATAAGTTGTGTGATTAGTACTGACCCCGGTTGTTGTTTTGTAAAACCTGCGGTGATCCATTCGGGGATGGTGAGCGATGAATGAGCGAGTTTTAGTTGAGTCTTTGGGATAGGCGGGATGTGCCACCGTCTGACGATAGAAGTCTTCCGCTGTAGCTTTATTAGTTTTATGACATTTCAGTTATTTCAGTAGACAGTTGGTTTGAGAACTTGTACCCGTACTTTGGGATTTGGTTTCAGTTGTACTTTTCACTAAAGTTATATTATTTAAAGTTGTTTCGTTATTGTCTTATGAATATCATGCCTCGGGCAACCGAGATGGTAGCATCCTTATACCTGAGTGGTCCTGGGAAGGCACTTGGAGTATGGGGGTGTTACAAGAACAAGCTGCGTTCTACTTGAGGGAAGCGGCTGGTGAGTAGTGGGATAAGGTGAAGGTGGGTGCTATGGAGATGTATGCGAAGCAGGGTCTGCCTGCTATACCTTTGGAAGAGTTTCGGAGGGCTATGAGGAGAGAGTTTGTACTCGAGCATGTGAGGAGTAAGCTGAGGGAGGAGTTTGATGGGTTCAGCATGACATGTGATATGTCGGTAGCTGAGTATTACCGACAGTTCAATGAGAAGTCTAGGTATGCTGAAGACATGGGTTTGAGTGATGAGAACCTAGCGCTGAGGTTTGAGAAGGGGTTGACCCCCAGTATTATGGAAAAGTTACCCGTGGGAATCCTTACTGATGTTAAGGAAGCTTATAAGAGGGCTGGGAGAGCTGAGAGGTTGGTGGAGATGGCCCGGGAGAGAGGAGGTGAGAAACGAAAGGCTGAGAGCGAGGGTGGTGGCCAATCTAATTACAAGAAAGGCAACCACAATCAGACTAGAGCGTTTTCTTACGCTCAGGGTTCGATCTTTGGGGCTTCCTTTGGGCGTGGCCGTGGGAGCGGTAGTGGTAGTTGGGGGATGAACTGCTTTAGCTGTGGCGGTGTAGGCCACAAGCGACATGAGTGCACGAGTGTACCGAGATATTTTCAGAGATCGGCTCAGGGGAGCTATTCTCAGGGTCCGACACAGAGTTATGCGAGCAGCAGACCAGCTGGGTCATGGAACAACCGGGGAGGTCAGAGCAACCAGGGTGGAGGTAACCGCAATGGCGGTAATTCTTATCAGAAACCAGCTACGAACAACAACAACAATCGGGGTGGTGCTAAGCCGACTACTTCAAAGCAAGTAATCTTGTCGAAGGAGGTGGACAAGACCAAAGGGGAAAGCTGTTTATGATGGAGAAACAAGCAGCTGAGGACGACGCACACGTTATCACTGGTACCTTTCTTGTTAATGGTGCTTACACCTTTGTTTTGTTTGATTCGGGGCGTCTCAGTCGTTTGTATCTTCGAGTCATGTTCAACGGTTGGGGTTGAGAGCATATGATTCTGTAAGTGAGAAAGTCTTCATACGTTCGGGAGAGTCTGTAACATGTGGGAGGTTGTATAGGGATGTATCCATGATAGTTGGGCAAGTTGATCTACCTGTAGACTTGCTAAAGTTTCCATTAGACGGTTTTGAGATGATAGTCGGGATGGATTGGTTAGGAAAGTACAAAGCTAAGATAGACTGTCATCAAAAAAAAGTGTCTTTGAGAGGTCCTAAGGGCGTTAGTGTGTCTTATCGTGGGTTTGTGGTCAAACCCAAAGTTAAGTTGATTTGCAGCTGTGACCTTAAAGTCTTATCTGAGGAAGGGGTGCCCGTTGATCTTGTGCCATGTGAGAGGTGACCGGATAGAGAGTCCGACAGTTGATCAGATACCAGTGGTGGGTGAGTTTTCAGATGTCTTTCCAGAGGAGATTCCGGGGTTGCCGCCGAAGAGGGAGATAGATTTCACGGTTGAGCTGAAACCGGGGACGGGGCTAATCTCTAAGGCACCGTACCGGATGGGTCCTAAGGAGTTGGAGGTGCTCAGGAAACAGTTAGATGATCTGATAGAGAAGGGATACATTAGACCTAGTGTATCACCGTGGGGAGCACCCGTTCTTTTTGTGAAAAAGAAAGATGGGAGTTTGAGGTTGGGCATAGATTACAGGGAGCTGAACCGAGTGATGGTGAAGAATAATTATCCTTTGCCAAGGATAGATGACATGTTTGATCAGTTGAGTGGTGCATCAGTCTTTTCCAAGATTGATTTGAGGTCGGGGTACCATCAGGTGAAGATTAGAGAGGTGGACATACCTAAGAGAGCTTTCACGTCGAGGTATGGCCATTATGAGATATGGTGATGCCTTTTGGGTTGTCTAATGCACCGGCTGTGTTTATGGATTTGATGAACAGAGTTTTCCGCCAGTTTCTGGACAAGTTTGTGGTGGTTTTTATCGATGACATCTTAGTCTATTCCAAGACTAAGGAGGAACATGAGGAGCATCTGAGGATTATGTTGTAGACCTTGAGGGAGCATGAGTCATATGCTAAGTTGTCCAAGTGTGAGTTCTGGTTAGAGAGAGTTGCTTTTCTGGGGCATGTGATCTCTAAGGATGGGGTAGCTGTGGATCCGGCAAAGATTGAGGCAGTGACCAAGTGGGAAGCACCAAAGAATGTTGCTGAGATCAGGAGTTTCTTGGGTTTAGCTGGATATTACAGACGGTTCGTGAAGGATTTCTCCAAGATTGCTAGACCTATGACAACGTTGATGAGGAGAGGAGAGGTTTCGTTGGGATGAGAGTTGTGATACGGCGTTCCAAACATTAAAGGAGCGTTTGACCACAGATGCTATCTTAGCATTGCCTGAAGGGAGCGAGAACTTTGAGGTTTATACAGATGCCTCAAAGAATGGGTTGGGATGTGTGTTGATGCAGAACGGTAAAGTCATTGGCTATGCTTCTACGCAATTGAAGCCTTATGAGGAGAATTATCCTACACACGATCTAGAGTTGGGTGCAGTGGTGTTTGCTCTCAAGATTTGGAGACATTACCTTTATGGGGCGACCTTTAAGGTATTTTCTGATCACAAGAGTCTCAAGTACATCTTCACTCAAAAGGAGTTGAACATGAGACAGAGGAGGTGCATGGAGCTGATTGGCGATTATGACATGGATATTATCTACCATGAAGGGAAGGCAAATGTTGTTGCTGATGCCTTGAGCAGAAAGAGTGTACATTCTTTGTGTACAGCTTTATCTTTGATGAGGTTGAGAGACGAGGTGGAGAAGTTAGGGATACATATGATGCAGAGAGGGGATGCCATGGGAGATTTGACAGTGCAGCCTGATCTATATGATGATATTCGAGGTAAACAGGCTTTAGATCCTAATATGGTGGAGGGGAGAGCAGGAGTAGAGAAAGGGACAGCGTCTAGAATCTCTCTTCATTCAGATGGTAGTTTGAGGTTTGGTGGGAGGTGGTGTGTCCCTAATGACGAGGAGCTGAAAAAGACAATCATGACAGAGGCACATTGTAGACCATATTCAGTGCATCCAGGTGGTGACAAGCAATACAAGGATTTAATGAACACATTCTGGTGGCCTAGGATGAAGAAAGAGATAGCTGAGTTTGTGGCCCGTTGTTTGACATACCAGAGAGTCAAAGGGGAATAGCGACGACCACAAGGTAAGATTCAGTCTTTAGAGGTACCTGAGTGGAAGTGGGAATCCATTTCTATGGATTTTATCGTGGGTTTGCCAAAGAGTCAACAGGGTAACAACATGATATGGGTAATAGTGGATCGACTGACCAAGTCAGCTCCTTTTGTGCCAATGAAAGATACATGGACCCATGCACAGTTAGCTTTAGCTTATCGGAAGCATGTGTTGAGATTGCATGGAGTGCCTAAGGACATAGTATCTGGCAGAGATGCGAGATTTATCTCAAGGTTTTGGAAAGAGTTGCAGGAATCTTTGGGAACAACATTGAAGATGAGTACAACATTTCATCCTGCGACAGACGGTCAGACTGAGAGAACAATCAAGACACTTGAGGATATGTTACGAGCTTGTGTGATTGATTTTGGTGGTAGCTGGGAGCAGAGGTTGGATTTGATTGAGTTTTCTTACAACAACATCTATCACACCAGTATTGGCATGGCACCGTTTGAGGCTTTATATGGGAGGAGATGTCGGAGCCCGATTTGTTGGGACGACAGTGCTGAGGTAGTGGTTCTAGGACCAGAGATGGTACATGAGATGGTTGAGCAGATTAAGATGATCAAGGAAAGGATGAGAGCGGCTCAGGTTAGGCAAAAGAGTTATGCAGATCTACATCGCCGGGATATAGAGTTTCAGGTTGGGGACAGGGTTCTTCTAAAACTGTCTCCTATGCATGGGGTTATTAGATTTGGGAAGAAAGGCAAGTTGAGTCAGAAGTTCATAGGACCTTATGAGATCTTAGACCGGGTTGGAGAGGTTGCTTATCGTTTGTCTTTACCAGCTGCGTTGGAGAGAGTGCATAATGTGTTTCAAGTATCTCAGCTGCGGAAGTATGTGAGTGACCCGTCACATGTGTTAGAGGCAGAGAGCATAGAGCTAGATGAGTCCTTGTCTTATCTTGAGGTGCCTAAGCAGATTCTTGACCGGAAGGTTAGGAAGACTAGGAGCGGTGAGACAGTTTTGCTTAAGATCCTTTGGTCTAATCATGAGGTAGAGGAAGCTACATGGGAGGCAGAGGAGGCCATGAGAGAGTGTTACCTTTCCTTTTTGATCAGGTATGTATGGTTACGGGGACGTAACCTTGTTTCTTTTAGGGGGGGTAGGAGGTGATCGCAAAGAGTTTTTACACCCTTTTTGTGTTGTGTCGGTATGTTTTGTAGTGGTTTGAGTCGGGTTGAGTTTGGTTGGTAGCATGTTTTTATGTTGAGTTTTATGTTGGTTGTTGTGTCGGGAGTGTGGTGGTATGTTTTATTTTGTTGTGGTTTGAACTTCGGGGACAAAGTTCTTTTTAAGGAGGGAAGACTGTAATACCACAGTTTTATGAGTCTCTGAGTACTCTATCGAGTGGGCCTTACTCTGTCGATTAAGGGTGTTTTGGTTTTTAGAAAATTATTCTGCCTGTAGGATACTCGATCGAGCATCCTGGGTACTCGATCGAGTAAGTGGCACTCGATCGAGTACGTCAGCTACTCGATCGAGTAGCTCGGTTTATGGGTAATGTTTTGTCGGGTTTTGTTAATAATGCGAATTAGTATATAAACTTTTCCGTCACTTTCATAATACACTTTTATCAAACCTAATTACTTCAAAAGAGATTTCAACCTTCGTACTTCGCATCTTTCGCATTATTGACAAATCCCGGAGCTTGAGAGGTCGGAATTTATCATCCTTTACATTCTTGTGATCCTTGCGTCGAGGGTAAGTTCTACGTACCGATTTTATAGTATTTTATTAAGTTTGTTTAAACCCTAATTTGGGGGTTTGGGGGTTTTGTTAGTTTTTATGATTGTTAGTAATTATGTGATCATATGTTAGGAGGAGGATTCGTAGAGGATGCTTTTTGATAACAGCTGCTGAGATCGTCTGATTGTATTGCATTCCAGGTAGGGTTTCCCTACTCAGTATTAGTCACATGATGTGTTGCTTGTGCTTTGTGATTGTTGAGTTTTATCGTACGAGTATTGTGACAGTTGTTGGGTTTGATTGCTGATTAGTAGTTGTGATTGATTGTATCTGTCTGTTTTCTTCGGGGTGCGTCCCTGGCTGAGTGGAGTCACTTGCGGGAGTGCCTTCACACCCATGATTCGCCTTCTGTGGAACCCGCCACATAAGGGATGTGCACATTAATGGATTTGGGTTTATCGCTCGACGGAGATGAGCGGGGCTTAGGTGGGAATGGTTGCGGTCCCCCACTGGCGGCGAGGAGTAACCTGTTGCGATCGGATTGCAGCGGGGCTACACACTTTAGTGTGTAGTCGATATTATGGGAGTTGATGATGGAGTTCGGAGTATATCTATGACGATTGAGCTGTGTTGTGTGTTGTTTTGTTGAGTTATGTAAATTGTGTGATTATTACTGACCCCGTTTTATTGTTTTAAAAACTGTGGTGATCCATTCGGGGATGGTGAGCAGTTGTTGAGCAGGTATGAGTCGAGATACAAGGGATAGCTGGGGTGTGTCGTCATCAGATGATAGAGTCTTCCGTTGTAGTTTTGATAGTTTTTAGACAGTTGTTTTGAGATCACGTAAACCATATTTTGGCAGTTGGTTTTTGATTGTATTCACTTAAACTTTATACTGGTTAAATGTTTTTTTCTTTATTGTCTTTTGATTATCATTGCCTCGAGAAACCGAGATGGTGACAGCTTTATACCTGAGTGGTCCTGGTAAGGCACTTGGATTATGGGGGTGTCGCATTAAATTTAACCAGATTAAAGGGTAACTTAGAAGCGTGCACTCAACTAAGTCGGTGTTATAATTAAATTGCTATGAGTACAGAATCTCACAAATAAGTCATCTAACCTATTCACTACATCGTCACAATTCTACCATAGACCCCCTAGTCCCAACATGAATGAATTTAGCTACTCATGCTATTAATGTTGTCAAGATTAATAATAATGAAATAACTAATGATAAACATGTTGAAACAATGATAATAATGCATAAACAAATTAGGTCAAAAATTAAGACAAGAGAAACAAGTAATTAAAGCAAATAAAAGATGGAATTAAGATTAAGAGAAGAAAGAGATTACAATCGCTAGAATTCCGGCGTAAAGAACGACAAGATCCAAGCTAAATAACCCAAGAGTAAAGTTTACAGTAGAAACGTTTAGGGAAAAGTTTAAGCAGTAAAGAGTAAATTCAGATGATAAAACGTAATTAATGAGCTAATTATTCGAGCTTAAATAGAAAATAACAAGTGCATTAACTAAAAAAATCAACACGGGTTGATTAAGGCCCGTGAAAGCCAATAACCTCTCAATCAAGTAGTTTGAGACAACTCGATCGAGGACTTCAGCATATAAAACGCTCGATCGAGCAGAAATGTTACTCGATCGAGGAAACCTGATATCCAGCATTTCGATCGAGTACAATAAAGTACTCGATCGACCTCTTCGGCGTATAAAAGCACTCGATCGACCAGAAATGTTACTCGATCGAGTGTTCTTCTTCGAAAATAGCTTCAACTTGTAGCCGACTTCTTCGTAGACCATTCCTTCACGCATCCCAATGTAGTATCTCGCTCTGAAATCCACGTCTCCTCAAAATGCATGCAAATTAGGACGAAAAGGGTACGATTCCACTTCTTTCAGGTTCATTCCTACAAAACAGACAAAACGAACCAAAGTAGCCATTTTGGGGCATAATGCAATATAAAACAGTACAAAAGTACATGGAAATACGTGCAAAAATAGACTAAAATGACTATATAAAATGCACGTATCAGTGGGTCCAAGTCGCGGGTGAGTCAGCGGTATAAAAATAATAATATAAAGGCTAGTGTAAGACGGTTTACCTTACGATCTCAAGGCGGAGGGACAAAGGGCATTCTTTCTCTTCCTTTCTCTCTAATATGCTATGGTGGATTTTGGTGGATTGGAAATGCATAAATTTGAGTGGATAGGGTATAAAGGGTATATGTATATAGGTGGGAGTATATAATACATGTGTAATGTATTATTATTATTTTTATTATTTATTATAATCATTATTATTCGGTCTCCGCATAACTCATATAAATAAAATATTATTGTTTTATAATTATTAAATACAGAGTATTACATGCATTCTCAACTAATTGTGGCGGTCAACAACAACAAGGCATCCTCCATCAACAAGAAAGCAGAGAGCAGCAACAACAAAGCATCCAGCAACAAGGAGAGAGTAGCAGCCAGTAGCAAGGAGGAAGTAGCCAGCAGCAACCAAGAGAGATCCGACGTACATAAGTAAGGAGACAAGAAAATGAGGACACAACATTAGTAGCACTCCAACACTAACAAACCATTTTAACCAATAAGAAACACCAACAAATCAGCCACTTACAACACCAGTAAGTAAACAAAAAAGGTTAACAAATGAGGAAAAAAAAGTCATAAGTCAAAAAATATCCTTGAGCTATCGAAAGAAAAACTCAAACATGGGTACATAATTCAACTGAGCCTGCTTTGAGTTTGGGGTCACAAGGCTCACGATTAGCACAATTTGAAAGAATTTACATGCACAACTTACGGAAGGAAAGGTGATAAACGTGGCCATAAAATACAAGGGGCGACAAGGTGCATTGATGTCGAGAAGCGAGACATTGGAATCTCGAAAAATCGTGTATACATTTTAAATTGAGTCTTTTGGGAGGTCGTAACGAACCCAGTTTCTTTTTTCCTCGTTTTTTTATCAGGTGTGCGGCGTCATTTCAGGATTTAACTTATTCGATTTCAGCCTCAGATAACGATTACTAATCCATTTTTCACTATTATCCGAGGTTCAATGAATGTTGGTTTATCGCATACCGGCACCCCCAAATTGTCTCCGTTTCTCCTCAAATTTTGTGTGACCGCATTATCTGACTCGAATAACTTTATGTGTGATTTACGGAGATTTTTGTTCCGAGATCCTGGAATCCCGAAAAACCGTGTATTATACACTTCAAATTGAGCCGTTCAGGACGTTGAATCGGACCCTGTTTATTTTCTCCTGGTTATATATCAGGCGTCCGAGGGCATTTCAGGATTTAACTTATTCAATTTCAGCTTCAAATAACGAGTATTAATTCATTTTTCACGATTATCCGAGAATCGATGAATGCTGGTTTATCGCATACCGGCACCCCCAAATGGCCTCCGTTTCTCCTTAAATTTTGTGTTACCGCTTTATCTGACCCGAATAACTGTATGTGTGATTTCCAAAGAATTTTGTTCCGAGCCCCTAGAATCCCGAAAAAAACGGTGTATTATACACTTCAAATTGAGCCGTTTAGGAGGTCATAACGGACCCTGTTTCTGTTTCTCCTTATTTTTTTTATCAGGTGTTCGAGATCATTTCAGGATTTAACTTAATCGATTTCAGCCTCAAATAACGAGTATTAATCCCTTTTTCACGATTATCCGAGGTTCCACGAATGCTGGTGTATCGCATACCGACACCCCCAAATGTCCTTTGTTTCTCCTCAAACTTTGTGTGGCCCCTTTATCTGATTGGAGGACCTTTCTGTGTGATTTCTGGAGAATTTAGTTCCGAGACCCTCGAATTCCGGAAAACTGTGTATTATACACTTCAAATTGAGCCGCTCGGGATATCGTATCAGACCTGTTTCTTTTTCTCCTAGTTATCTACTAGGTGTCCGAGGTCATTTCAGGATTTAACTTATTCAATTTAAGCCTCAAATAACGAGTATTAATCCATATTTCATGATTATTCGAGATTCGATGAATGCTGGTTTATCGCATACCGGAACCCCCAAATGGCTTCTGTTTCTCCTCAAATATTGTGCGCCGCTTTATCTTACCCGGATAAATTTATGTGTGATTTTCGGAGAATTTTGTTCCGAGACCCTAGATCTCGAAAAACCGTGTATTATACATTTCAAATTGAGTCGTTCGGGAGGTTGTAACTGTAATACCCTCATAAACCAAGGAGCCTTAATAAGACCTTCCCCAGCAGATAAGGGTGTTACCATCTTGGTTGCCTTGTCTTATTTAAACTCGTCGTCAAAAGTTACCAACCAAAACAATATTTATAACTTCACAAACTACTCTTAGTAAAGAGCTAAGCAAAGGTCGGATCCCAAGGAACGAGGGTATTGATGTAGGATTTTCAATTGCAAATGGTTGTGTCTAGGGGTGTCACAATTTGGGTTGAGATAGGAGATCAACCAAAACTAATCAACAATGTAAAAGTAAAGTAATAAATGCAAGCAAGATGATGAGATGTAAACAATTGATTAAAAGCACTAGGGTGTCATCGGTTCATAGGGTATTCATGGGAGTTGATCATACAAACACGTTCTCTACTAGAAGCAAACACTTATTGTTATAATGGGATCAAGTTAGTGTATATCTTACAATCCCTAAGAAGGTTTGGGTCCCGGAGCTGAATATATTAGATTGTACAACACCTACAAGTCGACTTAATACTTCCTATCCAACTATATGCATGGTCTAATGAGGCTCGAGTTGATTTATATCTTACAAGTCTCATTGAAAAGATAAGTGATAGGTAAAAAATGCAAGGATTCATAGGCTCGCATTTCATCAAACAAAACATGTGCATAAGTTGGAATTATAACAAGCAAGCAAATTAATTATGAAAACATATTAGATTAAGCGTGAATCAATCACGATGTTGGTTTCCCCTAATTCCCCATTAACCCTAGCTAAGGAAACTACTCACTCATTATCAAGTTTAACATGCTAACAAGGTTGTCAATCATACTAGCAAGACAAAACATGATGAATAAATGAAGATGAGATTAACAATAATTAAAAAGGATTAAGAAAGATTTATACCTATGAAGGTGATTCCAAATAATAAAGCAAAGAATAATAAAAGTACTTCATGATTGATGGAAGGTTGTCAATCCTCCAAATAAACCCAAATAATCTTCTAATTACCCAAAATAAATGAAGAACAATAGAGAAATTAAGGAGAGATTAAGGAATGGGATTTGTATTAAGACTAAATTAGGAGTTGATTACAAGATTAAAATAGCATTAAGATTGTATTAAGATTGCATGCATATCTAAGTAGTACAAAGGGGTATTTATACTAAAGACCCTTAAGAAAAGTTGAGGAAGTGCTCCTCTTCAAAGAGATGAGCATCTCCGTTTTGCTTGTCCCGCAGAGATATGCTCGTCCCGAGCGGCTTGGAAGCTGGCACGGTGGTTCCTGTAAGGAGATCCGAGCGGATCATAGGGGAGACGCTCGGATCATGGGGCTTCAAGACGAGCGTCTTGAGCACGTGATGCTCAGATTGCTGTGCAGGGAGACACTCGGATTGGCAGCAATCCGCTCGGATCCCGGGTCAGGCACTTTTCTTCTCTTCTTTCTTCAACAATCCGCGAGGATCTTGTTGAGGATGCAAGGATCCTTTCATCATTGCCCAATCTACTTTATTATCTACATAGGCCTTCTAGTATCGTCTTCCCTTTGATGCTTGGTCATTAAATGCGATCAATTTTGCTCCATTTCGCCATGAAAATGCAAGGTTTGCACTCCTCTCCTACCAAGGAAATAAAACCTCAAAGAATATTCAAAATGGGAAACTAAATATAGTAAATGACCCAATTATGCACTATAAAGCATAAGAACGAGGCTAATTCGGGGACTAAATGTGCTCAAATATGAGTCACATCATTGCCCAAGGACAGTAATAATCAAATGTCGATAAGAGAACGTTTATATTATATTACAAGTGAATAACAACAACTGACGATATAAAAGATACAACTCAGATCTACTATCAACTATGTGAAGCTATGTCTGCCATGACTCGTGGTAGACTCATCCCTCCAAGCACCCAACTATGATCCATATATCAACCTGCTAAGACCGACTTCTCACCATAGTGGATCACAGCAGACACAACAGAAACAGACAACACAACAAAACCACACAAGGTTAGAAACTGAGATAAGAGTTATGTAAAAGACACAACACACTACAAGAACACACACACACACACACCACACCTCCTCCAACCAACCACACATCTCTGACTGCCCTAAGGTCCAGTCCTGCCAGATTACCAATCGCAACCAGTAATCCACACCGCCAGTGGGGGACCGCAGCCGTTCCCACCTAAGCCCCGCTCATCTAATCCGAGCGATAACCCACGTTCCTTAGTGTGAACATCCCCTCCCGTGGCGGGTTCCACTGAGGGAGAATCAAGGGCGTGAAGCCACTTCCGCAAGTGACTCCACTCAGCCGAGGACGCACCTCGAGAACCATAGACAATCACAATCAGCTGTACAACAACAATCACCAGCTACTACTATACCAACACAACATTAACAACTACCACAACCAATCATCCCATTGACATCAACTCAGTTACAAATCAATAAAAGACTCTCTAGATAATCAACAGTGGTGAGTAGACGAAGCTATCTTTAGCAAAGCGGAGCGATTCCGCGTCCGATCACAAGATACCAATAAACCATGAAAACCACCTATACAACCACCACACCTATCTATTACTACCTCTATAACATAACTGAAAACAAGGACGACGATGATCATGACGCCAATATACCTATTACACAGTAATCCGGTGTCAGGACCGCTACCGACTTAAGCATCCCCTTCCTAAGGTGTAGGCACTCACAAGGACCTCAAGAAGGTAAACCATGGTGAAGGAGAAGAGAGGTGACAACATTTAGGTTTTGGAAGAAAGCAGGGTAATAATTTGGGGTTTCACGATTTATGATTTATAATTCCCCGATGTAAACCCGTTACTTGATCGAGTAACCAACTTACTCGATCAAGTGACCTCTACTCGATCGAGTTCCCAAGTTACTCGATCGAGTAGCCTCAGCTAGATCGAGTAACACGCACACAAAGTCTCACATCGTCACAAATATCACTCGTATGGTTTCCAAAGGTCTAGATAGGGGTTTAAGGCCAGTCAACGGGTCCTAAAAGGACGGGTATTACAGTCTTCCCCCCTTAAAAAGAACATCGTCCCCGAAGTTTGACTCATCCTCCCCCACAACACCAGGTCAAAGAAACTAAGGCAACGACCACTGTTTGTCCGACACAGGTCATCACTACCATTTAGAAAGATCATCCCGCTATGAATGTTCATCAACCATCATCATCTACCTTAGCACATCTTGCACAACACAACCTTCCAACAAATCACCGATTTCCTATTGAATCACCAAACACACATTGTACACAAGAACAACCGACTCGACTATTGCTCACACTCATCTCAAGTTATTACTCAAATGTAAACCACTACAACTACCAGACTACTCCTCTAACGATCACTTGCCATCAACTATCAATGATAAAACACCCAAAGACGATAGTCCTATTACTGATACACAACGACACATCATCCATTCCACTTTATTACTCAGCCATACAACACCATTAACAACAACTCTACTACTGATACTAATATCCAATTTTCATGACAACATAGTGAACAATGACTTGGAAACAAGGTACAATATCATGTTAATTTATTCAACAATTGCGAATTACTACTCAATTATACAATAACCATTACGAAATTACTCACACAACCATTTTAAATTACCAGCAAATGTTATACATACTATAAAATTGCTATAATTACATCATTTTCCACGCGACATTACTCTTCCCCTCTTAAAAGGAACTTTGTCCCCGAAGTTCAGCAACAAAACAACTCTACAAACACACAAGTCGAGGAAATATTATCCCATAAAGACATTACGAACAAACCATATTACGCATTTGACTCATGTTAACTACGACACTTTCTTGACATTATATACATATGACTCAAATAGATATGAAACTATCGAGAAAGTGAACAACTCAACGAGACATCCTATGATCGCCTATCAACCATGTCATCAATTACTTTCTTATACGACCATACAATTTATGCAACAAGAGTTATAATTATTACACACTACGTTACCCGAGACAATATGATTTAGCATACGAAATTATATAAATATCATCGAAATTGCATAAGTTACTCAAATATGCAAAACTGTATAGTCACCGTTGAGACGGAACATTGAAATAACACACCCACTACAAGAAACAATATCACAAAAACCATTAACTTGAAGATACAAATACATGTTTAAACGAAATAGACATCTAACAGGGGCACTTGATCGAGCTCGTAAGGCACTCGATCGAGTTGACCTTACTCGATCAAGTTTACCAGGCACTCGATCGAGTATGTCAAGATCAAAATTTATCCAGAATGTCACCCCTATATTTACTCGATCGAGTGAGGGGCACTCGATCGAGTAGCCACAGGTCAAAAATCCCTTAAGACATCACTTCATGTCTAAATCAATATATACACGAGTCGGAAACATATTCCCGACACCAATAACATGTAGAGAAAGTCTGAAAAGTATCTAAAATACGGCCTTATGGCCACAATACAAACCAAAGTCTAATAAAAGTACCAAACGAAACAAGTTTCAAGAACAACAAATCCATGTAACAAGATAGAAATAAAAAGGAGCATCATCACTCCATAGCCTGCTCATCCATCATCTCGTCTCCACCACCACCTCCAGATGTGCTTGCTCCAGCTGTACCCTCACTCGCGATGCCAAAAACGCTAGATCCGCTCCCACTCGCCATGGTGCCAAGCAACCGTAAGGGTAACTCATTTGCTCTCCCCAAGTAGACCACTCCATGCCAAAGGAATGGAAGACCCTAATGTCATCTCCAACATCTCTCCACCACACTGGCTGAGCCCCCTCAGTCCCAATACCCTGAACAGATGCCATCGCATGGAGGTTCCACAGTGTCAAGGTAGCAGACACTCTCCCTGTGAGCTCACTTACTCTCATCTCAGGGCTGAAGAAGGAAGGATAGCTGGAAAACTGGGGTTGTGGAGGCACATGCTGTTCTTGCCGGGTCTCAGCCATCCTCTCTCTCACCCGTCGCGGTCCTCTCCCCATTCTAGGCTGTCTATCCTCGGGTCTAGCCTGATCCCTCTTCGTCGACTCAGCATCACCTCCAAAATTTCATCATCAATAAGGAAAAACTGCCTATTAGGGACCTCCTCCTCATCATCAGAATCGGCTGCCACTATAGCCGCCGGTAAAGGCTCGGTCATGGGAAGGTGCTCAGGATCGTGTATCTTCATCCAACTCATCCCCCAAACTCTCCATGCTAACCCACCACCCTCCAAGGTTCTCAACCATTTCTGATTGAGAAAGTACTCACGGTCCAAGGTAGGCACCGTTGGGGTCAAAGGTGTATAGGCCGAGGAGGCCTCAAAAGTGGTTAAACGCTCCGCCAACCTGGTGATAATGGCGCCACAACTCAAGAAACAGGTCTCAGACTAGGCCATCAAAGCTAGGCTAGCACACACTATGGCCGTGGCACTGAAAGAGACTCGCGGGACTAGGGTCGGGTTAAGGTAAGCCGCAAGTAACATCACCTCTTGTGAGTTAAGTTTACTCACATCTCTCTGCTCATAGAGTAAACAGGTCATAGCACGGAGGAAGATCTTCAAAGTGACATGTTGAACATCGTTTATCAACATGTTACTAGAGGTAGGGGCGGACTTGCCGGTTAAGCAAGGCATAAGACTACTGGCTCCACACTCAGTCGGGATGTCCCTAAGGGTTCCCTTATTCGGTCTAGCAAGGCCGAGGTGGGTGGCAAACATATCCATGGTCAGAAAAAAGCTAGTGTTCATGAGACGGAATTCAACGGTCTGCTCCACCACATCATAACGAAAAGAACTCATGAACTCCAAAGTCATAAAAGCATAGGAGTGTTTCCTAAGATGATACAGCCCGGTCATACCCAAAGTCTCAAAGATGTGTCTCACATCAGTCTCAACTCCTAGGTCTGTCAAGATGGTGGTGTCGATACAGCGGGTAGGTCTCATACGACGTTTTTGCAGCTCGATAAATGCATCTCTTTGCTTCAAATCAGCAAAGACGATGGTAGGGTACTCCGGTACAGGTGGAACCGTAGGTTCCCCGCTTCCCTCACCAACCTCAGGCACGGAAGGCCTCCCCCTATTATTTTGTCTGGTACCAACTGTAGGTCTCGGCATCTGTTTTCAACATACATTTAGATATACAAACAAACACTTACTTGAATATATATAAACTTTCATGTAAAACCATAGGCTAGAGCACCTATATACACACTTTCACCAAACAATCCAAAAAGTTCAAGTATAAAACTCTCAAATTCTCATCAGACGGTCTTACAGCTGCAACAGTTTTGAAAGATTTAATCTCAATTAACACATCAACTTAACACTTTAAAGCATTAAACATCCAAATTAGTTTTCCAAATAAGTAATTAATTATTAAAAGACTTGGGGCGATTTTCAGTTTGGGGCACTTTTAAGACGGAGTTTTAGGGCAAAATTTTGAGCAAAATACATCAAAATCAACACTAAATATGTGACCCATAACATACATTCTTAATTTTCCCCCTTTCATATGCAAAAGACAAACCAAATCAATTAGAATCCCCAAACCCTAGAAATTTCGGTCCATTTAACCCCCATATTGATTCGATTTTTCTACTTCTAGCATCAATATTCAACGACTTCAAGCAATTAAATCATGTCACAACAATTATAAGCAATATTTCATGCATATAAATCAATTTTTCAGAAAAATTCCAACAACTTACATGTTTCTAATCAATTAAAACATGGAAAAGCAAAGATGAATGCTAATATTGCAAGGCATAACCCGACAAAATATGACGGATTAGGTGAACCATATTTACTTGGGGATTGACATAGGGAGTTTGACAACCTTTTTGAGTTGCTAAGATGTCCTGCGAAGTTGCAAGTAGATCAAGCTGCTTACTATTTGAGATTTTGAGGGGAAAAGCGGATTTGTGGTTGAATCGCAGTAATATAAGAAGGTCTTAAGGGAATCTTGGAGGGAGAGTGAAGAACCTTTTATCACTTGGAATGGTTTCAAGGAGAATATGAGAGTTGTATTTGTACTAGAACATATTAGGAGTAAGATGAGAGTTGAATTTGATTCTTTCAAGATGACTGAGGACATGACAGTTGAGACATATTATAACAGGTTTATGGAATTGTCAAAATATGTAGCTGATTTGAATTTTAGTGATGAGATGTTGGCACTCAGGTTTGAGAAAGGATTAACAACTACTATTAAGAAGAGGCTTGTAGCTGGTCAGCCAAGTACCATAGATGATGTTTACCAGCGAGCTGGGAATGCAGAGAGGATTGCTGACATGTTAAAGGAAGAGAATAAGGAGAAGGAGTGGAAGAAGGAAAAGGGGGAGAAAAGGAAGATTGAAGCTGTGGGTGATGAGAGAAGTAAAAGGGCATATGGTGGATTTGGGTATGGTGGGAGCGTGGGAGCTGTTCGTGGAGGTGGTAACTTGATGTTTCAGGCATGCTACTCTTGTGGCAAATACGGACACAAGGCAAGGGAATGCAGATCGACGACAATGAAGGGGAAGCTATGGCAATGGGAATCGTGATGGGGGTTACTATACTCATATGTCAGGTTATGGGAGCAATTAAAAGCAGGAGGTTGGAGTAACCATAGAAGCTATGACAATAGATAAGGCAATAGATGTGACCAGAGTAGTGGTAGAAAGGCATTCGGAACAGTTAGTACGGTACAAGGGAATGGGGAGAAGGGTAACTAGTATTTGTTGAGAGGCTTAGAGTTTTATCATTTAAAAAGTATTTAAGTTGTTGGTAGTTTAGTAAAGTAGTAGTAGTTCAAAAACTTCGGGACGAAGGTTTTTTTAGGAGTGTAGAATGTGATACTACAATTATTTTGAGTTACTAAACTTTGCTTATGTGGTTTTATACGATTCTTATCAATGCTTTATATATTATACATGTGCGATTGTCCTTATAATATTAGTGCGTGATGATAGCATTTCTGTTGGAATGTATGAATGTTTGGGTAGTCTAGGTGAACTTCGAAGACGAAGTTCTTTTTAAGGAGGGAAGACTGTAATAACCCGTAATTTGATAGAATTTATATTTACGTTTCGAGCATTTTTTTATAGTTAATTATGACGTTTATAATTAATAATTGTGTGTATGACGGAATTGTATAATAAAATAAGAATTTAAGTCGGAAGGTTGTTATGAGCCATATGGACCTCGGATGCGTACTCGGATTTCCGAGTAGTAATATAATAATTATAGCTATAGTAAGAATAATGATAATAATGATAATAATATTAATAATAGAATACATATTGTTTATTAGTAAGTTTCCTAATTAGGAAATACATGTCCTTAACCTAGCCTATAAATACAAGTTAGTGGTCTCTAACCTAGTTTATATAGTCATAATAAATCTGAAGAATTCACAAAGGGGAGAGAATTGGGATCGACATTCGATATTCACAAGACTAACATCGTTAATTAACTCCAGGTAAGACCGTCTCATGTATACTCTTTGCTATGCTATAACTCGTAAACTAGACCACCGTATGACGAACTAAGATCGTGACGATGACCATGGACCACAAGGGTGTGACCTGACCCACCATTGACCGCCGTTGACCGGCAGGGGAGGGGTGTTTTGATGTGTTTTACGTGGGTGTTTGTGGGGATGAAACCGTGGGTATAACACGGGTATTTAACCGTTACCTTGCTTCATTTAGACTGGAACTCGGTTGGGTGGTTACACAGGGGTAAGTCGACCACCGTGGGTGGTCTTGGCTAGTCAAGGGTGGTGGTTGGTGCGGTTGTTGCCGGATTTTCGCAAGTGGTGCATTGTTCTCTTTAAATCGTGTATGTATGGGTGTTATAGGGGTTGTCAACTGAGTTGTGGTGGATGCACTGCTACTGGTTCCAACATGGGTCAAGGATACCACGTTGGTGTCTGGTGGTGGCCTAGGGTGGTTGGTAAGGGGACTGGTTTTCACGGTTTTGTAAAGGTTTGGGCGAGTTGTTGTTGGTATTTGTTGTTGTTGGTGAGTCGTGAATTCCTGGCCATGCGTTATGGTGATTAGTGGTGGTTGGGCCATCCCTCGACTGCCCCATAAGGGACTCGTGGTGGCCACTGGTGGCAGGGGTGGTTGTTAGTAGTGGGTGTTGCAGGTTTTCGTGTTTTGAGTGTGTTGAATGCTTGTGTTTAATGGAGTTGTGTGGGCTGGTTAGGGCGGTCTGGTGAGGCCGTGTTTGGTGGATATTAGTGGCGGCAGTGGTTGGTTGTGAAGGTCGTAGAGAGGGCTTCCGATAGGGGTGTTTGGTGGAAAGGTTGGTGCCGGGTTGGTGTGGTTGTGAGGGTTGTCGTGAGATGGGAAAACGTTTGGGTTAGGTGTATGGGTGTGTTTGTGTGTGTTATACGGGTTGACTTGGGTTTATGGGAATTGATGGGTTTAATTATTTATGACGGGTTTATAATTTATATTTACGTCATAATACAATTTATATAATTAATTTATAATTAGTTTAATTGTGTTGTATGATTATTTTGTTAGTTATTATAATTATTATAATTATTAGGTGACGGCTCTATTGGAGAGTGCTACTAGTTCATTAACTCGGATTGCGTAGTTGGATACAGCTTGTGATGCGTGTCTTTTATATGATGTTTTACATCCCATTTTCCACGCATTTCAGAGCCCATTCGTGTAGTTTATGCTACATTTCTCCCTATTTCCGTCTACTTCCGTATTTTGTACATTATTGCAGAAATGTGAAGAATTCAGCGGAAATCAAGCTAAATCCGTCCCTAAGTAATTAACATTGCATTTGACATGAAGTATTGACTCGAGGAATGAGCTTGGTGCGCGTTTCAAGGCCTAAAGATAGCAAAAGCATGGGTGCGTACGAGTTTAACAAGCGAAAAAGTGCTTCTCGACATTGCAGCCTGATTCAGATGGCTATATCTCGAGTTCTATACCAGATAATCGAGTGATTCCAATTGGAGGTGAAAGCTTATCCTCTTAGCTTTCCAACGCCGCGTAGAACGACTGATTTGACCATGTAACGAGAAAATGGCTGCTGTTTTAAGATCGGTGCGCGCTGCAGAATTCGTCAGAATGCATTACTGTACAGCACCCTTGGTCGATCGACTGACCCACATGGTCGATCGACCAGAGCACGATTATCAGAAGCTACTGTTTAGAGATACTCAGTCGATCGACTGGGTCTAGTGGTCGATCGACCACCCCTCGTGATGCGACCATAATTGGCGCATATTTAGCCCCCGAATTACCATTGTTTCCATGCTTTTTAGTGCCTATTTGGGTCATTTCTTATCTTTTGTTCTTTGTTTTGCATATTCTTGGAGATTTTGATCCCTTGGTAGGAAAGGAGTAAGAATCTTGCATTTTCATGGCAAAACGAGGCTAAATTGATTGTATTCAATGACCAAGCATCAAGGAGAGACAAGACTAGAAGGCCTTTGTACATATTTTAGTAGAAGGACATTGTTGAGAAAGGGATCCTTGAGTCCCCAAAGAAATCCCCAAGGAATTCATGAAGAAAAGGGAAGAAAAGAAGAAGAAAAGCTGCTGCCAGACAATCCGAACGGATTGTACACAATCCGTCCGTCCGCCCTCGCCAGTCCGAGCGTCCCTCAAAGGAATCCGCTCGGATTCCACGTCGCCAATCCGAGCGTCTTGACCAAGAATCCGCTCGGATTCTCCAGCCCAGATCCGGCCGTCCCGACTCCCATCCGCACGGATTGCGATGACAAAGACGTTTTCGTTCTTCAAGCCACGATAAGAGAAGCCCTTCTCTCGGACAATACCGGAGTCTCCTTGCTCAACTTAAAAAGTGTAATTACTAGTTTAGCCCTTAGTTAACCCTAATGCATCCTCCCTAATTTTCACTATAAATACCCCATTAGTCTAATTAGAGGAGCATGTTCTTCTTATCAATAATTAGGGTAGTTAATATCAATCAAATCTCTCTTCAATATTGTAATCAAATATTAATCAAGTTTTAATTCAAGTTTTAGTTCTTCAATCTCTCTCTTGTTCTTCCTTTATTTTGGGTAATTAGAAGATTATTGGGTTTATTGGGAGATTGACAACCTTCCATCAATCATCAAGTTCTTCTATTATTCTTTGCATCTTTATTATTGGAATCATTAGTAGGTATAATCTCTTAATCCCTTTTTAATTATTGCTAATTACTTTCATTTATTCATCATGTTTCATTATGTTAGTATGATTGACAACCTTTCTAGCATGATCAATATGATAATGAGTGAGTAGTCTCTTAGCTAGGGTTTAATGGGTGATTAGGGGAAACCAACATGGGGAATGATTCATGCTTTAATTAATATGCTTTCATATCTTATTTGCTTGCTTATTTTGATCTTAATACATGCACATGTTATATTTGATGAAATGCTAAGCCTATGAATCCTTGCATTTACTATCATCTTCTATCCTTTCAACTTGACTTGTAAGACATAAACCAACTCGAGTCTTGTTAGACCATGCATGTGTTGAGTAGGAAAGATTAAGTCGACTTGTAGGTGTTGTACAATCTAATCGATTCGGCTCCGGGACCCAAACTTTCCTAGGATTGTAAGATATAAACCAACTCAATCCATCACAACAATAATTGCTTGCTTATAATTTGAGAACATGTTTGTATGATCATATCCCATGAATCCCCTATGAACCCATGACACCCTAGTGCTTTTAATCAATTGTTTACACCCCTTATTTTATTCATCTTGCTAGTTTACTTTCATTGTTATTTTAGTTTAGTAACCTTCTACATCAATCAAATTTGTGACACCCCTAGACACCACTAGTTACAATAGAATTCTCATTTCAATACCCGTCCCTTGGGATCCGACCTTTACTTGCCTCTTTGCTAATTGTAGAGTTGCTCGTGGAGTATAAATTGTGTTTTGTATCGACCATTGACCAACGACCACATATGCTTAATTGTGAACACCAAATGGCTCCGATCAAAAATGGCGCCGTTGCCGGGGACGGTGTTTAATTGATTTAAGATTTCTTTTATTGTTTTTAGTTGTGTCTTTTTCACCTTGGGGAAGTAAAACTCCTCAAGGATTGCTCTAATTGTTTTCTAGTTGTTTGATATTTTGCGAGAATGGATTTCATAGATTGTTTTGTAGAGGACCACTTGAGTATCCCTTACTTCAAGGATCCCATGCAAGCATTAGAGGCCTTAGAAGCAAGTAAGGCTAAGAGCATGTATTGGGAGTTGGAGGTGGATCTCTTTGAGGCCGCTCTAGCTAACAAGGAACTCACTCATGCACAATCCGAGTTAGTGCATAATATTCTAGTGGAAGCATGTCAACCCATAGAGGATGAGCAATCCATCCTAGAAGATATTCTACAAACTCAAGAGCAAGAGGAACCCATCATGGAATTCGAATATGATGAGGTTCATGAAAGTGAAGAAGAATATGTCATGAGAATGGAATGTTTAATGGAGATGGAGCAAATTCTCAATGAAACTCCAAAGGAGGAAAGTGAGGTACAAACTCCTACTTTGAAACCCCTTCCCCCAAATTTGAAATATGCTTACCTTGATGAATCAAAGACCAAACCCGTGATTGTTAATGATAGACTTGATGATGACCAATTGGGAAAATTACTTGATGTATTGAAACAACATGAGAAGGCTATAGGTTATAGTCTAGATGACCTTAAGGGGATAAGTCCCAACTTTTGCATGCATAGGATTCATCTAGAGGACGACCATAGACCTACCATTCAACCCCAAAGAAGATTGAACCCCCACATGCAAGAAGTTGTCAAAGGAGAGGTCATGAAATTACTTGATGCGGGAATCATATATCCCATATCGGATTCTTTGTGGGTTAGCCCCGTCCAAGTGGTACCTAAGAAAGGAGGTACTACGGTAGTGACAAATGAAAAGAATGAATTAATACCCACAAGAATGATCACCGGTTGGCGTATGTGCATTGACTACCGTAAATTAAACTCCGCAACAAGGAAAGATCACTTCCCCTTACCATTCATTGACCAAATGCTTGAGAGGTTAGCCGCTAACAAATTCTTTTGTTACCTTGACGGGTATTCGGGATTCTTCCAAATCCCTATACACCCGGATGACCAACATAAGACCACCTTCACATGCCCTTATGGAACTTTTGCATATAGGAGGATGCCTTTTGGATTATGTAATGCCCCCGCTACTTTCCAAAGATGCATGATGAGTGTCTTCTCCGATTACCTAGAGACCATAATGGAAGTTTTTATGGATGATTTTAGTGTTTATGGAAAGGACTTTGAATCATGCTTGCATAATCTTTCTCTTGTATTGCAAAAATGTGAAGATGTTAGTCTTGTTTTAAACTGGGAAAAGTGTCATTTCATGGTCAATGAAGGAATTGTTTTGGGTCACTTGATTTCGGAAAAAGGCATCGAGGTCGATAAAGCTAAAGTTGAGGTGATAGAGAAACTCCCACCTCCCGTGAATGTTAGAGGGGTGAGAAGTTTTCTCGGTCACGCGGGTTTTTACCGTCATTTCATAAAAGATTTTTCTAAAATAGCAAAACCCCTCACTCAACTTTTGCTTAAAGATGCCCAATTCAATTCTTGACGAGTGTGTTGAAGCTTTTAATAGAATCAAAGAAGCATTAATCTCGGCACCAATCATCCAACCCCCAAATTGGGAGTTACCTTTCGAGATTATGTGTGACGCTAGCAACTACGCCGTTGGAGCGGTTCTTGGCCAACGGGTAAGGAGAGCTCTTCATGCCATCTATTACATAAGCAAAACCCTCGACCCTTCTCAAGTGAATTATGACACAACCGAAAAGGAGCTTCTTGCCATTGTTTATGCTTTGGATAAATTCCGGTCCTACTTACTCGGATCCAAGGTGATTGTATTTTCGGATCACCGTGCTCTCCGACATCTCTTGATAAAGAAGGAGGCAAAACCAAGATTGTTGAGATGGATTTTGCTTCTTCAAGAATTTGATTTGGAAATAAGAGACAAGAAAGGAGCCGAGAACGTAGTGGCGGATCATTTGTCAAGGATCCGGTTTCATGATGAGAATGGAGAAACCCCGATCAATGACTCATTCCCCGACGATATTTTGATGGCTATTCAAACTCAACTTGAAAGGCACATCACCCCATGGTTTGCCGATTATGCTAACTATATTGTTGGAAAAGTGCTCCCTCCAAACTTGAACCACAACCAAAGGAAGAGATTCCTATTCGAAGTGAAGAGGTACTTTTGGGATGACCCAAACCTCTACAAGGAGTGTAGTGATGGGCTCTATCGAAGATGCATCCTCAATGGGAAATCCAAGGAATCTTGGAAGGATGTCATTCATCACCCTACGGTGGGCACCATGGAGCAAGAAGAACCGTTGCAAAAATTCTCCAATCGGGCTTCTATTGGCCTACAATGTTTCAAGATACGAGAGAATTCACCATTCATTGCGACGCTTGTCAAAGAACGGGCAATATATCTTGGAGGAACGAAATGCCACAAAGGGGCATTCTAGAGGTGGAGATTTTCGATGTTTGGGGAATTGACTACCAAGGACCCTTTGTGACATCCAACGGGAACAAGTACATCCTTGTGGCCGTAGATTATGTTTCAAAGTGGGTGGAGGCAATTGCCACCCCAAATGATGATGCGAAAACGGTCACCAAGCTTTTTAAGAAGATAATTTTTCCACGATTTGGAGTTCCTAGAGCTATCATTAGTGATGGGGGAACACATTTCCATGAGAAGAAGCTTGCATCCCTTTTGACCAAATATGGTGTTCAACATCGAACCGGCTTGGGATATCATCCTCAAACAAGCGGTCAAGTAGAAATTTCAAATAGAGAGATCAAGCAAATCCTTGAAAAAGTTGTGAACAAGACTCGGAAGGATTGGAGCACAAAGCTTGATGACGCTCTTTGGGCTTATAGGACGGCCTACAAGACTCCCATTGGTGCCTCCCCCTACAAGCTTGTATATGGAAAAGCATGTCATTTGCCAATCGAATTAGAATACAAAGCTTATTGGGCAATCCGAGCACTCAATCTTGATCTCAAATTAAGCGGTCAAAGGAGGATGATCCAAATCCAAGAGTTGGAGGAATTCCGACTACAATCCTATGAGAATGCAAAGATTTACAAAGAAATAACAAAATTGCTTCATGATAAGAGAATTCGACAAAAGGCCTTGCACAAGGGAGACAAAGTCCTTCTATTCAATTCCCGCTACCGACTCTTTCCGGGAAAGTTGAACTCTAGATGGATGGGTCCCTATGTGATAACCGAAGTTGGGAAATATGGAGATTTCGAACTCAAGGCCGAAGATGGAAACAAGTTCAAGGTAAATGGTCAAAGGTTGAAGCCGTACTATGAAGGAGCATTTGTTGGAGAGGTCGAGGCTATCTACCTCGGACCTCCTTCCCCTTGAAAGAACCATCTAAGGGAGAGTTTGGTGGAGTCCTCCCTAAACCACCATTTGTAAATATACTAACCCTCTAACTTGTATTTATTATTTAATTGCATTTGTTTAATAGCATAAATTCTTTTCATGAGCGCAAGAGAGGGAGGGTTACTAATGAGTTTTTGAGTGAAGGAGAAAATTCCTAAGTGTGGGGATGCATTGAAAGAAAGGAGAAAAAGTCAACACTCACGGCTAGAATCCGAGCGTCCCTCTGAAAATCCGGGCGTCCCGGCAGAATACGGACGTCCAGGGGAGAAACCGCACGTCCTGCTGTGGTGAGAAATTGAAGGTTTCTGGACTGATGAAGAATCCGAGCGTCCCATTGGAGAAGACGCCCGTCTGAGAGAATCCGGCCGGATTATTGGAAAGACGCTCGTCTTTACCCCTGAGCTTTTCAAGAAAATTCTCTGTTGAAGAATCCGTCCGTCTTATCAAGAAGACGCCCGTCCTGTCCCTGAAGAATCCGAGCGTCTTATGCTCGGGACGCTCGTCTTGAGGCGAGAAAAATAGTGAGATTTTACTCTGTGGCAGAATCCGGGCGTATTGCCCAGAATCCGCCCGTCCCGTGAGAGAAGAATCCGAGCGTCTTCGCTCTGAATCCGCTCGTCTCCCTGCCCGTTTTGCGGCCCGACTTTTCTCAATTAAATTACATCCCACCACCCATATAATGACACATCACCACTCCTTCCACTTACCCTATAAAACTCACCTCCTTATGACTCCCATACATATCCAAATCACTCTCTTCACCCACAAAATTAAAAATCCCCAATTTTCTAGGGTTTCCAATTCTCAATCAACAAGGAACATCCTTAGCAAATTCTCAAATCAAAATAACCCAACAAAAAGAAGCAAGAATGGCACCAAGGAGATCCTCCTTTAGAAATGCAAGAAGACCAAGAATGGTGGGAAGTTCCTCTACCTCACATCTCAACACCATTAGAAGAGAGCATGTAGAAATTGTAAACCTCACAAGGCTCGATGACTTCTCGAATGTGGAATTCCTTGATGATGTGCAGCGATTGGTCTTCCATCGACTCTTAAGTAAGAATATTCTTCCCACTAAATTTCTTTGTCATGATACTTTAAGAAAGCTTGGCATCTTTCACCAAGTAGAAGCACTTTTTGAGGTTTTTGGTCTTTCAACCCTCTTTCGCATGTATGAACCCACCTATCGGTCTCTTGTGCTCGAATTCTTGAGTTGCTTAAAGATTACAACTTCAAACAAAGTGATTTCGATAGAGTTTAGGTTGGAAATGTCTCTAGAACAATGACTCTTGTGGAATTTGCCAATGTGTTCGGGCTTGATGTTTCGCCTACCCGAACATCAAGACCCAAAAATTATAGTGTCGCACCCTTATGGAGGGCCATGACGGGCCGGGACTTCATTCTTACCAAGGAGTGTCTTGCTTTTCACATCCAAAACCCGATTTTGAGGCTCGCATACCGATTTCTTTCGGGTACCCTCTTCGCCCGCCGAGATCCGGCTATTGTGAATCAAATGGACCTCATGTTCATGGAATCTTATCTAAACATTCAAGGAAGAGACGGGTATCATCTCAATGCACCTCTAGTTTTACTAGAAAAGTGGGCAAAATTTCGAAATGGAGATGATGATGGGAAGAAGCATATAGTGAATGGTGGACTCATAACAAGACTTGCAAAGCACTTTAATCCTAGGTTCAATGTGAACAATGAGTACACTCCACTCTCGGGAGGAATGAGAATTAATGAAGACCTCCTTGTTGTCCAACACCATTGGATAACCCTTGAGGGGGTTGATAAAAGGATCAAATGGTTGACGAAAGGAAGTGATCCTATCTACCTTCCGATGGCCGACTTACCTCGAATTTCTCCAAGGAGAGGACGCTTGTCCCCAATACCCTCCTACCTCATTCAAAGTCAAGAAAGGCAAGCTCCACCCCCGCAAGCTCCTCCACCGCAACAACAAGAACAACAAACCCAAGGTGAAAAGATAAAGGTGCCTCCCTACCCCTTTCCCTACCAACCTTACAACCATCCTAATCCCTTCATCCTCCCCCGTGACGACTTTGTCACGGGAATTTTGCAAGACTTGCACTACCGTCAATATGAAACAAAGGTGGACAACTATTATGCTCTTTACCCCCAATACCACGACATGGTTCAAAAGGGACGGATAAGTGAAGAAGGAGCTTTTCCTTCATGGGCTCAAATGGAGTTGCTCTTTCCTAACTCGGAGAAGGCTAATGAAGGGGCAAATGGTCGCAAAGGGGAAGAAAGTGGCGACTCTTGTGGAGGTGATACGGTGAAGATTGAGAGTGAAGAAGAAGATGAATTCATGGATCCAAGTTTAAGTGATGCTTCTAGGGATATTTGGGATACCGATATTGAAGGAGATGATGCCGATATCTAGGAGATTACTTCATCACTAGGTGGAGCGGGCAAGAGGCACCCACCTTAGTTCAAGTGAAGTTTTCTCATCTCTCCTCTTTATCTTTATTTTTCATGAAAAGAACTTTGCATCTTGTTTCTTTGTATTTTATTTAACTTTGACTATTTGTTGGAGGAGTCCTAGCAACATCAAAGGACTCACACCTCGGTACCATTGAGGTGTTCTTTATCGTTCCCATTTTTGAAAATCCAAAATGACAATCTAATTTCATGCATAGCATAGTGTGTGCATGAACTATACCCATGCTTTGACATTAGCAATAGTGTCTTATTTGGTTTGGGGAAGTTAATGCATACACAACGGGAGGTAATCTAAATTATCCTCTCCGTCATAACAAAAACCATGCATCATGTAGCTTAGTGTAGAATTGCATTTAGTATAGAAATCATGCATCATTTTGCATAATTTCCATCATTTTGGCCATTGAGGACAATGCCCATATTAGTGTGGGGATGGGAATTCTAACACTTAACTTTTATTCAAAAACCATAAAAAATTGAAAAATTTCAAAAAATCAAAAAAATCGAAAAATTGAAAAACCAAAAACAAGTTCATTTCCTTTGTATATATTGTCTTGTATATATTGTGTTTGTTTATCCTTGTTCACTTTGATCGACTACGCCACATCCGAGACATGAGGATATTGAAGACCGCATGGTATGATCTTTCCAATCTCCTTTTTCCTCTCTATGTTAATGACTATGTGGCTTCATTTTGATTGATGCGGTAAAAACAATGTGAACTTAGGACTTGCATTTAGTTTATATGGCATGTTAGTTGGTAGAATCATTTGCATTAGGATGTATAAATGTTAGTTGCATCATGGCATGTAGTTTGCATGTTAGAAAAATTTTGCGAAACCGTCTATTTGGGAAGCTTGACAAGTGTATATAGGCCCTAGTAGATGCTTTTTATTCTTAAGACTTTGCTTGTTAGAATGCTTGTAAAACACCCTAGGATGTGTCATGCTAGTATCCTTTGACCCATGGTTTAAGGCCTAGTCAAGAGTACCTTGTGGTGTGATAACTCCTTGGCTACCGTTTATTCCAAGATGACCCTTGAAACCATGCATACTTCTATCATTCATCCATGTTCTACCACATTTTTGTCATCAAAGGGAATGGGCACAAAAAGAAATCAATTTGAGTTCAATGAAATGAAAAGTGAAAGAAAGTTTGCAAAAATGCATCAAATGAAAAGAGGAGCAAAAATAGAACTCCTAAGCTTCAAATACAAGGCACCCTCGTTACTAATTGGGGTGACTTTGAAAATGTTCAAAAAGAAATGCAAAAAAGTTATCAAGTATTGAAATGCCAAAAATCAAAAGAAATGGCAAAGAAAGTGTTCTCAAATGTCAAATGCCACAAGAAATTGGGGGGAAAAACAAAAATAAAAGCAAACTCCCAAAATGAAACTTAAATATCTATCGATCCCTTTATCCATCATATCCATTTTTGTGCATGGTAGAGAGGGGACGACCCTTCTTCTTGTCTAGGCAAGAGGGGGAATTCCGCGATCCTCCAGTGTTTCTAACACCATAGGGAGTCTACTCTTGACAAAAGCATTTAACGATTGAGGACAAAGGTACCCTAGCTTGACACATTTTGGAGGTGATTTATTGGTATCCTTCTAGGCTTAGTAGTTTGAACAAATTGCATCTATGAAGGATTGTGTACCCTTGAATTGCTTCCCTTGTAGATAATTTCCGCCACTTAGATGAGGAAAGTGGATATTCCTTTTGTAGATGCATCCATTATGTGTTTTTGTGTGCTTAATGTTTGGATGTGTCGCCATTTTGGCAAGACCCACCTTGCCTTGCAAGAAGGCATCCTACCTCATGGTTGTCTTGTTGTGAGTTGAAGGGGCGGAGTGAGACCCGCTAATTGTCTCATATCGGCTATTATTATTAGGTTAGGTTAGTATTGGTCCTAGTCTTTGTCACCTCTTTACTCGGGACGAGCAAAGGTTCGGTTTGGGGATATTTGATGCGACCATAATTGGCGCATATTTAGCCCCCGAATTACCATTGTTTCCATGCTTTTTAGTGCCTATTTGGGTCATTTCTTATCTTTAGTTCTTTGTTTTGCATATTCTTTGAGATTTTGATCCCTTGGTAGGAAAGGAGTAAGAATCTTGCATTTTCATGGCAAAACGAGGCTAAATTGATTGTATTCAATGACCAAGCATCAAGGAGAGACAAGACTAGAAGGCCTTTGTACATATTTTAGTAGAAGGACATTGTTGAGAAAGGGATCCTTGAGTCCCCAAGGAATTCATGAAGAAAAGGGAAGAAAAGAAGAAGAAAAGCTGCTGCCAGACAATCCGAACGGATTGTACACAATCCGTCCGCCCGCCCTCGCCAGTCCGAGCGTCCCTCAAAGGAATCCGCTCGGATTCCACGTCGCCAATCCGAGCGTCTTGACCAAGAATCCGCTCGGATTCTCCAGCCCAGATCCGGCCGTCCCGACTCCCATCCGCACGGATTGCGATGACAAAGACGTTTTCGTTCTTCAAGCCACGATAAGAGAAGCCCTTCTCTCGGACAATACCGGAGTCTCCTTGCTCAACTTAAAAAGTGTAATGACTAGTTTAGCCCTTAGTTAACCCTAATGCATCCTCCCTAATTTTCACTATAAATACCCCATTAGTCTAATTAGAGGAGCATGTTCTTCTTATCAATAATTAGGGTAGTTAATATCAATCAAATCTCTCTTCAATATTGTAATCAAATATTAATCAAGTTTTAATTCAAGTTTTAGTTCTTCAATCTCTCTCTTGTTCTTCCTTTATTTTGGGTAATTAGAAGATTATTGGGTTTATTGGGAGATTGACAACCTTCCATCAATCATCAAGTTCTTCTATTATTCTTTGCATCTTTATTATTGGAATCATTAGTAGGTATAATCTCTTAATCCCTTTTTAATTATTGCTAATTACTTTCATTTATTCATCATGTTTCATTATGTTAGTATGATTGACAACCTTTCTAGCATGATCAATATGATAATGAGTGAGTAGTCTCTTAGCTAGGGTTTAATGGGTGATTAGGGGAAACCAACATGGGGAATGATTCATGCTTAAGTTAATATGCTTTCATATCTTATTTGCTTGCTTGTTTTGATCTTAATACATGCACATGTTATATTTGATGAAATGCTAAGCCTATGAATCCTTGCATTTACTATCATCTTCTATCCTTTCAACTTGACTTGTAAGACATAAACCAACTCGAGTCTTGTTAGACCATGCATGTGTTGAGTAGGAAAGATTAAGTCGACTTGTAGGTGTTGTACAATCTAATCGATTCGGGACCCAAACTTTCCTAGGATTGTAAGATATAAACCAACTCAATCCATCACAACAATAATTGCTTGCTTATAATTTGAGAACATGTTTGTATGATCATATCCCATGAATCCCCTATGAACCCATGACACCCTAGTGCTTTTAATCAATTGTTTACACCCCTTATTTTATTCATCTTGCTAGTTTACTTTCATTGTTATTTTAGTTTAGTAACCTTCTACATCAATCAAATTTGTGACACCCCTAGACACCACTAGTTACAATAGAATTCTCATTTCAATACCCGTCCCTTGGGATCCGACCTTTACTTGCCTCTTTGCTAATTGTAGAGTTGCTCGTGGAGTATAAATTGTGTTTTGTATCGACCATTGACCAACGACCACATATGCTTAATTGTGAACACCAAATGGATCCGATCACCTCGACTCTGACGCAAATTAAGAACGAGAATTAGAAGCCCAATTGTAATTAGTTTTTAGGCTTTTGCGTGACATCTCTATAAATAAGACCTCGAACATCAGTTTTGAGGAGGCATGGAGTAGGGGTTAATCCCGTCTACTGATTTGACATTGTTGTTTTAGATTCAATCATAATTAGTTTAGTTTTATCAATAAAGTCATCATTAGCATTCAGATTCAGTTGCTCCCTTTCTTATTTCGGTATTCTTCTTCCTAATTTCAGTTTGTTGCTTTAATTCCTCCTTAGTTAGAATATCTAGTTAGGATTCCCAAAGCCGTATTTTTGATTCATGTTAGTTATTTGCTTAACTATTTCGATTATGAATTCTATTGTTATTATCAATCTCGTAGTTGTAGTTAGATTAAATATGCGAAGCTAATTACCCCGTGCTAAGATGTGAGGGGACCTGCGAAAGACGATGTAGATTAGTAGACTGATGTCGGCCTTTGGTCGATCGACTGGATTAGTCGAGATCGATCGGACTGTGGTCGATCGACTAGCTTAGCTGGTCGATCGACTGACGCGCGATAGAATATCACCGTTTCAATGTTTTAATTGCAATATTTGACAACGAGACCGAGAGGAGACTTGTTAAATACTTGGGAATTGACCAACCCACAGATCGAGAGATAGGGAAGGGAAATTGACTAAATTGAAACGACTAAATTTTACTAAGATCGAAAGATAGGTAAAGTTTAGGCATTAGGAATCACTTTTCGGGCGAGAGCTAGTATTAGTGAGACCTAGGGACCAAAAGAGCATAGGCCGAGAGAGGCGTTACTAGTTAAGAATGGACCGAGAGGACTTCTTATTTTCCCACCTATCGTGATTATTCTGACTTACTTAGGAACCCATCGTCGTAGCTGCAGTGAACCGACCGTCATAGCATTCTTTTTATTATTGTTTACATCTCTTTTTATTACTTGCCTTTTATTTATGCATTTAGACTTAGAAATAATCCAAATCAAAACCCCCGGAAAATTCATAGATGAAATAAGACAATTAGAACTCCCTACCTCCCTGCGGATCGACCCTTACTACCGCTTGCTAGTTGTAGTTTGGAAATTATAAATATTATTTTTGATACTCACTTCGACAGGTATCAAATTTTGGCGCCGTTGCCGGGGAGGCAGCGCTAGTTTTAGTTGTCTTTAATTTTAGTCTTTCTTTCTTTAGTCTCAGGGAACTTCGGTTCCTTGAGACAGTTCTCATGTTTCATGTTCTGAGTTTTCCACAGGAAGAGGATGAGATCTTTGGTGTTTATTTATCCAGACTTTGGGAGTTTATTGAGCCCAGACGAAATGCCTTTTCTGATCTCCAAATATGTTGCACTATTGTCCGGCATATGAATGACCCTACGCGAGCATACCTCGAGTCTATAGGTAAGTGGGATTTCGAAGGAATCCCCGTAATTGAGGTATTAGAATTTTTTAATTGGTTTGCTATTGAATCTCTTAAACCTACTTTTTCTCTTCATGTTGACTTAGATGAGGGGGTGGGTGAGACCTTAGAAACCAATCTAGGAGATGCTGACGGAGACATAGAGGAGACCATTAGCGTGGTTGACAATCCTTTTTATGAGGATAGTCTAGAACCCTTTTATGATTCTTGCAATGTTAGTGAGGACGATTTGGAGGCTCTCTTTGAGGACCTCCATCTTGACGAGTATAGCAATGAGGAGAGTGATAGTCTAGAGGTTAAATGGGATACTTATGATGATATCGATGATGAGCCTATTTTAGGAGACCTCATTGACCCATTTGACTTTGCTATCCCATGCATTTGGGACGATTATCCACCTTCTCCCATAGTTGACCAGACTCCTCCACCTCACATTTCATACCCGTCAGAGTATTTTAATTCTACTCGCGTTATTCTTGAGTCGAATGCACCTGAGTTCGTTAATTCTCCACCTGTGGTTAACTTGAGCTTTTATATTCCGCCCTTAGCTGGAGGGCATAATAGCCTTGTGGACAATTTTG
This sequence comes from Silene latifolia, assembly GCF_048544455.1. Lineage (NCBI taxonomy): Eukaryota > Viridiplantae > Streptophyta > Magnoliopsida > Caryophyllales > Caryophyllaceae > Silene > Silene latifolia. The sequence goes on along the minus strand of NC_133533.1, from coordinate 22,834,214 downwards.
GGAGCTGTCATAGGAAATTTGTCAGGCTTAAATGTTTTTACATTTTGATTTCCTATGCTATTTCTATCTTATGGTGCTACTTACAGTTTTGTGTAGCACATGCGCAGATGTATGATAGGTTGCTGAGATCCTTGAGTTGTTTTGATTGGGCTCCATTAGAGTAAGCTGCTGAAGAAAAAGAGGTCGAGCGGGACCTGACTGAAACCAGCGCTAGCCGGGAGGCAACCCGGATGTGTTTTGTTTTTGTTTTGAATAAAACTTCATAGTTGTTTAGAAATAAAAAAACTCTTAGTCGTGTGCTTGTTTTTTTTTTTTTTTTTAAGACTTTAGACTTTATATTTGGGTTTTGCGCAATTTTGGGCGCGTATTACTGTGCATTTGCAGGTTTTTAGACCTTATTAGCTCAAGTAATTGAGGAAACACGAAGAAATAAGGAGCACAAAGAGATTTTCGATCGATCGATCGCCACATTGGTCGATCGACCGAGTTGCACTTTCCGTGAGCTACTGTTCCTGACACATTGGTCGATCGACTGCCATCCTTAGTCGATCGACCAAGGACGCTGCTGTACCTATTCACGACCTCTCCCCTGCTGTGTTTGGTCGATATGTGGACTTAAGGGAGTTTCTACTCCACTTTATTTTCCGTCTAATTAATTATTTCTTCTAAATTTTATCATTTGTGCACATATTTACCGCTTCAAAATTGTCTTCTCGATTTTATGCGTGGTTTTCATTTGTCTTTCAGGTACTTATTAGTAGCACTGCTAGCTACTGAAACCTCCTAGCTCACGCTGGTTTGGGGAGGTTTCCTTTGCTGCGCTTACAGTCTTGTGAGTTCCCAAATCTTTACTTCATGTCTTATTTATTTAATTTTCTCGCATTTCCCGTTTTCCATTTTTCTTCATTACATGATTTTGCACAATGGGGACATTGTGCGATTTGGTTTGGGGAAGGGTTTTGCGTCGCACATCATATGCTTGCATTCACGTTTACATTTTTGTTTTGCATTGTTTATTTAATACCTTCATATATACAAAAATCCAAAAAAATTGAAAATTTTCAAAAATTTCCATAAAATGCACGTTTATTTTAGCATATAGGTCGAGTCGGGACGGTAGTATTTCAATGATGATTTTGCATTTGCATCTGTCTTTGCCTGAGCCTTGCTAATTAACATGTTATTAGTAGAATCATATGTGCATACCTACGAGTTTTCGTTAATTATTCGCTGAATCTTGAGACTTGACTTAGAATTTTGGCAAGCTACATCATATTTCTGAGATTTAGAGCCTATAACTGGTGACATTCATGACCAGTTTATCTAGGAATGTGAGTAGTTACTCCTTATGAGGCATGTTTCATAAATGTGCATAAATATGAACTTAATCTGCTTAATACTTGTATGCATTCGGTCTGTGGTTAGTTGACACATGTGGTAGAGGTTTCCCCTTATTCATTTTACCCATGAACCCCACACTGCCAAAAACATCCTTTTTGTCCCATTACTACATCCTACATTTAGCCTGTCCCTTGTCAAGCTAGTAGTCCATGTTCTTGGGATTGTTACTTAGTTTTTGGTAGCATATGCTCTTTTGAGATGTTGTTGGAAAAATGAGAAGGGAGGAAAGAAAGAAAAGAAAAAAAAAAAGAAGATGAGAAAAAAATGATTCGAAGAAAAAAAAAAGAGTTATGTACTGTTCGTGCAGTCGATCGACTACCCCTTTTGGTCGATCGACTGAGGTTCGAGAAAAAGAGAAAGAATCAATTCGCATAATTCAAATCCTTATCTTTTGGCGATTTTTGCTCCCATATTTCATTTATATCTTATGGGGAGTTAGTTGATTACCCTTTTGTTTTGGGAAATTGTGAGTTTTGTGCTTGCTATAGCACCGTTTCGTTTGATTATGAGCAAGAAGTTGGATATTGCCATATGGTTACGTTTTGGTACTAGCTTGATCACCTGTACCTCCACATTCCCATAATTATCTTTGCCTCTTCTTACCCATACCTCACATTTCCATATTTATACCTCGGCATGTATCATGGTCTTTTGTTGGTTGGAATGCATATGTACGGTTGTAGAGATTACTTTCATATTAGATTGCAGGCATGTTCTTATAGGTCGTAGTTAGGTGAGAGTCTTTACAAAATGAATTCTTTCTATCTTTACATTATTCACCTGTGCTTATTTGAGTGATCTGAGCGACCCGTGAGAGTCCAATTTGATAAGTCTCTACAGTTGACGGTTCGGCAGTTTTTAACGACTTCATAATTCGTTTGCATGATTCACTTGCTAGTTGATTGTTGGACATGCATTAAAATGGTTTAGGCTTTACATGTTGCAATTCGCTCTGAGATTGAACTCGTTCCATTAGATCGAGTCTTGTTCTTGCTTGGGGACAAGCAAGGGTTTGGTTTGGGGAAGTTTGATGCGTGTCTTTTATATGATGTTTTACATCCCATTTTCCACGCATTTCAGAGCCCATTCGTGTAGTTTATGCTACATTTCTCCCTATTTCCGTCTACTTCCGTATTTTGTACATTATTGCAGAAATGTGAAGAATTTAGCGGAATTCAAGCTAAATCCGTCCCTAAGTAATTAACATTGCATTTGACATGAAGTATTGACTCAAGGAATGAGCTTGGTGCGCGTTTCAAGGCCTAAAGATAGCAAAAGCATGGGTGCGTACGAGTTTAACAAGCGAAAAAGTGCTTCTCGACATTGCAGCCTGCTTCAGATGGCTATATCTCGAGTTCTATACCTGATAATCGAGTGATTCCAATTGGAGGTGAAATCTTATCCTCTTAGATTTCCAACGCCCCGTAGAACGACTGATTTGACCAAGTAACGAGGAAATGGCAGCTGTTTTAAGATTGGTGCGCGCTGCAGAATTCGTCAGAATGCATTACTGTACAACACCCTTGGTCGATCGACTGACCCACATGGTCGATCGACCATAGCACGATTATCAGAAGCTACTGTTCAGAGATACTCAGTCGATCGACTGGGTCTAGTGGTCGATCGACCACCCCTCGACTCTGACGCAAATTAAGAACGAGAATTAGAAGCCCAATTGTAATTAGTTTTTAGGTTTTTGCGTGACATCTCTATAAATAAGACCTCGAACATCAGTTTTGAGGAGGCATGGAGTAGGGGTTAATCCCGTCTACTGATTTGACATTGTTGTTTTAGATTCAATCATAATTAGTTTAGTTTTATCAATAAAGTCATCATTAGCATTCAGATTCAGTTGCTCCCTTTCTTATTTCGGTATTCTTCTTCCTAATTTCAGTTTATTGCTTTAATTCCTCCTTAGTTAGAATAGCTAGTTAGGATTCCCAAAGCCGTATTTTTGATTCATGTTAGTTATTTGCTTAACTATTTCGATTATGAATTCTATTGTTATTATCAATCTCGTAGTTGTAGTTAGATTAAATATGCGAAGCTAATTACCCCGTGCTATGATGTGAGGGGACCTGCGGCGAAGACGATGTAGATTAGTAGACCTGATGTCGGCCTTTGGTCGATCGACTAGATTAGTCAGTCGATCGACTGGACCTGTTGGTCGATCGACTAGCTTAGCTGGTCGATCGACTGACGCGCGATAGAATAGCACCGTTTCAATGTTTTAATTGCAATATTTGACAACGAGACCGAGAGGAGACTTGTTAAATACTTGGGAATTGACCAACCCACAGATCGAGAGATAGGGAAGGGAAATTGACTAAATTGAAACGACTAAATTTTACTAAGATCGAAAGATAGGTAAAGTTTAGGCATTAGGAATCACTTTTCAGGGCGAGAGCTAGTATTAGTGAGACCTAGGGACCAGTAGCATAGGCTGAGAGGCGTTACTAGTTAAGAATGGACCGAGAGGACTTCTTATTTTCCCACCTATCGTGATTATTCAGACTTACTTAGGAACCCATCGTCGTAGCTGCAGTGAACCGACCGTCTTAGCATTCTTTTTATTATTGTTTACATCTCTTTTTATTACTTGCCTTTTATTTATGCATTTAGACTTAGAAATAATCCAAATCAAAACCCCCCTAAAATTCATAGATCAAAATAAGACAATTAGAACTCCCTACCTCCCTGCGGATCGACCCTTACTACCGCTTGCTAGTTGTAGTTTGGAAATTATAAATATTATTTTTGATACTCACTTCGACAGGTATCAGCTTGCCAGGTAGGATAACTACTCAACTCGTCTTTTGTGGAAATTGAATGGATTAATGGATGCGTAAGTTATTATTGTTGAATTATAGTTGGATGTTTATTATTGGATGTCAATATTTATATTGGCATATTATTTTATTGGGTATCCTCAGTCTTGGACTGGGACAATAATGAGTTATGAGGTATCCTCAGTCTCGGGCTGGGACGACATTTGTGCTTATCCCCGGGCCAGGAGTAAGCGGGAGGATGGTGTGGTGGAGCCTCGGTCACGGACCGGGACGACTATTGTGGTTATGATGGGAATTGGTAGTGGTATTTATTCCACGTGTTTACATCTATTAGTTTGTATATTTAATGTTGTGTGATTATCCTACTCAACCTCGTGGTTGACAGTGTATTCCTGAACATCTGTGATGAACCATAATGGGGAGCAGATTTGACATGTACTAAAGATTAGCTGACTTGGGAGCATTGAAACGTGAGCTCGACTTGGACCATAGTTGTTGTCTAGATCACTTAGCTGACTTATACAACTTTACTTATGTAATTTCCGATGCGTAGTACATTGTAATGTTAAGGCTTAAATTTAATTGACTGACAATGTAATAAAACCATTATTTTAGTTAAAGTTATTAAAGTACTTTGGTTTGCCCTTGTTTTAATTTGCATCATTTACCTCGGGCAACCGAGATGGTAACAGTCCTATTTATTGGGAATGTCTTGCTAAAGGCTCCTAAATAAAGGAGGGTGTTACATCAGTGGTCTGACTTCCTTATGCCAAATCAAAAGTGAAAGTCTAACATTTGACCTCAACCCAATTGACTCTATCAACACCACCAACTACATCTCCTTCTTCCATACCCCGTACTCTGCCTTTTCACCATTATCAACCCTTCACCATCATTCGCCAGTCATTACAATTCATTCATTTCCGTCACACACCGAGCTCCGTTTCAGGCAACCTTCATACAACACCACTGATAACGGGTAGAGTTCGTCGTACCCAATCAAACAAATTCTCAACTAGTAATGGTAGTCGAGGTCGAACCATAACGAGACCAAAGATTGAGTACTAGTTTTGTCTTAAATTGTAAGTTAGCTACGCAAATTAAGAAGTTGACTAATATTAAACTAATTAATTTAAACTAAGACGACTAAAGTAAGTAAACAAATAATGTAAACAATGCTTTAAACAATAAAGAAAGGTCTAGGATCCGATTTTCTCCACCGGCATGTTCATTTACTATCATAAATCCATCAATTAGTTGTCAAGGAGATGCATTAAGGGGAAACTCCTCTAATTCGCCTACTAACTCCGTCCCGGGCCCATAATAGGATACTAGTCACCCGACCTACCTCCCTCCAGGTTCGTAAGTCGGGCTCCCTAATACAACACCCTAATACTCGAAAACGCGCGTCATTCCCGAGGTACTTAAGTATTGGTCAAGGTTATCAAACCGTTAACCAAAGGTACCCTCTTTGAGTTCTCCCTCTCGGGTTCAACTCAAGTCGACAAATAGTCTAAATAGGATAGTTGATTCCCAACCTAATCAATTCCCATTGATGGTTAAGGGTCAAAAACCAACAAGAATCCCAATTAAAAACAAGTCAAATCCTTTGACTAACCCTAACTAACCCTTCAACAACCAGTTAAAAAGGGTTTTAATCAAGTAAATTACATATGTAGGGGATTAATCGAATCGTAGTGAAAATATTGCCCACTAATCATACTTAAATTAACATTACACATATTACCACTAAACTAGTCACAACCTTAAATATAGTGAATTCAATAAAGACTAAAACTTTAAAATAAACTACATTAAACAAACCTATTAATAACACTAAACATGGTGAGCGCAATAAAAACTAAGACTTTAACTAATTAATATAATTAAACTAATAAAAATAACAATAATCAAAATAACAATAAATAAAAGGGAGAGAAGAAATTATACCCAATTTAAAAGGAAATTGTGTAAAAAAGCCATAAAATCCTTACAAACACAAATAATTGTATCTTCAATTCCTAGTAGCTCTATTTCTAAACTAATTAAGAGCGTGTGTTTGAAGAGAATACGCTAAAATTATCTAATTCCTATTGCTACGACCTCTCTGCCGATACACAAGAACAAAAAGTAAGCTGCTTCTTTCCTACTCTCCTCTTTTCGGCTCTCTCCTTGTGAACAAAAACCAACCAAAAAATGAATCTCACTATTTTCTAACACAAAATCTTATTATATTCCGTAGTTTTTTTGTTTTTTATTAGGTAAGAAAACTAGGTTGATCCTCTAGGGTAGAACCAACCTATCTCATCCTTTCGAATGAGGGAGGTAAGTTGAAGCCACCGGCTATCAAACCACCCCGAAAGTGTTGGACATGAATGTCCAACTGAAGCCATGAAGTCAGCAACCTTGTTGGCTTCACGAAAGCAATGTTTAATTATCACTTCATCGAAAAAATGAAGGTCTAATTTCACATCTTTGATAATACTAGAAATTTCCCACGGAATTTGCCAAGTACCTCGAATCGAGTTAATAACACATAAGTTATCACCCTCCACAATTAACTTTGAGATTCCTAAGTAATTAGCTGCTAAAATACCTTCTTTTAAAGCAAGTGCTTCCGCAACAAGTATATTATTGGATCCGCACTTTTTTTCTCCCAACAAAACGACTTTACCATTGTGATCTCTTATAGAATATCCTAAAGCAGCTTTATTACCTTCTATTCTCGATCCGTCAAAATTTAACTTTAGGAAACCGTTTGTAGGTTTTTCCAACCAAATCTCTTCCTTACTAGAATTGTTTCTAGCTGACTCTTCTACCTCGGGATTGTTGAGATTCTTAAATCTAATCACATTCCATGTCTTAGTGCTATTATTACATAAAGTAATAAGTTTGTTGATACTTAAATTAACATTATTAAAAATAATATCATTTCTATGGAACCATGCATTCCACCAAATAAAAATAATCTTTATAAATTCATCTTTTGGAATTAAATCCTTAAGATAATTAAGTTTCGTTAGAAAACTTTGACTTGTAATAATATCATAATTTGACAAAAACTCGTTGAAACTAATAATGTTCAGGTCTTGGATGACAGACTCAATCAAGGGACATTCGTAAAAGAAATGATCTTTGTTTTCAATATGATTGTTGCACAGAACACAATGAGGTGGGACATCAATATGACTCTTGAGAAGTCTACTTTTCGTTGGAAGGCCGTCAACACAGGTTTCCAAAGAAAAAATTTCAATTTAGGAGGAATATTCAATTTCCAAATCCACTGAAATTCACATTTGACAAGAGCTTGGCCGAACAAACCTTGCGCTAACCAAGTTGCTGTTTTGGTAGAGAATTTTCCATCTACGGACAACCCCCAAATAAGGGTATCTGGAATATCATTATGTGGCACTGGAATGTTAGTAATCTGATTACAATATCGTTATTCACTAAACTGGATAATTTACAAACACCCCATTGCTTGTCTGAGGTTATGAAATCTTTAACCAAAAGATTAAGATCGCGGTTACTATCATCATCAACCATACTGCTTGTAAGTGGGTGTGAAAAAACCCAATTATCAGACCAAAACTTAATGTTGCTACCATTACCTACCTACCATCTCAGTCCTTTTCTAAATAGAGTCCGAAGACTCATTAGTTTACGCCATTGCCAAGAAGAGGCTGAATTAGGCTTATGATCAAAGAGTGAACAATTTTTCAAGTATTTTTTAGATACCACTTTGACCCAAATACTTTCCTTATCCATAAGAATTTTCCATAAAAGTTTCATTTGAAGAGCTTTATTAGGTGCTCCAGAAGATTTAATTCCTAAACCACCAACCGACTTTGGTAAACAAACTTTATGCCAACCAACCAAATTAGGAGAACGCTGGGAAGGATTCTTATTCCAAAGAAAGTCTCTATTAATTTTATCTAATCTATTATGGATCGATGAAGGGAGGAGGAAGCTTTGCATCTAAAAAGTTCCCTTCGCGGCTAAATTAGAATTGACAAGAACTAGTCTACCTGCTTGAGATAAAGAATTCGCTTTCCATTTCGATAATTGAGTGCAAGAAGATTGAATAATGTTCTCGAAAGTATTTTTAGTCACTCTGCTATCAATTATAGGACATCCTAAATACTTACCCAAATGAGCTTCCTCGTTCATATGGAGAATGCCTCTAAATGATTCACGAAGAGAACGCTCAATGTTTCTAGTGCATTGAAAAGTGGATTTGTCAAAATTAACAAATTGTCCGGAAATCGTGCAAAATTTATTTAAAATAGACTTAATAGTTATACAACTCTGGTTAGAGGCTTTAGCTAAAATGATAGTGTGATCCGCAAAAGTGAGAAAGGGAATTTTCTCCACCCCGGATCCAATTCTAACACCAATATCACTAGAGTTAACATCACTATTATTTTGTAGAGATCTTGCTAAAATCTCGGCGCACATAATAAATATGTATGGCGAAAGTGGGTCTCCTTGTCAAATATCTCGAGTGGGTCTAAAAACGTCTCCCGGTGTTCCATTTACTAACACTGAGTAAGAAACAGTGTTTATACATGCCATAATCCATGAAATCCACTTAGCATTAAAACCCATTTGTTTAAAAGTTTCTTCGATAAAATTCCATTCTAGTATGTCGTATGCTTTCTCCATATCAAGTTTGATTGCAATCCAACCTCCTTTTCCCTTTTTACGTTTAAACGAGTTGAAAATCTCGTGTGCTAAAAGAATATTATCTTGAATGAATCGATTAGGTGTAAAAGCACCTTGAAACGGGTGTATAATCTTATGCAAGACATTTCGAAGACGATTAGCCAAGATTTTTGCAATAATTTTATAAATTGTTGAACAAAGACTAATCGGGCGAAAATGGTTTGCTGTTTGAGGATTTTCAATTTTAGAAATCAATGCTACGAAAGTATGATTTATTTCTTTTAGTAATTTCTCAGAATGGAAAAATGCTAAAACTGCATTAAGAATGTAAATTTCCTACAATATCCCAAAGTATTTTTGAAAAACTCTACAGAAATCCATCGGGACCTGGACATTTATCGGGCTAAACTAAACACGGTTTGTTTAACCTCTTCCCTACTAATATTACCTGTAAGAAATCAACTTAACTTCGTGCAATTAAGCCACAAATAGACTTAAAATCCTCATTCTTGTCAAAATTACAAAGTTGATTTTTCGCAAACCTAAGTTTAAACTCCTCGGATATTTCTTGCTTAATAAGGTTTTGATCAGTAATACAAGCACCATTCTTATTTATAAACTATTTAATACCATTTCTACTACGTCTAATCGTGGCATGAGTTTGAAAAAACTTGGTATTATTATCTCCAAAATTAGCTTTGTTTATATGAGCTTTTTGTTGCCAGTAAACACGTTTATAGTCAAGGAGTGCATCACGCTTTTTCAACCATCTCACTTGCGCGACTTCTAAATTGTTAATATGAGATGTGCCTAGTTGATTTTGAATATTTTCCAAATTTTTTTCAGCAATTGAAAGTTGTCTAAAAATATTTCCAAAAGTAGACTGGTTCCATTTCTTAGCCTTTTGTTTTAGCAATTTGCATTTTTGGGAGAGACAGAACATATAAGATCCCTGAAACTGATATTGCCAACACTTTTTTACCATTTTACTAAAATCATCTCGAAGAGTCCACATAAGTTCAAATCGAAAAGGAGGAGCTTTCATATGAATTTGGTCATGAAACTTCACAGATATAGGACAATGGTCGGAGCTAGTGAACGCATGGTGCACAAACTGCATGTTTGGATAAATACTAATCCAATTAGGAGATGCTAAGGCTCTATCCAAGATTTCAAAAACATTTTCAGAACCAGCTTTCTTTTTTCTCCAAGTAAAAAAATTACCAGAAAAAGGTAGATCCACACAATTAGTATTACTTAAAAATTTAGTTAATCTCAAACAACGCGCATTTGTAACTTTGGCACCCCCTTCTTTTTCACTAGGACTCTTAATCTCGTTAAGATCGCCTAATAATAGGAAAGGCAAATCAAGACTAAGCAAAAAAATTTGAAATTCATTCCAAAAGTCCGTTTTTTCAGCCGCTTGAGCAGGAGCATAAACAAAAATAAGGCAAAACACCACATTTTTGGTTAAATCACACACTTCACAAGCAATGAATCTATTCAACTTAAATATGACATTAATCAAACAAGTCATTGAGATAGACTCTTTCCAAAATAACCAAATACTGCCTGATAAGCCTAGGAATAAAATCACAATTATTGAACCCAAAACTCATCATCAGATAAGGTTCGGGCTTAGAAGACGTTTTAGTGTCACATATAGCTAAGATTTTAATTCCATTTGACGCGCTAAAGAAATTAAGTTCTTCGGCAAAATTCTTTCTTTTGGTACCCCTAACATTCCAAAAGGCAATATTCATGGAATGAGACGAAATGACGCAAAAATGGCTTAAAAACATTGCAGAAAGTTAAATGCAACCATAACCAGCTGCAAGTGCGATGGATTGCAAGAATAGTAATACAAGATCCAAAAGTATAATTGGTTCTAAACGAGACGACAAGGTCCCAGTAAAGCTTAGGAACAACAAAAAATCGATAGTCTGTCCTATTCAATTTACGGAAGCAGTATCTAAACCAACAAGCAAAATAAATTTGATTGTAATGGATTGCTAAAGATGGCCAACAATAATACAGAAAGTTATCAAAGAGATAAATGTAACTTTGAGTTAAAGATCTATTACCATACCACAAGTGGTTAACCTTCACATACCAACAGCAAAGGATGTTCCAAATAAAAGTTATTGCAAAGGCCATGAAGCGATCCAAAAGCTTAGCAACAAAGCTCCAATTAGGTACAACAATATAAATCGATGTAAAATCGTCAAAATGAAACCGTGTTTGTGCACTGATCAAACTCTCAGGAGACCCTCTTGAAACATTTTCGAATCGAGAGAGATATGGGTAGTTACAGAAAGAAACTGTGCCAAAAAATTTAGGCAATATAAAATCCTTAGTATCATAACAGGATGACATTCTTGTGTCAAGGCTGAAATAAACCGTCATAAAACAATACATACTGACATGATAACCTTTGACTCGAGGGGGGCCTAAAGCTAAAGTTTCTGTGGTGCGGACACAAGACTGATAAAAGCTCTCCGGTTCCAAGTTGGAGGGCAAATCAATGCCCACAAACACAGAAACTGAAGAATTAGGCGAAAAGCGGTATTCCAAAGAAATGAAAACCTCAAAATTGGACAATCCGATAGGATAAAGACAAATTACAACAGATGTTGGTGAGCTAAATGAAGATCTTGAAGCAAAAACAAGAACAAGTTTGTCTTACAGGAGAGGAAACTCTCCTCTATTTCAATTAACAATAAAAAAATCAACAACAAAGACTAGAAAGGCCTGGAAAATCACTAAGCTGCTATCGTCACCATCGTGGCGTACCTGTGATGACCTCGGAACAGCTGGATACGAGATTTGATCTCGGGCAGAAAAAGGTGCCTTATCTGAAGAGCCAGACGCCAAACCGTCCTCAACCAAGCTCTTAGTTCCGTACAGCAAAAGCGGTAGCGAAATCCGAAAGGAATAGATCTCGCTACACCAAAACCACATCGAGAGCCAAGAAAGAGCTGCTAGAGGAATGCCGGCAGTAGCAAACTGAAGGAATCGATTGGTTTTTAACTGAGTAAAAAAAACCCAAATCCATTCCGATATACCAAAATAATGGTAAGAACAGACGATACTCAAACTCTCTACAATAATCTCCTCAAAAGAGAGAAATTTGTAAGATCTGGAAAGATTAATCGAAATATTAATCAAAGAAAAGTGCTTATAAGCATAATAATCAATCTTAAAAATAACGCCTGAAGAAAGGATATGGAAAGATGATGTTTGAGATTGAAAAATCTGGAAACATGGTTGCTGTATACTAGCTATTAGTTTTTTTCTTTTTTGACTTTTCAAACTCTATTATACTCCCTAGTTGGTACATATTTGTTTGTAACTAAAAATGGGTCAAACATAATATCACATTCTTAATAGAACAATCAACAAGTGAGGTGATGAGTAAAAAATATCACCACTTTTAAATTATTTGTCCAATCTTTAACTATAGACAGATATACTTAGTCATTCGTATCTATCTATAAAGTGTCCCTCCTAAAACGAGGTGCTGCCTGTCTAGAACCAAAAATCAAGAAGATACAACTAGGCTTGTTTTCTTTGTTTGTGTCCAAGTCCACGTGAAACATTGACGAGGCGTACACTGACAAAGCAACGAGGCCCACATCCACTTGATCCCAATTGATTTACTTGATTTGGTTTCACTTCATCCACTTATATTATTTCGGTTTCCGCTTCATTTGGTACCTATAAAACGACAGAAGCAATACTCGAAACTCCAAGAACAAACATAAAATAATAGTTCCTCCATTCAACTCTACTCTACCATATTGGTTTTTGCATACTATTTACAAATGAATCTTCAATTGCAATTTTCTCTCAATACATAAGTGAAAATATATTCAAGTGAGATCTTGTTTGATTCGTCTTTATGAGTACATTAAAAATATCTAACTTTTATAATTTTTGCAAATACGTAGCTAACGATATTTATCGCGTAAAACATGCGTTGGCAAACGTGAAAAAGTAAAGTGGTTGAGTGGAGTTGAATGGAGAAAGTACTAAATACGTAAACAACTAATATTCCTATTTTATTCTAAAATAAGTAAATAACGCTATAAATGGGTTACTAATTTAACTAAATAAAATACAAAACGTGGGCTAAAAACGAGTAAAATAGAGCGTTATCAAATCTCCCACACTTATCTCTTACTCGTCCTCGAGTAAGTTCAAGTATGATCCTACCTCAAAGTGAATTCACAATATAAGCATCACTTAATTATTTAACTAATAATTTGTTTTTTGGGGGGAAAGAGTAAGCTTCTAATTAATATAAAAATTGTCCCAATATATCAATAGCATCATTCAGTTGCTTAAGCTCATCATGCTTAAACCATCTGAATGTGTTCTACCCATTCTAATACATGAGCATTTCGACATTTAATATCACATTGTCTAATTCTACTTTTAACCTCATGCTTCACCCTGTCAACAAGTACTTTTGGTTTCCAAATATAACCATCAATCCTGCTAGAATTTCTCATCTGCCACAGATGGTACATCAGGCACGCCAATATCACAGCAATCACCATCTTCCTGCAAGCAGAAGACTGCCTCCAGCTATTCAACCATTGAATACACTCAGTGTCGGGCAAGGTGATGTTGCACCAAACACTCAACATCTGAACACATTGCTTGTTGTAGCAGCATTCAAAGAAGAGATGATTATGAGTCTCTTCTTGAATGCCACACATAAAGCAACAATTAGTCTGCACAATCTTCATCCTATACAACCTATCCTGTGTGAGCAGCCTCTCACGAGCAACAAGCCAACACAGGAAGGAATGTTTAGGTACAATCCACCTGTTTAGAATCTAGGGATACCAAGCAACCTTCACCCCATCTGGTTTCAACCACTTGTAACCCGCACTAACAGTAAAGTGCTCTAATCCTTTCCCATTAAATAAAAACTCTCTAAAAATCTCCTTGACCTGGCAGATTTTCCTCCAAGCCCAGCTACTACCCACCCCTGGTTTATAATCCATCCAATCAGATTGATTAATGTAAATTGCATGCACCCATCTCACCCAGAGGTGGTCTTTCTTATGAGCGACCCACCATGCGTATTTACTAATACTGGCAATATTCCACAGATGCAAATCCTTGAGCCCTAAGCCACCTTGTTTCTTAGGCTTACATATCTGTTCCCAAGACACTAAGGCAAGGCTTTCTTTATGGTCAGTTCCATGCCAAAGATAGGCTATGCACACAGCTTCTATTCTGCTAATAACAATTTTTGGCAATATAAAAATTCGACCCCAATAATTGTGCAGGTTAGTGAGGACATCTTTGATTAAGACTACTCTCCCTACATAAGATAAATTCCTAGAGCCCAAACTCCTGATTCTTTCCACCACTCTCTCAACTAGATAGGTACAGTCAAGGATTGAAGGTCTCTTAGGGGATACATTAACTCCCAGGGACTTAAAAGATAATGTCCCCCTTTTAATCCCAGACAGCAGGTCAATCTCCTTTACCAACATTTCATCAATCCCATTGCAATAGATGTTGGACTTCCTCTTATTCATGACCAACCCTGAAGCTTTGGAAAAGTAATTAAAGGATTTCAGCAGTAAAGTAACTGATGCTCTATCCCTTTTACAAAACAAAATCAGGTCATCAGCAAAACACAGGTGTGATAATTGAACCCTGTTGCACAGTGGATGAAATTTAAAAATCTCCAGCTTCTGAACCACCCTCAAAATTCTACTCAAATACTCAAGGCAAATGTGAAATTAAGAGGGGAAGGGGGGTCTTCTTGTCTGAGCCTTGTTTGTCCTTTAAAAAAGCCAAAGATGTTTCCATTTAGAGTCAGAGAGTAAGACGGGGTAGTCATACATTGCATAACAATTTGAGTAAATCTTTCAGGGAATCACATTGCCTCCAACATGCCATTCACAAAGCTCCACTCAACAGAATCATATGCTTTTTGTAAGTCCAGTTTCATCATGAGTCTTGGTGAACAGCTCTTTCTTTTATACATTTTGATCAAGTCCTGGCATATCAAAATGTTCCCTAAAATGTCTCTTCCTTTAATGAACGCACTCTGAGATGTACTGATCACACCAGGGAGTACTTGTCCCAATCTTGCGCACAAAACCATAAAAAGGCACTTGTAAATTGTGTTACAGCAAGCAATTGGCCTGAATTGCAACACACTTTCAGGCACCTCAACTTTAGGTATAAGGGTTATGATGGTATTGTTACATTGTTTCAGCGGTTGCCCAGATTGGAACACCCCTTTTACTGCAGCAATCACATCATGCCCAACAATTCCCCAGTTATCTTTAAAAAATTGACTATTATAGCCATCAGGTCCTAGAGCTTTTGTACCTGGAATAGCAAACATAGCCTCTTTAATTTCATCAGCAGTTACAGGTGTTAGCAGGATAGCACAATGTTCCTGTGTTAAACATTGACCAGCTGCAACAATCCTCTTAATGATACTGTTAACCTCTTTAGAAGTGCCCAACAGAATTTTATAATACTGCTCAAATGCATTCTGGATATCCTCAGGTTTGGAACACATACAATGATTCATATCCTTAATTTAAAGCACCCTATTCCTAGCCCTTCTTCTTTTAATTCGAGCATGGAAGTAAGAAGTGTTATCATCACCAGATTTCATCCATTCACACTTTGCTTTTTGCCTCAGATATTGGTCCCTAGCAATATTAAGTTCAGCAAGATCTTTTGCACACTCTCTTTCAGGCATGCACAAATCTTCATTAAGAGGGTCTTGTACTAACAATGTTTGGAACTGATGCAAAGCAATCTCAACAACATGAGTAAGATTTCCAATGTCCCCAAAATGCTCTTTATTCAACTTCCTCAGGTCAGCTTTTAAACCCCTCAATTTTTGAACAATTCTAAACATTGAAGTCCCTTGCCACTCCTTACTCCATCCATTTCTTATAATGCTATCATATTTTGGTGCTAAAGACAACATATTAAAATATTTGAATCGTGTGCCTCTCATATGGATCTCCCCCTCAAAATGAATAAGACCAGGACAATGGTCAAATAACCCTTCAGACAAGTAGTGCACATAACTATCAGGGAACATATCCACCCACTCCACATTAACCAAAACCCTGTCCGGCCTACTATAAATCTTGGTTCCATATTCATGCTTGTTAGTCGAGGTGTAGAAAGATCCCCTTGCCCCTAGATCTTCTAATTGACAGTCCTGAACCACCTGAGCCAAAGGAGCCATCTCAGCATTAGTTATAAGAGCTCCCCCAATTCGTTCATTGCTGGCCATGACGTCATTGAAGTGAGCTCCAACTATCCATGGTCCTCTCACATCCTTTTGGTATTGTCACAGACTGTCCCACAAAGGAATTCTTTCAGCCTGTTTATTCAAACCATATATAACAGTGAACCAAAACATTTTCCTCCTTGCTTTGTCCAACACTTTGGTATGAATACTTTGGATAGAGATGTCATACACCTCAACAGCAAACGAATTGGGATCCCAAATAAGCCAAATCCTTCCCCCTTTATGCAAACTAGAATTGGTACAAATAGACCAATCATCACACAAATTAACCCTAACTTTATTCCACTTGTTATTCTTAATTTTTGTTTCTAACAATCCAAATAAACCCACCTTATTCTGAGTTAAAAACCTCTTTATTTCTAGTTGTTTATTGGGATTATTCAGACCTCTGATGTTCCAGAAACCACAACTACCCTTATTCAGTAATGGTCTTGCTTGACTCCCCCTTCTCCATATTCCTGTACTCAATCAAACCCAGTCTAGCTTTGTGCATAGAGTTAGACAAAGCCTCCATAAAGGTCACACCCCCAATAGCAAACCTTCTCCCACCATCCTCATTTCTCATCAACCTAGAGATGAAGCGTCTGGGTAGAGAGCTCTCCACCAGAGGGGTATTAGCAACCATCACTGGAGTCATAACTGTTGCAGGCACAGTAGCAGTGGTTGGACCTAGATTTTGGACAGGTGTCTTTTGACTGCTCCTTTGAACAAGAACAGTCTTAGGAGGTTGCTTCACTGGGACTGGTTTAACACCTCCTACACCCTTAGGCCTCCACATTTTCGTAACCACAGGTTTATCCAACTTACCCTTCCTACAGTCAACAGCTAAATGACCTAACCCCTTACATTGAGTGCATTTCAGCAGTAACCAATCATAGACTACCCTGAGCGTCTGTGTTTTACCATTTTCATCCACAAACTTAAGCACTGTAGGGAATGTCTGGTCAATATCAACTTCAATCATAATTCGGGCAAACCCTAAGAAATTCCTATGAAAAGTGGCATCATCAAATCTTATGAACTTGCCTACTCTACTACAGATTTTCATTAGGCATTCAGTCCCCCGGAATTTAACATCCAAATCAAACAATTTCATCCATATAGGGGTCCTTTTAACATCATGCTTCACCAGTTGCATTTCAGGGTTCCACTCTTTGATAATAACCGGTTTATTATCAAAGAGTAGATGACTATTGTTAAGCACAAATTGTTCCTGTTCCTTTGTTTTAAATCGTACCAAAAAAATACCGTTGGGCATCAAAGAAATATTGTCAATCCCTTGTGCTTGCCACACCCTATTAACAAATCCCGTGAGAACAGAGCTTGGTGGATTCGCACCATGGACGTAGCAGACCACGAAAGTAGACCAGAACTTGATTTCACTAGAACGTCATCTTTGGTGATTTGAATCAGCACCGGTTCCGCTTGTTCTGATCGTTCTTTCACAAATTCCTCCTGAACCCCTTCTTCATCCTCTAGGATGACTTCAAGGTCGACATCCAGCTCCTGTGATGAAAATTGTAACTGCCGATGATGAGATATCCCTTTATTATTAGATTTTAGTCAGAAATCATCCTGTTTTTATGTATTTTTTTTATTAGAGATTAAAGATTTCTGAGAATTTTTAGTCGATTTTTTTGATCGAGCCATTGCTTGAAGAAAAAGCTAACTAAATTTTCATGCGTTTCTCTCTCTAACTTTCTCTCTCATCCTCTTAAAAAAACTTTCCCTTTTGAGACACACTATTTAACTAATAATTGCCGAATGAGTTTTAGCACACTCAACTCCTTTTCAAATCACGTAGTTATGCTTATGAGAGAAAAACAAAACACGCGAGACAAGTGAGGTCTCGCACAAAACAATGGGAACCATGCAATTAGGTAAACATACAAGCAATTAGGTAAACACACAAACAGGGACGGGTTCACATAGACACAAAATAGCAACCTTCTTTATATAGGTAGAGGATCCAAATCAAACAACTTCGGTTGTGTCATTTATTCTATCATTCCTCAACTAGTAGTCTAATGCCTATAAATGAAATTACTATGAAAAAGCTTAGAAAATTACATTTACTATATGCATAAACGATCGGTCCTTTATTCAACCTCCAAAGACAAGTGAGTATGGGTGAAAGAGTATGGAGTGGAACTCCCATGCCGCCCCCACATAATTGATAATGTTGCGTTCATCAAAGACAAACAAGGGTCGTCCTATTCTAGCTAGGCGGCAAAGGATGGCTATGTTTTTGGCAAAACAAATGATTATTTTCGAGGCGCTCCCTTTTATTTTTGTTATTTTCTTCTTTCATTTGATTTCCCTTTTTTATTGACCTAACAATTGAACTTTTTTTTTTTGGGAAAATGTAAGTTCTCAGTAACATCAATAATGGTCCCATACAAACAACTTTTAGAGCCAAGCTCTAAAACACATTTTTTTTCCTCAATTACCTCCTAAGATACTCCACCATGCTAAGGCTAGAGCACTTTTACTCCTAATATCATATTGAGCTAGATGCATTTGAACATCACTCTTAACATTTGCTAATAGAACTTTAGGCCTAATAACATAGCCATCAATTCGAAATCTATGTCTACAAAGCCAAACATGATACAACACGCCTGCCAGAATAAAAGCAATCACTTTTTTCTTACAGGCAGCTGCCTGTCTGAGTTCAGTCCACCATCTGATACAGTTTTGCTGCGGCATCTGTACCCTGCACCAGTTCCCAACCAGACTACTGCATTGGCTGCTAAAAGGACAGGCAAAGAGGAGATGATCCAAGTTTTCTTTTTGCAACCCACAAAAAACATTTGTTGCTTTGTAAAATTCCCATTCTCATCAGTCTATCTTGGGTAAGCAATCTATAATGTTCTATTAGCCAACAGATGAATTTCTGCTTTGGAATAATCCAATCATTCGGCATCCAAGGATACCAGGGTACCATTGCACCATCAGGCTTGAGCCACTGATAACCTGCTGTTATAGAATAATTCTCCATACTATAATTAGAGAATAAGTAAGGTTTAGTAAGTTGATTTACCTGACAAATCTTTCTCCAGGCCCAACTATAACCAGTACCAGGTTCATACTCCCACTACAACGAGGTTTTTATGTACACTGCATGCACCCACCTCACCCATAAGTGATCTTCCTTTTTTGCAATCTACCAAACATACTTCCCAACAGTAGCCAAGTTCCAAACATGGAAATATATAATTCCCAAGCCACCTTGCTTCCTGGGTTGGCAAATCTGATCCCAAGAGACAAGTGATGGGCTCTCGTTATGGTCAGTGCCATGCTAGAGATAGTTCCTACAGATAGCTTCAATCTTAGAAATCACAGTCTTGGGTAGAATGAAAATCATGGCCCAATAGTAGTGGAGAGTACTCAACACTGCTTTAATGAGTACAATCCTTCCTGCATAGTATAACTTTCTGGATCAATGACCCCTAATTATGTCCACCACCCTCTCAAACAAACATTGACAGTCCAGAACAGACAGTCGTTTAGGGGGCCCAGTGACCCCTAAGTAAATGAAAGGCACCGTCCCTCTTTTCATCCCAGTAATTTGTTCCACATCCCTGATAACTTGCTTTTCCATGACATTGCAGAACAAGCTATACTTGCTTCTGTTCATGACCAGTCCAGTAGCTTTTGAAAATAAGTCAAAAGCTTTCATCATCAATGTTGGAGCTTGTGTCCTCCACAAATTAGTGTGATAACATTTGTAAATCTCTTACAGGTTCACAAGGGTATACTTCGTATATTTAATCAGTTGATTAACGTTTACCTAATAACGGTTGGCTTGCTAGAAAGTTTGACGTTATTATCATACTGATGGCGGTGATCAACTGGTCCCTAAAGGTCACACCTATAGGATGTGTTTGAGAAACGTGGTTATAGAAATATAATTACATTGATGCCCAAAATGACTAAAAAGTTAGTCGATGTGTTGATGAGATAATTATTTAATGAAAATTAAATAATATTAGTTGAGACAATTAATCAGAATTAAATAAATTAAATATAATAAGTTATATTTAATTAAATATATATAATGTTAGCTTGGACGAATTAATCTGTTAATTCGTAATTAAATATAATCAGTTGTATTTAATATCAACAAGCTGAATGTGTCATAGTGGTAATAGTGAGGGTACACATACCAAGAGGTCATGGGTTCGATCCTCACTAGATGACAATTCAACACATATTATATATTTTTGGAAAGACCAAAAATAAGGAGGAAATACTCCTTGTTTCGGTTTACTTGGCCGAAAATTAGGAGAGTTTTTACTTTCCTAATTGACTCCAAGTTTCGGTCTGTATAAAAAGAAAGGTAGAGATTTATTTCTACCCTAATGCTTTTTCTTGACCTTGCCTTCTCTCTCTCATCACAAGAACACAAAAAACAACTAAATTTTACAGAAAATTTTAGATCGATTTCTAGCATAATCAAAGGGCATATCTCATATCGTCTTGGGTTCAACTAATAGGCGAATATCAATTTTGATATTGTTCTTAGGCCATATTTGCTAGGACCGAAGGTTATTTCTGAATCCTTTACTTTTATTTATGTATTTTATTTTATGACCTTAGGTCATCTTTGTTAAATCGTTATAATCCTTCAGTTTAAGGGAAGTATACAGATTATTTTCCCACAAGTGTTATCATAGCAATAGGCTACGATTTTAATCTTGATGATTTTCATAAAATTTGTATGTGAACAATAGGATTTTTGAAAAAAAAAAATTAGGGTTTCCAATTTTTTTTATGGTTCGAAAATTTTTGTGCCGTTTTTCCTGCCGTTTTTTCTTTCAGTTTGATGATATTTTTTCCATTCTATTTTTCATATTATAGTTTATAATCGGTTAAAATTATCATATGAAGAATTGGTAGTTTTTGATTTAATGCAGATTAAGTTAAAATTAAATGGAATCGTCATATTTATGATAAAAAGATTGTTTTTGCTATATAGTTTTTGGCATATAAATTGATCATGTTTATTATTTCATATGCTAATCATGTTCTAATAGCAAAGGTAAACAATTTAGTCATCAAATCTTGTTTTAGGGCATATTGCCGCAAAAGAAAAAAAAGGGGAGGACGATTTAGGGTTTGCCGCATAAAAAAAAATTGGTTTTTTTTTTTGGTAAACCGAGAAAAGAAAAAAAAAATAGGAAAGTTTTTTTTATTGCCTTTTTGCCGAAAAAGAAAGAGAAAAAATTTTATGGAAAGTTTTTCCTTGTTTTTCCTATTTACCGAATAAAAAAAAAGGAAGGGGGCTGTTTTTTTAAATTCAGCCGTGACAGCTGAAATAAAATAAAATTTTTTTTTTTCAGCCGAGACCAATTTGAATAAAATTGTTTTTTGTTTTATTTTTTTTATTTTGGCCAATTAGTTATTGTGAATAGGTTCACAATTTAAAGATACCGAGTTATTTTAAAGCAGTTTAAAATTTTGACGGATAAAATTCATATTACAAGTTTAATATGGATTGAGAATGAAAGTAATGTGATTAAATTGCGGAATTGTCACTTAATTTAATTTAAATAGGTGGTTTGGATAAATTAATCAACATAATTAATGAATTGTGTAATGCATGTTTAATTTATTTTTAGTTGATGCTTTTAATTTTGTTGAATGAATCGAATGAATGAATTTTATTTACGTATTTATTTTTGCAGCGATTGTAATATGTAATACTTAGTGTGGCCTTAGTCAAATTATGTTTTCGTAATGAAGGAAACATGATTTTTTATGTAATTATGAGATCTCGAATCTCCTTTATTTTAGTTTTGGGTTTTTGAAATTAGAATGTAATTAATAGGTCAATTATGTAATTTTATTTATTGTAATTTCAAAGAACACTAAAGATGAAGATTCAAGCTCACTCCCGCTACATGGATCAAGATGGAACATCAAGACAAGCTTCTCGGGTCCAAGGATGGATTCCAAACTTGTATTTATTGTTCATTTTGATAGGATAGGCCACACTAGGATTTTTACTGTTTTTACGTTTTTTCATTCTTATTGCTTTTCATTCACATGTTAGTAATTGCATCATATTCCGCCTAAAACCAAACCACCTACTTCTAAAATGCATGAAAATTGACGCATATAGGTTGTATGTTAGTTTTCATGGACATGCAGATGTCACAGTCTTTAAGCCATCACTTTAGTTTAATCATTCTCGCATGCTAGATTATAGTTCACTTAAAATGAATTTAAATAAAGTTGATGTGATCTTCCTCTAAAACGGAAATTGAGATTAGTCTTTATAAGGGCAAACATCTATGAATCCCTTCTTCGTCGGTAGGCCTAATATGACCCCTTCTACGTTGGGTAAGTAGTTGTGTTGACTTAGTTTACCTCAACATCATAGTCCGAAGAGTTTCTCGTGATTATGATGGACTAAAGATAGTATTTACAGAAATTTATCGACCAAGAATTCTAACGGTAGAATTAGCTAAAAGGTTAGCTTATCAATTTACAGAGAATTGAGTCTTGGGGTCATTTATATAATTCTTGAGGGAGGTCAATTGTATAAATGTTTTTTTGAGTCTTCGCGTTATGACATTAGCTCATTAGACTTAAAATTAAAACGATGCACATGCTTATTATTTTATTCTTCTTTCGCAGTGTAGAACATGTTTATTATCGATAATACTGTTACAACAAATGGCTGGAAATAACGCAATCCCAATGCCTAGTGCCACACTAGATCGTTCGTCCTAGCTAAAAATGTTCATGGACCAAATGAATCAGTTCACTCGACTGAAGAATGATGAGTCCAATTTTTATGGATCGGGAGGCGGCACTACGGAATGCTTGCCATCTGCGATGGTAAGCTCGGGTATTTAATCGAGCCAATACCGGTCAACCCAGGCCCAAATGCAGGAGCCGACGAGTCATTCGCTTATAGTGACTTCGTTATGGAAGCGGGTGCGATAAAGAACGTACTCATCTTTGCAATGGAAACCAATTTGCAGAGACGCTTCATTGCCCAAGGTGCAAACATGATTTTCACCACGCTCACTAACGAGTTCTAAAAGGCACCGAGAATCGTTACATATGAGCATACTTGTCGCTTCTTTGATGCGAAACTCCAGAAGGGCCAACCGGTTAGCCCACACATTCTTCACATGATTGAGAATGTCGAGAAGTCGGAGGCATTTGAATTGTAAAATCAGTGAGAGCATTGTCATTGACCGAATGCTTCATTCTCTTCACGATGGTTTTGCCCTTTTCAGGGCAAACTACTACATGAATGACTTGAAAAAGAGTCCTCATGAGCTACACTCCCTTCTCATGCAGACCGAGAAGGATATGAAATTGAGTGGGAGCGTGAAGCAGGATGTTCTCACGATTTACAAAGGTAAAGGTAAGGGCAAGGCTCATGGCGACCTAGCTGTAGGTAAGCCAAAGTTTAAGAAGCTAAGAAACGGTAAGAGTGCGCCTGGTGAGACTAGTGGCTCACAGGGTAAGACAAAGAGTAAGGGCGGTGACATAGAGTGCCACCATTGTCACAAGACTGGACATTGGAGGAGGAACTGTCCCGTCTACCGTGAGGACATCAAGGCAGGCCGCGTCGTTCCTGTTGGTATGTCATCTTATATTCATATGATTGAGATTAACCATGCAAGTTTCGGAACTTGGGTAGTAGATACTGGTTGTGGTTCTCATCTGTGTAATCATTTGCAGGGCCTAAAGAACATCATACCTCTCGAAAAAGGTGATGTGGACCTGAGAGTCGGGAATGGAGCACGAGTTACTGCTGCCTCTAAGGGAACATATGTAATCCAACTCCCTAGTGGTTTTGAGTTATCTTTAAATAACTATTACTATGTACCCAGTTTATCTAAGAATATTATTTATTTCGTATTTTTGCTAAAGACGGTTTTACATTTTCAATAAAGGATAATAGTTGTATTTTCTCTTTTAATGAAATGATTTATGGCAAAGCAGTTTCCATGAATGGAATTTATATCTTAGATCAATCACGGAAATAATACACATGAATAATAAGAAATTAAAGGTTGGTGACAAAGATCAAACCTATCTATGGCATTGTCGAATGGGACACATAAATGAGAAACGCGTAAAGAAACTCGTCGATAATGGGACTATTCCCTTATTCGGATTTTCTGCATATGGCACGTGTGAATCATGTCTCATTGACAAAATGAGTCGAATTTCCTTCAAAGGTTTTGGAATGCGCGCTAGTGACCTATTAGGACTCATACATACGGACGTATGTGGACCTATGTCAATTACTGCTAGAGATGGCTATAGATATTTTATCACTTTCACGGACGATTTGAGTAGATACGGATATGTCTACTTAATGAAGCATAAAAGTGAGTCCTTTGAGAAATTCAAGGAATACCAGAATAGGGTACAGAACCAACTAGGTAGAAAGATTAAAGCACTCCGTTCAGATCGTGGTGGCGAATATCTTTCAAATGAGTTTGATCAACACCTGAAAGACTGTGGAATCGTTCTGCAGTTAACTCCACCTGGAACACCTCAATTGAATGGTGTGTCCGAACGGAGAAATTGAACCTTACTTGATATGGTTCGATCCATGATGAGTCACACGGTAGTGCCTGATTCATTATGGGGTTATGCTCTTTTTGTCACCGCTCTTATACTTTACCGAAGTCCGTCTAAAGTCACGACAAGACTCCATATGAAATGTGGAAGGGAACGGTACCCAACTTGTCCTTTATTCGGGTTTGGGGCTGCGAGGCTTATGTCAAGTGGAGACACGAGGATAAGCTCGGCCCGCGATCGATCAAGACATACTTTATAGGTTATCCAAAAGGAACATTTGGTCATTACTTCTATTCGCCTACCGAGCATCGAGTTTTTGTTGCGGCTAGTGCGACGTTCTTAGAGAAAGAATTTCTCGAGAACAAGGCGAGTGATAGAAGCTTCGAGCTGTCGGAGATTCCAGAACCAACAACCGAGGAACAGATGGAGGAAGCTGTACCTCCAACTGATGATACGGTTAATATTCCTGAGGAACCTAGGAGGTCGGTTAGAGACTCTCATCCTCCGGACAGATACATTGGTATGGTTGAGGAGAATGACGTTTTACTTCTAGAAAGTAATGAACCCGCAACCTATAAAGGTGCTATGGCCTGTTCCGACTCAAAGCTATGGCTCGAAGCCATGCAATCCGAGATGGACTCCATGTATGAGAATAACGTATGGGATCTAGTTGATTTACCTAATAAGGTAAAACCTCTACAGTGCAAATGGCTTTACAAAATAAAGCGTTCTGTAGACGCGCAACCAGATATCTATAAGGCACGACTTGTGGCAAAAGGTTTCACTCAAGTGCAAGGATTGCATTATGATGAGATTTTTGCACCTGTAGTCATGCTACGTTCCATTCGGATAATCTTAGCGATTGCCGCATTTCATGATTATGAGATTTAGCAAATGGATGTGAAAACCGCCTTCTTAAACGGTTATTTGGAGGAAGAGTTGTACATGGTGCAACCTGAAGGTTTCATAGATCCAAAACATCCTATGAAAGTATGCAAGCTTAAGCGTTCCATTTATGGACTTAAGCAAGCTTCTCGGAGTTGGAATCATCGTTTCGACCAAGTGATAAAAGAGTATGGTTTCACTCGATCGGTCGAAGAACCAAGCTTATATATCAAGTCGAGTGGGAGCAAGATTGTATTATTGATATTGTATGTCGATGACATACTCTTGATTGGGAATGACATTCCTCTCCTTTCTTCGGTTAAAGAATGGTTGAAGAACCATTTCTAGATGAAAGATCCGGTGAGGCACACAGATATTGGGAATCCGTATCTACCGAGATAGATCACGACGGACGTTATCACTTAGTCGAGTCTTATTTGGATAAGGTTCTTGAGAGGTTCAAAGATTACCAACTCCAAGAAGGGGAACCTTCCTATGACAACCGGGATGCGATTGAGCAAGTCTCGATCCCCACGACGCCCGAAGGGATAGAGCGCATGAGTTGTGTTCCTTATGCATCTGCAATAGGATCGATCATGTATGCCATGATATGCACACGTCCAGACGTGGCATATGCATTGAGTATGACGAGTCGGTACCAAAAGACTCCAGGTGAAACACACTGGATAGCAGTTAAAAATATCGTCAAGTACCTACGGAGGACTAAGGATTGGGTATTGACTTATGGAGGCGATACTAAGCTATGCGCAACCGGTTACGCAGATGCTAGCTTCCAAACGGATCGAGATGATTCAAAATCTCTGTCCGGGTTCGTCTTCACTCTCAATGGTGCTGCGGTCAGCTGGAAGAGTTCCAAACAGAGTGTTGTAGCAGATTCTACTACCGAATCCGAGTACTATGCCGCCGGAGGCAAAGAAAGGAAGCGATATGGATGCGTCAATTCTTACAAGGGCTTTCGGTAGTTCCTAGTTCGAATGACCCGATCACCATCTATTGTGACAATAGAGGTGCCATCTTCCAGGCTAAGGAGCCAAAGTCTAGCAACAAATCTAGACATGTACTTCGGAAAGCTCACCTGATCCGTGATTACGTGGAGCAAGAAGAGATAGTGATTGACAAGATTGCGACGGATGATAACATCGCGGATCCTCTCACCAAACCGTTGAATTATGATAAGCATGTAGGGCATGTTAATTCCATGGGAATTAAACATGTTCCTGAGTTGTAGTACTTGATTATGGATTTGATACATTATCTTTTTCATATATTATTTATAACTTCATTGTTTTATATATATAATATTTTGTTTTTCATGTGGATTGTACTGACAACATTGAACGCCACAAAGTGAACTGAATTACATTATATTTGTTTTGGTTCGTAATCGCTAATGTGAGCTGATAACTCCGGCTATTATATTGTGCAGTCGATTGATGGTGGGTTCAACGAGCCATAAGTCAAACGGTTGACTGATCGATCACAGATACGAGATTATGACGATACCTCGTAGGACAACTTTTTGTGACAACATAATGGAGTCCTAAATGTTTTATAACATTCGGTGCCAGGTCGTGGATAGGACATCCATTGTGTTCCTAGAGTCGATTCTTTTGACTATCGACTGTCTCTTGAGATTAAGGCCGTTTTTGGGTGACTTTGGTTTCTTTCTCACGGTCTACCGTAACTGGGGATAAGTAGATTTTTTCTGGATCATTTCATACTAAGCTTACGTCTGCAGGATTCGAGTTGAGGAAAATATACAACCCTTATCAGGTATAGTTATTTCTCAGGGCCACTCGAGGAGTTGTAACTGAAATGCATGGCCATACTCGAATGTTGATTAGTTTATCAGTTAAGTTACTCTCTAGTCGGGAAAACCACTCTTGATATTGATCGCTTGTAAAATACGACCTTTGTGAATTCGGATTTGCAAATTGTTTTACATTGAGTGGGAGAAATTTTATAGGATATGAGAATCGGTTATCACACATATACTTGTGTGGACAAGTGGGAGTTTGTTGGAGCTTGTGTCCTCCACAAATTAGTGTGATAACATTTGTAAATCTCTTACAGGTTCACAAGGGTATACTTCGTATATTTAATCAGTTGATTAACGTTTACCTAATAACGGTTGGCTTGCTAGAAAGTTTGACGTTATTATCATACTGATGGCGGTGATCAACTGGTCCCTAAAGGTCACACCTATAGGATGTGTTTGAGAAATGTGGTTATAGAAATATAATTACATTGATGCCCAAAATGACTAAAAAGTTAGTCGATGTGTTGATGAGATAATTATTTAATGAAAATTAAATAATATTAGTTGAGACGAATTAACTGTCAATTCGTAAATTAAATATAATAAGTTATATTTAATTAAATATATATAATGTTAGCTTGGACGAATTAATCTGTTAATTCGTAATTAATTATAATCAGTTGTATTTAATATCGACAAGCTGAATGTGTCATAGTGGTAATAGTGAGGGTACACATACCAAGAGGTCATGGGTTCGATCCTCACTAGATGACAATTCAACACATATTATATATTTTTGGAAGAACCAAAAATAAGGAGGAAATACTCCTTGTTTCGGTTTACTTGGCCGAAAATTAGGAGAGTTTTTACTTTCCTAATTGACTCCAAGTTTCGGTCTGTATAAAAAGAAAGGTAGAGATTTATTTCTACCCTAATGTTTTTTCTTGACCTTGCCTTCTCTCTTTCATCACACGAACACAAAAAACAACTAAATTTTACAGAAAATTTTAGATCGATTTCTAGCATAATCAAAGGGCATATCTCATATCGTCTTGGGTGCAACTAATAGGCGAATATCAATTTTGATATTGTTCTTAGGCCATATTTGCTAGGACCGAAGGTTATTTCTGAATCCTTTACTTTTGTTTATGTATTTTATTTTATGACCTTAGATCATCTTTGTTAAATCGTTATAATCCTTCAGTTTAAGGGAAGTATACAGATTATTTTCCCACAATCAATCCAATGGAGCTTCGCTCACATTTGCAAAATAAAATAAGGTCATCAGCAAAACAAAGGTGAGAGAGCTGGATCCTGTTACACAAAGGATGAAACCTAAATAGTTTATGCTTTTGAACCACCATGAGCACTCTACTAAGATAATCAAGACAAATAGTAAACAGTAGAGGGGGAGGGGGTCCCCATGCATGAGTCCCCTTTTGCCTTTGAAAAAACAAAAAGTCTCTCAATTGAGAGAGATATAAAAGTAAGGAGTAGAGATACATTCCATCACAAGAGTGCAAATTTGCTCAAGAAATCCCAGAGCTGCCAACATGTTGCCAACACAAGCCTACTCAACAGAGTCATGAGCTTTTTGGAGATCAATCTTCATCATAGCCCTAGGAGAGCAACTCTTCCTCTTATACAGCTTAGTCAAATCATGGAAAATTAGGATGTTCCCAACAATATCTCTACCTTTAATGAAGGCTCCTTGTGAAGGACTAATAATATCAGGCAACACTTTACCAATTCTATTACATAAAATTTTTGGGAAGCACTTATAAGTTGTATTACAATAGGCAATGGCCCTGAATTGTAATACAGTATCAGGAACAACTACCTTAGGGACTAAAGTGATGATAGCATTGTTGCACTGCTTAAGGAGTTTTCCAGAGCTGAAGACATTCTGAATAGCTGCAATCACCTTACCCCCAATCAACTCCCAATTATCTTTAAAAACTGACTATTATAGCCATCTGGGCCAGGAGCCTTGTTCCCAGGAATGGAGAACATGACTTCTTTAATCTTAGCCCCAGTGACTGGGGCAGTTAGCAAGTACAATGGTCAACTGTAAGACACTTACCATACTGCACCACCCTACTGTTTATGGGGCTCACTCTCTTTGAACTACCCGACAAAGAGATATAGTAATCCGCAAAAGCCGTTTGAACCTCCTCAGGACTACTACAAATCTTATCACTCATATCTTTGACTTGAAACATCCGATTTTTAGACCTCCTACCCTTAATACTGGCATGAAAAAACACAGTATTAGAGCCTCCCATGTGACACCGGTCCACCTTAGCTTTCTGTCTAAGAAACTGATCCCTCTCCCTTTGGAGCTCTTCTAGTTCCTTAGCACAAGTTCTTTCAGCATGACACAAATCATCATTAGGAGGATCCTTGCTAAGAAGCTCTTGCCACTAAGTCAGAGCAATCTCAGCAACATGTGTAAGGTTTTTAATGTCCCCAAAACGCTCCCTATTAAGCTTCTTAAAACAAGACTTTAAGGCCTTCAATTTCATAACCACAGTGTACATAGGTGACCCATACACATACTATTTCCACCCTGAAGAGTCTATCAAGGTCGAAATACTTGGGGGGGGGGGGGGGGGGAATTGAGTATTTAAAAACTTATGCTCACTTTTTATTCTATATCAATGCAATTAATTACTTAAAGTTTATTGATTAAACTTTAACTAATTAACTAAGTAATTCTAAACGTAATGAAATGAACGGAAAGGAAAACTGCAAGGACACACGATATTTTAAGTGGTTCAGCTTCACACGTCGAAGCCTACGTCCGTTATTCTCGATTAATAATTTTAGTACCTTTCTCCGGATTACAAAATTATCAACCCAACTTGTATAACTAACTCTAGTTATAACTCAATTTGAATATCACTAGATATTCGATTTTGACTATCTTAAGTTACTAAGAAATCACTTGATTGTTCTTCTAAGTGTTCACACAATTGAACGAGTAAGAAACAATATGAATTACTATTATATTGTAACGTAACCTTAAGAATAATATGCAAATTAAAGAGCACGGCTTTTTGTAAATATTTTCAAATGCAAAACAATAAAAAATTACTTGAATAAAGTTACTCAAATTTTTTGCAAGGAAGTTTTTGGTTTCGAAAAGCTTATCTGAATTGATGAATATCACAAGTATATATAGTAGAGAAGAGACACTAGGGTTTTGATCAAAACCCTAGAAGTGTCGTGAGGCAAGGTAAGTTGTTCTACAAGAAACAAATCTTATCTTTCCTTCATTTAATCTACTAGATATTTTGATTAAGTAAAATAAGATAAATCTAATATATTTGATAAGATATAAGAATATCTTATGGCAATATAGAACAGATTTGACCTAACAAGATTTACTTACACGGGGAGCAAGGTCAGCCACCACACGGCTCACAAGCCCACCTTGGGTGAAACCCTAGGTCAAAATATCAAGGGGTAGTTTAGGGTTAGGTTTAGATAATTTTAGCAAACCCTAGCTAGGTAGCAAGACGACTCACAAGTCGTTTTACTAACCAAAAGAATAATGTAAATTATTTACTCTAAACAAACCAAATTAAGTCTCTATAATATATACACATAATTTGGAAACATGTTTGAAGAATTTTATCTTTTGAAAAATTATTTTAAAACTATTAAAATTGCGCCTTCAAATGCAACCCAAAGTTATAGTACAAATAGCTATAACTTTAAGTTTTGTAAGTAAGGTTATAAGTGAAATAGCTATAACTTTACCTTCCCAATATTACTTCTTAAGATACCGTTATTAGATGAAGACATATACTAGCTAATCTTCTTGGAGATCTTTAGTGATAGGATCTTCGCTTTATCTTGATCATAAGCTCTTCATCGTGATCTTGTTATAGACTTGATCGAGCCTTTTGCTTGAGTGATCATCATAGTTGAAACTTGTTACAGTTACTATGACGCTTCAAAGAACCTTCAATGTTATAGCTCAAGCCGCTATAACATTACTTGAACGGTGCTTCACAAATGTTCAATGTTATAACCAAAGTTGCTATAACATTACTTGATTGTATTGCAAATGTTAATCAATCTATTTAAAGACTTAACAAACGATTACGAGCAAGAGTATATATATAATATAAAGCACACACACTTGTCATTATCAAAACTATTCATATATCTATATGGTCCAACAAATTCCCGTTTTTTGATGAGGACAAGTCTCTTACGATTTGTGACTAAGTGTAAGTTCCCCCTCAACTTAATACTATAAAAGTCATAGTTAGTTGAACACAAGAACAATCCACTTATATACGAAGTATAGCATCTAAGGACCTTAAGAGATAAAGGTTCTGACAAGGAGCAAGCTTAGGCAAATACTTAGGTCACGATCATTTTCTTCCCCCTCTTGACTTCATCGAAAGACATAAAATAACTAGAATAATATAGATCGAGACACGTATTAAGCATGCAAAGAGAGATTATAATACGAGAAAGTAATCTACGATAAGCATGCAAAATATAAAATATGTTTACTACAAACCAAGTAGTCTAATGCCAAAGGGCCAAATGATCAACAAGTTGAAAGCCTAATGGGCCGAATAGAGAAGTAAGCTAAAATGGGCCGAATTAGACAAATATCAAAATATATAAATTCTAAAGATAAAAGCGAGGTAAGAAGGAAGATTATGGGCGGGTTTAGGGATAGTCGCGTTTCACGACATTTGGATTCACATAACCGGGATGAGTCCTAAACTCAAGAGAGTCAAGACCAGCAAAGCAAGACCGCACATGGTTGGTTAGCTTGTGCCGTAAGGCACGTCTCACAATTGAGCACTTTTAATGACAAGGCCTTAGTAGCTTCGAAAATAAGCCCCATATCCGCATGCATAGCTTTCCCTTCATGCCAAATAGCCCCTCCTTGAGTGGCCAAGTTATCCAATGATCCGGAATGAAAAACACACTCCTTAGCCGCTCTAGCCGCATCATGAGCCATGGCCTCATCACGATCTTCTAACCCATGTAGATAGGCTAAGACCTCGGCACAAGATTAGCTCTTAATTATGGACAGCTAGTTTAATTTAAGCAAGCACAAAATTAAACTATCCTCACTAACAAGAGTAGTGCTTATGCAAACTCTAAACATTGTGTTTTGACACAATCAAACTTTGTTTTCTTCAATTCATAAAATCTGATTTGTTACAAGAGGTTGGAGCTCTTTATATAGAGTCTCAAACTACATATCAACCATCCATCTAAAAGGTACATCTAAGGGTTACAATTTAAAGAGGAAATGGACAAAATATAAAGTTAAAATAATGCAAAAATAAGACAAAATGGACAACTCTTTTGGGCAGCAACAAACACTGCTGGCAGCATCAATAAACTGTCCTTGGAAGCTTGCAAAAGTTGTCCATTGCTCTTTTAATTGTTTGGCATCTTGCTTGTACAAAAGGGGGACCATATGAGGTCATGTGTCCTTTGGAATCTTGCATTTTGAGCTTCTCTTTGCTTCTTGAATGGACCGGCTGCCAAGGCTTAATTTCTGGCAAGTTATTGCAAAATGTTGTTAATTGTTGTTGCATATAAAAAAATGTGTCCATCCTTCGAGAAATGATAAGAATTGAAAATGGGAATTGAACACTTTCACGAACAGTTTTTTACGAGCGCCATCCTTTTCCTTTCCCATTCCTGAGACCAATTCCGCAAACAACTTATTTTGAGCATCTAATTTTTCATAAATACTCGTCATAAACGAATCCAACCTTTGTTCCACAACCATCATCACATCCGACGACTTTTCTATTACACTACCCTTAGCCAAGAAAATTAAGTCGGGTCCAACCGCACCAATTTTCAAGAATTTGAGATGAGTATCACACATCTCATCCTTGATCATGACCCAATAGCTAGTAGGACGGACAACCCCGTTGTGTTTCAAAAGCCGTGAAATCCACATCCCAAAAGGTAAATCCAAGGTAGTGTAGAATTTTTGTTCGGTGACGGAAATACTCGTTTGGACAATGCGATGAAAAATAAGTCGGGGAAGACTAACCTTAGTTACTTCGAGCCACTTGAACCAATACCATATCATAGCTTGATAACTTATCACCACCACCTCTCCTCGGGACAACCGTATTCCAAAGGAAGTTTAAAAATAATTTCAACTTAGGGGTAAACGTGAAGGAAATGTCGATTCATATACATGTTTAACATACTCATATATGTCTAATTAATTTGTCATAAATTAAAACGGATCTTATGCATGCAAACAATAAAATGAATAGAGGAGAAATCGTGTCCTTACATATTAAATTTCGGTTATTTGGGCACAAAAGAGATCACCTTTCTCTTTTGTTCTTGAGCTTAATCCAATGGAAGAACAAAGATCTAAGAGTAAGATCTCTCCCTAAATACTATACCCAAGGCTTAACCCTTAATACAATTAATATTATAAGATCTAGTATAATATTAATCTTAGATAGAAAATTGGAACCAAAAATATTTATAAACTCTTATACATTTTCGGTTTTTTAGAGAGATAAAAGAGAGGATTTTATTTCTCTAGAACTTATGTTTTGGATGAGTGAATGAATGAATAATCTAAAAACATTTTAGAGTATTATTAGGTAAAAATTATAAGAAAAACAATGATGTATTTGTCTTCTCCAAACCGTGTAAGAGAGGATAAAAGGAGAGCCAATGCATGGTAAGGTTGTTCTTCACAAGGAACAATAGGCTTGCATGGCTAAGATGCTTTTTAATCATTGTGTTTTCCACTAATTACAAACATCTTATAATTAGCTTAAAATCCCTTCTAATTTTCGGCCACTTCATAATATGGACTTCATATTATTTTTGTCAATTGTCTATATGTTACATGTCACATGTCACATATATTTGTTATGTAATTTTTAACTTATTAAAAATCAACGCATTAATAAAAATACGTCACATACAAAAATCGACTTAGTAATATCATAATTACTAGTACCAAAATATTTTACCAATTATAAATTACAACTGATTGTATTTATAACAATTCATTCAATTTTAATTGTTACATTAAACAATAATTTCATCCGAGTAATTATACAATTTAATTACTCAGACCGTATCTTATTTAATCACATTTCAATATGATACGTAAATTTTACTTCCAAAATCGTCCGTCAATTTTCTAGTAATTTAATTAACTCGTAACATTATACGATTAATTAAATAATCAATTAAGAGTATTGCCCTTTAGGTATGACCTAGGGGTCAATCGATCACCACCGTCACACGACAAGAATGTCAAACTCTAGTCACCAATCATTACCGATATATGTTAACCAGTTGACAAAAGAACTATATTACTTCCCAATTGTATTCATTTTAATGAGACTTAAACATGTGATCATCATGATCAACAGTCGTGATCGCATTATTGTCGGAGGACACATATTCCAACAATCTCCCACTTGTCCTCGACAAGTGTGCGTCACCAATTCTCTTGTCCTATTACTATCTCCCACTCAATGCAAGGTGTCTTTCAGGTCGTACTTGCAAGTGATCATATCGAGAGTGGTTTCCTCGATCTGGAGAATAACTGATTGACCGGATTTATCCACTCTGGATACTATCCGAGCGTGGCCACGCATTTCCAGTTCATTACTCCTCGAGTGGCCCTGAGATATTGTTATAACCCTGACTAGGGGTGGACAATTCCTATCGCACTCATTCCCTTCGACTAGCCACAGCCATCATAACCCAAAATATGCCCATTTGACCCCATTTACGAAGGTCGTAGTAACACAAATCAAAGTTAATCAGAATCGTGCCATCTTAGGCGAATAGTCTTTAGTCAAAAGAATCGACTCATTTGAATACTATAGCAGCTCTCGCCACGACCAGGCTATATAAATTTGCCGAACTCTATCGGGCGGTCATAAGGCCCGACAAAATGTTCCTAACAATCCGCCTATGTGATCGACTAGTCATCACACATGACTCTATGGCACTTGAACTTGCCATCAATCGCATCACACTCTAGTCACTTCGAGACGTCACCTCATATAAGTAACTATGGGCATAAACAATGTTAATCCATGTTCAGTTTAACGGGGTTCAATTGTCTCCACAACCCGTTTGGATATAACAATGTACCAAGTGAGTTAATAATAACTCTAACGACAAGTGTCGACATCACACTCGGGTAGTCAATATCATATTACAACCTTGTGATGTTTATCATAAGTGTAAACACTTATCGATTGCAATAGAAGTTTAACATCCCATGTGTCCACGTGTTCAAACTTCTTACACTTGCAATTTCCTTCACATTCATGTTCTCATACCATGAATCTTACCAAGTACACATTAAGGTTCTTGACCTTGGTTTTGGTTCTTTAACTTGAAAGAACTTTCTCATTGCTCATCTCATAACGAACGAATTTGCGATGAATAATACAACTTGCACCGATCAAGTATTTCATCCACACACAATGCACTAGGTATATGTTTTGTAGAATCTTGTAACAATTGACAAGATTATTAGCTTAGTACTTCTCACAAGTCCTAGCTTAACTAGGAAAGATTATCTTTGAATAACTTCTTATTCTACAAACCATCTTTCCAAAACTTCTCATTTCTCTTTCTAGCTCGAAAGTTTTAGGATTCTCATAAATCCTTATATGTGCTCGGATCTTCTGCAAAATGTGCAACCTCTTATCACATAATGGAACATTCCGACAAGCACTGAAATCGTTCATCGGATTCTACTTGAGAATTCATGACGTTTCTGTTATGGCTCACCAACCAATCATCATGCTCTTATGCATACGATTCAAAATTGGACATGTACATGATTATTCTAATGGCGGAAACATTAGTTACTAATAATCATGAGATCAACCGTTCTCGTGTTCAATGAACTACCATGATCGCTAATGGTAATTCCATTTTCATTCATATGAATAACCTATGTAAATGTTGATGTGATGTGTATATCTTAATACTAATCCAACATCCCTGATGTAATTGGATTCATCATTGTCCATTTTCATCCAGAATTGAAAACTCAAAAGCTTCTTTATGAAAGAAGGTATTAGCTCGTCATTCTTTAATGAGTAATGGGTTTTATACATTCAAGGATGATAGCTCCCACTAAATTCCATGTCTTCACATGAGAATATCCTAACTCCCACTCAATTCAACATGTTTTGAAATTGACTTCTCAATCAAAAACTGTCAAGAATATAAATATAAATTGCCGTGCCAAGTTACTAGGATAAAACCATATATGTTCCCACCATATCCTTTCAAAATGCCTATTTTGAAGTGGTCTCATCTTAACCTTACGGAAAGAGATTTTAAATCTCTAACACACTCATGTCATAATGATGTGTAGTAATGTCATTATTCAAATACAAATAATATTTAGAATAGGTCCTTCGGAATACCCTTTCGAAAGGAGGATTAACCATTTCTAAGCGAGGTTAAGCAATGACATTTGCGTGGTTAAAACGTTGGCTATTGAAGATATCGGAATATCAATCTATGCAACTTAATCTGGATCATAACTAGTATGTTACTTTGATTCATTTAGGCTCTTAAGTAAAACTCATGATTGAAACTATTGGTCAAATGATTCATAACCTTAGTCAAAAGCTTGTTAAGACTTTACATTAGTCATTTTTCTTCCAAAACTTCTTTTGGTCTCCTCGTGTAGTTATCTTGAGAATAAACTCTTATGATTACTTTACTTGGTCTCTTAAGTCATTTAGAACTAACTTGAGACTATAGATCTCATCTATTTGGTATACTATGTAAATAGATATACCTTCATTCAAAACATTCTCTCTTGCGTAGATCTTCATTTACACAAGTACATAATTATCTTGCCTTGTGTGTTGTGTCCTCATTTTTCTCCCACTCTATCTTTAGAATGAATACACTAAACATTCAAAGATAGCATATGAGACACAAATTAATGATGTTGAAGTATAAGGAGAACTATCTCATAGATTAGACTAATAGTTATTGTATTCATATGTATACTTGGTGATTGACATACCTTTAGGAGAGTTCATAGACTCAAAATCACTTTATAAGTGATCATACACACGCCTTAAGCATGTGGACATATAATGAAACCGGTCATTATATTTGTCTATTAGATCACTTTAAGTGAATAATCTTATGTTTCAAAACGCAAGCATTTTAAAGATGAAATTTAGAACATTAAAAGGATAAATGATCAAACGGGTGACTTGGGTTGCAAACCAAGTCACCATCATCCAAAATACAAATCATCATCCAAAATACCTTTCCATGTCGAACACGGAAACTAAAGTTCTAAAAAATCAAAGCATAACTTAAAATAAGACAATGAAAAACAAAGCTCCATAAAAGCTATCCTTAGCTTCTTCATGGTTTCTTATGCTTGCTTTTCTTTTCCTTTGTCTTTGCTTGGTGGAGGCCCTATTTACAATAAAAAGGGAGATACATTATCACAACTTTGCATCATAATACCATAGTTGAATTTAGAAACATAAAAGAAGGTTAGTCATTTACCTACTGGAGTGATCTTTCCAGCTTTGATATCACCAAGGTATTTGGAACAATTCCTCTTCCAATGTCCCATGCCATTACAATAATGGCATTTGTCAAGAGGACCCTTCTTGACTTTGGAGGTGCTAGCTTCACAAGACTTAGCTTTGGTGAATGTGGGAGCTTGTTTCTTGCCCTTTCTCCCATTCTTCTTGAACTTCCCCTTACTCTTTGTGCTTATGTTAAGCACATCCTTGGGAGGGTTCACATTTAACCCCATGTCCCTCTCGGCTTGCACAAGTAACTTGTGCAACTCCTCAAGAGACACATCCTTGTCTTGCATATTGAAATTCACCCGGAATTGCACATATGCCTTAACCTTAGACAAGGAGTGTAGAATCCTATCTACGATGAGTTCTTTGGGGATTTCAACCTTTTGAATTTTCAAGGTCTCGACAAGCTCCATGAGTTTGAGCACATGAGGGCTAACCTTTTGGCCCTCTTTGAAGTCGAGATCAAAGAATGCCGCGGCCGCCTCATATTG
The DNA here is from genome assembly GCF_048544455.1 of Silene latifolia. Taxonomy (NCBI): domain Eukaryota; kingdom Viridiplantae; phylum Streptophyta; class Magnoliopsida; order Caryophyllales; family Caryophyllaceae; genus Silene; species Silene latifolia. The sequence continues at coordinate 22,795,749 of NC_133533.1, read as the reverse complement.
GACGATCCGCGGAGTTTGTGAAAACATGGTCACAAGTTTGGAGTAAATCTCATTAGCATTGCCCATTTTGAAGGCTCTCCTTTGGAGTTCCGCCTCCATCGCAAATATTAAGACATTTTTCATTGCGGCGGACTCCTTTTGGTAAGCCTCATAGGCTTCCCTAGTGGCCGCGGTGGACCTAGTGGAGGGCTCGGGTGGAGAGGCCTCGGTAAGGTAACGAAGCTTGTCGTCACCTTCGGCGGCTAATTTGAGTTGGGCATCCCACTCGGAAAAATTTGACCCATTCTTTTCAAGTTTACATCGATCCATAAAGGATCGGAGCCATGATGAAGTAGCGAGTGGTGTAGCATTAGGAGTTGGTGTTGCCATTTGTTATGAATAAGAAGTGGTCTACAAAACAAAACATAAGGAGTAAAACAATTGTCGTTTTAATTATACTCGTAAAAATGTATGATTTAAACAAGTTTTATGCATTTTTCTAGTGACCTCTACCCAACTAGAATAAATGATTCCAAGACCCAAATTCATATCGACTTAGGCATGGGGTAGCCGATGAAACCCTCATCAATATAACTCGGTGGATTAACCTTTTAATCGATTCTACTTTTAGAACTCTTGGTCGATAAAATTACTCTAATATTTATCTATAGCCCAAAACACATCAACAAGGGCACGGGGTAGCCGATGAAACCCTCATCAATTACTTTTGTTGAGTTCAATCCAAATTTCGAATAAATGGTTCCATTATCCAAACCCATATTAATTTAGGCACGGGGTAGCCGATGAAACCCTCATCAACATGAATTCGGTGGAATAGACATTTATCACCCACTTCCCCTACGTAACAAGGTTTGTACCCGGGGTAGCCGAGTGCACTCCCTCGCGAAATAGGTTTTCATGGTTTCTACTATTTGGTAAGGCTATGTCTCAATTAGTTGTTTTAGCGAGAGGTCATGTCAATTTATTATCTATCACGTTTTAAGTGAACTAAAGCGGTGAACTACGATAATTCTAATTGACACGGTCGATAAACTCGATAAAATAAGAATGCATGTTTTAGTTATGGCGATTTAGCGATGCATGTGACATAAATAAAATGCAAGCATAAAAGATAAAATCCTAGTATGGCCTTTCCTAAAATAGAAAAACTATTAATCTATTACATATTCGGAAACCAACTCCATTGGTCCCTTGAACTTCGGTTGTGGCACGCATCTCGAGGTAACACCGTCTTTATGTATCGCCATTCTTGAAGAAATCCGTCTTTTGGAACTCCGGAATGAATAAAATTACATAATAAATTACATAATTTCCTATTATACATTTGTAACTAAAATAAAATAAATCTATTAAATATTACAAAACGGTGATACGAGATCACAATAAAAATTACAACCGAATCGATATTCCCATACATTTCGGGAAATACCAATTAAAATCTAAGGCCATACTAAGTAAAATTACATAATTCAAAATTACATAAATTAAAATTATGACAATCATAAAGAAAATGCAGCATTATATTATGTATGAACATGCCAAATTTATATGCTAAATCGCCTTTTAATTAGCCAATATCGTATATTACTCGGTTTTTACGGATTTGCGTGATTTCAACATTTTATAATCACAAAAATACATAAACTCATATTTATGCATAAGTTAATTACCCTAACCTCTTAGGACTCAAAATATAGTCTTCACTAATAATTTGACCATAATTAACCTTTTATTTATAAAATTGTTCATAATTGGACCAAAAATTACAAAAATAAGCCATTAAACTTCAAATAAATCGAAAAATTTCAAATAAATTCAAAATTTGAAATTTAAAATTCATGAACATTCTGGAAAAATCCATGACACTCATAATGTTCAAAATCTTAGGTTAAAAATTTCGAAATTTTTCCGGAAAAACAATGTTGCGGTTTATCGATATTTAATAAAATAATCATAAAAACATGGAAAAAAAATTTTCACTAACTTTTCAATCTTAGATCTGAAAAAGTGACTAAAATGCAACATTAGACGTTTTTCCTAAGTCATAGAATATATTTTATTAATTTTCACTAATAATGTCACTATTTATGTCATTTTTCTTCAAAAATTCATAAATCATGCTAAAAGACTTCTTTATAGCCAATTATTTTACACACATCTTGTAAAATTGCATGTGACAACATATAAATTTTCTATGACCAGATTCGAAATTTAACTCATATTAACCTATTTTTCTCTTAAATCCATATTTAATAATGAAAAATTCATTTTTCGATCATAACAAGTGCAAAAATTATGAAAAATTACAGGTTATCTCAAAATAATATATGTGACAACATATCCAAAAACCAAGTGAAAATTCGAAGTATAGCTAATTTTCGACCAAAAATGACATTTTTACTCATAAAATCACATTTAAATGTCATTATTATTAAATATGAACAATAAAAATCCGAAAAATTAACCAAAATATCCTAAAACACTTTAGGACCAGAAATATTAACATGCATGTAATTATTTCGTGATATATCATAATAACACAAATTTTACAAGTTTTATTTTGTTATTCATATAACTCGGAAAAACTTTTAACCAATTTGCATGCAAACAACCGTGGCTCTGATACCGATTGAAGGAAATGTCGATTCATATACATGTTTAACATACTCATATATGTCTAATTAATTTGTCATAAATTAAAACGGATCTTATGCATGCAAACAATAAAATGAATAGAGGAGAAATCGTGTCCTTACATATTAAATTTCGGTTATTTGGGCACAAAAGAGATCACCTTTCTCTTTTGTTCTTGAGCTTAATCCAATGGAAGAACAAAGATCTAAGAGTAAGATCTCTCCCTAAATACTATACCCAAGGCCTAACCCTTAATACAATTAATATTATAAGATCTAGTATAATATTAATCTTAGATAGAAAATTGGAACCAAAAATATTTATAAACTCTTATACATTTTCGGTTTTTTAGAGAGATAAAAGAGAGGATTTTATTTCTCTAGAACTTATGTTTTGGATGAGTGAATGAATGAATAATCTAAAAACATTTTAGAGTATTATTAGGTAAAAATTATAAGAAAAACAATGATGTATTTGTCTTCTCCAAACCGTGTAAGAGAGGATAAAAGGAGAGCCAATGCATGGTAAGGTTGTTCTTCACAAGGAACAATAGGCTTGCATGGCTAAGATGCTTTTTAATCATTGTGTTTTCCACTAATTACAAACATCTTATAATTAGCTTAAAATCCCTTCTAATTTTCGGCCACTTCATAATATGGACTTCATATTATTTTTGTCAATTGTCTATATGTTACATGTCACATGTCACATATATTTGTTATGTAATTTTTAACTTATTAAAAATCAACGCATTAATAAAAATACGTCACATACAAAAATCGACTTAGTAATATCATAATTACTAGTACCAAAATATTTTACCAATTATAAATTACAACTGATTGTATTTATAACAATTCATTCAATTTTAATTGTTACATTAAACAATAATTTCATCCGAGTAATTATACAATTTAATTACTCAGACCGTATCTTATTTAATCACATTTCAATATGATACGTAAATTTTACTTCCAAAATCGTCCGTCAATTTTCTAGTAATTTAATTAACTCGTAACATTATACGATTAATTAAATAATCAATTAAGAGTATTGCCCTTTAGGTATGACCTAGGGGTCAACTCGATCACCACCGTCACACGACAGTAATGTCAAACTCTAGTCACCAATCATTACCGATATATGTTAACCAGTTGACAGTAACTATATTACTTCCCAATTGTATTCATTTTAATGAGACTTAAACATGTGATCATCATGATCAACAGTCGTGATCGCATTATTGTCGGAGGACACATATTCCAACAAAACGGACCCGCCAACATATTACTTAACCCCGTAGCACCATCATCAAAAGACCTCTTCTTTTGAAGCTTTTCTTCCTCCATCACATCCCCCCATACCGCACTCGGGTTGATTTCTATTCCATCATCAGGGACAGAAAACAGAGTACGAAAATCGTCAAGGGAGATGGTGACTTCGGACTCATTTATCATTGCATGCAAGACATTCTTTCTTATAGAGACCGAAGCATAAAATTGAATTACCTCGATAGGATAAGCGGGACTAATGAAAGAGAAAATCGTCTTCCGTTTTTGATAAGCCAATAAATCCTTGAAAAATTGTAAAGCTTCTACCTTTGTAGACCACTTTTCGGATTAGGACCGACTTCTATGAATACCGTATCTCACAACACGGTTTACCCGAGTCCTTTCCTCTACGGTAAGTCGAACCTTATCAAGACCTGTCGTAGTTGCATTCGGCATATATTATCGAAACAACATCCATTGAGAAATATCTTGGTTAACCACTACCTCAGTTTCGTCAACCAAACCCTCGAAACCAACAACCTTCTTCTTACCTTTATTGAGCTTTTGTCGTTTGCCCTCTAGATGAGGATTAACCCGGCTATGATCGGGATTGATAGGTTTAGGATATGGTTGAGGTGAGGGAGTGTTTGTGGTATGAATAGGTTTATTGCATGTCGGTTTTGATGACCCGGTCCTAGTAGTAGACCGAGTTGAAGGTGAGTGGAGGCGAGTTGAAGGTGGAGACATGATGATGATTAATGGTGAGGTTGAGTGTGAGAGAAATTTGAGAAAATAAAGTAAATATTTAGAGAGTTGTGAGGTGATAGAGACGTAAGGTAGGGTATTTATTGTGACACCCCTCGATGAGGCAACTAAATACAACTAGTAAATCGTGGCGGAAACACGAGATTTTTAAAACTTTTAAGACTTCTAATGAAGTCCAACGCGAGGTATCACCAACACGATAAATAAGTTTAGATAGTTAGCTTTAAGTTTACAATACAAGTCTATTTATTGGGGAAAAGATATCCCACGAATTAACATAGATTCGAAAAGTAGGTGAGTCTATTATGTGATAACTAAATAAGGTCCAAGGTAAGAACTCGCTAGCTCACACGGTCTTGCCCACTTAAGCTTCATCACCAACCTGTCATTCATAATAAATATGAAAGCCACAGTCAGTGGGGAGTAACTCAGGGTTCTCCCAGCCACAATATGTCAAAATACAAGTAATTAGGAATGTAATTAAACAAACCAGTATAAGAATAAATACTTACGGTAACAAGGGAATCATGATTAGTATACAAAATGCAATAAGAGTAGTTATGCATAAATGAGAGAAGAATAATTAGGTCCAACGGTCAAATATTGACTCAACTCAAATGTAAGACAAATTACAAAGTATAGACTCAAACAAGACAACCCTCTGGACTCCAACCTCTTGGTAGGACAACGATCATAATACGGTCCTAGTCTAAACCTGGCCAGACTCTCGGGATGGACGACACCCGATTCGACAAACGATACCAAATCGTATCCAAGACTCGAAATATGGTACACCTAACCGTGCCCGAAAGTCGAGTAACCTCAAGCGGAACCTTGTCACCTAACCGTGACCCCCGGTCCGAAAAAGGCGGAAGGAAAAATAGCGCAACTCGGAAACAATGGCACCTAACCGTGACCCAATGTCCGAGGGCAAATAAACAAGGAATGTCGAGTAGTCTCACAATGTAAAACGTCACATTCGGGTCACAAATACGAGTGGAAAAGATTGAACAAACATAACGTAAGCAATTCATGTGAAGCATGCATAAGTATAAAGGTATGAGAAACATCAGGTGCTCTCTGCCGGTGTGGGCACCGGCTGCCGGCCCACCGGCAGAGGATTGAAGCTATGGTGAGAAATGTCAAAATAGGTGAGGGTGTATTCTCTGCCGGGTGGCCGGCTGCCGGTCCACCGACAGGGGATACAAGCTAAAGGAAACAAGGTCAGGAACATGCAATGTGTATTCTCTGTAGGGTGGGGCGCTTGCCGTCCACCCACAGAGGATACAAGCTAAAGGAAACAAGGTCGAACATGCAATGTGTATTCTCTCGTAGGGTGGCGCTGCCGTCCACCGCGCAGAGGATTCAAAGCTATAGACAAATAACTTCAACATTTCACATTGTGTATTCTCTCGCTTAGGTTGACCGTTGCCGCCCACCTACAGGGATACGCCATATTATAAAAGACACCAAAATTTCATGCACGCGCTGCCGGTTGGGTAGGCTTGCGCCCCACCGGTAGGGGATTACAAAGTCTAAATTCTCCATTTTTATAAGTCGAAAATGCACAGACGCGCTGCCGGTTGGGTAGGCTGCTGCCGGCCCACCGGCAGAGGATCACCGTCGCGAGAATGCATCAAACACTCATCTAAAGGCTTCCAAATTCAACCATCTTTCATTTAATCATTTCATACTTCTCCAATATGATGAATACTCATAAAATTACCACTTTTAAGATGTAATTAACATATGGGGTTGTTCATTAATCATTAAAATGAAGTTTAATCATGTAATTATGAGAGGATTCCTTTAAGACAATCTCATATTTCACCATATTAGAACAAGGCATGAAATTACTCATTAAACATGTGAGAATTATCATACAAATATTCTACACCACACCAAATCACCAAAGGGCATGAAAGACATCAAATTTAACATCCAAGTGAGACTAATACTACACAATTCACACAATTTTAACATAAAAGTCGAGTAACCCATCACCGTTACCTTTTTGCACTTCAATCTTCTAAGGACTCGTCAATGATGTAGCTATCCTCCTCCGGGTTGTCCAAGTTCTCCCCTAAACACAAAAATAAAGGTATTAAGTCAAGAATCCACATCCTTGTAAGATGAGAATTTCAAAAAAGAGGAAAAGATGACAACTTTCTTACTTAGAAAGAAGGGAAATGAGAAAAGGAAGAGAATGGCGCGAAAAGGAACGAGATTGGTGAAGAATTGAGTGAGATATGGTGATTCTAGGGTTAGTAAGGGAAGGTTCAACAATGGTGGGGTGGTTGTTGGGAAATTTCAGAAATTACAAGTGAGGGAGATGAAGTTGTGAGGGTTTAGTTGAGATTTTGTGTAGAGAAAAGAGGGGAAAAAGGCCCATGAGTCAAGTTAAGCCCAATAACTCAAAATGAGTCGGTATCCACTAGAATTTTCGTCCCAAGTCTACTATAACTCGAGTCGGAGAATAATATTATTAAAATCTACACTATTATTACCGTTACACGGCTACGGCTATATTTTATGAAAATAAGCTTTAAATAATAATTATTTAATAAAAAATACTTAAAAGTTTATTTAAAAATATAAGGAAAGCGCGGGGTGTTACATTTATGGGTTTATGTAATTTTGAATTATGGTAAGATTAGGTTAGTGTAAGTTTTAGGAAAGTGGGGGAGGTAACGTGTAAGGATAGAAGTCACAAGATTTGGATAGATTATTTTTTTAGTTTACCATATTGTATATAAAGGATTAGGAAAAATAGTTAGGGTAAATCTTTTGTGAGATATGTCAAGATAAAATTTAGGTAAAAAGATAGAAATATGGTAGAGAATTTCAGTAAAGAGATATGCAAGAATAATTTGTTGCCAAATTTATGGTTTGTAGTAAGACATAAAATATACATGACTAGCAGACAAATATTCTCATAAAATAATATAACATTTAACATAAATAAACTTGCAATGAAAAATACGGACACAATCATACAAAATCTCGTCAGATCTAGTAAGTCATACAGAAAATAAAATATTTGTGACAAGTTTAGTTGCCACCAATTAAACCAATTTCCAACCGTAAAATCTCAAAACGTTCTCTAGCCAATGCTTTGGTAAAAATGTCAGCCCATTATTTTTCTGTACTATAAAATTCCAGTATTATGTTGCCGTTATCTACATGATCACGTAGAAAATGGTGTCTAATGTTTATACGCTTAGTACGCGAGTACTGCGCGGGATTCTTAGTTATAATTATAGCACTCGTATGATCACATATAATAGGTATACACCCAACATTAACACCGTTATCACATAACTGTTGCTTAAGCCATAAAAGTTGAGAGTATACCAGCCCAACGACAATGTATTCGGCTTCAATTGTAGATAACGGAATGGAATTTTGCTTCTTTGACCCCCATGGAATAATACACGGTCCAACAAATGTAGCTATGCCGGAAGTACATTTTCTGTCAAGTGAACAACCTGCATAATCTGCATCTGAATACCCTATGAGATCGAAATTACACTCAAGAGGGTACCATAGATATAATTTAGATGTACCAATTTAATACTTCAAGATCTCTTAACTAGAGTCATATGCGATTCTGTAGGGCACGATTGAAATCGAGCACAAACGCATACACTAAATATTATATCGGGACGACTTGCAGTTAAATAAAGAAGTGAGCCAATCATACCTCGATAAGTCGTCTCATTGACAGACTTACCGTTTTCATCCAAAGTTAACTTCTTATCTGTACCCATGGGAGTTGGCTTAGAATTATAATTTTCCATACCGAATTTCTTGATTAGCTCCTTGATGTATTTTTGTTAATGTATCACAATTCCTTCAGTAGTTTGTTAAATTTGGAGTCCAAGGAAGAACTTCCTTTCTCCAATTATGCTCATCTCGAATTCTTAGGTCATCAACTCTGAAAAAGACTTACATAAACGATCATTAGTCGAACCAAACATAATATCGTAAACATAAATTTGTACAACTAATAGCTCGGAATTTTCAGTTTTCAAGAATAAGGTTTTATCAACAGATCCTCTTTTAAAACCACTTTCAACAAGATATTTTGACAATATGTCATACCACGACCTAGGAGCTTGTTTCAAACCAGACAAGACTTTATCTAATTTGAAAACATGGTTTTGAAACTTGTTATCGAGAAATCCTGGAGGTTGTTCAACAAAAACCTCCTCATTCAAATAACCGTTAAGAAAAGCTGTCTTAACGTCCATTTGATATAATTTAATTCCTCTATAAGCAGCAAATGCTTTCAATAATCTAATAGCCTCAAGTCTGGCTACAGGAGCGAAGGTTTCATCATATTCAATTCCTTCTTGTTGATTCTACCCTTGTACAACCAATCTGGCTTTATATCATACAGTAACTCATGTATCATCCAACTTGTTTCTGAAAACCCATCTTGTACCAATAACAGTTCAGTCTTTAGGTCTTTGAACCAAATGCCAAACTTTATTTCGTTTAATTTGTTGGAGCTCTTCTTGCATAACAACAATCCAATCTGGTTCTGCAAGTGCTTCCTTGATATTTGTTGGCTCAATGGTTGATAGGAAGGAGTAAAATGAGCAAAAGTTGTTAAGCTTTCTACGAGTTTGAACTCCTTCATTTAAACTTCCTAGGATGGTCTCCATTGGATAAGAATCCTTATATCTCCATTTCTTAGAAACAGGAGGCACATCCTCATCTGAACTAGTTTCGCCTTCTTCGAATGATTGGAGTTCAACCCTTATTCCCCCTGAATATAGTCCTGGGGTTATAACAGAATCAGGTATAACTCTGGATCTTGTTCTTTGATTTGGACTTAATGTTATAGCATCATCAGCTATAACTTCAGTTTCCAATTGCTTGGATTGAGAAGAGGTTATAGTTCAACTATATTCTCAGTTCTCTTTCCTTTATCATTCGAAGGGGTTCCTTATTCATCATTTGTGCCCTTAATTTCTTTATCCTCCTCATTCAATTCTGGAAGATCGTCCCTGGATAGTTGAAAATCAGGTTCGTTCAAATCCTCTTCCTCATCCTGTTCAGCTTTATCAAACATATTATTTTCATCAAAAACAACATGAATACTTTCTTAGATGCATAAAGTTCTCTTATTGAAAACTTTATGTGCTTTACTATGACTAAAATAACCGAAAAACACAGCTTCTTCACTTCTAGGATAGAATTTACTTAATCTAATTTTACCATTATTATGGATAAAACATTTACTTCTGAAACAACGTAGATGTAATATGTTGGGTTTACGTCCTCTAAGAAGCTCATAAAGAGTCTTCTGGAGAATGGGTCTAATCAAATCTCGATTATGAACATAGCATGCAGTACTAATAGCTTCGGCCCAGAAATTTTGTTGTGCCATATCCTCCAATGTTATATTCATACATTCAACAACACCGTTTTGTTGTGGAGTTCGTGGTGCTGAGAAGTTATGCCCAACACCATTTTCCCTACAATATTCTATAAAAGCATGGTTATCAAATTCGGTGCCATGATCCGTACTAATGAAACTAATTTTGATTTGTACTTATTTTGGGCAAGCTTCATTAGAATTGTAAATTCTTTGAAAGTTTCATCATTTGAGTTGAGAAAGATTTGCAAAACATATCTAGAGTAATCATCAACTAGAACAAAGACATACCTGGATCCACCTCTACTTCTTACCTTCATTGGGCCACATAGATCGATATGCACGAGTTCTAGTGGTTCATTGGTACTTACCATTCTCTTTGGTTTGAACGATGATCTCACATGTTTGGAACGAGCACGCGAGTCACATAAGGTTTCTTGACGGAATTTTATTGAGGTATGTCCTTCAACCAAATCCTATCTCTTTAACTTATTCGACGTTGTTTAATTTATGTGAGCAAGCCTTTTGTGCCAAAGACACGGATCATCTATTGTTACTTTCATGCATGTGAACGAGTTAGTAGGAATATGAAGTAAACGTTCCTTTTACGGTGTCCTTCAAGCACAACACTACTTGTTCCTTCAATTAATATTCGACAAGAATCTGAATAAAAGATAACTTTATTTCCTTTGTCGCATATTTGAGAGATACTGAGTAAGTTGCGCTTGAAACCATTAACAAGATAAACATCCCTAATAGCATGAGAAAAAGATATTCCAACTTTACCAACACCGATACCCTTACCCTTCTTATTATCACCAAATGTGACCTTACCTCCATCGAAGGGTTCATGTGAAAGAAATAAATTTACATCTCCAGTCATGTGCCTTTGTGGACAACGGGGGCCCAAGGGGGCGCGCTTGGGTACAAGCGTTTGCATTTGTGGAGTCGCCACCAATTTTTATGGGAAATTGGAACCGTTTGAATATCTAGTGTCATGTCACACAAAGTAGTGACATGAACACTAAGAACTCGTTACCCTTAGCATTCTATGTCTAGAGTGACTCTCGTGGATGCCAATGAACACGGATATTCATAGAGATCTGGTGTAAGGGGTGAGGGTACGTATTAGGAAGTCCTTTTACTAAACACCTAATCCCGCCCGCCTCGATAGCGGCCTCTACTAATGATTAGGGAAATCGTTTGTACTCGATATGTTGTTGATTATATGCATGCAATGCAACAAACATCGTTTTAATCCTAGAAATGTGAATTAAACTAAGTCGGTGAACACATAACTCACATTCATTAATGTCGAATTAGGGTTTAGATTAATTACATGTGAGAACGAGTAAATAAATCACCCAATACGATAATTACAATAAATGGAATAAATGAAATTACAATGAGTTACAATGGGTTAATTGATTTACGTTAGAAATATAACTAAAACGGACAATTTGAGAAAAAGAAAGAAAAATAAATTAGGTCAGAAAATAAACAGATTAAGGGTGATAATACGAGTAATAGTCAATTAATACGTAAACTAAACGAATTAGGTCAAGGCAAGAACGGAAGTTCAGAGACAGAACTCAACTTGGAACAGGCGCAGCAATGCTGCGTCTCTTGGAAGAGGCGCAGTGGTCACTGCGTCTGTTCTTGAGGTGAGTTCTGGCTGTGAAGTCGGAACTGCGAGTTGTTATTATTCGTTGGTGATTTTAATGATTAATTATGGATATTCGACTCGGGTGAAAGTAATTTAACAGGTTATTTACATATGAACTTGATCATAAAATCGGTAGAAACGAATTAAAACGAATAAACGGATTAAAACTAATTACTAATTGATTAGGATTGATTGATTACAAATTAAATAAGGTTATTTAACGAATTAGACAAACACCATAAAATGATGAAAGCATATATAAAAGTCGAATTTCAGAAACTTGATATGAACAAATCGAATCTCTAAAAATCCGGGTTTGATTTGATTGACGAAACCCCCGAATATTGATTATAAGGGATTTAGGTCGGATTTAAAGCGATAATTATTAAAATTTATGAAGGAAAATTGTTTGAACTGTTATACAAATGAAATGCGAAGAAAAGACGAAAAGTCGGGATGAAAGAGATGAATCAACAAAGGACAAAGGAAGAAGAAGAAAGGCAGGAACTGCGGCAGCCTCAGGAAGAGGCGCAGCAGATGCTGCGATTCTTCGAAGAGGCGCAGCAGTTGATGCGTTCCTTCTCGACGTCTGTTTTCTGTTAATCCGTAAAAATAGGTTAATAAAGGGGTTTTAGAAATCGGTTTTAAGCATATCTCTGACGTAAACCTTACTTTAATTAGTAAAAAATAAAATACAATAACAAAAGATGGAATTTACACCCCCAGACATACATGTTTGACGAAACAAGATTAACTAAGTTAACGTTTAGTGATTGCTCGACTCGATTGTATGAAGAAAATGACCTCGTAAGAGGATCTAGATTAAATTGATTGATTAATTGAGGTGGAGTTTGTCAAATTGGTCGGTCATGCAATGTGACTGGTACTCAGAAGGATCCTAGCTTACGTGGTCGATTTGATCAAGCACGTAGACGTCAATAAGCTTAGAGCATGATCTTAGAATGCAAAGGGAGAAGAGAAGGGCGGACACTCGCGTGAGAAATATGAGGAACGGAGGTCCCTATTTATACTAATCACACGGAGGAATTAGGGTTAAGATAAAACTTTGGAAAAAAATCTCGAAAAGATTTGAAAATATGCAGAAAAGAGCTGGGGAATAGGCGCAGCAGCTGCTACGATCCTTCGAAGAGGCGCAGCAGGTGCTGCGTCCTTTCCCCGGAGGTTTCCTCCTGCGGAAGAAAGATTTTTCGCGTTTCTTTTATGGAATTGCGGTAGATCTCGGCTTCCTTATTCTTTATCATAAAATTCGGGATATAGTTTTCCAAAAGTTTAAAAATTGATTTTATGGAATAAATATCTGGAACATTCTAGAACATTCCGTCTCGGTATTTTAAAATGATTATTAGAAAATGAAGCGGTTTTTGACCCGGACTCCGAATGAACTCTAATTACTGTCAAAACGATCGTATCGGCGCGTAGATGACAACCAAGGGGTAGACACAAGTATTTGAGCTATCACTTAATGATAAACTTAAGAACTGTCATAAATCGTTCCGCGTACCAAACATGCGGCCCAATCATCACCGGGTAGCTTGCGGAAGGTGCACAAATGAGCTATCTACAGAGCCCCCACTTTGAATGGGGCTTGGGCAAGGCGAAAGTCAAAGTATAGCCATCAGGTCAATCGAAGATTACAACCTAACGACTATGGCGACGCGAGGCGGCTTAAGGGGTCTGAGCTAAGGACCTGTCGTCAGGAGCATTTTAGAGTCTGTTGACTACCGGGGAGGGTCATTTAAAGTCTATTAGACTACCTAAGGAAGCTCGCCAGGCATAAGAAGAAACCATACCTGAGACTTCTTTTTTGAGACATTTCCGGAGTTGCGTAGGAGCTAAGGTTAATACCTAAAAGATATGTAAGGATTGTGCTAGGGTGTGGGGCCCTAAAGGAAAACATCAATGAGAAGGTGGTCAAAGGGTAACCAAGGTTTGACTGTAAGATCTATAATAAAGGTGATCCTAAAGGATTACGTTCCTAAAGGTAAAAGGTTAAGTATGGGAGCATAGATAGGTTGGGAACTAAAGTTGGTATGAGAACATCCGGAGAACGACACCTTTGCCGAACTCCGTGGGGAAACAATAATATTTAGGGTAGCAGGACATTGGTAGGAACTATTGGGGAATCGGCGTGCGTCGGTCTCAAGTGAACTCTTGCTGGGGAATAACTCGTATCCATTCCGTTTCTCGTGAAGTGCAATCCGCTGTCATGGACTCTCGGTGGACGAAAAGGCGAAATCCGCTCGTTGTAAGCGAGGTCTTGACGAAGTACTACGACGATTTAGAGTCTACTCGAAGATAAAGTACTGCGACAGTTCACAGTCTGCTTGAAATACGGGTCCAGACAAAGAATAAATGTCAAGTGGACCAAATATATGATATATGGTGTTGGAGAAGAGGCGCACCAAAGATGGGCTCACAAATAACGAACTCATAACGGATTTTTGAAAGTTGAATTGGAGGGAAGCTAAGGAAGAGGCGCAGCAAATGCTGTGTCTTTTCTTTAGTTCGTCCTTGTCTAAGTAAAACCTCGACAGAACCCGTGTTATATTCATTATAATAAAACACAAATTATCTCTATACTCTCTAAAATTCCAACCAAAATCCGTCAAAATTTGATCAAATCATTCCACTAATTATGACTAATCAAGGTATGTGTCTCATTTTTGCTTTTAACATTTGTGTTTGCTTGATTTTGAGTCGAAAAATTACGGGTTTTAACCCAATTATTTCGAAAATTTGGAGCTTTTCCCCCAAATGGATTTGCCTTGTGAAACTGACCTTAGAAATGGATAGTAGGCAATGTTAGGAACATAACCATGTAATCTTTTTGTGTTTTCGTTAAATATTGAGCATTTGAGTGATTTTGAGACGGTTTCTCAGGTGTTTCAAAAACTGCTTCGAAAATGGCATCAGGATTGCCCATTTTCGATGAAATTTGATTTTTGTAATCCTTGTGTAACGGGTAAACTCCCTACCATGTCGGATTTTTGATTTGTGACATCTTTTTCAGGACACTTTTCTAGGGTATAATCGTCATTAGCGAAATGCTGCCGAAATTTCGACTTAAACCCGTGACTAGGCTTAGAATTAGACTTGACTTGACCCAATTTACCCGTATGGATGATCAAGTTTTGAAATAAATGGCCAAAGATGGCGAGAAAAGGCCGTTTTCAGGGCTTGAAAGGCTTAAAACAACCCTTATCGAGGTTTGTCGTCATTTGACGCGGCCTAATTTACTTCAATTTTGCAGCTGATGTTGCTTCTACGTCGGGGAGGTCTCCCATGGACGTGGACGACCTTACTCTTGAGGAGGTGTTCGAGGAGGTCCCGAGGCGGGCCAACAAAGGACCAGGTGGTCGCCAGCTAGCGCGGGCACCAAAGTGGGCTGAGAAATGGGATGGTCGACATCTCATTTGGGTAGCGGAGAGCCACCTGTCTTACAGGACGGCGAGGAGTTTGGTAGGCTAGACTTGCCATTGCTTTACTAATTTCCTTCTTTATTCCATTTCTCATTTGCTTTGTGCTAAAGATAACATTTTCTTGATTCAATACAGGAGGTCGGGAACTTGAGGTCCTTTTCCATGTACACGACGATGATGGGGCTTACGAGAGGTTGTCTGAGGAGGAGAAGGCCATCATCGAGTTGGGAGCCTTCGGAGCCTTGGCGGGAGCGTGGAGGGCGATCAAGGTAAAGAAGCTTCGGGCTAACCTTTGCCTAATTCGAGCCTTCCTCGATCGGTACTGGGATACAACCTCAACCTTTCACATGTCTTTTGGGGAGGCCGGGGTCACTCTGGAGGATTACGACATGATTTGTGGTCTGCCGTGTGGTGAAGAGGCTGTGGTGTGGCAGCTGACGGCCATGAGAGTGGACTCGGCCGAGGCCAGGAGCGAGGCTGATCGACTGGAACCTGGCAGAGGGTGCTGCTAGTGTTCCCGGGTTGGTACCGAGTACTTACGTAAGGGATTACTTCATGGGTAAGACCCCGACGTTGGTGACGATGGACAGGAGGAGGGTGGCCGCACCTGCTTATACTGCAGAGCAAAGGGCTCGTCTGTGGCTTTAGTGGTTCTTGTCTTCGCTTTACCTCGGAGACAAGGGGGGAGAGGCTGTCGACGACGAAGCTTCTTCCGTTCCTTTCTGAGTTGAGTGACCTGGGTCAGTGGGACTGGGTCACACCAGGTTTTGCGGTCCTCACTCGCTACATGAGGGTCATGGTTCGTCCCGAGCTGCTGGAGAACAGGGACTTCTCCGGCTACGGTCGGTCCTGGGCTACTGCTTGAGGTATAATCCTTTACATTATGAAAGATCGTTACTTCTTCCCATAATTCTTTTGCTTTATTGAATAATGAAAGATCATTATCGAGTGTCTTGTTTTGTAGGCGTGGGTGTACTCCTACTTTCCGGGCTTCACGCCCAAGAGGACGGAGCCAGAGCCGAGGGAGTACCAAGTGGTGAGGGACTGGGTGGTTGTCGTAGAAAGAGCCAGCGCTCTTCATACGATGTTTGTCAATGGGGCGTGAATGCCTTGAAGTTGAGTGATGTGAGTATTTTCCTTTTTATTTACTTTATTGATTTCAGAAATGATCATAAGAATGACCCCTTCATTTACTTGTATTTAGTGGGTGCCCAGACCTTGGGCAAACTAACCTGGTGCTCCAGCCTTCGTGGCTGAGGTCCTTCGACCTAGGAGCTCGAGTCGGTTGCTGCCGAGGACGTCCATGGACCAGTGTGGTACCTGGGCGAGCGTTTGACTCGTCAGTGTTACCGTGATGCTTTTACGGTTCCTATCGATCCTCCTCGGACGATGTTTAGGGAGCCTTCTGACGCTGAGAGGGAGGCTGACTTGGCGCGCGTTGGTGGTGGCGATCTTCTTCTTCCCGGCGAGGAGTACTCCTCGTTTGTTCGCCAGAGGCTGGCGTACTGGCCGATCGTGGTAAGTATATTACTTTTTCTTTCTGAATTGACTTGACAAATGACGAATGATCGTCGAATAAAGTATTCATCTGAATTTTGCAGGAGATCGAGGTGGCAGGCGTCGGGCCCCCAACATACCCAGAGACACTTGAGTACACTGACGCTGCAGGTATGACGATGATCTCCGAGCTCCGTGACTTCGGTGAGGAGGTGGCAGATGCTGGCCTGGAGGAGTGGCAACACTTGGTTAAGAGGGTAAGCCCCCAATTTCGGTTGATTTTTCTTTGCTTTTTTATAAGAATACATTCGTTCATTTTGTTGAAAATCCTTTGTTTATTGAACTGTAGGTGTCGCCATCTCAGCATGTGGTGTTGTGGAGGGTGGCTAACCGACTGCGTGCCATGGCCGCTGAGGCACTCACAAGTGATTGAGGACGACAGGTATGAACCTCTCATTCTCTTTATTTTGAAATTCGTTGTAATTTCTCGCATTTGTTTGAAATAGTTGAACAAAATGATTGAAATGAGGTATTTCTATATCACTTGCAGAGGGATCGAGACTTGGAGCGCGAGCTGGCGCGGTCCGAGGAGGAGACAACTCGCTTGCTGAGGGAGCTGGAGATTAGGGACGCTGAGATCGCCACCCTCGAGCCGACTGTAGCTTAGTTGAGTGGCGACAAGGAGTAGCTGCTTTTTCCTTTTTTGCTTTCATCTTGCATATACTTTGTACATTTTGGACTCTGTTTTGTATTTTTGGATCTGTTTTGGGCGAAAGCCCTCAGTTGGTTGTACTTTGTTGCACTCTGGTTGTATATATAGAGGCCTAAGTGCCTTTGCTGCTGGGTTGTATATTGCTCCTGCAGGTTAGCTTAGAAATAGGTTTGGTAGATGACGGTTTACGCCATAATGCTGCCGAAATTCACACATAATTTAAACGTAGAAAAACAAACAGGGGAGTGAAATGATTCCCCCCAAACAAATAAATTAAAATGAAATGGGTAAGTGTGCGTGTTTGGCGAAAATGTCAATTTCGCCTCGAAAAGCGTGCGTGGAAAGTTAGGAAACATAAAATATGATAATCTTGACGGAATTACCAAAATAATAACCTATAGGAATATGAAATTATTGTCAAAACAAATTAGGAAAGATGTAACACCCCCATACTCCGAGTGCCTTACCAGGACCACTCAGGTATGAAGACATCACCATCTCGGTTGCCCGAGATATGATAATCAAATAGACAAAACAGAAACAACATTTATTGTAAATAGTTTAATGAATAAGTACAATCCTCGAAACCAAACTGAAAGTACAATACATTATTCCAAACTATCTGTTTCAACTGAAATGTAAATAAATGCTAAACTACAAATGCGAAGACTCTATCGTCATGTCGTGGCCATCCCAAAATATCCCCGTACTCATCTCTATACCTGCTCAATATCTCGCTCACCATCCCGGATGGATCACCGCAGTTTACAAAACAACACTGGGGTCAGTACTAATCACACAATCAATATAGATAACAATAATAAGACAAACAGACAGCTGAACTGCCACACACACACACACACCACCAACTCCCATCATCTCAATACTGACTGTCCACTGGACCAGCCCTGCCAGTGGGGGACCGCAGCCGTTCCCACCTAAGCCCCGCTCATCGTACGAGCGATAACCCTGTCCATTAATGTGCACATCCCCTTCCGTGGCGGGTTCCACGAAGGGCGAAACTAGGGCGTGAGATCACTCCCGCAAGTGACCCCACTCAGCCGAGAACGCATCTCGAGAGCCATAGAAACCAATCACAATTACAATCACAATCACAATCATCACATTAAACAACTAACTACAAAGACATCACCAATATCCCATTATGGGACTAATACTTTAGTAGAAATCCTACCCGGAAAGCACAACACGCAGACGGTATCTACAAATTGTATCAAAACGGCTCCTCTACGAATTCTCCTCCTACCACACAACACATAGATGCTACCATTCAAATACTACTCATAAAAACCCCCAATTCCTAAATTAGGGTTTCATCAATCTTAACAAAACATAATATAAATTATATTAAAAGCTTACCCTCGAGGCAAGGAATCCAACGACGCGAACCACGATACAAACCGACCGTCGAACTCCGGAATTGTCAAGAACGCGATTAGGAAGAAGACTAGTTGCTTTCTCTCTTAAACAGGTTTTAGGTTTTGTAAAAAGTGATTTAGAATAATTACGAATATGTTTAAATACCTTAATCGCGTAATTAACAAAACCCGAGAAAACTCCCCCGTAAAACCGGACACTCGATCGAGTACCCAAGGTACTCGATCGAGTACCCCTACTCGATCGAGTGCCCCAAATACTCGATCGAGTGCCCAACAGTCGAAACTGTTTTATTCCGCAACTTGCCCTTACTCGACAGAGTAAGGGCTACTCGATAGAGTACCCCCCCAAGACATAAATACGGAGTATTACAGTCTTCCCTCCTTAAAAGGAACTTCGTCCCCGAAGTTCAAACCACTACGAAAACAAAGGTACTCCAAAACATTCCCGACTCAACACCCAAAACAAAACTCAACATAAAACACGCTACTTACCCAACTCATCCCGACAACCTACCGACGCAACATACAAAAAGGTGTATAAAACTCTTAAAATCGCTCGCGATCATCTCCTACCCCCTAAAAGAAACAAGGTTACGTCCCCGTAACCATACATACCGATCAAAAAGAAAGGGGTAACGCTCTTTCATGATATCCTCTGCCTCCCATGTAGCTTCCTCGGTCTCGTGGTTAGACCAAAGGATTTTAAGCAAAACTGTCTCACCATTCCTGGTCTTTCTAACCTTTCGGTCTAGAATCTGCTTAGGCACCTCCAGATATGATAAAGACTCATCCAGCTCTAAGCTCTCTGCCTCCAACACATGTGACGGGTCACTCACATACTTCCGCAGCTGCGATACATGAAACACATTATGTACTCTCTCCAACGCAGCCGGTAAAGCCGACGATACGCAACTTCCCAACTCGCTCTAAGATCTCATAAGGCCCTATAAACTTCTGACTTAGCTTGCCTTTCTTCCCAAATCTCATAACTCCGCGCATAGGAGACACTTTCAGAAGAACCTTGTCCCCAACTTGAAACTCTATGTCCCGACGATGTAGATCCGCATAACTCTTTTGTCGATCCCGGGCTCTCATCCGTTCCCGATCATCTTAATCTGTTCCACCATCTCATGCACCAACTCTGGTCCTAAAACCACTGCCTCAGCACTATTCTCCCAACAGATTGGACTCCTACATCTCCTCCCATATAAAGCCTCAAACGGTGCCATACCAATACTGGTGTGATAGCCGTTGTTGTAAGAAAACTCTATCAAGTCCAACCTCTCGCTCCCGCTACCACCAAAATCCATCACACAAGCTCGCAACATATCCTCAAGGGTCTTGATTGTTCTCTCGTCCGCCCATCTGTCGCAGGATGAAATGTTGTACTCATCTTCAAAGTCGTTCCCAACGATTCCTGCAACTCCTTCCAAAACCTCGATATAAACCTCGCATCTCTGACACTATGTCCTTAGGGACTCCATGTAACTTAAGACGTTCTTTCGATAGGCCATAGCCAATTGTGCCTTAGTCCATGTATCTTTCATTGGAACAAAGTGAGTGACTTGGTCGACGATCCACTATCACCCAAATCATATTGTTACCTTGTTGACTCTTCGGTAAACCCACAATGAAATCCATGGAAATGGATTCCCACTTCCACTCAGGCACCTCCAAAGACCGAACCTTACCTTGTGGTCTTCTCTGTTCCCCTTTAACTCTTTGGCATGTCAAACAACGGACACAAACTCACCACTGTCTCTTTCTTCATCCCAGGCCACCAAAACGTTTTCTTCAAATCCTTGTAAAGTTTGTCTCCACCGGATGAACCGAATATGGTGTGCAATGCGCTTCTATCATGATTGTCTTTTTCAACTCCTCGTCATTAGGAACACACCACCTACCATCAAACCTCAAGCTACCATCTCGTATGAATGGAAAACCGGACACCGTCCCTTTCTCTACCCCACTCTCCACTCCACTATCTTAGGATCCAAAGCCTCGCTTATCCCGAATGTCATCATAAAACTCCATATGTCTTGTCATATCGCCCATGGCATCTCCTTTCCGCATCATATGTATCCCAAAGCTCGCTACCTCATCCCTCACCTCATCAAAGATAGAGCGTATACGAGAATGTACACTCTTTCTACTCAAAGCATCAAAGAACAACATTGGCCTTCCCTTCATGGTAGATGATTTCCATATCATAATCGCCAATCAACTCCATCCACCTCCTCTGTCTCATGTTCAACTCCTTCTGCGTGAAGATGTACTTGAGACTCTTGTGATCAGAAAATACCTTAAAGATTGCTCCATAAAGGTAATGTCTCCAAATCTTGAGAGCAAACACCACTGCACCCAACTCCAGATCATGAGTAGGGTAGTTCTCTTCATAAGGCTTCAACTGCCTAGAAGCATAGGCAATTACCTTACCATTCTGCATCAACACACATCCCAACCCATTCTTCGAGGCATCCGTATAAACCTCGAAATTCTCGCTCCCTTCAGGCAATGCGAGGACAGGAGCCGTGGTCAAACGCTCCTTTAATGTTTGGAACGCCGTCTCACAACTCTCATCCCAACGAAACCTGTTCTCTTTCCTCATCAACGCCGTCATCGGTCTAGCTATCTTGGAGAAATCTTTCACGAACCGTCTGTAGTATCCAGCTAAACCCAAGAAACTCCTAACCTCAGCAACATTCTTCGGTGCTTCCCACTTTGTCACTGCCTCAATCTTCGCCGGATCCACAGCTACTCCATCTTTAGAGATTACATGCCCCAGAAAAGCAACTTTCTCCAACCAAAACTCACACTTGGACAGCTTAGCATACAACTCAAGATCCCTCAAAGTCTGCAACACGATCCTCAGATGCTCCTCATGCTCCTCCTTAGTCTTAGAGTAGACTAATATATCATCGATAAACACCACCACGAACTGGTCCAAGAACTGTCTGAAGATCCTATTCATCAAATCCATAAACACTGCCGGCGCATTAGACAACCCAAACGGCATCACCACATACTCATAATGGCCATACCTCGACGTGAAAGCTGTCTTCGGTATGTCCACATCTCTAATCTTCACCTGATGGTACCCCGACCTCAAATCAATCTTAGAAAAGACTCACACCACTCAACCGATCAAACAGTCATCTATCCTTGGCAAAGGATACTTGTTCTTTATCGTCACACGTTCACTCCGTGTCGATGCACGACCTCAAACTCCCATCTTTCTTCTTCACGAAAAGAACTGGTGCTCCCCAAGGCGATACACTTGGTCTAATGTATCCCTTCTCTATCAAATCATCCAACTGCCTCCTAAGCTCCTCCATCTCCTTAGGACCCATACGGTACGGTGCCTTAGAGATTGGCCCCGTCCCTGGCTTCAACTCAACGGTGAAATCTATCTCCCTCTTTGGTGGCACCCCGGAATCTCCTCCGGAAAAACATCTGCAAACTCTCCCACCACTGGTATCTCGTCAACCGCCGGGCTCTCTATCCGGTCATCTCTCACATGGCACAAAATCGAGGACATCCCTTCCTCGTATACGACTTCAAGGTGACAAATAATCAACTTAACTTTGGGTTTGACTAGAAACCCACGGTAAGACACACTAACACCCTTAGGACCTCTTAGGGACACTTTCTTTTGATGACAATCTATCTTAGCTTTATACTTTCCTAACCAATCCATCCCAACTATCATCTCAAAACCATTAAAAGGAAACTCTAGCAAGTCTACAGGGAAATCGACTTGCCCAACTATCAAAGATACATCTCTAAACAACCTCCCACACGATACAGACTCTCCCGAAGGTATGAAAACTTGCTCCCTAACAGACTCATATACTCTCAAACCCAACTGTTTTACATGACTCGAAGACACAAACGACTGAGAAGCCCCCGAATCAAACAAAACAAACGTAGGAATGCCATTAACAAGGAATGTACCGGTGATAACGTGCGCATCCTCCTCACCGCCTTCTTGTCCATCATGAACAACTTGCCATCGGTCTTCCGCCCACCTCCCGACAAGATCTTGGCCGATGCGGTCGCTTAGCACCCGACCCTTGATTGTTGTTGTTGTTGTTCGTCGGTGTCTTCGATAAGAATTACCGCCGTTGCGGTTGCCTCCACTCGGTAGCTCGACCTCCCCGGTTTGGCCATGATCCCGCCGGCCTGTTGCTCGCGAAGCTCTGCGCAGGTCTCTGGAAAGATCCCGGTGCACTCGTGCACTCATGTCTCTTGTGGCCTACGCCACCACAACCAAAGCAGGTCACTCCCCAACTATTGCTCACACTCCCACGGCCTCTCCCAAAGGAAGTTCCAAAGACTAAACCCGACCCGAAGAAAATCCCTTAGATTGATTGTGGTTGCCTTTCTTGAAATTAGATTGGCCACCACCCTCGCTCTCCGACTTCCTCTTCTCTCCACCCGACCTCTCCCGAGCCATCTCCACTAGCCTCTCAGCTCTCCCAGCCCTCTCATATGCTTCCTTTACATCGCAAGGACTCCCACGGGTAACTTATCCATAATTTTCGTGGTTAGCCCCTCTCAAACCTCAAAGCCGATTCTCCTCACTCAAACCCATATCCTCAAAGATATCTAGATTTCTCATTGAACTCGCTCGTAGTACTCAAAACAGACATCTCGCGATCATCTTAAACTTGTCGAACTCCTCTCTCAACTTACTCCTCACATGTTCTGGCACGAACTCCTTCCTCACAGCCCTACGAAACTCCTCCCAAGGTATAGCAGGTAACCCCTGGTTGGTATATATCTCCTTGGCACTCACTTTCACTGAATCCCACCACTTGCCACCGCCTCCCTCGGATAGAATGCGGCTGATCCACTCTCATCTCATCAGGACAACGAACTAAATCTAGTATGTTCTCCATCTCCCTCAGCCAACTATCAAGAAGGTTAGGCTCCTCAACTCCCTTGTACTCCTTCGGGTTAAACCTCGCAATATAGAGGCTGACTTTAGCATGGTCAACCTCCTTCTCCTTACTCTTATCCTTGTCCTCATTCACTCTCTTCAGGGTCTCAGTGAGAGCGTCCTGGTGCTCTAACATCTTAACGATGTCGTCCGTAGTCATAAGCTCAGCTCTCGCATACAAAGCATTTCTCTTGGGCGGCATCTTGGAGCTATATAAGAAAGGGTAAACATAAACACACGTACTAAACCCCAAAACACGAAAACGCGCTGCCCAGAACCTACTTGATCGAGTATCCAAACCCACTTGATCGAGTAACGGGCTACTCGATCGAGTGCCCCCATGTACTCGATCGAGTACCCAAACTCCGAACCAAACGGACCTTCGATCTTCTAACCCACTCGATCGAGTATCTAGGCTACTCGATCGAGTGACCCCCTACTCGATCGAGTACCCCTAGTTACTCGATCGAGTGCCCCAAAACACGATTCTGGACTCAAAATCGTCAAAAACCTACCCGATCGAGTCAGCCTCACTCGATCAAGTACCACCCATACGTAAGAGCTACCCGCATATTACGTCATATACTAACATGCTAACTTTATAAATCACATTATATCATATCAATCATGCTATTAATTGCCACGTTGTAAAACATTCCATCATGCTATCATTTCATCAACAATGTCTATATATATATAACATCACTTTTCTTTTAT
The DNA here is from genome assembly GCF_048544455.1 of Silene latifolia. Taxonomy (NCBI): domain Eukaryota; kingdom Viridiplantae; phylum Streptophyta; class Magnoliopsida; order Caryophyllales; family Caryophyllaceae; genus Silene; species Silene latifolia. The sequence goes on along the minus strand of NC_133533.1, from coordinate 22,771,319 downwards.
CTCATCAACTTCCAATTCGAACATCCAACCATCAACACATTCCATCACATTGTTACGCAAGTTACTAAGCACACACATGACTCAACACACATTTCCCCATGTGACCGGTTCAAAGTTGTAGGGCGACCCCCGCGACTTTAGGACGTCTCCCAAGCCTTTGCACTAGCTCCTGCAACTTCTACCCCGGGTTCATTTTAATTGACTCCCTATGTTCATTAAGTTCATTGGTTACAGGTTTCAGGATCGTCGCTCTGATACCATTTGTAACACCCCATACTCCGAGTGCCTTACCAGACCACTCGGTATGAAGACATCACCATCTCGGTCGCCCGAGGTATGATAATCAAATAGACAAAACAGAAACAACATTTATTGTAAATAGTTTAATGAATAAGTACAATCCTCGAAACCAAACTGAAAGTACAATACATTATTCCAAACTATCTGTTCTCAACTGAAATGTAAATAAATGCTAAACTACAGCGGAAGACTCTATCGTCATGTCGTGGCCATCCCAGCTATCCCCGTACTCATCTCTATACCTGCTCAATATCTGCTCACCATCCCCGAATGGATCACCGCAGGTTTACAAAACAACACCGGGGTCAGTACTAATCACACAATCAATATAGATAACAATAATAAGACAAACAGACAGCTGAACTGCCACACACACACACACACCACCAACTCCCATCATCTCAATACTGACTGTCCACTGGACCAGCCCTTCCAGTGGGGGACCGCAGCCGTTCCCACCTAAGCCCCGCTCATCGTACGAGCGATAACCCTGTCCATTAATGGGCACATCCCCTTCCGTGGCGGGTTCCACGAAGGGCGAAACTAGGGCGTGAGATCACTCCCGCAAGTGACCCCACTCAGCCGAGAACGCATCTCGAGAGCCATAGAAACCAATCACAATTACAATCACAATCACAATCATCACATTAAACAACTAACTACAGCACATCACCAATATCCCATTATGGGACTAATACTGAGTAGGAAATCCTACCTGGAAAGCACAACACGCAGACGGTATCTACAGCTGTATCAAAACGGCTCCTCTACGAATTCTCCTCCTACCACACAACACATAGATGCTACCATTCAAATACTACTCATAAAAACCCCCAATTCCTAAATTAGGGTTTCATCAATCTTAACAAAACATAATATAAATTATATTAAAAGCTTACCCTCGACGCAAGGAATCCAACGACGCGAACCACGATACAAACTGACCGTCTGAACTCCGGGAATTGTCAAGAACGCGATTAGGAAGAAGACTAGTTGCTTTCTCTCTTAAACAGGTTTTAGGTTTTGTAAAAAGTGATTTAGAATAATTACGAATATGTTTAAATACCTTAATCGCGTAATTAACAAAACCCGAGAAAACTCCCCCGTAAAACCGGACACTCGATCGAGTACCCAAGGTACTCGATCGAGTACCCCCCTACTCGATCGAGTGCCCCAGCTACTCGATCGAGTGCCCAACAGGTCAGAAACTGTTTTATTCCGCAACTTGCCCTTACTCGACAGAGTAAGGGCTACTCGATAGAGTACCCCCCCCAAGACATAAATACGGAGTATTACAAAAGATCTAAAGCTGAGAATCACGGAAATCAACCCGAGGAAGAGGCGCAACAACAGCTGCGACTCTTCGAAGAGGCGCAGCAGGTGCTGCGTCACTTCCCCAGCTCGTGAGTCCTGACGGAAATTAGGAAACTGCTTTTAAGATAAATAGAGACGTCGGGGAGGCTTTTATTCTCATAATTCCTCCATCATTCTTCCGTCTATTTCATAAAAACTTTCATATATTCTAGAAAAATTCAAAATTATGGATGCCTTTGAAAATTGCCTCAAGGATTGAACAAATGAATTCACAAGTGTGGAGAAACACGACATGGGTGCCTTTAATTTGGGATCAATCTTGAGTCTCAAATTAGTGAAGATAGTGAAACCTTTCTTGGATGCTTGTCTCGACTATTGGGACCCTAATTTCCATGTGTTTGCCTTTCCTGGAGGCGATATTTTTCCTTTTTCGGAGGAAATAGCTGCTATAGGAGGATGGGACCCAGAAAACGCTCCTGCCATACCTTCTAGCTCTCTGGGGTATAAGGGCAAATTTGGAGACTTTTGGGGCTGACAAAAGCCGAGGTTGATCGTCTTGTGACCTCAAAAGGAGTTCGTATGCTTGACTTCATTGATCGATTTATAAACAGGGAAGACCCTTCGATATCTTATGTCGCAAGATGTAGAGCATTCGGCTTCTGTCTATTTCACTGTTATGTCCTTCAAGGACACGTTGACTGATCCGTGTCATTTATATGATGTTTTATACCTCATTTTACATGTATTTTAGAGCTCATTTGTGTAGTTTAAGCTACCATTTCCCCCATTTCCGTCTACTTTCGTGTTTTTGTACATTATTGCAGAAATGTGAAGAATTCAACGAAAATTGAGCTAAATCCGTCCCCGGGTATCCTGCATTGCATTTGACGTGAAGGATTCACTTAAGGAACGAGCTTGGTGCGCATTTCAAGGCCCAAAAGACAAATCCATGAGATTATAGAAGTCAAGTGTCAGCTACTTCTGTCGATCGACCACTACCTTCAGTCGATCGACCAACCTGCGGGTTCTAGTAGCTACTGTTCAGCTCAGAGCAGTCGATCGACCGCCATGCTTGGTCGATCGACCAAGCCGCTACTTCAGACGAGAATTAAAAGATCGAGATTTATCAAGCCTATGAGTTATTAGGTTTAGGAATAATAGCTGCGTACTTTTCCTTTATAACGCAGCTTGAGTCTTGAGAATAACTATCAAATTTTTATTCGAGTTTAGTATACAGTTCTTTATCAAATAATTAGGGTTCGGGATTTTGTTTCACATTGAATTTTCGTTCGTACTTTTAGTCATTCCGTTACAATTCCTCTGCAATTTCGGTATTCCCTCTATTCTTATTCAGTTCATCTTTATTGCATTGATAGTATAGAAATTGCTAGTTAGTTTCCCGAAGCCATAATTATCGTTTTATGCTAATCGTTTATTCCAATAACCCAAGCATGAATTCATTAATTTTAATCCTTAATATTATCGTTGTTTCCACTATAGTCATGAGTAGCTAATTTATTCGTGCTAGGATGTAGGGGAATTATAGTGTAGGCGGCATTAGTATTAATATGGCCTGAAATCGCGTGTCAGTCGATCGACCGCCATACCTGGTCGATCGACTGACCACGTGAGGTTTACCTTCGTTTTAATTGATTTAAATGTTGTATCTGACGAATCGAATGCATGCGACTAGTTGAATGCTTAGTATTTGACCGACCCAATAAGATCGAAAGATAGGGAAAGTTGTTAGATCACAAATTAAAATGACTAAACTATGCTGAGATCGAAAGATAGGTAAAGTTTAGTTTGTTAGTCACTTTTCAGGACGAGAGTCAGTATTAGTGATATTAGGGACTTGTAGCGAGATCGAAAGATGCTATTTGTTAAGAGTGGACCGAGAGGACCTCTTGTTTTCCCGCCTCATGTGTTTGATTTAGACCTACTTAGTATGCTGCCGCCGAAACTATAGTGAACCGACCATCCTAGTACCCTTCTTTTATCTGTTTTATCCGTTTATTTAGTTTATTGTCTTTTATTGCCTTTAGCTATAGACCAAATCAATTCAACCCTCACATTCGTTACCTTAGACTAGAATTAGACAATTATTAATTACATTCGCCTCCTTGTGGTTCGACCCTGTTACCACTAGCTTAGGTTAGTTTTAATAGGAATTATAAATCTTATTTTTGGTACTCACAACGACGGGTATCAAATTTTGGCGCCGTTGCCGGGGAGGCAATTGTTCTAATTTTTAGTTGTTTTATTTTAGTCTTATCTTAGTTTAAGGGACATTTGTTCCTTAAACTCTTCTTATATTCTTCTTGTAGTTTCATCTTATGCGCAGGTCACAGGGTGGTGAACTACTACCGATCAATCCTGAGATTGAGAAAACCTTGCGCGAGTTGAGGCGATCATCTAGGATATTGCCGACAGAGGAAGAGCTGAGTACTCTGTCAAATTACTTCGAGAACGAGCTATTTGAGGAGGATCCACATTCTTATCCTGTTTCCACTTCTTCAGCTGAGACCGTCACATCTCCGGATTTTCCAGTTATGGCCGAAGAAGTGAGTATAGCTAGTCACTCTGAGCCGACAGCTGCGAATCTTTACAAAGGGTTCGCATTACCAGGGAAAGACAGAAAATTTGAGCCGGAGCCTTCTTATATCAGTTTGGTTGAGAAAAACCAATTCGGGGGAGCTGCAAATGAGGATGCAGCTAAGCATATGGAGATATTTATCGATTATTGCTGCTCCATATCCCCACCAGCCGGCGTGACCCCAGACCAGGTAAAGGAGACTATGTTCATATTCTCCCTTCGTGATGCTGCAAGGGAGTGGTATAGGGACCTGGATCGAGCTGCTCATGGGATCACCGACTTGAATTCTTTGGCCCTGGCATTTTACAAGAAGTACTTCTCTGCCTCGAAGACGAATGCTATTAGAGCTCAGATCACGAGCTTTAATCAAGGACCTGATGAGAACTTTCATGAAGCATGGGTCCGTTTCAAGAAGCTGGTGCGAACCATTCCGCACCATGGGTTCGAAAAATGGAGCTTGTGCAATCAGTTTTATAATGGACTGTATGACGATCAGAGGGCTATCTTGGATGCTGCAGCCAATGGCCGATTTGCTGAGAATATGGGAGAGACTAAGGGGTGGAAGATCATTGATGACTTAGCCACCCATAAAGCTGAGTATGGGAATTCCAGAGGGAATCAAAGGAGGAGCGCTGAATCTTCTTTTGTAGCTGCACTAGAAGCTCTCACTGCGAGATTTCACAAGTACGAGTTGGGAGGAGCTTCTAAAGGAGCTATTTACCATGTAAATGTTGTGTCAGACGGTCCTTTCATCTGCAAAAGATGTGGAGCTGAGGGGCATGTTTCAGAAAATTGTCCTAGTCCTTTTGAGTCTTGTGCTTCCTTTCAACATTATAGGCAGACAAACACCTACTATGAGCCTAATGTCCACCCAAACTTGAGGTGGAGTAGCCAGAATGTCCTAAATCCAACTCCACCTCCGCAGCAGCAGCAAGCTTATGTGCCCCCTCACAAGCAACAACCATATCAAAAACCTCCCTATGTGCCGCAGCAGCAACAATCCCAAAATTCCGACTTTGCTGAATTGAAGAATATGTTGCAAAAGGAGTCCCAAGTTAGAGAGGCCGGAATGAAACTGCTAGAGAGCCAAATTGCTCAATTGGCTAGCAAGAGTACCACTCGAGCTCCGGGACACTTACCGACTCAAACTGATCAAAAGGAGACCCTTAATGCCATTACTTTGAGGAGTAGGTCTACCCTTGAGGGGCCTGCTATGGTAGAGGATACCCCTGCAAAAGATGAGGCGGAACCGAGTCAAAAGAAAGTTGTAACGAATAATAGCAAGAAAAAGGCGTCTATTGGATATCGCCGATCGATCGATGTACCTTGGCCGATCGATCAAGTGCGAGTTATAGGAGCTTGAATCAGAGACCTCAGTCGATCGACTGAGAAAGGTGGTCGATCGACTGAGGCCGCTGCTGATATTGAGCAATTTCGTCCTCCAATGCCCAATAATTTGAGAGACCGCTTATTTCGGGGTACGACAACTCTGAAAGTATTGGGGCAAGACCCGAGTGCTGATGGGTCAGTCCCGGTTCCGAAGTACGACCCGATGTCGATCAATGGTTCATATTTGAGACGGTCTGAAGAGGGGTCAAGCTTCAATAAGGAGAAGGTGATGGACTTCCAGCCTAAGTCCACGGATGCCGGCATGCGAGACTTAGAGGAGAGGGCTAAGTTACTTCTTACAGCCCCTTATCCAGAGAAACTAGTGCCGACAAAGGAACAGGTATCTTTCAATAAATTTGAAAATGTCGTTCGTAGTTTAAACGTACAAGTACCTTTCCTTGAATTAGTGAATCAAGTGCCTGCTTATATGAAGTTTATGAAGCAATTACTTTCTAAAAAGTGGTCACTTGAAACTGTGCATACTGTCGCACTCACTGAGGAGTCATGCTCCTATTTGACTCATACTACACCCCATAAACTAGCTGACCCAGGTAGCTTTTCTGTTCCTTGTAATATAGGTACCTTCTCAATTGAGAAGGCATTATGTGACCTAGGAGCTAACATTAGCTTCATGCCCTTGAGTCTAGCTAGGAAGTTGAAGTTGACTAGGTTTGCAGTCACCGATATGACAGTACAGATGGCTGACCGATCTGCGGTCCAGCCTATAGGAGTCCTAGAGGACATCCCTGTGCAAATAGGGAAGTTTTTCTTCCATGTAGACTTTGTGGTCCTAGATATGCCTGAGGATGCCCACATACCTATCATTCTAGGTAGACCATTTCTGCACACTGCTGGTGCGGTTATCGATGTTAGTTCTGGGACTTTGACCTTCAAAGTGGGGAAGCATTCTATTGTCTTCGCCCAAACAGCTAAGAAGAAAGACCCCATGTGGCATGTCACTTGTAATACGGTTTCTGAAAAGAAATCATACTTTGTACTTCCTGATATGCCTGTCTCTATTCCTGTTTCTGTGTTGACACCTCCGCCCCAGACTGGGAGCAAAAAGGAGGAAGATTCTGTTGTTTTAGACATTGCAGGAGCTGGTTTGGGGAAGGAAGAGCTGCATGTTGCTCCAGCTGTGAAGGAGCAAATCGTTTCGAGAGGCGGTCTTGGATGCCTGAGCTATGGCACTGATGAGGAGCTTGAAGATGAGCCAGCCAGTGTGAGAAAGTCCGACTTGGACTTTGATGAGCCGGAAGAGGTCATTGATTGGGGAGATGACGAAGCTGTTGATCCGTCAAGCTCTACGGATGCTGAAGTTGAGAAAGGTGCAGCTGAGAAGATGAGCACCGTTGAGGCTACCTCTTGTAGCCAGAAGCCGACGAAGTGGGCCATACCGTGGCCGTTCTTGATCAACTACTAGTTGATCGAATTCTTTATCAAAAACTTCATTTTATTGCTTTTAAACTATTTTTATTGCTTTTGTGTACGCGAGACTTCGCATTTAATTATTTTGTTTAGGATTTTTAAGCACTTTAGACTTTACTTTGGGTTTTGCGCAATTTTTGGGCGCGTATTATTGTGCACTTGCAGGTTTTTTAGACCTCATAAGCTCAAGTAATTGAGCAAATATGAAGAAATCAGAAGTTACAGCAGTATTTTCAGTCGATCGACTGGCCCTTATAGTCGATCGACTGGCTGCATAGTTCCAGGAGCTTCTGTTCCTGACACGATGGTCGATCGACTGGGTGATGTGGTCGATCGACCACATTTCACTGCTATATCTGTTCACGACCTCTCCCCTCCTGTGTTTGGTCGATTTGCGGAATTCAGGGAGTCTTTTCTCCACTTTATTTTCCGCCTCATTTCTGATTTCTTCCATTTTCTTAATTTTGCACATAATATCGCTTCATTATTGTTTTCTTGGTTTTATGCGTGGTTTTGTTTGTCTTTTCAGGTACTTATGGTAGCACTGCTGGCTACTGAAACCTCCTAGCTCACGCTGGTTTGGGGAGGTTTCCTTTGCTGCGCTTAAAGTCTTGTGAGTTCCTGATTTCCACTTCATGTTTTTTTTGTTTAGTTTATCTAACGCAAAATTCTCGTTTCTCTTTTCTTTCATTACATGATTTTGCACAATGGGGACATTGTGCGATTTGGTTTGGTGAAGGGTTTTGCGTTGCATTCCATTTGCTTGCATTCACGTTTACATTTTTGTTTTGCATTGTTTTGTCATTTTCACATAAAAACCAGAAAAAAATCAAAAAAAAAATTGAAAAATTACAAAAATTTCAAAATAATGCTCGTTTATTTTAGCATATAGGTCGAGTCGGAACCGTAGTATTTCAATGATGATATTGCATTTGCATCTGTTTTTGCCTGAGCCTTGCTAATTGACATGTTATTAGTAGAATCATTTGCATAGTCCACGAGTTTTCGTTAAATTATTTGCTGAGCTTGAGACTTGACTTAGAATTTTGGCAAGCTACATCATATTTTCTGAGTTTTAGAGCTTATAACTGGTGTCATCTCTGACCAGTTTATCTAGGAATGTGAGTAGTACTCCTTATGAGACATGTTTCATAATTGTGCATAAATATGAACTTAATCTGCTTAATACCTGTATGCATTCGGTTTGTGGTTTGTTGACACATGTGGTAGAGGTTTCCCCTTATTCCTTTTGCCCATAAGCTTCACACTGCCAAAAATAGCCTTTTTGTCCCATTACTACATCCTACATTTAGCCTGCCCTTGTCAAGCTAGTAGTCTATGTTCTTGGGGTTATTACTTAGTTTTTGGTAGCATTTGCTCTTATTGAGATTTTGTTGGATAAAAAGAATGAAGGAGGAAAAGAAGTTGAAAGAAAAGAAAAAAATGATGAAAAAATGATTCTAAAAGAAAAAAAAAAGAGTTCTTCACTGTTTAGTACGGTCGATCGACTGCCATCATTGGTCGATCGACTGGGGTCCGAAAGAAAATCATTTCGCACGATTCAAGTCTTTATTAGATGGTGATTTTTGCTCCCATGTTTCATTTATATCTTATGGGGAGTTAGTTGATTACTTTTGTACTAAAGATTGTGAGATTTGTGCTTTCTATAGCACTGTTTCGATTGATTATGAGCAAGAAGTTGGATGTTGCCATGTGGTTCCGTATTGGTACTAGCTTGATCACCTGTACCTCCACTTTTCCATAAATGTTCTGCCTCTTCTTACCCATACCTCACATATCCATATTTACGCCGGCATGTGTCATGGTCTTTTGTTTGTTGGAATGCATATGTACGGTCATAGAGATTACTTTCATATTATATTGCAGGCATGTTCTTATAGGTCATAGTCAGGTGAGAGTCTTTACAAAATGAATTCTTTCTATCCTCTTATATATTCACCTGTGCTTATGTGTGATATGAGCGACCCGTGAGAGTCCAATTTGATAAGTCTCTATATTTGACGGTTCAGTAGTTTTTAACGACTTCATAACTCGGTTGCATGATTCATAGTTGCTAATTGATTGTTGGTTATTGCATTAAAACAGTTTAGGCTTTACATGTTGCAATTCGCTCTGAGATTGAACTCGTTCCATTAGGTCATTAGATCGAGTTTAGTTCTTGCTTGGGGACAAGCAAGGGTTTGGTTTGGGGAAGTTTGATGCGTGTCATTTATATGATGTTTTATACCTCATTTTACACGCATTTCAGAGCTCATTTGTGTAGTTTAAGCTACCATTTCCCCCATTTCCGTCTACTTTCGTGTTTTTGTACATTATTGCAGAAATGGGAAGAATTCAACGGAAATTGAGCTAAATCCGTCCTCGAGTATCCTGCATTGCATTTGACGTGAAGGATTCACTTAAGGAACGAGCTTGGTGCGCATTTCAAGGCCCAAAAGACAAATCCACGAGATTATAAAAGTCAAGTGTCAGCTACTTCTGTCGATCGACCACTACCTTCAGTCGATCAACCAACCTGCGGGTTCCAGTAGCTACTGTTCAGCTCAGAGCAGTCGATCGACCGCCATGCTTGGTTGATCGACCAAGCCGCTACTTCAGACGAGAATTAAAAGATCGAGATTTATCAAGCCCATGAGTTATTAGGTTAAGGAATAATAGTTGCGTACTTTTCCTTTATAACGCAGCTTGAGTCTTGAGAATAACTATCAAATTTTTATTCGAGTTTAGTATACAGTTCTTTATCAAATAATTAGGGTTCGGGATTTTGTTTCACATTGAATTTTCGTTCGTACTTTTAGTCATTCCGTTACAATTCCTCTGCAATTTCGGTATTCCCTCTATTCTTATTCAGTTCATCTTTATTGCATTGATAGTATAGAAATTGCTAGTTAGTTTCCCGAAGCCATAATTATCGTTTTATGCTAATCGTTTATTCCAATAATCCAAGCATGAATTCAGTAATTTTAATCCTTAATATTATCGTTGTTTCCACTATAGTCATGAGTAGCTAATTTATTCGTGCTAGGATGTAGGGGAATTATAGTGTAGGCGGCATTAGTATTAATATGGCCTGAAATCGCGTGTCAGTCGATCGACCGCCATACCTGGTCGATCGACTGACCACGTGAGGTTTACCTTCGTTTTAATTGATTTAAATGTTGTATCTTACGAATCGAATGCATGCGACTAGTTGAATGCTTAGTATTTGACCGACCCAATAAGATCGAAAGATAGGGAAAGTTGTTAGATCACCAATTAAAATGACTAAACTTGCTGAGATCGAAAGATAGGTAAAGTTTAGTTTGTTAGTCACTTTTCAGGACGAGAGTCAGTATTAGTGATATTAGGGACTTGTAGCGAGATCGAAAGATGCTATTTGTTAAGAGTGGACTGAGAGGACCTCTTATTTTCCCGCCTCATGTGTTTGATTTAGACCTACTTAGTATGCTGCCGCCGAAACTATAGTGAACCGACCATCCTAGTACCCTTCTTTTATCTGTTTTATCCATTTATTTAGTTTATTGTATTTTATTGCCTTTAACTATAGAACAAATCAATTTAACCCTCACATTCGTTACCTTAGACTAGAATTAGACAATTATTAATTACATTCGCCTCCTTGTGGTTCGACCCTGTTACCACTAGCCTAGGTTAGTTTTAATAGGAATTATAAATCTTATTTTTGGTACTCACAACGACGGGTATCATTGACAAAGAGGTGAGAGGGGATCCTCGTTTTTTGGGCATAGTGGAACAGATGGAGCTGCGCAGGATCCTAGCGTGCCGTTGCTTAGGAGAGATCGTCCTGGGGTTAGACAACAGAAAAGCCAACCGCGAGCTTCCTTATTTGGGTAGTCCGATTATTCTACATGTAAGAACCCGCTTTCTTTTTTTCGTATGTGGACCGACCGTCTTTTTTTTTGTTTTTTTTTTCTTTTTTCATTTTTGGTTAGTCATATGGGGATTAATTCCCATATCGAGCCCCGAGTTAATGTTCCAGGATACCATACTCGGTCGATTGTGATGAGGACCAGGCTTTATATTGTGGACTTTGCTCGGGTTCGCAACTATTGGGAGAACATGTTGAAGATTGAAGGAGGTCCCTTGATCCGATGGATTGTGCCATGGTGCCATCTCTGGTCGGTCACCGTAGTTTCATCTTTAGACCCGACTCGGTCCCTTCGCATTCCCGACTTGGAATTTATGGTTTTTATCTTCCCGGAGAGATTGATGAGGCAAGTAGGCCTTAAGTAGAAGATCCCTAAGCTTGACACTGTTCCCCAGACTGCATCGGCACATACGACAGAGATTTGTGGAGAGTGGGCCCTCAAGTGGGATCAAAGGAACACGTGGTTTATACTTCTCTTGTTGGCTCCTTGTGGGTATCTGATTCCTATCTGCAATGGAGGAAGGCTGCTACTCCTGAAGAGCGTGAGAAATTGAGGAAGCACGATCCTGTTGACTACAAGATTCGCGAAGGAGAACCATAATACTTGACAGAGGAGGAGGAAGAGGCCGGATTTCGAGTCGTTCATCCGAAGATGAAACCGAAGACCGCTCCTGCCGCAGAGATGGTGGTGGGCCGAAATGGTAAGGCGAGACCGCGAGAGAGACCTTTGGTGATTAGGTCAGAGATAGCACAAAAGCTCCCGGCTCATGGTCGAGATAAAAAGTGTGACAAAAATGACGAAGGCAAAGGAAAGATGGAAGAGTAGCCTTAGTCTTTTTTTATTTATTATTATTATTTGTAATAAATGGCGGGGTTTTTTGAATCCTACCCTAGCATTTATTTTTCGACATTTTATACTATGTGGCTTATTATTATTATTATTATTTATGGAACAAATCAATAAAAAGATTAATTAGTTAATAAACTATTGTCATTTTCTTTTATTATTCTTGTCGAATTTCAAATGTAAATGCAAATATCCTTCTATTTACATTTTAAAATAACGATTTGTATCCTGTAAAAGGATTGCGTATTCATTAAGAAAATGAAATCAAACCCTTGTGCGTAGTTCGAGTAAATGTAAAAGAATGATTGTTCTAAGCAAGAGCTTGTAGTGAACTTAGAAAATAAGCATGAGCTTTACTTACTCCTAAGATACAACTCAATTTATTTGATGATATGAGGATGACGAAATGTCAAAATGCAAGAGCATAGTGACATAAGCTTTTTCAGCGGGCCTAGGGCCATTTTTATTTCGTGTTGTATGAGCGGCACGTGGGTGTTACGCGAGGTGCGTGTCTTGTCCTACACTAAGCATAGTATCGTTTCAGTTGATCGAGGTTTGTTGGGTTAGCAAATTCATTCCCGTCTAGGTCTGTAATCCTAACCGCACCCCCAGAGAGTATGGACTTGAATAATAATGGTCCAGCCCAGTTGGGTTTAAATTTTCCACGTGGATCGACAGGTAGTAGGGCTTTGACTGATTTGAGGACTAAATCTCCTTCTTTGATGTTTCTGGGCTTAACCCGCTTGGTGCAGGCTCGTTTAATACGTGCCTGATGTGTTTGCACATTATGCATTGCGCGCAATCTTCGTTCATCCAAGAGGATGAGTTCTTCATATATGTCCCTTTTCCAATCGGCTTCCGGAATTTGACTTTTGAGCAGAATGCGTAAGGACGGGATTTCTAGTTCAACTGGTTGAAAGAAATGTAGATCTATTACTAACATATTCATATATGTTCATATTTAATTTGTCATAAAATTAAAGGTTGATCTTATGCATGCAAACATTAAAAACAAATAAGGAAGAAATAATATCCTTACATTGTAATTTCGGTTCAAATGGGCACAAAAGAAATCTCCTTTTCTGTTGTTCTTGAGCTTTTCTTTTGGATGAACAAAGATCCAAGTGTAGGATCTCTCCTTAGGAATTATACCCAAAGCTTACTCTTAATAAAATTAATATTATATGAACTAGTACAATATTAATCTTGTGAAAAATGACCCAAAATAATTTGGTATTTTGGCTCTCTAAAACCGGTTAGAGGAGAGGAGATGGAAGATTATTTTTCTCTTTCTAAAACTTGTTTTGTGAAATGAATGAATAATGATATTATCACTCACCCTTCATATGCTGAATAATAATCAAAATAAGCAAAAGAACCCTTGTTCTTTTCAAGGGAAAACCGGGTAGGGTGGAGTGCGATGGCCAATGCATGGCCTTTGTGCTCTTACACAAAAGACACTAGGTATGCATGCCTATATTAGAGAAATAATAATGAATTCCACTAATCTTAATTAACACAATACAATTTGTTAGTCACACCCATATTTCGGTCCATTTGGAGATAAAATGGAATCCATTTTATTTTTGTCAATTGTCAATATGTCACATGTCATATGTGACATAAATTTGTTATGTATTTTTAACATATTAAAAATCAACGTATTAATAAAAATACGTCATATACAAAAATCGACTTAGTAATTCATAATTACTTGTGCCAAAATATTTTACCAATTTATAAATCACAACAGATTGTATTTATAATAATTCATTCAATTTCAATTGTTTCTTTAAACAATAATTTCATCCGAGTAATGATACAATTCGATTACTCAGACCGTATCTCATTTAATCACATTTCAATTTGATACGTAAATTTTACTTCCAAAATCGTCCGTCAAATTTTCAAGTAATTTAATTAACTCGTAACATTATACGATTAATTAAATGATCAATTAAGAGTGTTGCCCTATAGGTATGACCTAGGGGGTCAACTGATCACCACCGTCACACGACAGTAATGTCAAACTCTAGTCAGCCAATCATTACCGATATATGTTGACCATTGACATCCCTAGTATAAATACTTCCCAATTGTATTCTTTAAAATGAGATTTAATAATGATATTTAAATCATGTAATCGCACTATTGTTGAGGACACATTTCCCAACAATCTCCCACTTGTCCTCGACAAGTGTGCGTCACCAATTCTCTTGTCCTATTACTATCTCCCACTCAATGCACGATGTCTTTCAGGTCGTACTTGCAAGTGATCATATCGAGAGTGGTTTCCTCGATCTGGAGAATAACTGATTGACCGGACTTATCTATCATAGATACTTTCCGAGCGTGGCCACGCATTTTCCAGTTCATTACTCCTCGAGTGGCCCTGAGATATTGTTATAACCCTGACTAGGGGTGGACAATTCCTATCGCACTCATTCCCTTCGACTAGCCACAGCCATCATAACCCAAAATATGCCCATTTGACCCCATTTACAAAGGTCGAAGTAACACAAATCAAAGTTAATCTGAAACTGTGCCATCTTAGGCGAATAGTCTTTAGTCAAAAGAATCGACTCATTTGAATACTATAGCAGCTCTTGCCACGACCAGGCTATATAAATTTGCCATAACTCTATAAGCGGTCATAAGGCCCGACAAAATGTTCCTAACAATCTGCCTATGTGATCGACTAGTCATCTCACATGACTGTATGGCACTTGAACTTGCCATCAATCGCATCACACTCTAGTCACTTCGAGACGTCACCTCATACAAGTGACTATGGGCAAATACTATGTTAATCCGCGTTCACTTTAACGGGGTTCAATTTGTCACTACAATCCGTTTGGATGTAACAATGTATAAATTAAAGATAAAAAACAAATGTGATTATGAACATGAACAAAAACAACACTTTTATTTCATTTCAAAATCTAACATAGACTTGGTACACGTTTAAGTCCCATGGACGCCATATGTCCATCATGTTTAGCCTGCGATAAAGGCTTGGTGAGCGGATCGGCTATGTTGTCATCCGTCCCAACCTTACAAATCGCAATTTCCTTTCTTTCAATGAAATCTCTTATTACATGATATTTTCTAAGTACATGTCTAGATCTATTACTAGACTTCGGCTCCTTAGCTTGGAAGATCGTCCTACTATTATCACAATAGAGAGTGATGGGATCATTGGCGGTAGGTACTACTTTTAAACCTTCCGTGAATTGCCTGATCCACACAGCTTCCTTAGCAGCTTCTGATGCTGCAATGTACTCAGCCTCCGTTGTAGATGATACGTGCCTAATGTATAGTCTTTTTGGCCTATTTCAGCACGTATTTCCATGCATTTCTATGCTATTTTTATAGTATTTTGCCCCGAATTGGCTACTTTGGTGTATTTTGTCCTTTTTGTAGGAATGATCGCAAAAGTAGCGGAACCATGCTCTTTTCTGTCCTTTTTGCATGCATTTAGAGGAGACGGGATTATCCCAGAGTGAGATGTTGCACTGAGAAGTGTCGTTGCACGCACTACGAGGTACTTGAGTGAAGACGTAAGCTGAATTGAAGATCCAAGTGGTCTATCGAGCTGTTTGGAGGACGATCGAGTAGTCCCAAGGCTCCTAGAGGCTCGATCGAGAGGTTCCTTCCTCGATCGAGTAATCTGCCTTTGATCAAGTCCTCGATCGAGAACCCTGCTGTTCGATCGAGGAGTTCCTGCTGAGACACTGGTCGATCGAGTGGTCTAATCCACTCGATCGAGAGGATCTCGTCTGTGGGCTTTAATTAGTCCGTGTTTTATTAAGTACGCAAGAACACTTAGGTTTTTCGGCTATATAACCTATGTTTAACTAGGTTATTAGTCATCTTCTTTTACCTTTTATCTGGCTTTAATCTTTTAATCTCTTTTCACTCTTAGACCATTTTTACTATCATACACATTAGACTCATTACTTTCGACGTTGGATCGTTTTCACTGGGATTTCGTTCTTTACGCCGGAATTTCTCGGATTGTAATTCTCTTTTCCTCTTTAATATTAATTAACCTTCATTTGTTGTTTATTACTTGTTTTTATGCTTTTGTTTCTATTCTTCTTGCCCTAATTATTATCATTGCTTTTTATCATCATATCGTTATGTCATCTGCTGGGAATTTGTATGCTGTTAGTTTATCGATAGTCATGAGTAGCTAATCTCCCTTCATGTTGGGATTAGGGGATCTACGGTAGAATGATAACGATGTAGTGAATGAATTAGACGATTTGATTAAAGAGACTCTGTCCCTATAGCAATATAACTGTAATTATCGACCTAGTTGAGTGCACGCTTCTATGTCACCCATTAACTGCTACAATTAGTCCTGGATCGAAAGATTGGATTAAATAGGCCTGCTATAAACAGATGACTCGCCCTAATGAGGACGAAAGTTAAGTTAGTGGTATTTTAGGGTGGGAAGTGGACCGAAAGGACCTTCTAATATCCGTCTCGCATTAGTTAAATCCGAGTCATTTCTTGCTAAGTTGTTGATTTACCGTAGTGAACCGAGTTCCCGACATGTCTCCCTCTTATTGATAGTTTTAAACCGTTTCTTGCTTATCTGCTCTTTCTTCTTTATTTCTCTTCCTTTTTCTCCGTAGTTTAGAACCAAAAATTAATCAAACCCAATTGTTACCTTAGAATTAGAAATAGATAGCTGTAGTTACATTCCTCCCTGTGGATTCGATACTCGACTGCCTCTACTACATATTTAGTTGAGACCGTTAGGTTTTATTTTTGACAGGTACGCGACAGACGTGTCAAATTTTGGCGCCGTTGCCGGGGAGGCAATTGTTCCAATTACTAGCTGTTTTATTTTTAATTCTCTTTTTTAGTTTAAGGAACATCGTTCCTTAGACTATTCTCATATCTTGTCTGTAGTTTCGTCTTATGCGCAGGTCGCAAGGTGGTCCACTGCTACCTTTTGATCCCGAGATTGAGAGATCCTGTCGTGCAAAGAGGAGACTATTTCGAGAGCAACAGAAGAGCCCGCTCGCGGCAATTTTTACGAGAACGAGCTTTTCAAGACAACCCGCCGTCTTCTCCGCTTTAGACTATTCACTTGAGTCTACCACTTTCCCGCAATTTCCCGAAATGGCCGAGGAAGCATCCATCGCTAGTCACTCCGAGCCCACAAATGACAATCTTTATAAGGGGTTCGAATCACGGAGATGCCGAAAGTTCGAACCGAAGCCCTCTTACATCGCATGGTAGAGAAAAATCAGTTCGGGAGCCGCTAAGGAAGATGCGGCTCAAGATATGGAGACCTTCATCGACTCATCGCTGCTCCATACCTCCTCCCACCGGTGTGACAAATCGATCGATCAAAGAAACTATGTTCATCTTCTCACTCCGCGATGCTTTAGGGAGTGGTACAGGATTTGGACAAAGTCGTTCACGGCATAACAGATTGGAATTCGCTAGCACTGGCGTTTTATAAGAAGTATTTCTCTGCTTCGAGAACCATAGCCATCAGAGCTCAGATAACCAGTTTCAAGCAAGGGCCCGACGAAAATTTCCATGAGGCGTGGCTTCGTTTTAAGAAATTAGTGCGAACCATACCGCACCACGGTTTCGAGAAATGGAGTCTGTGTAACCATTTTTACAATGGTTTATATGATGATCAGAGAGCAATACTAGATGCGGCAGCCAACGGTCGATTTTCTGACAACTTGGGGCCGACAAAGGGCTGGAAAATCATAGATGATTTAGCCACTCACAGGGCTGAATACGGGAATTCAAGGGGAAACCAAAGGAGAGCTGCTGAATCCTCTTCAGTGGCTGCACTAGAAGCCCTTACTGCTAGGTTCGACAAGTATGAACTAGGGGGAGCTTTCAAGCCAGGGATGTACCAGGTTAATGCTATGACAGACGGTCCTTTCGTCTGTACGAGGTGTGGGGTAGAAGGACATGTCGCTGAATATTGTCCAAGTCCTTATGAGCAATGTGCTTTGCCTTCCAACACTACAGCAAAACAACAACCAAGATTTAGCCAAATATCCACCCCAATTTGAGGTGGAGTAACCGAGCAACGTACTCAATCCTACCGCTCCTCCGAATCGGCGGAGCAGCCCTACATTCCGCCACATCAGAAGCAACAAGGCTATCAGAAGCCTCCGTCCTTTAACCCACCTAGCCACGGCTCATCTTCAAGTGGAGTGAGTGAAATGGGCGAGTTGAAATCTATGATGCAAGCCATTACAAAGCAGCTTCATGCGAGTGATCAACAAAGAAGCACAAGTGATCAACAGCGAGACGCGACCATAAAGGCACTTGAA
Source organism: Silene latifolia (assembly GCF_048544455.1). NCBI lineage: Eukaryota > Viridiplantae > Streptophyta > Magnoliopsida > Caryophyllales > Caryophyllaceae > Silene > Silene latifolia. Next base: position 22,753,215 of record NC_133533.1, on the reverse strand, counting down.
ACTCAAGTTGCCCAACTCGCCGCGAACCAATCCTCGAGAAAGCCAGGTCATTTACCGACTCAAAACGAGAAGAACCCAAATGAGACGGTGCATTTGATAGAGTTGAGAAGCGGTCTCTCTTACGAAGGACCAGAAATGAAGAAATCAGGCTCGGGAAGTCATGTTATCGATGATGAACAGGTGTTCTGCTCGAGAAAAGGACCTACGACACAGAATTACTCGATCGATCAAGTCCGTGCTGAAACAGATTCGATCGAGTGGAATTGGTAAGGAAGTCGGTCGATCGAATAAGCACAAAGATGCTCGATCGAATGGAAAGGAAGACGAGGTTGGTCGATCGAGTGGGGATGTTGCTCGATCGACCACAGTTGCTGAAGAAGGAGCTCGATCGAGTGAACACACTGCTCGATCGAGTGATATGAATGACGGGAAGCTTATTCGAGAGCCCGCTAGTGCTCGTTTAAGCGATGAATTACCGTAAAGACCTCGTTCGAGAGGTAAGAAGCGTCCAAAGGACACCGAACTTGCTCCGGAAGACACATTGGAGGCGCGAAATAAGGGACTCGAGATTCCACCATCGTTCCCTTCCCGAGGCGGCCGACCAAGATTAATCAACAGTTTAGCAAATTTGTTGAGCTGTTGAAGAGTTTGGAAGTTTCCGTGCCGTTCACTGAGTTGCTTATGAAGGTACCCTCTTATTTACGATTTATGAAAGATATTTTAGCACGTAAGAGGACCATAAATGATAACGAGATCGTAGCCTTGATCGAGATGGGGTCACCCTGTCTCAAAATAAGTTACCTCTTAAGCAATCGACCGGGTAGTTTTTCGATCCCCTGTCACATAGGTATGAGTTTGATTGATAATGCGCTATGCGATTTAGGCGCTAGCGTAAGTGTACTACCTCTCGTCTCTAGCTAAGAGACTTGGTGTGACAAAGCCGAGTTGCACCAATATGATCGTCCCGGATGGCCGACCGTAGTCTATCACGGCCACTAGGTGTAGCGGAAGACGTACTGTAGGATCGGGAAGTTCTTTATTCCCGTTGACTTTGTCGTCCTAGATATCCCCGAAGATGTGCATACCCCTATCATTTTAGGGAGACCATTTACATCCCCACCGCCCGTGCAAAGATAGATGTCGGGGAAGACTTTGACCTTCCAGGTAGGGGATGAGGAGTTGACTTTTCGTCAGACCCAATTCCGGAGGGCTCCCATGCAAGCTCAGCCTTGCAATGCCCTCTCTTCTGTCGACCCTATTATTGATACTCCAGATGAAAGTTTGGAGAATATTGCTATTATTGCTAACCCTCCGCCTCAGATTGAGAGCAACAAGGAGGAAAATTCGTCTGTTGTCCTTACTGCAGGTACAGATGAAGGCAAGAAAGGAGCAATCAAAGGACGGGGTGGAACCATTGTCAATCAAACTGGAGCCAAGAAGGCTAAGGAAGCTGACGCAGGGGCGAGAACAAAGACAGTTCGCACCTACGTAGATTGGAATTATATTCCTCCTCCTCTCAGAAATTCAAGTTCATGGAAGTCAAAGAGGACAGTTAGTATCGCTGAAGTGACGTCCTCCAGTCAGAAGCCCACGAAGGGGCTACTGACAGCTGATGGGAATTAAACGGGGAAATGCCCCGTGTAACAAAGTGTAATAGACAAGTTTTGAATTTCTTTTGAATTTAATTCTTTTATTACGTTTTTATTAGGACAATTAGTTTAGACATTCTTTTTAGCGTAGAATAAGACTATAGACTGTGTTGTTGCATTTTTGGTATTTTTGGGATGTGTTTGGATTTGTTTTACGCAGGCTTGGGGAAATGCACGCATTTCGAGGGAGTAAAGACGGGAATTCAAAGGAATGTATACGAGGAAGTCCTCGATCGAGTATTTTTGTACTCGATCGAATGGCAATTAGGTCGATCGAGCTTGCTAGTTACTCGATCGAGGAAGACCAAAAGGAAGCAGGTCGATCGAGAGGCATCGTATTCGATCGAGCAAGGGGAACAGCAAAGACCTCGATCGAATGACTTTAAATCACTCGATCGAGTGAAATGAACAGGGACACGGGAGTTTTCTTTACTTAACTCCTTATTTCCTTTTCATTTTCTAATTTTGCCCCTAATTTCTCCTAACACCCCCCTTATTGCGATTGATTTTTTTCCCCCAAATCCCCAATTTCTTGTCCAAATTTATCAAATCAAACACCTACATTCTCTTGCTAGCTAATTAATCTTCCATAACCCCTTAATTTCCCCCTCGTTTGTGCTCGTTTTTACGGTTTTCAAAGGGGATTAGGGTTTGCGGTTTTGTCGCTCAAATTTCCGCCATTGTTGCCTGTTTTTGGAGTTTAATTGCTAATTTGTAGGTCAATCATCATCAAGTAAGTGTTCATTCAACCTCTTTGCATTTTATCTTCAATTATTTCGAATCTTTATGAGGTGATTGATTTAGGGTTCGAAAATTCCATGTATAATCGAATTTATTCGATTAAATTGTGTTTATTTGCCCTTATTTAGTTTGATGATGATATTTGCGCAATTCCTCACTGTTTTTGCATGTTAATTTCGATTTTAGCGCGATTTCCGCGACTAGGGCTCCTGTAAGTCGACTTCATCGATCGTCCCATCGTTTTTTAAATCGCCATGCTATGCTTAATCGCAGCTCTTGACTACCTTTTTTCTTTGTTATCTGTTTTCCCGTCCCCTATCGCCTTTATATGATGTGCATTATTAGGAATCTCGCGCTGTGAGTAGGTTATTTTCGACTGCCCAGAGTTACACATGCCCCTTTTCTGGTTTCATGCTGTTTAGCCCTTTGGCAGTCACTGTTTTATCATACTATCACCATTTACATGCTGTTTTCGAAAATTTTTGAGGAATTGCTTGTTTTTGATTTCTGGAAGTCGAATTTTCCGACTAATAGGGCTATTCCTTTTGCTGTCACATGTTGGTTAGCGATTGTTTTAACCACGGTCAGCAGCATTGTCTCTTATTCATGCCCTTTTGATATATGCAGGATGGACGCGAGCTCTCTTTCTTCTACTAGTACGTCCTCCAGCTCTTCTGTGAGCGAGCAAGTGGCCCCTGCTGTTGCCACTAGCTCTGCCTTGGTCACCACTGCGGCGCCAGTTCTACTTGTCTCAGCTGCAGGGACAGTTTACTCCGCACCCAGCTCAGCCGGGAGCTCGGTTCAGGCTGCACCAGCCATCACTCCCAGACCTTTCTCTCTGCTAGACTGCGGATTCAAGCCCCGTTTCCCGCAGCTTGGTATGGTGCCACCGAGGACATTCCCGCAGGCTAGTCAGTTAGCCGTCACTTCCAGCCCTTCTGAGGCTGTTGCTACAGGGGAGAGCGCACTCACACCTCTACCGAAGATGCCTTCGGTACGTTTCACTTCCAAGGATCACCGGGAACGGTTACTTGCTTTACTTCGTTGCCCCCTCTCCTCCACCCGTTTCCTTGCGCGGACTGACCTAGAGACCTTAGGCATTTACGAGGAGGTCTGTAGTTTGTTGAACGGGACGGGTATGTCGGGTTTGATTACCATGCAGGAGGCTACCATTCGTACCCTTACGTACGAGTTCTTTAGCTCCTATTCCTTTGACACCGACTCTTACGCCACTGACCACTCCAGTTCCTGTATTTACTTTCGACTCCGCAACAAGTCACATCACTGGACTTTGGCTCAGTTTGGGCAGGTTTTAGGCCTAGTCGGTGACGGCCTCACCGCCCCACCTCGAGACCTTCTTCACCACTGGGGCGCTGCTCTGTCTCACACTCCCTTCCACTCACGGAAGGGAGCTCACGTTCACTTACCCGCGCCCCGTTATTACTTGCGTCATTAGGAGAGACCATTTTTGGGCGACCCGAGCCCAATAACGTGACCAACACTGAGCTAGCGATTCTCGCGGGGTACCTCAACATTGACTACGGTACCCCGTTTGTTCTAAACATTGCCTATCTGGTAGCTCAGCATTGGAACGGGATTGGGACTCGGGTCAAGAACACTGTTGTCTGTGGCGGGCTAGTTACTAGGATTGCCCGCCACCTTTACCCCACTGACTCTTCACTCACTGCACCTGATGGGGTGGCTCTCCTTGACCTGGAGGCCATGGGAACATTGACCTGGCTCCCAAAGGCGAAGGGGAGTGCGAGGACGTGGAAGATATGTGGTTCCACGTCTGTTACCTTGCCGTGCTCTACCCTTCCGCCACTTTCTCCGCTCCCTACTGCTGCTGAGGGAGCGAGGCCACCTCCACCTACCTACCACCTTACCTTCACCCCTCCCTCTTCTTCCACTAAGAAGAGGAAGCGGGAGGCCGGAGCTTCTTCTAGCTCCCAGGCTGGACCGACCACCACGCCTCTGTCTACACCTTCACACACCCAGACTCTTACTCCACCTCCACTTGACCCTCCTTCTGGCCCGGTTTTCCCGGCCAATTTTGTTTGCCCTCCTGCCTTAGAGGCGCTGCGCGTCACGAGACCAAGGGCGTCGTGATGCCTTGCCTCCGGAGTTGTGCGGTACCTTGCGAGATGAGACGGGATATGGCTTTGGCTGTATTCCCTCTCTACGAGTTCCACATCCGAGCCCGGCGACCGATTCCAGAGGGGTGGCCGCATCCTTCCTTCTACCGATACCCAGCGGACGGGTACCCTCCACTTTCTTCTGACTCAGAGGAGGAGCCGGAGGAGACAGAGGTAGCACGAGAGGTGCGGCTACGGGCAGAGAAGGCGGCGGCGAGAGATGCCAGAGAGGAGGCGAGTGACCCTCCGTTCGTACCCGGTCCGGATGATCGCCGAGATGACGACGAGTCTCCCCCTTGTTTGTTCTTTGGTTTGGGGAGACCGTTTTGTTGAGTCGGAGTACCTGGGAGACAGCGGTGCCGACGACGAGTAGCTACTGGTCTACTCACTTCCCCAGTTTTCTGGCTGGTTTGGGGAAGTTCGTGTTTTGTATGTCCTTTCACTCTTTTTATTTCGTCTCCTTTATTTTTATTTTTATTGGTTGTATACCCCCATCCCCCATTTTTCTCACAGGTGTATCTTTGGAGGACAACGAGGGTGTTGTCCGTTTTGGTTTTGGGGAGGGTATTGCATCCTTTTCGAGTCTCGCATCTCGCATTTGTTTTGCATTCACGTTTAATTTTCCAGTTTGCATTTGTTGTTTATTATCAAAAAAATCAAAAATTCCAAAAAAATTAGAAAATGTTAAAATTCAAAAAATTTTCACGTTTAATTTTGCATATAGGTTGAGTCGGAACGGTAGATTCCCGTGATGAAATTGCACTTAACTTGTCAATTCGCTTGAGCCTTGCACTTTATTGATAGACTTGAGCTTTGTCATACGCATAGTCTACGAATTTCTGTTCAAATAATAGCCGATTTTAGACTTGACTGATAAACGGCAAACTACTTAAAAATTCTGAGTTTTTAGAGCCCATAACTGGTGACATTCATGACCAGTTCATTAGGAATTTTGAGAGTAGTACTCCTTGCATAGCATGTTTGTCTCATTTGCACATTTATGACATTCAATTTCTCGTCAAATGCACATATTCGGGTCTGCGGTTGGTGTCACATGCAGGGAGGGTCTTGCAATTCCCCTTTCTTTACATCTTACACCCATTTAGCTCCACATTGACCAAAACTTGCCCTTTTGACCCATTAGCTACATTCCAAACAAGCCTGCCTAGTCAAGCTAGTTAGTCTGTCCTTTTGTGGTACGTTTTCCATTGCAGTTTGGTCCGTAATTCCTGTTTGGAGTTGGTGTTTGAATTAAAGAAGGAGGAAGTGAAAAAGAGTATTGAAAAAAAAAAAAAAGAAAAAAAAACGTGAAAAAAAAAAAAAAAAAAAAAAAAAAAAAAAAAAATGATGAAAAAAAAATGAAATTCACGTGTACAGTGAACAAAAGAAAAGAAAGGAAAGTTGTGTAAGATGTAGTCCCCTCTTGTCAGAGTTGAGAAGATGTTTGAAGATGTACAATCGACAAGAAGGTTGGTTGTTTCAGTTAGCTGATTCAGACGATGTGTAAAAAAAAAAGGGAACTTTGTGACCGTCTGACTCCTCCACTCTTATTCCATATTTTTTGAGGAGATTGTGCTTCCAGCCTAGTGAGTTTTGTGCCAAGTGAAGGGCACCTGTGTTTATCTTTCATTCAGTTTGAGATCCGGATGGTTTATTATGGTCCTGTTAGGAACTAGCTTGACGCTTTTACCTCCACATTTCCATAACTTGTTTTGCCTTTTCTCACCTGAACCTCACTATTCCCATATCATTTGCAAACCCTCGGCTGTGACGGACATTATTGGTTGGAGTGTGTGCATTAGTACTTGAATTGTCTTTCATTTTTGTTGCATGCATGCTATGTAGGTCGCAGTTAGGTGAGTGACTGCTCTTTCTTCTCTCTTTTACATATAAACATTCACCCTTTGCTTCATGAGAGAAGAGTGACCACGTGAGAGTCCGGTTTTATTGGTCTTGCAAGGTCGATAGGTCAGCTTTATTTCTGAATAGCTTATAATTCGTTTGCGTATTGACTGTCTAGCTTTAATCGTTGATTTTTGTTGCATTAAAGTGGTTCAAGTAGACAAGTTAAGCTAGCTACGAGTTATCATTTCCGTTCCATTAGTTTAGTTTTGAGTTTACTCGAGGGCGAGTAAAGGTTTGGTTTGGGGAGATTTGATACGTGCCTAATGTATAGTCTTTTTGGCCTATTTCAGCACGTATTTCCATGCATTTCTATGCTATTTTTATAGTATTTTGCCCCGAATTGGCTACTTTGGTGTATTTTGTCCTTTTTGTAGGAATGATCGCAAAAGTAGTGGAACCATGCTCTTTTCTGTCCTTTTTGCATGCATTTAGAGGAGACGGGATTATCCCAGAGTGAGATGTTGCACTGAGAAGTGTCGTTGCACGCACTACGAGGTACTTGAGTGAAGACGTAAGCTGAATTGAAGATCCAAGTGGTCTATCGAGCTGTTTGGAGGACGATCGAGTAGTCCCAAGGCTCCTAGAGGCTCGATCGAGAGGTTCCTTCCTCGATCGAGTAATCTGCCTTTGATCAAGTCCTCGATCGAGAACCCTGCTGTTCGATCGAGGAGTTCCTGCTGAGACACTGGTCGATCGAGTGGTCTAATCCACTCGATCGAGAGGATCTCGTCTGTGGGCTTTAATTAGTCCGTGTTTTATTAAGTACGCAAGAACACTTAGGTTTTTCGGCTATATAACCTATGTTTAACTAGGTTATTAGTCATCTTCTTTTACCTTTTATCTGGCTTTAATCTTTTAATCTCTTTTCACTCTTAGACCATTTTTACTATCATACACATTAGACTACTGTTACTTTCGACGTTGGATCGTTTTCACTGGGATTTCGTTCTTTACGCCGGAATTTCTCGGATTGTAATTCTCTTTTCCTCTTTAATATTAATTAACCTTCATTTGTTGTTTATTACTTGTTTTTATGCTTTTGTTTCTATTCTTCTTGCCCTAATTATTATCATTGCTTTTTATCATCATATCGTTATGTCATCTGCTGGGAATTTGTATGCTGTTAGTTTATCGATAGTCATGAGTAGCTAATCTCCCTTCATGTTGGGATTAGGGGATCTACGGTAGAATGATAACGATGTAGTGAATGAATTAGACGATTTGATTAAAGAGACTCTGTCCCTATAGCAATATAACTGTAATTATCGACCTAGTTGAGTGCACGCTTCTATGTCACCCATTAATCTGGCTACAATTAGTCCTGGATCGAAAGATTGGATTAAATAGGCCTGCTATAAATGAGACGCCCTAATGAGGACGAAAGTTAAGTTAGTGGTATTTTAGGGTGGGAAGTGGACCGAAAGGACCTTCTAATATCCGTCTCGCATTAGTTCGTCTGAGTCATTTACTGCTAAGTTGTTGATTTACCGTAGTGAACCGAGTTCCCGACATGTCTCCCTCTTATTGATAGTTTTAAACCGTTTCTTGCTTATCTGCTCTTTCTTCTTTATTTCTCTTCCTTTTTCTCCGTAGTTTAGAACCAAAAATTAATCAAACCCAATTGTTACCTTAGAATTAGAAATAGATAGCTGTAGTTACATTCCTCCCTGTGGATTCGATACTCGACTGCCTCTACTACATATTTAGTTGAGACCGTTAGGTTTTATTTTTGACAGTGCACGCGACGACGTGTCGAGAATCCGATTCTGACTTCCTTGAAGCTTCTCCAGCTTACGGCACCACCATTGAGCATGAAAACGAAACCAGCTTGTGATTTAAAGTCATCTCTATCTGTTTGAAAACTTGAGTCCGTGTATCCATTAACACGTAGCTCAGTATCTCCTCCAAACACTAGGATAGAATCCTTAGTTCTTCTCAAGTACTTAAGGATGTTCTTGACGGCTATCCAGTGACTCTAACCTGGATTTCCTTGATATCTACTCGTCATACTTAAAGCATACGAGACATCAGGACGTGTGCATATCATGGCATACATGATTGATCCAACAGCGGAAGCATAAGGGATCGACTTCATGCGTTCAACATCATGGGGTTCGGAGGGAGATTGAGTCTTGCTCAATATCGTCCCGGTTACCATAGGTACCAATCCCCTTTTGGATTTGTCCATGCTGAACCGTCGAAGAATCTTATCAACATAAGACTCTTGATTTAGTGCCAATATCCTCTTGGATCTATCTCTATGGATCCGGATACCTAATATGCGTTGTGCTTCTCCTAAATCCTTCATTTGGAAGTGGTTACCTAACCACTTCTTAACAGAAGACAACATCGGAATATCATTTCCAATGAGTAGTATGTCATCGACATACAAGATTAGGAACACAACATTGCTCCCACTGATTTTCATGTATAAACATGGTTCCTCAACACTTCGAGTGAAACCATTCTCTTTTATCACATGATTAAATCGATGATTCCAACTTCTAGATGCTTGCTTAAGACCATAAATGGATCTCTTTAGCTTGCATACTTTGTTAGTATTTTTAGAATCAACAAAACCTTCGGGTTGTATCATGTACACCTCCTCTTCTAAATGCCCATTTAGAAAAGCGGTTTTGACATCCATTTGCCATACTTCATAATCATGAAATGCGGCGATCGCTAACAAAATCCGTATGGATCTTAGCATGGCTACGGGGGCGAAGGTGTCATCATAATGGAGACCTTGGACTTGGGTAAATCCCTTTGCCACTAGCCTAGCTTTGTAGATATCATCATGTCCTTCTATGCCATTTTTGACTTTGAATATCCATTTGCATTGAAGAGGTCTTGCCCCTTTAGGCAAATCTACCAAGTCCCAAACTTGGTTTTCATGCATAGAATCCATTTCGGACTTCATGTCTTCAAGCCATAAGGAAGAATTAGGACTAGAGATTGCGGCCTTGTAGGTGGCGGGCTCGTCACTTTCCATAAGCAACACATAGAGTGTTCCATCTTCCTCGATAAGTCCCACATATCGATCCGGATGGCGAATAACTCGACTCGTTCTTCTTAGTGGAGGAGGTTCAACCGTGTTAGACGACGAAGGAACATCTTCTTGCGTCTCTTTCTCGGTTTGTGGCTCTTGAACTTCGTCAAGTTCAAAATTTCTCCCACTCTGTCTCTTAGAAATGAATTGGCTTTCTAAGAAGACAGCCTCGCAAGACACAAACACTTTGTTTTCTTGAGGTTTATAGAAGTAGTACCCTCGAGAATTCGAGGGGTAACCTACAAAGGTGCATTTTTCGGATCTTGGGGCAAGCTTGTGGTCATTCTTAGTTTTGACGTAAGCATCACATCCCCAAATCCTCATATATGATATATTGGGAACCTTTCCCGTCCACATCTCATATGGAGTCTTTTCGGTGGATTTAGTGGGACTATTGTTCAAAGATCTAATTGCGGTTTGAATCGCAAATCCCCAAAACGAGTTCGGTAACTTGGTTTGACTCATCATGGATCGAACCATATCAAGTAGGGTTCGATTTCTCCTTTCGGCAACACCATTTAATTGTGGTGTTCCAGGTGGAGAAAGTTGTGATATAATACCACAATCTTTCAAGTGTGAATCGAATTCAAGGCTAAGATATTCTCCACCACGATCGGAACGTAGTGCTTTTACCTTTTTGTTTAATTGGTTCTCTACTCTGTTTTGAAATTCCTTGAATTTCTCAAACGCTTCACTCTTATATTTCATTAAATAGACATACCCATGTCTACTTAAGTCGTCGGTGAAGGTTATAAAGTAGTCATAATTACCACGAGCGGTGATACTCATTGGTCCACACACATCGGTGTGTATGAGTCCCAATAGCTCACTAGCTCGTGTCCCTTTACCACTAAAAGGATTACGAGTCATTTTGCCAAGTAGGCAATATTCGCATGAACCATATGATTGATAATCAAATGGTGTAATCACATTAGTCGAAATTAATCTTTTGATGCGATTCTCGTTTATGTGACCTAATCGACAATGCCAAATGAACGCTTCACTTGGGTCACTTGATTTGAGTTTCTTTGATTGAATGTTATAGATATCATTAGTCGGATTTGAGGTCTCTAAAATGTAAATGCCATTGATGGAAGAAGCTTGGCCTATAACCAAATCATTCCTTGAAAAAGTACAACGATTGTTCTTAATGACAAAACAAAAACCGTCCATGTCTAGCATGGCGATTGAAATAATGTTTTTAGAGAGTGTAGGCACATAAAAACAATTATTTAAATACAACTCAAATCCATTTGGCAAAGCTAAAACATAAGTTCCTTTGGATTCGGCCGCTACCCGAGCTCCGTTTCCAAGGCGTAGATCCACATCTCCCTTGCTAAGCCTCTTCACATCTCTTAAACCCTGTAAATGATTACAAAGGTTAGAACCACAACCGGTATCTAGTACCCATGTCGTAGTGGAAGTATAATTTATATCAATAACATAAATTTCTTTAGGAATTTTACCTTTCGGAGTGATGATTCCTTCCCATATATTTCGCAAATATACGGGACAATTCCTAAGCCAATGTCCCATGCCATAGCAATAATGGCACTCATCATTAACTTGCTTGAAGTTTTTGATTTTCTTTCCCTTCTTCTTGAACCTTTTGCCCTTGGAAGCAAGAACTTGATTGCTTGAGCTCCCACTAGTTTTGGCATCTTTATCTTCCAGTGAGAAAGACCCAATAGATTGTATGAGGTAGTCTTCCTGAGACGGACTCACACGAGGTCTAGTAGTAGTAGGTGGTTTAGAAGAAGTGATGAAGTTAAGGTTTCCATCCGAACCTATCCCAAAATGAAGTTCTCTAGTAGTGTCGAAATCATTGTTGGAGCAAACGTCGTCAAAAACATTGTGGTAAGACTCAATAGTTATTGGTGCGGTAGCGTTTGATGGATTCATTGTAATGCACTACAAGTACGGAGGAAAAGGAAATGTTAACATTTGTCTTTTTAAATCATACTTGCAAATAAATTAACAAGATATGAACATTTATATAGTGACCTCTACCCAACTATAATAAATGATTCCAAGATCCAAATTCATATCGATTTAGGCATGGTATGGCCGATGAAACCTTCATCAATATAACTCGGTGGATTAACGTTTTAATCGATTCTACTTTTAGAACTCTTGGTCGATAAAATTACATTAATAATTATCTTATAGCCCAAAACACATCCGACAAGGGCACGGTATGGCCGATGAAACCCTTATCAAAAACTTTTGTTGAGTTCAATCCAAATTTCGAATAAATGTGTCCATGATCCAAATCCACATCAACTTGGGCACGGTATGGCCGATGAAACCCTCATCAATATGAACTCGGTGGATTAACACTCATCACCCACTTCCCCTACGTAACAAGGTTTGTACCCCGGTAGGGCCGAGTGCACTCCCTCGCGAAATAGGTTTTCATGGTTTCTACTATTTGGTAAGGCTATGTCTCAATTAATTGTTTTAGCGAGAGGTCATGTCAATTTATTATCTATCACGTTTTAAGTGAACTAAAGCGGTGAACTACGATAATTTTAATTGACACGGTCGACAAACTCGATTAAAAGATGATGCATGTTTTAGTTATGGCGATTTAGCGATGCATGCGACATAAAATAAAATGCAAGCATGAAAATAAATAAATCCTAGTATGGCCTTCCTAAAATAGAAAAACTATTTAACTATTACACATTCGGAAACCAACTCCATTGGTCCCTTGAACTTCGGTTGTGGCACGCATCTCAAGGTAACACCGTCTTTATGTATCGCCTTCTTGAAGAAATCCGTCTTTGGGAACTCCGAGATAAAATAAACTACATAGCAAATTACATAATTTCCTATTATACATTTGTAACTATAATAAAATAAATCTATTAAATTACAAGACGGTGATACGAGATCACAATAAAATTACAACCGAATCGATATTCCCATACATTTCGGGTAATACCAATTAAAATCTAAGGCCATACTAAGTAAATTACATAATTAAAAATTACATAAATAAAATTATGACAATCATAAAGAAAATTCAGCATTATAATATGTATGTACATGCTCAATTTATGCTAAATCGCCTTTAATTAGCCAATATCGTATATTACTCGGTTTTTACGGATTTGCGTGATTTCAACATTTTATAATCACAAAAATTACATAAACTCATATTTATGCATAAGTTAATTACCCTAACCTCTTAGGACTCAAAATATAGTCTTCACTAATAATTTGACCATAATTAACTCATATTTTCTAATATTGTTCATTAATGGACTTAAAATCATAAATAAGCTATAAACTCGAAATAAATCACTAAAATTTCAAATAAACTTCAAATTTGAAATTTAAACTCATGAACATTCTGGAAAAATACCATGACACTCATAATGTTCAAAAACTTAGGTTAAAAATTTCGAATTGTATCCGGAAAAACAATGTTGCGGTTTATCGGTTTTAACTAAATAATCATAAAAACATGTGAAAAATTATATTTATCAATTTTTTCAATTTTAGATCTGAAAAAGACAATAAAATGCAACATATGATGTTTTTCTTTAGTCATAGAGCATGTTTTATCAATATTTCTTTAATAATGTCACTATTTATGTCATTTTTCTTCAAAAAATCATAAATCATGCATAAAGACGTCAATAAGGCCAATTATTTTACACACATCTTGTAAAATTGCATGTGACAACATACTAAATTTCTATGACCAGATTCGAAATTTATCTCATATTAACCTATTTATCACTTAAATCCGAACTTAATAATGAAAAATCCATTTTTCGAGCATAACAAGTCCAAAAATTATGACAATTTACAGGTTATATCAAAATAATGTATGTGACAACATATCCAAAAATCAATAGAAAATTCGAAGTATAGCTAATTTTAGTCCAAAAATGACATTTTTACTCATAAAATCATATTTAAATGCCATTATGTATAATATGAACAATAAAAATCCGAAAAATAACCAAAATATCCTAAAAACATTGTAGGACCAGAAATATTAACATGCATGGATTAATTTCGTGATATATCATAATAACACAAATTATACAAGTTTTATATGTTATTCTTATAACTCGGAAAAACTTTTAACCGATTTGCATGCAAACAACCATGGCTCTTGATACCGATTGAAAGAAATGTAGATCTATTACTAACATATTCATATATGTTCATATTTAATTTGTCATAAAATTAAAGGTTGATCTTATGCATGCAAACATTAAAAACAAATAAGGAAGAAATAATATCCTTACATTGTAATTTCGGTTCAAATGGGCACAAAAGAAATCTCCTTTTCTTTTGTTCTTGAGCTTTCCTTTTGGATGAACAAAGATCCAAGTGTAGGATCTCTCCTTAGGAATTATACCCAAAGCTTACTCTTAATAAAATTAATATTATATGAACTAGTACAATATTAATCTTGTGAAAAATGACCCAAAATAATTTGGTATTTTGGCTCTCTAAAACCGGTTAGAGGAGAGGAGATGGAAGATTATTTTTCTCTTTCTAAAACTTGTTTTGTGAAATGAATGAATAATGATATTATCACTCACCCTTCATATGGTGAATAATAATCAAAATAAGCAAAAGAACCCTTGTTCTTTTCAAGGGAAAACCGGGTAGGGTGGAGTGGGATGGCCAATGCATGGCCTTTGTGCTCTTACACAAAAGACACTAGGTATGCATGCCTATATTAGAGAAATAATAATGAATTCCACTAATCTTAATTAACACAATACAATTTGTTAGTCACACCCATATTTCGGCCCATTTGGAGATAAAATGGAATCCATTTTATTTTAGTCAATTGTCAATATGTCACATGTCATATGTGACATAAATTTGATATGTATTTTTAACATATTAAAAATCAACGTATTAATAAAAATACGTCATATACAAAAATCGACTTAGTAATTCATAATTACTTGTGCCAAAATATTTTACCAATTTATAAATCACAACAGATTTTATTTATAATAATTCATTCAATTTCAATTGTTTCTTTAAACAATAATTTCATCCGAGTAATGATACAATTCGATTACTCAGACCGTATCTCATTTAATCACATTTCAATTTGATACGTAAATTTTACTTCCAAAATCGTCCGTCAATTTTTCAAGTAATTTAATTAACTCGTAACATTATACGATTAATTAAATGATCAATTAAGAGTGTTGCCCTATAGGTATGACCTAGGGGGTCAACTGATCACCACCGTCACACGACAGTAATGTCAAACTCTAGTCAGCCAATCATTACCGATATATGTTGACCAGTTGACAGTATAAATACTTCCCAATTGTATTCTTTAAAATGAGATTTAATAATGATATTTAAATCATGTAATCGCACTATTGTTGAGGACACATTTCCCAACACTGGTTGTACAACTTTCATGCCATATGTTAGGTAGAAAGGAGTAGCCCTAGTGGGTGTCCTAACTGATGTGCGATATCCCTATAATACGAATGGTATCTTGTTGGGCCAATCGCGATAATTATCGATCATTTTCTTGAGGATAGTGACGACATTCTTTTTAGCTGCCTCTACCGCGCCATTAGTTTGAGGCCTGTATGGCGTGGAATGGTGGTGTTTGATCTTGTATTTGGCTAACAATTGCTCAGTCTCAGCCTGGAAATGTGATCCATTGTCACTGATGATCTCATGTGGGCAACCATATCGACAGATGATATTGGTTTGTTTGAACTTTGCCACGTTCATTGCTGTGAGACTAGTATAAGATGCTGTTTTGACCCATTTGGTAAAGTAATCGATAGCTATTAAAATGAAACAGTGACCTCTGTAGATACCTCATTTCTGCACCTCCCTCAAACCACCCGGTGATGATTGGGCCGCATGTATGGTACGCGGAACGATTTGTGACAGTTCGTAAGTTTATCGTCAAGTGATCGCTCAAACATTTATGTCTACCTTTTAAATGTCATCTACGTGCCGATACGGTCGTTTTGACAGTAATTAGAGTGCATTTGGAGTCCGGCCCAAAAACCGTCTTCATTTTAAAATGCCGAGTCAGAATGTTCTGAAATGTTCCGGATATTTCTATTCCATATTTTATAAATCTTTCACAAATCTTTTAATCTTTGGTAAACAATTTCCCGCAATATTCACACAAAATATCAAGGAAAACCAAATTATTCTGTTATTCCATAAATTAAACACGGAAATCTTTCTTCCGCAGGAGGAAACCACTTGGGAATAGACGCAGCAAGTGCTGCGCCTCTTCCAAGAGACGCAGTTCCTGCTGCGACTCTTCCCAAGTCCTTTTCTGCGTATTTTTCGTATCTTTTTCATATCTTTTTAAGATTCACTTCCAAAGTCTCTCCGAAAGCCCTACTTCCTCCACGTGATTAGTATAAATAGAGACCTTCGGTCTCACATATTTCTCATGCGAGTGTCCGCCCTTCTCTTCTCCCTTTGCATTCTAAGACCACGTTCTTACTTTTTGGCGTCTACGTGCTTGAACTCTCGACCACGTAAGCTCGGATCTTTCTGAGTACCAGCCTCGTTTTGCATGACCTACCAATTTGACCAACTACACATCAATCAACATTAATCAACTTTATTCGTTTTCCTCTTACGAGGGACTTTTGTCGTACATTCGAGTCGAGCATCACTAAACGTTAACTTAGTTCATCTCGTTTCGTCAAACATGTAAGTCTGAGGGTGTATAATCCCTATTTAATTATTGTTCTTTATTTTTGTAATCACAATTGTAAGATTTATGTCGAAAGTATTCCTTAAAACCTATTTATAAAACCATGCTTTAAATCCTTTTTACGAATTACTAGAAGATGTCCGTCGAGAAAGGACGCAGCAACTGCTGCGCCTCTTCGAAGGGACACAGTACCTGCTGCGCCTCTTCGTGAGGCTGCCGCAGTTCCTGCTTCCTTTCTTCTTCCTTCGTCCTTTGACAATTCATTTGTTTTATTCCTTTTTCAATTGTTCATTGTTCATTGACATAATCTTAAGCATAATAATCTAACACGTATTATTAATCGTCATTAACATATAATCCGTCCTTAAATCCCGGCTTAAATCCCAAGTAATTCATATTTGCGGGTTTTCGTCATTAAAATCAAATTCGGGTTTTAGAGGTTCGATTTATCCATATCGAGTCTCTGGAATTCGTCATTGACATATTTGCATCTGTTATTTATCGTCACCACCATTAGTTCGTCATTAATAACTTGTTTAACCTAATTAATTTGTTTAGTTTATTAACTTGTAATTTATTAATCTTGAATCATGTAAATAATTAGTCTTGATTAGTTTCATCCATGCTTTGTTTTTATGACCCTCAATCGCATGTAAATAACCTGTTAATCACTTTTATCCAAGTCAATTGTTTATAATCAAGCATTAAACTCACCAACGAGCATTAACGGCTTGCAATTCCGGCTTCACAGCCAGAACTGAGCCAAGGAATAGACGCAGTGACTGCTGCGCCTCTTCTAGAGGGCGCAGCTCTGTTGCGCCTGTTCCTGGTTGATTTCTGTCTCTGAAATCCCGTTTTTTCCTTGACCTAGTTCATTAGTTTACGTATTAATTTACTATTATTCGTATTATCACCTAATTCCTGTTCGTTAATTCCTTAATTCTTTTTTTTTCCAAATAATCCGTTTTAGATTTATTTTCGACATAAATCATCAAATCCGATGTAATTATTGTAATATTTTGTTTATCGTAATTTTATCGTTGTATTTCCTTCTATCACTTGTATGCCTTCACATGTAATTGAACTTAAATCTCTACTTTGACCCAATTGTATGATCAACTACATGTTTCACTGACTTAGTCTAATTCTTCACATGTTAGGATTAATCTAATGGATGTTGCATTGCATGCATATAATCGACAATATATCAAGTATAGATAATTTCCCTAATCATTAGTAGAGGCTGCTATCGAGGCGGGCGGGATTAAGTGTTCGATCAAAAGTGCTTCCTAATACGTACCCTCACCCCTTACTCCAGATCTCTATGAACATCCGTGTTCATTGGCATCCACGAGAGTCATGCTAGACATAGAATGCTAAGGGTAACGAGTTCTTGGTGTTCATGTCACTACTTTGTGTCTTGACATGACACGAGGTATTCGAACGGTTTCCAATTTTCCACAATAAATTGGTGGCGACTCCACAAATGCAAACGCTTGTTTCCCAAGCGCCCCCGTGGGCCCATTGTCCAAAGTTTGGCGACTCCGCTGGGGAATAATACACTTACGTGTAGCCAAAAGGGTGAAACTTGAACAAGGTTAGGGAATAGTTTGTACAAGACAATTGTCGATTTTCATAACTCGGTCTTCCTAGATCGTTTATTCTGCCTTCCTAGGCCCAACCCAACCCATTCGACCAATTGTCCCGTCTAGACGGTCCTAATTCTTATTTGGGCCTAAGGATGGATATCGATTGACGTCACCCATACCATGGTACTTACTCTTGTTTGTATCAAGGACTTTCACTACTTGAGGAAATGGTCTAGGAATCGGCCTTACTCTTATTTGGTACGAGCCTCTCCACAGACCTCGGGTTTGATTGTTCGGTATGGCAACCCACCCTTTAAACCAAAATCCATTTAAAATGCACTCAACATCCCGTTATAATGCCTGTATATATGTTTGTATCATATACGTGATCACCATTTTTGTAAACAAAATTTTTAAAATAAAATCCTTTTCAAAATGTGAACTTTTTCAAATTAGCGCAAAACAAGCCGAAACTCTGTCCAAATGTCGAGTCAAACTTCGGGCCTAAAACCCATTTCAAAACTAAATAAAAAACAACACAAAAAAAAGTCCAAAAAAACGAACAAAAAAAAAGGTCCGAAAAAAAGGGAAAATAAAAAATGAGAAAATCAAAATATTTTCAAACCGTGTAAATGTAAATATTTAAATTCAATTGGGCTACGTTAGAGTCAAAATTCAAAGCGACTATGTCCTAGTCGGAACTCTGTCGGGTCATAAACCCGTTTTCTTTTACATTTTGGGTCTTTTCAATATTCAAGTCAAGTCCTAAGGCGTCACGCCGTCATTTTGGACTCCCTACCCCAATTCAATTAGGAGCTAAACATTTCCACACCTCGACTCACACACTCGAGGCTAACACATCGAGTCATTCCCATATCCGTTTCTTGAGTTATCCTAATAACACGTTCGGGACACACATACCCTAACCTCGAGTCAAGTCTGTCTTAAACACACATATTAGAATCAACACGTGTCATCAATCCCGTTAATAAGGTCAATCACATAAATGTCACTCTGTCAAAAACATCACTCGAGTCTAAAGGTCAAGGTCAAACACCGTGAATCCAAACACGGGAAGTCACTCACGACATTTCCTGGATTCACAAATCAAGAGTCTAGTCATCGCGTCTCATTGCATGTCCTTTGTTTGTTGCCTTAGTATGCGTGATCCCATGTCAAATCAAGTCGTAATGCGTATCATTTTCTTCTCGGTAGGAATTCCGCAATTTCCAATGAAAGTGTTCAAGAACGTTTATCTATCGACGTCAAGGGACTAAGTGCTGCAATCGTTAAGCTTCAGGCCACCACCGAAGACTTGAGCGCTCGTGTCATCAATATGGAGAATAAGATGGATATGATGAAACCTTCACCATCTTCTCATACCCCAAGGCCAAGTTATAGCTTCAACACGACTCACCCATCTAAGAAAGCTAATAAAGACAAAGGAGTCAACCTCTTGGACACTCCACTCAGAAGGCAGGGACGAGCTCCTAGGGAATTCATTGACCTTGGAACCACATATGAAGTAGCTCTAAAAAGACTGGTTTCCCAAGGAAAATTTCATCCAATTGGTCCAACCCAAGACCCTGAAAAGATATTCCCTAGATGGAAGGGCGATTCATATTGTCAGTACCATCGAGGTAGGGGACACGATACAGAGGAATGCTTTTGTCTAAAGCATATTATTCAGGATATGATAGAGGATGGGAAGCTTCCTATGCCACCTTCCGCCAATAAATCCAAGAAGATCGACCCTCTTGGGTCCAATATCACTAAACATGACCATGAAGAATCATTCATAGACTGTTCTCATCTCCTCAATCATCGTGATGACGAAGAGATCAATGTTCTCGAAGACGAAGATATCCAAAATGGAATGCTCATGCTTTCCATGGCCTTCGACAACAAATTTTCCAAAATAGAGGGAGCTATTGATAGCCTAAACTCTCGGCTTTCCAACATTGAAAACCAGTTCGCCAAAATGGGTAAGAAGCTTGATGCCCAACCTCTTAAGATGAAAAGTGTCCAGACAAACCCTCAACTTGACAGTTTTAAGGAGAAGATAGCTAGTGAACGATCTATTCCTAACAACCCTCCAAGGTCATTTACAAAGGCTTCCGAAAATAAGGGCACACCTCCTAGGAAATTTACCAACATTGGTATTAGATACGCCGATGCCTTTCAGAGACCCATGGAACAACGAATGTTGAAGCCTATAGGACCCACGCCTGACCCGGAGAGGAAATCCAAATTCTGGGATGAGAATGCCTACTGCAAATACCATAGAGGCAAAGGGTATGATACAGAGAAATGTTACAAATTAAAAAACGTCATTCAGGATATGATCGAAAGCGGAAGGTTGTCCCTCTCAACCTTTAACCCACAAGGTAGCTTAGGCGATCCTCATTGATATGCAACTTGTCAGGAAACTTTTCTTGACTATTATCCTTTCAGTGTTCCCAATAATGTGGACGAGGTCCTCAAATGGGTGAATGCTCAATGCCTAATGTCGAAGCCAGTTGCTGGAAGCGAAAATGCTCAAGCATGGGCCGATGATTACGAGTTTAGGTATAAGATCGTGTCAAAGTCCAGGTCTGAGTCCGAGTCTTAGGCATTCTATCTCATAAAATTGTTCTAGCGTCTTTCTCCATTTACATTCCTAGTGACAACCTGGGGGCTGTGCCACGAGTCACGGGTCTCCTCGAGTCTATGTTACGTACATTCATTATTCATGTCAATAAAAGTACAATTTTCCATCCACATATTCTATCTTATCTCTTCTTTTTACCATTTCCTGTTACAACAAGAATCGATTTGAGACATTTTAAAATGAACAACAACACATGCCAAGTCGATGTGAGTACACTTAAATGATGTTCCATTCTAAGTCATAGAATACCTGAAACTCCATGTTTCTTTCTTACCTATTCCATGTCTGGCAATAGAAACCTCACTATACCCCAATTAAGGACGAGCCTATCTCAAGAGATTCAAGGACGAATCCAAACCATCTCCCTTGTTAACAATCCATGACGGAAGCCAAGCCCATTCCCCACAATAAACAACCTGTTTACTAAAAAGACCAATCCATTTCACACCCAAAGGTGCTACTCTGACCCAAATCCATGGTAGCAAGAAAATCCTAGACGATACGAGCCCTGATCAAAGACAAATGCTCAATCAAGAGAAACTAAGATCAATATCCAGGGCTGCAGTTATGCCCGTAATCCAAAAAAAAAAAGAGTCAGAAGAATAAGGCTCAATCAAGCAAGTCAAGTCAATACCCAAGGTCAAAGTTATCCTAAAAAACCGAATCAAAAATCTGAGCAAAATCCGAGATATGTTCTAGACCAAGAATTTCAGTCTAAATGAAGAACAAGCCTAAAATCAAGTGCTGAACGAAATACTGCTGAAGTCTATATAGAATGAAGACATCAATGAAGATGGTCAGATAGCACCCTCACTTAGCCTTTCACACATCACACGCCCTAAGTCCTTCTCGAGACCGTTATAGGGAGATAGTTAGGATTTTTTAGAATCCTCTCAAGCTCGTCAAGTATATCCATCCTTTAAGGCCAAGACATGGAAACTTGATCCCACGTCATTTTAACCCACCTTTACGTGCTCAGGCTACATCAAGCCAAGAGACCCCATTTCCAAGCCACATTACAAGCCATAACCCCATCAAGCCTTAACTCCACAAAATCAAGCTCCAGAGACTTGTTCATCAAAGCCTCTTATGTCCAAGCTCCACATTCCAAATATCCAATCCAGTTTCGCCTTGACCCAGACACGAAGTCTTCAAATACTTTGCTACCTAGGACAGGACATACCCATATCCATCCTTAGGGTCCACTTTCGGGTGTGCTTACATGACAAGGAAATTTTTACAAAATTAGTTATACCTCTTTGGTCTATGATCAGAGGGGGTTATCTGAAATTGATTCTTCGAGTCACCAAAGGAAAATACTCTCCTGACCCCTGTACTCTAAGGTCCTAACAACATAGGTTAGGCACACACCAGAACTACGATCTGGTTTCATTTCACCTTTTCAGGTGGATACGTAGGCAGTCCTTTCTTACACAAGAAGGATACAACCAAACACCTACCCAAACAAAATTAACCAAACATCAGAACTACGATCTGGTTTGATTTCACTTCACGTGAATACGTAGGCAGTCCTGATGGACACAACCATCACAATTTTCAACCTTCCAACCTCAATTAACATCCCTTCCACAACCAACACCTCTATACTGGGGGCTCCTTATTGTCGCCCAACCTCTTTTTTACCAAAGTCCAGAGTCATCTTCTCATACTGGGGGCTTCTCTTCCAAGATGCCACCCTTCCTTTATTCCTCTAAGACTAGCTAGTACTCGGTCCGAACAATGACAAAGATCTTAGATCAATTCTCCAAGTTATCGTACCTCAAGAGGGGTCTCCTTTACAGCAAACGGTGTCAAAAGATGTCTAAGTTGATCCATGGCTCATGCCTTGCCTTTATATGTACCCATTGCAATTCTTCTACCTTTGGAATTGATGCGCATTGTCACCCACACTTGGCTAGGGATTGCGCATACTTAAACAAAGTCTGTCAGAGTCATCCCTATGTCGCGTCAAATCTAAGTTAGTGTCGCGCCAGTCATACCTAAGTCTACATTTTGCGTCGCGTCCTAGTAGGTCTGTGTCATGACAAGCCCTATGTCTAAAGCCTATTTGAATATGCATAACGCATTACAAACGAAAAATTTCTTTGAACAAGTTTTAAACAACTTTTATAAAGAAACGACTTTTGCAAAGCCTATGTGTTTCCTCATTCAAGGTCCCTGTGATAATTGCTTACATGCATATATTAGATTGCATTCTTGTGTGGCTACTAACCATGCAGGTAAATATCAGAAGCAGTACTTTATCAAGACTTAGCTTGCAACAACGAGCGGATTTTATCTGACGATGTTTCGACACACCTCAACAATCCCCTAGCAAGAGTTCACTGTTCTACTCGAAACATGGAGATTCAACCACAATAATCACCCCACGAGATTTTGCTTGAGGATAGAGACATGCAGATTATCCAAAATCATCGTTTTATTCCCCAGTGAGAGTTTGCTTGAGGACAGAGACAGGCGGATACCCCCAGGCGATCCTTCATCCCTTTAGGTAACCCTTTTCAGGATAAACTTTCATATATTTTAGGTAACCCTTTTCAGGATAAACCTTCATATCTTTTAGGTAACCCTTTTCAGGATAAACCCTTCAGATCTTTTAGGTAACCCTATTCAGGATAAACCCTTCAGATCTTTCAGAAACTTACCTTAATCTTTCAGAAAACCCTTTAGATAACCTTTGGGATAATCCTTCCTTCAGCCTTATCCCTTCAACATAATCCTTCATATGTTGATCCTTTTAGTAACCTTCAGATAACCCCTTTTCAGTTAAGTCCCCTTTCAGTCCTTCAGAAAATTATCCTTCAGTACTTTAGAGAGAGTTATCCTTCAGCCTTTCCTTTAGTGAGAGATAGCCTTCAGAGTTAGCCTTCGGAAGTGTTAAGAAGTTTCTTCAGAATCCCTGTGACCCCTAATGCCTTCAGACACCAAGTTATCTTCAGACCAAAGAGTTTTGCCGAAGCGTCTTCAGTCCCGTTTCACCCAGGGGTATCTCAGGTATGGCTTCTTCTTATGGCCGGGGAGCTTCCTTACGTAGTCTAATGGACTTTAAACGACCCTAAACGATAGTCGATAGACTCTAAAATGTTCCCGACGACAAGTCCTTGGCTCAGACCCCTAGAGCTGCCTTGCGTCGCCATAGTCGTCAGGTTGTAATCTTCGATTGACCTGATGGCCATACCTTGACTTTCGCCTTGTCCAAGCCTCAGTCAAAGTGGGGGCTCTGTAGATACCTCATTTCTGCACCTCCAGCAAACCACCCAGTGATGATTGGGCCGCATGTTTTGTACAAGGAACGATTTGTGACAGTTCGTAAGTTTATCGTCAAGTGATCGCTCAAACATTTATGTCTACCTCTTAAATGTCATCTACGTGCCGATACGGTCGTTTTGACAGTAATTAGAGTGCATTTGGAGTCCGGGCCCAAAACCGTCTTCATTTTAAAATGCCGAGTCGGAATGTTCTCGAATGTTCCGGATATTTCTATTCCATATTTTATAGATCTTTCACAAATCTTTTAATCTTTGGTAAACAATTTCCCGTAATATTCACACAAAATATTAAGGAAAACCAAATTATTCCGTTATTCCATAAATTAAACACGAAAATATTTCTTCCGCAGGAGGAAACCACTTGGGAATAGACGCAGCAGGTGCTGCGCCTGTTCCAAGAGACGCAGCTCCTGCTGCGCCTCTTCCCAAGTCCTTTTCTGCGTGTTTTTCGTATCTTTTTCATATCTTTTCGAGATTCACTTCCAAAGTCTCTCCGAAAACCCTACTTCCTCCACGTGATTAGTATAAATAGAGACCTTCGGTCTCACATATTTCTCACGCGAGTGTCCGCCCTTCTCTTCTCCCTTTGCATTCTAAGACCACGTTCTTACTTTTTGGCGTCTACGTGCTTGAACTTTCGACCACGTAAGCTCGTATCTTTCTGAGTACCAGCCTCGTTTTGCATAACCTACCAATTTGACCAACTACACATCAATCAACATTAATCAACTTTATTCGTTTTCCTCTTACGATGGCACTTTTGTCGTACATTCGAGTCGAGCATCACTAAACGTTAACTTAGTTCATCTCGTTTCGTCAAACATGTAAGTCTGAGGGTGTATAATCCCTATTTAATTATTGTTCTTTATTTTTGTAATCACAATTGTAAGATTTATGTCGAAAGTATTCTTTAAAACCGATTTATGAAACCATGCTTTAAATACTTTTTACGAATTACCACAAGATGACCGTCGAGAAAGCACGCAGCAACTGCTGCGCCTCTTTGAAGGGACGCAGTACCTGCTGCGCCTCTTCGTGAGGCTGCCGAAGTTCCTGCTTCCTTTCTTCTTCCTTCGTCCTTTGACAATTCGTTTGTTTTATTCCTTTTTCAATTGTTCATTGTTCATTGACATAATCTTAAGCATAATAATCTGTCACGTATTATTAATCGTCATTAACATATAATTCGTCATTAAATCCCGGCTTAAATCTCAAGTAATTCATATTTGCGGGTTTTCGTCATTAAAATTAAATTCGGGTTTTAGAGGTTCGATTTATCCATATCGAGTCTCTGGAATTCGTCATTGACATATTTGCATCTGTTATTTATCATCACCCCTGTTAGTTCGTCATTAATAACTTGTTTAAACTAATAATTTGTTTAGTTTATTAACTTGTAATATATTAATCTTGAATCATGTAAATAATTAGTCTTGATTAGTTTCATCCATGCTTTGTTTTTATGACCCTCAATCGCATGTAAATAACCTGTTAATCACTTTCATCCGAGTCAATTGTTTAAAATCAAGCATTAAACTCACCAACGAGCATTAACGGCTTGCAATTCCGGCTTCACAGCAAGAACTGAGCCAAGGAATAGACGCAGTGACTGCTACCAATGTTGTCAGGATCGGGATTCTACTTTGAATCGATGGAGAGAGTAGGATCGAATCGGTAGAATCGGATCGTAGAATCGTAAGATTCTACAAATTCACTAAATATAGTTTTTTCTTTGGTAAAAATATATAATTGAAGATTAAAACACTTATTTATACACAAAATATCGATAGTTAATGAGTTTAGTATCATTTCATGAACATGTTTCTACAACTTACATGAAATTTTGAATTTACGATGTCATTATATAAAAATATATTTTAATATGTTTACGATGGAGTCGAATCGTAAGATCGTAGAATCGTATTATGATTCTACCTCTAGAAAATTTCAAATAGATAGCATCGTAAGATTCTACAAACATGATAGAATCGTAGGATCCGGGACCGGTCAAGCATTTTTGGATCGTAAAATCGTAGAATCATAGTATCGAATCGGGATTCTGACAACAATGACTGTTGCGCCTCTTCCAGAGGGCGCAGCTCTTCTGCGCCTGTTCCTGGTTGATTTCTGTCTTTGAACTCCCGTTTTTGCCTTGACCTAGTGAGAGATCATAGATCCATATTAGACTCTCTAATAAAATAAATTTATCTCATAAATTGTTGTTTATGTGATCTATGTAACATGTATGCTAATATAAAAGCATAAAAAGAAAGTATAAGGAAAAACAATTTCCTTACATTGAATATAAGGTAAAATGGGCACAAATTAGTTCTCCTTAGTAATTTGTTCTTGAGCTAAAATGATGTGGATGATCCTCCTTGAAAAACATTCAACTAGAAAGTCTCCTCCAAGTTCCACCCAAGAACTACCCAAAAATATTAACAAGTATGAACTGGTAACTTGTTAATATGAACCCTTGATAATAATACTAGTAATATCACTAACTTTTCTTAGTAATATTAATAATGTATACTAGAGAATTATTGTAGAGAGATGGTAGAAGATTGTTCACATGCAAAATAAAATGAAGTGTGTAAGAGAGGTAGAGTAAAGTAGTGAACAAATATATGGAGTGTAGAAGGGGAAATGGAAGTGGCGGGTGGAATGAGCTCAAGTGGACAATTTTTTTGTCTTATAATTTTATCTTACATCACATGCAAAATCTAGTATAAGATATATGTTATGGTAGTATACAAAATAAGGTAAAATGATTATGTATGTAATCATCCATTACACTTATTTTACACGGTCCACATGACCATATACGGGTCCATGTTGGTTTTTATATTTGTCGCACAAATCCGTGTAATTTTCATTTTAAACATCGTATCATGTTTAAATGCTTCCATAATAAATTCGTCCAATTCACTCCGTAAATATACGGGTAGCACTACACATATTATTTATGTACTAATATTAATCACATTAATCAATTAGTACAATTTTAGTAAATTAACAGTTAATTAACTAAAACCCGTTTCCCAAAACTTATTATTTAATTATCGCATAATTAAATAATAACTGCCGCTCCTCGAGTTCGCAACTCGAAATCTCTCTAATAATAATCGACTAACCTCTTAGTCTATAAATCAAGGGACTAAACAAATTGTATCTCATACAATTAATTAGTTATCAATTGGGGTTCGTTCCTTTAGGTGTGACCAAAAGGGGTCAGTTGATCACCGCCGTCTCACGACAATAACGTCAAACTCTATTCAGTCAACCGTTATCGATTTACATTAATCGACGGACGAGGATCAAATAATTAAATATCTGATGATATTCTATTAATGAGATTTATTATGTTAACGCACTATTGTGGAGGACACTAACTCCAACAATCTCCCACTTGTCCGACACAAGGTGTGCGCTACCAATTCTCTTGTCCGTTTTAATCTCCCACTCAATGCAAGGTGTCTTTCAGGTCGTACTTGCACATGAACACATCGCGAGTGGTTTTCTCGATTGGGAGTGTGACTACCTGACCGGAAAAATCTCTCACAGATTACTTCCGAGCGTGGCCACGCATTTGTAGTCATTAACTCCTCGAGTGGCCTTGAGATATAGTTACCTAACGTGGGTGGACAATTTCTGTATGCCCTATCTATCCTATTGCACAATACAGCTCACCATGACCTAGTAAATGCCCTTTTGGCCTCCTTTCACGGCACGACCTAGGACAAAAACCAAGGTCACTCGGAAACTGCACCTGCTCAGATAATAGTCTCCAGTCAAAAGAATCGACTCATTAGAACATCTTAGAGATCCCCGCCACGACCAGGCGTCTATAATAGAACTTAGGGACTCTCTAAATGGTCACTGTCCGGCAAAGTGTCACACACTCTGCCTATGCAATCGACCAGTCATCACATATGACCTTATGGTGTTGAACAACCATCAATCGACTTACAATCTAGTCATTCTGAGACGTCACCTCATTAAGTGACTAGGGACAAAATACAATGTTCATCTTATTCACTTGAATAGTGTTCAACATTGTCTCCACAAATTATTCAAATAAACGAGGTATTAATAGTTAGTCACACTAAATAAATATTCATAAAAGAATGAATACGAAAACAATGAATATGATTATCATATATATAATAAAAGATACACTATCCAATTATTACATATCCATAATCTAAAGAAAATCTGGTACTCGTCTCAATCCCAAAGAGACGACATGACCATTATGCTTAGCCTTTGATAAAGGCTTGGTTAAAGGATCAGCAATGTTTTCATCTGTCCCAACCTTACAAATGTCAATTTCCTTCCTTTCCACATAATCTCTAATTACATGGTATTTCCTTTCAATGTGTCTAGATTTGTTACTAGACTTAGGCTCTTTGGCTTGAAAAATAGCTCCACTGTTATCACAATATAGAGTGATAGGATCTTTGGCGGAATGGACTACTCCTAGCCCCTTCATGAATTGCTTAATCCAAACATCTTCCTTGGCAGCCTCAGACGCTGCAAGGTACTCAGCCTCTGTTATAGAATCCGCAGTAACACTTTGCTTGAAGCTCTTCCAACAAACAGCTCCTCCCATTAGCATAAACACGTAGCCGGATTGGGATTTCATGTCATCCCGATCGGTTTGGAAACTTGCGTCCGTGTAACCTCTTACACACAACTCAGTTTCTCCTCCAAACACTAAGAATGAATCCTTAGTTCTTCTCAAGTACTTAAGGATGTTCTTTACGGCTACCCAGTGACTCTCACCAGGCTTGGCTTGATACCGACTTGTCATGCTCAAGGCATACGCAACGTCGGGACGAGTGCAAATCATAACATACATGATAGACCGAACATCGGAAGCATAAGGGACGGTCTTCATGTGTTCAATTTCCATAGGGGTAGAGGGAGACTGTGACTTGCTCAAAGTAATCCCTTGGCCCATAGGTAGAAATCCTCTCTTGGAGTCTTTCATATTGAAGCTGTCAAGAACTTTGTCAATATAAGCTTCTTGACTCAATGCTAGTATCCTTTTGGACCTATCCCTATAGATCCGGATACCTAAGATTCGTTGTGCCTCTCCCAAGTCCTTCATTTGGAAGTATTTCCCTAGCCACTCCTTAACGGAAGTGAGTGATGGAATGTCATTCCCAATGAGCAATATGTCATCCACATATAGGACAAGGAATACAACCTTACTCCCACTAAACTTCATGTATAAACACGGTTCTTCCACACTTCTAGTGAAACCGTATTGTTTAATGACATGATCAAAGCGATGATTCCAACTCCTAGATGCTTGCTTAAGACCATAAATGGACTTCTTGAGCTTACACACCTTCTTAGGGTTAGATGTATCCACAAAACCTTCGGGTTGTATCATGTACACCTCTTCTTCTAGAATCCCATTCAAGAAGGCGGTTTTGACATCCATTTGCCAAATCGCATAATCATGAAATGCGGCAACCGCTAAGATTATCCTAATGGACCTTAGCATAGCGACTGGAGCAAAGGTTTCGTCATAGTTTAAACCATGAACTTGGGTGAAACCTTTTGCCACCAATCTAGCTTTGTAAGCATCCACATATTTATCCACGCCGAGTTTAATTTTGTATATCCATTTACACTGAAGAGGTCGCACTCCCTCAGGTAAATACACCAAGTCCCATACTTGGTTCTCGTACATGGAATCCATTTCGGACCGCATGGCTTCTAGCCAAAGCGAGGAGTCGGGACTAGACATGGCCGATTTGTAGGTAGTGGGTTCATTACTTTCAAGAAGTAACAAAACACCATCCTCTTCGATGTTACCAAGGTAGCGATCAGGTGGATTAGAAATCCTACTTGACTTTCTAGGAATAATTACCATTTCAGAGGAAGAGGGAATGCTATCCTCCACGTTCTCCTCTACCTCATTCTCGGTTTGTGGCTCTCGAACTTCTTCAAGTTCAAATTTTCTCCCACTCTGTCTCCTAGAAATAAATTCCTTTTCTAGGAAGACAGCATCACGAGCCACAAACACTTTGTTCTCGTGTTTATTGTAGAAGTAATAGCCACGTGTTTCCCTTGGATATCCTACAAAAAGGCATTTGTCAGACCTGGGTGCAAGCTTATTGTCAGACTTGATCTTAACGTATGCTTCGCAACCCCAAATACGCATGAATGACAAATGAGGGACTCTCCCTGTCCATATCTCATATGGAGTCTTATCGGCCGCTTTAGTCGGCCTTTGATTTAGTGAAAATACTGCAGACAAGGGTGCAAAACCCCAAAATGAACTAAGAAGCTCAGTTAGACTCATCATTGACCGAACCATATCAAGTAAAGTTCGGTTTCTCTTTTCGGCCACACCATTTAGTTGCGGTGTGCCAGGAGGAGTCCATTGTGATACTATACCACAATCTTTTAGGTGTGAATCAAATTCAATATTTAGATACACACCACCACGGTCGGACCAGAGAGTCTTTATCTTTTTATTCAATTGGTTCTCTACTTCTTTTTGAAACTCTTTGAACTTGTCAAAGGCTTTACTCTTGTTCTTCATTAAGTAGACATACCCATATCTACTTAAGTCATCAGTAAAAGTAATGAAGTAGTGAAAACCTCCTCTAGCGTTGATGGTTAATGGTCCACACACATCCGTGTGTATGAGAGCCAAAACCTCACTAGCTCGTTTCTCTTTTCCCGCAAAAGGTGCACGAGTCATCTTGCCTAAAAGGCAAGACTCGCATGTACCATAAGATTCGAAACCAAATGGTTTGAGCACTTTTGATGAAGCAAGTCTCTTAATGCGTCTTTCGTTTATATGGCCTAAACGACAATGCTAAAGGTAGGATTCGTTTGGATCACCCTTTTTGAGCTTTTTAGTTTCCATATGATAAACGTCATTAACATCATTTAAAACATAAATGGCTCCAATTGAAATGGCCTTGCCATAAAACACATCATTAAAAGAAAAAGTACAACACTTGTCCTTAATCATAAAACTAAAGCCTTCCGCGTCTAACGCGGAAATGGAGATGATGTTCTTAGTTAAAGTTGGTACAGAATAACACTTATTTAAATACAACTCTAAACCACTAGCTAAAGTGAGCACAAAGGTCCCTACGGCAACGGCGGCTACTCAAGCTCCATTGCCCATGCGGAGATCCACATCACCTTTTGCTAGTGCTTGCACGTCCCTTATACCCTGCAAATGGTTACAAAGGTGAGAGCCACATCCGGTATCAAGTACCCAAGTGGAAGTACAAGCATAATTAACGTCTATCACATAGAGAGAAGAAATCATACCAATAGGCGTCACACGCCCTTCCTTGAGATCCTCCAAGTATTTGGGACAACTCCTCCTATAATGCCCCTTCCCATTACAATGGAAACATTCGGCCTCGGAGAGCTTGACACTTTTTGCCTTGGGATTGCCATTCTCAACGGCCTTCCCCTTTCCCTTGTCATGTTTCTTTGACGATTTCTTGAATTGGGACTTTTCTTTCCCTTTTCCTTTCTTAACTCCAAGAGACATGTTCTTTAACCTCATGGTTAAAACATCTCCCTTTTCACTCCCACTAGCCTCCATATCCCTCTCCGCTTGGGTGAGGAGTGCATGAAATTCATGGTAACTCTTATCCATATCATTCATGTTGTAGTTTACCCTAAAGTGGCCAAACTTGGTGGGGAGTGAGTGAAGGATACGATCCACCACAAGAGTCTTAGGAATCTTACACCCTAGACGCTCTAGGATGTCAACATGTTCAACCATTTTTAGTACATGGGGACCAACCTTTTGGCCCCTCTCAAGCTTAGCTTCAAAGAAGCGTGCCGCCGCATCGTATTGACGGACTTTAGGTGTTTGTGAAAACATAGTGATCATACGAGTGAATATCTCGTAAGCATTTAAAGAAATGCATGATAGCTTGAGCTTTGGCGATATTGACCATATCAACACATTCTTGATATCATTCAACATCCTCACATAGTCATCATAGGCGGTCCGCACCGCCGATGAAGCTCTTGCACCGGGCTCGATAGGAGGAGCATCGGTCAAGTAAGTGAGCACATTGTCGGACAACACGACACTTTTAATGTAGGATTCCCATTCAAGAAAGTTACTACCGTCATCTTTTAAAATACATTTGTCCATTACGGACCTTAGCCATGAATCTTTGCCTAGTGAAGTAGTCGATGGAGTTGATGAAGTTGCCATTGCGAATTAAAATGCTACAACAAAAAGGAAAAATTAACATTCATTGTTTTTTTTTTTTTTTTAAAAAAAAAAAAATTTACTTGTAAAAACATGTTTAGCAAGTTTTAGCATTTATATAATGATCTCCCACTAAATTATATAAATGATTCCAAGACCCAAATATTAAACAAAAATGAGCATCACTTGGGCGAAACATCCCATAATTGCGTAAATTCGGTAAGTCACGTTGACTAATTCTACCTCTAGAACTCTTGGTCGACGAATTTGCTCAAATTCATCTACTAGCCCCGGAACACAAGACCGTCTTATATCCCGTTGAGTCCAACCAATTTTGGCGTGTGATAACCGCTTACCACCCTACTTACCCAAGGTAAAAAGAGAACACCCCGCTTGGGCGAGCGTGGCTCTAATGAACAAGAGATTCATAGGTGTTACTAATTGGTAAGGCTAATCTCAATTTTAGTTATGTGAGAGATCTTGTCAATTTAGTCATAAATTCCTTATAAGTGAATTAATTCGGTGAATGTAAATGACGTGAATTGACAACCGCGAAAAATAAAATGCATATGAATGGCGATTTTGGCATGCGCGAAAATAAAACAAGCAAACATGTAAGCATATGAATAAATCCTAGTATGGCCTCCTAGTTAATAAAAACTAGTCTATTACATTTCGGAAACCAACTCCTTGGTCCCTTGCCTCTTCATTCCATAAGTGGCTCTTCCTTGTGGGATTTGGAACACCTTCCAAAAATAGACTCCGTCTCGTTGTAATCCGTCTTTTGGAAACGCCGGTAAAATAACTATTATAAATGAATTACATAGCTATTCCTATTATACATTAATTAATAAAATGAATAAAACTATTAATGAATTACAAGCCGACGATACGAGATCATATTTAATTACAAACAAATCGATATTCCCATTCATTTAGGGTAATAACGATTAAAATTAACTAGGCCATACTAGGTACAAAAAGATAAATACTTTAAATAAATGACAATAATTCATTCAACTTAAATAAATATGCTTAAAATTCTGTAAATATGATGCCAAAATCGCCCTACCTATCATTCATTGGTATCCATCTCGGTTTTTGTGGATTTAATCGATTTTTAACATGTAAAAATCAATAATTAACTCTTAAATCTCATTTAAGTCCAAACTAATTGTCCAAACTGTTTTGAACCTCAAAATTAGTCCTCACTAATTTTATGACAAATTATTAGTTTGATTTGGTGATAATTTGTTAATTTAATCGATAAAATCATAATATTTAAGTAAAAATCCAAAATAATTGAAAAATTACCCAAAAAATTGAAACAAAAATTTTTAGTATTGTGGAACACTCCCAAGAACACCAAAGTATCAGGAAAAATGCCCAAAAATTCCGGATAAATTTTGTGAAGAAAAAGATCGATATTTATCGGTTTTTAACCACTAAAACTAATTAACATCAAAACAAAGTGAAAATACACATGCAAAATAACTTTTGACATTTAAATAATATTCTTAAATGTACATAAATTTATCATGGGCAGAATCAAAAATTTCGAAATTATGATTAATTAATTGGACTTTTATCGACTTTTTACTCAAAAAATCAATAAACATGCAAAAATCCGAACCAACCTTCAACTTTTTGCATACAATCAGTAGAAAACGTGCATGAACTACCATAAAAAATACATGCACCGAATCAACATTTAACTAATTTTAGTCAATTTTTCACTAAAATGCGACATTTTGACTCGGTTTTCTACCAAAAATCATTAAAATTAGCAACATTACTTCACAAATCACCAAAAAATTCCACAAGCCTTTTGAGATCAGTAGGTATGCATGTCCCAAAAATTTCGTGCTAAAACCTCTTCCAACACAATTTTTGAGTTTTTACTAATTATCTCATAATTCATTAAAATGCTTAAAATCAACATGCAAATTACAAGCCTAAACTCTGATACCACTTGAAAGATCATAGATCCATATTAGACTCTCTAATAAAATAAATTTATCTCATAAATTGTTTTTTATGTGATCTATGTAACATGGATGCTAATATGAAAGCATAAAAAGAAAGTATATATAAGGAAAAACAATTTCCTTACATTGAATATAAGGTAAAATGGGCACAAATTAGTTCTCCTTACTAATTTGTTCTTGAGCTAAAATGATGTGGATGATCCTCCTTGAAAAACCTTCAACTAGAAAGTCTCCTCCAAGTTGCACCCAAGAACTACCCAAAAATATTAACAAGTATGAACTAGTAACTTGTTAATATGAACCCTTGATAATAATACTAGTAATATCACTAACTTTTCTTAGTAATATTAATAATGTATACTAGAGAATTATTGTAGAGAGATGGTAGAAGATTGTTCACATGCAAAATAAAATGAAGTGTGTAAGAGAGGTAGAGTAAAGTAGTGAACAAATATATGGAGTGTAGAAGGAGAAATGGAAGTGGCGGGTGGAATGAGCTCAAGTGGACAATTTTTTTGTCTTATAATTTTATCTTACATCACATGCAAAATCTAGTATAAGATATATGTTATGGTAGTATACAAAATAAGGTAAAATGATTATGTAAGTAATCATCCATTACACTTATTTTACACGGTCCACATGACCATATACGGCTCCATGTTGGTTTTTATATTTGTCGCACAAATCCGTGTAATTTTCATTTTAAACATCGTATCATGTTTAAATGCTTCCATAATAAATTCGTTCAATTCACTCCGTAAATATACGTGTAGCACTACACATATTATTTACGTACTAATATTAATCACATTAATTAATTAGTACAATTTTAGTAAATTAACAGTTAATTAACTAAAACCCGTTTCCCAAAACTTATTATTTAATTATCGCATAATTAAATAATAACTGCCGCTCCTCGAGTTCGCAACTCGAAATCTCTCTAATAATAATCGACTAACCTCTTAGTCTATAAATCAAGGGACTAAACAAATTGTATCTCATACAATTAATTAGTTATCAATTGGGGTTCGTTCCTTTAGGTGTGACCGAAAGGGGTCAGTTGATCACCGCCGTCTCACGACAATAACGTCAAACTCTAGTCAGCCATCCGTTATCGATTTACGTTAATCAACTGACGAGGATCAAATAATTAAATATCTGATGATATTCTATTAATGAGATTTATTATGTTAACGCACTATTGTGGAGGACACTAACTCCAACACCTAGTTC
This sequence comes from Silene latifolia, assembly GCF_048544455.1. Classification (NCBI taxonomy): domain Eukaryota; kingdom Viridiplantae; phylum Streptophyta; class Magnoliopsida; order Caryophyllales; family Caryophyllaceae; genus Silene; species Silene latifolia. The sequence goes on along the minus strand of NC_133533.1, from coordinate 22,718,071 downwards.
ATTAGTTTACGTATTAATTTACTATTATTCGTATTATCACCTTAATTCCTGTTCGTTAATTCCTTTATTCTTTCTTTTCCAAATTATCCGGTTTAGATGTATTTTCGACATAAATCATCAAATCCGATGTAATTATTGTAATATTTTCTTTATCGTAATTTTATCGTTGTATTTTCTTCTATCACTTGTATGCCTTCACATGTAATTGAACTTAAATCTCTACTTTGACCCAATTGTATGATAAACTACATGTTTCACCGACTTAGTCTAATTCTTCACATGTTAGGATTAATCTAATGGATGTTGCATTGCATGCATATAATCGACAATATATCAAGTATAGATAATTTCCCTAACCATTAGTAGAGGCCGCTATCGAGGCGGGCGGGATTAGGTGTTCGATCAAAAGAGCTTCCTAATACGTACCCTCACCCCTTACTCCAGATCTCTGTGAACATCCATGTTCATTGGCATCCACGAGAGTCATGCTAGACATAGAATGCTAAGGGTAACGAGTTCTTGGTGTTCATGTCACTACTTTGTGTCTTGACATGATACGAAGTATTCGAACGGTTTCCAATTTTCCACAATAAATTGGTGGCGACTCCACAAATGCAAACTCTTGTTTCCCAAGCGCCCCCGTGGGCCCATTGTCCATAGTTTGTTGTAGATACCTCATTTTTGCACCTCCCGCAAACCACTCGGTGATGATTGGGCCGCATGTTTGGTACGCGGAACGATTTGTGACAGTTCGTAAGTTTATCGTCAAGTGATCGCTCAAACATTTATGTCTACCTCTTAAATGTCATCTACGTGCCGATACGGCTGTTTTGGCAGTATTAGAGTACATTTGGAGTCTGGCCCTAAAACCGTCTTCATTTTAAAATGCCGAGTCAGAATGTTCTGGAATGTTCTGGATATTTCTATTCCATATTTTATAAATCTTTTACAAATCTTTTAATCTTTGGTAAAAAATTTCCCGTAATATTCACACAAAATATTAAGGAAAACCAAATTATTCCGTTATTCCATAAAATAAACACGGAAATCTTTCTTCCGCAGGAGGAAACCACTTGGGAATAGACTCAGCAGGTGCTGCGCCTTTTCCAAGAGACGCAGTTCTTGCTGCGCCTCTTCCCAAGTCCTTTACTGCGTATTTTTCGTATCTTTTTCATATCTTTTCGAGATTCACTTCCAAAGTCACTCCGAAAACCCTACTTCTTCCACGTGATTAGTATAAATAGAGACCTTCGGTCTCACATATTTCTCATGCGAGTGTCCGCCATTCTCTTCTCCCTTTGGATTCTAAGACCACGTTCTTACTTTTTGGCGTCTACGTGCTTGAACTTTCGACCACGTAAGCTCGGATCTTTCTGAGTACCAGCCTCGTTTTGCATGACCTACCAATTTGACCAACTACACATCAATCAACATTAATCAACTTTATTCGTTTTCCTCTTACGAGGGCACTTTTGTCGTATATTCGAGTCGAGCATCACTAAACGTTAACTTAGTCCATCTCGTTTCGTCAAACATGTAAGTCTGAGGGTGTATAATCCCTATTTAATTATTGTTCTTTATTTTTGTAATCACAATTGTAAGATTTATGTCGAAATTATTCCTTAAAACCGATTTATAAAACCATGCTTTAAATCCTTTTTACGAATTACCAGAAGATGACCGTCGAGAAAGGACGCAGCATTTGTTGCGCCTCTTCGAAGGGACGCAGTACCTGCTGCGCCTCTTCGTGAGGCTGCCGCAGTTCCTGCTTCCTTTCTTCTTCCTTCGTCCTTTGACAATTCGTTTGTTTTATTCCTTTTTCAATTTTTCATTGTTCATTGACATAATCTTAAGCATAATAATCTGACACGTATTATTAATCGTCATTAACATATAATCCGTCATTACATCTCGGCTTAAATCCCAAGTAATTCATATTTGCGGGTTTTCGTCATTAAAATCAAATTCGGGTTTTAGAGGTTCGATTTATCCATATCGAGTCTCTGGAATTCGCCATTGACATATTTGCATCTGTTATTTATCGTCACCACCTTTAGTTCGTCATTAATAACTTGTTTAAGCTAATTAATTTGTTTAGTTTATTAACTTGTAATTTATTAATCTTGAATCATGTAAATAATTAGTCTTGATTAGTTTCATCCATGCTTTGTTTTTATGACCGTCAATCGCATGTAAATAACCTGTTAATCACTTTCATCCGAGTCAATTGTTTATAATCAAGCATTAAATCACCAATTAACATTATCGGCTTGCAATTCCGGCTTCACAGCCAGAACTGAGCCAAGGAACAGACGCAGCAACTGCTGCACCTCTTCCAAGGGACGCAGCTCTGCTGCGCCTGTTCCTGGTTGATTTCTGTCTCTGAACTTCCGTTTTGCTTTGACCTAGTTTATTAATTACGTATTAATTAACTATTATTCGTATTATCGCCTAATTTTTGTTCGTTAATTTATTTGTTTTTTCTTTCTCAAATTATCCGTTTTAAAAGTATTTTCTTCATAAATCGTTTAATCCCATTGTAATTATTGTAATTTTCTTTATTGTATTTATTATATTTATCGTATTTGTTTCTATGTTTTCACATGTAATCGATCTAAATCCCAACTTTGACCCAATTTTATTATTAAATTAATTATTTACCGACTTAGTCTAATTCCTCACATGCTAGGATTAATCTAATGGATGTTGCATCGCATGCATATAATCGACAATATATCAAGTATAGATAATTTCCCTAATCATTAGTAGAGGCAGCTATCGAGGCGGGCGGGATTAGGTGTTCGATCAAAAGAGCTTCCTAATACGTACCCTCACCCCTTACTCCAGATCTCTGTGAACATCCGTGTTCATTGGCATCCACGAGAGTCATTCTAGACATAGAATGCTAAGGGTAACGAGTTCTTAGTGTCTATGTCACTACTTTGTGTTTTGACATAACATGAGGTATTCGAACGGTTTCCAATTTTCCACAATAAATTGGTGGCGACTCCACAAATGCAAACGCTTGTTTCCCAAGCGCCCTTGTGGGCCCATTGTCGACAGTTTGGCGACTCCGCTGGGGAATAATACACTTACGTGTAGCCAAAAGGGTGAAACTTGAACAAGGTTAGGGAATAGTTTGTACAAGACAATTGTCGGTTTTCATAACTCGGTCTTTCTAGATCGTTTATTCGGCCTTCCTAGGCCCAACCCAACCCATTCGACCAATCGCCCCATCTAGACGGTCCTAATTCTTATTTGGGCCTAAGGATGGATAGCGATTGACGTCACCCATACCATGGTACTTACTCTTGTTTGTATCAAGGACTTTCACTACTTGAGGAAATGGACTAGGAATCGACCTTACTCTTGTTTGGGATGAGCCTCTCCACAGACCTCGGGTTTGATTGTTCGGTATGGCAACCCACCCTTTAAATAAAAACCCATTTAAAATGTACTCAGCATCCCATTATAATGCTTGTATATATGTTTGTATCATATACGTGATCACCATTTTTGTAAACAAAATTTTGTAAAATAAAATCCTTTTCAAAATGTAAACTTTTTCAAATTAGCGCGAAACAAGCCGAAACTCTGTCCAAATGTTGAGTCAAACTTCGGGCCTAAAACCCATTTCAAAACTAAATACAAAACAACACAACACAAAAAGTCCAAAAAAAACGAACAAAAAAAAAGCTCCGAAAAAAAGGGAAAATAAAAAAGAGAAAATCAAAATATTTTCAAACCGTGTAAATGTAAATATGTAAATTCAATTGGGCTACGTTAGAGTCAAAGTTCAAAGCGACTATGTCCTAGTCGGAACTCTGTCGGGTCATAAACCCGTTTTCCTTTACATTTTGGGTCTTTTCAAAATTCAAGTCAAGTCCTAAGGCGTCACGCCGTCATTTTGGACTCCCTACCCCAATTCAATTAGGAGCTAAACCTTTCCACACCTCGACTCACACACTCGAGGCTAACACATCGAGTCATTCCCATATCTGTTTCTTGATTTCTCCTAATAACACGTTCGGGACACACATACCCTAACTTCGAGTCAAGTTTGTCTTAAACACACAAATTAGAATCAACACGTGTCATCAATCCCGTTAATAAGGTCAATCACATAAATGTCACTATGTCAAAATCATCACTCGAGTCTAAAGGTCAAGGTCAAACACCGTGAATCCAAACACGAGAAGTCACTCACGACATTTCCTGGATTCACAAATCAAGAGTCTAGTCATCGCGTCTCGTTACATGTCCTTTGTTTGTTGCCTTAGTATGCGTGATCCCATGTCAAATCAAGTCGTAATGCGTATCATTTTCTTCTCGGTAGGAATTCCGCAATTTCCAATGAAAGTGTTCAAGAACGTTTATCTGTCGACGTCAAGGGACTAAGTGCTGCAATCGTTAAGCTTCAGGCCACCATCGAAGACTTGGGCGCTCGTGTCATCAATATGGAGAATAAGATGGATATGATGAAACCTTCACCATCTTCTCATACCCCAAGGCCAAGTTATAGCTTCAACACGACTCACCCATCTAAGAAAGCTAATAAAGATAAAGGAGTTAACCTCTTGGACACTCCACTCAGAAGGCAGGGACGAGCTCCTAGGGAATTCATTTACCTTGGAACCACATATGAAGTAGCTCTAAAAAGACTGGTTTCCCAAGGAAAACTTCATCCAATTGGTCCAACCCCAGACCTTGAAAAGATATTCCCTAGATGGAAGGGCGATTCATATTGTCAGTACCATCGAGGTAGGGGACACGATACAGAGGAATGCTTTTGTCTAAAGCATACTATTCAGGATATGATCGAGGATGGCAAGCTTCCTGTGCCACCTTCCGCCAAGAAATCCAAGAAGATCGACCCTCTAGGGTTCAATATCACTAAACATGACCATGAAGAATCATTCCTAGACTGTTCTCATCTCCTCAATCATCGTGATGACGAAGAGTGTGGGTTAATATCCGTATACTACCCTTTAATTGTAGGATTATAACGCAAAATTTACATGTGATTATTGTCATAAAACGAAAAGCATGATTAAAACGATAAAGATTGTAGAAATAACCTTCGGTCCTAGTGCAAAAGGCAATGAGAGATCAAGTTAGATCTCCTCCTAATTGTTGCACCCAAGATGTCCGAGATATGCCCTTGTGCTAGAAGTGTTCTCCGATTGCCTTGCAATATAGGGAGAACTTGATGTGAGTTTATGTTGGATGAGAGATCCGAGTTTTTGAGAGGCACAATTCCCAAAACCCTAGAATTTTTACAAATGATTGATCAGGTTAGAAGGGAGGAGAAACTTTCCCTCTTATTCCCTCTCATTCGGCCGTGGGTTTCTTAGGGAGGAGTGGGCTTGTCCACTTCCTCCTTATTAAACTCGTGGTCTGATAAAATCCGCTAAGATGTATACGACGCGGTCTAATTATGAACTGTTATCGGTTATTGGAAATCAAGGCATCAACTAATAATACGGGTTAGCTGAATTATTAATACGTGTCCGACAAAACAGTATTGTATAATTATATTCAATATACATTAATCAAATATAAAACGCTTATATTTAATTTTACGAATTAACTGGTTAATTCGCCTTAGCCCATGATATTTAATCCGTATTAAATATAATATCTCAACATCACGTTTTGACTAAATATTAGTCAAATAACTCAGACTAACTGGTTAGTCAAAATTGGCATCTACATGACTGTATTTTCATACTGTCACGTCTCTCAAACGTATCCTATAGGTGTGACTTTTAGGGACCAGTTGATCACCGCCATCTGTATGACAATAACGTCAAACTTATCTAGCAAGCTAACCGTTATTGATAAACGTGGATCAACTGATAATAATACCAAAAGTATGCCCTTTGATCCTTTTAGAGGTTTATAAGTCCTTGCACTAACTGTTAAGGACACCAACCCCAACAAGCTCCCACTTGTCCGTACAAGTGTATGTGCAATGACGTTATCCGCACTAACTGGAGGACACAAGCTCCAACAAACTCCCACTTGTCCGTACAAGTGTATGTGCGATAACCGATTCTCATATTCATTTAAAAATTTCTCCCACTAAATGTAAAACAATTTGCAGATCCGGATCCGCAAAGGTCGTATTTTACAATCGATCTGTATCTAGAGTGGTTTCCCCGACTAGAGAGTAACTTAACCGATAAAACGAATCCGTATCCGAGCATGGCCATGCATTTCGATTCTGACTCCTCGAGTGGCCCTGAGAAATATCGAGTACCCGATAAAGGCTGAATATTTCCTTCAACTCGACTCCTTCCGATCTAAGCACAGCATGAAATGACCCAGAAAAAATCTACTTGGCCCCCTGTTACGGATGACCGTGAGAAAGAAACCAAAGTCACCCAAAATCTGCCTTAGTCTCAAGAGACAGTCGATAGTCAAAAGAATCGACTCTTAGGATCACCATGGAGGTCCTATCCACGACCGGGCACCGAATGTTATAAAACATTTAGGACTCCACGTCGTTGTCACAATTGTGTCCTACGAAATATCCGTATAAATCGCCTCTGTGATTGGTCAGTCAACCTGTTGACTTATGGCTAGTGGAACCCACCATCAACCAACGTCACAAAATAATTGCCAGAGTTATCCGCTCATGTGGGCAATTAAGGACTGAAAAATATAATGTTCGTTCAGTTCACTTTGTGGTGTTCAAAATTTGTCGTACAAATCCACATGAAAAACAATATATATATAAAAAAATATCAAAACGATGATGTTGTATAGAGTACAAAAGCGAATGAATCTAATCCATAAAAGAGTACTACAACTTAGGAACACGTTTAATTCCCATGGAATTAACGTGCCCTTCATGCTTATCTTGTCGTAATGCTTTAGTGAGAGGATCTGCTATGTTATCATCTGTAGCAATCTTTTCTATCACTACTGCCTTTTGCTCCACGTAATCTCGGATTAGATGAGCTTTCCGTTGTACATGTCTAGACTTGTTGCTAGACTTTGGCTCCTTAGCTTGGAAGATGGCACCACTATTGTCGCAATAGATGGTGATCGGGTCATTCGAACTAGGCACTACAGATAGCCCATGTAAGAATTGACGCATCCATATCGCTTCTTTTGTAGCTTCAGACGCGGCATAGTACTCGGACTCGATCGTAGAATCTGCTTTATAACAGTTTGTTTCGAACTCTTCCACCGATCTGCAGCGCCATTAAGAGTAAAAACGAATCCATCGAGATTTCGAGTCATCTCGATCCGTTTGGAAGCTAGCATCTGCGTAACCGGTTGCGCATAGCTCTTGAGGGCCTCCATAAGTCAATGCCCAATCTTTAGTCCTTCGGAGGTACTTAAGAATGTTCTTGATAGCTAACCAGTGTGATTCACCTGGATGCTGTTGGAATCGACTTGTCATACTCAATGCATATGCCACGTCCGGACGTGTACATATCATGGCATACATGATAGATCCTATAGCCGAGGCATAAGGTATCCGTGCCATGCGCTCTTTCTCTTCCGGTGTCTCTGGTGCCTGAGACTTGCTCAAATGCACCCCTGGAGCCATAGGAAGAAACCCCTTCTTGGAGTTAGTCATGCTGAATCTCTCTAGGACTTTGTCTATGTAAGACTCCTGACTGAGAGATAGCATCCGTCGTGATCTATCTCGATAGATACGGATGCCTAGAATTCTTTGTGCCTCTCCCAGATCTTTCATCTGGAAATGGTTTTTCAACCATACTTTCACCGAAGATAAGAGAGGTATGTCATTCCCAATCAGGAGTATGTCGTCAACATACAATATTAGGAAGACAATCTTGCTCCCACTCGACTTGATATATAGACATGGTTCCTCGACCGATCGAGTGAATCCATTTTCTTTTATCACTTGGTCGAAGCGATGATTCCAACTCCTTGATGCTTGCTTAAGTCCATAAATGGAACGCTTAAGCTTGCACACTTTCTTAGGATGTGCTGGATCGATGAAACCTTCGGGTTGTACCATGTACAACTCTTCCTCCAAAAAGCCGTTTAAGAAGGCGGTTTTCACGTCCATTTGCCAAATTTCATAGTCATGAAAAGCGGCAATCGCTAAGATAATCCGAATGGAACGCAGCATGACTACGGGTGCAAAAATCTCATCGTAGTGCAAACCTGGCACTTGGGTGAAACCTTTAGCAACTAGTCGTGCTTTGTAGATGTCTTGTTGACCTTCCACAGAATGCTTTATCTTGTAAAGCCATTTGCATTGAAGGGGACGAACCTTAGCAGGTAAGTCAACAAGATCCCACACGTTGTTCTCATACATGGAGTCCATCTCGGATTGCATGGCCTTAAGCCATAGCTTTGAGTCGAATCGGTCATGGCACCTTTATAGGTTGCGGGTTCACTACTCGTTAAGAGTAGAATGTCATCTATGTCATGTTCCTCGACCAGACCAATGTATCTGTCCGGAGGAATAGAGACTCTTCCCGACCTCCTAGGTTCCTCAGGAATGTTAACCGCAGCCGGGATTGAAGGAATGGGTTCCTCTAATAGTTGCTCGGTAGTTGGTTCTGGAATCTCCGACAGGTCGAAGGTTCTATCACTCTTTGCATTCTCGAGAAATTCCTTCTCTAAGAATGTCGCACTAGCCGCAACAAAAACACGTTGTTCGGTTGGCGAATAGAAGTAATGACCAAGGGTTCCTTTAGGATAACCTATAAAGAATGTCTTGACCGATCGCGGGCCGAGCTTATCCTCGTGTCTCCACTTGACATAAGCCTCGCAGCCCCAAACCCGTATAAAGGACAAGTTAGGGACCGTTCCCTTCCATAGTTCATATGGAGTCTTGTCAACAGCTTTAGACGGACTTCGGTTAAGTATTAGAGCGGCTGACAAAAGAGCATAACCCCATAATGAATCAGGTAAAACCGTGTGACTCATCATGGATCGAACCATATCAAGTAAAGTTCGATTTCTCCGTTCGGACACACCATTCAATTGAGGTGTTCCAGGTGGAGTTAACTGTAGGGCAATCCCACAGTCCTTTAGGTGTTGATCAAACTCGTGAGAAAGATACTCGCCACCACGATCTGAACGTAGTGTTTTAATCTTTCTACCCAATAGGTTCTCAGACCTATTTTGGTATTCTTTGAATTTCTCAAAGGATTCACTTTTGTGCTTCATTAAGTAGACATAGCCATATCTACTTAAATCGTCCGTGAAAGTGATGAAATACCTATAGCCTTCTCGTGCGGTGATTGACATAGGTCCACATACATCCGTGTGTATGAGTCCTAATAGGTCAGCAGCGCGCATTCCAACACCTTTGAAGGAAATACGAGTCATCTTACCGATGAGACATGATTCACACGTGCCAAATGATTGAAAATCAAAGGCCGAGATAGCTCCATTTTTGATGAGCTGTTTTACGCGTTTCTCATTAATGTGTCCCATACGGCAGTGCCATAGATACGTTTGATCTTTGTCACCAACCTTTAACTTTTTATTCATTACGTGTAATATTTCCGTGGTCTGATCTAAAACATAAATTCCGTTCATGGAGACTGCCTTGCCATAAATCATATCGTGTAAAGAGAAAATGCAAGCATTATTTTCTATTACAAATGAAAAACCAAGTTTGTCAAGTGCAAAAACTGAAATAATGTTTTTCGAAAGACTAGGAACATAATAGCAAACATATAATGACAACTCAAATCCGCTAGGAAGCCGGATCACATATGTCCCCTTTGAGATGGCAAACTACTCTTGCTCCATTCCCAACACGCAGTCCACCTCACCCTTTACGAGGGGTTCGATGTTTCGGAGCCCCTGCACATGATTACACAGATGAGAACCACAACCAGTATCAAGTACCCAAGTTCCGTAACTTGCGTGGTTAATCTCAATCATATGAATAAAAGTAGAAGAGAGAGAAGACATACCAACAGGTTTAACACGACCTGCCTTTAAGTCCTCATGATAAACAGGACATGTACGCCTCCAATGCCCAGTCTTGTGGCAATGATGGCATTCCATGTTTTCATTCTTGCTCTTTGTCATGCCTGATGAGTTACTCGACTCACCAGGACCACTCTTACCTGAACCTGACTTCTTGAACTTCGGTTTACCTACTGTTAGGTTTGCCTGAGCTTTGCCCTTACCTTTCCCTTTGTTGGACACAACGAGAACATCCTGTTTCAAGCTCCCACTGAACTTCATGTCCTTCTCGGTCTGTACGAGAAGGGAGTGCAGTTCATGGGGAGTCTTCTTCAAATCATTCATATAGTAATTCGCTCTAAATTGCGAAAAACCATCGTGGAGTGAATGAAGCATGCGGTCAATCACAATGTTCTCGCTGATGTTACAATCAAAGGTCTCCAGCTTCTCGACATTCTCAATCATGCTGAGAATGTGTGGGCTAACTGGTTGGCCCTTCTGGAGTCTCGCATCAAAGAAGCGAGTGGTATGCTCATAGGTCACGATTCTCGGTGCTTTCGAGAATTCCTTGGTGAGCGTGGTGAAAATCTTGTTTGCACCATGGGCTATGAAGCGTTTCTGCAAATTGGATTCCATTGCAAAAATGAGTACGTTTTTAATCGCACCCGCTTCCATACGAAAATCATTAAACTTGGTGATTTCAAAGAAAAGCCGTGGGACCTGGGTTTGCCGGGAGGGGCTCTAATAGATATTTGAGCTTCCCATCAGCAGCGGCAGCATTCCGTAATGCCGCCTCCCGGTCTCCGGTTGGATCCATCATTCTTCATCCGAGTAGACGATTCATCCGATTCATGAAGATCCGGCCGTGGACTCACGGTCCAATGTGGCACTTGGCATTGGGTTATCAGTAGAACCAGCCATTTGTTATTAGCAGTTTTAAAATTTCGTGATCTACACTGAAAAAGAAAGAAAACAAAAACGAAATAAGCAACTCATCGAGGTGATTTAAGTCTATTAAAATACATTTTAATCGTGTAGACTCATTGCACTTGTATAATTGATCTCCCTCAAGAATAATACAAGTGATCCCAAGACTCAATTTCTGTAAATTGATAAGCCAACTGTTTAGCTAATTCTTCCGGAAGAACTCTTGGTCGATAGATTTCCGTAAATCCTATCTATAGTCCACCATAGTCACAGGATCGTACGAGTGACCATAGTGTTGAGATAAAATAGGTCAATCGGTTCCAACTTACCCGACGTAGAAGGGGTCATAGTATGCCTACCGACGAAGAAGGGACTCATTGGAGTTTGACCTATAAAGACCGTTCTCAATTTTGGTTTATACGAGGAAGATCCCATCAACTTAATTAGAATTCATTTTAAGTGAACGAATAACTAGCGTCTGCGTGAATGAATCAATTTTGGTGATGGCTTATAAATCGTGTGACATGAGAATGTCAATGAAAACTAACTCGTGACCTCTATATGTGTCAGTTTTCATGCAATAATTAGGTGGTTTGGTATTTAGGCGGAATATGATGCATATTATCGTTACGAAAAATAAATAAATGAATACAATACGTAAATAAAAATTCCTAGTGTGGCCTATCCTAGTAAAAAGAACATAATACAACTTTGGAATCCACCGTTGGACCCGAAAAGCTTGTCTTGATGTTCCATCTTTGTCCATGTAGCGGGAGTGAGCATCCGGTCTCCGTCTTTAGTCTTCTCAAGAATTACAATTTAAAATTTACAAATATAAACCTATTTACATTCTAAATAAAAACTGTAATTAAAAGAAATAAAAATGGAGATACGAGATCTCAAAATACAACCAAGACCGTGTTCCATCATTACGGTAACACGTTCTACTAAGGCCACACTAAGTTACAACTGTTTGCAAAATTAAATAAATACGTAATAAAAGGCATTCAAAACATTCAAAATCAACGATAAATAAAATGCATCAACTAAATTAAATTTATTCGTGACATAATTCCGTAATTATGTTAAATTTTTATCCAAACCACCAAAGATAATTAAAATTACATGACAAAACCGCTTTAGTCAAGTTAATTTTAATTCGTGATAATCCGTTACTTTAAGTCGTTTTAAAGTAACTTTATTTTACGTGGGTGAACTGTTTCACTAATCAAGCGAGAGCATAAAAACACTTTATGCATAAAAGGCCGAAAAAGAAAGAAAAAAAAAACAGAATTTTTTTTTTTCTTCTGTACTGCTGTACGTGAACAGTACCAGTGGCAAAAAAAAAAATTTTTTTTTTTTTTTTTTTTTTAAATTCGGCTGAAATGCCGAGAGCCTTTAAAGGCAAAAAAAAAAAAATTTTACACGGCTCAAAACGTGAGCAATGAAAGATCAAAACAAAACGGTTTGATAAAACACAATTGTAATTTTAATCTAATCCGTATAGAAATCACATTACAATTGTTAATCTTCAACATATTGCAATAATTATCGGTTAAAATTGCAACAAGTGAAGAACGATTGAAAACAAGAGATCAAACGATCTAACAAAAACTTGTGGCACGCAAATCAATGCAATAAAAAACAGAAAACAGGCCGTGTTCATGAAGGCCACACGGTTTTCATAAAAAAAAACAGGTTTGCCGAAACAAAAATTGCCACACGAAATTTTATGTAATTATTTTGACCGATCTTTAACATATAGCGATGAATATCGATTACATAGACAATATGCAAAGATCAAAATTAAAACAAAACAAACCAACCATCACCGTGTAAACAAGACACGGATCCCAAGGCACAAAGCAACAAAAAAAACGCAGCAAAAAAAAATTCTGCCGAGTAAAAAAAAAATTGAGTCGTGACAATTTTTTTAACCGAAATTCATCGTTTCAACAATCGTTTGATGAAAAACACATATAAAAATTTACGTGGCCTCGCTCTGATACCACTTGTGGGTTAATATCCGTATACTACCCTTTAATTGTAGGATTATAACGCAAAATTTACATGTGATTATTGTCATAAAACGAAAAGCATGATTAAAACGATAAAGATTGTAGAAATAACCTTCGGTCCTAGTGCAAAAGGCAATGAGAGATCAAGTTAGATCTCCTCCTAATTGTTGCACCCAAGATGTCCGAGATATGCCCTTGTGCTAGAAGTGTTCTCCGATTGCCTTGCAATATAGGGAGAACTTGATGTGAGTTTATGTTGGATGAGAGATCCGAGTTTTTGAGAGGCACAATTCCCAAAACCCTAGAATTTTTACAAATGATTGATCAGGTTAGAAGTGAGGAGAAACTTTCCCTCTTATTCCCTCTCATTCGGCCGTGGGTTTCTTAGGGAGGAGTGGGCTTGTCCACTTCCGCCTTATTAAACTCGTGGTCTGATAAAATCCGCTAAGATGTATACGACGCGGTCTAATTATGAACTGTTATCGGTTATCGGAAATCAAGGCATCAACTAATAATACGGGTTAGCTGAATTATTAATACGTGTCCGACAAAACAGTATTGTATAATTATATTCAATATACATTAATCAAATATAAAACGCTTATATTTAATTTTACGAATTAATCAAGTTAATTCGCTTTAGCCCATGATATTTAATCCGTATTAAATATAATATCTCAACATCACGTTTTGACTAAATATTAGTCAAATAACTCAGACTAACTGGTTAGTCAAAATTGGCATCTACATGACTGTATTTTCATACTGTCACGTCTCTCAAACGTATCCTATAGGTGTGACTTTTAGGGACCAGTTGATCACCGCCATCTGTATGACAATAACGTCAAACTTATCTAGCAAGCCAACCGTTATTGATAAACGTGGATCAACTGATAATAATACCAAAAGTATGCCCTTTGATCCTTTTAGAGGTTTATAAGTCCTTGCACTAACTGTTAAGGACACCAACCCCAACAAAGAGATCAATGTCCTCGAAGACGAAGATATCAAAAATAGAATGCTCATGCTTTCCATGGCCTTCGACAACAAATTTTCCAAAATAGAGGGAGCTATTGATAGCCTAAACTCTCGGCTTTCCAACATTGAAAACAAGTTCGCCGAAATGGGTAAGAAGCTTGATGCCCAACCTCTTAAGATGAAAAGTGTCCAGACAAACCCTCAACTTGATAGTTTTAAGGAGAAGATAGCTAGTGAACGATCTATTCCTAACAACCCTCCAAGGTCATTTACAAAGGCTTCCGAAAATAAGGGCACACCTCCTAGGAAATTTACCAACATTTGTATTAGATACGCCGATGCCTTTCAGAGACCCATGGAACAACGAATGTTGAAGCCTATAGGACCCACGCCTGACCCGGAGAGGAAATCCAAATTTTGGGATGAGAATGCCTACTGCAAATACCATAGAGGCAAAGGGCATGATACAGAGAAATGTTACAAATTAAAAAACGTCATTCAGGATATGATCGAAAGCGGGAGGTTGTCCCTCTCAACCTTTAACCCACAAGGTAGCTTAGGCGATCCTTATGGATATGCAACTTGTCAGGAAACTTTTCTTGACTATTATCCTTTCAGTGTTCCCAATGATGAGGACGAGGTGCTCAAATGGGTGAATGCTCAAAGCCGGATGTCGAAGCCAGTTGCTGGAAGGGAAAATGCTTAAGCATGGGCCGATGATTACGAGTTTAGGTCTAAGATCGCGTCAAAGTCCGGGTCCGAGTCCGAGTCTTAGGCTTTTTATCTCATAAAATTATTCTAGCGTCTTTCTCCATTTTCATTCCTAGTGACAACCTGGGGGCTGTCCCAGGAGTCACGGGTCTCCTCGAGTCTATGTTAAGTACATTCATTATTCATTTCAATAAAAGTACAATTTTCCATCCACATATTCTATCTTATCTCTTCTTTTTACCATTTCCTGTGACAACAAGAATCGATTTGAGACATTTTAAAATGAACAACAACACAAGCCAAGTTGATGTGAGTACACTTAAATGATGTTCCATTATGTCATAGAGGACCTGAAACTCCGTGTTTCTTTCTTACCTATTCCATGTCTGGTAATAGAAACCTAACTATACCCCAATTTAGGACGAGCCTATCTCAAGAGATTCTAGGATGAATCCAAACCATCTCCCTTGTTAACAATCCATGACGGAAGGCAAGCCCATTCCCCACAATAAACAACCTATTTACTAAAAAGACCAATCCATTTCACACCCAAAGGTGCTACTCTGACCCAAATCCATGGTAGCAAGAAAATCCTAGACGATACGAGCCCTGATCAAAGACAAAGGTTCAATCAAGAGAAACTGAGATCAATATCCAGGGCTGCAGTTATGCCCGTAATCAAAATCAAAAGAGTCAAAAGAATAAGGCTCAATCGAGCAAGTCAAGTCAATACCCAAGGTCAAAGTTATCATAAAAAAAAAAACCGAATCAAAAATATGAGCAAAATCCGAGATATGTTCTAGACCAAGAATTTGAGTCTAAATCAAGAACAAGCCTAAAATCAAGTGCTGAACGAAATATTGCTGAAATCCTTGAGGGTGCTAGCTGACCATCTTCATTGATGTCTACATTCTATATAGACTTCAGTAGTATTTCGTTCAGCACTTGATTTTAGGCTTGTTCATGATTTAGACTCAAATTCTTGGTCTAGAACATATCTCGGATTTTGCTCAGATTTTTGATTCGGTTTTTTTTAGGATAACTTTGACCTTGGGTATTGACTTGACTTGCTCGATTGAGCCTTATTCTTTTGACTCTTTTGTTTTGGATTATGGGCATAACTTCAGCCCTGGATATTGATCTCAGTTTCTCTTGATTGAGCCTTTGTCTTTGATCAGGGCTCGTATCGTCTAGGATTTTCTTACTACCATGGATTTAGGTCAGAGTAGCATCTTTGGGTGTGAAATGGATTGGTCTTTTTAGTAAACAGGTTGTTTATTGTGGGGAATGGGCTTGCCTTCCGTCATGGATTGTTAACAAGGGAGATGGTTTGGATTCGTCCTAGAAACTCTTGAGATAGGCTCGTCCTAAATTGGGGTAAAGTGAGGTTTCTATTGCCAGACATGGAATTGGTAAGAAAGAAGCACGGAGTTTCAGGTCCTCTATGACTTAGAATGGAACATCATTTAAGTGTACTCACATCGACTTGGCATGTGTTGTTGTTCATTTTAAAATGTCTCAAATCGATTCTTGTTGTCACAAGAAATGGTAAAAAGAAGAGATAAGATAGAATATGTGGATGGAAAATTGTACTTTTATTGAAATGAATAATGAATGTACTTAACATAGACTCGAGGAGACCCGTGACTCGTGGGACAGCCCCCAGGTTGTCACTAGGAATGAAAATGGAGAAAGACGCTAGAACAATTTTATGAGATAGAAAGCCTAAGACTCGGACTCGGACTCGGACCCGGACTTTGACGCGATCTTAGACCTAAACTCGTAATCATCGGCCCATGCTTGAGCATTTTCCCTTCCAGCAACTGGGTTCAACATCCGGCTTTGAGCATTCACCCATTTGAGAACCTCGTCCTCATCATTGGGAACACTGAAAGGATAATAGTCAAGAAAACTTTCCTGACAAGTTGCATATCCATGAGGATCGCCTAAGCTACCTTGTGGGTTAAAGGTTGAGAGGGACAACCTCCCTCTATCGATCATATCCTGAATGACGTTTTTTAATTTGTAACATTTCTCTGTATCATGCCCTTTGCCTGTATATGGTATTTGCAGTAGGCATTCTCATCCCAGAATTTGGATTTCTTCTCCGAGTCAGGCGTGGGTCCTATAGGCTTCAACATTCGTTGTTCCATGAGTCTCTGAAAGGCATCGGCGTATCTAATACCAATGTTGGTAAATTTCCTAGGAGGTGTGCCCTTATTTTCGGAAGCCTTTGTAAATGAGCTTGGAGGGTTGTTAGGAATAGATCGTTCACTAGCTATCTTCTCCTTAAAACTGTCAAGTCGAGGGTTTGTTTGGACACTTTTCATCTTAAGAGGTTGGGCATCAAGCTTCTTACCCATTTCGGCGAACTGGTTTTCAATGTTGGAAAGCCGAGAGTTTAGGCTATCAATAGCTCCCTCTATTTTGGAAAATTTGTTGTCGAAGGCCATGGAAAGCATGAGCATTCCATTTTGGATATCTTCGTCTTCGAGAACATTGATCTCTTCGTCATCACGATGATTGAGGAGATGAGAACAGTATAGGAATGATTCTTCATGGTCATGTTTAGTGATATTGGACCCAAGAGGGTCGATCTTCTTGGATTTCTTGGCGGAAGGTGGCACAGGAATCTTGCCATCCTCGATCATATCCTGAATAGTATGCTTTAGACAAAAGCATTCCTCCGTATCATGTCCCCTACCTCGATGGTACTGACAATATGAATCGCCCTTCCATCTAGGGAATATCTTTTCAGGGTCTGGGGTTGGACCAATTGGATGAAGTTTTCCTTGGGAAACCAGTATTTTTAGAGCTACTTCATATGTGGTTCCAAGGTCAATGAATTCTCTAGGAGCTCGTCCCTGCCTTCTGAGTGAAGTGTCCAAGAGGTTGACTCCTTTGTCTTTATTAGCTTTCTTAGATGGGTGAGTCGTGTTGAAGCTATAACTTGGCCTTGGGGTATGAGAAGATGGTGAAGGTTTCATCATATCCATCTTATTCTCCATATTGATGACACGAGCGCTCAAGTCTTCGATGGTGGCCTGAAGCTTAACGATTGCAGCACTTAATCTCTTGACGTCGACAGATAAACGTTCTTGAACACTTTCATTGGAAATTGCGGAATTCCTACCGAGAAGAAAGTGATACGCATTACGACTTGATTTGACATGGGATCACGCATACTAAGGCAACAAACAAAGGACATGCAACGAGACGCGATGACTAGACTCTTGATTTGTGAATCAAAAAAATGTCGTGAGTGACTTCTCGTGTTTGGATTCACGGTGTTTGTGTGGGATTTATCTGTATGAATCCCTTTAACTTTAAGGATTATAACGAATTTAAAGTGATGATAACTAGTCATAAAATTAAATTGCATAAACAAGATCGTAAAGGATTAAGAAATAACCTTCGGTCCTAGCTAATATGGCCTATGAACAATATCGCAATTATATTCTCCTATCAGTTGCACCCAAGATGCTCCGAGAAATGACCTTTGATTTTGCTAGAATCGATCAAAAAATTAACTCATTAATTTTAGGTTTTGTGTTTTTATTTTGATGAGAGGAGGCAAGAATGGCTTAAGAAAATTAGGTTAGAATAATCTTCTACATCACTCCCTGTAAACCGTGTATTAGGAAGTAATTAGGCCAGATCATTTTCTTTTAATTCTCGGCCCATTTCACCGAAATAAGGAGTATAATTTCCTCATTTTCGGTTATTCCAAAAATGTATAAAATGTGTTTCTAGTGAGGATCGAACCCATAACCTCTTGGTTTGAGTACCCTTACTATTACCACTATGACACATTTAACTTGTTGATTAAATATAACCAATTACATTTAAGTACGAATTAACATATTAATTCGTCCAAGCTAACATTATATACATTTAATTAAATATAACTTATTATATTCAATTTTACGAATTGACGGTTAATTCGTCTCAACTAATATTATTTAATCTTCATTAAATAATTGGCTCATCAACACATTGAGTAACTGTTTAGTCATATAAGGCATCAATGTGATCATATTTCTATAACCACATCTCTCAAACACATCCTATAGGTGTGACCTTTAGGGACCAGTTGATCACCGCCATCTGTATGATAATAACCTCAAACTTTCTAGCAAGCCAACCGTTATTAGGTAATCGTTAATCAACTGATTAAAATACAAAGTATATCCTTGTGAACCTGTAAGAGATTTACAAATGTTATCACACTAATTTGTGGAGGACTCAAGCTCCAACAAACTCCCACTTGTCCTAACAAGTGTATGCGTGATAACTGATTCTCATATCCTAAAATTTCTCCCACTCAATGTAAAACAATTTGCAAATCCGAATTCACAAAGGTCGTATTTTATAAGTGATCTGTATCAAGAGTTGTTTCCCCGACTAGAGAGTAACTTAACTGATAAATGAATCATCATTCGAGCATGGCCATGCATTTCGCCACAACTCCTCGAGTGGCCCCGAGAAATAACTATACCGATAAGGGTTGGATAGTTTCTCAACTCGAATCCTGCAGATGTAAGCACGATGAAATGACCCGGAAAAAATCTACTTAGCCTCCGATTCACGGCATCGTGAGAAAGAAACCAAAGTCACCCAAAAACTGCCTTAATCTCATGAGACAGTCGATAGTCAAAAGAATCGACTCTAGGAACACAATGGATGTCCTATCCACGACCTGGCACCGAATGTTTTTAAACATTTAGGACTCCATTACGTTGTCACAAAAATTTGCCCTACGAGGTATCGTTATAATCTCGCATCTGTGATCGATCAGTCAACCGTTTGACTTATGGCTCGTTGAACCCACCATCAATCAACTGCACAATATAATCGCCAGAGTTATCAGTTCATGTAGGCGATTACGGACCAAAACAAATATAATGTAATTCAGTTCACTTTGTGGCGTTCAATGTTGTCAGTACAATCCACATGAAAAACAAAATATTATAAAGATGATGAAGTTATAAATAGTGTATGAAAAAGATAACATATCGAATTCATAATCAACTACTATAACTCAGGTACACGTTTAATTCTCATGGAAATAACATGCCCATTATGCTTATCATATTTCAATGGCTCAGTAGTAGAATCTGCTACAACTTCCTGTTTGGAACTATTCCAGCTGACCGCAGCACCATTAAGAGTGAAGACGAACCCGGACTGAGATTATGAATCATCTCGATCCGTTTGGAAGCTATCATCTGCGTAACCGATTGCG
This sequence comes from Silene latifolia, assembly GCF_048544455.1. Taxonomy (NCBI): domain Eukaryota; kingdom Viridiplantae; phylum Streptophyta; class Magnoliopsida; order Caryophyllales; family Caryophyllaceae; genus Silene; species Silene latifolia. The sequence goes on along the minus strand of NC_133533.1, from coordinate 22,698,274 downwards.
CATAGCTTAGTATCTCCTGCATAAGTCAATACCCAATCCTCAGTCCTCCGTAGGTACTTGAGGATATTTTAATAGCTATCCAGTGTGTTTCACCTGGATTCTTTTGGTACCGACTCGTCATACTCAATCCCTTCAGGCATCGTGGGTGACTGAGACTTGCTCAACTGCATCCCAGACGTCATTGGAAGGTTCCCTTTCTCGGAGTTGGTCATGCTGAACTTCTCAAGAATCTTATCCGAATAAGACTCCTGAGTAAGTGATAACGTCCGTCGTGATCTATCTCGGTAGATACAGATTCCCAAAATGCGTTGTGCCTCACCCAGATCTTTCATCTGGAAATGGTTCTTCAACCATCCTTTAACCGAAGATAAGAGACGAATGTCATTCCCAATAAAGAGTATGTCATCGACATACAATGTCAAGAATACAATTTTACTCCCACTCGACTTGGTATATAAGCATGGTTCCTCGACCGATCGAGTGAAACCATACTCTTTTATCACCTGGTCGAAACGATGATTCCAACTCCGAGAAGCTTGCTTAAGTCCATGAATGGAACGCTTAAGCTTGCATACTTTCTTAGGATGTTCAGGATCTATGAAACCTTTGGGTTGCACCATGTACAACTCTTCCTCCAAATAACCGTTTAAGAAGGCGGTTTTCACATCGATTTGCCAAATTTCATAATCATGAAAAGCGACAATCGCTAAGATTATCCGAATGGAACGTAGCATGACTACAGGTGCAAAAATCTCATCATAATGCAATCCGTGAACTTGAGTGAGACCTTTTGCCACTAGTCGTGCCTTATAGGTATCTGGTTGCGCGTCTACAGAATGCTTTATCTTATAAAGCCATTTACACTGTAGAGATTTTACCTTATTAGGTAAATTAACTAGATCCCATACGTTATTCTCATACATGGAGTCCATCTCGGATTGCATGGCTTCGAGCCATAGCTTTGAGTCGGAACAGGCCATAGCACCTTTATAGGTAGCGGGTTCATTACTCTCTAGGAGTAAAACGTCATCCTCCTCGACCATACCAATGTATCTGTCCGGAGGATGAGAGACTCTACCAGACCTCCTAGGTTCCTCAGGAATATCAACCGTGTCATCAGTTGGAGGAACAACTTCCTCTATCTCTTCCTCGGTTGTTGGTTCTGGAATCTCCGACAGCTCGAAGGTTCTATTACTTGTCTTGTTCTCGAGAAATTCTTTCTCTAAGAACGTCGCACTAGCCGCAACAAAAACTCGATGTTCGGTAGGCGAATAGAAGTAATGACCAAATGTTCCTTTTGGATAACCTATAAAGTATGTCTTGACCGATCGCGGGCCAAGCTTATCCTCGTGTCTCCACTTGACATAAGCCTCGCAGCCCCAAACCCGAATAAAGGACAAGTTAGGGACCGTTCCCTTCCACATATCAAATGGAGTCTTGTCGACAGCTTTAGTCGGACTTCGGTTAAGTATAAGAGCAACTGATAAAAGAGCAAAACCCCATAATGAATCAGGCACTACCGTGTGACTCTTCATGGATTGAACCATATCGAGTAAGGTTCGATTTATCCGTTCGGACACACCATTTAACTGAGGTGTTCCAGGTGGAGTTAACTGTAGAACGATTCCACAATCTTTAAGGTGTTGATGAAACTCATTTGAAAGATATTCGCCACCCCGATCTGAACGGAGTGCTTTAACCTTTATACCCAGTTGGTTCTCAACCTTATTCTGGTATTCCTTGAATTTCTCAAAGGACTCACTTTTATGCTTCATTAAGTAGACATATCCGTATCTACTCAAATCGTCCGTGAAAGTGATAGATAGGTTTGATCTTTGTCACCAACCTTTAATTTATTATTATTCATGTGTAATACTTCCGTGGTTTGATCTAAGATGTAAATTCCATTCATGGAAACTGCTTTGTCATAAATCATTTCATTAAATGAAAAAACAGCTATTATCCTTTATTGAAAATGCAAAACCGTCTATATCGAGTACGGAAATAGAAATAATGTTCTTAGATAAACTGGGTACATAGTAACAGTTATTTAAAAATAACTCAAAACCACTAGGGAGTTGGATTACATATGTTCCCTTCGAGACTGCAGCAACTCGTGCTCCATTTCCGACCTGTAGGTCCACATCACCCTTTTCGAGAGGTATGATGTTCTTTAGGTCCTACAAATTATTACACAGATGAGAACCACAACCAGTATCAAGTACCCAAGTTCCGAAACTTGCATGGTTAATCGCAATCATATGAATATAAGATGACATACCAACAGGAACGACGCAGCCTGCTTTAATGTCCTCACGATAGACGGGACAGTTCCTCCTCCAATGTCAAGTCTTGTGACAATGGTGGCACTCTATGTCACCGCCCTTGCTCTTTGCCTTGCCCTGTGAGCCACTAGTCTCACCAAGCCCACTCTTACCATTTCCTGGCTTTTTAAACTTTTGTTTACCTACAGCTAGGTCGCCATGAGCCTTGCCCTTACCTTTACCCTTGTTGGAAATCATGAGAACATCCTGCTTCATGCTCCCACTCAATTTCATATCCTTCTCGGTCTGTACGAGAAGTGAGTGTAGCTCATGAGGACTCTTTTTCAAGTCATTCATTTAGTATTTCTCCCTGAAAAGGGCAAAACCATCATGAAGAGAATGAAGCATTCGGTCAATGACAATGCTCTCACTGATTTTGCAATAAAGTGCCTCCAGCTTCTCGACATTCTCAATCATGTGAAGAATGTGTGGGCTAACCGGTTGGCCCTTCTGGAGTTTCGCATCAAAGAAGCGACAGGTATGCTCATATGTAACGATTCTCGGTGATTTTGAGAACTCGTTAGTGAGCGTGGTTAAAATCTTGTTTGCACCTTGAGCAATGAAGCGTCTCTGCAAATTGGTTTCCATTGCAAAGATGAGTACGTTCTTTATCGCACCCGCTTCCATAACGAAATCACTATAAGCGAGTGACTCGTTGACTCCTGCATTGGGGCTGGGTTTACCGGTATTGGCTCGATTAAGTACACCGAGCATACCGTCGAGAATGGCAAGATTCCGTAGCGCCTCCCAGTCCGCAAAGTTGGACCCGTCATTTTTCAGACGTGTGAACTGATTCATTTGATCCATAAAGACTTTAAGCCAGGACTCGCGATCAAGTGTGGCACTTGGCATTGGGATTTCGTATTTCCAGCAATATGTTCTAACAGTAATATAAACGTGTTCTACACTGCGAAATGAAAAATGAATAATAAGCCTATGCATCGATTTGATTTTTAAGTCTTATGCAATACTGTTATAACGCGAAGACTCATGCATTTATACAATTGACCTTCCTAAAGAATTATATAAATGATCCCAAGACTCAATTTCTGTAAATTGATAAGCCCACCTCTTGGCTAATTCTATCTTTAGAATTCTTGGTCGATAAATTTCTGTAAATTCTATCTTTAGTCCATTATAATCACGAGAAACTCTTCGGACTATAATGTTGAGATAAACTAAGTCAACACAAACTACTTACCCAACGTAGAAGGGGTCATATTATGCCTACCGCCGAAGAAGGGATTCATAGTTGTTTGCCCTTATAAAGACTAGTCTCAATTTCCGTTTTAGAGGAAGATCCCATCAACTTTATTTTAATTCATTTTAAGTGAACTAATATCTAGCATGCGATAATGAATAAACTAAGGTGATGGCTTAAAGTATGTGACATCTGTATGTCCATGAAAACTAACATACATTCTACATGAGTCAATTTTCATGGATTTTAGTAGTAGGTGGTTTGGTTTTAGGCGGAATATGATGCATGAACTATCATGTGAATGAAAAGCAATAGGAATGAAAAACGTAAAAATAATAAAAAGTCCTAGTGTGGCCTATCCTATTAAAATGAACATAAATACAAGTTTGGAATCCATCCTTGGTCCCGAGAAGCTTGTCTTGATGTTCCATCTTGATCCATGTAGCGGGAGTGAGCTCCAATCTCCATCTTTAGTCTTCTTTGAAATTACAATAAATAAAATTTACATAATAAACCTATTTATTACATTATAATTTCAAAACCCAAAAACTTAAAGAAAAATAAAGGAGATTCGAGATCTCATAATTACATAAAAATTATGTTTCCTTCATTAAGAAAACATAATTAACTAAGGCCACACTAAGTATTACAAATTACAACCGATTGCAAAAATAAGTAAATAAATTGATTCAACGATTCATTTAACAAAAGAAAAGCATCAACTAAAAAAAATTAAACATGCAAGACATAATTCTTTAATTATGTAGATTAATTTTATCCAAACCACCTATTTAATTGATCAAATTAAGTGACAATTCCTCAATTAATCACATTAATTTTAATCTTAAATCATATTAAACTTGTAATATGAATTTAATCCATCAATATTTTAAACCGCTTTAACATAATTAGGTATCTTTATATGTGAACCTTTTCACTACAATTAATCATACATTCATGTATAATTATAATTATTGGCCAAAAACAACAAAAAAAATTTTTTTTATAAAAGTTCTCGGCAAAACCGAAAACAACCCCAAAAAAAATACATTTCTCGGTTTTTCAGCATAAACCGAATAAAAAAAACCATTTTTTTTTAATACTGCTGAACGTGAACAGTAACAGAAAAAAAAATTTCTTTCTTTTCTCGGATTTTTATCAAATCGGCATAGAGCCCGAAAAAAACGTGATGAACAAAATTGTTTATTGTTGCTATTAACAAGATTGGCATATTCATCTTATAATTTAAACATGTAAATTTATGAAACATAATTCTAAACAACAATTTAGAACCATTTATGCCAATAACAATATAGCAAAAAACAATTTATCATCAACAACTAGACGATTTCCATTTACATTATGATTTAATCCTCATTAAACCTAACATCTACAAATTTATCATATAATTATTTTAACCGATTAAAACAACAATATGAATAATCAAAATGGAAATATAACATCAAATCAAGAACAAAAACCGGCTTCAAAAAAAAAATTCAATTCGGCAAAAAAAAAAAAAAATTAATCGGCCGAACCCAAATATTTTTTTTTTTTCGAGACCCTAATATTGTTTACAACCAATTTTATGAAAATCATCAAAATAAAATTCGTGGCCTTGGCTCTGATACCACATGTGGGATTTATCTGTATGCATCCCTTTAACTTTAAGGATTATAACGAATTTAAAGTGATGATAACTAGTCATAAAATTAAATTGCATAAACAAGATCGTAAAGGATTAAGAAATAACCTTCGGTCCTAACTAATATGGCCTATGAACAATATCGCAATGATATTCTCCTATCAGTTGCACCCAAGATGCTCCGAGAAATGCCCTTTGATTTTGCTAGAATCGATCCGAAAATTAACTGATTAATTTTAGGTTTTGTGCTTTTCTTTTGATGAGAGGAGGCAAAAATGGCTTATGAAAATTAGGTTAGAATAATCTTCTACATCACTCCCTATAAACCGTGTATTAGGAAGTAATTAGGGCAGATCATTTTCTTTTAATTCTCGGCCCATTTCACCGAAATAAGGAGTATAATTTCCTCATTTTCGGTTATTCCAAAAATGTATAAAATGTGTTTCTAGTGAGGATCGAACCCATAACCTCTTGGTTTGAGTACACTTACTATTACCACTATGACACATTTAACTTGTTGATTAAATATAATCGATTACATTTAAGTACGAATTAACATATTAATTCGTCCAAGCTAACATTATATACATTTAATTAAATATAACTTATTATATTCAATTTTACGAATTGACAGTTAATTCGTCTCAACTAATATTATTTAATCTTCATTAAATAATTATCTCATCAACACATTAACTAACTGTTTAGTCATATAAGGCATCAATGTGATCATATTTCTATAACCACATCTCTCAAACACATCCTATAGGTGTGACCTTTAGGAACCAGTTGATCACCGCCATCTGTATGATAATAACGTGAAACTTTCTAGTAAGCCAACCATTATTAGGTAATCGTTAATCAACTGATTAAAATACAAAGTATAACCTTGTGAACCTGTAAGAGATTTACAAATGTTATTACACTAATTTGTGGAGGACTCAAGTTTCAACAGTTTAACCTTGACCTTTAGACTCGAGTGATGATTTTGACAGAGTGACATTTTGTAGATACCCAGTATCTGCTGAGACTCCAACAAACACCCGATGATTATCGGACTACAACATGTTTTGGAATCGCGGCGTTTGATCGACAGTTTGTGTACAACTTTACGTCGGAAAACATAAAACGATTTCAAAAATAAAACATTTAAAACATTTCAAAAATACCTGGAGTGTTTAATGCACGACGACGGGGTCGCAATGACACTAACTAGAGTCAAAACCGACACCGGAACAAAAATCGACTCAAAAATTCAAATCCCGACTCCAACAACGAGTCAAACCGTGTCAACCACCAAAGACAAAACTTTCCAAACCTTCTACCTTAAGTTTTACCGGATTCATGTTGGTCAAGTACCAAACATGTGACTACAAAACCTAAGATAGAACAAATCATGATTGCGTTTGTTGTGAAAGTGACAACACAGCTCGAAGACCCGCGACATGGCTCGCGCCTCTTTGAGCAGCCCAAGTGGCCACGTCGCTCAAAACTCACACAACCACTCGTTCTTCTATAAATACCCCTCAAATGCCACCCATTTGAGACTTACGCGAGTGTCTGCCCCCCTCTTTTCTACCTTAAAATTCTCGACTCGACTTCTTAAGTCACAATCCGACTCGTATTTACGACCTACCGATCGTAAATACAAGCCTTACACATTGTTTGGTACCGTCATCATGCATTAAATCACTTGACCGACCACTTCGACCACTTCGACCACTACACCATCACTAAGTTTAAAACACTCTTTTTACTTACCAAAACGGTTTTAAACCGAGTTTTTTCCGATCAAACGAGTTATTACACTTACGTCGGTCACTCGCCATAACCAAACATGTAAGTATGAGGGTGTAAAAATCCTCTTTTATTATGTTTTCATTTGTTTCATGAACTATAACATGCTAAAACATGCATAACATGAACCAAAACATGGAATAAACGATCCAAAACTGATTTTTTGTCTGAGGCAGAAGCCCCTTAGGTCGCCAACTAGCCCGCGCCTAAATGGGATATTCAGACCAGAGATCAACCGTGTTTGTTCTCGTCATTTCCCTTTAATCCATTTTCATATTTTTAATCGGTTTCTACCATTTCAAATATTTTCGAACCATTTTTTTTTATTTCACATGTTTTAACCATAAAGCATTTTTCACCCTTAGTTCCTCATACCATGATGGTTAAATCTGTGTTTCGGTGATAATATTTGGTTAATGACATTTAAAAGGTATTTTAAAACCTTTTATTTCATTTCTTTACATTTTCAAACAAGTATATTAGTCACCAACACAAAGTCATCCTTGGTTCCACATACCATGCCGGATTTTAACTCGGGTACGATGATGAGTATCGACTAATGACATTCAAATGGACTTAAAACAATTAGTCCATAATCATTTTCAAAACTATTCATGTCAAGTTTGTCAAATCGAACCCGACACCGAATATTATCAAAACAATGATGATTATTCGTGTTGGAGCTTGTGTCCTCCACAAATTAGTGTGATAACATTTGTAAATCTCTTACAGGGTCACAAGGGTATGCTTCGTATTTTAATCAGTTGATTAACGATTACCTAATAACGGTTGGCTTGCTAGAAAGTTTGACGTTATTATCATACAGATGGCGGTGATAAACTGGTCCCTAAAGGTCACACCTATAGGATGTGTTTGAGAGATGTGGTTATAGAAATATGATCACATTGATACCTTATATGACTAAACAGTTAGTCAATGTGTTGATGAAACAATTATTTAATGAAGATTAAATAATATTAGTTGAGACGAATTAACTGTCAATTCGTAAATTGAATATAATAAGTTATATTTAATTAAATGTATGTAATGTTAGCTTGGACGAATTAATCTGTTAATTCGTAATTAAATGTAATCGGTTATATTTAATATCAACAAGATGAATGTGTCATAGTAGTAATTAAATGTAATCGGTTATATTTATATTTAACACATTTTTACATTTTTGGAAACTGAAAATAAGGAATTAAAACTCCTTATTATTTCGGTAAATGGGCCGGAAATTAGAGGATGAAAAATCCACCCTAATCTACCCTAATACACGATTAAGAGGGGAGATGGGGAAATTCATTCTAACCTAAGATTTCCAACTCACTTTTGCCTCTCATCTCTATGGAAAAACACAAAAACCTAAAATTAATCAGTTAATTTTTAGATCGATTCTAGCAAAATCAAAGGGCATTTCTCGGAGCATCTTGGGTGCAACTAATAGGCGAATATCATTGCGATATTGTTCTTAGACCGAATTTGCTAGGACCGAAGGTTGTTTCTTAATCCTTTACTTTTGTTTATGTAATTTTAATTTTATGACTAGTGATCATCTCCATAAAATTTGTTATAGTCCTTGAAATTAAATGGATGCATACAGATAAATCGCACAAGTGGTATCAGAGCCAAGGCCACGAATTTTAATTTTGATGATTTTCATAAAATTGTTTGTAAACAATAATTAGGGTTTGCGAGAAAAAAAATATAATCGGCTGGATTTTTTTGAGCCGTGGATTTTTTTTTTTTTCGTTTCCGTTACTGTTCACGGATGAACAGTATTATTAAAAAAAAAAAATCTGTTTTTTTTTCTTTCGGTTTCTCCTGAAAAACCGATTAAAGTTTTTTTTTGCGGCTGTTTTTGTTTATGCCGATTTGAAAAGCATCCGAGAAAAGAATTTTTTTTCCCCTATTACTGGTCACATGGTTAGTGTTCACAGAGGACAGTTTTTTTTTTAAAAAAAAAATTGTCTTGTTTTGGTTTTTTACAGATAAAAACCGTGAACAATATGAGAAACGGGCTGTTTTTTTTTTTGGTTCTTGCTGTTTTTGCCTAAAAAAAAAAGGCTTGTTTTTTTTTTTTAATAGTTTTAGCCGAGACATATAAAAAAAAAGGTTTTGTTTTTGTTAGTTTTGGCCAATATTAATTATACATTACCTTTAAAATGTATGATTAATTGTTGTGAAAACGGTTCACAATTTTGAGATACCTAATTATTTTAAAGAAGTTTAAAATATTGAAGGATTAAATTCATATTACAAGTTTAATATGAATTAAGATTGAAATTAATGTGATTAATTGAGGAATTGTCACTTAATTTGTTTTTAAATAGGTGGTTTGGATAAATTAATCAACATAATTAAGGAATTGTGTCATGTATGTTTAATTTATTTTTAGTTGATGTTTTTTTATTTTTGTTGAATGAATCTTTGAATGATTTTATTTACGTATTTTGCAATCGGTTGTAATTTGTAATACTTAGTGTGGCCTTAGTCAAAATATGTTTTCGTAATGAAGGAAACATGATTTTTTATGTAATTATGAGATCTCGAATCTCCTTTATTTTTCCTTTAGTTTTGGGTTTTGAAATTAGAATGTAATAAATAGGTTTATTATGTAAATTTATTTATTGTAATTTTCAAAGAAGACCAAAGATGGAGATTGGAGCTCACTCCCGCTACATGGATCAAGATGGAACATCAAGACAAGCTTCTCGGGTCCAAGGATGGATTCCAAACTTGTATTTAACGTTCATTTTGATAGGATAGGCCACACTAGGACTTTTTATTGTTTTTACGTTTTTCATTCCTATTGCTTTTCATTCACATGATAGATTATGCATCATATTCCGCCTAAAACCAAACCACCTACTACTAAAATGCATGAAAATTGACACATGTAGGTTGTATGTTGGTTTTCATAGACATACAAATGTCACATGTTTATTAAGCCATCACCTTAGTTTATTCATTCACGCATGCTAGATATTAGTTCACTTAAAATGAATTAAAATAAAGTTGATGGGATCTTCCTCTAAAACGGAAATTGAGACTAGTCTTTATAAGGGCAAACAACTATGAATCCCTTCTTCGTCGGTAGGCATAATATGACCCCTTCTACGTTGGGTAAGTAGTTTGTGTTGACTTAGTTTATCTCAACATTATAGTCCGAAGAGTTTCTCGTGATTATAATGGACTAAAGATAGAATTTACAGAAATTTATCGACCAAGAATTCTAAAGGTAGAATTAGCCAAGAGGTGGGCTTATCAATTTACAGAAATTGAGTCTTGGGATCATTTATATAATTCTTGAGGAAGGTCAATTGTATAAATGAATGAGTCTTCGCGTTATAACAGTATTGCATTAGACTTAAAAATCAAATCGATGCATAGGCTTATTATTCATTCTTCTTTTCGCAGTGTAGAACACGTTTATATTACTGTTACAACAAATGGCTGGAAATAACGAAATCCCAATGCCAAGTGCCACACTTGATCGCGAGTCCTGGCTTAAAGTTTTTATGGACCAAATGAATCAGTTCACACGTTTGAAAAATGACGGGTCCAAAATTGCGGACTGGGAGGCAGCACTACGGAATGCTGCCATTGCTGACGGTAAGCTCAAGTATTTAACTGAGCGAATACCGGTCAAACCAGCCCCCAATGCGGGAGTTAACAAGTCACTTGCTTATAGTGATTTCGTCATGGAAGCGGGTGCGATAAAGAACGTACTCATATTTGCAATGGAAACCAATTTGCAGAGACGCTTCATTGCCCAGGGTGCAAAAAAGATTTTCACCACGCTCACTAACGAGTTCTCAAAAGCACCGAGAATCGTTACTTATGAGCATACCTTGAAGGAAATGTAGATCTATATACATCCTAACATACTCATATATGTTAAATTAATTTTTCATAAAATTAAATATGGAACTTATGCATGCAAACATAAAAACAAATAGAGAAGAAATCGTGTTCTTACATTGTTGTTTTTGGTTTAATGGGCACAAGAGAGATCACCTTTCTCTCTTGTTCTTGAGCTTTCCCTTATGGATGAACCAAGATCCAAGTGTAGGATCTCTCCCTAAGCTTTATACCCAAGGCTTTCTCTTAATTCAAATTAATATTATAAGTACTAGTATAATATTAATCTAGTAGAAAATTGACCCAAAAATATTATGGACACTTAATATTTTCGGTTTTATGGGAGGAAGAAGAAGAGAGGTTTTTTGTCTCTCTAGAATTCTAAACTTTGGATAAGTGAATGAATAATGATGCACCAACACCTTTTAGTGTATTATTAGGTAAATAAGATGAAAAACCATAATGGTTTTTCATCTCAAAAACCGGGTGGAAGGGGGGACTTTTGGGGAGCCAATGCATGCTTGTGTTGTTCTTTACAATAAGCATTAGGATGCAAGGCTAGTCTAATAGGCAATCATTATGCCTTCCACTAATATAATCAACATATAATTAACTTAATCCCCTCTTATTTTTCGGCACACACAATAAAATGGAACCCATTTTATTTTGTCAATTTTTGTCAATATGTCACATGTCTTATGTAACATAAATTTGTTATGTATTTTTAACATATTAAAAATCAACGTATTAGTAAAAATACGTCACATACAAAAATCGACTTAGTAATTTCATAATTACTTGTACCAAAATATTTTACCATTTATAAATCACAACAGATTGTATTTATAATTATTCATTCAATTCCGATTGTTTCTTTAAACAATAATTTCATCCGAGTAATGATACAATTCGATTACTCAGACCGTATCTCATATAATCATATTTCAATTTGATACGTAAATTTTACTTCCAAAATCGTCCGTCAATTTTTTCAAGTAATTTAATTAACTCGTAACATTATACGATTAATTAAATGATCAATTAAGAGTGTTGCCCTATAGGTATGACCTAGGGGGTCAACTGATCACCACCGTCACACGACAGTAATGTCAAACTCTAGTCAACCAATCATTACCGATATATGTTGACCAGTTGACAGTAAAAATACTTCCCAATTATATTCTTTAAAATGAGATTTAATAATGATATTTAAATCATGTGATCGCACTATTGTTGAGGACACATTTCCCAACAATCTCCCACTTGTCCTCGACAAGTGTGCGTCACCAATTCTCTTGTCCTATTACTATCTCCCACTCAATGCAAGGTGTCTTTCGGGTCGTACTTGCAAGTGATCATATCGAGAGTGGTTTCCTCGATCTGGAGAATAACTGATTGACCGGATTTATCCACTCTGGATACCTTCCGAGCGTGGCCACGCATTTCCAGTTCATTACTCCTCGAGTGGCCCTGAGATATTGTTTTAACCCTGACAAGGGGATGGACAATTCCTATCGCACTCATTCCCTTCGACTAGCCACAACCATCATAACCCAAAATATGCCCATTTGACCCCATTTACGAAGGTCGTAGTAACACAAATCAAAGTTAATCTGAAACTGTGCCATCTTATGTGAATAGTCTTTAGTCAAAAGAATCGACTCATTAGAATACTATAGTAGCTCTCGCCACGACCAGGCTATATAAATTTGCCAGAACTCTATAAGCGGTCATTAGGCCCGACAAAACGTTCCTAACAGTCTGCCTATGTGATCGACTAGTCATCTTACATGACTCTATGGCACTTGAACTTGCCATCAATCGCATCACACTCTAGTCACTTCGAGACGTCACCTCATACAAGTGACTATGGGTGAATACCATGCTAATCCGTGTTCACTTTAACGGGGTTCAATTGTCTCTACAACCCGTTTGGATGTAACAAGGTATAATAAAAGTGTTTTAAAGTAAAACTCAAACGACAAATGCGATTATCACATGTGAATAGTCAATGCTTGATTACTATTTCATGTTCTATAATCTAATTTGATCTTGTATGTAGTTGTTCATTTCAATTCAATTGAAATGACATGACTCATCATGTTTAGCCTATGAGAAGGCTTTGGTTAGTAGGTTTTATCAACTTCTTGTACCTTACCCAACCTTACTACATATTCGTTTTCCTTTGTAATGTATACATTTGCATCACAAAACTTTCTGAGTACGTGTCGAGATCCAATCAAGACATAGGCCCTCTTAGCCTAAGAATAGCTCCCACTGGTTTCACAGTGTGCGGGACTCATCCTCTTGCACATCTCATGATTGCAAGTGTACTCAATTTCCGGTATAAATATCTCTCATTGTTCTTTATTGCCTAGAACGATTCTAGAAAATCTACTTCTTAATTATCATAGCAACAATGGTATCTTAACCATCCTGATGTGTTTTGATTATGGTTTTGTCGGAAACCATGCGCAACCTCAATTGTCAATTTTTACTTGTGTAACACCCTTACACAAAATTGCATCATAAACACTTTGCTTTACTTCCTTAATGCTTCTGCATGCACTTAAGGGTAATCTTTATGGCTTACTTGGCAAAGATTACTTAAATTCGATTTTGAAACAATTCATCATACTCAAAGTATATGAAGTGCTATACATCATTACTCATTTAATTGATCCGGCAGCGGAAGGAAATGAAATCAATCAAATATGTTCAATTTAATTGAACTAGTCATAAATCTTATCAACATAAGACTTCTTATTGACGCTAATATCATGTGGATTTATCTTCATAAATCTGGATATTAAAGATGTATTATAATACTCCAAAAGTCTTAAATCATTCTTGATGATCAATATGTCATCCACATATCGGACTAATAAAAATTTCCGTAACTCCCACTAAACTCCATGTATAAACACAACTTCTGGACTTATCGAGAAATGTTTTATCACATGATCCAAAAATGTTGATTCCAACTCATTGATGTCCTACTTAAGACCCTCTCTTAAGTTTCACATTATCTTAGGATTGCAAGAATCTTCAAAACTCAAGACATGTATTGAATACATTCCTTCTAATTGAAGAAGTGGGTTTTAGATTCACTCGTTATGTATTTCATAATAATGAAACACAATCCCTAAGAAGATCCAAATAGACTTAAGCATTTCAATTGGTGTAAAAACCCTTTGCAACCAATCAACCTTGAAATCTCTCTTTATTAGTGCAAAACCCTTTGCAACTAATCAAGCCTTGAAATCTCTCTTTATTAGTGCAAAACCCTTTGCAACTAATCAAGCCTTTTTATTTCGGATTTTCATGGCTCTAAGCCTTATATTGAGTTGTGACTTAAACACTCTTATGTAAGTCATATGTTCATTACTTTCTAGAAGTAATCAATTTGAATCAAACGATTTCTTTGTAAGTTATAAGCTCTTTACTTTATTAAAAGTAGCATGAATCCATCATTTTCAACAATTTGACGAATTTAACCTCCTAGGTTTTAAAGAAACAACATCTTACACAAAACGTCTCATGTAGCCAAGAAAGACCAGTTTCTTGTGACATAACATTCTTTGTGGCTCTTGAATAAATTCTCCCACTCTGTCTTCTAGAAATAAACTTGTATTTTAGAAAGACAGCTTCACGAGCCGCAAACCCGTCGTACTCGTGATAATTGAAAAGGGAAAAATGAGCATTTGTTTCTTGTGAAAACTTACAAACATGGTACCCTTACCATTTCATATCTCATATGATTGGTTTTAGTTGAAAAATAATTTAGACAAAAATGATAAAATCCCCAAAAGGATCAAGTAACTCAAAGTAACTTGATAGAAGTCCAAACCATATCGAATAGCGTTTGATACCTTATCCAACCACACATTATTTCATAATGCGTGCTAAGAGAGATTAACTTGTGATACTATATCACATTTCTTTTGGCTTATATCAAAGTCTTTACTTTGATAATCCCGTCACGACTAAATCGTGATTCCTTGAACTTTTAAACTTCTTCAAAGATTTTTCTATTTACCTTATTAAGTGAACACATTAGCGTCAACATAAATCGTTGGTAAAAGAAAATGATCAACCTATTTTGGATCAATGATTTACAACCTCGATCTCCTTTTCAACCAAAAGGCACGAGACATCTTGCTTTGAATACAAGATACGCATATACCATTAACAATCTAATGGTTTCAAGAGTACTCGATAACTCTTTGCGTTAATCATTCCAGAATTTAAGGTTCAATCTTGGGTTACCAATTTGAGTCTTGCATCATCTTCATGATATATCATTCTAGTTTGGTTTAGAATATACTCACCTTGATAATGGGCTAGCCATACATCAAATCGTGGTGTATAGGGTCACAAAAGTGAAACCTCTTTTGTATCTTAACAAGTTTATATTCTTATTTAGAGTTTATGTACTTAATAGTCACAATTAAGTACAACTCCAAATCCAAAAACTAGATTGAGTACACAATTACTCTATCTCTCGACATTATTGATGCTAGTCGTCATATTCTAATCATCTTTTGTGTCGTAAACAATGATGAAAACCTCCACTGGTTTCTAATATTGACGAAGTTGTACTAGCAAAATTTATGTTTAATCAAATAAACATTTTAAAGAAGAAGGTCCCATTAGATGTCCCACAACTAACTTGTTGATTCTTCAATAATTTGAGGTAGTTTCCTTTCTCGTGTCCAACATTTTAAGACAATGGAACTTTATCGGTCGGGATTGATAGGTTTAGTATCGTTATTCTCAACAACTTTACCTTTAACATTACCTTGTATCAATTCCATTATTATCTTTACTTCTTGAACCTCGTTCTCATCTTAACGGTTTAAGAGAATGCTCCCACTCATTTCAATGAGTCTTTGCTTTGAGAAGAAAAATTGAATTCATGAAGATTACTCTTCATTTGTTCGTTTTAGTCTTAAAACTTTCATTGAAGTGGTTGCGTTATTTTGGTCAATTACGAATTCTTGACAAAACTAATTACCAAAATAATTTATCGCTTCAATGTACTTAATTCATTTAAGTACATAAAAAAAAAACAATCCATTGGAAGTAGATGTGTTAGTCAAGAATCAAAAACCTGTTTGATAATGAATAACCTTAATCTATACTCTTTACAAGAGATCCTTAGCAATGGTTCATTTGAGGTTTTAGAAGCAAACTCATATTTGTCTTTAGTTACGATATTTTAATGGAGATTTGAATAAAAAAACGAAATGATATCGTATATGAATTGTGGTAAAGAAATAGAACAATATGATAACGGAATAGTGGAAAACTCAACATTTATCGTTTTAATAATAATACTTGTAAATAACAAATAAAGCATTTACATAGTGACCTCTACCCAACTATGATAAATGATTCCAAGACCCAAATTCATATCGACTTAGGCACGGTATGGCCGATGAAACCCTTATCAATATAACTCGGTGGATTAACGCTTTAATCGATTCTACTTTTAGAACTCTTGGTCGATAAAATTACTCTAATATTTATCTATAGCCCGGAACACATGCAACTACGGTCGCGAATACTTCCGTTGAGCTCAATCCAAATTTCGAATAAATGTGTCCATGATCCAAATCCACATCAACTTGGGCACGGTATGGCCGATGAAACCCTTATTAACATGAACTCGGTGGATTAACACTCATCACCCACTTCCCCTACGTAACAATGTTTGTACCCCGGTAGGGCCGAGTGCACTCCCTCGCGAAATAGGTTTTCATGGTTTCTACTATTTGGTAAGGCTATGTCTCAATTAATTGTTTTAGCGAGAGGTCATGTCAATTTATTATCTATCACGTTTTAAGTGAACTAAAGCGGTGAACTACGATAATTTTAATTGACACGGTCGATAAACTCGATAAAAAGATGCATGTTTTAGTTATGGCGATTTAGCGATGCATGTGACATAAGATAAAATGCAAGCATAAAAGTAAATATAAATCCTAGTATGGCCTTTCCTAAAATAGAAAAACTATTTAACTATTACATTTCGGAAACCAACTCCATTGGTTCCTTGAACTTCGGTTTTAGCACGCATCTCGAGGTAACACCATCTTTATGTATCGCCTTCTTGAGTGACACCGTCTTCAAGGAACTCCGAATTACATAACAAATTACATAATTTCCTATTATACATTTGTAATTAAAATAAAAAAAATCTATTAAATTACAAAACGGTGATTCGAGATTACAATAAATTATAACCGAATCGATATTCCCATATATTTCGGGTAATACCAATTAAAAACTAAGGCCATACTAAGTAAAATTACATAATTCAAAATTACATAAAATAAAATTATGACAATCATAAATAAAATGCAGCATTATAATATGTATGAACATGCCCAATTTTATGCTAAATCGCCTTTAAGGAGCCAATATCGTATATTAATCGGTTTTTACGGATTTGCGTGATTCAACCTTTTAAAATCACAATAAATTACATAAAATCATATTTATGCACAAGTTAATTACCCTAACCATGTTAGGACTCAAAATTAGTCTCCACTAACAATTTGACCATAATTAACTCATATTTCTTAATATTGTTCATAAAAGGACTCAAAATTACAATAAAATGCTATAAACTTCAAATAAATCACAAAAATTTCAAATAAATTCAAAATTTGAAATTTATACTCATGAATATTCTGGAAAAATACCATGACACTCATAATGGTAAAAAACGTAGGTTAAAAATTTCGAAAGTTATCGGGAAAAACAATGTTGCGGTTTATCGGATTTATCAATAAAAATCATAAAAACATGAGAAAAATTATATTCATCAAATTTTCAATTTTATATCTGAAAAAGATAATAAAATGTAATATGTGACGTTTTTCCTTAGTCATGAAGTATGTTTTAGCAATTGTTCACTAAAATTATAACCGAATCGATATTCCCATACATTTCGGGAAATACCAATAAAAATCTAAGGCCATACTAAGTAAAATTACATAATTCAAAATTACATAAATTAAAATTATGACAATCATAAAGAAAAATGCAGCATTATAATATGTATGAACATGCTACATTTTATGCTAAATCGCCTTTAATTAGCCAATATCGTATATTACTCGGTTTTTACGGATTTGCGTGATTTCAACATTTTATAATCACAAAAATTACATAAATTCATATTTATGCACTAGTTAATTACCCTAACCACTTAGGACTCAAAATTTAGTCTTCACTAATAAATTGACCATAATTAACTCATATTACTAAAATTGTTCATTAATAGTCCAAAAATACAAAAATAAGCTATTAAACTTCAAATAAATCACAAAATTTCAAATAAATTTGAAATTTGAAATTTAAACTCATGAACATTCTAGAAAAAATACCATGACACTCATAATGTTCAAAATCTTAGGTTAAAAATTTCGAAATTTTCCGGAAAAACAATGTTGCGGTTTATCGATTTTTAACAAAATAATCATAAAACATGAGAAAAAAAAAATATATTCATTAACTTTTCAATTTTAGATCTGAAAAAGATAATAAAATGCAACATTAGACGTTTTTCCTAAGTCATAGATTATGTTTTATTAATTTTTCACTAATAATGTCACTATTTATGCTATTTTTCTTCAAAAATCCATAAATCATGCAAAAAGACTTCTTTATAGCCAATTATTTTACACACATCTTGTAAAATTGCATGTGACAACATATTAAATTTCTATGACCAGATTCGAAATTTAACTCATATTAACCTTTTTTTCACCTAAATCCGAATTTAATAATGAAAAATCCATTTTTCGAGCATAACAAGTCCAAAAATTATGAAAATTTACAGGTTATCTCAAAATAATATATGTGAAAACATATCCAAAAATCACTGAAAAAATCAAAGTATAGCAAATTTTAGACCGAAAATGACATTTTTACTCATAAAATCATATTTAAATGTCATTATAGTATAATATGAACAATAAAAATCCGTAAAATTAACCAAAATATCCTAGAACATTTTAGGACCAGAAATATTAACATGCATGGATGAATTTCGTGATATATCATAATAACACAAAATATACAAGTTTTATATGTTATTCTTTATAACTCGGAAAAACTTTTAACCGATTTGCATGCAAAAACCGTGGCTCATGATACCGATTGAAGGAATTGTAGATCTATATACATCCTAACATACTCATATATGTTAAATTAATTTGTCATAAAATTAAATATGGAACTTATGCATGCAAACATAAAAACAAATAGAGAAGAAAACATGTTCTTACATTGTTGTTTTCGGTTTAATGGGCACAAGAGAGATCACCTTTCTCTCTTGTTCTTGAGCTTTCCCTTATGGATGAACCAAGATCCAAGTGTAGGATCTCTCCCTAAGCTTTATACCCAAGGCTTTCTCTTAATTCAAATTAATATTATAAGTACTAGTATAATATTAATCTAGTAGAAAATTGACCCAAAAATATTATGGACACTTAATATTTTCGGTTTTATGGGAGGAAGAAGAAGAGAGGTTTTTTGTCTCTCTAGAATTCTAAACTTTGGATAAGTGAATGAATAATGATGCACCAACACCTTTTAGTGTATTATTAGGTAAATAAGATGAAAAACCATAATGGTTTTTCATCTCAAAAACCGGGTGGAAGGGGGGACTTTTGGGGAGCCAATGCATGCTTGTGTTGTTCTTTACAATAAGCATTAGGATGCAAGGCTAGTCTAATAGGCAATCATTATGCCTTCCACTAATATAATCAACATATAATTAACTTAATCCCCTCTTATTTTTTTCTAAGACACACAAATAAAATGGAACCCATTTTATTTTGTTAATTTTTGTCAATATGTCACATGTCTTATGTAACATAAATTTGTTATGTATTTTTAACATATTAAAAATCAACGTATTAGTAAAAATACGTCACATACAAAAATCGACTTAGTAATTTCATAATTACTTGTACCAAAATATTTTACCATTTATAAATCACAACAGATTGTATTTATAATTATTCATTCAATTCCGATTGTTTCTTTAAACAATAATTTCATCCGAGTAATGATACAATTCGATTACTCAGACCGTATCTCATATAATCATATTTCAATTTGATACGTAAATTTTACTTCCAAAATCGTCCGTCAATTTTTTCAAGTAATTTAATTAACTCGTAACATTATACGATTAATTAAATGATCAATTAAGAGTGTTGCCCTATAGGTATGACCTAGGGGTCAATCGATCACCACCACACACGACAAGAATGTCAAACTCTAGTCAGCCAATCATTACCGATATATGTTAACCAGTTGACAGTAAAAATACTTCCCAATTGTATTCTTTAAAATGAGATTTAATAATGATAGTTAAATCATGTGATCGCACTATTGTTGAGGACACATTTCCCAACATACCTGTCGCTTCTTTGATGCGAAACTCCAAAAGGGCCAACCGGTTAGCCCACACATTCTTCACATGATTGAGAATGTCGAGAAATTGGAGGCACTTGATTGCAAAATCAGTGAGAGCATTGTCATTGACCGAATGCTTCATTCTCTTCACGATGGTTTTGCTCTTTTCAGGGCGAACTACTACATGAATGACTTAAAGAAAAGTCCTCATGAGCTACACTCACTTCTCGTACAGACCGAGAAGGATATGAAATTGAGTGGGAGCATGAAGCAGGATGTTCCCACGATTTCCAACAAGAAAGGTAAGGGCAAGGCTCCAGGCGACCTAACTGTAGGAAAGCCAAAGTTTAAAAAGCCAGGAAACGGTAAGAGTGGGCCTGGTGAGACTAGTGGCTCACAGGGCAAGGCAAAGAGCAAGGGCGGTGACATTGAGTGCCACCATTGTGACAAGACTGGACATTGGAAGAGGAACTGTCCCGTGTACCATGAGGACATAAAAGTAGGCCGTGTCGTTCCTGTTGGTATGTCATCTTATATTCATATGATTGAGATTAACCATGCAAGTTTCGGAACTTGGGTACAGTTCTCATCTGTGTAATAATTTGCAGGCCCTAAAGAACATCACACCTCTCACAAAGGGTGATGTGGACCTGCGAGTCGGGAATGGAGCACGAGTTGCTGCAGTCTCGAAGGGAACATATGTAATCCAACTCCCTAGTGGTTTTGAGTTATTTTACATAATCACTATTATGTACCCGCTTTATCTAAGAACATTATTTCTATTTCCGTACTCGATATAGACGGTTTTGCATTTTCAATAAAGGATAATAGCTGTATTTTATTTTTAATGAAATGATTTATGGCAAAGCAGTTTCCATGAATGGAATTTATATCTTAGATCAAACCACGGAAGTATTACACATGAATAATAAGAAATTAAAGGTTGGTGACAAAGATCAAACCCATCTATGGCATTGTCGAATGGGACACATAAATGAGAAACTTGTAAAGAAACTCGTCGATAATGGGACCATTCCCGCATTCGAATTTTCTACGTATGGCACGTGTGAATCATGTCTCATTGACAAAATGACTCGAATTTCCTTCAAAGGTGTTAGAATGCGCGCTAGTGACCTATTAGGACTCATACATACTGATGTTTGTGAACATGTGTCAATTACCGCTAGAGATGGCTATAGATATTTTATCACTTTCACGGACGATTTGAGTAGATACAGATATGTCTACTTAATGAAGCATAAAAGTGAGTCCTTTGAGAAATTCAAGGAATGCCAGAACATGGTTGAGAACCAATTGGGTAGAAAGGTTAAAGCACTCCGTTCAGATCGGGGTGGCGAATATCCTTCAAATGAGTTTGATCAACACCTTAAAGACTGTGGAATCGTTTTGCAGTTAACTCCACCTGGAACACCTCAATTAAATGGTGTGTCCGAACGGAGAAATCGGACCTTACTTGATATGGTTCGATCCATGATGAGTCACGCGGTAGTGCCTGATTCATTATGTGGTTTTGCTCTTTTGTCAGCTGCTCTTTTTCTTAACCGAAGTCCGACTAAAGCTGTCGACAAGACTCCATATGAAATGTGGAGGGGAACGGTCCCTAATTTGTCCTTTATTCGGGTTTGGGGCTGCGAGGCTTATGTCAAGTGGAGACACGAGGATAAGCTCGGCCCGCGATTGGTCAAGACATACTTTATGGGTTATCCAAAAGGAACATTTGGTCATTACTTCTATTCGCCTACCGAACATCGAGTTTTTGTTGCGGCTAGTGCGACGTTCTTAGAGAAAGAATTTCTCGAGAACAAGACAAGTAATAGAACCTTCGAGCTGTCGGAGATTCCAGAACCAACAACCGAGGAACAGATAGAGGAAGTTGTTCCTCCAACTGATGATACGGTTATTATTCCTGAGGAACCTAGGAGGTCGGGTAGAGTCTGTAATCCTCCGGACAGATACATTGGTATGGTCGAGGAGAATGACGTTTTACTCCTGGAGAGTAATGAACCCGCTACCTATAAAGGTGCCATGACCTGTTCCGACTCAAAGCTATGGCTCGAAGCCATGCAATCCGAGATGGACTCCATGTATGAGAATAACGTATGGGATCTAGTTTATTTACCTAATAAGGTAAAACCTCTACAGTGCAAATGGCTTTACAAAATAAAGCATTCTGTAGACGCGCAACCAGATACCTATAAGGCACGACTTGTGGCAAAAGGTTTCACTCAATTGAAAGGATTGCATTATGATGATATTTTTGCACCTGTAGTCATGTTACGTTCCATTCGGACAATCTTAGCGATTGCCGCCTTTCATGACTATGAAATTTGGCAAATGGATGTAAAAACCGCCTTCTTAAACGGTTATTTGGAGGAAGAGTTGTACATGGTGCAACCCGAAGGTTTCATAGATCCTGAACATCCTAAGAAAGTATGCAAGCTTAAGCGTTCCATTTATGAACCTGAGCAAGCATCTCGGAGTTGGAATCATCGTTTCGACCAAGTGATAAAAGAGTATGGATTCACTCGATCGGTAGAGGAACCATGCTTATATACCAAGTCGAGTGGGAGTAAGATTGTATTCTTGATATTGTATGTCGATGACATACTCTTGATTGGGAATGACATTCCTCTCTTATCTTCGGTTAAAGGATGGTTAAAGAACCATTTCCAGATGAAAGATCTGGGTGAGGCACAACGCATTTTGGGAATCCGTATCTACCGAGATAGATTACGACGGACGTTATCACTTAGTCAGGAGTCTTATTTGGATAAGATTCTTGAGAGGTTCAGCATGACCAACTCCAAGAAGGGGAACCTTCCTATGACGTCTGGGATGCAAATGAGCAAGTCTCAGTCACCCACGACGCCTAAAGGGATTGAGCGCATGAGTCGTGTTCCTTATGCATCTGCAATAGGATCAATCATGTATGACATGATATGCACACGTCCAGACATGGCATATGCATTGAGTATGACGGGTCAATACCAAAAGAATCCAGGTGAAACACACTGGATAGCTGTTAAAAATTTCCTCAAGTACCTACGGAGGACTAAGGATAGGGTATTGACTTATGGAGGAGATACTAAGCTATCTTTGTGAATCGATTCTGCAGAGGCTAGCTTCCAAACGGATCGAGATGATTAGAAATCTCATTCTAGATTCGTTCTTACTCTTAATGGTGCTGCGGTCAGCTGGAATAGTTCCAAACAGGAAGTTGTAGCAGATTCTACTACTGAAGCATAGAAATATGATAAGCAAGGAGGGCACGTTTTCTCCATGAGAATTAAACGTGTACCCGAGTTATAGTAGTTGATTATGAATTCGATACGCTATCTTTTTCATATACTATAACTTCATCGTTTTATATATAATATTAAGTTTTTCATGTGGATTGTACTGACAACATTGAACGCCACAAAGTGAACTGAACTACATTATATTTGTTTTGGTCCGTAATCGCCAATGTGAGCTGATAACTCCGGCTATTATATTGTGCAGTCGATTGATGGTGGGTTCAACGTGCCATAAGTCAAACGGTTGACTGATCGTTTACAAATACGAGATTATAACGATACCTCGTAGGATAAATTTTCGTGACAACGTAATGGAGTCCTATATTTTTAAAAACATTCGGTGGCAGGTCGTGGACAGGACATCCATTGTGTTCCTAGAGTCGTTTCTTTTGACTATCGAATGTCTCTTGAGATTAAGGCAGTTTTTGGGTGACTTTGGTTTCTTTCTCATGGTCCTCATGAATCGAGGCTAAGTAGATTTTTTCTGGGTCATTTCATACTGTGCTTACATCTTCAGGATTCGAGTTGAGGAAAATATCCAACCCTTATCAGGTATAGTTATTTCTCAGGGCCACTCGAGGAGTTGTACTTGAAATGCATGGCCATGCTCGAATGATGATTCGTTTATCAGTTAAGTTACTCTCTAGTCGTGGAAACCACTCTTTATAATGATCGCTTGTAAAATACGACCTTTGTGAATACGGATTTGCAAATTGTTTTACATTGAGTGGGAGAAATTTTAGGATATGAGAATCGGTTATCGCACATACACTTGTGAGGACAAGTGGGAGTTTGTTGGAGCTTGTGTCCTCCACAAATTAGTGTGATAACATTTGTAAATCTCTTACAGGGTCACAAGGGTATACTTCGTATTTTAATCAGTTGATTAACGATTACCTAATAACGGTTGGCTTGCTAGAAAGTTTGACGTTATTATCATACAGATGGCGGTGATCAACTGGTCCCTAAAGGTCACACCTATAGGATGTGTTTGAGAGATGTGGTTATAGAAATATTATCACATTGATGCCTTATATGACTAAACAGTTAGTCAATGTGTTGATGAAACAATTATTTAATGAAGATTAAATAATATTAGTTTAGACGAATTAACTGTCAATTCGTAAATTGAATATAATAAGTTATATTTAGTTAAATGTATGTAATGTTAGCTTGGACGAATTAATCTGTTAATTCGTAATTAAATGTAATCGGTTATATTTAATATCAACAAGATGAATGTGTCATAGTGGTAATAGTGAGGGTACTCAAACCAAGAGGTCATGGGTTCGATCCTCACTAGATGACAATTTATATTTAACATATTTTTACATTTTTGGAAACCGAAAATAAGGAATTAAAACTCCTTATTATTTCGGTAAATGGGCCGGAAATTAGAGGATGAAAAATCCACCCTAATCTACCCTAATACACGTTTAAGAGGGGAGATGGGGGAATTCATTCTAACCTAAGATTTCCAACTCACTTTTGCCTCTCATCTCTACGAAAAAACACAAAAACCTAAAATTAATCAGTTAATTTTTGGATCGATTCTAGCAAAATCAAAGGGCATTTCTCGGAGCATCTTGGGTGCAACTAATAGGCGAATATCGTTGCGATATTGTTCTTAGGCCGAATTTGCTAGGACCGAAAGTTGTTTCTTAATCCTTTACTTTTGTTTATGTAATTTTAATTTTATGACTAGTGATCATCTCCATATAATTCGTTATAGTCCTTGAAATTAAAGGGATGCATACAGATAAATCCCACAATTCGAGTCTAGTTCTTCAAATCAACAAATGCGATCTAAACGACCCCCTTCAAATCAAACCGGGTTCAAATACCCATTTCAACACGTTTTATAACGTTTTCTAAAAGGTCAGAACACGGCACATAAACCGTGGTCTAACCCGCGCCTAAACAGGCTCTCCATTTCTCATTTTCAAAACCAGAGGGAGGCCTCTTATACCGCCGGCTGGCTCGCGCCTCATATAGCCGTCTTGTACAGGGCCTGTTCCCTACCATCATTAGTCTAGGACGATCCCGACTCCGGTTAGCCCGGATATATGACGGATCAGATGACTATTTGAAACCATATTTTGCAAATGTCTTACTAAGACAAATGGATCATGTTATGCACCCTAAACCTAATACGGTAAATGGATGTTTAATTTCCGTCTTGCATGCAAATCAATTATTAATCCAACTTGACATCTTATACTTGATACGTGTATTAAATCAACCGACTTAGAAAGCTCTCACATGTTAGGTTTAAATTATTCGATGCGCATTCATGCATTTAAACCGTTTTTTCAACTTTTGCATTCAACCAACCAAGATCGATCAGTAGAGGCCGCTACCGCGGGCGGGATTGGGTGTCTGATTAAAGGGCTTCCCAATACGTACCTTCTCCTCTTACTCATAAACTTTGGATAGTGGACGACCTTATCCAGGGCGTACGAGAGTCATTCTAGAGATAGGATGCTAAAGAGGGACGATTTCCTTATCTTTAGTACCTATGTCAAACGCTGCTTTGTGCTTCGATTTGACTGAGGTATAAAGTGGAATTCGAACGGGTTCCAGGCATCCCACAAATGCTTGGTGGCGACTGCGAACATCTCTAATCGTTTCGAGACCCTTACCGAGACGAAACCAACCGATCTAAAAACGATCCGGTCGAAAGCACTTTTACGCCGCCGAGCGTGGCTTTCAAAAGACCGCTGTGCGTCCGCAGATCGAAGCGGGTTTGAAGGTGGGCCATGTCCACAGATTGGCGACTCCGCTGGGGAGAACTAGGACACTTACGTCTTTGTGATCCTAAGATGGTGAGACTCGAACGAGGTCTTGGTTGGAATGCATTATTTGATATTACGGTCACGGTCGGGTTCCTTGTCCGGGCCCACAACCTAACCTTTTTCGACCGATTGGCTCGTTTCTTCGGCGTGAGTTTTATCATCCCCGCGTTTCGAATCCCGATTGAGTCAACCATACCGTTGACGTTACACATTTCTGTTTCGTCAAAGAGCTTTCATCACTTTCGAGCACGAGGCTAGGGCACCCTCCTTACACATTTTGTTTGGATTGGTATCTCTCTCGCAAATCGGGGTTTGATTGCTTGGTGTGTAACCCACCCTTTTAAGACAAAACCCGTGTCAGCATAATGCATAATATAATGAACTGCGAGTGCTTATGTGCTACTTGATCATAAGTCCTTCCATGTCGTTTTCAAACTTTCAAAAACACCTTTTTGCGCCGTTATAATGGCCATTTCAAAACCTCGGTCTTTCGCCGACCGTTGCACGCCTTTCTAGGCCGTCGTAATGACGATTTTCAAACTCGTTTTTGTATACCCATTTCAACACGCCTTTCTAGGCCGTCATAATGACGATTTTCAAACTCGGTTTTGTATAACCATTTCAACACGCCTTTCTAGGCCGTCGTAATGACGATTTTCAAACTCGGTTTTGTATAACCATTTCAACACGCCTTTCTAGGCCGTCGTAATGACGATTTTCAAACCCGGTTTTGTATAACCATTTCAACGCGCCTTTCTAGGCCGTCGTAATGACGATTTTCAAACTCGGTTTTATATAACCATTTCAACACGCCATTCTAGGCCGTCATAATGACGATTTTAAAACCCGGTTTTGTATAACCGTTCCAAATCACCATTTTTGTACGCCGTTATAATCGCCGCGTCTAGACACGGCTTTTAACCCGTTTCGCGCCGACAATGGCTCTTTCAAAACCTGAGAAAAGCACACACCCTTTTCTCGAGACACTTTCGAGATCCCGAGGACCACACACCGTCCCCGAGACCTCTTCAAACATTTCAACCTCGATTTTCAAAACATACAATTTTGAATTTCAAAAACCGCCTTGGGAAACAATGCACTGTTTTCCGAGCCGACTCAAACTCAAAACCGTCTTTTGCAAATAAACTTAAGATGACCCCTTTCAACTGATCGATTTGCGGATATTTCTATATTCGGAAGTCGTCCATTAAAGCGACGAATGAATCTTTTTGAAAATTTCTATTTTCGAAAACTTCAGTCCACCATTCCAATTCCGCCTCGTGTCTAACGAGTCAAAGCAAACATACTTATGGGTCTTTACTTATGAGTCATCTCACCACGAGACCCGTCCAACGGCGTCACGCCGTCATGTTGGACTCGTGTCAAAGGTTCGGTCAAACACCGTCACGTCATAAATGGAGTCAGCACCGAGGGACCACACACGGTCACCCCGTCTTGTTGAGTCTGATCTTTGTCTCGTCCTTTGTGTTGTCTGTGTTCAGTCTGTGAACCATGTCGGATTGAGTTGTAATGTGAGCCGTTTTTCTGCCTCAGAGCCATGGCCCCATCTTTAGCTTCGTCCAACAACAACAATGACAACAACAAAGATGTCACAACTGATCAGCTAGCCAGCCTGCTTACCGCCCTTAAGGTCACCCTGGATCGCGTCGAGACCCGTATCGATGCCCTGGAGAACAAGGAAACTGGGAACATAATACCCCACCTCTGACTGAAACTAAGAAGAGGCTGAAGCTCTTGGAAGAACAGCTCCTAGCCCGGGGTAACAATATCCATCTTGAGAACAACCGAAGGTTCGAACCTGTTGGGGACCAGTTACCTGACAACTTCACCCTGACCGATGTGCCTAAGTTCAAGGGAGTGGAGGACCCACTCAACCACATCTGTGCTTTCAACGACTACATGGCCATTAAAGGGGTCAAACAAGAACTTTTTACCCGGATCTTCCCACCCTCTTTGGAACCGATCCCTCGCCAGTGGTACTACTCCCTTGATCCGAAAAACCTTACTACTTGGGATGAGATCAGAGTTGAGTTTGTCAAACAGTATGCCGACAATGTCGAGATCCAGGCCAACACCCGCACTCTCGAAGTACTAACCCAGAACGACAAGGAAGGGTTCACTTAGTTCCTAACCCGCTGGAAGAGGGTGAATACTCAATTGGTCAGTAAGCCAAGTGAATCAACTATGGTGGAAAAGTTTGTCAACAATCTCCGCCCGGTTTATGCCAACCTACTGAGGTATCAGAATATCAAGACCTTCTAAGATCTACAGATTCTTGGGACGCGCATTGAGGACGACCTCCGAAAGGGTGTCTTAGCAAAGACCACTGGCAGGGGTTATCAAGGATCCACCTCAACCGGATCTCGCCCTTACGGTCAGACAAACAAGATTGATGAGGTTAACCTCGTTGAACAATCTACGAAGAAAACTGAGCGCCCCCAGAGAGTGTTTACCAACATAGGGTCGACTTACGCAAGTGCCCTGAAAAGACTCATGGACCAGGGGAAGTTACAACCGATCGGACCCACCCCGGATCCGACCGATGCCAAGAAGTCCCGGTTCTGGAACCCCAATGCTTACTGTCAGTATCATCGAGGGAAAGGGCATGATACCAAAACTTGTTTCAAACTCATGCACCTCATTCAAGACATGATTGAGAAAGGAGATTTGTCTTTACCCCCACCAACTAAACCGAACAACAAAACGAATCCCCTGGGACTTCACGCCATCTCTGATGATGAGCCGACCCTAGACTGTTCTCACCTAATCCTGCCAGTTGATGACGAGATGAATGCTTTGGAAAAAGATCCTTCAGACGGAGTGTTTGTGTTTAGTGCTGCCACTATGCTCACTATGTTTCAACAAGTTGAGGAGGCCATGGCCAGCCTCTATGAGAGAATCACCCGACTCGAAGACGCCTACCGTCAACTCATCTTCAATCCTCCAGTACCGCGCCCGAGGGAGAATTCCCCAAACATTCAAAATTACCCACCCCAGGATGGACTGCTCCCGCGGCCATTCTGGCTTAGACCCCACGGAAATCACCCTCAAAATAATCATCCTCAAAATAACTACCCCCATAAGAATCGCCCTCACAAAAATATCCCTCACAAGAACTACCCACCGAGGAACACCCCTCCAAGGTATCCTCGAGACTCCGAAATTAACGGCATATGGAGAGATGATGTTGAGGATGTCTATGTCATCCCGGGGAAGGAAAAGTGGCGAAAGAAATCGGGCACCTCACCCGGTCCGGACGTCCCTATCAGAATCCGAACGATCCAGCGGTCGTACCAACAACGAATGACCAAGTCGTTCCTGAGGTAGACCCCCAACCGAAGGCTCCTGAGAACTCAATCCTGAAACAACTTCAGAAAGCAAAAGCCGAGATCTCGATATGGCAACTGATCGCAACGTCTTTTGAGCATCGGCAGGCCTTGCTGCAGGCCTTGGGAAAATTAACCGTGCCCTCCACCTCCTCCCCAGAAGAAATAGTGGCGCACATGACAAGGGACGCCCCTGATCTGAACAACCCGGTCGTCTTTTCTGACGAGGATATCCCTCCGTTCGGAGCCAATCATAACCTGGCCCTGTATATCACCGTACAATGTCTCCAGAAAAATATACCCATGGTCCTCGTGGATGACGGTTCCGCCGTGAATGTCATTACTATTAAAACTGCCCACAGGCTGGGCATCAAGGAATCTGATTTGATGCCGACGAATAAAGAAGTACGTGCCTACGACGGCACTCATCGCAAGGTCGCTGGGCTAGTCACTTTGACCGTCGCTACCGGGCCACTAGAAAGACAAACCAGTTTTCAAGTGGTCGACATCGACGCTTCTTTCAACATGCTCCTGGGACGTCCCTGCGTTCACGCCGTCAAGGCGGTCACCTCAACTCTCCATCCGAAGATCAGGGTCCCTTTTAACGGGAAAATGATCACAATTCCTGCTTCCCCAATCAAGGCAGTTATGAGAAAGGGGATAGCCTCCCAAGCCATTGAGGAGGATGATAATGAAATGTGGGGTTTCCAAGCCGTGAACGCCATAACTGATGAATTGACGCCCTCTGACTGTGACCCGTTCACCAACCTCACGGTCAACCGTATTATGACGCGTCAGGGTTATTTCCCGAGTCTGCCGCTCAATCCATTGAAGGACCCGCTGCCTCCCTTGAAATAGGCTAAGGTCCCCAACATTCCCTTTCGGCTGGGGTACGAACCTACTGACGAAGATATCCAGGAGATGAACCTCCTAGTCCGAAAACGCAAGAAGCACGGGGTTATCCTCCGTCCCTACCATATGACTCTCAACGGATAATTTGTCCCCGAAGGAGATTCCGAGCTCCACCACGGTTTTCCGGAACCGATCTATGACTCTGTGGTAAAGGCTAGATACCCGGGAGGTGAAGTCTTCCAAGACTGCAACTTTATCCCCGACAACATCGAAGCTACATCAACTGAGTCCAAGCCATCACCATGCCTTGATGGACAAGCTGTCACACTCCTCTTTGGGGAAGACAACGTCAAACACCTCGACTATGAGGATATCATCAACATCGCCCTGAAAGACAATCAGTTCGATCCAACCGCCTTGATCTCCGATCATCGACCGGAGAAAGCTACCCAGGGTTGGGGGAAGACCGTCAAGTGGACCGATCGCCAGGGCCGCATTCTCAAGATAATAACTGGAGAAGGCCCTATGTTCAAGGAGGGAAGTGAAGAAGGATCTGAGTCTGAGTCTGAGTCGGAGTCAGAGTCTGTTATAGCTCCTAACACTCCTAATGTCCCAGTCAAGGTCCCCTTCCCACTGTTGTGGCTGATTCAGAGGCTGAGTCTGCTAAGGTCACCCCCACTCCCGTGAAAGGTGACAACCTGGAGCCTGTTCCAGGGGCCACTTCCTCTGTTGTGTCGCCTCTGACTGACCACGAGATGTCTGTCCTTTCCGAGCTTTTCGCTCGTGTCAACTTAATGAACGCTAAGTTTGCTTATGACTCGTCTCGAATTAACTGCAATGCAATTCTGAATGACTATGAGGAATTTGACTTGATTGACTAGCCACCTCACTTAGCTAAAGAACTTAACAAGCGGGAAACCAGAACCCCCATCATTGAGGAGACCGAACCTATTAACGTAGGAACCGACAATACACCTCAAGAACTTAGGATAGGGACAACCCTGGACCCCTCGGAAAGAAAACACTTCATTGACCTCCTCCACGAATACAAGGACGTGTTCGCCTGTTCTTACAGAGACATGCCTGGGATTGACAGAGAAATTGCAGAGCACCGGATACCCATTAAACCCGGGGCTAAACCTGTGAAGCAGAAACTACGCCGGATGCGCCCGGAGTGGGCCCTAAAAATCAAAGAAGAAGTGGATAAACAGTTCAAGGCTGGGTTCATCAAGGTGTCTGAATACTCGGATTGGGTTGCCAACATTGTGCCGGTACCGAAGAAAGACGGAAGAATTCGGGTTTGCGTCGACTTCAGGGATCTGAACAAGGCGAGTCCAAAGGATGACTTCCCTTTGCCACATGTAGACATTCTGGTAGATAATACCGCCCAGCACGCTCTCCTATCCTTCATGGACGGGTATGCTGGGTACAACCAGATTAAAATGGCTGAAGAAGACATGCACAAGACTGCGTTCACTACGCAGTGGGGTACATATTGTTACACGGTCATGCCTTTCGGCCTCATCAACGCCGGAGCAACCTATCAAAGAACCGCTACCACTCTCCTACATGATATGATGCACAAGGAGGTAGAGGTATATGTCGATGACATGATCGTCAAATCAAAAGAACGAGATGGCCACATCAGTGCCCTCTGAAAATTCTTCGCTCGTCTGCGGAAATATAACATGAGACTAAATCCTCAGAAATGTGCATTCGGGGTCACCTCCGGAAAACTCTTGGGACATGTCGTCAGCAAAAGAGGCATTGAGATTGATCCAACCAAAATCAAAGCCCTTCAACAGATGCCTCGGCCTAGGAACGAGAAGGAGATTCGGGGATTTCTCGGTCAGGTCCAATACATCAGCCGGTTCATTGCCAAGCTCACTATGATTTGTGAACCAATTTTCAAAAAGCTTCGCGCCTCCGATCACACCGATTGGAACGACGACTGTCAGAAGGCCTTCGACAGGATAAAGGAAATTCTATCCAAACCTCCCGTCCTCATGCCACCTCAGCCGGGGATTCCTCTATCCCTATACCTGACTGTTACCACCACAGACATGGGATCAATGCTAGCACAAACAGTTGGCAACGAAGAGCGAGCCATCTTTTACATTAGCAAAAAGTTCATTGAGTACGAGACGAGGTATACCCAAATGGAAAAGACATGCCTTGCCCTAGTATGGTCAACAAAGAAGCTGCGACATTACATGCTCAGCTACACGGTTCACATCTACTCCAAGATGGACCCGGTTAAATACATCTTCGAAAAACCCGTAATAAACGGAAGGCTGTCTACGTGGACACTGATACTGTCCGAGTTTGATCTCAAATTTGTACCCCTCAAGGTTATCAAAGGAAGAGCAGTCGCTGATTTCCTAGCAGAAAATCCTGTCAACGAGGATCCAACGACCGACACATGGTCACTTCCTGATGAAGACATCCTTTGTGCCGACTCCGACGCATGGGACCTATACTTCGATGGTGCATCTAATCTGAGAGGCTTCGGGGTAGGAATCCTTCTAATATCACCAGAGGGAGAACATGTTCCGATCTCGGTTAAGCTAGACTTCGCCGTCACCAACAATGCCGCTGAATATGAAGCATGCCTCATCGGCCTACAAGCAGCCATCACACTTGGCATCAAGAGACTGAGGGTCCACGGCGATTCCACGCTCATCATCAATCAGGTGTCCGGATCATGGAAAATCCGATCTGACAGCTTAGCTCCCTACCGAGCAAAGATCAATCAAGAGGCCGAATTCTTTGACCAAGTCGACTACTTCCACTTGTCGCGAGAAGAAAATCAATTTGCTGGTGCCCTGGCAAAACTTCCCGCGCTCGTCAACATAGCTGACGACATGACGTTAATGTACCTATGTATCGAAAGAAAAAGCGATCCAGCTCACATTTGTGCCACTATCGACGACGAGGAAATCCATGATGAACCTTGGTACCAAGCCATCCTCAATTACAAAACCAAAAGCGAATTCCCTCCCAAGTCTGATCAAAGAGGACAAAGAGCCATCCGTTTACTTACATAACAATTCGTGATAAACCAAAATTAACTCTACAAAAGAACACCCCAAGGAATTCTCCTTCTTTGCATTGACCATCACAAAGCCAAAAAATTCATGGGAGAGGTTCACGACGGAGAATGTGGCCCTCACATGAGTGCAATGATGCTTACACGGAAAATCATGCAGCTAGGTTACTACTGGACCACCATGGAAGCCGATTGCCGTAACTACGTCAAACATTGCCACAATTGCCAAATCTTCGCCAACATACAACATATACCACCATCCCTTTTATACACCATGACATCACCCTGGCCTTTCTCAACCTGGGGCATCGACATCATCGGGAAAGTCAACCCGGTAGGCACCAAGGGGCATTGCTTCGTCCTCGTCGCCATCGACTACTTTACCAAATGGGTGGAAGCACAGTCATATACAGTCTTGGCTGCCAAACAACTGGCCAAGTTCATTCAAAACAACATCATCTGCCGGTATGGGGTACCCCATGAAATCATCAGCGATCAAGGCTCACATTTCCGGGCGGAAACTCAAGTTTTGCTGGACAAATACAAAATCAAACGACATCAATCATCCCCCTACCGTCCCCAAAACAACGGAGCGGTGGAGGCAGCGAACAAAACTCTTGTCACCATTATCAAGAAAATGCAAGACAACTACCGCGATTGGCCGGGCAAACTCCCATTCGCACTCTGGGGATACCGAACCTCCATTCGAACACCGACATGCGCCACACTCTTCTACCTAGCATTCGGTATGGAGGCGGTTCAACCGGTAGAGTTAGAGGTCCTTTCTCTACGCGTCAAGTCCCTAAGGCGGAATGGACCCGCCAAAGGTACGAGCAACTCACTCTTCTAGACGAACGACGACTCAACGCCTTGCACAACGTCCAGCTATACCAACGATGTATACAACGGGCATTCAACAAGAAGGTTAAACCCAGAAACATCCAGGAGGGCGACTTGGTCCTCAAGTCAGTTGGAGCACCTTTACCCGTCGATCCGAGGGGAAAATTCAAACCCAACTGGGCCGGGCCATACCTGGTCAAGAAAATACTTTCGGGGGGCGCAGTGAGACTGAGTGACCTAGATGGGGAGGACTTTACAAACCCGACCAACCTAGACCAACTCAAGAAATACTACCCTTGAACCATTGCAACCAACGACCTAGCCTAGTTTTACGACTAGCATCGACCTCAACCCTTTTCAAGTCAAGTTCCTCAACGTGTTCTGATTTGAAATTTCATGTTTTATCGAGTATAAGCTGCGGCATCCTGCCCGTTTCGAATGTCCTTTGATCTATCAAAGGCAACGTCCATTTGCACTAAAAAAAAGCCCATGAACTACGAGCATGGTTTGATTTCACCTTCTCAGGCGAATACGTAGGCAGTCCCTCTTATGCCTGAGGGATACAACCACAAAACCCATTCAATTTCACAAAACATTTCGAACTACGATCATGGTTTGATTTCACCTCTTCGGGTGAATACGTAGGCAGTCCTTCCTTACGCAAGGAGGATATAACCATCCCCACAATCAAAAAAAAAAATCCCACGTACAAAAAAATTCCAAAAAAAAGAGAAAGGGAAAACTATTCCCTTTCCCACCAAATAACAAAATGAGCCTTTCTCCCCTTCCACAAAACTCTACTTTCCCAAGTGCAAATGTTTAGGACGATTCAAATCGAATTGCCTTTACAAAATGGATGGAAGACACAAGCGTTCACAATTTTCGACACGGGCAATCCTCTTATTTAATTAATAATGGGAGGGATTACAATTTCAACAACAAATAAAGCTCGACGAGTCTACAACTTGTCAAGGCTACGGTGTCAACTAAAACACCTCACATAATAAAACTAGCACAAAACACACAATAACTAGCTAGTACAACATAATAAAAACTCACAACAATAATACAACATAATAATAAAGTGGGTAATGGAGGTCTTCACTCTTCCATTCTACCCTTGTCTTTTCCCTCGGGGTACATCTTCCTCTTGTTCTTCTTGTTGGCCCGCATAGCATGGACTTCCTCCTCGGAACGGATCCTCAACGGATCTAAGACGGCGACGGCCTCCGGTCTAGCACAAGACCCCATATTCGACCGAAGACAAGCCAATGCACGGCCCACCATATTCTTGGGGCCGGAACTCCTCCTCTTCGGTGGTCTCATCACATCGGGAGTAGCTCCATCAACATACTCTTCAATGAAGGCACCGTTGGCCTTGCCAACCTCTCGGTACTTCAAATAGACGACCTCGTCCTTACGAAATTTGGATCTCTCTTCCAAGGACGGAGCACGTGACCACTTGACATAAGCGGGAGTCACCCATGTCGTGGCAACGGGGTTTGGCACCTCCCAAAGTGGCCGAGTGGCCCACCACCTTTCGAAGACCTCCACAAGCTCGGAGTTCCGGAAAACATTCTCTTGGACAAGAGAATCTTGAGCGGGCACCTTTTGTTGACGCCCCATTTGCCTCATGAGCCTTTCGGGATAAATGAAGGAAGCAACCTTCAAACCCACCACCATCAAAGAACGAGGACTAGCACCCGAAGCGGGCAACCCCGTGAAGGACCTCAAATGCCACCACGGCACCACCCAACGGATATGAGGACCACCCTCCTCCGCCAATCTTGCGGCCCAATAGGCCTCGGTGGAAGCAAAACTATCGGGAGGCTCTACATACCTTAGCCTCTCCAATAGCCACACTTGGAGGATCCTCGGGAATCCGAAAGAGGGAGCTTCTCCACAAGAGCCTTCCTTGTCCAAAGCTTGGATAATCTCTCCAAGCACCAACCATGATGGATCTCTACCATGCTCCATTTGCTCAATCACATGAATAAGGGTCATGCTACCATGACATCTTGGCCCCTCCTTGTTCAAGACATTAACAAAGAGGTACACATAGACAAGGCAAAAGGCAAGGGCCCTTCTCCTAGCCACCTCCGAGACAATAGCATCTAATCGGTTTGAAAAGATGTTGATAAGAGCCAACATGTCCACACCATGTGGAGCAAGAAGAAAGTTGATTTGGCTTGTTGATAAACCCAACATGGAACGGAATTTCTCCTTGTAGCACAACCGAGTCGGGGGAAGCACCGGAACACAACCCGGCCACCTACCAATGGCTCCAACTTCTTCGGCAAGAGGACAAGTTTCACCCTTTCGGGAAAACGAAAACATGATGTTTCGAATCCTAAAACCGAGAACATGCTTCAAGAAACGAAGGTTTCACCTTGACTTGACGAAGCACCAACAATTGACCAACTCCCATGCAAGCGAGTTGATACTTTTCGGGAGGCGACAAATCCCGGCACCATTGTCGCAATGCATTCTCAAAAGCATCCATGAAATATTTTTGTGGAAGAAGCAGAGGTTTTGTAGAGATGATTTTGTGTTTCGGATGATGAAACAATGGAGCGCAAGTCCCTATTTATACAAAATGATCAGCACATTTTTCAGAAAAAAGGGAGGGCCGGCTTCTATCGCCTGGCTGCTCGCGCCTCTTTGAGGCTTCCCCAGGATTCCCGCTGTTGACTTGTCTATTTCAACATGTGTTTTCTCCTGACACCTCAAACTTCCCGCCAGGAAGCTCGCGCCTCTTCGGGATGATCCAGGATATTTTGTGTTTCCTCACACTCACATTTCCTTGCTTTCGCGTTTTACGAAATCTGACACGGTTTCCATGACGCAGCTTTAAACATGCGGATTTTTCTTTCTTTTTTTAGGGGGGAAGGGCTAGTCGCCCCGATCCGCGATGGATCGTTTCCATGTCAGTCGAAATTCCGAAAATTTTTCGCTTTTTCGCCATTTTCCATCAAAAATCAAAATCGAGAATTGATAATACGACGTCAATTTTCATCAAAATTCAAGCACTCACAAATTCGAGTCTTGACCTCAAAAATCAAAAAATCAAGTATACTCGCAAAAATCCTTTTCTAAAAATTCTTTCCTGACGGTTTGAGTTTGAATTTTTCGAGTCAAT
Source organism: Silene latifolia (assembly GCF_048544455.1). Classification (NCBI taxonomy): domain Eukaryota; kingdom Viridiplantae; phylum Streptophyta; class Magnoliopsida; order Caryophyllales; family Caryophyllaceae; genus Silene; species Silene latifolia. The sequence continues at coordinate 22,660,663 of NC_133533.1, read as the reverse complement.
TTCAATAATTTCGATGCAATTTAATTCACGACACGAGTTAATTGCTCAAATTTTCAAATCAATTCCTTTTGGATTCCGAACGTGACGATTTGTCACGGAATTTTCAAAATTCATTTCAAAATTTCAATTTTAACTTCAAGTCATCTTGGTTAATTTTGATCAAGTGCTTCTACGTGTTTGCGTTTGTGTACATGTGCTATCTGTTGCCTGTTTTCTAACACTAATGATGCAGGAACTAGCGCGGAGCAAAAGGAGAATCGACAGCCGACAGCGCTCCTCCGAAACACAACACAAAAAAGCCAAAAATCACAAAATGAACCACAATCCAAAAACACACATATATACAAACCGCCTCACGCAAAATGTAAATATGTACAGACAAGAGTCCGAGACACGGGCAAACTAAAAACTACTCGACGTCTCCCGTCGGACCAGCCCTAGTCTCACTAGGAGTCGCCGCCAACGCATACACCAGCACCTACTCAGGCTCCCTCTCCGGAGAACTCTCCAGCGTCTCCTCCTCCATCACGACGCGAACCTCCTCCGCCGCAGCCAACTGAGCCCTGAGAGAGGCAATCTCCGCGTCCCGACTCCGCAGCTCGTCCTCACGACGCCTCATGTCCTGGTCTCGACGGATGATCCCCAGCTCCTGGCCCGCGATCATCGACCTGGCTGCCTCCAACTCAGCACGGACCCTAGCAAGCTCCGCCGGATCCACAACGCCCTACAAAGCATAATAACAGATCCTCAAGATCTAAAAGCGTGAAATACAACACCAAACACACAAAAACAGCACACAAAACGTACCTGAGAAAGCCGAGCCTCCCTCGTAGCCAGGTCACCAGCAAGCGCCCTCCAGCGGTTAGCCATCCGCCACAAGTCCTGGTGACTAACAGTCGTCACCTGCAAAACAAAAATGTCCTTCAATACAATGTAAGGCAAAGTATAATTGGAGAAGGTGTTCAAGTCAGGAACTCACCCTCAGAACAATCAACCTCCACTCCATGACGGCATCGGTCACCTCGGCTGCCGCGGGCTCCGGTAAGCGCAACTGAAGCTCCTCGCCACCCGGCACCTGAAAAGTGGTCTCCGTCGGGAAAGCTGGGGGCTGAGTCCTAATCAGCAAGTCGACTCCCTACCATTTGGATCCACATCAAAGATGGCAAACCCACCTATTAAGAGAGGCAATGGAAACAAAAAACAGGCAAAAACATACCTCAATCGGGTACCAAGCAAGCCTCGACAACCGGAAGGTGTCGTAGTCAACGCTCTGCAGCAGCAGCTCCTCACCTCCCCGACCGTGATGGTGCTCCTCAACCTCATCAGAGGTCGACTCCTGGAACAACACCCTAGGCGGGTCAACCGGCGCGACGAAAGTCTCGGTAAAGCACTGGCGAACTAAACGCTCGCCCAGGTACCAAACCGGCTTAATCGCCGTCTCCAAGTACAGACGCAGGGAGTTGCGAGGCCGCAAACGCTCCCTGATGGTAGGCGGTACACCCGTGTAGTGCTCCCAAGGCCGCTCAACAAACTACATTCAAAACAAAGCTATTCAGCTAACTGGGGGCTTCACGAGCTACCTAACCATCCTATCTCTATCTACTTCTATAAGGGAGAAGGGGAAGAGAGCAGGAACATACATCAGCAACCCGAAGCTTGTTCATGCGATGCCTGCAGTCCTCGTAAGTCGACTTAATCGACTTCTTCCGAGCCACCGTCCAACCCCTCACAGCAGGGTAGGTCGAGGGAACACCGTCTGAGGTCCCCGGACGCAAAGGAGTGAAGTAAGCATACAACCAAGCCTGTAATCAAACACAGCAAACACAAATCAGCCAATTTCTCAAAAATTTCCAAAATCAAAATCAAAATCAAACTCAGAAAAAACTACCACAAAAATACTCGTACCTCAAAGATGACGCCGGGACCATCTAAGGCAGGAGCACTACCCGCTCCCACTGTCTCCGGACGCACCGCCACGTGCAAGTACCGGGTGAAACTCGCCAAAGCCGGCGTAACCCAGTCAAACCGACCCAAAGTGTCAAGGTCGGTGAGGAGAGGAAGCACCTTGGTCGACAAGCGCTCACCCTTGTCACCAAAGTACGTGGCACCCAAGAAGTACCACAACCACAGCCGCGCCTCCTTCATGTCGGCCTCTACCTCTGCCTCCGGGCTCGCCAACGGCGCCGGAGCAACACCTGCCACCCTCCCAGTGAAGTGGTCCTTCACATACGAACTCGCGATCAAATACGGAGTAACGTCGGAAGGCTCCGGCAAAGCAGTACCGATCAAAGTAGTCACCGCAGGAGAGGACACTCTCTCCGGCGCCTCGGTAAACTTAATGGGCAACTCACCGCAGGGAAGGCCGGATACCATGGCGAAGTCCTCTAAAGTCACGCTGACCTCCCCAAACTCCATGTGGAACGACGACGTCGTGTCCCAGTACCGATCCAACATAGCGCGGATCAAACACAGGTTCGCCCTAATCGATGATCTGTGAATGTCCCGCCAAGCGGCCACCAACGGCCCAAAGGCCGACCTCTCTATCAACGCCCTCGTCCCGGCTCGGAGAATATCGTAGAAACCCAAGCAGGTGGAAAAGCCAGAGAAAGTCCTCATGGTGCCAATCTCCTGAAATCAAAAAACAAACAACGTCAGAATGCCTATTCAGGCCTGACACTCCAAAATAACAAAATTCAATCGGGGAACACGACTCACCAAGCCCTCGTGAGCACGGTAGGAAAGGTGTCGGTCCCAAATCGAAGCAATCGACGCGTCAAAACCCTCCGCCCACTCAGGCGCCGCCCGTAAAAACAACCCCCGCGGGGCCGTAACTCGCCTGGCTCTCCAACTCGCGACGTCAGCATCGTCCTCGGCTGTCTCCACTCTCCGTCTCATATGGCCACGAGACTCGACGTGGTGGGTAGGGCCCAACTCATCGACCCTGTTGACGTCCCACAAAGACCGTCTGGTCCCCCGAGGACGACGCTCTCTCGAAGAAACCCTCCTCCCAGAGGTACCAGCCTCAGACCCACTCTGAGCTCTCCTGGTGACAGTGGCCCCAACAACGGGCGCCTCACGCTCCTCGACGGCCCCTGAGGCCCCAACAGCGTGCTCAGGAGGTCTCTCCTCCTCGGTGACGTCCTCCACAACCACGGCGGGCGTGCTAACCAGACTGCTAACCAGGCCCGACCCGAACAACTCCTCCAAAGTCGCAGCCATGGACTCGGCCTGCCCCGAACACTCTCCTCCAACAAAAAATGTCAGACGAAATTTCGGCATTACGACGGCATGAAATGGATAAATCCAAAAAAAACAAAAAAATAACCTGCAATGCCAAAACAAGGGCAATCCCGCCCAAAACCCAACAAAACAGTTCATTCAAAAAAAACAACAAACACAAAAACGACTCGCCCCTCTTTCCAAACAAAAGACGAGACAAAACCACAAAAACGGCATTTCAAGACCCCTACAAGGTCCGCCTACCAACCAAAATACATTCCCGACACAATGGGGTATTTCTCTACAGCTCAAGAAGGCAATTCATACGCTAATTTGAGCCCAAACCGGTCAAAATTCAAAACGACCGCAAAAAGGCAAGCGTGATTTTAAGGGAAACTGACTCAATTCAAGCCTAAACAGGCGCTTATTTTGTCAGACATAAGACCGTCACAAAAGGCAAAAATCCAATTTTGCCCACAATGTCCAACGAAGGTCCATAAATGGCGAATACGAGTTTTCCCAACCACAATGCAACCTAGTGGGACCCACTACCCAAGCAAATAAACTTGGCATTGCGAAATGAGACGGTTTCTCGCCTCACTCGCGTTTTTCGAGCCTAGGGAGCGGGAACGGGGACCAAAATGCAAACTAAAAGCACCCCTATGCTCCTAAACAGGTTTGTAACCTAATGAAAGCATCAATTTCGCTCGAAATAGGCTCAATCAAAAACGCCCAATTCGATTTTCTAGGGTAAAATTCGCCCTAATTCAATCAAGCTAAGGATCAACTATTTTAAATGGATTCAAGAGGAAATACTTATCTTGAGATAACATTTGTTGACGATGGCACAAGTGAAAGAATGCTAGAAAGCCCAACAATGACGAATTAGGCTTTGTTTTGACGAAAGGAAGAAGACGAGATGATGAATGGGATGCGGCCTGAACTCGCGTCTTTTACAGAAAAATAGGGAGGCCCCTTTGGTTCGCCAGGTGGCTCGCGCCTCAATCAAGCGTCCCTTGCTTTTTCAACAAATTTTGAGTTTTAGCCCAATTCCCGCATAACAAAATTCGGACTTTCATTGACGATATTGAAAATCGTCATTTCCTCAAAGACAAACAAAACCAAATAGTGAAAATTTAAAATCGCTATTTTCAAAAATGTCAAGCAAACGGCGATCAAAACCGCCAACTTCAAAAATAATGGTGAAATCAAATTCACTATTTTCCTTCAATTTCCGAAATAATAGCAAAAATTCAAAAACCGCTATTTCTCCAAATTTTAAGCGACGACAATTAAAACCGTCATTTTCAAGATTATAGATGGAAATCGAATTCCACTATTCTCCACCACAGATGTCAACGGCGGCACATAAACCGTCACTCCAATTAATAGTGAAGATTCCAATTCGCTATTTCGGATGTCAGCGGCGGCACATAAACCGTCACTTCAATTAATAGTGAAGATTCCAAATTCGCTATTTCCATCAAATGTCAACGGCGGCATATAAACCGTCACTTCAAACGTAATACCAAACTTAAAATTTGCTATTTTCCTTCAAAATTAAATTAAACGGCGATTGAAACCGCCACTTCAAATTCAAAGAAGAACGACGAATGGTGAAGATTCCAAATTCACCACTCCTTCCAATACCAGCAGGGGGCTTCCTCGCGGAACCCGCTCATTCCAAAAACAGTGATAGTGAAAATCCATACTCACTATTTCCACAGCGGCATCACGAGTTCGCTACTTCCAAAAACAGGCCCATTTGACGCGGCTATTCCCATGGTTCATTAATCGACCGCCTCCTTGGCTGGCGAGCCTTTGTCCGCAACCATTCAAGGACAGATCCCGAGAATGCCTCGGGTACATTTCCTTACCATTGGCTGGCGAGCCTTTGCCCGCAAACATCCAAGGACAGATCTCGATGGTACCTCGGGTACATTTCCTTACCATTGGCTGGCGAGCCTTTGTCCGCAAACATTCGAGGACAGATCCCGAAGATGCCTCGGGTACATTTCCTTACCATTGGCTGGCGAGCCTTTGTCCGCAAACATTCGATGACAGATCCCGAAGATGCCTCGGGTACATTTCCTTCTTACAGCTGGCAAGCCTTTGTCCGCAACACTTCCAAGGACAGATCCCGAAGATGCCTCGGGTACATTTCCTTCCCACAGCTGGCGAGCCTTTGTCCACAAACATGCGAGGACATATCCGAAGATGCCTCAGGTATGACTCCTTCCAATGGCTGGCGAGCCTTTGTACGTAGTCTAATGGACTTTAAACGACCCGAACAAGAAGTCGACAGACTCTAAACTGTTCCCGACGACAGGTCCTTGACTCGTACCCTCGAGTCGCCTTGGCGTCGCCCTTCCCGACGGCAGGTCCTTGGCCTGAATCCTTTCGAGTCGCCTCGACTTCGCTCGGGTCTCCAGGTTGTAATCTTCGATTGACCTGGGGGCTCTACTTTGACTTCCGCCCTGTCCAAGCCTCAATCAAAGTGGGGGCTATGTAGATACCCAGTACCTTCTGAGACTCCAACAAACACCCGATGATTATCGGACTACAACATGTTTTGGAATCGCGGCGTTTGATCGACAGTTTGTGTACAACTTTACGTCGGAAAACTTAAAACGATTTCGAAAATAAAACATTTCAAAACATTTCAAAAATACCTGGAGTGTTTAATGCACGACGACGGGGTCACAATGACACTATCTAGAGTCAAAACCAACATCAGACCAAAAACCGACTCAAAAATTCAAATCCCGACTCCAACAACGAGTCAAACCGAGTCAACCACCAAAGACAAAACTTTCCAAACCTTCTACCTTAAGTTTTCCCGGATTCATGTTGGTCAAGTACCAAACATGTGACTACAAAACCTAGGTTAGAAAAAATCATGATTGCGTTTGTTGTGAAAGTGACAACACAGCTCGAAGACCCGCGACATGGCTTGCGCCTTTTTGAGCAGCCCAAGTGGCCACGTCGCTCAAAACTCACACAACAAATCATTCTCCTATAAATACCCATCAAATGCCACCCATTTGAGACTTACGCGAGTGTCCGCCCCCCTCTTTTCTCCCTTAAAATTCTCGACTTGACTTCTTAAGTCACAATCCGACGCGTATTTACGACCTACCGATCGTAAATACAAGCCTTACACATTGTTTGGTACCGTCATCGTGCATTAAATCACTTGACCGACCACTTCGAGCACTACACCATCACTAAGTTTAAAACATTTTTTTTACTTACCAAAACGGTTTTAAACCGAGTTTTTTCCGATCAAACGAGTTATTACACTTACGTCGGTCACTCGCCATAACCAAATATGTAAGTATGAGGGTGTAAAAATCCTCTTTTATTATGTTTTCATTTGTTTCATGACTATCACATGCTAAAACATGCATAACATGAACCAAAACATGGAATAAATGAGCCAAAACTGATTTTTGGTCTGAGGCAGAAGCCCCTTAGGTCGCCAACTAGCCCGCGCCTAAATGGGGTATTCAGACCAAAGATCAACCATGTTTGTTCTCGTCATTTCCCTTTAATCCATTTTCATATTTGTAATCGGTTTCTACCATTTCAAATATTTTCGAACCATTTTTTTTTTCACATGTTTTAACCATAAAGCATTTTTCACCCTTGGTTCCTCATACCATGACGGTTAAATCCGTGTTTCGGTGATAATATTTGGTTAATGACATTTAAAAGGTATTTTAAAACCTTTTATTTCATTTCTTTACAACTTTTGCATTCAACCAACCAAGATCGATCAGTAGGGGCCGCTACCACGGGCGGGATTGGGTGTCTGATTAAAGGGCTTCCCAATACGTACCTTCACCTATTACTCAGAAACTTTGGATAGTGGACGACCTTATCCAGGACGTACGAGAGTCATTCTAGAGATAGGATGCTAAAGAGGGACGATTTCCTTATCTTTAGTACCTATGTCAAACACTGCTTTGTGCTTCGATTTGACCGAGGTATAAAGTGGAATTCGAACGGGTTCTAGGCATCCCACAAATGCTTGGTGTAGACTCCGAACATCTCTAATCGTTTCGAGACCCTTACCAAGACGAAACCGACCGATCTAAAAACGATCCGGTCGAAAGCACTTTTACGCCGCCGAGCGTGGCTTTCAAAAGACCGTTGTGCGTCCGCAGATCGAAGTGGGCCTGCAGGTGGGCCATGTCCACACATTTATGTGATTGACGTTATTAACGGGATTGATGACACGTGTTGATTCTAATTTGTGTTTTTAAGACAGACTTGACTCGAGGTTAGGGTATGTGTGTCCCAAACGTGTTATTAGGAGAACTCAAGAAACGGATATGGGAATGACTCGATGTGTTAGCCTCGAGTGTGTGAGTCGAGGTGTGGAAATGTTTAGCTCCTAATTGAATTGGGGTAGGGAGTCCAAAATGACGGCGTGACGCCTTAGGACTTGACATGAATTTTGAAAAGACCCAAAATGTAAAGGAAAACGGGTTTATGACCCGACAGAGTTCCGACTAGGACATAGTCGCTTTGAACTTTGACTCTAACGTAGCCCAATTGAATTTACATATTTACATTTACACGGTTTGAAAATATTTTGATTTTCTCTTTTTTTTTTCTTTTCCCTTTTTTTTGGACCTTTTTTTTTGTTCGTTTTTTTTTTGGACTTTTTTTTTGTGTTGTTTTGTATTTAGTTTTGAAATGGGTTTTAGGCCCGAAGTTTGACTCGACATTTGGACAGAGTTTCGGCTTGTTTTGCGCTGATTTGAAAAAGTTTACATTTTGAAAAGGATTTTATTTTACAAAATTTTGTTTACAAAAATGGTGATCACGTATATGATACAAACATATATACAGGCATTATAACGGGATGCTGAGTGCATTTTAAATGGGTTTTGGTTTAAAGGGTAGGTTGCCATACCGAACAATCAAACCCGAGGTCTGTGGAGAGGCTCGTACCAAACAAGAGTAAGGCTGATTCCTAGTCCATTTATGTTGGAATATGTGTCCTCCGACAATAATGCGATCACAAGTGTCGATCATGATGATCACATGTTTAAGTCTCATTTTAAGAATACATGTGGGAAGTAATATTTTACAGTCAACTGGTCCACACATATTAGTAATGATTGGCTGACTAGAGTTTGACATTACTGTCGTGCGACGGTGGTGATCAGTTGATCCCCTTAGGTCATACCTAAAGGGTAACACTCTTAATTGATTATTTAATTGATCGTATGACGATACGGGTTAATTAAATTATTTAAAATTGATGGACGATTTTGGAAGTAATATTTACGTGTCTCATTGTAATTTGATTAAATAAGATACGGTCTAAGTAATCGAATTGTTTTATTACTTAGATGAAATTATTGTTTACGGAAACAATTAAAACGGAATGAATAAATTATTATAAATACAGAATGTTGTAGTTTATAATTCGGAAACATTTTTTGGTACAAGTAATTATGAATTACTAGGTTAATTTTATAAGTGACATATTTTATTAATATGTTGATTTTTAATTGTTAAAAATACATTTTATACACATAATGTCATGGAACTTGTGACATGTGACAATTGACAAATGACAAAATATAAAATGGACTTGCCATTTTATATAAGTGCCGAAAATAAAATGGAGGGAGTGTAATGTTTAATTTGTGTTAATTATTTTGTGGGAACAAAATGATTACTACACATTCTAACCATGCACACCTAGTTGCTTTTGTGAAGAGCATCTAGGTCATGCATTGGCCCTTACCACCCCCTATACCCGGTTTTCCTAGAGAAAAGCCAAGGGTTTTTTGCTCTTTATTTTTTTCCTAATATACACTACATGCATACTAGTGTATTATTCATTCTTTAACACATCTAAAACATATAGAGATTTTAGAGAGGACATTACTCCTTCTTCTCCCTTCTCTTGACCGAAAAACAAGAGACAAAATACAATATTTTGGGTCAATTTTATTAAGATTAATATTGTTCTAGTATTAATAATATTAGTCTTTTGAGAGGTTATCTTGGGTATATATCTTTGGGAGGGATTCTATATTTGAATCCTTGTTCTTGCAATTGTAAGGAAAGCTCAAGAACAAGTGAGAAGGAGAACTCACTTGTGTCCTATAACCGAAATACCCATAGTAAGAATGACGATTTCTTCCCTTTTTCTAATTATGTTTGCATGCATAAGATCTAAATTAATTTTATGACTAAATTAAATTGTAACATATATGAATATGTTGTATAATGAGATATAGATTTCTAACAAGCGGTATCATGAGCCTTAGGTTGTTTGCATGCAAATCGGTTATTGTTTTTCCGAGTTATACGATTAACAAAAAAAACTTATAAATTTGTGTTTATTATGACATATCACGAATTTAATTTGCATGTTATAGTTTCTGGTATTAAATGTATTTAAGAATTTTGGTTAATTTATGGATTTTTATTGTTCATTTTATATAATAATGGCATTAAAATGTGATTTTTATGATAGAAATGTCATTTTTGGACTAAAAATAGCTAAACTTCGATTTTCCAGTGATTTTTGGATATGTTTTCACATATATTATCTATTGATGACCTGTAAATTGTCATAATAAAATGAGTTGTTATGCACGAAATATGGATTTTTCAAGTTAAAATCGTATTTAAATGGAAAAATAGGTTAATATGAGTAATATTTCGAATCTGGTCATGAAAATTTAGTATGTTGTCACATGCAATTTTAAAATATGTGTGTAAACTATTTGGCTATAATGAAGTCTTTATGCATGATTTATTAATTTTTGATGAAAAATAACATAAATAGTGACTTTAATTAGTGAAAAATTGCTAAAACATACTTCATGACTAAGGAAAAATGTTACATGTTGCATTTTATCATATATTTCAGATCTAAAAGTGAAAAGTTAATAAAAATAATTTTTCTCATATTTTTATGGTAATAATTGATAAATACGATAAACCGCAACATTGTTTTTCCTCGATAATTTTCGAAATTTTTAACCTATGTTTTTATAGCATTATGAGTGTCATGGTATTTTTCCATAATGTTCATGAGTTTAAATTTCAAATTTCAAATTTATTTCAAATTTGATGATTTAATTTGAAGTTTATGACATATTTTTGTATTTTAAGTCCTTTTATGAACAATATTAAGAAATATAAGTTAGTTATTGTCAATTTGTTAGTGGAGACTTATTTTGCATCCTAAGATGGTTAGGGTAATTAACTTATACATAAATATGATTTTATGTAATTAATATGATTTTAAAATGTTAAATCACGCAAATCCGTAAAAACCGATTAATATACGATATTAGCTCCTTAAAGGCGATTTAGCATAATATTGGGCATGTTCATACATATTATAATGCTGCATTTTATTTATGATTGTCATATTTTAAGTTTATGTAATTTTTGAATTATGTAATTTTACTTAGTATCGCCTTAGTTTTAATTGGTATTGCCCGAAATGTATGGGAATATCGATTCGGTTGTAATTTATTGTGATCTCGTATCATCGTTTTGTAATTTAATAGATTTATTTTATTTTAATTACAAATGTGTAATAGGAAATTATGTAATTTATTATGTAATTTATTTATTCCGGAGTTCCTTGAAGACTGTGCCACTCGAGAAGGCGATCCATTAAAGACGGTGTTACCTCGAGATGCGTGCCAAGACCGAAGTTCAAGGGACCAATGGAGTTGGTTTCCGAATTTGTAATAGTTTATTAGATTTACTATTCTAGGAAGGCCATACTAGGATTTAATTTATGCTTTGCATTTTTATATATGTTACATGCATCGCTAAATCGCCATAACTAAAACATGCATTATCATTTTAAATCGAGTTTATCGACCGTGTCAATTACAATTATCGTAGTTCACCGCTTTAGTTCACTCAAAACGTGATAGATAATAAATTGACATGACCTCTCGCTAAAATAAACAATTGAGACTTAGCGTTACCAAAAAGTAGAAACCATGAAAACCTATTTCGCGAGGGAGTGCACTCGGCCACCCCGGGGTACAAACCTTGTTACGTAGGGGAAGTGGGTGATAAATGTCTATCCACCGAATTCATGTTGATGAGGGTTTCATCGGCTACCCCGTGCCCAAGTTAATGTGAATTTGGATCATGGACACATTTATTTGAAATTTGAATTGACCTCAACGGAAGTATTCGTGACCGTAGTCGCATGTGTTCCGGGCTATAGATAAATATTAGATTAATTTTATCGACCAAGAGTTCTAAAAGTAGAATCGATTAAAGAGTTAATCCACCGAGTTATATTGATAAGGGTTCCATCGGCTATCCCGTGCCCAAGTTAATATGAATTTGGGTCTTGGAATCATTTATCAAGTTGGGTAGAGGTCACTAGATAAATGTTTTGTTCCTTCTATTTTGTTTTGTAGACCACTTTATTTCTCATAACAAATGGCCGCAGCAAACACCAACGCCACACCTCTCAGTAATGCTTCATGGCTCCGATCCTTCATGGATCGTTGTAAACTTGAAAAGAATGGGTCAAATTTCTCCGATTGGGATGCCCAACTCAAATTAGCCGCCCAAAGTGACGACAAGCTTCGTTACCTCACCAAGGCCTCCCCACCCGAACCTAATGCTAGGTCCAGTGCCGCCACTAGGGAAGCATATGAGGCTTACCACAAAGAGTCCGCCGCAATGAAAAATGTGTTGATTTTTGCGATGGAGGCGGATCTCCAAAGGAGAGCCTTTAAAATGGGCACCGCTAATGAAATCTATTCCAAACTTGTGACAATGTTTTCACAAACTCCGAGGATCGTCCAATATGAGGCGGCCTCGGCATTCTTTGATCTCGATTTCAAGGAGGGCCAAAAGGTTAGCCCTCACGTGCTCAAATTGATGGAGCTAGTCGAGACATTGAAGATTCAAAAGGTTGAAATCCCCAAATACTCATTGTAGATAGGATTCTACACTCCTTATCCAAAGTCAAAGCGTATGTTCAATTCCGGGTGAATTTTAACATGCAAGATAAGGACGTGTCTCTTGAAGAATTGCACAAATTACTTGTGCAAGCCGAAAGAGACGTGGGGCTAAATGTTAACCCACCTAAGGATGTGCTTAACATAAGCACCAAGAGTAAGGGAAAATTCAAGAAGAATGGGAAAAAGGGTAAGAGGCAAGCTCCCATGTCCACCAAGGCTAAGACTTTTGAAGCTAGCACTTCCAAGACCAAAAAGGGTCCTCTTGACAAATGCAATTATTGTAATGGTGTAGGACATTGGAAGAGGAATTGTTCCAAGTATCTTGGTGACATCAAAGCTGGAAAGATCACTCCAGTAGGTAAATGGCTATCCTTTCTTTTATGTCTCTAATTCAACTATGGTATTTTGCTACAAAGTTGTGATAATTTATCCTTTTTTTATTGTAAATAGGGCCTCCTCCAAGCAAAGACAAGGGAAAGGAAAAGCAAGCTTGAGAAATCATCAAGGAGCTAGGAGTAGCTTCCATGAAGCTTGTCTTTTTATTGTCTTATTTTAATTTATGTTTCGGATTTTTAGAACTATTTTGAATTCCGTGTTCGACATGGAAATGGTTGATCCTTCCTAAACAATGGTTGTATTTTGGATTATGGTGGCTTGGTTTTCAACCCAAGTCACCCTTTTTATCGTATTTCGTTGTTCTAAAAATTTGTCTTTATATGCTTTCACATAGAAACATATGATCATCTACTTAAAATGATCCAATAGACAATTATAATGATGGGATTCATTATATGTCCACAAGCTTAAGGCTTGTGTATGATCAATTATAAAGTGATTTTGAGTTGATGAACTCTCCTAAAGGAATGTCAATTACCATATACACTCTTTAAATCTAAAACTATTAGTCAATCTATGAGATAGTCCTCCTTGTACTTCAAAATCATTATTTGTGTCTCATAAGCTATCTTTGAATATCTAGTGTACTTATTCTAAAGATAGAGTGGGAGAAAAATGAAGACACAAAGAATACAATGCTATGCTAATTTGTATACTTGAGTAAATGAGATCTACGAAAGAATGATTTGTATACCTAAAATAGAAAGTATACACGAATAGATGAGATCTATGGTCTCGAATAGATGAGATCTACATGACATAAGAGACCAAGTGAAGTAATCAAAAGAATATGTTCTCAAGATAACTACACGAGGAGACCAAAAGAAAGTTTTTGGAAGAAAATGACTAAAGAAAAGTCTTATCAAGATATTTGGGTAGTTTATGAACAACATTTGACCAAGAGTTTCAATATTGATATTTACTTAAGAGCCTAAATGAAACAAAGTTGCATCCTTGAAAATAAATGAGATTTATGACTAAAAGTTGTAAAAGAAGATATGCCGATATCTACAAAAGCTAAGTTAATTGTTAACCACGTTAGTGTCATTACTTAACCTCATTATGAAAATGAAATGGTTAAACCTCCTTCCGGAAAAGGGTATTTTGAGAAGGACGTATATTAAATGAAATTCACATTTAAATAATGACATTGCTACGCATCATTATAAAATAAATGAGGTAGAGATTAAAAATCTCTTTCCATAAGTTTAAGATTGAAACCTTTTCTAAATAGGTATTTTGAAAAGATATGTTGGGAACATTTGGTTTTATCTTAATAACTTGGGAAAGCAAAATGTATTTCAATTCATGAAATGTTTCGATTGCGTAGTCAATTGCGAAACATGTGGAATTAAGTGGGAGTTTGAAATTTTCATGTGAAGACATGAAATTTAGTGGGAACAATCATCTTGTAAAATTATAACTCATTACTCATTGAGAATGACGAGCTAGTACTATCTTCACGAAGTATTTGAGTTTTCAATTCTAGATGACAATGGACTATGATGAATCCAATCACATCATGGGATGTTGGATAAGTATTGAGATATACACATCAAATCAACGAGAAACGTAGGTTATTCATGTCAATGAAAATGGAATTACCATTAGCAGTCATGGTTATTCATTGAACCTAAGAATGTTTGATCACATGATTAAAGATTGCTAATGTTTCCGCCATTAGAATAATCATGCACATGTCCAATAATGAATCATATGCTTAAGAGCGTGATGACTCATTGGTAAGCCATAAAAGAATCGTCATGAATTCTCGAGGAAAACTAATGAGCTATTCTAATGTTTGACAGAACACTCTGTTATGTGACAAGAAGTTGCACATATTGAAGTTAGAACACGCGAAAGGATTTATGAAAATCCTAAGCTATTCAAGCTAAAAGGATAAATAAGAAGTTGGAAAGATACTTAGTTAAAGTAAGAAGTTACTCAAGACTAATATTTTCTAACATGCTAGAACTTATGAGAAGTGCTAGGCTAATCATCTTGACAATTGTTGCAAGACCCTACAAAATGTATACCTAGTGCATTGTGAGCTGGTAGAACGCTTGACCAGTGCAAGTTATATCATCCACCATAATTCGTTGGTCATGTGATAAACAACAAGAAAGTTCTTTCAAGATAAAGAACCTAAACCTAGGTTGGGAACCTATATGTGTAATTGGGAAGGTTCATGCTATGAGAGATAACATGAATATAAAGGATAATGCAATACAAGAAGTTTGAACACATGGACACATGGTATGTTAAACTTCTATTGCAATTGACTAGTGTTTACACACTTACGATATACATCACAAGGTTGTAATATGGTATTGACTACCCGAATGTGATGTCGACATTCGTCGTTTGAGTTATTATTAACTCACCTTATACTTTGTTATATCCAAACGGGTTGTAGAGACAATTAAACCCCGTTAAAGTGAACACGAATTAACATAGTATTCGCCCATAGTCACTTGTATGAGGTGACGTCTCGAAGTGACTAGAGTGTGATGCGATTGATGGCAAGTTCAAGTGCCATGAAGTCATGTGGGATGACTAGTCAATCACATAGGCAGACTGTTAGGAACATTTTGTCGGGCCTTATGACCGCTTATAGAGTTCTGGCAAATTTATTTGACCGTGACGTGGCGAGAGCTACTATAGTATTCTAATGAGTCGATTCTTTTGACTAAAGACTGTTCGCCTAAGATGGCACAATTTCAGATTAACTTTGATTTGTGTTACTACGACCTTCGTAAATGGGGTCAAATGGGCATATTTTGAGTTATGATGGCTGTGGCTAGTCGAAGGGAATAAGTGCAATAGGAATTGTCCACCCCTTATCAGGGTCATAACAATATCTCCGGGCCACTCGAGGAGTAATGAACTGGAAATGCGTGGCCACGCTCGGAAGATATCTATGGTAGAAAAATCCGGTCAATCAGTTATTCTCCAGATCGAGGAAACCACTCTCGATATGATAACTTGCAAGTACGACCTGAAAGACACCTTGCATTGAGTAGGAGATAGTAATAGGATAAGAGAATTGGTGACGCACACTTGTCGAGGACAAGTGGGAGATTGTTGGAATATGTGTCCTCCGACAATAATGCGATCACAACTGTCGATCATGATGATCACATGTTTAAGTCTCATATTAAGAATACATGTGGAAGTAATATTTTACAGTCAATCGGTCCACACATATCGGTAATGATTGGCGACTAGAGTTTGACATTACTTTGTGGTGCGATGGTGGTGATCGATCCCCTTAGGTCATACCTAAAGGGTAACACTCTTAATTGATTATTTAATTGATCGTATGACGATACAGGTTAATTAAATTACTTAAAATTGACGGACGATTTTGGAAGTAATATTTACGTGTCTTATTCTAATTTGATTAAATAAGATACGGTCTAAGTAATCGAATTATTTTATTACTTAGATGAAATTATTGTTTACGAAAACAATTAAAACGGAATGAATAAATTATTATAAATACATAATGTTGTAGTTTATAATTCGGAACATTTTTTTATACAAGTAATTATGAATTACTAGGTTAATTTTATAAGTGACATATTTTATTAATATGTTGATTTTTAATTGTTAAAAATACATTTTATACACATAATGTCATGGAACTTGTGACATGTGACAATTGACAAAATATAAAATGGACTTGCCATTTTATATAAGTGCCGAAAATAAAATGGAGGGAGTGTAATGTTTAATTTGTGTTAATTATTTTGTGGGAAGAAAATGATTACTACACATTCTAGCCATGCACACCTAGTTGCTTTTGTGAAGAGCATCTAGGTCATGCATTGGCCCTTACCACCCCCCTATACCCGGATTTCCTAGAGAAAAGCAAAGGGTTTTTTGCTCTATATTTTTTCCTAATATACACTACATGCATACTAGTGTATTATTCATTCTTTAGCACATCTAAAATATATAGAGATTTTAGAGAGGACATTACTCCTTCTTCTCACTTCTCTTGACCGAAAAACAAGAGACAAAATACAATATTTTGGGTCAATTTTATTAAGATTAATATTGTTCTAATATTAATAATATTAGTCTTTTGAGAGGTTATCTTGGGCATATATCTTTGGGAGGGAATCTATCTTTGAATCCTTGTTCTTCCAATTGTAAGGAAAGCTCAAGAACAAGTGAGAAGGAGAACTCACTTGTGCCCTATAACCGAAATACCAATAGTAAGAATGACGATTTCTTCCCTTTTTCTAATCATGTTTGCATGCATAAGATCTAAATTAATTTTATGGCTAAATTAAATTGTAATATATATGAATATGTTGTATAATGAGATATAGATTTCTAACAATTTCCTAAAGTAGTGAAAGTCCTTGATACAAACAAGAGTAAGTACCATGGCATGGGTGACGTCAATCCCTATCCATCCTTAGGCCCAAATAAGAATTAGGACCGTCTAGACGGGACGATTGGTCGAATGGGTTTGGTTGAGCCTAGGAAGGCCGAATAAACGATCTAGGAAGACCGAGTTATGAAAACCGACAATTGTCTTGTACAAACTATTCCCTAACCTTGTTCAAGTTTCACCCTTTTGGCTACACGTAAGTGTATTATTCGCCAGCGGAGTCGCCAAACTGTGGACAATGGGCCCACGGGGGCGCTTGGGAAACAAGCGTTTGCATTTGTGGAGTCGCCACCAATTTATTGTGGAAAATTGGAAACCGTTCGAATACCTCGTTCCATGTCAAGACACAAAGTAGTGACATAGACACTAAGAACTCGTTTACCCTTAGCATTCTATGTCTAGAATGACTCTCGTGGATGCCAATAAACACGGATGTTCACAGAGATCTTGAGTAAGGGGTGAGGGTACGTATTAGGAAGCTCTTTTGATCGAACACCTAATCCTGCCCGCCTCGATAGCGGCTTCTACTAATGATTAGGGAAATTATCTATACTCGATATATTGTTGATTATATGCATGCGATGCAACATCCATTAGATTAATCCTAGCATGTGAGGAATTAGACTAAGTCGGTAAACAATTAATTTAATCATAAAATTGGGTCAAAGTTGGGATTTAGATCGATTACATATGAAAACATAGAAACAAATACGAGAAATATAATAAATACAATATAGAAAATTACAATAATTACAATGGGATTAAACGATTTATGTCGAAATTACTTTTAAAACGGATAATTTGAGAAAGAATAAACAATTAAATTAACGAACATAATTTAGTCGATAATACGAATAATAGTTAATTAATACGTAATTAATAAACTAGGTCAAAGCAAAACGGAAGTTCAGAGACAGAAATCAACCAGGAACAGGCGCAGCAGAGCTGCGTCCCTTGGAAGAGGCGCAGCAGTTGCTGCTGTAACACCCGCAAATTTCTCATTTTGACATTTATAATTTATTTAAGGTTTTTTTGTCAAACACAACCATTTAAAAACTTTTTTTTTCAAACACCACCTTTAAAAAAAAAGTTTGTGAAACACAACCTTTAATAAATTTTTTTTTGTTAAACACGACATTTTGGCTAAAACTTGAACACTTGCAATGGGGTGACTTTCAGTCGATGTTTGAGATAGCAAACGAGGTCGGTTTGAGGTATTTTTAGCCTCGTTGGAAAGGTGGGACTACAAGCTTTCCAGGCGTTACCAGTACGGTGGTGATAGGTGGCCTTATATGGGGTCTATTGGTGTGTAAAGTAAGGTTGGTCAAGGAGTGAATTGGAGGTAAAAACAAATCAGAAAAACACTAATTCACTCCTTAATCAGTCTTACTTTACACACCAATAGATCCCATATAAGGCCACCTATCACCGCCGTATTGATAACGCCTGGAAAGCTTGTACTCCCACCTTTCCAACGAGGCTAGAAACACCTCAAACCGACCTCGTTTGCTATCTCAAACATCGACTGAAAGTCACCCCATTGCAAGTGTTCAAATTATACCCAAAATGTCGTGTTTAACAAAAAAAATTTTATTAAAGGTTGTGTTTCACAAACTTTTTTTTTAAAGCTGGTGTTTGGAAAAAAAAGTTTTTTAAAGGTTGTGTTTGACAAAAAACCCTTTATTTAACCATTCTAATAATTTACTTTATATTTCTAAATTATTTAATTTAATTAACCTCATTTTAAACGTGATTTATATATAAGTAATGTTGTAAAGCTTAATTTATATAAAAATACGTATTATAGTCGGATATTAATAATAGGTGAAAATAATAATAATATTTCCGTCTTATGTTACCGTTTAGCATAGATCGTCGCATTTCTCTTATAAAGCCACTTCTTTTCGAACCAACCCAATTCCGACAACACAGCTAACTTAAATATTATTATTATTGTTATTGTTGTTGTTGATGTACCCGTCCCCACCCCGTCACTTTCCCCTTTCATTTCTTCCTTTCCTCTTTTGATCTATCAGCAACAACAACAGCAAACAACCAGTGAACCACAACACCCACCATTTTCGTCACCTCCAACCTCAGATCCCGCCTCCATTCTCAACCAAATTTGATAAGTTTTACACCAATAGCTTCCTTTCCTCGTCCTCCTTCTTTATATGTAAAAAAGAGCCAAGCTTTCGTCTTATTTCAATTCGGCCGTCTTACAAAGGATTCGGATTTTGGGTTAATTTCTTTTGTTTTTGGGTTTCGTGTCATCCTTGGGCGACTCCTGTGGCGTCTAGGAGAGCAACCAAAAAAGGTAACGGTGATAGGTTACTCGACAAATGTCGAAATTTCCGTGGTACATGTCGTTTTCATGCTCTTCTTTGATAAAGTTCAATTCTTTACATTTTTCTTTCATTTGATTGGTATATATCGTCTCAAATCAGTGATTGGAGTGGACTGTGTCGAGCCCGTGTTCTGTCGTGACTTCCGTTTGCGTGAACTCAGTTTCTGACTCGGTTTTGGGGACGGTTAGAGTAGTTTCTCGGACTCTTTTTGTGCTCGTCTATTTACATGGTCAATTCATCCTTCGTATGCTTTGAAACCCCGTGTCATAGTGCCTTGGCAGGACCCGTGTTTGCGTTCGATTTATGCGTTTTAAATGTTCTGTTCTTGGACTGATTTCAGATGGAATATGGAGTGGTGTGAAGGGTAGTGGTAGGTAGTCGGGTAATGGTCGTGTCAGGGCAGGTCACGGCCTGGTTCGGTCTGTTTTGAGGTCTTTTTTCAGGATTGTCTCGGTGGTTGGTGTAACGGTTTATGCGACTGTTTTTGGGGTGTGCTTGAGGCGTTTTTGTAGGGCACTCGGGACTGCTTTTAGTCGTGAAAATGGTACCTTATAGGGACCGGTTTTGGTGCGTAAATGCACGTTTTGAGACGATTACATGTTGAATTTAGGGGACTAGTTGTTTGCATTTCTGGGACTGTTTGGCGCGTCTTAAGTAGCTGTTTCGGTCGATACATATATACTATTTTGGGACTGTTTTGAGTCAACTTTGCAGGCACTTCGGGACAGTTTTGGGGACGGGTTGTATGCGTTTCTAGGACTGTTTTAGGACAAGAATAGGGCGTGTTTGGGTACTATTTTGGGCACAAATCTGTGCTGTTTGGGACTGCTCTCAGACGAGAAAAAAATAGCATTGTAGGTGCTGTACACGACTGCTTTAGCAACCTATTTTGACGGTATTTGCAGCCTGAGCAGAGGCTAGCAGTGGCCTGGGCAGTGGCCTTGTGGCCTTGGCAGTGGCCTGGCCATGGCCTGCCTGGCCTAGGCGTGGCCTCTTCCGGCCTAGGCAAAGGGCTAAGGTCAAGGGCGGTTGTGGCCCTAGTCACGTGTAGAGGTATGGCCATGGGTGAGCCGTGGCCTAGCCTCGTGTTGCGTGCCTTATCGAGTCGGTTTATATTCGTGTTTGATTTATTTATTTCCCGTCTCATGCTCTATATAACTTAGTTCGTTAAATATCGTCCGTTCATATATTTTTTTCTCACATTAATTATAAATGCGGAATTTATTATTTATTCAAGTCAAATTTTGATGAAATGCCTTACTTACCTATAATATGAATTTTTAATCCGTTCATTCTCATTTATTTATCGTATCTCAAATGTGGGTGAATTATTCTACTTATTTAATTAAATTGAGTCATTTATAATTGGATGCTTTTTTTGCTTATTATAAATGGTTCATCTCCGTTTGTTTACATTTTTATTCAAGGGACAAATATTGAAGAAATGGGTTACTTATTCATATTCATGATTATGATTTGGCATGAAATGTCTCATTTAGATTATCATCGGCTCATTTCATTAGTAGTCTCTTTCCAAGTTGATTCGTATCGCTTGGTTGGGTCGTGTAGTAGTCTCTTTCCAAGTTGATTCGTATCGCTTGGTTGAGTCGTATTCTTATGATAATGCCTTTATGCTATACCGTATTGCTTGACTTATCTTTACGCCTCTTTCGGACTGTCCTGTCGATTGTGGGTTTAGCTCATATCTTCCGCCTCTTTCGGACTGTCCTGCCGATTGTGGGTTCTCGATTTCCGATTTAGGGTTCGGGTCATGGATGCGGACTGTCCTGCCGCATGTCGAATCGGGAATCTGTCTTTGTCCCGTGAGTCCGCCGATTTAGACTAGGACTGAGTCTTGGGAGTACCATTGTCGTCCTACCAGGGGAATTATATTTTGATATATGAGTAGTAAAGGTCTTGCTTGGTTATAGTTATTGGTATTTGTGTGTTGTTTGTCTTGGTCCTATCGGATACTAGGGGTGAGCTATAAGCCCTCTAGTTGCGATATGATCGTCGGGATTGATGTTCTCATCCGTTCTTATGGTGAGATGCAAGCCATAAGTATGAATGTGACATTAGTAGCCACGTCCCGTGCAATGTTTGCTAAGTGGTTTTCCAAGTAATGGCTACAGTTTCTATTTTTGTAATTTGCATTGATTGATCCCTACTTGACTGTTTCACATGATTCAGATTCTAATCTCACATCTATGTTGTATTTCCTTGAAATGCGTGCTTTGGAGTAGATTACCGTATTCTTGTCTTTCATATTATTTAGTTGTCTCACATGAATAGTTTAATCGTTATCATGCTAATCTTGATCTATCTCATTCCATCTCATTTAACTGTCGTGTTTAAATATAAACTTGATATTCTTATCTTTTGTGAGTATCTTGTATGACTTACCTGTTTTAGTTCTTGGTTATGTTCATTTTGACATTTTGTGGCTGGGAGAACCTTGAGTTACTCCCCACTGATTGTGGCGTTCATGTTTACATGAATGACATGTATTAGTGGTGCATTTATGGGGTGAAGACATGTGTGAGCTAGCGAGCACTTTGGCCTAGTAGTTGGTTTATAAGAATGCTTAGACTCACTTTTTATTGTATTGTCATTCGAGGGATATATTTTCTCTCACCTTGACTATCACGTTTGTATAATTTAAACTTTATTTCCGCATTCTTTATTTATTTTTTGGATTTTAATGAACTTGCACTTTAAATCTTAAAAGTTTCAAAAATTTCCCAATTTCCGCTTGAAGTTATAAGTTATGTTTTCCGCTTTATCGCGGGGTGTCACAGTTGGTATCAGAGCCTATGTTGCTCCCGACGCACACACGTGTACCCCAATTTAAATTTGAACTTGACCTTGAATAACGAATGAGAGATGGGTAGACTTAAGGACCTAAGGTGGTAGTCTGTATTGTGTTTGCTCTTTGTTAAGTTCTAACATGTTTGTTGATTGTCAATCATTTTTATACCCTTGGATCAATGACCGTGAGCTTACTCGTGTCGTGATCAAGACTTGGTGCCTATTGTCTAGCATTGAAGATTTGTTCAACTTGTGAAGAATGCGTCTTCTTCCTCGAAGTTATTCCTCCATCTTTGTATACCTTGCCTTACTCTTTACTTCTTAATGCTTGCTTCTCCTAAACTTTCTTCTGTTTTACTTTGGAAGTTACTCTTGTACCCTCTTAACTTGTCCTTTGTTTCTTGCTTATCCTCGTTTTACGCCTTTTGATTGTACTCTTTCTTTTGAGGAATGTTGACCTTGGTTGGAAATTTCGCTTTGTGGAGTTTGTTTGTGGTTAACCCGTAACCCTAGTTTTGAGCGGATTTGATGTTGGAAAGACTTAGGTGGTGTGATGAGACAGACATACTTGATGGTTCTTATACCTAGATCCTTGATAAAGTGAGTATATTTGATTGGTGGATTTTGTGTGTCAAGTGTGAGTTCCATATGTTACTAAAGTTATAGAACTTGGCCTTGTTATTTATACTTGGAATTTGAGAATTTGGTAACTCGAGTATTGTTGCTTGAAATTTTGACATGGAGTAGGGTTTATGATGAGAGCTTAGAAGGAAACACCTCTAGGGAGTTGTTGGTCATTGGTGATGAAAGTGTTACTTGGAAGTTTGAGCTGAGCTTGAGGTTAGCATAGTCGGTATACTTTTGCGAGTGTTGTGATGATTACATAAGAACCATGTTAGGCAAGAGTTGTTGTTAGTTTTGGAATCTCATTTGGGTATTCACTTTGCGGTAATGAGGATTAGTAGCCAGAGTTCTTGAGAGATGATTATAAGTTGGGATCGATAGATGTTGAACTGAGATGAGATAGGTGCTTTGGGTGGTTGTCTCGTAACTTGTGAAACTCTATCTTTGACCTCCTTGTTGGCCTTACTTTGAACCTTACCTCTAGGAAGTTCATCATAGCTCTTTTGTTGGTTAAGTTTGGACTCCCTTAGCGTACCTGGTATTCATGCTATCTAAATTGCTTTTCATTTCATACAATTCCTAAATATTTCAAGCTACCAGTTTCGATTTGTTGTTAAAAGTTGATGTTACTTTTGAAAAACCTTACCTATTTTAAGGATTTGAAAATGAAAATTTGATTTAATTCCATATTTGTTCCTTGAGTATAGACTTCTCTACCATGATTTTAATTGCAAAACCCGAGATTTTTGTAAATTTTATCCAATTTCTATTAACTTTGATCTATTTATGATTTCTTTGTCAAAGTTTAATGTTATACTTTCGAAAACTTAACTCCTTTTGAGTTTACCAGGAATATTTTATTTTAATTTTCCTTCTACAAAAGAAAATTTGAGTGGATTACCTTTTTCCATTTGATTTTAACGTTGACCGGATGTTAGAACTCGTTATTGGAGATGTTTGATAACTTGTTCTACGCTTGTCGGCGAATTGATTTTGTCTTAAATTTGTCTTTGACTTGGAAAGTTAACGTTCTTGTGTGCACGACAAGAGCAATTTCGTTCCATGAATGAGACCTATACTTTGGAAAACTCTTCATAAATGTTTTGAAAACATTTTGATTTTCGATTTATACAAATGATGTGCGTTTTGACCTTATCTTTGATTTGGAATGTGGTGTTCTTGAATGCGCAACGAGAGCACTCCCGTTCCTTTGATGAGAATCTGGTTCTGTCAGAAAATTTTGTTTGAAACTTTGAAAGAATTAAAATTCTTACTATTTCTAACCTTTTAATGTTTTGGGTTACCAATTTCAAAGTCCAGTTTTACCTTTATAACCTTTAATTTTCTACTTTAAAGTTTCGAGGACGAAACGTTTTACAAGATGGAGTGATTGTAACACCCGCAAATTTCTCATTTTGACATTTATAATTTATTTAACCATTCTAATACTTTACTTTATATTTCTAAATTATTTAATTTAATTAACCTCATTTTAAACGTGATTTATATATAAGTAATGTTGTAAAGCTTAATTTATATAAAAATACGTATTATAGTCGGATATTAATAATAGGTGAAAATAATAATAATATTTCCGTCTTATGTTACCGTTTAGCATAGATCGTCGCATTTCTCTTATAAAGCCACTTCTTTTAGAACCAACCCAATTCCGACAACACAGCTAACTTAAATATTATTATTATTATTATTGTTGTTGTTGATGTACCCGTCCCCACCCCGTCACTTTCCCCTTTCATTTCTTCCTTTCCTCTTTCGATCTATCAGCAACAACAACAGCAATTAACCAGTGAACCACAACACCCACCATTTTCGTCACCTCCAACCTCAGATCCCGCCTCCATTCTCAACCAAATTTGATAAGTTTTACACCAATAGCTTCCTTTCCTCGTCCTCCTTCTTTATATGTAAAAAAGAGCCAAGCTTTCGTCTTATTTCAATTCGGCCGTCTTACAAAGGATTCGGATTTTGGGTTAATTTCTTTTGTTTTTGGGTTTCGTGTCATCCTTGGGCGACTCCTGTGGCGTCTAGGAGAGCAACCAAAAAAGGTAACGGTGATAGGTTACTCGACAAATGTCGAAATTTCCGTGTTACATGTCGTTTTCATGCTCTTCTTTGATAAAGTTCAATTCTTTACATTTTTCTTTCATTTGATTGGTATATATCGTCTCAAATCAGTGATTGGAGTGGACTGTGTCGAGCCCGTGTTCTGTCGTGACTTCCGTTTGCGTGAACTCAGTTTATGACTCGGTTTTGGGGACGGTTAAAGTAGTTTCTCGGACTCTTTTTGTGCTCGTCTATTTACATGGTCAATTCATCCTTCGTATGTTTTGAAACCCCGTGTCATAGTGCCTCGACAGGACCCGTGTTTGCGTTCGATTTATGCGTTTTAAATGTTCTGTTCTTGGACTGATTTCAGATGGAATATGGAGTGGTGTGAAGGGTAGTGGTAGGAAGTCGGGTAATGGCCGTGTCAGGGCAGCTCACGGCCTGCTTCGGTCTATTTTGAAGTCCTTTTTCAGGATTGTCTCGGTGGTTGGCATAACGGTTTATGCGACTGTTTTTGGGGTGTACTTGAGGCATTTTTGTAGGGCACTCGGGACTGCTTTTAGTCGTGAAAATGGTACCTTGTAGGGACCGGTTTTGGTGCTTAAATGCACGTTTTGAGACGATTACATGTTGAATTTAGGGGACTAGTTGTTTGCATTTCTGGGACTGTTATGGCGCGTCTTAAGTAGCTGTTTTGGTCGATACATATATACTATTTTGGGACTGTTTTGAGTCAACTTTGCAGGCACTTCGGGACAGTTTTGGGGACGGGTTGTATGCGTTTCTAGGACTGTTTTAGGACAAGAATAGGGCGTGTTTGGGTACTGTTTTGGGCACAAATCTGTGCTGTTTGGGACTGCTCTCAAACGAGAAAAAAATAGCATTGTAGGTGCTGTACACGGCTGCTTTAGCAACCTATTTTGACGGTGTTTGCAGCCTGAGCAGAGGCTAGCAGTGGCCTGGGCAGTGGCCATGGCCATGGCCTGCCTGGCCTAGGCGAAAGGGCCTGTCCCGGCCTAGGCAAATGGTCTAGGCAGTGGCTAAGGCTGGGCGGTTGTGGCCCTAGTCACGTGTAGAGGTATGGCCATGGTTGAGCCGTGGCCTAGCCTCGTGTTGCGTGCCTTATCGAGTCGGTTTATATTCGTGTTTGATTTATTTATTTCCCGTCTCATGCTCTATATAACTTAGTTCGTTAAATATCGTCCGTTCATATATTTTTTCTCACATTAATTATAAATGCGGAATTTATTATTTATTCAAGTCAAATTTTGATGAAATGCCTTACTTACCTATAATATGAATTTTTAATCCGTTCATTCTCATTTATTTATTGTATCTCAAATGTGGGTGAATTATTCTACTTATTTAATTAAATTGAGTCATTTATAATTGGATGCTTGTTTTGCTTATTATAAATGGTTCATCTCCGTTTGTTTACATTTTTATTCAAGGGACAAATATTGAAGAAATGAGTTACTTATTCATATTCATGATTATGATTTTGCATGAAATGTCTCATTTAGATAATCATCGGCTCATTTCTTTAGTAGTCTCTTTCCAAGTTGATTCGTATCGCTTGGTTGGGTCGTGTAGTAGTCTCTTTCCAAGTTGATTCGTATCGCTTGGTTAAGTCGTATTCTTATGATAATGCCTTTATGCTATACCGTATTGCTTGACTTATCTTTACGCTTCTTTTGGACTGTCCTGCCTATTGTGGGTTTAGCTCATATCTTCCGCCTCTTTCGGACTGTCCTGCTGATTGTGGGTTCTCAATTTCCGATTTAGGGTTCGGGTCTTGGATGCGGACTGTCCTGCCGCATGTCGAATCGGGAACTGTCTTTCCCCGAGAGTCCGCGATTTAGACTAGGACTGAGTCTTGGGAGTACCATTGTCGTCCTACCAGGGGAATCATATTTTGATATATGAGTAGTAAAGGTCTTGCTTGGTTATAGTTATTGGTATTTGTGTGTTGTTTGTCTTGGTCCTATCGGATAGTAGGGGTGAGCTATAAGCCCTCTAGTTGCGATATGATCGTTGGCATTGATGTTCCCATCCGTTCTTATAGTGAGATGCAAGCCATAAGTATGAATGTGACATTAGTAGCCACGTCCCGTGCAATGTTTGCTAAGTGGTTTTCCAAGTAATGGCTACAGTTTCTATTTTTGTAATTTGCATTGATTGATCCCTACTTGACTGTTTCACATGATTCAGATTCTAATCTCACATCTATGTTGTATTTCCTTGAAATGCGTGCTTTGGTGTAGATTACCGTATTCTTTTCTTTCATATTATTTAATTGTCTCACATGAATAGTTTAATCGTTATCATGCTAATCTTGATCTATCTCATTCAATCTCATTTAACTGTCGTGTTTAAATATAAACTTGATATTCTTATCTTTTGTGAGTGTCTTGTATGACTTACCTGTTTTAGTTCTTGGTTATGTTCATTTTGACATTTTGTGGCTGGGAGAACCTTGAGTTACTCCCCACTGACTGTTGCGTTCATGTTTACATGAATGACAGGTATTAGTGGTGCATTCATGGGGTGAAGACATGTGTGAGCTAGCGAGCACTTTGGCTGAGTAGTTGGTTTATAAGATTGCTTAGACTCACCTTTTATTGTATTGTCATTCGAGGGATATATTTTCTCTCACCTTGACTATCACGTTTGTATAATTTAAACTTTATTTCTGCATTCTTTATTTATGTTTTGGATTTTAATGAACCCGCACTTTAAATCTTAAAAGTTTCAAAAATTTCCTAATTTCCGCTTCAAGTTATAAGTTATGTTTTCCGCTTTATCGCAGGGTGTCACAGCTGCGTCTGTTCCTTGGCTCAGTTCTGGCTGTGAGGCCGGAATTGCAAGCCGTTAACGTTAATTGGTGCATTAATGCTTGATTATAAACAATTGACTCGGATGAAAGTGATTAACAGGTTATTTACATGCGATTGAGGGTCATAAAAACAAAGCATGGATGAAACTAATCAAGACTAATTATTTACATGATTCAAGATTAATAAATTGCAAGTTAATAAACTAAACAAATTAATTAGGTTAAACAAGTTATTAATGACGAACTAACGGTGGTGACGATAAATAACAGATGCAAATATGTCAATGACGAATTCCAGAGACTCGATATGGATAAATCAAACCTCTAAAACCCGAATTTGATTTTAATGACGAAAACTCGCAAATATGAATTACTTGGGATTTAAGCCGGGATTTAATGACGGATTATATCGATTCCCCAAGTAGAAAATGGCCAAGGAGGTGTCATGCTGTAGAGTAGTGACGAGGGAACATGCTGTACATTCCCGAAGATTTGGCAGTTATGGCAATGTCTGACATACTTGATGCAATCGAATTCCATCGTTGTCCAGTAATATCCCAGACGCATTATTTTCTTTGCCATCATTGGGCCACTCATGTGAGGGCCATATTTTCCATCATGAACTTCTTTCATCACTTTCTGTGCCTGTGAATGATCAAAGCAGTGCAGGACCACACCAAGAGGTGTTCTTTTGTACAATTCTCCCAGCATGAGGAGTTATTGAGAGGCTAATAGGCGTATGCCGCGTTGTCCCCTCTTGTCCATATCAGGTGGATATGTACCATTGAGCTTGAAGTTTAGAATGGCTTGGAACCAAGGTTCCCCTGGATTTTCTTCCACATCTGTAATCTGGTGCACATAGGCTAGTTCTGACCGGCGTTCAATGCATAAAGGCATTTATACCATGTCATTTGGCATATTAATAAAAGATGCAAGTTTTGCAAGAGCATCTGCAAATTGATTCTCTTCGCGGGGTAGGTGTAAATAAGTGACTTGGTCGAAGAATTGGGCAACTTGATTTATCCTAGCCTGATAGGTTGCTAGACTTTTACTTTGAATTTTCCAAGATCCATTAATTTGGTTGATGATCAAGGATGAGTCTCCATGAACTCGAAGATTCTTGATGCCTAAACTTACTGCCGCTTGTAGCCCAATGAGGCAAGCTTCATACTCTGCTGCGTTATTTATCACCTCGAAGTCGAGTTTGACAAAGAGTGGTGTATGCTCACCTTCAGGAGAAATGAGCAATACTCTTATTCCAAATCCTCTTAAATTCGATGCTTCATCAAAATAAAGGGTCCCAAGAGTCTACATTAGTTTGTAGTATGTCCTCGTCTGGGAATGACTATGTGTCCACCGCTTGGATGTCATGGATGGGATTATCGGCGAAGAACTCGGCAGCGGCTCGCCCCTTTATAACTTTCAGAGGTACATATTTAAGATCGACTCTGAGAGCATTAAGGTCCACCTTGCTAATCGACCATTGAGAACGGGTTTCTCGAAGAGATATTTGACAGGATCTATTTTGGAATACACCTTGACAGAGTAGCTAAGCATGTAATGGCGTAGCTTCTTTGTTGCCCACACAAGAGCGAGGCATGTCTTTTCGAGATGTGTGTACTTGCACTCATATTATAAGAACTTCTTAATAAGGTAGTAGATAACTCTATCTTCTTTTCCTACAGTTTGTCCGAGCATAGCCCCCATGGCTGTTTCGGTCACTGTGAGATATAAACCAAGAGGTTGATCTCGTTGAGGAGGCATGAGCACAGGTGGTTTGGCTAATATCTCCTTGATTTTGTCAAATGCTTTTCGGCAATCATCGTCCCATATGGTATGGTCTGTTTTCTTGAGCTTCTTTAAAATGGGTTCGCAGATCATAGTAAGCTTTGATATGAATCGGCTTATATATTGTACTTTGCCTAGGAATCCTCTAACATCCTTCTTTGTTTGAGGTTTTGGCATTTCGATAAGAGCCTTGATCTCGGATGGATCAATTTCTATTCCTCTTTGACTGACGACATATCCTAGGAGTTTGCCAGACGTTAGCCCGAATGCGCATGTTTGGGGATTGAGCCTCATGTTGTACTTTTGAAATCTTAGAAAGAATTTATGAAGGTTGTAAATGTGCCCCTTCCAATCCTTGTATTTGACAATCATATTATCAACGTACACTTCTACTTCTTTGTGCATCATGTCATGTAGTAAGGTGGTCGCGGTTCGTTGATATGTGGCGCCAGCATTGATTAGCCCGAATGGCATAACAGTATAGCAATAGGTGCCCCATTTAGTGACAAAGGCAGTCTTATGCATATCTTCTATGGCCATTTTGATCTGATTATATTCTGTATATCCATCCATGAAGGACAACAACGCGTGGTCTGCTGTATTGTCTACCAATATGTCGATATGTGGTAGTGGGAAATCGTCCTTGGGACATGTCTTGTTTAAGTCTCTGAAATCAACACAAACTCGGATTCGCACATCCTTCTTCGGTACGAGTACTATATTAGCCACCCAGTCTGAATACTCGGAAACTTTGATGAACCCGGCTTTGAATTGTTTATCAACTTATTCTTTGATTTTCAGAGCCCATTCGGTCCTCATTCGACGGAGCTTCTGTTTTACGAGTTTGAAACCTTGCTTGATTGGAATTCTGTGTTCCGCAATATCCCTATCGATCCCTAGCATGTCTTTGTAGGACCAAGCGAAAACGTCCTTGAACTCGTGTAGGAGGTCTATGAAATCGGCCCTTTCAGTTGGGTTTATGGTGGTCCCTATGTTAAGTTCTTGGGGTTCTAGTTGGGTTCCTATGTTGATGGGTTCGGTGTTCTCTATAACTGGTGCCCCTTCCCCCTCTTGCAATATTTCTTTAGCTATGTAGGGAGGTAATTCGATTAAGTCTGGGTCAGAATCATCCTCATTATCATCGTAAATAGAATTGCATTCAGCATAACACAAAGAGTAAGCAGAATTTGATTTATTCATATTAAATTTTGAAAAGAGTTGAAACAAAAAAGCCATCCGTTCAGTAGTTGGTGGTAGTAAAGGGACAACTACTGGGCCAATTCCCAGGCTACTATTACTACTTGACGCTAAACTAGGAGGAACAAGGGTATTGGGAGTGACGACGGGAGGAGACTCTCTATGGACTTCTCTAGACTCAGACTCTGAATCTGACTCCAACTCCGACTCTAACTCTGACTCGAATTCCTTGTCTTCAGGTTCTCCTTAGAACATATCTCCTTCTCCAGTGGTGACTTTGAACAGCTTTCCTTGGTTGTTCGCCCACTTGATCGATTTTCTCCATCCTTTCCGCTGATCTGAATTGGTTTCGGTGATTAATGCTGTAGGGTTGAAATGTTCATCCTGAAGTACCACGGTAATGATCTCGTCCTATGCGGCTCTAACAAATCGGTCTTCCCCAAATTGAAGACTGACGGCTTTTCATCTAAACAAGGTGTTTGACGAGTTTTGACGGTAGGAACCATTTCAGGAGTAATGAAGCATCAATCGTGGAAGGCCTCGATTCCAGATAGTTGCATTCCTTCGTAATGCCATGGTTGGGCAAACCCGTGAAAGTATTCTTGATTCCCTTCTTTAACAAAATATCCATTTTGGGTAGGGAGGTAAGATCGCATTTGGATTCCATGGTTCTTACGATTCTGAAACTGAGTGAGCATTTTTAACGCTTCTTTTTTTGTGGGTTTGTATCCTTATCCTAATGGTATCCTTTGAAAGGTTCCTTCTTTGTAAGGTGCACAGGTATTTTTCTTGGCAGGATTCAATGGCATTCCCTGGAAGTATCCCAAGCTCATATACTGGATCCGTGACTACTTGGTTGCTTGACATCTTCTATATTACCGCCTTGATAGGTGACGAAGTGATCATCACTACCTTGCCATCTAGTGGGATCTAGATTTTTTGGTGTAAGGTGGATGTTACTACGTTGGAAGTGGGAATCTAGGGCCTTCCCAGAAGTATGTTGAATGATGCTTCAATATCCACTATTTAAAAATTAACCTTTCGCTCGATCGTCCCTGTGGCTATAGTGAGGTTGACTAGTCCTACCACTTTACGCCGTGTCTAGTTGTATTCTCGAACACCTTGGTTGGTAGGAGTCCAATATGATTCTCTCATGCCCAACTTGTATGCTGTTTTTAATGGGATGACATTGACTGCAGAGCCAACATCTACCAATGTCATTGGCACATTTTTCTTTAAGCATATGACGGTAATGTATAGAGCTAGGTTGTGGCTGGCGCCGAAGGGAGGAAAATCCTCATCTGAGAAAGTAACTGGGTTACTTAGCTTAGTTGAATCTTGGAAGACCAAGTTGACTACGTCGTCAGGCGTAGAGTTGCGTGCCACATTTAATTTAGCCAAGGCTTGCAGTAAAGCTTGGCGATGAGGGAATGAACTTGCCACTAGTTGCCGGACTGAAAGATCAGCCTTTGTCTTTTGTAATTACTTTAGCAAATGGTCAGTAGATGTGTCTTCGCCATCATTTGGTGTGATGACTGATACGTGCCTAATGTATAGTCTTTTTAGCCTATTTCAGCACGTATTTCTATGCATTTTCATACCATTTTTATGGTATTTTGCCCCGAATTGGCTACTTTGGTTCGTTTTGTCTATTTTGTAGAAATGAACGCAAGAGTAGTGGAATCGTACCCTTTTTCGTCCTTTTTGCATGCATTTAGAGGAGACGGGATTGTTCCAGAGTGAGATACTGCATTCGGAAGCGTCGTGGCACGCATTACGAGGCTATTAGGCGCGGACTTGAGCTGAAATGAAGATATAGTTACTCGATTGAGCAGTTTACCACTCGATCGAGTGGTTTTTACTTCCTCTGATGATCGATCGAGTGGTTTTCCACTCGACCCTTCGCTTGCACAAAGACCTTCTACTCGATCGAGTGACTTTCTGGTCGATCGAGTAGAATTTGCTGAAGAGTTGGTCCATCGAGTGGTTTTAATCCACTCGATCAAGTGGTTTCGATGGATTTGGGCTTTAATTAGCCCGTGTGATGTTTTATTTCGCTAAAACTCATTTGTTTTGCTATTTAAGCATGCTTTACTAGGTTAAATAGGATCATCTTTCATACTATCAAACTCTCTACTGTAAACTTGAGTACGTTGCTTTATTCTTCTCTACTGTTACTTTATTTCGGGATTATTTTCACTCGGATTTTGTGTTCTTTACGCCGGATTCGCTTGGATTGTAATTCCTTTCTCCTTCTTAATAATAATTAATCATTTGGTTGCTTAAATTTCTTATTTGTGTTATTATTTCTTTTGCCCTAATTTTTCTTATTGCAATTTATTGTTTATTTATAATGTTTTCTGCTGGGAATTTAATTGCTGTTAGTTTAATCATCGATATGAGTAGCTAAACCCCTCTTCATGTTGGGATTAGGGGATCTGCGGTAGAAATGAGACGATATAGTGAATGAATTAGACGAATTGATTACGAGACTCTGCCACTATAGCAATTTAATTGTATTTATTCGACTTAGTTGAATGCACGCTTCTATGTCACCCTTTAATCTGGCTAAAATTAATCCTGGATCGAAAGATTGGACTAAATAGGCCTGCTATAAACAGTAGACTACCCTAATGAGGATGAAAGTTAAGTTAGTGGTATTTTAGGATAGAAAGTGGACCGAAAGGACCTTTCAACATCCGTCTCACATTAGTTCGTCTGAATCATTTGCAGCTGAGTCACAGGACTACCGTAGTGAACCGAATTCCCGACATGTCCCTCTCTTCTTGATAGTTTAAATCGATTTTATTGTTTTATTGCTCTTGCCCTTAATTCTCTTTCCTTTTAATCTCGTAGTTTAGAATCAAATTCAAACAACCCCCCAATTGTTACCGTAGGATTAGAATTAGACAACTATAATTACATTACCTCCCTGTGGAATCGATACTCGACTGCCTCTACTACATTTTAGTTGAGACCGTTAGGTTTTATCTTTGATAGGGTTGCGATAGCCGTGTCAAATTTTGGCGCCGTTGCCGGGGATGCAATTGTTCAATTTATTAGTTGTTTTACTTTTAGTCCTTCTTTTAGTTTAAGGGACATCCGTTCCTTAAACTTTTCTTATATTCTTTTTGTAGTTTCATCTAATGCGCATGTCACAGGGTGGTGAACTATTGCCTTATAATCCTGAGATTGAGAAATCTTTGCGCGAGTTGAGGCGATCAACTAGGGTATTACCGACAGAGGAAGAGCTGAGTACTCTGTCTAGCTATTACGAGAACGCTCTGT
This sequence comes from Silene latifolia, assembly GCF_048544455.1. Taxonomy (NCBI): domain Eukaryota; kingdom Viridiplantae; phylum Streptophyta; class Magnoliopsida; order Caryophyllales; family Caryophyllaceae; genus Silene; species Silene latifolia. The sequence goes on along the minus strand of NC_133533.1, from coordinate 22,626,703 downwards.
TCGAGGAAGATCCACCTACATCTCCTGTTTCACACTCATCAGTTGAAACCGTCACTTCTCCAGACTTTCTAGAAATGGCTGAAGAAGCGACCATTGCCAGACATTCTGAACCGACGGCTGATAATCTTTACAAAGGGTTCGCATTACCTGGAGAAGCCAGAAAATTCGAGCCAAAGCCTTATTATCTCAGTTTGATTGAGAAGAACCAGTTCGGGGGAGCTGCAAACGAGGATGCAGCAAAACATATGGAGATTTTTATTGATTACTGCTGCTCCATATCCCCACCAGCCGGCGTGACCCCAAACCAAGTCAAAGAAACCATGTTTATTTTCTCACTCCGTGATGCTGCAAGGGAGTGGTATAGGGACTTAGATCGTGCTGCCCATGGGATCACCGACTGGAATTCCTTGGCATTGGCATTCTACAAGAAGTACTTTTCTGCTTCAAAGACGAATGCTATTAGAGCTCCGATAACGAGCTTTAAACAAGGACCTGATGAGAACTTCCACGAGGCATGGGTCCGTTTTAAGAAATTTGTGCGAACCATACCGCACCATGGTTTCGGAAAATGGAGCTTGTGCAATCAGTTCTATAACGAACTGTATGATGATCAGAGGGCCATTTTGGATGCTGCAGCCAATGGCCGATTTGTTGAGAACATGGGAGAGACTAAGGGGTGGAAGATCATTGATGATTTGGCCACTCATAAGGCTGAATATGGGAATTCCCGAGGAAATAAGAGGAGAGCTACTGAATCTTCTTCTGTAGCTGCATTAGAAGCTCTTACCGCGAGGTTTGACAAATATGAGTTGGGAGGAGTTTCCAAAGGAGGATGTATCAGGTAAATGCTGTAACAGACGGTCCTTTTGTCTGTAGAAGATGTGGAGGAGAGGGACATGTTTCTGATCATTGTCCCAATCCTTTTGAGCAATGTGCTGCCTTTCAACATTACAGGCAGACGAATACTTACTACGAGCCGAATGTCCATCCCAATTTGAGGTGGACTAGCCAAAATGTGCTCAATCCTACTCCTCCTACGAACCAGCAGCAGCCGTATATTCCTCCACACAAGAATCAACAAGGCTATCAAAAGCCTCCATCTTTCAATCCTCCTAACCATGGTGCATCATCTTCCGGTGGGGTGAATGAAATGGGTGAGCTTAAGTCCATGATGCAAGCCATCACAAAGCAGCTTCAGCTGAGTGATCAACAAAGAAGCTCAAGTGATCAACGGAGGGATGCGTTTATTAAGGCACTTGAAACTCAAGTTGCCCAATTGGCCGCAAATAAATCTACAAGAAAGCAGGGTTATTTACCGACTCAAAATGAGAAGAATCCACATTAGACGGTACATCTGATAGAATTGAGAAGCGGTCTTTCTTATGAGGGACCGGAAGTACATAAATCGAGACCTTAATGATCAGAATCGATGATGAACGTGCTCGGCGGAAATAACGAGTATCGGCCCAAGAAACAGGTCGATCGAGCAGTTTTTAATGGTCGATCGAGTGGAAATGGTGAAGAAATAGGTCGATCGAGTGGTTTTTCTACTCGATCGAGTGAACAGGAAAGTGCAGTTGGTTGATCGAGTGGAAATGTTACTCGATCGACTGATTCTGATGAGGAAACTGCTCGATCGAGTGTGCATACTGGTCGATCGAGTGATATTGATGACGGGAAGCTTATTCGAGAGCCTGCTAGTGCTCGTTTAAGCGAGGAACCACCAGAAAGACCTCGTTCCAGAGGTAAGAAGCGTCCAAAGGATACCGAGCTTGCACCGGAAGACACTTTGGAAGCGAGAAGCAAAGGACTCGAGATACCTATCACGGTTCCTTTCCCGACGAGGCTGCAGAACACGAAAGCTAATCAACAATTCGGCAAATTTGTCGAACTTCTGAAAAGCTTGGAAGTCACTGTGCCGTTCACTGAGCTGCTGACAAAGGTACCCTCTTATTTAAAGTGTATGAAAGAAATTTTGAGTCGTAAGAGGAATATTAATAATAGTGAGACCGTAGCTTTGACTGAGGTGGGGTCAGCCCTATTTCAAAATAAGTTACCTCCTAAGCAGTCAGACCCGGGTAGTTTCTCAATTCCGTGTCATATCGGTATGAATTTGATTGATAATGCGCTATGCGATTTAGGCGCTAGCGTAAGTGTCTTACCGCTGTCTCTAGCTAAGAGACTTGGTTTGACAAAGCTGACCTGCACCAACATGACTGTCCAGATGGCCGACCGTAGTTTATCACGGCCACTAGGTGTACTAGAAGACGTACCTATCCAGATCGGGAAGTTCTTTGTTCCCGTTGATTTTGTTGTCTTAGACATCCCCGAAGATGCACACACCCATATTATTTTAGGGAGACCATTTTTGTCTACTGCCCGTGCAATTATAGACGTCGGGGGGAAGACTTTGTCCTTTCAGGTAGGGGACGAGGAGCTGATTTTTCATCAGTCTAAGTTCCGGAGGGCTCCCATGCAAGCTCAGCCTTGCAATGCCCTCTCTTCTATTGTTCCTATTATTGACACTCCAGATGAAAATTTGGAGAATATTGCTGTTATTGTTAACCCTCCGCCTCATACTGAGAGCAAAAAGGAGGAAAGTTCGTCTGTTTTCCTTGCTGCAGGTACAGATGAAAGCAATAAAGGAGTTGTCAAGGGACATTGTGCAACTGTTGTCAATCAAACTGGAAGTAAGGATGCCAAAGAAGATGACAGAGGCGCAAGGACGAAGAAAGTTCGAGCCTACGTAGATTGGAACTACATTTCTCCTACTGTTGCAAATAATAATTCAAGCTCATGGAAGCTGAAGAGGACAGTCAATGTTGCTGAGGTGACGTCCTCCAGTCAGAAGCCCACCGAGAGGCTACTAAAATTTGATGAGAATTGAATGGGGAAATGCCCCGTGTAATACCTTGTAATAGATAATTTTTGAATTTGTTTTGAATTTATTTTATTGCGTTTTAATTACGATAATTAGTTTTAGACAGTTTTTAGCGTAGACGTAAGACTATAGACTGTGCTTTTGCGTATTTGGTATTTTGGGAAATTTTTCCACTTGTTTTTATGCATGTTTGGGGAAGTTTCACGCATTTCAAGGAAGTAAAGACGAAATTAAAGGGCTTACGCGGGAAAAGACTTCGATCGAGTACTTTTTGTACTCGATCGAGTGAAAACCTGGTCGACCGAGTGCTTTTTCCAGTCGATCGAGTAAAGCCAAAAGGGGAACTGGTCGATCGAGTGAATTTTACTCGACCAAGTAGCTAGACCATCAAAAGCCCTCGATCGAGTAGTTTAAAACCACTCGATCGAGTGAAATGAACAGGACGCAGGGAGTTTTTTTGCCTTAAACTCCTATTTTCGTTTCTAATTCACTTCTTTATCCCTAATTATCGTCTATACACCCTTGTGCGATCAAAATCAACCCCAAATCCCATTTTTCTTGCCCAATCACCAAATCCGCCACCTACAATCCCTTCTTTGCTAATTGATCTTCAAAAGCCCTCTGTTTTACCCTAATTTGTGTCGATTTTCACGGTTTTCAAAGAGGGTTAGGGTTTGCGGTTTTGAGATCGAAAATCGCTTGTTTTTGCTTGATTTTTGAAGATTAATTGTATATTGTAGGTCTTTTATCATCAAGTAAGTGATTCTTTTACCTTCCTTGCATTTTAATTTCGATTATTTGGAATTTTCTGAGGTAAAAATCGAATTTAGGGTTTGAATATCCATTGTTGGTCGACTTTTCGACTTTAATTGTGTTATTTGCCCTTATTCTTCTTGCTTGATGATTAATCCCAACTCCTCAATGTTTATCACATGCTTAATTCGAATTCCACATGATTTTTGTGATATGGGTTCAAGACAGTCGAATTTTTCGACTGTCACTTTGGTTTTTGTTGCTGTAAATTGTCTAGCTAGCATCTTTGTTGCGATAATGCTGCTGATTGTTGACTTATATCGTACCCCTGTCGATGCTTAAACATGTTTACTCTGAACCCTTGCACAAAAACATGCGATTAGGGCTGTTTAAGTCGAAAATTTCGACTTTCAGACGGTTTTTATGCTGCCATGATTTATTTCACTTCAGTTGTTGCTTACATGTCGCTGTTGTTAACTGCTATCCCGTCCCCTACTGCTGCCTACATGCTGTAATTCGAGATTTTGAGGAATTGTTTGGGATTTCTGTGCTGTAAAATCGAATTTTCCGCCTGATAGGGCATTCAGATGCTGTCACATGCTGGTTTTACGTGTTGTTTTAGCCATGGTTAGCAGCTATTTTCTCATTATGCCCTTTACCTTGTTGCAGGATGGATTCTAGTTCTTTACCATCTACTAGTTCGTCCTCCAGCCCGTCCTTGACTGAGTCAGTGGCCCCTGCTGTTGCAACTACTACCACCTTAGTCACCCCTGCAGCCCCAGTTTTCCTTGTTTCAGCTGCAGGGACAGTTTTCGCTCCAGCTAGCTCAGCTGGAAGCTCAGTTTAGGCTGCCACTTCCACTACGGTCACCACCACAACTAGCACTGCTGCTAGTTCTTCTTCAGTGGTGGCCACAGCAGCCACTACATGTACACCAGGCACCACTTCTACACCTGTGGCGGATTCACCTGCGGTTGTAGCTGCCTTCAGAGCTGCCCTGGTTCCTTACACCGTCCGAGAGCGGGCTGCTGCCATGCATTCCAGAGACCGGGGTCGTAGACAGTCTCGTTCTACGCCAGCCCCAGTCACTTCTACAGCTGCTGCTTCCGCTTCTACTTCTGAGACAGTCACAGTTCGAGGGGACACTTCCCTCGACTCTCACCCGGACTACCCGCAGGTATTATTCGTCAATGCTTTACACCGCGATAAATTTTATAACTTGGTCAAATGTGTACATGTGCCTTCCCGATTTTTAGATAAATCGGCATTAGAAAAACTCGGCATTTACTAGTCAGTCTGTACTTTACTACGGGTCACGGGGATACCTGGGCTCATTACTATGAGAGGCCACACCTTCTTAGAGCTGAGTCTTGAGTTTCTCAGCTCTTTTACCTTCTCCCCAGATGCACACGAGACTGACCCTGACAGTCTTTCAGTCTCTTTCCGGTTGTTTAACCGGACTTTTCCGATGCCTCTGGCGGAGTTTGGTAGGTAACTTGACCTTACCTCCTCGGGCGTGAAATCAGACTCGAGGAAGGTTTACCGTCAGGTTTGGCGGTCCCTGACCCATACCCCTTTTCAGGAGCGAAAGCTCCATCAGGTCCACCTACCCCCTGTCCGTGTTTTTCTCAGACTGATGAGGTGCTCTATCTTCGGCCGAAAGGAGCCGAACAACATCACGAACCGCGAGCTCTCCATCCTGGGCGGTTACCTGAACGTCGACTGTGAAGGTCCTTTTACCTTCAACATAGCTTACTCGACCACCCAGTACCTCCACGACCAGGGGAAGAAGGATGCGGGAACCATTGCCTGTGGTGGCATAGCCACCATCCTTGCCCATCGCCTCTTCCCCACCTGGCCGCGTGACCTGCAGTACCTCCAGGGAGAGAGGCTACTGAGTCTGGACGCCATGCTCGCTCAGCATTGGCTAACCCCAGACTACCAGACTTGGAAGATTGACGACTCCTTGTCTGTTGATTAACCTTGCGACAGTCTCCCCCCGTCTTGAGCCCTTACCTACTGTGGTAAAGGGCCACCGTTTGCCTGCCTTGCCTCTACTTCACCTTCCACTTCAGCCTCGACCACCTCCGGATGCACCAGCCGCCAAGAAGCGGCGATTTAAGACTGGAGAGGGGTCTACACCTTCAGGGAGTACCCAGCCTTCCACGGCTACTCCCGACCCGACCCCTACTCCTACTACTACTACCACTCCTACTCCTGCTCCACCTCCCACTGACCAGACTGAGCCGGTCTTACCGGCCACTTACGTACCACCTCCACCCTTAGTGGTGCCCGCGGTCCCTGACCAAGGGGCCGCCGTTTACGGTTTGTTACTTGAGATCACAGAGCGTCAGGCTCGTATGGAGAGGGACTTAGCTTTGACCCTACACCCTCTGTACGAGTACCATTTGAGGCGACACAGACCGATCCCAGAGGGCTGGCCACATCCTTCCTTTTTCCGGTACCCAGCTGAGGGGTACCCGGCGTCAGAGGACGAGGAGGAGGAGGACCCTGAGGTGGCAGTGGAGAGAGCTCGCGCTGAGGAGCGGAGGAGGAGAGAGGAGGAGAGAGACCCGGAGTACAGGGTGGATGGAGATGGAGATGGAGATGGAGATGGAGATGGCGACGGCGACGACGACGAGTAGCTACTAGTCTACTCACTTCCCCAGTTTTCTGGCTGGTTTGGGGAAGCTCGTATTTTGTATGTATTTCTTACTCTTTTATTTTTGTCTCCTCTTTATTTTATGGCTTTAATTTTGTTATTAGGTTGTGTATTCCCGTTCCCCCATTTTTCTGCTGGTGTATGCTGGAGGACAACGAGGGCATTGTCCGTTTTGGTTTGGGGAGGTTATATAGCATCCTTTTGAGTCTGCATTTGCATTTGTTTTTGCATTCACGTTTATTTTTCAGCTTGCATTATTGTTTTTTTCATTAAAAATCAAAAATCCAAAAAAAATAGAAAATTTCAAAAATTCAAATAAAATTTCACGTTTATTTTTGCATATAGGTTGAGTCGGAACGGTAGATTTCCATGATGACAATTCACTATAACTTGTCAATTTACTTGAGCCTTGCACTTTTATTGATAGTTATTAGCTTTGTCATACGCATAGTCTACGAATTTCTGTTCAAATATAAGCTGACTGTTTAGACTTGACCTGATAAATTGCCAAACTACTTAAAAATTCTGAGTTTTTAGAGCCATAACTGGTGACATTCATGACCAGTTCATTAGGAATTTTGAGTAGTACTCCTTGCATAGCATGTTCATTTTTTTTTGCACATTTATGACATTCAATTTCTCGTCAAATGCACATATTCGGGTTTGTGGTTGGTGTCACATGCAGGGAGGTGCTTGCAAATTTCCCTTTCCTTATATTTTTCACCCATTTAGCTCCACTTTAGCCAAAACTTGCCTTTTTGACCCATTATCTACATCCCAAACTAAGCCTGCCTAGTCAAGCTAGTTAGTATGTTCTTTTGTGGTATGTTTCCTCGTTGCAGTTTGGCCGTGTCTCTTTTGTATGGAGTTGTTGGAAAATAAAGGAAGGGAGTATTGAAAAAAAAAAGGAAGAAAACGTGAAAGAAGGAAGAAAGAAAAGAAAAAAAAAATGAAAAAAAAAAACAGAAAAAAAGAGGCTGGAAACGTGAGTAGAAGAAGAAAGAAAAAGAATTTTGAAAAAATAAAAAGAAAAAAAGAGTTGTTTTATTTGAGTTAGTTCATTCAGACGGTATTAAAAAAGGGAATTTTGTGACCGTCTAACTCCTCCGTTTTATCCCATATTTTTTGAGGAGATTGTGTTTGAGTTTAGTGAGTTGTGTGCCAAAAGAAGGGCACTTGTACTTAGTCCTTTAGTCAGTTGAGATTCGGATGGTTTCATTATGGTCCTGTTAGAACTAGCTTGACGCTATTACCTTCACATTACCATAACATGCTTTGCCTTTTCTCACCTGAACCTCACTATTCCCAAATTATTTGCAAGCCCTCGGCTGTGACGGACATTATTGGTTGGAGTGTGTGCATTAGTACTTGAATTGTCTTTCATTTTTGTTGCATGCATGCTATATAGGTCGCAGTTAGGTGAGTAACTGTCTTTCCTTCTCTCTTTTACATATAACATTCACCCTTTGCTTCATGAGAGAAGAGTGAACACGAGAGAGTCCGATTTTGTTGGTCTTGCAAGGTCGATAGGTCAGCTATATTTCTGAACAGCTTATAATTCGTTTGCGTACTGACTGCTTAGCTTTAACTATTAATTTTTGTTGCATTAAATTGGTTCTAGTAGACAAGTTTAGCTAGCTCTGAGTTATTTTTCCGTTCCATTAGTGTATAGTTTTGAGTTTACTCGAGGGCGAGTAAAGGTTCGGTTTGGGGAGATTTCATACGTGCCTAATGTATAGTCTTTTTAGCCTATTTCAGCACGTATTTCTATGCATTTTCATACTATTTTTATGGTATTTTGCCCCGAATTGGCTACTTTGGTTCGTTTTGTCTATTTTGTAGAAATGAACGCAAGAGTAGTGGAATCGTACCCTTTTTCGTCCTTTTTGCATGCATTTAGAGGAGACGGGATTGTTCCAGAGTGAGATACTGCATTCAGAAGCGTCGTGGCATGCATTACGAGGCTATTAGGCGCGGACTTGAGCTGAAATGAAGATATAGTTACTCGATTGAGCAGTTTACCACTCGATCGAGTGGTTTTTACTTCCTCTGATGATCGATCGAGTGGTTTTCCACTCGACCCTTAGCTTGCACAAAGACCTTCTACTCGATCGAGTGAATTTCTGGTCGATCGAGTAGAATTTGCTGAAGAGTTGGTCGATCGAGTGGTTTTAATCCACTCGATCGAGTGGTTTCGATGGATTTGGGCTTTAATTAGCCCGTGTGATGTTTTATTTTGCTAAAACTCATTTGATTTGCTATTTAAGCATGCTTTACTAGGTTAATTAGGATCATCTTTCATACTATCAAACTCTCTACTGTAAACTTGAGTACGTTGCTTTATTCTTCTCTACTGTTACTTTATTTCGGGATTATTTTCACTCGGATTTTGTGTTCTTTACGCCGGATTCGCTTGGATTGTAATTCCTTTCTCCTTCTTAATAATAATTAATCATTTGGTTGCTTATATTTCTTATTTGTGTTATTATTTCTTTTGCCCTAATTTTCCTTATTGCAATTTATTGTTTATTTATAATGTTTTCTGCTGGGAATTTAATTGCTGTTAGTTTAATCATCGATATGAGTAGCTAAACCCCCCTTCATGTTGGGATTAGGGGATCTGCGGTAGAAATGCGACGATATAATGAATGAATTAGACGAATTGATTACGAGACTCTGTCACTATAGCAATTTAATTGTATTTATTCGACTTAGTTGAGTGCACGCTTCTATGTCACCCTTTAATCTGGCTAAAATTAATCCTGGATCGAAAGATTGGACTAAATAGGCTTGCTATAAATAGTAGACTACCCTAATGAGGATGAAAGTTAAGTTAGTGGTATTTTAGGATAGAAAATGGACCGTAAGGACCTTTCAACATCCGTCTCACATTAGTTCGTCTGAATCATTTACAGCTAAGTCACAGAACTACCGTAGTGAACCGAATTCCCGACATGTCCCTCTCTTCTTGATAGTTTAAATCGATTTTATTGTTTTATTGATCTTGCCCTTAATTCTCTTTCCTTTTAATCTCGTAGTTTAGAATCAAATTCAAACAACCCCCCAATTGTTACCGTAGGATTAGAATTAAACATCTATAATTACATTACCTCCATGTGGAATCGATACTCGACTGCCTCTACTACATTTTAGTTGAGACCGTTAGGTTTTATCTTTGATAGGGTTGCGATAGCCGTGTCAATGACATTGGTGTTGGTAACTGGACCATTAGTTATAGGGCCGTTTTGAGAAGTATTTTGATATGGACGCCTTGAGCGAGTGAGGTGGTCTATATCTGGATATTCGCTAGCTTTGACTATATCGTCACTAACCTTGACGAGATAGTGTTAAGCGAGGTATTCATCTTCATTATCATCGGCCCATATTCCGTTGACATTTGTAAGCTCTCTCAATCTTATGATCTCAGCTTCTAAACTGATAATTTGGTCGACTAGGCTGTCAACTACGACGACTACCTCTTACATTGTAAAATTTTGAGACAGATTTAGTGGCACGCTGTCCTTGGGCATGATACTCGAATTGCAGAGGGATGTTACTACATCTTCTAGTTCTGAAACTTGTCTACTTACACTCTTTGCCCATGCAATAAAATCGGTGACAGTAGGCGAAATGGTGGAGTAACTCCCCTCATCTTCTATTGCATGGATTTCGTCTTCGTCTGGAGAAATTAGGCGTGAACAATTCAAGGTGGATTCTTCATCTGAAATCATCAGAACTCCAAAAGGATTCTGAGTATTGTTAGGATTACCTCCAGGAGGTATAGGTAAATGACCATCTTCGATCATGTCCTGAAGGACATGTTTTAGCTTGGATTATTTCTCTGTATCGTGCCCTTTACCTCTATGATATTCACAGTATGCATTTTCGTCCTAGAATTTAGACTTCTTTTCTGGGTCAGGTGTAGGTCCTGTGGGTTGGAGTTTACCTTGTTTCATCAACCTTTTTAAAGCATTGGAGTATGTATCGCCAATGTTTGTGAACTTCCTTTGGGAGTTAATCTTCTTTGACGATTCGAGAAGGTTAACTTCATCAATCTTGCTACTAGAACCATAGGAACGACTCGTTGAGCCTTGATATCCATGACCTACCGTTTCGGACAAGAGCCCTTTACGGATGTCATCTTTGATTTTTGTCCCTAGCACATTTAGATCTTTGGAGGTTTTTAGTTTTGGTACCTCAAATGGTTTGCATAAATGGGTCTCAAGTTATCCACAAATTTATCCACAAGGGTTGCTTAATCTGGACGTTCAACTAATTGTGTGCTAGTCTTCCTACACCTACTTAGGAACTCGGCGAAGCCTTCTTTTTCATTTTGGGTAAGAACCTCTAGAGTGCGCATGTTGACTTGGATTTCAGCATTATCCGCGTATTGTTTAGTGAATTCAATTGCGGCGTCATCCCAGGTGGCAATCTTCTTATGCTCCAAAGAGTAGAACAATTGCTTAGGAATGGTGTCGACAGATGAAGGATAGATCCTGAAGAACATCTGAGGTTTGATGCCTTTGATAGACATGTAGTCTTTGAAAGCGCGAATGTGGTTCAAAGGGTTTCATGTCCCTTGAATTTTGGGATGTCAGTCATGTGGAAGTTGGTTGGAAATTGAGCATTCACAGCCTCATACTTGCGATTATTTTCCTGTAGATGTCATCTCCCTTGAGGTACATTAGTTGTTCCTCTAAGTATTAGAGTCGTTTTTTAGCTTCCGTAAGACCTACTGGAGGGTTGATTTCTTGTGGCCCAATGAAGGGTGGAAGATTATCATGCACAACTTCGCTAGGAATATCATCTTCTGTAGGAGGGAGTCTAGTTTCGACAGCAACAATTCGGCCTTCGATAGCATTGAAGCGATCATAAGCTTGGTCTTGGCTTGTTTGGAGACGAGAGAGCGCAGTTAGGATTTGATCATTACCATTTGGTTGACCGCTGGCACTTGTGGTAATACTTTCAGGCATCTTGGAAAGTGGATAAGAGATCGACGACGAATCAAAACACGATCGACCATTCTACCACACTTACTCAAGGAAAATACTCGACTCGTGAAGTGGGAGTGTGCCACTTGTGTTAAGTGTGATTTGAAAATGACAAAGTTTGGAAATGTTTGTTCTAATAACTGTAGTGTAGTTCTAGGAGTGTTGACTCGAAGTGAGGTTTGGAAATGGGTTTTGAGGACCGATTTGACTGGAGTTTTGACAGAATTTCGAACCATTTTGCGCTAATTTGGACCATTTTCGAAAAAAAGGGTTTACATTTTAAAATGTTTTGGTTTTACAAAATTCGTCATGTTTTTTTTACGAAATGGTGATCACGTATGGAACGAGCAGTTATACAGGCATTATAACGGTATGTTGAGTGCATTTAGAAGGGTTTTGGCTTGAAAGGTGGGTTGCCATACCGAGCAATCAAACCCTAGTCTGTGGAGAGGTCCCCGCCAAACATGAGTAAGGACGGTTCCTAGTCCATTTCCTCGATTAGTGAAAGCCCTTGATACAAACATGAGTAAGCATCATGGTATGGTTGAAGTCAATCGCTATCCATCCTTAGGCCCAGATAAGAATTTGGACCGTCCAGATGGAAAGATTGGTCGAATGGGTTGGGTTGGGCCTAGGAAGGACGAAAAAGACGATCTAAGAAGATCGAGTAATGAAAACTTACAACTGTCTCATATAAACTATTCTCTAACCTTGTTCAAGTTTCACCCTTGGCAACACGTAAGTGTATTACTCCCCAGCGGAGTCGCCAAACTATGGACAACGGGGGTCCACGGGGGAGCTTGGGAACAATCGTTTGCATTTGTGGAGTCGCCACAAATTTTTAAGGGAAATTGGAACCGTTCAAATACCTCGTGTCATGTCAAGACACAAGCAGTGACATGAACATTAAGAACTCGTTAACCTTAGCATTCTATGTCTAGAATGACTCTCGTGGATGCCAATGAACACGGATGTTCACCGAGATCTGGAGTAAGGGGTGAGGGTAAGTATTAGGAAGTCCTTTTACTGAACACCTAATCCCGCCCGCCTCGATAGCGGCCTCTACTAATGATTAGGGAAATCGTGTGTATTCGATATACTGTCGATTATATGCATGCAATGCAACAAACATCGTTTTAATCCTAGCATGTGAATTAAACTAAGTAGGTGAACTTATAACGAACATTCAATAATGTCGAATTAGGGTTTAGATTAATTACATGTGAGAACGAGTAAATAAATCACCAGGTACGATAATTACAATAAATGGAATAAATGAAATTACAATGAGTTACAATGGGTCAATTGATTTACGTCAGAAATATAATTAAAACGGACAATTTGAGAAAAAGAAAGGAAAATAAATTAGGTAAGAAAACAAACAGAGTAAGTGTAACATCCCCATACTCCAAGTGCCTTACCAGGACCACTCAGGTATAAAGATGTTACCATCTCGGTTCCCCGAGGCAATGATGATCATAAGACAATAACGAAACGACATTTAAATAGTATAAGTTTAGTGAAAGAATACAATCCAAAACCAAATGCCCAAAATACGGGTTACATGTTCCCAAAACAACTGTCTCTTCAACTAAATAAAATGTCTGACAAACTACTCAAGCTACAGCGGAAGACTCTATCATCAGAAGGTGACACATCCTAGCTAGCCCATGTATCTCGACTCATACCTGCTCAACAACTGCTCACCATCCCCGAATGGATCACCACAGTTTTTAAAATAATTAAACGGGGTCAGTACTAATCACACAATTTATATAACTCAATGATACAACAAACAACACAGCTCAATCGTGACAGATATACTCCGAACTCCATCACTAACTCCACAATACTGACTATACACTAAAGTGTGTAGCCCTGCCAGAGTACCCATCGCAACAGGTTACTCCTCGCCGCCAGTGGGGGACCGCAGCCATTCCCACCTAAGCCCCGCTCATCTCCATCGAGCATAAACCCAAATCCATTAATGTGCACATCCCTTCTCTGGCGGGTTCCACAGAAGGCGAATAATGGGCGTGAAGCCACTCCCGCAAGTGACTCCACTCAGCCAGCGACGCACCCCGAAGAACATAGACATATACAATCAACCACAACTACTATCAACAATCAAAACCAACAACCGTCACAATACTCGTATGATAATACTCAACAATCACAAAACACAACCAACAAATCATGTGACTAATACTGAGTAGGGAAACCCTACCTGGAATGCAATACAGTCAGACGGTCTCAACAGCTGTTATCAAAAAGCCTCCTCTACGAATCCTCCTCCTAACATAACATCACATATATCACTAACCACACAAAACTAACACAAATCCCCAATTCCCAAAATTAGGATTTAACGAGACTTAATTAAATATAACAAATTCGGTACGTAGATCTTACCCTCGACGCAAGGATCACAAAGATGTAAAGAAAGATAAATTCCGACCTTCCAAGCTCCGAGATTTGTCAATAATGCGATGAATGCGAATTACGTAGGTTGAAATCTCTTTTTCAAAGTAATTAGGTTTGTAAAAATGTATTATGAAAGTGACGGAAGTGTTTATATATTAATTCGCATTATTAACAAAACCCGACAAAACATTACCCGTAAACCGGGCTACTCGATCGAGTAACTGACGTACTCGATCGAGTGCCGCCTACTCGATCGAGTACCAAGGCTACTCGATTGAGTACCCTATAGGTCAGAAACTATTTTAATTTGCAAAACACCCTTACTCGACAGAGTAAGGCCCACTCGATAGAGTACCCAGAGACTCATAAAACCGTAGTATTACAGTCTTCCCTCCTTAAAAAGAACTTCGTCCCCGAAGTTCAACCCACAACAAAACAAAGGCATACTACTACACTCCCGACACAACAATCAAAACAAAACAAAACTCAACATAACAGCATGCTACTAACCAAACTCAACCCGACTCAATTACAACAAAACATACCGACACAACACCAAAAAGGGTGTAAAAACTCTTAAAAACTCTTTGCGATCATCTCCTACCCCCCTAAAAGAAACAATGTTACGTCCCCGTAACCATACATACATGATCAAAAAGGAAAGGGTAACGCTCTCTCATGGCCTCCTCTGTCTCCCATGTAGCTTCCTCGGTCTCGTGTTTAGACCAAAGGATTTTTAGCAAAACTGTCTCACCACTCCTAGTCTACCTAACCTTCCGGTCAAGAATCTGCTTAGGCACCTCAAGATAGGACAAGGACTCATCTAGCTCTATGCTCTCTGCCTCTAACACATGTGACGGATCACTCACATACTTGCGCAACTGAGATACATGAAACACATTATGCACCCTCTCCAACGCAGCTGGTAAAGCCAAACGATAAGCAACCTCTCCAACCCACTCTAAGATCTCATAAGGTCCTATGAACTTCTGACTCAGCTTGCCTTTCTTCCCAAATCTCATAACCCTACGCATAGGAGACACTTTCAGAAGAACCTTGCCCCCACCCGAAAACTCTATATCACGGCGATGTAGATCTGCATAACTCTTTTGTCTATCCTGAGCCGCTCTCATCCTTTCCCTGATCATCTTAATCTGCTCAACCATCTCATGTACCATCTCTGGTCCTAGAACCACTGCCACAGCACTGTCGTTCCAACAAATAGGACTCCTACATCTCCTCCCATATAAGGCCTTAAACGGTGCCATGCCAATACTAGAGTGATAGCTGTTGTTGTAAGAAAACTCAATCAAATACAATCTCTGTTCCCAGCTACCACCAAAGTCCATCACACAAGCCCGTAACATATCCTCAAGAGTCTTGATTGTTCTCTCAGTCTGACCGTCTGTCGCAGGATGAAATGCTGTACTCATCTTCAATGTCGTTCCCAACGATTCCTGTAACTCCTTCCAAAACTTTGAGATAAACCTCGTGTAACACCCCCTCATACCAAGGTACCTTACCAGGACTACCCCAGCTTGAAAAGCTATTACCATCTCGGTTGCCCGAGGTTAGTATATATCAAAAGCAACAGTCCAAACACATTTATTAATGTACGGTAATTATAAAAGTTACATAGTCTCCAAAAAATCCAATAAACGAATTATCCAAATGGTAACAACTACCAAAAGCAATAACTAAGACTCCTGGTGGTGACATCTAATCCAGCGTGGTGACTCTCCCATGACTGCCCCAAGCTCAATAAGTGTATCACCTGTTACAATCTGCTCACCATCCCAGAATGGATCACCGCAGGTTTTACAAAACAACAACGGGGTCAGTTACTACATAACCAAAGTAAGACAACAAGTGCATCAAATAACCAGATGATCATCCTCCATCCCCAGTCTCCCGATCTCACACAGTAACCGACTACACACCGAAGTGTGGAGCCCTGCCAAATTATCCATCGCAACAGGTAATCCTCGCCGCCAGTGGGTGACCGCAGCCCATCCCCACCTAGTCCAACTCATCAACGAGCGACTAACAATCCATGTCCCTTAATGTGCACATCCCCTCCCGTGACGGGTTCCACGGAGGGCGAACTAGGGTGTGAAGCCACACCCGCAAGTGACTCCACCATAATCACACATACCACAGCATCACAGCTGTCACAACACCAAAACCGTCACAACACAACCACATCACCATCGTCACCACAACACCAACACTCCGATGATCAGCAGACAACAATCATACCCAATACAACAAATATCTCAAATCAATTACACAAGAACTGAGTAGGGAAACCCTACCTTTTTTCGCAATCCTCTTACGCTGCAATCAACCATACAAATGCATAACAATTACCACATCGTCACCTACAACAACAATCATATAATTCTAATCACTAACTGCAAAACCCATTTCCCCCAATTCAACGAATAAAGACAAACCCTAGAATCAATCATCAACAACATAGGGATAAAGACTTACCGGCGAAAGAATGAAAGATTGAACGCAAGGACTACAACGATTGCACACACGGTGGAGGATTAGGGAGTGATAAGGGAGTGATTAGAGTAATCGTAAAATGATTAGGGTTGTAAATGACGTTTAGAAACTGACTTTCAATATTAAATAACCCTAAACACTCCCGCATCAAACCGCTGAAATATTACTTCGCCAGACCGGATACTCGGTCGAGTAAAGTGTATACTCGGCGGAGTATCCACTACTCGGTCGAGTATTCACTATACTATGACAACAATAGCACCATAACCAACTCTTTTTCATATCATCCTCTATACCAACCAATAGGAACATACCCATACTGACACGGGTACGAAACATCGGGAACCAACACAACGGTCTATATACCCCGACCGACACTGACAAGAAATAGTAGTAAACAAACAACGATCTATGACAACCCAAAAATACTCCTATCACAACACGAATTGCCATGCACAGTGCACAACAACCACATCGTAGCTATCACAACTTTTACAATCTCATAACACCGACGCAGTCCCACTTCCTTGACCAGAAGACTTCATTAAATCCGCTTTACTAGATCACAACGCAACATACTACACGGAATAACAGATAATAACCTTATGATTACCATCCATACTATGACTCTTGAGGCCGGAACCTCACACCATTACTTACAGATATCATACATACACATATAAGTATAACATATGACACGGAACACATACATAATGACTCGTAACTATCACGCCACGCCATTACTCGTGAGGCCAGGGCCTCACACAAAGTTTTACACACCTCATGGACCCATAATCGAATATAACTAGTCAATCTTGATCACGTAAGTTACCACTTGACAATGAATACCTCTCATCCGAACTTAACTCAGGTGCCTTTCCTAACATATCCTCTCAAACACACAATTATCACCCCTCCGGCAAATTTAGCCATAACATCAGTACTCAACTTCCAGCGAACACCTCATATATCCACATCTTATACTCCCTCTCAACCATACATACTGATCAGTCTCCACAAAATCAACCCCATTAGGACAACTAACTTTCTTAATGTAACATCATCCTCAACCACTAGTGACAACAATACGACACTAACACCCTTTCATGTGGCTGCTCTCTCACTATCACTTCCTTATACAACAGTTTATTTCCTCTTTTGGTTGTCATTCCATATAACGAGCATCATATCCATCAACAAAATTTCCTCAACATTATTCCCAGTTCTATCCTTTATCGTATCCTCACCTAACTTTCCACCAAAATCTCAGGTCTTGCAAACACTCTACAAGCTTCTTATTCCCTTAATACCTCAAAACTCACGGCTAACACGTCGTCCTGTACTCCTATATAACCATTAACTCACACCCTCTAATGAGGCTATCGTACATTTCCATAATTTCCTACTTACTTCCGTTCCTCTTTCCCCCTTTTCACACAGTAATACCAAGTAATAATTCATCTCCTTCCTCTTTCTACCTAACTCTTTAGTAATTTGTTTATTTTCTCGTAGCTCCACAACCCTAATTCCATTAAGTCATATCAATATCTTATCATTCTTTCTTATTATTTATCCCCTCTCATCTTGCTTCTCTCTCACCCTTGTCACCATCAAGTCTACACACTAATGGTTACTCTTCAATTAGTCGTATCTCCCTTTCGTATCTTTAGAAAACCAAAAATTTACCTCATATCGATAATTTCCCAAGGAATCACATACTATGCTCACCTCTAGATATTCCAAATTCCCAAACTCGACCACTATCTACCCATCGCGGCATAACTCGATCTCACTATACACCATTCGTTTCCATCTTTCTATAGCGACCTTTTATCACATACATCCTTAGCCAACTCAATCCTAACCGTCTCTCTCCCTAAATCCTTACACATACCACTATGTCACTATTCATATTCCTCATCTTAATCTTTCATTCTCACGTTTCTTTACACTCACATCATCCTTGCCCATATATACTTACTTTTATATTACTCAACACACGAATATATCACTCACCATATCTCACAAAATATCCTTTTTACCTCGATTAGCTCATCATTCTTCCCTTTCCTTTTCCACTATTTCTCGCAACCACATTAACACATGTCTTCCTTATCCAGCACTTATCTCTCATAAGCCGGCATTCTCCCTATCATAACATTTGGTAACTTACGTTTCAAGACCGTCGCATATAAAAGAATACTTTAAGACCCAAAACATACATGTATACATACCTTTCGACTCAAAACAACCGTAAGAACATAACCACCGACTCAAAATGACCGCCCATCGAAGTACTCGATCGAGTACATAGCATACTAGGTCGAGTATAGGGTACTCGGTCGAGTAACTATATTACTCGGCCGAGTTTTCGACTCCAGAAGCGAACGCAATTGTCACATAGGATTACTCAGTAGAGTATTGGGAATACTCGGCCGAGTAGCCCTTACTCGGCCGAGTATTACTTTACTCGGTCGAGTACCAATGCATCTCTCAGCATCTCTCACCATCGTCCAGGTTTCGTAAAACAGTCATATCTCACTCGTTACTTGGTCATTCTGGGCATGCGACCTATCGTTAGAATCGTAAGAAGACAAACTATCACATCCAATTGGAATTACAGAAATATATTTTATAGAGCTCGACTTATGACAGTTTTAAGACAACCCTTCCAAAATCGGTTTGGATACAAATAAAATTTTCTTAACAAAACAACTTAAACATGCATAAAACAAACAATAACGACCCAATACTTCTAAAAACAAGTATATAGGTGAACGTTTATCATACCCACATGAAAATTAAACCCGACATTCATATGCATAGACGGAAGACCTTAATCACATGCTACTACCAACAACCAACATTAACATCATCATGATCATATACACATGTATCACTACCTTTTTTGAAAGACACATAATAAACACTTAACATGCCAACATATTTCATACCAAATCCGTTTTAACAAGTTTGACCATGTCTTACACATGTTTCCACACATCTCACTTCCTTTCACATGATTCAACCATTCAAGTTCCACATACCACACACGCATTAAATAGACTCACAACAAATTCCCCTGGTGACTGGCTTGAGATTGTGAGGGCCATAATGCGATTTCGGGACGTCTCCCAAGTTCTTGCGGTAGCTCCAAACAACTCTCTCCGGATTCATTTTATTTAGACTCCCTAAGTTCATTGGGTTCATTCGTTTTAGGTGCCGGAATCGTCGTCTCTGATACCACTTTGTAAGACCCCCTCATACCAAGTTACCTTACCATGATTACCCCAGCATGAAAGGCTATTACCATCTCGGTTGCCCGAGGTTAGTATATATCAAAAGCAACAGTCCAAACACATTTATTAATGTACGGTAATTATAAAAGTTACATAGTCTCCAAAAAATCCAATAAACGAATTATCCAAATGGAAACAACTACCAAAAGCAATAACTAAGACTCCTGGTGGTGACATCTAATCCAGCGTGGTGACTCTCCCATGACTGCCCCAAGCTCAATAATTGTATCACCTGTCACAATCTGTACACCATCCCCGAATGGATCACCGCAGGTTTTACAAAACAACAACGGGGTCAGTTACTGCATAACCAAAGTAAGACAACAAGTGCATCAAGTAACCAGCTGATCATCCTCCATCCCCAGTCTCCCGATCTCACACAGTAATCGACTACACAACGAAGTGTGTAGCCCTGCCAGATTACCCATCGTAACAGGTAATCCTCGTCGCTAATGGGTGACCGATGCCCATCCCCACCTAGTCCAGCTCATCAACGAGCGACTAACAATCCCTGTCCCTTAATGTGCACATCCCCTATTGTGATGGGTTCCGCAGAGGACGTACTAGGGTGTGAAGCCACTCCCGCAAGTGACTCCACCACAATCACATATACCACAGCATCACAGCTGTCCTAACACCACAACCGTCACAACACAACCACATCACCACCGTCATCACAACACCAACACTCTGATGATCAGCAGACAACAATTATACACCATACAACAAATATCTCAAATCAATTACACAAGAACTTAGTAGGGAAACCCTACCTTTTTTCGCAATTCGCTTACGCTGCAATCAACCATACAAATGCATAACAATTACCACATCGTCACCTACAACAACAATCATATAATTCTAATCACTAACTGCAAAACCCATTTCCCCCAATTCAATGAATAAAGACAAAACCTAGAATCAATCATCAACAACATAGGGATAAAGACTTACCGGCGAAAGAATGAAAGATTGAACGCAAGTACTACAACGATTGCACACACAGTGGAGGATTAGGGAGTGATTAGAGTAATCGTAAAATGATTAGGGTTGTAAATGACGTTTAGAAACTGACTTTCAATATTAAATAACCCTAAACACTCCCGCATCAAACCGTTAAAATATTACTTCGCTAGACCGGATACTCGGTCGAGTAAAGTGTATACTCGGCCGAGTATCCTCTACTCGGTCGAGTATTCACTAGACTCGGCTGAGTATTCCTCGGCAGAACCCAAACAGACTACACTCTTGACACTACTCGGCCGAGTAGGCTCTACTCGGTCGAGTACTTAGCTTATAAAAATCCGTAGTATTACACCTCGCATCTCTGTCAGATACTATGTCCTTAGGGACTCCATGTAACTTTAGCACATTCTTCCGATAAGCCATAGCTAATTGTGCCTTAGTCTATGTATCTTTCATTGGCACAAAATGAGCTGACTTGGTCAATCGATCCACTATTACCCATATCATGTTGTTACCCTGTTGACTCTTCGGCAAACCCACGAAAAAATCCATAGAAATAAATTCCCACTTCCACTCAGGTACCTCTAAAGACTGAATCTTACCTTGTGGTCGTCGCTGTTCCCCTTTAACTCTCTGGCATGTCAAACAACGGGCCACAAACTCAGCTATTTCTTTCTTCATCCCAGGCCACCAGAACGTGTTCTTTAAATCTTTGTACAGCTTGTCACCACCTGGATGTACCGAATACGGTGTACAATGTGCCTCTGTCATGATTGTCTTTTTCAACTCCTCATCATTAGGGACACACCATTTCCCATCAAACCTCAAACTACCGTCTGTATGAATAGAGAATCTAGACACCGTCCCTTTGTCTACTCCAGCTCTCCACTCTACCATCTTAGGATCCAACGCCTGTTTACCTCGAATATCATCATAAAGATCAGGCCGTACTGTCAAATCTTCCATGGCATCCCCTCTCTGCATCATATGTATCTCAAACTTCCCCACCTCATCTCTCAACCTCATCAAAGATAAAGCTGTAGACAAAGAATGTACAGTCTTCCTACTCAAAGCATCTGCAACAACATTGGCTTTCCCTTCCTGGTAGATAATATCCATGTTATAATCGCCAATCAGCTCCATCCACCTCCTCTATCTCATGTTCAACTCCTTTTGAGTGAAGATGTACTTGAGACTCTTGCGATCAGAAAATACCTTAAAGGTCGCCCCATAAAGGTAATGTCTCCAAATCTTGAGAGCAAACACCACTGCACCCAACTCTAGATCGTGTGTAGGATAATTATCCTCATAAGGCTTTAATTGCCTAGAAGCATAGGCAATCACTTTACCGTTCTGCATCAACACACATCCCAACCCATTCTTTGAGGCATCTGTATAAACCTCAAAGTTCTCAATCCCTTCAGGCAATGCTAAGATAGGAGCTGTGGTCAAACGCTCCTTTAATGTTTGGAACGCCATCTCACAACTCTCATCCCAACGAAACCTGTTCTCTTCCCTCATCAAAGTTGTCATAGGTCTAGAAATCTTGGAGAAATCCTTCACGAACCGTCTATAATATCCAGCTAAACCCAATAAACTCCTGATCTCAGCAACATTCTTTGGTGCTTCCCACTTGGTCACTGCCTCAATCTTTGCCGGATCCACAGCTACCCCATCCTTAGAGATAACATGCCCCAGAAAAGCAACTCTCTCTAACCAGAACTCACACTTAGACAACTTAGCATATAACTCATGTTCCCTCAAGGTCTGCAACATAATCCTCAGATACTCCTCATGCTCCTCCTTAGTCTTGGAATAGACTAAGATGTCATCGATAAACACCACCACAAACTTGTCCAAAAACTGTCTGAAGATTCTGTTCATCAAATCCATAAACACAGCCGGTGCATTATATAACCCAAAAGGCATCACCACATACTCATAATGGCCATACCTCGACGTGAAAGCTATTTTTGGTATGTCCACCTCTCTAATCTTCACCTGATGGTACCCCGACCTCAAATCAATCTTGGAAAAGACAGATGCACCACTCAACTGATCAAACAGGTCATCTATCCTTGGCAAAGGATACTTGTTCTTCACCGTCACTCGGTTCAGCTCCCTGTAATCTATACACAACCTCAAGCTTCCATATTTCTTCTTCACAAAAAGAACTGGTGCTCCCCACGGTGATACACTAGGTCTAATGTATCCCTTCTCTATCAGATCATCTAACTGTTTCCTGAACTCCTCCATCTCTTTAGGACCCATCTGGTACGGTGCCTTAGAGATTGGCCCCGTCCCCGGTTTCAACTCAACCGTGAAATCTATCTCCCTCCTCGGTGGCAACCCTGGAATCTCCTCTGGAAAAACATCTGCAAACTCATCTACCACTGGTATCTGATCAACTGTCAGACTCTCTATCCGGTCATCTCTCACATGGCACAAGATCAAAGGACATCCCTTCCTCAGATAGGACTTCTAGGTCACAACTGCAATCAACATAACTTTGGGTTTGACCACAAACCCACGATAAGACACACTAACGCCCTTAAGACCTCTTATAGACACTTTCTTTTGATGACAGTCTATCTTAGCTTTGTACTTTCCCAACCAATCCATCCCGACAATCATCTCAAAATCGTTTAAAGGAAACTTTAGAAAGTCTACAGGTAGCTCGACTTGCCCAACTATCATAGATACATCCCTAAACAACCTCCCACATGATACAGACTCCCTCGAAGGTATAACAACTTTCTCACTTACAGACTCATATACCCTCAAACCCAACCGTTTAACATGACTCGAAGATACAAACGACTAAGACGCCCCCGAATCAAACAAAACAAAGGTATGAATACCGTTAACAAGAAAGGTACCAGTGATAACATGTGCATCGTCCTCAGCTGCTTTCTTGGCCATCATAAACAACTTTCCACTGGTCTTCTGTCCACCTCCCTGGACAATACTAGCTTATGTGGTCGGCTTAGCACCCGACCCCTGATTGTTTTTGTTGTTCGTAGCTGGTTTCTGATAAGAATTACCGCCATTGCGGTTACCTCCACCCTGGTTGGTCTGACATCCCAGGTTGGACCATGACCCAGCCGGTCTATTGCTCGCATAATTCTGTGCCGGTCCCTGAGAATAGTTCCCCTGAGCCGGTCTCTGAAAAGCCCCCGGTACACTCGTGCACTCATGTCTCTTGTGGCCTACACCGCCACAGCCAAAGCAAGTCATTCCCCGACTACTACTACCTCTCCCACGGCCACGCCAAAAGGAAGCCCCAGCACTGAATCCTGAACCAGAAGAAAACGCTCTAGCCTGACTGTGGTTGCCTTTCTTGTAGTTAGATTGGCCACCACCTTCACTCTCAGCCTTTCTTTTCTTACTACCTCTCTCCCGGGCCATCTCCACCAACCTCTCAGCTCTCCCAGCCCTCTCATAAGTTTCCTTAACATCAGTAAGGACTCCCACGGGTAACTTGTCAATAATCCTGGGGGTCAACCCCCTCTCAAATCTCAGCGCTAGGTTCTCCTCACTCAAACCCATGTCCTCAGCATATCTAGACTTCTTATTAAACTTCTTCTAGTACTCAGCTACGGTCATATCAAATGTCATCCTAAACCCATTGAACTCCTCCCTCAGCTTACTCCTCACATGCTCAGGTACGAACTCTCTCCTCATAGCCCTCCGGAACTCTTCCCAACTTCGCATACATCTCCCTAGCACTCACCTTCACCTTATCCCACCACTCACCAGCCGCTTCCCTCAAGTAGAACACAACTTATTCTACTTTCATCTCATCAGGACAATGTAACAGATCCAGAATGTTCTCCTTCTCACGATGCCAATTGTCAAGAAGAATTGGCTCCCCGGTTCCCTTATACTCTCTTGGGTTAAACCTCGCTATGTAAAGACTGATCTTAGAATGATCAACGTCCTTATCCTTTCCCACTCTCTTAAGGGCCTCCGTAAGAGCATCTTGATGCTCCAACATCTTCACTATATCATCGATATTCATGCTCTCAGCTCTCGCATACAAAGCGGTTTTCTTTGGTGGCATCTTGAAACTATATAAGAAAAGGTAGATATAAACATACGTACTATAACCCAAAACACGAAAACAACCTGCCCAGAACCCACTCGATCGAGTGCCTCAACCTACTCGATCGAGTAGAGGCTACTCGATCGAGTGCCCAACATACTCGATCGAGTGCCCCGACTTCAGACCCAAAACAGACCTTCTGATCTCTAACATACTCGACCGAGTAGCATAGCCACTCGATCGAGTGACCCCCTACTTGATCGAGTGCCCCTATGTACTCGATCGAGTACCCAAAAACACGATCGAGTGTCCCCTACTCGATCGAGTCATGCTGACTCATACATACTACCCGCATGTTATTTCTCATAACCCAACATACTATGCAACTTAATAATCTAAACATTATAATATAACTACGCATGTAATTCTACACAATTCCTCATACACTCAACCAAATAAACTACTTCATGTTATCAAATGCCACATAATAAATAACCATCATGCTTCTTTATTCAAACCAACATATATACACACCCCACCAAATTTTCAATCATAATTTCAATCCTCTACTCCCAACATCCAACAATTCACAACATATATCGTTACGTTCACATACAAGCTAAAAGACACCACATACGACCTTGACATATATCCCCCCCATGTGACCAGTTTAAAATTGTAGGGCGAGGTTGCGACTTTAGGACGTCTCCCATGCCTTTGCATTAGCTCCTACAACCTTTACCCCGTGTTCATTTTAATTAGCTCCCTATATTCATTAGATTCATTAGTTACAGGTTTCAGGATCGTCGCTCAGATACCATTTTGTAACACCCCCATACTCCAAGTGCCTTACCGGGACCACTCAGGTATAAAGATGTTACCATCTCGGTTCCCCGAGGCAATGATGATCATAAGACAATAACGAAACGACATTTAAATAGTACAAGTTTAGTGAAAGAATTCAATCCAAAACCAAATGCCCAAAATACGGGTTACATGTTCTCAAAACAACTGTCTCTTCAACTAAATAAAATGTCTGACAAACTACTCAAGCTACAACGGAAGACTCTATCATCTGAAGGTGACACATGCCAGCTAGCCCATGTATCTCGACTCATACCTGCTCAACAACTGCTCACCATCCCCGAATGGATCACCACAGTTTTTAAAACAATTAAACGGGGTCAGTACTAATCACACAATTTATATAACTCAATGATACAACAAATAAAACAGCTCAATCGTCACAGATATACTTCGAACTCCATCACTAAATCCACAATACTGACTACACACTAAAGTGTGTAGCCCTGCCAGAGTACCCATCGCAACAGGTTACTGCTCGCTGCCAATAGGGAACCGCAGCCGTTCCCACCTAAGCCCCGCTCATCTCCATCGAGCGATAAACCCAAATCCATTAATGTGCACATCCCTTCCGTGGCAGGTTCCACAGAAGGCGAATAATGGTCATGAAGCCACTCCCGCAAGTGACTCCACTCAGCCAGGGATGCACCCCGAAGAACACAGACAGATACAATCAACCACAACTACTATCAACAATCAAAACCAACAACCGTCACAATACTCGTATAATAATATTCAACAATGAAAAAACACAACCAACACATCATGTGACTAATACTGAGTAGGGAAACCCGACCTGGAATGCAATACAGTCAGACGGTCTCAACAACTGTTATCAAAAAGCCTCCTCTACGAATCCTCCTCCTAACATAACATCACATATATCACTAACCACACAAAACTAACACAAATCCCCAATTCCCAAAATTAGGGTTTAACGAGACTTAATTAAATAGAACAAATTCGGTACGTAGATCTTACCCTCGACGCAAGGATCATAAAGATGTAAAGAAAGATGAATTCCGACCTTCCAAGCTCCGAGATTTGTCAATAATACGATGAATGCGAAGTACGTAGGTGGAAATCTCTTTTTCAAAGTAATTAGGTTTGTAAAAACGTATTATGAAAGTGACAGAAGTGTTTATATATTAATTCGCATTATTAACAAAACCCGACAAAACATTACCTGTAAACTGCGCTACTCGAACGAGTAACTGACGTACTCGATCGAGTGTCGCCTACTCGATCGAGTACCAAGGCTACTCGATCGAGTACCCTACAGGTCAGAAACTATTTTAATTTGCAAAACACCCTTACTCGACAGAGTAAGGGCCACTCGATAGAGTACCCAGAGACTCATAAAACCGTAGTATTACATTAAGGGTGATAATACGAGTAATATCCGATTAATACGTAAACTAAACGAATTAGGTCAAGGCAAGAACGGAAGTTCAGAGACAGAACTCAACTTGGAATAGCTGCAGCAATGCTGCGTCTCTTGGAAGAGGCGCAGTGATCACTGCGCCTGTTCCTAAGGTGACTTCTGGCTGTGAAGCCGGAACTGCGAGTTGTTATTATTAGTTGGTGATTTTAATGATTGATTATGGATATTCGACTCAGGTGAAAGTAATTTAACAGGTTATTTACATATGAACTTGGTCATAAAAGCGGTAGAAACGAATTAAAACGAATAAATGGATTAAAACTAATTACGAATTTATTAGGATTGAATGATTACAAATTAAATAAGTGATACGTGCATTTTATATAGTCTTTTTAGCCTATTTTTGCACGTATTTCTATGAACTTTTGCACTGTTTTGTATTGCATTACGCCGCGGAATGGCTACTTTGGTTCGTTTTGTCGGTTTTGTAGGAATGGACCTGAAAGTAGTGGAGTACCCTTTTCGTCGTGTTTTGCATGCATTTTGAGGAGACGAGGATTTCAGAGCGAGACATTGCATTGGGATGCGTGAAGGAATGGTCAACGAAGCCGTCGGCAACGAGTTGAAGCTGATTTTGGAGGAAGAACACTCGATCGAATGCTTTTCTTGGTCGATCGAGTGGTTTTGTATGCTGAGGAGGTCGATCGAGTAGTTTACTTTGCTCGATCGAAGTGCTGATTTGAGGCTTTCCTCGATCGAGTAACATTTTTACTTGATCAAGAGGTTTATTACCTGAAGTCCTCAATCGAGAGTTTCTAAACTGCTCGATCGAGAGGATTGGAATTTTCACGGGCTTTAATTAACCCGTGTTGCCTAATTAGTTTATGGACTTTGTTTTTTTTCTATTTAAGCATCGTGTGATTAGGTCATTAACACATCTTTTACGCCACTCTTACTCTTAATCACTCTCAGCTTTCTCTCTTAATCTTTCCCTTAAACTTTTCTACTGTAACTTTGCTCTTGGGTTATTTTGCTTGGATCTCGTTCGTTCTTTACGCCGGAATTCTAGCGATTGTAATCTCTTTCTCCTCTTAATCTTAATTTCATCATTTATTGCTTTAATATCTTGCTTCTCTTGTCATTAATTTCTGCCCTAGTTTTATTTATGCAATTTTATTATTGTTTCATCATGTTTATTATTAGTTCATTCATCATTTTTAACATTTACAACATTAATAGCATGAGTAGCTAAATTCATTCATGTTGGGATTAGGGGATCTATGGTAGAATTGTGATGATGTAGCGAATAGGCTAGATGATTTATTTGTGAGAATCTGCACCAATGGCAATTTAATTATAATACCGACTTAGTTAAGTGCACACTTCTAAGTTACCCTTTATTCTAGTTAAATTTATTCCTAGATCGGAAGATTGGACTAAATAGACCTGCTATGAACAATAGACTACCCTAACGAGGACGGAAGTTATGTTAGTGGAAATCTAGGATAGAAAGTGAACCGGAAGGACCTTTTCAGTATCCGTCTCACAGTAAATTATCTTGGCTATTTGCAGTTGAGTCATTAGACTACCGTAGTGAACCGAAATCATGACATGTTCTCTCTTTATTGATCATCTTATTCACATTTTCTGTCTTTTACTGCTCTTACTTTACTACTCTTTCCTTTAAGCTTTATTAGTTTAGAAAACCAATTTTAAACCCCCCATTTTGTGACCAAATAGACGGACCTTAAATAGATATCTTGCCTCCCTATGGAGAGCGACCCGACTTCCCTAGCTATATTAGTTAGTTCCAGTTGGTTATTTTTGGTAGGTATATGACTAGCCTGTCAAATTTTGGCTCCGTGGCCGGGGAGGCAATAGCCTATCTATTTTTGTTTCGTATATTTTTATCCGTCTCAGGGATTTTTTTATTCATTGAGACAGTTCTCATTTATCTCTTTCAGTGTTGTGTATGCCCAGGTCAAACAAGTCGGAGTTAGTTTCAGCTGATTCTGAGCCAGAGATACTCTTTAGGCATAGAGTCCGTCTGCAAAGAGAGCGTCGAAAGGAAGACTTGAGTACTTTCGAACCCGAGCTACAACATTTTCTATTTGCAGAAGATCAATCTTTAGTAGAAGATAATCTCATTTCTGCTAACCAACCAGTAAAGATGCCGAACATTGCAAGTCATTCGGAGCCTAAAGCATCCTCTATTCCCTAGGGTTTCAACCTCCAGACTGAGGATGGTAATACTTTTGATATCAGACCGTCTTATATAAATCTGGTGGAGAGGAACTTGTATAGGGGTGTGGTAGGTGAAGACCCAAGGAAGCATATGGAGGTCTTTACTGATTACTGTTCTACTATTCGCGCTACGAAGGGAGTAACTCAAGACAAGATTAAGGAGGTGCTCTTTCCTTTCTCTTTGACTGACTCAGCCCGTGAGTGGCTGACTGATTTGGACCGAACAGCTGCTGAGATTACAAATTGGGAGACTCTCGTGCTTCCTTTCTATAAAAGATATTTCCCTCCACAGCGAACTAATCCGCTGAGGGGAAAGATTACAAGTTTTAAGCAGGCACCTGAAGAGACATTTTATGAAGCTTGGTGTCGGTTCAAGAAATTGGTGAGGTCTCTTCCTCATCACGGGTTTGATCAATGGTTTTTGTGAAACCAATTTTATAATGGGTTGTACGATGACCATAGAGCTATTCTGGACGCCTCATCCAATGGAAGATATAAGAAAAACATTGATGATGATAAGGGATGGGGCATTATTGAAGAGATGGCGACCCATTATGCTGAATATGGGAACCCACGGGACGATATTCGAACAGTTCATTCGGTTGATAAGGAAGTTGTGGCTCAGCTGGAAGCCATGAATGCTCGTTTTGATAGATTGGAGCTGCAATCTGCTGGGGAGCCCCAAACGGTTCATCTGTTGACTAGACAGGAAGCTGTCATTTGTGAGAGATATGGAGGAGATGACGGTCATACCGCTATTGACTGTCTGACTGAGAAAGAACATGTCCTTGGTTTTCAACAATACAAGCAAGGAGGGGGTTCTTATTATAACAATCAAGGGGCTATCCATCCCAATTTGAGGTGGACAAGTCAAAATGTCCTCAATCTCACTCCTCCACCGTAGCAGCAGCAACGATATATCCCTCCTCATAAGGGTCAACAAGGCTTTCAAAAGCCTCCTTCCTTTCCTCCTCTGAATCAAGGTGCATCATCTTCAGGTGGGGTAAGTGAGCTATCTGAGTTAAAGACAATGTTGCAGTCGTTGACAATACAATGGCAGTTAAGTGACCAACAGAAAGAAGCATCCATCAAGTCACTTGAAACTCAAGTTGCTCAGTTAGCCGCGAACCAGTCCACAAGGAAGCAAGGTCATTTGCCGTCTCAAGCTGATAAGAATACACATGAGACGGTGAATTTAATTAATTTGAGAAGCGGTCATTCATATGAAGGACCAAAATTACCTGTTGACAGGAGTATTTTAGACCCGAGGAAGGAAGTGAATGACGATGAACAGTCATTTGTTGCAAAAAAAAAGACTTAACCACGAAGAAGATACTCGATCGACTGGTTTCAGGGGGTCGATCGAGTAAAACTGATGAAGAAAGGACTCGATCGAGTGGAAATTTTACTCGATTGAGGGAACTGGATAATGAACAGCTCGATCGAGAAGTCCAAACCACTCGATCGAGTGATATTGCTGAGGAATCTGTTCGATCGAGTGGTATTTTTGCTCGATCGAATATTGCTGATATTGAAGACCTCGATCGAGAGCCTGCTAGTGCTCGATCGAGTGATATCTCACCAGGAAGCACTCGATCGAGAGGGAAAAAGTCTCGATCGAGTGATAAGGAGCTTGATCCAGCTGATACGTTGGAAGAGAGAAACAAAGGGCTTGAGATACCTATTACCGTGCCCTTCCCGGGGCGATTATAGAACACGAAAGCCAATCAACTGTTCGTTAAATTAGCCGAGCTCCTGAAAAGCTTACAAGTCACTCTTCCATTCGCCGAGTTGCTGACACAAGTACCCTCTTATTTAAAGTTTATGAAACAAATTTTATCACGTAAGAGGCATATTAATGATCATGAGACGGTAGCTTTGACCGAGATAGGGACTGCCCTAGTTCAAAATAAGTTACCTCCTAAACAGTCAGACCCGGGTAGTTTCTCGATTCCATGTCACATAGGTACCATTTGAATGATAACGCGATATGCGATCTTGGTGCTACCGTGAGCGTCTTACCTCTCTCTCTTGCTTAGAGACTTGGTTTGACTAAATTTAATTGCACGAACATGACCGTACAGATGGCCGACTATAGTATATCACGGCCGTTAGGAGTAATAGAGGACATACCTGTTAAAATCAGGAGATTCTTTGTTCCCGTTGACTTAGTGTTTGATATACCCGAGGACACTCACACCCCTATTATTTTAGGGACGCCATTTTTATTTACTGCTCGCGCAGTGATAGATGTCGGGGGCAAGACACTCACATTTCAGGTAGGAGACGAGGAATTGATTTTTCATCAGTCTAAGTCTCTAAGGGCTCCCATGCAAGCTCAGCCCTGCAATACCCTTTCCTCTATTGACCCTCATATTGACACTCCAGATGAAAATTTGGAACTTTGTGCTGCTATTGTGACCCCTCCGCCTTAGATTGAGAGCAAAAAGGAGGAGAATTCGTCTGTTTTCCTTGCTGCAGGTACAGATGAACATGAAGCAGGAGTTGTCAAAGGTCATCGTGCAATTAAAGTCAATCAAATTGGGGATGACAACGTCAAAGCTGGTAAGAAAGAAAAAAGGACGAGAAAAGTTCGTGCGTACGTGGACGTCAACTATTCCCCTCCTACTGGTTCAAATTCAAGCACGTGGAGAATTAAGAGGACAGTCAAAGATGCTGAAGGGACGTCCTCCAGTCAGAAGCCTTCCGTGGGGCTACTGAATTGTCTTGAGAAATGATTAGGGAATGCCCCGTGTAACAATTTGTAAAAACAAATTTTAAATTTCCGTTGAACTTCTTTATTGCGTTTATTAGGACTATTAGAATTTAGACATTTTTAGCGTAGTTAGAAAGACTATAGACTGTTATTTTTGTGATTTGGTATATCGGGATATCTTTGCGAGTGTTTCTATACAGGTTTGGGGAGATATTACGCAATTTTTATGAGCTATAAGAGGAAAAGCACTCGATCGAGTACTTTTTGTACTCGATAGAGGGGAATTTGCAGGAAAAGCTTCGATCGAGAGGTTTGAAAGTGTTCGATCGAAATAGCAAAAAGCACAAGTTCTCGATCGAGTAGATTTTTACTCGACCGAGTAAATTGACGACAGGATCTCTCGATCGAGTGGTTTAAAATTACTCGATCGAGTGGATTTACAATTCCTGCGCAGGTTGTAACTCTTAAACTTCCTATTTTCATTATTTATTTCCATTTCCTTCATTTGTTCATCATTTTGCACGAAAAATCCCAAAATTCTCTCTAAATCTTTGCTAATTGCCAAATCAAACACCTACAATTTGTTCTTTGCTTTTAATCCGACATTTCCCCCTTATTTCCCCTTTGATATTCGTTCGTTTTTGCGGTCAATTGCGGGTTCTATGGTTTCCGGTGTTTGATTGAAAAATCGCCTAATTTGCATCATCCTTTATCGATTAATTACTTCGATTGTAGGTTTCTATTATCAAGTAAATATTCCCTTTCCTTCTTGCTATTTAATTGCTGTTTATTTCGAATTTTTCGAGGTAAAATTGGGAATTAGGGTTTTTGAAGTCGAAATTTTCGACTGTTTTGGGGATTGTTGCTGTTTAATTTGTTAATTAATTATCATTTCCCTCCCTTACTTGGTTAGGATGGACAGTAGCTTAATGACCTCTTCCAGTTCGACTGTTAGTACGTCCTTGACTGAGACGGTGGTCCTTGCTGCCACCACTGTCTCCACACCTGTTAGCATCACAGCTGCTACTCCTTTTTTCCTTGTTACTGCTGCTGGTACCGTTGTTACTGCTGCTAGGACTCCTGTTAGCTCCGTCTCAGCTTCCACTTTCGTCACAGCCACTGCTGCTAGCTCTCCTTCTTCTTCTGTGTCGGTTTCTGCTGCTTCTTCTATTGCAGCTACAACTAGTACTTCAGGTACGGTGACCACCCCTGCTGCGTGGTCACCCGCAGTCATAGCTGCTTACAAGGCGGCTCTAGTACCTCGTCCCGTCAGAGGACGGGCTTCTACTTCAGGTTCTAGAGGCCGGGGTCGTGCACGAGTTACACGTTCTGCTGGCCGTGTTACCATCCGAGGGGACGACTCCCTCGACTCGCACCCCGAATATTCCCAGGTAACTTTTGTTAACGGTATTCATCGCACTAGATTTTATCGTTTGCTTGACTGTGACTTTCTCCCTACTCGTTTCTTGTGCCGTTCGTCACTTGAGAGGCATGGTATCTACGAGCCGGTGTGTGAGATTTTGAGGGGTACGGGATGGCTGGGCTTGTGACTATGAGTGCCTACACGTTCAATGAGCTGACCCTTGAGTTTTTCAGCTCCTTTACCTTCTCCTCTGGGCACACGACGCTGTCCCCACTTGTGCTTCTGTGTCTTTCCGGTTGTTTAACCGGACTTTTTCTTTGTCTTTGGAGGAGTTTGGTACTCGACTTGGCCTTTCCATTACGGGCGCCACTGCCGCCCCTAGGAAGGTCATCCGTCAACTGTGGCGGACTTTGGCATAGACTACCTACGAGGAGCGACGGCTCGCTCAGGTCCACCTTCCCCCTGCCCGTTACTTCCTACGTCTGATGGGAAGTACTATTTTTGGTCGTAAGGATCCAAACAACCTGACTAACACCGAACTTTCTATTCTGGGCGGGTACCTGAACATTGACAGCGAGGGTCCCTTTGCCCTCAACATTGCTTACCTGACCGCCCAGTACTTTCAGTCTCGAGGGGAGAAGGCCACGGGCACCATTGTCTGCGGTGGCATAGCCACCTTTCTTGCCTGTTCTCTCCTCTCCGCTCTACTTCGTGACCTAAAGTACATAGCTGGAGATAGTTTCCTGGACCTAGCATTTATGTTGTCCATGACTTGGCTGACTTCAGACTACCAGACTTGGAAGATTAGTGGTTCCTTGTTCGAGGACCTTCCTTGCTCCACCCTTCCTCGTTTCGTCCCTTTGCCCACTGTTGCACAGGGCGTCTTACCACCACCGTTGCCCATGTATCACCTACCGCTCCGACCACCTCCTACCTTAGCCGCTTCTAGGAAGCGGCGTAGACCTGAGACTGAAGAGGGATCCACACCTTCCACGGCCATTCCTACCCCGATCCGTACTCCTACTCCTGCGCCCGACCAGACACAGACACTGCCGGTCTTTTCGGCTAATTTTGTACCTCCTCCAACCTTTGAGGCGTCCGCGGTCATGGACCAATGGCGCCGTGATAGTCTGTTTCTTGAGCTTGTTGAGAGACAAGCTCGAATGGAGAGGGACATAGCTCTTGCTATATTTCCGTTATACGAGTACCACATGAGGCGACGACGTCCCATTCCAGAGGGTTGGCCACACCCGTCCTTCTACCGGTACCCAGCTGAGGGGTACCCGGAGTCAGCTAGTGAGGAGGAGGAGGAGGAGGACCAAGCAGCGGCGGCAGCGAGAGCTCAGGCTGAGCAGAGGAGGAGGAGAGAGCAGGAGGAGGACCCAGACTTCACAGTGACGGTGGAGGACGTGATAGAGGAGGCTGATGAGTAGGTATTGGTCTACTCACTTCCCCAGTTTTCTGGCTGGTTTGGGGAAGTTCGTGTTTTGTATGTTCATTCTCGCTCTTTTATTTTATTTTGTCTCCTTTTTATTTTATTGTTTTCATTCATTTATTGGTTGTGTATTTCCACTCCCCTGTATTTATCTGCTGGTGTATGATGGAGAACAACGAGGGCGTTGTCCGTTTTGGTTTGGGGAGGGTAATGTATCCTTTGAGTATGCATTTGCATTTGTTTTGCACTCACGTTTCTATTTTCAGCTTGCATTGTATTTATTTATTTCATAAAATTTGAAAAATCCAAAAAAATTCAAAATTAAAAAAATATTCACATATATTTTTGCATATAGGTGATGATATTGCACATATATTCACATATATTTTTGCATATAGTTATAAGGCTCTAAATCTCATAAATTGCACTCACGTGATGATATTGCACTTTAACTTGTCATTTTACTTGAGCCTTGAACTTTTGTTGACAGTTATTAGTTGTGTCTTACGCATGATCTACAAGTTTTTGTTCAAATTTAGCCGACTGTTTAGACATGACCTGATAAATTGGTAACCTACTTTACAATTTATGAGATTTAGAGCCTTATAACTGGTGACATTCATGACCGGTTTACATAGGAATTGAGAGTAGTACTCCTTCCATAGCATGTTCATCATTTTTGCACTCTTATGACATTCGATTTCTTGTCAAATGGATACATTCGGGTTTGTGGTCGGTGTCACATGCAGGGAGGTGCTTGCAAATTTCCCTTTTCTTACATTTTTCACTCATTTAGCTCCACTTAAGCCAAATTCAGCCTTTTTGACCCATTAGCTACATCCAAAACTGAGCCTGCCTAGTCAAGCTAGTTTAGTATGTCTTTTGTGGTATGTGTATTCCGTCTGCGGTTTGGCTTGTTTTCATTGATTGGAGTTGGTGGAAATGAAGGAAAGAAGGTTATGAAATGAAAGAAAAAGAAATTGAAAAAAAAGAAGAAGTGAAAAACGTGAAGAGAAAACAAAAATGAAAAAAAAATGAAAAAAAACATGGTGATTCACGTAGGCAGAGGAAGAAAAAAGGAAAGAAATTGAATGAAAAAATATTATTTGATTGTATCATCTGTCTAATTAAGACCGTATTAAAAAAAGTGAAGTTTGTGACGGTCTTCTCCTTGTTCTTAGTCATACATTGTTTTGAGGAGATAGTGTATTTGGATGGTGAGTTGTGTGCCAAATGAAGGGCACGTGTCTATTTCTTAGTCAGTTAAGATTCTGACGGTCTTATATGGTCCTATTTAGGAACTAGCTTGGCGCTTTTACCTCCACATTTCCATAATTTATTTTGCCTTTTCTCACCTGAACCTCACTTTCCTATAATATTTGCAAGCCCTCGGTTGTGACGGACATTTTTTTTTTTTTTTTTGATGACGAGGGGGTTGAGTCCCCCCGGTCCCATGCATTCCCGCACCACCACATGGACCATGTAAGCCACCCCCTTCGCGGGCTACAGTAGTCAAGTGATCATCGCCACAGCTGGTAGTCGAACCCGGGACCTCTCAACTCCTGCATTTCTGCAAGCTTCAAGGTTTAACCCAGCTACCACTGGACTAACACCACTTGGTTTAGTGACGGACATTGTTGGTTGGAATGTGTGCATTAGTACTCAAATCGTCTTTCATTTTTTGTTGCATGCATGCTATATAGGTCGCAGTTTAGGTGAGTGACTGTTTCTCATTATCTCTTTTACATATAATTCACCCTTTGCTTCATGAGAGAAGAGTGACCATGTGAGAGTCCGATTTTGTTGGTCTTGCAAGGTCGATAGGTCAGCTTATTTCTGAACATCTTATAACTCGTTTCCGTATTGACTGCTGTAGCTGTAACTGTTGATTTCTGTTGCATTAAATTGGTTCAAGTAGACAAGTTATAGCTAGCTCTAGTTTTCATTTCCGTTCCATTAGTTTGCATTTATTTTACTCGAGGACGGGTAAAGGTTCGGTTTGCGGAGATTTGATACGTGCATTTTATATAGTCTTTTTAGCCTATTTTTGCACGTATTTCTATGAACTTTGGCACTTTTTGTATTGCATTACGCCCCGAAATGGCTACTTTGGTTTGTTTTATCGGTTTTGTAGGAATGACCTGAAAGTAGTGGAATCGTACCCTTTTCATCCTGTTTTACATGCATTTTCAGGAGACGAGTATTTCAGAGCGAGACATTGCATTGGGATGCGTGAAGGAATGGTTTTGTATATAAAATGCACGTATCAAATCTCCGCAAACCGAACCTTTTCATCCTGTTTTACATGCGTGAAGCCGTCGACAACGAGTTGAAGCTGATTTTGGAGGAAGAACACTCGATCGAATGATTTTCTTGGTCGATCGAGTGGTTTTGTATGATGAGGAGGTCGATCGAGTAGTTTACTTTACTCGATCGAAGTGCTGATTTGAGGCATTCCTCGATCGAGTAACATTTTTACTCGATCGAGAGATTTATTACCCGAAGTCCTCGATCGAGAGGTTCTAAACTGCTCGATCGAGAGGATTGGAATTTTCACGGGCTTTAATTAACCCTTAAACTTTTCTACTGTAACTTTGCTCTTGGGTTATTTTGCTTGGATCTCGTTCGTTCTTTACGCCGGAATTCTAGCGATTGTAATCTCTTTCTCCTCTTAATCTTAATTTCATTATTTATTGCTTTAATCTCTTGCTTCTCTTGTCATTAATTTCCGCCCTAGTTTTATTTATGCAATTTTATTATTGTTTCATCATGTTTATTATTAGTTCATTCATCATTATTAATATTGACAACATTAATAGCATGAGTAGCTAAATTCATTCATGTTGGGATTAGGGGATCTATGGTAGAATTGTGACGATGTAGCGAATAGGCTAGATGATTTATTTGTGAGAATCTGTACCCAAGGCAATTTAATTATAATACCGACTTAGTTGAGTTCACGCTTCTAAGTTACCCTTTAATCTGGTTAAATTTATTTCAGGATCGGAAGATTGGACTAAATAGACCTGCTATGAACAGTAGACTGCCCTGACGAGGACGGAAGTTAAGTTAGGGGAAATCTAGGAAAGAAAGTGGATCGAAAGGACCTTTCCAGTATCCGTCTCATAGTAAATTATCTAGGCTATTTGCAGTTGAGTCATTAGACTACCGTAGTGAACCGAAATCCCGACATGTTCCCTCTTTATTGATCATCTTATTCACATTTTCTGTCTTTTACTACTCTTACTTTACTACTCTTTCCTTTAAGCTTTATTAGTTTAGAAAACCAATTTTAAACCCCCAATTTTGTCACCAAATAGATGGACCTTTAACAGATATCTTGCCTCCCAGTGGAGATCGACCCGACTTCTCTAGCTATATTAGTTAGTGCCAGTTGGTTATTTTTGGTAGGTATACGACTAGCATGTCAATAAGGTTATTTAACGAATTAGACAAATGCGATAAATTGATGAAAGCATATACAAAAGTCGAATTTTAGAGACTTGATATGAACAAATTGAATCTCTAAAAATCCAGGTTTGATTTGATTGACGAAAACCCGCGAATATTGATTATAAGGGATTTAGGTCGGATTTAAAGCGATAATTATTAAAAATTATGAAGTAAATTTGTTAGAACTGTTACAGAAATGAAATAAGAAGAAAAGACGAAAATACGGGATGAAACAGATGAATCAACAAAGGACAAAGGAAGAAGAAGAAAGGCAGGAACTGTGGCAGCCTCAGGAAGAGGCGCAGCAGTTGCTGCGTTTCTTCTCGACGTCTGTCTTCTGCTAATCTGTTAAAATAGGTTAATAAAGGTGTTTTAGGAATCGGTTTTAAGCATATTTCTGACGTAAACCTTACATTAATTAGTACAAAAATAAAATACAATAATAAAAGATGGGATTTACACCCTCAGACTTACATTTTTGACAAAACGAGATTAACTAAGTTAACGTTTAGTGATTTCTCGACTCAAATGTATGAAGAAAGTGCGCTCGTAAGAGGATTTAGATTAAATTGATTGATTAATTGAGGTGGAGTTGGAGTTGGTCAAATTTATCGGTCATGCAACGTGACTGGTACTCAGAAGGATCCGAGCTTACGTGGTCGGTTTGATTAAGCATGTAGACGTCAATAAGCTTATAGCACGGTCTTAAAATTCAAAGGGAGAAGAGAAGGGCGGACACTCGCGTGAGAAATATCAGGAACGGAGGTCCCTATTTATACTAATCACACAGAGGAATTAGGGTTAAGATAAAACTTTGGAAACAAATCTTGAAAAGATTTGAAAATATGCAGAAAAGAGCTGGGGAATAGGCGCAGCAGCTGCTGCGATCCTTTGAAGAGGCGCAGCAGGTGCTGTGTCCTTTCCCCGCAGGTTTCCTCCTGCGGAAGGAATATTTTCCGCATTTCTTTTATGAAATGTCAGTAGATCTCGAATTCCTTATTCTTTATCATAAAATTTCGGGATATATTTTGCCAAAAGATTAAAAATTGATTTTATAGAATAAATATCTGGAATATTCTAGAACATTCCGACTCCGCATTTTAAAACGGTTATTAGAAAATGAAGCGGTTTTTGACCCGGACTCCAAATGAACTCTAATTACTGTCAAAATGACCGTATCGGCGCGTAGATGACAACCAAGGGGTAGACACAAGTATTTGAGCTATCACTTGATGATAAACTTACAAACAGTCATAAATCGTTCTGCGTACCAAACATGCAGACCAATCATCACCGGGTGGCTTGCGGGAGGTGCATAAATGAGGTATCTACGGCCTTGAGCGTCCACTATCAAGGTACCATAGGTTTTTTTCATTCACCACAACCTGCAAAATAATTAGATACAGTTTTTAGATATCCAAGCTAGGTTGGGTCCTTTTGTTAGTTATTTAGACCAAATTAGACTCATCTTATGATGTCAAAGTTACAAACTAATTTTATGTAGTGGTCTAAAGCTACATTCACGCAAAGATAAATAACATAAAGATGGTATAAACCCATCTTAAGAGTGTTGGGAAATGTGTCCTCAACAATAGTGCGATCACATGATTTAAATATCATTATTAAATATCATTACAAGAATACGGAAGGGATGATACATAACATATATAGTCAACTGGTCCACACATATCAGTAATGATTGGCTGGCTAGAGTTTGACATTACTGTCGTGCGACGGTGGTGATCAGTTGATCCCTTGAGGTCACACCTAATGGATGATTCCCTTAATTGAAAAGGTTAATTAATTGTATGCCGATACGGATTAATTGATTCCTTAAAATTGAACAAATTATTATCATAAGAGAGAAAATGACATCATATTATAATGTGATTAAATGAGATTTTATTTAGTAATTTAAGAAGTTATATTACTAAAATTAATCGGTGTTTGTGAAACACGCGAGATGAGAATGATAAGTTAGTTATAATTACAAGATATTATGAATTATACTAACTAGTAATTAAATGACCATTTTATGAGAAAGTAATTTTAAATTACTAGTCAATTTGTTAAATATGATTTATTTAATTTGTAAATGATATTTAATTTGTTAAATATGCATTTTAAATTAAAACATGACATAAGACATGTCACATGACATACAATTGTACAATTGACAAAAATAAAATGGACTCCATATTACACTATTGAAACCGAAAATTGGGTGGCTCTTCTAGTAGTTTTGTCTTATTCATTTGTCTTGTTCATTTGTCTATGACAATTGATAGTGACTTGACTATACAAAAGACTTACACATTTGTCTTGTGAAGACAAAAAGAAAAAGAAAAATGGTCATAAGACCATGCATGGCCACCGGTTTTTGGGAGGTAATTAGAGAGGATTTTTCCTCATTTTTCATCATTCTCTCATGTTTTTCATAAAAACTACTTTCTCTCTCTTGTTCATCATAAAATCAAGTTTGATGAATCTAATTTGTACAAATCAAATACTAATAATACTAGTAGTAGTATATGAGCATTAGTAATCGATTTTAAGGTAAACTACATTACAAACATCTAGTACATGTTAGTTTGTGGGATTAAGGGATAGTCTTGGGTGCAACTAATTGGAGGGCTTCTATTTTGAAGTCATGAATTTTCATCCAATATTGGAAAGATCAAGAACTAACAAGAAGGAGATCTTGTTGGTGCCCATATGATGACCGAAATTTATATGTTGAGAAAATGATTTCTTCTCTAATTTTATTATTGTTTGCATGCATAAGATTAGAAATTAATTTTATGACTAAATTAATTAAAACATATATGAATATGTTGTATAATGAGATATAGATTTTTAACAAGCGGTATCAAGAACACAAGGTTGTTTGCATGCAAATCGGTTATTGTTTTTTCGAGTTATACGATTAACATATAAAACTTGTAAATTTGTGTTATTATGATATATCACGAAATAACTTTATGCATGTTAAAGTTTCTGGTCCTAAAATGTTTTTAGGATATTTTTGTTAATTTATGGATTTTATTGTTCATTTTATATAATATTGGCATTAAAATGTGATTTTTATGATAAAAATGTCATTTTTGGACGAAAATTAGCTAAACTTCGAATTTTCCAGTGGTTTTTGGATATGTTTTCAAATATATTATTTTTAGATGATCTGGAAATTTTCATAATTTTATGAGTTCTTATGCTCGAAATATGTATTTTTCATGTTAAAAATCGAATTTAAATGATAAATAGGTTAATATGAGAAATATTTCGAATCTGTTCATAGAAATTTAGTATGTTGTCACATGAAATTTTACAAGATGTGTTTAAAATAATAGGCTATAATGAAATCTTCATGCATGATTTATGGATTTTTTTATGAAAAATAGCATAAATAGTGACTTAATTAGTGAACAATTGCTAAAGCATACTTCATGACTAAGGAAAAACGTCACATGTTACATTTTATTATCTTTTTCAGATATAAAATTGAAAAATTGATGAATATAATTTTTCTCATGTTTTTATGATTTTTATTGATAAATCCGATAAACCGCAACATTGTTTTTCCCGATAACTTTCGAAATTTTTAACCTACGTTTTTTACCATTATGAGTGTCATGGTATTTTTCCAGAATATTCATGAGTATAAATTTCAAATTTTGAATTTATTTGAAATTTTCTGATTTATTTGAAGTTTATAGCATTTTATTGTAATTTTGAGTCCTTTTATGAACAATATTAAGAAATATGAGTTAATTATGGTCAAATTGTTAGTGGAGACTAATTTTGAGTCCTAACATGGTTAGGGTAATTAACTTGTGCATAAATATGATTTTATGTAATTTATTGTGATTTTAAAAGGTTGAATCACGCAAATCCGTAAAAACTGATTAATATACGATATTGGCTCCTTAAAGGCGATTTAGCATAAAATTGGACATGTTCATACATATTATAATGCTGCATTTTATTTATGATTGTCATAATTTTATTTTATGTAATTTTGAATTATGTAATTTTACTTAGTATGGCCTTAGTTTTTAATTGGTATTACCCGAAATGTATGGGAATATCGATTCGGTTGTAAGTTTTATTGTGATCTCGTATCACCTTTTTGTAATTTAATAGATTTATTTTATTTTAATTACAAATGTATAATAGGAAATTATGTAATTTGTTATGTAATTTTATTATTCCGGAGTTCCTTGAAGACGATGTCACTCCAAGAAGACGATACATAAAGACGGTGTTACCTCGAGATGCGTGACATAACCGAAGTTCAAGGGACCAATGGAGTTGGTTTCCGAATATGTAAATAGTTAATTAGATTTTCTATTTTAGTAAGGCCATACTAGGATTTAATTTATGCTTTGCATTTTATTTATATGTTGCATGCATCGCTAAATCGCCATAACTAAAACATGCATTGTCATTTTAATCGAGTATTTCGACCGTGTCAATTATAATTATCGTAGTTCACCGCTTTAGTTCACTTAAAACGTGATAGATAATAAATTGACATGACCTCT
Organism: Silene latifolia; assembly: GCF_048544455.1. Taxonomy (NCBI): domain Eukaryota; kingdom Viridiplantae; phylum Streptophyta; class Magnoliopsida; order Caryophyllales; family Caryophyllaceae; genus Silene; species Silene latifolia. The sequence goes on along the minus strand of NC_133533.1, from coordinate 22,584,165 downwards.
CGCTAAAACAAACAATTGAGACTTAGCCTTACCAAATAGTAAAAACCATGAAAACCTATTTCGTGAGGGAGTGCACTCGGCCACACCGGGGTACAAACCTTGTTACGTAGGGGAAGTGGGTGATAAATGTCTATCCACCGAATTCATGTTGATAAGGGTTTCATCGGCCACACCGTGCCCAAGTTAATTTGGGTTTGGATCATGGACACATTTATTCGAAATTTGGATGAACTCAACAATAGTTTTTCGATAAGGGTTTCATCGGCCACACCGTGCCCTTGTCGGATGTGTTTTGGGCTAAAGATAAATGTTAATGTAATTTTATCGACCAAGAGTTCTAAAATTAGAATCGATTAAAGAGTTAATCCACCGAGTTATATTGATAAGGGTTTCATCGGCCACACCGTGCCCAAGTTAATATGAATTTGGATCTTAGAATCATTTATCATAGTTGGGTAGAGGTCACTATGTAAATGCTTTACTTGTTATTACAAGTATTAATAAAACGATAAATGTTAAGTTTTCCACTATTCCGTTATCATATTGTTCTATTTCTTTACCACAATTCATATAAGATATCATTTCGTTTTTTTTTAATTCAAATCTCCATTAAAACATCGTAACTAAAGACAAATATGAATTTGCTTCTAAAACCTCAAATGAACCATTGCTAAGGATCTCTTGTAAAGAGTATAGATTAAAGTTATTCATTATCAAACAGGTTTTTGATTCTTGACTAACACATGTACTTACAATGAATTGTTTTTCATATACTTCATTGAATTAAGTACCTTGAAATGATAAATTGTTTTGGTAATTAGATTTGTCAAAAAAATTCGTAATTGACCAAAATAACGCAACCACTTCAATGAAAGTTTTAAGACTAAAACGAACAAATGAAAAGTAATCTTCATGAATTCAATTTTGCTTCTCAAAGAAAAGAGTCATTGAAATGAGTGGGAGCATTCTCTTAAACTGTTAAGATGAGGACGAGGTTCAAGAGGTAAAATTAGAATGGAATTGATACAAGGTTATGATAAAAGTAAAGTTATTGAGAATGACGATACTAAACCTATCAATCCCGACCGATAAAGTTTCCATTGTCTTAAATGTTGGACACAAGAAAGGAAACTACCCCAAATTATTGAAAAATAAACAAGCTAGTTGTGGGACATCTAATGGGATCTTCTTCTTTAAATGTTTATTTGATTGACATAAATTTTGCTAGAACTACTTCGTCAATATTAGAAACCGGTGGTGGTTTTCATCATTATGTTTGATACATATGATGATTAGAATATGACGACTAGCAACAATGAAGTCGAGAGATAGAGTCATTGTATACTAAATCTAGTTTTCGGGTTTGGAGTTGTACTTAATTGTGACTATTAAGTACATAAACTCTAAATAAGAATACAAACTTGTTAAGATACAAAAGAGGTTTCACTTTTGTGACCCTATACACCACGATTTGATGTATGGCTAGCCCATTATCAAGGTGATTATATTCTACACAAAACTAGAATGATATATCATGATGATGATGCAAGACTCAAATTGGTAACCCAAGATTAAACCTTAGTTTCTGGAATGATGAACTCAAAGAGTTATCGAGTACTCTTAAAACCATTAGATCTTATGGTTTATGCGTATCTTGTATTCAAATCAAGATGTCTCGTGCCTTTTGGTTTAAAAGGAGATCGAGGTTGTAAATCATTGATCCAAAATAGGTTGATCATTTTCTTTTACCAACAAATTAAGTTGAGACTAATATGTTCACTTAATAAGGTAAATAGAGAAATCTTTGAAGAAGTTCAAAGTGTTTAAAGAATCACGATTTAGTCGTGACGGGATTATCAAAGTGAAGACTTTGATATAAGCCCAAGGAAATGTGATTTAGAATCACAAGTTAATCTCTCTTAGCACGCATTATGGAATAATGTGTGGTTGGATAAGAAATCAAACGCTATTCGATATGGTTTGGACTTCGATCAAGTTACTTTGAGTTACTTGATCCTTTTGGGGATTTTATCATTTTGTCTAAATTATTTTTCCACTAAATCTAAAACGAATCATATGAGATATGAAATGGTAGGGTACCATGTTTGTAAGTTTTCACAAGAAACATATGCTCATTTTTCCCTTTCAATTATCACGAGTACGACGGGTTTGCGGTTCGTGAAGCTGTCTTTCTAAAATACAAGTTTATTTCTAGAAGACAGAGTGGGATAAATTATTCTAGAGCCACAAAGAATGCCACAGAGAATGTTATGTCGCAAGAAAGAAAATTATTCAAGAGCCACATAGAATGCCACAGAGAATGTTATGTCGCAAGAAACTGGTCTTTCTTGACTACATGAGACGTTTTGTGCAAGATGTTGTTTCTTTAAAACCTAGGAGGTTAAATTCGTCACTTGTTAAAGATGATGAATTCATGTTACTTTTAAGAAAGTAAAGAACTTATAACTTACAAAAGAAATTGTTTGATTCAAGTTGATTACTTCTAGAAAGTAATGAACATATGACTTACATGAGAGTGTTTAAGTCACAACTCAATACAAGGCTTAGAGCCATGAAAATCCGAAATAAAAAGGCTTGATTAGTGACAAAGGGTTTTGCACTAATAAAGAGAGATTTCAAGGCTTGATTGGTTGCAAAGGGTTTTGAACTAATTGAAATGCTTAAGTCTATTTGGATCTTCTTAGGGATTGTGTTTCATTATGAGGATACACATACAGCGAGTGAATCTAAAACCCACTTATTCAATTAGAAGAAATGTATTCAATACATGTCTTCAGTTTTGTAGATTCTTGCAATCCTAAAATAATGTGAAACTTAAGAGAGTATCTTAAGTAGGACATCAGTGAGTTGGAATCAATGTTTTGATCATGTTATAAAATTTTTCTCGATAAGTCGAGAAGTTGTGTTTATACATGGAGTTTAGTGGGAGTTACGGAAATTTTAATAGTCTTATATGTGGATGACATTTTGATCATTGCGAATGATTTAAGACTTTGGAGAAATATAATACATCTTTAATATCCGGATTTATGAAGATAAATCCACATGATATTAGCGTAAAATAAGAAGTCTTATGTGTGTTAGAAATCTAGATCTCTTTACTAACATATTCATATATGTTGTTGTTAATTTAGTCATAAAATTAGATGATGATCTTATGCATGCAAACTATAAATAATTTAAAGAAGAAATATTCATCCTTACATTTGGTTTTTTTCGGATCAAAGGGCACAAGAGAGTTCTCATACTCTCTTGTTCTTGAGCTTTCCTTAATGGATGAACAAGGATTCAAGATGAGAATCCCTCCCAAGGATTTATACCCAAGATAAACTCTTAATAAAACTAATATTATTATTACTAGAATAATAATAATTTTGTATAAAAATTGACCCAAAAATATTATGGAACTCTCTATTATTTCGGTTAGAGAGAAGGAAGAGAAGGAAGAGTTTTTATCTTTCTAAAACTCAAATTTTAGATGAATGAATGAATGCATACAACACTAATTATTTTGTAGTGTATATGAGGTAAAATAAGAAGAAAAACAAAGTGTTTTTCTTCTCAAAAAACCGGGTGGAAGAGGGGAAGAAGAGAGAGCCAATGCATGCATGAGTTTGTCTTCACAATGAGAACTAGGTTGCATGGCTAGTCTATTAGGTAATGATCATGTTTACCACTAACATAATCAACACAATATAATCCTAAAACTCCTCTTCATTTCGGCACATATGTAAAATGGAATCCATTTTATTTTTGTCAATTTGTCAATATGTCACATGTCACATGTCACATAAAAATGTTATGTATTTTTAACATATTAAAAATCAACGTATTAATAAAAATACGTCATATACAAAAATCGACTTAGTAATTCGCAATTACTTGTACCAAAATATTTTACCAATTATAAATCACAATAATTTGTATTTATAATAATTCATTCAATTTCAATTATTTCCTTAAACAATAATTTCATCTGAGTAATGAAAAGATTCGATTAGTCAGACCGTATCTCATTTAATAAAATTTCAATGAGACACGTAAATATTACTTCCAAAATCGTCCGTCAATTTTAAATAATTTAATTGACTCGTAACGTTATACGATCAATTAAATGATCAATTAAGAGTGTTACCCTTTAGGTATGACCTAAGGGGATCAACTGGTCACCACTGTCTCACGACAGTAATGTCAAACTCTAGTCAGCCAATCATTACCGATTTATGTGGACCAGTTGACAGTAAAATATTACTTCCCAATTGTATTCTTTATAATGAGATTTAAACATGTGATCATCATGATCTACAGTTATGATCGCATTATTGTGATCGCATCATGATCAAACGACAAATGTCGACATCACACTCAGGTAGTCAATACCATATTATAACCTTGTGATGCATATCGTAAGTGTGTAAACACTTGTGGATTGCAATAGAAGTTTAACATGTCATGTGTCCATGTGTTCAAACTTCTTATAATCGCATTTTCCTTTATGTTCATGTTATCTTCTCATAGCATGAACCTTACCAAGTACATACTTAAGTTCCCAACCTCGGTTTCATTTCTTTATTTAGAAGAACTTCCTTGTCGATTATCACATAACAGACGAATTTGTGGTGAATGACATAACTTGTACTGTTCAAGTACTCCAACCACACACAATGTACTAGGTATATGTTTTGTAGAGTCTTGCAACAATTTGTCAAGATGATTAGCCTAGCACTTCTCACAAGTCCTAGCATATTAGGGAATATAAGTTATGAGTAACTTCTTACTTGAACTATGTAGTATTAAAAAATTCTTATTTCTCCTTTTAGCTGAAAGGCTTAGGATTTTCATAAATCCTTACGTGTTGTTTGAATTTTAATATGTGCAATCTCTTGACACATAGCAGAGTATTCTGTCAAACACTGAAATCGCTCATCCGATTCTCCTTGAGAATTCATGACTTTTCTTGTATGGCTTGCCAATGAATCATCATGCTCTTAAGCATATGATTCACCATTGGACATGTGCATGATTATACTAATGGCGGAAACATTAGTTACTAATAATCATGAGATCAACTGTTCTTAGGTTCAATGAACGACCATGACTGCTAATGGCAATTCCATTTTCATTTAAATGAATAACCTACGTTTTTGTTGATTCGATGTGTATCTCTTAATACTTATCCAATATCTCTTAATGCAATTGGATTCATCATAGTCCATATTCATCGAGAATTGAAAACTCAAATACTTTTTTGTGAAAGAAGGTATTAGCTCGTCATTCCTAATGAGTAATGATTTGCTCCCACTAAATTCCCTGTCTTCACATGATAATTTCTAAACTCCCACTTAATTCCACATGTTTTGAAATTGAAACATTTCAAAATTGGAATGTATGTTGCTTTGCAAAGTTATTTAGATGAAACCATATATGTTCCCATCATATCCTTTCAAAATACCTATTTTGAAAAGGTCTCACCTTAACCTTATGGAAAAAGATTTTAATCTCTGACTTATTCATGTCATAATGATTCGTAGCAATGTCATTGTTTAAATATAAATAATATCTAATACACGTCCTTCAAAATACCCTCTTCAGAAGGAGGTTTAATTAATTCATTTTCATAATGTGGTTAAGTAATGACTTTTGCGTGGTTAAAAACTTAGCTATTGAAGATATCGGTATATCAATCCTTGCAACTTCTAGTCATAAATCTCGTTTATTTTCTAGGATGTAACTTTGATTCATTTAGGCTCTTAAGTAAATCTCAAGGTTGAAACTATTGGTCAAAATTCATCATAAAACTAGTCAGAAAACTCTTGTTAAGACTTAATATTAGTCACTCTTATTCCAAAACTTTCTTTTGGTCTCCTCGTGTAGTTATCTTGAGAGCATATATTTTTGATTACTTCACTTGGTATCTTTAGTCATGTAGATCTAATTGAGACCATTGATCTCATCTATTGGGTGTACTATGTAAATATATATACCTTCATTCAAATCATTCTTCCTTGCGTGGATCTCATTTACACAAGTACACAAAATTATCTTGGTGTGTGTTGTGTCCTCATTTTTCTCCCACTCTATCTTTAGAATAAATACACTAGAGATTCAAAGATAGCATATGAGACACAAATAATGATTTTGAAGTATAAGGAGAACTATCTCATAGGTTGACTAATAGTTTTAGATTTTTGAAGTGTACTTGGTGATTGACATTCCTTTAAGAGAGTTCATTAACTCAATATCATTTTATAAATGATCATACACAAGCCTTAAGCATGTGGACATATAATGAATCACATCATTATAGTTGTCTATTAGATCACTTTAAGTGAATAATCATATGTTTCTAAGAACAAGCATGTAAATACGAATTTTAGAACAAGGATAAAATGATAAAACGGGTGACTTGGGTTGCAAACCAAGCCACCATTATCCAAAATACAACCATTATCCAAAATACCTTTCCATGTCGAACACGGAAACTTAAAAGGTTCTAAAATCCAAAACTTAATTAAAATAAGACAATAAAAAAGCGAAGCTCCATGAAAGCTATTTGTAGCTTCTTGATGGTTTCTCACGCTTGCTTTTCTTTTCCTTTGTCTTTGCTTGGTGGAGGCCCTATTTACAATAAAAAGGGAGATACATTATCACAACTTTGTATCACAATACCATAGTTGAATTTGAAACATAAAAGAAAGGATAGTCATTTACCTACTGGAGTGATCTTTCCAGCCTTAATATCACCAAGGTATTTGGAACAATTTCTTTTCCAATGTCCAATACCATTACAATAATGGCATTTATCAAGAGGACCCTTCTTGATTTTTGAAGTGCTAGCTTCATAAGTCTTAGCTTTGGTGAAAGTGGGAGCTTGCTTCTTACCCTTTCTCCCATTCTTCTTGAACTTCCCCTTGCTTTTGGTGTTAATGTTAAGCACATCCTTGGGTGGGTTCACATTTAACCCCATGTCCCTTTCGGCTTGCACAAGTAACTTGTGCAATTCTTCAAGAGACACATCTTTGTCTTGCATGTTAAAATTCACCCGGAATTGAACATATGCTTTGACCTTGGATACGGAGTGTAGAATCCTATCTACAACAAGTTCTTTGGGGATTTCAACCTTTTGAATCTTCAAGGTCTCGACTAGCTCCATATGTTTGAGCACATGAGGGCTAACCTTTTGGCCCTCTTAGAAGTCGAGATCAAAGAATGTCGTGGCCGCCTCATATTGGACGATCCGCGGAGTTTGTGAAAACATTGTCAAAAGCTTGGAGTAAATCTCATTAGCGGTGCCCATCTTAAAGGCTCTCCTTTGGAGATCCGCCTCCATCGCAAAGATCAACACGTTTTTCATTGCGGTGGACTCCTTATGGTATGGCTCATATGCTTCCCTAGTAACGGCGGTCGACCTGGCATTAGGTTCGGGTGGAGAGGCTTCGGTTAGGTAACGAAGCTTGTCGTCACCTTGGGCGGCTAATTTAAGTTGGGCATCCCAATCGGAGAAATTTAACCCATTCTTTTCAAGTTTACATTGATCCATGAAGGATTGGAGCCATGATGAATTAGCGAGAGGCGTGGCGTTAGGGTTTGGTGTAGCCATTTGTTATGAGAAAAAAAAGTGGTCTACAAAACAAAATAAAAGGAGTAAAACAAATGTCGTTTTAATAATAATACTCGTAAAAAATTATTTTAAACAAGTTTTATTGCATTTATCTAGTGACCTCTACCAAACTTGATAAATGATTCCAAGACCCAAATTCATATTAATTTAGGCATCGGTAAAGCCGAAAACAAACCTTCATCAATATAACTCGGTAGATTAACACTTTAATCGATTCTACTTTTAGAACTCTTGGTCGATAAATTTACATTACAAATTATCTTTAGCCCGAAACACATCCGGCAACCGTCGAGAATACTTTCGTTGAGTTCAACCCAAATTTCGAATAAATGTGTCCATGATCCAAACTTACATCAACTTGGGCATCGGTAAGGCCAAAAAAAATCCTCATCTTTATAAATTCGGTGGGTAGACATTTATCACCCCACTTCACCAACGTAACAAGGGTTGTCTTAGGGTAAAGCCGGCTCAACTCCCTTTCGAAACTGATACTTCATGGGTTTCTAATTTTTGGTAAGGCAATATCTCAATTGTTTATTTTAGCGAGAGGTCATGTCAATTTATTATCTATCACATTTTAAGTGAACTAAAGTGGTGAACTACGATAATTGTAATTGACACGGTCGATAAACTCGATAAAAGATGATGCATGTTTTAGTTATGGCGATTTAGCGATGCACGCGACATATAATGAAAATGCAAAGCATAAAAAATAAATCCTAGTATGGCCTTCCTAAAATAGAAAAACTATTTAACTATTACATATTCGGAAACCAACTACATTGGTCCCTTGAACTTCGGTTATTGGTACACATCTCGAGGTAACACCGTCTTTATGTATCGCCTTCTTGAAGAAATCCGTCTTTGGGAACTCCGGAATAAATAAATTACATAATTTCCTATTATACATTTGTAATTAAAATAAAATAAATCTATTAAATTACAAAACGCTGATACGAGATCACAATAAATTACAACCGAATCGATATTCCCATACATTTCAGGTAATACCAATTAAAAACTAAGGCCATACTAAGTAAAAATTGCATAATTCAAAAATTACATAAAATAAAATTATGACAATCATAAAAATGCAGCATTATAATATGTATGAACATGCCCAATTTAATGCTAAATCGCCTTTAAGTAGCCAATATCGTATATTTAACGGTTTTTACGGATTTGCGTGATTCAACGTTTTATAATCACAAAAATTACATAAATTCATATTTATGCACAAGTTAATTACCCTAACCTCTTAGGATTCAAAATTAGTCTTCACTAACTATTTGACTATAATTAACTCATATTTCTTAAAATTTGTTCATAATGGACCTAAAATACATTAAAAATGCTATAAACATCAAATAAATCACAACAATTCCAAATAAATTCAAAATTTGAAATTTAAAACTTGTGAACATTCTGGAAAAATACCATGACACTCATAATGTTCAAAAACTTAGGTTAAAATTTCGTAATATTATCGGAAAAACTATGTTGCGGTTTAACGGATTTATCAATAAAAATCATAAAACATGAGAAAAATATATTTATCAACTTTTCAATTTTAGATCTGAAAAAGATAATAAAATGCAACATATGACGTTTTTCCTTAGTCATGGAGTATGTGTTAGCAATATTTCACTAATTAAGTCACTATTTATGCTATTTTTCTTCAAAAATCATAAATCATGTAAAAGGACTTCAACATAGCCTATTATTTTACACACATCTTGTAAAATTGCATGTGAAAACATAATAAATTTCTATGACCAGATTCGAAATTTATCTCATATTAACCTATTTTTTATCTAAATACGATTTTAAACATGAAAAATCCATATTTCGAGCATAAGAAGTCCAAAAATTATGAACATTTACAGGTCATCTCAAAATAATATATGTGACAACATATCCAAAAATCACTGGAAAATTCGAAGTTTAGCTAATTTTAGTCCGAAAATGACATTTTATTCATAAAATCATATTTTTAATGCCATTATTATATAATATGAACAGTCAAATCCATAAATTAACCAAAATATCCTAAAAACACTTTAGGACCAGAAACTTTAACATGCATAATTATTTTCGTGATATATCATAATAACACAAATTAAACAAGTTTTATATGTTAATCGTATAACTCGGAAAAACTTTCAACCGATTTGCATGCAAACAACCAAGGCTCTGATACCAATTGTTAGAAATCTATATCTCTTTACTAACATATTCATATATGTTGTTGTTAATTTAGTCATAAAATTAGATGGTGATCTTATGCATTCAAACTATAAATAATTTAAAGAAGAAATATTCATCCTTACATTTGGTTTTTTCGGATCAAAGGGCACAAGAGAGTTGTCCTACTCTCTTCTTCTTGAGCTTTCCTTAATGGATGAACAAGGATTCAAGATGAGAATCCCTCCCAAGGATTTATACCCAAGATAAACTCTTAATAAAACTAATATTATTATTACTAGAATAATACTAATTTTGTATAAAAATTGACCCAAAAATATTATGGAACTCTCTATTATTTCGGTTAGAGAGAAGGAAGAGTTTTTATCTTTCTAACACTCAAATTTTAGATGAATGAATGAATGCATACAACACTAATTATTTTGTAGTGTATATGAGGTAAAATAAGAAGAAAAACAAAGTGTTTTTCTTCTCAAAAAACCGGGTGGAAGAGGGGAAGAACAGAGAGCCAATGCATGCATGAGTTTGTCTTCACAATGACCACTAGGTTGCATGGCTAGTCTATTAGGTAATGATCATGTTTACCACTAACATAATCAACACAATATAATCCTAAAACTCCTCTTCATTTCGGCACATATGTAAAATAGAATCCATTTTATTTTTCTCAATTTGTCAATATATCACATGTCACATGTCACATAAAAATGTTATGTATTTTTAACATATTAAAAATCAACGTATTAAAAAAAATTCGTCATATACAAAAATCGACTTACTAATTCGCAATTACTTGTACCAAAATATTGTTTGAATATGTGTCCTCCGACAATAATGCGATCACAACTGTTGATCATGATGATCACATGTTTAAGTCTCATTTTAAAGAATACAATTGGGAAGTATTTTTACTGTCAACTGGTCAACATATATCGGTAATGATTGGCTGACTAGAGTTTGGCATTACTGTCGTGCGACGGTGGTGATCAGTTGATCCCCTAGGTCATACCTAAAAGATAATACTCTTAATTTATCATTTAATTAATCGTATAACGTTACGAGTTAATTAAAAATAATTGACGGATAATTTTGGAAGTAAATTTACGTATCTCATTATAATCTGATTAAATAAGATACGGTCTAAGTAATTGAATTGTCTCACTACTTAGATGAAATTATTGTTTAAGGAAACAATTGAAATTGAATGAATTATTATAAATACAAGTTATTGTAATTTATAATTGGTAAATTATTTTGGTACAAGTAATTGTGAATTACTAAGTCAATTTTTGTATATGACGTATTTTCATTAATACGTTGATTTTTAATATGTTAAAAATAAATAACAATTTTATGTAACATGTGACATGTGACATATTGACAAATTGACAAAGATAAAATGGAATCCATTTTATCCTCATATGGACCGAAATATTGGGTGTGATTAACAATTCACATAATGTTAATTAGGATTAGTGGAATATATGATTATTTCTCTACACTAGGCATGCATACCTAGTGTCTCTTGTGGAAGAGCACCAAGCCCATGCATTGGCCATTCCTCCACCCTCCTACCCGGTTTCCCCTAGAAAAGAACAAGGGTCTTTTGCTTAAAAATTGATCATTCACTACATGCTTTAGTGTGTGATTTATTATTATTCATTCTATCATTCAAACATTATTTTTAGAGAGATAAAAATAATTCTTCCTTCTTCATCCTCCACTTGACCGAAATACAAGAGGACCAAAATATTTTTGGGTCTTTTATTTAAGTTAATATTATTCTAGTTTTGATAATACTAATTTTATTAAGGGTATATCTTGGGTATTAATCCTTGGGAGGGATACTATACTTGTATCCTCTTTGTTCATCCATTTAAGGAGAGCTCAAGAACAAGAGAGAAGGAGAACTCTCTTGTGCCCTATTGATCCGAAAATCACAATGTAAGATGATGATTTCTTCTATAAATTGTTTATAAGTTTGCATGCATAAGATCATTTATTATTTTATGACAAATTAAAATAAAACATATATGAATATGTTAGTATATATATCTACTTTTCCTTCAATCGGTAACATGAGCCATGGTTGTTTGCATGCAAATCGGTTAAAAGTTTTTCCGAGTTATACGATTAACATATAAAACTTGTTAAATTTGTGTTATTATGATATATCACGAAAATAATTTTGCACGTTAAAAATTTCTGGTCCTAAAATGTTTTTAGGATATTTTGGTTAATTTATGGATTTTTATTGTTCATATTATACAATAATGGCATTAAAATGTGATTTTATGAATAAAATGTCATTTTCGGACTAAAATTAGCTAAACTTCGAATTATCCAGTGATTTTTGGATATGTTATCACATGTATTATTTTGAGATGACCTGTAAATTTTCATAATTTTTGGACTTCTTATGCTCGAAAAATGGATTTTTCTTTATTAAAATCGGATTTAGATGTAAAATAGGTTAATATGAGATAAATTTCGAATCTGGTCATAGAAATTTAGTATGTTGTCACATGCAATTTTACAAGATGTGTGTAAAATAATAGGCTATATTGAAGTCTTTTTGCATGATTTCTGGATTTTTGAAGAAAAATAGCATGAATAGTGACTTTATTAGTGAAATATTAATAAAACATACTCTATGACTAAGGAAAAACATCATATGTTGCATTTTATTATATTTTTCAGATCTAAAAATGAAAAGTTGATGAATATATTTTTTCTCATGTTTTTATGATTATTTTGTTAAAAACCGATAAACCGCAACATTGTTTTTCCGGATAAAATTCGAAATTTTTAACCTAAGTTTTTGAACATTATGAGTGTCATGGTATTTTTCCATAATGTTCATGAGTTTAAATTTCAAATTTCAAATTTATTTGAAATTTTTGTGATTTATTTGAAGTTTATAGCATTTTATTATAATTTTAAGTCCATTATGAACAAATTTTAGTAATATGAGTTAATTATGGTCAAATAATTAGTGAAGACTAAATTTTGAGTCCTAAGAGGTTAGGGTAATTAACTTATGCATAAATATGAATTTATGTAATTTTTGTGATTATAAAATGTTGAAATCACGCAAATCTGTAAAAACCGAGTAATATACGATATTGGCTAATTAAAGGCGATTTAGCATAAAATTGGGCATGTTCTTACATATTATAATGCTGCATTTTCTTTATGATTGTCATAATTTTATTTATGTAATTTTGAATTATGTAATTTTTACTTAGTATGGCCTTAGTTTTTAATTGGTATTACCCGAAATGTATTGGAATATCGATTCGGTTGTAATTTATTGTGATCTCGTATCACCGTTTTGTAATTTAATAGATTTATTTTATTTTAGTTACAAATGTATAATAGGAAATTATGTAATTTATTATGAAATTTTATTCATTTCGGAGTTCCCAAAGACGGATTTCTTCAAGATGACGATACATAAAGACGGTGTTACCTCGAGATGCGTGACACAACCGAAGTTCAAGGGACCAATGGAGTTGGTTTCCGAATATGTAATAGTTAAATAGTTTTTCTATTTTAGGAAGGCCATACTAGGATTTATTTTTATGCTTTGCATTTTATTTATATGTCACATGCATCGCTAAATCGTCATAACTAAAACATGCATCCTCATCTAATCGAGTTCATCGACCGTGTCAATTAAAATTATCGTAGTTCACCGCTTTAGTTCACTTAAAACGTGATAGATAATAAATTGACATGACCTCTTGCTAAAACAAATCAATTGAGACATAGCCTTACCAAAGAGTAGAAACCATGAAAACCTATTTCGTGAGGGAGTGCACTCGGCCATCCCGGGGTACAAACCTTGTTACGTAGGGGAAGTGGGTGATGAATGTCTATCCAACGAATTCGTGTTGATGAGGGTTTCATCGGCTATCCCGTGCCCAAGTTAATGTGAATTTGGATCATGGACACATTTATTCGAAATTTGGATTGACCTCAACGGAAGTATTCGTGACCATAGTCGCATGTGTTCCGGGCTATAGATAAACTTTAGAGTAATTTTATTGACCAAGAGTTCTAAAAGTAGAATAGATTAAACGTTAATCCACCGAGTTATATTAAAGGGTTCCATCGGCTATCCCGTGCCAAAGTTGATATGAATTTGGGTCTTGGAATCATTTATAATAGTTGGGTAGAGGTCACTATTTAAATGTTCATATCTTGTCAATCTTTTTACAAGTATGATTTAAAAAGACAAATGTTAATAGTTCATTTATTCCTCCATACTTGTAGTTCATTACAATGAATCCATCAAACGCTACCGCACCGATAACTATTGAGTCATACCACAATGTTTTTGACGACATTTGCTCCAACAATGATTTCGACACTACTAGAGAACTTCATTTTAGGATAGGTTAGGATGGAAACCTTAACTTCATCACTTCTTCTAAACCACCTACTACTACTAGATCACGTGTGAGCCCATCTCAGGAAGACTACCTCATACAATCTATAGGGTCTTTGTCTCTGGAAGATAAAGATGCCAAAACTAGTGGGAGCTCAAGCAATCAAGATCTTGCTTCAAAGGGCAAAAAGTTCAAGAAGAAGGGAAAGAAAATCAAAAACTTCAAGCAAGTTAATGATGAGTGGCATTATTGCTATGGCATGGGATATTGGCTTAGGAATTGTGTCGTGTATTTGCGTAATATAAGGGAAGGAATCATCACTCCAAAAGGTAAAATTCCTAAGGAAATTTATGTTATTGATATAAATTATACTTCCACTACGACATGGGTACTAGATACCGGTTGTGGTTCTCACCTTTGTAATCATTTACAGAGTTTAAGAGATGTGGAGAGGCTTAGCAAGGGAGATGTGGATCTACGCCTTGGAAATGGAGCTCGAGTAGCGGCCGAATCCAAAGGAACTTATGTTCTAGCTTTGCCTAATGGATTTGAGTTGTATTTACATAATAGTTTTTATGTGCCTACACTCTCTAAAAAAATTATTTTAATCGCCATGCTAGACATGGACGGTTTTTGTTTTGTCATTAAGAACAATCGTTGTACTATTTCAAGGAACGACTTGGTTATAGGCCAAGCTTCCTCTATCAATGGCATTTACATTTTAGAGACCTCGAATCCGACTAATGATATCTATAACATTCAATCAAAGAAACTCAAGTCAAGTGACCCAAGTGAAGCGTTCATTTGGCATTGTCGATTAGGTCACATAAACGAGAATCGCATCAAAAGATTAATTTCGACTAATGTGATTAAACCATTTGACTATCAATCATATGGTACATGCGAATATTGCCTACTTGGCAAAATGACTCGTAATCCTTTTAGTGGTAAAGGGACGCGAGCTAGTGAACTATTGGGACTCATACACACCGATGTATGTGGACCAATGAGTATCACCGCTCGTGGAAATTATGACTACTTTATAACCTTCACCGACGACTTGAGTAGACATGGATATATCTATTTAATGAAACATAAGAGTGAAGCGTTTGAGAAGTTCAAGGAATTTCAAAACAAAGTAGAGAACCAATTGGACAAAAAGATAAAAGCACTACTTTCCGATCGTGGTGGAGAATATCTTAGCCTTGAATTCGATTCACACTTGAAAGGTTGTGGTATTATATCACAACTTTCTCCACCCGGAACACCACAACTCAATGGTGTTGCCGAAAGGAGAAATCTAGCCCTACTTGATATGGTTTGATCAATGATGAGTCAAACCGATTTACCGAACTCGTTTTGGGGATTTGCGATTCAAACCGCAATTATATCTTTGAATAATAGTCCCACTAAGGCCACCGGAAAAACTCCATTTGAGATGTGGAAAGGAAGAGTTCCTAATCTATCCTACATGAAAATTTGGGGATGTGATGCTTACGTCAAGACAAAGAATGACAACAAGCTTGCCCCAAGATCCGAAAAATGCACCTTTGTTGGTTACCCCTCTAATTCTCGAGGATACTACTTCTACAAACCTCAAGATAACAAATTGTTTGTGTCTTGCGAGGCTGTCTTCTTAGAAAGATACTTTATTTCTAAGAGACAGAGTTGGAGAAATTTTGAACTTGACGAAGTTCAAGAGCCACAAACCGAGGTAGAGACGCAAGAAGATGTTCCTTCGTCGTCTAACACGGTTGTACCTCCTCCACTAAGAAGAACGAGTCGAGTAATTCGCCATCCCGATAGATATGTGGGACTTATCGAAGAAGATGGGACACTCGATGTGTTGCTTATAGATAGTGACGAGCCCGCCACCTACAAGGCCGCAATCTCTAGTCCAAATTCCTCCTTATGGCTTGAAGCCATGAAGTCCGAAATGGATTCTATGCATGAAAACCAAGTTTGGGACTTGGTAGATTTGCCTAAAGGGGCAAGACCCCTTCAATGCAAATGGATATTCAAAGTCAAAAATTGCATAGAAGGACATGATGATGTCTACAAAGCTAGGCTAGTGGCAAAAGGATTTACCCAAGTCCAAGGTCTCCATTATGATGACACCTTCGCCCCCGTAGCCATGCTAAGATCCATACAGATATTGTTAGCGATCGCCGCATTTCATGATTATGAAATATGGCAAATGGATGTCAAAACCGCTTTTCTAAATGGGCATTTAGAAGAGGAGGTGTACATGATACAACCCGAAGGTTTTGTTGATTCTAAAAATCCTAACAAAGTATACAAGCTTAAGAGATCCATTTATGGTCTTAATCAAGCATCTAGAAGTTGGAATCATCGATTCAATCATGTTATAAATGAAAATGGTTTCACTCGAAGTGTTGAGGAACCATGTTTATACATGAAATTTAGTGCGAGCAATGTTGTGTTCCTAATCTTGTATGTCGATGATATACTACTCATTGGAAATGATATTCCGATGTTGTCTGATACGTGCATTTTATATAGTCTTTTTAGCCTAATTTATGTGCGTATCTTTATGCTTTTATCGTAGTTTATGCTACGAAATGCCCCGAATATGCTACTTTGGTTTGTTTTGTCTTATTTGCAGGAATAAACCAGAAAGTAGTGAAATCAAGCCTTTTACCGTCCATTTAGCATCCATTTGGAGGAAGAGTGAATTTTGAGCGGGAATGTAGCTATTTTGAGATGCGCAAAGAAGAGAGATAGCTAGGCGAGCAAAGGAAGAACTTCAAATTGCTAGTGCCTACTTTGGAGAGCCATATCTCGAGTTCTACAACAGATATTCAGGTGATTACAATTGGTGATGAAAGCCTGTCCTCTTAGCTTTCCAACGCCACCGGAATCGCCCTGTTTCCCCAAGTAACGAAGAAATGGCAGCCGTTTGAAGTTCAGTGCGCAAAGCAGGAAAGTGTTGCTGGAAAGTACTCGATTGAGTAGATTTATTTATGGTTTACTCGATCGAGTAGATTTTCTACTCGATCGAGTGGTTTAAGCTTTAGTTACTCGATCGAGTGGTTTTATTCCACTCGATCGAGTGGATTTGTCTACGGGATGGGCTTTTTAGCTTTAATTCCGTCAATTAGGTTAATAAATCCTATTTTCCTATATATAGGAAGCTTAGGACGTCATTTAAATGCTCCTCCGCTACTTCGTTCCTCTGACTCTTTTTCGGGGGCTTCTCCTCTCTTATCATTTTTCACATACACTGTTACTTTTGTTCTTCATTTCCGGATCTTTTAATTTAGTAATTCTCTCTTCCCTTCTCTCTTTTTAATTTAATGTTTATTGTTCTTATTTCTTTTATTCTTGTTTCCCTTATTTCCATGTCTAGCTAAATTCCGTAGTATGTGAGGATTAGGGAAGCCTTGGTAGCAATGCGTTATAATTGACTTGAATAGATTAGTCTTGCGATAAGAATTGTATTAGGTAATTTAATTGTTATTAGGTCAAATGTATGCATGCAGGAGACCATTTATCTAGTTAACCCCGACCTGGATCGAAATATTGGAAGGGAAGGCTTGCTTAATTACAATGGGGTATTGTAGTGAGGGCGAAAGCAAAGCTATTTACGCTCTAGGGTGGTTTAAGGACCGAAAAGGTGACGACCATAGCTCTTCTTATCAATAGTCTAATCGCCTTAGTATTCCCGATAGTGTAGCTGCCACGGTGGACCGACTCCTAGCATATTTTTTTCTCTTATTGTTAATTTCCTTTATCCCTTTTCTCTTGCATTTAGCTTCAGTAGTTTAGTTAGACCAAATCAATCAAACCCCCAGCATTATGACATTAGACAGATAAATAGACAAATAGATAGTACACCGCCTCCCTGTGGAGATCGACCCTACTTACCGCTGACTTCTGTTAGTAGTACTTAGGTATTTTATTTTTGGTACGAAACGACAGTATCAAATTTTGGCGCCGTTGCCGGGGAGGCAATCTATTTATTTATTTGTTTAATTTTATCTGTTTTTAGCTTCAAGGGATTTATCCCTTGAGGCCGTTCTAATCTTTTCCCTTGAGTGCTATTTTGATAGGCCTTACAGGTACTACCTAGACAGTTCTAGGTGAAAGATCGTCAAAGGGAAGGCTTGAGTACCTTTGACCCATCACCAATGTTCTATTATATGGAACAAAGGTGATTTCTACTCAAGGGAGATGTGGTGCTGCTGGGCATGATGCAGTTTTCTGTTTGGCAGAGAATGACGAAGTTTACGCGTTCAAGCAGCGCAGTCGAGCTAGTCAAGCTGCTGTAGGTGTGCCGCCACATCCACCCTATCAATGGCCACCGCAACAAGATCCTCCTGATATAAAAGAAGAAGAAATTGCGGAGCTGAAATCTTTAATGGAGACATTCGTATGTCAATTGCAAGATTATGATCAAGTGAGGCAAGAGAGTGATAGACGTATGGACGCTCAAATCAATGAGCTGGAGTCACAAATAGCTCAGCTAGCAGCTGAGTCAGATAATTGGCAACCAGAAGAGGTATACCTTGCTGAGAGCAGTTTTTCCCCTGAGGAAACCGTGTTGCCCAATGCTGAGAATGACTTTTATGACTCGGACGACAAGTTTCTATCATATTTCACTGCCCCACACGAAGATTTCAGCCATGTACAGAAGGAATCACTCGATCGAGTGACTAATATTGGTCGATCGAGTGATTTTCCAGGAGGAAGTGCTCGATCGAGTGAAATTTCTACTCGATCGAGTGGAATTCAGGAGGAAATTGGTCGATCGAGTGATTATTCTGCTCGATCGACTGAATTGGCCATTGGGAGCTTTGATTCGTCATATGGGTTTGATTTAGATGACGATTTTGATGATGACAACGGTTATGGTGAGTCTCCCCTTTTCAAGGCCGAGCTGGATGCGCTTGAGGCTGAGATTTACGGGACGAATTCCACTGAGGGCGACGAAAGGACAGCTGAGTCGGTATTTGCTCCTAGCACGGATGAGGTATTACACTCTTTTGTCGATGACTCCATTGAGAGCAACCTACCTGAGGTAATTAGCGGTAGTTTTATTATTGTTAATTTTCAAAGTAAGCTACCTCATTTGACTCGTGCTAATTCTTTTAATGCTATACCCCCTCCCATGTGGATGTATAATTTAACTGCCTTTCACCGTACTTATCATGTCAAAATTGCTAATCTGAATCGGGACCCTAATATATTGACAATTGCTCCCGCGCTCCTATATTTTGTGGATAAATTTAGGAGCTCGCATAGGAAATTTGTTAGACTTAAATGTTTACATATTTTTATTTCCTATTTCTGTAATCCACTATTGTGCTACTTATGCTTTTGTGTAGCATGACACGTCTGTCGCGTACCTGTCAAAAATACCAACTGGCTCTAACTAATATAGCTAGGGAAGTCGGGTCGAATCCACAGAGAGGTAGGAAATTGTCAGCTAAATCTAAGTTCGTCAAGTAACCAAGTTGGGGGTTTATAATTGTGATTTGCTAAACTAAAGAGAATAAGGAAAAGAGAATTAAAATAGAGGAGATAACAGATAGAGAAAAATAGCTAAGACAACCGGTTCACCGTAATCATCCGGTCAAGCAATCTAGGTCTCAGGTCAATGCAAATACGGTCTAAGGGGTAGCGAACGTCACCTTTCGGTCCTTAATTCACCCTAAAGTGTAAACAGCTTAACTTTCGTCCTCACTGCAATACTCTATTGTTCGCTACTAGTCTACCTTTTCCAACCTTTCGGTCCAGGTCAAGGGTCACTAGGAATTATAGGTCTAATTGTGTCGACTCAATTAGAAAGATACAGTTAATTGTAGCATTTAACCAACAAAAAACAGTACTAGCATTAACCTAATGAATCGATTACTCTCCCTTCATATTACGGATCCCCTATAGTCTTAGCAAGGGAAATTAGCTACTCATTGCAATTAAATTAACAATAATAGTAAATAGATAATTGAAATTAAACATTATAACAACTAAATAAAATTGAATCAGGCAATAGATAAAGAGAGGAAGAATTAAAGCAGTAGATAGGATTAAGAAATAAAATTAGAATGATGATACCAATTGCGAATCCCAATCCGAGTAGCAAAGGTAAAAGAAGGGCAAAATCCAAAGAACAGTGACAAGGAATAGAACCAAAAACGTGTAAGTGCCAGAGATCATTAACGTAGTTACTCTTCTTCAGTCTTATACTAGAAAAACATCCTAAAACCTGATCTATGGACTAATTACAAAAGCCCATAAAAGATTAGGCGGAATTAAGCTAGAAGCACACGAAACCCCTCGATCGAGTAGAAAGATTACTCGATCGAACGCAAATCACTCGATCGAGTGAGAACAACCTCTCGATCGAGCACTGCTTGCAGAACTTCCTCGATCGACGCCTTAAACCGGTCGATCGAACAACCTTGAGTATAATTAAGCATTCGATCGAGTAGATAACCACTCGATCGAGCTATATGGGCACGTCAGGACCTGATTTGCTTCCCGAATTCAGCTCATGCATCTTCCAAGTGTAAGATTTCTAAGCTCCGGCTCCTTATTTTCCACGAATGCATACAATTGGGACAATTAAGGCTCGATTTAGCTCCTCTTTGGTCAATTCCTGCAAAATACAATAAACGGACCAAAGTAGAATATTCGGGGGTATTTGTAGCCAGATGCTACATATAAAGCACAGAAATGCGTGTAAAAATGAGGTGAAAACCTTATATAAAAGACACGCATCAAATCTCCCCAAACCAAACCTTTGCTTGTCCCCAAGCAAATATGAATGCAACTAAGGGTGAACAATGGAACGGGACTAACGCATCAGCTACAAATCATCCACCAGAACCAATTTAATGCAACAAAATGACAAAGTGGCAACTGAATAGTGCAAACGAGTTAAATTAATGTTTCAAGCTTACTGAACCGTCGACCTTGCAAGACTCAAAAGATGTCGGACTCTCATGGGTCGCTCGTCGCTCAAAATCAGGCACAAGGTGAGTATAAATGTGAAAGATAGGAAGGGATCAGACACTCACCTAACTCGACCTATAAGAACATGCATGCAGTTAACATGAATAAACTCTCTACAACCGTACATATGCATTCCAACCATACTAATGACCAAGACACGTGCCGAGGACTTACATCTGGGTAAGTGAGGTAATGGGTAAGAAGGGGCTAAAATAAATTTGGATATGTGGGGTTATTATCCAGGCTAGCAACAACGGATCCAAATATAGACTGCATCCCAACTTCGTACTCATAACAGCAGGATGAAACGGTGCAAAAATTATGCACTAAACTCACAAAACGCCAGAAATCCTCAACTCCCCATAAAATATAGATAAGACATGGGAGTGTGAAACATTGTACAATTCTCATTCTTTTTCATTTTCGAATTTTTTCTTCATTTTCCATTTTTTTTTTCTTCGCACTTTTCGT
Source organism: Silene latifolia (assembly GCF_048544455.1). Lineage (NCBI taxonomy): Eukaryota > Viridiplantae > Streptophyta > Magnoliopsida > Caryophyllales > Caryophyllaceae > Silene > Silene latifolia. The sequence goes on along the minus strand of NC_133533.1, from coordinate 22,562,475 downwards.
TCTCTTTTTTTTCAATTCAACATATTTTTTTTTTCTTTTTCTTTCTTTCCCTTCAATCCTTCCACCATCTTCTGAAATCAGATAAAATAACCGTATTGCAATAAAACATTCCAAGAACTACTCGTTACTAGCTAAGCTAGGGTAGGAAGTATTATAGAAAGTAGTTGATAGGACAAAAAGGCAATTTGGCTATGTGAGGCTCATGGGTAGAATGAAATAAGGGGACTGCCTCTCCTAACACGTGTCACCATCCACAGACCGAATGCATACAGGTATTAAGAAGACTAGACTCATGCTTATGCAAACTGATGTTATATGTCTTAAAGAGAGTACTACTCACATCCTAAATGAAACCGGTCATGAATGTCACCAGTTTAAAAAGCTCTAACCTCAGAATGTAATGTAGCTTGCCGACATAAAGAATCAAGTCTATTCGTTCAGATAAGGAAGAAACAAAAACTCGTAGATTATGCACATAATCATGCCAACTAAATGTCAAGAATATGCAAGGCGCAAGTAAGGATTCAAAGTAGCGTCAGTGTTCAAACGTTCCGACTCAAATTAAACATGAAAATTTTTAAATTTTATGTGATTTTTTTGGAATTAAAAGCAACAATGCATGCGATAATAATAAACATGGAAGCAGAAATGCAAGAAAACATGCAGACACAGATATGGATGCATACCTCCCCAAACCAAATCGTACAATGTCCTCATTGTACCAAAAATAGGGAAAGAAATGCAAACTGAAAGGAAAAGGAGAAGTGGAGTCGGGAAACTTACAAAATGTCTTAAGGAGGGACCTCCCCAAACCGACCATGAACATGGGAGGTCAAGGAAAGTCAAGCAGTGGCTCCATAGACGTAAAGTAGCGGCTGGAAGTCATAACCCTTCGATCGAGCACTTGGAACAGCTCGATCGAATGGACTGTTGCATGGATGGACTCGATCGAGTGAAAAACCACTCGATCGAGTAGGCGTGGTATTGGTTTTGGTCGATCGAGGAGAATATCACTCGATCGAGTGGAAGCTGCCTTAAAAAGTGCTCGATCGAGCACAATATCCTTCGATCGAGTACCTTGGACTGCAAAACACGCATAAAAAGCAATAAAGCAGCGTAGGAAGTTCAAAGAAAGTGTCTAAAGTTCAACTTAAGCTAATGGAAAATAAGTAGTTCAACAGAAGTACAATAAAACAGTCCGGGCTGCCTCCCGGAGAGCGCTGGTTTAAGAGGTCCCGCACGACCTTTCTGGCATCAATTAACTGGCGCGTCGAGTTCGTCGAAGAGCAAGACTTCGACACGATTGTCTGCTTCACTCGCCTCGTGGTAATGTTTCACATACTGGCCATTCACCTTGAATCTGTGACCCTCGGAATCTTCAAGCTCCACGGATCCAAACTTAGTAACAGCTGTCACCGTATAAGGACCACTCCATCTGGACTTCAGCTTGCCAGGAAATAATCTCAGCCGGGCATTGAACAGCAGCACCTTTTGCCCAACATGAAACTCACGAGGTAAGATTCTCTTGTCATGCCATCTCTTTGTCTTTTCCTTATAAATGCGCGAGCTGTCATAGGCATTAAGCCTAAACTCTTCCAATTCATCTAGCTGCAAAAGACGATTCTCACCACATAACTTAGGATCATAATTAAGCTCACGAATTGCCCACCAGGCCTTACATTCCAATTCAACAGGCAAATGACACGATTTCCCATAAACTAGCCTATAAGGGGATGCACAAATTTTGGTGTCTTAAAGGCAGTCCTGTAGGCCCATAATGTGTCATCTAGCTTAAGACTCCAGTCCTTCCGTGATTTAGAAACTACCTTAGACAAGATCTCTTTCAACTCGCGATTAGAGACCTCTACCTGACCACTAGTTTGGGGATGATACCCCAAACCACGCCGGTGTTGGACACCAACTCTAGACAGTATGGAAGTTAGCTTCTTCTCTTTAAAATGCATCCCCCCATCACTAATGACGACCCTAGGGACACCAAATCGGGGGAATATTATCTTTTTGAACATATTTATCACGGTCTTAGCATCACAGTTGGGTGAAGCAATTGCCTCAACCCATTTCGACACATAGTCTACAGCTACTAAGATATACATGTTACCTTTACTGGAGGGGAACGGTCCCTGGAAATCAATGCCCCAGACATCGAAAACCTCAACCTCTAGGATGCCGTTTTGTGGCATCTCATGTCTCTTTGAAATGTTCCCTGATCGTTGGCAAGCATCACAAGCTGAAACAAAAGATTTGGCGTCAGCGAACAAAGAAGGCCAGTAAAAACCAGACTGAAGTACCTTAACCACGGTGCGCGATGGACCGTGGTGACCACCATATGAAGAGGAGTGACAGCCTTCCAGGACTATTTTGGTCTCCCACTGCGGAATACACCGTCTGTAAAGACCGTCTGCACATTCCTTAAACAAGTAAGGGTCATCCCGTAATCGCTTAGCGTTATACATAAAACGCTTCTTCTGGCGATGAGAAAGGTCAGGCGGCACTTGCCACGACAACGGTTAGCTATATCTGCATACCAAGGTTCTTGGTTAACAATAGACGATATAACAATTAAAGAATCGTCGGAAAAGAATCATCAATGGGTATAGAATCTTCCCCTTCTTGTCGCATCAGCCGCGACAAGTGATCAGCTACAACGTTCTCAGCTCCTTTCTTATCCTTAATCTGCAAATCAAACTCCTGAAGAAGGAGTATCCATCTCAGTAGCCGTGGTTTGGCCTCCTTCTTAGCAAGGAGATGCCTCAAAGCTGCATGGTTAGTAAAAACAGTGACTTCTGACCCAACTAAATAAGTACGAAACTTCTCTAAGGCATAAACCACAGCTAACAGGTCCTTTTCAGTGGTAGTGTACTTCACTTGAGCCTCATCCAGAGTTCGGCTCGCATAGTAGATAGCATTCAGAGCTTTGTCTTTCCTCTGGCCCAACACCGCTCCTAGTGCATAGTCACTCGCGTCACACATAATTTCAAACGGCAAGTCCCAGTTTGGAGGCTGTATGATCGGCGCAGAGACTAAGGCCTGCTTTAACCTGTTAAAAGCGAGAAAGACAAGCGTCGATAAACACAAAAGGGGCATCCTTAAGCAACAGCTGTGTAAGTGGTTTAGCAATTTTGGAGAAATCCTTGATGAACCGGCGATAAAAGCCGGCGTGACCAAGGAAGCTCCTCACCCCCTTAACATTAACAGGAGGTGGTAATTGCTGAATCACTTCCACCTTTGCTTTGTCAACTTCTATTCCCCTATCAGAAACTAAGTGCCCTAAGACAACTCCCTCGTTGACCATAAAGTGGCACTTCTCCCGATTCAAAGACAAGATTAACCTCAATACAGCGCTGCAACACTTTCTCAAGGTTAGACAGACAGTTAGAAAAATCACTTCCATAAACACTGAAATCGTCCATAAAAACTTCCATGATAGACTCAATGTACTCTGAAAATATCCCCATCATACACCTTTGGAAGGTGGCAGGGGCATTGCACAAACCAAAAGGCATTCTGCGATACGCAAAAACGCCCTTAGGACAGGTAAATGTGGTCTTAGCCTGATCGTCTGGGTGGATAGGGATCTGAAAGAACCCTGAGTACCCGTCTAAATAGCAGAAAAATTTGTGAGAAGCTAACCTTTCTACCATTTGATCAATAAAAGGAAGGGGAAAGTGATCTTTCTTAGTGGCGGCATTCAGCTGTCTGTAATCTATGCACATCCTCCAACCAGTCACTACTCGGGTAGGTATTAATTCATTCTTCTCATTCTTAACTACAGTTGTCCCTCCTTTCTTCGGGACTACCTGTACTGGACTCACCCATTTAGAATTACCGACAGAATAAATGATACCTGCATCCAGCAGCTTCATTACCTCACCATCACAACATCCTGCATCTTCCGGTTCACCAGGCGCTGACCACCCTCAAGGTTTATGATCCTCCTCCAGCTCTATCCTATGCATACAAATATCGGGACTAATCCCCGTGATATCGTCCAATGAATAGCCCATTGCCTTCCTGTTTTTCTTAAGTACAGCTAACAAAGAGGTCAGCTGATCATCACTAAGCTTGGCACTAACAATGACTGGATATTGCTCTGTATTGTCTAAGAAAGCATATTTAAGATGAGAAGGGAGAGGCTTACATTCCGGTACCTTTACCTCAATGGAGCAAAGAGTGCTGATCATTTGTTCCACCTGCTCTCCATCATGCTCATCTAGATCATCAACAAGCAAATCCAACGCAGCGTCATCGTCATCTGGGCTATCTGCACACTCATCAAAAAGTGTGAGAGCTTCTAGTGGGTCACTCATAAAAGAACCCGACCAGAAGTCATAAATAGACTCGTCAATGATATCGACCGAATAGCAAGTGTCCTCTATCATTGGATGGGCTAAAGTGCTGGGCAAACTGAATGTGATAGCGTCATCCCCTACTGCAAGAGTCAGACGCCCTTATCTGACATCAATAACAGCCCCAGCTGTACAAAGGAACGGTCTTCCTAAGATAATTTGGGTCCGAGTGTCCTCAGCTATATTCAAAACAATGAAGTCTACTGGGATGTAAAGCTTGCCTATTTTCACAGGCACGTCCTCTAAGACACCTAAGGGCCTCCTAACAGATCTATCAGCCATCTGTAGGGTAATGTTAGTCACTTTAAAATGACTCATGTTCAGTTTCTTACAGACAAGAAGGGGCATGACACTAACACTGGCACCTAAATCGCAAAGGGCCTTATCAATAACCATGTTGCCTATAACACAAGTAATACAAAAGCTGCCCGGGTCTTTCATTTTAGGCGGACTCTTATTCAAAAGTAAGTTACTGGACTCTTCCATGAGCGAAATCGTCTCAAATTCACTTAAATTTCTCTTACGCGTCAAAATGTCTTTCATGAACTTGGCGTAAGTGGGTATCTGAGTAACAAGTTCGGAAAAAGGGACAGTTACCTGAAGGTTCTTCACGACGTCCACAAACTTACCGTACTGTTTCTCGATCTTTGCGTCCTTCAGACGACTTGGGAAGGGCACCCTAGTAGCAATGAGTGGCCTTGCAACTTTTTCTTTACCCTCATCAATGCGTGACGTCTCCACAGCAGGGGAAGATGACACGGTGGCGGTATTAAATCGTGAAATAGAATTCCCGCCACTCACAGCACTGGACCGAGTACTTTTACTGGTCGATCGACCAGTTTCTTCTTCTATTTCACTCGATCGACCAGTCTTGTCACTCGATCGAGTGTTTTCTTCAGCGTAGTTACTCGATCGAGTAAGATAATCACTTGATCGACCGACATTGACTTCTGCGCCTCTTGATCGACCACTAGTTTTACTCGATCGAGTTGAAGGGTGAATTAAACTACTCGATCGAGCAGAAGAGTCACTCGATCGAGTGGTTATAGCACACGCAGCAAGTATTTTCTCCAAAAACTCGTTTAAGTCATCATCCGAGTTATCGTCAGCTATCAAAACCTCGCCTTCTTCATGAGTAAGGTCATTTTGAGAATTCATTGCATTGACTGGATTGCATATTGGAAGAAGCTTGGCTTGGTCCGTCGCGAGTGTTAACTGCGCGACTTGTTCCCTCAATTCTGCTATGACCGTGTCGGATTGCCGTGACATACTCATCATAATGGACTTTAATTCGGCAATTTCTTCGTTTGCAGAAGGAGAGACCGGCTGCGGCACTGGCGTAGGAGGGGTAGAGACATTCTTTATCTCCTCGTACAGCTGAGAAAAAGGGACCCCTTGCTTGTATTTCTTATAACCAAGGGCGCGCTCTACATTTGCCGTGCATTCATAAAGGTCATGCCCTTCCTCGCCACATCTACCACATGGCTCTGTATGCTCTGTAATCGTAGGCATCTTGGCAAATGGGCTACTAACCTGCAAAACTTATCAAAGCTTCGCAAAAATGAGATCAGCCTCAAGGAATAAATTCCTTGAGACGAGAGACAAACTTAATTAAAGCAGCAAAATTGCGCCACCTCCCCGGCAACGGCGCCAAAATTTGACACGTCTGTCACGTACCTGTCAAAAATACCAACTGGCTCTAACTAATATAGCTAGGGAAGTCGGGTCGAATCCACAGAGAGGAAGGAAATTGTCAGCTAAATCTAAGTTCGTCAAGTAACCAAGTTGGGGGTTTATAATTGTGATTTGCTAAACTAAAGAGAATAAGGAAAAGAGAATTAAAATAGAGGAGATAACAGATAGAGAAAAATAGCTAAGACAACCGGTTCACCGTAATCATCCGGTCAAGCAATCTAGGTCTCAGGTCAATGCAAATACGGTCTAAGGGGTAGAGAACGTCACCTTTCGGTCCTTAATTCACCCTAAAGTGTAAACAGCTTAACTTTCGCCCTCACTGCAATACTCTATTGTTCGCTACTAGTCTACCTTTTCCAACCTTTCGGTCCAGGTCAAGGGTCACTAGGAATTATAGGTCTAATTGTGTCGACTCAATTAGAAAGATACAGTTAATTGTAGCATTTAACCAACAAAAAACAGTACTAGCATTAACCTAATGAATCGATTACTCTCCCTTCATATTACGGATCCCCTATAGTCTTAGCAAGGGAAATTAGCTACTCATTGCAATTAAATTAACAATAATAGTAAATAGATAATTGAAATTAAACATTATAACAACTAAATAAAATTGAATCAGGCAATAGATAAAGAGAGGAAGAATTAAAGCAGTAGATAGGATTAAGAAATAAAATTAGAATGATGATACCAATCGCGAATCCCAATCCGAGTAGCAAAGGTAAAAGAAGGGCAAAATCCAAAGAACAGTGACAAGGAATAGAACCAAAAATGTGTAAGTGCCAGAGATCATTAACGTAGTTACTCTTCTTCAGTCTTATACTAGAAAAACATCTTAAAACCTAATCTATGGACTAATTACAACAGCCCATAAAAGATTAGGCGGAATTAAGCTAGAAGCACACGAAACCCCTCGGTCGAGTAGAAAGATTACTCGATCGAACGCAAATCACTCGATCGAGTGAGAACAACCTCTCGATCGAGCACTGCTTGCAGAACTTCCTCGATCGACGCCTTAAACCGGTCGATCGAACAACCTTGAGTATAATTAAGCATTCGATCGAGTAGATAACCACTCGATCGAGCTATATGGGCACGTCAGGACCTGATTTGCTTCCCGAATTCAGCTCATGCATCTTACAAGTGTAATATTTCTAAGCTCCGGCTCCTTATTTTCCACGAATGCATACAATTGGGACAATTAAGGCTCGATTTAGCTCCTCTTTGGTCAATTCCTGCAAAATACAATAAACGGACCAAAGTAGAATATTCGGGGGTATTTGTAGCCAGATGCTACATATAAAGCACAGAAATGCGTGTAAAAATGAGGTGAAAACCTTATATAGAAGACACGCATCAAATCTCCCTAAACCAAACCTTTGCTTGTCCCCAAGCAAATATGAATGCAACTAAGGGTGAACAATGGAACGGGACTAACGCATCAGCTACAAATCATCCACCAGAACCAATTTAATGCAACAAAATGACAAAGTGGCAACTGAATAGTGCAAACGAGTTAAATTAATGTTTCAAGCTTACTGAACCGTCGACCTTGCAAGACTCAAAAGATGTCGGACTCTCATGGGTCGCTCGTCGCTCAAAATCAGGCACAAGGTGAGTATAAATGTGAAAGATAGGAAGGGATCAGACACTCACCTAACTCGACCTATAAGAACATGCATGCAGTTAACATGAATAAAGTCTCTACAACCGTACATATGCATTCCAACCATACTAATGACCAAGACACGTGCCGAGGACTTACATTTGGGTAAGTGAGGTAATGGGTAAGAAGGGGCTAAAATAAATTTGGATATGTGAGGTTAATAGCCAGGCTAGCAACAACGGATCCAAATATAGACTGCATCCCAACTTCGTACTCATAACAGCAGGATGAAACGGTGCAAAAATTATGCACTAAACTCACAAAACGCCAGAAATCGTCAACTCTCCATAAAATATAGATAAGACATGGGAGTGTGAAACATTGTACAATTCTCATTCTTTTTCATTTTCGAATTTTTTCTTCATTTTCCATTTTTTTTTCTTCGCACTTTTCGTTCTCTTTTTTTTCAATTCAACATTTTTTTTTTCTTTTTCTTTCTTTCCCTTCAATCCTTCCACCATCTTCTGAAATCAGATAAAATAACCATATTGCAATAAAACATTCCAAGAACTACTCGTTACTAGCTCAGCTAGGGTAGGAAGTATTATAGAAAGTAGTTGATAGGACAAAAAGGCAATTTGGCTATGTGAGGCTCATGGGTAGAATGAAATAAGGGGACTGCCTCTCCTAACACGTGTCACCATCCACAGACCGAATGCATACAGGTATTAAGAAGACTAGACTCATGCTTATGCAAACTGATGTTACATGTCTTAAAGAGAGTACTACTCACATCCTAAATGAAACCGGTCATGAATGTCACCAGTTTAAAAAGCTCTAACCTCAGAATGTAATGTAGCTTGCCGACATAAAGAATCAAGTCTATTCGTTCAGATAAGGAAGAAACAAAAACTCGTAGATTATGCACATAATCATGCCAACTAAATGTCAAGAATATGCAAGGCGCAAGTAAGGATTCAAAGTAGCGTCAGTGTTCAATCGAGTGAGAACAACCTCTCGATCGAGCACTGCTTGCAGAACTTCCTCGATCGACGCCTTAAACCGGTCGATCGAACAACCTTGAGTATAATTAAGCATTCGATCGAGTAGATAACCACTCGATCGAGCTATATGGGCACGTCAGGACCTGATTTGCTTCCCGAATTCAGCTCATGCATCTTCCAAGTGTAAGATTTCTAAGCTCCGGCTCCTTATTTTCCACGAATGCATACAATTGGGACAATTAAGGCTCGATTTAGCTCCTCTTTGGTCAATTCCTGCAAAATACAATAAACGGACCAAAGTAGAATATTCGGGGGTATTTGTAGCCAGATGCTACATATAAAGCACAGAAATGCGTGTAAAAATGAGGTGAAAAGCTTATATAAAAGACACGCATCATAGCACATGCGCAGATGTATGATTTAATGCTGCGCGCTTTGAGCTGTTTTGATTGTGATTAATTAGAGAGCTCGAAGAAAAGAAGGTCGAGCTGGGACCTGACTGAAGCTAGCACTACCCGGGAGGCAACCCGACGATTTTATTTTGCATTTTTATTTACTTTCAGTTGTAATAAATGGTTTTTATACCATAGACTATCTCAGTTTGCTTGATTAGTTAGTTTGCGGGCTGTTTTTCATTGCATTTTGCAGGAATACATTGAGAATTACTCGATCGAGTAGTTTTTCTACTCGATCGAGCACTTTTGCTGATGAATTCACTCGATCGAGTGATTATTCTCCTCGATCGACCACCTACAGAATAGAGAACCACTCGATCGACCAATTTGTCCTCTTGATCGAGCAGTTTTAGACGCCTATGTTACTCGATCAGCCACTATCCCTTGCTATCGAGTGTATCTGACTTGGATTAGCTTCCTGAGACGGTTTTCCGGGCCTTTAGCAACCTCCCATTTCATGGTCGGTTTGGGGAGGTCCCTCTTCTTCGCGCAATCTTGTAAGTTTTCCGTCTTTTACTCTTTTCTTCCTTTAGTTTGCATTTCAGTTACCACGTTTATTTTCTGTTTGCAATGTTATTTATTTCATAAAAATTCATAAAATCCCATAAAAATTAAAAAAAAAATGAAAAATTCAAAAATTTTCACGTTTACTTTAGCATATCGGTTGAGTCGGAACGGTATATTCCAATGATGAATTTGCACTGCATTTGTCTTTTTGCTTAAGCCTTGCTTGAACTATTATTTTTTAGCTTTGTCTTTTGCATATCTACGAGTTTATGTTTAATTTAGCTGAACGAATAGACTTGACCTGAAATTTTGGCAACCTACTTATAATTTCTAAGATTTAGAGCCTTATAAACTGGTGTCATTTGTGACCAGTTTCATGTAGGATTGTGAGTAGTTACTCCTTGCATAACATGTTCATTAATTTGCACGTATATGAAATTCAATTGCTTTTTGCCGTCATATATTCGGGTTAGTGGTTGGTGTCACATGCAGGGAGGTGCTTACAATTTCCCTTTCTTTCATTTTTACCCATAAACTCCACATTAGCCAAATTTGCCTGTTGACCCTAAGCTACATCCAAATTTAGCCTGCCTTGTCAAGCTAGTTTAGATTATCCTGCGGTATTTTGTTTATTGTATCAAGTTTGGCTTGTATCTATTGATTCGGAGTTTGTATTTTATGAAGAAAAGGAGGATGATGAAAAAATAAGACGTGAAATGAAAAAAAAAAGGAATTCAAGAAAAAAAAAAGAAAGAAAAAAAATTCAAAAAAAAAAAGAAAAGTGAAAAAAAGAAAGTGAAACCGAGAAAAAGAAATAGAAAAGAAAAAAAAAAAAGAATGTTGTTTGATGAGACGGTTTCTGCTCCTATGTTCTATCTTATATCATTTGAGGAGTATTTCTAGTTTGGTTTGGTGAGATTTTATGCCAAATGAAGGGCATATGTGCTTAATTCATAATTGAGTTGGAAACGGATGTTGATATATGGTTTTGTTTAGGTACTAGCTTGATCACCTATACCTCCACATTCCCATAAATGTTTTGCCTTTTCTTACCCGTTGCCTTACTTTACCATATTTTTGTAAGCCCTTGGCTGTGACAGGACCTTGTTTGGTTGGAATGTATGTACGGTAGTTAGAATTGTCTATCATATTAGTTGCATGCATGTCTATGTGGGTCGTAGTTTAGGTGAGCGACTATTTTTCTTTCTCTCTTACATGTATATGCAAGGTCGACGGTTCAGCTTTATTATAAACATCTTATAACTCGTTTGCATATGACTGTCTTGCTATAAGTTTTAGTTCGTGTGCATTAAATTGGCTTAAGTGGGCATTTGTAGCTAGCTCTGAGCAATCTTTTCCGTTCCTTTAGTAGCATTTTAGTTTACTCGGGGACGAGTAAAGGTTTGGTTTGGGGAGATTTGATACGTGCATTTTATATAGTCTTTTTAGCCTAATTTATGCGCCTATCTTTATGCTTTTATCGTAGTTTATGCTACGAAATGCCCCGAATATGCTACTTTGGTTTGTTTTGTCTTATTTGCAGGAATAAACCAGAAAGTAGTAAAATCAAGCCTTTTACCGTCCATTTAGCATGCATTTGGAGGAAGAGTAAATTTGGAGCGGGAATGTAGCTATTTTGAGATGCGCAAAGAAGAGAGATAGCTAGGCGAGCAAAGGAAGAACTTCAAATTGCTAGTGCCTACTTTGGAGAGCCATATATAGAGGTCTACATTAGATATTCAGGTTATTCAAATTGGAGATGAAAGCTTGTCCTCTTAGCTTTCCAACGCCACCGGAATCGCCCTTTTTGCCCAAGTAACGAAGAAATGGGAGCCGTTTGAAGTTCAGTGCGCAAAGCAGGAAAGTGTTGCTGGAAAGTACTCGATCGAGTAGATTTATTTATGGTTTACTCGATCGAGTAGATTTTCTACTCGATCGAGTGGTTTAAGATTTAGTTACTCGATCGAGTGGTTTTATTCCACTCGATCGAGTGGATTTGTCTACGGGATGGGCTTTTTAGCTTTAATTCCGTCAATTAGGTTAATAAATCCTAATTTCCTATAAATAGGAAGCTTAGGACGTTATTTAAACGCTCCTCCGCTACTTCGTTCCTCCGACTCTTGTTCGGGGGCTTCTCCTCACTTATCATTTTTCACATACACTGTTACTTTTCTTCTTCATTTCCGGATCTTTTTTATTTTAGTAATTCTCTCTTCCCTTCTCTCTTTTTAATTTAATGTTTATTGTTCTTATTTCTTTTATTCTTGTTTCCCTTATTTCCATGTCTAGCTAAATTCCGTAGTATGTTAGGATTAGGGAAGCCGTGGTAGTAATGCGTAATAATTGACTTGAATAGATTAGTCTTGCGATAAGAATTGTATTAGGCAATTTAATTGTTATGAGGTCAAATGTATGCATGCAGGAGACCATTTATCTAGTTAACCCCGACCTGGATCGAAAGATTGGAAGGGAAGGCTTGCTTAATTACAATGGGGTATTGTAGTGAGGGCGAAAGCTAAGCTATTTATGCTCTAGGGCGGTTTAAGGACCGAAAGGTGACGACCATAGCTCTTCTTATCAATAGTCTAATCGCCTTAGTATTCCCGATAGTTTAGCTGCCACGGTGGACCGACTCCTAGCATATTTCCTTTCTCTTATTGTTAATTTCCTTTATCCCTTTTCTCTGGCATTTAGCTTCAGTAGTTTAGTTAGACCAAATCAATCAAACCCCCAGCATTGTGACATTAGACAGATAAATAGACAAATAGATAGTACACCGCCTCCCTGTGGAGATCGACCCTACTTACCGCTGACTTATGTTAGTAGTACTTAGGTATTTTATTTTTGGTTTGAAACGACAGTATCATTGTCTTTTGTTAAGAAGTGGTTAGGTAACCACTTCCAAATGAAGGATTTAGGAGAAGCACAACGCATATTAGGTATCCGGATCCATAGAGATAGATCCAAGAGGATATTAGCAGTAAGTCAAGAGTTTTATGTTGATAAGATTCTTCGACGGTTCAGCATGGACAAATCCAAAAGAGGATTGGTACCCATGGTAACCGGGACGATATTGAGCAAGACTCAATATCCCTCCAAACCCCATGATGTTAAACGCATGAAGACGATTCCTTATGCTTCCGCTGTTGGATCAATCATGTATGCCATGATATGCAAGCGTCCTGATATCTCGTATGCGTTGAGCATGACGAGTAGATATCAAGGAAATCCAGGTGAGAGTCACTGGATAGCCGTCAAGAACATCCTTAAGTACATGAGAAGAACTAGAGATTCTATCCTAGTGTTTGGAGGAGACACTGAGCTGCGTGTTAATGGATACACGGACTCAAGTTTTCAAACAGATAGAGATGACATGAAATCACAAGCTGGTTTCGTTTTCATGCTCAATGGTGGTGCCGTAAGCTGGAGAAGCTTCAAGGAAGCTGTGACCACGGATTCAACAACGGAGGCTGAGTACATTGCGGCATCATAAGCTGCCAAGGAAGCTGTGTGGATCAGGCAATTCACGGAAGGTCTAAGAGTAGTACCTACCGCCAATGATCCCATCACTCTCTATTGTGATAATAGTGGGACGATCTTCCAAGCTAAGGAGCCGAAGTCTAGTAATAGATCTAGACATGTACTTAGAAAATATCATGTAATAAGAGATTTCATTGAAAGAAAGGAAATTGCGATTTGTAAGGTTGGGACGGATGACAACATAGCCGATCCGCTCACCAAGCCTTTATCACAGGCTAAACATGATGGACATATGGCGTCCATGGGACTTGAACGTGTACTAAGTCTATGTTAGATTTTGAAATGAAATAAAAGTGTTGTTTTGTTCATGTTCATAATCACATTTGTCTTTTATCTTTAATTTATACATTGTTACATCTAAACGGGTTGTAGTGACAATTGAACCCCTTTAAAGTGAACACGGATTAACATAGTATTTGCCCATAGTCACTTGTATGAGGTGATGTCTCGAAGTGACTAGAGTGTGATGCGATTGATGGCAAGTTCAAGTGTCATAGAGTCATGTGAGATGACTAGTCGATCAAATAGGCAGACTGTTAGGAACATTTTGTAGGGCCTAATGACCGCTTATAGAGTTCTGGCAAATTTATATAGCCTGGTCGTGGCGAGAGCTGCTATAGTATTCAAATGAGCCGATTCTTTTGACTAAAGACTATTCGCCTAAGATGGCACAGTTTCAGATTAACTTTGATTTATGTTACTACGACCTTCGTAAATGGGGTCAAATGGGCATATTTTGGGTTATGATGGCTGTGGCTAGTTGAAGGGAATGAGTGCGATAGGAATTGTCCACCCCTAGTCAGGGTTATAAAAATATCTCAGGGCCACTCGAGGAGTAATGAACTGGAAATGCGTGGCCACGCTCGGAATGTATCCATGGTGGATAAATCCGGTCAATCAGTTATTCTCCAGATCGAGGAAACCACTCTCGATATGATCACTTGCAAGTACGACCTGAAAGACACTTTGCATTGAGTGGGAGATAGTAATAGGACAAGAGAATTGGTGACGCACACTTGTCGAGGACAAATGGGAGATTGTTGGAATATGTGTCCTCCGACAATAATGCGATCACAACTGTTGATCATGATGATCACATGTTTAAGTCTCATTTTAAAGAATACAATTGGGAAGTATTTTTACTGTCAAATGGTCAACATATATCGGTAATGATTGGCTGACTAGAGTTTGGCATTACTGTCGTGCGACGGTGGTGATCAGTTGATCCCCTAGGTCATACCTAAAAGATAATACTCTTAATTGATCATTTAATTAATCGTATAACGTTACGAGTTAATTAAAAATAATTGACGGATAATTTTGGAAGTAAATTTACGTATCTCATTATAATCTGATTAAATAATATACGGTCTAAGTAATTGAATTGACTCACTACTTAGATGAAATTATTGTTTAAGGAAACAATTGAAATTGAATGAATTATTATAAATACAAGTTATTGTAATTTATAATTGGTAAATTATTTTGGTACAAGTAATTGTGAATTACTAAGTCAATTTTTGTATATGACGTATTTTCATTAATACGTTGATTTTTAATATGTTAAAAATAAATAACAATTTTATGTAACATGTGACATCTGACATATTGACAAATTGACAAAGATAAAATCGAATCCATTTTATCCACATATGGATCGAAATATTGGGTGTGATTAACAATTCACATAATGTTAATTAGGATTAGTGGAATATATGATTATTTCTCTACACTAGGCATGCATACCTATTGTCTCTTGTGGAAGAGCACCAAGCCCATGCATTGGCCATTCCTCCACCCTCCTACCCGGTTTCCCCTAGAAAAGAACAAGGGTCTTTTGCTTAAAAATTGATCATTCACTACATGCTTTAGTGTGTGATTTATTATTATTCATTCTATTGACACGTCTGTCGCGTACCTGTCAAAAATAAACCTAACGGTCTCAACTAAATATGTAGTAGAGGCAGTCGAGTATCGAATCCACAGGGAGGAATGTAACTACAGCTATCTATTTCTAATCCTGAGGTAACAAATGGGTTTGATTAATTTTTGGTTCTAAACTACGGAGTAAAAGGAAGAGAAATAAGGCAGAGAGCAGTAAAGCAAGAAATATGAATTAACTATCAATAAGAGGGAGACATGTCGGGAATTCGGTTCACTACGGTAAATCAACAACTTAGCAGTAAATGACTCAGACGAACTAATGCGAGACGGATATTAGAAGGTCCTTTCGGTCCACTTCCCACCCTAAAATACCACTAACTTAACTTTCGTCCTCATTAGGGCGAGTCTCATTTTATAGCAGGCCTATTTAATCCAATCTTTCGATCCAGGACTAATTGTAGCAGTTAATGGGTGACATAGAAGCGTGCACTCAACTAGGTCGATAATTACGATTATATTGCTATAGGGACAGAGTCTCTTTAATCAAATCGTCTAATTCATTCACTACATCGTTATCATTCTACCGTAGATCCCCTAATCCCAACATGAAGGGAGATTAGCTACTCATGACTATCGATAAACTAACGGCAAATTTTTCAAAGAGATGACATAACGATATGATGATAAAAAGCAATGATAATAATTAGGGCAAGAAGAATAAAAACAAAAGCATCAAAATAAGTACTAAACAACAAATGGAGGTTAATTAATATTAAAGAGGAAAAGAGAATTACAATCCGAGAAATTCCGGCGTAAAGAACGAAATCCCAGTGAAAACGATCCAACGTCGAAAGTAACAGTAGTCTAATGTCTATGATAGTAAAGATGGTCTTCAGAGTGAAAAAAGATTCAAAGATAGTATCCAGGATGCCTAATAACCTAGTTAAACATAGGTTATATAGGAAACAAACTAAAGAGTTTATGCGGAATATACTAAAACACGGACTAATTAAAGCCCACAGACGAAATCCTCTCGATCGAGTAGATTAGACCACTCGATCGACCGGTGTCTCGGCGGGAACTCCTCGATCGAACAGCAGGGTTCTCGATCGAGGACTTGATCAAAGGCAGATTACTCGATCGAGGAAGGAACCTCTCGATCGACCTCAGGGGGCTTCCGGGACTACTCGATCGTCCTCCAAACAGCTCGATAGACCACTTGGATCTTCAATTCAAACCTACGTCTTCACTCAAGTACCTCGTAGTGCGTGCAACGACATTTCTCGTGCCACATCTCACTCTGGAAAATCCCGTCTCCTCTAAATGCATGCAAAAAGGACAGAAAAGAGCATGGTTCCGCTACTTTTGCGATCATTCCTACAAAAAGGACAAAATACACCAAAGTAGCCAATTCGGGGCAAAATACTATAAAAATAGCATAGAAATGCATGGAAATACGTCTTTGAAATAGGCCAAAAGACTATACATTAGGCACGTATCAAATCTTCCCAAACCAAACCTTTACTCGCCCTCGAGTAAACTCAAAACTAAACTAATGGAACGGAAATGATAACTCAGAGCTAGCTTAACTTGTCTACTTGAACCACTTTAATGCAACAAAAATCAACAGTTAAAGCTAGACAGTCAATACGCAAACGAATTATAAGCTATTCAGAAATAAAGCTGGCCTATCGACCTTGCAAGACCAATAAAACCGGACTCTCACGCGGTCACTCTTCTCTCATGAAGCAAAGGGCAAATGTTATATGTAAAAGAGAGAAGGAAGACAGTCACTCACCTAACTGCGACCTACATAGCATGCATGCAACAAAAATGAAAGACAATTCAAGTACTAACGCACACACTCCAACCAATAATGTCCGTCACAGCCGAGGGTTTTGCAAATAATATGGGAATAGTGAGGTTCAGGTGAGAAAAGGCAAAACAAGTTATGGAAATGTGGAGGTAAAAGCGTCAAGCTAGTTCCTAACAGGACCATAATAAACCATCCGGATCTCAAACCGACGAAAGACTAACACAGTGCCCTTCACTTGGCACAAAACTCACTAGACTGGAAGCACAATCTCCTCAAAAAAAATATGGGATAAAAATGGAGGAGTCAGACGGTCACAAAGTTCCCTTTTTTAAACACATCGTCTGAATCAGCTAACTGAAACAACCAACCCTCTTGTCGATTGTACATCTTCAAACATCTTCTCAACTCTGACAAGAGGGGACTACATCTTACACAACTTTTCTTTTTTTTTTTCTTTTGTTCACTGTACACGTGAATTTCATTTTTTTTCTTCATTTTTTTTTCTTCTTCTTTTTCACGTTTTTTCTTTCTTTTTTCAATACTCTTTTTTTTTTTTTTTTTTTTTTTTTTTTCACTTCCTCCTTCTTTAATTCAAACACCAACTCCAAACAGGAATTACGGACCAAACTGCAATGGAAAACGTACCACAAAAGGACAGACTAACTAGCTTGACTAGGCAGGCTTGTTTGGAATGTAGCTAATGGGTCAAAAGGGCAAGTTTTGGTCAATGTGGAGCTAAATGGGTGTAAGATGTAAAGAAAGGGGAATTGCAAGACCCTCCCTGCATGTGACACCAACCGCAGACCCGAATATGTGCATTTGACGAGAAATTGAATGTCATAAATGTGCAAATGAGACAAACATGCTATGCAAGGAGTACTACTCTCAAAATTCCTAATGAACTGGTCATGAATGTCACCAGTTATGGGCTCTAAAAACTCAGAATTTTTAAGTAGTTTGCCAGTTTATCAGGTCAAGTCTAAACAGTCAGCTATTATTTGAACAGAAATTCGTAGACTATGCGTATGACAAAGCTAAAAACCATCGATAAAGTGCAAGGCTCAAGTGAATTGACAAGTTAAGTGCATTATCATCATGGAAATCTACCGTTCCGACTCAACCTATATGCAAAATTAAACGTGAAAATTTTTTTTGAATTTTAACATTTTCTAATCTAATTTTTTTGGAATTTTTGATTTTTTGATAATAAACAACAAATGCAAACTGGAAAATTAAACGTGAATGCAAAACAAATGCAGATGCAGACTCAAAAGGATGCAATACCCTCCCCAAACCAAAACGGACAACGCCCTCGTTGTCCTCCAGCATACATCAGCAGAAAAATGGGGGATGGGGGTATACAACCAATAAAAATAAAAATAAAGGAGACGAAATAAAAAGAGTGAAGGGACATACAAAACACGAACTTCCCCAAACCAGCCAGAAAACTGGGGAAGTGAGTAGACCAAAGAGCTATACTCGTCGTCGGCACCGCTGTCTCCCAGGTACTCCGACTCAACAAAACGGTCTCCCCAAACCAGCAACAAACAAGGGGGAGACTCAGTCGTCATCTCCAGGCGGATCATCCGGACCGGGTACGAAAGGAGGGTCACTCGCCTCCTCTCTGGCATCTCTCGCTGCCGCCTTCTCTGCCCGTAGCCGCACCTCTCGTGCTACCTCTGTCTCCTCCGGCTCCTCCTCTGAGTCAGAAGAAAGTGGAGGGTACCCGTCCGCTGGGTATCGGTAGAAGGAAGGATGCGGCCACCCCTCTGGAATCGGTCGCCGGGCTCGGATGTGGAACTCGTAGAGAGGGAATACAGCCAAAGCCATATCCCGTCTCATCTCAGTAAGGTACCTGCACAACTCCGGAGGCAAGGCATCACGACGCCCTTGGTCTGTGACCGCGGGCGCCTCTAAGGCAGGAGGGCAAACAAAATTGGCGGGAAAACCGGGCCGGAAGGAGGGTCAAGTGGAGGTGGAGTAAGAGTCCGGTGTGTGAAGGTGTGAGACGGGCGTGGTGGTCGGTCCAGCCTGGGAGCTAGAAGAAGCTCCGGCCGCCCGCTTCCTCTTCTTAGTGGAAGAAGAGGGAGGGGTGAAGGTAAGGTGGTAGGTAGGTGGAGGTGGCCTCGCTCCCTCGGCGGCGATAGGGAGCGGAGAAAGTGGCGGAAGGGTAGAGCACGGCAAGGTAATGACGTGGAACCACATATCTTCCACGTCCTCGCACTCCCCTTCGCCTTTGGGAGCCAGGTCAATGTTCCCATGGCCTCCAGGTCAAGGAGAGCCACCCCATCAGGTGCATTGAGTGAAGAGTCAGTGGGGTAAAGGTGGCGGGCAATCCTAGTAACTAGCCCGCCACAGACAACAGTGTTCTTGACCCGAGTCCCAATACCGTTCAATGCTTTGAGCTACCGGATAGGCAATGTTTAGAACAAACGGGGAACCGTAGTCAATGTTGAGGTACCCCGCGAGAATCGCTAGCTCGGTGTTGGTCACGTTATTGGGCTCGGGCGCCCAAAAATGGTCTCTCCTAACGTGCAAGTAATAACGGGCGCGGGTAAGTGAACGTGAGCTCCCTTCCGTGAGTGGAAGGGAGTGTGAGACAGAAACAGCCCAGTGGTGAAGAAGGTCTCGAGGTGGGGCGGTGAGGCCACACGACTAGGCCTAAAACACCGCCCAAACCGAGCCAAAGTCCGGTGATGTGACTCGTTGCGGAGTCGAAAGTAGATACGAGAACTGGGTGGTCGGCGGCGTAAGAGTCGGTGTCGAAGGAGTAGGAGCTAAAAAACTCGTACGTAAAAGGTACGAATGGTAGCCTCCTGCATGGTAATCAAACCCGACATACCCGTCCCGTTCAGCAAACTACAGACCTCCTCGTAAATGCCTAAGGCCTCTAGGTCAGTCCGCGCAAGGAAACGGGTGGAGGAGAGGGGGCAACGAAGTAAAGCAAGTAACCGTTCCCGGTGAGCCTTGGAAGTGAAACGTACCGAAGGCATCTTCGGTAGAGGTGTGAGTGCGCTCTCCCCAGCAACAATGTGACCTCGGACGGGCGGAAGTGAGGGCTAGGCGGCTAGCTTTGCTTGGTGTGGTCTCGGTGGCACCATACCAGGCTGCGGGAAAACGGGGCTGAAGCCGCAAGCCAGCAAAGAGAAAGGCCTGGGAGTGATGGTGGTGAAGCACGAACCGAGCTCCCACCGAGCTGGGTGCGCCAGACCGTCCCTGCGGTGAGACAAGTAAAACTGGTCTTTGCAGGTGGTGACCAAAGCGGAGCTAGTGGCAACAGCAGGGGCCACTTGCTCGCTCGCAGAAGAGCTGGAGGACGTACTAGTAGAAGAAGGAGAGCTCGCGTCCATCCTGCAAAATGTCGAAAGGGCATGAATAAGAGACGATGCTGCTAACCGTGGTTAAAACAACCCGCTAACCAACATGTGACAGCAAATATGAGGCCCTATCAGTCGAAACAATCGACGCACAGCATACAAAACCAAGCAATTCCTCAAAAATTTTCGAAAAACAGCATGTGAGTGATGAATAGATGATAAAGCAGTGACTGAAAAAGGGCTAAAACAACATGAAAGCCACACGAGAGAGCACATAAGGCTCCTAGCAGTCGGAAATAACCACTCACAGTGCGAGGCTTCCCAATAATTTACATCAAGTAATGGCAATAGGGGACGGGAAACAGATAACATCAGCAAAAGGCAGTCAAGAGCTGCAGTTATGCAAGCAATGCAATAGGAAAACCGTCGGACAGTCGATAAATTCGACTTACAGGGACCCTAGTTGCGGAAATCGCGCAAAAAAAAAAAAAAAATTCGAATTTAACTTGCAAAAACAGTGAGGAACTGCGCCAATATCATCATCAAGCTAATCAAGGGCAAATAAACACAAATTAATCGAATAAATTCGACTAAACATGGAATTTTCGAACCCTAATGCAAAATCATCTCAAAAATTCGAAATAAATCAAGAGAAATTACAAGGAGTGTGATAGAAATACTTACTTGATGATGATTAACCTACAAATTAGCAATTAAACTCCAACAACACGCAACAAAGGCGGATTTTCAATTGAAAAACCGCAAACCCTAATCCCCTTGAAAAACCGCAAAAACGAGCATAAATGAGGGGGAAAATAAGGGGGTATTGAAGATTAATTAGCTAGCAAGAGAATGTAGGTGTTTGATTTGATAAATTTGGGCAAGAAATGGGATTTGGGGGAGAAAATCAATCGCAAAAAGGGGAGTGTTTAGACGGAAGTTATAAATGAAATGAAATAAGATTAGGGAATTAAAGAGTTTAAGATAGAAAACTCCCTCGGTCCCTGTTCAATCCACTCGATCGAGTGATTTTAGGTCCTCGATCGAGGACTTGTTGATGTCCCCTTACTCGATCGAGTAACCAACCTCTCGATCGAGCTGTTCTGTTGTGGCCTTCATCGATCGAGTAACCAGCAGACTCGATCAACCATCTTTCACTCGATCGAGTACAAAAGTACTCGATCAAGGACTTCCTCGTGTATATTTCCTTGAATTTCTACCGTTTCTTCCTCGAAATGCGTGCATTTCCCCAAACCTGCGTAAAACAATTCCAAACATATCCCAAAAATACCAAAAATGCAGCAACACAGTCTATAGTCTTATTCTACGCTAAAAAGATTGTCTAAGCTAATTGTCCTAATAAAAACGTAATAAAAGAATTAAATTCAAAAGAAATTCAAAACTTGTCTATTACACTTTGTTACACGGGGCATTTCCCCGTTTAATTCCCATCAGCTGTCAGTAGCTCCTTCGTGGGCTTCTGACTGGAGGACGTCACTTCAGCGATACTAACTGTCCTCTTTGACTTCCATGAACTTGAATTTCTGAGGGGAGGAGGAATATAATTCCAATCTACGTAGGTGCGAACTGTCTTTGTTCTCGCCCCTGCGTCAGCTTCCTTAGCCTTCTTGGCTCCAGTTTGATTGACAATGGTTCCACCCTGTCCTTTGATTGCTCCTTTCTTGCCTTCATCCGTACTTGCAAGAAGGACAACGACAATTTTCCTCCTTGTTGCTCTCAATCCGAGGCGGAGGGTTAGCAATAATAGCAATATTCTCCAAACTTTCATCTGGAGTGTCAATAATAGGGTCGACAGAAGAGAGGGCATTGCAAGGCTGAGCTTGCATGGGAGCCCTCCGGAATTGGGACTGACGAAAAGTCAACTCCTCATCCCCTACCTGGAAGGTCAAAGTCTTCCCCCCGACATCTATCACTGCACGGGCAATGGACAAAAATGGTCTCCCTAAAATGATAGGGGTATGCACATCTTCGGGGATATCTAGGACGACAAAGTCAACGGGAATAAAGAACTTCCCGATCCTAACGGGTACGTCTTCCGCTATACCTAGTGGCCGTGATAGACTACGGTCGGCCATCTGGACAGTCATATTGGTGCAACTCAGCTTGGTCACACCAAGTCTCTTAGCTAGAGACAGAGGCAAAACACTTACGCTAGCGCCTAAATCGCATAGCGCATTGTCAATCAACTGCATACCTATATGACAGGGGATCGAAAAACTACCCGGGTCTGATTGCTTAAGAGGTAGCTTATTTTGAGACAGTGACCCCATCTCGGTCAAAGCGACATCTCATTATCATTAATGGTCCTCTTACGTGCTAAAATATCTTTCATAAATCGTAAATAAGAGGGTACCTTCATAAGCAATTCGGAACGAACGGTACACGGAAACTTCCAAACTCTTCAAAAGCTCAACAAATTTGCTGAACTGTTGATTAATCTTGGTATTCTGCGGCCGCCTCGGAAAGGGAACAATGGTGGAATCTCGAGTCCCTTATTTCGCGCCTCCAATGTGTCTTCCGGAGCAAGTTCGGTGTCCTTTGGGCGCTTCTTACCTCTCGAACGAGGTCTTTCTGGTAATTCATCGCTTAAACGAGCACTAGCAGGCTCTCGAATAAGCTTCCCGTCATTCATATCACTCGATCGAGCGTGTGTTCACTCGATCGAGCTCCTTCTTCAAGAATCAAGCGTGGTCGATCGAGCAACATCCCCACTCGATCGACCAACCTCGTCTTCCTTTCCATTCGATCGAAACACTTTGTGCTTATTCGATCGACAGCTTCCTACCAATTCCACTCGATCGAATCGCGTTTGACACGGACTTGATCGATCGAGTAATTCCTGTGTCGTAGGTCCTTTTCTCTGAACAGAACACTGTTCATCATCAGTAACAGCTTCCCCCGAGCCTGATTTCTTCATTTCTGGTCCTTCGTAAGAGAGACCGCTTCTCAACTCTATCAAATGCACCGTCTCATTTGGATTCTTGTCATTTTGAGTTGGCAAATGACCGGCCTTTCTCGAGGATTGATTTTCAGCCAATTGGGCAACTTGAGTCTCAAGTGCCTTGAATGCCGTGTCCTTCTGCTGTAATTGCTTTGCAATGGACTGCATCATGGACTTCAACTCACTGATCTCGCTCATCCCACTAGATGACGAGCCGTGGCTAGGTGGGTTAAAGGACGGAGGCTTCTGATAGCCTTGTTGCTTCTGATGTGGCGGAATGTAAGGCTGCTGCTGCTGATTTGGAGGAGCGGTGGGATTGAGTACGTTGCTCTGGTTACTCCACCTCAAATTGGGGTGGATATTTGGCTCGTACTGGTTGTTGTTTTGCCTATAGTGTTGAAAGGCAGCACATTGCTCATAGGGACTAGGACAATAATCAGCGACATGTCCGTCTACCCCACATCTCGTACAGACGAAAGGACCGTCTGTCATAGCATTAACACAGTACATCCCCGGCTTGAAAGCTCCCCTAGTTCATACTTGTCGAACCTAGCGATAAGGGGCTTCTAGTGCGGCCACCGAAGAGGATTCAGCGGCCCTCCTTTGGTTTCCCCTTGAATTCCCGTATTCACCACAGTGAGTGGCTAAATCATCTATGATTTTCCATCCTTTAAATCGGCCCCAAGTTGTCGGAAAATCGACCGTTGGCTGCCGCATCTAGTATTGCTCTCTGATCATCATATAAACCATTGTAGAAATGGTTACACAGACTCCATTTCTCGAAACCGTGGTGCGGTATGGTTCGCACTAGTTTCTTAAAACGAAGCCACGCCTCATGGAAACTTTCGTCGGGCCCTTGTTTGAAACTGGTTATCTGAGCTCTGATGGCTATGGTTCTCGAAGCAGAGAAATATTTCTTATAAAACGCCAATGCTAGCGAATTCCAATCTGTTATGCCGTGAGCGACTTTGTCCAAATCCTGTACCACTCCCTCGCAAAGACATCGCGGGTGAGAAGATGAACATAGTTTCTTTGATCGATCACTGTCACGCCGGTGGGAGGTGGTATGGAGCGACGATGAGTCGATGAAGGTCTCCATATCTTTGAGTGCGTCTTCCTTCGCAGCTCCCAGAACTGATTTTCTCGACCATGCTAATGTAAGAAGGCTTAGGCTCGAACTTCCTAGCATCTCCCGAGCGATTCGAACCCCTTATAAAGATTGTCAGCGGTGGGCTCGGAGTGACTAGCAATGGTAGCTTCCTCGGCCATTTCGGGAAATTCTGGGAAAGTGGTAGATTCAGCTGATGAATTAGAGACTGGAGAAGATGGTGGATTGGCCACAGCTCGTTCTCGTAAAAGCTCTGCAAGAACTAGACTCTTCCTCGGCTTTGTTGCTCGAATAATAGTCTCCTTTTTACGCGTAGAGATCTCTCAATCTCGGGATCAAAAGGTAGTAGTGGACCGCCCTGCGACCTGCGCATAAGACGAAACTAAAGACAAGATATGAGAATAGTCTAAGGAACGAAGTTCCTCAAACTAAAAAGGAGAATTAAAAATAAAACAGCTAGTAATTGGAACAATTGCCTCCCCGGCAACGGCGCCAAAATTTGACACGTCTGTCGCGTACCTGTCAAAAATAAACCTAACGGTCTCAACTAAATATGTAGTAGAGGCAGTCGAGTATCGAATCCACAGGGAGGAATGTAACTACAGCTATCTATTTCTAATCCTGAGGTAACAAATGGGTTTGATTAATTTTTGGTTCTAAACTACGGAGTAAAAGGAAGAGAAATAAGGCAGAGAGCAGTAAAGCAAGAAATATGAATTAACTATCAATAAGAGGGAGACATGTCGGGAATTCGGTTCACTACGGTAAATCAACAACTTAGCAGTAAATGACTCAGACGAACTAATGCGAGACGGATATTAGAAGGTCCTTTCGGTCCACTTCCCACCCTAAAATACCACTAACTTAACTTTCGTCCTCATTAGGGCAGTCTACTGTTTATAGCAGGCCTATTTAATCCAATCTTTCGATCCAGGACTAATTGTGCTTGATTAATGGGTGACATAGAAGCGTGCACTCAACTAGGTCGATAATTACAGTTATATTGCTATAGGGACAGAGTCTCTTTAATCAAATCGTCTAATTCATTCACTACATCGTTATCATTCTACCGTAGATCCCCTAATCCCAACATGAAGGGAGATTAGCTACTCATGACTATCGATAAACTAACAGCATGTAAATTTCCAGCAGATGACATAACGATATGATGATAAAAAGCAATGATAATAATTAGGGCAAGAAGAATAAAAACAAAAGCATCAAAATAAGTAATAAACAACAAATGGAGGTTAATTAATATTAAAGAGGAAAAGAGAATTACAATCCGAGAAATTCCGGCGTAAAGAACGAAATCCCAGTGAAAACGATCCAACGTCGAAAGTAACAGTAGTCTAATGTCTATGATAGTAAAGATGGTCTTCAGAGTGAAAAAAGATTCAAAGATAGTATCCAGGATGCCTAATAACCTAGTTAAACATAGGTTATATAGGAAACAAACTAAAGAGTTTATGCGGAATATACTAAAACACGGACTAATTAAAGCCCACAGACGAAATCCTCTCGATCGAGTAGATTAGACCACTCGATCGACCAGTGTCTCAGCAGGAACTCCTCGATCGAACAGCAGGGTTCTCGATCGAGGACTTGATCAAAGGCAGATTACTCGATCGAGGAAGGAACCTCTCGATCGACCTCAGGGGGCTTCCGGGACTACTCGATCGTCCTCCAAACAGCTCGATAGACCACTTGGATCTTCAATTCAGCTTACGTCTTCACTCAAGTACCTCGTAGTGCGTGCAACGACATTTCTCAGTGCCACATCTCACTCTGGGGTAATCCCGTCTCCTCTAAATGCATGCAAAAAGGACAGAAAAGAGCATGGTTCCGCTACTTTTGCGATCATTCCTACAAAAAGGACAAAATACACCAAAGTAGCCAATTCGGGGCAAAATACTATAAAAATAGCATAGAAATGCATGGAAATACGTGCTGAAATAGGCCAAAAAGACTATACATTAGGCACGTATCATCTATCATTCAAACATTATTTTTAGAGAGATAAAAATAATTCTTCCTTCTTCATCCTCCTCTTGACCGAAATACAAGAGGACCAAAATATTTTTGGGTCTTTTATTTAAGCTAATATTATTCTAGTTTTGATAATACTAATTTTATTAAGGGTATATCTTGGGTATTAATCCTTGGGAGGGATACTATACTTGTATCCTCTTTGTTCATCCATTTAAGGAGAGCTCAAGAACAAGAGAGAAGGAGAACTCTCTTTTGCCCTATTGATCCGAAAATCACAATGTAAGATGATGATTTCTTCTATAAATTGTTTATAAGTTTGCATGCATAAGATCATTTATTATTTTATGACAAATTAAAATAAAACATATATGAATAAGTTAGTATATAGATCTACTTTTCCTTCAAATATTTTACCAATTATAAATCACAATAATTTGTATTTATAATAATTCATTCAATTTCGATTGTTTCCTTAAACAATAATTTCATCTGAGTAATGAATCAATTCGATTACTCAGACCGTATCTCATTTATTCAAATTTCAATGAGACACGTAAATATTACTTCCAAAATCGTCCGTCAATTTTAAATAATTTAATTGACTCGTAACGTTATACGATCAATTAAATGATCAATTAAGAGTGTTACCCTTTAGGTATGACCTAAGGGGATCAACTGGTCACCACCGTCTCACGACAGTAATGTCAAACTCTAGTCTGCCAATCATTACCGATATGTGTGGACCAGTTGACAGTAAAATATTACTTCCCAATTGTATTCTTTATAATGAGACTTAAACATGTAATCATCATGATCAACAGTTGTGATCGCATTATTGTCGGAGGACACATATTCCAACAATGTGTTGATACGATTCATGACTAGTTCAATCGAGTAGAACATATTTGATTGATTCCATCTGCTTCCGCTGCCGGATCAATTAAATAAGTAATGATGTATAACACTTCATATGCTTTGAGTATGATGAATTGTTTTAAAATCGAATTTAAGTAATCTTTATCAAGTAAGCCATAAAGATTACTCTTAAGTGCTTGCAGAAGCATTAAGGAAATAAAGCAAAGTGTTTATGATTCAATTTTGTGTAAGGGTGTTACACAAGTGACAATTGACAATTGAGATTGCGCATGTTTTCCGACAAAACCATAATCAAAACACATTAGGATGGTTAAGATACCATTGTGGCTATGTTATTTAAGAAATAGATTTTCTAGAATCGTTCTAGGCAATAAAGAACAATGAGAGATATTTATAACGGAAATTGAGTACACTTGCAATCATGAGATGTGCAAGAGGATGAGTCCCGCACACTGTGAAAACAGTGGGAGCTATTTTTAGGCTAGAGGGCCTATGTCTTGATTGGATCTCGACACATACTCAGAATGTTTTGTAATGCAAATGTATACATTACAAAGGAAAACGAGTATGTAGTAAGGTTGAGTAAGGTACAAGAAGTTGATAAAACCTACTAACCAAAGCCTTCTCATAGGCTAAACATGATGAGTCATGTCATTTCAATTGAGTTGAAATGAACAACTACATACAAGATCAAATTAGATTATAGAACATGAAATAGTAATCAGGCATTGACTATTCATATGTGATAATCGCATTTGTCGTTCGAGTTTTTCTTTAAAAACTCCTTTTATACTTTGTTACATCCAAACGATTTGTAGAGACAACATTGAACTCCGTTAAAGTGAACACGGATTAGCATTGTATTCGCCCATAGTCACTTGTATGAGGTGACGTCTTGAAGTGACTAGAGTGTGATGCGATTGATGGCAAGTTCAAGTGCCATAGAGTCATGTGAGATGACTAGTCGATCACATAGGCAGACTGTTAGGAACACCTTGTCGGGCAGTGACCGCTTATAGAGTTCTGGCAAATTTATATAGCCTGGTCGTGGCGAGAGCTACAATAGTATTCTAATGAGTCGATTCTTTTGACTAAAGACTGTTCGCCTAAGGTGGCACAGTTTCAGATTAACTTTGATTTGTGTTACTACGACCTTCGTAAATGGGGTCAAATGGGCATATTTTGGGTTATGATGGATGTGGCTAGTCGAAGGGAATAAGTGCGATAGGAATTGTCCACCCCCTTGTCAGGGTTAAAACAATATCTAAGGGCCACTCGAGGAGTAATGAACTGGAAATGCGTGGCCACGCTCGGAAGGCATCTATGATAGATAAATCCGGTCAATCAGTTATTCTCCAGATCGAGGAAACCACTCTCGATATGATCACTTGCAAGTACGACCCGAAAGACACCTTGCATTGAGTGGGAGATAGTAATAGGACAAGAGAATTGGTGACGCACACTTGTCGAGGACAAGTGGGAGATTGTTGGGAAATGTGTCATCAACAATAGTGCGATCACATGATTTAAATATCATTATTAAATCTCATTACAAGAATACAGAAGGGATGATACATAACATATATAGTCAACTGGTCCACACATATCAGTAATGATTGGCTGGCTAGAGTTTGACATTACTGTCGTGCGACGGTGGTGATCAATTGATCCCTTGAGGTCACACCTAAAGGATGATTCCCTTAATTGAAAAGGTTAATTAATTGTATGCCGATACGGATTAATTGATTCCTTAAAATTGAACAAATTATTATCATAAGAGAGAAAATGACATCTTATTATAATGTGATTAAATGAGATTTTATTTAGTAATTTAAGAAGTTATATTACTAAAATTAATCGATGTTTGCGAAACACGCGAGATGAGAATGATAAGTTAGTTATAATTACAAGATATTATGAATTATACTAACTAGTAATTAAATGACCATTTTATGAGAAAGTAATTTTAAATTACTAGTAAATTTGTTAAATATGATTTATTTAATTTGTAAATGATATTTAATTTGTTAAATATGTATTTTAAATTAAAACATGACATAAGACATGTCACATGATATACAATTGTACAATTGACAAAAATAAAATGGACTCCATATTACACTATTAAAACCGAAAATTGGGTGGCTCTTCTAGTAGTTTTGTCTTATTCATTTGTCTTGTTCATTTGTCTATGACAATTGATAGTGACTTGACTATTCAAAAGACTTACACATTTGTCTTGTGAAGACAAAAAGAAAAAGAAAAATGGTTGATGGCCTCAAGTTAAACCTCGCAAGTGCACGATTTTATCGTTGTACACTCTAGAGGGTCGATCCACAAGGAGTAGGGGTGATTACTAATTGTCTATATTCTTGAGCTTAGCTAAGTCGATAGATAACAAAGAGGGTAGTAACAAACTAACGCTAAACTAACAAATTTAAAGACAAACAACAAGATAAGGTAAAAACAAGCTAAAGATAGGAGATAGATCAAATAAAGAGAAAGACTAGAACTCGGTCCGACCATGAATATGAGTAATTCCACATACTAATCGTCTCGGCTAATCAAAAGGGGTAGAAAGGTAAGAGGGAGATGGCTCTAATTCGCCTAGAACCTCCTTTCCGGTCTCGCACTAGGACACTAGCTACTCCGACTAACCCCCTCCCAGGTTCGAAGCCTGGTCTCCCTAACTCAAAACCCGACAACCCCAAGAACATGCATTTTCCCAAGGAGGTCAAGTAAATGGTCAAAGTCATTAAGCCCTCATCATATTCCGGGTCATCCCACTCCCCCTTCCGGAGGTCGATTTCAAACACTAGCCTAGAGGCACCCTCCCTCGGTTCTCCCTTCCGGTCTCAACCTTAGTTGGTGACAAGGGTCGGTCCCCAAATACTCGACTAACAACCTAACCAACTTCCGTTGGTGGACAAGGGTCAAAAGCCGACACTACCCGGAAACCAAACCTTAAGCATGAAAATTCCCCAAGACTACCCTAACCAATTTTCCCCACAAATTAGCCTTAGTGACAATTAATTAGTGAAATTACCCATATCGGGCCAAACCGAGTCCTAGAAGGAGACTACTCACTAATCATGGTCAATTTAGCGAGACAAGCAATAAAGGAGGCAACTTTAACCATTAACATGATAATTAATCGATTATTACTACTAAGCATGCAATTGGCAACAAAAAGATGATAACAAAGTTATCAAACCACAATAAAAATGAAGTTAGGCAAAAAGATGGTAACTTTGACTTCAAGCAAAACAAATATTCAAAAATGGGAGAAACATGAACAAAGGGAAATTAAATCAACAACTAAAAACAAGAGGAAATAAGAAGTGACAAAGGAAATATACCAACAATTATAAGGCAAGAAAGATGATTGGATTTAATAATTGCAAAAGATGAAGAACAATGTTACAACTTCTTCCCCAAATATTTTCTCTACCAACTCACTTTTTGATCTAGAATCTAGTATGGAAAAATGTTTTGTTTTCTGAAAATAGGGTTGGGTATATATACAAAAGGGCCCATTAACGGAATTACAAAGGTCGAAAATCAAAGAAAAGCCCAAAAGACCTCTATCCGGTGTTGGGAACGCCGGCCGCCTCTTGGGAACACCGGATAGAGGTGGGAACACCGGATGTAATCTCTGAACACCCACTAGGCCAATTTTGAGCACCGGATAGAGGTGGGAACACCGCCCTGGAGTCTGAACGCCCATGGAAGTTGGGAAAATCTCAAGACGGTTCTCGATTTCCGCTTCGCTCCTTGCACAAAGGTCCCGTCCCTATATCACCTCTCACGTTCTCCTAAAAAAGTGTGAAATAATATTATAATTACGTAAGGCCATATACAAAATGAATAAGTGCAAAATCGACTATGGACTAGGCTAAATTAGCTAAAGAATGTAACAAAATGAAGACAAAGTGAAGGGTTTAAGGCCAAAAATGTAGGGTGATAACATAGTTATCAAATCTCCCCACACTAAACCCTTACTCGTCCTCGAGTAAGTCCAAGGTCAAATTGCAAGGCAATACTAAAGCTTAGTATCAATAGTGAGTGCACAATATTAGCACCACTAAATTATTTAACTAATATTAGCCGAATGAGTTTTAGCGCACTCAACGCCCCTTCAACTCACAATTTGACACCCATGAGGGTAGAGTGCCCTATTGCAAGGCAAGTTGGGTCTTGCTACAAAATGGCGATGCATCTATCATGAAAGCACGTGATCAAGCAATAGAATACATCTCAAAAATGGTCCACTTTCCTCATCTAAGTGGCCGGATTTTTCAAGCAACGAAACACGGTTTTGGTCGGGAGTACCGTCTCAGAAGTGCCAATTGAGGTGCCAACCCCCTGAGCATGGCTCAAGCTACCCTAATGTGACCAATGCCCAAGAAACAAATTCACGAGCGGGGTGAGGGGAAGAGGGCAAGTCCGCCGAGATTTACTAAACCGACACGAGATTCAACCCAAGGACCCATGACTAAGGGGACCTAGGCAACGACATCCTCACGGTTTTCACTCGTCGCTCATTGAAAGAACATGGTGATTTTTGTGACATAAAGTAACCAAAATCACTCTCCTAACTCGACTAGCGAAAACGTGCCCGCAATCTAATGTGTAAGACCGTCCTATGTCAAATGAAATGCAAACAAAGATAAAAATGCATACAATATGAAGCAAAGGGTTGTAACGGGGCTAGGGAGTAGGTCGAAACGGGATTGGCGCAAGCACCGTTTGGATATGTGGAGTTCAAATCAAGAATCGCCGACACATCTAAACCCAACTCTTATTGCAACACATGAGACACGTCTATGCCCTAACATAGCATGGATCACCAAAACTATGCAAAAATTGTATAAACCCAACTCAAATTGGAAAAATTTGAAAATACTCCTCTTATTTCAACAAATGGTAACGTCTACACCGTAACAAAAACTCGGTTTCCCAAGTTATGCAAAAATTGTGTAAACCCGACTAATTTTGGAAAAACATCAATTTGCCCTTTTTATTTAGCAACGGCTTTTTCTACCCCATTTAATGATGAGGAGGGGTGTTGCTTGCCTTTTTCTTTTCCTTATAAGGTATATACAACACGACTCATTACCCCTTTTTTTGATTTTTCGTGACATTTTCACTTTTCTATTTTTGTTTTTCATTTCCTTTTTCAAAACCTCTTATTTCTTTACAACGCCAAATACACACCAAACTTTCGGCCCGAGTGGACATTTACATTATCCACCATCATCACCCAAATCACCTCCTACAACACAACTACAAAAACCGACCAATTCTTGATTAAGGAAGGGTGGTTATGGGAATGTAGCTATTTAGGTGGATTTGCCAAATGAAAAGGCTAAGCTCAAAGGGGGTGAATCAAAAAGGGAAACAATGTAGGGGAGAAAACAAGGCTATTTGGCTATGTGAGGTTTTTATGCAAATGGACTCTTGCTTCATATCATGTGCACAAAAATGTAATGCAATTTCATAGTCTAAGGACCGCAATGACACACTTGTGCGTCTAGATGTGACACGCCTTGCGAGGAGGCCTACTCTCAAACCTAAATGAGGGCGGGGTATGAATGTACCCACCCTAGGAGGCTCAACCTTTACCTTTGAGTAGCTAAGTCGAGCCTTAGGTCTAGTCTACGGTCCTAGGTCTCACATGATCGGTCTAAACTCATTGGTCAAGCCCGCTTCCCTTGGCTAACTAAGAGGCCACGGGTGCAAGTCACGGGGAGGGGAAAGGCACAATTGGACATATAGCTCATCATGGGGGTACTTGGTTCCCTTCCTCGACCATGCTTATGCAAATCATTTACAAACTAAGTGCAACTAAGTCTAACAACAACACATATGCACATGTGACAAAATGCATGCGGAAAGCGAAAGAACATGAAACTAAACGTGCAACCAATGTCTAATCCTAGCAGCACACATCAACACCAAACAATCAACAGGTCTCCCAAGGAGACACCCAAGGCACAAAAATCCCATCCTCCTTCATATTATACAACAATATAAAAAGAGAGAGAATGAAAAAGGAGAAAGAGATAAGAACGTGTATACCAAGCGGTCTTCTAGTCTCCTTTTTGCCTCAAATGGTCAATGCGCTATGCCAAAGGTTAGACAAAACAAATATATACAATGCAATCTTTTTTGAATTTTTTCGAAATTTTTCAATTTTTAGGCATTTTCTTGAGTTTTCTTAAATTTACAAGCATTTACAAATATATACAAATATTCACAAGAGTGGATATTTCCTTCCCCACACTTGAAATGTACATTGTCCTCAATGGACAAAAGCATAGGGAGTGAATAGCAAAACTAAATAACAAATTTTTGGATTTTTTTTTTTTAAATTTTAGAATGTCCTCCCCACACTTATTTATTTACATAATTCTTGATGGAAATGAATGTGTGGAGGATATTCGAAAAGTAAATACATATTTTTGTTGTTTTTGAATTTTTGAAAAAGTAAAGAACTTGTTTTTGTATTTTTTTTTTGTGCCTCCTCCCCACACTTATTATATACAACATCCAATGACGGATGAAGTGTGGTTAAGAGGCATTTTAGTTCAAAATAAAGGACATATTTTTGGCTTTTTCTTTTTTTTTTTTATATGAATGCAACTAAATGTGACAAATATATTACAAAATTTAAAGTCTAATGCAACCTACATGAATGCAAACTAAATGATGGTTAATGCTAATATATTACAAAGTAATCTAAATGCAAAAATTGAAATGCGACATTTGGATAATAGGGAGGGTCAAATAAAATTTGGATTGAACCGGGGAGCATACCGAAGGCTTTGGATTTTAGGTTGGGGAGCAATAGAACAACTAAATGTGACAAACAATTTTCACAACAAAATATTCATTCATCAAAAAAAATTTCATTTAAAATTCCTTTCAAGACCAAAAGTGGAATGGCAAGAGATCAACCAACCGAAAAATTGTGACCAACCAAGACAAGACTCAAGGGGAATCGACAAAGAACAAACAAAAAGCATGCAATTAGACTACCATCAAACTACCCTTCCACACCTACACTAGACTACCCAAGAGACCAAGTGAAACCTCCCCACACTAGAATAATCAATAAGGTGGGTCTTGGGGAGGTTGTTGGTTGGGGTCGAATGGGTAACTATAGAAAGGCCCCAAGGGTGGTGGCGGGTAGTGGACCGGGTGGTAAGGGTCCCAATCCGCCGAGGGCATAAAAGTAGGTTGGTAAGGGTTGTAGTTCGGAGGAGGGTACCCCATGGTGTTGGTGAACATGGGGTTAAGGTAGTTCAATTGCATATTCCTCATTTGAAGTTCAAGGTGTTCTTGTCTCAAGTTTCCTTGTTTGATCAAGTCTTGGTTAAGTAAGGCGATGTTTTTGCCTTCAAGAGCGGCCCCATAAGCTTGTCGGGCAAGGTTCTCGGTTGATATAGATCTTTGGTACATCTCATTCCATTGAGTTTGAAAATTCGGGTCATCAAAGAAGGAGGGGTGGGCATGGGAGGAGGTACCGACTTCGGGTTGAGGTTGTGGATGGGGTTGAGGTCGTGGATCCTCTTCCTCTTCCGACCCGGACTCGTATTGCAATTTTCCATCTACAAGGTCATAGTGAGCAACATCCCAATACCCCTCTTCGTCATCCTTACTTCTCTTAAGCCTCACATATTCCCCCGGTCCCAAGGGCATACTCCAATTGCTTCGGTTCGAGAGAGTGGTCCGCGGAGTGTTCGGTACCACGACTGCTATCTTGGGGGTTATGGTGAAAAGGAAGAATTTAGGCTCCTTAATGAGCATTTTAAGGTAGGGTCCATTGAGCTTAGTAGCCTCATCATAAGCCACGAGATCCGAAACATCGTGGTGGAGTACCCTAGCAAGAATAGAAACTATACCTCCACAAGCAATGTTGGTAGGGGGTTGGTCAACAATCTTGACAAAGTGGTTTGCTAGGGCGAGGGTAATGTCAACCGTATGGGGGGTTTCCATGAGGGCCTCATGTAAAAGTTGGAGTGCGCAAGCACTCACATTATAGTGTGTCTCTTTGGAGGGGAAAAGGGAGTTAGAGAGGATTCGTGCAAAGTAGCGACTAGCGGGGTTTCGAATTGATTTGTTGTACTCCTTCCCGGCCCTAAATTTTTCTTTCCGCCGGGTGAGCAATTTCCACAATTCCCCCCGAACAACCCTTTGAGGTCCCATCCGAGAGGCCTTATGAGCTCCCCCCGATACCGATTCAAGGGCTAAAAGTTTACCAAATTCCTCTACAGTCATCCTATGGCGAGTTCCTCGGAGTTGGAACTCGCAAGTGAATGGAGTGACGGTGTAGTCGCTCCTCCAAGTAGCGAGGAACTCGCTAGCAAGGGCTACATAAGTCTTGTCCTTGGCATCATAGAATGCCCTAATCCTTATCCGGTCACAAAGCATCCTAACATCATCCTCTACCCCCAAAATTTGCATTGTCTCTATATCGGCCCATCGGGTCGATTCCCACCCTTTTTGGACCCACATTTGAAAATCCTTAAGGTCCTCTTTTCTACTAAAACCCATTTTCCAGGTTTTATCCACATGCTTAAATGAATTATAAGGGATGGTGGGAATAAAAGATGATGAGGAAGAGGAACATACCATGGCTAGAGTATCCGGACACGGTCTCGATCTTTTAGACATTTTTGAAGAAACAAATCACCAATCCTACCCAAATACGCCTTTTCAATGCTCCTTGTTGCTGAAAAATTGCTCCCAAAGCTTGAAATACCAACAATGGAGGAAAATAGCTTGATAAGATGACCCAAAATGGAGGATGATGATTTCCCACAGATTTCTTCAAATAAACACCAAGAAAAGAAAGATCCAAGCATAAGGGACAAGAATATGCAAATGTTGTGAAGAGAAATTGCAAATCAAAGGGGGAAATATGGGGTAAAGGGTGTCGAATATTAGGAGGTTGGGTGAAAAATTGGGGTTTTTTGAAATGTATACAATTGAAAAGTGAGGAAAGAGGTGGGTTTCACGGGTAGAAAAGGCATTTTTTTTTTTTCTCTTTTTTTTTC
Organism: Silene latifolia; assembly: GCF_048544455.1. Classification (NCBI taxonomy): domain Eukaryota; kingdom Viridiplantae; phylum Streptophyta; class Magnoliopsida; order Caryophyllales; family Caryophyllaceae; genus Silene; species Silene latifolia. The sequence goes on along the minus strand of NC_133533.1, from coordinate 22,526,284 downwards.
GAATTAAACCCTCTGTCCGGTGTTCCCAACACCGGCCGCCTCTTGGGAACGCCGGATACAGGCCTGAACACCGGATGAAACTGCTGAACACCCACAAGTGCAATTTTAACGCCGGATCAAGCCAATGAACACCGGCCTGGAGTCTGGACGCCGGATACACTATTGTTGGGGGTCCCTTTCTCGATTTTCGTGCATGAATATTGAGACGGGATGATCCCGAGTCACTCCTTAACTGATGTTTTTGCCCGAGACGACCTTACTCTTCCTCAAGATTTCATGAGAATGTGAAATTCGTTTTAAAACCCAAAAATTCCTCCAAATTTCAAGTGAACAAGCCCCAATTTCACTAATTTGCAATTTCAAACTCCGGATACCCGCGCCGACCGCGCCTCTAATTTCCAAAAATCATTATTCGTTTGGGTTGCCTCCCAAAAAGCGCCCTTGTTTAACGTCGTAGGCTCGACCAAGTAAACAAGCAAACAATTTTCATAAAGATGAAGAAATAGCTTAATTGACTAGGAAGGTTTCAAGGATCTTCATCTCCCTTTGAACGGGATTGCCCACATAATAGTGCTTTAATCTTTGACCGTTCACTTTAAAAGTTCGGTCTCCTTGGGCTATTTCAACCGCCCCATGAGGGAAAGATCGGACAACGGTGAATGGTCCGGACCATTTCGACTTCAACTTCCCGGAAAAAAGCTTCAAACGGGTATCATAAAGTAGAACCGATTCACCTTCCTTGAACTCTCTCCTAATGATGCACTTGTCATGAAATCTTTTCGTCCTTTCTTTGTATAACTTGGCATTCTCATAGGCCTCGAGCCTAAATTCCTCCAATTCATTCAAATCAAGGAGCCTCTTCTCACCGGCCGTTTTCAAGTCATAGTTGAGATGCTTGATGGCCCAATATGCATTGTGTTCAAGTTCAACCGGAAAATGACAAGCCTTGCCATACACCAATCGGAATGGTGAGGTACCGATCGGTGTTTTGAAGGCCGTCCGGTAAGCCCACAAAGCATCATCAATTTTCAAGGACCAATCTTTTCTTGATTTGTTCACAGTTCTTTCGAGTATAGTCTTCAACTCTCGGTTGGAAATCTCGGCTTGCCCATTAGCTTGAGGATGGTAGGCAAGACTCTTCCTTTGTTGCACTCCATACTTTTTCAACAAAGCTTCCAATGCTCTCTCTCCGAAATGAGTACCACGATCGCTAATGAGGACTCTCGGGACCCCAAACCTAGGAAAGATGACCTTTTGAAGTAGCTTGATCACTTCCTTAGCATCACAAGTCTTAGTCGGGATCGCCTCAACCCATTTGCTAACGTAGTCGACCGCCACAAGTATGTACTCATTGCCGAATGAGGATGGGAAGGGACCTTGATAATCTATCCCCCACACATCAAAGAGCTCAACCTCAAGCATGAAATTCATGGGCATTTCATGTTTCCTTGTGATGTTCCCGCTCCTTTGGCATTTGTCACATCCTTTAACATAAAAGGCAACGTCACGGAATAGAGAGGGCCAAAAGAAACCACATTGAAGCACTTTAGCGGCCGTCTTCTTGGAGCTTGCATGGCCACCACAAGGCAAGTCATGGCAATGGCTCATAATGGAGGTAGCTTCCTCTCTTGGAACACACCTTCTTATCATCCCATCGGCACAAGACTTGTACAAACATGGGTCATCCCAATAATAGTGCCTCACATCATGGAAGAACTTCTTCTTTTTGTGATAGTCGTAATCGTGGGGATTATCCCGAAACCAAATAATTCACTATATCCGCATACCACGGTGCTTCACCCAAACTTAGGGACAACAAGTGGTCATCGGGCAAGTGATCATTGATAGGAAGCCCATTGTCAACATTGAGGTTGATTAGCCGGGATAAATGGTCGGCCACCACATTTTCAACTCCTTTCTTATCCCTAATCTCCATGTCAAACTCTTGGAGAAGTAATATCCATCTAATCAACCGAGGCTTGGACTCTTTCTTGATGAGCAAGTGTCTCAAAGCAACATGATCGGTGAACACAATAACCTTAGCTCCCACCAAGTAGGTCCGGAATTTCTCCATTGCAAAAACCACGGCTAAGAGCTCCTTTTCCGTTGTTGAGTAATTTGTTTGAGCATCATCTAGAGTTTTGCTTGCATAATGAATTGCATGCACCTTTCCATTCTTCCTTTGGCCTAATACCGCGCCCAAGGCATGATCGCTCGCATCACACATCAACTCAAACGGCAAGCTCCAATCCGGAGGTTGTATAATTGGAGCACTTGTCAAAGCTTCCTTCAACCTATTAAAAGCATCAAGACACCGGTTAGAAAACAAGAAAGGGGTATCTTTGGCTAACAACTCGGTCAAGGGTCTCGCGATCTTAGAGAAGTCCTTGATGAAGCGGCGATAAAAGCCCGCATGACCAAGGAAACTTCTCACCCCCTTAACATTGGTGGGAGGTGGGAGACTAGCTATGACCTCTATCTTAGCCTTATCAACTTCAATTCCACGATTGGACACTATGTGTCCCAACACAACACCTTCTTGTACCATGAAATGGCACTTCTCCCAATTGAGTACAAGGTTAGACTCTTGACATTTACTCAAAAGTTTCTCCAAATTCATCAAACAATTTTCAAAAATTTTCCCAGCAACCGAGAAATCATCCATGAAAACTTCCATTTCTTGTTCAATGAAATCGGAGAAAATTGACATCATAGCTCTTTGAAAGGTAGAGGGAGCATTACATAGCCCAAACGGCATCCTCCTATATGCATAGGTGCCGAATGGGCAAGTAAAGGTGGTCTTCTCTTGGTCACTTGGATGGATAGGGATTTGGAAAAATCCCGAATAGCCATCCAAGAAGCAAATATAGTTGTGTTGAGCCAATCTTTCTAGCATTTGATCCATGAACGGTAAAGGAAAGTGATCCTTCCGGGTGGATTTGTTCAACTTCCTATAGTCCACGCACATTCTCCACCCGGTTACCGTCCTTGTAGGAATCAATTCATTCTTGTCATTTCGCACTACCGTCATGCCTCCTTTTTTGGGAACTACATGAACCGGGCTTACCCACCTACTATCCGAAATAGGATAGATAATGCCCGCGTCAACTAGCTTAAGGACTTCTTTCCTTACAACCTCTTTCATGATGGGGTTAAGCCTTCTTTGTGGCTCAATTGAGGATGCGTCCTCATTTTCAAGAAGAATTTTATGAGTACACAAAGAGGGACTAATCCCCTTGAGGTCACCAATAGTGTACCCAAGGACACCCTTGAACCTTTTGAGCAAAGAAATGAGTTTTGAGGTTTGGGTGTCATCAAGTGCACTATTGATGATGACGGGAAAAGTGGAATTATCTCCTAGAAATTCATACTTCAAAGAAGAGGGAAGAGGTTTAAGTTCAACCGTAGGAGGAGGCGTGGAACTCTCCTCCTTCTTACCGACTTCCAACACTTCAAATTTGGGTGCTTGTTCATGAATAGGAGCCGAATCCAACATCCATACATATGCAAGAGTCTCAACATCTTTGTCATCGACCTCATACCCACTAACAAGACAAGTTTCCAAAGGATCCGTAGAGGAAGCTTTCGGGTCATGCTCCTCCATGGGATTCTCAAGAATGTCAACAATGCAACAAGTGTCACCTAGAGAAGGAGCTTCCATGGACTTGTGGAGTTCAAATTCCACTCTATCTTCACCCACTTGTAAAGACAACTTGCCACTCTTTACATCGATCATAGCTCCACCGGTAGCAAGACAAGGTCGGCCTAAAATAATAGGCACATTGTAATCCTCCGGCATATCCATAACAAAGAAATCACAAGGTATGACAAGCTTCCCAACTACCAAGGGTACATCTTCAATCACACCAATGGGAAATTTGACCGACCGATCGGCAAGTTGAAGTGAAACTCTAGTAGGTTTCAAATCTCCCAAATCAAGCCTCTTGAAGATTGAAAGTGGCATGAGGCTCACACTAGCCCCCAAATCACACAAAGCTCTTTTAATAGCCACCCCTTGGATAGAACAAGGGATGGAGAAGCTCCCCGGATCTTCTAGCTTGTTAGGAAGCTTGTTTGTGTGAGTGAGTATAGCACTACATTCCTTAGAGAGTGATGCGACCATAATTGGCGCATATTTAGCCCCCGAATTACCATTGTTTCTATGCTTTTTAGTGCTTATTTGGGTCATTTCTTATCTTTAGTTCTTTGTTTTGCATATTCTTTGAGATTTTGATCCCTTGGTAGGAAAGGAGTAAGAATCTTGCATTTTCATGGCAAAACAAGGCTAAATGGATCGTATTCAATGACCAAGCATCAAGGAGAGACAAGACTAGAAGGCCTTTGTACATAGCTAAGTAGAAGATCAATGTTGAGAAAGGATCCTTGAGTCCCCAAGGAAATCCCCAAGGATTCTATGAAGAAAAGGGAAGAAAAGAAGAAGGAATGACGCTGTAAAAGAATCCGAACGGATCATCCATGATCCGTCCGTCCGCCCAGCTCAATCCGAGCGTCCTTACCCAGGATCCGCTCGGATCCCCCAGGCCCAATCCGAGCGTCTTCTGCCTTGATCCGCTCGGATCGTCCATGCCTCATCCGTCCGTCCCGACTCTGATCCGCTCGGATCACAGCACAGCACCGTTTTGTTCTTCGAGTCACGAAATGGAGAAGCCCTTCTCTCGGACAATCCCGGAGGCTCCTTGCTCAACTTAAAAAGTGTAATTACTAGTTTAGCCCTTAGTTAACCCTAATGCATCCTCCCTAATTTTCACTATAAATACCCCATTAGTCTAATTAGAGGAGCATGTTCTTCTAATCAATAATTAGAGTAGTTAATATCAATCAAATCTCTCTTCAATATTGTAATCAAATATTAATCAAGTTTTAATCCAAGTTTTAGTTCCTTAATCTCTCTCTTGTTCTTACTTTATTTTGGGTAATTGAAGATCATTTGGGTTATTATTGGGAGATTGACAACCTCTCAATCTAGGATTCAAGTACTTCTATTATTCTTGCTTTATTATTGGAATCATTAGTAGGTATAATCTCTTAATCCCTTTTTAATTATTGCTAATTACTTTCATTTATTCATCATGTTTCATCATGTTAGTATGATTGACAACCTTTCTAGCATGATTAATATGATAATGAGTGAGTAGTCTCTTAGCTAGGGTTTAATGGGTGATTAGGGGAAACCAACATGGGGATGATTCATGCTTAAATCAATATGCTTTCATATCTTATTTGCTTGCTTGTTTTGATCTTAATACATGCACATGTTATGTTTGATGAAATGCTAAGCCTATGAATCCTTGCATTTATTATCATCTACTATCCTTTCAACTTGACTTGTAAGACATAACCCAACTCGAGTCTTGTTAGACCATGCATGTGTTAAGTAGGGAAGATTAAGTCGACTTGTAGGTGTTGTACAATCCAAGAGATTCAGCTCCGGGACCCAAACTTTCCTAGGATTGTAAGATATAACCCAACTCGATCCATCACAACAATAATTGCTTGCTTATAAATTGAGAACATGTTTGTATGATCATATCCCATGAATCCCCTATGAACCCATGACACCCTAGTGCTTTTAATCAATTGTTTACACCCTTATTCTATTTACCTCGTTAGTTTATTTTCATTGCTATTTTAGTTAGTAACCTTCTACATCAACCCAACTTGTGACACCCCTAGACACCGCTAGTAGCACTAGAAATCTTCGTTTTCAATACCCGTCCCTTGGGATCCGACCTTTACTTGCCTCTTTACTAATTTGTAGAGTTGTTTGTGAAGTATAAATTGTGTTTTGTATCGACCATTGACCAACGACCACAATTGCTTAATTTGTGAACTAAATGGCTCCGATCAAAAATGGCGCCGTTGTTTGGGGACGGTGTTTAATTGATTTTAGATTTCTTTTGTTATTTTTAGTTGTGTCTTTTTCACCTTGGGAAGTAAAACTCCTCAAGGTTTGTTCTAATTGTTTTCTAGTTGTTTGATATTTTGCATGTCTAGAAGGTTACAAAGAGATTTGTTACCTTTTGACCGTGAAATCGAAAGAACCTTGACGAATAATAGAAGACTTGTTAGGAGGAATTTGGGAGGTGTTGGTGAAGTTGTCCAACCCACAAGTGAGTTTGTCAATCCTTTCGCAATAGAAGGAGAAGAGAACCCATTAAACAATACCACACAAAATCCACCTACAATGCCTAAATTCTCGTCACACTCTATACCCACCGAGGAGGATTTACCAAACGGTACTCCTACCCCACAACATCTTACCGGAAACTTTATTGCCAAGTCCGCCTTCATCCAACTAGTTGAGAGGAGCCAATTCGGGGGCATGCCAAGTGAGGACCCTCATTCTCATATGGAAACATTTTGTGATTATTGTGAAGCTATCTCTCAAACGGGCGTGACTCAAGACCAAATTAGATGGGTCTTATTTCCTTTTTCGTTAATCGGCACCGAAAAGCAATGGTTGAAGGGCCTTGATAAGGCCACCCTTGGAATAGATTCTTGGAAGAAGTTAGCTCTCGCTTTCTACAAAAAATTCTACCCACCGGAAAAGACTAATATGCTAAGAGCTCAAATTACGGGTTTTAAGCAAAGGGATGAAGAATCTTTGTATGAAGCTTGGGAGCGGTTCAAAGGTATTTGTCGCTCATGTCCTCACCATGGACTTAGCGAATGGTTTTTAGTGCAACAATTTTGGAATGGTTTATATGAAGATTCGAGGAACATTCTCAATATGGGATCAAATGGAATGTTCACCGAAGTTGATGACAATCAAACATGGAACAAGATTGAGGAAATGGCGGTCCATAATTCGCAATATAGTAGGCCTCGCAAGGCTACTAGAGGAAAGTATGAAGTGGACACCGTTACTCAATTGGGTGCTCAACTTAGTGCTCACATTGACACTATCAACTTGAAGTTTGAACAAGCTATGGCTAGACTTGAGGAAAACTCAAAATCAACAAAGCATCATGTCAATGCCTTGACGGCATCCTCATCAATCCCAAGCGGGATATGTGAGAATTGTGGAACCTTAGGTCATGACTCAAGTGAATGTAGGGGAACAACCGAGCAAGTCAATGCTTTCCAAGCTTACAAAAGTGGCACCCCTTATTCAAATTTTTACAATGAAAACACCAAATTCCATCCAAATCTCTCATACAAAAGCCAAAATGTCCAAAACCCTCAACCAACATACACTCCACCACCCATGAGAAATCAAAATCAAAGACCCTTTTTCAATCAAAACCAAGGTTATCAAAATCAAAATCCATACAATCACCAAAATGACCAAAGTTTTGATGTCCAAAAAGCGGTCCTTCAAATGCAAAAAAATCAACAAGAATTTTTCACTCAAATGCAAAAAGATAGCCAAGCAAAGGATACCACCATCAACAACATTCTAGCTCACACCAAGATGTTGGAAACACAATTGACCCAACTAGCATCTTCGAACTCACAAAGACAAAAAGGGCAATTACCACCTCAAAGTAATCCCCTAGACATGAAACGGTTAGTGCCATTCACTTGAGAAGTGGTACAAGATATGAAGCACCAAAGAAGCAAGTTGAGGATGAAGTTGTGAGAGCTAGTGAGAATGAAGTTGTGGTGCAAAGTCCCAAAGAAGGGGAATCATCAAAAGAAGAAAACTCAAAGAAAAATGAAGACAAAGCCAAAGAAAAGGAACCCATTGTGATTAGACTTCCTTTTCCAAGTCGTCAAGCCAAGCCTAAATTTGATGATCAACTTGGAAAGTTCATGGAAATTGTGAAGAACTTAGAAGTCTCAATTCCTTTTACGGAATTAATCAATCACGTTCCGGCCTATGCGAAATACATGAAGGATATTCTCACAAAGAAGAAGTCGATCCGGAAACTTGAGACTATCGCCTTCACTAAGGTGAGTAGTGCAATACTTCAAGGGAGTTCACCTCCAAAGTTAAAGGATCCGGAAGCTTCTCAATACCGTGTACCATTGGCGACACAACAATCAACAAAGCCTTATGTGATCTAGGGGCTAGTGTGAGTGTCATGCCGTACTCGGTAAGTAAAAGGTTGGGAATGGGAGAGCTTAAGTGCACCAATATCACACTTCAAATGGCCGATAGATCGACGAAGACACCGCTAGGGATATGGGAAGATGTCCCCGTGCGAAATGGGAAGTTTTTCATCCCGGTGGACTTTGTCATTGTTGATATGGAGGAAGATTCCAACATTCCAATCATCTTAGGAAGACCTTTTCTACACACCGCCGGTGCGGTGATTGATGTGAAGCATGGAGAGCTCACTCTAGAAGTGGGAGATGAAAGCATAACTTTTAATCTTGATAAGACCATGAGAGCTCCTCGTTTGCATGAGCCATGTTTCATGATTGATCACTATAGCCGGAAAGATGAAAAGAAGAGATCGGAACTCCAATGGAGGAAGAAAGTTGAAGATGCTCCATTCAAAGAGCAAGTGAATTGTGACAAGGAGAGCTTGCATAGCTCATCAAAATCAACCAAGGAAGAAGAAGATGGCCTCATTAGCCAAAAGAAGAATTTGGGAGAGTTGTCTCCATCCAAGCAAGAGATTTTCAATGATCAACTCAATGAAGTTTGTGGTCTTTGGGACGACGAATTTGAAGGGATCTTTAATCCCTACATTGGGCATGCCATCGATCATGATCAACAACAAGGACCAAGGTCTATTGAGGACCTCTACCACAACAATGAACAAGCTTTTAATTACTTCTTCGAGGTGTTGAGCAACATCAACAACACCTTGAACATGCCTCCTTGACATCTCATCAAGAATGAGAGTTTGGTGGAGTCCTCCCTAAACCACCACTTGTAAATATTTCTAACTTCCTAACTTACATTTAATTTTTGCATTGCATTTTTGTCATTTTTGGATTTTATTTACCTTGATCAAAATAATTGTCATGAAAAGAGAGAAGTGAGGGAGGGACTAATGATTTTAATTGATGTGTAGTGATTTACCTTAGTGTGGGGATGGCAATTGCCTAGGCTATTCACGCCTTAGTAGTGCCCCCACAATGAAGAGCACAAGTTTTGGAAGAAAGAAAGAAAGAATGTTAAGGAATGGGTTTGCGCAAGGATCCGTGTATTCAAGGAAGAATCCGAGCGGATTCTGGAAAATCCGCCCGTCTGTTAAGGGATCCGAGCGTCCAGCTGAGAAGACGCCCGTCTTGGGCTGTGCAAAAATTGAAGAATTCCTGTCTGTTAAGGAATCCGAGCGGATTTCTGGAAAGACGCCCGTCTCCCGGATCCGTCCGTCTCTCGGTAAAATCCGCCCGTCTTGAAGTGAAGAAAAACAAGAAAAATCTCTGGATGAGAATCCGAGCGGATTTCCCAAGAGACGCCCGTCCCTCAATAAAAATCCGAGCGGATTTCCCCAGGAGACGCCCGTCTTTAGGCGGGATTTTTAAAATTTGAAGCTTGAAAATCCGAGCGGATTGCGCCTAATCCGCACGGATCGTGCCTGCATCTTCGAGATTTTCGTTTCTTTAAATACCCCCCACCTTCATTCATTCATTCATTCATTCATAAACACTACCCATAACACCAAAACCCTCATCCTCTCCATCTCAAACACAAAAACCCTCAACAAAATCACCAAAACAAAATCAAACCATCCTTCAAACATCAAATTAATCACTCCATCTTCAAGAAAAATCAAAACCAAGCACAAAATCTTCACCCTTTGAGTCGATTTTTGCTCTCATAAAGGCAAAGCCTTTCACTTTCAAAATCGATTTGGGCATTCTACAAATTGAAGATTTTTGATTCTCTACTTGGTTTGTTCATCAAATGGCAAGAACAAAGGGAGCAACAAAGGCAACAAAGGCACCAAAAGCAAAGGTTCTCTCTCAAAGGCAAAAAGCTCTACAAACGAAGAAGGCTTTGGCAATGGTGGTGTCAACACCAAGCTTGGAAGTGCAACCACCTCAACAAATTTCTATGGAAGCATCACCTTCTACTCCGGTAATTAATCAACTCTTGCATTACCCGGAGGTAACATTCATTTCCGACTCCCATAGAAATGCATTTGTTAAGTTTGCTATGAGACAAATTCAATCCACCAAATTCATATGCCAAGATGCCTTAGAGAAGTTGGGTGTTCTTGAACAAACAAGAGTCTTTTTCAATGCCATGGGTTTAAAGAAATTGTTTGAAATGGAGGAAGTAACATACCCCTCCCTTGTCTTGGAATTCTTAAGTTCCTTGAAAGTAACAAAAGTTGAGAATAGGGAAAATATTGAGTTTCGTCTAGCTAACACTAGTAGACGCATTTCCTTTCCGGAATTGGGTAGAATATTGGGTCTTAGTGATGAACATAAATTCTACAAGCAATATGGGAAGTATGATCCCGAGCCTCTTTGGGAGGCAATCTCCGGGAAGAAGTTTGTAGATTTTAAAGCTTGTCGTGCTCTCTTGGTCCATCATCCGGGCATAAGAATATGGCACAAAGTTGTGGGAAATACCATAATTGCTAGGAAAGACACCAATCATTTTACGGGACTCGATTTTATTCTCCTTGAATCAACTTTGAATATTGGAAGAATTCACACCAAGCCTTACAATTGTTTGAGGCTATTGGTTGATAGATGGCTTCATGTAGATAGTGGGAAGAAGGGTCAAACCGTAATTGTTAATGGCGGCCTTGTCACGGTCCTAGCTAAGCACTTTGATCCTAATTTCAATAAGGATAGCAAGTACAAGGCTAAAGATGGTGGCCATCTTATTGATATGTCCACCTTGATCAACAAGTTTAAATGGGTTGCTCACAATCCCCTTGATACCAAGTATGGGTGGCTTACTAGTGAGGCTCGCTCATTCACTCTACCCGCAAAGATTTGCCGTCTTAGTGTCCACCGGACCAACTATTTACTTCCCCTAACCAAAGAAGCCGAGTACATCATTCAACAACAAAAGGGTGACCATGAGGCCCCCTCCTCTTCCATTATCATACCACCTTACCCCTATGACTATGAAGAGTTTACGCCAAAGGAATTGAAATTGGGAAAGACTATGTAACTCTTCTTATGAGAGCCATGCACAAGCAAGCTTATGAAGACCGGAAGAATGCATATCTAGCTCAATATCCTCCCCTCCTACATTTAGCTAGGCAAGGACTCCTTGATCCATCTTGTCCTTTGCCTAGTTGGGCGGATAGAGAAGCTTTGTTCCCGGGTGCATCAAGGGATGTGGTGGAAGATAATGAGGTTGTTGGAAATGATGAGGAGATTGATGATAATGATGAAGAAGAAGATGATGAAGAAGATGAAGATGGTGAAGATGATGATGAGGAAAGCAATGAAGAAAGTGCCAAGGAAAGTGGCAATGAGACCACTTCTCATGAGGGAAGCGGTGATGATGATAGTAGTATGATGGAAGACTAGCCTTGGAGATTCCTACTCTCCCACGGTTTGTCTATATCTCTTTGTATTTTATTCTCATTTTGATCATTGGTTAGTTTAGTCCTAGCAACATCAAAGGACTCACACCTCGGTTCCATTGAGGTGTTCTTCATTGTTCCCATTTTTGAAAATCCAAAATGACAATTTAATCTCATGCATAGCATAGCATGTGCATGAACTCCCCCATGCTTTGACATTAGCAATAGTGTCTTGCTTGGTTTGGGGAAGTTAATGCATACGCAACGGGAGGTAATCTAAATTATCCTCTCCGTCATAACAAAAACCATGCATCATGTAGTGTAGTTTAGTGTAGAATTGCATTTAGTATAGAAATCATGCATCATTCTTGCATAATTTCCATCATTTTGGCCATTGAGGACAATGCCCATATTAGTGTGGGGATGGGAATTCTAACACTTAACTTTTATTCAAAAACCATAAAAATTGAAAAATTTCAAAAATCATAAAAATTTGAAAAATTGAAAAAACCAAAAACAAGTTCATTTCCTTTGTATATATAGTCTTGTATATATTGTGTTTGTCCATCCTTGTTCACTTTGATCGACTACGCCACATCCGAGACTTGAGGATATTGAAGACCGCATGGTATGATCTTTCCAATCTCCTTTTTCCTCTTTATGTTAATGACTATGTGGCTTTATTTTGATTGATGCGGTAAAAACAATGTGAACTTAGGACTTGCATTTAGTTTATATGTCATGTTAGTTGGTAGAATCACTTGCATTAGGATGTTCATATTAGTTGCATCATGGCATGTAGTTGCATGTTAGAAATGTTTTGAAAAAAATGCCTATTTTGGAACTTTGACAAGAGCAACTAAGCCATTATAAATACTTGTTCAACTCAAGACTTTGCCTACTAGAATGGTTGTAAAACACCCTAGATAGTGTCATACTAGTGTCTTTTGACCCATGACCCAAGGCCTAGTCAAGAGTTTGCATGTGAGTCACCTATCCAACCCCGTGATGCGATATGGACTTGGTTAACTTGTCTAGGTGACCTTGTTTGACCTTGTGGTAAGGCAACCCAAAAATATTTTCTATCAATAAGCTTGAAGTGCTCATCTCAAACAAATTTTGTCATGTGGAAGTAATGTAATGCCAAGGAAACCTCAAGTGTTATGAATTGTTGAAAGTTGAGAATTTTTAAGTTGTTTTGATGGAGGTTTACCACTTCGATGTGCTTTGGTGTGGGATCCATTGAATTGGGCCCCCATACGGTTGTGAATTCGGCCGCCCAGAGACAGAGTGACTTCACCCCAAAAAGCTATTGTCTAGAGGTTAACCGGTTGCCTAATAAGCGATTGGCGAAAGCAAAGGACACTAGCCCGGAAGGGACAAACCCCATCTTAAATTTTTGAAATGTGAAAGTGAAATGAGGACAATTTTGAAATACAAGTCATATCCAACCATTGTGAATAAAGATTTGAGCATTTCATTCCCAAAAAGCCTTTTGTCAAGCCACTTGGTCGAGCTTGGGACGATCCATGACCTTTACTTTGTAGAGAATTCGAGACTTGTCATGTCATATGCCACTAGCATCATAGGGATCATCATTCCACCACCATCCGATCGCTCTTGACGAAAGCATTTGGAAATTGAGGACGAAAGTAGTCTAGTTTAACACCATTTGGAGGTGATTTAGTGCCATCCTCTTAGACTTAGTAATTTGTTGAACTAGTATTTGTGAAGGATTACATGCTCTTAAATTTGTTCCTCTTTAGTGCCTCCGCCACTTGATGAGGGAGTGGCTATTCCTTTTTGTAGATGCATCCATTATGTGTTTTTATGTGCTTAATGTTTGGATGTGTCGCCATTTTGGCAAGACCCACCTTGCCTTGCAAGAAGGCATCCTACCTCATGGTTGTCTTGTTGTGAGTTGAAGGGGCGGAGTGAGACCCGCTAATTGTCTCATATCGGCTATTATTATTAGGTTAGGTTAGTATTGGTCCTAGTCTTTGTCACCTCTTTACTCGGGACGAGCAAAGGTTCGGTTTGGGGATATTTGATGCGACCATAATTGGCGCATATTTAGCCCCCGAATTACCATTGTTTCCATGCTTTTAGTGCTTATTTGGGTCATTTCTTATCTTTAGTTCTTTGTTTTGCATATTCTTTGAGATTTTGATCCCTTGGTAGGAAAGGAGTAAGAATCTTGCATTTTCATGGCAAAACAAGGCTAAATGGATCGTATTCAATGACCAAGCATCAAGGAGAGACAAGACTAGAAGGCCTTTGTACATAGCTAAGTAGAAGATCAATGTTGAGAAAGGATCCTTGAGTCCCCAAGGAAATCCCCAAGGATTCTATGAAGAAAAGGGAAGAAAAGAAGAAGGAATGACGCTGTAAAAGAATCCGAACGGATCATCCATGATCCGTCCGTCCGCCTCAATCCGAGCGTCCTTACCAGATCCGCTCGGATCCCCAGGCCCAATCCGAGCGTCTTACGCCTTGATCCGCTCGGATCGTCCATGCCTCATCCGTCCGTCCCGACTCGATCCGCTCGGATCACAAAGACAAAGACCGTTTTGTTCTTCGAGTCACGAAATGGAGAAGCCCTTCTCTCGGACAATCCCGGAGGCTCCTTGCTCAACTTAAAAGTGTAATTACTAGTTTAGCCCTTAGTTAACCCTAATGCATCCTCCCTAATTTTCACTATAAATACCCCATTAGTCTAATTAGAGGAGCATGTTCTTCTAATCAATAATTAGAGTAGTTAATATCAATCAAATCTCTCTTCAATATTGTAATCAAATATTAATCAAGTTTTAATCCAAGTTTTAGTTCCTTAATCTCTCTCTTGTTCTTACTTTATTTTGGGTAATTGAAGATCATTTGGGTTATTATTGGGAGATTGACAACCTCTCAATCTAGGATTCAAGTACTTCTATTATTCTTGCTTTATTATTGGAATCATTAGTAGGTATAATCTCTTAATCCCTTTTTAATTATTGCTAATTACTTTCATTTATTCATCATGTTTCATCATGTTAGTATGATTGACAACCTTTCTAGCATGATTAATATGATAATGAGTGAGTAGTCTCTTAGCTAGGGTTTAATGGGTGATTAGGGGAAACCAACATGGGGATGATTCATGCTTAAATCAATATGCTTTCATATCTTATTTGCTTGCTTGTTTTGATCTTAATACATGCACATGTTATGTTTGATGAAATGCTAAGCCTATGAATCCTTGCATTTATTATCATCTACTATCCTTTCAACTTGACTTGTAAGACATAACCCAACTCGAGTCTTGTTAGACCATGCATGTGTTAAGTAGGGAAGATTAAGTCGACTTGTAGGTGTTGTACAATCCAAGAGATTCGGCTCCGGGACCCAAACTTTCCTAGGATTGTAAGATATAACCCAACTCGATCCATCACAACAATAATTGCTTGCTTATAAATTGAGAACATGTTTGTATGATCATATCCCATGAATCCCCTATGAACCCATGACACCCTAGTGCTTTTAATCAATTGTTTACACCCTTATTCTATTTACCTCGTTAGTTTATTTTCATTGCTATTTTAGTTAGTAACCTTCTACATCAACCCAACTTGTGACACCCCTAGACACCGCTAGTAGCACTAGAAATCTTCGTTTTCAATACCCGTCCCTTGGGATCCGACCTTTACTTGCCTCTTTACTAATTTGTAGAGTTGTTTGTGAAGTATAAATTGTGTTTTGTATCGACCATTGACCAACGACCACAATTGCTTAATTTGTGAACTAAATGGCTCCGATCAGAGAGGTTGATGGTTTGCACCTCTCCATTCTTCTTCTTCAAGGTGACAAGTTCCTTAAGAAACTTGCCATAAGATGGAATTTCGGTAATCATATCAAGGAAAGGAATAGTCACATTCATTCCCTTCAAGATCTCAACAAACTTCTCATATTTCTTTTCAATTCTAGGCCTTGCAAGCCTTTGTGGAAAGGGTATCGGTGCTACATACTCCCTTGGTGGTGGAGTACATTCTTTGGCCTTAGTTGCAATAGGCTCATCTTGCTTTGGAGGATCAACCATTTCCACCTCCTTAGACTTCTCCACCACAATTTCATCTTCTCCCACAATTTCAACCGGGTTCTCTTTCACAACTTCATTAGTCACCCTCTTTCTCTTCCACTTAGGAGATTTCTCAACCTCCTCCAATTGCTTCCCACTCCTCAAAAATACCGCGTTCATCTCCCTAGGGTTAACCGTATTACCCGGAAACTTCCCCGGATTTTGAGCCAATTGACTCAATTGTTGAGAAATTTGGGCCACATGAGTTTCCGTAGCCTTTTGTGATGCCCGTATTTCATCATTCACCCGGTTTTGTGAGGCAATGTGGTTATCAAGCTTTGAGTCGGATTTTTGATTTGCAATAACCAATTGTTCAAAAGCTTGTTCCCAAGATGGTTTTTGAGGGGTTTGGAAATTTTGGGTTTGTTGTTGATTGAAATTTCGCCCCTTGAAACCCCCAAATGGTTGTTGGTTTTGGGTGATGAATTGTTTTCCTTGGAAACCGGGTGGAATTTGTCTTTGGAATTGAGAGTTTTGATTGAACCTTGGTTGTTGTTGAGGTTGGGAAGTGGTGGGATTTTGAATGTTTTGTGAAGCATAAGATAAGAAAGGGTGAGTTCTTTTTCCATTGACAAATTGGTTGTTGTTATTATTGTTGAACCCTTGCCTTGCACTAGTTGACTCCCAAATCCCATTTACTTGCTCATAGCATTCCTCACCTAGGGGTGTAATCAAGGGACACCCAATGGGAGTATGCCCTTGTTCACCACACAACTCACAAGACAAGACTTGCCTCATATCGGAGCCTTTAGGTTTTGAATTTAGCAAAGCAACTTGTTGGGTGAGTTCATCTAGCATACCCTTAACCTCCACATTCAAAACCGAATTAGAATCCTTGCTCTTGCCTTTCCTCATTTGCCTATCACTTCCCCATTCCATAGTTCTTGAGGCCATCTCCTCAATTAGTTCCTTTGCCGCTTTATGCCCCAAGATGTCTAAGGCATCTTTCCCCGATCCCGCATCCAATGAAAGCCTAAGGTCTTGAGTCAACCCTTTGTTGAAATTGTTCACTAGCTCGGCTTCGGAGATGCCATGGTGTGGGCATAACCGTTGGAGCTTCTTGTACCGTTCCCATGCCTCATATAAGGTCTCATCCTCTTCTTGAGTAAAGCTTTGTAATTCACTCTTGACTTTGGCCGTTCTTGAGGATGGGAAATATTTGTTCAAAAATGCCGAAGCCAACTCATCCCATGTCTTGAAGGAATCCGGGTCACAATTCTTCAACCAATCCTTGGCCGAACCCCTAAGAGAACGGGGGAACAACCTAAGGCGAACCGCGTCATCGGAAACCCCTTTTGATTTGTACATATCACAATTTTCAAGGAAATCATTTAGATGATCATTTGGGTTCTCCAAGGGACCTCCTCATAATTGGTTGTCTTGAACAAGGTTGAGCAAGGCATTTTTAATCTCAAAGTTATTAGCTTGAATTCGTGGCCTTTGGATGCTTGGATTGACTATGTGCTTAGGAGCCATAGTGTCTCTTATCGGAACCGGTTCAACCATGGTGTTAGGCTCTTCTTATAAAACCCCAAAAGGATTTTCAAACACTTCGGTAGCTTCTTGGTGATTAACTTCTTCAATCGGTGGAATATCAAGTAAACCCCTTCTTCTTAGAGAATTAAGTCTTCTTGCCGTAGCTTCAATTTCGCGGTCAAGTTGCTATATCGGTTGACCTCGTCTTCGTCGCCTACTCATGCAAAAGACCTAAGCACTTGAAAGAAAGGATTAGTAACAAAGGACTTAGTCTAAACTAGAACAAAAACGATTAATATCAAGCCGTACTCCCCGGCAACGGCGCCAAAAACTTGATGGCCTCAAGTTAAACCTCGCAAGTGCACGATTTTATCGTTGTACACTCTAGAGGGTCGATCCACAAGGAGTAGGGGTGATTACTAATTGTCTATATTCTTGAGCTTAGCTAAGTCGATAGATAACAAAGAGGGTAGTAACAAACTAACGCTAAACTAACAAATTTAAAGACAAACAACAAGATAAGGTAAAAACAAGCTAAAGATAGGAGATAGATCAAATAAAGAGAAAGACTAGAACTCGGTCCGACCATGAATATGAGTAATTCCACATACTAATCGTCTCGGCTAATCAAAAGGGGTAGAAAGGTAAGGGGGAGATGGCTCTAATTCGCCTAGAACCTCCCTTCCGGTCTCGCACTAGGACACTAGCTACTCCGACTAACCCCCCTCTCGGGTTCGAAAGCCGGTCTCCCTAACTCAAAACCCGACAACCCCAAGAACATGCATTTTCCCAAGGAGGTCAAGTAAATGGTCAAAGTCATTAAGCCCTCATCATATTCCGGGTCATCCCACTCCCCCTTCCGGAGGTCGATTTCAAACACTAGCCTAGAGGCACCCTCCCTCGGTTCTCCCTTCCGGTCTCAACCTTAGTTGGTGACAAGGGTTGGTCCCCAAATACTCGACTAACAACCTAACCAACTTCCGTTGGTGGACAAGGGTCAAAAGCCGACACTACCCGGAAACCAAACCTTAAGCATGAAAATTCCCCAAGACTACCCTAACCAATTTACCCCACAAATTAGCCTTAGTGACAATTAATTAGTGAAATTACCCATATCGGGCCAAACCGAGTCCTAGAAGGAGACTACTCACTAATCATGGTCAATTTAGCGAGACAAGCAATAAAGGAGGCAACTTTAACCATTAACATGATAATTAATCGATTATTACTACTAAGCATGCAATTGGCAACAAAATGATGATAACAAAGTTATCAAACCACAATCAAAATGAAGTTAGGCAAAAGATGGTAACTTTGACTTCAAGCAAAACAAATATTCAAAAATGGAAGAAACATGAACAAAGGGAAATTAAATCAACAACTAAAAACAAGAGGAAATAAGAAGTGACAAAGGAAATATACCAACAATTATAAGGCAAGAAAGATGATTGGATTGAATAATTGCAAAAGATGAAGAACAATGTTACAACTTCTTCCCCAAATATTTTCTCTACCAACTCACTTTTTGATCTAGAATCTAGTATGGAAAAATGTTGTGTTTTCTGAAAATAGGGTTGGGTATATATACAAAAGGGTCCATTAACGGAATTACAAAGGTCGAAAATCAAAGAAAAGCCCAAAAGACCTCTATCCGGTGTTGGGAACGCCGGCCGCCTCTTGGGAACACCGGATAGAGGTGGGAACACCGGATGGAATCTCTGAACACCCACTAGGCCAATTTTGAGCACCGGATAGAGGTGAGAACACCGCCCTGGAGTCTGAACGCCCATGGAAGTTGGGAAAATCTCAAGACGGTTCTCGATTTCCGCTTCGCTCCTTGCACAAAGGTCCCGTCCCTATATCACCTCTCACGTTCTCCTAAAAAAGTGTGAAATAATATTATAATTACGTAAGGCCATATACAAAATGAATAAGTGCAAAATCGACTATGGACTAGGCTAAATTAGCTAAAGAATGTAACAAAATGAAGACAAAGTGAAGGGTTTAAGGCCAAAAATGTAGGGTGATAACATAGTTATCAATGGTCATAAGACCATGCATGACCACCGGTTTTTGGGAGGCAATTAGAGAGGATTTTTCCTCATTTTTCATCATTCTCTCATGTATTTCATAAAAACTACTTTCTCTCTCTTGTTCATCATAAAATCAAGTTTGATGAATATAATTTGTACAAATCAAATACTAATAATACTAGTAGTAGTATATGAGCATTAGTAATCGATTTTAAGGTAAACTACATTACAAACATCTAGTACATGTTAGTTTGTGGGATTAAGGGATAGTCTTGGGTGCAACTAATTGGAGGGCTTCTATTTTAAAGTCATGAATGTTCATCCAATATTGGAAAGCTCAAGAATTAACAAGAAGGAGATCTTGTTGGTGCCCATATGATCACCGAAATTTATATGGTGAGAAAACGATTTCTTCTCTAATTTTATTATTGTTTGCATGCATAAGATTAGAAATTAATTTTATGACTAAATTAATTAAAACATATATGAATATGTTGTATAATGAGATATAGATTTTTAACAAAGGGAAATTTCCTTACATTGCTGGTGGAAATATAAAGGGCACAACTCAAGGACTCCTTCCTTGATGTTGTTCTTGAGCTAATAGATGGTGGATGATCCTCCAAAATCCAAATTACTAACTTAGGTAATCTTCTTTGGTAGCACCCAAGATTAAGCCCAAAATCAACTAAATTATTAAATAGATAATTTTACTTGAAAACCTTGATATAATAATACAAATATTATTACTATAATAATACTTATGTATATTATTATTTATGTGAATTTATTTTGATGATGATCAACAATATGATCAAGTGATAAGAGAGGAAAAAGATGGAGAGTTTTTTTTGTTTTTTCAAAAAATTCATTCATCCAAAGTGTGTATATGCGGGGTATTTATATGCCACAAAAATGTAAACAATTCACCAACAAAAGTTAGTGTAAAATGATGTCACTACATGAGTGTAAAACACATCATATTAGGCTACACATGTGAAGTTTTTCGGGTCCATTTTGACTTTCGACATTTGTCCCACAAATGCTTATAAGTCTTATATTTAATTATTTTACATAATTAAATATTAATTTGATTATTTAACACTTAAATAATACAATTTAACCACTAATGACCACTCAACTATTAAGTAATCATTAGACCATTTTATCAATATAAAATGTGTCAATGGAACCCATATTAGCTATTTTTACAACCTCTTGTAAATTTAAATAACTAATTACCTCCGCCTCAAAACATATACACAATCCGTATAAAATTAATTAATTAACTATTTATTAATAAATTCTAATAAATATTTATTTATTAATTATAACATAATTAAATAATAAATCCTCTTGGCCCGAGTTCATAACCCATCATCAAATGATATAAATAAATCCCTGATCATCCTATAGGTGTGATCTAAAGGGATCAGCTGATCACCACCGTCACACGACAGTAATGTCAAACTCAAGTCATCCAATCATTACCGATTAACGATGACCAGCTGGCAAATAAATAAATAAATCCTAGATATTTCTTAAACGAGATTTAATGTGTAAACGCACTTATTGTGGAGGACACTTGTGACACAACAAAACTCCAAGTGCCTTACCGGGATCACTAAGGTATAGGAACTTCACCATCTCGGTTATCCGAGGCAATGAATATGATAAGGCAATAAAAAAACGTACTTTAGAAGAATAAAATACTGTTTAAGTGATTACATGTTCCAACTCAAAACTGTTAAATGAAATAAAATCCAAAACCAAAACTGTTTGCTAGAAAAACTGAACAACTAAGGACATCGTCTGACACAACGGAAGACTATTCTAATGCCAAGTGATGACTCATCCCAGCTAGCCCAAATGCATCATATCAAACCTGCTCAACAACTGCTCACCATCCCCGAATGGATCACCACAGTTTTACAAAACAAACAACGGGGTCAGTACTAATTACACAATACAAATCACAATAAAGCAAATGCCAAACAACTCAACCGTCACACCAAACCTCAATCTCCATAATCAATCTCCACATAACTGACTACAAAATAAAGTGTGTAGTCCTGCCAGAGTACCCATCGCAAGAGGTACTCCACACTGCCAGTGGGGGACCGCAACCGTTCCCACCTAAGCCTCGCTCATCTCCATCGAGCGATAAACCCATGTTCATTAATGTGCACATCCCTTCTGTGGCGGGTTCCACAGAAGGCGAATCAAGGGCGTGAAGCCACTCCCGCAAGTGACTCCACTCAGCCAGGGACGCACCCCGAAGAACACAGACAGATACAACAACAGTCAACGATAATAATCAACAACCGTCACAAACACCAACAATATACTTTAACAACAATCACAACGAAACCACCAACCACATCATGTAATTAATACTGAGTAGGGAAACCCTACCTGGAATGCAATCACAAATCAGACGATCTAGCAACTATCTCAAAATCTCTCCTCTACGAATCCTGCTCCTATACGTATATTCATACAATTACTACCTTAACCATATAAAACATAAAAACCTCCAAATCCCCAAATTAGGGTTTAACCAACATCAACCAAATGTTATAAAAATGGTACGTAGAACTTACCCTTGATGCAAGGATCACAAAGGTATAAAGAACAAAGGAAACCGACACCACTAGCTCCGGAATTTACCAATAATGCGAATGAATCAAACACCGTAACTTGCAATATCTCTTTTTTGTGTTTTTAGGTTTGTAAAGTGATTAGGAAAATATGATAGAGTATTATATATTTGTGGACAGCGGGGGCCCACGGGGGCGCTTGGGAGGAAAGAGAAACAAGCGTTTGCATTTTTGTATGGAGTCGCCCCCAATTTTTATGGGAAATTGGAACCGTTCGAATACCTCATGTCATGTCAAGACATAAAGTAAAGACATGAACACCAAGCAATCGTTACCCTTAGCATTCTATGTCTAGAATGACTCTCGTGGATGCCAATGAACACGGGTGTTCACGGAGATCTAGAGTAAGGGGTGAGGGTACGTATTAGGAAGCTCTTTTGATCGAACACCTAATCCCGCCCGCCTCGATAGCGGCCTCTACTAATGATTAGGGACATCGTTTATACTTGATATATCGTCGGTTATATGCATGCAATGCAACATCCAAGTTTTAATCCTAGCATGTGAGAATTAAGACTAAGTCGGTAAACACGTAATTTAGCATACAATTAATGTCGAAGTTGGAATTTAAGGTTCAATTACATGTGAAAACATACAAACAATAAAAGAAATACAATAATTATAAATTACAATAATGAAAATTACAATAATTACATTGGGATAGGCGATTTATGTCGAAAATACCTTTAAAACGGATAATTTGAGAAAAAGAATAAAAGAATAAAATTAACGAACAAATCAGAAGGTGATAATACGGTTAATAGTTAATTAATACGTAAGCTAATAAACTAGATCAAGGCAAAAACGGACTTCAGGGACAGAACTCAGCCAGGAACAGGCGCAGCAGAGCTGCGTCCTTTGGAAGAGGCGCAGCAGACGCTGCGTCTGTTCCTTGGCTCAGTTCTGGCTGTGAAGCCGTAATTGCAAGCCGTTAATGCTAATTGGTGATTTTAAAGATCGATTTAAATTATTTACTCGGATAAAAGTGATTAATAGGTTATTTGACATATGAATGGGTCATGAAAGCAATAAAATATGAGTGAGACGGAATTAAGATGGATTAATTACAGGAGTGAACAATATTAACAAACTACACAAATTGATTCAATTAGTTAAATATAATGGATTAATGACGAATATGCGAATAAACAGATGAAAATATATCAAAGAATGAATTCCAGAAACTCAATATGAACAAATTGAGCTTCTACAACCCGGGTTGAATTTAATGACGAAAACCCGCAAATATTGGATTATTTGGGATTTAAGTCGGATTTAACAATGAATTATACGAACTAACGAATGATGAATTATATATATGTGAATTATATGCTATTATGATGAAGAGTTAACAATCAAACGAAACAAATACCAGCAATAACGAATAACAGAGGACGAAGGAAGAAGAAAGGAAGCAGGAACTGCGGCAGCCTCACGAAGAGACGCAGTAGGAACTGCGCTCCTTCGAAGAGGCGCAGGCGATTCTTGCGTCCTTTCTCGACGCCCTCTCTCTTTTGGAAATCCGTAAAAAAGGTTTCTATAAAGACGGTTTTAGAAATCGGTTTTAATAGATGTTTTCGACATAAATCTTACATTAATTGGTACAATAAAATAAAATACAATAAATAAAGGAGAGATTTACACCCTCAGACTTACATGTTTGACGAAACGAGAAAGACTAAGATATCGATTAGTGATGCTGGACGCGAATGTAAAGAAAGTGCCCTCGTAAGAGGAAAACGATTAATTAATTAAGTTGATTGATGTGGAGTTGGTCAAATTGGTCGGTCATGCAAACGAGGCTGGTACTCAGAAGGATCCGAGCTTACGTGGTCGGATGTTCAAGCACGTAGACGCCAAAAAGTAAGAACAAAGGTCTAGAATGCAAAGGGAGAAGAGAAGGGCGGACACTCGCGTGAGAAATATGAGAGACCGAAGGTTTCTATTTATACTAATCACGTGAAGGAATTTTGGTAAGACTAGGATACGGAAGGAAAGATCCGGAAACAACCGACTTAGGTTAAACACGGAAACTTGGACAAAAAGAAATCCCTGGGAAAAGGCGCAGCAGGTGCTGCGTCCCTTGGAAGAGGCGCAACACTTGCTGCGTCCTTTCCCAGGTAGGTTCCTCTGCACGTAGAAAACGCGTTTGACAGCCTGTCGTATTTTAGGCATAACTTTCTCTACAAGACTCGGAATAAGGTGATTTCGGTGGCGTTGGAAAGCTAAGAAAGAGATCTAGATCTTTCTGTGAAATAGGCCTGACCCGCAAAAGTCTTCATCACCTCGTAAAATGGGCCTAAAGGTCGGGTTGTCATTTTAGCTAAATGAAATGCACATTTTGTAATGTAAACTTTTAGTTTAGCCTAATGAAGTGACATGAGACTCAAAATGAGATATAATCCTAACATTTTATGACATCCTAACCTTAGGTAGACAAGCACATTGCTTTGACTCGGGATTTGACGGTTTTAGGAAATGAAGACGGTTTTTGACCCGGACTCCAAATGAACTCTAATTACTGCCAAAACGACCGTAATGACACCTAGATGACAACTAAGAGGTAGACACAAGTATTTGAGCGATCACTTGACGATAAACTTACGAACTGTCACAAATCGTTCCGCGTACCAAACATGCGGCCCAATCATCACCGGGTGGTTTGCGGGAGGTGCAGAAATGAGGTATCTACAATATTAATCCGCATTATTAACAAAACCCGTCAAATATTACCCGATAACCGACTTACTCTATCGAGTAAGTCACGTACTCAATCGAGTGCCACTTACTCGATCGAGTGCCAAGGCCACTCGATCGAGTACCCTACAGGCAGACTACTGTTTCGTATACCAAAACATACTTACTCGACAGAGTAAGCCGTACTCGATAGACTACCCAAAGACTCATAAAACCGTAGTATTACAGTCTTCCCTCCTTAAAAGGAACTTCGTCCCCGAAGTTCAAACCACAACAAAACAAATCACTCTAACACTCTCCCGACGCAACAACAAAAACAAAACTCAACAATTAAACTCCAACACATACTTACCAAACTAAACTCAACCCGACTCAAAAACTACTAACTATATTAAAATCAACATAAAAACATGTAAAAACTCTTCGCGACCATCTCCTACCCCCCTAAAAGAAACAGGGTTACGTCCCCGTAACCATACAGACCTGATAAAAAAGAGAAGGGTACTGCTCCCTCATAGCCTCTTCCGCGTCCCATGTAGCCTCCTCAACCTCATGATTAGACCAAAGAACCTTAAGAAACACTGTCTCACCATGTCTAGTTTTCCTAACCTTGCGATCAAGAATCTGCTTAGGCACCTCAAGATAAGACAAGGACTCATCCAGCTCTATGTTCTCTACCTCTAACATATGTAACGGATCACTAACATACTTTCGCAGCTGAGACACATGAAACACATTATTCACCCTATCTAAAGCAGATGGTAAAGCCAACCAATAAGCAACCTCACCCACACTGTCTAAGATCTCATACGGTCCTATGAACATCTGGCTCAACCTCCCTTTCTTACCAAATCTCATGACCCCACGCATAGGAGACACTTTCAAAAGAACCTTGTCCCCAAGCTGAAACTCTATATCCCGTCGATGTAGATCAGCATAACTCTTTTGTCGATCCTAGGCCGCTCTCAACCTCTGTCTGATCAGCTTAATCAGCTCCACCATCTCATGTACCATCTCTGGTCCTAAACCCACTACCTCAGCACTATCATCCCAACAAGTCGGACTCCTACATCTCCTCCCATATAAAGCCTCAAATGGCGCCATGCCAATACTGGTGTGATAGCAGCTGTTGTAAGAAAACTCAATCAAATCTAACCTTTGTTCCCAGCTACCACCAAAATCCATAACACAAGCTCGTAACATACCCTCTAGAGTCTTGATGGTCCTCTCAGTATGGCCATCTGTCGCAGGATGAAATGATGTACTCATCTTCAAGGTAGTTCCCAAAGACTCCTGCAACTCTTTCCAAAACCGTGAGATAAATCTCAAATCTTTGTCAGACACTATATCTTTAGGCACCCCATGTAATCTCACCACATTCTTCTGATAAGCCATAGCTAACTGCGCCTTAGTCCATGTATCTTTCATTGGCACAAAATGAGCTGACTTGGTCAGTCGATCCACAATAACCCATATCATGTTGTTACCCTGTTGACTCTTCGGTAAACCTATGATAAAATCCATAGAAATGGACTCCCACTTCTACTCAGGTACCTCAAGAGACTGAATTTTACCTTGTGCTCGATGCTGCTCCCCTTTCACTCTTTGGCATGTCAAATAACGAGCCACAAACTCAGCTGTTTCTTTCTTCATCCCTGGCCACCAGAAAGTGTTTTTCAAATCCTTGTAGAGCTTGTCACCGCCCGGATGTACCGAGTATGGTGTGCAATGAGCCTCTATGATGATTATCTTTTTCAGCTCCTCATCATTAGGAACACACCACCTCCCATCGAACCTCAGACTACCATCTGTATGAATAGAGAATCTAGACACCGTCCCTTTCTCTACTCCAGCTCTCCACTTCAAAATCTTGGGATCCAACACCTGTTTACCGTGAATATCATCATAAAGGTCAGGCTGCACTGTCAAATCTCCCGTAGCATCCCCTTTCTGGATCATATGTATCCCCAACTTCCCCACCTCATCTCTCAATCTCATCAAAGATATAGATGTGCACAAAGAATGCACACTCTTCCCGCTCAAAGCATCTGCAACTACATTGGCTTTCCCTTCATGGTAGATGATGTCCATGTCATGATCGCCAATCAACTCCATCCACCTCTTCTGTCTCATGTTTAACTCCTTTTGAGTCAAGATGTACTTGAAACTCTTTTGATCTGAAAATACCTTAAAGATCGCCCCATATAGGTAATGTCTCCAAATCTTAAGAGCAAACACAACTGCACCCAACTCCAGAACATGTGTAGGGTAATTCGCTTCATAGGGCTTCAATTGCCTAGAAGCATAAGAAATCACCTTCCCATTCTGCATCAACACACAACCCAACCCATTCTTTGAAGCATCCGTATACACCTCAAAGTTCTCACTCACTTCAGGCAATGCTAAGATTGGAGATGTGGTCAAATGCTCCATTAATGTTTGGAACGCGGTCTCACAACTTTCATCCCAGCAAAACCTGTTCTCTTTCCTCATCAAAGTTGTCATAGGTCTAGCAATCTTGGAAAAATCTTTCACGAACCGTCAATAATATCCTCCTAAACCCAAGAAACTCCTGAGCTCAGCTGCATTGTTTGGTGCTTCCCACTTAGTAACTGCTTCAATCATTGCAGGATCCACAACTACTCCTTTCTTTAAAATCACATGCCCAGAAAAGTAACTTCCTCTAACCAGAACTCACACTTGGAAAACTTTGCATACAACTCATGTTCCTTAGAGGTCTGCAACACAATCCTCAGATGCTCCTCATGCTCCTCTTTAGTCTTAGAAAAGACTAAGATATCATCAATGAAAACCACCACAAACTTGTCCAAGAACTGACTGAAGACCCGGTTCATCAAATCCATAAACACAACTGGTGCGTTAGATAACCCAAACGGCATCACAACGTACTCATAATGGCCATACCTCGACGTGAAAGCTGTCTTTGGTATGTCCTCCTCTCTAATCTTCACCTAATGGTAACCCGACCTCAAATCAATCTTAGAAATGACTGATGCACCACTCAGCTGATCAAACAAATCATCTATTCTTGGCAAAGGACACTTGTTCTTCACCGTTACTCTGTTCAGCTCCCTGTAGTCTGTGCACAACCGCAGGCTTCCATCTTTCTTTTTCACAAACAGAACTGGTGCTCCCCACGGTGATACACTCGGTCTAATGTATCCCCTCTCAATCAGATCATCTAACTGCTTCCTTAGCTCCTCCAACGCCTTAGGACCAATTTGGTACGGTGCCTTAGAGATTGGCCCCGTCCCCGGTTTCAGCTCAACACTGAAATCTATATCCCTCTTTGGTGGCAACCCCGGAATCTCCTCTGGAAAGACATCTGGAAACTCTCCCACAACTGGTATCCGCTCAAATGTCGGACTCTCCACTCTGTGATCCCTCACATGGCACAAGATCAACGGGCACCCCTTTCTCAGATAGGACTTCAAGGTCACTGCTGCAATCAACTTAACTTTGGGTTTGACAACAAACCCACGATACGACACACTAATCCCCTTAGGACCTCTCAGAGAAACTTTCTTTTGATGACAATCTATCTTAGTTTTGTACTTTCCCAACCAATCCATCCCGACTATCATCTCAAAACCGTCTAAAGAAAACTCTTGCAAGTCTACAAATAAATCAACTTACCCAACTATCATGGATACACCTCTATACAACCTCCCACAAGATACAGACTCACCCGAAGG
This sequence comes from Silene latifolia, assembly GCF_048544455.1. Lineage (NCBI taxonomy): Eukaryota > Viridiplantae > Streptophyta > Magnoliopsida > Caryophyllales > Caryophyllaceae > Silene > Silene latifolia. The sequence goes on along the minus strand of NC_133533.1, from coordinate 22,498,171 downwards.
TATAAAAGCTTCCTCTCTTACAGACTCAAATTCACTAAAACCCAACCTTTTAACATGACTCGATGATACAAACGACTGTGACGCTCCTGAATCAAACAAAACAAAGGTATAAACACCATTAACAAGAAATGTACCAGTGACAACATGAGCGTCGTCCTCAGCTAATTTCCTCTCCATCATGAAAAGCTTGCCACTGGTCTTCTGCCCACCTCTCTGGATAGTACTAGCTGAGGTAGTCGACTTAGCACCCGACCCCTGGTTGTTGTTGGTGATTGTAGCTGGTTCTTGATAAGAATTACGGCCATTGCGGTTACCCCCGCCATTGTTGTTCTGACCACCCCTGTTGTTCCATGATCTAGTCGGACTGTTACTAGTATAACTCTGTGCAGGACCCTGAGAAAAGTTCCCCTGTGTCGATCTCTGAAAACCCCCCGACACCACACTGGTGCACTCATGTCTCTTGTGGCCTACACCGCCATAGTTAAAATAAGTCATTCCCCAGCTACTGCTACCACTCTCACGACCACGCCCATATGAAGCCCCGACACTAAACCCCGAGCCAGAAGAATATGCTCTCACCTGATTATGATAATTCTTCAAATAGCTGGACTGACCACTCCCTTCACTCTCAGCTTTCCTCTTCTCAGCACCTCTCTCTTTGGTCAGTTCGACCAACCTCTCAGCCCTCCCAGCTCACTCATATACTTCCTTAACATCTGTAAGGACTCCCACTGGTATCTTCTCCATAATCTTGAGGGTCAACCCCTTCTCAAACCTCAAAGCTAGGTTCTCCTCACTCAGCCTCATATCCTCAACGTACCTAGACTTCTCATTAAACTTACGATAGTACTCAGCCACCGTCATGTCAGATGTCATCTTAAACTCATCGAACTCCTCCCTCAACTTACTCCTCACATGTTCCGGTACGAACTCACGTCTCATAGCCTTTGTGAAATCATCCCAAGATATTGCAGGTAGCCCCTGCTTCATGTACATCTTCCTAGCACCCACTTTAACCTTATCCCACCACTCACCTGCCGCTTCCCTCAAGTAGAACGCAGCTTGTTCCACTTTCAATTCATCCGAGCAGTGCACCAACTCAAGGATATTCTCCATCTCTCTGTGCCAATTGTCCAGTAGAATTGGCGCCCCGGTCTCCTTATACTCTTTCGGATTGAACCTCGCTATATGGATGCTGATCTTGGAGTGATCAATCTCCTTATCCTTTCCCACTCTCTTCAAAGCTTCCGTAAGAGCATCTTGGTGCTCCAACATCTTTACTATGTCGTCAACTCTCATACTCTCAGCTCTAGCATACAGGGAGTTTGTTTTCGGCGGCATCTTGTAACTATATATATGAGAAAAGGTAGACATAAACACTCATTCTATAACTCAAAACAAGCATACGACCTGTATAAAACCCACTCGATCGTGTCCCAAAACCCACTCGATCGAGTTGAGGCCACTCGATCGAGTGCCCCACCTACTCGATTGAGTTCCTCGACTCCAGAACCTGATCAGACTACTGCTCAAAAACATACTCCATCAAGCTGACCCAAGTCGATCGAGTGCCCCTACTTACTCGATCGAGTGCCCAAAAACACGCTTCCGCCCAGAAAACACAAAATTACCCACTCGATCGAGTCAGACCTGTTGGAGCTGTGTCCTCCAGTTAGTGCGGATAACGTCATTGCACGTACACTTGTACGGACAAGTGTGAGCTTGTTGGGGCTGGTGTTCTTTACAGTTAGTGCAAGGACTCACAAATCTCTAAAAGGATCAAAGGGCATACTTTTGGTATTATTATCAGTTGATCCACGTTTATCAATAACGGTTTGCTTGCTAGATAAGTTTGACGTTATTGTCATACAGATGGCGGTGATCAACTGGTCCCTAAAAGTCACACCTATAGGATACGTTTGAGAGATGTGACAGTATGAAAATACAGTCATGTTGATGCCAAATTTGACTAACCAGTTAGTCGGAGTTATTGACTAATAATTAGTCAAATGTGATGTTGAGATATTTTATTTAATACGGATTAAATAATAATGGCTAAGGCGAATTAAGCAGTTAATTCGTAAGTTGAATATAAACGATTTATATTTAATTAATGTATATTGAATTTATTATACAATATCGTCTTTGTCGGACATGTATTAATATTTCAACTAATCCGTGTTATTAGATGATGTTTTAATAACCGATAACCGATGACGATTTATAATAAAACCCGTCATATACATTTTAGCGGAATTAATCGGACCACGAGGTTAAAATGAGGAGAAAGTGGAAAGCCCACTCCCTCCTCTTGAGACCCGCGGACCGAGGCAAACAAAAGGAGAGTCTACCTCTCCTTTTGACCTAAGCAATTCATTTGTCTCAGAAAATTAGGGTTTCAGAGTATTTTTCTCTGAAATTTCTAGATCTCACATCGAATAACCTCACAAGAGCTCTCTCGATATTGCAAGTCAATTAGAGAGCATTTCTAGCACAAGGGCATAGTCTCAGACGGTCTTGGGTGCAACGATTAGGAGGAAATCTCTGTTGATTTCCGTTCTTTACGCCGCACATCAAAGGACCCGAGGTTGATTCTTAATCTTTATCGTTTTCTATTGTATTTCGTTTATGACCATAAATCGCATGTTATATTTACGTTATAATCCTTAAAATTGAGGGAATTTTACGGATATTTCCCTACAAGTGGTATTAGAGCGAGGCCACGTAAATTTTTCTATGTGATTTTCATCAAACGATTTTGAATTGATAATTTTTCTTCTTGAAAACCGTGCGGCAGCCTCTCGGCAGAATTTTTTTGTTTTGCACACGGCTGCTTTGCAATTTTTGTCTTGGGAACCGTGTCCAGTTTACACGGTTGCACTTGTTGTTGTTTTTATCTTGAAAACCGTGCCGTCACATGTTTTACACGGCTGTTTTTGCTTGATTTTTCGATTTTTTCTTTTGCATATTGTTATTTTATACGGAGATTATAGCAATATGTTAATTTTTGACAATTGTTGATTTGATTTTCCGCGTTTTAGATTCAAAAATTGCAATTGTTTTGCTATGTCAAACTGTTTTCACGAGGGTTTTGTGTTTTCAGCATGTTTTTGCCCTTGATCGAACATGTTACTACTCGATCGAGAGCCCTTCTTTGTTGTTTTTGCTCGATCGAGCACTTCGATGACTCGATCGACCTCTGCTTAAAACCCCACCGCTCGATCGAGTAGTCCTTGTACTCGATCGAAGCGATCTTGCTTGATAAAAGTCCTCGATCGACCACCAGTTTTGTCGATCGAGTTCTTTCGGTTTGGCATACCTCTCGATCGACTAGCAGTTCAGTCGATCGAGCCCTTTTGTTCCTCGATTGAGCACTTTTGTCCCTGGATCGAGGGATTTTGTTTTGGCAACTTTGAATTTTACTCTTTTTGTTTTAAATTCTCTTTTGGCCATAAATTGTACATCATACGGATGTTGTACACTCGCTTGATAGTGACACGGTTCACTCACGTACCATATAGTTATTTTAAAGCGTATTTAAAGTAACGGATTGTAATAGATTAAAATTAAACTGATAGAACCGGTTTTATCACATAAATTTTAATCGTTAAAAGGTGGTTTGGATAAATTTAACATAATTACGGAATTATGTCACGAATAAATTTGTTTTAGTTGATGCATTTTATTTATCGTTAATTTTGAATGTTTTTGAATGCTTTTATTACGTATTTATTTATTTTACAAACGGTTGTAACTTAGTGTGGCCTTAGTAGAACGTGTTACCGTAATGATGGAACACGGTCTTGGTTGTATTTTGAGATCTCGTATCTCCGTTTTGGATTTTTCACTTGTAATTACAGTTTTTTTTAGAATGTAAATAGGTTTATATTTGTAAATTTTAAATTGTAATTTTTGAGAAGACCAAAGATGGAGAACCGGATGCTCACTCCCGCTGCATGAACAAAGATGGAACATCAAGACAAGCTTTTCGGGTCCAACGGTGGATTCCAAAGTTGTATTGTGTTCTTTTTACTAGGATAGGCCACACTAGGAATTTTATTTACGTATTGCATTCTTTTATTTATTTTTCGTAACGATAATATGCATCATATTCCGCCTAAAACCAAACCACCTAATAATTGCATGAAAACTGACTCATATAAAGGTCACGCGTTAGTTTTCTATGACATTCATATGTCACACGTTTTTAAGCCATCATCTATATTAATTCATTCACGCAGTTGCTAGTTATTCGTTCACTTAAAATGAATTTAAACTTAGTTGATGGGATCTTCCTCGTATAAATCAAAATTGAGAATGGTCTTTATAGGTCAAACTCCAATGAGTCCCTTCTACGTCGGGTAAGTTGGAACCGATTGACCTATTTTATCTCAACACTATGGTCACTCGTACGATCCTGTGATTATGGTGGACTATAGATAGGATTTACGGAAATCTATCGACCAAGAGTTCTTACGGAAGAATTAGCTAAACAGTTGGCTTATCAATTTACGGAAATTGAGTCTTGGGATCACTTGTATCATTCTTGAGGGAGATCAATTATGCAAGTGCGAGAGTCTACACGTTAAAATGAATTTTTAAATAGACTTAAATCACCTCGATGAGTTGCTTATTTCGTTTTTGTTTTTCTTCCTTTTTCGATGTAGAACACGATCAATTAAACTCGCTATAACGAAATGGTCAATCCTACTAACGACCCAATGCCAAGTGCCACATTGGACCGTGAGTCCCGGCTTCGGATCTTCATGAATCGGATGAATCGGTCTACTCGATCAAGAATGATGGATCAAACTTCGCGGACCGGGAGGCGGCATTACGGAATGCCGCCGCTGCCGACGGAAGCTCAAATATCTAATAGAGCCCATCCCGCCAAACCCAGGTCCCACGGCTAGAGCTAATGAGATCGCCAAGTTTAACGATTTCTGTATGGAAGCGGGTATGATTAAAAACGTACTCATTTTTGCAATGGAACCCAATTTGCAGAAACGCTTCATAGCCCATGGTGCAAACAAGATTTTCACCACGCTCACTAAGGAATTCTCGAAAGCACCGAGAATCGTCACCTATGAGCATACCACTCGCTTCTTTGATGCGAGACTCCAGAAGGGCCAACCAGTTAGCCCACACATTCTCAGCATGATTGAGAATGTCGAGAAGCTGGAGACGCTTGATTGTAAAATCAGCGAGAACATTGTGATTGACCGCATGCTTCACTCACTCCACGATGGTTTTGCGCTCTTTAGAGCGAATTACTATATGAATGATTTGAAGAAAAGTCCCCATGAACTACACTCCCTTCTCGTACAGACCGAGAAGGACATGAAGTTCAGTGGGAGCATGAAACAGGATGTTCTCGTTGTGTCAAACAAGGGCAAGGGTAAGGGCAAAGCTAAAGCAGACCTAGCAGTAGGTAAGGCGAAGTTCAAGAAGTCGGGTTCAGGTAAGAGTGGTCCTGGTGAGTCGAGCAACTCATCAGGCGCGACAAAGAGCAAGGATGGTAACATGGAGTGTCACCATTGCCACAAGACTGGGCATTGGAGGCGTACATGTCCTGTCTATCATGAGGACATAAAAGCAGGTCGCGTTAAACCTGTTGGTATGTCTTCTTCTTCTACTTTTATTCATATGATTGAGATTAACCACGCAAGTTACGGAACTTGGGTACTAGATACTGGTTGTGGTTCTCATCTGTGTAATCATGTTCAGGGGCTCCGAAACATCGAACCCCTCGTAAATGGTGGTGAGGTGGACCTGCGTGCCGGGAATGGAGCAGGAGTGGCTGCCGTCTCGAGGGAAACATATGTGATCCAGCTTCCTAGCGGATTTGAGTTATTTTTATATAACTGCTATTATGTACCCAGTCTTTCTAAAAACATTATTTCTGTTTCCGCACTTGACAAACTTGGTTTTTCATTTGTAATAGAGAATAATTCTTGCATTTTCTCATTACACGATATGATTTATGGCAAGGCAGTCTCCATGAATGGAATTTATGTTTTAGATCAGACCACCGAAATATTACACGTAATGAATAAAAAGTTAAAGGTTGGTGACAAAGATCAAACATATCTATGGCACTGCCGTATGGGACACATTAATGAGAAACGCGTAAAACAGCTCATCAAAAATGGAGCTATCTCGGCCTTTGATTTTCAATCATTTGGCACGTGTGAATCATGTCTCATCGGTAAGATGACTCGGATTTCCTTCAAAGGTGTTGGAATGCGCGCTGCTGACCTATTAGGACTTATACACACGGATGTATGTGGACCTATGTCAATCACCGCACGAGAAGGCTATAGGTATTTCATCACTTTCACGGACGATTTAAGTAGATATGGCTATGTCTACTTAATGAAGCATAAAAGTGAATCCTTTGAGAAATTCAAAGAATACCGAATAGGTACAGAACCTATTGGGTAGAAAGATTAAAACACTACGTTCGGATCGTGGTGGCGAGTATCTTTCTCACGAGTTTGATCAACACCTCAAAGATCGTGGGATTGCCTTACGATTAACTCCACCGAACACCTCAATTGAATGGTGTGTCCGAACGGAGAAATCGAACTCTACTTGATATGGTTCGATCCATGATGAGTCACACCGTGTTGCACTCTCGACTCATTATGGGGTTATGCTCTTCTCCTGCTGCTCTAATTCTTAACAAGTCCGTCTAAAGCTCATGACAAGACTCCATATGAACTATGGAAGGGAACGGTCCCTAACTTGTCCTTTATACGGGTTTGGGGCTGCGAGGCTTATGTCAAGTGGAGACACGAGGATAAGCTCGGCCCGCGATCGGCCAAGACATACTTTATAGGTTATCCTAAATGAACACTTGGTCATTACTTCTATTCGCCAACCGAACAACGTGTTTTTGTTGCGGCTAGTGCGACATTCTTAGAGAAGGAATTTCTCGAGAATGCAAAGAGTGATAAAACCTTCGACCTGTCGGAGATTCCAGAACCAAATACCGAGCAACCATTGGAGGAACCAATTCCTTCAATCCCGGCTGCGGTAAATATTCCTGAGGAACCTAGGAGGTCGGGAAGAGTCTCTATTCCTCCGGACAGATACATTGGTATGGTCGAGGAACATGACATAGAGGACATTCTACTCTTAACGAGTAGTGAACCCGCAACCTATAAAGGTGCCATGACCAGTTCTGACTCAAAGCTATGGCTTGAGGCCATGCAATCCGAGATGGACTCCATGTATGAGAACAACGTATGGGATCTTGTTGACTTACCTGCTAAGGTTCGTCCCCTTCAATGCAAATGGCTTTACAAGATAAAGCATTCTATGGAAGGTCAACAAGACATCTATAAAGCACGACTAGTTGCTAAAGGTTTCACCCAAGTGCCAGGTTTGCACTACGATGAGATTTTTGCACCCGTAGTCATGCTGCGTTCCATTCGGATAATCTTAACGATTGCCGCTTTTCATGACTATGAAATTTGGCAAATGGACGTGAAAACCGCCTTCTTAAACGGCTTTTTGGAGGAAGAGTTGTACATGGTAAAACCCGAAGGTTTCATCGATCCAGAACATCCTAAGAAAGTGTGCAAGCTTAAGCGTTCCATTTATGGACTTAAGCAAGCATCTCGGAGTTGGAATCATCGCTTCGACCAAGTGATAAAATAAAATGGATTCATTCGATCAGTCGAGGAACCATGTCTTTATATCAAGTCGAGTGGGAGCAAGATTGTCTTCCTAATATTGTATGTCGATGACATACTCCTGATTGGGAATGACATACCTCTCTTAACTTCGGTAAAAGTATGGTTGAAGAACCATTTCCAGATGAAAGATCTGGGTGAGGCACAAAGAATTTTGGGCATCCGTATCTATCGAGATAGATCACGTCGGATGTTATCTCTCAGTCAGGAGTCTTACATAGACAAAGTCCTAGAGAGATTCAGCATGACTAACTCCAAAAAGGGGTTTCTTCCTATGGCTCCAGGGGTGCATTTGAGTAGGTCTCAGGCACCAGAGACACCGGAAGAGAAAGAGCGCATGGCACGGATCCCTTATGCCTCGGCTATAGGATCAATCATGTATGCCATGATATGCACACGTCCAGACGTGGCATATGCATTGAGTATGACAAGTCGATTCCAACAAAGATCCAGGTGATTCACATTGGATGGTCGTCAAGAACATTCTTAAGTACCTACGGAGGACTAAAGATTGGGCATTGACTTATGGAGGCGAACAAAAGCTATGCGCAACCGGTTCGCAGATGCTAGCTTCCAAACGGATCGAGATGACTCGAAATCTCGATCTGGATTCGTTTTTACTCGAATGGCGCTGATCACCGGAAGAGTTCCAAACAAACTGTTACAGCAGATTCTACGACTGAGTCCGAGTACTATGCCGCGTCTGAAGCTGCAAAGGAAGCGATATGGATGCGTCAATTCTTACAAGGATTATCCGTAGTGCCTAGTTCGAATGACCCGATCACGATCTATTGCGACAATTGAGGTGCCATCTTCCAGGCTAAGGAGCCCAAGTCTAGCAACAAATCTAGACATGTACAACGGAAAGCTCATCTAATCCGAGATTACGTGGAGCAAAAGGAAGTAGTGATAGAAAAGATTGCTACAGATGATAATATAGCAGATCCTCTCACTAAACCATTACGACAAGATAAGCATGAAGGGCATGTTAATTCCATGGGAATTAAACGTGTTCCTGAGTTGTAGTACTCCTTTTATGGATTAGATTCATTCTCTTTTGTACTCTATACGACATCATCGTTTTGATATTTATATATTTTGTTTTTCATGTGGAATTTGTACGACAATTTTGAACACCACAAAGTGAACTGAACAAACATTATATTTTTGGTCCTTAATTGCCCACATGAGCTGATAACTCTGGCAATTATTTTGTGACGTTGGTTGATGGTGGGTTCAACAAGCCATAAGTCAAACGGTTGACTGACCAATCACAGAGGCTAGTTATACGGATATCTCGTAGGACACAATTGTGACATCGACGTGGAGTCCTAAATGTTTTATAACATTCGGTGTCAGGTCGTGGATAGGACCTCCATGGTGATCCTAAGAGTCGATTCTTTTGACTATCGACTGTCTCTTGAGACTAAGGCAGATTTTGGGTGACTTTGGTTTCTTTCTCACGGTTATCCGTAACAGGGGGCCAAGTAGATTTTTTCTGGGTCATTTCATGCTGTGCTTAGATCGTAAGGAGTCGAGTTGAAGGAAATATTCAGCCTTTATCAGTGCACTCGATATTTCTCGGGGCCACTCGAGGAGTCAGAATCGAAATGCATGGCCATGCTCGGATACGGATTCGTTTTATCAGTTAAGTTACTCTCTAGTCGGGGAAACCACTCTTGATACAGATCGATTGTAAAATACGACCTTTGCGGATCCGGATCTGGAAATTGTTTTACATTGAGTGGGAGAAATTTTAAATGAATATGAGAATCGGTTATCGCACATACACTTGTACGGACAAGTGGGAGTTTGTTGAGCTGTGTCCTCCCGATTAGTGCGGATAACGTCATTGCACGTACACTTGTACGGACAAGTGGGAGCTTGTTGGGGCTGGTGTCCTTTACATTTAGTGCAAGGACTTATAAATCTCTAAAAGGATCAAAGGGCATACTTTTGGTATTATTATCAGTTGATCCACGTTTATCAATAACGGTTGGCTTGCTAGATAAGTTTGACGTTATTGTCATACAGATGGCGGTGATCAACTGGTCCCTAAAAGTCACACCTATAGGATACGTTTGAGAGATGTGACAGTATGAAAATACAGTCATGTTGATGCCAAATTTGACTAACCAGTGAGTCGGAGTTATTGACTAATAATTAGTCAAATGTGATGTTGAGATATTTTATTTAATACGGATTAAATAATAATGGCTAAGGCGAATTAAGCAGTTAATTCGTAAGTTGAATATAAACGATTTATATTTAATTAATGTATATTGAATTTATTATACAATATCGTCTTTGTCGGACATGTATTAATATTTCAACTAATCCGTGTTATTAGATGATGTTTTAATAACCGATAACCGATGACGATTTATAATAAAACCCGTCATATACATTTTAGCGGAATTAATCGGACCACGAGGTTAAAATGAGGAGAAAGTGGAAAGCCCACTCCCTCCTCTTGAGACCCGCGGACCGAGGCAAACAAAAGGAGAGTCTCCCTCTCCTTTTGACCTAAGCAATTCATTTGTCTCAGAAAATTAGGGTTTCAGAGTATTTTTCTCTGAAATTTCTAGATCTCACATCGAATAACCTCACAAGAGCTCTCTCGATATTGCAAGTCAATTAGAGAGCATTTCTAGCACAAGGGCATAGTCTCAGACGGTCTTGGGTGCAACGATTAGGAGGAAATCTCTGTTGATTTCTATTCTTTACGCCGCACATCAAAGGACCCGAGGTTGATTCTTAATCTTTATCGTTTTCTATTGTATTTCGTTTATGACCATAAATCACATGTTATATTTACGTTATAATCCTTAAAATTGAGGGAATTTTACGGATATTTCCCTACAAGACCCACTCGATCGAACCTCTCACCTACTCGATCGAGTGCCCCCCCACTCGATCAAGTCATGCAAACTCGTATAACTACCCGCATGCTTATCTTTCCTTCCCACTATACAATACAAGCTTTTTATATATACCAACATAAAACAACAGCCGTTCTATATATAAATGCAACTCTTTATATACTCAAGCAATTACTTTACTTCCATATCACTAATATGCCACATTTTCTTCACTTTACTTCCATATCACTTACATAATTCATTCATCCAATCATACAAGTCACATATCTATCAACATTTACTCCATACCTCCTATCTTCCATATTCACACATCCACCGTTCCACACCACATGTTACTATATAAATACTCAAACAAGAAGACAACACATACGATCCCGACACGTACCCCATGTGACCGATTCAAAATTGTAGGGCGAGTTCGCGACTTTAGGACGTCTCCTAAGCCTTTGCATTAGCTCCTACAACTTCTACCCCGGGTTCATTTAAATTTGACTCCCTATATTCATTAAGTTCATTGGTTACGGGTTCAGGATCGTCTCTCTGATACCACTTTGTGACACCCCCATACTCCAAGTGCCTAACCAGGACCACTCAGGTGTAGGAACGTCACCATCTCGATTACCCGAGGCAATGAATATCATAAGACAATAAAGAAACGTACTTTAGAAGAATAAAAAAGTATTGTTTAAGTGATTACATGTTCCAACTCAAAACTGTTAAATGAAATGCAATCCAAAACCAAAACTGTTTGCTAGCAAAACTGAACAACTAAGGACATCGTCTGACACAGCGGAAGACTCTTCTAATGCCAAGTGATGACTCATCCCAGCTAGCCCAAATGCATCATATCAAACCTGCTCAACAACTGCTCACCATCCACGAATGGATCACCACAGTTTTACAAAACAAACAACAGAGTCAGTACTAATTACACAATACAAATCACAATAAAGCAAATGCCAAACAACTCAACCGTCACCCCAAACCTTAGTCTCCATAATCAATCTCCAGATAACTGACTACACACTAAAGTGTGTAGTCCTGCCAGAGTACCCATCAAAATAGGTACTCCACACCGCCAATGGGCGACCGCAGCCGTTCCCTCCTAAGCCCGGCTCATCTCGATCGAGCGATAAACCCATGTTTATTAATGTGCACATCCTTTCTGTGGCGGGTTCCACAGAGGGCAAATCAAGGGCATGAAGACACTCCCGCAAGTGACTCCACTCAGCCAGGGATGCACCCCGAAGAACACAGACAGATGCAACAACAGTCAACGATAATAATCAATAACCGTCACAAACACCAACAATATACTTTAACAACAATCACAACAAAACCACCAACCACATCATGTAATTAATACTGAGTAGGGAAACCCTACCTGGAATGCAATCACAAATCAGACAATCACGCAGTTGTCTCAAATTCTCTCCTCTAGGAATCCTCCTCCTATACATATATTCATACAATTACTACCTTAACCATATAAAACATAAAAACCCCCAAATCTCCAAATTAGGGTTTAACCAACATCAACCAAATGCAATAAAAATGGTACGTAGAACTTACCCTTGACGCAAGGAACACAAAGGTATAAATAACAAAGGAAACCGACACCTCTAGCTCCGGAATTTGCCAATAATTCGAATGAATCAAACAGCGTAACTTGGAATCTCTCCTTTTTGTGTTTTTAGGTTTGTAAAAGTGATTAGGAAAAGATGACGGTGTTGGAATATGTGTCCTCCGACAATAATGCGATCACGACTGTTGATCATGATGATCACATGTTTAAGTCTCATTATAAAGAATACAATTGGGAAGTAATTTTTACTGTCAACTGGTCCACACATATCGGTAATGATTGGCTGACTAGAGTTTGACATTACTGTCGTGCGACAGTGGTGATCAGTTGATCCCCTAGGTCATACCTATAGGGCAACACTCTTAATTGATCATTTAATTGATCGTATAACGTTACGAGTCAATTAAATTATTTAAAATTGACAGAAGATTTTGGAAGTATTATTTACGTATCTCATTGAAATTTGATTAAATGAAATACGGTCTGAGTAATCGAATTGTATCATTACTCAGATGAAATTGTTGTTTAAGGAAACAATTGAATTTGAATGAATTATTATAAATACAAGTTGTTGTGATTTATAATTGGTAAAATATTTTGGTACAAGTAATTATGAATTACTAAGTCGATTTTTGTTTATGACGTATTTTTATTAATACGTTGATTTTTAATATGTTAAAAAATACATAGCTATTTTATGTGACATGTGACATGTGACATATTGACAAATTGACAAAAATAAAATGGATTCCATGTTATCCATATGTGCCGAAAATATGAGGAGGATTAGGCTTATATTAAGTTGATTTTGTTAGTGGTAAGCACCGTGATTACCTACTAAACTAGCCATGCATACCTATTGTTCATTGTGAAGAACAACTCAAGCATGCATTGGCTCCCTTTGCCCCCTTCTTCCACCCGGTTTTGGAGAGGAAAAACCACCTTGGGTTTTCCTCTTATTTTACCCATATACACAATAATGTAAGTGTGGTTTAAGTCATTCAATCATTCAACCAAAAATATTTTAGAAAGATAAAATATTTCACTTTCCTTTCTCCTCTCTCTCAACTGGTTTTGGGAGATAAACCAAATCATTTTTGGGTCAATTTTTCCTACAAAATTAATATTGTCTAGTATTCATAATATTAATTTTATTAAGAGTGTGCTTTGGGTATTAATCCTTGGGAGAGATCCTATACTTGGGTCTTTGTTCATCCATAAAGGAAAGCACAAGAACAAAAGAGAAGGAGATCTCTCTTGTGCCCTAGAAACCGAAATTCCAATGTAAGGATGAATATTTCTTCTTTATTTTGTTTAAAGTTTTTATGCATAAGATCACTATTAATTTTATGAGTAAATTAATCTAAAACACATATGAGTATGTTTAGTATATAGATCTATTTTTCCTTCAATTGGTATCAGAGCCAAGGTTGTTTGCATGCAAATCAGTTAAAAGTTTTTCCGAGTTATATGATTAACATACAAAACTTGTTAAATTTGTGTTATTATGAAATATCACGAAAATCATTATGCATGTTAAAATTTCTGGTCCTAAAATGTTTTTAGGATATTTTGGTTAATTTGTGGATTTTTATTGTTCATATTATACTATAATGGCATTAAAATATGATTTTATGAGTAAAAATGTCATTTTCGGACTAAAATTAGCTAAACTTCGAATTTTCCAGTGATTTTTGGATATGTTTTCACATATAATATTTTGAGATAACCTGTAAATTTTTATAATTTTTGGACTTCTTATGCTCGAAAAATGGATTTTTCATTATTAAAATCGGATTTAGATGTAAAATAGGTTAATATGAGATAAATTTTGAATCTGGTCATAGAAATTTAGTATGTTGTCACATACAATTTTACAAGATGTGTGTAAAATAATAGGCTACATTTAAGTCTTTTTGCATGATTTATGGATTTTTGAAGAAAAATAGCATGAATAGTGACTTAATTAGTGAAATATTAATAAAACATACTCTATGACTAAGAAAAAACATCATAGGTTGCATTTTTTTATCTTTTTCAGATCTAAAATTGAAAAGTTGTTAAATATAATTTTTCTCGTGTTTTTTATGATTATTTTGTTAAAACCGATAAACCGCAACATTGTTTTTCCGGATAAATTTCAAAATTTTTAACCTAAAATTTTTGAACATTATGAGTGTCATGGTATTTTTCCAGAATGTTCATGAGCTTTTTATTGTAATTTTAGGTCCATTAATGAACAATTTTTAGAAATGTTAGTTAATTATGGTCAAATAATTACTGAAGACTAAATTTTGAGTCCTAAGAGGTTTGGGTAATTAACTTATGCATAAATATGAATTTATGTAATTTTTGTGATTATAAAATGTTGAAATCACGCAAATCCATAAAAACTGAGTATTATACGATATTGGCTATTTAAAGGCGATTTAGCATAAAATTGGGCATATTCATACATATTATAATGCTGCATTTTCTTTATGATTGTCATAATTTTATTTTATGTAATTTTTGAATTATGTAATTTTACTTAGTATGGCCTTAGATTTTAATTGGTATTACCCGAAATGTATGGGAATATCGATTCAGTTGTAATTTTATTGTGATCTCGTATCACCGTCTTGTAATTTAATAGATTTATTTTATTATAGTTACATATGTATAATAGGAAATTATGTAATTTATTATGTAATTTTATTTATTCCGGAGTTCCCAAAGACGGATTTCTTCAAGAAGGCGACACATAAAGACGGTGTTACCTCGAGATGCGTGCCACAACTGAAGTTCAAGGGACCAATGGAGTTGGTTTCCGAATATGTAATAGTTAAATAGTTTTCTATTTTAGGAAGGCCATACTAGGTTTTATTTTTTATGCTTTGCGTTATATTTATATGTCACATGCATCGCTAAATCGCCATAACTAAAACATGCATTTCATCTAATCGAGTTCATCGACCGTGTCAAATACAATTATCGTAGTTCACCGCTTTAGTTCACTTAAAACGTGATAGATAATAAATTGACATGACCTCTCGCTAAAACAATTAATTGAGACATAGCCTTACCAAATAGTAGAAACCATGAAAACCTATTTCGCGAGGGAGTGCACTCGGCCATTCCGGGTTACAAACCTTGTTACGTAGGGGAAGTGGGTGATGAATGTCTATCCACCGAATTCGTGTTGATGAGGGTTTCATCGGCCATCCCGTGCCCAAATTAATGTGAATTTGGATCATGGACACATTTATTCGAAATTTGGATTGACCTCAACGGATGTATTCGTGACCGTAGTCGCATGTGTTCCGGGCTATAGATAAACATTAGAGTAATTTTATCGACCAAGAGTTCTAAAAGTAGAATCGATTAAACGTTAATCCACCGAGTTATATTAATAAGGGTTCCATCGGCTATCCCGTACCTAAGTTGATATGAATTTGGGTCTTGGAATCATTTATCTAAGTTGGGTAGAGGTCACTAGATAAATGCAATAAAAACTTGTTTAAATTTTTTTTCACGAGTATTATTATTAAAACGACATTTGTTTTACTCCTTCTATTTTGTTTTGTAGACCACTTCTTTTTCTCATAACAAATGGCAACACCAACCCCTAACGCCACGCCTCTCGCTAATTCATCATGGCTCCGATCCTTCATGGATCGATGTAAACTTGAAGAGAATAGGTCAAATTTCTCCGATTGGGATGCCCAACTCAAATTAGCCGCCCAAGGTGACGACAAGCTTCGTTACCTAACCGAGGCCTCTCCACCCGAACCTACTACTAGGTCGACCACCGCCACTAGGGAAGCATATGAGGCTTACCATAAGGAGTCCGCCGCAATGAAAAACGTATTGATCTTTGCGATGGAGGCGGATCTCCAAAGGAGAGCCTTTAAAATGGGCACCGCTAATGAGATTTACTCCAAGCTTGTGACAATGTTTTCACAAACTCCGCGGATCGTCCAATATGAGGCGGCCGCGGCATTCTTTTATCTCGACTTCAAAGAGGGTCAAAAGGTTAGCCCTCATGTGCTCAAACTTATGGAGCTTGTCGAGACCTTGAAAATTCAAAAGGTTGAAATCCCCAAAGAACTCATTGTAGATAGGATTCTACACTCCTTGTCCAAAGTCAAAGCATATGTTCAATTCCGGGTGAATTTTAACATGCAAGACAAGGATGTGTCTCTTGAAGAATTGCACAAGTTACTTGTGCAAGCCGAGAGGGACATGGGGTTAAATGTGAACCCACCAAAGGATGTGCTTAACATAAGCACTAAGAGTAAGGGGAAGTTCAAGAAGAATGGGAGGAAGGGTAAGAAGCAAGCTCCCACATTCACCAAAGCTAGGACTTATGAAGCTAGAACTTCAAAAATCAAGAAGGGTCCTCTTGATAAATGCCATTATTGTAATGGTATGGGACATTGGAAAAGAAATTGTTCCAAATACCTTGGTGATGTTAAGGCTGGAAAGATCACTCCAGTAGGTAAATGACTATCCCTTCTTTTATGTTTCTAATTCAACTATGGTATTGTGATACAAAGTTGTGATAATGTATCTCCCTTTTTATTGTAAATAGGGCCTCCACCAAGCAAAGACAAGGGAAAAGAAAAGCAAGCATAAGAAACCATCAAGAAGCTAGGAATAGCTTTCATGGAGCTTTGCTTTTTATTGTCTTATTTTATTCATGTTTTGGATTTTAGAACCTTTAAGTTTCCATGTTTGACATGGAAAGGTATTTTGGATAATTGGTTGTATTTTGGATAATGGTGGCTTGGTTTGCAACCCAAGTCACCCGTTTTATCATTTTATCCTTTGTTCTAAAATTCGTATTTAAATGCTTGTTCTTAGAAACATATAACTTAAAGTGATCTAATAGACAAATATAATGACGGGATTCATTATATGTCCACATGCTTAAGGCTTGTGTATGATCATTTATAAAGTGATTTTGAGTCTATGAACTCTCTTAAAGGAATGTCAATCACCAAGTACACTTACGAAATCTAAAACTATTAGTCAATCTATGAGATAGTTCTCCTTATACGTCAACATCATTATTTGTGTCTCATATGCTATCTTTTAATTTCTAGTGTATTTATTCTAAACATAGAGTGGGAGAAAAATGAGGACACAACACACGAGGCAAGATATATTTGTGTACTTGTGTAAATGAGATCTACGCAAGAGAGAATGATTTGAATGAAGGTATATCCATTTAAATAGTATATCCAATAGATGAGATCTATGACCTCAAGTAAGTTCTATATGACTAAAGAGACCAAGTGAAGTAATCATAAGACTATGTTCTCAAGATTACTACACGAGGAGACCAAAAGAAAGTTTTGGAACAAAATGACTAATATAAAGTCTTAACAAGAGTTTTGACTAGTTTATGAAAAAAAATTTGACCAATAGTTTCAACCTTGATATTTACTTAAGAGCCTAAATGAATCAAAGTAACATCCTAGTAATAAGCGATATTTATGACTAGAGGTTGCAAGGATTGATATACCGATATCCTCAATTGCTAAAGGTTAAAACCACGCAATTGTCATTTCTTAACCATATTATGAAAATGAATTGGTTAAACCTCCTTCTAAAAGGGATATTTTGTAGGAAGTGTATTAGATATTACTTATATTTAATAAATGACATTGCCACACATCATTATGACATGAATGTGTTAGAGATTTAAAATCTCTTACCATAAGGTTAAGATGAGACCTCTTCGAAATTGGAATTTTGAAAGGATATGATGGGAACATATATGGCTTCATCTTAATAAATTTGCAAAACAACATACATTCCAATTTTGAAATGTTTTCGATTAAGTAATCAATTTCGGAACATGTGGAATTAAGTGGGAGTTAGAAATTATCATGTGAAGACATGGAATTTAGTGGGAGCTATCATCCTTTGAATGTTTACAACTCATTACTCATTAGGAATGACGAGCTAATATCTTCTTTCACAAATAAGTATTTGAGTTTTCAATTCTGGATGAATATGGACTACGATGAATCCAATTACATCAAGAAGTGTTGGATAAGTATTAAGAGATACACATCGAATCAACATTAACATAGGTTATTCATGTAAATGAAAATGGAATTGCCATTAGCAGTCATGGTCGTTCATTGAACCTAAGAACGGTTGATCTCATGATTATTAGTAACTAATGTTTCCGCCATTAGAATAATCATGCACATGTCCAATAGTGAATCATATACATGAGAGCATGATGATTCATTGGTAAGCCATACAAGAAACGTCATGAATTCTCGAGGAGAATCCGATGAGCGATTTCAGTGTTTGACAGAATACTCTGTTATGTGTCAAGAGGTTGCACATATTATAGAAAATCCGAACACACGTAAAGATTTATGAAAATCCTATACTGTTCAAGCCAAAAGGAGAAATAGGAAGTTTGGAAAGATACTTAGTTGAATAAAAGGTTGCTCAAAACTAATCTTTCCTAATATGCTAGGACTTGTGAAAAGTGCTAGGCTAATTATCTTGACAAATTGTTGCAAGACTCTACAAAACATATACCTAGTGCATTGTGTGTGGATGGAGTACTTGATCAGTACAAGTTATATCATTCGCCACAAATTCGTTCGTTGTGTGATAATCGATTAGGAAGTTCTTTCAAGATAAAGAACCGAAACCAAGGTCGAGAACCTTGATGTGTACTTGGTAAGGTTCATGTTATAAGTGATAACATGGATGTAAAGGATAATATGATTATAAGAAGTTTGATCACATGGACACATGACATGCTAAAATTCTATTGCAATCAACAAGTGTTTACAAACTTACGATGTGCATCACAAGGTTGTAATATGGTATTGACTACCCGAGTGTGATGTCGACATTTGTCGTTTGAGTTATTATTAACTCACCTTATATTTTGTTACATCCAACGGGTTGTAGAGACAATTGAACCCCGTTTAAGTGAACACGGATTAGCATTGTATTTGCCCATAGTTACTTGTATGAGGCGACGTCTCGAAGTGACTAGAGTGTGATGCGATTGATGGCAAGTTCAATTGCCATAGAGTCATGTGAGATGACTAGTCGATCACATAGGCAGACTGTTAGGAACTTTTTGTCGGGCCTAATGACCGCTTATAGAGTTCTGGCAAATTTATATAGTCTGGTCGTGGCGAGAGTTGCTATAGTATTCAAATGAGTCGATTCTTTTGACTAAAGACTATTCGCCTAAGATAGCACAGTTTCAGATTAACTTTGATTTATGTTACTACGACCTTCGTAAATGGGGTCAAATTGGCATATTTTGGGTTATGGTGGTTGTGGCTAGTTGAAGGGAATGAGTGCGATAGGAATTGTCCACCCCTAGTCAGGGTAATAACAATATCTCAGGGCCACTCGAGGAGTAATGAACTGGAAATGCGTGTCCACGCTCGGAATGCATCCATGGTGGATAAATCCGGTCAATCAGTTAGTCTCCAGATCGAGGAAACCACTCTCGATATGATCACTTGCAAGTACGACCTGAAAGACACCTTCCATTGAGTGGGAGATAGTAATAGGACAAGAGAATTGCTGACGCACACTTGTCGAGGACAAGTGGGAGATTGTTGGAATATGTGTCCTCCGACAATAATGCGATCACGATTGTTGATCATGATGATCACATGTTTAAGTCTCATTATAAAGAATACAATTGGGAAGTAATTTTTACTGTCAACTGGTCCACACATATCGGTAATGATTGCCTGACTAGAGTTTGACAATACTGTCGTGCGACGGTGGTGATCAGTTGATCCCCTAGGTCATACCTATAGGGCAACACTCTTAATTGATCATTTAATTGATCGTATAACGTTACGAGTCAATTAAATTATTAAAAATTGATGGAAGATTTTGGAAGTATTATTTACGTATCTCATTGAAATTTGATTAAATGAAATACGGTCTGAGTAATCGAATTGTATCATTACTCAGATGAAATTATTGTTTAAGGAAACAATTGAATTTGAATGAATTATTATAAATACAAGTTGTTGTGATTTATAATTGGTAAAATATTTTGGTACAAGTAATTATGAATTACTAAGTCGATTTTTGTTTATGACGTATTTTTATTAATACGTTGATTTTTAATATGTTAAAAAATACATAGCAATTTTATGTGACATGTGACATGTGACATATTGACAAATTGACAAAAATAAAATGGATTCCATGTTATCCATATGTGCCGAAAATATAAGGAGGATTAGGCTTATATTAAGTTGATTTTGTTAGTGGTAAGCACCATGATTACCTACTAAACTAGCCATGCATACATATTGTTCATTGTGAAGAACAACTCAAGCATGCATTGGCTCCCTTTGCCCCCTTCTTCCACCCGGTTTTGGATAGGAAAAACCACCTTGGTTTTTCCTCTTATTTTACCCATATACACAATAATGTAAATGTGGTTCAAGTCATTCATTCATTCAACCAAAAATATTTTAGAAAGATAAAATATTTCACCTTCCTTTCTCCTCTCTCTCAACCGGTTTTGGGAGATAAACCAAATCATTTTTGGGTCAATTTTTCCTACAAAATTAATATTGTCTAGTATTCATAATATTAATTTTATTAAGAGTGTGCTTTGGGTATTAATCCTTGGGAGAGATCCTATACTTGGGTCTTTGTTCATCCATAAAGGAAAGCACAAGAACAAAAGAGAAGGAGATCTCTCTTGTGCCTTAGAAACCGAAATTCCAATGTAAGGATGAATATTTCTTCTTTATTTTGTTTAAAGTTTGCATGCATAAGATCACTATTAATTTTATGAGTAAATTAATCTAAAACATATATGAGTATGTTGAGTATATAGATCTACGTTTCCTTCAGACGGAGTATTATATATGATGCGTGTATTTTATATAAGGTTTTTACCTCATTTTTACACGCACTTTTGTACTATTTACGTGGCAATTAGCTACAAATGCCCCCGAATATTCTACTTTGGTTCGTTTTGTGTAAATTGCAGGAATAAACCAAAGAGGAGCTAAATCAAGCCTAAACTCGTCCCATTTGCATGCATTTATGGAGAACAAGGAGCCGGGGCTTGGAATCTATCACTTTGAAGACGCGTGAGCTGGTTTCGGAAGGTGTCATAGTGTATAACGTGCCAAAATAGCTCGATCGACTACTTTTCTAGTCGATCAAATGCTTTATATACTGAAGGTTACTCGATCGAGCAGTTCGAGTATTCAATCGAGAAGACATTGCAAGGAGTTACTCGATCGAGTGGTTTGTTTCCACTCGATCGAAGGGTTTGACGCTTAGTTGCTCGATCGAGTAGTTTATTACCACTCGATCGAGTGGTTTCGCCTGTAATAGAGTTTTTTCCGCCTAATTTCGTATGGGCCTTTGTAAATAGGCTATGTATTAGGTTTAGTGGAGGATTTTCGTATACTACTAAATACAGTAGACTGCGTAACTCTTCCTCATTCACTTTTCCCTCGATCGTTTTCTACTGCTTCTTTCATTTCACTCTCCTTCTACCCTTTTGCTACTCGGATTCGGATTTGTTATCGGTATTATTATCCCTTTTTAATTCCTTAATCATAATTGTTATTTTATTTCTATCTTTATTTTATTGCTTTCATCATTACCCTATTCGATCCTTATTAGTTTTATTAGTATGTTTAATTCTTATTATCTATATGTTATTGTCGTTGATTCAATAGTAATGCGTAACTAATTTCCCTTTTCTAAGACTGGGGAATCCATGATTATGAAGGGTTAGTAATTGCCATTTTAGGTTTTGTGCTTGTGTAGTCCTTGTTGTTAATCGCTGCACTTATTTGTATCTATCTAATTGAGTTGACACAATTAGACATTTAAATCATAGTAATCCTTGACCTAGACCGGAAGGTTGGAAAGGGCGAGACTCGTAGCGAACATTAGGGCACTGTAGTGAGGGCGGAAGCTAAGCTATTTGTGCTTTAGGGCGAATTGAGACCGGAAGGAGATATTCACTGCTCCTCGGACCATACTTGCATTGACCTGAGACCTAAATTACTTGACCGAATGATCATGGTGAACCGTCTGTCTTAGCTGCTTTCTTTATCTGCTTAATCCCTTTCTCTGACTTTTTCTCTTTCTCATTCTCATTAGTTTAGAACAACAACCCAATTAAAACCCCCATTTTGGTTACCATGACGAACTTAGACAAAACTGACATTTTCCCATCTCCGTGTAGAGATCGACCCGACTTTCCTAGATATATTAGTTAGAGCCATTTGGTTATTTTTTATAGGTATACGACTTCCCTATCAAATTTTGGCGCCGTTGCCGGAGAGGTGGCGCAATTTTGTTGCTTTATTTGAGTTTGTCTTTCGTCTCAAGGAATTTATTCCTTAAGACTGATCTTATTCTTGCAAAGTTTTTATTAGTTTTGCAGGTATTCTGTTCTATAAGAGAACATCGTCACACCTACTCTGCTTTGTAAACTCTATTTGCCAGAATGCCGAATATAGCCAGCCATTCAGAGCCTAATGTGGATTCCCTTCCAAAAGGTTTCTTACTACCCACTACTGAGTCGGGAACCTATGGAATCCACCCATCATATATACAGATGGTCGAGAGAAATCTCTTTAGGGGGGTACGTGAAGAAGATCCATGCAGGCACATAGAGCTGTTTACGGAGTATTGCTCTGCCATTCCTTTTGCTGCTGGGGTGACACAGGACAAAGTGAAGGGGGTCCTTTTTGCCTTTTCTTTAGCTGATGATGCCCGGGAATGGTTGAGGGATTTAGATAGGGAAGCAGCCGGTGTAACCGTTTGGAGTTCTCTTGCTTTGGCCTTTTACAGGCGATATTTCCCACCGCAGCGCACCAATGCCTTGAGAGCTCAAATTACTTCTTTTGAGCAATTGCCTACTAAAGACTTAGATGGGTTTCAAGCATTGGTTCCTTTGTACTCAGTTTTACAACGGACTATATCGAAACCAAAGCTCTATTCTTGATAGTGTAGCTAAGGGGAGATTCACTAAAAACGTGGAAGATGATCAAGGGTGGCGTCTTATTGAAGAGATGGCTATCCATGTTGCAGAATATGGAAATGCTCGAGGTAGTGGGCAAGTTAATGAGTTGGTAGCAGCTGCAGTGGAAGGTCCTAGCAAAAGTCTAGATAATATGGAGATTACGGAAGTTATAGGTGAGAGTGCACAGGTTTGTTCAATTACTGAGCATGTGGAGATATGCGGTAGATGTGGCATGGAAGGGCATGACCCTATTGATTGTCTGGCAAGTATAGAGTGCGTCCTTACTTATCAGAAATACAAGCAGGGAGTCCCCTTTTCTCAATTATATGAAGAAATGAAGAATGTTTCTACTCTTTCTACGCCGGCGCCGCAGCCGGCCTCTCCTTCTACAAACGAGGAAATTGCCGAACTAAAATCCTTGATGTTGAACTTAACACAATAGTTTGGGGAGAAATGTAGCAAGAACGAAACTGTTATAGTGGAGTTGAGAGAACAAGTCGCGCAGTTAACACGCGCGAAAGGCCAAGCCAACCATCCACCGACATGCGACCCAGTTAATGCTACGAATCTCAAAGGTGGCCTTACTCATGAGGGGCCAAAAGTACCAGAAGACGGGGTTGTGACAGCTGAAAATACCCCGGAAGATGATTTGGATGAGTTTTGGCACGAAATCCTTGCCGCGTGTTGTCCAGACACTCGATCAAGTGAAAATGCTACTCGATCGAGTGAAATAATCCATCCCATTACTCGATCGAGTGATAAATGTGGCCGACCGAGTAGTGCCCAATTTGCAGATGGTCGATCGAGTGATATTCTTACTCGATCGAGTAAAACAATTGAAGAAATCACTCGATCGAGTGAAGAAAGTGGTCGATCGAGTAAGCCAGAAAAAGAAATCATTCGATCGAGTGAGGAAAATGTTCGATCGAGTAAATGCCAACATGAAAACACTCGATCGAGTGAGGAAAGTACTCGATCGAGTACCGAAGCAGCGGAGACCCTATTTTGATATCCAATTCCGCTACCATGTCATCTTCCCCTGCTGTGGAGACGTCACGCACTGATAAAGGTAAAGAGGTAGTCGCGGGTTCACTCATTGCTACCAGAGTACCCTTTCCAAGCCGTCTGAAGGACGCAAAGGTCGAGCGACAGTACGGCAAGTTTGTGGACGTTGTCAAGAACCTCCAGGTAACTGTCCCTTTTACCGAACTTGTTACCCAGGTACCTACTTACGCCAAATTTATGAAAGATATTGTGACGCGTAAGAGAGAGCTAAGTGAATATGAGACCGTTTCATTTATGGAAGAGTCTAGCAATTTACTTTTAAATAAGGCTCCACCTAAAATGAAAGACTCGGGTAGCTTCTCTATTACCTGTGTTATAGGCAATGTAGTTATTGATAAGGCTCTTTGTGATTTAGGAGCTAGCGTCAGTGTCATGCCCTTGTCTGTCTGCAAGAAATTGAATATGGGTCATCTTAAATCGACTAATTGAAAGATCATAGATCCATATTAGACTCTCTAATAAAATTAATTTATCTCATAAATTGTTGTTTATGTGATCTATGTAACATGCATGCTAATATGAAAGCATAAAAAGAAAGTATAAGGAAAAACAATTTCCTTACATTGAATATATGGTAAAATGGGCACAAACTAGTTCTCCTTACTAGTTTGTTCTTGAGCTAAAAAGATGTGGATGATCCTCCTTGAAAAACCTTCAACTAGAAAGTCTCCTTCAAGTTGCACCCAAGAACTAACCCAAAAATATTAACAAGTATGAACTAGAACTTATTAATATTGTACCCTTGATTATTATTAGAAATATTACTAACTAATCTTAGTAATATTATTTGTGTTCTTACTAACAAGCTTAGTAGTAAGGATAAATATTTTAGAGAGATGTAGGATGTTTATTCACATGCAAAAGTTATTGAGTGAAGTAGTGAGGTAGAGTGAAAAAAAGAAAAAAAAGATGGAGTGTAAAAGGAAGGGAAGTGGCGGGTGGAAAGGAGTCCTTGAGTGGACAATTTTGTCTTATAATTTTATCTTACATCACATGCAAAATCTAGTATAAGATATATATTATGGTAGTTTAGAAAATAAGGTAAAATGATTATGTGAGTAATCATCCATTACACTTATTTTACACGGTCCACATGACCATATACGGGTCCATGTTGGTTTTTATATTTGTCGCACAAATTCGTGTAATTTTCATTTTAAACATCGTATCATGTTTAAATGCTTCCATAATTAATTCGTCCAATTCACTCCGTAAATATACGTGTACCACTACACATATTATTTACGTACTAATATTAATCACATTAATCAATTAGTACAATTTTAGTAAATTAACAATTAATTAACTAAAAACCGTTTCCCAAAACTTATTATTTAATTATCGCATAATTAAATAATAACTGCCACTCCTTGAGTTCGCAACTCGAAATCTATCTAATAATAATCGACTAACCTCTTAGTCTATAAATCAAGGGACTAAACAAATTGTATCTCATACAATTAATTAGTTATGAATTGGGGTTCGTTCCTTTAGGTGTGACCGAAAGGGGTCAGTTGATCACCGCCGTCTCACGACAACAACGTCAAACTCTAGTCAGCCAACCGTTATGGTCTTACGTTAATCAACTGACGAGAAACAAATAATTAAATATCTGATGATATTCTATTAATGAGATTTATTATGTTAACACACTATTGTGGAGGACACTAACTGCAACAATCTCCCACTTGTCCGACACAAGGTGTGCGCTACCAATTCTCTTGTCCGTTTTAATCTCCCACTCAATGCAAGGTGTCTTTCATATCGCACTTGCACATGAACACATCGCGAGTGGTTTTCTCGATCGGGAGTGTGACTACCTGACCGGAAAAATCTCTCACAGATTACTTCCGAGCGTGGCCACGCATTTGTAGTCATTAACTCCTCGAGTGGCCTTGAGATATAGTTACCCAACGTGGGTGGACAATTCCTGTATGCCATATCTATCCTATTGCACAATACAGCTCACCATGACCTAGTAAATGCCCTTTTGGCCTCCTTTCACGGCACGACCTAGGACAAAAACCAAAGTCACTCGAAACCGCACCGCTCGGATAATAGTCTCCAGTCAAAGGAATCGACTCATTAGAACATCTTAGAGATCCCCGCCACGACCAGGCGTCTATAATAGAACTTAGGGACTCTCTAAATGGTCACTGTCCGGCAAAGTGTCACACACTCTGCCTATGTAATCGACCAATCATTACATATGAGCTTATGGTGTTGAACAACCATCAATCGACTTACAATCTAGTCACTCCGAGACGTCACCTCATTAAGTGACTAGGGACAAAATACAATGTTCATCTTATTCACTTGAATATTGTTCAACATTGTCTCCACAACTTATTCAGATAAACAAGGTATTCTGGTTTTCAGTCAAACTGAATAATTGAGTTCTTAAGGAAACTCAAACAATGAATGCGATAATCACTTATGTAAATATCAATACTCTATCAAATATTTATATAACGATCTTTAGCAATTAAGGTATACTCTTCAATCACATTGAAATGACATAACCATCATGTCTACCTTATGCCAACGGCTTTGGTTAGAGGATTATCAACGGTTGCATCACTCTAATTTCTATTTCAATTTTCCTTTGTTCTAGCAATCTTTTCATCACATAGAGTATTTCTAAGTACACGTCTAAACAAGTTTTTAGACTCTGGTTCTAAAGCCAGTCTAACACTCCCACTATTTTCACAGTCTCTCGGGAGATGATATTCGGCTTACGAAACTACTCTAGTTCCATTAAATTCCGGTTATCAACAATCTCTCTTAAAACATCGGATGTTATAATGTACTTAGCTTTCGTTCATGATTTGTACGTATAACACTTATACATAAACATCCTTCATATGACATCTTTTATGTATGACTCCCCATACATGTATAACTTCTTATACATATTATTCTGTTGGAATATGTGTCCTCCAACAATAATGCGATCACAATTGTCGATCATAATGATCACATGTCTAAATCTCATTTTAAGAATACATGTGGGATGTAATATTTTACAGTCAACTGATCCACACATATCGGTAATGATTGGCTGACTAGAGTTTGACATTACTGTCGTGCGGCGGTGGTGATCGATTGATCCCCTTAGGTCATACCTATAGGGAAATACTCTTAATTGATTATTTAATTAATCGTATGCCGATACGAGTTAATTAAATTGCTTAAAATTGACGGATGATTTTGTGAGTAAAGTTAACGTGTCTTATTGTAATTCGATTAAATTAGATACGGTCTAAGTAATCGAATTGGTTTATTACTTGGATAAAATTATTGTTTACGAAACAATTGATATTGAATGAATGATTTATTATAAATACAAGATGGTGTGATTTATAATTAATAAACTATTTTGGTACAAGTAATTACGAATTACTAGGCGATTTTGTAAATGACATATTTTATGAGTATGTTGATTTTTAATATGTTAAAAATACATTACATTGTGACATGTCATGTAACATGTTACATGTGACAAAATTGACAAATGACAAAATAAAATGGACCTCCCATTTTATTGATATATACCGAAATATTGGAGGGAATTAGTGAAAAAAAAAATTGTGTTAATTGTTAAGTGGAAAACACAATGATGGAAGCTAAAAAGTAGCCATGCAAACCTAAGCTTTTGAGAAGAGCAAAATTAAAAGGCATTGGGCATACTACCCAAGGCCATAATTTCGGCAAACCATAGGAGAAAAGAAAAGAGTTTTTCTTTTCTATTATCATTCATCATTTTTGATACAAAAATTTCTAGTGTAAGAAATGTGTCCATCTCTCTCTTTTGAGAAAATCCTAGAGAAATAAAA
Source organism: Silene latifolia (assembly GCF_048544455.1). Taxonomy (NCBI): domain Eukaryota; kingdom Viridiplantae; phylum Streptophyta; class Magnoliopsida; order Caryophyllales; family Caryophyllaceae; genus Silene; species Silene latifolia. The sequence continues at coordinate 22,470,098 of NC_133533.1, read as the reverse complement.
ACTCCATCATCTATTCTCTCTAAACCGAAAACAAGAGAGAACAAAATATTTTGTGTCAAAATTTTAAGTAAGACTAATCCTAATACTAGATCATATTATTTTAGTCTTTAAGAGATTTCTTTGGGTTTATGCTTTTGGGAGAGATTCTATACTTGAGTCTTGTTCATCCATTATTGGAAAGCTCAAGAACTAACAAGAAGGAGATCTTGTTGGTGCCCAATAATCCGAAATCTTCAATGTAAGATGATGATTTCTTCTTAATATTTACTTATTGTTTGCATGCATAAGATTTGTAATTAATTTTATGACTAAATTAATTAAAACATATATGAATATGTTAAGTAATGAGATATATATTCCAACAAGCGGTATCAAGAGCACAAGGTTGTTTGCATGCAAATCGGTTATAGTTTTTCCGAGTTATACGATTAACATATAAAACTTGTAAATTTGTGTTATTATGATATATCACGAAAATAATTTATGCATGTTAAAGTTTCTGATCCTAAAATGTATTTAGGATATTTTGGTTAATTTATGGAATTTTATTGTTCATTTTATATAATATTGGCATTAAAATGTGATTTTTATGATAAAAATGTCATTTTTGGGCGAAAATTAGCTAAACTTCGAAATTTTCTGTGGTTTTTGGATGTGTTTTCACATATATTATTTTTAGATGATCTGGAAATTTTCAAATTTTTTGAAGTTTTTATACTCGAAATATGTATTTTTCATGATAAAAATCGCATTTAGATGAAAAATAGGTTAATATGAGAAATATTTCGAATCTGGTCATAGAAATTTAGTATGTTGTCACATGAAATTTTACAAGATGTGTGTAAAATAATAGGCTATAATGAAGTCTTCATGCATGATTTATGAATTTTTGATGAAAAATAGTATAAATAGTGACTTAATTAGTGAATAATTGCTAAAACATACTTCATGACTAAGAAAAAACGTCACATGTTGCATTTTATTATCTTTTTCAGATATAATATTTAAAAGTTGATGAATATAATTTTTCTCATGTTTTTATGATTATAATTGATAAATCCGATAAACCGCAACAATGTTTTTCCCGAGAAATTTTCGAAACTTTTAACCTAAGTTTTTTGAACATTATGAGTGTCATGGTATTTTTACAAAATGTTCATAAGTTTAAATTTGAAATTTCAAATTTATTTGAAATTTTTGTGATTTATTTGAAATTTATAGCATTTTATTGTAATTTTAGGTCCATTAATGAACAATTTTAAGAAATATAAGTTAATTATAGTCAAATTGTTAGTGGAGACTAATTTTGAGTCCTAAGTGGTTAGGGTAATTAACTTGTGCATAAATATGATTTTATGTAATTTATTGTGATTTTATAAGGTTGAATCACGCAAATTCGTAAAAACCGTTTAATATACGATATTGGCTCCTTAAAGGCGATTTAGCATAAAATTGGGCATGTTCATATATATTATAATGCTGCATTTTATTTATGATTGTCATAATTTTATTTTATGTAATTTTGAATTATGTAATTTTACTTAGTATGGCCTTAGTTTTTAATTGGTATTACCCGAAATATATGGGAATATCGATTCGGTTATAATTTATTGTAATCTCGAATCACCGTTTTGTAATTTAATAGATTTTTTTTATTTTAATTACAAATGTATAATAGGAAATTATGTAATTTGTTATGTAATTCGGAGTTCCTTGAAGACGGTGTCACTCAAGAAGGCGATACATAAAGATGGTGTTACCTCGAGATGCGTGCTAAAACCGAAGTTCAAGGGACCAATGGAGTTGGTTTCCGAATATGTAATAGTTAATTAGATTTTCTATTTTAGGAAGGCCATACTAGGATTTAATTTATTCTTTGCATTTTATTTATATGTCGCATGCATCGCTAAATCGCCATAACTAAAACATGCATTGTCATTTTAATCGAGTTTATCGACCGTGTCAATTATAATTATCGTATTTCACCGCTTTAGTTCACTTAAAACGTGATAGATAATAAATTGACATGACCTCTCGCTAAAATAATCAATTGAAACATAGCCTTACCAAAAAGTAGAAATCATGAAAACCTATTTCGTGTGGGAGTGCACTCGGCCACACCGGGGTACAAACCTTGTTACGTAGGGGAAGTGGGTGATAAATGTCTATCCACCGAATTCATATTTATTAGGGTTTCATCGGCCACACCGTGCCCAAGTTAATGCGGGTTTGGATCATGGACACATTTATTCGAAATTTGGATTGAACTCAACAAAAGTTTTTCGATAAGGGTTTCATCGGCCACACCGTGCCCTTGTCGGATGTGTTTTGGGCTAAAGATAAATGTTAATGTAATTTTATCGACCAAGAGTTCTAAAAGTAGAATCGATTAAAGAGTTAATCCACCGAGTTATATTGATAAGAGTTTCATCGGCCACACCGTGCCCAAGTTAATATGAATTTGGATCTTGGAATCATTTATCATAGTTGGGTAGAGGTCACTATGTAAATGCTTTACTTGTTATTTACAAGTATTATTATAACGATGATTGTTTTGTTTTTCATTATTCCGTTATCATATTGTTCTATTTCTTTACCACAATTCATATACGATATCATTTCGATTTTTGATTCAAATCTCCATTAAAACATCGTAACTAAAGACAAGTATGAATTTGCTTCTAAAACCTCAAATGAACCATTGCTAAGGATCTCTTGTAAAGAGTATAGATAAAAGTTATTCATTATCAAACAGGTTTTTGATTCTTGACTAACACATATACTTACAATGAATTATTTCTAATTTTGGTAACTATATTTGTTGGAAATCAAAATTGACCAAAATATCGCAACCACTTCAATGAAAGTTTTAAGACTAAAACAAACGAATGAAGAGTAGTCTTCATGAAATCCAATTTTGCTTCTCTAAGTAAAGATTCTTTGAAATGAGTGGTAGCATTATCTTAAACCGTTAAGAAAAGGACGAGGTTCAAGAAGTAAATGGAATTGATACAAGGTAATGTTAAAAGTAAAGTTATTGAGAATGACGATACTAAACCTATCAATCCCGACCAATAAAGTTTCCATTGTCTTAATGTTGGACACTAGAAAGGAAACTACCCCAAGTTGTTAAAGAATAAGCAAGTTAGTTGTGGGACATCTAATAAGACTTAGTTCTTTATTTATTTGATTGACATAAATTTTGCTAGTACCATTTCGTCAATATTAGAAACCGATGGTGGTTTTCATCATTGTATGCGATACATAGAATTATTAGAATATGACGACTAGCAACAAAAATGTTGAGAGATAGAGTCATTGTGTACTCAATCTAGTTTTTGGGTTTAGAGTTGTACTTAATTATGACTATTAAGTGCATAAACTCTAAATAAGAATATAAACTTGTTATGATACAAAAGAGGTTTCACTTTTGTGACCCTATACACCGTGATTTGATGTATGGCTAGCCCATTATCAAGGTGAATATATTCTAAACCAAACTAGAATGATATATCATGTAGATGATGCAAGACTCAAATTGGTAACCCAAGATTAAACCTTAGATTCTCGAATGATGAACGCAAAGAGTTATCGAGTACTCTTGAGACCATTAGATTGTTAATGGTATATGCGTATCTTGTATTCAAAGCAAGATATCTCGTGCTTTTTGGTTGAAAAGGAGATCGAGTTTATAAATCATTGATACAGAATAGGTTGATCATTTTCTTTTACCATCAATTTAAGTTGACACCAATATGTTTACTTAATAAGGTAAAAAGAGAAATCTTTGAAGGGGTTCAAAGAGTTCCATGAATCGCGATGAAGTCGTGATGGGATTATCAATGTGAAGACTTTGATATAAGCCAAAGGAAATGTGATATATTATCACAAATTAATCTCTCTTAGCACGCATTATGGAATAATATGTGTTTGGATAAGAAATCAAACGCTATTCGATATGGTTTGGACTTCAATCAAGTTACTTTGAGTTGCTTGATCATTTTGGGGATTTTATCATTTTGTCTAAATTATTTTTCCACTAAATATAAAACGAATCATATGAGATGTGATATGGTAGGGTACCATGCTTGTAAGTTTTCACAAGAAACAAATGCTCATTTTTCCTTCCTATAATCACGAGTACAATGAATTTGTGGCTCGTGAAGCTGTCTTTCTAAAAATACAAGCTTATTTCTAGAAGACATAGTGGGAGAAATTATTCAAAGAGCCACAAAGAATGTTATGTTGCAAGAAACTGGTCATTCTTGGCTACATGAGACGTTTTGTGTAAGACGTTGTTTCTTCAAAACCTAGGAGGTTAAAGTCATCACTTGTTAAAGATGATGAATTAGAGTTACTTTTAGAAAGTAAAGAGCTAACAACATACAAAGAAATTGTTTGATTCAAGCTGATTACTTCTGGAAAGTAATGAACATATGACTTACATGAGAGTGTTTAAGTCACAACTCAATACAAGGCTTAGAGCCATGAAAATCCGAAATAAATTCCGAGTGAATTATTAGATATCAAAGCTTGATTGGTTGCAAAGGGTTTTGCACTAGTTTAAATGCTTAAATCTATTTGGATCTTCTTAGGGATTGTGTTTCATTATGATGATATACATATAACAAGTGAATCTAAAACCCACTTCTTCAATTAGAAGGAATGTATTCAATATATGCCTTGAGTTTTGTAGATTCTTACAATCCTAAGATAATGTGAAACTTAAGAAATGGTCTTAAGTAGGACATCAATGAGTTGGAATCAAAATTTTGGTCATGTGATAAAACTTTTCCCGATAAGTCCAGAAGTTGTGTTTATACATGAAGTTTTAGTGGGAGTTACGTAAATTTTAATTAGTCTTATATGTGGATGACATATTGATCATTGGGAATGATTTAAGACTTATGGAGTATTATAATACATCTTTAATATCCGGATTTATGAAGATAAATCTACATGATATTAGCGTCAAATAAGAAGTCTTATGTTGAGAAGATTCCTGACTATTTCAATTCAAGTTGAACATATTTGATTGATTCCATTTGCTTCCGCTGCCGAATCAATTAAACAGGATATAATGTATAACACTTCATATACTTTGAGTATGATGAATTGTTTCAAAATCGAATTTAAGTAATAATTACCAAGTAGCCATATTGATTACCCTTAAGTGCTTGCAGAAGCATTAAGGATATAATGCAAAGTGTTTTTGATGCAAAATTTTGTGTAAGGGTGTTACACAAGTGACAATTGACAATTGAGATTGCGCATGGTTTCTGACAAAACCATAATCAAAACACATTAGGATGGTTAAGATACCATTGTGGCTATGTTATTTAAGGAATAGATTTTCTAGAATCGTTCTAGGCAATAAAGAACAATGAGAAATGTTTACAACGGAAATTAAGTACACTTGCAATCATGGGATGTGCAAGAAGGATGAATCCCGCACACTGAGAAAACAGTGGGAGCTATTCTAAGGCTAGAGGGCCTATGTCTTGATTAGATCTCGACACGTACTCAGAAAATTTTGTAATGCAAATGTATACATTACAATGGAAAACGAGTATGTAGTAAGGTTGGGTAAGGTACAAGAAGTTGATAAAACCTACTAACCAAAGCCTTCTCATAGGCTTAACATGATGAGTCATGTCATTTCAATTAAATTGAGATGAACAACTATATTTAAGATCAAGCTGGATTATAGAATATGAAGTAGTAATCAAGTATTGACTACTCATATGATAATCATATTTATCGTTCGAGTTTTTAAATCTGAAAACTCCTTTATACTTTGTTACATCCAAACGGGTTGTAGAGACAATATTGAACCCTGTTAAAGTGAACCCGGATTAACATGGTATTCGCCCATAGTCACTTGTATGAGGTGACGTCTCGAAGTGACTAGAGTGTGATGCGATTGATGGCAAGTTCAAGTGCCATAAAATCATGTGAGATGACTAGTCGATCACATAGGCAGACTGTTAGGAACACTTTGTTGGGCCTTATGACCGCTTATAGAGTTCTGGCAAATTTATAAAGCCTGGTCGTGGCGAGAGCGACTATAGCATTCTAATGAGTCGATTCTTTTGACTAAAGACTGTTCGCCTAAGATGGCACAGTTTCAGATTAACTTTGATTTGTGTTACTACGACCTTCGTAAATGGGGTCAAATGGGCATATTTTGGGTTATGATGGTTGTGGCTAGTCGAAGGGAATAAGTGCGATAGGAATTGTCCACCCCTTGTCACGGTTATAACAATATCTCAGGGCCACTGGAGGAGTAATGAACTGGAAATGCGTGGCCACACTCGGAATGTATCCATGATGGATAATTCCGGTCAATCAGTTATTCTCCAGATCGAGGAAACCACTCTCGATATAATCACTTGTAAGTACGACCCGAAAGACACCTTGCATTGAGTGGGAGATAGTAATAGGACAAGAGAATTGGTGACGCACACTTGTGAAGGACAAGTGGGAGATTGTTGGAATATGTGTCCTCCGACAATAATGCGATCACAATTGTCGATCATAATGATCACATGTCTAAATCTCATTTTAAGAATACATGTGGGATGTAATATTTTACAGTCAACTGATCCACACATATCGGTAATGATTGGCTGACTAGAGTTTGACATTACTCGTCGTGCGGCGGTGGTGATCGATTGATCCCCTTAGGTCATACCTATAGGGAAATACTCTTAATTGATTATTTAATTAATCGTATGCCGATACGAGTTAATTAAATTGCTTAAAATTGACGGATGATTTTGTGAGTAAAGTTAACGTGTCTTATTGTAATTCGATTAAATTAGATACGGTCTAAGTAATCGAATTGTTTTATTACTTGGATAAAATTATTGTTTACGAAACAATTGATATTGAATTGAGATTGAATGAATGATTTATTATAAATACAAGATGTTGTGATTTATAATTAATAAACTATTTTGGTACAAGTAATTACGAATTACTAGGCGATTTTGTAAATGACATATTTTATGAGTATGTTGATTTTTAATATGTTAAAAATACATTACATTGTGACATGTCATGTAACATGTTACATGTGACAAAATTGACAAATGACAAAATAAAATGGACTTCCCATTTTATTGATATATACTGAAATATTGGAGGGAATTAGTGAAAAAAAATTTTTGTTAATTGTTAAGTGGAAAACACAATGATGGAAGCTAACAAGTAGCCATGCAAACCTAAGCTTTTGAGAAGAGCAAAAATAAAAGGCATTGGGCATACTACCCAAGGCCATAATTTCGGCCAACCATAGGATAAAAGAAAAGAGTTTTTCTTTTCTATTATCATTCATCATTTTTGATACAAAAATTTCTAGTGTAAGAAATGTGTCCATCTCTATCTTTTGAGAAAATCCTAGAGAAATAAAAACTCCATCATCTATTCTCTCTAAACCGAAAACAAGAGAGAACAAAATATTTTGTGTCAAAATTTTAAGTAAGACTAATCATAATACTAGATCATATTATTTTAGTCTTTAAGAGATTTCTTTGGGTATATGCTTTTGGGAGAGATTCTATACTTGAGTCTTGTTCATCCATTATTGGAAAGCTCAAGAACTAACAAGAAGGAGATCTTGTTGGTGCCCAATAATCCGAAATCTTCAATGTAAGATGATGATTTCTTCTTAATATTTACTTATTGTTTGCATGCATAAGATTTGTAATTAATTTTATGACTAAATTAATTAAAACATATATGAATATGTTAAGTAATGAGATATAGATTTCCAACAAATTCTTTATGCACATAGCACTCTTATATGCTAACCATTCCTTAACGAGGCCCATAACATCTTATAAGCATAGGAATGTTTCCGTGTAATCCTTTTACACAAAATTCATAAATTCCTCCAAACTACAAGAGTAAATCCCCAGTGTTTCTCAAGTACTCAAGGATGCTCTTGATAATCATTTAGTGACCCTCACTAGGAAATGATTGGTAATGACTTCTCATATTCTCAATATGATAAGTCCAGATGAGAGAAGCTTTTAGCATATATAATAGATCCTGCAGCGGAAGCACATGAGATCATATTAATTGTTCAACAACTTGAACGAGCCAAGAAATTTATCACATAAGTCTCTTGACTATAATTCTAATATCCATGGAGATCTATCTCATTAGATCTGGATATTTAAGATGCGCCATGCTACTCTCAAGTATTCACTCGAGAATATTTCTAGTCACTAATATGTCAAACACACATTTAGACTAAGAAATATCGCCTTAGCTACATTTCTAGTCACTAATATGTCAAGCACATATTTAGACTAAGAAACTTAATTTAGCTCCCACTAAACTCCATGTATCATCATGTTATCTCGACACTCGAGTAATACTGTTTGATAGACTACATGATTGAACCCAAAGTTCCAACTCTTTGATGTATATAGATCACAAAAGGGATCTTTCAAGCATGCTAGGCTTCTTAGCATTGATGAAACTTCTCCCAAGGAGAAAGTTTCGTTATCCTTTTGCCTAAACTCATCCTCATGAGAGGCTATATTGCTAAGACCATACGAATTGATAAAGGCATTTGGGTTGTCACTAACTCTCTATAACAAGCCCAAATTTTAAACATCTTATGTAACCTTTATGACAAGATCAAGGTAACCAACCAAAGTATTCACCTTAAGTCAAATCTCAAAAACATCTCGTGTTTCCTTCCTTATCGCATCGTGTGCAAGGAGATCAATTCGAATTGCATGGTGACACGCCATCACACAGAGTTCATACTATAGAAAAGCCTTTGATGTGGGTTTAAGATTCGTCACTTTTGACAAGTTACGCAATATTATCGCAAAATTATCTCCTTATAACCACTGACCCACAATATAGAACGTCTTCTTGCATTATACTGACCACTGAGCCTTAATAAAGAACGTCTTCTTGCATTGTACTCAGTTTGTGGGTCTTGGACTTCCGCAAGTTAAAAATTTCTCCCACTCTGTCTTCCAGAAAATGAAAATTTTTCTAGAAAGACAGCATTACGAGCCACAAACTCTTTGTTCTCGTTTTGGAGGAGTAAAAACCAAGTGGTTCAATTTTGGATAACCCTCACAAATACATAAATTGGTTCTGAACATAAACATTTTGTATAATAATGACAAGTTAGGGACCCTTCCTACCCATATCTCATATGGAGTCATTAAGGCTATTATAGTCGGGTTTTAAACTTTTAGTGAGAAAACAGCTTACAAAATTGAACCTCAAACTATATCTCATAAAGTTCGGTTTATATACTTGACTACACCATACTCTATGGTGTCCCTAGGAGAAGGTATTATGTGAACTGGTTCACAATCTTCTTAGTGATTATCAAGGTCATTACTTGATATTACCCATTTGATCTTTAAAGTCAATACTTTGAAACTTCCGATCAACATCTTGATCTTGAAGTGCTTTTGGTTTACTACTTAATTTTGAAAATATTCCACGTTTCAAAAATCACTTTTATGTTTTATTAAATAGATATGAGGTTTTCATATCTACTTAACATTACGGTAAAAGTAACCAAGTATGTATATTACCAACTATCGGCCTTACACATTCGTATGTATATGGTCGATCACCTCACTACTGTGTTTCTTTTCTGCAAAAGAAAAACATAATACATGCACACATACCATAAGACTCACAATCAAATGGTTGTTCAATGTGCTTTTCGTTTACTCGTTAGAAACGAATTTACTTGAGGTTTGTTCAATAGGGTTCACCAGATTAGAGACTTTAAAATCTACAAGATAGTTTTAATATTTAGTTTTCGTGAAAAATGTAAAATTCCTCTAACTTGTATGGTCTAAACCAACCACCAAGTTATCATAGGAGTAGGTACAACCTTTTGTTTTAAATCACATGAGTGATGCCTTCTATGTATAAACATAGATGATTACATTCTTTTAAAACAAAATTTAGGTACATTTGTCCTCATCGAAATCATTGCTACTCTAGCACCATTTCGATACAAAAATGTCCTATGCTAGACGTCTTACGTTTTGTCAATTCATGTAAACTTCTTTATAAAGAAATGACCCATACTTAGTATGTCATACCAAGATAGTGGAACTAGCCTATCCATTGAGTAGATGTCTCTTTCAACTTTGTTCTATCGCATACATCTAGGGTTGATTCTTCTTAACTCCCACTCACTTTCACATTCCTCTTTGCTTCAATCAAGAAAAAATGAATCTCATGAAGACCTCTCTTCATGTCATTTGTGATATTTTATACACTTAGTAAGAGTGAATTACTATAAAGTGAGTGAAACATGAGGCAAAATCTCAACTTCTTGCGAAATTGGGCTACCTAACTGTTCAATTGTTATCATATTCCTAAATTCTTTAGCGCATAAACAATCGATTTGGCTTTTATTGAATTGAGCCATTTGACGGTATTATATTGGAGTATTATTTGTGTTTTTGAAAACTCTTTTCGTAAACATTTAAATTACTCTTGAGTAATTAATATGTCATCATCATGACGGAGGTGTCACTTTCGAAATCAAGACTCTCTTGATAAAATTTGACTCCCTTTTAAACTCGTAATATGAGTTTGCAACATGAAAACCCCTTTTTAAATAGGATTATTTCATGGGAATAATCCATCCTATGGGTGCCCTGCAAATAACACTCCATTCTATCAGTAATTCTAATTAAATCCATCATATCCACCATTCTTTCCATAACAGTCTCAGGAGACGGGCCACCTGAACAACAGGTCACCCTTGTTATTTTTAGGTTAAAAGCACTGAATTGTGTTCAATACACTTTAAAGTTTAAACACGCTAAACACACTTCTCCATCATCTTCCTTCTTTACCAATCTTCAAACCACTAACCTTAATATTCAAACTATCAAAACTCAATGGACCCATATTGTAATGCCCCGTAATTTGATAATAATTTATATGAATAATTTACGTAATTCGAATAATTAAATAGTTAATTAATCGTGTTTATTTAGCATTTGCAAGTGAGTCGGGAATTATTAATAATAAGCGAGACGGGTATATAGTAAGTAATTAGAAAAGGAGCGGGTTTCGTAAATGGGTCGGATCCGATTAAACCTAGACTATAAAAAGGAAAAAAAAAACAAACAAAGAAAACCCTAAACCTAAACCTACGTCGTTCGTTCGTGAGTTGCGATTCCGTCAGCCAGAAACCGTCACAAGGTAATCTCGTAACTACTCGCCTTAAATCGATTGTAACTTGTTAATTAGACCGCTAGATGACGAACCTAGGGTACCGTTGTGACCGTGGGACATCGGAGATTGTCGGGGACCCATCGTTGACCGGAGTTAACTGCGGTGGTGGTGGTTGTGGCCGTGTTTTGGTGGCTGCCGGGATGGGTGTTCGAAAAGGGTAAATTGGGGGTTTCGACCTAGAAATCGTGACTAATAGGACCTGGGTTTGGGTTAAGATGGTCTATGGGCAAGGGTCGACCATCAGGGTGGTTAGGTGGTGGTCGTTGGTGGCAAATGGTGGTTGCAATCACGAGTTTTGAACCCGACGGAAAACAGGGGCGGTTTTGAGGCAATTCGAACCCATTTCACGACACGACTTGACCTGGGTTGGTATTGGGTGGTTAGGGCGACCCAAGGGAGGACAGTGTGGCGGTTGCTAGAGGTGGTTTGTGTCAGGACGGCCGGAAAGTCGCAAAACAGGGTAGCTTGCCGGGGATTCGCGTGGTCGTCTTAAGACGACCACCGTACCTTCGTTAGTGGACCATAGAGGGTGTAGGGACCACCTTTGGGATCACCCTGCATCGGTGGTGGCAAGGGTGGCAACCATCAGTGGCGGTGGTGAACGGGGTGGCCGTGGGGAGTGGTTATTTAGGCGGTGGTTGTTGTTAATGTCGCGTGAGCAGGCGTCTTAAAACGTCGTCGTATCGTGGTGGTTTGACCACCACATAGGGTTCTAATGGGTGGAAGTTGATGACCCATCATCAGTGGTTCCACCGTGGGTCAGTGGTGATGACGGTGGTGACTGGTGGTGGCAGAAATGTGTGGTTTAAGACGGTCGTGTAAGTGTTCGATGAAATGTCAACATATGTTTTAAAAACTAAGTATGGAATTGTTTACGAGGACCTGTTTTGGGGACGCGTGTTTGGGCTAGTGGTTGACCTATGGGGCCGGTGGTTTGACCACCTGGGACCACCGTGGACCAGGGTAGCTAACCATGGTGGCGACGTGGCGGTAGGACCTTACGAGGGCATAGTAAAACACGGGTTAAAGAGCCTTGTCGAGGACATTGTATTAATTATTTTGAAACGGCTTTTCGTTATTGAGACGGTTATATATTATTAAATAATATAAATAAACATCGTAAATAACCATTTTATTTATAAAGAATAATTTATATATAAGTTATAAATAATTAATTTATGATACGGACAATTAGTAATTATATATGTGGTTATTATATTTTAATTAGGTGACGGAGTTGTGAAGCATTGACAGTCAGATCTGTTGCTTTATTGTTTGGACTGTTTGAGCTGCTTAATTGGATTTGCTGGCACTTTGAGGTAGGGAAATACATTCGACTTAATATCGCTGTTGTTGAATTGTGTTAACTTGGTTATGTTTCATATGTCCAAGCTGTGACCGTTGATTGATTTGTTCGTATTGAATATGTTATCACAACAGTTGGTAGTTGGCGTGATTTTATAAATGTTCAGTTCAATGATATACATATTGTGTTGCATTAATTCCTTTTGAGCATTCATATGCATTGGAGATGGAGGATGTTGTGGTGATGTGGTGTGGTGATGATGATGTTGTGATAAGGCCCAGGCGGGTTCTGCAAGACTTGCCCTGGTGTCCTCAACTGCGAGCTGGCAGATCGGCTACGGTCGATATAAAGTCTACCGGGGATCGGTATGGCTGGGTGTTCCGGGTTATGAGTTGTGGTGAGATGGTGGTGGCGATGGAGGAGCATGCATATCATATATACTTGTTGCATTGTATTACCTACTCAACCTCGTGGTTGACCCTGTGTATTCGTGAACACCTGCGGTGAACCTTAATGGGGAGCAGATTGACAGGTACCTCAGAGACTGATAGGAGCTGGATGGGAAGAGAGCTTGGATTGCCTGACTTAGTATCTAGTCCATTTTGATTTAATCATGTTTAGTCATCCACATAGTTTACAAGTTTTATTTCCGCTGCGAGTTGGTAAATTTTGTTTTACTAAAGTCTTAGTTTGTACGGTTTTGTAAACAGTATTCATTTAAAGTATAATTAAAGTACTTTGGTTCTTTGGCTTTGTTATTCACTACCTCGGGAAACCGAGATGGTAACAGTCCGGTTTATTAGGGAATGCCTTGCTAAAGACTCGTTAATAAATCGGGGTGTTACAAAGTGGTATCAGAGCGAACGATCCTTAGGCCTAAACCAATGAACCCAATGAATGTAGGATGTGTCTAAATAAAATGAACCCCTGGGTAGAAGCTGTTAGGAGCTCATAGTGCGGTTAAGAAGGCGCCCTTAATTCGTGCTCTTTAGCCCTCTCAGTTTTGGACCAGGTAACCCGAGAGAAAACGAGAGAATGGGATTGTTAGAAGTGCCTGTTGCCAAACGAGGACAGTGATTGTCATCGAGTAGAATTAATTCTTGCAATGTGATGTTGTGATCGTGATAGAAACCTGTTAGTGACAAGTAAGGATTTGATAAGGAGAAAACCTTGAAATGTGTGACATGTGCATATTGAGACTGTGGCCTGATTGTTGAACATTGGTTGAATATATGTGAATGTCTGAGGATAGAATTCGTGCTTAAGTATATGCGGAATATGAATCCCGAAACCATGTTAGCTTAATACTCTTGAGATCATGAAAAGTGTTATCGAATTGCATGTTTTATTTAGGATGATTCTGATAAGGAGTAAGTTGGAATGTGATATATGCCTAAGTACGTATTAAGTTAGGCAAGTGATCAGTTAGGATGAATAGATAGGAGTAGTATGTTTATATGAGAATGAGCTATAGTAAAAGTAGACCTGTGCCGAAATATTGTTACATCTCGATTTCTATTCTTAATTGCTGTGGCTGCTAATTATTCTCTGTTGTTACCTATAAATAGAACTTATGTGAAATCACCTACTGAGTTAGCTTTCTTCTGATGTTGGTTACATGCAAATAGGATATACGGTTTAGGAATAATGATGTTTAGTAATCAGTAGATAGAAAGTTTTGTGCTAGATGTTTCGATAAATAATTTGTAGAATTTCACATCTAATCATAATTTCCGTTAAATTCAACTTCGCTTATTAGAATTCACTTATGCATCAAATCGTGGAATCATGAGAACTTTGTTGTTTTAGTATCTAATAGCGATTTTTGTAAATTGCCCGAAATTTAGAAGATTTTATTTAATCCCTGCTTGAACAAATTAAGTTGAGAAATTCGCCGTACATTTAAACTTGATGAATTGAATCTCGTTAATTTTCTTATACGCATTAAACTCCTTAAATTTTTTGTGAAAAGTATTATAACCCGAGCTTTACTTGGGAAGCTATTTAATTGTGAATTCTTTTGAAATAACCCAAGAATTTTAAATTAAAAATATAGTTCTATTTCAACTTTTCTTACAATAGCTACATAATTCATGAGTCTTATTAGTCCGACCTGGCAATGTTCTTACAAGATGATAATAACATGTACATTAGATAAGTGTCTTGACGATTGTTAACATGAAAGTTTATCTGGATTAACGTGTTGATCTGAAAGTTAAGGGACTAAATGTGATTGAGGGTTACATGAATTCCATTGTAATGTATTCCATATGTTTAAAGCATTGTAGGTATCTCGTGTGCTCATGATGTTTATAATGAACGAAAATGCGTAATTATAAAATTTTATTGCCATGATCATTAAAGTCGGATAAGAACGTGTTAAAAAAATTTTCTCCTAATATATTTTTTTTTATCGAAGTTGGAATCTTAAATTTTCTAATCCATGTTTAGTGATCGATTTTCTAATTTTAAACGTTCTAATCCATGATAATCAAACTTAAATTCCCTATGGTTAATTTTATAAATCTTGCTATCGGCGTTTTCTTGAGGGAATAAAATATGCATAGGGATAGTACATAAATTCACGGTTAGTTCTGAATGTAATATGTTACGTTGTTCTAAATGTTTCCCATGTAATTATGTGTTTCTATATTTGTATTTATTGCCTTCCGGGTGTTATTTGATTTCAGTTGAATTATAAGCTATGTTAGAATATGAAGAATGACGTTGTTAATAATTCATGAATAAATATATGCAATTAAATTGATATGAAATGCTAAAGTGATCGCGACGGTTATTCATCTTGATTAAATCTAAAATACTAGCTTAAATAATTATGACGATCAAATATATTTTACTTTGCTAATTATTTTGCTTCCATGTATTATGTCAAGTAGGCTGGATATTAATATGAGATTGCCACTGTTGATGCACAAGTTACTGATGTGTGTTCATGATAGTCATTACAGACATGCTAAATTACTTGACAATGTTGGTCACATGCTAGGTATATATGTAGAAGTAATAATGGAAATTGGTTGTGACTAGAAAAGGTCACATGATAATTACTTTTTCTGAATTATATGGTAAATGTTCATTAATCTTGTGATGGGTGTCAACTCTTGTAAATCGCGTGGTCTGCTTATGTGGTAATTGTCATCTATTTACGTGCTATCATCTTTATGCAAGCATATCTATATATATATTTATAAACCATTATTTTATTTACCTTGTTTGTGAGACGGGATGAATTGTGAGATGAGTTAGTTATCTATAAGTGTTGTTGAAGTTTTGAAATTTGTTAAAGGATGATGTAATATACGGAGTATATTGGTTTGGATGTAGTAGAAATTGTCAGCTAGTGCTGAGATTGATTGGAATAATGTAAGCCTGTCGGATGTGGTGATTCTAATTGTTGTAGGATGTGTGAGTTTCAATTTGGGTTTAGTGATCTTTTCTATGGTTATCAAATTCGCTATGGCGATTATAATGTTATGTGACAAGGATATTTGGTAAAGGTTACGAGGACGTAACTATGTTTTTAGGTGGAGAGGATTGTAAAATCTTGTATTCTTATCTAGTAATTCTTATCTGGTATTAGGATCTAATTGCTGTGTTAAACTCGTTGTGAAAGGATGTGGTTGTGTTTAAACTTCGAAACGAAGTTTGTCTTTAGGAGGGTGGAATGTGACAAAATCAATTTTCAGTTCATTTGGTTGGTTAAACTTGTGTGGGTAATTCGGTGATGTTTGAACGCTATTGTTGTTGAGATTCTAAGTCGGACTCGTTGTGGGTAATTTCGAGTGAACTTGGACGAAGTTCATTTTAAGGGGGGAAGATTGTAATGCCCCGTAATTTGATAATAATTTATATGAATAATTTACGTAATTCGAATAATTAAATAATTAATTAATCGTGTTTATTTAGCATTTGCAAGTGAGTCGGGAATTATTAATAATAAGCGAGACGGGTATATAGTAAGTAATTAGAAAAGGAGCGGGTTTCGTAAATGGGTCGGATCCGATTAAACCTAGACTATAAAAAGGAAAAAAAAAACAAACAAAGAAAACCCTAAACCTAAACCTACGTCGTTCGTGCGTGAGTTGCGATTCCGTCAGCCAGAAACCGTCACAAGGTAATCTCGTAACTACTCGCCTTAAATCGATTGTAACTTGTTAATTAGACCGCTAGATGACGAACCTAGGGTACCGTTGTGACCGTGGGACATCGGAGATTGTCGGGGACCTATCGTTGACCGGAGTTAACTGCGGTGGTGGTGGTTGTGGCCTTGTTTTGGTGGCTGCGAGGATGGGTGTTCGAAAAGGGTAAATTGGGGGTTTCGACCTAGAAATCGTGACTAATAGGACCTGGGTTTGGGTTAAGACGGTCTATGGGCAAGGGTCGACCATCAGGGTGGTTAGGTGGTGGTCGTTGGTGGCAAATGGTAGTTGCAATCACGAGTTTTGAACCCGACGAAAAACAGGGGCGGTTTTGAGGCAATTCGAACCTATTTCACGACACGACTTGACCTGGGTTGGTATTGGGTGGTTAGGGCGACCCAAGGGAGGACAGTGTGGCGGTTGCTAGAGGTGGTTTGTGTCAGGATGGCCGGAAAGTCGCAAAACAGGGGCGAGCTTGTCGGATTCCGTGGTCGTCTTAAGACGACCACCGTACCTTCGTTAGTGGACCATAGAGGGTGTAGGGACCACCTTTGGGATCACCCTGCATCGGTGGTGGCAAGGGTGGCAACCATCAGTGGCGGTGGTGAACGGGGTGGCCGTGGGGAGTGGTTATTTAGGCGGTGGTTGTTGTTAATGTCGTGTGAGCAGGCGTCTTAAAACGCCGTCGTATCGTGGTGGTTTGACCACCACATAGGGTTCTGATGGGTGGAAGTTGATGACCCATCATCAGTGGTTCCACCGTCGGTCAGTGGTGATGACGGTGGTGACTGGTGGTGGCAGAAATGTGTGGTTTAAGACGGTCGCGTAAGTGTTCGATGAAATGGCAACATATGTTTTAAAAACTAAGTATGGAATTGTTTACGAGGACCTGTTTTTGGGACGCGTGTTTGGGCTAGTGGTTGACCTATGGGGCCGATGGTTTGACCACCTGGGACCACCGTGGACCAGGGTAGCTAACCATGGTGGCGACGTGGCGGTAGGACCTTACGAGGGCATAGTAAAACACGGGTTAAAGAGCCTTGTCGAGGACACTGTATTAATTATTTTGAAACGGCTTTTCGTTATTGAGACGGTTATATATTATTAAATAATATAAATAAACATCGTAAATAACCATTTTATTTATAAAGAATAATTTATATATAAGTTATAAATAATTAATTTATGATACGGACAATTAGTAATTATATATGTGGTCATTATATTTTAATTAGGTGACGGAGTTGTGAAGCATTGACAGTCAGATCTGTTGCTTTATTGTTTGGACTGTTTGAGCTGCTTAATTGGATTTGCTGGCACTTTGAGGTAGGGAAATACATTCGACTTAATATCGCTGTTGTTGAATTGTGTTAACTTGGTTATGTTTCATATGTCCAAGCTGTGACCGTTGATTGATTTGTTCGTATTGAATATGTTATCACAACAGTTGGTAGTTGGCGTGATTTTATAAATGTTCAGTTCAATGATATACATATTGTGTTGCATTAATTCCTTTTGAGCATTCATATGCATTGGAGATGGAGGATGTTGTGGTGATGTGGTGTGGTGATGATGATGTTGTGATAAGGCCCAGGCGGGTTCTGCAGGACTTGCCCTGGTGTCCTTAGCTGCGAGCTGGCAGATCGGCTACGGTCGATATAAAGTCTACCGGGGATCGATATGGCTGGGTGTTCCGGGTTATGAGTTGTGGTGAGATGGTGGTGGCGATGGAGGAGCATGCATATCATATATACTTGTTGCATTGTATTACCTACTCAACCTCGTGGTTGACCCTGTGTATTCGTGATCACCTGCGGTGAACCTTAATTGGGAGCAGATTGACAGGTACCTCAGAGACTGATAGGAGCTGGATGGGAAGAGAGCTTGGATTGCCTGACTTAGTATCTAGTCCATTTTGATTTAATCATGTTTAATCATCCACATAGTTTACAAGTTTTATTTCCGCTGCGAGTTGGTAAATTTTGTTTTACTAAAGTCTTAGTTTGTACGGTTTTGTAAACAGTATTCATTTAAAGTATAATTAAAGTACTTTGGTTCTTTGGCTTTGTTATTCACTACCTCGGGAAACCGAGATGGTAACAGTCCGGTTTATTAGGGAATGCCTTGCTAAAGACTCCTTAATAAATCGGGGTGTTACACATATATACCAACATTCCCATAATATACAAAAAGCACCCTTTTTTTCTCGGAAGAAAACTCTGCAATCACCGTGTACACCACCTGTTTGACGAAATGCCTCTTACAACTCTATATTTTATGGTGAAAATCGAGTAATGGGTAAGTTAGTGTTTGAGGAAATAATTAATGGTTTTCTGATTGAATTGAGAAATTCAGAAAATAATTAAGAGTGAGTGTGAAAGTAGTGCAAAGAGTAGAATAAAGGTGGGTTGTAAGAGGCAAAAGATGAATATAAAAAGTGTGTGAGGAAGAATGATGGATAAATCAAAAAACAATCAATTTCAAGAATGATGGATAAATAAAAAACAATCAATTTCAAGAATGATGGATAAATCAAAAACAATCATTTACACTAGTAAAATTGGCAACATAAACGTCCACCAATTTCAAGAAAAACCAAAGAGTAGGTGAGGAAGAATGATGGATAAATAAAAAACAATCTGAGCATGTGGATTGACCACCACCAGATGACGATCCATGATAAAATCCGGAAACTTATATGCAAACGAGAGTAATCCGCGAAAGAAATTTCAATATGCAAGCTACAGATTATTAATGGTGTGCAATATTTTCCAATTGATTAGTATGTGATACTATGGAATCTTCAACGAGGAGTACAGCGAGAAGCTTTCAATGGGAAAAGAAAATGGAAATTCAGGGCTTGTAATTAAGAAATGGTACCCAATATTAAAGTAAAAAAAAAGCTATTTGCTTATTGAAATTGCTTGTAATTAAGAAATGGTACCCAATATTAAGAAATGCAGAGGAAGAATTAGGGAGTAGGAGAATCAGGAGAACAAAAAGGAGAACACAAATGTTGAAGAAAGATGGAGAAGATGTACAAAAATGAAGGAAATCATCGAATAAGGAGGAGAGAGAATGTAACCTAAAGTAGCCGGTCATATGTTTAAGTGAGTTTGTTATGGGAAGAATGGTAGATAGGATGGATTTAATTGGAATTACCGATGGGATGGAGTGTTATTTGCAGGGCACCCATAGGATGGATTATTCCCAGAAATAATCCTTTTAAATATGTATGGATGTTAAGTTGTATAATAATCGCAATAATTGTTGTAAGCTTATGTAGGTGAATTAGTAAATCATGTTACCAATCATTGCTACCGAATTCCTTCAAAGAAACCGCTTCCTATGAAAGAACGAAACGGGTATAATAATAAATAGAGGATGAAAGGAGGATGAAGTGCGCGATGTCATAGTAAATACATTTAAAGAACGAAAAAAAAGGAAAAATTAACATTCAATGTTTTAAAATACTTGTGAAAACATGTTCAACAAGTTTTAGCATTTATATAATGACCTCCCACTAAATTATATAAATGATTCCAAGATCCGTCTTTAGACAAAAATAGGCATCGCTTGGGCGAAACATCCCATAATTGTGTAAATTCGGTAAGTCACGTTGACTAATTCTACCTCTAGAACTCTTAGTCGACGAATTTCCTCAAATTCATCTACTAGCCCCGGAACACAAGACTGTCTTATATCTCGTTGAGTCCAACCAATTTTGGCGTGTGATAACCGCTTACCACCCTACTTACTGAAGGTAAAAAGAGAACACCCCGCTTGGGCGAGCGTGGCTCTAATGAACAAGAGATTCATAGGTGTTACTAATTGGTAAGGCTAATCTCAATTTTAGTTATGTGAGAGATCTTGTCAATTTAGTCATAAATTCCTTATAAGTGAATTAATTCAGTGAATGTAAATGACGTGAATTGACAACCGCGAAAAGAAAATGCATGTGAATGGCGATTTTGGCATGCGCGAAAATAAAACAAGCAAACATGTAAGCATATGAATAAATCCTAGTATGGCCTCCTAGTTAATAAAAAACTAGTCTATTACATTTCGGAAACCAACTCCTTGGTCCCTTGCCTCTTCATTCCATAAGTGGCTCTTCCTTGTGGGATTTGGAAAACCTTCCAAACATAGACTCCGTCTCGTTGTAATCCGTCTTTTGGAAACGCCGGTAAAATAACTATTACAAATGAATTACATAGCTATTGCTATTATACATTAATTAATAAAATGAATAAAACTATTAATTAATTACAAACCGACGATACGAGATCGTATTTAATTACAAACAAATCGATATTCCCATTCATTTCGGGTAATAACGATTAAAATTAACCAGGCCATACTAGGTACAAAAAGATAAATACTTTAAATAAATGACAATCATTCATTCAACTTAAATAAATATGCTTAAAATGCTGTAAATATGATGCCAAAATCACCCTACCTATCATTCATTGGTATCCATCTCGGGTTTTGTGGATTTAATCGATTTTTAACATGTAAAAATCAATAATTAACACTTAAATCTCATTTAAGTCCAAACTAATTTTCCAAACTGTTTTAAACCTCAAAATTAGTCCTCACTAATTTTATGACAAATTATTAGTTTGATTTGGTGATAATTTGCTAATTTAATCGATAAAATCATAATATATAAGTAAAAATCCAAAATAATTGAAAAATTACCCAAACAATTGAAACAAAATTTTTTAGTATTCTGGAACACTCCCAAGAACACCAAAATGTCATAAACATTGCCCAAAAATTCCGGATAAATTTTGTGAAGAAAAAGATCGATATTTATCGGTTTTTAACCACTAAAACCAATAAACATCAAAACCAAGTGAAAACAGACATGCAAAATCACTTTTGACATTTAAATAATATTCTTTAATTTACATAAATTTATCATGGGCAGAATCAAAAATTTCGAAATTATGATTAATTAAATTGGACTTTTATCGACTTTTTACTTAAAAAATCAATAAACATGCAAAAATCCGAACCAACCTTCAACTTTTTGCATACAATCAGTAGAAAACATGCATGAACTACCATAAAAAATCCATGCACCGAATCAACATTTAACTAATTTTAGTCAATTTTTAACTAAAATGCGACATTTTGACTCGGTTTTCTACCAAAAATCATTAAAATTAGCAAAATTACTTCACAAATCACCAAAAAATTCCACAAGCCTTTTGAGATCAGTAGTATGCATGTCCCAAACATTTCGTACTAAAACCTCTTCCAACACAATTTTTGAGTTTTTACTAATTATCTCATAATTCATTAAAATGCTTAAAATCAACATGCAAATTACAAGCCTAAGCTCTGATACCACTTGAAAGATCATAGATCCATATTACACTCTCTAATAAAATTAATTTATCTCATAAATTGTTGTTTATGTGATCTATGTAACATGCATGCTAATATGAAAGCATAAAAAGAAAGTATAAGGAAAAACAATTTCCTTACATTGAATATATGGTAAAATGGGCATAAACTAGTTCTCCTTACTAGTTTGTTCTTGAGCTAAAAAGATGTGGATGATCCTCCTTGAAAAACCTTCAACTAGAAAGTCTCCTTCAAGTTGCACCCAAGAACTAACCCAAAAATATTAACAAGTATGAACTAGAACTTATTAATATTGTACCCTTGATTATTATTAGAAATATTACTAACTAATCTTAGTAATTTTATTTGTGTTCTTACTAACGAGCTTAGTAGTAAGGATAAATATTTTAGAGAGATGTAGGATGTTTATTCACATGCAAAAGTTATTGAGTGAAGTAGTGAGGTAGAGTGAATAAAAGAACAAAAGATGGAGTGTAAAAGGAAGGGAAGTGGCGGGTGGAAAGGAGTCCTTGAGTGGACAATTTTGTCTTATAATTTTATCTTACATCACATGCAAAATCTAGTATAAGATATATATTATGGTAGTTTAGAAAATAAGGTAAAATGATTATGTGAGTAATCATCCATTACACTTATTTTACACGGTCCACATGACCATATACGGGTCCATGTTAGTTTTTATATTTGTCGCACAAATCCGTGTAATTTTCATTTTAAACATTGTAACATGTTTAAATGCTTCCATAATTAATTCGTCTAATTCACTCCGTAAATATACGTGTACCACTACACATATTATTTACGTACTAATATTAATCACATTAATCAATTAGTACAATTTTAGTAAATTAACAAATAGTTAACTAAAAACCCGTTTCCCAAAACTTATTATTTAATTATCGCATAATTAAATAATAACTGCCGCTCCTCGGGTTCGCAACTCGAAATCTCTCTATTAATAATCGACTAACCTCTTAGTCTATAAATCAAGGGACTAAACAAATTGTATCTCATACAATTAATTAGTTATGAACTGGGGTCGTTCCTTTAGGTGTGACATAAAGGGGTCAGTTGATCACCGCCGTCTCACGACAATAACGTCAAACTCTAGTCAGCCAACCGTTATCGATTTACGTTAATCAACTGACGAGGATTAAATAATTAAATATCTGAGGATATTCTATTAATGAGATTTATTATGTTAACGCACTATTATGGAGGACACTAACTCCAACACTAATATTACCCTACATATGGCTGATAGATATGTTAGGAGACCCTTCAGTGTCTTAGAGGACGTGCCTGTGAAAATAGGCAAGTTTTTTATACCAGTAGACTTTATTGTTTTAGACATAGCTGAGGACACCCGGACCCCAATTATATTAGGAAGACCGTTGCTTTGTACAGCTGGGGCCATTATTGATGTTAAACAAGGGCGGTTGACTCTTGCAGTAGGGGATGACGCTATCACGTTCAGTCTGCCTAGCACTTTGGCTCGACCAATGATAGAGGATACATGTTATTCTGTAGATATTGTTGACGAGTCTTTTTATGACTTCTGGTCGGGTTCTTTTATGAAGGACCCACTAGAAGCTGTTATGCTTTTGGATGAGTGTGCAGATAACCCAGATGACGATGACGCTGTGTTGGATTTGCTCAAGAATGATTTAGATGAGCGCGAACTCACCGACGCTGAGGGAGAGCAAGTGGAACAGATGATTAGTACCCTTTGCTCCATTGAGGTAAAGGTACCTGAGCGTAAGCCTCTTCCCTCTCATCTAAAATACGTTTTCTTGGATGATACTGAGCGATATCTAGTCATTGTTAGTGCTAAGCTTGATAATGATCAACTGACTTCTCTGTTAGCTGTGCTTAAGATAAACAGGAAAGCTTTAGGTTATTCTTTGGACGATATCAAGGGGATTAGTCCCGATATTTGTATGCACATGATAGAGCTGGAGTAAAATCACAAACCTTGCAGACAGGGTCAGCGCCGGGTGAACCAAAAGATGCAAGATGTTGTGATGGCTGAGGTAATGAAGCTACTCGACGCAGGTATTATCTATTATGTTGGTCATTCTAAATGGGTGAGTCTAGTGCAGGTGGTCCAGAAGAAAGGAGGGACTACCGTGGTTAGGAATGATAAGAATGAGTTAATACCCACTCGAGTAGTAACTGGTTGGCGGATGTGTATAGATTACAGACAGCTAAATGCCGCCACCAAGAAAGATCACTTTCCCCTTTCTTTTATTGATCAAATGGTAGAAAGGTTAGCTTCTCATAAGTTTTTCTGCTATTTAGACGGGTATTCAGGGTTCTTTCAGATCCCTATCCACCCAGACGATCAAGCTAAGACTACATTTACTTGCCCTCAAGGCGTGTTTGCTTATCGCAGGATGCCTTTTGGTCTATGTAATGCCCCTTCCACCTTTAAAAGGTGTATGATGGGGATATTTTCAGAGTATATTGAGTCTATTATGGAAGTTTTCATGGATGATTTCAGTGTCTATGGAAGTGATTTTTCTAACTGTCTGTCTAACCTTGATAAAGTGTTGCAGCGCTGCATTGACGTTAATCTCGTACTTAACTGGGAGAAGTGCCATTTCATGGTCAACGAGGGAGTTGTCTTAGGGAACTTAGTTTCTGATTGGGGAATAGAAGTTGATAAAGCAAAAGTGGAAGTGATTCAGCAATTACCTCCTCCTGTTAATGTCAAAGGACTGAGAAGTATCCTTGGTCACGCCGGTTTTTATCGCCGGTTTATCACGGATTTCTCAAAAATTGCTAAACCACTTACACAGCTGCTACTTAAGGATGCCACTTTTGTATTTACTGATGAGTGTCATTCTGCTTTTAACAAGTTAAAGAAGGCTTTGGTCTCTGCGCCGATCATACAGCCTCCTGACTGGGACTTGCCATTTGAGATAATGTGTGATGCCAGTGACTATGCACAAGGAGCGGTGCTAGGCCAACGGAAAGACAAAGCTTTAAATGAAATCTATCATGCGAGCCAAACTCTGGATGAGGCTCAAGTGAAGTACACCACCACTAAAAAAGAGCTGCTAGCTGTAGTTTATGCCTTAGAGAAATTTCGTACATACATGGTTGGGTCAGAAGTTACTGTTTTTACTGACCATGCAGCTTTGAGGCACCTCCTTACTAAGAAGGAGGCTAAACCACGACTATTGAGATGGATACTCCTTCTTCAGGAGTTTAATTTGCAGATTAAGGATAAGAAGGGAGCTGAGAACGTTGTAGCTGATCATCTGTCGTGACTGTCGCGACAAGAAGGGGAAGATTCTTTACCTATTGATGACTCTTTTCCTGATGATACTTTATTTGCTATATTATCGTCTATTGTTAACTAAGAGCCTTGGTATGCAGATATAGCTAACTACGTTGTCACTGGCAAGCTGCCGCCTGACCTTTCTCATCAGCAGAGTAAGCGTTTTCTGTATAACCCCAAGCAGTACTTCTGGGACGATCCTTACTTGTTTAAGGAATGTGCAAACGGTCTCTGCAGACGGTGTATTCCGTAGCGGGAGGCCAAAGTAGTCCTGGAGGGCTGTCACTCCTCTTCCTTTGGTGGTCACCATGGTCCATCGCGCACCGTGGCTAAGGTACTTCAGTCTGGTTTTCACTGGCCTTCTTTGTTTGCTGATGCTAAGTCTTTTGTTTCAGCTTGTGATGCCTGCCAATGATCAGGGAACATTTCAAAGAGACATGAGATGCCACAAAATGGTATCTTAGAGGCTGAGGTTTTCGATGTCTGGGGCATTGATTTTCAAGGACCGTTCCCGTCTAGTAAAGGTAACAAGTACATTTTAGTAGCTGTAGATTATGTGTCGAAGTGGGTTGAGGCAATTGCTTAACCTCATTTTGATGCCAAGACCGTGTTAAAAATGTTTAAAAAGGTCATATTTCCCCGATTTGGTGTCCCTAGGGTCGTCATTAGTGATGGGGGAATGCACTTTAAAGAAAAGAATCTAACTTCCATTCTGTCTAAAGTTGGTGTCCAACACCGGCGTGGTTTGGGGTATCATCCCAAAACTAGTGCTCAGGTTGAGGTTTCTAATCGCGAGCTGAAAGAGATCTTGTCTAAGATAGTTTCTAAATCATAGAAGGACAGGAGTCTTAAATTAGAAGACACATTATGGGCCTACAGAACTGCCTTTAAGACACCAATTGGTGCATCACCTTATAGGTTAGTTTATGGGAAATCATGCCATTTACCTGTTGAGTTGGAATGTAAGGCTTGGTGGGCAATTCGTGAGCTTAACATTGATCCTAAGTTGTGTGGTCAGAATCGTCTTTTGCAGCTAGATGAGTTAGAAGAATTTAGACTTAATGCCTATGATAGCTCGCGCATTTACAAGGAAAAGACGAAGAGATGGCATGACAAAAGAATTCTACCTAAGGAGTTTCATGTTGGGCAAAAGGTGCTGCTGTTTAATGCCCGACTGCGATTATTTCCTGGCAAGCGGAAGTCCAGGTGGAGTGGTCCTTATACGGTAATAGTTGTTACCAAATTTGGATCTGTTGAGCTAGAAAGTCCCGAGGGAAATCGGTTCAAGGTGAATGGGCAATATGTGAAGCATTATCATGAGGCAAATGAAGCTGACAATCGTGTTGAAGTCCTGTACTTCGACGAGCTTGACGCGCCAGTTAATTGATGCCAGAAAGGTCGTGCGGGACCTCTTAAACCTGCGCTCTCCGGGAGGCAACCCGGACAGTTTTGTTGAATTTTTGTTGAACTATTTCTTTGCCTTTAGCTTTTTCTTGAACTTTAGACGCTGTTTTATACACCCTTTGTATTCTCCTTGCTTTTTACTCACGTTTTGCAGGTGGAATCACTCGATCAAGTAGTTTTTCTACTCGATCGAGCACTTGTGGGCTGAGATTCACTCGATCGAGTAAATTATATACTCGATCGACAAGCTGCATAACCAAGATCACTCGATCGAGTAACAATCTGCTCGATCGAGCACTTTTTGACACCAATTCACTCGATCGACCTGTTCTAGGTCACTCGATCGAGTAGTTTTATCTTCCAGCTGTTACTTTTCGTCTGTTGAGCTACTGCTTGACTTCCTTTGACCTCCCATGTTCATGGTCGGTTTGGGGAGGTCCCTCTTTATGACGTTTTGTAAGTTTTCCGACTGCAGTTATCCTTTTCTCCTCAGTTTGCATTTCTTTTCCTATTTTTGGTACAATGAGGGCATTGTACGGTTTGGTTTGGGGAGGTATGCATCCATATCTGTGTCTGCATGTTTTCTTGCATTTTCGTTTACACGTTTATTTATTTTCGCATGCATTGTTGTTTTTAAGTCAAAAAAATCACATAAAATTAAAATTTTCACGTTTAATTTGAGTCGGAACGTTTGAACTTTGACGCTACATTGAATCCTTACCTTAGCCCTACATTTTCATGACATTTAGTTGGCATGATTATGTGCATGATCAACGAGTTTTTGTTTCTCTCTTATCTGAACGAATAGACTTAACTCATATATTGGCAAGCTACATTACATTCTGAGGTTAGAGCTTTATAAACTGGTGACATTCATGACCGGTTTCTTTTAGGATGTGAGTAGTACTCTCTTTAAGGCATGTAACATCAATTTGCATAAGCATGAGTCTAGTCTTCTTAATACATGTATGCATTCGGTCTATGGATGGTGACACATGTTAGGAGAGGCAGTTCCCTTTTATTTCATTTTACCCATGAGCCCCACATAGCCAAATTGCCTCTTTTGTCCTATTAGCTACATACTATAATTTTTCCTACCCTAGCCGAGCTAGTGATGTGTAGCTATTTGGAATGCTTTACTGCTGTTTGGTTATTTTTATCTGATTTCAGAAGATGGTGGAAGAATTGAAGGGAATGAAGAAAAAAAATGATGAATGAAAATGAAAAAAAAATGAAAAAAATTGGAAATACGAAAAACAAAAAAAACCATATGCGAGAAAAATGAGAAATTGTATGATGATTTTCACTCTCATGTTTCATTTATATTTTATGGGGAGTTGACAAGTTTATGGTGTAATCGTGAGTTGAGTGCATTGAATTTGCACCGTTTTGTTTTGTTATAATGAGTACGAAGTTGGGATGTAGTTCAATATTTGGATTCGTTGTTGCTAGCTTGGATACTAACTCCACATATCTAAATTCATCTTAGCCCCTTCTTACCCATTACCTCACTTACCCAAATGTAAGTCCTCGGTATGTGTCTTGGTCATTAGTATGGTTCGAATGCGTATGTATGGTTGTAGAGACTTTATTCATGTTAACTGCATGCATGTTCTTATAGGTCGAGTTAGGTGAGTGTCTTTACTTCTTTCTATCTTTAACATATATACTCACCTTGTGCCTAATTTTGAGTGATGAGCGACCCGTGAGAGTCCGATACTTTTGAGTGTTGCAAGGTCGACGGTTTAGTAAGTTTGAGACATTGATTTAATTCGTTTGCACTTATCATTTGCCACTTTGTTAGTTGTTGCATTAAACTAGTTTGGTGGGTGATTTGTAGTTAATACGTTGGTCCCGTTACATTGCTTATTCTTAGTTGCATTCATAGTTTTCTTGGGGACAAGCAAAGGTTTGGTTTGGGGAGATTTGATGCGTGTATTTTATATAAGGTTTTTACCTCATTTTTACACGCACTTCTGTACTATTTACGTGGCAATTAGCTACAAATACCCCCGAATATTCTTCTTTGGTTCGTTTTGTGTAAATTGCAGGAATAAACCAAAGAGGAGCTAAATCAAGCCTAAACTCATCCCATTTGCATGCATTTATGGAGAACAAGGAGCCGGAGCTTGGAATCTATCACTTTGAAGACGCGTGAGCTGGTTTCGGAAGGTGTCATAGTGTCTAACGTGCCAAAATAGCTCGATCGACTACTTTTCTAGTCGATCAAATGCTTTATATACTGAAGGTTACTCGATCGAGCAGTTCGAGTATTAAATCGAGAAGACATTGCAAGGAGTTACTCGATCGAGTGGTTTGTTTCCACTTGATCGAAGGGTTTGACGCTTAGTTGCTCGATCGAGTGGTTTCGCCTGTAATAGAGTTTTTTCCGCCTAATTTCGTATGGGCCTTTGTAAATAGGCTATGGATTAGGTTTAGAGGAGGATTTTCGTATACTACTAAATACAGTAGACTGCGTAACTCTTCCTCATTCACTTTTCACTCGATCGTTTGCTACTGCTTCTTTCATTTCACTCTCCTTCTACCCTTTTGCTACTCGGATTTGGATTTGTGATCGGTATTATTATTCCTTTTTAATTCCAAAATAATAATTGTTATTTTATTTCTATCTTTCTTTTATTGCTTTCATCATTACCCTATTCGATCCTTATTAGTTTTATTTTATGTTTAATTCCTATTATCTATATGTTATTTTTGTTGATTCAATAGTAATGCGTAGCTAAATTCCCTTTGCTAAGACTAGGGAATCCATGATTATGAAGGGATAGTAATTTCCATTTTAGGTTTGCACTTATTTGTATCTGTCTAATTGAGTCGACGCAATTAGACATTTAAATCATAGTAAACCTTGACCTAGACCGGAATGTTGGAAAAGGGCGAGACTCGTAGCGAACATTAGGGCACTAAAGTGAGGGCGGAAGCTAAGCTATTTGTGCTTTAGGGCGAATTGAGACCGGAAGGAGATATTCATTTCTCCTCGGACCATACTTGCATTGACCTTAGACCTAAATTACTTGACCGAATGATCATGGTGAACCGTCTGTCTTAGCTGCTTTCTTTATCTGCTTAATCCCTTTCTTTGCCTTTTTCTCTTTCTCATTCTCATTAGTTTATAACCACAGCCCAATTAAAACCCCCATTTTGGTTACCGTGACGAACTTAGACAAAGCTGACATTTTCCCATCTCCCCGTGGAGATCGACCCGACTTCCCTAGCTATATTAGTTAGGGCCAGTTTGTTATTTTTGATAGGTATACGACTGCCTTGTCAATATATTAATTCGCATAATTAACAAAACCCGTCAAATATTACCCGATGACCGACTTACTCGATCGAGTAAGTGACGTACTCGATCGAGTGCCACTTACTCGATCGAGTGCCACTTACTCTATCGAGTGCCAAGGCTACTTGATCGAGTATCCTACAGGCAGACTACTGTTTCGTATACCAAAACATACTTACTCAACAGTGTAAGCCCCACTCGATAGAGTACCCAAAGACTCATAAAACCGTAGTATTACAACACTACACCAATAATCTCCCACTTGTCTGAGACAAGTGTGCGTTACCAATTCTCTTCTTCAATAATATCTCTCACTCAATGAAAGATGTCTTTCAGGTCGTTCTTACATGTGATGACTGTTTGACCGGATAATCTACTATGGATCTCTTCCGAGTGTGGCCACGCATTTCCAGTTACCTCTCCTCGAGTGGCCTTGAGAAAAAAATATGACATAAATGGACAATCCCGTTGACCTATTTCCTTCGTTCGATACATATCACAATGACCCAGTAAATGCTCATCGGCCTCCTTTTACGGCGCAACCTAGAACGAAAACCTAAGCCACCGAAAAACCGTACCAACTCAGACAAACAGTTGTTGGAAAATGTGTCCTCAACAATAGTGCGATCACATGATTTAATATCATAATTAAATCTCATATTAAGAATACGTAAGGGATGATTCATTTATATAGTCAACTGATCAACATTAATCGGTAACGATTGGCTTGCTAGAGTTTGACGTTACTATCGTGGGACGGTGGTGGTCAGTTGATCCCTTAAGGTCACACCTACAGGATGATGCCCTTATCCGTAAAGTTAATTAATTGTATGTCGATACAAGTTGATTAATTCCTTAAATATGACTAATTTATATTTATGTGAGGAAATATGTATCTTATTGTAATGTGATTAAATAAGATTCGATTTAGTAAATTAATATGTTAATTCACTAAATTATGTTGAGGTTTTATAAATAATTCGAGGTAGAGGTAATTAGTTATTTACGTTCACAAGAGGTTGTAAATTTAACTAACTAGCTATTATGGGACCCATTATATGTTGATATAATGAAAAAATATTAATTTGTCACATAATTGTTGTATGATCAAATTAATATTTAATTATGTAAAATAATTAATCATAAGACTTATAAGCATTTGTGGGACAAATATTATAAGACAAAAATGGACTATAATACCTCATGTGGACCGTCCAAAACATAAGATGATTAACAATAATTAAAAAGGGATTAAGAGAATTATACCTAATGATGATTCCAAAATAATAAGTAAAGAATAATAGAAGTACTTGATGAATGATTGGAAGGTTGTCAATCCTCCAAATAAGCCCAAATAATCTTCAATTACCCAAAATAAAGGATGAACAATAGAGAAATTAAGGAAATGAGATTTGTATTTAATACTTGATTAAAAGTTGATTACAAGATTAAAGAGAGATTAGAAGGATATAAACTATACTAAGGATTGATAAGAAGAACATGATAATCTAATTAGTACAATGGGGTATTTATAGTGGGGATTAGGGGCACAAATTAGGGTTACTAAGGGCTTAAATGACGATTAAGTCCTTAAGAAAAGTTGAGGAAATGCTCCTCTCGAAGAAAGATGCGAGTCTCCTTTTTGCTAGTCTTTCAAAAATATACGCATCCCGCGTAGAACAAGAAGAAGTCGTGCTGCACTAGAGGACAATCCGAGCGTCCAAAGGGTCGGGACGAGCGGATTGTGCAAGTGGAGGACGAGCGGTCGGGCAGGTGGGACGATCGCATTGTGCAGCTCTTGGATGAGCATCCCGATGCTGGGAAGTGCGGATTCCAGTCCAGCGAGCTTTTTCTTCTTTCCTTCTTTTCTTCTTCCAACAATCTTCAGGGATCTTGTCGGAGATGCAAAGATCTTCTTCATCATTGCCCATCTACTACATTATTTACAAAGGCCTTCTAGTCTTGTCTTCACTTTGATGCTAGGTCATTAGATTCGATCAATTTAGCTCTATTTTGCCATGAAAATGCAAGGTTTGCACTCCTCTCCTACCAAGGAAACAAAACCTCAAAGAATATGCAAAACAAAGGACTAAAGATAGTAAATGACCCAAATATGCACTAAAAAGCATAGGAACGAGGCTAATTCGGGGACTAAATATGCTCAAATATTGGTCACATCAACAACCTCCTTAAAACTACTAAATCATTAACTAGATTAGTTTAGTCGTCCTCCTTAAAATATAATCTAATATTATTTTGTATTACTACTTCTAGTAATTTGTATATTAGATGTTAGAACAATTAAATTTCTAAAACTTATTTTAGAGAAATGAGAGAAGAGTAAGAAGTAATTAAAATCTAAGAATGAATTTTGTTGGAATGGGAACAATTTTTATTCTCTTTTGATAGTGAAAAATCGATAGAAAGGGGAGTCAAGGGAGCCAATGCATGCCCTTCCACATTTCTAAATGTTCTTATCAATATATAATAGGGTGTAGTCTAGGGTTAGTGTGTTAATCATTGTGTTTTCCACAATTAAAACAACTCAAACAATTCACCCTATTACCTTATAAAACTGGTGCCCATGGATAAAATGGAGCCCATTTTATTTTTGTCCATTTTTCATTTTGTCATATAATGTGTGACATGTGACATGTAACATGTTAATAATGTTAATGCGTATTTAACAATTAAATATCATTACATATACTAATTTAATTATATACAACAATTGACTAGTAATTCACAATTACAAGTAAATAAAATGGTCCATGTTAATATAATCTACAGCATATTGCAATTTTAATTAACCGTTCATTCTTAACATCTTAATTACTAAAACAATATTTTAGTAATATAACATCTTAGTTACTAAAACGAATCTCATTTAATCGAATTATAACAAGATTCATATTCTTACTCCATACATGAATTATTCAATTTTAAGGAATTAATTAATCTGTATAGATATACAATTAATTTCTTTTATCTATTAAGGGGATCGTCACTCAAGTGTGACCTTTAGGGATCAACTGATCACCACCGTAAAAACGACAATAATGTCAAACTCTAGTCAGCCAATCATTACCAATTATTGTTGACCAGTTGAACTATAAAATGAATCATCCCTTTATGTATTCTTATTATGCATTTCAATAATGTGATCGCACTATTGTTGAGGACACATACTCCAACACCGGGGACTACTGATGGCGTTCCTTCAACATACCCTGCCGTGAGGGCTTGGATGGTGGCTCAGAAGTAGTCGACCAAGTCGACTTACGAGGACTGCAGGCGTCGGGTGAACGCCCGCCGAGTTGCTGACGTAAGTTGTTGTCTCTTACCCCTTTCGTGTTAAAGAAACGGATAGAGATAGGATGACTAGGTAACCTAAAAAGCCCTCAGTTAGTTAATTAGCCCTTTTTCAAGCGCAGTTTTTTGGGTGGCCTTGGGAGCACTACACAGACGTATCGGTCGCTGTCAGGGAGCGTTTGCAACCTAGAAGCTCCCAGTGTTGGTACCTCGAGACGGCAATCGAGCCGGTTTGATACCTGGGCGAATGTTTAGCTCGCCAGTGCTTTTCCGTGACCGTCGTGGTACCGGTCGATCCGCCTAGGGTGCTGTTCCAGGAGTCGACGCCCAACGACGTTGAGGAAAACCTTCACGGTAACATAGGTGAGGAGATGTTGTTGCACGAGGCCGACTACGACACCTGCCGGTTGTCGAGGCTTGCCTGGTACCCGATTGAGGTATGTTTTCCTCTGTTCTTTGTTTTCATTGCCTCTTTTGATATAAGGGTTTGTTACCTTCGATGCGGACCCAAATTGTAGGGGGTCGATGCGCCGATGAGGACCCGACCCCCAGTTTTCCCGAAAGAGACCACCTTTCAGGGGCCAGGGGCGAGGAGCTACAACTGCAGTTGCTAGAGCCTGCGGTCTCCGAGGTGACCGATGTTGGCATGGAGTGGAGGTTGACTGTTCTGAGGGCGAGTTTTTGATTTGAAAGCTCCTCCCCATTTATGTTTTTCCTTGCATTGTATTGAAGGATCTCTTGGTTGTAGGTGTCGACTGTTAGTCATCAGGCTTTATGGCGGATGGCTAACCGATGAAGGGCGCTTGCTGGTGACCTGGCTGCGAGGAAGTCTCCGCTCGCCCAGGTACTTTTTATAGGTTGTTTTGCGTATTTTTGTGTTGCATTTCACGTTTTTAGATCTCAATGATCTACATTGTGTTTTGCAGGGTGCTGCGGATCCTGTAGAGCTTGCTCGGGTCTGTGTTGAGTTGGACGCAGTGAGGTGGATGACCCAAGGGCAGGAGCTGGGGATCATTAGTAGGGACCAGGAGTTGAGGCGTAGCAAGGATGGGTTGCGGATCCGAGATGAGGAGATTACCTATCTCAGGACTCAAGTGGCTGGCGCGGAGGAGCTTCATCTCGTGATAGAGCTCGAGACGCTGGAGAGTTCTCCGGAGAGGGGGCCCAAGCAGGAGGTGGTTTCTGCCTTGGTTGTGGCTTCTCGTGAGACCGGGACTTGTCTGGCGGGAGGCTCTAAGTAGTTGTAGTTGTCTGTCTGTGTCTTGGACTCTTGCTTGTACATATTTAGATTTTGCGTGAGGCGGTTTGTGTATATGTGTTTTTGGATTGTGGTTTATTTGTGATTTTGGCTTTCTTGTGTTGTGTTTCGTAGGAGCGCTGTCGGCTGTTAGTTCCCCCTTTACTTCGCACTAGTTCCTGCATCGTTAGTGTAGAAAACAGGCAACATGTAGCACGTACATATAAATGTAAACACGTAAAAGCATTTAATGGAAACAAAATTAACCACGATAACTCGAAGTTAAAATTGAAGTTTGAAATGATATTTTGAAAATTCCGCGACAGGTCGTCACATTTGAATTTTTCAAAGAAATTGATTTGAGATTTTGCGCAATTAACTCGTGTCCGAATTAAATTGCATCGAAATTTGCTGAAATTGATTTGTAACTCGAAAAACTAAAACTCATGCCGTCACGGGTGAATTTTAGAGAAGATTATTGCGAGCGTATTTGATTTGATTTTTGTGCAATCAAGACTCGGATTTGCAAGAGTCTGAATTTTAGAAGAAAATGGACGTTGTGTTATCAATTTTCGATTTTTGGGGATAATGCGAAAAAGCTAAAATTTTTCAGAATTTCGACGGACATGGAAAAGATCCGTCGTGGATTGGGGCTACTAGCCCTTCCCCCTTAAAAAAGAAGAGAAAAACCTGTATGAGCTGCGCCATGGAAACCGTGTCGGATTTCATAAAATGCGAAAACAAGGAAATGTGAGTGTGAGAAAATACAAAACATCCTGAATAGGCTCGAAGAGGCGCGAGTCCTGTGGCGGGAGGTTTGAGGTGTCAGGAAGAGACACTACTTGAAAGGGACAATTCAAGGTGGGAATCCTAAGGAATAGCAAAAAGAGGCGCGAGGCCAACGACGATGCAAGTCAGTTTCCCCTTTTTTTCGGAAAAAAGGCGCTGATTGTTTTGTATAAATAGGGACGTTCGTGCTTCATTATTTCATCATCCGAAACACGGAAAACAACTCTACAAAAACCTTTCTTTTCTTCCACAAAATTATTCATGGATGCTTTCGAAAATATATTGCGACATTGGTGTCGAGATTTGTCACCCCCTGACAAGTATCAACTCGTTGTTATGGGAGTTGGTCAATTGTTGGTGCTTCGTCAAGTCAAGGTGCAATCCTCGTTTCTTGAAGCATGCACTCAGTTTTGGGATTCGAAACATCATGTTTTGGTTTTCCCGAAAGGTGAAATTTGTCCTCTTCCCGAACAAGTAGGTGCTATTGGTGGGTGGCCGGGATGTGTTCCGGTGCTTCCCCCGACTCGGTTGTGTTACAAGGAGAAGTTCCGTTCAATGTTCGGCTTGTCAGCAAGTCAGGTCAATTTTCTCCTTGCTCCTTATGGTGTGGATATGTTGGCTCTTTTAAACATTTTCTCCGACCGGTTGGTGATACCGTCGTTTAGTACCAAAAATAAATACCTAAAAAAACTAACAAAAGCTAACGGAAATATGGTCGATCTCCACAAGGAGATGGGAAAATGTCTGCTAAACTAAGTCCGTCTGAGTAACTTTTTCTTTGGGTTTCTGAATATTTGTTCTAAACTACGGAGATTAAGAGAGAAATAAAGTAAAGAGAAGTAGAGGAGAAGGTTGACAAATTTATCAAGCAAGGAGAAACAGCTAAGACAGTCGGTTCACCATGATTCTTTAGAAAGTTGATTCTGGGGTCTTAGGTCAATGCAAACTCGATCTACATGGTAGTGAAAAGGTCCTTCCGGTCCGCTATTCGCCCTAAAAGAATTATAACTTAGAATCTGCCCTAATTATAATGCTCTAATGTTTACTGTAGGTGTTACGTATTCCAGTCCTCCGATCCAGGTCAAGGTGTACCAAGGTTAATTATCTAATTGTGTTGACTCAAGTAGACAAGAACAATTATATGCAACGATTAACAACATAGATCTGATTCGCATTAAGTTCTAATCACCGATTTACAACTCCCTTAGAATCATGGCTCCATATGTCTTAGCAAAAGCATTTAGCTATGCATGATTATTGAATAAACAACAACACCACATAAACTATAAGAATTAAACATGATTAACAAACTAAGAAGAGAATAAAGAAAATGAAGATTAAAGGAATAAGGGTAACAGGGAAAGTGTAATTAATTAATTAAAAGTAAAGAATACCGATTACAAGGGAAGAGCAATCGAGAATTTGGTTTTCAAGTTCAAAGTCCTAAGAGAGAGGCAAAGAAGAGAAGTCGAAGAAGAGAGAAGAGATGCTTAATGACTGCCGTCATTCTCCTTTTATTCTTAATTACCAAAGGAAAATCTCGAAAATAACTAAAAATCTGCATACAAGATTAAAGCTCTCGATCGAGTGAAATGAGACCACTTGATCGAGGATAAAATTCAACAAATCGTTCGATCGAGGAGAAAGGGTACTCGATCGAAGGTTCCAGAAGACAGCCAACTCGATCGAAGATAAGCAGAGCTCGATAGAGGAATTCCAAGAGGGTAAAGCATTTGATTGACCATTTTAGGTAGCATAATGGGTCGATCGAGCTAAATCAGCATGGGTGGGCTTCTTGAACACCTTCCGAAGCCACTTCACGCATCTCTAACTGAAAAATCCTAAGCTCCGATTCCTCATTCTCCAAAATACATGAAATTGGGACAAACTTTGGCTGGATTTCACTCCTTTCCGGTTCATACCTACAATTAATACAAGACAAACCAAAGTAGACTATTCGGGGGGCATTTGTAGCTAGATGCCACGTAAATAACATAGAAATGCGTATAAATATGGGGTAAAAACCTTATATAAAATACACGCATCAAATTTCCCCAAACCAAGCCTTTGCTTGCCCCCAAGCAAACTATGAATTCAACTAAAGACAACTAACAGAATGGGACCAACTAATCAGCTACAAATTGTCCACCTAAGCCAATTTAATGCAACATCTAACAAAGCGGCGAAAAGTGAGCGCAAACGAGTTAAACCAATGTTTTAAACTACCGAACCGTCGACCTTGCAAGACTCATAAATATCGGGCTCTCACGGGTCGGTCGTCATACAAATTAAGCACATGTGGAATATATAAGCATGAGATAGAAAAAAGTAGAAACACTCACCAAACTTGACATATAAGAACATGCATGCAGTCTAACATGAATAAAGTCTCTACAATTTACATTGTTGGGAAATGTGTCTTCAACAATAGTGCGATCACATGATTTAAATATCATTATTTAAAATCTCATTACAATAATACGGAAGGGATGATACATTACATATATAGTCAACTGGTCCACACATATTGGTAATGATTGGCTGGCTAGAGTTTGACATTACTGTCGTGCGACGGCGGTGATCAGTTGATCCCTTGAGGTCACACCTAAAGGACGATTCCCTTAATTGAAAAGGTTAATTAGTTGTATACCGATAGAGATTAATTAATTCCTTAAAATTGAACAAATTATTATCATAAGAGAGAAAATGACATCTTATTATAATGTGATTAAATGAGATTTTATTTAGTAACTTAAGAAGTTATATTACTAAAATTAATCGGTGTTTGCGAAACACGCTAGATGAGAATGATAAGTCTGTTATAATTACAAGATGTTGTTAATTATACTAACTAGTAATCAAAGGACCATTTTATGAGAAAGTAACTTTATATTCCTAGTCAATTTGTTAAATATGATTTATTTAATTTGTAAATGATATTTAAATTGTTAAATATGCATTTTAAATTAAAACATGACATAAGACATGTCACATGTCACATGACATACAATTGTACAATTGACAAAAATAAAATGGACTCCATATTACTACATAGAAACCAAAATTGGGTGGGCATGCTTGGAAGTTTTGTCTTTTTCCATTTGTCTTATTCTTTTGTCCATGACATTTGATAGTGACATGACCATGAACAAAGCCTTATACATTTGTCTTGTGAAGACAAAAAGAAAAAGAAAAATGGTCATAAGACCATACATGGCCACCGGTTTTGGGGTGGGAATTAGAGAGGATTTTTCCTCATTTTTCATCATTCTCTCATGTTTTAGAAAAACATAAACTTCTCTCTCTTGTTCTTCATAAAATTCATTTTTGTGAATCAAATTTGTATAAATCAAACACTAATAATACTAGAAGTAGTATATGAGTATTAGTAATCGATTTTAAGGTAAACTACATTACAAACATCTAGTACACGTTAGTTTGTGGGATTAAGGGATAGTCTTGGGTGCTACTAATTGGAGGGCTTCTATTTTGAAGTCATGAATGTTCATCCAATATTGGAAAGCTCAAGAACTAACAAGAAGGAGATCTTGTTGGTGCCCATTTGACCGAAATTTTAATGGTGAGAAATTGATTTTCTTATCTCTTCTTATTTAGTTTGCATGCATAAGATCTAGAATTAATTTTATGACTAAATTAATAAAAACATATATGAATATGTTAAGTAATGAGATCTAGATTTCTAATATACATATGCATTCCAACCAACTAATGACCAAGACACATGCCGAGGACATACATTTGGGTAAGTGAGGTAATGGGTTAGAAGGGGCTAAAATGAATTTGGAAATGTTGAGTTTATAGCCAAGCTAGCAACAACGGATCCAAATTTAGAAACTTCCCAACTTCATAGTCAATATATATATCAATGCAAAACAGTGCCAACTTGCAGCACACAAACTCACTAATCACCATAATATCGTCAACTCCCCATAAAAAACAAATATAACATGGGAGCGACAATCACAACATGATATTTTTTTCTCATGATTTTTCATAGTCACAACATATATTTCTTTTTTTTCCCTAATTTTTTTCACAATTTTTCTAGCTCAGCTAGGGTAGGCAGAATTATATATTGTAGCTATACAGGACAAAACAGGCGATTTAGCTATGTGGAGCTCATGGGTAAAATTAAATAAAGGGAATTTCCTCTCCTAACATGTGTCACCAACCACATACCCGAATGCATACATGTATTAAGTAGACTAAATTCGTGTATATGAAATTTGATCTTACATGCCTTAGAGAGAGTACTACTCATATCCTACTGTAGATACCCAGTGTCTGCACCTTCCTAAAACCACCCGATGATAATCAGGCTATAACGTGTTTTTGATATGCGTGCATGGATTGGCTATACATGAGACGGTTTAATGCACTACTCGGATATGAAAAATGATTTCATAAATGGTTTTCTAACTTCATTTGCATTAAAATAACACTATTTAGAGTTAAAACCGTCTTCGGACCCAAAACCGACTCAGAAACCCGCAAATTAAGTCAACCTGAGTAAACCCGAGTCAACCCAAATCTCGAATGTCAAAAATAATGCCATGAATGTCTTCATCATGCCATTTTAATTAAAATGACTCTAATTAGAGTCAAAACCGACACCGAGCCAAACACCGACTTGAAATTAAAATCCCGACTCACACGGGTCAAACCCGAGTCAAAGACACAAAATACCTACCCCAAATATCACCCAAGAGGAAGCTTACACGGCTAAGCAACCATCAAAGACCACAAATCACAACCAACAAAACATTGGTTAGAACAAATGCAAAATCCAAATTTCTGAAAGGGACCGTACACCCCTTTCAGTCGCAAGGTAGCTCGCGCCAAAAGCAGGTGTCTGCTTAGCCTCCAAGAAAACTCAACCGACCTACCTCCCCACATTTCTCTATAAATACCACCCTTGACACAACACAATACTTACGCGAATTTACGCCCCATTCACTTCTCTCTGAAACTTCTAGACCCAACTTCCTAAGTCACAAAATCGACACGTGTTTACGACCTACCGATCATAAACACAAGCCTTACACATTTTTTTTGGTACCGTCGCCGTGCATTCGACCGACCCATTTGACCAACTCAATTCGTCAATCAACATGTTTTAATCAACATATTTTCAACATATTTTAAAACAAAATCCTTTTTAAAGGCACTCATTTAAACTTTTTTGGTCGTGAGTAGTCCCTACGAGAAAACCGTCTCTAAAGTCGTCTACGTTGCAAACATCAATACACATAAGTTTGAGGGTGTAAACAACTCACTCTATTTCATGTCCTTACTGTTTTCATACCTTTAGAAACATGAACAATGCATAACACGATTCAAATATAGGTTAGACGAGCCAAAACCGAGTTTTGGCCCTAGACAGAAGCGTTTTGGTATGCAAAGAGGCTCGCGCCTCTTGTGGGTTCTCGGGTCAGACTCAAACGTGTTTGTTCTCGTCTTTCCTCTTTATTTCATTTCTTATTTGCAATCAGTTTTTACCATCTCAAATGTTTCAAATCATTTTTATGACAAACTTTTTAGCCATAATCTATAATCACCCTTGGTTCCATATACCATGACGGTTTAATACGTGGCTCGGTGATATTAATTGGTTAATTACATTTTAAAGGAAATCCTTTTCTTTTATTTACCATTTTAATTCATTTTTATGATAAACATATTTTGACCATTACAAAAATCATCCATGGTTCTTTATACCATGACGGTTTATTCCGTGACTCAATGATATTATTGGTTAATTACAAATTAATGGGTATTTTAACACCCTTTTATTTTATTTACCATTTTTCTCATTTGTTTACATTTATATATATATATATATATATATATATATATATATATATATATATATATATATATATATATATATATATATATATATATATATTATTCATAATTGATAATCATCCTTAGTTCTTTATACCATGTCGGTTTAATCCGAGTACGATGACAAACTTGACTAATCACAAATAATTGAACTTAACATAATTAGTTCAAATCAAACATTTTCCTTTTACACATTTTACTACGCTTTTCAAACTTACAAATCCGACAACGAATATTACTAACATAATAGTAATTATTCCGAGTCATGCAAATCATACTTGCAAATCATTAATCACAAAAAACGGTTTTAAATAACCTTTTTAGCAACTAGGAGATGCCCCTTGGGTTGTCGTCTGACTCGCGTCCCAAGAGGCCGTCTGTTTTCATACTTTAAAACCAGGGCAGAGCCCCTTCCCTCGCCAATAGGCTCGCGCCCCAATGGGGCTGCCTGGCGCTGTTCTGCCTCGTTTTAGTACTTGTCTAGGATAATCTTGATTACGGTTAATCCGAATACATGACGGATCAGATTGACAAGCTTATGTTTCTACACTTAATCTTTTAAACACACTTTTTCAAATAAATGGATCGTGTTAAGCATCATAATTCGAATTTGGTAAATGGATGTTTAATTTCCATCTCCCTTGCAGGCCAAGAGTAAATCCAACTTTGACACCAATTTCTTGGTACATGCATAAATAACCGACTTAGGAAATATTCAGATGTTAGGTTAAGACTTTTGGATGTGCATTCATGCATTTAAACCATTTTATCAACTTTTGCACTTAAACAACCACGATCGATCAGTAGAGACCGCCAACGCGGGCGGGATTGAATGTCCAATTAAAGGGCTTCTCAGTACGTACCCTCACCCCTTATTCAGAACCTTTGGATAGTGGATGGCCTTATCCAGGGCATACGAGAGTCATTTTAGGCATAAAATGCTAAAAGGGGGACGAGTCCTTATCTTTAGTACCTATGTCAAGCACCACTTTTTGCCTTGATTGACCTAGGTATAAAGTGGATTCAAACGGGTTCCAAGCATCCCACAAATGCTTGGTGGTGACTCCGAACATCTCTAATCGTTTCGAGACCTTTGCCGAGACGAAACCGACCGATCTAAAGCGATCCGGTCGAAAGCATTTTTACGCCGCCGAGCGTGGCTTTTAAAAGACCGCTGCATGTCCACAGATTGGCTTGGCGTGAAGGTGGCCCTTTTCTACGGACCGGTAGGCGGCATCGGCCTCGCAGACCGGCCTGTGGCCCATGTCCACAGATTGGCGACTCCGCTGGGAGAAAACTAGGACACTTGTGTCTTTGTGATCCTTAGAGGTAAAAATCGAACGAGGTCGTGAATAAAGTGAATTAATTGATATTACGATCATAAGTCGGGTTCCTTGTCCGGGCCCATAACCTAACCCATTTCGACCAATTGGCTCGTCTCGTCGGCGTGAGTTTTCTCATCCCCGCATTTCGAATCTCGATTGAGTCAAGCATACCGTTGACGTTACACATTTCTGTTTCGTCAAAGAGCTTTCATCACCTTCGAGCATGACGCTAGGGCAACCTCCTTACACATTTTGTTTGGATTGGTATCCCTCTCGCAAATCGGGGTTTGATTGCTTGGTGTGTAACCCACCCTATTAAGCCAAAACCTGCGTCAGCTTAATGCATAATATAATGAAACTGTGAGTGCTTATGTGCTATATGATCATAAGTCCTTCCGTGTCATTTTCAAACTTTCAAAAACACCTTTTTGCACCGTTATAATGGCCATTTAAAAACTTGGTCTTTCGCCGACCGTTTCTTTTTAACACCCCTTTTTATGACGTCGTAATGACGATTTCAAAGCCCGGTTTTTCATAACCGTTTCAAAGCACCTTTCCATGCCGTTATCCATTTCAAAACCGGTTTTTATAACCATTTCAATCACCTCCTTATGTCGTTGTAATGGCCGTTTCAAACCTCGGTCCCTTGCCGACCGTTGCATTCTCAAAGCGCCTTTTTGCGCCGTCGTAATGACGAATTCTACCCTCGAATTTTCAAAATTCGAAATCAT
Source organism: Silene latifolia (assembly GCF_048544455.1). NCBI lineage: Eukaryota > Viridiplantae > Streptophyta > Magnoliopsida > Caryophyllales > Caryophyllaceae > Silene > Silene latifolia. The sequence continues at coordinate 22,426,747 of NC_133533.1, read as the reverse complement.
GTTTCAAACAAACATGTCTTTCAAACCGTCGTAATGACGATTTTAACCCGTGAAAATTTCCAAATTTAAATTCTCGTTTTCGAAATCCAATTTTGCTTTTCTAAGCCGTTGTAATGACGATTTCAATTCTCACACTTTTCGATGTGCATACCATCTTCCAATGATTGAAACGGTTTTCTAACCCGTCGGGATAAGGAATTCAGTCCTCCTAATTTCCAATTTCAAAATCCTTTGGAAACGAATTTAACCGTTTTCAAATTCCAATTCAAATCAAATCATTTGAAGGCCAATTTAACCGCTTTCAGATTTCAAATCATTTGAAAACAAATTTAACCGTTTTCGAATTTCAATTCAAAATCAAATCTTTGAAAACAAATTTGACCGTTTTCAAATTTCAAATTCAAAATCAAATCATTCGAAAATCAAATTTAACCGTTTTAAAATGTTTATTCAAAATCAAATCTTTGAAAACAAATTTAACTGTTTTCAGATTTCAAATCCATTTTCAAACCATTTGAAAACAAATTTAACCGTTTTCAAATTTCAATTCCAAATCAAATCTTTGAAATTTAACCGTTTTCAGATTTCAAATCCAATTTCAAACCATTTGAAAACAAATTCAACCGTTTTCAAATTCTCTAATTTCAAAGTCATTTGAAAACAAATTTAACCGTTTTCAAAACTTCAACCCAATTTTAAATCCTTTGAAAACAAATTTAACCGTTTTCATGGCCATTGTGATGACGATTCCAAATTCTTCAATCCTCGATTTTCAAATCCGTGATTCAGAATTTCAAGAACCGTATTCGGAAACAACACATTGTTTTCAGAGCCGCCGCAATTTCAATCCAAACCGTTTTTTGAAAACAAACCTAAGACAACCCTTACAACTGGCCGACCGTCTAAATATTCCTACTCTTCATAAGTCGTCCATAAAACAACAAATGAATCTTTTTGAAATTTTTTTTTTTTCGAAAATTTCAGTCCACCTTTCCAACTCAGCCTTGAGTCGATTAGAGTCCAGTCGATTTCAAGTCAAGTCGTCTAGATAACGTCGAGTTTCCGCTGAAGTTAGTACCTACCTTTTGGTCTAGGTCGTGTCGCCTAATTGTCGACACATCTCCAATTGTGGCGTTAGCGGAGTCAAAACCTCTCGGGTATTAAACCCGTCTTTCCCCTACATTACGGGTCAAATATCAAGTTGTGTACATGTCTCATCCAACGGCGTCACTCCATCACCAAACATCGAAACTGAGTCAGAAGTCGTCTGTCTAGGCATCACTATGCCAAAGTTGACACTCGAGTCTAAGTTCAAAGTCATGCACCAAGAGTTCAAACACAAGAGGTCATTCACGATCTTTAATGAACTCATAACCTAGTCACACCGTTGCGTCATCACAACAAAATTGCCTTTTGTACATATGTGTCGTACTTGCCTTTGTTTGTGCAATCCCCTGCCAAAACAAGTTATAACGCCTATCGTAATGTCAAATAGGAATCCCTTGGGTGCCATCGATCGTCAACCAGAAACTCAAGAAGCTGATCAATCATCATCTGCCATGACTTCTGCTGAAACCAACAACATGGTCCTTCGACTCCTAGCTACCGTGGAAGACTTGAGCACTCGTCTCTCGCAAGTTCAGGAAAAAATGATAACCGGGAATTTTCCCTCTTCCGATATTGAGCAAAGGGTTAAGCTCCTTGAAAGCCGACTGCTTGCCAACAACAAAATCAACCCTAGTTGGAAGGCTTCCAAAACTAGACGACCTCATAGGTCCTTCCCTGATTTGGGTATGCCTTATGCCACAGCCTTGGAAAGGCTAATCTCCCAAGGAAAACTCAAACCAATTGGTCCAACTCCAGACCCTCTACCAAACAAGCGAGGACGTAGATGGGACGGAAAACTGTTATGTCAATATCACCAAGGTCGCGAACATGACACTGAAATGTGTCTCCCCCTGAAAGGTGCCATCCTTGATATGATCGAAAAGGACGAGTTACCATTACCTCCCTCAGTAAACGACAAGAAGAACCCTCCAGAGAACCCTATTGGACACAGTCAGGAATCTTCCCTAGACTGCTCCCACCTCATCTCTCCTAACGATGAGAAAATTCATGCAATTGATGAGGATGGAATAAAATGCGTTATAATGATGCTCTCCATCTCCATCAACAACATATTCTCAAAGCTGCAAGTGGCTATCGATGATTTGAATACCCGGGTAGCTAATTTGGCGTAGAGGTTTGGTAGTACCAAAAATGAACTTAACCATCAAGGAGAAAACTGACTCTCCACTCACCAGCAAACAAATGATGAAAATAAGGAGCCTCTGACGGTTCCCACATCCAAGAACCCACCAAAAAAGAACTGGAAATCACCTCACCAAAATACCCTTCAAAATGCCAAGCAACGTCCCAAAAGCTAGCCATCAACAACGACAAAATCCTGCTTTCGCCCTAGATCGTGTTAAGCATCATAATCCGAATTTGGTAAATGGATGTTTAATTTCCATCTCACATGCAGGCCAAGTGTAAATCCAACTTTGACACCAATTTCTTGGTACATGCATAAACAACTGACTTAGGAAATATTCACATGTTAGGTTAAGACTTTTGGATGTGCATTCATGCATTTTCACCGTTTTATCAACTTGGGGGGCGTGGGTTGGGTGTCCGATTAAAGGGCTTCCCGGTACATACCCTCACCCCTTACTCAGAACCTTTGGATAGTGGATGGCCATATCCAGGGCGTACGAGAGTCATTTTAGGCATAGAATGCTAAAAGGGGGACGAGTCCTTATCTTTAGTACCTATGTCAAGCACCGCTTTTTGCCTTGATTGACCTAGGTATAAAGTGGATTCGAACGGGTTCCAAGCATCCCACAAATGCTTGGTGGCGACTCCGAACATCTCTAATCGTTTTGAGACCTTTGCCGAGACGAAACCGACCGATCTAAAGCGATCCGGTCGAAAGCATTTTTACGCCGCCGAGCGTGGCTTTTAAAAGACCACTGCATGTCCACATATTGGCTTGGCGTGAAGGTGGCCCTTGTCTACGGACCGGTAGGCGGCATCGATCTCGCAGACCGGCCTGTGGCCCATGTCCACACCTACGTGAAACTGGCCATGAATGTCTCCAGTTTACCAAGCTCTAAACCTTAGAATATGTATGTAGCTTGCCAATAAAAGACTCGAGTTTATTCGTTCAGATAAGTTTGAAACAAAAACTCGTAGATTATGCACATTACCAATGCCAACAAATAATAAGAATGTGCAATGTAAGAGTAAAAGACTCAAAGTAGCATAAAAGTTCGACGTTCGGACTCAACCTAAAAGCGGAATTAAACGTGCATTTTTTTTGTATTTTATACGATTTTTCAAATTAAAAGAGCAATGCATGATAAAATAAATAAACGTGCAAACTGAAATGCAATAAAACAACATGCAGACACTGATATGGATGCATATCTCCCCAAACCAAACCGTACAATGCCCTCATTGTACCAAATATAGGGGAAAGAACGCAAACGGAAGAGTAAAAGTGAACGGAGGTCGGAACACTTACAAGGCGGGAAGGAGGGACCTCCCCAAACCGACCATGAACATGGGAGGTCATAAATGGCCCACTAGCATCGCAGCATGCGAGAAATATCAACAAGACTCGATCGAAGGGGTCAGAAATCCTCGATCGAACAGAAGAGGTGCTCGATCGAGAAGGTGGGTTTTGCAGGCATTTAATCGAAGGGAGCAGATGTTCTATTGAGAGGATTGTGCAGAATAACCGTTCGATCGATTGGAATGAAGCCCTCGATCGAACAATTCTCGTTTGACTCCTGCAAAACGCAACACAAACACTGTGGAACTAACAGAATAACTAGAGTGTTCAACGATTGTTTATAAACGAGAATCTAAGCACACAAAACAAATCAAAAAGTTCAAACAAAATTACAACAAAAGAGGCCTGGTAGCCTGCCGGATAGCGCAAGTTTGAGAGGTCCCGCACGACCTTCTGGTTTCAATTGTCTGGCTCATCAGGATTGTCGAAGAAGAGGACTTCAACTCTGCCACCCACCTCATTTGCTTCATGGTAATGCTTCATATATTGGCCATTGACTTTGAACCTATCACCCTCAGAACTTTCTAATTCAACCGACCCAAATTTGGTGACACCAGTCACTGTATAAGGGCCACTCCACCTGGACCTCAGCTTACCAGGAAACAAGAGCAATCGGGCATTAAGCAACAACACTTTCTGCCCGACATCAAATTCTCGAGGTATGATCCGTTTATCGTGCCATCTCTTCGTTTTCTCATTATAAATGCGCGAGCTGTCATAGGCATTAAGTCTAAATTCTTCTAGCTCATATAGCTGCAATAAACGATTCTGACCACACAACTTTGTTGGAATATGTGTCCTCCGACAATAATGCGATCGATCATAACTATTGATCATGATGATCACATTACCCGGGAATTCATTTCGGTACAAGAAATTATGAATTACTAGGTTAATTATATAAGTGACATATTTTATTATTATGTTGATTTTTAATTGTTAAAAATACATTTTATATACCTAATGTCATGAAACATGTTACATGTGACATATTGACAAAATAATGTGTAAAATGGATTTTCCATTTTACACTATATGTGCCGAAATAAGAAGGGAGTATTAGGCTTATTTTTGTGTTAATTATGTTTAGTGGAAAGCATAATCATAAGACCTAATGCTTAGCCTTACATGCCTAAAATTCTTGGGAAGATTTGATGCTCATGCATTGGCCCTTTCCCACCCCTCCTACCCGGTTTTCTATTGTCAAAAGGCCAAGGGTCTTTTGCTCTTTTTCACTTAATATTCACTACATGCAAAACTTGTCCCTTTCTCACTTAATATTCATTCAACATCTAAAAATAAGAGTTTTAGAGAGATTGAAATCTTCCTCCTTCTCCCTTTCTCTCAACCAAAATTATTGAGAGAACAAAATAATTTTTGGTCAATTTTATACTAAATTAAATTGTTCTAGTAATAATAATATTAATTTTATTAAGTTGTTACTTTGGGTATAAATCTTTGGGAGGGATTATCTACTTGAATCCTTGTTCATCCACTTAAGGAAGCTCAAGAACAAGTGAGTAGGAGAACTCACTTGTGCCCATAAAAACCGAAGTCCTCAATGTATGATGATGATTTCTTCTTTAAATCTTTTATTGTTTGCATGCATAAGATCATTGATTAATTTTATGACTAAATTAAATCAAAACATATATGAATATGTCTAGCAATGAGATATAGATTTCTAACAAGCGGTATCAAGAGCCTTGGTTGTTTGCATGCAAATCGGTTATAGTTTTTCCGAGTTATACGATTAACATATAAAACTTGTAAATTTGTGTTATTATGAAATATCGCGAAATAAATTATGCATGTTAAAGTTTCTGATCCTAAAATGTATTTAGGATATTTTGGTTAATTTATGGGTTTTTATTGTTCATCTTATATAATAATGGCATTAAAAATGTGATTTTATGATTAAAATGACATTTTCGGACTAAAATTATCTAAACTTCGAATTTTACGATCGTTTTTTGATATGTTTTCACATATATTATTTTTAGATGACCTGTAAATGTTCAGAATTTTTGGAGTTTTTATGCTCGAAATATGGATTTTTCATGATAAAAATCGAATTTAGATGAAAATAGGTTAATATGAGATAAATTTCGAATATGGTCATAGAAATTTAGTATGTTGTCACATGCAATTTTACAAGATGTGTGTAAAATAATAGGCTATATTGAAGTCTTTATGCATGATTTATGAATTTTTGATGAAAAATAGCATAAATAGTGACTTATTTAGTGAATAATAGCTAAAACATACTTCATGACTAAGGAAAAACGTCATATGTTGCATTTTATTATCTTTTTCAGATCTAAAATTGAAAAGTTGATGAATATAATTTTTCTCATGTTTTTATGATTATAATTGATAAATCCAATAAACCGCAACATAGTTTTTCCGATAATTTTTTCAAAATTTTAACCTAAGTTTTTGAACATTATGAGTGTCATGGTATTTTTTCCAGAATGTTCATAAGTTTAAATTTTGAATTTTGAATTTAATTGAAATGTTTGTGTTTATTTGATGTTTACAGCATTTTATTGTAATTTTGGGTCCATTAATGAACAATTTTAAGATATATGAGGTAATTATAGTCAAATAGTTAGTGGGGACTAATTTTGAGTCCTAAGAGGTTAGGGTAATTAACTTGTGCATAAATATGAATTTATGTAATTTATTGTGATTTTAAAAGGTTGAATCACGCAAATCCGTAAAAACCGTTAAATATACGATATTGGCTTCTTAAAGGCGATTTAGCATAAAATTGGGCATATTGATAGATATTATAATGCTGCATTTTATTTATGATTGTCATAATTTTATTTTATGTAATTTTGAATTATGTAATTTTTACTTAGTATGGCCTTATTTTTTAATTGATATTACCCGAAATGTATGGGAATATCGATTCGGTTGTAATTTATTGTGATCTCATGTCACCGTTTTGTAATTTAATAGATTTAGTATATTTTGATTAAAAATGTATAATAGAAAATTATGTAATTTTTTATGTAATTTATTTATTCTGGAGTTCCATGAAGACGGTGTCACTCAAGAAGGCGATACATAAAGACGGTGTTACCTCGAGATGCGTGCCATAACCGAAGTTCAAGGGACCAATGGAGTTGGTTTCCGAATATGTAATAGTTAATTAGATTTTCTATTTTAGGAAGGCCATACTAGGATTTATTTTATGTTTTGCATTTTATTTATATGTTGCATGCATCGCTAAATCGCCATAACTATAACATGCATTGTCTTTTTAATCGAGTTTATCGACCGTGTCAATTAGAATTATCGTAGTTCACCGCTTTAGTTCACTTAAAACGTGATAGATAATAAATTGACATGACCTCTCGCTAAAATAATCAATTGAGACTTAGCTTTACCAAAAAGTAGAAACCATGAAAACCTATTTCGTGAGGGAGTGCACTCGGCTTTACCGGGGTACAAACCTTGTTACGTAGGGGAAGTGGGTGATAAATGTCTACCCACCGAATTTATAAAGATGAGGGTTGTTTTCGGCTTTACCGATGCCCAAGTTGATGTAAATTTGGATCATGGACACATTTATTCGAAATTTGGGTTGAACTCAACGAAAGTATTCTCGACGGTTGCCGGATGTGTTTCGGGCTAAAGATAAATTTTAATGTAAATTTATCGACCAAGAGTTCTAAAAGTAGAATCGATTAAAGTGTTAATCCACCGAGTTATATTGATAAAGGTTTGTTTTCGGCTTTACCGATGCCTAAGTTAATATGAATTTGGGTCTTGGAATCATTTATCAAGTTGGGTAGAGGTCACTAGATAAATGCAATAAAACTTGTTTAAATTAAATTTTTACGAGTATTATTATTATTTTGAAAACGACATATGTTTTATTCCTTCTATATTTTGTTTTGTAGACCACTTTTATTTCTCATAACAAATGGCCACTCCAAACAACAACGCCACACCTTTCGCTAATACTTCATGGCTCCGATCCTTCATGGATCGTTGTAAACTTGAAAAGAATGGGTCAAATTTCTCCGATTGGGATGCCCAACTCAAATTAGCCGCCCAAGGTGACGACAAGCTTTGTTACCTTACCGAGGCCTCTCCACCCGAACCTAACACAAGGTCGACCGCCGCCACTAGGGAAGCATATGAGGCTTACCACAAGGAGTCCGCCGCAATGAAAAATGTGTTGATCATTGCGATGGAGGCGGATCTCCAAATGAGAGGCTTTAAGATGGGCACCGCTAATGAAATCTACTCTAAGCTTGTTGATAGTGGGCGTGTCGTTGTACACCCAATCAAACACATTTATAATACTCAACAAACAACTAGTTAGCGGTAAGTCGAGGTCGATCCATGGGACGGTGTGCTTTGGGTTCTAAGTCTATCTATCTCAATTTATGCTAGTGTCACAATTGATGGGGTTTGTAGTTGTGTTCTAAACTAATGCAAGCAATAAAGTAAATAAGAGTGAAAACAAGTAATAAAGGGTACTAGGATATCATGGGGTTATAGGGGATTCATGGTGTTGATCATACAAACATGTTCTCAATTATATGCAAGCAATTATTTTTGTGGAGGAACCGAGTTGGTTTATGTCTTACGGTTCTTAGGAAGAGTTGGGTCCCAGAGCCGAATCGATTAGATTGTACAACACCTACAAGTCGACTTACTTTCCTCCGAATCAACTTCTATGCATGGGCTAACAAGACTCGAGTTGGTTTAAATCTTACAAGTCAAATTGAATAGATAAGAGATGGTTGTAAATGCAAGGATTCATAGGCTTAGCATTTCATCAAACATAACATGTGCATAAAGTTGACATCACAACAAGCAAGCAATTTGATCATGTAAACATATTAGATTAAGCATGAATCAATCCCATGTTGGTTTCCCCTAATTACCCACTAATCCTAGCTAAATAAACTACTCACTCATTATCATAGGAAACATGGCATTAATGGTGTCAATCATTACAACAAGTATAAACATGATAATGGAATGAAGAAATGAACAATAAAGGGTAAAGAGTAAAGGAATTATACCAACTTAAGATGATCCAAACAATAAAGCAAAGAATAATAGAAGAACTTGATGATTGATGGAAGGTTGTCAATCTCCCAATAAACCCAATAATATTCAATTACCCAATAATAAACTTGAATAATAAACTTGAATAATAATTAAGGAGAGATTAATGTGAGATTTGTGGAAAGATTGAGATTAATCTATTCTAATCTACTCCTAATCTAATCTAAGAGAATTTCCTCCTAAAAACCACACTCCCCTTGATTAATTACAAAATGGGATATTTATAGTGGAAATTAGGTGGATGCATTTAGGTTTAACTAAGGCTAAAATAGTAATTACACTTTTTAGATTGAGCAAGAAGGAGCCGGTATTTTTCGAAGGAAGGGCTTCTTTCTTTGTAGCTTGGAGAAGACGAAATTGAGCTGTACAGGAATCCGTGCGTTTTGGAGTCGGGACGGGCGGATTGGAGCAGGGCAAGACGGGCGGCTTTGGGAGAAGACGGGCGGATTTGGAGCAAGGCAAGACGGGCGGATTTGGAGCAAGACGGGCGGATTCTCGTTGTAACACCCCGATTTATGAAGGAGCCTTTAGCAAGACATTCCCTAATAAATCGGACTGTTACCATCTCAGTTTCCCGAGGTAGTGAATAACAAATTAAACTCCAAGGCAAATTATATAATTACTTTAACTTATTTATTACAAAACCTCTTTTACATCAAATTACAAAGAACTAACATAAATAAAAGTGAAAGTCTTCTAAATAATGATCTAGCTACTAAGTCTTCTGATCCAGTGTCTCACGCCCATCAAGCTCCCATCATATCTCATAAACCTGTCAAGTCTGCTCACCAATATTTGGATCATCACAGGTGTTCACGAATACACAGGGTCAACCACGAGGTTGAGTAGGGAATACAATGAAACAACAAAATATGATATGCATGCTCCTCCGTCACCTCCATCTCCATCTCAACTCATATCTCATAACCCGGAACGCCCAGCCATACCGATCCCTGGCAGACTATCAATCGACCGTCATCGATATACCAGCTCGCAGCTGAGGTTATCCAGGGCAGGTCCTGCAGAACCCGCCTGGGCCCTATCACAACATCACATCGTATCACAACCTCGTCACCACCACACCATCCTCCAACTCCAATGCATATGAAATGCTCAACAGTAAACAATGCAATGCAATATGTATATCGTTGAACTGATCAATTATAAAATCATGCCAGCTACCAAATGTTGTGATAGCATACTCAATATGATCAATTCGGTCAATCACAATCAACAATTGAACGTTCACAACTTAGTCATATGAAACACAACAAGTCAACACAATTCAACAACAACGATAATAAGTCAAGTGTATTTCCCTACCTTTTCGCAATCCAAGCACACACAAGCAATCAATTATGATCCTTCACATATCCATCACCTACATAACATAATTATGTATAGATACCACCTACTCAATCAAATAATCATGCACATAACCTAGACTCATCATAACTTAATAGGAATATCAACTTAAAAAAAACAACACGACTTTTCCTGATTTTCCTGCACATGGCAGACTCGGTATAAAATGAATAACTAATTCCAGAAAATTCGAATTGATGCAAGGACAATTGAATTGGAACCCCATGAGTCTTAGCTACAAATTATATATAACGTGTTTTTCTCAAATTCCAAACTTATCAAGGGTTTTCAGACTGATTTCCAAAACGATGAAACCGTCGCATAAAAAGTATTGATTCATAAAACGAGTTTAAAACATTATTTTTCAGAAATTCCAAATCCTATTATCATCTAGACTATACAAAGATGATGTATGAAGAAGCCTCATAACTTAATCGACATAAAAATTAGGGGTTCAAATCATTTTCCACAACCAAATCAGATTCGCGGACTTTTCAGCGACATGTTCATAAATAAATCTAGGACAAACCATAAAGAATTTGACTACGAGATTTTATATGCATAAACTAGACATAAAATAAACAGGACTCTCTTTTCAAACTTTTTGAAGACGAATAAGTTAAAACAGTATAAACAATGGAATGAAATCGACTTACAAACAGGGAAATCGAATTAGGTTGGAATCGATAAGAAATCTTCAATCAAATGAAAGGCTAGATAATTCTTCTTCCTCTCCCTCTCTCTAGGTTTAGAAATGGTTTTATGAATGATAAAATGAAATTAGAAATGACTCAACTGTTAAAAATAAAAACCTTGGCCAAAACATAAAAGAAACCGTCAACTCGCTGAACCGGTTTACTCGGTCAAGTGCACTCGGCCGAGTAACACACACTCGGCCGAGTACCAACCAAGTACTCGACCGAGTACTCCCACTAAAATAAGGAGTATTACAATCTTTCTGCTGATCGTGTGTGTCTGTGTTGGTGTGCGTCGAAAAGAGGGGAGAGGGAGAGCGGCTCTTAGATTAGGTTTAGGGTAAATGGTGGTTACATGTTCCGGGTAAGGCAAATGGGTTAAATGGTTATGGTAATTGGGTAAATCTAGATGGGTAAATGGGTGATACGATTCTTGACCCAAAAGACAAAATGTGATGTAGCCCGACTCAACATATACGATATAAACCCGACTTAATAACATTCACGATATTACGATGCAACCAATATAAAATGTATAATAACTAATATATAATAATATCCGTTTAATCGATTATATAAAATACGGCGTATTACAGTCTTCCCCCCTAAAATGAACTTCGTCCCGAAGTTCGCTCCCGTACTCAAACATTAAAAGGGGTATTGTATATCGTACGTACGGACATCGCACATTTCTAACACAGTTAACACACACTTTTGACACATCAATTAAATATAACAGACAGGAAATGTTACATTCTACCCTCCTAAAAAAAAATAAACTTCGTCCCGAAGTTTAACTCATCTTTACTTAACCCAACTAACTACAACTACTAACTACCTGAGAACACAAATGTATAACAATTAAATAACCACCTGAGAACACCGTCATCCTTCCATCTCAATATTCTATGTAATCGGATATCGTATTCTCATCGTCAAACCTAAGACCAAGACAAGGGGTGAGTGAACTGGCGGGATTAAACCGTGAAACAATACTTCCATCTCAATTTCAATATCGATATTGTCAAAGGTTCAAAGAACTGTGATCAACACCTAGAGTAAAACTCTAAGCTACTCACCCACGAGTTGGGTCAAAGATTAGACAATTTAAATACAATACGAACCAAAAATCAATATATGAAAATCCGAATAAAATAAGGCTCAACTCAAGGCCAAAGTCCACACGGTATATCATAGTATAACTTAAGCTCCATATTATGAGAATCAATAGCACACACAATCTTAATTAATACGTAGTACTTCCATTATCTCCTAGCAACCAAACGAAAAGCCATTACTGCCAACCATTACCAAATCTAATTGTTTCCTTTACAAACTTATAGATTTCCAATCCTTGTGCTCAACCAATCATATATGTCATTCAAATCTACCCAAACCCATCTCACCAAAATCCCCCTCTTGACAATAAGATATATAATACATACTTATATAATTGCAAACCGAAATAATGACAATCATCAGAAATTCACAATTACCATGTATAAATTGATATCATAAAACGATGACAAATAATGACACATACACATACAACCCCGAACAATAATAAAAGTATTAGGGACGGTAATATCGTGTTACCTCGATAAAGAAAATAAAACTCAACCACGTCCTCGCATATGACGAAAATAGCTCACTAACTAATGGTCTTCATAATCAAAGTTGGTGTTGGGATAGAGTAGGCACGAGGGCAATGGACATGTATGTAATTAAGCAAATTTGATGATCAATAATAGACCATGAACGAGCGAGAGTAAAAATAACAAAGCAATTTAAGAAACTTCTCACATTTGTAAACATATCACAGAAAATAGATCTACCACTACTATCCATCACAATCACAGGATCTTATTGACATGTCCATACAACCATTTACTCACTCACTGATTTAGGTCACGAATTAGACCGATGAATTTAAACAATCAACAACATACTCATAATTCATATTTTAAATTATCAAAATTGTTTGCACGATATAAATTCTGAAAACATATTTCCCAATAAAAGTAACAACATATGATCCATGACAACAACAACATTATCTCCATATCACACATGTGTTTAACATTTTAGCAACCATATCATTCAATTGTGTCCAGCAACTTAGTATAACTCATTTTCAGCAAAACAAAAGATATCGCATAAATAGCTTAAACATATACATTTGCCATCATATACTTTGTAGAACATTATCTATGATAAAAGATTAGCAACTTGAACAACTTCTCTGATTTGCACGATTTGAATAATTAGGCAACTCGTAGGCTCAATTAAACGTAACTATAACGACTATCATTTAAACCAACGCATATCATGTGAATCATCAAAGGGTTATCCCATTATAATTGCCAACATAGTTATCATAAACAATCTTCATTAGAATATAACTGATATCAACGACTCGAGAATATAGATATGTCAAATGTCGTGCTACATCAAACAGTTTCCTTTATATCACGCCCATACAATTACAAGAATCACTTTAGCATTTTATGACAATATAATAACGAACATATCCAATAAGGAATAACAACACTGTTTATTATCATGGCATAGGTTTAGGTTCAACTGAAATAATTTAATGCGATGAAGGTAATAAATATAACTATGGGCACCCAAACTCACATGAAAGACATTAGAACTCAGATGGCATACTACATGTGTGGACAGTTAAACATAAATCATTACTACCATACGTGTGTAAACATTTAAACATGATTAATATTATCATAAAACATTCATGCGGAAACAACAATAAATTGGCAACATCCAACTATCAGGTGCGATTCCAGCTTTCCACCAACATCCGTAGCATATATTATCTATGCAAGAGAAAATAACGATGGTAACAATCAAGTAACATATATTAGAATATCTGGATTTAATGCCTACCTGCCACTAACTATAATAAGATAAGACAACATAGGTATTTATGTACATATTCCGGCCATTACAGAGATTATGAACAACAAGAGACATTACGACATGACAACATCTAAGGTACGCAAACAACTGAACTCGTATAAAACATGTCACCTTTGATTAAGAATCATATTCAGCTATTCAATTTCACACATACTATCATGCCAACAATGTTATAAACTAAACTTTAATTTTTATCACTTGTTAAGATACATAACTAATGAATATGCGTGCTACTATCATCATATAAGAACATTATAAATTCACATTAATAAGGCTCATGAAATAATCAAACAACTGTATGAAAACTCAACATAGAATTCACATTCTAAAAGTTATGATTCACGTTGTAACTTCCAAAAATCACGAATAAATAACCGTTCAACAAAAACTTGAGTTATATTACTTTTTATAACATACAGAGAGTTAATAATACGTGAGAAAAAGAATGAGGTCCAAAACTCAAGAATTCAATTTTTAAAGCATTTTAAAACTCCGTTGGTCCAAACAGCATGTAACAACAATTGGTCCGAAACTTGGGTCAGTTTGCAAGACTTACCTTTTAATATTGAAATATCAAGAATTTTCGTGGCTTATCAATCTGAAAACACGTGCGAGTATTCTAATCACTCCAATTGGAATTATGCAGTAATCATGAGTACAAATTAAATGAGAAATTTTACAAAATTGTTGGTCGAAACATAATTGTACAGGAACTTTCTGACCATAGACCACTAAAATATTTATTACTCCTAACCGTATATCCTATGAACATGAAACCAATGCCAAATGAAAGGTAACTCACCAGGCTACCTCCCATAAAATTTTCATCCATAGGCGATAAACAGAAAACGAATGGCAGTAAGATCAATTAGAGAGTAAAATCAAACAAAACGTGTTTCAGCACTAGGTCATTCATTTACTATGTTCCAAGCTCTTACAACCACACTATCGATACTAACCCATCCTAACTTAAATCTCACACTGTGTACCTTCGTAACATCTACCCCATAGAATCCCTTTGCATCTCGATCTACTCCTTACATCTAAACCACGATTGCTATGACTAGAAACATGCAATTCAATAGTGTTTCTCATTACTATCACAATGCTATACTAGCATGGCTTCGGGATCACATAACCGCATATCACTAGACATAATAGTACTATCAACACATAATTCAATATCCATCCAGATAAATCTCATCAATTCGCAATTATTTTCACGCTCGCGATTACCACAATCCAACACATCATTGATTATCAACCTGAACACGAAAATTTTATTTCTCATCTCCACAACATCACATGATCACGCCATCATTCATACAAAATACTTACCGTAACGTTGTCCTGCAGCATGGTTAGAATATATGGGTCTCAAGGTGTACATCCACTCGATTATATCCAAGGTTTTCCTTCTAACTACCTCATTCACTCGATTTCTCTCGGGTTACCTGGTTCAAACCTGAGAGGGCAAAAGAGAACGTATTAAGGGCGCCTTCTTAACCGCACTGTGAGCTCCTAACAGTTCCTACCCAGGGGTTCATTTTATTTAGACACATCCTATGTTCATTGGGTTCATTGGTTTAGGCCTGAGGATCGTTCGCTCTGAAACCACTTTGTAACACCACTTTGTAACACCCCGATTTATGAAGGAGCCTTTAGCAAGAAATTCCTAATAAACCGGACTGTTACCATCTCGGTTTCCCGAGGTAGTGAATAACAAATTAAACTCCAAGGCAAATTATATAATTACTTTAACTTAATTATTACAAAACCTCTTTTACATCAAATTACAAAGAACTAACATAAATAAAAGTGAAAGCCTTCTAAATAATGATCTAGCTACTAAGTCTTCTGATCTAGTGTCTCACGCCCATCAAGCTCCCATCCTATCTCATAAACCTGTCAAGTCTGCTCACCAATATTTGGATCATCACAGGTGTTCACGAATACGCAGAATCAACCACGAGGTTGAGTAGGGAATACAATGAAACAACAAAATATGATATGCATGCTCCTCCGTCACCTCCATCTCCATCTCAACTCATATCTCATAACCCAGAACGCCCAGCCATACCGATCCCCGGCAGACTATCAATCGACCGTTGTCGATATACCAGCTCGCAGCTGAGGTTATCCAGGGCAGGTCCTGTAGAACCCGCCTGGGCCCTATCACAACATCACATCGTATCACAACCTCGTCACCACCACACCATCCTCCAACTCCAATGCATATGAAATGCTCAACAGTAAACAATGCAATGCAATATGTATATCGTTGAACTGATCAATTATAAAATCATGCCAGCTACCAAATGTTGTGATAGCATACTCAATACGATCAATTCGGTCAATCACAATCAACAAGTCAACGTTCACAACTTAGTCATATGAAACACAACAAGTCAACACAATTCAACAACAACGATAATAAGTCAAGTGTATTTCCCTACCTTTTCGCAATCCAAGCACACACAAGCAATCAATTATGATCCTTCACATATCCATCACCTACATAACATAATTATGTATAATTACCACCTACTCAATCAAATAATCATGCACATAACCTAGACTCATCATAACTTAATAGGAATATCAACTTAAAAAAAACAACACGACTTTTCCTGATTTTCCTGCACATGGCAGACTCGGTATAAAATGAATAACTAATTCCAGAAAATTCGAATTGATGTAAGGCCAATTGAATTGGAACCCCATGAGTCTTAGCTACAAATTATATCTAACGTGTTTTTCTCAAATTCCAAACTTATCAAGGGTTTTCAGACTGATTTCCAAAAACTGACAGAAACCGTCGCATAAAAAGTATTGATTCATAAAACGAGTTTAAAACATTATTTTTCAGAAATTCCAAATCCTATTATCATCTAGACTATACAAAAATGATGTATGAAGAAGCCCCATAACTGAATCGACATAAAAAGTAGAGTTTCAAATCATTTTCCACAACCAAATCAGATTCGCGGACTTTTCAGCGACATGTTCATAAATAAATCACCTAGGGCAAACCATAAAGAATTTGACTACGAGATTTTATATGCA
Organism: Silene latifolia; assembly: GCF_048544455.1. NCBI lineage: Eukaryota > Viridiplantae > Streptophyta > Magnoliopsida > Caryophyllales > Caryophyllaceae > Silene > Silene latifolia. The sequence goes on along the minus strand of NC_133533.1, from coordinate 22,409,968 downwards.
TAAACTAGACATCAAATAAACAGGACTCTCTTTTCAAACTTTTTGAAGACGAACATTTTAAAACAGTATAAACAATGGAATGAAATCGACTTACAAACAGGGAAATCGAATTAGGTTGGAATCGATAAGAAATCTTCAATCAAATGAAAGGCTCGACAATTCTTCTTCCTCTGCCTCTCTCTAGGTTTAGAAATGGTTTTACGAGTGATAAAATGAATTTAGAAATGACTCAACTGTTAAAAATAAAAACCTTGGCCAAAACATAAAAGAAACCGTCAACTCGCTGAACCGGTTTACTCGGTCAAGTGCACTCGGCCGAGTAACACACACTCGGCCGAGTACCAACCAAGTACTCGACCGAGTACTCCCACTAAAATAAGGAGTATTACAATCTTCCTGCTGATCGTGTGTGTCTGTGTTGGTGTGCGTCGAAAAGAGGGGAGAGGGAGAGCGGCTCTTAGATTAGGTTTAGGGTAAATGGTGGTTACATGTTCCGGGTAAGGCAAGTGGGTTAAACGGGTATGATAATTGGGTAAATGTAGATGGGTAAATGGGTGATACGATTCTTGACCCAAAAGACAAAATGTGATGTAGCCCGACTCAACATATACGATATAAACCCGACTTAATAACATTCACGATATTACGATGCAACCAATATAAAATGTATAATAACTAAAATATAATAATATCCGTTTAATCGATTATATAAAATACGGGGTATTACACTCGTCCAGCGAAATTTCTTGTTTTTCCCAGCCAAAAGACGGGCGTCTTGTAGGGAAGACGGGCGGATTTGTCTCGGGACGCGCGGATTCCTGAACAGCTTCTTTGTTTGACCTCGGATTGTAAAACGGACGTCATTTTCTCATCCGGACTCCTATTGGAGTGATTCAAAAGCCTAGATCGCTTGTTTTTTCGACGCCGTTCCATCTAGTACATTTTCAGAGCAAAAGGAGCAACCCTTGGTTTGCGTTCCGAGCAATTTTCTTCATGAATGGCTTCCTTGCTTTTCCTTCTTGCTTTAAACCTTATGACCCTTCTATATACTCTTTATTCCTACATCATTGGCCATCATTCTTGCCTCCTCTTCATACTAGTCCATCTAATATCATCAATAAACTTCCAAATATGCACGAAAGACGGGAATTTCCGCCTTATTATCTCCTTTTCTACAAAACATATGAAATGCGATAGAAAAGCAAATAGGAAGGTTTTGACGGATAAAATGGCTATGTAATGATATAATAGTATGCAAAATAGGCTCAATTAGGGGACTAAATGTGCACAAATAATGTTCACATCAAATATCCCCAAACCGAACCTTTACTCGTCCCGAGTAAAGAGGTGACTAAAACTAGACCTTTATTTAAACTATCCTACTAATATAACCGATATGAGACAATTAGCGGGTCTCACAACGCCCCTTCAACTCACAACAAGACAACCATGAGGTAGGATGCCATCTTGCAAGGCAAGGTGGGGCTTGCCAAAATGGCGATACATCCAAGCATTAAAGCACACAAAACAAGTAATGGATGCATCTACAAAAGAATAGCCAGTTTCCTCATCTAAGTGGCGGAAATTATCTACAAGGGAAGCAATTCAAGGGTACACACTCCTTCATAGATGCAATTTTTTCAAACTACTAAGCCTAGAAGGATACCAATAAATCACCTCCAAGTTGTGTCAAGCTAGGGTACCTTTGTCCTCAATCGTTAAATGCTTTTGTCAAGAATAGACTCCCTATGGTGTTAGAAACACTGGAGGATCGCGGAATTCCCCCTCTTGCCTAGACAAGAAGAAGGGTCGTCCCCTCTCTACCATGCACAAAAATGGATACGATGGATAAAGGGATCGATAGTATTTGAGTTTCATTTGGGAGTTTGCTTTTGTTGTTGGTTTTCCCCCCAATTTCTTGTGGCATTTGACATTTGAGAACACTTTCTTGCCATTTCTTTGATGTTTGGCATTTCAATACTTGACAATTTTCAACTTTTCTTTGCATTTCTTTTTGAACATTTTCAAAGTCACCCCATTTGTAGGGAGGGTGCCTTATATTTGAAGCTTTAGGAGTCTATTTTTGCTCCTCTTTTCATCAGATGCATTTTTGCAAACTTTTTCTTTTCTTTTCATTTCATTTCTTGAACTCAATTTTGAACAATTTCTTTTTGTGCCCATTCCCTTTGATGACAAAGTGTGGTAGAACATGGATGATGGATGGATGCATGGTTTCAAGGGTCACCTTGGAATAAACGGTAGCCAAGGAGTTATCACACCACAAGGTACTCTTGACTAGGCCTTAATCCGTGGGTCAAAGGATACTAGCATGACACATCCTATGGTGTTTTACAAGTATTATAACAAGCAAAATCTTAAGAAGAAAAAGCATCTACTAGGGCCTATATACACTTGTCAAGCTTCCCAAGTAGACGGTTTCACAAAATTTTCTAACATGCAACTACATGCCATGATGCAACTAACATTTATACATCATAATGCATATGCTTCTACCAACTAGTATACTAAATAATCTAAATGCAAGTCCTAAGTTCACAATGTTATACCGCATCAATCAAAATAAAGCCACATAGTCATTAACATAAAGAGGAAAAAGGAGATTGGAAAGATCATACCATGCGGTCTTCAATATCCTCATGTCTCGGATATGGCGTAGTCAATAGATGTGAACAAGGATAGAACAAACACAATATATACAATAATATATACATGACTACACTACCAAGGAAATGAACATGTTTTTGATTTTTGAAATTTTCGAATTTTTATGGGTTTTTGTTTTATGAAATTAAAAGACATATTTTTGTGATTTTTCGAAATTTTTCAATTTTTATGCATTTTTGGAATATAAATTCCCATCCCCCACTTTATTTTGGACATTGTCCTCAATGTACATGTAGGAGTAAGAATGAAAAAGAAATACATGTTTATGGATTTTTGATTTTTTGAAATAAAGTACAAATGCAATGATATGATATGAATGAATGCATGCTCTAACTAAATGCAATTCTATATGGAATATATAACAAATGTATGCAATCTATATACACTAAATGATGCATGATTTTTAGTAAACTATGGTCACCTATGATCAAACCTCCCCAAACCGATTTAAACACTATTTCTAGTGTAGAACAGAATAGGTTTGGCCATTAGTAACTATGCATGAATTCTAGTCTATATGCAACTATCTACATGAATCATGTGAGGTATATTACAATGCAAGTTATACTATATGAACTAACTAATGTAAACGCAATATGAAATATAATACAAATGCAAGCTAAATGTAATGCAAAGTTAAGGGAAAGGGTATCTTATAAATGGTGGTTTGAGATAGGACTCCACCAAACTAGTTAACTTTGTAAAAATTCTTGTCCATAGAGCTCAAGGCTCTTAGTAGAAGATCAAAAGCTTGTGAACAAGCTCCAAATAAACAAATGTATGGGTTGCTCCACTTGAACATGAAATTTGGCCAAGGAAGTTTGTCATATATCCTTTCTTTCACCTTGTCCTTGGCACTAGAGCTTTCCCAATGCTTCCAATAAACAAGCCCATGATTCTTGTCAACATTAGGCATGAAGTATGGTTCATTTTCATTCGTAGATTTCCACTCACCAACTTCTCTTTCACTTTTGGTGATGATGATAGCATTTTGATTTTTCAACCCTTCCAAGGTGGAAGGAGAATTGTCATGGCTTTGATGATCGAGTTCCTTAGAAGTTGACATTGTGGATGCCAAATTCCCACAAGTAGCTTCACGTGCAAGTTTCTCTTTGAGCTTTTCCACCAAGTAGCTTTTGTATGATGCTTTGGCCTTTTGAAGGAGGTCCACCATATCCTCTTCAACAATCATTGGCTCCATGGTAGGTGTAAAGCAATCTCCACGGGCAATAGGGAAGGGGCATTCTTCTTCTTCGTGATAAGGTATCTCAAATGTCTCAAAAATAGGCTCCTCATGGAGAGTAACCTTACGAATCTCCGATCCCTTATCCCATGAGTTCTTGTAAAGCACGAATTGATCATCATAGCTATCTTCATAAGAATCATAAATGGGGGCTTCACTCCTCTTCACCAACTCATTATCCAACACCTCAACATCTACTTCAAATGACACACCCTCATACTCACAAAGGCTAACAGTATTTAGCTTACTCAACCTCATGTCTTCATCATCAAATACCACACTTTCATACTCACAAGAGCTCAAGGAGGTTGGCTCTTCCCACTTCTCAACAAAGGTAACTCCTTCAAACTCACATTCATGGTCAATGTCCAAGGAGTGGTGGGGGGTGATTGTTTGGGATTCTTTCATTTGGGCAATTTGAATCTCCAACTCCTAACCTTGGGCAACAATGCCTTGAAATACATTGTCCCTCTTTTGGCTCTCCTCTAGCATTTGTTTGAAGAAGTTTTGTTGATCTCCCATCATTTGGAGAATCACATTTTCAATGGGTTCATCTTCTTGTTGTGGGTAGGTGTGAAAGTGGTTGTATTGTGGCAATTGAAGTTCATTATGGAGTGGGTATTGGGTGTGAGTGTTTTGGTTGGAAAATTTGGGGTAGTAGTTAGGTTTTTCATTGTACGAATAATAAGGTAGGTTTGTGTTGACTTGCTTCTCAAACTCCCCATACCCATAGTCATACTCAAAAGATCAACCACATACTCTATGTACCAAGTCTTGGGCCATCATAGCTAAGACAAGGAAACAACTACAAGCATGGAAACTACACAAAAACGGTAAGAACAATCCTTGAGGAACAAGTTCCTCAAGGTGAAAGCACAATTAAAATAGACAAACGAATAAGAACTTAGTCACATAGCACCATCCCCGGCAACGGCGCCATTTTGATAGGTGATTTCGTCGGGTCACATCCAATCAAACACATTTATAATACTCAACAAACAACTAGTTAGCGGTAAGTCAAGGTCGATCCATGGGACGGTATGCTTTGGGTTCTAAGTCTATCTATCTCAATTTATGCCAGTGTCACGATTTGTTTGGGTTTGTAGTTGTGTCTAGACTAATGCAAGCAATATAGTAAAACAAGCAATAAAAGGAAGGATACAAACAAATGATTAAAAGTGCTAGTATATCATGGGGACATAGGGGATTCATGGTTTTAATCATACAAACATGTTTATAAAGTTGCAAGCAATTAATGTTGTGGAGGAACCGAGTTGGTTTATGTCTTACGGTTCATAGGAAGAGTTGGGTCCCGGAGCCGAATCGATTAGATTGTCCAACACCTACAAGTCGACTTAGTTTCCTCCTATTCAACTTCTATGCATGGTCTAACAAGACTCGAGTTGGTTTATGTCTTACAAGTCAAGTTGAGTAGATAAGAGATGGTTGTAAATGCAAGGATTCATAGGCTTAGCATTTCATCAAACATAACATGTGCATAAAGTTGACATCACAACAAGCAAGCAATTTAATCATGTGAACATATTAGATTGAGCATTAATCAATCCCATGTTGGTTCACCCTAATTACCCACTAATCCTAGCTAAAGAAACTACTCACTCATTATCAAGTTTAACTTGCTAACAAGGTTGTCAATCATATTAACAAGGTAAAACATGATGAACAAGTAAGAAAGATTAACAATAATTAAAACAAGGATTAAGAGAATTATACCTATGGAGATTCCAAAATAATGATGCAAAGAATAATACAAGAAACTTGATTGATTGATGGAAGGTTGTCAATCTCCCAATAATAACCCAATAATCTTCAATTACCCAATAATAAACTTGAATAATAAACTTGAACAATAATTAAGGAGAGATTAATGTGTAATTTGTGTGGAAAGATTGAGATTAATCTATTCTAATCTACTCCTAATCTAATCTAAGGAAGGATTGATTTAACCTAACGAAAACTTGATTATAATCTAATAAAACTTGATGATTTGATTATTACAAATGGGGTATATATAGTGGAAATTAGGTAGATGCATTAGGGTTAACTAAGGGCTAAACTAGTAATTACACTTTTGAGATTTGAGCAGGGAGGAGCCGGTATTTTTCGAAGGAAGGGCGTCTTTCCTTGAAGCTTGAAGAAGACGAAATTGTGCTGTGAGGGAATCCGTGCGTATTGGTGTCGGGACAGGCGGATTGTAGCAGGGGAAGACGAGCGGATTTGGAGCAAGACGCTCGGGTAAAAAGAGAGGGGAAGACGAGCGGATTTGGGGGAATATGGGCGTCTTCTTGAGAAGACGAGCGTCTTCTGCCTAAGACGCGCGGGTTCCCGAACAGCTTTTTTGTTTGACCTCGGATTGTAAAACGGACGTCATTTTCTCATCCGGACTCCTATTGGAGTGATTCAAAAGCTTAGATCACTTGTTTTTCGACGCCGTTCCATCTAGCATATTGTCAGAGCCAAGGGAGCAACTCTTGGTTTGCGTTCCGAGCAATTTTCTTCATAAATGGCTTCCTTGCTTTTCCTCCTTGCTTTAAACCTTATGACCCTTCTATATACTCTTTATTCCTACATCATTGGCCATCATTCTTGCCTCCTCTTCATACTAGTCCATCTAATATAATCAATAAGCTTCCAAATATGCACGAAAGACGGGAATTTCCGCCTTATTATCTCCTTTTCTACAAAACATATGAAATGCGATAGAAAAGCAAATAGGAAGGTTTTGACGGATAAAATGGCCATGAAATGCTATAATAGTATGCAAAATAGGCCCAATTAGGGGACTAAATTTGCGCAAATAATGGTCACATCACTTGTGACAATGTTTTCACAAACTCCGCGGATCGTCCAATATGAGGCGGCCGCGGCATTCTTTGATCTCGACTTCAAGGAGGGCCAAAAGGTTAGCGCTCACGTGCTCAAATTGATGGAGCTAGTCGAGACCTTGAAGATTCAAATGGTTTTAATCCCCAAAGAACTCATTGTAGATAGGATTCTACACTCCTTATCCAAAGTCAAGGCATACGTTCAATTCCGGGTGAATTTTAACATGCAAGACAAGGACATGTCTCTTGAAGAGTTGCACAAGTTACTTGTGAAAGCCGAAAGGGACATGGGGTTAAATGTGAACCCACCAAAGGATGTGCTTAACATAAGCACCGAGGGCAAGGGGAAGTTCAAGGAGAATGGGAAGAAGAGTAAGAAGCAAGCTCCCACTTTCACCAAAGCTAATACTTATGAAGCTAGCACTTCCAAAATCAAGAAGGGCCCTCTTGATAAATGCCATTATTGTAATGGTGTTGGACATTGGAAAAGAAATTGTTCCAAATACCTTGGTGATATTAAGGCTGGAAAGATCACTCCTGTAGGTAAATGACTATCTTTTCTTTTATGTTTCTAATTCAACTATGGTATTGTGATACAAAGTTGTGATAATGTATCCCCTTTTTATTGTAAATAGGGCCTCCACCAAGCAAGGACAAGGGAAAAGAAAAGAAAGCTTGAGAAATCATCAAGAAGCTAGGAATAGCTTCCATGAAGCTTGGCTTTTTATTGTCTTATTTTAATTTATGTTTCGGATTTTAGAACCTTTTGATTTCCGTGTTCGACATGGAAATGTATTTTGGATAATGGTTGTATTTTGGATAATGGTGGCTTGGTTTGCAACCCAAGTCACTCGTTTTATCGTATTTTATCCTTGTTCTAAAATTCGTCTTTATATGCTTGTTCATAGAAACATAAGGTTATCCACTTAAAAGCGATCTAATAGACAATTATAATGATGGGATTCATTATATGTCCACAAGCTTAAGGCTTGTGAATGATCAATTATAAAGTGATAATGAGTTGATGAACTCTCCTAAAAGGAATGTAAATTACCAAGTACACTTACCAAATCTATATGAATACAATTAGTCAAACTATGAGATAATCCTCCTTATACTTCAAAATCATTATTTGTGTCTTATAAGCTATCTTTGAATCTCTAGTGCATTAATTCTAAAGATGAGTGGGAGAAAAATGAAGACCACAAAGAAGAACACAATGCTAATTGGTGTACTTGAGTAAATATGATCTACAAAAGAATGATTGGTATACTTATCTAGGGAGTATACTTAAATAGATGAGATCTATGGTCTCAAATAGATGAGATCTATATGACAAAAGAGACCGAGTGAAGTAATCGAAAGAACATGTTCTTAAGATAACTACATGAGGACACCAAAAGAAAGTTTTGGATGAAAATGACTAATGAAAAGTGTCAACGAGAGATTTGGCTAGTTTATGAACAACGTATGACAAGAGTTTTCAATTTAATTGTTTACTTAAGAGCCTAAATGAATCAAATTGCATCCTTGAATATAAATGAGATTTATGACTAAAAGTTGCAATGATAGATATGCCAATATCTAAAAGAGCTAAGTTAATTGTTAACCACGCTAGTGTCATTAGTTAACCTCATTATGAAAATAAAATGGTTAAACCTCCTTCCGAAAGGGGTATTTTGAGAAGGACGTGAAATAAATGAAATTCACATTTAAATAATGACATTGCTATGCATCATTATAAAATGAATGAGTTAGAGATTAAAAATCTCTTTCCCTAAGTTTAAGATTAAAACCTTTTCTATATAGGTATTTTGAAATGATATGTTGGGAACATATATGGTTTGAATCTTAAAAACTTAGCAAAGCAAAATATATTTCAATTCTTGAAATGTTTCGATTGAGTAGTCAATTGCGAAACATGTGGAATTAAGTGGGAGTTGGAAATCATCATGTGAAGACATGGAATTTAGTGGGAGAAATCATCTTGAAAAATTTATAACTCATTGAGAATGACGAGCTAATACTTTCTGGCACAAAGAAGTATTTGAGTTTTCAATTCTGGATGAAAATGGACTATGATGAATCCAATCACATCATGAGATGTTGGATAAGTATTGAGATATACACATCAAATCAACAAGAAACGTAGGTTATTCATATCGATGAAAATGGAATTACCATAAGCAGTCATAGTCATTCATTGAACCTAAGAATAGTTGAAGACATGATTAAAAGTTACTAATGTTTCCGCCATTAGAATAATCATGCACATGTCCAATAATAAATCATATGCATAAGAGCATGATGGATCATTGGCAAGCCATAGAAGAATCATTGTGAATTCTCGAGGAGAATCCGATGAGCGATTTCAGTGTTGGACATAACAATCTGTTATGTGTCAAGAGGTGGCACATATTAAAGTTTGAACACGCGTAAGGATTTATGAAAATCCTAAGCTTTTCAAGCTAAAAGGAGAAATAAAAGGTTAGGAAAGATACTTAGTTGGAGTAAGAAGTTGCTCAAACTAATATTTTCAAATATGATAGGACTTGTGAGAAGTGCTAGTCTAATCGTCTTGACAATTGTTGCAAGACTCTACAAAACATTTACCTAGTGCATTATGAGTGGGTGGAGTACTTGATCAGTGCAAGTTATATCATTCACCGCAAATTCATTGGTTATGTGATAATCAACAGGGAAGTTCTTTTAAGATAAAGAACACAAACTGAGGTTGGGAACCTATATGTGTACTTGGTAAGGTTCATGCTATGAAAGATAACATGAATATAAAGGAAAAGGCGATTATAAGAAGTTTGAACACATGGACACATGGTATGTTAAACTTCTATTGCAATCAACAAGTGTTTACACACTTACGATACGCATCACAAGGTTGTAATACGGTATTGACTACCCATATGTGATGTCAACATTTGTCGTTTGAGTTATTATTAACTCACGTTAGACTTTGTTACATCCTAACGGGTTGTAGAGACAATTGAACCCCGTTAAAGTGAACACGGATTAGCATTGTATTCGCCAATAGTTACTTACATGAGGTGACATCTCGAAGTGACTAGAGTGTGATGCGATTGATGGCAAGTTCAAGTGCCATGGAGTCATGTGTGATGACTAATCGATCACATAGGCAGACTATTAGGAACACCTTGTCGGGCCTTATGACCGCTTATAGAGTTCTGGCAAATTTATATAGCCTGGTCGTGGCGAGAGCTACTATAGTATTCTAATGAGTCGATTCTTTTGACTAAAGATTGTTCGCCTAAGATGGTACAGTTTCAGATTAACTTTGATTTTTGTTACTACGACCTTCGTAAATAGGGTCAAATGGGCATATTTTGGGTTATGATGGCTGTGGCTAGTCGAAGGGAATGAGTGCGATAGGAATTGTCCACCCCTAGTCAAGGTTATAACAATATCTCAGGGCCACTCGAGGAGTAATGAACTGGAAATGCGTGGCCACGCTCGGAAGATATCTATGGTAGATAAATCCGGTCAATCAGTTATTCTCCAGATCGAGGAAACCACTCTCGATGTGATCACTTGCAAGTACGACCTGAAAGACACCTTGCATTGAGTGTGAGATAGTAATAGGACAAGAAAATTGGTGACGCACACTTGTCGAGGACAAGTGGGAGATTTTTTGAATATGTGTCCTCCGACAATAATGCGATCACAACTGTTGATCATGATGATCACATGTTTAAGTCTCATTTTAAAGAATACAATTGGGAAGAAATTTTACTGTCAACTGGTCCACACATATCGGTAATGATTGGCTGACTAGAGTTTGACATTACTGTCGTGCGACGGTGGTGACCAGTTGATTCCCTTGGGTCATACCTAAAGGGTAACATTCTTAATTGATCATTTAATTGATCGTATAATGATACGGGTTAATTAAATTACTTCAAATTGACAGACGATTTTGGAAGTAAAATTTACGTATCTCATTGTAATTTGATTAAATTAGATACAGTCTAAGTAATTGAATTGTTTTATTACTTAGATGAAATTATTGTTTACGGAAACAAATGGAACAGAATGAATTGATTATTACAAATACAGAATGTTGTATTTTATGACTCGGGAAGTCATTTCGGTACAAGAAATTATGAATTACTAGGTTAATTATATAAGTGACATATTTTATTAATATGTTGATTTTTAATTGTTAAAAATACATTTTATATACCTAATGTCATTAAACATGTTACAAGTGACATATTGACAAAATAATGTGTAAAATGGATTTTCCATTTTACACTATATGTGCCGAAATAAGAAGGGAGTATTAGGCTTATTTTTGTGTTAATTATGTTTAGTGGAAAGCATAATCATAAGACCTAATGCTTAGCCTTACATGCCTAAAATTCTTGGGAAGATTTGATGCTCATGCATTGGCCCTTTCCCACCCCTCCTACCCGGTTTTCTATTGTCAAAAGGCCAAGGGTCTTTTGCTCTTTGTCACTTAATATTCACTACATGCAAAACTTGTGATTATTATTCATTCAACATCTATAAATAAGAGTTTTAGAGAGATAGAAATTTTCCTCCTTCTCCCTTTCTCTCAACCTAAATTATTGAGAGAACAAAATAATTTTTGGTCAATTTTATACTAAATTAATATTGTTCTAGTAATAATAATATTAATTTTATTAAGTTGTTACTTTGGGTATAAATCTTTGGGAGGGATTCTCTACTTGAATCCTTGTTCATCCCATTAAGGAAGCTCAAGAACAAGTGAGTAGGAGAACTCACTTGTGCCCATAAAAACCGAAATCCTCAATGTATGATGATGATTTCTTCTTTAAATCTTTTATTGTTTGCATGCATAAGATCATTGATTAATTTTATGACTAAATTAAATCAAAACATATATGAATATGTCTACCAATGAGATATAGATTTCTAACAAACTTAGGATCATAGTTCAACTCACGTATAGCCCACCAAGCCTTACACTCTAACTCAACAGGTAAATGACAGGACTTCTCATAAACCAACCGGTATGGTGGTGCACCAATCTGTGTTTTAAAGGCAGTCCGATAAGCCCATAATGTGTCATCTAATTTAAGACTCTAACCTTCAGTGATTTAGAAAATATTTTAGCTAAAATATCTTTTAGTTTCCTTTTATAGACCTCGACTTGCCAACTAGTTTGGGGATGGTACCCCAAACCACGACGATGTTGGACACCAACTTTAGACAAAATAGAAGTACGCATTTCTTTAAAGTGCATTCCCCCATCACTAATGACGACCCCAGGGACACCAAATCGGGGAAAAATGATCTTTTTAAACATCTTAATCATGGTCTTGGCATCACAATTGGGTGAAGCAATCGCTTCCACCCATTTAGACAAATAATCTACAGCTACCAAGATATACCTGTTACCTTTACTAGGCGGGAATGGCCCTTGGAAATAAATGCCCCACACATAAAAAACCTCAACCTCTAGGATGCCATTTTGTGGCATCTTATTTCTCTTTGAAATGTTCCCAGAGCGTTGGCAAGCATCACAAGCTGAAACAAACACTTTAGCATCGGCAAATAATGTAGGCCAATAAAAACCAGATTGAAGTACCTTAGCCACGATACGCGACAGACCATGGTGACCACCATAAGAAGATGAATGACAGTCCTCCAAGATTGCCTTGGTCTCCCATTGCGAAATACACCGTCTGTAGAGACCGTCTGACCACTCCTTAAATAAATGAGGATCTTCCCAAAAATACCGCTTAGCGTTGTAGAGAAAACGCTTCTTTTGCTGATAAGAAAGGTCGGGTGGCAGCTCGCCACTGACAACATAGTTAGCCAAATATGCATACCACGGATGATGGTTAGTATTAATGAGAACAACAAATAAGGAATCATCAAGAAAAAAATCATCAATAGGTAAGGAAATCCTCTCCCTCCTGCTGCGATAATCAGGACAGATGGTCCGCTACTACGTTCTCTGCACCCTTATTATCTTTGATCTGTAAATCAAATTCCTGGAGAAGAAGTATCCATCTCAGCAGTCGTGGTTTAGCTTCCTTCCAACCAACAAGGCGTCTCAGCGCTGCATGGTCAGTAAAAACAATGACTTCTGACCTATCAAATATGAACGGAATTTTACCAACGCATAAACCACAGCTAACAACTCCTTTTCGGTAGTGGTGTACTTCACATGAGCCTCATCCAGAGTTCGGCTCGCATAGTAAGTTTCACTCAAAGCTTTGTCTTTCCGCTGGCCTAGCACTGCTCCTAGTACATAGTCACTAGCATCGCACAAAATCTAAAGAGGCAGCTCCCAGTTAGGGGGCTGAATAATCGGTGCTGAAATCAAGGCCTGCTTTAACCTGTTAAAAGCAGAAAGACACTCATTAGTAAATACAAAGGGGGCATCCTTAAGCAACAGCTGTGTAAGTGGTTTAGCAATTTTTGAAAAATCCTTGATGAACCGGCGATAAAGTCCGACATGACCAAGGAAACTCCTCACTCCTTTAACATTAAAAGGAGGAGGCAGCTGCTGAATCACTTGCACCTTTGCTTTATCAACCTTAATGCCCCTATGAGAAACAAAGTGCCATAAGACAACTCCCTCTTTGACCATAAAGTGGCCCTTCTCCCAGTTAAGCACAACATTAACCTCAATGTAGCGCTGCAACACTTTATCAAGGTTAGACAGACAGTTAGAAAAATCACTTCCATAGACACTAAAGTCGTCCATAAAGACTTCCATAATAAACTATATATACTCAAAAAAATATCCCCATCATGCACCTTTGGAAGGTGGCAGGGGCATTACACAAACCAAAAGCCATCCTGCGGTAGGCAAAAACACCCTGAGGGCAAGTAAAAGTAGTCTTTTCCTGATCACCCGGATGAATAGTGATCTGAAAGAACCATGAATATCCATCCAGATAACAGAAAAATTTATGAGAAGCTAACCTTTCTACCATCAGATCGATAAAAGGAAGGGGAAAGTGATCTTTCTTAGTGGCGGAATTTAGCTATCTGTAGTCTATGCACATCTGCCAACCAATTACTACTCTAGTGGGTATTAACTCGTTTTTGTCATTCTTAACCACAGTAGTCCCTCCTTTCTTATGAACTACCTGAACTAGACTCACCCATTTAGAATTACCAAAAGAGTAGATAATACCTGCATTGAGCAGCTTGATGACCTCAACCATCACAACATCCTGCATCTTCTGGTTTAATCGGCGATGACCCTGTCTGCAAGGCTTATGATCTTCGTCAAGCTCAATTTTGTGCATACAAATATCAGGACCGGTGTCCTTAATGTCATCCAATGAATAACCCATGGCCTTCCTTTTTTTCTTAAGAACAGCTAACAAAGCGATCAGCTGATCATCATCCAATTTAGCACTAACAATGACTGGATATTGCTCTGTATCATCTAAAAATGCATATTTAAGATGAGAAGGAAGAGGCTTACGCTCAGGTACCTTTACCTCTATGGCGCAGAGAGTATTTATCATTTGTTCCACTCTCTCTCCTTCAGCGTTGGTGAGTTCACGATCATCTATCGCAGCTTCAAGAAAATCTAACACAACATCATTGTTTTCTGGGTTATCTGCACACCCATCTAACAACATCAAAGCTTCTAGTGGATCCTTTATCAAGGAATTCGACCAGAACTCATAAACAGACTCGTCAATAATATCAACTGAATAACAAGTATCCTCTATCCAGGTAAACTAAAAGTGATTGCATCATCCCCCACTGCATGAGTCAAACGCCCTTGTTTGACATCAATGATGGCCCCAGTTGTACATAAGAATGGTCTTCCTAGTATAATTGGGGTCCGAGTATCCTCAGCTATGTCTAGGACAATAAAGTCCACTGGTATAAAGAACTTGCCATCTGTATGGTGATATTAGTCATTTTAAGGTGACCCATACTAAGTTTCTTGCAGACGGAAAAAAGGCATGACACTGACACTGGCTCCTAAATCACAAAGAGCCTTATCTATCACTTTGTTTCCTATAATACAGGTAATAAAGAAACTCACCGGATCTTTCATTTAAGTGGAGCTTTATTAAGAAGTAAATTGCTAGACTCTTCCATAAATGCAACAGTCTCGAATTCACTAAGCTCCCTCTTACGCGTCAAAATGTCTTTCATAAATTTTGCATAAGTAGGTACCTGAGTAATAAGTTCAGTTAAGGGGATGGTTACCTGAAGATTCTTCACCACGTCCACGAATTTACCGTACTATCGCTCGACCTTAGCATCTTTCAGACATCCCGGATAAGGGATTCTTGTAACAATAAGCGGGGCTGCGACCTTCTCTTTACCTTTATCAGGACGTGTCGTCTTTGCAGCAAGGGAAGATGACAAGTTAGCGGAATTAAACTTCAAAGCAGGACTTTTGCTGGTAGAGTCACTCGATCGAGCACTATTTCCACTCGATCGAACGTTTTCTTCAGGCAAATTGCTCGATCGAGGAGTGCATAGTTATCGATCGAGAACTGCAGATTTGGCATAGTTCGATCGAAGGGCAGAATTACTTGATCGAATATTTTTGTTGGGCAAGTCACTCGATCGAGAAGAACAATCTCCTCGATCGAGAACGTCAATTTTAGCTTCTTTCCATCGAGCTACTAGAGTATTTGATCGAGTACTTTCGGAGGATATATCACTCAATCGAGAATAATTAGCATTCGATCGAGCACTATGATGATGCTCAGCAGGGACATCTTCAATTAACTCCAGCAAAACAATTTCCGGGATATCATCAGCAGTTATATCATCATCTTCCGGCATTTTCGGTCCATTATAGGTAAGACCACTTCGAAGATTTATGGCATTGATCGGGTCACATTGAGGAGGGTGATTCACTTGCCTTTGCTCGGATGTAAGTAGCGCGACTTGGTCTTGCAACCCTTCTATAGCGTTGTCATCTTTGTCCGACTTTCTTTCAAGCTGAAGTGATAAATTTAACACCAAAGACTTCAACTCTGCAAGTTCTACAATTGTAGAAGGTGAATCAACTTGTTGGGGCATTGGTTTAGAAGGACTAAAGGCACTTGTTGATGTGACCAATATTTGAGCATATTTAGTCCCCGAATTAGCCTCGTTCCTATGCTTTTTAGTGCATATTTGGGTCATTTACTATATTTAGTCCTCTGTTTTGCATATTCTTTGCGGTTTTGTTGCCTTGGTAGGAGAGGAGTGCATACCTTGCATTTTCATGGCAAAATAAAGCTAAATTGATCGAATCTAATGACCAAGCATCAAAGTGAAGACAAGACTAGAAGACCTTTATAAATAATGTAGTAAATGGGCAATGATGAAGAAGATCCTTGCATCTCCGACAAGATTCCGAAGGATTGTTGGAAGAAGAAAAGAAGGAAAGAAGAAAAAGCTCACTGGACTGGAATCCGCTCGTCCCAGCATCGGGCCGCTCGTCCAAGAGCCACAATCCGAGCATCCCACCTGCCTGGCTGCTCGTCCAAGAGCCACAATCCAAGCATCCCACCTGCCTGGCCGCTCATCCAAGAGCTCCAGAATCCGCTCGTCCCACACACCAAGCCGCTCGTCAACCACTTGCACAATCCGCTCGTCCCGACCCTTTGGACGCTCGGATTGTTCTCCAGTGCAGCCCGCCTTCTTCTTGTTCCACTCGGGATGCGCATATTTTCGGAAGACTAGCAAAAAGGAGACTCGCATCTTTCTTCGAGAGGAGCATTTCCTCAACTTTTTCTTAAGAACTTATTCGTCATTTAAGCCCTTAGTAACCCTAATTTGTGCACCTAATCCCCATTATAAATACCCCATTATACTAATTAGATTATCATGTTCTTCTTATCAATGTTTAGTGTAGTCTATATTATTCTAATCTCTCTTTAATCATGTAATTAACTTTGAATCAAGTATTAATACAAATCTCATTTCCTTAATTTCTCTATTGTTCATCCTTTATTTTGGGTATTTGAAAATTATTTGGGTTTATTTGGAGGATTGACAACCTTCCAATCATTCATCAAGTACTTCTATTATTCTTTGCTTATTATTTTGGAATCATCATTAGGTATAATTCTCTTAATCCCTTTTTAATTATTTTTAATCATCTTTACTTATTCATCATGTTTTGCTTTGTTGATATGATTGACAACCTTGTTAACATGTTAAACTTGATAATGAGTGAGTAGTTTCCTTAACTAGGGTTAATGGGGAATTAGGGGAAACCAACATGGGGGATGATTCATGCTTAATCTAATATGTTCCCATAATTTATTTGTTTTCTTGTTGTGATCTCAACTTATGCACATGCTATGTTTGATGAAATGCGAGCCTATGAATCCTTGCATTTTTTACCCATCACTTACCTTTTCAATGAGACTTGTAAGACATAAACCAACTCGAGTCTCATTAGACCATGCATATAGTTGAGTAGGGAGGATTAAGTCGACTTGTAGGTGTTGTACAATCAAATCGATCGGCTCCGGGACCCAAACCTTCCTAGGATTGTATGATATAAACCAACTCGGTCCTATCACAACAATAATTGCTTGCTTATAATTTGAGAATATGTTTGTATGATCAATTCCCATGAATCCCCTATGAACCCATGACACCCTTGTGCTTTTAATCAATTGTTTACATCTCATTTTAGTCATCTTGCTTGTTTACTTTTATTGTTATTTAGTTTAGTGATCTTGTTATCTCAACCCAAATTGTGACACCCCTAGACACCACTACTTGCAATCGAAAATCCTACATCAATACCCGTCCCTTGGGATCCGACCTTTACTTGCCTCTTTACTAGTAGTAGAGTTGTTTGTGAAGTTATAAATATTGTTTTGGTCTAGGTGCTCCTAACAACAAGTAACCGAAATATAAGCTCAAAGCGGACCGACCAAAAATGGCGCCGTTGTCGGGGACGTGTTAACTTGATTTGATTTTCTTTAATTGTTATTAGTTGTGTCTTTCTTTGCCTTAGGGAAGTAAAACTCCTCAAGGTTTGTTCTAATTATTTTCGAGTTGTTCGATATTTTGCAAGATGGATATTATAGATTGTTTTGTTGAGGACCACTTGAGTATACCTTTCTTCAAAACCCCCATGCAAGCATTGGAAGCCTTGGAAGCAAGTGAGGCCAAAAATATGCATTGGGAGTTGGAGATAGATCTTCTTGAGGACGCTCTAGCTAACAAAGAACTTACTCATGAGCAATCCGAATTAGTACATAACATCCTTGTGGAAGCATATCAACCTATGGAAAAAGAGCAAGCAATCATAGAAGACATCATACAAATTGATGAGCAAGAAGAATTTATCATGAAGTTTGAGTATGATGAGATTAGTGATCTTGAAGAACAAGTTGAGTATGCCATGAGAATGGAGTGTTTAATGGAAATGGAGCAAGTTCTCAATGAACCTTCAATGGAGGAAAGTGAGGTACAAGTTCCAACTTTAAAACCCCTTCCCCCAAATTTGCAATATGTTTATCTTGATGAATCTAAGACCAAACCCGTGATTGTTAATGATAAACTTGATGAAAACCAATTGGGAAAATTGCTTGATGTGTTGAAACAACATGAAAAGGCTATAGGTTATAGTCTAGATGACCTTAAGGGGATAAGTCCCAACTTTTGTATGCATAGAATTCATCTAGAGGAAGACCATAGACCTACCATCCAATCTCAAAGGAGATTAAACCCCCACGTGCAAGAAGTTGTTAAAGGAGAGGTTATGAAATTACTTGATGCTGGAATCATATATCCCATATCGGACTCTTTGTGGGTTAGTCCCGTTCAAGTGGTACCTAAGAAGGGAGGTACCACGGTAGTGACAAATGAAAAGAATGAGCTAATACCCACAAGGAAGATCACCGGTTGGAGTATGTGTATTGACTATCAAAAATTGAATTCCGCGACAAGAAAAGATCATTTCCCCCTACCATTCATTGACCAAATGCTTGAGAGGCTAGCCTCCAACAAGTTCTTTTGCTACCTTGACGGGTATTCGGGATTCTTTCAAATCCCTATAGACCCGGATGACCAACACAAGACCACCTTCACATGCCCTTATGGTACTTTTGCATATAGGAGAATGCCTTTTGGCTTGTGTAATGCCCCCGCTACTTTCCAAATATGCATGATGGGTGTCTTCTCCGACTACCTAGAGACCATAATGGAAGTTTTTATGGATGATTTTAGCGTTTATGGAAAAGACTTTGACTCATTCTTGCATAATCTTTCTCTTGTATTGCAAAAATGTGAAGATGTTAGTCTCGTTTTGAATTGGGAAAAGTGTCAATTCATGGTCAATGAGGGAATTGTTTTGGGTCATCTAATCTCGGAAAAGGGCATCGAGGTCGATAAAGTTAAGGTTGAGGTGATAGAGAAACTCTCACCTCCCGTGAATGTTAGAGGGGTGAGAAGTTTTTTCGGTCACGTGGGTTTCTATCGCCGTTTTATAAAAGATTTCTCAAAAATCGTGAAACCCCTCACTCAACTCTTACTTAAGGATGCCCAATTCCATTTCAATAATGAGTATGTCGAAGCCTTTAATAGAATCAAGGAAGCACTAATCTCGGCACCGATCATTCAACCACCGAATTGGGAACTACCGTTCGAGATTATGTGTGATGCTAGTAACTACGCCGTTGGAGCGGTTCTTGGACGACGCGTAGGAAGTGCTTTACATGCTATCTACTATATAAGAAAGTCTATTGATTCTTCCCAACTGAACTATGATACTGTTAAAGCTTGTGTCCTCCACAATTAGTGTGATAACATTTGTAAATCTCTTACAGGTTCACAAGGGTATACTTAGTATTTTATCAGTTGATTAACGATTACCTAATAACGGTTGGCTTGTTAGAAAATTTGACGTTATTATCATACTGATGGCGGTGATCAACTTGTTTCTAAAAGTCACACCTAAAAGAAGTGTTTGAGAGATGTGGTTATGGAAATGTAATCACATTGATGCCTTATATGACTAAAAGGTTAGTCCATGTATTTGACTAAACAGTTAGTCAATGTGTTGATGAGACGATTATTTAATCTAATTAAATAATATTAGCTGAGACGAATTAACTGTCAAATTGGTAAATTGAACATAAACAGTTATATTTAATTAATGTATATAATGTTAGCTTGGACGAATTAATATGTTAATTTGTAATTAAATGTAATCGTTTATATTTAATAAGCTAATTATAAATATGCGATATTTATAATTAAAGTATATATTATACGAGATTGTTATAATAAATTATTACAGACCGGTATTAATAAATCGACTGCAAGCTGTTGTGTGTAGACTTATTAATACGTAATAAAATAAATGACAATTTATAAATAATACACTTTAGATACATTTTGTAAACTACCAAAATAAGAAGATTTAATTTCATTATTTTTGGTAGGTGGATAAAACCGAAAATAAGAAGATAATTGTCTTATTTTTTTCGGTTGTTATGCAAAAAAAAGGGAAGAAAATATCTCCCCCCATTTTACTCTAACCTACACGGTTTTAAAGGGTGAAGGGGACTCATTTTCTAACCTAATTTTTGACCTAGCATTCTCTCATCAAACAAAACACAAAAACCCTAAATTAATTAGTAAATTTAGGGATCTCATTCTAGCAATTTGAAGGGCATTTCTCGGAGCATCTTGGGTGCAACTAATAGGCGAATATCATTGCGATATTGTTCTTAGGCCGATTTTGCTAGGACCGAAGGTTGTTTCTTAATCCCTATTCTATTTTGTTTATGCAATTCATTTATGACTAGTTTTCATAGATTATAATTTCGTTATAATCCTTAATTTTAAGGGAAGTATACCGATATTTCCTACAAGTGGTATCAGAGCCAAGGCCACAAAATTATTTTTGATGATTTTCATAATTGAATTTAAACAAAATTTGAAAAAGAAAAAAGAAAAATTCATTTCGGCAGAAATTTTTTAGCCGTGAATTTTTTGTTTTTGTTTTTGCCGATTTGTTTTTTTTTCTTTTGTTTGATGATTTGTTCCATTTTGATTCATTCATATTATTGTTTTAATAGGTTAAGATGATAATATGATAATTTGTAGATGTTTTGATTTGATGAGGATTAAATTAAAATGTAAATGAAAATCGTCGTGTTTGATGATGTTGGATTTGCTTTTGCTATATAGTTTTTGGCATATATGGTTTTAAATCGTTGTTTAAAATTATGTTTCATTAATTTATATGTTCTTGATTATGCCAATCTTGTTTTATATAGCAACTATAAACAAATTTATTCATCTAAATGTTTTTTTTTTGTTTTAGGGCATTATGCCGAAAAGAAAAAAAAGGGGGGCTATTTTATGTCTCGGTTTTTACTGAAATGCCGAGAGAAAGAAAAAAAAACTGTTTTTGTTTTTATTTCAGCCGTGTGCAATACAAAAAAACCTGCTTTATTCTTTTTGTTTTTGCCGTGAGCTGAAGAAAAAAAAAGGCTGTTTTTCGTTTTTTTTCCTTGTTGCCGAGACCCAAAAAAAAAGGATTTTTTTTGTTTTGTTTTGGCCAATATTGATTGTACATTAAATTTTATAATGTATGATTTATTGTTGTGAAGAAGTTCACAATTTTTAGATACCCAAATTATTTTAAAGAGATTTAAAATATTGTTGGATTAATTCATATTACAAGATTAATATGAATTTAGATTAAAATTATTGTGAGTAATTGAGGAATTGTCACATAATTTGATCAATTAAATAGGTGGTTTGGATAAATTAATCTACATAATTAAGGAATTATGTCTTGAATGTTTAATTTATTAGTTGATGCATTTTTATTTAGTTGAATATTTTGTTGAATGGTTTATTTACGTATTTTTGCAATCTATTGTAATTTGTAATACCTAGTGTGGCCTTAGTTAATTATGTTTTCGTAATGAAGGAAACATAATTTTAATGTAATTTGAGATCTCGAATCTCCTTTAATTTTCTTTAGTTTTATGGTTTTGAAATTAGAATGTAAATAGGTTTATTATGTAATTTATTTATTGTAATTTTCAAAGAAGACTAAAGATGGAGATTGGATTGCTCACTCCCGCTACATGGACCAAGATGGAACATCAAGACAAGCTTCTCGGGTCCAAGGATGGATTCCAAAGTTGTATTTATGTTCATTTTGGTAGATAGGCCACACTAGGACTTTATTTTGTTATACGTTTTACCATTCTTATTGCTTTTCATTCACATGATAGTTATTGCATCATATTCCGCTTAAACCAAACCACCTACTAATATGCATGAAAATTGACTCATATAGATTGAATGTTAGTTTTCATAAACATACATATGTCATTCATTTAAGCCATCACCTTAGTTTATTCATTCTCGCATGCTAGATATTAGTTCACTTAAAATGAAATAAATAAAGTTGATGGGATCTTCCTCTAAAATTGAAATTGAGATTAGTCTTAATAGGCCAAACATCTATGAATCCCTTCTTCGTCGGTAGGCATATAGGACCTTACTCTCCATATGACCCCTTCTATGTTGGGTAAGTAGTTTGTGTTGACTTAGTTTATCTCAACATTATAGTCCGAAGAGTTTCTCGTGATTATGATGGACTAAAGATAGAATTTACAGAAATTTATCGACCAAGAATTTCAAAAGTAGAATTAGCCAAGAGGTTGTCTTATCAATTTACAGATAATTGAGTCTTGGGATCATTTATATAATTCTTGAGGGAGGTCAATTGTATAAATGCTTGCGTCTTCGCGTTATAGCAGTATTTCATTAGACTTAAATCTTAAAACGATGAGTATGCTTATTAAATTTTTCCTTCTTTTCGCTGTGTAGAATACGTTTTATATCGATAATACTGTTACAACAAATGGCTGGAAATAACGAAATCCCAATGCCTAGTGCCACACTTGGACACGAGTCCTGGCTGAAAGCTTTCATGGACCACATGAATCAGTTCACACGTCTGAAAAATGACGGGTCCAATTTTGCGGACTGGGAAGTATCATTGCGGAATGCTGCCATCGCTGACGGTAAGCTCAAGTACTTAACTGAGCCAATACCGCCAAACCCATGCCCCAATGTAGGAGTCAATGAGTCACTTGCTTATAGGGACTTCGTTATGGAAGCGGGTGCGATAAAGAACGTACTCATTTTTGCAATGGAAACCAATTTGCAAAGACGCTTCATTGCCCAAGGTGCAAACAAGATTTTCACCACGCTCACTAACGAGTTCTCAAAAGCACCGAGAATCGTTACTTATGAGCATACCTGTCGCTTCTTTGATGTGAAACTCCAGAAGGGCCAATCGGTTAGCCCACACTTTCTCAACATGATTGAGAATGTCGAGAAATTGGAGGCACTTGATTGCAAAATCAGTGAGAGCATAGTCATTGACCGTATGCTTCATTCACTTCATGATGGTTTTGCCCTTTTTAGGGCAAATTACTACATGAATGACATGAAGAAAAGTCCTCATGAGCTACACTCACTTCTCGTACAGACCGAGAAGGATATGAAATTGAGTGGGAGCATGAAGCAAGATGTTCTCATGATTTCCAACAAGAATAAGGGTAAGGGCAAGGCTCATGGCGACCTAACTGTAGGAATGCCAAAGTTTAAAAAGCCAGGAAACGGTAAGAGTGGGCTTGGTGAGACTAGTGGCTCACAAGGCAAGGCAAAGAGCAAGGGCGGTGACATTGAGTGCCACCATTGTCACAAGACTGGACTTTGGAGGAGGAACTGTTCCGTGTACCGTGAGGACATAAAAGCAGGTCGCGTTACTCCTGTTGGTATGTCATCTTATATTTATATGATTGAGATTAACCATGCAAGTTTCGGAACTTAGGTACTTGATACTGGTTGTGGTTCTCATCTGTGTAATCATTTGCAGGGCCTAAAGAACATCATACCTCTCGAAAAAGGTGATATGGTCCTGCGAGTCGGGAATGGAGCACGAGTTGTTGCAGTCTCGTAGGGAACATATGTAATCCAACTCCCGAGTGGTTTTGAGTTATATTTATATAACTGGTACTATGTGCCCAGTTTATCTAAGAACATTATTTCTGTTTCCGTACTTGCTAAAGACAGTTTTTTATTTTCAATAAAGGATAATAGCTGTATTTTCTCTTTTAATGAAATGGTTTATGGCAAAGCAGTTTCCATGAATGGAATTTACATCTTAGATAAAACCACAGATGTTTTAAAGTGTCTCCGATGCGTGGAGTTATGAGATTTGGGAAGAAAGGCAAGCTAAGTCAGAAGTTTATAGGGCCTTATGAGATCTTAGAGCGAGTTGGGGAAGTTGCTTATCGTTTGGCTTTACCAGCTGCGTTGGAGAGAGTGCATAATCTGTTTCATGTATCGCAGCTGCGGAAGTATGTGAGTGACCCGTCACATGTGTTGGAGGCAGAGAGCTTAGAGCTAGATGAGTCCTTATCATATCCGGAGGTGCCTAAACAGATTCTAGACCGAAAGGTTAGAAAGACCAGGAGTGGTGAGACAGTTTTGCTTAAGATTCTTTGGTCTAACCACGAGACCGAGGAAGCTACATGGGAGGCAGAGGAAATCATGAAAGAGCGTTACCCTTTCCTTTTTGATCAGGTATGTATGGTTACGGGGACGTAACCTTGTTTCTTTTAGGGGGGTAGGAGATGATCGCGAGCAGTTTTTAAGAGTTTTTACACCTTTTATATGTTGTGTCGATATGTTTGTCGGGATAAGTTGGGTTAGTATCATGTCTTATGTTGTTTTTGGTTTGGCTTTTGAGTCGGGAAGGTTGAGGGAGTACCTTTGTTTAGTAGTGGTTTGAACTTCGGGGACGAAGTTCCTTTTAAGGAGGGAAGACTGTAATACTCCGTATTTATATGTCTTGGGGTACTCTATCGAGTAGCCCTTACTCTGTCGAGTAAGGGCAAGTTGCGAAGTTAAATAGTTTCTGACCTGTTGGGTACTCGATCGAGTAGCTGGGGTACTCGATCGAGTAGGGGGGTACTCGATCGAGTGCCTTGGGTACTCGATCGAGTGTCCGGTTTTGCGGGGGTTTTTCTCGGGTTTTGTTAATTATGCGGTTAAGGTATTTAAACATAATCGTCATTGTTTTAAAACACTTTTACCAAAACCTAAAACCTGTTTAAAAGAGAAAGCAGTCATTTCATCTTCCTAATCGCATTCTTAGCAATTCCCGGAGTTCAGACGGTCAGTTCTTGTCATAGTTCGTATCGTTGAGTTCCTTGCGTCGAGGGTAAGCTTTTAACGTAATTTTTATAATGTTTTGCTAAGTTTGGTTAAACCCTAATTTAGGGTTTGGGGGTTTTTATGAGTAGTATGTGATGTGTAGTCTTTATGTGTGATGTGTTAGGAGGAGGATTCGTAGAAGAGGCGTTTTGATACAGTTGTAGATACCGTCTGCTTGTTGTGCTTTCCAGGTAGGATTTCCTACTCAGTATTAGTCCCATAATGGGATATTGGTGATGTGCTGTAGTTAGTTGTTTAATATGATGATTGTGATTGTGGTTGTGATTGTGATTGGTTGTCTATGGTTCTCGAGATGCGTTCTCGGCTAAGTGGGGTCACTTGCGGGAGTGACTTCACGCCCTAGTTTCGCCCTTCGTGGAACCCGCCACGGAAGGGGATGTGCACATTAATGGGACAGGGTTATCGCTCGTATGATGAGCGGGGCTTAGGTGGGAACGGCTGCGGTCCCCCACTGGCAGGGCTGGTCCAGTGGACAGTCAGGATTGAGATGATGGGAATTGGTGGTGTGTGTGTGTGTGTGACAGTTCAGCTATCTGTTTGTCTTATTGCTGTTATCTATATTGATTGTGTGATTAGTACTGACCCCGTTGTTTTTTTGTAAACCTGCGGTGATCCATTCGGGGATGGTGAGCAGATATTGAGCAGGTATTGAGATGAGTACTGGGATAGCTGGGATGCCACGACATGATGATAGAGTCTTCCGCTGTAGCCTTAGTTTATTTACTTTCCAGTTAGACAGTCAGTTAGAGAATATTGTATCGTACTTTGGTTTGGTTTTGAGGATTGTATTTATTCATTAAACTATTTATAATAAACGTTGTTTCTTTATTGTTCTTTGATTATCATACCTCGGGCAACCTAGATGGTGATGTCTTCATACCTGAGTGGTCCTGGTAAGGCACTTGGAGTATGGGGGTGTTACATTACCAATGACTCATCATGCTCTTAAGCATATGATTCATTATAGGACATGTGCATGATTATTCTAATGGCGGAAACATTAGTAATCTTTAATCATGTAATCAACCATTCTTAGGTTCAATGCATGACTGATGCGTTCCCGTTCGGTGTTCACAAATTAAGATGTGGTCGTTGGTCACGGTCGAATCAAAACACAATTTATAACTTCACACACAACTCTACAATAAGTAAAGAGGTAAGTAAAGGTCGGATCCCAAGGGACGGGAGTTGAAATGAGATTTCTATTGTAACTAGTGGTGTCTAAGGGGTGTCACAAATTGGGTTGATGTAGAAGGTCACTAAACTAAAATAGCAATGAAAATAAACAAGCAAGATGAATTAAAGGGGTGTAAACAATTGATTAAAGGCACTAGGGTGTCATGGGATCATAGGGGAATCATAGGATATGATCATACAAACATGTTCTCAAATTATAAGCAAGCAATTATTGTTGTGATGGATCGAGTTGGGTTATATCTTACAATCCTAGGAAAGTTTGGGTCCCGGAGCCGAATCGATTAGATTGTACAACACCTACAAGTCGACTTAATCTTCCCTACTCAACAACATGCATGGTCTAATGAGACTCGAGTTGGGTTATGTCTTACAAGTCTCATTGAAAAGATAGGAGATTATAGTAAATGCAAGGATTCATAGGCTTAGCATTTCATCAAACATAACATGTGAATGAGTTGAGATCAAAACAAGCAAGCAAATAAACCATGAAAGCATATTAATTTAAGCATGAATCATTCCCCATGTTGGTTTCCCCTAATCACCCATTTAACCCTAGCTAAGAGACTACTCACTCATTATCATGTTGATCATGCTAGCAAGGTTGTCAATCATACCAACAAAATGAAACATGATGAATAAATGAAAGTAATTAACAATAATTAAAAAGGGATTAAGAGATTATACCTACTAATGATTCCAATAATAAAGCAAAGATAATAGAAGTACTTGATGATTGATTGAGAGGTTGTCAATCCCCCAATAATAACCCAAATAATCTTCAATTACCCAAAATAAAGGATGAACAAGAGAGAGATTAAAGAACTAAAACTTGGATTAAAACCTGATTAATACTTGATTACAATATTAAAGAGAGATTTGATTGATATTAACTGCACTACTTATTGATAAGAAGAACATGCTCCTCTAATTAGACTAATGGGGTATTTATAGTGAAAATTAGGGAGGATGCATTAGGGTTAACTAAGGGCTAAACTAGTAATTACACTTTTTAAGTTGAGCAAGGAGACTCCGGTATTTTCTGAGAGAAGGGCTTCTTTCTTCGTAGCTTGGAGAAGGGGAAATCTTGCTGTGCTGGAATCCGGGCGGAATAGGGTCGGGACGGGCGGATTCTGGCGTTTGAATCCGAGCGGATTCAGTTGAATCCGGGCGGATTGTGGAGGTGGAATCCGAGCGGATTGTGGCAAAGCCGCTCGGATTGTGCTGCTGCGGGACGGACGGATTGGTGACAATCCGCTCGGATTGTCATCAAAGAACAAATCTTCTTCTTTTCTTCCCTTTTCTTCATAAATTCCTTGGGGATTTCCTTGGAGACTCAAGGATCTTTTCTCAACATTGCTCTTCTACTATAATATGTACAAAGGCCTTCTAATCTTGTCTCTCCTTGATGCTTGGTCATTGAATTCGATCAATTTAGTCTTGTTTTGCCATGAAAATGCAAGATTCTTACTCCTTTCCTACCAAGGGATCAAAATCTCAAAGAATATGCAAAACAAAGAACTAAAGATAAGAAATGACCCAAATAAGCACTAAAAAGCATGGGAACAAGGCTAATTCGGGGACTAAATGTGCGCTAATTATGGCCACATCAAATATCCCCAAACTGAACCTTTGCTCGTCCCGAGTAAAGAGGTGACAAAGACTAGGACCAATACTAACCTATCCTAATATTAATAGCCGATATGAGACAATTAGCAGGTCTCACTCCGCCCCTTCAACTCACAACAAGACAACCATGAGGTAGGATGCCTTCTTGCAAGGCAAGGTGGGTCTTGCCAAAATGGAGACACATCCAAACATTAAGCACACAAAATCAAGTAATGGATGCATCTACAAAAGAATAGCCACTTTCCTCATCTAAGTGGCGGAAATTATCTACAAGGGAAGCAATTCAACGGTACACATTCCGTCATAGATGTGGTTTCTTCAAACTACTAAGCCTAGAAGGATACCAATAAATCACCTCCAAATTGTGTCAAGCTAGGGTACCTTTGTCCTCAATCGTTAAATGCTTTTGTCAAGAATAGACTCCCTATGGTGTTAGAAACACTGGAGGATCGCGGAATTCCCCCTATTGCCTAGACAAGAAGAAGGGTCGTCCCCTCTCTACCATGCACAAAAATGGATACGATGGATAAAAGGATCAATAGATATTTGAGTTTCATTTTGGGAGTTTGCTTTGTTGTTGTTTTTCCCCCAATTTCTTGTGGCATATAACATTTGAGAACACTTTCTTGCCATTTCTTTTTGATTTTTGGCATTTCAATACTTGACAACTTTCAACTTTTCTTTGCATTTTCTTTTGAACATTTTCAAAGTCACCCCATATGTAGGGAGGGTGGCTTATATTTGAAGCATAGGAGTTTTCATTTTTTTGTTACTCCTCTTTTCTTTTGATGCACTTTGCAAACTTTTTCTTTTCTTTTCATTTCTTCGAACTCAAATTGATTTTCTTTTTGTTTTTGTGCCCATTCCCTTTTGTTGACAAAAATGTATGGTAGAACATGGATGATGGATGGATGGATGGATGCATGGTTTCAAGGGTCACCTTGGAATAAACGGTAGCCAATGAGTTATCACACCACAAGGTACTCTTGACTAGGCCTTAATCCATGGGTCAAAGGATAGTAGCATGACACATCCTAAGGTGTTTTACAAGTATTCTAACAAGCAAAGTCTTAAGAACAAAAGGCATCTACTAGGGCCTATATACACTTGTCAAGCTTCCCAAGTAGACGGTTTCGCAAAATTTTTCTAACATGCAAACTACATGCCATGATGCAACTATCATATATACATCCTAATGCAAGTGATTCTACCAACTAATATGACATTTAATCTAAATGCAATCCTAAGTTCACATTGTTGTACCGCATCAATCAAAATAAAGTCACATAGTCATTAACATAAAGAGGAAAAAGGAGATTGGAAAGATCATACCATGCGGTCTTCAATATCCTCATGTCTCGGATGTGGCGTAGTCGAT
This sequence comes from Silene latifolia, assembly GCF_048544455.1. NCBI lineage: Eukaryota > Viridiplantae > Streptophyta > Magnoliopsida > Caryophyllales > Caryophyllaceae > Silene > Silene latifolia. Next base: position 22,380,747 of record NC_133533.1, on the reverse strand, counting down.
CAATGTGAACAAGGATGAACAAACACAATATATACAAGACAATTTATACAAAAGGAAATAAACATGTTTTTGGGTTTTCGATTTTTCAAATTTTTATGATTTTTATGATTTTTGACATTTTTCAATTTTTTTTTTTTGGATTTTTGAATAAGAGTTAAATGTTAGAATTCCCATCCCCACACTAATATGGGCATTGTCCTCAATGGCCAAAGTGATGGAAATTATGCAAAGATGATGCATGATTTCTACACTAAATGCAATCTATTCTAAGCTACACTACATGATGCATGGTTTTTGTTATGACGGAGAGGATAATTTAGATTACCTCTCGTTGTGTATGCATTAACTTCCCCAAACCGAGTAAGACACTATTGCTAATGTCAAAGGATGGGTGTAGTTCATGCACACACTATGCTATGCATGAAACTAATTTGTCATTTTGGATTTTGAAAATGGGAACAAAAGAATGAGAACACCTCAATGGTACCGAGGTGTGAGTCCTCTAATGGGGCTAGGACTACTCCAACAATGATCAAAATTATAGAATACAAAGGTACAAGACACAAACTTCTTTTCATGAAAAATAAATATAAAGAGGAGAGATGAGAGAACTTCACTTGAACTTAGGCGGGCGCTCATGCTTGCTCCACCTAGTGATGAAGTGGTCTCCTAGACATCGGCATCATCTCCCTCTATATCGCTATCCCAAATATCCTTTGAAGCATCGCTTAAACTTGGATCCATGAATTCGTCGTCCTCACTCTCCAGCTTCTCCGTGTCACCTCCACAAGAATTGCCACTCTCCTCCCCTTGTCTACCGTTTGCCCCTTCATTAGCCTTCTCCGAGTTGGGAAAGAGCAATTCCATTTGAGCCCATGAGGGGAAAGCTCCTTCTTCACTAATCCGTCCTTTTTGAGCCATCTCATGGTATTGGGGGTAAAGAGCATAGTAAGTGTCCACGGAGGTCTCATATTGACGGTAGTGTAAATCTTGCAAAATTCCTGTGACAAAGTCGTCACGGGGGAGGATGAAGGGATTTGGATGGTTATATGGTTGGTAGGGAAAGGGGTAGGGAGGCACTTTTATCTTCTCATTTTGGGTTTGTTGTTCTTATTGTTGTGGTGGTGCATTTTGTGGGGGGTGGAGTTCGCCTTGTTTGACTTGGGATGAGGTAGGAGGGCATTGGGGACAAGCTTCCTCTTCTTGGGGAGATCCGTGGTAGATCGGTTATTGGGAGATATATAGGATCGCCCCCTTTTGTCAACCACTTTATCCTCTTATCGACCCCCTCAAGGGTTATCCAATGGTGTTGGACGACAAGGAGATCTTCATTAATTCTCGTGCTCCCCGCAAGTGGAGTGTACTCATTGTTCTCATTGAACCTTGGGTTGAAGTGCTTTGCAAGTCTAGTTATGAGTCCACCATTCACTATGTGCTTCATTCCATCATCATCCCCATTTCTAAACTTTGCCCATTTCTCTAGCAAAACTAGAGGTGCATTGAAGTGATACCCATCTCTCCCTTGAATGTTGAGGTATGATTCCATAAACACAAGGTCCAATTGGTTGACGATGGCCGGATCTCGGCGGGCGAAGAGAGTACCCGAAAGAAATCGATAAGTAAGCCTCAAGATCGGGTTTTGGATGTGAAAAGCAAGGCATTCTTGGTAAGAATGAAATCGCGGCCCGTCATGGCCCTCCATAATGGTGCAACATTATACTTTTTGGGTTTCGATGTTCGGGTAGGCGAAACATCAAGCCCAAACACATTAGCGAACTCAACAAGGGTCATCATCCTAGAAACATTCTCCAACCTAAACTCTATGCAAATCACTTTGTTTACGGTTGTAATCTTCAAAAAGCTTAAGAATTCTAACACAAGGGACCGATAGGTTGGTTCATGCATGCGAAAGAGGGTTGAAAGACCAAAAACCTCAAAGAGGGCTTCTACTTGGTGGAAAATCCCAAGCTTTCTCAATGTAGTATGACAAATAAATTTAGTGGGAAGAATATTCTTACTTAGGAGTCGGTGGAAGACCAATCTCTGCACATCATCAAGGAATTCCACATTCGAAAAATCATCGAGCCTTGTGAGATCTACAATCTCTACATGCTCCCTTCTAATGGTGTTGAGATGGGAGGTAGAGGAACTTCCCACCATCCTTGGTCTTCTTGCACTCCGAAAAGAGGATCTCCTTGGTGCCATTCTTGCTTCTTTTGTTGGGTTGGTTTGATTTGTGAAAGAGTAAGGATGTTCCTTGTTGATTGAGTGTTGGAAACCCTAGAAAATTGGGGATTTTATGATTTTGTGGGTGAAGAGAGTGATTTGGATATGTATGGGAGTCATAAGGAGGTGGGTTTTATAGGGTAAGTAGAAGGAATAGTGATGTGTCATTGCATGTGTGGTGGGGGGTATTTTAATTAGGAAGAAGTTGGGTCAAGGCACCGTGAGAAGACGAGCGGATTCGAGGTGAAGACGCTCTGATTCTTACTCCACGGGACGGGCGGATTCTTGACAATCCGCTCGGATTCTGTCACAGCGTGAAATTCCAAAATTTTGATGCTTCAAAGACGGGCGTCCCGAGCATAAGACGCTCGGATTCTTTTAAGGTGGGACGGGCGTCTTTTTGAGAAGACGGGCGGATTCCAGTACAGAGATTTTCTTTGAAATGCACAGGTAGAAAGACGGGCGTCTTTCTTCAAATCCGGCCGGATTCCTCGAGACGGGCGGATTCTTCACAGGACGCTCGGATTCGACCTCAGTCCAGAAATCTTCAATTTCTCAACGTAGCTGGACGAACGGTTTTTCCACTAAACGCCCGGATTCCAGCCAGATGGCTGGATTCCGGGGAATCCGCACGGATTCAGGCTGCGAGTTTTGACTTCTTCTCCTTTCTTAGATGCGTCCCCACACTTGAGCATTTGTTCCTTCCTTCATTCAAAAATCATTAGTAACCCTCCCTTGCTTACGCTCATGAAAAGAGTTATTTATTAAAACAAATGCAATAAATAAATACGAGTTAGAAGGTTAGTATATTTACAAGTGGTGGTTTAGGGAGGACTCCACCAAACTCTCCCTTAGACGGTCCTTTCAAGGGGGATGAGGCCCGAGGTAGGTAGCCTCAACCTCTCCAACAAACGCTCCTTCATAGTAGGGCATCAACCTTTGACCATTTACCTTGAACTTGCTTCCATCTTCCGCCTTGAGTTCGAAATCTCCATATTTTCCAACTTCGGTTATCACATAGGGACCCATCCATCTAGAGTTCAATTTTCCCGGAAAGAGTCGGTAGCGGGAATTGAATAGAAGGACTTTATCTCCCTTGTGCAAGGCCTTTTGTCTAATTCTTTTGTCATGAAGCAATTTTGTTCTTTCTTTGTAAATCTTTGCATTCTCATAGGATTGTAGTCGGAATTCCTCCAACTCTTGGATTTGAATCATCCTCCTTTGACCGCTCAATTTGAGATCAAGATTAAGTGCTCGGATTGCCCAATAAGCTTTGTACTCCAATTCGATTGGCAAATGACATGCTTTTCCATAGACAAGCTTGTAGGGGGAGGCTCCTATGGGAGTCTTATAGGCCGTCCTATAAGCCCAAAGAGCATCATCAAGCTTTGTGCTCCAATCTTTCCGAGTCTTGTTCACAACTTTTTCAAGGATTTGCTTGATCTCTCTATTTGAAATTTCCACTTGACCGCTTGTTTGAGGATGATATCCCAAGCCGGTTCGATGTTGAACACCATATTTAGTCAAAAGGGATGCAAGTTTCTTCTCATGGAAATGTGTTCCTCCATCACTAATGATTGCTCTAGGAATTCCAAATCTAGGGAAAATTATCTTCTTGAAAAGCTTGGTGACCGTTTTTGCATCATCATTTGGGGTGGCAATTGCCTCCACCCACTTTGAAACATAATCGACGGCCACAAGGATGTACTTATTCCCATTGGATGTCACAAAGGGCCCTTGGTAGTCAATTCCCCAAACATCGAAGATCTCTACCTCTAGGATGCCCCTTTGTGTCATTTCGTTCCTCCAAGATATATTCCCCGTTCTTTGACAAGCATCGCAATGAATGATGAATTCTCTTGTATCTTGGAACATTGTAGGCCAATAGAAGCCCGATTGGAGAATTTTTGTGACGGTTCTCCTTGCTCCATGGTGCCCCCCGTAGGGTGATGAATGACATCCTTCCAAGATTCCTTGGATTTCCCATTGAGGGATGCATCTCCGGTAGAGCCCATCACTACACTCCTTGTAGAGGTTTGGGTCATCCCAAAAGTATCTCTTCACTTCGAATAGGAATCTCTTCCTTTGGTTGTGGTTCAAATTTGGAGGGAGCACTTTTCCAACAATATAATTGGAATAATCGGCAAACCATGGGGTGATGTGCCTTTCAAGTTGTGTTTGAATAGCCATCAAAATATCGTCGGGAAATGAGTCATTGATCGGGGTTTCTCTATTTTCATCATGAAACCGGATCCTTGACAAGTGATCCGCCACTACATTCTCGGCTCCTTTCTTGTCTCTTATTTCCAAATCAAATTCTTGAAGAAGCAAAATCCATCTCAACAATCTTGGTTTTGCTTCCTTCTTTATCAAGAGATGTCGGAGAGCACGGTGATCCGAAAATACAATTACCTTGGATCCAAGCAAGTAGGAACGGAATTTATCCAAAGCATATACAATGGCAAGAAGCTCCTTTTCGGTTGTATCATAATTCACTTGGGAGGGGTCGAGGGTCTTGCTTATGTAATAGATGGCATGAAGAGCTCTCCCTACCCGTTGGCCAAGAACCGCTCCAACGGCGTAGTTGCTAGCGTCACACATAATCTCGAAGGGTAACTCCCAATTCGGGGGTTGGATGATTGGTGCCGAGATTAATGCCTCTTTGATCCAATTAAAAGCTTCAACACACTCGTCAGTAAATTGGAATTGGGCATCTTTAAGCAAAATTTGAGTGAGGGGTTTTGCTATTTTCGAAAAATCTTTTATGAAACGACGATAAAAACCCGCGTGACCGAGAAAGCTTCTCACCCCTCTAACATTCACGGGAGGTGGGAGTTTCTCTATCACCTCAACTTTGGCTTTATCGACCTCGATGCCCTTTTCCGAAATCAAATGACCCAAAACAATTCCTTCATTGACCATGAAGTGACACTTTTCCCAATTTAAAACAAGGCTAACATCTTCACACTTTTGCAATACAAGAGTAAGATTATGCAAACATGAGTCAAAGTCCTTTCCATAAACACTAAAATCATCCATAAAAACTTCCATTATGGTCTCTAAGTAATCGGAGAAGACACTCATCATGCATCTTTGGAAGGTGGCGGGGGCATTACATAATCCAAAGGCATCCTCCTATATGCAAAAGTGCCATAAGGTCATGTGAAGGTGGTCTTATGTTGGTCATCCGGGTGTATAGGGATTTGGAAGAATCCCGAATACCCGTCAAGGTAACAAAAGAATTTGTTGGAGGCTAACCTCTCAAGCATTTGGTCAATGAATGGTAAGGGGAAGTGATCTTTTCTTGTTGCGGAGTTTAATTTCCGGTAGTCAATGCACATACGCCAACCGGTGATCATTCTTGTGGGTATTAGTTCATTCTTTTCATTTGTCACTACCGTGGTACCTCCTTTCTTAGGTACCACTTGGACGGGGCTAACCCACAAAGAATCCGATATGGGATATATGATTCCCGCATCAAGTAATTTCATGACTTCTCCTTTGACAACTTCTTGCATGTGGGGGTTCAATCTTCTTTGGGGTTGAATGGTAGGTCTATGGTCTTCCTCTAGATGAATTCTATGCATGCAAAAGTCGGGACTTATCCCCTTAAGGTCATCTAGACTATAACCTATAGCCTTCTCATGTTATTTCAACACATCAAGTAACTTTCCCAATTGGTCATCATCAAGTCTATCATTAACAATTACGGGTTTGGTCTTTGATTCATCAAGGTAAGCATATTTCAAATTTGGGGGAAGGGGTTTCAAAGTAGGAGTTTGTACCTCACTTTCCTCCTTTGGAGTTTCATTGAGAATTTGCTCCATCTCCATTAGACATTCCATTCTCATAGCATACTCAACTTCACTTTCATCAACCTCATCATATTCAAATCCCATGATGGGTTCCTCTTGCTCTTGAGTTTGTAAAATATCCTCTAGGATGGATTGCTCATCCTCTATGGGTTGACATGCTTCTACTAGAATATTATGCACCAATTCGAATTGTGCATGAGTAAGTTCCTTGTTAGCTAGAGCGGCCTCAAAGAGATCCACCTCCAACTCCCAATACATGCTCTTAGCCTCACTTGCTTCTAAGGCTTCTAATGCTTGCATGGGATCCTTGAAGTAATGAATACTCAAGTGGTCCTCTACAAAACAATCTATGAAATCCATCTCGCAAAATATTAAACAACTCAAAAATGATTAGAACAAACCTTGAGGAGTTTTACTTCCTCAAGGCGAAAAAAGACACAACTAATAACAATAAAAAGAAATCTAAATCAAACAAACACCGTCCCCGGCAACGGCGCCATTTTTTATGCGTTCCCGTTCGGTGTTCACAAATTAAGATGTGGTCGTTGGTCACGGTCGAATCAAAACACAATTTATAACTTCACACACAACTCTACAATAAGTAAAGAGGTAAGTAAAGGTCGGATCCCAAGGGACGGGAGTTGAAATGAGATTTCTATTGTAACTAGTGGTGTCTAAGGGGTGTCACAAATTGGGTTGATGTAGAAGGTCACTAAACTAAAATAGCAATGAAAATAAACAAGCAAGATGAATTAAAGGGGTGTAAACAATTGATTAAAGGCACTAGGGTGTCATGGGATCATAGGGGAATCATGGGATATGATCATACAAACATGTTCTCAAATTATAAGCAAGCAATTATTGTTGTGATGGATCGAGTTGGGTTATATCTTACAATCCTAGGAAAGTTTGGGTCCCGGAGCCGAATCGATTAGATTGTACAACACCTACAAGTCGACTTAATCTTCCCTACTCAACAACATGCATGGTCTAATGAAACTCGAGTTGGGTTATGTCTTACAAGTCTCATTGAAAAGATAGGAGATTATAGTAAATGCAAGGATTCATAGGCTTAGCATTTCATCAAACATAACATGTGCATGAGTTGAGATCAAAACAAGCAAGCAAATAAACCATGAAAGCATATTAATTTAAGCATGAATCATTCCCCATGTTGGTTTCCCCTAATCACCCATTTAACCCTAGCTAAGAGACTACTCACTCATTATCATGTTGATCATGCTAGCAAGGTTGTCAATCATACCAACAAAATAAAACATGATGAATAAATGAAAGTAATTAACAATAATTAAAAAGGGATTAAGAGATTATACCTACTAATGATTCCAATAATAAAGCAAAGATAATAGAAGTACTTGATGATTGATTGAGAGGTTGTCAATCCCCTAATAATAACCCAAATAATCTTCAATTACCCAAAATAAAGGATAAACGAGAGAGAGATTAAAGAACTAAAACTTGGATTAAAACTTGATTAATACTTGATTACAATATTAAAGAGAGATTTGATTGATATTAACTACACTAATTATTGATAAGAAGAACATGCTCCTCTAATTAGACTAATGGGGTATTTATAGTGAAAATTAGGGAGGATGCATTAGGGTTAACTAAGGGCTAAACTAGTAATTACACTTTTTAAGTTGAGCAAGGAGACTCCGGTATTTTCTGAGAGAAGGGCTTCTTTCTTCGTAGCTTGGAGAAGGGGAAATCGTGCTGTGCTGGAATCCGGGCGGAATAGGGTCGGGACGGGCGGATTCTGGCGTTTGAATCCGAGCGGATTCAGTTGAATCCGGGCGGATTGTGGAGGTGGAATCCGAGCGGATTGTGGCAAAGCCGCTCGGATTGTGCTGCTGCGGGACGGACGGATTTGTGACAATCCGTTCGGATTGTCAGTCAGCAACAAATCTTCTTCTTTTCTTCCCTTTTCTTCATAAATTCCTTGGGGATTTCCTTGGAGACTCAAGGATCTTTTCTCAACATTGCTCTTCTACTATAATATGTACAAAGGCCTTCTAATCTTGTCTCTCCTTGATGCTTGGTCATTGAATTCGATCAATTTAGTCTTGTTTTGCCATGAAAATGCAAGATTCTTACTCTTTTCCTACCAAGGGATCAAAATCTCAAAGAATATGCAAAACAAAGAACTAAAGATAAGAAATGACCCAAATATGCACTAAAAAGCATGGGAACAAGGCTAATTCGGGGACTAAATGTGCGCTAATTATGGTCACATCAATGATCGTGACTGCTTATGGTAATTCCATTTTCATCGATATGAATAACCTACGTTTCTCATTGATTTGATGTGCATATCTCAATGCCTATCCAACATCCCATGTTGTGATTGGATTCATCTTAGTCCATTTTCATCCAGAATTGAAAACTCAAATACTTCTTTGTGAAAGACAGTACTAGCTCGTCATGCTCAATAAGTAATGAGTTATAAATTTTACAAGATGATTGCTCCCACTAAATTTCATGTCTTCACATGATAATTTCAAACTCCCACTCAATCCTACATGTTTCGTATTTGACTACTCAATCGAAACATTTCAAGAATTGGAATCAATTTTGCTTTGCCAAGTTATTAAGATAAAACCATATATGTTTCCAACATATCTTTTCAAAATACCTATTTTGAAAAGGTTTCAATCTTAAACTTATGGAAAGAGATTTTAATCTCTAACTCATTCATTTTTATAATGATGCGTAGCAATGTCATTACTTAAATGTGAAGTCCCATTTAATACACGTCCTTCTCAAAATACCCTTTTCGGAAGGAGGTTTAACCATTTCATTTTCATAATGAGGTTAAGTAACGACACTAGTGTGGTTAACAATTAACTTAGCTCTTGTAGACATCGGCATATCTTTCTTTGCAACTTTTAATCATAAATCTCATTTATATTCAAGGATGCAACTTTGTTTCATTTAGGCTCTTAAGTAAATATCAATTTTGAAACTCTATTTATATATAGGTCATAAACTAGCAAAATCTCTTGTTGAGACTTTTCTTTAGTTATTTTCTTTCAAGAACTTTCTTTTGGCCTCCTCGTGTAGTTATCTTAAGAACATATTCTTTCGATTACTTCACTTGGTCTCTTTTGTTATGTAGATCTCATCTATTCATGTATACTATCTATTTTGGTATACAAATCATTCTTTCTTTCGTAGATCTCATTTACTCAAGCATACAAATTATTCTTTGTATTCTTTGTGTCTTCATATTTCTCCCACTCTTTCCTTAGAAAAATACACTAGATATTCAAAGATAGCTTATGAGACACAAATAATGATTTTGAAGTAGAAGGAGGACTATCTCATAGATTGACTAATAGATTTTAGATTTGATGAGTGTACTTGGTAATTGACATTCTTTTAGGAGAGTTCATCAACTCAGCATCACTTTATAATTGATCATACACAAGTTTCAAGCTTGTGGACATATAATGAATCCTAACATTATAATTGTTTATTAGTTCAATTTAAGTAGATGTTCATATGTTTCTATGTGCGAGCATATAAAGACGAATTTTTAGAACAAACAAATACGATAAAATGGGTGACTTGGGTTGCAAGCCAAGCCACCAAAATCAAAAATACAACCATTGTTTAAAAGGATCACACATTTCCATGTCGAACACGGAAATAAAAATAGTTCTAAAATCCATAACATTAAAATAAAGACAATAATAAAAGCCAAGCTTCATTGGTAGCTACTCCTAACTCCTTCATGATTTCTTAAGCTTGCTTCTCTTTTCCCTTGTCTTTGCTTGAAGTAGGCCCTATCTACAATAAAAAGGGGATACATTATCACAACTTGTATCAAAATACCATAGTTGAATTAGAAACATAAAAGAAAGGATAGTCATTTACCTACTGGAGTGATCTTTCCAACTTTGATGTCACCAAGATACTTGGAACAATTCCTCTTCCAATGTCCAACACCATTACAATAATGGCATTTATCAAGAGGACCCTTCTTGGGTTTGGAACTTCTAGCTTCAAAAGTCCTAGCCTTGGTGGTCATGGGAGCTTGCCTCTTACTCTTTTTCCCATTCTTCTTGAACTTCCCCTTGCTCTTAATGCTTATATTTAGCACATCCTTAGGTGGGCTAACATTTAGCCCCATGTCTCTTTCGGCTTGCACAAGTAACTTGTGCAACTCCTCAAGAAACACGTCCTTGTCTTGCATATTGAAATTCACCCGGAAGTGCACATATGCTTTGACTTTGGATAAGGAGTGAATAATCCTTTCAACAATGAGCTCCTTGGGGATTTCAACCTTTTGAATTTTTAATGTCTCGACTAGCTCCAACAATTTGAGCATGTGAGGGCTAACCTTTTGGCCCTCCTTGAAATCGAGATCAAAGAATGCCGAGGCCGCCTCATATTGGACGATCCTCGGTGTTTGTGAGAACATTGTCACAAGTTTGAAATAAATTTCATAAGCGGTGCCCATTTTTAAATCTCTCCTTTGGAGATCCGCCTCCATCGCAAAAATTAACACATTTTTAATTGCGGCGGATTCCTTATGGTAAGCTTCATAGGCTTCCCTTGTTGCGGCACTCGACCTAGCGTTAGGTTCGGGTGGAGAGGCCTCCATAAGGTAACGAACCTTATCGTCACCTTGGGCGGCTAGCTTGAGTTGGGCATCCCAATCGGAAAAGTTTGACCCATTTTTTTCAAGTTTACAACGATCCATCAAGGATCGGAGCCATGAAACATTAGTGAGAGCGTGAGCGTTGTTGTTTGGTGCGGCCATTTGTTATGAGAAATAAAAGTGGTCTACAAAACAAAAATAGAAGGAATAAAACACTTGTCGTTTTTAAAATAATAATAATACTCGTAAATTTTAATTTAAACAAGTTTTATTGCATTTATCTAGTGACCTCTACCCAACTTTGATAAATGATTCCAAGACCCAAATTCATATCAACTTGGGCACGCTTTGGTGATACATCCCTTATCAATATAACTCGGTGGATTAACCCTTTAATCGATTCTACTTTTAGAACTCTTGGTCGATAAAATTACATTAATTTTTATCTTTAGCCCAAGACCTATCTGGCCATGGTCGAGAATACTTTTGTTGAGTACAACCCAAATTTCGAATAAATGTGTCCATGATCCAAATTGACATTAACTTGGGAACGCTTTGGCGATAAAACCCTCATCAACATGAATTCGGTGGATAGACATTTATCACCCACTTCCCCTACGTAACAAGGTTTGTACCCCGGTTGGGCCGAGCGCACTCCCTCACGAAATAGGTTTTCATGGTTTCTAATTTTTGGTAAGGCTAAGTCTCAATTGTTTATTTAGCGAGAGTTCATGTCAATTTATTATCTATCACGTTTTAAGTGAACTAAAGCGGTGAACTACGATAATTGTAATTGACACGGTCGATAAACTCGATTTAAAAATGCATGTTAAGTTATGGCGATTTAGAGATGCATGCAACATATAAATAAAATGCAAAGCATAAAAAAAAATTCTAGTATGGCCTTCCTAAAATAGTAAATCTAATTAACTATTACAAATGCGGAAACCAACTCCTTTGGTCCCTTGAACTTCGGTCTTGGCACGTAAAACGAGGCAACACCGTCTTCTTCGGGAACTCCGGGAAATTACAAATTAAATTACATAATTTCCTATTATACATTTGTAATAAAAATTAAATAACTATTAAATTACAAATTGGTGATACGAGATCACAAAATTAAAACCGAATCGATATTCCCATACATTTCGGGTAATATCGACTAAAAAACTAAGGCCATACTAAGTAAAATTACATAATTCAAAATTATATAAACAAAAATTATGACAATCATAAATAAAAATGCAACATTTATAATATGTATGAACATTCCAAATTTTAAGCTAAATCGCCTTTAAAGAGCCAATATCGTATATTAATCGGTTTTTACGGATTTGTGTGATTTAACTTATTAAATCACAATATGTTACATAAACTCATATTTATGTTCAAGTTAATTATCCTAACTCACTTAGGACTCAAAATTTAGTCTTCACTAACACTTTGACAATAATTCAACTTGATTTGATAATATTGTTCATTATGGACTTAAAATTACAATTTTATAACATAAACTTCAAATTAAATCAAAATAATTTCAAATAATTTCAAAATTTGAAATTCAAACTTATGAACATTCTGGAAAAATACCATGACTCTCATAATGTTCAATACTTAGGTTAAATATTTCGAAAAATTATCGAGAAAAACAATGCTGTGGTTTATCGGTTTTAACAAATATAACCATTAAAATGTGAGAAAATTTATTTTCATCAACTTTTCACTTTTAGATCTGAAATATATGATAAAATGCAACATGTGACGTTTTTCTTTAGTCATGAAGTATGTTTTAGCATTATAACTAATTATAGTCACTATTTATGTGATTTTTCATCAAAAATTCATAAATCATGCAAAAAGACTTCCCTATAGCCAAACATTTTACACACATCTTGTAAAATTGCATGTGACAACATACTAAAATTTCATGATTAAATTCAAAATATAACTCATATTAACCTATTTACCCATTTAAATACGATTTTAACTTATAAAATTCATATTTCGAGTAAAACAACTTATTTTAACATGAAAGAAAATTTACAGGCCATCAGTATGTATTACATGTGAAAACATATCTAAAAACCACCTGAAAATTCGAAGTTTAAGTAATTTTCGTCCAAAAATGACATTTATATATACAAAATCACATTTTTATGTCATAAATTAACAAAATGAACAATATAATCCATAAATGAACCAAAATATCCCAAATACATTTTAGGACCAGAAACTTTAACATGCAAAGTGATTTCGTGATATATCATAATAAACACAAAATTACATGTTTTGTTTGTTAATAAGATTAACTCGGAAAAACAATAAACCGATTTGCATGCAAACAACCTAATGCTCTGATACAACTTGTTAGGATTCATTAATTCTATTTCTATACATTTCATACAAATGTGATTATTTAGTCATAAAATAATAACTAGATCTTATGCATGCAAACTAAAAACAAGATTAGAGAAGAAATCGTCAATCTTACTTTGGGATTTCGGATCAAAAGGGCACCAACAAATTCACCTATTTGTTAGTTCTTGAGCTTCCTTATAATGGATGAATAAATTTTCAAATTAGAACCTCTCCCAAAAGCTTATACCCAAGGTGTTACTCTTAATAATTAATAATATTATGAACTAGTAATATTATTAATCTAGCTTAAAAATGACCCAAAATATTATTTTTGTCTCTCTTGTTTCGGTAAGGAGAGGGAGGAATTATAGAGTATTTGCTCTCTTAAACTTCTCTAAATTTTTATGTGTATGGAATGAATAATAATACACTACATTATAGTGGTGTATTTAGGAAGAATAAGAGTGAAAACCCTTGGCTTCCTCTCTTGTCCAAAACCGGGTGGGGTGGGAATCACAAGGCCAATGCATGGCCATTGCTTCTACCAACAAAATATAGGCATGCAAGGCTATATAAAAATGTAGTCATTGTGTTTGATTTAAAATAAAACACAATAAAACCCTACTACTCACCCATTATTTCGGTACACTTATAAAAATGGAGGAATCCATTTTATTTATTGGTCTAATTCATAAGAATAATCCAACCTATTGCTCATCTTCTCATAATAATCCGAACAACGTTTTAACCTATAAGTTTATTTTGTCAATATGTCACATGTAACATATTACATAATTCATACATATAAAATGTATTTTTAACAATTAAAAATCAACATATTAATAAAAATATGTCATATACAAAAATCGACTAGTAATTCGTAATTACTTGTACCAAAACGGTTTATCAATTATAAATCACAACGTCTTGTATTTATAATAAAATATTCATTCAGTTTCAATTGTTTCACAAACAATAATTTAATCTAAGTAATGAAACAATTTGATTACTTAGACCGTATCTTATTTAATCGAATTACAATAAGACACGTCAGTTATACTCACAAAATCGTCCGTCAATTTTAAGCAATTTAATCAACCCGTATCAACATACGATTAATTATATAATCAATTAAGAGCGTCACCCTCTAGGTATGACCTAAGGGGATCAACTGATCACCACCGTCGCACGACAGTAATGTCAAACTCCAGTCAACCAATCATTACCGATATGTGTGGACCAATTGACTGTAAAATATTACTTCCCACATGTATTCTTAAATATGAGATTTAAACATGTGATCATTATGATCGACAGTTGTGATCGCATTATTGTCGGAGGACACTTATTCCAACAATTATTACCGACTGTATGGTTCGTAATAAAACATAAAATATACATGACTAGCAGACGGAATATTCTCATAATATGATATAACATTTGACACAAATAAACTTGCAACGAAAGATACGGACACAGTCATACAATCTCGTCAAAAACTAGTCAGTCATACGGTGAATAAAATATTTGTGACACGTTTAGTTGCCACCAATTAAACCAATTTCCAACCGTAAAAACTCAAAACGTTCTGTAGCCAATGCCTTGGTAAAAATGTCAGCCCATTGTTTTTCTGTACTACAAAATTCCAGTCTTATGTTGCCCTTATCTACATGACCACGCAGAAAATGATGTCTAATGTCTATATGCTTAGTTCGTGAGTGCTGTGTAGGGTTCTTAGATATAATTATAGCACTCGTGTTATCGCATAAAATAGGTATACATCCAACATTAACACCGTAATCACATAACTGTTGCTTAAGCCATAAAAGTTGAGAACATACCAATCCAGCGGCAATGTATTCGGCTTCAGCTGTAGACAACGCAATTGAATTTTGCTTCTTTGATCCACACGTAATAATACACGGTCCAACAAAAATAGCTATGCCGGAAGTACTTTTTCTATCAAGTGAAGAACCTGCATAATCTGCATCTGAATATCCTATGAGATCGAAATTACACTCAAGAGGATACCACAGATATAATTTAGATGTACCAATTAAATACTTCAGGATTCTCTTAACTGCAATCATTTGCGATTATTTAGGGCACGATTGAAACCGAGCACATACGCATACACTAAACGTAATATCGGGATGACTTGCAGTTAAAAAAAGAAGTGAGCCAATGATACCTCGATAAGTCGTCTCATCGACACACTTACCGTTTTCATCCAAGGTCAACTTCTTATCCGTAACCATACGAGTAGGTTAGAATTAGAGTTTTCCATACCAAATTTCTTGATTAGCTCCTTGATGTATTTTTGTTTGTGTATCATGATTCCTTCAGGAGTTTGTTGAATTTGGAGTCCAAGGAAGAACTTGAGTTCTCCCATCATGCTCATCTCGAATTCTGAGGTCATTAATTCTGAAAAATACTTACATAAACGATCATTAGTTGAACCAAAAATAATATCATCAACGTAAATTTGTACAACTAATAAATCGGAATCCTCACTTTTCAGAAATAGAGTTTTGTCGACAGATCCTCTTTTAAAACCACTTTCAAGAAGATATTTTGACAATCTGTCGTACCACGACCTCGGAGCTTGTTTCAAACCATACACAGCTTTAACTAATTTGAAAACATTGTTAGAAATCTAGATCTCTTTACTCAACATATTCATATATGCTTTGATTTAATTTAGTCATAAAATTAAAAGGTGATCTTATGCATGCAACCAATAAAAGATTTAAAGAAGAAATCATCACATACATTGAGTATTTCGGTTTATATGGGCACAAGTGAGTTCTCCTACTCACTTGTTCTTGAGCTTTCTTTAGTGGATGAACAAGGATTCAAGTAGAGAATCCCTCCCAAGGTTTTATACCCAAGATAACAACTTAATAAAATTAATACTATTATTACTAGAACAATATTAATTTTGTATAAAAATTGACCCAAAAATTATTTGGTCTCTCTATGTTTCGGTTAAGAGAGAGGGAGGAGAAGGAAGATTTTTCTCTTTCTAAAATTCTTATTTTTAGATGAATGGAATGAATAATGATACACAACTATTATTATGTAGTGTATAGGATAAAAATTTAGCAAAAGACCCTTGGCTATGCTCTTCAAAAACCGGGTAGGGGGGGGGGGGGGTGAACATAGCCAATGCATGACCAAGGTTCTCTTCACAAAGACTAGTAGGCTTGCATGGCTATTTCTTAGGATAATGATTGTGTTTTCTATATAAAATAATAAACACAATATTTTGCCTAACAAACCCCTAATTTCGGTACATTTAGATAAAATGGACTCCATTTTATTTTTGTCAATTTGTCAATTTGTTACATGTCACATGTCATGTAAAATTGTTATGTATTTTTAACATATTAAAAATCAACGCATTAATAAAAATACGTCATATACAAAATCGACTTAGTAATTCATAATTACTTGTACCAAAATATTTTACCAAATATAAATCACAATATCTTGTATTTATAATAATTATTCATTCAAATGCAATTGTTTCCTTAAACAATAATTTCATCTAAGTAATAAAAGAATTCGATTACTTAGACCGTATCTTATTTAATCAAATTACAATGAGACACGTAAATATTACTTCCAAAATTGTCCGTCAATTTTAAGTAATTTAATTGACTCGTATCGTCATACGATCAATTAAATGATCAATTAAGAATGTTACCCTTTAGGTATGACCTAAGGGGATCAACTGGTCACCACCGTCTCACGACAGTAATGTCAAACTCTAGTCAGCCAATCATTACCGATATGTGTGGACCAAATTGACAAAGAAAAATACTTCCCAATTGTATTCTTTAAAATGAGACTTAAACATGTGATCATTATGATCAACAGTTGTGATCGCATTATTGTCGGAGGACACATATTCCAACAATCTCCCACTTGTCCTCGACAAGTGTGCGTCACCAATTCTCTTGTCCTATTACTATCTCCCACTCAATGTAAGGTGTCTTTCAGGTCGTACTTGCAAGTGATCATATCGAGAGTGGTTTCCTCGATCTGGAGAATAACTGATTGACCGGATTTATCCACCATGGATACATTCCGAGCGTGGCCACGCATTTCCAGTTCATTACTCCTCGAGTGGCCCTGAGATATTGTTATCACCCTGACTAGGGGTGGACAATTCCTATCGCACTCATTCCCTTCGACTAGCCACAGCCATCATAACCCAAAATATGCCCATTTGACCCCATTTACGAGGGTCGTAGTAACACAAATCAAAGTTAATCTGAAACTGTGTCATCTTAGGCGAAAAGTCTTTAGTCAAAAGAATCAACTCATTAGAATACTATAGTAGCTCTCGCCACGACCAGGCTATATAAATTTGCCAGAACTCTATAAGCGGTCATAAGGCCCGACAAAATGTTCCTAACAATCATTATGTGATCGACTAGTCATTCTCATATGACTCTATGGCACTTGAACTTGCCATCAATCGCATCACACTCTAGTCACTTCAAGACGTCACCTCATGTAAGTAACTATGGGCAAATACAATGCTAATCCGTGTTCACTTTAACGGGGTTCAATTGTCTCTACAACCCGTTTGGATATAACAAAGTATAAGGTGAGTTAATAATAACTCAAACGACAAATGTCGACATCACATTCGGGTAGTCAATACCATATTACAACTTTGTGATGCATATCGTAAGTGTGTAAACACTTGTTGATTGCAATGGAAGTTTAACATACCATGTGTCCATGTGTTCAAACTTCTTATAATCGCATTTTCCTTTATGTTCATGTTATCTTCTCATAGCATGAACCTTACCAAGTATACATATAGGTTCCCAACCTTGGTTTCGGTTCTTTATCTTGAAAGAACTTCCTTGTTGATTATCACATAACAAACGAATTTGTGGTGAATGATATAACTTGTACTGATCAAGTACTCCACCCACACACAATGCACTAGGTATATGTTTTGTAGAGTCTTGCAACAAATGTCAAGATGATTAGCCTATCACTTCTCACAAGTCTTAGCATATTAGGAAAAATTAGTTTTGAGTAACTTCTTACTTCAACTAAGTATCTTTTCTAACCTTTTATTTCTCCTTTTAGCTTGAAAAGCTTAGGATTTTCATAAATCCTTACGCGTATTCGAACTTTAATATGTGTAACTTCTTGACACATAACAGAGTGTTCTTGTTCAATCACTGAAATCGCTCATCGGATTCTCCTCGAGAATACATGACGATTCTTTATGGCTTCCCAATGATTCATCATGCTCTTATGCATATGATTCATTTTGGACATGTGCATGATTATTCTAATGGCGGAAACATTAGTAACTAATAATCATGTGATCAACTATTCTTAGATTCAAAGAACGACCATGACTGCTAATGGCAATTCCATTTTTATTGACATGAATGACCTATGTTTCTCGTTTATTCGATGTGTATATCTCAATTCTAATCCAACATCTTATGATGTAATTGGATTCATTATAGTCCATTTTCATCCAGAATTGAAAACTCAAATACTTCTTTGTGAAAGAAAGTATTAGCTCATCATTCTCAATGAGTAATGAGTTATAAACTTTTACAAGATTATTGCTCCCACTAAATTCCATGTCTTCACATGATAATTTCCAACTCCCACTCAATTCCACATGTTTCGAAATTGACTACTCAATCGAAACATTTCAAGAATTGAAATATATATTGCATTGCCAAGTTATTAAGATAAAACCATATAAGTTCCCATCATATCCTTTCAAAATACCTATTTTGAAGAGGTCGCATCTTAACCAAATGGAAAGAGATTTTAATCTCTAACTCATTCATTTTATAATGATGCGCGGCAATGTCATTAGTTTAAATATAAATAATATCTAACACACGTCCTTCTCAAAATACCCATTTCGGAAGGAGGTTTAACCATTTCATTTTCATAATGAGGTTAAGTAATGACATTTTCATGGTTAATACTTAACTTAGCTATTGAGGATATCACTATATCAATCCTTGCAATTTCTAGTCATAAATCTCGTTTATTTCCTAGGATGTTACTTTGATTCATTTAGGCTCTTAAGTAAATATCAATATTGAAACTATTGCTCAAAAACATAAACTAGTCAATTAAGACTTTACATTAGTCATTCTTCTTCCAAAACTTTCTTTTGGTGTCCTCATGTAGTTATCTTAAGAATAAGTTCTTTCGATTACTTCACTTGGTCTCTTTTGTCATATAGATCTATTCGAGACCATAGATCTCATAGATCTCGTCTATTGGGTATACTATACAAATAGATATACCTTTATTCAAATCATTCTCCCTTGCGTAGATCTCATTTACACAAGTACATAAATTTATCTTGGTAAATTTATCTTGGTGTTGTGTCCTCATTTTTCTCCCACTCTATCTTTAGAATGAATATACTAGAGATTCAAAGATAGCATATGGGACACAAATAATAATTTTTGAAGTATAAGGAGAACTACCTCATAGGTTCACTAATAGTTTTAGATTTTGTAAATGTACTTGGTGAGTGACATTCCTTTAAGAGAGTTCATTAACTCAATATTACTTTGTAAATGATCATACACAAGACTTAAGCTTGTGGACATATAATGAATCCCATCATTATAGTTGTCTATTAGATCACTTTAAGTGAATAATCATATGTTTCTATGAGAAAGCGGATAAAGAAGAATTTTAGAATCAAGGATAAAATGATAAAACAGGTGACTTGGGTTTCAAACCAAGCCACCATTATCCAAAATACAACCATTATCCAAAATACACTTCCTTGTCGAACACGGAAATCAAAAGGTTCTAAAATCCGAAACATAATTAAAATAAGACAATAAAAAGCGAAGCTTCATGGAAGCTATTCCTAGCTTCTCAATGGTTTCTCAAGCTTGCTTTTCTTTTCCCTTGTCCTTGCTTGGCGGAGGCCCTATTTACAATAAAAAGGGGATACATTATCACAACTTTGTATCACAACACCATAGTTGAATTAGAAACATAAAAGAAAGGATAGTCATTTACCTACTGGAGTGATTTTTCTAGCCTTAATATCACCAAGGTATTTGGAACAATTGCTTTTCCAATGTCCAACACCATTACAATAATGGCATTTATCAAGAGAACCCTTCTTGATTTTGGAAGTGCTAGCTTCATAAGTCCTAGCTTTGGTGAAAGTGGGAGCTTGCTTCTTACCCTTCTTCCCATTCTTTTTGAACTTCCCCTTGCTTTTAGTGCTAATGTTAAGCACATCCTTAGGTGGGTTAACATTTAACCCCATGTCTCTTTCGGCTTGTACAAGTAACTTGTGCAACTCTTCAAGAGACACGTCCTTGTCTTGCATGTTAAAATTCACCCGGAATTGAACATATGCCTTGACTTTGGATAAGGAGTGTAGAATCCTATCTACAATGAGTTCTTTGGGAATTTTAACTTTTTGAATCTTCAAAGTCTCCACTAGCTCCATTAATTTGAGCACATGGGGGCTAACCTTTTGGCCTTCTTTGAAGTCGAGATCAAAGAATGCCGCAGCCGCCTCATATTGGACGATCCGCGGAGTTTGTGAAAACATTGTCACAAGCTTGGAGTAGATTTTATTAGCGGTGCCCATCTTAAAGGCTCTCCTTTGGAGATCCGCCTCCATCGCAAAGATCAACACATTTTTCATTGCGGCGGACTCCTTATGGTATGCCTCATATGCTTCCCTAGTGGCAGCGGTCGACCTAGTATTAGGTTCGGGTGGAGAGGCCTCGGTAAGGTAACGAAGCTTGTCGTCACCTTGGGCGGCTAGTTTGAGTTGGGCATCCCAATCGGAGAAATTTGACCCATTCTTTTCAAGTTTACAACGATCCATGAAGGATCGGAGCCATGAAGTATTAGCGAGAAGTGTGGCGTTTGGATTTGGAGTAGCCATTTGTTATGAGAAATAAGAGCGGTCTAGAAAACAAAACATGGAAGGAATAAAACATATGTCGTTTTCAATATAATAATACTCGTAAAATAAGTTTAAACAAGTTTTATTGCACTTATCTAGTGACCTCTACCCAACTTAGATAAATGATTCCAAGACCCAAATTCATATCAACTTAGGCACGGGATAGCCGATGAAACCCTTATTAATATAACTCGGTGGATTAACTTTTAATCGATTCTACTTTTAGAACTCTTGGTCGATAAAATTACTCTAATGTTTATCTATAGCCCAAAACACATCCGACAAGGGCACGGGATGGCCGATGAAACCCTTATCAAAAACTTTTGTTGAGTTCAATCCAAATTTCGAATAAATGTGTCCATGATCCAAACTCACATTAACTTGGGCACGGGATAGCCGATGAAACCCTCATCAACATGAATTCGGTGGATAGACATTTATCACCCACTTCCCCTACGTAACAAGGTTTGTACCCCAGGATGGCCGAGTGCACTCCCTCGCGAAATAGGTTTTCATGGTTTCTACTATTTGGTAAGGCTATGTCTCAATTGATTATTTTAGCGAGAGGTCATGTCAATTTATTATCTATCACGTTTTAAGTGAACTAAAGCGGTGAACTACGATAATTTTAATTGACACGGTCGATATACTCGATTAAAATGACAATGCATGTTTTAGTTATGGCGATTTAGCGATGCATGCGACATATAAATAAAATGCAAAACATTAAACAAATCCTAGTATGGCCTTCCTAAAATAGAAAATCTAATTAACTATTACATATTCGGAAACCAACTCCATTGGTCCCTTGAACTTCGGTTATGGCACGCGTCTCAAGGTAACACCGTCTTTATGTATCGCCTTCTTGAATGACACCGTCTTCAAGGAACTCCGGAATAAATAAATTACATAACAAATTACATAATTTCCTATTATACATTTGTAATTAAAATAAAATAAATCTATTAAATTACAAAACGGTGATACGAGATCACAATAAATTACAACCGAATCGATATTCCTATACATTTCGGGTAATACGAATTAAAACTAAGGCCATACTAAGTAAAAATTACATAAAATAAAATTACATAAAATAAAATTATGACAATCATAAATAAAATGCAGCATTATAATATGTATGAACATGCCCAATTTTATGCTAAATCGCCTCTAAGGAGCCAATATCATATATTTAACGGTTTTTACGGATTTGCGTGATTCAACGTTTTATAATCACGATAATTACATAAATTCATATTTATGCACAAGTTAATTACCCTAACCTCTTATGACTCAAAATTAGTCTTCACTAACTATTTGACTATAATTAACTTATATTACTTAAAATTGTTCATTAATGGACTCAAAATTATAATAAAATGCTATAAATATCAAATAAATCACAAAAAATCCAAATAAATTTGAAATTTGAAATTTAAACTCATGAACATTCTGGAAAAATACCATGACACTCATAATGTTCAAAAACTTAGGTTAAAATTTCGTAAAATTATCGGAAAAACTATGTTGCGGTTTATCGGATTTATCAATAATAATCATAAAAACATGAGAAAAATTATATTCATCAACTTTTCAATTTTAGATCTGAAAAAGATAATAAAATGCAACATGTGACGTTTTTCCTTAGTCATGGAGTATGTTTTAGCAATTATTTACTAATTAAGTCACTATTTAAGCTATTTTTCATCAAAAATCCATAAATCATGCATAAAGACTTCAATATAGCCTATTATTTTACACACATCTTGTAAAATTGCATGTGACAACATACTAAAATTATATGACCAGATTCGAAATACATCTCATATTAACCCATTTTTCATTTAAAATCGATTTTATCATGAAAAATCCAAATTTCGAGCATAAAAACTCCAAAAATTATGAAAAATTACAGGCATATATGACATGTTACTTGACATGTGAAATTGTAATGTATTTTTAACATATTAAAAAATCAACATACTCATAAAATATGTCATATACAAAATCGACTAGTAATTCGTAATTACTTGTCCCAAAACGGTTTATCAATTATAAATCACAACGTCTTGTATTTATAATAAATCATTCATTCAATTTCAATTTCAATTGTTTCGCAAACAATAATTTTATCTAAGTAATAAAACAATTCGATTACTTAGACCGTATCTAATTTAATCGAATTACAATAAGACACGTTAACTTTACTCTCAAGATCATCCGTCAATTTTAAGCAATTTCATTAACTCGTATCGGCATACGATTAATTAAATAATCAATTAAGAGTATTTCCCTATAGGTATGACCTAAGGGGATCAATCGATCACCACCGCCGCACGACGAATGTCAAACTCTAGTCGACCAATCATTACCGATATGTGTGGATCAGTTGACTGTAAAATATTACATCCCACATGTATTCTTACAATGAGATTTAAACATGTGATCATTATGATCGACAGTTGTGATCGCATTATTGTCGGAGGACACATATTCCAACAATCTCCCACTTGTCCTCGACAAGTGTGCGTCACCAATTCTCTTGTCCTATTACTATCTCCTACTCAATGCAAGGTGTCTTTCAGGTCGTACTTGCAATTGATCATATCGAGAGTGGTTTCCTCGATCTGGAAAATAACTGATTGACCGGAATTATCTACCATAGATACCTTCCGAGCGTGGCCACGCATTTCCAGTTCATTACTTCTCGAGTGGCCCTGAGATATTGTTATAACCCTGACAAGGGGTGGACAATTTCTATCGCACTATTCCCTTCGACTAGCCACAACCATCATAACCCAAAATATGCCCATTTGACCCCATTTACGAAGGTTATAGTAACATAAATCAAAGTTAATCTGAAACTGTGCCACCTTAGGCGAACAGTCTTTAGTCAAAAGAATCGACTCATTAGAATACTATAGTAGCTCTCGCCACGACCAGGCTATATAAATTTGCACGAACTCTATAAGCGGTCATTAGCCTGACAAAGTGTTCCTAACAGTCTGCCTATGTGATCGACTAGTCATCTCACATGACTCTATGGCACTTGAACTTGCCATCAATCGCATCACACTGTAGTCACTTCGAGACGTCACCTCATGTAAGTGACTATGGGCGAATACAATGCTAATCCGAGTTCACTTTAACGGGGTTCAATTATCTTTACAACCCGTTTGGATGTAACAAAGTATAAGATGAGTTAATAATAACTCAAACGACAAATGTGGACATCACATTCGGGTAGTCAATACCATATTACCACCTTGTGATGTATATTGTAAGTGTGTAAACACTAGTTATTTGCAACATGAGTTTAATACGCCATCTGTCCACGCGTTCAAACTCTTGAATCGTATTTTCCTTTGTTTTCATGTTTGTCTTACACAGTATGAATCTCACCAAGTACATATCTAGTTTCCCAAACTAGGTTTAGGCTCTTTACTTTGAGAGAACTTTCTTGTCGTTTATCACATAACAAACGAATTAAGGTGGACGACATAACTCACACTAGTCAAGTGTTCTTCAAACTCATAATGTACCAGGTATATGTTTTGTAGGATCTTGCAACAATTGTCAAGATGATTAGCCTAGCACTTCTCATAAGTCCTAGAAAATATAAAAATACTAGTTTTGAGTAACTTCTTACTATAACCAAGTATCCTTTCAAACTTCTTATTTCTCCTTTTAGCTTAAATAGCTTAGGATTTTCTAAAATCCTTACGCGTTTTTGAACTTCAATATGTGCAACTTCTTGTCACATAACAGAGTGTTCTATCAAACACTAGAATAGCTCATTAGTTCTCCTCGAGAATTCATGACGATTCTTATATGGCTTACCAATGACTCATCATGCTCTTAAGCATATGATTCATTATAGGACACGTGCATGATTATTCTAATGGCGGAAACATTAGTAATCTTTAACCATGTGATCAACCATTCTTAGGTTCAATGAATGACCATGACTGCTTATGGTAATTCCATTTTCATCGATATGAATAACCTACGTTTCTCGTTGATTTGATGTGCATATCTCAATGCCAATCCAACATCCCATGATGTGATTGGATTCATCTTAGTCCATTTTCATCCAGAATTGAAAACTCAAATACTTCTTTGTGAAAGATAGTACTAGCTCGTCATTCTCAATGAGTAATGAGTTATAAATTTTTACAAGATGATTGCTCCCACTAAATTTCATGTCTTCACATGATAATTTCAAACTACTACTCAATTCCACATGTTTCGTAATTGACTACTCAATCGAAACATTTCAAGAATTGAAATACATTTTGCTTTGCCAAATTATTAAGATAAAACCATATATGTTCCCAACATATCTTTTCATAATACCTATTTTGAAAAGGTTTCAATCTTAAACTTATGGAAAAAGATTTTAATCTCTAACTCATTCATTTTTATAATGATGCGTAGCAATGTCATTATTAAAAGTGAAATCCCATTTAATACACGTCCTTCTCAAAATACCCTTTTCGGAAGGAGGTTTAACCATTTCATTTTCATAATGAGGTTAAGTAATGACACTAGCGTGGTTAACAATTACCTTAGCTCTTGTAGACATCGGCATATCTTTCTTTGCAACTTTTAATCATAAATTTCATTTATATTCAAGGATGCAACTTTGTTTCATTAGGCTCTTAAGTAAATATCAATATTGAAACTCTATTTATATCTACGTCATAAACTAGCAAAATCTCTTGTTGAGACTTTTCTTTAGTCATTTTCTTTCAAAAACTTTCTTTTGGTCTCCTCGTGTAGTTATCTTAAGAACATATTCTCTTTATTACTTCACTTGGTCTCTTTTGTCATGTAGATCTCATCTATTCGAGACCATAGATCTCATCTATTCATGTATACTATCTATTTAGGTATACAAATCATTCTTTCTTTCGTAGATCTCATTTACTCAAGCATACAAATTATTATTTGTATTCTTTGTGTCTTCATTTTTCTCCCACTCTATCTTTAGAATAAATACACTAGATATTCAAAGATAGCTTGTGAGACACAAATAATGATTTTGAAGTAGAAGGAGGATTATCTCATAGATTGACTAATAGATTTTAGATTTGATGAGTGTACTTGGTAATTGACATTCCTTTAGGAGAGTTCATCAACTCAACATTACTTTATAATTGATCATACACAAGCCTCAAGCTTGTGGACATATAATGAATCCTATCATTATGTTGTCTATTGGATCACTTGAAGTGGATGATCATATATTTCTATGTGCAGGCATGTAAAGACGAATTATTAGAACAAATAAATACGATAAAAGGGGTGACTTGGGTTGCAAGCCAAGCCACCATAATCCAAAATACAACCATTGTCTAAAAGGATCAACCATTTCCAGGTCGAATACGAAAATCAAAATAGTTCTAAAATTCATAACATTAAAATAAAGACAATAATAAAAGCTAAGCTTCATTGGTAGCTACTCCTAGCTCCTTCATGATTTCTCAAGCTTGCTTCTCTTTTCCCTTATCTTTGCTTGGAGGAGGCCCTATTTACGATAAAAAGGGGATACATTATCACAACTTTGTATCTAAATACCATAGTTGAATTAGAAACATAAAAGAAAGGATAGTCATTTACCTACTGGAGTGATCTTTCCAGCTTTTATGTCACCAAGATACTTGGAACAATTCCTCTTCCAATGTCCAACACCATTACAATAATGGCATTTATCAAGAGGACCCTTCTTGGTTTTGGAAGTGCTAGCTTCAAAAGTCTTAGCCTTTGTGGATATGGGAGCTTGCCTCTTACCCTTTTTCTCATTCTTCTTGAACTTCCCCTTGCTCTTAGTGCTTATATTAAGCACATCCTTAGGTGGGTTAACATTTAGCCCCATGTCTCTTTCAGCTTGCACAAGTAACTTGTGCAACTCTTCAAGAGACACGTTCTTGTCTTGCATATTGAAATTCACCCGGAATTGTACATATGCTTTGACTTTGGATAAGGAGTGAAGAATCCTATCAACAATGAGCTCCTTGGTGATTTCAACCATTTGAATTTTCAATGTCTCGACTAGCTCCAACACTTTGAGCACGTGAGGGCTAACCTTTTGGCCCTCCTTGAAATCGAGATCAAAGAATGCCGAGGCCGTCTCATATTGGACGATCCTCGGTGCTTCTGAGAACATTGTCACAAGTTTGGAATAGATTTCATAAGTGGTGCCCATTTTAAAGGCTCTCCTTTGGAGATCCGCCTCCATAGCAAAAATCACCACAATTTTCATAGCGGCGGACTCTTTGTGGTAAGCCTCATATGCTTCCCTAGTGGCGGCACTTGACCTAGCATTAGGTTCGGGTGGAGAGGCCTCAATGAGGTAACTAAGCTTGTCATCACCTTGGGCGGCTAATTTGAGTT
Source organism: Silene latifolia (assembly GCF_048544455.1). NCBI lineage: Eukaryota > Viridiplantae > Streptophyta > Magnoliopsida > Caryophyllales > Caryophyllaceae > Silene > Silene latifolia. Next base: position 22,353,362 of record NC_133533.1, on the reverse strand, counting down.
GGGCATCCCAATCGGAGAAATTTGACCCATTCTTTTCAAGATTACAATGATCCATGAAGGATCGGAGCCATGAAACATTAGTGAGAGTGGTGGCGTTGGTGTTTGGTGCGGCCATTTGTTATGAGAAATAAAAGTGATCTACAAAACAAAATAGAAGGAATAAAACACTTGTCGTTTTCAAAATAATAATAATACTCGTAAATTTTAATTTAAACAAGTTTTATTGCATTTATCTAGTGACCTCTACCCAACTTGATAAATGATTCCAAGACCCAAATTCAAATTAACTTGGGCACGGTGTAGCCGATTCATCCCTTATCAATATAATTCGGTGGATTAACTCTTTAATCGATTCTACTTTTAGAACTCTTGGTCGATAAAATTACATTAATATTTATCTTTAGCCCAAAACACATCCGGCTATGGTCGAGAATACTTTTGTTGAGTTCAACCCAAATTTCAAATAAATGTGTCGATGATCCAAATCCACATCAACTTGGGCACGGTGTAGCCGATTCATCCCTTATCAACATGAATTCAGTGGATAGACATTTATCACCCACTTCGCCTACGTAACAAGGTTTGTACCCCGGTGTGGCCGAGCGCACTCCCTCACGAAATAGGTTTTCATGGTTTCTACTTTTTGGTAAGGCTAAGTCTCAATTGTTTATTTTAGCGAGAGGTCATGTCAATTTATTATCTATCACGTTTTAAGTGAACTAAAGCGGTGAACTACGATAATTATAATTGACACGGTCAATAAACTCGATTTATAAAAATGCATGTTTAGTTATGGCGATTTAGCGATGCATGTAACATATAAATAAAATGCAAAGCATAAAAAAAAATCCTAGTATGGCCTTCCTAAAATAGTAAATCTAATAAACTATTACAAATTCAGAAACCAACTCCTTTGGTCCCTTGAACTTCGGTCTTGGCACGCATTTCAAGGCAACACTTTCTTTGATGGATCGCCTTCTCGAATGGCACCGTCTTCAAGGAACTCCGGAATAATTAAATTACAAAATGAATTACATAATATCCTATTATACATTTGTAATAAAATAAAAATAAATCTATTAAATTACAAAACGGTGATACGAGATCACAATAATTACAACCGAATCGATATTCCCATACATTTCGGGTAATACCAATTAAAACTAAAGCCATACTAAGTAAAATTACATAATTCAAAAATTACATAAAATTAAAATATGACAATCATAAATAAAATGCAGCATTATAATATGTATGAACATGCTATATATTATGCTAAATCGCCTTTAAAGAGCCAATATCGTATATTTATCGGTTTTCATGGATTTACGTGATTATAACTTGTTAAAATCACAATAATTACATAAATTCATATTTATGTACAAGTTAATTACCCAAACCATCTTAGGACTCAAAAATTAGTCTCCACTAACATTTTGACAATAATTAAACTTGATTTCTTAATATTGTTCATAAATGGACCCAAAAATACAAAATTGTGCTATAAACTTCAAATTAAAATATAAAAATTTCAAATAATTTCGAACTTTGAAATTTAAACTCATGAACATTCTGTAAAAATACCATGACACTAATAATGTTCAAAACTTAGGTTAAAAATTTCGAAAATTTATCGAGAAAAACAATGTTGCATTTTATCGGTTTTAACAAATATGACCATAAAAATATGCGAAAAAAGATATTTTCATCAACTTTTAACTTTTAGATCTGAAATATATGATAAAATGCAACATGTGACGTTTTTCCTTTAGTCATGAAGTATGTTTTAGCATTATTACTAATTATAGTCACTATTTATGTGATTTTTCATCAAAAATTAATAAATCATGCAAAAAGACTTCATTATAGCCAAATATTTTACACACATCTTGTAAAATTGCATGAGACAACATACTAAATTTCCATGACGAGATTAGAAATATAACTCATATTAACCTATTTACCCATTTAAATACGATTTTAACTTATAAAATTCATATTTCGAGCAAAACAACTTATTTTAACATGGAAATTTATAGGCCATCATTAGATAATATATGTGAAAACATATCCAAAAACCACTGAAAAATTCGAAGTTTAGCTATTTTGCGTCCAAAAATGACATTTTTATCATAAGAATCACATTTTAATGCCAATAATATATAAAATGAACAATAAAATCCATAAATAAACCAAAATGTCCTAAAAATCACTTAGGACCATAAAATTTTAACATGCAAAGATATTTTAGGTTTATCTTCATAAATCCAAATTAATTAGTTTTGTATGCTAATCTTATAACTCGGAAAAACTATAAACCGATTTGCATGCAAACAACCTAAGGCTCATGATACCGCTTGTTAGATTCATTAATCTCATTAATTTACATATTCATATATGAGATAATTTATTTGGTTATAAAATAAATGCAAGATCTTATGCATGCAAACTAAAACAAGATAAGAGAAGAAATCGTCAATCTTACTTATAAGTTTCGGATATTAGGGCACCAACAAGATCTCCTTCTTGTTAGTTCCTGACCTTCCTTATAATGGATGAACAAGGATCAAATTAGAACCTCTCTTAAAAGCATATACCCAAGGAAATCCCTTAATAACTTATATTATTATGAACTAGTAATAATATATGTCTTACTTCAAATCTGACAAAAATAATTTATATTTTCTCTTGAATATTTCGGTCAAGAGAGGAGCTTTTGTGAGGTTTTTATTTTTCTATGTTTTTCACAAAAATGGTAGAGAGAATATATTTTTCTTACACTAGAAAATATAAGTTGAAGTAGTGAATAATGATAGAAAAACCATTGGCATTTTCTAGCTAGGAAAACCGGTGGGGAGGGGGAGAAAGGGGCCAATGCATGAGCTTGTGTTCTTCTCAAGATCAACTAGGTTTGCATGGCTACTAGTATGGTTTAATCATTGTGTTTTACACTTAAAATAAAAACACAATATAAACCTTATACTCCCTCCATTTTCGGCACATATGACATAAAATGGAAGGTCCATTTAATTTTTGTCATTTGTCAATTGTGACATACATGACATGTTACTTGACATGTGAAATTGTAATGTATTTTTAACATATTAAAAAATCAACATACTCATAAAATATGTCATATACAAAATCGACTAGTAATTCGTAATTACTTGTGCCAAAACGGTTTATCAATTATAAATCACAACGTCTTGTATTTATAATAAATTATTCATTCAATTTAAATTTCAATCGTTTCGCAAACAATAATTTTATCTAAGTAATAAAACAATTCGATTACTTAGACCGTATCTAATTTAATCAAATTACAATAAGACACGTAACTTTACTCACAAGATCATCCGTCAATTTTAAGCAATTTAATTAACTCGTATCGGCATCCGATTAATTAAATAATCAATTAAGAGTATTTCCCTATAGGTATGACCTAATGGGATCAACTGATCACCACTGTCGCACGACAGTAATGTCAAACTCTAGTCAGCCAATCATTACCGATATGTGTGGATCAGTTGACTGTAAAATATTACATCCCACAAGTATTCTTAAAATGAGATTTAAACATGTGATCATTATGATCGACAGTTGTGATCGCATTATTGTCGGAGGACATATATTCCAACACTACTTGCAATCGAAAATCCTACATCAATACCCGTCCCTTGGGATCCGACCTTTACTTACATCGTTACTAATAGTAGAGTTGTTTGTGAAGTTATAAATATTGTTTTGGACTAGGTGCTCCTAACGACAAGTAACCGAAAATTAAGCTCCAACTGAGTCCGACCAAAAATGGCGCCGTTGCCGGGGACGGTGTTAACTTGATTTGATTTTCTTAGATTGTTATTAGTTGTGTCTTTCTTTGCCTTGGGGAAGTAAAACTCCTCAAGGTTTGTTCTAATTGTTTTCAAGTTGTTTGATATTTTGCATGTCTAGAAGGTCACAAGGTAACTTGTTACCCATTGATCACGAGATTGAAAGGACTTTGACAACCAATAGAAGGCTTGCTAGAAACACTTTGAGAGGAATTGGTGAAGTTGTAGATATTCATTCTCTTGAGTTCATCAACCCTTATGCAAGAGAAGGTGAGGAGAACCCAACACAAAATCAACCACCAAATCAATCACAAAATCAAACCACAATGCCTAAATTTTCATCACATTCCGTACCAACCGAGGAGAACCTACCCAATGGTACTCCCACACCACAACACTTAACCGGAAATTTCATTGCAAAATCCGCATTTATCCTATTAGTCGAAAGAAGCCAATTTGGGGGAATGCCTAATGAAGACCCTCACTCTCACATGGAGACCTTTTATGACTATTGTGATGTGATTTCACAAACCGGTGTGACTCAAGACCAAATTCGATGGGTCTTATTTCCTTTTTCTCTAATCGGCACCGCAAAACAATGGTTGAAAAGCCTTGATAAGGCTACTTTTGGAATTGACTCTTGGAAGAAGTTGGCTCTAGCTTTCTACAAAAAAGTATACCCTCCGGAAAAGACTAACGTGCTAAGAGCTCAAATTACGGATTTTAAGCAAAGGGATGAAGAATCTTTGTACGAAGGTTGGGAGCGGTTCAAAGGAATTTGTCCCTCATGTCCTCATCATGAACTTAGCGAGCGGTTCTTGGTACAACAATTTTGGAATGGTCTTTATGAAGACTCAAGAAACATTCTCAACATGGGCTCAAATGGTATGTTCACCTAAGTTGACGATAATCAAACTTGGAACAAGATTGAGGAAATGGCGGTCCATAATTCACAATATAGTAGACCTCGCAAGGTTACTGGAGGAGGAAAGCATGAAGTGGAAGCTATTACTCAATTGGGTGCTCAACTTAGTGCTCATATTGATACCATCAACTTAAAGTTTCAGAAGGCTATGGCTAAACTTGAAGAAGCCTCAAAATCACCAAAGCATCATGTTAATGCCATGGTAGCATCTTCATCAATCCCAAGTGGGATATGTGAGAATTGTAGAACTTTGGGACATGACCAAAGTGAATGTAGGGGAACAAATGAAAAAGTGAATGCGTTTCAAGCATACAAGAGTGGTACCCCTTATTCCAATTATTACAATGAAAACACCAAATTCCACCCAAATCTCTCATATAAAAGCCAAAATGTTCAAAACCCTCAACAAACATACACCCCACCTCCCATGAGAAACCGAAATCAAAGACCCTTTTTTAACCAAAACCAAGGTTACCAAAATCAAACTCCATACAATCAACAAAATGACCAAGGTTTTGATGTTCAAAAACCGGTCCTCCAAATGCAAAAGAATCAACAAGAATTTTTCACTCAAATGCAAAAAGATAGCCAAGCAAAGGACATCACCATCAAAAATATCCTAGCCCACACAAAAATGTTAGAAACTCAATTGACCCAACTAGCATCTTCAAACTCTCAAAGACAAAAGGGGCAATTACTACCTCAAAGTAACCCCCCAAGACATGAAACGGTTAGTGCCATTCACTTGAGGATTGGTACAAGATATGAAGGACCAAAGAAGAAAGTTGAGGATGAAGTTGTGGAAGCTAGTGACAAAGAAGAAGTTGTGCAAAAATCTAAGGAAGATGAACCAACAAAAGAAGAAGTTTCAAAGAAAAGTCAAGAAAAGGCCAAGGAGAAGGAGCTCATTATGATTAGACTTCCATTCCCAAGTCGTCAAGCTAAGCCTAAGTTTGATGACCAACTTGGAAAATTCATGGAAATTGTGAAAATTTTGGAAGTCTCGCTTCCTTTTACGGAATTAATCAATCACGTGCCAGCCTATGCAAAGTACATGAAGGACATCCTTACGAAAAAGAAGTCGATCGGGAAGCTTGAAACTATTGGCTTCACTTAGGTGAGTAGTGGAATCCTTCAAGGGAGTTCACCTCCGAAACTTAAAGAGCGGGGAAGCTTCTCAATACCGTGTACCATTGGCGACACCACGATCAACAAGGCTTTGTGTGATCTAGGAGCAAGCGTGAGTGTTATGCCTTATTCGGTTAGAAAAAGGCTAGGGATGGGAGAACTTAAATGTACCAACATCACACTCCAAATGGCCGATAGATCGACGAAGACACCGTTAGGGATATGGGATGATGTTCCCGTGAGAATCGGCAAATTCTTCATCCCGGTGGACTTTGTCATTGTTGACATGGAAGAAGACTCCAATATTCCGATCATCCTAGGTAGACGTTTCTTGCACACCGCGGGTGCGGTGATAGATGTGAAGCACGGAGAGCTTACTCTAGAAATGAGAGACGAGACCATAACTTTCAATCTTGACAAGACCATGAGAGCTCCCCGATTGCATGAACCATGCTTTATGGTTGATCATTATAGCCGGAAGGATGATAGGAAGAAGTCGGAATTCCAATGGAAAAAGAAAGTTGATGATGCTCCATCAAAAGAGCAAGGAAATAGCAACAATGAGAGCTTGAAAAGCTCACCCATGACAAGTAAAGAGGATGGCCTCATTGGCCAAAACAAGAAAGAAGGAGAGTTGTCTCTATCAACTCAAGAAATTTTTAATGATCAAGTAGACGAAGTTTGCGGTCTTTGGGATGATGAGTTCAAAGGGATATTCAATTCCTACATTGGTAATGCTATGAACCAAGACCATCACAGAGAATAACAAGTGCAAAAATCTATTGAGGACCTCTATCATGACAATGAACAAGCTTTCGACTACTTCTTCAAGGTGTTAAGTAACATGAACAACACCTTGAAGATGCCCCCTTGACATCTCACATTGGATGAGAGTTTGGTGGAGTCCTCCCTAAACCACCATTTGTAAATATTCTAACTCTCTAACTTGCATTTCAATTTTTACATTGCATTCTTTTTCATTTTTGAATTTATATTTTTGTGCCTTGATCAAGATATTCATCATTTTGAGAGAAGTGAGGGAGGGACTTATGATTTCATTAATGTGTAGTGCTTTGACTTAGTGTGGGGATAGCAATTGCCTAGGCTATTCATGCCTTTGTAGTGCCCCCACAATGAAGAACACGAGGATTAAAGAATGAAAATGTTACGGGTTATGCAGTACCCACGGATGGACCTGAATCCGTGTGGACAAGGAAAAATCCGAGCTGCCAAAAGGGAATCCGCTCGTCGTCAAAGAATCCGAGCGTCTCAAATAAAGAATATGCTCGTCTGATTCTGGATGCTCGTCTTACAGGAAAGTCGCTCGTCTTTCTACTGTTGAATTTTAAAGTTTCTCCCTATAACAGAATCCGAGCGTCCGTCCAGGAAGACGCTCGTCCCAAATTTAAAAATCCGCTCGTCTTTGCTGAAAGACGCTCGTCCTATGGCGTCTTTTCCTGAGACAAACACGAAGAATCCGAGCGTCCCAACCCTTGGTCCGCTCATCCCCTGCTGCTGTTTCAAACATAACGGGTCTTTTAAACCCTCTTCCCTCATTCATTTTCATTTCTTCTACATTCAAACACTACCCAAAACCCAAAAACTCCAAAAACCCTCATCCTCTACATCAACAAAACCAAATTTCCTCAACCAAATTAAACAAAATCAAATCCAAACTTCCTCACAACAAAACTTAATCACTCGTTTTACAACAACAATTGATTCAAACGCCAAAATCTTCAACTTTTGAGTCGATTTTTAAGATACAAAGCAACATTCTTTCATCTTAAATCGATTTGGGCATAACTAAAAATTGAAGATTTCAATCTTTCTTTGGTGTAATCAAGAATGGCAAGAACTAAAGGAGGTAACAAGGCACCCCCAAAGAAGACACTTTCAAAAAGGCAACAAGCATTTCAAGCAAAACAATTGTCAAAGGTGTTGGTAGTCCATGAGGCAAGGTTCCCCCTATGGAAGCTACAACATCAACAACTCCTGTTATTGAGCAATTATCTAATTATCCAGAGGTAATTTTCACTTCCGACTCTCATAGGGAAAAATTTGTTCTCTTTGCTAAGAAGACCATTATGCCTACAAAATTTATTTGTGAAGATGCTTTGACAAAGTTGGGTGTTCTTGTTGGAATATGTGTCCTCCGACAATAATGCGATCACGACTGTTGATCATGATGATCACATGTTTAAGTCTCATTATAAAGAATACAATTGGGAAGTGATTTATTTACTGTCAACTGGTCAACATATATCGGTAATGATTGGCTGACTAGAGTTTGACATTACTGTCGTGCGATGGTTGTGATCAGTTGACCCCCTAGGTCATACCTATAGGGCAACACTCTTAATTGATCATTTAATTAATCGTATAATGTTACGAGTTAATTAAATTACTTGAAAAATTGACGGACGATTTTGAATGTAACATTTACGTATTTCATTATAATGTGATTAAATGAGATACGGTCTGAGTAATCGAATTGTATCATTACTCGGATGAAATAATTGTTGTCGGTAACAATTGAATTTGAATGAATTATTATAAATACGATTTATAAATTGGTAAAATATTTTGGTACAAGTAATTATGAATTACTAAGTCGATTTTTGTATGTGACGTATTTTAATAATACGTTGATTTTTAATATGATAAAAATGCACAACAAAATTTATGCTACATATGACATGTGACATATTGACAAAATTGACAAAATAAAATGGATCCCATATTATCCAATGTGCCGAAAATTGGAGGAGTATTAAGCTTAATATTGTGTTTACATTATAAGTGGCAAACATAATGATTACATGCTTTAGTAGCCATGCAACCCTATTGTGTATTGTAAAGAACAACACAAGCATGCATTGGCTCCCATTTAGCCCCCCTTCCACCCGGTTTTGAGAGAGAGGAAAACCACTTGGTTTTCCTCTTAATTTTACCTAATATACAATAATGTAATTGTATTATTCATTCATACTTTCACTCATCCAAAATAAGATTTCTAGAGAGATAAAAAGCTCTCTTCTTCTTCCTCCCATAAACCGAAAATATTAAGTGTATTATAATATTTTTGGGTCATTTTTCTACTAGATTAATATTGTACTAGTTCTTATAATATTAATTTAATTAAGAGTAAGCTTTGGGTATAAATCTTAAGGAGAGATCCTACACTTGGATCTTAGTTCATCCATAAGGGAAAGCTCAAGAACAAGAGAGAAAGGTGATCTCTCTTGTGCCCATTAAACCGAAAATCACAATGTATGAACAATGCTTCTTCCTTATTTTGTTTCCATGTTTGCATGCATAAGATCCATCTTTAATTTTATGACAAATTAAATTAAACATATATGAGTATGTTAGTATATAAAGATCTACATTTCCTTCAATTGGTATCAGAGCCATGGTTGTTTGCATGCAAATCGGTTAAAAGTTTTTCCGAGTTATAAAGAATAACATATAAAACTTGTATAATTTGTGTTATTATGATATATCACGAAATGAATCCATGCATGTAAATATTTCTGGTCCTAAAATGTTTTTAGGATATTTTGGTTATTTTTCGGATTTTTATTGTTCATATTATACATTAATGGCATTTAAATATGAATTTATGAGTAAAAATGTCATTTTCGGACTAAAATTAGCTATACTTCGAATTTTCCATTGATTTTTGGATATGTTGTCACATACATTATTTTGAGAGAACCTGTAAAGTTTCATAATTTTTGGACTTGTTATGCTCGAAAAATGGATTTTTCATTATTAAATTCGGATTTAGGTGAAAAATAGGTTAATATGAGATAAATTTCGAATCTGGTCATAGAAATTTAGTATGTTGTCACATGCAATTTTACAAGATGTGTATAAAATAGTAGGCCTTATTGAAATCTTTGTGCATGATTTATTTTTTTTTTTTTGAAGAAAAATGACATAAATAGTGACATTATTAATGAAATATTGATAAAACATGCTCTATGACTAAAGAAAAACATCATATGTTGCATTTTATTGTCTTTTTATGATCTAAAATTGAAAAGTTGATAATTATATTTTTTCACATGTTTTTATGATTATTTAGTTAAAAACCGATAAACCGCAACATTGTTTTTCCCGAAAAATTTCGAAATTTTTTAACCTAAGTTTTTGAACATTATGAGTGTCATGGTATTTTTCCAGAATGTTCATAAGTTTAAATTTTGAATTTTGAATTTATTTGAAATTTTAGTGATTTATTTGAAGTTTATAGCTTATTTTATGATTTTAAGTCCATTAATGAACAATATTAGAAATATGAGTTAATTATGGTCAAATTATTAGTGAAGACTATATTTTGAGTCCTAAGAGGTTAGGGTAATTAACTTATGCATAAATATGAATTTATGTAATTTTGTGATTATAAAATGTTGAAATCACGCAAATCCGTAAAACCGAGTAATATACGATATTGGCAAATTAAAGGCGATTTAGCATAAAATTGGGCATGTTCATACATATTATAATGCTGCATTTTCTTTATGATTGTCATAATTTTTATTTATGTAATTTTTGATTTATGTAATTTTTACTTAGTATGGCCTTAGTTTTTAATTCGTATTACCCGAAATGTATGGGAATATCGATTCGGTTGTAATTTTATTGTGATCTCGTATCATCGTCTTGTAATTTAATAGATTTATTTTATTATAGTTACAAATGTATAATAGGAAATTATGTAATTTGCTATGTAATTTTATTTATCTCGGAGTTCCCAAAGACGGATTTCTTCAAGATGGTGATACATAAAGACGGTGTTACCTCGAGATGCGTGCCACAACCGAAGTTCAAGGGACCAATGGAGTTGGTTTCCGAATGTGTAATAGTTAAATAGTTTTTCTATTTTAGGAAGGCCATACTAGGATTCTTTTTATGTTTGCATTTTATTATATGTCACATGCATCGCTAAATCGCCATAACTTAAACATGCATTGTCTTTTATCGAGTTTATCGACCATGTCAATTAAAATTATCGTAGTTCACCGCTTTAGTTCACTTAAAACGTGATAGATAATAAATTGACATGACCTCTCGCTAAAATAATTAATTGAGACATAGCCTTACCAAATAGTAGAAACCATGAAAACCTATTTCGCGAGGGAGTGCACTCGGCCCTACCGGGGTACAAACCTTGTTACGTAGGGGAAGTGGGTGATGAGTGTTTATCCACCGAGTTCATATTAATGAGGGTTTCATCGGTCATATCGTGCCCAAGTTGATGTGGATTTGGATCATGGATACATTTATTCGAAATTTGGATTGAACTCAACAAAAGTTTTTGATAAGGGTTTCATCGGCCATACCGTGCCCTTGTCGGATGTGTTTTGGGCTATAGATAATTATTAATGTAATTTATCGACCAAGAGTTCTAAAAGTAGAATCGATTAAAACGTTAATCCACCGAGTTATATTGATGAAGGTTTCATCGGCCATACCGTGCCTAAGTCGATATGAATTTGGGTCTTGGAATCATTTATCTAGTTGGGTAGAGGTCACTAGAAAAATGCATAAAACTTGTTTAAATTGTTTTTACGAGTATTGTTAAAACGACATTTGTTTTACTCCTTCTATTTTATTTTGTAGACCACTTCTTTTCTCATAACCAATGGCAACACCAACTCCTAACGCCACACCTCTCGCTAGTTCGTCTTGGCTCCGATCCTTCATGGATCGATGAAAACTTGAAAAGAATGGGTCAAATTTCTCCGATTGGGATGCCCAACTCAAATTAGCCGCCGAAGGTGACGACAAGCTTCGTTACCTTACCGAGGCCTCTCCACCCGAACCTTCTACTAGGTCGACCGCGGCCACTAGGGAAGCATATGAGGCTTACCAAAAGGAGTCCGCCGCAATGAAAAATGTCTTGATATTTGCGATGGAGGCGGACCTCCAAAGGAGAGCCTTTAAAATGGGCAATGCTAATGAGATTTACTCCAAGCTTGTGACAATGTTTTCACAAACTCCGCGGATCGTCCAATATGAGGCGGCCGCGGCATTCTTTGATCTCGACTTCAAAGAGGGCCAAAAGGTTAGCCCTCATGTGCTCAAACTATTGGAGCTTGTCGAGACCTTGAAAATTCAAAAGGTTGAAATCCCCAAAGAACTCATCGTAGATAGGATTCTACACTCCTTGTCCAAAGTCAAAGCGTATGTTCAATTCCGGGTGAATTTTAACATGCAAGACAAGGATGTGTCTCTCGAAGAATTGCATAAGTTACTTGTGCAAGCCGAGAGAGACATGGGGTTAAATGTGAACCCACCAAAGGATGTGCTTATCATAAGCACTAAGAGTAAGGGGAAGTTCAAAAAGAATGGGAGGAAGGGCAAGAAGCAAGCTCCCACATTCACCAAAGCTAAAGCTTATGATGCTAGCACTTCAAAGATCAAGAAGGGTCCTCTTGATAAATGCCATTCTTGTAATGGTATGGGACATTGGAAAAGAAATTGTTCCAAATACCTTGGTGATATCAAAGCTGGAAAGATTACTCCAGTAGGTAAATGACTATCCTTCTTTTATGTTTCTAATTCAACTATGGTATTATGATGCAAAGTTGTGATAATGTATCTCCCCTTTTTATTGTAAATAGGGCCTCCACCAAGCAAAGACAAGAGAAAGGAAAAGCAAGCATGAGAATCCATCAAGAAGCTAGGGATAGCTTTCATGGAGCTTTGCTTTTCATTGTCTTATTTTAAATCATGTTTTGAATTTTAGAACCTTAAGTTTCCGTGTTTGACATGGAAAGGTATTTTGGATAATGGTGACTTGGTTTGCAACCCAAGTCACCCGTTTTATCATTTTATCCTTTTGTTCTAAAATTCATGTTTAAATGCTTGCTCTTAGAAACATATGATCATTCACTTAGAGTGATCTAATAGACAAGTATAATGACGGGTTTCATTATACGCCCACATGCTTAAGGCTTGTGCATGATCACTCATAAAGTAACCTTGAGTCTATGAACTCTCTTAAAGGAATGTCAATCACCAAGTACACATACGATATCTAAACTATTAGTCAATATATGAGATATTTCTCCTTATACTTCAATATCATTATTTGTGTCTCATATGCTATCTTTGAATCTATAGTGTATTTATTCTAAAGATAGAGTGGGAGAAAATGAGGACACAATACACGAGGCAAGATTAAGCTTGTGTACTTGTGTAAATGAGATCTATACAAGAGAAAATGATTTGAATAAAGGTATATCTATTTAAATAGTATACCCAAATAGATGTGATCTATGGTCTCAAGTAAGTTCTATATGACAAAAGAGACCAAGTGAAGTAATCGAAAGAACATATTCTTAAGATAACTACACGAGGAGACCAAAAGAAAGTTTTGGAACAAAATGACTAACATAGAGTCTTAACGAGGTTTTTGACTAGTTTATGATATTTTGACCAATAGTTTCAACCTTGAGATTTACTTAAGAGCCTAAATGAATTAAAGTAACACCCTAGTAATAAGCGATATTTATGACTAGAGGTTACAAGATTTGATATACCGATATCCTCAATTGCTTAAAAGTTAAACCCTGCAAATGTCATTACTAAACCTCATTATGAAAATAAATTGCTTAAACCTCCTTCTAAAAGGGATATTTTGAAGGACGTGTATTATATATTACGTATATTTATTTAATGACATTGTTTGGGATCATTATGACATTATCAAGTTAGAGATTGAAATCTCTTTCCATAAGGTTAAGATGAGACCTCTTCAAAATAGGAATTTTGAAAGGATATGATAGGAACATATAAGGTTTCATCTAAATAACTTTGCAAAGCAACATACATCCAATTTTGAAATGTTTTCGATTAAGTAATAAATTTCGAAACATCTGGAATTAAGTGGGAGTTTGAAAATTATCATGTGAAGCCATGGAATTTAGTGGGAGCTATCATCCTTTGAATGTATATAACTCATTACTCATTAGGAATGACGAGCTGATATCTTCTTTCACAAAGAAGTGTTTGAGTTTTCAATTCTGGATGAATATGGACTATGATGAATCCAATTACATTGAGAGATATTGGATTTGTATTAAGATATACACATCGTATCAACATACACATAGGTTATTCATATGAATGAAAATGGGATCACCATTAGCAGTCATGGTCGTTCATTGAACTTAAAAACGGTTGATCTCATGATTAAAAGTTACTAATGTTTCCGCCATTAGAATAATCATGCACATGTCCAATGGTGAATCATATGCATAAGAGCATGATGATCATTGGTAAGCCATAATAGAAACGTCATGAATTCTCGAGTAGAATCCGATGAGCGATTTCGGTGTTTGGCGGAATTCTCTATTGTGTGTCAAGAGGTCGCACATATTGTAGAAAACCCGAGCACATGCAAGGATTTATGAGAATCCTAAACCTTTTCAAGTCAAAAGGAGAAATAAGAAGTTTGGAAAGATGCTTAGTTGAGTAAGAAGTTACTCAAAACTAATCTTTCCTAATATGCTAGAACTTGTGAGAAGTGCTAGGCTAATCATCTTGACAAATTGTTGCAAGATTCTACAAAACATATACCTAGTGCATTGTGTGTGGATGGAGTACTTGATCAGTACAAGTTACATCATTCATCACAAATTCGTTCGTTATGTGATGATCGATAAGGAAGTTCTTTCAAGTTAAAGAACCGAAACCAAGGTTGGGAACCTTGATGTGTACTTGGTAAGATTCATGCTATGAGAGAGAACATGAATGTAAAGGAAAATGCAAGTGTAAGAAGTTTGAACACATGGACACATGGCATGTTAAACTTCTATTGCAATCAATAAGTGTTTACACATACGATATACATCACAAGGTTGTAATATGATATTGACAACCCGAGTGTGATGTCGACATTTGTCGTTTGAGTTATTATTAACTCACCTTATACTTTGTTACATCCAACGGGTTGTAGAGACAATTGAACCCCGTTAAAGTGAACATGGATTAACATTGTATTTGCCCATAGTTACTTACATGAGGCGACGTCTCGAAGTGACTAGAGTGTGATGCGATTGATGGCAAGTTCAAGTGTCATAGAGTCATATGAGAATGACTAGTCGATCACATAGGCAGACTGTTAGGAACATTTTGTCGGGCCTAATGACCGCTTATAGAGTTCTGGCAAATTTATATAGCCTGGTCGTGGCGAGAGCTGCAATAGTATTCAAATGAGTCGATTCTTTTGACTAAAGACTATTCGCCTAAGATGGCACAGTTTCAGATTAACTTTGATTTGTGTTACTACGACCTTCGTAAATGGGGTCAAATGGGCATATTTTGGGTTATGATGGCTGTGGCTAGTCGAAGGGAATGAGTGCGATAGGAATTGTCCACCCCTAGTCAGGGTTATAACAATATCTCAGGGCCACTCGAGGAGTAATGAACTGGAAATGCGTGGCCACGCTCGGAATGTATCTATGATAGATAAATCCGGTCAATCAGTTATTCTCCAGATCGAGGAAACCACTCTCGATACGATCACTTGCAAGTACGACCTGAAAGACACCTTGCATTTAGTGGGAGATAGTAATAGGACAAAAGAATTGGTGACGCACACTTGTCGAGGACAAGTGGGAGATTGTTGGAATATGTGTCCTCCGACAATAATGCGATCACGACTGTTGATCATGATGATCACATGTTTAAGTCTTATTATAAAGAATACAATTGGGAAGTGATTTATTTATTGTCAACTGGTCAACATATATCGGTAATGATTGGCTGACTAGAGTTTGACATTACTGTCGTGCGACGGTGGTGATCAGTTGACCGCCTAGGTCATACCTATAGGGCAACACTCTCAATTGATCATTTAATTAATCGTATAATGTTACGAGTTAATTAAATTACTTGAAAAATTGACGGACGTTTTTGGATGTAACATTTACGTATTTCATTATAATGTGATTAAATGAGATACGGTCTGAGTAATCGAATTGTATCATTACTCGGATGAAATTATTGTTTTAGGTAACAGTTGAATTTGAATGAATTATTATAAATACGATTTATAAATTGGTAAAATATTTTGGTACAAGTAATTATGAATTACTAAGTCGATTTTTGTATGTGACGTATTTTAATAATACGTTGATTTTTAATATGATAAAAATGCACAACAAAATTTATGCTACATATGACATGTGACATATTGACAAAATTGACAAAATAAAATGGATCCCATATTATCCAATGTGCCGAAAATTGAAGGAGTATTAAGCTTAATATTGTGTTTACATTATAAGTGGCAAACATAATGATTACATGCTTTAGTAGCCATGCAACCCTATTGTTTATTGTAAAGAACAACACAAGCATGCATTGGCTCCCATTTAGCCCCCCTTCCACCCGGTTTTGAGAGAGAGGAAAACCACTTGGTTTTCCTCTTAATTTTACCTAATATACAATAATGTAATTGTATTATTCATTCATACTTTCACTCATCCAAAATAAGATTTCTAGAGAGATAAAAAGCTCTCTTCTTCTTCCTCCCATAAACCGAAAATATTAAGTGTATTATAATATTTTTGGGTCATTTTTCTACTAGATTAATATTGTACTAGTTCTTATAATATTAATTTAATTATGAGTAAGCTTTGGGTATAAATCCTAAGGAGAGATCCTACACTTGGATCTTAGTTCATCCATAAGGGAAAGCTCAAGAACAAGAGAGAAAGGTGATCTCTCTTATGCCCATTAAACCGAAAATCACAATGTATGAACAATGCTTCTTCCTTATTTTGTTTCCATGTTTGCATGCGTAAGATCCATCTTTAATTTTATGACGAATTAAATTAAACATATATGAGTATGTTAGTATATAAAGATCTACATTTCCTTCAGTTCTTGAACAAGCCAAGACCTTCTTTGAGGCTATGGGATTGGGTAAATTGTTTACCATGAAAGAATTGACATACCACTCCCTCACCTTGGAATTTTTGAGTTCCTTGAAAGTCACAAGGGTGGAGACTAGAACCCACATCGAGTTTCGTCTTGCAAATGTTTATAGGCGCATCACTTATAGCGAATAGAATAAGATTTTAGGCCTTAGCGATACCCCGCAATATACAAAGATCCGCGACAAGTATTACCCCGCTCCTCTTTGGGAGGCAATTTCCTGAAAGAAATTGCGCTTCCATGATTGTCGTGCTCTATTAGTCCACCATTCGGGCATTAGAGTGTGGCATAAGGTCATTGGGAATACTTTGATAGCAAGAAATGGCACTAATCGTTTTACCAAGCTCGATTGTGTTCTTCTTGAGTCGGCCTTGAACATAGGAAGGGAATTCACTAAGCCATATAATGCTCTTAGACTTTTGGTTGAACGATGGCTTAATGTCGATTGTGGTAAAGAGGGCACCGCTTTCATTGTGAATGGAGGACTAGTTACCCATTTGGCCAAGCACTTTAACCCAAACTTCAACAAAGACAACTCTTATGTGGCCGTTAAAGGAGGCCATCTCATTGATATGGACACCATGATTCACAAGTTTAAGTGGGTCAAGCATGATTTTCTTGACACCAAATATGGGTAGTTAACCAATTAAGCTAGATCCTTCACCTTGCCTTCAAAGATTTGTTGATTGAGTGTTCACCGACCAAACTACCTTCTTCCACTCTCCGAGGAGACCGAGTACATTATTCAACAACAAAGAGGCGAGATTGACGAGCCCTCCTCCTCCATTGTCACACCACCCTACCCATTTGAGTATCACGAGTTCAAACCCAAGGATGTCAAGGTAGGAAATGATTACATGACTCTACTCATGAGGGAAATGCACAAGCAAGCTTACAATGATAGAGTGGATACTTACAAGGCCCAATATCCGCCCCTCCTACATCTAGCTAGGCAAGGAGTTCTTGATCCATCATGTCCTTTGTCTAGTTGGGCGGATAGGAAAGTTTTCTTTCCTAGCACCTCTAGTGGTGGAAGACCGGGTGGAGAGGAGAATGTTGATGATGAGGGTGTTGATGAAGAAGGTGAAGAAGAAGAGGTTCAAGAAGGTGTTCAAGAAGAAGAAGCTCAAGAAGAGGAAGAAGAAAATGAGGAAGGGCAAGGAAGTGAAAGCGGGAGTGGAGATGATTTCACATCCATGGTGGAAGATTATGATAATGATGATATGATGGAGGATTAGCAAACCTTGGAGGCTCCTACATTCTTTTACCCCTCTTATGGTTTGTCTACTTCTTTTGTTTTCTTTATTTTATTTTGATCATTTGTTTGAGGAGTCCTAGCAACATGGAGGACTAACACCTTGGCTTCATTAAGGTGTTCTTTTCATTGTTCCCGACTTGAAAAATCCAAAATGACAATTTGTAGTTTCATGCATTGCATTCCATGTGCATAAACTACCCCGAAATTCAAGACGTTAGAAATAATGTCTATTTTGGTTTGGGGAAGTCCATGCATATGCATCGGGAGCTAATTTAAATTATGCTCTCCGCCATAACAAAAACATATGCATCATGTAGTGTAGCTTAGTATAGTTTGCATTTAGTTTAGAAATCATGCATCATGCTTGCATAATTTCCTATCGTATTGGCCATTGATGACAATGCCTATACTAGTGTGGGGATGGGAAATTCTAACTTGAGTTTTATTCAAAATCCAAAAAAAATCAAAAAATTCGAAAAATTGAAAAAATCAAAAACATGTTCATTTCCTTTTTAGTGTAGTCTTGTATATATTGTTGTATATATTGTGTTTGTTCATCCTTGTTCACATTGATTGACTACGCCACATCCGAGACATGAGGATATTGAAGACCGCATGGTATGATTGACACGGCTATCGCAACCCTATCAAAGATAAAACCTAACGGTCTCAACTAAAATGTAGCAGAGGCAGTCGAGTATCGAATCCACAGGGAGGTAATGTAATTATAACTGTCTATTTCTAATCCTATGGTAACAAATGGGGTATATTTAAGTTTTGATTTCTAAACTACGAGATTTAAAGGAAGAGAATTAAGGATAAGAGCAGTAAAGACAGGAAAAACGATTTAAACTATCAAGAAGAGAGAGAACATGTCGGGAATTCGGTTCACTACGGCAGTCCTGTGACTCAGCTGTAAATGATTCAGACGAACTAGGTGTGAGACGGATGTTAAAAGGTCCTTTCGGTCCACTTTCTATCCTAAAATACCACTAACTTAACTTTCGTCCTCATTAGGGTAGTCTACTGTTTATAGCAGGCCTATTTAGTCCAATCTTTCGATCCAGGATTAATTTTAGCCAGATTAAAGGTGACATAGAAGCGTGCACTCATCTAGGTCGGTAATTACAGTTAAATTGCTATAGGGACAGAGTCTCGTAATTAATTCGTCTAATTCATTCACTACATCGTCACATTTCTACCGCAGATCCCCTAATCCCAACATGAAGGGGTTTAGCTACTCATATTCTTAATTAAACTAACAGCAAACAATTTACCAGGAGTGAACATTATAAATAAACTAAAACTCGCAATAACGAAAATTAGGGCAAAGGGAAATAAGATTAAAGCAACAAATGATTATTATTAATAAAGAGAAAGAAAGGAATTACAATCCAGGCAAATTCCGGCGTAAAGAACACGAAATCCAAATGAAGCAATCCCGAAATGAGAGTGGCAGTAGAGAAAAGTAAAGCAACGTAGTCAAAAGTTCTACTGTCAAAGCTAGAGTAAAAGGGGTGAATCGTAGATTCAAGGATGTCCATTAACCTAATTAACATAGGTTTAAATAGAAAATAAACTAAAGCTTGCGAAATAAAACATCCACGGACTGATTAAAAGCCCATTCCCTTGAAAACCACTCGATCGAGTGGATTAAACCACTCGATCGACCAACTTCTTAGCAAAAGTCCCTCGATCGACCAAATGGTTACTCGATCGAGGGCTTGGTCTTGTACAGCTTACTCGATCGACTGGGAAACAGCTCGATCGACCATCAGGGGGTATAAAAACCACTCGATCGACTAGTGAGTAGCTTGATCGAGCACTTTATCTTCAATTCAGCTCACGTCTTCACCCAAGTGCCTCGTAATGCGTGCCACGACGCTTCCAAATGCAGTATCTCACTCTGGGACAATCCCGTCTCCTCTAAATGCATGCAAAAAGGACAAAAAGGGGTATGGTTCCACTACTTTCGCGATCATTCCTACAAAAAGGACAAAATACACCAAAGTAGCCAATTCGGGGCAAAATACCATAAAAACAAGATAGAAATGCATAGAAATACGTCTTTGAAAATAGGCTAAAAAGACTATACATTAGGCACGTATCAAATCTCCCCAAACCAAACCTTTACTCGCCCTCGAGTAAACTCAAAACTAAACTAATGGAACGGAAATGATAACTCAGAGCTAGCTTAACTTGTCTACTTGAACCAATTTAATGCAACGAAAATCAACAGTTAAAGCTAAGCAGTCAATATACAAACGAATTATAAGCTGTTCAGAATTAAAGCTGACCTATCGACCTTGGAAGACCAACAAAACTGGGCTCTCACGTGGTCAATCTTCTCTCATGAAGCAAAGGGCAAATGTTATATGTAAAAGAGAGAAGAAAAGGTAGTCACTCACCTATTTGCGACCTACATAGCATGCATGCAACAAAAATGAAAGACAATTCAAGTACTAATGCACACACTCCAACCGATAATGTCCGTCACAGCCGAGGATTTGCAAATTATATGGGAATAGTGAGGTTCAGGTGAGAAAGGGCAAAACAAGTTATGGAAATGTGGAGGTAAAAGCGTCAAGCTAGTTCCTAAACAGGACCAAATAAGACCGTCTGAATCTCGACTGAATGAAAAGCTAAACACAAGTGCCCTTCAATTGGCACAAAACTCACTAGACTCAAACACAATCTCCTCAAAAAGATATGGGATAAAACGGAGGAGTCAGACGGTCACAAAATTCCCTTTTTTAAACATCGTCTGAAATAGCTAACTGAAAAACAACCCTTTTCGATTGTACGTCTTCAAACATCTTCTCAACTCTTTTTTCATTTTCACAATCTCTTTTTTTTTTTCTTTTTCTTTCCTGTACACGTGAATGCTCATCATTTTTTCAATTTTTTTTTTCTTTCTTTCACGTTTTCTTTCTTTCTTTTTCAATACTTTTTTCTTTTTCTTTCCTCCTTCCTTAATACAAACACCGACTCCAAACAAGAATGACAGGCCAAACTGCAATGGGAAACATACCACAAAAGGACAGACTAACTAGCTTGACTAGGCAGGCTTAGTTTGGAATGTAGCTAATGGGTCAAAAAGGCAAGTTTTGGCTAATGTGGAGCTAAATGGGTGAAAGAAATAAAGAAAGGGGAATTTGCAAGACCCTCCCTGCATGTGACACCAACCACAAACCCGAATATGTGCATTTGACGAGAAATTGAATGTAATAAATGTGCAAATGAGATGAACATGCTATGCAAGGAGTACTACTCTCAAAATTCCTAATGAACTGGTCATGAATGGCACCAGTTATGGCTCTAAAAACTCAGAA
Source organism: Silene latifolia (assembly GCF_048544455.1). NCBI lineage: Eukaryota > Viridiplantae > Streptophyta > Magnoliopsida > Caryophyllales > Caryophyllaceae > Silene > Silene latifolia. The sequence continues at coordinate 22,331,930 of NC_133533.1, read as the reverse complement.
TTTTTAAGTAGTTTGCCAATTTATCAGGTCAAGTCTAAACAGTCAGCTTATATTTGAACAGAAATTCGTAGATTATGCGTATGACAAAGCTAAAAACTATCGATAAAAAGTGCAAGGCTCAAGTAAATTGACAAGTTATAGTGCATTGTCATCATGGAAATCTACCGTTCCGACTCAACCTAAATGCGAAAATAAACGTGAAATTTTTTTTGAATTTTTGAAATTTTCTAATTTTTTTTGGATTTTTGATGTAAAATAAAGAACAATGCAAGCTGAAAAGTAAACGTGAATGCAAAACAAATGCGGTCAGACTCAAAGGATGCAATACCCTCCCCAAACCAAAACGGACAACGCCCTCGTTGTCCTCCAGCATACACCAGCAGAAATATGGGGAACGGGAGTATACAACCTACAAAATAAAAATAAAGGAGACGAAATAAAAAGAGTAAGAGAACATACAAAACACGAACTTCCCCAAACCAGCCAGAAAACTGGGGAAGTGAGTAGACCAGTAGCTACTCGTCGTCGTCGCCGTCTCTCTGGAACTCCGACTCAACAAAACGGTTTCCCCAAACCAGCAACAAACTAGGGGAAACTCTAATCGTCATCTCCAGCCACCTCCTCCGCAGTAGGTATGAACGGGGGATCCCTCGCCTCCTCTCTGGCAGCTCGCTGTGCCGCCTGCTCAGCCCGCAGCCGCAACTCTCGTGCTACCGGTGTCTCCTCCACCTCCTCCTCTGAGTCAGAAGGAAGTGGAGGGTACCCGTCCGCTGGGTATCGGTAGAAGGAGGGATGCGGCCACCCCTCTGGAACCGGTCGCCGTGCTCGGATATGGAACTCGTAGATCGGGAATAAGGCAAGAGCCTGATCCCGTCTCATCTCAGTAAGGTACCTGCACATAACCAGAAGCAGGCCATCACGACGCCCTTGGTCCATGACCTCGGGCGCCCCTAAAACAGGAGGGCAAACAAAATTGGCCGGCAAAGCCGAACCAGAAGGAGGAGGGGTAAGTGGAGGTGCAGGCGTGGGAGTCTGTGTGGGTCCAGCCTGGGCCTGAGTCTGAGTCTGAGCCTGAGAGCTGGAGGTCGCTCCGGCCTGCCGCTTCCTCTTCCTAGAAGAAGAAGTAGGGGTGAAGGTAAGGTGGTAGATGAGTGGAGGTGGCCTCGCTCCCTCAGCAGCAGTCGGGAGCGGTAAAAGTGGAGGAAGGGTAGGGCACGGCAAGGTAACAGACGTGGAACCACAAATCTTCCACGTCCTCACGCCCTTCGTCTTTGGGAACCAGGCGAAGTCAGCTATGGCAGCCAAGTCAAGGTAAGCCTGCCTCTCGGCGGCAGTAAGTCCAGGCTCAGTGGGGTAAAGGTGGCGGGCAATCCTAGTCACTAGCCCGCCGCAGACAACAGAAGTCTTGAGCTGCGTCCCAATTCCATTCCAATGCTGAGCTACCAAGTAAGCAATGTTTAGAACAAACGGGGTACCGTAGTCAATGTTGAGGTACCCCGCGAGAATCGCTAGCTCAGTGTTGGTCACGTTATTGGGCTCGGGTCGCCCAAAGATGGTCTCTCCTATCAGTCTCAAGAAGTAACGGGGAGCAGGTAAGTGAACGTGAGCTCCCCTCCGTGCGGGGAAGGGAGTGTGAGAAAGTGCAGCCCAGAGTGGCTGAAGGAGATCCCGAGGTGGGTCTACGGGACCGTCACTAACTAGGCCTAGAACCTCCCCAAACCTGGCCAAAGTCCAGTGGTGCGACTCATTGCGGAGTCGGAAGTGAATGCAAGGACTAGAGGGGTTGGCATCGTAAGAGTCGGTGTCAAAAGAGTAGGAGCTGAAAAACTCGTAAGTAGGGATACGAATAGCAGATTCCTGCAAGGTAATCAGACCCGACATAGCTGTCCCGTTCAACAAACTACAGATCTCCTCATAAATTCCTAAGGTCTCTAGGTCAGTCCGCGCAAGGAAACGAGTGGAGGAGAGGGGGCAACGAAGTAAAGCGGCTAACCGAGTCCGATGAGCCGCGGAAACAAAACGTACCGTGGGCATCCCTGGTAAAGGGGTAAGAGCGCCCTCTCCCATAACAACAGCCTCAGAAGGGCTGGGAGTAGTAGCTAGCTGACTAGCCTGCTGGTTCGGCCTGGGTGGCACCATACCAGGCGCCGGGAAATGAGGGATGAATCCTCGTTCCAGCATAGTGAGGGGCCTGGCAGAGGTAGAAGTAACAACTGAGGTCGCGGTGGTGACTAAGGCAGAGCTAGTGGCTATAGCAGGGGCCACTGGCTCGCTCACGGACGGGCTGGAGGACGTACTAGTGGAAGGCAAAGAACTAGTATCCATCCTGCAATCAAATCAAGGGACTTAATAAGAAAGAATGGCCGCTAACCGTGGCTAAAATAACGCGTTAACCAGCATGTGACAGCATGTAAGTCCCTAAAGGTCGAAAAAATCGACTCTACAGCAAACAAAACCCAACGATTCCTCAAATTTTTTGAAATACAGTATGTGAGCGATGATAAAATGACAATATAATGACTGCTAACGGAGACTAAAAACAGCATGAAAAACTGCATGATAGCATGTAAGTCCCCTAGCAGTCGAAAAATTTCGACTCACAGTGCATGATTCCCAGTGATTTACAGCATGTAAAGGCGATAGGAGACGGAAAAAGCAGTTAACTACAGCAACAAGTATGCAAGAACTGAAGTTAAAAAAGCAAGAACGCATATAGACCGTCTGTCAGTCGAAAAATTCGACTTAGAAGCCCTAATCGCGGGAACTCACGCAAATTTCTAATCAAACATGTAACAACAGCGAGGAATTGAGATATGATCATCAAGCAAGCAAATTAAGGGCATACAAACACAATTAAATCGAAAAATTCGACTAGACATGAATTTTCGAAACCTTAATTTACTCTTACCTCATAAAATTCGAAATAATTGAAATTAAAATGCAAGAGGAATGAAGAAACACTTACTTGATGATATACGACCTACAAATGCAAATAATCTTCAAGAATCAAGCAAGAACAAACAATTTTTCAGTCGAAAAACCGAAAACCCTAAATCCCCTTTTAAAACCGCGAAAATGGATGCAAATAGGGGTAAAATCAAAGGGCTTTTGAAGATTAATATGCTAGCAATGAAATGTAGGTGACGGATTTAGTGATTTGGGCAAGAAACAGGGGATTTGGGGAAGAAATTAATCGCAAATAGGGGGAAGGGGTTAGACGGAATGAAGGAATGAAATGAATTAGAAAAACAAAATAAGAGTTTAAGGTTAGAAAAACTCCCGTGTCCTATTCATTTCCACTCGATCGAGTAAATAGACTACTCGATCGAGGGGTTTTTGATGTCCCTGTTGCTCGATCGAGTACAACGCACTCGATCGACCAGTTCCTCTCTTGGCTTTACTCGATCGAGTAAACAACTCCTCGATCGACCCAATCTCCACTCGATCGAGTACAAAAAGTACTCGATCGAGGACTTTCATCTTGTAAACTCTTGAAATTCCGTCTTTACTTCCTTGAAATGCGTGAAACTTCCCCAAACCTGCATAAAACACATCCAAAAGCATCCCAAAATACCAAATACAGTCTATAGTCTTAGTCTATGCTAAAAATTGTCTAAACTAATTGTCCTAATTAAAACACAAATAAGCAAATCAAAAGGAATTCAAAAATTGTCTATTACAATGTGTTACACGGGGCATTTCTCCGTTTAATTCTCATCAAATTTCAGTAGCCCCTTGGTGGGCTTCTGACTGGAGGACGTCACTTCAGCAATACTGACCGACCTCTTTGATTTCCATGAGCTTGAGTTGCTATTTGCAATAGTATGAGGAATGTAGTTCCAATCCACGTAGGTTCGAACTTTCTTCGTTCTCGCTCCTCTGTCATCTTCTTTGGCATCCTTGGCTCCAGTTTGATTGACAACAGTTGCACAACGTCCTTTGACAACTCCTTTCCTGCTTTCATCTGTAGCGGCAGCGAGGGAAACAGACGATCTTTCCTCCTTTTTGCTCTCAATCTGAGGCGGAGGGTTAGCAATAACAGCAATATTCTCCAAATTTTCATCTGGAGTGTCAATAATAGGACTAATAGAAGAAAGAGCACTGCAAGGCTGGGCTTGCATGGGAGCTCTCCGGAACTTGGACTGATGAAAAATCAGCTCCTCGTCCCCTACCTGAAAGGTCAAAGTCTTCCCCCCGACGTCTATTACTGCACGGGCAGTAGACAAAAATGGTCTCCCTAAAATAATAGGGGTGTGTGCGTCTTCGGGGATATCTAAGACGACGAAATCGACGGGAATAAAGAACTTCCCGATCCGAAAAGGTACGTCTTCTGCTACACCTAGTGGCCGTGATAGACTACGGTCGGCCATCTGGACAGTCATGTTGGTGCAACTCAGCTTTGTCACACCAAGTCTCTTAGCCAGAGACAGCGGTAGGACACTCACGCTAGCGCCTAAATCGCATAGCGCGTTATCAATCTAATGCATACCGATATGACACGGAATCGAAAAACTACCCGGGTCTGATTGCTTAGGGGGTAACTTATTTTGAAATAGGGCTGACCCCACCTCAGTCAAAGCTACGGTCTCGTTATCATTAATACTCCTCTTACGACTCAAAATTTCTTTCATAAACTTTAAATAAGAGGGTACCTTAGTCAGCAATTCAGTGAACGGCACGGAGACTTCCAAACTCTTCAAAAGTTAAACAAACTTGCCAAACTGTTGATTGACCTTTGTATTTTGCAGCCTCCTCGGGAAAGGAACCGTGATAGGTATCTCAAGTCCCTTGTTTCTCGCTTCCAAAGTGTCTTCCGGTGCAAGTTCGGTATCCTTCGGACGCCTCTTACCTCTCGAACGAGGTCTTTCTGGTAATTCTTCACTTAAACGAGCACTAGCAGGCTCTCGAATAAGCTTCCCGTCATCAATACTGTTCGATCGACCAGTTTTCTCACTCGATCAAACAGTTTCTTCATCAACTTCAGTCGATCGAGTAACATTTCCACTCGATCGACCATCCTCAGTCTCATGTTCACTCGATCGAGCAGGATTTCCACTCGATCGAGGGCTGTCTTCACCAATTCCACTCGATCGAGCACTAGAAACTACTCGATCGACCTGATTCTTAGCTGACAGCTCGTTATCTTCACCAGAGTACTATTCATCATCGATTCTGACTTCCTCGGTCCGATTTACAGTACTTCCGGTCCCTCATAAGTAAGACCGCTTCTCAATTCTATCAGATTTACCGTCTCATGTGGATTCTTCTCATTTTGAGTCGGTAATTGACCCGGCTTTCTCGAGGATTGATTCGCAGCCAGTTGGGCAACTTGAGTTTCAAGTGCCTTTATGGACGCATCTCTCTGTTGATCACTTGAGCTTCTTTGTTGATCACTCGCATGAAGCTGCTTTGTAATGGCTTGCATCATGGACTTAAGCTCTCCCATTTCACTCACCCCACTTGAAGATGACGCACCATGGTTAGGAGGATTGAAAGACGGAGGCCTCTGATAGCCTTGTTGATTCTTATGTGGTGGGATATACGGTTGCTGCTGCTGATTCAGAGGAGGAGTAGGATTGAGCACGTTTTGGCTTGTCCACCTAAAATTGGGATGGACATTTGGCTCGTAATGAGTGTTGTTCTGCCTGTAATGTTGGAAGGCAGCACATTGCTCATAAGGACTAGGACAATAATCAGAAACATGTCCCTCTCCCCCACACCTTGTAGAGACGAAAGGACCGTCTGTCATAGCATTAACCTGGTACATCCCTCCTTTGAGAGCTCCTCCTAGTTCATACTTGTCAAACCTCGCGGTAAGAGCTTCTAATGCAGCTACTGAAGAGGATTCAGCAGCTCTCCTTTGGTTTCCTCTTGAATTCCCATATTCGGCTTTATGAGTAGCCAAATCGTCTATGATCTTCCACCCCTTGGTTGCTCCCAAGTTGTCAGCAAATCGGCCATTGGCTGCAGCATCTAAAATAGCCCTCTGATCGTCATATAAACCATTGTAAAAATGGTTGCACAAGCTCCACTTTTCGAACCCGTGGTGCGGTATGGTCCGCACTAGCTTCTTAAATCGAAGCCATGCCTCGTGAAAGTTCTCGTCAGGCCCTTGTTTGAAACTTGTTATCTGGGCTCTAATGGCAATAGTCCTCGATGCAGAAAAGTACTTCTTATAGAATGCTAAAGCCAGTGAATTCCAGTCAGTTATGCCGTGAGCAGCTCGGTCCAAATCCCTGTACCACTCCCTTGCAGCATCGCGGAGTGAGAAGATGAACATGGTCTCTTTTATCTGATCAGGTGTCACGCTAGTGGGAGGAGGTATGGAGCAGCAGTAGTCAATAAAGGTCTCCATATCTTTGAGTTGCATCTTGATTCGCACTCCCAATCGATTTCTCTCGATCATCTTTGATATAAGCGGTTTTCGGTTCAATTTTCTTGCCTCCCCTGGCAAGACAAATCCCTTATAGAGATTCTCACTGTTGGCTCGAAATGACTGGCAATGGTTGCTTCTTCACCATTTCGGAAAATGCGGAAAGTAATCGTTTCAACTGATGAATTGGAAACTGGAGAAGACGGCGGGTTTTCCTCGAAAAGCTCGTTCTCGTAAAAGCTAGAACGAGAACCAGGCTCTTCCTCTAACTGTTGTTCTTGAAATAGTCTCCTCTTTACGTGCAAGGATCTTTCAATCTCGGAATCGAATGGTAGTAGTGGACCACCCTGCGACCTGCGCATAAGAAGAAACTACAGACAAATATAAGAATAGTCTAAGGAACGATGTTCCTTAAACTGAGAAGGAGTAAAAATAAAACAGCTAATAAATTGAACAATTGCCTCCCCGGCAACGGCGCCAAAATTTGACATGGCTATCGCAACCCTATCAAAGATAAAACCTAACGGTCTCAACTAAAATGTAGCAGAGGCAGTCGAGTATCGAATCCACAGGGAGGTAATGTAATTATAACTGTCTATTTCTAATCCTATGGTAACAAATGGGGTATATTTAAGTTTTGATTTCTAAACTACGAGATTTAAAGGAAGAGAATTAAGGATAAGAGCAGTAAAGACAGGAAAAACGATTTAAACTATCAAGAAGAGAGAGAACATGTCGGGAATTCGGTTCACTACGGCAGTCCTGTGACTCAGCTGTAAATGATTCAGACGAACTAGGTGTGAGACGGATGTTAAAAGGTCCTTTCGGGCCACTTTCTATCCTAAAATACCACTAACTTAACTTTCGTCCTCATTACGGTAGTCTACTGTTTATAGCAGGCCTATTTAGTCCAATCTTTCGATCCAGGATTAATTTTAGCCAGATTAAAGGTGACATAGAAGCGTGCACTCATCTAGGTCGGTAATTACAGTTAAATTGCTATAGGGACAGAGTCTCGTAATTAATTCGTCTAATTCATTCACTACATCGTCACATTTCTACCGCAGATCCCCTAATCCCAACATGAAGGGGTTTAGCTACTCATATTCTTAATTAAACTAACAGCAAACAATTTACCAGCAGTGAACATTATAAATAAACTAAAACGCGCAATAACGAAAATTAGGGCAAAGGGAAATAAGATTAAAGCAACAAATGATTATTATTAATAAAGAGAAAGAAAGGAATTACAATCCAAGCAAATTCCGGCGTAAAGAACACGAAATCAAAATGAAGCAATCCCGAAATAAGAGTGGCAGTAGAGAAAAGTAAAGCAACGTAGTCAAAAGTTCTACTGTTAAAGCTAGAGTAAAAGGGGTGAATCGTAGATTCAAGGATGTCCATTAACCTAATTAACATAGGTTTAAATAGAAAATAAACTAAAGCTTGCGAAATAAAACATCCACGGACTGATTAAAAGCCCATTCCCTTAAAAACCAGTCGATCGAGTGGATTAAACCACTCGATCGACCAACTTCTTAGCAAAAGTCCCTCGATCGACCAAATGGTTACTCGATCGAGGACTTGGTCTTGTACAGCTTACTCGATCGACTGGGAAACAGCTCGATCGACCATCAGGGGGTATAAAAACCACTCGATCGACTAGTGAGTAGCTTGATCGAGCACTTTATCTTCAATTCAGCTCACGTCTTCACCCAAGTGCCTCGTAATGCGTGCCACGACGCTTCCAAATGCAGTATCTCACTCTGGGACAATCCCGTCTCCTCTAAATGCATGCAAAAAGGACAAAAAGGGGTATGGTTCCACTACTTTCGCGATCATTCCTACAAAAAGGACAAAATACACCAAAGTAGCCAATTCGGGGCAAAATACCATAAAAACAGTATAGAAATGCATAGAAATACGTGCTAAAATAGGCTAAAAAGACTATACATTAGGCACGTATCAATGATCTTTCCAATCTCCTTTTTCCTCTTTATGTTAATGACTATGTGGCTTTATTTTAATTGATGCGGTAAAAACAATGTGAATTTAGGATTGCATTTAGATTATTTGGCATACTAGTTGGTAAAAGCACATGCATTAGGATATATAAATGTTAGTTGCATCATGGCATGTAGTTTGCATGTTAGAAAAATTTTGTGAAACCGTCTACTTGGGAAGCTTGACAAGTGTATATAGGCCCTAGTAGATGCTTTTTCTTCTTAAGACTTTGCTTGTTAGAATACTTGTAAAACACCCTAGGATGTGTCATGCTAGTATCCTTTGACCCATGGATTAAGGCCTAGTCAAGAGTACCTTATGGTGTGATAACTCCTTAGCTACCGTTTATTCCAAGGTGACCCTTGAAACCATGCAACCATCATTCATCCGTGTTCTACCATATTTTTGTCATCAAAGGGAATGGGCACAAAAAGAAATTGTTCAAAAATTTAAGTTCAAGAAATGAAAAGAAAATAAAAGAAAAAGTTTGCAAAATGCATCAAAAGAAAAGAGGAGTAACAAAAATGAAAACTCCAATGCTTCAAATATAAGGCACCCTCGTTACAAATTGGGGTGACTTTGAAAATGTTCAAAAGAAAATGCAAAAAGTTGAAAAGTTGTCAAGTACTGAAATGCCAAAAATCAAAAGAAATGGCAAAAAGAAAATTTTCTCAAATGTCAAATGCCACAAGAAATTGGGGGAAAACCGAACAACAAAAGCAAACTCCCAAATGAAACTCAAATTCTATCGTTCCTTTTATCCATCGTATCCATTTTTGTGCATGGTAGAGAGGGGACGACCCTTCTTTTTGTCTATGCAAGAGGGGGAATTCCGCGATCCTCCAGTGTTTCTAACACCATAGGGAGTCTACTCTTGACAAAAACATTTAACGATTGAGGACAAAGGTACCCTAGCTTGACATAACTTGGAGGTGATTTATTGGTATCCTCCTAGGATTAGTAGTTTGAAGAAATTGCATCTATGAAGGAGTGTGTACCCTTGAATTGCTTCCCCTTTAGATAATTGCCGCCACTTAGATGAGGAAAGTGGCTATTCTTTTGTAGATGCATCCATTACTTGATTTTGTGTGCTTTAATGATTGGATGTGTCGCCATTTTGGCAAGACCCACCTTGCCTTGCAAGAAGGCATCCTACTTCATGGCTGTCTTGTTGTGAGTTGAAGGGGCGGAGTGAGACCCGCTAATTATCTCATGTCGGCTATATTAGTAGGATAGTTTAAATAAGGGTCCTAGTTTTGTCACCTCTTTACTCTGGACGAGCAAAGGTTCGGTTTGGGGATATTTGATGTGACCATTATTTGAGCATATTTAGTCCTCGAATTAGCATCGTTCCTATGCTTTTTTGCGCATATTTGGGTCATTTACTATCTTTAGTCCTTTATTTTGCATATTCTTTGAGGTTTTGTTTCCTTGGTAAGAGTGCAAACCTTGCATTTTAATGGCAAAATAGAGCTAAATTGATCGAACCTAATGACCAAGCATCAAAGAGAAGACAAGACTAGAAGGCCTTTGTAAATATTTGGTAGATAGGCAATGATGAAGAAATCCTTGCATCCCCGATAAAATCCCGGAGGATTATTGGAAGAAGAGAGGAAGCAAAGAAGAAAAGAAAGGATGGGACGAGATCCGCTCGTCCAACCAGGCAGGACGCCCGTCCAAGACTGCAAGAATCTGTGCGTCTTTGCCATAGGGACGCCCGTCCAGAAGCCTCCCAGGACGCTCGTCCGAGCCAGCAATCCGCTCGTCCAGCCACCCCAGCATCCGCTCGTCCCGACCCTTGGACGCTCGGATTGTGTTACAGACCCACACGTCCTCTTCTTGCTCCATGAAAGATGCGCATATTTTTGAAAGACCGGCAAAAAGGAGACCCGCATCTTTTTCTGAGAGGAGCGATTCCTCAAGGACTTAATCGTCATTTAAGCCATTAGTAAACCCTAATTTGTGTACCTTTTCCCCACTATAAATACCCCATTAGTCTAATTAGATTAGGCATGTTCTTTTTATCAATCTTTAGTGTAGTTTATATCATTCTAATCTCTTCTTAATCTTGTAATCAACTTCTAATCAAATATTAATACAAATCTCATTTCCTTAATTTCTCTTTTGTCATCTTTTATTTTGGGTAATTGAAGATTATTTGGGTTATTGTTGGGAGATTGACAACCTTCCAATCATTCATCAAGTACTTCTATTATTCTTTGCTTTATTTTGGAATCATTATTAGGTATAATTCTCTTAATCCCCTTTTTAATTATTGTTAATCATCTTCATTTATTCATCATGTTTTGCTTTGTTAATATGATTGACAACCTTGTTAACATGTTAAACTTGATAATGAGTGAGTAGTTTCCTTAACTAAGGTTAATGGGTAATTAGGGGAAACCAACATGGGGGATGATTCATGCTTAATTTAATATGTTTTCATAATTTATTTGCTTGCTTGTTGTGATCTCAACTTATGCACATGTTATGTTTGAGGAAATGCGAGCCTATGAATCCTTGCATTTTTTACCCATCACTTACCTTTTCAATGAGATTTGTAAGACATAAACCAACTCGAGTCTCATTAGACCATGCATATAGTTGAGTAGGGAGGATTAAGTCTACTTGTAGGTGTTGTACAATCTAATCGATTCGGCTCCGGGACCCAAACCTTCCTAGGATTGTAAGATATAAACCAACTCGATCTATCACAACAATAATTGCTTGCTTATAATTTGAGAATATGTTTGTATGATCAATTCCCATAAATCCCCTATGACCCCATAACACCCTAGTGCTTTTAATCAATTGTTTACATCTCATTTTAATCATCTTGCTTGTTTACTTTTATTGCTATTTAGTTTAGTGATCTTCTTATCTCAACCCAAATTGTGACACCCCTAGACACCGCTACTTGCAATCGAAAATCCTACATCAATACCCATCCCTTGGGATCCGACCTTTACTTACCTCTTTACTAAAGTAAAGTTGTTTGTGAAGTTATAAATATTGTTTTGGTCTAGGTGCCCCTAATGACAAGTAACCGAAAATTAAGCTCCAAGTGAGTCCGACCATATACCAATAACCGTTCAGTCTTTAGGTCTTGGAACCAAATGCCAAACTTTGTCCCGTTCGAACTGTTAAAGCTCTTCTTGCATAGAAACGATCCAGTCTAGTTCTGCAAGTGCTTCTTTGATATTTGTTGGCTTAATGGTTGAAAGAAAAGAATAGAACGAGCAGAAGTTGTTAAGTCTTCTACGAGTTCGAACACCTTCATTTAAACATCCTAGGATGGTTTCCATTGGATGAGAGTCCTTGTGTCTCCATTTCTTAGAAACAAGAGGCACATCTTCATCGGAACTAGTTTCGTCTTCTTCGAATGATTGGGGTTCAAGGCTTGTTCCCCCTAAATCCAAGCCTGGGGTTATAACAGAATCAGGTATAACATTGGACTTAGTTCGTTGATTTGGAGTTGAAGTTATAGCTTCATCAGTTATAACTTTATCCTCCAATTGCTTAGATTGAGAAGAGGTTTTAGTATCATCAACTAAACTCTCAGTTCTCTTTCCTTTATCATTCGAAGGGCTTCTTTGTTCATCATTTGTGCCCTCAGTTTCTTTATCTTCCTCATCCAATTCTAGAGGATCATCCCTGGATAGTCGGAAATCAGGTTCATTCAAATCTTCTTCATCCTGTTCAGCTTTGTCAAACATGTTATTCTCATCAAAAACAAGATGAACACTTTCTTCAATGCATAAGGTTCTCTTATTAAAAGCCATATATGCTTTACTACAATTAGAATAACCAACTAACACAGCTTCGACACTTCTGGGATCGAATTTGCTTAATCTATTTTTACCATTATTATGGACAAAACATTTACTCCCAAAGCAACGTAGATGTTCTATGTTAGGTTTGCGTCCTCTAAGAAGCTCATAAGGAGTCTTCCTGTGAATAGGTCAAATCAAGGCTTGATTATGAACATAGCATGCAGTACTAATAGCTTCAGCCAAAAAATTACGAGGTAGTCCACTACACAATAACATAGTGCGTGCCATATCCTCGAATGTCCTATATATTCATGCGTTCCACAACACCTTTTTGTTGTGGGGTTCGTGGTGCAGAGAAATTATGCCCCACACCGTTCTCCCTATAATATTCTATAAATGCATGGTTATCAAATTCGGTGCCATGATCCGTACGAATGGAGACTAATTTAGATTTATACTTATTTTTGGCAAGCTTTATTAGAACTGCAAACTCTTTGAAAGTTTCTTCTTTAGAGTTGAGAAAGATTGGCCAAACATATCTGGAATAATCATCAACTAGAACGAAGACATACCTGGATCCACCTCTACTTCTTACCTTCATTGGGCCACAAAGATCCATGTGTACGAGTTCTAGTGGTTCCTTGGTACTTAACATTCTCTTGGGTTTGAACGATGATCTCACATGTTTGCATCGAGCACACGAATCACATAATGTTTGTTGATTGAATTTGATTGAGGGAAGCCCTTCAACCAAATCCCATTTCTTTAGCTTATTCAACATTGTTGAATTTATGTGAGAAAATCTTTTGTGCCAAAGGCATGGATCATCTGTCATTACTTTCATGTACGTGAATGAATTAGTAGGAATATTATTTAGATCAATCATATAAACATTCCTTATATGATGTCCTTCAAGCACAACACTACTTGTTCCTTCAATTATTATTCGACAAGAATCAGAATGAAAGACAACTTTATTTCCTTTGTCGCATAATTGAGATATACTCAGTAAATTTTGCTTGAGACCGCTAACTAGATACACATCACTAATAGCATGAGAAGAAGATATTCAAACTTATCGACACTGATGATCTTACTCTTCTTGTTATCGCCAAATGTGACCTTACCTCTATCGAAGGGTTCAAGTGAAATAAATAAATTTACATCTCCAGTCATGTGCCTTGAACATCTACTATCAAGGTACCATAAGTTATTTTCTTTCATTACAACCTGCAAAATGTTTAGAGACAGTTTTTAGGTACCCAAGCTAAGTTGGGTACTTTCTAACCCAAATCCTTTTAATAACTTTACGTTCTGGAGGTGAACCGTTTTTTTTCTGGGAACCGTCTTAGGTTGAGTTGTGGGTTCCTCACGACGTGGTATTTCAGGTTATTTCAAGGAAGCTTTTGTTTTGGAGGGCTCTTTAGGTTTAGGTGTTCGTTTCGATTTTGTTGCCTTCTTGAAATCAAAGCTCATATCATAACCAACGATGATCATTGTTGCGTTCTTCATTGGTACTAGGTTCCAATGGGGTACAATCATCTTCCTCGAAAATAGTGTCAGATGCTTTAACAAAGTTGATTCCCTTTCTTAAATCCTGAGCATATTTGAGACAATTTTCTTGGATATGTCCAGTATGACCACAATAATTGTAAATCAAACATTCTGGTAAATTTGTATATTTTCTCCTTCTGAAATCTCGTTCGGAAGGGATTGATTTGCATTTAGAGTGATCTCTACGACCATAGCACTCGTGCCCTAATCCCATTTTCATGTTATTATCCGATTGGTCAGTTAGGAAATTTAGGACACGTGTGCTACCTACCCATTTTTTGTGAACCTTTCTAGCATGCAAGAGTAAGTCCTTCAAGAACTGTATTTCTTTGTTGCATTTGGAATGGTCTGACTCAACGACCTTGGGGGGATGAGTCTCTTCATAATTGTCACGAAAGTTTTGGAATATTTCATTAAGAACTCGTACCATCTCGGTATGCGTTCTTTTAGTGTTTGATAGAACAGTTTTAGATTCTTTTAATTGCTGAGTTTGGGATTCAATTTCCTTCTTCTGATCTGAGATCACGGCTTCTCTTGCCGTAGCCTTTGACTCAAGAAGCTCTTTGACTTTCCTCAATTCCAAGGTTATAGCTTCACTAGCTATAACTTTGGCTTGAAGATGCTTAATGTTGAGTTTTAGGTTGGAGGTTATAGCTATATTGCCTATAACTTTAGACTCAAGAGCCTTCTTCTCAGCATTTGTCACATCTGAAGTTGTAGCTATATTAGCTGTAACTTTAGATTTGAGCTTTTTGGCCTTTGCTTTAAGAAGATGATATCTTCAGCAATATCCAGAATTTGTTCTTTCAAGTCTTTCAATTCCAATTCTTGTTCGTGACACTTATCAAGAGATTGCTCAAAGTATTCAATTAAAGCATTTCTAGGCAATTTCTTAACACCTTTTTTAAGTTCAAGATAGCTTACCTCTTCTTCTTCTTCTTCTTCTTCTTCTTATTTTGAATCGGAATCTCCTAGAAGGCAGCAGTAGGAGTCCACACTATCTTTATCACTGTCTGAAAGGAGGTCAAGACTGACGTTGCTTAGACATAGGTTAGCAACTTGTTCTTCTTTTGATGCTTCGTCGTCCTCAGTGTCGAGATCTCCCCAGCATGATGCCATCATCACTTCCTTGAAGTCCTTCTTAGTCTTCTCACGTTTTGCTTTATCTTTAATTTTCTCCCATGTGGGACAATCCTTAATCATGTGACTGGATTCTCTACACTTGAAGCATCATCTATTAGCAAATGTATTTTTAGACTCAGAAGTTTTCTTATTGTAGGACTTGTTGTTGTTGTTGTTAAACGATTTTGCTTGCTTATTTATGAAAATATGTTTATTGAATCGTTTAGCAAACAAGACCGTTTGGTCCTCAGTTTCAACAACTTCTTCTTCCTTAGAGAAGCTTGTAGAGCCATGCTCTTATTGTTACTGGACTCGGCCTCATCGTCATCTAGGACGAGTTCATGAGCCATGAGAGCACCAATAAGTTCAGCGTAAGGAAGGGAAGTGAGATCTCTGACTTCTTCCATAACCGTGACCTTGGGACGCCATTTCTTGGTTAAACTCCTAAGTACTTTTCTAGCAATATCCTCGTAGTTAAAAGTTTTCCCAAGATTTTTAAGTTCATTGACTATAGTAGAAAATCGTGCTGACATGCTATCAAGTGATTTATTCTTTTCCATACTGAAAAGTTCATATTTTTTAATCAGCAAGTCAATACGATATTTTCTAACAGCCGACGTTCCTTCATAGGCCAACTCAAGACCATCCCATATTTGCTTGGCCGAAGTACAAGAAGAAAAACGATCGAATTCGGTCGATGTCATGCCGTTTTGCAACAGGCTTATCGCTTTTGAGTTTTTCTCAGCCTTCTTGTAATCAGCCTCAACATAGTCATCTTCCTTTTTCTCACAGGTAGTGCCTTCCGAAGATGCGGCCAAAATTTTGTGTGGTCCATTCTTTATAATCGGCCAGCACTCACAATCATGTCCTTTTATGTAGTGTGTCATCATTATTTTCCAAAGTCCATAATTTTTCCCATAAAAGACGGGACACTTAAGATACTTGGAATCCATTTCACACGTGTAAGGCAGCGGAATGAAAATAAAATAAAAAGATAAAAAGATAGACGGATCTAGTCTCTTTGCGGTTAGGCAATCAAGAGCACGAGGCTCTGATACCAATTGAAGAGTCAATCACACCCGAAATACTCGAGAGGGGGGAGGGGGGGTGAGATGAGTATTTAAAAACTTATGCCTACTTTTTATTTGATATCAATGTAATTAATTACTTAAAGTTTATCGATTAAACGTTAACTAATTAACTAGGTGATTATGAACGTAATGAAATGAACAAAAACGAAAACTGTAAGGACACACGGTTTTGAAGTGGTTCAGCTTCACACGTCGAAGCCTACGTCCACTATTCTCGATTAATAATTTTAGTACCTTTCTCCGGATTACAAATATATCAACCGGACTCGTATAGCTAACTCTATATATAACTGAATTTGAATATCAACAGATATTCGATTTGACTATCTTAAGTTACTAAGAAAGCACTTGATTGTTCTTCTAAGTGTTCACACAATTGAACGAGTAAGAAACAATATGAAGTACTATTATCTTATGACGTAACCTTAAGAAAAACAAGCAATTTAAAGAGCACGACTTTTCGCAAGAATTTCCAAATGCAAAACAATAAAAATAACCGATTAAAATTAATCTCAAAATCGTTTGCAAGAGATTTTTATATCTCGAAAAGCTAATTTCAAATGAAGAAAGATCATATGTATTTATAGTAGAGGAGAGGACCAGGGTTTTGCACGAAACCCTAGAAGTGTCGTGAGGTAGGCAGTTTATTTCGCAAGAAATAAATCTCTACCTCTTTCCTAATTTAATCCAAAATAATTTAGTTTAAGTAAATAAGATAAAAGTAAATTTTATTTTACCATAACTATATCTTTAAGACCTTTAGATAAGTAGACAAATTAAATCAAGTGTATATTTAGGATATGAGAATATCTTATAAAAATATAAGCTAGATTTAATTAGATAGGTTGTACAAGAGGACTTGTGGAACCTAACGGTTAAAAGCCAACGGCCGAAACTCTAGGCCCGTGTCCATCTAGACGAAAATCCTTCTTCTTGGATTAGAGTTAGGTTAAAATAAACTAGCAAACCCCAGGTAACATGACGACCCATATGTCGTTTTACTAACCAATAGAGAAATGCAAGTTATCCATTATAACAACCCATATTTCATCTCTATTATACACACACATGATCACGAAATATGTTTGAAGAATTTTATCCTCTGAAAAATGATTTTAAAACTATTAAAATTGTAACACCCCCATTTATTCGGGAGCCTTTTGTTAGAAATCTATATCTCATTACATTAACATATTCATATATGTTTCAAATTTAATTTAGTCAGAAAATTAATTAGATCTTATGCATGCAAACATAAGTAAATATAAAGAAGAAATCATCATTCTTACATTGATATTTCGGATCAAAGGGCACAAGAGAGTTCTCCTACTCACTTGTTCTTGAGCTCTCCTAATATGGATGAACAAAGGATTCAAGTATAGAATCCCTCCCAAGGAATAATACCCAAGATATGCTCTTAACAAAATTAATATTATTAATACTAGAACAATATTAATTTAAATAAAATTGACCCAAAATATTTTGGTCCTCTTGGAATTTCGGTCAAGAGGAGGAAGAAGAAGGAAGAAATATTTGTATCTCTCTAAAAATATTTTTGATGATGTTAGAATGAATAATACAATTGATTCTTCTCAAGATAAGTGTATGTGCCAAAAGACAAACCCTTGGAATGGAGGGTTGGAAAAACCGGGTATGGGAGGGAGAAAGGCCAATGCATGAGCCTCTATTCTACCCAAGAAAAGATTAGGCTTGCATGGCTAGGAGACTAGGTTTAATTATATTGTTTTCCACTCAAATAATTCAACATAATATAAACACCATACTCCCTCCTAATTTCGGTCCAAATGGGATAAAATGGGTTCCATTTTATCTTTGTCAATTTTGTCAATTTGTCACATGTTACAAGTCATGTAAAATTGTCATGTATTTTTAACATATTAAAAAATCAACGTATTAATAAAATACGTCATGTACAAAATCGACTTAGTAATTCACAATTACTTGTACCAAAAACACTTTATCAATTGTAAATTACAACATCTTGTATTTATAATAAATTATTCATTCAGTTCAATTGTTTCCGTAAACAACAATTTTATCTAAGTAATAAAACAATTCCATCACTTAGACCGTATCTTATTTAATCAAATTATAATGAGATACGTAAATATTACTTCAAAAATCGTCCGTCTAATTTAAAGTAATTTAATTAACCCGTATCGTCATACGGTCAATTAATTGATCAATTAAGAGTTTTATCCTTTAGGTATGACCTAAGGGGATCAACTGATCACCACCGTCGCACGACAGTAATGTCAAACTCTAGCCAGCTAATCATTACCGACATGTGTGGACCAGTTGATAGTAAAAAGTACTTCCCAAATGTATTCTTTAAAATGAGATTTAAACATGTGATCATCATGATCGGCAGTTGTGATCGCATTATTGTCGGAGGACACATATTCCAACAATCTCTCACTTGTCCTCGACAAGTGTGCGTCACCAATTCTCTTGTCCTATTACTATCTCCCACTCAATGCAAGGTGTCTTTCAGGTCGTACTTGCAAGTGATCATATCGAGAGTGGTTTCCTCGATCTGGAGAACAATTGATTGACCATAATCATCCACCATGGATACCTTCCGAGCGTGACCACGCATTTCCAGTTCATTACTCCTCGAGTGGCCCTGAGATATTGTTATAACCCTGACAAGGGGTGGACAATTCCTATCGCACTTATTCCCTTCGACTAGCCACAGCCATCATAACCCAAAATATGCCCATTTGACCCCATTTACGAAGGTCGTAGTAACACAAATCAAAGTTAATCTGAAACTGTGCCATCTTAGGCGAACAGTCTTTAGTCAAAAGAATCGACTCATTAGAATACTATAGTTGCTCTCGCCACGACCAAGCTATATAAATTTGCCAGAACTCTATAAGCGGTCATAAGGCCCGACAAGGTGTTCCTAACAGTCTGCCTATTTGATCGACTAGTCATCACACATGACTCCATGGCACTTGAACTTGCCATCAATCGCATCACATTCTAGTCACTTCGAGACGCCACCTCATGTAAGTAACTATAGGCGAACACAATGCTAATCCGTGTTCACTTTAACAGGGTTCAATTGTCTCTACAACCCGTTTGGATGTAACAATGTATAAGAAAAGATAAAAGACAAATGCGATTATGAACATGAACAAAAACAACACTTTTATTTCATTTCAAAATCTAACATAAACTTGGTACACGTTTAAGTCCCATGGACGCAACATGTCCATCATGTTTGGCCTGCGATAAAGGCTTGGTGAGCGGATCGTCTATGTTGTCATCCGTCCCAACCTTACAAATCGCAATTTCCGTTCTTTCAATGAAATCTCTAATTACATGATATTTTCTAAGTACATGTCTAGATCTTTTACTAGACTTTGGCTCTTTAGCTTGGAAGATTGTCCCACTATTATAAAAATAGAGAGTGATGGGATCATTGGCGGTAGGTACTACTCTTAGACCTTCCGTGAATTGCTTGATCCACACAGCTTCCTTGGCAGCTTCCGATGCTGCAATGTACTCAGCCTCCGTTGTTGAATCCGCAGTCACAGCTTCCTTGATGCTTCTCCAGCTAACGGCACCACCATTGAGCATGAAAACGAAACCAGCTTGTGATTTCATGTCATCTCTATCCGTTTCAAAACTCAAGTTCGTGTATCCATTAACACGTAGTTCGGTGTCTCCTCCAAACACTAAGATAGAATCCTTAGTTCTTCTCAAGTACTTAAGGATGTTCTTGACGTCTATCCAGTGACTCTCACCTGGATTTCCTTGATATCTACTCGTCATGCTCAAGGCATACGAGACATCAGGACGTGTGCATATCATGGCGTACATGATTGATCCAACAGCGGAAGCATAAGGGATCATCTTCATGCGTTCAACATCATGGGGTTTGGAGGGAGATTGAGACTTGGTCAATATGGTCCCAGTTACCATAGGTACCAATCCCCTTTTAGATTTGTCCATGCTGAACCGTCGAAGAATCTTATCAACATAAGACTCTTGACTTTGTGCCAATATCCTCTTGGATCTATCTCTATGGATCCGGATACCTAATATGCATTGTGCTTCTCCTAAATCCTTCATTTGGAAGTGGTTACCTAACCACTTCTTAACAGAAGATAACATCGGAATATCATTTCCAATGAGTAGTATGTCATCGACATACAAGATTAGGAACACAACATTGCTCCCACTAAATTTCATGTATAAACATGGTTCCTCAACACTTCGAGTGAAACCATTCTCTTTTATGACATGATTGAATCGATGATTCCAACTTCTAGATGCTTGCTTAAGACCATAAATGGATCTCTTAAGTTTGCACACTTTGTTAGGATTCTTAGAATCAACAAAACCTTCGGGTTGTATCATGTACACTTCCTTTTCTAAATGCCCATTTAGAAAAGCGGTTTTGACATCCATTTGCCATATTTCATAATCATGAAATGTGGCAATCGCTAACAAAATTCGTATGGATCTTAGCATGGCTACGGGGGCGAAGGTCTCATCATAATGGAGACCTTGGACTTGGGTAAATCCTTTTGCCACTAGCCTAGCTTTGTAGACATCATTATGTCCTTCTATGCCATTCTTGACTTTGAAAATCCATTTGTATTGAAGAGTTCTTGCCCCTTTAGGCAAATCTACCAAGTCCCAAACTTGGTTTTCATGCATAGAATCCATTTCGGACTTCATGGCTTCAAGCCATAAGGAGGAATTGGGACTAGAGATTGCGGCCTTGTAGGCGGCGGGCTCGTCACTTTCTAAAAGTAACACATCGAGTGTTCCATGTTCTTCGATAAGTCTCACATATCGATCGGGATGGCGTATAACTCGGCGCGTTCTTCTAAGAGGAGGAGGGACAACCGCGCTAGATGACGAAGGAACATCTTCTTGCGTCTCTACTTCGGTTTGTGGCTCTTGAACTTCATCAAGTTCAAAATTTCTCCCACTCTGTCTCTTAGAAATAAATTCTCTTTCTAGGAAGACAGTCTCGCAAGACACAAATACTTTGTTTTCTTGAGGTTTGTAGAAGTAGTAACCTCGAGAGGTCGAGGGGTAACCTACAAAGATGCTTTTTTCGGATCTTGGGGCAAGCTTGTTGTCGGCCTTTGCCTTGACGCAAGCATCACATCCCAAAATTTTCATATAGGATATATTAGGAACTCTTCCCGTCCACATCTCATATGGAGTCTTTTCGGTAGACTTCGTTGGACTATTATTCAAAGATCTAATTGCGGTTTGAATCGCAAATCCCCGAAATGAGTTTCGTAGCTTGGTTTGACTCATCATTGATCGAACCATATCAAGTAGGGTTTGATTTCTCCTTTCGGCAACACCATTGACTTGTGGTGTTCCGGGTGGAGAAAGTTGTGATATAATACCACAACCTTTCAAGTGTGAATCGAATTCAAGGCTAAGATATTCTCCACCACGATCGGAACGTAGTGTTTTTACCTTTTTGTTCAATTGGTTCTCCACTTCATTTTGAAATTCCTTGAATTTCTCAAAAGCTTCACTCTTATGCTTCATTAAATAGATATACCCATATCTACTCAAGTCGTCAGTGAAGGTTATGAAGTAGTCATAATTTCCTCGAGCGGTGATACTCATTGGTCCACATACATCGGTATGTATGAGCCCCAATAGTTCACTAGCTCACGTTCCTTTACCGCTAAAAGGATTACGAGTCATCTTGCCAAGAAGGCAATATTCGCATGTACCATATGATTGATAATCAAATGGTCACATTACTTGAAATTAATCTTTTAATGCGACTCTCGTTTATGTGACCTAATCGACAATGCCAAATGAACGATTCACTTGAGTCACTTGATTTGAGTTTCTTTGATTGAATGTTATAGATATCATTAGTCGGATTCGAGGTTTCTAAAATGTAAATGCCATTAATGGAAGAAGCTTGGCCTATAACGAAGTCTTTCCTTGAAATAGTACAACGATTGTTCTTAATGACAAAACAAAATTCGTCTATGTCTAACATAGCGATAGAAATAATGTTTTTAGAGAGTGTGGGCACATAAAACCAATTATGTAAATACAACTCAAATCCATTAGGCAAAGCTAATACATAAGTTCCTTTAGATTCGGCCGCTACTTGAGCTCCATTTCCAAGGGGTAGATCCACATCTCCTTTGCTAAGCCTCTTCACGTCTCTTAAACCCTGTAAATGATTACAAAGGTGAGAACCACAACCGGTATCCAGTACCCATGTCGTAGTGGAAGTATAATTTATATCAATAACATAAATTTCCTTAGGAATTTTACCTTTTGGAACGATGATTCCTTCCCTTATATTTCGCAAATATACGGGACAATTCCTAAGCCAATGTCCCATGCCATAGCAATAATGGCACTCATCTTCAACTTGCTTGAAGTTTTTCCCTTTATTTCCCTTCTTCTTGAACTTTTTGCCCTTTGAAGCAAGAATTTGATTCCTTGAGCTCCCACTAGTTTTGGCATCTTTATCTTCCAGAGAAAAAAATCCTATAGATTTTATGAGGCCGTCTTCCTGAGACCGCTCACAAGAGGTCTAGTAGTAGTAGGTGGTCTAGAAGAAGTGATGAAGTTAAGGTTTCCATCCGAACCTATCCCAAAATAAAGTTCTCTAGTAGTGTCGAAATCATTGTTGGAGCAAACGTCGTCAAAAACATTGTGGCAAGACTCAATAGTTATCGGTGCGGTAGCGTTTGATGGATTCATTGTAATGAACTACAAGTATGGAAGAAAAGGAAATATTAACATTTGTCTTTTTAATATCATACTTGTAAATGAATTAACAAGATATGAGCATTTATATAGTGACCTCTACCCAACTATTATAAATGATTCCAAGATCCAAATTCATATTAACTTGGGCACGGTGTGGCTGATACATCCCTTATCAATATAACTCGGTGGATTAACGCTTTAATCGATTCTACTTTTAGAACTCTTGGTCGATAAAATTACATTAACATTTATCTTTAGCCCAAAACACATCCGACAAGGGTACGGTGCATAGAAATTTATCACCCACTTCCCCTACGTAACAAGGTTTGTACCTCGGTGTGGTTGAGTGCACTCCCCACGAAATAGGTTTTCATGGTTTCTACTATTTGGTAAGGCTATGTATCAATTGATTATTTTAGCGAGAGGTCATGTCAATTTATTATCTATCACGTTTTAAGTGAACTAATGCGGCGAACTACGATAATTCTAATTGACACGGTCGATAAACTCGATTAAAATGACAATGCATGTTTTAGTTATGGCGATTTAGCGATGCATGCAACATATAAATAAAATGCATAGCATAAATTAAATCCTAGTATGGCCTTCCTAAAATAGAAAATCTAATTAACTATTACATATTCGGAAACCAACTCCTTTGGTCCCTTGAACTTCGGTTTTGGCACGCATCTCGAGATAACACCGTCTTTATGTATCGTCTTCCTTGAGTGACATCGTCTTCAAGGAAGTCCGAAATAAATAAATTACATAACAAATTACATAATTTCCTATTATACATTTGTAATTAAAATAAAATAAATCTATTAAATTACAAAATGGTGATACGAGATCACAATAAATTACAACCGAATCGATATTCCCATACATTTCGGGTAATACCAATTAAAAACTAAGGCCATACTAAGTAAAATTACATAATTTAAAAATTACATAAAATAAAATTATGATAATCATAAATAAGATGTAGCATTATAATATGTATGAACATGCCCAATTTTATGCTAAATCGCCTTTAAGGAGCCAATATCGTATATTAATTGGTTTTTACGGATTTGTGTGATTCAACCTTTTCAAATCACAATAAATTACATAAAATCATATTTATGCACAATTTAATTACCCTAACCAACTTAGGACTCAAAATTAGTCTCCACTAACATATTGACAATAATTAACTTTTATTTCTTAAAATTTGTTCATTAATGGACTCAAAATTACAATAAAATGCCATAAACTCCAAATAAATCATAAAAATTTCAAATAAATTCAAAATTTGAAATTTAAACTCATAAACATTCTGGAAAAATACCATGACACTCATAATGTTCAAAAAACTTAGGTTAAAATTTCGAAAAATTATCGGGAAAAACATTGTTGCGGTTTATCGGATTTATCAAATATAATCATAAAAATATGAGAAAAATTATATTTATTAAATTTTCAATTTTAGATCTGAAATAGGTAATAAAATTCAACATGTGACATTTTTCCTTAGTCATGAAGTATGTTTTAGCAATTATTCACTAATTATGTCACTAATTATGTTATTTTTCATCAAAAATTCATAAATCATGCATAAAGACTTCATTATAGTCAATTATTTAACACAAATCTTGTAAAATTGCATGTGACAACATACTAAATTTCTATGACCAGATTCAAAATTTATCTCATATTAACCCATTTTTTATTTAAATTCGCTTTTTATCATGAAAAATCCATATTTCGAGCATAAAACTCAAAAAATTATGAAAATTTACAGGTCATGTAATAATAATATATGTGAAAACATATCCAAAAACAACTGAAATATTCGAAGCTTAGCTAATTTTAGTCCGAAAATTACATTTTTATCATAAAATCAAATTTTTAATGTCATTATATAAAATGAACAATAAAAATCCATAAATTAACCAAAATATCCTAAATACATTTTAGGATCAGAAACTTTAACATGCAAAATTGATTTCGTGATATATCATAATAAACACAAATTTATAAGTTTTATATGTTAATCGTATAACTCGGAAAAACTATAACCGATTTGCATGCAAACAACCTAAGGCTCTAATACCACTTGTTAGAAATCTATATCTCATTACATTAACATATTCATATATGTTTCAAATTTAATTTATTCATAAAATTAATTAGATCTTATGCATGCAAACATAAGTAAATATAAAGAAGAAATCATCATTCTTACATTGATATTTCGGATCAAAGGGTACAAGAGAGTTCTCCTACTCACTTGTTCTTGAGCTCTCCTAATATGGATGAACAAAGGATTCAAGTATAGAATCCCTCCCAAGGAATAATACCCAAGATATGCTCTTAACAAAATTAATATTATTAATACTAGAACAATATTAATTTAAATAAAATTGACCCAAAAGATTTTGGTCCTCTTGGAATTTCGGTCAAGAGGAGGAAGAAGAAGGAAGAAATATTTTTATCTCTCTAAAAATATTTTTGATGATGTTAGAATGAATAATACAATTGATTCTTCTCAAGATAAGTGTATGTGCCAAAAGACAAACCCTTGGCATGGAGGGTTGAAAAAACCGGGTATGGGAGGGAGAAGGGCCAATGCATGAGCCTCTATTCTACCCAAGAAAAGATTAGGCTTGCCTGGCTAGGAGACTAGGTTTAATTATATTGTTTTCCACTCAAATAATTCAACATAATATAAACACCATACTCCCTCCTAATTTCGGTCCAAATGGGATAAAATGGGTTCCATTTTATCTTTGTCAATTTGTCAATTTTGTCAATTTGTCACATGTTACAAGTCATGTAAAATTGTCATGTATTTTTAACATATTAAAAAATCAACGTATTAATAAAATACGTCATGTACAAAATTGACTTAGTAATTCACAATTACATGTACAAAAAACACTTTACCAATTGTAAATTACAACATCTTGTATTTATAATAAATTATTCATTCAGTTCAATTGTTTCCGTAAACAACAATTTCATCTAAGTAATAAAACAATTCGATCACTTAGACCATATCTTATTTAATCAACTTATAATGAGATACGTAAATATTACTTCCAAAATCGTTCGTCAATTTTAAGTAATTTAATTAACCTGTATCGTCATACGGTCAATTAATTGATCAATTAAGAGTGTTATCCTTTAGGTATGATCTAAGGGGATCAACTGATCACCACCGTCGCACGACAGTAATGTCAAACTCTAGTCAGCCAATCATTACCGATATGTGTGGACCAATGATAAAAAAATTACTTCCCAAATGTATTCTTTAAAATGAGATTTAAACAAGTGATCATCATGATCGACAGTTGTGATCGCATTATTGTCGGAGGACACATATTCCAACACCTTTAGCTAGACAATCCTAAATAAATAGGACTGTTACCATCTCGGTTTCCCGAGGTAGTAGATAACAAAGTCCAACTCACCAAAGTACTTTAAATAAAAACTTTAATGATTACATATGTTTTACAATTGCAATCAACTAAAGCTTAATATAAAAATAAATACAACTCCCAGCGGAAAATAAATAAGTGATATAACTATATATGTGATCTAGACTTCATCTAAGGTTCCAAGTTTAGCTCTCATCCCAATGCTCCCAAGTCAGCTAATCTTTGGTACCTGTCAAATCTACTCCCTATAAAACGGTTCACCACAGGTGTTCACGAATACACAGTCAACCGCGAGGTTGAGTAGGAATAAAACTAAACAACAAAAACATACAATTATCAATCCAATTCAATTCACTTTCATTGCACAACCCCCTGACAACGTGCTCCTTTTCTTTACTTAGCACAACTCCCTTAACAACGTGCTCACATTACTTTGGTACCCCTCCCTTAACAACGTGCCGCCAATATGTAATAGTACCCCTCCCTCACAACGTACATATTACTATCACCCAGTGTACAAACTCCCTTAACAACGTACACTGACTGTCGCACAACTTTACACATTAATCACAATCACAACCAACATAATTCATCCCGTCAACATTATCATTATAAACAGTTCCAATTCTATCGACCTTGTCAATATTATTAAGTACAACCAACACAAGACAATATAATTCTCCCTTTTCAACATATGAACAATTCCACTTTAACGTAAGTAACGTAATGCACCATACCAAACATAGATAATTAAAAGTCGAGTTGAGTAGGATTATCCCTACCTGGCAAGCGATTCCAATTATACAGCTTAAGCAATCCAATAAATAAAGCAATCCGATCCGATTATAATTCTTCACAACCGTCACCTAATCAAAATATTATAATTCAACTATTTCCTTGTTATTATAATTTCTTATATTAATTATTCAATTATATTTTAATTCTATTAATTATTTCCCTTTTAAATTATTATTACGTAAAAACCCGTTTATTAAAGTCAAGACCCGATTACTTATAATACCCGAGTTAACCCGTCTTAAAACTAGATAACCAACCCATAAACAAAACCCAAACCCCAAGTATTCCCGTGAAAAACCCACGACACAAACCACACACAACCCGTCGAAACCGTGTTCAACACCCCCGCCAAAACCCGTCCTTCACGACTTCCCTAACCACCATCAGCCACGACCAATCTCGCCACCTCCTAGTCCACACCACGACGAACACCAGCAACCAAAACCACCAGCCAAACCGCCAGCAGTAGCCCTCAAACACACGTCCTAACCACCCTCTCTGCTCGCCATTACCAACCCTCCACCGTGTATAAAACCAACCACCACGACCACTAAAGCCGCTACCACACCCAACAGCCACCACCATTGTCACTCTTGGTCTACGACGGTTCTAATGGTAGCCCCCATCCTCACTCACGGTCAGAAACGCGGCCACGACGTTCGTCTTAAAACAGCTGCGTCAAAACCCCCTGTTCTTGCGATTTCCGGCCATCACCCGCAAAAACCACCACCTGCCGCAACGCCAACACCACCAACATGGTCGACAAACTACCCCCGTCACAAACCCACCTTACCCAGGTCAAGTCTTGGCCATTAGAGGGTTCAATTACTCCCTAAAACCACCCACGATCTAACCCGCAACACCCCATGACCAGCCACCTTTAGCCGCCTTCCACCGCCACCCTAAGCCTTCCCTGACACCACTACTACACCCATTCCAACCCTTGCAACCCCACGAACCACCTCCCAAAGTTTGGTCTGATTCCGTCAAGGTTTGGGTCAGTTTCTAAGTGTCTTAAGATCGTCTCACATTCAGCTGTATAAGAAAATAAAACGAGATTAAAAGTTGTTATCTATTAATTACCGCTTGCTAATTCCGTCTCCAAAAGCTCCTCCTCTTAATTTGTGATTTATTTCTCAGATTTAATAGGGTATTTATAGTGTAGGATTATAGAGAATGCGAGGTCGATTAGGAAACTATATAATTTACCTTATTCTAATTAGTATAGGAATTGTCATTACTATCATATTATTATTATCATATATTATTAAATCTTACAATAACTAGGATTTCCTCACACAATATTTACTAATTTATTATTGCCAAAACTTTATTATTATTATTATTATTATTATTATTATTATTATTATTATTATTATTATTATTATTATTATTATTATTATTATTATTATTATTATTATTATAATTACTTTTATATAATATTATTTCCTTATTATATTATTATAAATTTCCGACTACATCCATATTATACTACTAAATTTCGGTCCACAAAATATGGCACACGGCCCAAGGTCCAATTATTACCTAAACCCGATTCCCGACTTGCTTACTTCATTGATTATTTAATTAACGTCTTATATGTAATTGTTATTAGAAATGCCTTTAATTTATTAAATTACATAAATTAGTTTCATAAATTATTATCAAAATACGGAGTATTACAGTCTTCCTCCCTTAAAATGAACTTCGTCCCGAAGTTCGCCCACAACTACTACCACAACCTTCTTAGACATCGTCATAACTAAGCACCATCCAACACAATTATGCATTATACGATTATCGATCACGCCAATCTTATCACAAGGTATCACAAAAATAACTCAAAACATTCGTAGTATCACAAAAATCGTGCCATCAAAATGCTACCCAAGTTATAGTAGAAACAGCTATAACTTTAAGTTTGGTAAGTAAAGTTTTAGGTGAAATAGCTATAACTTTACTTTCCCAATATTTTTTCTTAAGATACCGTCATTACATGAAGACCTATACTAGCTAATCTTCCTGGAGATCTTCAGTGATAGGATCTTCTCTTTATCTTGATCATAAGCTCTTCATCTTGAGCTTGTTAAAGACTTGATCTAGCCTTTTGCTTGAGTGATCATCATACTTGAAACTTGTTACAGTTCCTATGACGCTTTAGGAATCTTCAATGTTATAACTCAAGCTGCTATAACATTACGTGAATAATGCTTCACAAATCTTCAATGTTACAGCTATGGATGCTATAACATTACTTGCTAAACTTGTAACCTAAGTCAATCTAACAAAGACTAAACAAACGATTACGAGCAAGAGTAAATATAATACGAAGCACGCACTTGTCATTATCAAAACTTAATCATATATCTTTATGGTCCAACACCCAAGGTTCTGTAAGGGTCCCAAAATGTCCGGGTATTACAATCTTCCCTCCTTAAAATGAAATTCGTCTCCGATGTTCGCCTCACTCTCCTTTCTACTAAACGCCCAACTTCTCTTGCCATCTTGCCACTATCGACTCTCTTACAAAGTTGAACCTATTATACTCATCATACACATTCTAAAGTTCTTTTGTTCTTCTCTCATGCTCTTATTTCATAATCTTTTTTCCATAACTTTTCGAGTTGTTACATTCACTCCGCCTAGAAGAATACTTCGTCCCAAAGTTCACCGCTCAACTTTCATTACAACCCTAATAGTCCTCCTAAAATAATTCTAAGGAGTATGTTTCCAGGTTTAACACGTCCCTCTCATATCAATAATAATCTCCCATGCTCGATCTTATATGATGATGGCACTGTCTTTTATAATTCTCACACTATGGTTTCCCAAAAGGTTAATGTACAAGGTCGAACTCAACGTTTGCATTCTAATTTCATAGGGAATCCCGACTCGTGTCACTAATCTCGTAAATTATTCATAAGATAATATATATTCAAAATAGTGTAAAACACTCGTAAGCACTCCCCTTAATGTGACTCAATTACTTCCCATACTCCTCACGCCACACCTAATCCGTGTCAAATCCACCGCATGATCACACATGTGTCCATGTCTATTTCTGTCTCATATAAACATACTCTTTTATGACAATCACACGACTCGATTATACATTTAAAAACTACCATATTGCATATAAATGGTAAAACATCGTGTAATATGAACATCACTATCACTGCAATTAGTATGCATCATGTGAGTTATCATGTCACCTTTGTCATCTAATTACTCATGCCAAGTTACCAATTTCTCATTTAATTATACCTTGAAAAAGCAAAATCTCACATAGTATGGTCAAACGTAAACAATTTATGGAGGAACCAATTATGTAAGATTTCTATGCCCACCAACTACAAGAACACCGATATAGTCACAAAGTAAGGACATTTACTCAATGCTTAGTCCAGTATTGGTCAAAATGGGGGATCATGAACAGCGGTGTAGGGTGGTGGTGGTATATGCAATGCTTAGTCCAGTATTGGTCAAAATGGGGCTTGGTACATGAGGCTTCTTGTGGGGGTTTGGCATATCCATCAGTGTAGGATGGTGGTGGCATACGCATCGAGGAGTAGGGGATCCATGGATGGAATATGGGGTGACGTAAAAGTATGAGCTTGTTGGTCTTTTAAGTCCTCAAGTGAGTAGGTGAGGTAGTGGGGAATGGTGTAGGACAGCGGTGAAGTGATGAAGGAGGCGGGTCCGCCTCTCCTAAATGCTCAACTGCCAGTAAGTTGTCCCCTGCCAGAAGCCTCATGTACGAAGCACCGTCCACCTTCCAGGCATACTCCTCTCCACCCAAATCCTCAAGCCATTGGATACTCTCCATCTAATAAATGTCAAAGTATGGTACTTCCTTAGATAACGGTATATAACACCCCCTTTTTTTCAGGAGCCTTTAGCAAGACATTCCCAAATAAATAGGTCTGTTACCATCTCGGTTGTCCGAGGTAGTGAATAACAAACTTAAACAAACCAAAGTGCTTTATATAGAATTTAGCGGTTAAAGATTTTATTACAAATTAGCCAACATAATAAATTAGACTTTTAATAATACAATCTACTACACAACAGAAACAAACAAACTAAATAATAAAACTATGTTATCTAGACTTCTAGGTAGACTGGACAATATCCTCAAGTACATCTGCTCTCGAATAATTGGTTCATCACAGGTGTTTAAAAATACACTGTCAACCAAACGGTTGAGACGGAATAACTAACAACAATATAAGGTGAAATAAATGAAAATGCATGATATGATATGATATGCAGATGCAAATGCAATTGAGCTCATCACTTGAAACACCCATTCATCCCGCCAACCCCTAGCCTGGGGTATCCATCATCCCAACACAAGGTTGAGGTATCCATTATCTCAGTATAAAACTAAGGCATCCATCATCCCATTATAAAACTGAGGTATCCATCATCCCAGTATAAAACTGAGGTATCCTATGCAAATGTCATACCAATAATAATAATCATCCAAGAACGAGTCTGAGGCATCCAATGCGAATGATATGAATAAATCAACAATGCATAATCCAATGATATATAATCCACATCCAATAATTCATCCAATTACAATTAACCACACAATTCCACAATTACTCTATCAAATAAATAGTAAGACAAGTTGAGTAGTTATCCTACCTTTTTAGTAAAATTTCAATAAATGCAATCCAATCAATTAATAGAATTCTTCGGTAAAATCGTCACCTAAACATAAATAATAATTACATAATTAATAATAAAACAATTTACGAAATAATACACAGATAATAAAATTAAAACTCGTCTAAAAAACCACCCAAATAGCTCCCAAACACCCATGCTTAACCCGTGTAAACCACCTTCACCCCCACGGCTTCCAAGTCAACCACCAGCCTCCACCTTGAGTCCCTACTGCCGACAACCTGTCCACGCCCCAAACAACAGCCCTAACCACTACACAAACCTTAACAACCTCACCCTAGTACTCACAACCAACAAAAAGAAACAATAAGAAACAACTCACACAACTCGCCAATTACCACCACCACACGCCACCAGCAGCCACCACCCATGTCTCTGCTGACCCACGGTGGTCCACCGGCATCAATTCCTTTCCCTGGTCATGGTCTTGGTGAAGCAGGAAGGGTCCAATACGCGGTTTAATACAAACAATGATAACCCACGAAAATACGACAACCACCTACGCAAAACACCACCGCCGACCATCCTAACGCCACCAATAGAACCGCATAAATCCCACAAACCCAACCAACCCAAGTTCAAGTAAAACAGGCTACGAGAAGGGGTATAAAAAGGGTTCCACCTCCTTTAACCGCCCCTAACAATCCACAGTGGTTGACGCAACCCCAGGTACTACCCAAACCAGGTCTAGGTCAGTCATATTCAAGTAATGGGTCAATACCGTATGAAACACGTATAACAACCACCAATAAAAAACTCCCTTCAAACACCCATCTCCCATCGGTCAACGGTGGTGAACGGTGGGTTTGGTCAAACCATGGTGGTCAATGGTCAAGGTCACGGTCGGGTTAGGTCACACGGTGGTCTATTATACGAGTTATAATAAAGCGAACATGTATACATGAGACGGTCATAAGATATTACCTTGAGACGATAATAAAGCTTATTCTTCTTGTTTTCTTCTAGATCTCTCTCTCTCTCTCTCCCTCTCTCTAATTGTGAGCTATTGTGTTTATAAACTTTTTGAACAGATAAGGGTCTACGTCTTCTATTTATAGTGACAATGTAGTCTTATAGAAAAGTATTAGGAAAGGTCATATAGAAGGGTATTAGAAAACTATTATTATATTACATATTACTACCCATTATATTATTATTATTATTATTATTTTTTTATTTTTTTTTTATTTTTTTTTTTTATAAAATGCGCGCAGCTTTCATTATAATAAAAATAAAAGGTTTACATGAAATTGGTCGGGAGCCGAGAGACAATCTGGGCTCCCACACCCTTATTATTATTATTATTATTATTATTATTTTTATGAGGTCAGACTTCTCATGAATAAGATAAAAGAAAGTTCTTACAACATAGCCCCTACTAAGAAACAAAATAGATAACACAATCTAACCTAGAAGCAAGGAAAACATCTCGAATCCCTTGTTGTTATACAACCGCAAACTTACATAATATTTGACATTACTAAGAAGCTGATCAAAACTCTGTCTAGTCCCAACAAACATCCTTCATCCTTCTATTTCGTTCCTGCCATAGTATATAAATTCCCGTAGCCATAGCGCAACATGCCAATTTTTTCCTCCATCTCTTGGTCCTGCACAGGTCAAGGTTAGAACCCGCCTTTTTACCCCCTGCCAAGGCAAGATCCCCTGCATAAGAGACCGAGAAAACGAGCATTCAAAAAACACATGCCTTCTAGTTTCAGATGCATTATAGCAGAGCACACATTTGCTGACAATATGCATCCCTCTTCTATTGAGATTATCTGTGGTGGACAAGGCATGATGAGCAGCTAGAGTTGAAATGAATGCGTGCTTAGGAACAACATTGCTATTAAGAAGAGGCCTCAGCCATTTTAGTTCATGACTAATCCAATGGAAGATATTATATATGTTCTTCCAGAGAAGGCTACCACGATTGTACCAAACCTGAAATAGCGCCTAAGCTGCCTCGCTATTTCCCACCTTGCTCACAAACTCATCTTTGATATGGAGGATATTTCCCAGGTAGGCGAGATGTTGTGATTAGGCTTAAAATCCCAGCAAGATTTGTTTTTAATAATGTACTTCCTTGACCAAGTCAGCAGATGAAGGTACAATTATGACAGTAATTCTAGTAAATTTTCAGCACCAAGGTTTTGTTCCAACTCAAAATCTCACAGATGGCAAAGCCCCCTTGCTTTCTATCGCTAAAAACATTAGCCCAACTATAAAAAACCATCTTCATAGTAGGTCCATCACCCCATAAAATTGCCTGCTAGTTTGCTTAACTTCATGAATAACCCCTTTTGGTCGATGTAAACAAGCGCACCAAAAAGATTCTAAGCCAAATATAGATGAGTTAATTAGGTGAACTCTCCCAGCATAAGATAAGTGCAAACTTGCCCAATGCCCTAGCTTGCCTTTAATGTTAGCTAACAATGGCTGGAACAGATCCCTAGTCAGCCTGGAGGAGTGCAGTGGGGTGCCCAGATACTTAAATGGGAAAGTGCCCTCTATATAGCTAGTATGTGCGAAAATCATTTGCTTAACATCTTCTCTAACCCCAGCAAAGTAGATATTTGTTTTGGTAGGATTATGGACATGGCCAGAGAAGTTTGAGAAGGTATCCAAGCAGTGCTTAACAGCAGACACTGATGCGAAATCCCCCCGAACAACACTAGGAGAATGTCAGCAAAGATCAGATGTTTCAAGTCTAACCTAACACATTTAGGGTGATGACAAAACTGAGAAGCTTTTTTAATATCTCTCAAGCTCCTAGTTAAAACCTCCATACAAAGCACAAATAGAAGAGGGGTAAATGATCACCTTGTCGAAGCCATCTCCTTTCTTCAAAGAAGCCCATAAAATTTCCATTAATTTTCAAAGAGAATTTAGAACTGGTGATAAGAGTTATTACCCATTGACAAAATTGTTGTGGTATGCCAAATTGAGGGAGAATAGATTTTAAAAAACACCAACCCAATGGGTCTAAAGCTTTTCGAATATCCACCTTTACTACACCCCGAGGAGTTTTATAAGCCCTGCCATATCCCATAACCAACTCAGTTGCCAGCATGGTTTTTAAAAAAAATTGATCTATCAGAGACAAAAGCAGCTTGCTCCATCCTAAGAATGAGTGGCATTACTTTCATTAGTCTAGCAGTGAGAATCTTAATAATGGGTTTGTATATAGTAGTACAACAGGATATAAGTCTATAATCTAGTACTGAAGAAGGGTTGTTACCTTAGGAATAGAAGAGATTATAGTAGAGTTTAACTACATTAATAACTTTCCAGTAGGCAAGGATTAAAGCAATTAACACCTCTTTAATAATGTCCCACGCATCCCGAAAAAACCTTGAGGAGAAGCCATATGGACCTGGGCTTTTATTAACATCAATAGAGACAAGAGCTTCTTTAACTTCTAAAGGAGAGACAAGCTCTAGTAAAGGAAGACCCTCTTCAACTGATAAGCAATGGCCATTTTTCAAAACCATTCCATCAAAACCAACCACCTGGTCTTCAGATCCCAATAAACTAGTATAATATTCCAAAAACTCTTTAGAAATGCTGTCAAAATCAGGGCAGGCATTCCCATAGACGTCAGTCACTTTTGAAATATTAGAATAATTCCTTTTAGCAGCCACTTTAGAAAAGAAATAATTTGTTCCAACGTCGCCCATTTTTATGTCAAGGTCTTTGGCCCTTTGATAGGCAATGCTTAACTCAATAATCCTGAACTTACAATATTCTTGACTGTGAGTTTCCTCCTCCCTGAGTAGATCAGTGTTATTAGGTTCAATTTGAATTCTCTGCTAACAAAGGTGAAGCTGTTGGTGAATCTCTTTAACTCTTGTGGTGATACTAGAGTAATTTTCTCTATGTAGATGCCTCAGCTGCTTTTTAATCCCACGAAGATGTTGAACCAGTCTATACATAGCACATCCCCTAATATATTTTTCCATTCTCTCTTTACCATTGGAATGAAGAGTTTGTCTTACCCCCGGCAGTTCAGATATTTAAAGGAGGATTTCCTAGGTTGAGTGTGAGTCCCAAGAGAAATAACCATTGGAGAGTTATCAGAGATTCCAGGACTCAAAGTATCATCACTAGCATCAGAGTAAGCCATAAACGAGTGAGTGTTATCCAGCAGCCTATCCAGTCTCATCCATATTCTATCAGGTAAATCCTGCTTATCGGTCCAAGTATACCAACACCCTTGAGTACTAGCTTCTTCTAATCATGTATTTGCAAGTTCCTCATTAAAATCATCCATTGCAGCCAAGTTTGGAGGATCAGAACTTATCCTTTCCTCTAAAGTGCCCACATAATTTATATCACCCAACAGTAACCAAGGGAGGGTACAGTGCACATGATCAGCAAGGAAACTCCATAAGGGCATTCTCTGAGCATGATGGTTAAGCCCATACACAAAGGTGATTTCCATTGAAGTAGAGCCACTGTTAACCAGATCATGTCCACTGACTACTACTATGCAAGGGAGTAAGAGTGAAATTAGAGCTTTTCCAAATAACCCAACTTTAACCATTAGAGTGAGAAGAATAGTTATCCAGAATAGAAAACTGTTTGAAACCCCTTCTTTGTACTCTATCAGCCATACCACTTCTAATACGAGTTTCTGTAATACACAAAATGTCCAAACTACCATTATTGAAGAAAGAAATAACCTCTAATTGCTTTAGTAGCTTATTCATTCCCCTAATATTCCAACTTCCAGTTTTTATGGAGAATGGATTTGGGGGGTAACTTCCTGCTCCACCTAGGAAGAGCCTAGTGAAGTTTGAATGTGAGCCACCACAGTTACTAATTTCTCTTGAGTGCTACCTTTGCTCCCCTCCTAACATATCAGCAAGTCCTCATTTTCCGTGTTATCAAGAGGGGAAAACTGGTTTTATGAAACATGGATTGGAGCCTGGGATGGCCCCTCAGGCCCCTCCTCAGCATTAATATCCAGTTCAGCAATAGTGGTCCAAGAGTTATAGGCCAGAGCATGAGCTGGGCATGGAGTCTGTGACTCCCCATGCTCATGTTGTTGGGTTCCTTATGATTGATGATAATATGCCCATTTGATTTGTGTTATCTTAGTTTATCTTTTTAGGATTAATGATTAAATCAAGCTTAGATTATGAAGTGTTAAAGTTGTTAATCATCCCATTGTATTAAGTCAAGTGTCATCTAATGTACAAGTGAGAAAGTAGAGTATCTTAGAGTAATAAAAACAGTCAAGACGACTGTTACTTTCACAAGTAAACAGCTGCTTGGATTGTCGCCTCAATTCGTAACACTTGAAGCCTTTTTATCTTTCGAAAATCCTTCACGTGCCTCTTATTTTTCAAAAATAAATTTCAGATTTTTATTAGGATTTGGCTTTCAATAAAGAGTGGTTTGAATAATTATTATTTTCAAAATGTTTCCTCTTTGTGCAAATTCAACCCTTTGGTCCTTTAGAAAACAAGAAATGTTTTTTGCCATATTTGTGTAAACTTGTCATGTGACTTGTTTTTCCTCTTTGTTTTCTGAATTTGCATGAGCTTTTATGGATATCTTTCAAACACTCTTTCTCTATTCTTGCCTTTGCAAAAGGACCTTCTTTGGTGCAAGTAGTGAGTGGTTGTTGAAGCTCTTCTCATGTGTGGTCTTTGACCCTTCAAAACCCTAGCAACTTCCTTACCCATTTCCTCTATAAAAGGCGAGCCATTCCTCCATAAAAATCCCAAGACTTTTCTGAAATATTTTCCAACTTTGCAAATTGTTTTTAAAAGCTTAAAACCGTGGGTCTTTGCAAAAACCTTTAAAGGTCTTCAAGTTGTTACAGTCGTGGCTACTGTTACTTTAACATACTAAACTCTCTTACTTATGAATTGTTGATCTTGTAAAAGTTGTACATCTCTATTCTTTGTTAAGAATGTGTTAGTGGAAACTTGATCCTATAACATTTTAAGTGTGTTAGTAGAGTTTAGGACGGAGTAGTCTTTAACTCTTTGCAACCGGAGTAGGTTGCGAGTTGGCTTGTCATAAGAACGGAGTAGTTCTTGTACTTGCTTTACAACCGGAGTAGGCTGGTGTCTTTTATTGTACGGGTCTTTTAGTTGTCGAGTAGATCACTGAAAGAAAGCAATAAAAAGGTAGATTGGACGTAGGCACTTGAGTTTCTTGCCGAACCAATTCAAAAATCTCGTGTTCCATTGTCTTACTTCATTTCCGCTGCTTCTTTATTTTGTTTGTTTTGCTTTGCTTAACCTTAGAAGTAACAGTTCATCATATTGTCACATTTGCCCTGCAGTCTGTACTTCATAAACTGAGACAAATAGCTACAGTCAGAACCGTTGTTACTTTCATACTTCAGCAAACATTCATCATATCACTCGTTTAATCTTACCATATTACTCGAAGTATTCTCTCATCTCTTTTGTTCTCTTAACTCACTTTAAATCAATAAAGTTGAAGTTAAAATTTTTAACTAGTACCTAATTCACCCCCCCTCCTCTTAGGTACTTGAATCCATAAACTCAACAATTGGTATCAGAGCCTCGTGCTCTTGATCGAGGCTAATCGCCTTAGAGTTTGATTCGTGGGTAATGGAGTCCGAGAAACACTCCAAGATCCCGGTCTTTACCAGTTCGAATTTTGGATGGTGGAAACTCAAAATGGAACATTACATCAAAAGTATTGATTATCAATGTTGGAACATCATCCAAAATGGACCTCTTGTCATTAAGGAAACCGATATTCTAAACGGTTTCACCAAGACAAAAGAGGAAAGAAATGACAATGAAAACGACTTCAAGCTTGCCGAAAAGAATTCCAAAGCAATGTCGATTCTTCAACGTTGTGTTGGTGAGGGGGAAGTTAGTCGAATCTCCGGATGTCCTACGGCAAAATCTATTTGGGATTCCCTTGTACTTGCCTATGAAGGGACGTCCCAAGTAAGAAAACACCGTATTGACCTTCTCATGCAACAATATGAGATGTTTAGAATGTCAAAAGACGAGTCCTTAAATAGTATCTCTTCACGTTTTTCTTGTATTATTAATGAGCTTAAAAGTCTAGGAAGGAATTTCGAGTCCGAGGACATCATTCGAGAAATCCTTCGTAGTCTAACCCCTAAATGGGAACCTAAAGTCACCGCCATAGAGGAAGCTAAAGACTTGTCAACCCTATCTCTTCATGAACTAATGGGATCACTAATGGCTCACGAGTTTAACCTCGATAAGCACTCTAGTGAGTCCTCAAAGGGAAAGAGTCTCGCCCTCACATCCTCTCCAAGTGATGGAGAAGATGAGGAGGAAGACGAGTTTGCTATGTTCAGAAGGAATCTAGCCGGGTTGGTCAATGGACAAGGAAACAAAAGGTTCACTAATAATTACTCGAAAAAACGCTTTCCTAAGAAACGACCTAACTCTACCGTGGGATGCTTTAAATGTGGTGATAAAACTCACCAAATTAAAGAATGTCCCAAGTGGGAAGAAATCAAATCAAATCAAAGAAGAGAAAAGGTTAAAAAGGACTATAAACATAGAGTCATGAGTGCTATTTGGGGAATGTCCGATTCCGAGGTGAAGGAAAAGTAGATCTATATACTTAACATACTCATATATGTTTTAATTTAATTTGTCATAAAATTAAAGATTGATCTTATGCATGCAAACATTAAAACAAAATAAGGAAGAAACATGTTCTTACATTGTGTTTTCGGTTCAAATGGGCACAAAAGAGATCTCCTTCTCTTTTGTTCTTGAGCTTTCCTTTTGGATGAACAAAGACCCAAGTGTAGGATCTCTCCCAAGGAATTACACCCAAAGCTTACTCTTAATTAAAATTAATATTATGAGTACTAGATAATATTAATTCTTGTAGAAAAATGACCCAAAAATATTTGGTTTTTACTCTCAAAAACCAGTTGAGAGAGAGGAGAATGGAAGGTGATTTTCTCTTTCTAAAATCTTAATCTTTGATAAGTTAGAATGAATGAATTAATTTACACACTCATGCATGTAGTGTATATAAAAATTAAGACAAAAACCCTTTTGCCTTTTCTATGGTGAAACCGGGTAGGAGGGAAGAGGAGGGAAGAAAAAGACCCAATGCATGCTCTTGTTTGCCTTCACAATGCAAACTAGGGTTGCATGGCTAGGCTATAATACAAATGATTGTGTTTTCCACTAATTTAAACAACACAATATTTAGCCTAATCCTCCTCCTTATTTCGGCACATATGGATAACATGGGTTCCATATTATTTTTGTCAATTGTCAATATGTCACAACTCACATGTCATATGTAACATAAATTTGTTATGTATTTTTAACATATTAAAAATCAACGTATTAATAAAATACGTCATATACAAAAATCGACTTAGTAATTCATAATTACTTGTGCCAAAATATTTTACCAATTTATAAATCGTATTTATAATAATTCATTCAAATTTAATCGTTTCCATAAACAATAATTTCATCTGAGCAATGACACAATTCGATTACTCAGACCGTATCTCATTTAATCACATTACAATGTGATACATAAATTTTACTTCCAAAATCGTCCGTCAATTTTCAAGTAATTTAATTAACTCGTAACGTTATACGATTAATTAAATGATCAATTAAGAGTGTTGCCCTATAGGTATGACTTAGGGGGTCAACTGATCACCACCGTCATATGACAGTAATGTCAAACTCTAGTCAGCCAATCATTACCGATATATGTTGACCAGTTGACAGTAAAAATACTTCCCAATTGTATTCTTTAAAATGAGACTTAAACATGTGATCATCATGATCAACAGTCGTGATCGCATTATTGTCGGAGGACACATATTCCAACAATCTCCCACTTGTCCTCGACAAGTGTGCGTCACCAATTCTCTTGTCCTATTACTATCTCTCACTCAATGCAAGGTGTCTTTCAGGTCGTACTTGCAAGTGATCATATCGAGAGTGGTTTCCTCGATCTGGAGAATAACTGATTGACCGGATTTATCCACCATGGATACATTCCGAGCGTGGCCACGCATTTCCAGTTCATTACTCCTCGAGTGGCCCTGAGATATTGTTATAACCCTGACTAGGGGTGGACAATTCCTATCGCACTCATTCCCTTCGACTAGCCACAGCCATCATAACCCAAAATGTGCCCATTTGACCCCATTTACGAAGGTCGTAGTAACACAAATCAAAGTTAATCTGAAATTGTGCCATCTTAGGTGAACAGTCTTTAGTCAAAAGAATTGACTCATTCGAATACTATAGTAGCTCTCGCCACGACCAGGCTATATAAATTTGCCATAACTCTATAAGCGGTCATAAGGCCCGACAAAATGTTCCTAACAGTCTGCTTATGTGATCGACTAGTCATCTCACATGACTCTATGGCACTTGAACTTGCCATCAATCGCATCACACTCTAGTCACTTCGAGACGTCACCTCATACAAGTGACTATGGGCAAATACTATTTTAATCCGTGTTCACATTAACGGGGTTCAATTGTCACCACAACCCGTTTGGATGTAACAATGTATAAATTAAAGATAAAAGACAAATGTGATTATGAACATGAACAAAAACAACACTTTTATTTCATATCAAAATCTAACATAGACTTGGTACACGTTTAAGTCTCATGGACGCCATATGTCCATCATGTTTAGCCTGCGATAAAGGCTTGGTGAACGGATCGGCTATGTTGTCATCCGTCCCAACCTTACAAATCGCAATTTCCTTTCTTTCAATGAAATCTCTTATTACATGATAGTTTCTAAGTACATGTCTAGATCTATTACTAGACTTCGGCTCCTTAGCTTGGAAGATCGTCCAACTATAATCACAATAGAGAGTGATAGGATCATTGGCGGTAGGTACTACTTTTAGACCTTCCGTGAATTGCCTGATCCACACAGCTTCCTTGGCAGCTTCTGAGGCTGCAATATACTCAGCCTTCATTGTTGAATCCGCGGTTACAACTTCCTTGAAGCTTCTCCAGCTAACGGCACCACCATTGAGCATGAAAACAAAACCAGCTTGTGATTTCATGTCATCTCTATCTGTTTGAAAACTTGAGTCCGTGTATCCATTAACATGCAACTCAGTATCTCCTCCAAACACTAGGATAGAGTCCTTAGTTCTTCTTAAGTACTTAAGGATGTTCTTGATGGCAATCCAGTGACTCTCACCTGGGTTTCCTTGATATCTACTCGTCATACTCAAAGCACACGAGACATC
Source organism: Silene latifolia (assembly GCF_048544455.1). NCBI lineage: Eukaryota > Viridiplantae > Streptophyta > Magnoliopsida > Caryophyllales > Caryophyllaceae > Silene > Silene latifolia. The sequence continues at coordinate 22,290,105 of NC_133533.1, read as the reverse complement.
GGGACGTGTGCATATCATGGCGTACATGATTGATCCGACAGCGGAAGCGTAAGGGATCAACTTCATGCGTTCAACATCATGGGATTCGGAGGGAGATTGAGTCTTGCTCAATATCGTCCCGGTTACCATAGGTACCAAACCCCTTTTGGATTTGTCCATGCTGAACCGTCGAAGAATCTTATCAACATAAGACTCTTGACTTAGTGCCAATATCCTCTTGGATCTATCTCTATGGATCCGGATACCTAATATGCGTTGTGCTTCTCCTAAATCCTTCATTTTGAAGTGGTTACCTAACCACTTCTTAACAGAAGACAACATTGGAATATCATTTCCAATGAGTAGTATGTCATCAACATACAAGATTAGGAACACAACTTTGCTCCCATGTACTAAATTTCATGTATAAACATGGTTCCTCAACACTTTGAGTGAAACCATTTTCCTTTATAACATGATTGAATCGATGATTCCAACTTCTAGATGCTTGCTTAAGACCATAAATGGATCTCTTAAGCTTGCACACTTTGTTAGGATTTTTAGAATCAACAAAACCTTCGGGTTGTATCATGTACACCTCCTCTTCTAAATGCCCATTTAGAAAAGCGGTTTTGACATCCATTTGCCATATTTCATAATCATGAAATGCGACAATCGCTAACAAAATCCGTATGGATCTTAGCATTGCTACGGGGGCGAAGGTCTCATCATAATGGAGACCTTGGACTTGGGTAAATCCCTTTGCCACCAGCCTAGCTTTGTAGACATCATCATCTCCTTCTATGCCATTTTTGACTTTGAATATCCATTTGCATTGAAGAGGTCTTGCCCCTTTAGGCAAATCTACCAAGTCCCAAACTTGGTTTTCAAGCATAGAATCCATTTCGGACTTCATGGCTTCAAGCCATAAGGAAGAATTAGGACTAGAGATTGCGGCCTTGTAGGTGGCGGGCTCGTCACTTTCCATAAGCAACACATCGAGTGTTCCATCTTCCTCGATAAGTCCCACATATCGATCGGGATGGCGAATAACTCGGCCCGTTCTTCTAAGAGGAGGAGGAGTAACCGCGTTAGATGACGAAGGAACTTCTTCTTGCGCCTCTATCTCGGTTTGTGGCTCTTGAACTTCATCAAGTTCAAAATTTCTCCCACTCTGTCTCCTAGAAATAAAATCGCTTTCTAGGAAGACAGCATCGCGAGACACAAATACTTTGTTCTCTTGAGGCTTGTAAAAGTAATAGCCTCGTGAGGCCATGGGATAACCTACAAAAATGCATTTTTCGGATCGTGGTGCCAACTTGTTATCATTTTTAATTTTGACATAAGCATCACATCCCCAAATTTTCATATGGGATATATTTGGAACCTTTTCTCTCCATATCTCATATGGAGTCTTTTCAGTTGCTTTGGTAGGACTTACGTTCAAAGATTTTATTGCGGTTTGAATCGCAAATCCCCAAAACGAGTTCGGTAACTCGGTTTGACTCATCATGGATCGAACCATATCAAGTAGGGTTCGATTCCTCCTTTCGGCAACACCATTGAGTTGTGGTGTTCCGGGTGGAGTAAGTTGTGATATAATACCATAACCTTTCAAGTGTGAATCAAATTCAAGGCTAAGATACTCTCCACCACGATCGGATCGTAGTGCCTTAATCCTTTTGTTCAATTGGTTCTCTACTTCGTTTTGAAATTCCTTGAATTTCTCAAACGCTTCACTCTTGTGCTTCATTAAATAGATATACCCATATCTACTTAAATCATCGGTGAAGGTTATAAAGTAGTCATAATTACCACGAGCGGTGATACTCATTGGTCCACATACATCGGTGTGTATGAGTCCCAATAGTTCACTAGCTCGTGTCCCTTTACCACTAAAAGGATTACGAGTCATTTTGCCAAGTAGGCAATATTCGCATGTACCATATGATTGATAGTCAAATGGTGTAATCACATTAGTCGAAATTAATCTTTTGATGCGATTCTCGTTTATGTGACCTAATCGACAATGCCAAATGAACGCTTCACTTGGGTCACTTGATTTGAGTTTCTTTAATTGAATGTTATAGATATCATTAGTCGGATTCGAGGTCTCTAAAATGTAAATGCCATTGATAGAGGAAGCTTGGACTATAACCAAGTCGTTCCTTGAAATAGTACAACGATTGTTCTTAATGACAAAACAAAAACCGTCTATGTCTAGCATAGCGATTGAAATAATGTTTTTAGAGAGTGTAGGCACATAAAAACAATTATGTAAATACAACTCAAATCCATTAGGCAAAGCTAAAACATAAGTTCCTTTGGATTCGGCCGCTACCCGAGCTCCGTTTCCAAGGCGTAGATCCACATCTCCCTTGCTAAGCCTCTTCACGTCTCTTAAACCCTGTAAATGATTACAAAGGTGAGAACCAAAACCGGTATCTAGTACCCATGTCGTAGTGGAAGTATAATTTATATCAATAACATAAATTTCCTTAGGAATTTTACCTTTTGGAGTGATGATTCCTTCCCTTATATTTCGCAAATATACGGGACAATTCCTAAGCCAATGTCCCATGCCATAGCAATAATGGCACTCATCATTAACTTGCTTGAAGTTTTTGATTTTGTTTCCCTTCTTCTTGAACTTTTTGCCCTTGGAAGCAAGAACTTGATTGCTTGAGCTCCCACTAGTTTTGGCATCTTTATCTTCCAGAGACAAAGACCCTATAGATTTTATGAGGTAGTCTTCCTCAGACGGGCTCACACGAGGTCTAGTAGTAGTAGGTGGTTTAGAAGAAGTGATGAAGTTAAGGTTTCCATCCGAACCTATCCCAAAATGAAGTTCTCTAGTAGTGTCGAAATCATTGTTGGAGCAAACGTCGTCAAAAACATTGTGGTAAGACTCAATAGTTATCGGTGCGGTAGCGTTTGATGGATTCACTGTAATGAACTACAAATATGGAGGAAAAGGAAATATTAACATTTTGTCTTTTTAAATCATACTTGTAATTAAATTTAACAAGATATGAGCATTTATATAGTGACCTCTACCCAACTATATGAAATGATTCCAAGACCCAAATTCATATTAATTTAGGGCACGGTGTGCCGAAATACCCTTTATTAACATAACTCGGTGGATTAACCTTTTAATCGATTCTACTTTTAGAACTCTTGGTCGATGATATTTACATTAATATTCATCTCTAGCCCGAAACACATCCGGAAATCGTCGTGAATACTTTCGTTGAGTACAACCCAAATTTCGAATAAATGTGTCCATAATCCAAACCCATATCAACTTAGAGCACGGTGTGCCGAAATACCCCTTGTCAACATGAATTCGGTGGATAGACATTCATCACCCACTTCCCCTACGTAACAAGGTTTGTACCCCGGTGGGGCCGAGCGCACTCCCTCGCGAAATAGGTTTTCATGGTTTCTACTATTTGGTAAGGCTATGTCTCAATTGATTGTTTTAGCGAGAGGTCATGTCAATTTATTATCTATCACGTTTTAAGTGAACTAAAGCGGTGAACTACGATAATTTTAATTGACACGGTCGATAAACTCGATAAAATGACAATGCACGTTTTAGTTATGGCGATTTAGCGATGCATGCGACATAAAAATAAAATGCAAGCATAAAATAAATCCTAGTATGGCCTTTCCTAAAATAGAAAAACTATTTAACTATTACAAGTTCGGAAACCAACTCCATTGGTCCCTTGAACTTCGGTTGTGGCACGCATCTTGAGGTAACACCGTCTTTATGTATCGCCATCTTGAAGAAATCCGTCTTTGGGAACTCCGAGCTAATTAAAATTACATAATAAATTACATAATTTCCTATTATACATTTGTAACTAAAATAAAATAAAATCTATTAAATTACAAAACGGTGATACGAGATCACAATAAATTACAACCGAATCGATATTCCCATACATTTCGAGAAATACCAATTAAAACTAAGGCCATACTAAGTAAAATTACATAATTCAAAATTACATAAAATAAAAATTATGACAATCATAAAGAAAATGCAGCATTATAATATGTATGAACATGCTCAATTTTATGCTAAATCGCTTTTAATTAGCCAATATCGTATATTACTCGGTTTTTACGGATTTGCGTGATTTCAACATTTTAAAATCACAAAAATACATAAATTCATATTTATGGATAAGTTAATTACCCTAACCTCTTAGGACTCAAAATTTAGTTTTCACTAATTATTTGACCATAATTAACTCATATTTCTAAAATTGTTCATAATTGGACCAAAAATTACAAAAATATGCTATAAACTTCAAATAAATCACAAAATTTCAAATAAATTTGAAATTTGAAATTTTAAACTCATGAACATTCTGGAAAAATACCATGACACTCATAATGTTCAAAAACTTAGGTTAAAAATTTCGAAATGTTTCCGGAAAAACAATGTTGCGGTTTATCGGTTTTAACTAGATAATCATAAAAACATGTGAAAAATTATATTCATCAACTTTTCAATTTTAGATCTGAAAAAGATAATAAAAAGCAACATATGATGTTTTTCCTAAGTCATAGAGTATGTTTTATCAATATTTCACTAATAAAGTCACTATTCATGCCATTTTTCTTCAAAAATACATAAATCATGCAAAAAGACTTCAATATAGCCTATTATTTTACACACATCTTATAAAATTGCATGTGACATCATACTAAATTTCTATGACCAGATTCGAAATTTATCTCATATTAACCTATTTTTCACCTAAATCCGAATTTAATAATGAAAAATCCATTTTTCGAGCATAACAAGTCCAAAAATTATGAAAATGTACAGGTTATCTCAAAATAATATATGTGACAACATATCCAAAAATCACTTGAAAATTCGAAGTATAGCTCATTTTAGACCGAAAATGACATTTTTACTCATAAAATCATATTTAAATGCCATTATTGTATAATATGAACAATAAAAATCCGTAAATTAACCAAAATATCCTAAAAACATTTTAGGACCAGAAATATTAACATGCATGGATTAATTTCGTGATATATCATAATAACACAAATTATACAAGTTTTATATGTTATTCTTTATAACTCGGAAAAATTTTTAACCGATTTGCATGCAAACAACCATGGCTCATGATACCGATTGAAGGATAGGTAGATATATATACTTAACATACTCATATATGTTTTAATTTAATTTGTCATAAAATTAAAGATTGATCTTATGCATGCAAACATTAAAACAAAATAAGGAAGAAACATGCTCTTACATTGTGTTTTCGGTTCAAATGGGCACAAAAGAGATCTCCTTCTCTTTTGTTCTTGAGCTTTCCTTTTGGATGAACAAAGACCCAAGTGTAGGATCTCTCCCAAGGAATTATACCCAAAGCTTACTCTTAATTAAAATTAATATTATGAGTACTAGATAATATTAATTCTTGTAGAAAAATGACCCAAAAATATTTGGTTTTTACTCTCAAAAACCGGTTGAGAGAGGAGAATGGACGGTGATTTTCTCTTTCTAAAATCTTAATCTTTGATAAGTTAGAATGAATGAATTAATTTACACACTCATGCATGTAGTGTATATAAAAATTAAGACAAAAACCCTTTTGCCTTTTCTATGGTGAAACCGGGTAGGAGGGAAGAGGAGGGAAGAAAAAGACCCAATGCATGCTCTTGTTTGCCTTCACAATGCAAACTAGGGTTGCATGGCTAGGCTATAATACAAATGATTGTGTTTTCCACTAATTTAAACAACACAATATTTAGCCTAATCCTCCTCCTTATTTCGGCACATATGGATAACATGGGTTCCATATTATTTTTGTCAATTATCAATATGTCACATGTCATATGTAACATAAATTTGTTATGTATTTTTAACATATTAAAAATCAACGTATTAATAAAATACGTCTTATACAAAAATCGACTTAGTAATTCATAATTACTTGTGCCAAAATATTTTACCAATTTATAAATCGTATTTATAATAATTCATTCAAATTTAATCGTTTCCATAAACAATAATTTCATCTGAGCAATGACACAATTCGATTACTCATACCGTATCTCATTTAATCACATTACAATGTGATACGTAAATTTTACTTCCAAAATCGTCCGTCAATTTTCAAGTAATTTAATTAACTCGTAACTTTATACGATTAATTAAATGATCAATTAAGAGTGTTGCCCTATAGGTATGACCTAGGGGGTCAACTGATCACCACCGTCATACGACAGTAATGTCAAACTCTAGTCAGCCAATCATTACCGATATATGTTGACCAGTTGACAGTAAAAATACTTCCCAATTGTATTCTTTAAAATGAGACTTAAACATGTGATCATCATGATCAACAGTCGTGATCGCATTATTGTCGGAGGACACATATTCCAACACGAGGAAGATGAGGAACTCATAGAGGAGGAACTTGAGGCTAAAATGTGTCTTACAAATCATGGTAAAGAAAAGGTCTCAAAAACCTCAAAACTTGAACACTTAAGATGCCTCATGGCTAACCCCGACGACTCCGACTCCGATTCCGACAACGAGGTAAATCATCTAAAGGCCAAGGCTAGAACTTACTCCAAAGAGAAAGTATGTAAGCTTCTTGACCAACTTTTTGATAAGTGTCGGTTTCAAAATGATAAGCTTGAGGTAATGCAAAATGAGATTTAGGAAATTGCTCAAGAGAACTTTAATCTTAAAAATGAACTAAAAGCAACAGACATCGTCACTGTCACTTCTGAGGCCTATGATGAAGTTAAAAGAGTCAACAAGTTAAACAAACATTTGACTAAAGAACTTAAGCGTCTTAGGTTGACCCCCACGGACGTCTCTGACCTTGAAAATGTCAACACTACCTTGGTAATGCAAGTTCCCTCACTAACCAAGGAACATGATGATCTTTTGAAGGACAAAGACGCTCTTGAGAATGAGATCTATGACTTTGTAGTTGAAGTTGTAGACTTAAGAGAAACAGTGTCTAAGACTGTTGCTTCTGACAAGGATTTAGACAAGTATAAAGAAAAGATTGAATGTTTGTAAAATGAAAACAAGTGTCTTAAGGGTGAGGTTGTTTGTCTCAAGAATGAAATAGAAGTCCTCCATGATAGGCTTACTTTCTTTCAAAAAGGTATGCCCGAATGTAGCACTTCTAGGTCTTCTCCTCATCATAAATCCGATGAAATCGTTGATCTAAACAAAAGACTTGACGAGATGACATCTAAATATGAAGAGTCCAAAGAAAGAATCATGTATCTCGTGTCTAAACTCAACAACCACACCCATGACTTCATTGTTGAGAAAATATTGTCCATAGAAAGTGTCAACCATGATGAACGCAAGAGGGAAAAAGAAAAGAATTTGCATCTCCTCTCTAGGGTTAAAGACTTGACCAATGAACTTGTCAATGCGAAAAACATCACTGAAAAATGGGAAGGAAGTCAAACCGTGTTAAACTTCCTCACGAATCAAACCAAGAAATGTGACAAAGTTGCTGGTTTGGGCTTCAAATGGAACAGTCAGACTGACTATTGCATCCAGAAGCCTAAAACTGATTTTAGAAGAAGGAAATACGTGGGTCTTCCCGAATACATCATTTACAATTATTGTGGTGACAATGGTCATGTTTTCAATGGATGTACAAAACGATTTGATGACATTAACAAGAATACCAAAACAATAAAGCAAATGTGCATTAAGAAAGACACCACAAGACATGTTGATCACAAAAAGGCACCCAAATTTATTTGGGTTCCTAAACTCAAAAACTAATTTTGTGTAGGGCTTGGTGAGAGGCGGCCGCAATTGGTACTTGGATAGTGGATGCTCCCGTCACATGACGGGTGATAGAAGCCAATTCCTCTCACTTAAAGCATATGATGGTGGCACGGTAAGGTTTGGTGACAACAAGAAAGGTGAAGTAATTGGCATTGGAAAAATTGGTAAGTCATCATTACTTTGTGTCGACAACGTGCGGCTTGTCAAAGGTTTGAAGCATAATCTCCTTAGTATCTCTCAACTTTGTGATAAGGGTAATATTGTAGAATTTAGTGCTAATTTGTGTCGAATATTTGATGCCACTACTAATGAACTAATACTCGAAGGAAGACGTGTCAAAGATGTATACTTAAATAATTTGAACACTCTATCCGGTCACACCATGTCTTGCATGAGTGTAATGAACAATGATCCTTGGTTATGGCATAAAAGGTTTGGTCATGTTAGCACAAAAACTCTTAATACTCTTAAAAGACTTGACTTAGTTGAAGGTATTCCTAACATGAAGTTTGATTTTGATAAAGTTTGTGATGAATGTGCTAGAGGCAAACATGTTAGAAGTTCCTTTAAATCCAAAAGAATTATGAGTACATCTCAACCATTACAACTTTTACATATCGACTTGTGCGGACCAATGAGAACTAGAAGTAGAGGTGGTAGTCATTATGTGTGTGTCATTGTTGATGATTACTCTAGGTTTGTTTGGGCACTCTTATTAAGCTCTAAAGATGAGACATTTGACGAGTTTCTAATTTGGTTAAGAAAGATTCAAAATAAACTTGATTTAAAACTTGTTTCAATGAGAACCGATCAAGGAACCGAATTCGAAAATTCATCATTTGGTGCTTATTGTGATGACAATGGTGTAGACCATAACTTCTCGGCTCCTAGAACCCCACAACAAAATGGTGTGGTTGAAAGGATGAATAGAACCCTTGAAGGAATGGCTAGAACAATGTTATTATGTAGTAAGTTGCCTAGGAACTTTTGGGCCGAAGCGGTAAATACCGCTTGCTACATTCATAATCGTGTCATGATAAGGAGTATATTGATAAAAACTCCCTATGAATTTCTACGTGGTAGAAAACCCAATATTTCATATTTTAGATGTTTTGGTAGCAAATGTTTTGTTCATAACAATGGTTTAAAACAAGCACCAAGGTGTTGATATGATAGATTGTCTAAGTTTCTTATTGAAAGTGGTTTTAAAAGAGGCTCCGTTGACAAAACATTGTTCTTAAAGTCACAGTCAGACAAACTGTTGGTTGTACAAGTATATGTTGATGACATTATATTTGGTGCAACAAATGAACTCCTTTACTTATATTTTTCGGAACTAATGAAATCGGAGTTTGAAATGAGCATGATGGGTGAGCTAGGATTTTTTCTTGGGCTCCAAATTAAGCAATCAAAGGATGGAATCATGATCTATCAACAAAAGTATATTAAAGAAATGCATAAGAAATTTGGGATGACAAATGGTAAGTCACACGATACACCCATGGTAGCCGGGTCCAAATTGGACAAAGATGAACTCGGTAAGAATGTTAGTGATAAGGTGTATAGAGGTATGATAGGCTCACTTCTCTACTTGACCGCAAGTCGTCCCGACATTCTCTTTAGTAATTGTTTATGTGCTAGGTTCCAAGCAAATCCGAAAGAATCACATTTCAAAGTCGTTAAAAGAATTCTTCGGTATTTGATTGGAACACAAAATCTATACTTATGGTATCCCTTATATTGTCCTTTTGATCTCATAGGCTATTCGGACGCGGACTATGCGGGATGCACGGTGGATAGAAAGAGCACCTCCGGAATTGCAACGTTCTTGGGTCCTTGCTTGACTTCTTGGGGCTCAAAGAAACAAAACACGGTAGCTCTTTCTACGGCCGAAAGTGAGTATGTTAGTGCGGCACATTGTTGTTCTCAACTCCTTTGGGTAAAACAACAACTCTTGGATTTTGGTATTATTTTTGACTCCATTCCCTTAATGTGTGATAATACGAGTGCAATAAATATTTCCAAAAATCCTATTCAACACTCTAAAACTAAGCATATTGATATTCGTCACCATTTTATTCGTGATCATGTGGAAAAAGGACATATTAAACTTATCTTTTGCAAAACCGAAAATCAAATTGCCGATATTTTCACTAAGCCACTTGCAAGAGAACATTTTGAGAAATTTAGACTAGAAATTGGGTTAATTAATTGCTTGTGATTTTTAGTGTGAGTTTTACAAATTTCCGTAATTGATTAAATTAAAATTGGATATATGTCATTAAGTATTCTAAGTGCATTGACATCAAGTTTAGACCAAAAATTGACACCGTATTTGTGAGTCGGTAATCACTCAACCTCATATCTAAATTTACGTTTATTATATGTTACCTTGCGTTTTTATTTCGAGTGATTAAATGTGTTTAGTTGGGTCAACTACCTCTCCTCCCACATTTATTATTTTGGGCCACTTTCTTCAAACAACCCACCGAACTCCCACTGTCCACTTATCCCTTCAACTCCCAAATCCACAATCTCCCTCAAAAATCACCTACCTTTAACCCACCATGTTCAAGACCTCTTTCAAGACCCCTATACCCGTCAAAGCAGTTAACATGACATCCCCACCTGTCACATCTAACCCACCGACAACAACAACTCAAACCATGCCCTCACAAAAAATTTCCCATGCTTTTCCTCCACAAACCTCAACCACAACTCCAACCCCATCACCAAACCCAGAACCACCAAACCCTCATCCAACACCTCTCTCCACTGTCCTACCATCATCGGTCCCATCTGACGACGTTCCCATCTCCGCTATGGTCGGGCGTCGTACTCGAGGAGGTCGGAAGAAGAGTACTACTGTCGCAAGCTCTTCCTCTGAACCGGTTACGGTAAATGTTGATGATATTGAAAAATCTGAAATCGATTTGAATGAGAATCCAACCAAGTCTGCCGAATCAGATCCGATTCCGGCAAAGAAAAACAACAAAAGGAAAGATAAAGCTTCTTCATCCCAATTACCCCCCATTTCTGAAAGTGTCGAGCAAAGCAACATCGAAAACCCCACTGTCAATCCTCCTGTTGAAACACCCAGTGAACAACCATTGAAAAAATCAAAACCTTCAAAGAAGAAATTAGTGTACCTTTCTCTCACAGATTCGGTTCCCTAACCTCTAAATGGGATTTGGCTCTTGTTTGGGATCACCTTGAAAGTCTAGATCTTCCTACCTCTATTTACAAAAATTGTGAGAGGTTGATGAATCCCAAAGCCATCCACTCTCCTCGGGTTTACAACCAATCTTGGTTCGAGCCTCCCGCCTTTCACACTGTCCGTGACATTATTTTGGCTCAAGGTTGGGAAAAATTGTTAGAAATGCGTGAACCGGTTTTTGTGAGTGAGGTGATTCAATTCTTTGTAACCGTCCGAGTTGATAAATCGGGTGAATTTCTCACGGCTAAGGTGAACGGTAAGCCTCTGAAACTGACTCAATCTGATTTTGCTACCGCCCTTGGTATCCCAACCGGAGGATATGACAAACTCCCCTCCGAAACTTGGGTTGCTTTACCTTATGCCTCACCCCTTAGTGTCGCTCAAGTCGTGTGTCCCAAAGCTGCCACTTGTGGTCCAGTGAGTAATACCCAGATACCCCCTCCTCTTCGAATCATCTTTAACATGCTTTGTCGATCAATCTATCCCTCGGGTGATCGGGGAAAACTCACCATAGCCCTACAATATCTAATCTATCACATTGCAACTCACAAAAAGGTGAATTTTATTGGGTTAATGTTTAAGCGTTTTCATCTTATTTCGACCAAACTCCGTAAACCATCTTCTAGCATGCTACACTTACCCTATGGAATATGGTTGTCAATTGTGCTCAAGGCACATGGGGTGTTAGTGAGTTCTAGTGTGGGTTCAATAGACATGTGTGACATCATGAGTGATGGTCAAATGGGGAAAATGCTTATCAAAGTGGAAAATGATGAATTAATCTCGGTGAAAATTAAGAAGGATCCTGATGGTGGGTCGTCTAGTCAAGTGAATACGGGTAGTATGCGGGAAGTTCTTCAAGCCGTGGCCGAGTTGAGTGCTTGGATGAAGCAAGATGCTCATCAAAAGAATTTGGCCATCTTGGCTCTTTCCTCCACCGTGGACCTCATTCGTGGTGAAGTGGACATTATATCCACTCTTGTCTCCACAAAGGAAATTGGTGATGATGCTCCTTTGGATGATGATCCCTTGGGTAGTGGCTCCGATGGTGAACAAGCTTCCTCCCCTTGGCCTATCCCTTTTATTTTCGGCCCCCTTGATTTTTATCCTTGCCCCTTCTTTTGTCCCACCTTGTTGTGCCCTTCTAAGACTATTTTTCTTTACTTGTTATTTTGATGCTTGATGGCGTATCTTAAACTCTATTTAGCCGTGGTGAACTATGGTTAACTTATGTTTAATCCGTATGTTTATGTTGACTTTGTTACCTTGTCACGATTATATGTGTCTTTTTGTGTTTTCTTGTGATTATCTGCACTCTAATGCCTTTGACATCCCTATCCTTTTTGATGATGTCAAGAGGGGGAAAAGGTAAACTCATGCTCTAAATCTCTTTGCATATTGATTAACTAATGTCTAGGCCTAACCTTCTTAGCTTTTACTCTTGTTTTGGGGCAATGTAAAATTGTCATGGTAAGTATGATCTAAGTTCTTGCTCCATAAGGTAATATAGTCCCTTCTCTCATCTCTCATATGATCTTGCTTGATTAAAATCTTGAATTAAGGTGTTTACATTGCTTATACATTCGTTTGGGGCTTGTCATCATCAAAGGGGGAATTTGTTGGGTTCCTTATGATTGATGATAACATGCCCATTTGATTTGTGTTATCTTAGTTTACCTTTTCAGGATTAATGATTAAATCAAGCTTGGATTATGAAGTGTTGAAGTTGTTAATCATCCCATTGTATTAAGTCAAGTGTCATCTAATGTACAAGTGAGAAAGTAGAGTATCTTAGAGTAATAGAAACAGTCAAGACGACTGTTACTTTCACAAGTAAACAGCTGCTTGGATTGTCGCCTCAATTCGTAACACTTGAAGCCTTTTTATCTTTCGAAAATCCTTCACGTGCCTCTTATTTTTAAAAAATAAACTTCATATTTTTATTAGGATTTGGCTTTCAATAAAGAGTGGTTTGAATAATTATTATTTTCAAAATGTTTCCTCTTTGTGCAAATTCAACCCTTTGGTCCTTTAGAAAACAAGAAATGCTTTTTGCCATATTTGTGTAAACATGTCATGTGACTTGTTTTTCCTCTTTGTTTTCTGAATTTGCATGAGCTTTTATGGATATCTTTCAAACACTCTTTCTCTATTCTTGCCTTTGCAAAAGGACCTTCTTTGGTGCAAGTAGTGAGTGATTGTTGAAGCTCTTTACATGTGTGGTCTTTGACCCTTCAAAACCCTACACTACTACAAATCCAGGCAACTACAACGCCCCTTTAACAACGATTATTCACGAAAATCACAATAGACGTTGTAGAATGTATGGCGCGAATTTTACTAAAATAAATTACAACGGGTATGGTTATAAAAACCGTTGTTATTAGTTTTAACAACGGGTCACACATGCACAACCGTTGTTAATAATTTGGCGCAAAATTGGCGCAAAGTTAGTGAAAAGTAATCACAACGGTTGATTTTGGAACCCGTTGTTAAAACTTATTTAACAACGGGTGTTTTTTACAACCCGTTGTTAAAACATATTTCACAACGGTTGTTGTTTAATAACCGTTGTCAATACTTTCCATACTATAAACCACACAAACAGAAGTCTGCTGCAGCCACAAAACACAACCCTTAATACACAAACACAAACACAATGAGACAAACAAACACAAAACACATACACACTCTCTTTCTCTCTTTCTCTCTTTCTCATCGTCGCTTTATCTTCTCGCCGTCACTTTTGATTTCATCGTCTATTACGTTCTGTATTTATCAGGTAAATCTCGCCGTCACTGTTAGTTTCATCGTCATTATTTTCTTTTTCTATTTATTTCTTTTGCATGTATGTGTTTGTATCGACCATTATGTTATTTGTTTAAGTATTGTTCGCATAATTAGTTAGTAAAACAATGAAGAAGCAAGATGAAGAAGTAAGATAAACATAATTAATATATATATATATATATATATATATTTATAAATACATAAATTAAAAAAAAAATTACATATGTAAAAATGCAATTCTTATATTTTCATAGAGGATCTTATTCTGCTCTATCGTATCCGTCCTCTCCTCCTTGGCTATTTGGAGGTTCCGTTCGCCCGATTGCTATATCGTCATATAGCCGCAATTGTTTCTTTGCTCCGTCAAGCCATCTTCTTTGGCGTGCTTCAGTGCGGATCGAGCATCCGCAAGGTAGCTCCTGAAACTTTCCTCAATATGGAGGAACCGGCGGATGAAGTTGTTGTTGTTCTCGATCATGGTAAGAGTCTTAAGGATGAAATCATTCATTTTGTTGGAGTTTTTTGAGTTTGTTTTGAAAGATTAAGTAGAGTTTGTTTTAGCAGTTAGGGTTTGGAGATATGAATATATTGAGATAATGGAAATGTTAGTTGAGATATGCAATGTATTTATATACTAAGCAATGTGTGGGTTGATTTGCTTTTTAATTAATATATATGTTAGGAAGTTGTGCCATAATCATCATCATATATCTCTCAATAATGTTGCTTCAAATCTTATTACTAACCCTTCTCATTCCATATTATCCGTTCATATGTACAAATAATGTCAGTAATAATGCATGCATCTGAATTCTAACAGGCCGTAATTATGCATGCATCTAGTAATATTTAATTTAATTTTTTTTTTTTTAAGAACAAACAACAACGGTTATTTTAAAACAACCCGTTGTCTTTAGTTATAACAACGGTTTTGTATATTAAAACCCGTTGTTATAACTTTCCCCCCAAAATTGAGTCACACTTTCCACAACGGGTTTTTATACTTAAAACCGTTGTTAATAGTTTTTACAACGGTTTCCTTAAGAAAACTAACCGTTGTTAAAACCTTCTACAACGGACGCTTTAACAACGTCCGCTTTTTTATATAACAACGGTTTTTGACCGTTGTTATAGCCTGTATCTGTAGTAGTGCTAGCAACCTCCTCACCCATTTCCTCTATAAAAGGCGAGCCATTCCTCCATAAAAATCCCAAGACTTTTCTGAAATATTTTCCAACTTTGCAAATTGTTTTTAAAAGCTTAAAACCGTGGGTCTTTGCAAAAACCTTTAAAAGTCTTCAAGTTGTTACAGTCGTGGCTACTGTTACTTTAACATACTAAACTCTCTTGCTTATGAATTGTTAATCTTGTAAAAGTTGTCCATCTCTATTCTTTGTTAAGAATGTGTTAGTGGAAACTTGATCCTATAACATTCTAAGTGTGTTAGTAGAGTTTAGGACGGAGTAGTCTTTAACTCTTGGCAACCGGAGTAGGTTGCGAGTTGGCTTGTCATAAGAATGGAGTAGTTCTTGTACTTGCTTTACAACCGGAGTAGGTTGGTGTCTTTTATTGTACGGGTCTTTTATTTGTCGGAGTAGATCACTAAAAGAAAGAAATAAAAAGGTAGATTGGACGTAGGCACTTGAGTTTCTTGCCGAACCAATTCAAAAATCCCGTGTTCCATTGTCTTACTTCATTTCCGCTGCATCTTTATTTTGTTTGTTTTGCTTTGCTTAACCTTAGAAGTAACAGTTCATCATACTGTCACATTTGGCCTGCAGTCTGTACTTCATAAACTGAGACAAATAGCTACAGTCAGAACCGTTGTTACTTTCATACTTCAACAAACATTCATCATATCACTCGTTTAATCTTACCATATTACTCGAAGTATTCTCTCATCTCTTTTGTTCTCTTAACTCACTTTAAATCAATAAAGTTGAAGTTAAAATTTTTAACTAGTACCTAATTCACCCCCTCCCCCTCTTAGGTACTTGAATCCATAAACTCAACACATGTTGAGCCAAGGAAGCCCTCTCACTAGTCACCAAAGGAGGAGAGCTTTTAACCACTAAACCTGGCTGATCACCCCCACCCGTATTAGTAACCACAACCTGACAGCTCTGTCGTGTACTATCAAAAATAAACCTAACGGTCTCTAACTAAAATAGCTAGGGAAGTCGGGTATCGAATCCACAGGGAGGCGGTGCAATTATAAGTTGCCTAATTCTAATCTTAAGGTAACAATTGGGGGTTGTTTGAATTGATTGCTAAACTACGAGATTTAAAAGAAAGAGAAAAAAGGTAAAGAGCAATAAAAGCAAGGAAATAAGTTTAAACTATCAAGAGAGAAGGGACATGTCAGGAATTCGGTTCACTACGGTAGTCCAGTAACTCAGCTGTAAACGATTCAGACGAATTATATGCGAAACGAATGTTGAAAGGTCCTTTCGGTCCACTTTCTATCCTAAATTACCACTAACTTAACTTTCATTCTCATTAGGGCAGTCCACTGTTCATAGCAGGCCTGTTTAGTCCAATCTTTCGATCTAGGATTAATTGTAGCCAGATTAAAGGATGACAAAGAAGCGTGCACTCAATTAAGTCGAATAAATACAATTAAATTGCTATGGTGACAGGGTCTCACAGTTAATTCATCGAATTCATTTACTACATCGTCACATTTCTACCGCAGATCCCCTAATCCCAACATGAAAGGGGTTTAGCTACTCATATCGCTAATTAAACTAACAACAATTAAATTCCCAGCAATAAACATTATGAAATAAACAATAATTTGCATAAAAGAGAAATTAGGGCAGAAGAAATAATGAGACAAACAAAGAATTAAAAGCAAACAAAAGGTTAATTATTATTAAAGGAAGAGAAAGAATTACGATCGATGCGAATCCGGCGTAGAGAACACAAATTCCAAGCGAAAGCAATCCCGAAATAAAGTTACAGTGGAAGGGAATAAAGCAACGTAACAAAGTTTAACAGTAGTAAGCTTAGATAAATGAATGATCCTAATAACCTAGTTAACATAGGTTTAAATAGAAAAGAACTAAAGTTTCCGAAATAAAACATCACACGGGCTCGATCGAGTACTTTGACCAGAAAGTTACTCGATCGAGTAGATGGCCTTTCTGCAAGTTAAGGATCGAGTATAAAGTGCTCGATCGACCACTCTGGTACGTAGAAACCACTCGATCGAGTGGTAAAACAGCTCGATCGAGTACTTTGACTTCATTTCAGCTCAAGTCTCCACCTAAATGCCTCATAATGCGTGCCATGAATCTTCCAAATGCAGTATCTCACTCTGAACAAATCCCGTCTCCTCTAAATGCATGCAAAAAGGGCGAAAAAGAGTACGATTCCACTACTTCCGCGTTCATTTCTACAAAATGGACAAAACGAACCAAAGTAGCCAATTCGGGGCAAAATACCATAAAAACAGTATAAAAATGCATAGAAATACGTGCTGAAATAGGCTAAAAAGACTATATATTAGGCGTGTATCACAACCTTCCCCCCAAAGGCCCCTTCCACCACACTATCAGTTGTAGCAACAGGCTGAGAAGAGCCACCTTAATTGTCAAACTGTTCCACAATAGGTCTGTCAGTATGACCCTTCCTACTTTCATGAGCCTTAGACTCTTTACTGACCTCTTCTTTCCATAGCAGCTTACACACCTTCTCTTCACGGTGAGTACAATATAAAGGAAGCCATTCATACTCTACTCTCTGCATTATCTGTCCCATAAAGGGTGTGTGTATAGCCACAAAATTTGGTAGAGGTTGAGCTAAATCCACTTCAATCATGATTCGAGCGAAGGAGACTCTCCCTTCATTTGTAGTCACAGGATCGACGTATAACGGGGTCCCAATCTGCTCAAAGCCTTTGTAGATTATAAGTGAGGGTCTAGGTCATGTAAGAGAACCCAGACAAGAACTTTTTAGATTCTGTCTAGTTCAGTAGGGAATTGAGGAATCCATTGTTTTAACTATAAGGGAATGGCCACTCAAGCTCCAAGCATTACCCATGAGAATAAAGTGCATATCCTCTAGTTTAGTGAACCTGAAGTAGAACCATCCTTTCTAAAAATACAGTACTTCAGACTTGGTAATATGATTCCACTGCTTACTAACAAACTTTTTAACCTGAGCAATAGATGGCTTTCCTCCTATGAAAGGAGTTATAAAAGTGATACATCAAAATCCCCCAGACTAAACCTTTGCTTGTCCCTAAGCAAAGCAATCACACCATACAAAAGATAAACATACAAGTAGTGAATGAATAACTTAGAGCTAATGTCGAAGCACATATAAATCCCAAGCTATCCATATCTATAACAAAGTAATGACCCAAATTACATCAATAAAACAAACTCAAAGGCACGGGTAATAGAAGAACGCAGCTCAACTCAAGATGTAACATGATACCGTAACTCAGTCAAATACCTTTCAATCTTGCTAGACAAATTAGTCGGATTCTCGCGGATTCACTCATGCACTCAAAAGGGGTAAGCTATTTGTAAGATAGAAAGAATTAAGACACTCACTCAACTTTATGAAACATGCATGCAATCTAATTTGATAGAAATTTCTCCTACTAGTACGCATTCACAATAAAGACTAAGTACATGTATCAAGGACAATAGGGCAGCAAATGGGCAAGGTTATTCAAGTGGTTTTTGCCGAAACACGTATGGATATGTGAGGCTAAGACGGTAGTCGCAGCGCTAAACCAATAACCAATTCTAAAAATAATAAAAATGATCGTCCCAACTAGAGAAATCATCTCAACTTTGATAACATATGAGAGAAAATAAAAGACTCTCCAAAAATGCATTAGACTCTAGTAGATACCACTTATAATCTCCTAACAAAACCGAATGAAGCAATTCTTTCTCGTTTTTTCTTTCTTTTCTTCTTCGCTTTTTCGGTCTTTTTTTTTTCTTTTTTTATTTGCTTCATAATTTTCTTCTTTTTTTCCAACATAGGAGATCAACACAATTGCTTACAAAACTATAGCTACTACCCACATGATATAAAAGTCTCAATCCCAACCAAAGTAGCTAAAATAACATGAGACTCAAGCAACTGCGATTGTCCCGAAAAAAGTAAGCAAATTCTAGATTGTAGCTATGAAAATAGGATATCAAATGGCTACAAGGTTCAAACAGGCTAAAAAAACAAGGTAATGTATGGCTTATTTGAACGGTAAGAACCGCCTTTCCTCATGTACTTTATCATATGAACGCGAAAAAAGTTAAGAAACTAATGTCACACTTATGTAGTTTGATATTACACATTCCAAAAGGAGACCACACTCTTTAGCCTAATTGACAAATGAGACCACTTTTTTAATATTCCTGGCCTAGGAAACTATATAGACCTCAGAAATTTAAGTGGTTTACCAACATAATATTGTCAAATTTACATGGCATAAGGCATATTGTGATGGTCAAGACTTGAGTTATGAGCTTTGTTTTCATAAATCACATGTCAAAACAATGTACATGAACAACTTAAGTGGGATTAAAATGTAAAGACAAAGCAAATTATCATCATTGCTAAAAAATTCACCAAGACTCGACCTAAAATAAAGGAAAAACATGTTTTTGTATTCGATAAATTTTTCAATTTTATGGATTTTTTTTTATTTTTAAAACACACAACATAAATAAAGCACACAACTGAAAGTAAATCACACAACAGAAATAAATATACTCCCCCAAACCTAAATGTCACAGTGTCTTCACTGTGACGCCTACACTTAGCAATCACGAAAAAATCAAGTAACCTAAAGGACACCACTAACAAAGGGAATAGGGAAATAAGAAATACAATAAAATAAATACAAGGAAAGATAGTACCAACTGTGTAGCAAAAGCTCACCCAAACCACCTGGAAAGTGAGGGATGTAGTGGCCAATTGTCACTACTGCGCTCCTCCTCCATCATCATCATTGCCACCATGGATGGCCTCATTAAACCCATCAATCTCCTCGAACATGGCATCCAACTCTGGATCAGGAATATGACCACCACGGCCTCTACGTCGACCACTCTCATTACAGCTTTAGACCATCTCAAGACGAGGTTCATATCCATAAATCAACC
The DNA here is from genome assembly GCF_048544455.1 of Silene latifolia. Classification (NCBI taxonomy): domain Eukaryota; kingdom Viridiplantae; phylum Streptophyta; class Magnoliopsida; order Caryophyllales; family Caryophyllaceae; genus Silene; species Silene latifolia. The sequence goes on along the minus strand of NC_133533.1, from coordinate 22,270,178 downwards.
ATTCAATTTCATCTACTTCATTGCTCCATGGATATGACGCATCAATAGGGGCGTCAGATAGATTCCTGTCAAAACAATAAGCAAGACAATCGTCAAAAGTAGGATCAAGAGCATTAATCATATGAAAAGAAGCTTTTGAATCAGGAGGACGTGATGCATTGTCAAGGTCAAAAGTGATAGTATCATCTCCAATATTGAAAGTAAGACTCCCACGCCTAACATCTAGAACCGCCCCTGCTGTATAGAAGAATGGTCGTCCTTGAATAATTGGAACATGAGAATCTTCAGCTATATCTATCACTACAAAGTCAAGTGGAATGAAAAATTTCCCTATTCTAACTGGCACATCTTCTAAGATACCCATAGGGTGCTTAATAGACATGTCGACCATTTGTAGAGTCATATTAGTACATTTAAACTTAGTCATGTTTAATTGATTGCAGATTTTATATGGCATGACACTGACGCTCACTCCTAAATCACATAAGGCATTGTCAATAGTTAAAGGGCCTATAGTAAAAGGAATAGAAAAACTCCTTGGCTCCTTAAGCTTAGGTGGAGATTTGCCTTGCAATGCGGTGTTGCATTCATGAGTGAATGCGATAGTCTAAAATAATCATAAAACATGTGAAAAAATTATTTTCATCAACTTTTCAATTTTAGATCTGAAAAAGATAATAAAAAGCAACATTAGACGTTTTTCCTAAGTCATAGATTATGTTTTATTAATTTTTCACTAATAATGTCACTATTTATGCTATTTTTCTTCAAAAATCCATAAATCATGCAAAAAGACTTCTTTATAGCCAATTATGTTACAAACATCTTGTCAAATTTCATGTGACAACATATTAAAAAAATATGACCAGATTCGAAATTTAACTCATATTAACCTATTTTTCACCTAAATCCGAATTTAATAATGAAAAATCCATTTTTCGAGCATAACAAGTCCAAAAATTATGAAAATTTACAGGTTATCTCAAAATAATATATGTGACAACATATCCAAAAATCACTGGAAAATTCGAAGTATAGCAAATTTTAGACCGAAAATGACATTTTTACTCATAAAATCATATTTAAATGTCATTATTGAATAATATGAACAATAAAAATCCGTAAAATTAACCAAAATATCCTAAAACATTTTAGGACCAGAAATATTAACATGCATGGATGAATTTCGTGATATATCATAATAACACAAAATATACAAGTTTTATATGTTATTCTTTATAACTCGGAAAAACTTTTAACCGATTTGCATGCAAAAACCGTGGCTCATGATACCGATTGAAAGAAAAGTAGATCTATATACAAACTAACATACTCATATATGTGGAAATTAAAATGTCATAAAATTAAATACGGATTTTATGCATGCAAACAATATAATAAAAAGAGAAGAAATCATGTTCTTACAATGGGTATTTCGGTTTAATGGGCACAAAAGAAATCTCCTTTTCTTTTGTTCTTGAGCTTTCCTTTTAATGGAAGAAACAAGATCCAAGTATAGGATCTCTCCTTAGGAATAATACCCAAAGCTAACTCTTAATCTAATTAATATTATTTGAGCTAGTATAATATTAATCTTGTGAAAAATTGAACCAAAAATTGTTTGGTCTTTGGCTCCTAAAACCGGGTAGGAGAAGAGGTAAGGAAGAATGTTATTTTTTATCTCTCTAAAAATAATAATATGAAGTGAATGAATAATGTTATTATCAACCCATGCATATAGTGAATGATAATAATTTAAGCAAAAAGCACCCTTGTTCTTTCCAAGGGAAAACCGGTTGGGAGGAAGAGGAAGGCCAATGCATGGGCTAGTTGCTCTTCCACAAGAAGCACTAGGTATGCATGCCTAGTGTAAAAAGAATGATTACATCTTCCACTACACTAATTAACATTATAAGAATATGTCAATTAAGTCCAATATTTCGGTCCAAATGGATAATATGAAATCCATTTTATTTTTGTCAATTGTCAATATGTCACATGTCATATGTAACATAAATTGTTATGTATTTTTAACATATTAAAAATTAACGTATTAATAAAAATACGTCATATACAACAATCAACTTAGTAATTCATAATTACTTGTACCAAAATATTTCACCAGTTTATAAATCGTATTTATAATAATTCATTCAATTCAATTGTTTCTTTAAACAATAATTTCATCCGAGTAATGATACAATTCGATTACTCAGACCGAATCTCATTTAATCACATTTCAATTTGATACGTAAATTTTACTTCCAAAATCGTCCGTCAATTTTTCAAGTAATTTAATTAACTCGTAACATTATACGATTAATTAAATGATCAATTAAGAGTGTTGCCCTATAGGTATGACCTAGGGGTCAATCTGATCACCACCGTCACCACACGATTAATGTCAAACTCTAGTCAGCCAATCATTACCGATATATGTTGACCAGTTGACAGTAAAAATACTTCCCAATTGTATTCTTTAAAATGAGATTTAATAATGATATTTAAATCATGTAAACGCACTATTGTTGAGGACACATTTCCCAACAAATACAGGCTCAACCTTGGGACGGTACCAGATATATTCCACCCCGAAAGAACAATAGAGGAACACCCTTTTGTGAACCACTCTACACCCCCATTTTTAGTGTAGGCACACCACCGGTGGTGGTTGAAGACGACGTCCTCATCAATCAAAGTACTCCCCTCAAGGGGTGTATAAGTCCCATGGGTGTTGAACCCGGGACAAAGGTAGTTTTCCAAGATAGTAATTAGACCTCCCATCACGAAGGTGTTAAGTTGGGAGTTCCCTTGAGAGAAATCATAGAATCTCGTAAGCATCTCAAGGGGGGTATTGAAGTTGTACCTCCTTGTCCCCCGGACATTAAGATAGGACTCAAGGAATGTCAAATCGAGGAGAGTGCACCTATCTTGCTCATACCTCCCATTAATGGTGCCGGCTACGAAACGTTCGGTGATGCGAATCACCGGGTGTTGAATAGCAAAGGTGTAGCATTGTTTTTGGTGAATGAAATCCCTCCCGAAAATAGCCTTCCATACTAGGTCCACATCAAAGTCGGAGGGTTTGTTGATGTTGTTTGTTGGTATAATAAGACCAAAAATTTGAGCAAATTGGTCAAGTGATAGGCTATGGTCAATGTTGCACAACCGGAAATCCATACCAACATTCACCCTTGTGTTCGAAACAATACGAAGGCTACTCCAAAATTCCAAGGTAAGGCTAAGGTACATCTCTTCATGGGCATGGAATAATTTCCCAATCCCTAAACCGTCAAAGAACATTTCGGTTTGGTACCTTATACCTAGGGTTTCTAACACCCCAGTGTCAATAAACTGAGTTGGTTCGTAATGCTTACCTAGCAACTTGACGAACTTAGTACGGTGGCCATCGGATGTGAAGAGTACCTCCGGAAAGTACTCAAGTTGCTCCACCCCTCCTCTTATCACGAGATGAAAGTTTCTTGGTACCATCATTTGTTGAGGGGATGAAGAAGATGAGCCCTTGCGTTTCTTGGTAGCGACTTCAACAAGCTTCTTGGCTTTTCTCTTGAGGTTCATCATTTTTTATTTGGGAAAGTTAGGGTTTGGTTGGTTTTTGTGGAGAAGGGAGTGTTTGAAGATGAAGATGAGTGGATTTTGTTTAGATAAGATGAGGAAATGAAGGATGGTGGGGGTATTTTTATAGAAAAGAGGGGTGGGACGAGCGGCTGAGGGTCGGGCCCGGGCGGATAATCCGAGGAAAACGCAGAAATCCGAGCGTCTTCATGTACGGGACGAGCGTCTTCTTCAGGTGGTCCGAGCGTCGAAAGAAAAATCCGCTCGGATTTCATTACAGGATCCTGCTTCTTTTGGGGGGAACAAAAGACGAGCGTCCGAGCTTTGGGACGAACGGCTAAAATGGGACGGGCGTCCTCTTTAGAATCCGCTCGGATTCTAGTTCAGTCCCAAAATTTTGTTCAGGTATCCTGCAGGACGAGCGTCCAACTTGGAATACGGGCGTCTTTCTCTGGACGAGCGTCTTGGGCAACAATCCGCTCGAATTTCGTGTCAAACTAAACACCGCCTGGAGGGAAGCTGAGGACGAGCGTCCAAGCCTCGGGACGAGCCTCTTCCGCTGATTTTCATACTTTTCTTTCTTTTCTTTTGCAAGATCGTACCCTTGCACCCTTTTGCCATTCCTCCTTATCTTTCTCTGAAATTTTTCTCAATAAGAATGTAATAAAACTCTCTCTCACTACTCTCATGTAAGAAATTGTAAATAAATATGCGAAAATGTACAATATTATACAAGGTAAAGGTCCTAGAAATATCTTATAAATGGTGGTTTGAGATAGGACTCCATCAAACTAGTTTAAATTGTAGAAATTCTTGTCCATTGAGCTCAAGGCTCTTAATAGAAGATCAAAAGCTTGTGAACAAGCTCCAAATAAGTATAAGTATGGTTTGCTTAACTTCATGACGAAGCTCGGACAAGGGAATTTGTCATTCACTCTTATTTTCTTTCTCTTCTTGGCACTTGAATATTCACGACGCTTCAAACCAGTTAGCCCATGATTCTTGTCATTATAAGGTAAGAAGTATGGTTCATAGTTGTCCGGAGACTTCCACTCACTACCTTCTTCTTCAACTTTGGTGATGATGATAGCATTCGAATTTATCAATCCTTCAAGAGTAGAAGGAGAATTCTCATGACCTTGATGATTGAGTTCCTTAGAAGTTGACATTGTGGGTGCCAAATTTCCACAAGTAGCTTCATGTGCAAGTTTCTTTTTGAGCTTTTCCATCAAATATCCTTTGTATGATGCTTTGACCTTTTGAAGAAGGTCCACCATATCATCCCCAACAATCATTGGCTCCATGGTGGGTGCCAAGTAGTCTTCATGGGAAATAGGGAAGGGACGTTCTTCTTCATGATAAGATATCTCAAACTTCTCAAGGATAGGCTCCTCAAGGAGAGCAACCTCACAAACTTCCGCTCCCTTATCCCATGAGTTTTTGCAAAAAACGATTTTATCATCATAGCTATCTTCATAAGAATCATAGATGGGGGCTTCATTCAACTCTTTCTCCAACATTCCAATGTTCATATAAAAAGTCACACCCTCATACTCACAAAGTCTAAGAGTATTTGGCTTACTCAACCTCATGTCTTCTTCATCAAATACCACACTTTCATACTTACAAGAGCTTAAGGAGGTTAGCTCTTCCCACTCTTTATTTTCCATGTCAAAGGTTACTACTTCAAAATTACATTCATGATCAATGTCCAAAGAATGGTGGGGAGTGATTGTTTGGGATTCTTTCATTTGGGCAATTTGAATCTGCAATTCCTCACCTTGGGTAACAATGCCTTGAAGAACATTGTCCCTCTTTTGGCTCTCCTCTAGCATTTGTTTGAAGAAGTTTTGTTGATCTCCCATCATTTGGAGAATCACATTTTGAATGGGTTAATCATCTTGTTGTGGGCATGTGTGAAAGTAGTTGTATTGTGGCAATTGGAATTCATTATAAAGTGGGTTTTGGGTGGATGGTTGTTGTGGATATTGGATGTGGTGATTTTGGTGGGAAAAATTGGGGTAGTAGTTAGGATTTTCATTGTATGAATAATAAGGTAGGTTTGTGTTGACTTGCTTCTCAAACTTCCCATACCCATAGTCATACTCAAGGGATCCATCACATATTCCATATGTCAAGTCTTGAGCCATCATAGCTAAGACAAGGAAACAACTACAAGTATGGAAACTACACAAAAATGGTAAGAACAATCGTTGAGGAACAAGTTCCTCAAGGTGAAAGCAAAATCAAAATAGACAAACAAGTAAGAACTTAATCACATAGCACCATCCCCGACAATGGCGCCATTTTGATAGGACAAGAGTTGGTCATCACACATCCAATCAAACACATTTATATTACTCAATAAACAACTAGTTAGTGGTAAGTCGAGGTTGTAATACTCCGTATTTATAAGTCTCTGGGTACTCTATCGAGTAGGCCTTACTCTGTCGAGTAAGGGTGAGTGGCGTTTAAAATAATTTCTGACCTGTTGGGTACTCGATCGAGTAACTACGATACTCGATCGAGTAGGGGGGTACTCGATCGAGTACCTTGGGTACTCGATCGAGTAGCCGGTTTACGGGGTGATGATTTGTCGGGTTTTTTTAATAATGCGATTGGATATATAAACAATTCCGTCACTTCCTTAATACACTTCTATCAAACCTATTTACGTTCAAAGAGAAAATAAACTACGTTCTTCGCATCAATCACATTATTGGCAAATCCCGGAGCTTGAGAGGTCGGATTTCTTTGTCCTTTGTGTCTTTGTGGTCCTTGCGTCAAGGGTAAGTCCTACATACCAATTTTATAGTATTTCGTTAAGTTTCGTTAAACCCTAATTTTGGGATTGGGGGTTTTTGTTATGTTTCTTGATTGGTAGTAATTGCATGATTGTATGTTAGGAGAAGGATTCATAGAAGAAGCCTTTTGAGATCAGCTGTTGAGATCGTCTGATTGTTGTGCTTTCCAGGTAGGATTTCCTACTCAGTATTAGTCCCATAATGGGATATTGGTGATGTGCTGTAGTTAGTTGTTTGATATGATGATTGTGATTGTGATTGTGACTGTGATTGGTTGTCTATGGTTCTCGAGATGCGTTCTCGGCTGAGTGGGGTCACTTGCGGGAGTGACTTCACGCCCTAGTTTCGCCCTTCGTGGAACCCGCCACGGAAGGGGATGTGCACATTAATGGGACAGGGTTATCGCTCGGTATGATGAGCGGGGCTTAGGTGGGAACGGCTGCGGTCCCCCACTGGCAGGGCTGGTCCAGTGGACAGTCAGTATTGGGATGATGGGAATCGGTTGGTGGTGTGTGTGTGTGTGTGACAGTTCAGCTGTCTGTTTATCTTGTTATTGTTATCTATATTGATTGTGTGATTAGTACTGACCCCGTTTAAATGTTTTAAAAACTGTGGTGATCCATTCGGGGGTGGTGAGCAGTTATTGAGCAGGTATGATATGATGCGTATGGGATAGCTGGGATGAGTCATCACGTGGCGGTTAGAAGTCTTCATTTGTCGTCGACGATGTTTCATAGCTTTGATAGTTTTAGCAAAGAGACCGTCCGAGAATGTTGTATTTCGTTTAGCAGTTTTGGTTTTGATCATGTAATCACTTAAACTATATTTACTTTTAAAGTATGTTTCTTAATTGTCTTATGATTATCATTGCCTCGGGGAACCGAGATGGTTGCACTTCCATGCCTTAAGTGGTCCTGGTAAGGCACTTGGAGTATGGGGGTGTTACAAATGGTATCAGAGCGACGATCCTGAAACCTGTAACCAATGAACCTAATGAATATAGGGAGTCGAATTAAAATGAACCCGGGGTAAAGGTTGTAGGAGCTAATGCAAAGACTTGGGAGACGTCCTAAAGTCGCGAACTCGCCCTACAATTTTGAACCGGTCACCATGGGATATGTGTCGGGATCGTTATGTGCTTATTGTGTGCTGTGTGTATCTATGTAGTAGTATGTTGTATGAATTGATGGATGTATGTATGTGAAGAATGGGGAATGTGTAGAAAAGATGGTGATAATGTGATTTCGTATGTTGTTGATTGAAAGCATGTTGCATGATAGTTGGTTTACAATGTTGGTTGGAATTGTTAGAAAAGTATATGAGAATGATGAGTAATGTGTTGGAAATGGATGAATTGATTGGAAAAAGTTGGAGTAGCAATTGCATAAGAATATGAATTTTGTGATCATGACTATGTTTAGGTAACGAAGTGTAATTGTAATGTTGTATTAGTAACATAGAAATAGGATTTGTAATGTATGAGAATGTTTTGTGTTACGAAAAGTTATAAAACTTAAAGCATGCGGTTAGTACATGACTAATGAGTTAAATAATATATGTGCATGATGGATGTTGTTGCTTGATTTTTGAAGATGGTAACATGAGATTGGCAATACTGGTTTTATGAGCATCGAGTTGTTTTTTTTTTGTTTATCATGTTGTCATTTAAGTTGTTTGGAAGTAAAAGCAAGTAGTTGTGTTTTCGATTATAGCAAGGTTGTCTTTAAACTGTTATAACTTGAGATGCATAAATGATTTTAATGTGATTCCAATTGGAGGTGATAGCTTGTTCTTTTACAATTCTAACGATAGGTCACACGCCCAAAATGACCAAGTAATAAGTGAGTTATGACTGTTTTACGAAAACTGGACAGTGCTGAGAATTGGGGTACTCGATCGAGTAACTAGGATACTCGATCGAGTAAGGCGCCACTCGATCGAGTACCTTAGCTACTCGATCGAGTAGCCCTGGTTATTTGTGTTACGTGCTTCTGATCTTCACCTACTCGATCTAGTAAGTCCCTTACTCGATCGAGTGGCCGGTACTCGATCTAGTGACCCCTGTTTTGGGTCATATGCTTACCCTTTGACTTCGTTGCATATTATGTTTAATTCAAAGGTGTTATTTTGCTTCTTTATGCATTGTTTTACACGTATGTTGGTCTTGATACGTAAGTTACCCAATCTTATGGTGTAGTGAGTGGCACCTGTAGTGAGTAGGAGTTCGGTTGGAGGACATGAGTTATATGTGTTGTGATAGATAGTGGAAAAAGAAAAGGAAGATTGGTATGGTTTATAGAGACATAGAGCATGTTTTGTGAGATGAGATGAGTGATATGTTTGTATGTTGAGTAATGTAAAAAGTAAGTGAATATAGACAAGGGATGATATGAGTCTAAGGAACGTGAGAATGAAAGGATTGAGAGTAAGGATGTGGATAGTGGCAACTTGAGATGTGTAAAGAATTATGGAGGGAGATGGTTAGGAGTCGAGTGAGTCAAGAATATAAGTAGTGAAAGTTCATTTTAAAAGGGGTTGAGAATAGTGGTATATAGTGAACTTTATGGAGACATGTTGCGAGGTGGATTTGTAGACAGTGAATGAGTTTGGAAGATTTGGTTTATTAAGAGGTGAAACTACGTGTGATTTCTTTGAGTATTTAACGGTATGAAATAAATTTTGATTTCTAGAGATGTACGAAGGAGATGCAATTGTTTGAACAAAGGAACGTTGATTTTATGGATAGATTAGTGGCAAGTGTGAGTGATAGCATAATAAGAGAAGATCCATGGTAAGAAAGAATGAGATGATATTGATATAAATAATGGGATGTGAGTCTTGGAGCAAAGAGAAAGCAACCGGAACACTAAAGAGTTAAGAAGAAGTAATAAGGAGTTTTATGGTTAATTGATTTTGTCGAGAGTAAAAGAAAAGAATGAGGGGAGTAAAACTAGGAAAACTGTTGACCGGAGTTATGTGATATAAAAGTAAGGAATCGTCAAGATGTATGATACTATCATGGGGATTTGAGTTAACGGTTACATAGGAGTCTCGGGACAACATGATTATTCATGAGTTTCGAGGAATTAAGGGAGTAAGAGTTGGTGGAGTATTTACACGATATGAGATTTTTGGTGGAAAGTTAGATGACGATACAATTAAGATAGTATTGGGAATAATGTTGAGGTAATTTTGTTGATGGGTTTGATGTTCTTTATTTGGGGATGTTAACCAAAGATAGGAGAAAAACCGTGTTGTTTTGATATGAGTGTAAGAGGTTTGTTATACGAGCAGTGGTGGTATTATGGTGTTCTCACTAGTGGTTAAGGGTGATGATAGATAAGAAAGACAATGATCCTAGAGAGGTTGATTTTACAAAGGCCAGATTGATAAGTACAGTTATGAAAGAGTATAAGATGTGGTTATATGAGGCGGGTGTTAGTAGTTGAGTATTAATGGTGTGGCTACATTTGGCATAGGGTGATGGATATGCGAAAGGGAGAATATGTTATGAGGTGTATACGAGTTAAGCTCGGGCGACAGGTAGCCTATGTTGAGTGGTAACTTACGTGATCAGGATTGACTGGTTGGATGTGATTATGGGTCTATGTTATATATAAATGTTGGTGTGAGGTTCTGACCTCACAAGAAGTGGTATGATATGATAATTATAAAGTTGTTATCTGAATGTTCTGTAATACATGTGGGATACGATAGCGTAATGGAATGATGTTTTAAAAGGTAATAGTTTGACTGTTTTGGCATGACTAGTTATGTTTGTATATATTCACGATACATGTTAATCGGTGATATGGTAAGGGGATGATATTCATGAGGTTATCTGTTTATTCATATAATATGTTGCTTTGTGAATTGGTAAAGTGGATTTGAGTAAGTTTTCTTGTCCGAAAGGTTATTTCCGAGTAAGTGTTTATGGAATTGTATGTAGTTGTGATGTCTATCGATGTGGTAGTGGTGCCTCGGGTGGTGATCCGGGCACGGTATTTAGTGTTGTGATGCGGGTATTTTCGCACTGCGGTGTGGCTGTTAGTGACGGTGTTACGATGCCGTCACCGGTTGTGGTGGAGTAGGCAGGATGATTACGATACGAGTTTTCGAAAGTACATACCAGTTATACATAAACTGTTGTTTTGTTTGATGTTGCTTCCTGTGAGTTTCAGTTTGTACAGATAGACAGTTGTTTTGTTTATTGATGTTTCTTACTGGTTAAGTTTTGGAGTATGGGGGTAGAATATGATATGAAAAAGAGTCGTATATGTTTTCGTTGTTGTCATGGTATAGTGACATTCTGTTAATGGGACACGGTTGTGAGAGGTTGTTACAATAATTATGATCTTGTTCTAGTTAAGGTTTCAGTAGTCATAGTCATGGCAAGTGATTCGTAGAACATGTGTGGTAATGATCTGATATATGCAGGTGATTCATAATCCTTTGTTGAGACATCGAGTGTGGAGTGTTGAGTAATTAGTATCGTGTTAAGTTATGTATGAGTCTTGCGGTAATGAAAGAAAGGAACTTGAGGATCTAGTGTGAGTGTACGTAACAAGTGTGGATCGTGAGTTATGCTTTTGGCGATAAGAGTTTTATATAGTTTATATAGAGAGGTGTGTCATATTGCGGTAATAGGGAATAAGTGAAGTTTTGGGTTAAGTTAAAGATTTTGTGGTATAGGTTAGGTGGTGTGACGAGTGAAGTGAAGTATGAGAGTTGTTTAAGTAAGAGAGCCTTGGATATGTGCATAGCGAGTGTTTAGATTGTAGGTGGTTATCTTTGACAAGCGGTGGTGATGAGGATAATGAATGATATATCTAGGATTTAGTATTACTGAGTTACGAGGACGTAACATTTATCTTAAGAGGAGTAGATGCGATAAAAGAGATTTTGATGGGTGTGCATATGGTAATATATTTGGAAGTTTGAGTCTTGATGTCGAATAAAAGGTTGATTCGTGTTGTGGTTAACTTTGTTAAAGGTCATGACTGTGCTTGTAGTAGTTCGATGTTTAGGAGTGTGAGAATATTTCACTTGTGTTGACAGTTGGATGATGATGTTTATGAGTGTAAGTAAACTTCGAGGACGAAGTTCCTTTTTAGGGTGGTAGAATGTAACATTCCATTTGATGTCTATGAGTGTCTTGATTTTGGATTTGATAGTGGATGATATTATGGAGCTAGCAGCGTTAGAGGATGGTAGTTGGTTATGTATGGAGTTGGTGTCGTGAAAGATATATATGTGGTGGATACGATATCGTTAGTCATGTTAGGGAAGTAAACATAGTTGGTGGAGTGGGTGTTAAGAGTTCATGTTTTATGTTTGGTCGAGTTCTTGACTTCTTAGCTATGTTGTTGTGTCTTGGTCGAGTTAGTATGGTTGTTTTTATGTATGGGTTGAACTTCGGGGACGAAGTTCTTTTTAAGGAGGGAAGACTGTAATACTCCGTATTTATAAGTCTCTGGGTACTCTATCGAGTAGGCCTTACTCTGTCGAGTAAGGGTGAGTGGCGTTTAAAATAGTTTCTGACCTGTTGGGTACTCGATCGAGTAACTACGATACTCGATCGAGTAGGGGGGTACTCGATCGAGTACCTTGGGTACTCGATCGAGTAGCCGGTTTCTGGGTGATGATTTGTCGGGTTTTGTTAATAATGCGATTGGATATATAAACAATTCCGTCACTTCCTTAATACACTTCTATCAAACCTATTTACGTTCAAAGAGAAAATAAACTACGTTCTTCGCATCAATCACATTATTGGCAAATCCCGGAGCTTGAGAGGTCGGATTTCTTTGTCCTTTGTGTCTTTGTGGTCCTTGCGTCAAGGGTAAGTCCTACATACCAATTTTATAGTATTTCGTTAAGTTTCGTTAAACCCTAATTTTGGGATTGGGGGTTTTTGTTATGTTTCTTGATTGGTAGTAATTGCATGATTGTATGTTAGGAGAAGGATTCATAGAAGAAGCCTTTTGAGATCAGCTGTTGAGATCGTCTGATTGTTGTGCTTTCCAGGTAGGATTTCCTACTCAGTATTAGTCCCATAATGGGATATTGGTGATGTCTTTGTAGTTAGTTGTTTGATATGATGATTGTGATTGTGATTGTGATTGTGATTGGTTGTCTATGGTTCTCGAGATGCGTTCTCGGCTGAGTGGGGTCACTTGCGGGAGTGACTTCACGCCCTAGTTTCGCCCTTCGTGGAACCCGCCACGGGAGGGGATGTGCACATTAATGGGACAGGGTTATCGCTCGGTATGATGAGCGGGGCTTAGGTGGGAACGGCTGCGGTCCCCCACTGGCAGGGCTGGTCCAGTGGACAGTCAGTATTGGGATGATGGGAATCGGTTGGTGGTGTGTGTGTGTGTGACAGTTCAGCTGTCTGTTTATCTTGTTATTGTTATCTATATTGATTGTGTGATTAGTACTGACCCCGTTTAAATGTTTTAAAAACTGTGGTGATCCATTCGGGGCTGGTGAGCAGTTATTGAGCAGGTATGATATGATGCGTATGGGATAGCTGGGATGAGTCATCACGTGGCAGTTAGAAGTCTTCCGCTGTGTCAGACAATGTTTCATAGCTTTGATAGTTTTAGCATGGACCGTCGAGAATGTTGTATTTCGGTTTAGCGATTTTGGTTTTGATCATGTAATCACTTAAACTATATTTACTTTTAAAGTACGTTTCTTAATTGTCTTATGATTATCATTGCCTCGGGGAACCGAGATGGTAGCACTTCCATGCCTTAAGTGGTCCTGGTAAGGCACTTGGAGTATGGGGGTGTTACAGAGGTCGATCCATGTGACGGTGTGCTTTGGGTTCTAAGTCTATCTATCTCAATTTATGCTAATGTCATAATTGATGAGGTTTGTAGTTGTTCTAGACTAATGCAAGCAATAAAGTATAGCAAGAAATGAAATTAAGGATGTAAACAAATGATTAAAAGTGCTAGGATATCATGGGTTCATGGGGGATTCATGGTGTTGATCATACAAACATGTTTACAATGTTGCAAGCAATTAATGTTGTAAAGGAACCGAGTTGGTTTATGTCTTACGGTTCTTAGGAAGGTTTGGTGTTAGATTCATTAATCTCATTAATTTACATATTCATATATGAATAAATTTATTTAGTCATAAAATAAATACAAGATCTTTTGCATGCAAACTAAAACAAGATAAGAGATGAAATCGTCAATCTTACTTAAATATTTCGGATATTAGGGCACCAACAAGATCTCCTTCTTGTTAGATCTTGAGCTTCTTTATAATGGATGAACAAGGTTCAAATTAGAACTTCTCCCAAAAGCATATACCCAAGAAAATCCCTTAATAACTTATATTATTATGAACTAGTAATAATATATGTCTTACTTAAAATTGACACAAAAATATTTTGTATTTGCTCTTGAATATTTTCGGCCAAGAGGAGAGATTTGTGAGGTTATTATTTCTCAAATTTTTCACAATTGTAGAGAGAATAATTATTTTCTTACACTAGAAAATATGAGTTGAAGTTGTGAATGAATGATAGAGGAATAACTCTATCTTTTCCTCTTGGAAAACCGGTGGTAAGGGGGGAAGGGTGCCCAATGCATGAGCTTGTTTTTCTACACATGAAAAATAGGTATGCAAGGCTACAAGTAAGGTTTAATCATTGTGTTTTCCACTTAAAAATAATTAACACAATTTAAAGACCCTAACCCTCCCCATTTCGGTACACTTAATATAAAATGGAAGGTCCATTTTATTTTTGTCATTTGTCAATTGTGACATATGTGACATGTTACTTGACATGTGAAATTGTAATGTATTTTTAACATATTAAAAATCAACATAATCATAAAATATGTCATATACAAAATCGACTAGTAATTCGTAATTACTTGTACCAAAATGGTTTATCAATTATAAATCACAACGTCTTGCATTTATAATAAATAATTCATTCAATTTCAATTTCAATCGTTTCGTAAACAATAATTTTATCCAAGTAATAAAATAATTCGATTACTTAGACCGTATTTAATTTAATCGTATTACAATAAGACACGTTAACTTTACTCACATATCATCCGTCAATTTTAAGCAATTTAATTAACTTGTATCGGCATACAATTAATTAAATAATAAATTAAGACTATTTTCCTATAGGTATGACCTAGGGGGATCAACTGATCACCACCGTCGCACGACAGTAATGTCAAACTCTAGTCAGCCAATCATTACCGATATGTGTGGACCAGTTGACTGTAAAATATTACATCCCACATGTATTCTTAAAATGAGGTTTAAACATGTGATCATTATGATCGACTGTTGTGATAGCATTATTGTCGGAGGACACTTATTCCAACAATCTCCCACTTGTCCTCGACAAGTGTGCGTCACCAATTCTCTTGTCCTATTACTATCTCCCACTCAATGCAAGGTGTCTTTCAGGTCGTACTTGCAAGTGATCATAACGAGAGTTGTTTCCTCGATCTGGAGAATAACTGATTGACCGGAGTTATCTACCATAGATACCTTCCGAGCGTGGCCACGCATTTCCAGTTCATTACTCCTCGAGTGGCCCTGAGATATTATTTTAACCCTAACAAGGGGTGGACAATTCTTATCGCACTATCCCCTTCAACTAGCCACAGCCATCATAACCCAAAATATGCCCATTTGACCCCATTTACGAAGGTCGTAGTAACATAAATAAAAGTTAATCTGAAACTGTGCCACCTTAGGCGAACAATCTTTAGTCAAAAGAATCAACTCATTAAAATACTATAGTAGCTCTCGCCACGACCAGGCTATATAATTTTGCCAGAACTCTATAAGCGGTCATTAGCCCGACAAAGTGTTCCTAATAGTCTGCCTATGTGATCGACTAGTCATTCTCATATGACTCTATGGCACTTGAACTTCCCATCAATCACATCACACTCTAGTCACTTCAAGACGTCACCTCATACAAGCGACTATGGGCGATTACTTTGTCAATTTAGTTCACTTTAATGGGGTTCAATCTTGTCTCCACAATTCATTTGAATATGACAAAGTAATGGAAAAATAAAAGACAAATGTGATTATGCATATGAGCAAATAAAACAACCCTTTTATTTCATATCAAAATCTAACATAAAACTGGCATGCGTTTAAGTCCCATGAACGCAACATGTCCATCATGCTTAGCCTGCAATAAAGGCTTGGTGAGCATATCAGCTATGTTATCATCCGTTCCAACCTTACAAATCGCAATTTCCTTTCTTTCAATGAAATCTCTAATTACATGATATTTTCTAAGTACATGTTATCACAATAGAGAGTGATGGGATCATTGGTGGTATGTACTACTCTTAGACCTTCCGTGAATTAGCTGATCCATACAACTTCCTTGGCGACTTCGATCTTTGGGAAGGTACTCACCTCCGTTGTTGAATCCATGATCCTTTCCTTGAAGCTTCTCCATAACAAAGACACCACCATTGAGCATGAAAACAAAACTAGCTTGTGATTTCATGTCATCTCTATCCGTTTGAAAACTTGAGTCCGTGTAACCATTAACACGGAGCTCGGTGTCTCCTCCAAACACTAAGATAGAATCCTTAGTTCTTCTCAAGTACTTAAGGATGTTGTTGACGGCTATCCAGTGACCCTCACCTGGATTTCCTTGATATCTACTCGTCATGCTCAAGGCACACAAGACATCAGGACGTGTGCATATCATGGCGTACATGATTGATCCAATAGCGAAAGCATAAGGGATCAACTTCATACGTTCAACATCATGGGGTTCGGAGGGCGATTGAGACTTGCTCAATATTGTCCCACTTACCATAGGTACTAATCCCCTTTTGGATTTGTCCATGCTAAAACGTCGAAGAATCTTATCAACATAAGATTCTTGACTTCGTTCCAATATCCTCTTGGATCTATCTCTATGGATCCGGATACCTAATATGCGTTGTGCCTCTCCTAAATCCTTCATTTGGAAGTGGTTACCTAACCACTTATTAATCGAAGACAACATCGGAATATCATTTCCAATGAGTAGTATGTCATCGACATACATGATCAGGAACACAACATTGCTCCCACTAAATTTCATGTCTAAACATGGTTCCTCAACATTTTGAGTGAAACTATTCTCTTTTATCACATGATTGAATCGATGATAACTTCTTGATGCTTGCTTAAGTCCATAAATGGATCTCTTAAGTTTGCATACTTTGTTAGGATTTTTAGAATCAACAAAACCTTCGGGTTGTATCATGTACACCTCCTCTTCTAAATGCCCATTTAGAAAAGCGGTTTTGACATCCATTTTCCATATTTCATAATCATGAAATGCGGCAATCGCTAACAAAATCCGTATGGATCTTAGCATGGCTACGGGGGCGAATGTTTCATCATAATGAAGACCTTGGACTTGGGTAAATCCTTTTGCCACTAGCCTAGCTTTGTAGACATCATCATGTCCTTCTATGTCATTCTTGACCTTAAAAATCCATTTGCATTGAAGAGGTCTTGCCTCTTCAGTCAAATCCACCAAGTTCCAAACTTGGTTTTCATGCATAGAATCCATCTCGGACTTCATGACTTCAAGCCATAAGGAGGAATCGGGACTAGAGATTGCAGCTTTGTAGGTGGCGGGCTTGTCACTTTCTAAAAGCAACACATCAAGTGTTCCATCTTCTTTGATAAGTCCCACATATCGATCGGGATGGCGAGAAACTCGGCCCGTTCTTCTAAGTGGAGGAGGGACAACCGCACTAGACGACGAAGGAACATCTTCTAGCGTCTTTACCTCGGTTAGTGGCTCTTGAACTTCATCAAGTTCAAAATTTCTCCCACTCTGTCTCTGAGAAATAAATTCTCTTTCTAAGAAGACAGCCTCGCAAGACACAAACACTTTGTTTTCTTAAGGTTTTTAGAAGTAGTATCCTCGAGAGGTCATGGGGTAACCTACAAAGATGCATTTTTCGGATCTTGAGGCAAGGTTGTTGTCGGTCTTTGCCTTGACGTAAGCATCACATCCCCAAATCTTCATATAGGATATATTAGGAACCCTTCCTGTCCACATCTCATATGGAGTCATTTCGGTTGTCTTTGTGGGACTATTAATCAAGGATCTAATTGCGGTTTGGATCGCAAATCCCCAAAACGAGTTTGGTAGCTCGGTTTGACTCATCATTGATCTAACCATATCAAGTAGGGTTCGATTTCTCCTTTCTCCAACACCATTGAGTTGTGGTGTTCCGGGTGGAGATAGTTGTGTTATTATGCTACAACCTTTCAAGTGTGAATCGAATTCATGGCTAAGATATTCTCCACCACGATCGGATCGTAGTGCTTTTATCCTTTTGTTCAATTGGTTCTCTACTTCATTTTGAAATTCTTTGAATTTCTCAATAGCTTCACTCTTATGTTTCATTAAATAGATATACCCATATCTACTCAAGTCGTCGGTGAAGGTTATGAAGTAGTCATAATTTCCTCGAGCGGTGATACTCATTGGTCCACACACATTGGTATGTATGAGTCCCAATAGTTCACTAGCTCGTGTTCCTTTACCGCTAAAAGGATTACGAGTCATCTTGCCAAGAAGGCAATATTCGCATGTTCCATATGATTGATAATCAAATGGTGTAATCACATTAGTCGAAATTAATCTTTTGATACGATTCTCGTTTATGTGACCTAATCGACAATGCCAAATGAACGATTCATTTGGATCACTTGATTTGAGTTTCTTTGATTGAATGTTGTAGATGTCATTAGTTGGATTCGAGGTTTCTAAAATGTAAATGCCATTAATGGAAGGAGCTTGGCCTATAACCAAGTCGTTCCTTGAAATAATACAACGATTAATTTTAATGACAAAACAAAAACCGTCCATGTCTAACATGGCGATAGAAATAATGTTTTTAGAAAGTGTAGGCACATAAAAACAATTATGTAAATACAACTCAAATCCATTAGGCAAAGCTAATACATAAGTCCCCTTGGATTCGGCCGCTACTCGAGCTCAATTTCCAAGGCGTAGATCCACATCTCCTTTGCTAATCCTCTTCACGTCTCTTAGCCCTTGTAAATGATTACAAAGGTGAGAACCACAACCGGTATCCAGTACCCATGTTGTAGTGGAAGTATAATTTACATCAATAACATAAATTTTCTTAGGAATTTTACCTTTTGGAACGATGATTCCTTCCCTTATATTTCGCAAATATATAAGACAATTCCTAAGCCAATGTCCCATGCCATAGCAATAATGGCATTCATCTTCAACTTGCTTGAAGTTTTCCCTTTCTTTCCCTTCTTCTTGAACCTTTTGCCCTTAGAAGCAAGAGCTTGATTGCTTGAGCTCCCACTAGTTTTGGCATCTGTCTCTTCCAAAGATAAAGATCCTATAGATTTTATGAGGCGGTCTTCCTGAGATCGGCTCACAAGAGATCTTGTAGTAGTAGGTGGTCTAGAAGAAGTGATGAAGTTTATGTTTCCATCCGAACCTATCCCAAAATGAAGTTCTCTAGTAGTGTCGAAATCATTGTTGAAGCAAACGTCGTCAAAAACATTGTGGCAAGACTCAATAGTTATCGGTGTAGTAGCGTTTGATGGATTCATTGTAATGAACTACAAGTATGGAGGAAAAGGAAATATTAACATTTGTCTTTTTAATCATACTTGTAAATAATTTAACAAGATATGAGCATTTATATAGTGACCTCTACCCAACTATTATAAATGATTCCAAGATCCAAACTCTTATTAACTTGGGCACGGCGTAGCCGATTCATCATTTATCAATATAACTCGGTGGATTAACTCTTTAATCGATTCTAGTTTTAGAACTCTTGTTCGATAAAATTACATTAATATTTATCTTTAGCCTAAAACACATCCGACTATGGTCGAGAATACTTTTGTTGAGTTCAACCCAAATTTCGAATAAATGTGTCCATGATCCAAATCCACATCAACTTGGGCACGATGTAGCTGATTCATCCCTTATTAACATGAATTCGGTGGATAGACATTTATCACCCACTTCCCCTACGTAACAAGGTTTGTACCCCGGTGTGGCCGAGCGCACTCCCTCATGAAATAGGTTTTCATGGTTTCTACTTTTTGGTAAGGCTAAGTCTCAATTGTTTATTTTAGCGAGACGTCGTGTCAATTTATTATCTATCACGTTTTAAGTGAACTAAAGCGGTGAACTACGATAATTGTAATTGACACGGTCAATAAACTCGATTTAAAATGCATGTTTAGTTATGGCGATTTAGCGATGCATGTAACATATAAATAAAATGCAAAGCATAAAAATAAAATCATAGTATAGCGTTCCTAAAATAGTAAATCTAATAAACTATTACAAATTCGGTAACCAACTCCTTTGGTCCCTTGAACATCGGTCTTGGCACGAATTTCAAGGCAACACTTTCTTTGACGGATCGCCTTCTCGAATGGCACCGTCTTCAAGGAACTCCAGAATAATTAAATTACAAAATGAATTACATAATTTCCTATTATACATTTGTAATTAAAAATAATTCTATTAAATTACAAAACGGTGATACGAGATCACAATAATTACAACCGAATCGATATTCCCATACATTTCGGGTAATACCAATTAAAACTAAGGCCATACTAAGTAAAATTACATAATTCAAAAATTACATAAAATTAAAATATGACAATCATAAATAAAATGCAGCATTATAATATGTATGAACATGCTAGATTTTATGCTAAATCGCCTTTTAAGAGCCAATATCGTATATTTATCGGTTTTCATGGATTTGCGTGATTTAACTTATTAAAATCACAATAATTACATAAATTCATATTTATGTACAAGTTAATTACCCTAACCATCTTAGGACTCAAAAATTAGTCTCCACTAATATTTTTGACAATAATTAAACTTGATTTCTTAATATTGTTCATAAATGGACCCAAAAATACAAAATTATGCTATAAACTTCAAATTAAATTATAAAAATTTCAAATAATTTCAAAATTTGAAATTTAAACTCATGAACATTCTGGAAAAATACCATGACACTCATAATGTTCAAAACTTAGGTTAAAAATTTCGAAACTTTATCGAGAAAAACAATGTTGCGGTTTATTGGTTTTAACAAATATGACCATAAAAATATGAGAAAAAATTATTTTCAACAACTTTTCACTTTTAGATCTGAAATATATGATAAAATGCAACATGTGACGTTTTTCCTTTAGTCATGAAATATGTTTTAGCATTATTACTAATTATAGTCAAGATTTATGTGATTTTTCATCAAAAATTCATATATCATGCAAAAAGACTTCATTATAGCCAAATATTTTACACACATCTTGTAAAATTGCATGTGACAACATACTAAATTTTCATGACCAGATTCGAAATATAACTCATATTAACCTATATACCCATTTAAATACGATTTTAACTTATAAAATTCATATTTCGAGCAAAACAACTTATTTTATCATGAAAATTTACAGGCCATCAGTAGATAATATATGTGAAAACATATCCAAAAACCACTGAAAAGTTCGAAGTTTAGCTATTTTTTGTCCAAAAATGAAATTTTTATCTTAAAAAAATCACATTTTAATGCCAATAATATATAAAATGAACAATAAATTCCATAAATAAACCAAAATGTCCTAAAAATCACTTAGGATAAGAAACTTTTAACATGCAAAGATATTTTTAGTTTTATCTTCATAAATCCAAATTAATTAGTTTTGTATGTTAATCTTACAACTCGGAAAAACTATAAACCGATTTGCATGCAAACAACCTAAGGCTCATGATACCGCTTGTTAGATTCATTAATCTCATTAATTTAAATATTCATATATGAATAAATTTATTTAGTCATAAAATAAATGCAAGATCTTATGCATGCAAACTAAAAAGAGATAAGAGAAGAAATCGTCAATCTTACTTAAATGTTTCGGATATTAGGGCACCAACAAGATCTCCTTCTTGTTAGTTCTTAAGCTTCCTTATAATGGATGAACAAGGTTCAAATTATAACCTCTCCCAAAAGCATATACCCAAGAAAATTCCTTAATAACTTATATTATTATGAACTAGTAATAATATATGTCTTACTTAAAACTGACACAAAAATATTTTGTATTTGCTCTTGAATATTTTCGGCCAAGAGGAGAGATTTGTGAGGTTATTATTTCTCTAAGTTTTCACAATTGTAGAGAGAATAATTATTTTCTTACACTAGAAAATATGAGTTGAAGTTGTGAATGAATAATAGAGGGAAAACTCTATCTTTTCCTCTTGGAAAACCGGTGGTAAGGGGGGAAGGGTGCCCAATGCATGGGCTTGTTTTTCCACCCAAGAAAAATAGGTATGCAAGGCTACAAGTAAGGTTTAATCATTGTGTTTTCCACTTAAAAATAATTAACACAATTCAAAGACCCTAACCCTCCCCATTTCGGTACACTTAATATAAATTGGAAGGTCCATTTTATTTTTGTCATTTGTCAATTGTGACATATGTGACATGTTACTTGACATGTGAAATTGTAATGTATTTTTAACATATTAAAAATCAACATACTAATAAAATATGTCATATACAAAATCGACTAGTAATTCGTAATTACTTGTACCAAAACGGTTTATCAATTATAAATCACAACGTCTTGCATTTATAATAAATCATTCATTCAATTTCAATTTCAATCGTTTCGTAAACAATAATTTTATCCAAGTAATAAAACAATTTGATTACTTAGACTGTATCTAATTTAATCGAATTACAATAAGACACGTTAACGTTACTCACAAATCATCCGTCAATTTTAAGCAATTTAATTAACTTGTATCGGCATATGATTAATTAAATAATAAATTAAGAGTATTTCCCTATATGTATGACCTAAGGGGATCAACTGAACACCACCGTCGTACGACAGTAATGTCAAACTCTAGTCCCACATGTAAAATATTACATCCCACATATATTCTTAAAATGTGGTTTAAACATGTGATCATTATGATCGACAGTTGTGATCGCATTATTGTCGGAGGACACTTATTCCAACAGTTGGGTTCCGGAGCCGAATCGATTAGATTGTACAACACCTACAAGTCGACTTACTTTCCCCCTAATCACTTCTATGCATGGTCTAACAAGACTCGAGTTGGTTTATATCTTACAAGTCAAGTTGAGTAGATAAGAGATGGTTGTAAATGCAAGGATTCATAGGCTTAGCATTTCATCAAACATAACATGTGCATAGGTTGACGTCACAATAAGCAAGCAAACTAATTATGAAAACATATTAAATTAAGCATGATTAATCCCATGTTAGTTTCCCCTAATTACCCACTAATCCTAGTTAAGAGACTACTCACTTATTATCATGGTAAACATGTCATTAATGGTGTCAATCATCACAACTAGTGTAAACATGATAAGAAAATGAGGAAATAAACAATAAAGACTAAAGAGTAAAGAGTAAAGAGATTATAACAAACTTGAGATGATGCAAATAATAAAGCAAAGAATAAAAGAAGAAAACTTGATTGATTGATGAAGGGTTGTCAATCCTCCAATAACAACCCAATAATCTTCAATAACCCAAAAGTAACAAACTTGAACAATAATTAAGGAGAAAATAATGTGAAATTTGTGGAAAGATTAAAGAGTAATCTGTCCTAATCTACTCCTAATCTAATCTAAGAGGAATTTATAATGTGGAAGCCCCCTTTGATTATCATCAAAATGGGGTATATATAGTAGTGCATCATTAGGTTAAATAAGGGTAGTTTAGTAATTAACAATGCTAATTGTTGAGTAGGGAAATGCTCCTCTCAAAGAAAGATGCTAGTCTCCTTTTTGCTAGTCTTTCAAAAATATGCGCATCCCGAGTGGAACAAGGGAGAGGACCTTTTGCACTGGAGAGGAATCCGAGCGGATTAGGGGTCGGGACACACGGATCAGAAGGCTTCAAGACGAGCGTCCTGTGTCTGGGGACGAGCGTCTTGAATCTCGGGACGAGCGGATTGGCGGACCGCTTCTTTGTTTGAGCTCGGATTGTAAAACGGACGTCATTTGCTCATCCAAACTCCTATTGGAGTGATTCAAAAGCCTGGATCACTTGATTTTTTGACGCCGTTTCATCTAGCATACTCTCAGAGCCAAAGGAGCAACTCTTGGTTTGGTTCCGAGCAATTTCTTCTTGTAATGCCTTCCTTCTTGTCATCCTTACTTTTAACCCTATGCTCCTTCTATATACGCTTTATTCCTACATCCTTGATCATCATTCTTGTCTCCTCTTCGTACTAGTCCATTTAATATCGTCAAAAAGCTTCTAAATATGCATGGAAGATGGGAATTTCCGCCTAATTGTCTTCTTTCCTACAAAACATACGAAATGCACTAGGAAAGCAAAATAGAAAGCATTTGACGGATAAAATGGCTATGAAATGTTATAATAGTATAATAAATGGGCTCAATTAGGGGACTAAATGTGCGCCATTATGAGTCACATCAACGTCACCTTATATAAGCAACTAGGGGCCAATACTATGTTAATCCAGTTCAGTTTAATAGGGTTCAACGTTGTCCATACAACCTATTTGGATATAACAAAGCAATAAAAGAGTTTTTAATAAAACTCAAACGTTGAATGCATTATGACATATGTAAAATTGATACGATATCAATTACTACATAATTTATAATCCATACTACAATTTGTATATAATTGCACATTTCAACTCAATTGAAATGACGTGACTTATCATGTTAAGCTTGTAAAAAGGCCTTTGGTTAGTAAGTCTCAGCAACACCTTGCACTCTTCCTAACCTTACAATATACTATTTCCCATTCTAATTTATAATCTTGTATTATAAGAACTTCTTTGAGTACGTGTCAAGATCCAATCTGGAAATAGGCTCTCTTGCCTTTGAATAACTCCTACTGTCCTCACAGTGTGCAGGGATAGGACTTTCGGTTATTGGAACCAACTACCATAGTTCCTCCAATTCATAAAACAGAATCCGAATATGATCCCTTCCTTCTTCCATATCTCATTATTGCAAGTGTACTCAAATTTCGTTGTGTATATCTTATTGTTCAACTGCCTAGGATGTTTCTAGCAGATATCCTCCTTAAATAATATAGCCAAGATGGTTCTCTAACCATCCTTACGTGTTTAGAATATGGTTTTTGTGTAACTCCTTTCACATAAATCCATCTCATTTATAAATTAATCCCGCAGCGGAAGCATGTGGATTCAATTTCTACATGTTCAATACTTTTGAACATGTCAAGATTCTTATTAGCATAAGAATATTCATTCAACGCTAGTTTCCTCTTAGAACAATCTTGATAGGTCAAGATACCTTAGAGATGTATTATTCTTCTCCTAAGTCTTCCATAATTCAAAATGATCAATATGTCCCTTACATATAAGACTAGTAACACCACGTTACTCCCACTAAACTTCATGTACATTATCAAAACATACAATTTAACTCCTTGACCTCTACTTAAGACTTCTTCTTAAGTTTGCATCCTACCTTAGGATAGTTGCCATTATCAAAACTCATGCAAGATGATTTTAAAATCCAATTATAAAATCCAAATTTAATGCGGCATTGTTGTTGCGTGTAAAACCTTATGCCACCAACCAACCAGGCTAAATAAACATCTTTATGTTTATGCTCACTTCGGACTTTGCGGAGTTGAAACTAGATAAAGCATCTTAATAAGTTACAGGCTTATTACTTTCAAAAATAACATGACTCCTGTCCACTTTAGATTTCGAAGAAATAATTACTGATTTTGACCAAGAAGGAACATCTTCCTACGTCTTATTCTCAGTATTTGGCTCTTGAACATTTTCTCCCACTCTGTCTTTAAAAAATACTCCTTATTTCCTTAATAGACAGCATCACGAGCCACAAACACTTTGTTCTTGTGATCAGGTAGGAAGAGAGAGCACATGTTTACTATCGAAACAAGCTACAACTTAGGTTCCTGGCCTAACCATATCTCATATGAATTATACTTGATTGCTTTAACTATATTCTGTTTAAGTGGAAAAATATAAATGCTAGACAAATTTGCAACAGAAACTATCTCCAACTTTATAGTAAAGATTCAATCATAACGTATAGGATTTTTTGTAACTTTCTAATACACCTTATCTTGATAGTGTGTGATTATAAAAGTGATATTGTGATACCATATCACTCTGTATTAAAAATAAAGTCATTACTTCATGGTTCTCGTCCTAAACAAAGTACTAATACTTTTGTTTTAATACTTCATAAGAAGAATTCATTGAATTTCTGCAAAGAATTTCTTTTCTTACCTCATTAAGTGGATACCAAGTATCTACCTAGTTCGTCAGTGAAAGAGAAGAAGTAATAATGACCTTCTCAGATTGAAAATATTTTTGACCATGCACATTGAAGTGTAATTTGGCGAATAACTTATTCTATTCGCTATACTTTTCAAGAAAAAGTCACAAAACATCTTGATTTGAATACAAGATTCGCACATTTCATGAGATTCACAATCAAACGGGGCTACTAGTTAAAACTAGTTTTAATGAGACTTTCAATCAAGAAATGAGAAAAAATTTAGGATCACCAACTTGAGTCTTATATATATGACATTTTATTTCTAGTTTGAATATAATTACCTTGATTTGTATGGTCTCACCATAAACTTAATTGTTGAATGTAGGAGTACAACGCCTGTTTTAATTGCATAATGGTAAAACCCTTTACCTTTTGTGCAAAACTCAAATTATATTCTCATTTAGATATAGTGTACATCATGACAATTATTGAGGTACAATTATAAATACAAAACTAAAATGAGTACACTATTACACTTATATGTCCGTGGATGAATGGCAACTACCCTAGTTCCATTCATGTAAATTTCAAAATTTATTCTTGCTAGTCGTCATACGATTATTCTATGTTAGGATTCTAAGGATTTACAAAACTCTCGGATAGTGTTATAAACACATCCTCCTGTAAATACCCATTTAGAAAGGTGGTTTTGACATCCTTTTTCCATATTTTATAATCATGAAATGTGACAATTTCTAACTTGATTCACAAATTTGCATCAAATACTCATGACGTGATAATTCGCAAGAATGCAATGTAAATTTGATAGATATTCAGATGGAATATGTTGGAGTCACACGACCAACTTCCTAGATCTTTACTTATTTGGAGTTTGTCTCTATTTTAGTGTCTAACACCTTATCTTTCGAGCCTAGTTATATCCTTAACAATAAAGCTAAGAACTTTACTTCTTATTGCTCCCACTGACTTCAAGAATTTCTACTTGATGAAGATATATCTTCATATAAATTCCTAGTTAATCCTTCACAAAGATGAACTTATTGTGGTATTTGGTTACTCAGAATTTCTAACAAATTAATTTACGAATTTTCTTAACAACTTAAGTGCTTGATGACAAGTGTTTAGGTTGGGCAATAAGAATTTTGATCCATGGATGCATATAAGATATAATCAAAACATACTTTGAATAATCATTACCTCTAGTCATATTTCTTCAAAATAAATCATACATAGGTATGTTAGAAATTTTAAGATGCTAATATTTTATGACTTAGGACAACTCCTATGAAGTTCTATGGAATATAACGATTCCTATGGAGCTAGTCCACAATCTATGATACGGTTCATTTTAGGAAGATCTTCTTTGTCGTTAGCAATAAGGGTTTAGCGGAGACTCGTGTTTACAATCGAATGATATCGCATTTGAGTAGGAGTAATGAAATAGAATAACATTAAAAAACGACAAAATAGTGGAAAAATACAACTTTCATCGTTATAGTAACCTCTACCCAACTATAATAAATGATTCCGAGATCCAAAATTAATATTAACTTAGATGTGAGCCTACGAGCCCTCTACATCTTTACTAATATAACTTGGTGGATTAACCCTCTTAACCGATTCTACAATTAGAACTCTCGGTCGATAATTTACATTAAAATCATCTTTAGCCCGAACCTATTCCGGCTACGGTTGCAAAATACCTTCATTGAGATTAACCAAACTTTTGAAGTGTAATAACTACTTATTACCCCCACTTACCCAACGTCAATAGAAGCACCTCGAAAAATCGTATTATACCCCTTATGAAATTGAGATTCATGGGCTCCTACCATTTGGTAAGGCTAAGTATGAATCTTTTAAAAGTAAAGGTCTTGTCAATTTATTATCTATCAATTTTAAGTGAGCTAAAACTCGAATTATCGATAATTATAATTGACACGATCGAAGACTCGATATGATATGCATGTTTTGTTATGGCAATTTGGCAATGCATGCAACATATTAAAAGAAATGCAAAGCAAATAATAATTTCCTGGTATGGCCTTCCTAAAATAGAAAATCAAATAATCTATTATATATTCGAAAACCAACTCCTTTGGTCCCTTGATTATCACATGACACGCCTCCGAAGGAAAACAATATCTTGACCGGAACTCCTTTCTGAATGGCTCCGTCTTTAGTAACTCCCGGAATTACAAAATAATAATAAAAATACATGGTTATTCCTATTATACATTTGTAATCAAAATTTAAATCTATTAAATTACAAAACGTGATGCGAAATCACATTAAAATTACAACCAAATCGATATTCCCTTTCATTACGGGTAATACCAATTAAAAAAAAAAACAAAGGCCATACTAAGATAAAATTACATAATTCAAAATTATAAAAATAAAATATGACATTCAATAATGAAATATGCAATATTATAATATGTATCTATCATGCCTAATTATGTGCCAAATCGCCCTATTGAAACCTTGTATCGTATATAATCCGGTTTTATGGAAACGTGTGACTATAACTTATTAAAATCACAAATAAATACTTAAATCAAATTTAAGCTCAAGTTAATTACCCTAACTCACTTAAGACTCAAAAATTAGTTTTTACTCAAGTTTTGACAATAATTCAACTTGGTTTTCTATTATTGCTTATTAAACTTCTCTTAACCATAACAATTATGAAATAATTCTCAATAAATCATAAAAATTTGGAAAAATTCTAAATCACATTTTTGTATATACTGGAAAATTTCCAAGATTCCAAAAACTCAATAAAATTTGCCCACAAAATAATTATAATTTATTTCATTAATAAATGGTATAAATCATAACTTTTACCATTTAATCCAAATTAAACATAAAAATTATGAAAAAGTCAAAATAAAATTTTTGAACATTCTTAATCCATAACTGTAAATGGCAAAATTTAAACAAAAAATTTTCAAATTTATTTTTACGATTAATAAAGTTGCCCTTGTATCGATTTTATCACATAAAAATCAATAAACATATCAAATCAATCAAAATTAGTCATGTAACTTTAGATCTGATGTTCATATTAAATATAAAGCATTAGGGAAAACTTTTATGCTATAAAATTTATTTTAGCTATTTTTGCTAAAAATAGTCACTATTTATATCATTTTAACCATTAAAATTATAAATCATGCATAATAAATCACATTTATCTAAAATTTTACATACAATCTGTAAAATATGCATATGACATCATATTAAAGTTCATGGCTTGTTTCAAAGTTTAACTATTTTTAGTCATTTAACCTCCATTTATACCATTTTTATCACATAAAAATCATAAATCATGAAATATTAATCACATTAATACGAAATTTTACATACAATACATAAAATATTCATGTGAGATCATACTAAAAAATCAGGGCCAGTAGTGAAGTTTAACTATTTTTAGTAAATAAAAGTTCATTTTACTCATAAAAATATAATTATTTCACTAAAAATAATTAAAATAAGCAATAATCATCTTTAAATCATCAATATGACCTAAAAATATTTAAGAACCAGAATGTATAACATGCAAACAAATTTTTGGCTTTTATCCTTATAAATCACAAAATATTAGTTTTAATTAAGTTACATATAACTCGGAAAAACGAAACCGATTATGCATGCAACACCAAGGCTCTTGATGCCAATTGTTGGTTTCATATACCCCTATTTAGACTCGTCTAATCATTTTATAACTTACCCATAATTTATATACTAGTGGATATAGTTGCATGCATAATAAAATAAAAGAGAAAAAGAAGAAAACTTGGTGTTCTTACATCATATGGACGAATTTAAGGGCACTAGTTTTAGTCTCCTTCCAAAATTAGATCTTGAGCTATTACCATTATGGATGATCCTCCAAGAATGTTCATGTATTCAAATGTAGAATGCCTCCTTTTAGTTAAATCCAAGACTATTCCAAAACACTAACAACTTATTAACTAGATAATGTATATTAGTAGCTTTAAATTTTAGATCTAATATAAATATTAATAGTACAATATTATTTTTATGATGATATTAGATTTTAGAACAAATTCTATACATAAACAATTTTATGAGAGAAAGTAAGAAGGAGAGCATAAGAGATTCTCTATTAAAAGAAAAAATGAGAACCAATGTCCTCAAATGGGGAGGGGGTGCCGGTTTTATGGCATGGGGAAGGCAAGGCTACACTTGCTTTTTGTCTTCTCAAAACACTAGGTATGTAAGGGCTACTCCTAGTTGCAATTATCATGTTTTTAGCATCTTACGCCAAGATAATGACAAAACCCTTAACCACCCATAATTTCGGCCCCCACTATGCTAATATGGACTTTCATTTTACAATTTTTATTTTGTCAAGTGTAATGTGTGACATGTGACAAGTAACATGTCATTAGAAATTTAAATGCATAATTAACTACTTAAATATCATTTTAAATCAAATAACTATAATTAACAAATTATCAAGTAATTCACAATTACATGTATATAAAATAGGTCATATTAAATCTAGTTAATATAATCTACAACATCTTGTAATTATAACTAACTAATTACTCTTATCTCAAATGTTTCACAAACATTAATCAATTTTAGTAATATAAGAAATTAATTACTAAATTGAATCTTATTTAATCACATTACAATAAGATATATAATTCTCACATATAAATAAATTTGTTCAATTTAAGGATTTAATTAATCTGTATCGATATACAATTAATTAAATTTCTTGTTT
Source organism: Silene latifolia (assembly GCF_048544455.1). NCBI lineage: Eukaryota > Viridiplantae > Streptophyta > Magnoliopsida > Caryophyllales > Caryophyllaceae > Silene > Silene latifolia. The sequence continues at coordinate 22,239,642 of NC_133533.1, read as the reverse complement.
GGGAATCGCCCTATAGGTGTGACCTTAAGGGATCAGTTGATCACCACCGTTAAACGACAGTAATATTAAACTCTAGTTAGCCAATCATTACCGATTAATGTTGATCAGTTGACTATATAATGAATCATCCCTTACGTATTCTTATTATGAGATTTAAATATGATGTTTAATCATGTGATCGCACTATTGTTGAGGACACTTACTCCAACACCCGATCCAAAGACACGAGGAGAAAAAGTACGCAGGGCGAACTAAATTTTAGAAATACCAGTACAGGCCTGAAGTAGAAGCAACTCACGCTGTAGGCCATCAATCCTCGCGACGAAATCCATAAGCTCGATGGTTTTTAGTCACTCTCTTCGCCACAAGTTCGCTACTGAAAACAAGACACGTACTGGCAGGACCACCCAGAACAGTGACACTATGTAAAGGCCGAGCAATAGAGTGGAAGAAGACACCAGGAAGCCGGCTCCTAAGATCCTCTTTAGGCCAAAAGACGTCGGTCTTACCAACATTAAGATGGAGACCAAACCGAGGACCATCATCCATAATCAGATCTAAGACCTTCCCCACAACCAAAGTGTCCCCAAAAATAGTGTCATCGTCTAAGTACCAAGCCTGCAAACTCAGGTCAAAGGAGTCCCTGATCTTGCACACCAATGGATGAAGCACCAAAGCAAAAAGCAAAGGGCCTAACGGATCGCCCTATAGAACCGCCCGACAAGACCATAAGCTATGCTCCCCATAATACAGCCGGGCTGGAATAGAGTAACAAAACTCCACCCATCGGGATATGACCAGGTAAGGACGGCGAACCTTCTGAAGCGTGGTCTCACAACACAAATCACAATAAAACAAATGCCAAACAGCTCAACCGTCACATCCAACTCCAGTCTCCATAATCAAACTCCTCATAACTGACTACACACTAAAGTGTGTAGTCCTGCCAGAGTACCCATCACAACAGGTACTCCACACCACCAGTGGGGGACCGTAGCCGTTCCCACCTAAGCCCCGCTCATCTCCATCGAGCGATAAACTCATGTTCATTAATGTGTACATCCCTTTTGTGGAGGGTTCCACCGAAGGCGAATCAAGGGCATGAAGCCACTCCCGCAAATGACTCCACTCTGCCAGGGACGCACCCCAAAGAACACAGATAGATACAACAAAAGTCAACGATAATAATCAACAACCGTCACAACACCAACAATATACTTTAATAACAATCACAAGGAAACCACCAACCACATCATGTAATTAATACTGAGTAGGGAAAACCCTACCTGGAATGCAATCACAAATCAGACGATCTAGCAGCTGTCTCAAAACCTCTCTTCTACGAACCCTCCTTTTATACACATATTCATACAATTACTACCACAACAATACAATCATAAAAACCCCCAATTCCCAAATTAGGGTTTAACTAACATTAACCAACTGCTATAAAAATGGTACGTAGAACTTACTCTTGACGCAAGGATCACAATGGTATAAAGAACAAAGGAATCCGACACCTCTAGCTTCAGGATTTGCCAATAATGCGGAATTACATGGCAATGTAACTTGAAATCTCTCTTAAAAGTGAATTAGGTTTTGCAAAAGTGTTTAAAGAAGATGACGAAACTTATTATATATTAATCCGCATTACTAACAAAACCCGTCAAATATTACCCGATAACCGACTTACTCGATCGAGTTAGTCACGTACTCGATCGAGTGCCACTTAATCGATCGAGTTCCAAGGCTACTCGATCGAGTACCCTACAGGCAGACTACTGTTTCGTATACCAAAACATACTTACTCGACAGAGTAAGCTCCACTCGATAGAGTACCCAGAGACTCATAAAACCGTAGTATTACAGTCTTCCCTCCTTAAAAAGAACTTCGTCCCCGACACGACAACAAAAAATAAAACTCAACATAAAAGTCCAAAACATACTTACCAAACTAAACTCTGTTAGAAATCTATATCTCATTATAGAACATATTCATATATGTTTCAAATTAATTTAGTCATAAAATTAATAACAAATCTTATGCATGCAAACTTAAATTAAAAGAGAAGAAATCATTTCCCTTACTACATGATTTCGGTTTTATGGGCACCAACAAGATCTCCTTCTTGTTAGTTCTTGAGCTTTCCAATAATGGATGAACATAGATTCAAGTATAGAATCTCTCCCAAAAGTGAATACTCAAGGAATGCATCTTAAAGACTAAAATAATAGGATCTAGTATTAAGATTAGTCTACTTAAAAATTGACAAACAATATTAATTTTGCTCTTGAAATTTCGGTTCAAGAGGTAGTGTTTTGTGAGTTTATTTCTCTAGAATTATCATAAATTATAGAGAGTTTGATACCATTTTCTTACACTAGAAAAATTAGGTGAAAAGAATGAATGAATTAGTTAGATCCATATGGTTGGACACACCATATGAAAACCGGTTGGAGGGGGGGTCTTATTGGGGAGCCAATGCATGGTCTTGGTCTTCTCAAGGCAAGAATAGGCATGCATGGCTAGAGGTAGTCTTTTATCATTATGTTTTCAACTAATATAAAAACACAATATTAACCCAATACTCCTTCCATTTTCGGCACTCTAAATAAAATGGGAGGTCCATTTTATTTTGTCATTTGTCAATTGTAACATGTGTGACATGTTACTTGACTTATGAAATTATAATGTATTTTTAACATATTAAAAATCAACATACTCATAAAATATGGCATTAACAAAATCGACTAGTAATTCGTAATTACTTGTGCCAAAATGGTTTATCAAATTATAAATTTTTCATTCAATTTCAATTTCAATTTTTTCGTAAACAATAATTTTATCTAAGTAATAAAACAATTCGATTACTTAGACCGTATCCAATTTAATCGAATTAGAATAAGACACGTTAAATTTACTCACAAAATCATCCGTCAATTTTAAGCAATTTAATTAACTCGCATCGGCATACGATTAATTAAATAATCAATTAAGAGTATTTCCCTATAGGTATGACCTAAGGGGATCAACTCATCACCACCGTCGCACGACAGTAATGTCAAACTCTAGTCAGCCAATTATTACCGACATGTGTGAACCAGTTGACTGTAAAATATTACATCCCACATGTATTCTTAAAATGAGATTTAAACATGTGATCATCATGATCAACAGTTGTGATCGCATTATTGTTGGAGGACACTTATTCCAACAATCTCCCACTTGTCCTTGACAAGTGTGCGTCACCAATTATCTTGTCCTATTACTATCTCCCACTCAATGCAAGGTGTCTTTCAGGTCGTACTTGCAAGTGATCATATCGAGAGTGGTTTCCTCGATCTGTAGAATAACTGATTGACCGGAGTTATCTACCATAGATACCTTCCGAGCGTGGCCACGCATTTCTAGTTCATTGCTCCTCGAGTGGCCCTGAGATATTGTTTTAACCCTCACAAGGGGGTGGACAATTCCTATCGCACTTATTCCCTTCGACTAGCCACAACCATCATAACCCAAAATATGCCCATTTGACCCCATTTACGAAGGTCGTAGTAACACAAATCAAAGTTAATCTGAAACTGTGCCATCTTAGGCGAATAGTCTTTAGTCAAAAGAATCGACTCATTTGAATACTATAGTAGCTCTCGCCACGACCAGGCTATATGAATTTGCCCGACATAGTGTTCATAACAGTCTGCCTATGTGATCGACTAGTCATTCTCATATGACTCCATGGCACTTGAACTTGCCATCAATCGCATCATACTCTAGTCACTTTGAGACGTCACCTCATATAAGTGACTATGGGCGAATACAATGTTAATCCGAGTTCACTTTAACGGGGTTCAATATTGTCACTACAACCCGTTTGGATGTAACAAAGTATAAAAGGAGTTCTTAGATTTAAAAACTCGAACGACAAATGTGATTATCATATGAATAGTCAATGCCTGATTACCACTTCATATTCTATAATCTAGTTTGATCTTGAGTGTAGTTGTTCATTTCAATTTAATTGAAATGACATGACTCATCATGTTAAGCCTATGAGAAGTCTTTGGTTAGTAGGTTTTATCAACTTCTTGTACCATACTCAACCTTACTACATTACTTGTTTTCCTTTGTAATGTATACAATTGTATTACAAAACTTTATGAGTACGTGTCGAGATCCAATCAAGACATAGGCCTTCTAGCCTTAGAATAGCTCCCACTGTTTTCACAGTGTGCGGGACTCTTCCTTCTTGCACATCCCATGATTGCAAGTGTACTCAATCTCCGTTGTAAACATTTCTCATTGTTCTTTATTGCCTAGAATGATTCTAGAAAATCTATTTCTTAAACAACATAGCCACAATGGTATCTTAACCATCCTAATGTGTTTTGATTATGGTTTTGTCGGAAACCATGCGCAATCTCATTTGTCAATTGTCACTTGTGTAACACTCTTACACAAAATTGCATCAAAAACATTTTGCATTACATCCTTAATGCTTCTGCAAGCACTTAAGGGTAATCTTTATGGGTTACTTGGTAATGATTACTTAAATTCGATTTGAAACAATTCATCATACTCAAAGTATATGAAGTGTTATACATCATTTCCTATTTAATTGATTCGGCAGCGGAAGCAAATGGAATCAATCAAATATGTTCGATTGAACTAGTCATGAATCTTATCAACATAAGACTTCTTATTTGACGCTAATATCATGTAGATTTATCTTCATAAATCCGGATATTAAGATGTATTATAATTCCAAAAGTCTTAAATCATTCGCAATGATCAATATGTCATCCACATATAAGACTACTAAAATTTCTGTAACTCCCACTAAACTTGATGTATAAACACAACTTCTCGACTTATCGAGAAATGTCTTATCACATGATCAAAATGTTGATTCCAACTCATTGATGTCCTACTTAAGACCCTCTCTTAAGTTTCACATTATCTTAGGATTGTAAGAATCTATAAAACTCATGACGTGTATTGAATACATTTCTTCTATTGAAGAAGTGGGTTTTAGATTCACTCGTAATATGTATATCATCATAATGAAACACAATCCCTAAGAAGATCCAAATATACTTAAGCATTTCAACTAGTGCAAAACCCTTTGCAACCAATCAAGCTTTAAAATCTCTCTTTATTAGTGCAAAACCCTTTGCAACCAATCAAGCTTTGAAATCTCTCTTTATTAGCGCAAAACCCTTTGTCACTAATCAAGCCTTTTATATCGGATTTTATGGCTCTAAGCCTTGTAGTGAGTTGTGACTTAAACACTCTCATGTAAGTCATATGTTCATTACTTTCTAGAAGTAATCAACTTGAATCAAACGATTTCTTTATAAGTTATAAGCTCTTTACTTTCCTAAAAGTAGCATGAATTCATCATTTTCAACAAGTGACGAATTTAACCTCCTAGGTTTTAAAGAAACAACGTCTTACACAAAACGTCTCATGTAGCCAAGAAAGACCAGTTTCTTGCGACATAACATTCTTTGTGGCTCTAGATTAATTTCTCCCACACTGTCTTCTAGAAATAAACTTGTATTTTAGAAAGACAGCTTCACGAGCCATAAAGCCGTTGTACTCGTGATTATAAGGAAAAATGAGCATTTGTTTCTTTTGAAAACTTACAACATAGTACCCTACCACTTCATATCTCATATGATTTGTTTTAGATCTAGTGGAAAAATAATCTAGACAAAATGATAAAATCCCCAAAAGGATCAAGTAACTCAAAGTAACTTGATTGAAGTCCAAACCATATCGAATAGCGTTTGATTTCTTTATTCAATCACACATTATTACATAATGCGTGCTTAGAGAGATTAACTTGTGATACTATATCACATTTCATTTGGCTTATATCAAAGTCTTCACTTTGATAATCCCATCACGATTAAATCGTGCTTCTTTGAACATTTGAACTTCTTCAAAGATTTCTCTATTTACCTTCTTAAGTGAACACATTAGTGTCAACCTAAATTGTTGGTAAAAGAAAATGATCAACCTATTTTGGATCAATGATTTACAACCTCGATCTCCTTTTCAACCAAAAGGCACGAGACATCTTGCTTTGAATACAAGATACACATATACCATAAGATTAACAATCTCATGGTTTCAAGAGTACTCGATAACTCTTTGCGTTCATCATTCCAAAATCTAAGGTTTAATCTTGGGTTACCAATTTGAGTCTTGCATAATCTACATGATATATCATTCTAGTTTGGTTTAGAATATAATCACCTTGATAATGGGCTAGCCATACATCAAATCGTGGTGAATAGGGCCACAAAAAGTGAAACCTCTTTTGTATCTTAACAAGTTTATATTCTTATTTAGAGTTTATTCACTTAATAGTCACAATTAAGTACAACTCGAAACCCAAAAACTAGATTGAGTACACAATGACTCTATCTCTCAACATTATTGTTGCTAGTCGTCATATTCTAATCATTCTATGTATCGCATACAATGATGAAAACCACCATCGGTTTCTAATATTGACGAAGTAGTACTAGCAAAATTTATGTTAGTCAATTAAACATTTAAAGAAGAAGATCCCATTAGATGTCCCACAACTAACTTGTTGATTCTTCAATAATTTGGGGTAGATTCCTTTCTAGTGTCCAACATTTAAGACAATGGAAACTTTATCGGTCGGGATTGATAGGTTTAGTATCGTTATTCTCAATAACTTTACTTTTAACATTACCTTGTGTCAATTCCATTATAATATTTACTTCTTGAACCTCGTCCTTTTCTTAACGGTTTAAGAGAATGCTCCCACTCAATTCAAAGAATCTTTACTTAGATAAGCAAAGTTGAATCTTATGAAGACTACTCTTCAATTCAATCGTTTTAGTCTTAAAACTTTCATTGAAGTGGTTGCGTTATTTTGGTCAATTACGAATTTTTGACAAAACTAATTACCAAAACAATTTATCGCTTCAAGGTACTTAATTTAATTAAGTATATGAAAAACAATCCATTGTAAGTAGATGTGTTAGTCAAGAATCAAAAACCTGTTTGATAATGAATAACTTTTATCTATACTCTTTACAAGATATCCTTAGCAATGGTTCATATGAGGTTTTAGAAGCAAATTCAAATTTGTCTTTAGTTACGATGTTTTAATGGAGATTTGAATCAAAACTCGAAATGATATCGTATATGAAATGTGGTAAAGAAATTAAACAATATGATAACGGAATAGTGGAAAACTTAACATTTATCGTTTTATTAATACTTGTAAATAACAAGTAAAGCATTTACATAGTGACCTCTACCCAACTATGATAAATGATTCCGAGATCCAAATTCAAATTAACTTGGGCTTGGGGTAGCCGATGAAACCCTTATCAATATAACTCGGTGGATTAACTCTTTAATCGATTCTACTTTTAGAACTCTCGGTCGATAAAATTACATTAACATTTATCTTTAGCCCAAAACAGATCCGACAAGGGCACGGGGTAGCCGATGAAACCCTTATCAATTACTTTTGTTGAGTTCAACCCAAATTTCGAATAAATGTGTCCATGATCCAAATTCACATTAACTTGGGCACGGGGTAGCCGATGAAACCCTCATCAGCATGAATTCGGTGGATTAGACATTTATCACCCACTTCCCCTACGTAACAAGGTTTGTACCCCGGAGTAGCCGAGTGCACTCCCTCGCGAAATAGGTTTTCATGGTTTCTACTTTTTGGTAAGGCTAAGTCTCAATTGTTTATTTTAGCGAGAGGTCATGTCAATTTATTATCTATCACGTTTTAAGTGAACTACGATAATTGTAATTGACGCGGTCGATAAACTCGATAAAAAGATGATGCATGTTTTAGTTATGGCGATTTAGCAATGCATGCAACATATAAATAAAATGCAAAACATAAAAATAAATCCTAGTATGGCCTTCCTAAAAAAGAAAATCTAATTAACTATTACATATTCGGAAACCAACTCCATTGGTCCCTTGAGCTTCGATTTTGGCACGCATCTCGAGGTAACACCGTCTTTATGTATAGTCTTCCTTGAGTGACACCGTCTTCAAGGAACTCCGAAATAACTAAATTACATAACAAATTGCATTATTTCCTATTATACATTTGTAATTAAAATAAAATAAATCTATTAAATTACAAAACGGTGATACGAGATCATAATAAATTACAACCGAATCGATATTCCCATACATTTCGGGTAATACCAATTAAAAACTAAGGCCATACTAAGTAAAATTACATAATTCAAAAATTACATAAAATAAAATTATGACAATCATAAAGAAAAATCAGCATTATAATATCTATGAACATGCCCAATTTTATGCTAAATCGCCTTTAAGGAGCCAATATCGTATATTTAAACGGTTTTTACGGATTTGCGTGATTCAACCTTTTAAAATCACAATAAATTACATAAAATCATATTTATGCACAAGTTAATTACCCTAACCTCTTAGGACTCAAAATTAGTCTCCACTAACATATTGACAATAATTAACTTATATTTCTTAAAATTGTTCATTAATGGACTCAAAATTACAATAAAATGTCATAAACTTCAAATAAATCATAAAAATTTCAAATAAATTTTAGATTTGAAATTTAAACTCATGAACATTCTGGAAAAATACCATGACACTCATAATGTCCAAAAACTTAGGTTAAAATTTTTGAAAATTTATCGGGAAAAACGTTGTTGCGGTTTATCGGATTTATCAATTATAATCATAAAAACATGAGAAAAATATATATTCATCAACTTTTCAATTTTAGATCTGAAAAAGATAATAAAATGCAACATGTGACGTTTTTACTTAGTCATGAAGTGTGTTTTAGCAATTATTCACTAATTAAGTCACTATTTATGCTATTTTTCATCAAAAATCAAAAATCATGCATAAAGACTTCAATATAGCCTATTATTTTACACACATCTTGTAAAATTGCATTTGACAACATACTAAGTTTCTATGACCAGATTCGAAATTTATCTCATATTAACCTATTTTTCATTTAAATCCGATTTTTATCATGAAAAATCCATATTTCGAGCATAAAAACTCCAAAAATTCTGAAAAATTACAGCTCATCTAAAACTAATATATGTGAAAACATATCCAAAAACCACTGTAAAATTCGAAGTTTAGCTAATTTTAGTCCAAAAATGACATTTTAATCATAAAATCACATTTTTAATGCCATTTTTATATAAGATGAACAATAAAAATCCATAAATTAACCAAAATATCCTAAATACATTTTAGGATCAGAAACTTTAACATGCATAAAGTATTTCGTGATATATCATAATAACACAAATTTAGAAGTTTTATATGTTAATCGTATAACTCGGAAAAACTATAACCGATTTGCATGCAAACAACCAAGGCTCTTGATACCGCTTGTTAGAAATCTATATCTCATTATAGAACATATTCATATATGTTTCAAATTAATTTAGTCATAAAATTAATAAAAAAATCTTATGCATGCAAACTTAAATTAAAAGAGAAGAAATCATTGCCCTTACTACATGATTTCGGTTTTATGAGCACCAACAAGATCTCCTTCTTGTTAGTTCTTGAGCTTTCCAATAATGCATGAACATAGATTCAAGTATAGAATCTCTCCCAAAAGTGAATACCCAAGGAATACATCTTAAAGACTAAAATAATAGGATCTTGTATTAAGATTAGTCTACTTAAAAATTGACACATAATATTAATTTTGCTCTTGAAATTTCGGTCCAAGAGGTAGTGTTTTGTGAGTTTATTTCTCTAGAATTATCATAAATTGTAGAGAGTTTGATAGCATTTTCTTACACTAGAAAAATTAGGTGAAAAGAATGAATGAATTAGTTAGATCCATATGGTTGCACACACCATATGAAAACCGGTTGGAGGGGGGTCTTATTGGGGAGCCAATGCATGATCTTGGTCTTCTCAAGGCAAGAGTAGGCATGCATGGCTAGAGGTAGTCTTTTATCATTATGTTTTATACTAATATAAAAACACAATATTAACCCAATACTCCCTCCATTTTCGGCACTCTAAATAAAATGGGAGGTCCATTTTATTTTGTCATTTGTCAATTGTAACATGTATGACATGTTACTTGACTTATGAAATTATAATGTATTTTTAACATATTAAAAATCAACATACTCATAAAATATGTCATTAACAAAATTGACTAGTAATTCGTCATTACTTGTGCCAAAATGGTTTATCAAATTATAAATTATTCATTCAACTTCAATTTCAATTTTTTAGTAAACAATAATTTTATCTAAGTAATAAAACAATTCGATTACTTAGACCGTATCCAATTTAATCGAATTAGTATAAGACACGTTAAATTTACACACAAAATCATCCGTCAATTTTAAGCAATTTAATTAACTCGTATCGGCATACGATTTATTAAATAATCAATTAAGAGTATTTCCCTATAGGTATGACCTAAGGGGATCAACTGATCACCACCGTCGCACGACAGTAATGTCAAACTCTAGTCTGCCAATCATTACCGATATGTGTGAACCAGTTGACTGTAAAATATTACATCCCACATATATTCTTAAAATGAGATTTAAACATGTGATCATCATGATCAACAGTTGTGATCGCATTATTGTCGGAGGACACTTATTCCAACAAACTCAACCCAACTCAAACAACTACTAACTATATCAAAACAACATAAAAACATGTAAAAACTCTCCACGACCATCTCCTACCCCCCTAAAAGAAACAAGGTTACGTCCCCGTAACCATACATACATTATCAAAAAGAGACGGGTAGCGCTCTCTCATGGCCTCTTCCGCCACCCATGTAGCTTCCTCAACCTCATGATTAGACCAAAGAACCTTAAGCAACACTGTCTCACCAAGTCTAGTTTTCCTAACCTTTCGATCAAGGATCTGTTTAGGCACCTCAAGATAAGACAAGGACTCATCCAGCTCTATGTTCTCTACCTCAAACACATGTGACGGATCACTAACATACTTTCGCAGCTGAGACACATGAAACACATTATGTGCCCTATCCAAAGCAGACGGTAAAGCCAACCGATAAGCGACCTCTCCCACACGGTCCAAGATCTCATTCGGTCCTATGAACTTCTGACTCAACTTCCCTTTCTTACCAAATCTCATGACCCCACGCATAGGAGACACTTTCAAAAGAACCTTGTCCCCAACCTGAAACTCTATATCCCTGCAATGTAAATCAGTATAACGCTTTTGTCGATCCTGGGCTGCTCTCATCCTCTGTCTGATCAGCTTAATCTGCTCCACCATCTCATGTACCATCTCTGGTCCTAAAACCCCCGCCTCAGCACTATCGTCCCAACAAATCGGACTCCTACATTTCCTTCCATATAAAGCCTCAAATGGTGCCATGACAATACTGGTGTGATAGCTATTGTTGTAAGAAAACTCGATCAAATCTAACCTCTGTTCCCAACTACCACCAAAATCCATAACACAAGCTTGCAACATATCCTCTAGAGTCTTGATTGTCCTCTCTGTCTGACTATCTGTCGCAGGGTGAAATGTTGTACTCATCTTTAAGGTAGTCCCCAAAGTCTCCTGCAACTCTTTCCAAGACCGTGAGATAACTCTCGGATCTCTGTCGGACACTATATCTTTAGGCACCCCATGTAATCTCACCACATTCTTCCGATAAGCCATATCTAACTGTGCCTTAGTCCATGTATCTTTCATTGGCACAAAATGAGCTGACTTGGTCAGTCGATCCACAATAACCCATATCATGTTGTTACCCTGTTGACTCTTCGATAAACCCACGATAAAATCCATAGAAATAGACTCCCACTTCCACTCAGGTACCTCAAGAGACTGAATCTTACCATGTGGTTGTCGTTGCTCCCCTTTAACTCTCTGACATGTCAAACAACGAGCCACAAACTCATCTGTTTTTTTCTTCGTTCCAGGGCACCCGAAAGTCTTCTTCAAATCGTTATATAGCTTGTCACCACCTGGATGTACCGAGTATGGTGTACAATGAGCCTCTGTCATGATCATCTTTTTCAGCTCGTCATCATTAGGAACACACCACCTCCCATCAAACTTCATACTACCATTTGTATGAATAGAGAATCTAGACACCGTCCCTTTCTCTACTCCTCCTTTCCACTCCACAACCATGGGATCCAACACCTGTTTACCGTGAATATCGTCATAAATATCAGGCTGGACTGCCAAATCACCTATAGCATCCCCTTTCTAGATCATATGTATCCCGAACTTCCCCACCTCATCTCTTAATCTCATCAAAGATATAGCTGTGCACAAAGAATGCACACTCTTCCTGCTCAAAGCATCTGCAACTACATTGGCTTTCCCTTCATGGTAGATAATATCCATGTCATAATCGCCAATCAACTCCATCCACCTCCGCTGTCTCATGTTCAACTCCTTTTGAGTGAAGATGTACTTGAGACTTTTGTGATCTGAAAATACCTTAAAGGTCGCCCCATATAGGTAATGTCTCCAAATCTTACGAGCAAACACAACTGCACCCAACTCCAGATCATGTGTAGGATAATTCTGTTGGAATATGTGTCATCCGACAATAATGCGATCACAACTGTTGATCATGATGATCACATGTTTAAATCTCATTCTAAGAATACATGTCGGATGTAATATTTTACAGTCAACTGGTCCACACATATCGGTAATGATTGGCTGACTAGAGTTTGACATTACTGTCGTATAACGGTGGTGATCAGTTGATCCCCTTAGGTCATACCTATAGGGAAATACTCTTAATTGATTATTTAAATTAATCGTATGCCGATACGAGTTAATTAAATTGCTTAAAACCGACGGATGATTTTGTGAGTAAAGTTAACGTGTCTTATTGTAATTCGATTAAATTGGATACGGTCTAAGTAATCGAATTGTTTTATTACTTAGATAAAATTATTGTTTACCAAACAATTGAAATTGAAATTGAATGAATATTTTATTATAAATACAAGATGTTGTAATTTATAATTTGATAAACCATTTTTGGCACAAGTAATTACGAATTACTAGTCGATTTTGTATATGACATATTTTATGAGTATGTTGATTTTTAACATGTTAAAAAGACATTACAATTTCACATGTCAAGTAACATGTCACATATGTCACAATTGACAAATGACAAAATAAAATGTGCCGAAAATATGGAGGGAGTATAAGGTTTATATTGTGTTCTTATTTTAAGTGGAAAACATAATTATTACAACCTAATATAGCCTTGCATGCCTAGTTGTTCTTGGGAAGAAAGTTGGCCTCATGCATTGGCCACCTTCCCTCCTCCAACCGGTTTTGCCAAAGGAAATGATAGAGTTTTTCCTCTATCATTTTTTTTTCATTCACACTTCAACTCATTTTTTTTTCTAGTGTAAGAAAAATGTATTTTCTCTCTATAACTTGTGAAATTTTAGAGAAATAAAAACACACAAAAATCCTCTCCTCTATACCGAAATAGAGGAGAACAAAATCAATATTTTGGGTCATATATTTAAGCTAGATTAATATTATTACTAGATTATAATAATATTAGTTATTAAGAGGTTTCCTTGGGTATATGCTTTTGGGAGAGATTCTAAACTTGAATCTTGTTCATCCATTGTTGGAAAGCTCAAGAACTAACAAGAAGGAGATCTTGTTGGTGCCCATAAAACTGAAATCACATAGTAAGATTGATGATTTCTTCTCTTATCTTATTTATGTTTGCATGCATAAGATTTGTAATTATTTTATGACTAAATAATTTCTCACATATATGAAAATGTTAAATAATGATATTATTAATTTCTAACAAGTGGTATCAGAGCCAGGTTGTTTGCATGCAAATCGGTTTATAGTTTTTCCGAATTATATGATTAACATACAAAACTAATTAATTTGGTTTTATGAAGATAAACCTAAAAATAACCTTGCATGTTAAAAGTTTCTGGTCTTAAGTGATTTTTAGGACATTTTGGTTTATTTATGAATTTTATTGTTCATTTTATATTATATTGGCATTAAAATGTGATTTTTATGATAAAAATGTGATTTTTGGACTAAAAATAGCTAAACTTCGAGTTTTTCATTGATTTTTGGATATGTTTTCACATATATTATCTACTGATGGCCTGTAAATTTTCATGATAAAATGAGTTGTTTTGCTCGAAATATGGATTTTTCAAGTTAAAATCGTATTTAAATGGTTAAATAGGTTAATATGAGTTATATTTCGAATCTGGTCATGGAAATTTAGTATGTTGTCACATGCAATTGTATAAGATGTGTGTAAAATATTTGGATATAATGAAGTCTTTATGCATGATTTATGAATTTTTGATGAAAAATCACATAAATAGTGACTTTAATTAGTAAAAATGCTAAAACATACTTCATTACTAAGGAAAAACGTCACATGTTGCATTTTATCTTATATTTCAGATCTAAAAGTGAAAAGGTAATATAAATAATTTTTCTCATATTTTTATGGTAATAATTGATAAATCCGATAAACCGCAACATTGTTTTTCTCGATAAATTTTCGAAATTTTAACCTATGTTTTTTGAGCATTATGAGTGTCATCGTATTTTTCCAGAATGTTCATGAGTTTAAATTTCAAATTTTGAAATTATTTGAAATTATTATGATTTAATTTGAAGTTTATGGCAAAATTTTGTATTTTAAGTCCATTTATGAACAATATTAAGAAATATAAGTTAATTATTGTCAATATGTTAGTGGAGACTAATTTTGAGTCCTAAGTTGGTTAGGGTAATTAACTTGTACATAAATATGAATTTATGTAATTATTGTGATTTTAAAAGGTTAAATCACGCAAATACGTAAAAACTGATTAATATACGATATTGGCTCCTTAAAGGCGATTTAGCATAAAATTGGCATGTTCTTACATATTATAATGCTGCATTTTATTTATGATTGTCATTTTTAATTTTATGTAATTTTTGAATTATGTAATTTTACTTAGTATGGCCTTAATTTAATTGATATTGCCCGAAATGTATGGGAATATCGATTCGGTTGTAATTTATTGTGATCTCGTAACACCGTTTTGTAATTTAATAGATTTATTTTTATTTTTAATTAAAAATGAATAATAGGAAATTGTGTAATTTATTATGTAATTTATTTATTCCGGAGTTCCTTGAAGACGGTGCCACTCGAGAAGGCGATCCATTAAAGAAAGTGTTGCCTTGAAATGCGTGCCAAGACCGAAGTTCAAGGGACCAAAGGGGTTGGTTTCCGAATTTGTAATAGTTTATTAATTTACTATTTAAGGAAGGCCATACTAGGATTTTATTTATGCTTTGCATTTTATTTATATGTTGCATGCATCGCTAAATCGCCAAAACTAAAACATGCATTATCATTTTAATCGAGTTTTTCGACCGTGTCAATTACAATTGTCGTAGTTCACCGCTTTAGTTCACTTAAAACGTGATAGATAATAAATTGACATGACCTCTCGCTAAAATAAACAATTGAGACTTAGCCTTACCAAAAAGTTATTGAGAATAACGATACTAAACCTATCAATCCCGACCGATAAAGTTTTCATTGTCTTAAATGTTGGACGCTAGAAAGGAAACTACCCCAAATTATTTAAAGAATAAGCAAACTAGTTGTGGGACATCTAATGAGACCTTCTTCTCTAAATGATTATTTGATTGACATAAGTTTTGCTAGTACTACTTCGCCATTATTAGAAACCAATGGTGGTTTTCATCATTGTGTTTGATACATAGGATGATTAGAATATGACGACTAGCAAGAAATGATGTCGAGATATAGAGTCATTGTGCACTCAATCTAGTTTTGGGTTTATATTTATACCTTAATTATGACTATTAAGTGTATAAACTCTAAATAAGAATATAAACTTGTTAAGATACAAAAGAGGTTTCACTTTTGTGACCCTATACACCATGATTTGATGTATGGCTAGCCCATTATCAAGGTGATTATATTCTAAACCAAACTAGAATGATATATCATGAATATGATACAAGACTTAAATTGGAAACCCAAGATTAAACCTTAGATTCTGGAATGATGTACGCAAAGAGTTATCGAGTACTCTTGAAACCATTAGATCTTATGGTATATGCGTATCTTATATTCAAAGCAAGATGTCTCGTGCCTTTTGGTTGAAAAGGAGATCGAGGTTGTAAATCATTGATCCAAAATAGGTTGATCGTTTTCTTTTACCAACGATTTAAGTTGACACTAATGTGTTCACTTAATAAGGTAAATAGAGAAATCTTTTAAGAAGTTCAAAGAGCTCAAAGAATCACGATTTAGTCGTGATGGGATTATCAAAGTAAAGAATTTGATATAAGCCAAAGGAAATGTGATATAGTATCACAAGTTAATCTCTCTTAGCACGCATTATGGGATAATATGTGATTGGATAAAGAAATCAAACGATATTCGATATGGTTTGGACTTCAATCAAGTTACCTTGAGTTACTTGAACCTTTTGGGGAATTTATCATTTTTGTCTAAATTATTTTTCCACTTAATCTAAAACAATTCATATGAGATATGAAATGGTAGGGTACCATGTTTGTAAGTTTTCACAAGAAACAAATGCTCATTTTTCCTTCCTATAATCACGAGTACAACGAGTTTGTGGCTCGTGAAGCTGTCTTTTCTAGAATACATATTTATTTCTAGAAGACAGAGTGGGAGTAAATATTCAAGAGCCACAAAAGAAATGTAGAGCCACAAAAGAATTGTGTCAAAAATTGTATGTCCCAAGAAACTGGTCTTTCTTGGCTGCATGAGACGTTTTGTGTAAAACGTTGTTTCTTCAAAACCTAGGAGGTTAAACTCATCACTTGTTGAGGATGATGAATTAGTGTTACTTTTAAGAAAGTAAAGAGCTTACAACTTACAAAGAAATTGTTTGATTCAAGTTAATTACTTCTGGAAAGTAATGAACATATGACTTACATGAGAGTGTTTAAGTCACAACTCCATACAAGGCTTAGAGCCATGAAAATCCGAAATAAATTCCAAGTAGAATTGTTGGATATCGAAGAGAGATATCAAAGCTTGATTAGTTGCAAAGTGTTTTGCACTATTCGGATCTTCTTAGGGATTGTATTTCATTATGATGATATACATATAACGAGTGAATCTAAAACCCACTTCTTCAATTAGAAGGAATGTATTCAATACATGTCACGAGTTTTATAGATTCTTACAATCCTTAGATAATGTGCAACTTAAGAGATTGTCTTAAGTAGGACATCAATGAGTTAGAATCAATGTTTTGATGATGTTATAAAACTTTTCTCGATAAGTCGAGAAATTGTGTTTATACATAGAGTTTAGTGGGAGTTACATAAAATTTTAATTAGTCTAATATATGGATGACATATTGATCATCTAAATATCCGGATTTATGGAGATAAATCCACATGATATTAGCGTCAAATAAGAAGTCTTATATTGATAAGATTCATGACTAGTTCAATCAAGTTGAACATATTTGATTGATTCCATTTGCTTCCGCTGCCGAATCAATTAAATAGGAAATGATGTATAACACTTCATATACTTTGAGTATGATGAATTGTTTCAAATCGAATTTAAGCAAAGTGTTTTTAATGCAATTTTGTGTAAGGGTGTTACACAAATGACAATTGACAATTGAGATTGCGCATGGTTTTCGACAAAACCATAATCAAAACACATTAGGATGGTTAAGATACCATTGTGGCCATGTTATTTAAGAAATGGATTTGCTAGAATTGTTCTAGGCAATAAAGAACAATGAGAGATGCTTACAACAGAAATTGAGTACACTTGCGATCATGAGATGTACAAGAGGATGGATCCCGCACACTGTGAAAACAGTGGGAGCTATTCTAAGGCTAGAGGGCCTATGTATAGATTGGATCTAGACACGTGCTCAGAAAGTTTTTGTAATGCAAATGTATACATTACAAAGGAAAACAAGTATGTAGAAGGTTGATTTAGGTACAAGAAGTTGATAAAACCTACTAACCAAAGCCTTCTCATAGGCTTAACATGGTGAGTCATGTCATTTCAATTGGATTGAGATAAACAACTACATACATGATCAAATTGGATTATAAAAATATGAAGTAGTAATCGGGCATTGACTATTCATATGTGATAATCACATTTGTCGTTCGAGTTTTTAAATCTAAAAACTCCTTTTATACTTTGTTACATCCAAACGGGTTGTGGAGACAATATTGAACCCCGTTAAAGTGAACCCGGATTAACATGGTATTCGCCCATAGTCACTTGTATGAGGTGACGTCTCGAAGTGACTAGAGTGTGATGCGATTGATGGCAAGTTCAAGTGCCATAGAGTCATATGAGAATAACTAGTCGATCACCTAGGCAGACTGTTCAGAACACCTTGTCGGGCTAATGACCGCTTATAGAGTTCTGGCAAATTTATATAGCTTGGTCGTGGCGAGAGATACTATAGTATTCTAATGAGTCAATTCTTTTGACTAAAGACTGTTCGCCTAAGGTGGCACAGTTTCAGATTAACTTTGATTTGTGTTACTACGACCTTCGTAAATGGGGTCAAATGGGCATATTTTGGGTTATGATGGCTGTGGCTAGTCGAAGGGAATAAGTGCGATAAGAATTGTCCACCCCCTTGTCAGGGTTAAAACAATATCTCAGGGCCACTCGAGGAGTAATGAACTGGAAATGCGTGGCCACGCTCGGAAGGTATCTATGGTAGATAATTCTGGTCAATCAGTTATTCTCCAGATCGAGGAAACCACTCTCGATATGATCACTTGCAAGTACGACTGAAAGAGACCTTGCATTGAGTGGGAGATAGTAATAGGACAAGAGAATTGGTGACGCACACTTGTCGAGGACAAGTGGGAGATTGTTGGAATATGTGTCTTCTGACAATAATGCGATCACAACTGTTGATCATGATGATCACATGTTTAAATTTCATTCTATGAATACATGTGGGATGTAATATTTTACAGTCAACTGGTCCACAGATATCGGTAATGATTGGCTGACTAGAGTTTGACATTACTATCGTACGACGGTGGTGATCAGATGATCCCCTTAGGTCATACCTATAGGGAAATACTCTTAATTGATTATTTAAATTAATCGTATGCCGATACGAGTTAATTAAATTGCTTAAAACTGAGGGATGATTTTGTGAGTAAAGTTAACGTGTCTTATTGTAATTCGATTAAATTGGATACGGTCTAAGTAATCGAATTGTTTTATTACTTAGATAAAATTATTGTTTACGAAACAATTGAAATTGAAATTGAATGAATATTTTATTATAAATACAAGACGTTTTAATTTATAATTTGATAAACCTTTTTTGGCACAAGTAATTACGAATTACTAGTCGATTTTGTATATGACATATTTTATGAGTGTTGATTTTTAACATGTTAAAAAGACATTACAATTTCACATGTCAAGTAACATGTCACATATGTCACAATTGACAAATGACAAAATAAAATGGATCATCCATTTTATGTTAAATGTGCTGAAAATATGGAGGGAGTATAAGGTTTATATTGTATTTTTATTTTAAGTGTAAAACATAATTATTACAACCTAATATAGACTTGCATTCCTAGTTGTTCTTGGGAAGAAAGTTGGCCTCATGCATTGGCCACCTTCCCTCCTCCAACCGGTTTTGCCAAAGGAAATGATAGAGTTTTTTCTCTATCTTTTTTTTTTCATTCACACTTCAACTCATTTTTTTTTCTAGTGTAAGAAAAATGTATTTTCTCTCTATAACTTGTGAAATTTTAGAGAAAGAAAAACACACAAAAATCCTCTCCTCTATACCGAAATAGAGGAGAACAAAATCAATATTTTGGGTCATATATTTAAGCTAGATTAATATTATTACTAGATTATAATAATATTAGTTATTAAGAGGTTTCCTTGGGTATATGCTTTTGGGAGAGATTCTAAACTTGAATCTTGTTCATCCATTGTTGGATAGCTCAAGAACTAACAAGAAGGAGATCATGTTGGTGCCCATAAAACCGAAATCACATAGTAAGATTGATGATTTCTTCTCTTATCTTATTTATGTTTGCATGCATAAGATTTGTAATTATTTTATGACTAAATAATTTCTCACATATATGAATATGTTAAATAATGAGATAATTAATTTCTAAAAAATTGTCCTCATAAGGCTTCAATTGCCTTGAAGCATAGGCAATCACTTTCCCATTCTGCATTAACACACAACCCAACCCATTCTTTGAAGCATTTGTATACACTTCAAAGTTTTCACTCCCTTCAGGCAATGTTAAAATTGGAGCTGTGGTCAAACGCTTCTTTAATATTTGGAACGCCGTCTCACAACTTTCATCCCAATGAAACCTATTCTCTTTCCTCATCAAAGTTGTCATAGGTCTAGCAATCTTGGAGAAATCTTTCACGAACCGTCAATAATATCCTGCTAAACCCAAGAAACTCCTGATCTCATCTACATTCTATGGTGCTTCCCACTTGGTAACCGCTTCAATCTTTGCAGGATCCACAGCTACCCCTTTCTTTGAAATCACATGCCCCAAAAAAGCAACTTCCTCCAACCAGAACTCACACTTGGACAACTTTGCATACAACTCATGTTCCCTCAAGGTCTGCAACACAATCCTCAGATGCTCCTCATGCTCCTCTTTAGTCTTAGAAAAGACTAAGATGTCATCTATGAAAACTACCACAAACTTGTCCAAGAACTGACTAAAGACCCGGTTCATCAAATCCATAAACACAGCTGGTGCATTAGATAACCCAAACGGCATCACCACATACTCATAGTGGCCATACCTCGACGTGAAAGCTGTCTTTGGTATGTCCTTCTCTCTAATCTTCACCTGATGGTAACCCGACCTCAAATCAATCTTAGAAAAGACTGCTGCACCACTCAGCTAATCAAACAAATCATCTATCCTTCGCAAAGGATACTTTTTCTTCACTGTCACTCTGTTCAGCTCCCTGTAGTATATGCATAACCTCAAGCTCCCATCTTTCTTTTTCACAAACAGAACTGGTGCTCCCCACGGTGATACACTAGGTCTAATATATCCCCTCTCAATCAGATCATCTAACTGCTTCCTTAGCTCCTCCAAATCCTTAGGACCCATCCGGTATGGTGCCTTAGAGATTGGCCCCGTCCCCGGTTTTAGCTCAACACTGAAATATATCTCTCTCTTTGGTGGCAACCCCGGAATCTCCTCTCGAAAGACATATGAAAACTCTCACACAACTGGTATCTGCTCAAGTGTCGAACTCTCCACTCCGTGATCCCTCACATGGCACAAGATCAACGGGCACCCCTTCCTTAGATAGGACTTCAAGGTCACTGCTGCAATCAACTTAACTTTGGGTTTGAAAAAAAACCCACGATAAGACACACTAATCCCCTTATGACCTCTCAGAGAAACTTTATTTTGATGACACTCTATCTTAGCTTTATACTTTCCTAATCAATCCATCCCGACTATTATCTCAAAACCGTCTAAAGGAAACTCTAGCAAGTCTACAGGTAGATCAACTTGCCCAATTATCATGGATACACCTCTATACAACCTCCCATACGATACAGACTCACCCGAAGGTATAAAAACTTCCTCTCTTACAGACTCATACTCACTCAAACCCAACTGTTTAACATGACTCGTAGATACAAACGATTGTGACGCTCCCGAATCAAACAAAACAAAGGTATAAACACCATTAACAAGAAATGTACCAGTGATAACATGAGCGTCATCCTCAGCTGCTTTCTTCTCCATCATAAACAGCTTGCCACTACTTTTCTGCCCACCTCCCTGGATAGTACTAGCTGAGATAGTCGGCTTAGCACCCGACCCCTGGTTGTTATTGGTGTTCGTAGCTGGTTTCTGATAAGAATTACCGCCATTGCGGTTACCCCCACCATTATTGTTCTGACCTCCCCTGTTGTTCCATGACCCAGTCGGTCTGTTGCTCGCATAACTCTGTGCAGGACCCTTAGAAAAGCTCCCCTGAGCCGGTCTCTGAAAACCTCCCGGCACCACACTGGTGCACTCATGTCTCTTGTGGCCCACACCACCACAGTTAAAACAGGTTATGCCCCATCTATTGCTACCACTCCCATGGCAACGCCCATATGACGCCCCAGCACTAAACCCCGAGCCAGATGAATATGCTCTCGCCTGAGTGTGGTTACCCTTCTTGTAGTTGGATTGACCACCACCCTTGCTCTCAGCCTTCCTCTTCTCAGCACCCCTCTCCCTGGTCATCCCCACCAACCTCTCAGCCCTTCTAGCTCTCTCATAGACTTCCTTAACATCTGTAAGGACTCCCACCGGTAACTTCTCCATAATCTTGGGGGTCAACCCCTTCTCAAACCTCAAAGCTAGGTTCTCCTCACTCAGCCCCATATCCTCAGCGTACCTAGACTTCTCATTAAACTTATGGTAGTACTCAGCCACCATCATGTCAGATGCCATCTTAAACTCATCGAACTCCTCCCTCAGCTTACTCCTCACATGTTCCGGCACAAACTCGCGCCTCATAGCCTTTCTGAACTCATCCCAAGGTATTGCAGGTAGCCCCTGCTTCATGTACATCTCCCTAGCACTCACATTGACCTTATCCCACCACTCACTTGCCGCTTCAATCAAGTAGAATGCAGCTTGTTCCACTTTCAACTCATCCGGGCAATGCACCAACTCCAGGATATTCTCAATCTCTCTGTGCCAATTGTCCAGTAGAATTGGCGCCCCGGTCCCCTTATACTCATTCGAATTGAACCTCGCTATATGGATGCTGATCTTAGAATGATCAACCTCCTTATCCTTTCCGACTCTCTTTAAAACTTCCGTAAGAGTATCTTGGTGCTCCAACATCTTTACTATGTCATCAACTGACATACTCTCAGCTCTAGCATACACGGCGTTTCTTTTCGGCGGCATCTTGTAACTATATAAGAAAATGTAGACATAAACACTCATACCATGACCTAAAACACGCATACGACCTGTATAAAACCCACTCGATCAAGCACCAACACCCACTCGATCGAGTTGAGGACACTCGATCGAGTGCCAAACTTACTCGATCGAGTGCCTCGACTCCAGAACCTGATCAGACCTCTGCTAAAAAACAAACTCGATCGAGTGCCCCAAAAACACGTTTCTTCCCAGAAAACACTAAACTACCTACTCGATCGAGTCAGGCCCACTCGATGGAGCCTCTCACTTACTCGATCGAGTGCCCCCCACTCGATCGAGTCATGCAGACTCGTATAACTACCCACATGTTTATCTTTCCCTTCCAACTATGCATACAACCTTTATATTATTAACATAACAACAACAACAATTCATATATAAACGCAGCTCTTTATATACTCAACATGATAATTTGTTTCACATTACTAATATGCCACATTATAAATCAAACAACATGCCTTCATCCAATCCAACATATAAATCTTATATCCTTCAACTTCTATTCCATACCTCCAATCCTCCACATTCACACATCCATGAATTCACACCACGTGCTACTATATAGATACAACAAACCATAGAGGTTGTCTTTAAAATGTTATAACTTCATATGTATATATGATTTTGATGTAACTCCAATTGGAGATGATAGCTTGTTCTGTTACGATTCTAACTACAGGTCACACGGCCAAAATGACCAAAAAACGAGTGAGATATGACCGTTTTACGAATATTGGACAGTGCTGAGAAATGCGTAGGGTACTCGATCGAGTGGCCCTCACTCGATCGAGTGCACCTCTTGTTACTCGATCGAGTAACCCTTACTCGATCGAGTAGTCCTGGTAATTTTTTTTACGTGTCTCTGACCTTCACTTACTCGATCGAGTAAGTCACTCACTCGATAGAGTGACCTGTACTCGATCTTGTAACCCCTGTTTTGGGTCATATGCTTATCATTTGACTTTGTGGCATATTAAGTTTAATTCAAAGGTGTTATACTACCTCTTTATGCATTGTTTTACGTATGTGTTGGTCCTGATGCGTAAGTTACCCAATCTTATGGTGTAAAGAGTGGCACCTATGGTGAGTATGAGTTCGGTGGGGAGGACATGAGTTGTATGTGATTGTGATAGATGGTGGAAAAAGAAAAGGAAGATTGGTATGGCTTATTGAGGCATGGAGCATGATTTGTGAAACGGGATGAGTGATATGATTGCGTGTTGAGTAATGTAAAAGTAAGTGAATGTGGGCAAGGGATGATGTGAGTCTAAGGAACGTGAAAATGAAAAGATTGAAAGGAAGGATGTGAATAGTAGCAACTTGAGATGTGTAAGGAATTATGGAGAGAGATGGTTATATTGTGTTAGTTAAGAATGTATGTAATGAAAGATCTTTGTTGAGGGATGGAGAAGAGTGGTATATAGTGAACTTAGTGGAGACATGTCGCGACGTGGATTTGCAGATAGTGAGTGAGTTTGGGAATTTGTAGTATCCAGAGTTGAAACTAATGTGTGTTTTTCTTGGGCAAGTAACGGTATGCAATGAGTTTTGGGATTCGAAAAAAAAAGTGATTGGAGATCAGTGTGAGTGATAGCATGAGATGGTTTGGACTGATTGGTGATAAGTGTGAATAATAGCATGATAACGGAAGATCCATGGTAAGAAAGAAGAAGATGATATTAGTATGAAATAATGGAATTGAGCTTTGGAGAAATAAGAAGGTAACCGGAGCACTAAAGAGTTAGGTAGAAGTAATAAGGAGTTGAGCTATTAATTGGTATTGTTGAGTGTAAAGAGAAAAGAAGGATAAAAGTAAGCTGAGAAATATGTTGACCGGAGTTATGTGATATAGAAGTAAGGAATCGTCGAGATTTAAGATACTATCATGAGGATGTTAGTTAATGGTTATCTAGGAGTTTCAGAACAGCATGATTAGTCATGAGTTTCGAAGAATTAAGTGAGTAAGAAGTTGGTAGAGTATCTGCATGATATGAGATTTTGGTGGAGAATTAGATGACGATACAATTAAGGATGAAATTAGAAATAGTGTTGAGGTAAATTTGGTTGATGGGTTTGATGTTCGTTATTTGGGATGTTAACGAAAGATAGGAAGGAAACCGTGATGTTTAGAGATGAGTGTAAGAGGTTTGTTATACGAGCAGTGGTGATATTGTGGTGTTGTCACTAGTGGTTAAGGGTGATGATAGATAAGAAAGATAGCAATTCTAAAGAGGTTGATTTTGTAGAGACCAGATTAATATGTATGATTGTGAGAGAGTATAAGATGTGGTTAAATGAGGCGGTTGTAAGTAGTTGAGTATTAATGTTATGGTTACATTTGGCAGGGGGTGATGGATATGCGAATGGGAGAATATGTTATGAGGGGCATACGAGTTAAGCTCGGATGAAAAGTAACTCTCATCAGGTGGTAACTTACGTGATCATGATTGACTAGCTGGATGTGATTAGAGGTCTATGATGTGTATAAATTTTTGTGTGAGGTTCTGATCTCACGAGAAATGGAAGGGTGTGATAGTTATAAAGTTGTAATATGAATGTTTTGTGATTTAAGTTGGGTACGTTAAACTAATGGAATGAGGTTCAAAAGTGATAGTTTGGGTGATATGGTATAACTAGTTATAGTTGTATGTGTATTCATGATACATGTGAAGGTATGGATGATATTCATGAAATTCTTGTCTGTTTATTCTGTATAATATGTTGTGTTGTGATCTAGCAAAGCAGTTTTGAGTAAGTTTTCTTGTCCGGAAAGTTGTACTGAGTCAGTGTTTATGAGAATTGTATGTGGTTGTGATGTTTATCGATGTGGTTGTTGTGCCTCGGGTGGTGATCCGGGCACGGTATTTCATGTTGTGATGCACGTATTTTCGTGCTGCGGTGCAGCTGTTGGTGGCGGCGTTGTGATGCCGTCAACGGTTCTGGTGGAGTAGGCGGGATGATTACGATACGAGTTTTCGAAAGTGCATATCATTTATACATAGATTGTTGTTTTGTTTACTACTGTTCCTTGTGAGTTTCGGTTGGACATATAAACTATTGTTTTGTTTGTTGATGTTTCTTGCTAGTTTCAGCTTGGGAGTGAGGGTAGAGTATGATATGGAAGAGAGTTGGGTATGTTTCTGTTTTTGTCGTGATATAATGATATCCGGTTGATGGGACACAATTGCGAGAGGTTGGTCCAATACTTGTGATGTTCTTTTAGAGGAGATATTGGTTGACTTAGTAATGGCAAGTGATTCGTGGAACATGTGTTGTACAGATCTGAAAGCTGCAAGTGGTTGAAGGAAAAGTAGATCTCTATACTCAACATATTCATTTATGTTTTATGTTAATTTAATCATAAAATTAATTGGTGATCTTATGCATGCAAACAATGTAATAGTTAAAGAAGAAATCTCTATCTTACATTGGAATTTCGGTTTATTTTGGGCACAAGAGAGATCTCCTTCTCTCTTGTTCTTGTGCTTTCCTCAATGGATGAACTAGGATCCAAGTATAGGATCCCTCCCAAAGTATAATACCCAAAGAAAACTCTTAATAAAATTAATATTATGTATACTAGAACAATATTAATTTGGTGGAAAATTGACCCAAAAATATTATGGAACTCTCTATTTTTCGGTTAGAGAGAAGGAAGATAAGAAAGGGTTTTTATCTTTCTAAAACTCAAATTTTTAGATGAATGATGAATGAATATTGCACTAACTACATTTTAGTGTATAAAGGGTAAAATAAGAAGAAAAACCAAAGTGGTTTTTCTTCTCAAAAACCGGATGGAAGAGGGGAGGAGAGGGAGCCAATGCATGCATTAGTTGTTCTTCACAATGAACACTAGGTTTGCATGGCTAGTCAATTAGGGAAATCATTATGCTTACCACTCACATAATGAACATAATATTTCCTTAATCCTCCCATTATTTTCGGCACATGTGGATAAAATGGAATCCATTTTATTTTTGTCAATTTGTCAATATGTCACATGTCACATGTCATATAAAATTGTTATGTATTTTTAACATATTAAAAATCAACGTATTAATAAAAATACATCATATACAAAAATCGACTTAGTAATTCATAATTACTTGTACCAAAATATTTTACCAATTTATAAATCACAACATCTTGTATTTATAATAATTTATTCATTCAAATGCAATTGTTTTCTTAAACAATAATTTCATCTAAGTAATGAAACAATTCGATTACTTAGACCGTATCTTATTTAATCAAATTTCAATAAGACACGTAAATATTACTTCCAAAATCGTCCGTCAATTTTAAATAATTTAATTGACTCGTAACGTTATACGATAAATTAATTGATCAATTAAGAGTGTTGCCCTTTAGGTATGACCTAGGGGATCAACTGATCACCACCGTCGCACGACAGTAATGTCAAACTCTAGTCAGCCAATCATTACCGATATGTGTGGACCAGTTGACAGTAAAATATTACTTCCCAATTGTATAATTTAGAATGAGACTTAAACATGTGATCATCATGATCAACAGTTGTGATCGCATTATTGTCGGAGGACACATATTCCAACAATCTCCCACTTGTCCTCGACAAGTGTGCGTCACCAATTCTCTTGTCCTATTACTATCTCCCACTCAATGCAAGGTGTCTTTCAGGTCGTACTTGCAAGTGGTCATATCGAGAGTGGTTTCCTCGATCTGAAAAATAACTGATTGACCGGATTTATCCACCATGGATACATTCCGAGCGTGGCCACGCATTTCCAGTTCATTACTCCTCGAGTGGCCCTGAGATATTGTTATAACCCTGACTAGGGATGGACAATTCCTATCGCACTCATTCTCTTCGACTAGCCACAGTCATCATAACCCAAAATATGCCAATTTGACCCCATTTACGAAGGTCGTAGTAACACAAATAAAAGTTAATCTGAAACTGTGCCATCTTAGGCGAATAGTCTTTAGTCAAAAGAATCGACACATTTGAATACTATAGCAGCTCTCGCCATGACCAGGCTATATAAATTTGCCATAACTCTATAAGCGGTCATAAGGCCCGACAAAAATGTTCCTAACAGTCCGCCTCATTGATCGACTAGTCATTCGCATATGACTTTATAGCACTTGAACTTGCCATCAATCGCATCACACTCTAGTCACTTCGAGACGTCACCGCATGTAAGTAACTATGGGCAAATACAATGCTAATCCGTGTTCACTTTAACGGTGTTTAATTGTCTCCACAACCGTTTGGATATAAAAATGTAAAAGGTGAGTTAATAATAACTCAAACGACAAATGTCGACATCACACTCGGGTAGTCAATACAATATTACAACCTTGTGATGCATATCGTAAGTGTGTAAACACTTGTTGATTGCAATAGAAGTTTAACATGTTACGTGTCCATGTGTTCAAACTTCTTAATCGTATTATCCTTTACATTCATCTTATCACTCATAGCATGAACCTTACCAAGTACACATCAAGGTTCCCGACCTTGGTTTCAGTTCTTTATCTTGAAAGAACTTCCTTATCGATTATCACATAACGAACAAATTTGTGATGAATGATATAACTTGTACTGATCATGTAATACCCCGTATTTTATATAATCGATTAAACGAATATTATTATATATTAGTATTATACATTTTATATTGGTTGCATCGTAATATCGTGAATGTTATTAAGTCGGGTTTATATCGTATATGTTGAGTCGGGCTACATCACATTTTGTCTTTTGGGTCAAGAATTACCCATCTACATTTACCCAACGACCATACCCGTTTAACCCATTTGCCCTACCCGGAACATGTAACCACCATTTACCCTAAACCTAATCTAAGAGCCGCTCTCCCTCTCCCCTCTTTTCTTTTTATCATTCATAAAACCATTTCTAAACCTAGAGAAAGGGAGAGGAAGAAGAATTGTCGAGCCTTTCATTTGATTGAAGATTTCTCATCGATTCCAACCTAATTCGACTTCCCTGTTTGTAAGTCGATTTCATTCCATTGTTTATACTGTTTTAAATTGTTTGTCTTCAAAAAGTTTGAAAAGAGAGTCCTGTTTATTTGATGTCTAGTTTATGCATATAAAATCTCGTAGTCAAATTCTTTATGGTTTCTCCTAGGTGATTTATTTATGAACATGTCGCTGAAAAGTCCGCGAATCTGATTTGGTTGTGGAAAATGATTTGAAACCCTAATTTTTATGTCGATTCAGTTATGAGGATTCTTCATACATCATCTTTGTATAGTCTAGATGATAATAGGATTTGGAATTACTGCAAAATAATGTTTTAAACTCGTTTTATGAATCAATACGTTTTATGCGACGGTTTCTGTCAGTTTTTGGAAATCAGTCTGAAAACTCTTGATAAGTTTGGAATTTGAGAAAAATACGGTAGATATAATTTGTAGCTAAGACTCATGGAGTTCCAATCCAATTGGCCTTGTATCAATTTGATTTTTCTGAAATTAGTTATGTATTTTATTCCGAGTCTCATGTCTTTGGAAAATCGGGAAAAATCGTGTTTGTTCTTTAAGTTGATATTCCTATTAAGTTATGATGAGTCTAGGTTATGTGCATGATTATTTGATTGAGTAGGTGGTAATTATACATAATTATGTTATGTAGGTGATGGATATGTGAAGGATCATAATTGATTGCTTGTGTGCTTGGATTGCGAAAAGGTAGGGAAATACACTTGACTTATTATCGTGGTTGTTGAATTGTGTTGACTTGTTTGTGTTCATATGACCAACTGTGAACGTTGACGTGATTCGTGGTTGTTGATTCATGTTATGATTCATATCCTGGAATGTGCTTGACTGAATTGATCGTATTGAGTATATTATCACAACATTCGATAAACCTGGCATGATTCTATGATTTACCGTTCAATGATATACATATTGTGTTGCATTAATTTCTTGAGCATTCATATGCATTGGAGATGGAGGATGTTGTGGTGACGTGGTGTGGTGATGATGATGTTGTGATAAGGCCCAGGCGGGTTCTGCAGACTTGCCCTGGTGTCCTCAAACATGCGAGTGCGATTGGCTACGGTCGATATATAGTCTACCGGGGATCGGTATGGCTGGGCGTTCCGGGTTATGAGATATGAGTTGAGATGGAGGTGGAGGTGACGGAGGAGTATGCATATCATATTTTGTTGTTTCATTGTATTCCCTACTCAACCTCGTGGTTGACCCTGTGTATTCGTGAACACCTGTGACGATCCAAATATTGGGGAGCAGACTTGACAAGTTTATGAGATAGGATGGGAGCTTGATGGGCGTGAGACATTGGATCAGAAGACTTAGTAGCTAGATCATCATTTAGAAGACTTTCACTTTTATTTATGTTAGTTCTTCGTAATTTGATGTAAATGAAGTTTTGTAAAAAGTTAAGTTAAAGAAATTATGTAATTTGCCTTGGAGTTTAATTTGTTATTCACTACCTCGGGAAACCGAGATGGTAACAGTCCGGTTTATTAGGGAATGTCTTGCTAGAGGCTCCTTTATAAATCGGGGTGTTACAAAGTGGTATAAGAGCGAACGATCCTCAGGCCTAAACCAATGAACCCAATGAACGTAGGATGTGTCTAAATAAAATGAACCCCAGGAATAAACTCGATAGGAGCTCACGGTGCGGTTAAGAAGGCGCCCTTAATGCGTGCTCTTTTGCCCTCTCGATTTTGAACCGTAACCCGAGAGAAATCGAGTGAATGGGGTCGTTAGAAGGAAAACATTGGATATAATCGAGTGGGTGTACACCTTAAGACCTATATATTCTAACCACTCTGCAGGACAACGTTACGGTAAGTATTTTGTATGAATGATGACGTGATCATATGATGTTGTGGAGATGAGAAATAAATTTTCGTGTTCAGGTTGATAATCATTGAAGTGTTGGATTGTGGTAATCGTGAGCGTAGAAATAATTGTGAATTGATGATATTTATCTGGATGGATGTTGAATGATGTGTCGATAGTACTATTATGTCTAATGATATGCGGTTATGTGATCCCGAAGCCATGCTAGTATAGTATTGTGATAGTAATCAGAAACACTATTGAATTGCATGTTTCTAGTCATAGCAATCGTGATTTAGATGTAAGGAGTAGATCGAGATGCGAAGGGATTCTATGGGATAGATGTTTACGTAAGTACAAAGTGTGAGATTTAAGTTGGGATGGGTTAGTATACATAGTATGTTCATAAGAGCTTGTAACATAGTAAAGAATGACCTAGTGCTGAAACTCGTTTTGTTTGATTTTACTCTTTAATTGACCTTACTGCCATTTCTTTTCTGTTTATTGCCTATGGATGAAAATTTTATGAGAGATAGCCTCGTGCGTTAGTGTTCCTTTGGCGTTGATTTCATGCTTATAGGATATACGGATTAGGACTAATAAATATTTTAGTGGGCTGTGGTCAGGAAGTTCCTGTGCAGTGATGTTTTGACCAACGATTTTGTAAAAATCCTCATTTAAATTGTATTAATAATTTTTGCATAATTCCAACTCCATCGATCAGAAGATTCGCATATGTTTTCAAATTGATAAGCCACGACAATTCTTGATGCCTCTATATTAAATGGTAAGTTTTGCAAACTGACCCAAGTTTCGGACCAATTGCTGTCACATACTTGTTTGGACCAACTGAGTTGTAAAATCCTTTAAAAATTTAATTCTTGAGCTTTGGACCTCATTCTTTTTCGCACGAATTATTAACTCTCTGTATGTTATAAAAAGTAATTTAACTCAAGTTTTCGTTGAACGGTTATTTATTCGTGATTTTTGGAAGTTACAACGTGAATCATAACTTTTAAAATGTGAATTCTATGTTGAGTTTTCATACAGTTGTTCGATTATTTCATGAGCCTTATTAATGTGAAATTATAGTGTCCTTATATGATGATAGTAGCACACATATTCATTGGTTATGTATCTTAACAAGTGATAAAAAAAAATTAAAGTTTAGTTTATAACATTGTTGGCATGATAGTATGAGTGAAATTGAATAGCTTAATCTGATCCTTAATCGAGGGTGAAATATTTTATACGAGTCCAGTTGTTGCATATTTTATATATGTTTGGCATGTTGTAATATCTCTGGTGTGTTCATCATATTTGTATAGTGGTCGGATATATATAAATATAAAACTATATTGTCATATCTTGGTAAAGTTGGTGGCGTTAAATGTTAACTTGATTGTTCTAATATACTCGCGTGAATATTTATAATAATTATGTTTAAATGTTTACACATGGATGGTAGTAATGAGTATGTCTAAATGTTCACACATGTAGGATGTCATCTGAGTTCTCATATCTTTTATGTGAGTCTGTGTGCTATAGTTATACTTATTACTTTCATTGCATTAATTTATTTCAGTTGAACCTAAACTTATGATATGATAATAAAATAGTGTTGTTGTTCCTTATTGGATATGTTCATAGTTGTATTGTCATGAAATGCTAAGGTGATTGTTGCAATTGTCACGATATTTGAAATATAGTTGATATAGTTACGATATAGTTACGATATTTGAAACATATTCTCGAACCGTCGAATTATAATGAGATAACCCTTTGATGATTCACATGTCATGCGTATGTTTAAATGATAGTCGTTATAGTTACGTTTAATTGAGCCGCGAGTTGCCTATTTGTTCAAACCGTGCAAACCAGAGAACTTGCTCACCTTACTAATCTTTTGTCATAGATAATGTTTTATAAGTTATATGATGGTATATGTACATGTTTAAGTTGTTTATGCGATATCTTTTATTTTTGCTGAAAATGAATTATACCGAGTTGATGGATACAATTGAATGGTATGGTTGCTAAAATGTTAAAACATATGTGTGATATGGAAGTAATTTTGTTGTTATTGTGAATCATATAACTATTAATACTCAATTGTAAGTTCAGTTGTTTGACTTCTACATTATTAAGTTAATTACTCATGACGCACAGTCGATGATTCCGTAAGGAGTTTAACTGGGAATTTTATAGTGTGCCTCCGATCTAAACTAATAATCTTCTTATATTGACTATATGGTTAGACTCTTGTCTAGTTCTTATGACGTGATAAATCGTTTTAAAATTTAACAAGTAATTGAGTTGGTACTTATACTTTGTGTGACCATGCAACCTGTGATAAATAGATCTATAATAAAGAGGGAAAAATTTGATTGAACACAGTTAATTTGTAGTTACTTGCTTTACATTATGGTACGAATCGTATGCTTTGATGAGACGTCACCAGGGAATGCGTACTATCTAAAAGGTCTCCGATTAAATGCTGTAGTCGTGTTAGCCGTGTATATAACTGAGTAAAGAAGTGTGACTAGAACCCTGATGTTGAGGTAATAGTCGTTCATTAGTAAAGATAGGACTGAAATGAATAAGATGAACCTGTAAATTATGAAATATGAGTCGACACCTAAGCTTGTATTTTTTGAAGGAATTGAATTAAGTTTATCTGATTTTGAGTTTCGTAGTAAGCTGTAAATGGATTCTATGGACGACTCTGTTATAAGATTTATGTTAAGAAAGCTTTTCATCGTCCAGTATGAAAGTAAAAGTTTTGAAAATGAAGTTAAATTTTGTCGTGTGAGTATAAATTCGGAATGAGATTTCCAGCTAGTGTCTGGTTGTATGGTTTCATGATATTTGCTAGTCTGGAGGAATGAAGCTAGAACGAAGTCACAAATTAGTGGGTTAATTTGGTCATGTTGTTCGTTCATGTAGTGAATTGGTGGGTTGTGGTTGGTTACGAATGTCAAAACGGGAAATGTAATGTGGTGATTTAAGTGTGTTATGTGTTAACATGGTATGTTGATATTAGCATAATATGTAATGAATATTTGTAAAATTGGTGTAGTTAAATACATTTAATCTTTTATGTCATTGTGTTGGGTGCAGTTTAAATATATTTAACACCAAGAACGAAATTTTATGTATGATAGTCTTGTATGTTAACTTTCCAATATCGCTGTTTACTCGCTTGATTGACTCGACCAATAAGTTTGTAAAATTTGCCAATCAATGTGCGTTCGTCATTCGTGAATAAATCCCAAACCCTTTGTTATGACGATTAAAAATATTTCTAGGATGATAAGTAATCTTATGGCCGGTTGTCTTCATTTTATGGGTGATTCTGTGTCTTGACCTAAATCATGCATTATGTAAAGGAAAGTCGATCGGACCTATTAGGTTACAAATTTTCATAAATCGATTTATTAAGTTTTGACCCTAATTCTTTTCTTATGTTGATTGATCCCCTATGTTTCTAAGGTATGAGATTACAATGATTAGTGAAATGAATAATTACTAATGATTTTTACTGGTAACCTTGTAAAGCATTGTTCCATTCATAATTTGATTATTCACATGAATAAATGTTACCAATATTTCTTGGAAAATATGCTGCCACGAGAATACGCCGGATAAGATTATCGTGGTATGTTACGTTGGTGATCTTGGTTAGTAACCTTGATGAAACGATGTTATTTGACATGAACCATATGTGAGCACCTAGGCATCTTGAGAGAGCTTGTATATTGATTGTCTTTAGTAGGGATTAGTAACTTGAGCGTGAGTTGTGAATCTTTTATCCTCTTTCAGTTGTTAGCAGTAGTTTGAGAACTTTTGTTATAATAATGAAGGTTACGGGGACGTAACCATGTTTAAGGAGGGTAGGATTGTAAAATCTTTATACTTTCATGGTGATTTCTCAGTTTGGCTATATTGGTTATGCGTTGTGTGGGTTATGTTGGAGTGTTACATGATGTGTTTCTGTTATGGTTAAACTTCGGGGACGAAGTTTATTTTAAGGAGGGTGGAATGTAATACTGCGTTTAATATTCAATTTGGTGGGTGCCTTACATACTTTTGTATATGCGTTTCATAATTCGTTTGCGTTGGTTGGTAGAGAGGGTAAACTTCGGGACGAAGTTTCTTTTAAGGAGGGTAGACTGTAATACCCCGTATTTTATATAATCGATTAAACGGATATTATTATATATTAGTATTATACATTTTATATTGGTTGCATCGTAATATCGTGAATGTTATTAAGTCGGGTTTATATCGTATATGTTGAGTCGGGCTACATCACATTTTGTCTTTTGGGTCAAGAATTACCCATCTACATTTACCCAACGACCATACCCGTTTAACCCATTTGCCCTACCCGGAACATGTAACCATCATTTACCCTAAACCTAATCTAAGAGCCGCTCTCCCTCTCCCCTCTTTTCTTTTTATCATTCATAAAACTATTTCTAAACCTAGAGAAAGGGAGAGGAAGAAGAATTGTCGAGCCTTTCATTTGATTGAAGATTTCTCATCGATTCCAACCTAATTCGATTTCCCTGTTTGTAAGTCGATTTCATTCCATTGTTTATACTGTTTTAAAGTGTTCGTCTTCAAAAAGTTTGAAAAGAGAGTCCTGTTTATTTGATGTCTAGTTTATGCATATAAAATCTCGTAGTCAAATTCTTTATGGTTTGTCCTAGGTGATTTATTTATTAACATGTCGCTGAAAAGTCCGCGAATCTGATTTGGTTGTGGAAAATGATTTGAAACCCTAATTTTTATGTCGATTCAGTTATGAGGCTTCTTCATAAATAATCTTTGTATAGTCTAGATGATAATAGGATTTGGAATTACTGCAAAATAATGTTTTAAACTCGTTTTATGAATCCATACTTTTTATGCGACGGTTTCTGTCAGTTTTTGGAAATCAGTCTGAAAACTCTTGATAAGTTTGGAATTTAAGAAAACCACTTTAGATATAATTTGTAGCTAAGACTCATGGAGTTCCAATCCAATTGGCCTTGTATCCATTTGATTTTTCTGGAATTAGTTATGTATTTTATTCCGAGTCTGTCATGTGCTGGAAAATCAGGAGAAATCGTGTTTGTTCTTTAAGTTGATATTCCTATTAAGTTATGATGAGTCTAGGTTATGTGCATGATTATTTGATTGAGTAGGTTGTAATTATACATAATTATGTTATGTAGGTGATGGATATGTGAAGGATCATAATTGATTGCTTGTGTGCTTGGATTGCGAAAAGGTAGGGAAATACACTTGACTTATTATCGTGGTTGTTGAATTGTGTTGACTTGTTTGTGTTCATATGACCAACTGTGAACGTTGACGAGATTCGTGGTTGTTGATTCATGTTATGATTCATATCCTGGAATGTGCTTGACTGAATTGATCGTATTAAGTATATTATCACAACATTCAGTAACCGGCATGATTCTATGATTTACCAGTTCAATGATATACATATTGTGTTGCATTAATTTCTTGAGCATTCATATGCATTGGAGATGGAGGATGTTGTGGTGACGTGGTGTGGTGATGATGATGTTGTGATAAGGCCCAGGCGGGTTCTGCAGGACTTGCCCTGGTGTCCTCAACAAGCGAGTGGCGATCGGCTACGGTCGATATATAGTCTACCGGGGATCGGTATGGCTGGGCGTTCCGGGTTATGAGATATGAGTTGAGATGGAGGTGGAGGTGACGGAGGAGTATGCATATCATATTTTGTTGTTTCATTGTATTCCCTACTCAACCTCGTGGTTGACCCTGTGTATTCGTGAACACCTGTGACGATCCAAATATTGGGGAGCAGACTTGACAGGTTTATGAGATAGGATGGGAGCTTGATGGGCGTGAGACACTGGATCAAAAGACTTAGTAGCTAGATCATCATTTAGAAGACTTTCACTTTTATTTATGTTAGTTCTTTGTAATTTGATGTAAATGAAGTTTTGTAAAAAGTTAAGTTAAAGAAATTATGTAATTTGCCTTGGAGTTTAATTTGTTATTCACTACCTCGGGAAACCGAGATGGTAACAGTCCGGTTTATTAGGGAATGTCTTGCTAGAGGCTCCTTTATAAATCGGGGTGTTACAGATCAAGTACTCCATCCACACACAATGCACTAGGTATATGTTTTGTAGAGTCTTGCAACAATTTGTCAAGATGATTAGCCTAGCACTTCTCACAAGTCCTGGCATATTAGGAAAGATTAGTTTTGAGCAACTTTTTATTCAACTAAGTATCTTTCCAAACTTCCTATTTCTCCTTTTGGCTTGAAAAGTTTAGGATTTTCATAAATCTTTACGTGTGTTCGGATTTTCTATAATATGTGCAACCTCTTGACACATAACAGGGTATTCTGTCAAACACCGAAATCGCTCATCGAATTCTTCTCGAGAATTCATGTCGTTTCAACTATGGCTTACCAATGATTCATCTTGCTCTTATGCATATGATTTATAATTGGACATGTGCATGATTATTCTAATGGCGGAAACATTAGTAACTTTTAATCATGTTATCAACTATATTTAGGTTAAAGGAACGGCCATGACTGCTAATGGCAATTCCATTTTCATTTAAATGAATAACCTACGTATCTCGTTGATTCGATGTGTATCTTACAATACTTATCCAACATCTCATGATGTAGTTGGATTCATCATGGTCCATTTTCATCCAGAATTGAAAACTCAAATCTTCCTCTGTGAAGGAAGGTATTAGCTCGTCATTCTTCAATGAGTGATGAGTTATAAACTTATATAAGATGATTACTCCCACTAAATTCCATGTCTTCACATGATAATTTCTAACTCCCACTTGATTCGCAATTGACTACTCAATGGAGACATTATATTGCTTTTGTTTGAGATAAAACCATATATGTTCCCATCATATCCTTTCAAAATACCTATTTTGAAGTGGTCTCAGTTTTAACCTTATGGAAAGAGATTTTTAATCTCTAACACATTCATGTCATAATGATGTGTGGCAATGTCATTTATCAAATATAAGTAATATCTAATACACGTCCTTCAAAATATCCCTTTCAGAAGGAGGTTTAACCAATTCATTTTCATAATGTGGTTAAATAATGACTTTTGCGTTGTTAATACTTAACTTTTAGCAATTGAGGATATCGGTATATCAATCCTTGCAACCTCTAGTCATAAATATTGTTTATTACTAGGATGTTACTTTGATTCATTTAGGCTCTTAAGTAAAGTTGAAACTATTGGTCAAAATTTATCATAAACTAGTCAATTAAGACTTTACATTAGTCATTCTTGTTCCAAAACTTTCTTTTGGTCTCCTCGTGTAGTTATCTTAAGAATATACTCTTATGATTACTTCACTTTGTCTCTTTAGTCATGTAGAACTAGTTGAGACCATAGATCTCATCTATTGGGTATACTATATAAATAGATATACCTTCATTAAAATCATTCTCCTTTGCGTAGATCTCATTTACACAAGTACACAAATTTATCTTGGTGTGTGTTGTGTCTTCATTTTTCTCCCACTCTATCTTTAGAATAAATACACTAGAGATTCAAAGATAGCATATGAGACACAAATAATGATTTTGAAGTATAAGGGGAAATGTCTCATAGGTTGACTAATAGTTTTAGATTTCGTAAGTGTACTTGGTGATTGGAATTCCTTTAAGAGAGTTCATAGACTCAATATCACTTTATAAATGATCATACACAAGCCTTAAGCATGTGGACATATAATGAATCCCATCATTATAGTTGTCTATTAGATCACTTTAAGTGAATAATCATATGTTTCTAAGAGCAAGCATTTGTATACAAATTTTAGAACAAGGATAAAAAGATAAAACGGGTGACTTGGGTTGCAAACAAAGCCACCATTATCCAAAATACAACCAATTATCCAAAATACCTTTCCATGTCGAACACGGAAACTTAAAGGTTCTAAAATCCAAAACATAATTAAAATAAGACAATAAAAAGCGAAGCTCCATGAAAGCTATTCCTAGCTTCTTGATGGTTTCTCAAGCTTGCTTTTCTTTTCCTTTGTCTTTGCTTGGTGGAGGCCCTATTTACAATAAAAAGGGAGATACATTCTCACAACTTTGTATCACAATACCATAGTTGAATTAGAAACATAAAAGAAAGGATAGTCATTTACCTACTGGAGTAATCTTTCCAGCCTTAATATCACCAAGGTATTTGGAACAATTTTTTTTCCAATGTCCAATACCATTACAATAATGGCATTATCAAGAGGACCCTTCTTGATTTTTGAAGTGCTAGCTTCATAAGTCCTAGCTTTGGTGAAAGAGGGAGCTTGCTTCTTACCCTTCCTCCCATTCTTCTTGAACTTCCCCTTGCTCTTAGTGCTATTGTTAAGCACATCCTTGGGTGGGTTCACATTTAACCCCATGTCCCTTTCGGCTTGCACAAGTAACTTGTGCAATTCTTCAAGAGACACATCCTTGTCTTGCATGTTAAAATTCACCCGGAATTGAACATACGCTTTGACTTTGGACAAGGAGTGTAGAATCCTATCTACAACAAGTTATTTGGGGATTTCAACCTTTTGAATCTTCAAGGTCTCGACTAGCTCCATAAGTTTGAGCACATGAGGGCTAACCTTTTGGCCCTCTTTGAAGTCGAGATCAAATAATGCCGCGGCCGCCTCATATTGGACGATCCGCGGAGTTTGTGAAAACATTGTCACAAGCTTGGAGTAGATTTCATTAGCGGTGCCCATTTTAAAGCCTCTCCTTTGGAGATCCGCCTCCATCGCAAAGATCAATACGTTTTTCATTGCGGCGGACTCCTTATGGTAAGCCTCATATGCTTCCCTAGTAGCGGCACTCGACCTAGCATTAGGTTCGGGTGGAGAGGCCTCGGTGAGGTAACGAAGCTTGTCGTCATCTTGGGCGGCTAATTTGAGTTGGGCATCCTAATCGGAGAAATATGACCCATTCTTTTCAAGTTTACATCGATCCAAGAAGGATCGGAGCCATGATGAATTAGCGAGAGGTGTGGCGTTAGGGGTCGGTGTAGCCATTTGTTATGAGAAAAAGAAGTGGTCTACAAAACAAAATAGAAGGAGTAAAACAAATGTCGTTTTAATAATAATACTCGTGAAAACTAATTTAAACAAGTTTTATTGCATTTTTCTAGTGACCTCTACCCAACTAGATAAATGATTCCATGACCCAAATTCATATCAACTTAGGCACGGGGTAGCCGATGAAACCCTTATTAATATAACTTGGTGGATTAACCTTTTAATCGATTCTACTTTTAGAACTCTTGGTCGATAAAATTACTCTAATACTTATTGTTAGCCCAAAACACATCCGACAAGGGCACGGGGTAGCCGATGAAACCCTTATCGAAAAACTTTTGTTGAGTTCAATCCAAATTTCGAATAAATGTGTCCATGATCCAAATTTACATTAACTTGGGCACGGGGTAGCCGATGAAACCTTCATCAACATAAATTCGGTGGATAGACATTTATCACCCACTTCCCCTACGTAACAAGGTTTGTACCCCGGGGTGGCCGAGCGCACTCCCTCGCGTAATAGGTTTTCATGGTTTCTACTGTTTGGTAAGGCTAAGTCTCAATTGTTTATTTTAACGAGAGGTCATGTCAATTTATTATCTATCACATTTTAAGTGAACTAAAGCGGTGAACTACGATAATTGTAATTGACACGGTCGATAAACTCGATTAAGTGATGATGCATGTTTTAGTTATGGCGATTTAGCAATGCATGCGACCTATAAATAAAATGCAAAGCATAAAATAACTCCTAGTATGGCCTTTCTAGAAAAGAAAATCTAATTAACTATTACATATTCGGAAACCAACTCCATTGGTCCCTTGAACTTCGGTTATGACACGCATCTCGAGGTAACATCGTCTTTATGTACCACGATCTTGAAGAAATCCGTCTTTGGGAACTCCGAAATAAATAAATTACATAATTTCCTATTATACATTTGTAACTAAAATAAAATAAATCTATTAAATTACAAAACGGTGATACGAGATCACAATAAATTACAACTGAATCGATATTCCCATACATTTCGGGTAATACCAATTAAAAACTAAGGCCATACTAAGTAAAAATACATAATTCAAACTTACATAAAATAAAATTTATGACAATCATAAAGAAAATGCAGCATTATAATATGTATGAACATGCCCAATTTTATGGTAAAACGCCTTTAAATAGCCAATATCGTATATTACTCGGTTTTTACGGATTTGCGTGATTCAACATTTTATAATCACAAAAATTACATAAATTCATATTTATGCATAAGTTAATTACCCTAACCACTTAGGACTCGAAATTTAGTCTTCACTAATTATTTGACCATAATTAACTCATATTTCTAAAAATTGTTCATTAATGGACCTAAAATACATTAAAAATGCTACAAACTTCAAATAAATCACAAAAATTCCAAATAAATTAAAAATTCAAAATTTAAAACTTGTGAACATTCTGGAAAAAATACCATGACACTCATAATGTTCAAAGACTTAGGTTAAAATTTCGTAATATTATCGGAAAAACTATGTTACGGTTTAACGGATTTGACAATAAAATCATAAAAACATGCGAAAAATTATATTCATCAACTTTTCAATTTTAGATCTGAAAAAGATATTAAAATGCAACATGTGACGTTTTTCCTTAGTCATGGAGTATGTTATATTAATATTTCACTAATTAAGTCACTATTTATGCTATTTTTCTTCAAAAATCATATATCATGCATAAAGACATCAATATAGCCTATTATTTTACACACATCTTTTAAAATTGCATGTGACAACATACTAAATTTCTATGACCAGATTCGAAATTTATCTCATATTAACCTATTTTTCATCTAAATCCGATTTTAATAGTGAAAAATCCATTTTTCGAGCATACGAAGTCCACAAATTATGAAAATTTACAGGTCATCTCAAAAAAATATATATGTGACAACATATCCAAAAATCACTGGAAAATTCGAAGTTTAGCTAATTTTAGTCCGAAAATGACATTTCATTCATAAAATCATATTTTAATGCCATTATTATATAATATGAACAATAAAAATCCATAAATTAACCAAAATATCCTAAAAACATTTTAGGACCAGAAACTTTAACATGCATAATATTATTTCGTGATATATCATAATAACACAAATTAATTAAGTTTTATATGTTAATCGTATAACTCGGAAAAACTTTTAACCGATTTGCATGCAAACAACCATGGCTCTTAATACCGATTGAAGGAAAAGTAGATCTATATACTCAACATATTCATATATGTTTTATGTTAATTTAATCATAAAATTAATTGGTGATCTTATACATGCAAACAATGTAATAGTTAAAGAAGAAATCTCTATCTTACATTGGAATTTCGGTTTATTTTGGGCACAAGAGAGATCTCCTTCTCTCTTGTTCTTGTGCTTTCCTCAATGGATGAACTAGGATCCAAGTATAGGATCCCTCCCAAAGTATAATACCCAAAGCAAACTCTTAATCAAATTAATATTATGTATACTAGAACAATATTAATTTGGTGGAAAATTGACCCAAAAATATTATGGAACTCTCTATTTTTCGGTTAGAGAGAAGGAAGAGAAGGAAGGGTTTTTATCTTTCTAAAACTCTAATTTTTAGATGAATG
This sequence comes from Silene latifolia, assembly GCF_048544455.1. Lineage (NCBI taxonomy): Eukaryota > Viridiplantae > Streptophyta > Magnoliopsida > Caryophyllales > Caryophyllaceae > Silene > Silene latifolia. The sequence continues at coordinate 22,196,999 of NC_133533.1, read as the reverse complement.
ATGAATGAATATCGCACTAACTACATTTTAGTGTATAAAGGGTAAAATAAGAAGAAAAACCAAAGTGGTTTTTCTTCTCAAAAACCGGATGGAAGAGGGGAGGAGAGGGAGCCAATGCATGCATTAGTTGTTCTTCACAATGAATACTAGGTTTGCATAGCTAGTCAATTAGGGAAATCATTATGCTTACCACTCACATAATGAACATAATATTTCCTTAATCCTCCCATTATTTTCGGCACATATGGATAAAATGGAATCCATTTTATTTTTGTCAATTTGTCAATATGTCACATGTCACATGTCACATAAAATTGTTATGTATTTTTAACATATTAAAAATCAACGTATTAATAAAAATACGTCATATACAAAAATCGACTTAGTAATTCATAATTACTTGTACCAAAATATTTTACCAATTTATAAATCACAACATCTTATATTTATAATAATTTATTCATTCAAATGCAATTGTTTTCTTAAACAATAATTTCATCTAAGTAATGAAACAATTCGATTACTTAGACCGTATCTTATTTAATCAAATTTCAATAAGACACGTAAATATTACTTCCAAAATCGTCCTTCAATTTTAATAAATTTAATTGACTCGTAACATTATACGATCAATGAATTGATCAATTAAGAGTTTTGCCCTTTAGGTATGACCTAGGGGATCAACTGATCACCACCGTCGCACGACAGTAATGTCAAACTCTAGTCAGCCAATCATTACCGATATGTGTGGACCAGCTGACAGTAAAATATTACTTCCCAATTGTATTCTTTAGACTGAGACTTAAACATGTGATCATCATGATCAACAGTTGTGATCGCATTATTGTCGGAGGACACATATTCCAACAGTGGTCAATCATCTTTTGTTGAGAACGTGAGTATAGGGTGTTGGACATTAGTATCATGGTAAATTGTGAATGAGTTTGTGGTAATAAAAGGGAGAACTTGAGGATCTAGTGTGAGTGTGTGTAATAATTGTGGATCGTGAGTTCTGGGTATGGAGATAGGTGCATGTATAGTGGACTATGTCGTTTTGGCGGTAATAGGGAACAGTTGAAGTTTTGGTTAAGCTACAAATTTTGTGGTATATGTTAAGTGGTGTGCCTAATGAATTGAGGCATGAGAAATGATGTTTAAGTAAGAGAGCCTTGGATTTAAGAATAGTGAGTGTTTAGATTATAGGCGGTTATCTTTGACATGTCGTGGTGATGAGTATAACGAGAAGATATAGCTACGGATATAGTATACGAGGACGTAACATTTATCTTAAGCGGAGTAGGATGCGATAAAAAGAGAGTTTGATGGTTGTGCATGTTGTAGTATATTTGGAAGTAGAGTGTTGGTGTAACATAAAGAATGGAATTGTATATATTGTGGTTGATATTGTTAAAAGGTCATGGCCGTGCTTATAGTAGATCGATGTTTAGGAATGGGAGAATACTTTGATAGTGTTTGTAACACCCCTAATTTCCATAATATAATTCTTTAATTTTATTTTCCCATATTTTATATTTTATTTTCCGGGAAAATATCCTTCTCTTGTCTTTTGGGCTCGTTGGGCTCGAAAACGGTGAAGACCCGCTCCTTCCTTGGGTCTCACGTGTTTCTTGGTGTTATGGGTGAGTTTTGTGCCTAAGCTTAGAATAAACACGTGAGCTTCTCTATAAATATGAGGAGAAATCAAACCCTTGCTTTTCTTTTCTCATAATTCACAAAACCCTAAACCTAAATTCTCTCCTCCTTCTTCCTCCCTCGTGCCGCGCGCCTCTCGCCTATGGTTTCGTGCCGTTCTTCCTTTCTTCCTCCTCCTTCATCATCTTTCGTGCTTAGATTGATCCTACTTCTTTGATTTATCTATCTTCTTCGTAAGTTTTATGTTTTCGCATAGTTTTATAGTTTTTATAGTTTATATATATATATATATATATATATATATATATATATATATATATATATATATATATATATATATATATATATATAGTTAGTATATTTATTAGATTCGTTATCTTTGGCACGTGATGATTCATAAAGGCGTGGAAGTTGCACCTGGAGAAAACGTTTATATCGTTGAAGACGATCTTTAGGATTATTTGCTTAATAAGGTAACTAGGTGTTTTCTTTTAATTGTGTTTATGCCAATTGATGTAATTAATATGATTTAATAATTGTTTTGCATGATTGGTACATGTTTGATTATTTGTTATCATGATTAAATATGTTTCGCATGTTTGTATATGTTTTTATGCATTAATTATATATCATATGTTGCTTATGCATTAAATTATGGGTGTCATGAGTGTAATTAGGGTTTGCGAATAAACCCTAGTGGCGGCATGATAGGCGGCCAAGAGTTCTCTCCAAAGTTATAGCTAAAGCTAGTATAACCTTGATGATGATTCAAGTGTTATAGCTAAAGTTAATACAACTTTGGGTAGTTACTCTAGTTATGGCTGAAGCAACTATAACATTGATGTACGAGTTAAGGTTATAGCTAGAACTAACGTACCCTGAGATTTATGGCTCAAGGTTATAGTTGACACTAGTATAACTTTGAGTTTCGTGTCAAAGTTATGGTTGAGGTAAGTGTAACTTCACGGAATATATGTTGAAGTTATAGTCGAGGTTACTATAACCTCGCATTCAGAGTTTATGTTATGGTTAGGGTTACTATAACATTGAATGGTTAATGTTAAAGTTATAGCTGGAGTACTATAACATTGTATGGTTGATACTTGTTTCACATGTTGTGTTGTGTAATGTTATTATATGATAATGTGTGCATGTGTCGTTGGTTACTCTTGTTCATATGTTGGTAGGACAGTCAGTTAAACTGTTCCACTATGTTGAGTCGTGATATTATTCACACATGAGTTGTACAGTCAGTTAAACTGTGCATTTGCATGAGTTGGACAGTCAGTTAAACTGTTCTTCTGAGTTGAGTCGTGATGTGGTTCACGCATGTCGTGTGCAGTCAGTTAAACTATGCATATTTGTTTGTTAGCTAAGCCGAATAGATGACAGTAGTATCAGTTAAATACTATCGGAATGAATCAAGAGCTGCTCTTCGGAGGTTTATTGGTCTATGTTCGGGGGTGGCCAGATTCGTCAGTTAAACGTTTTGGGTCCCGAGTGTCGTTCGATGTACAGTTAATGCATCAAGAGGTCTGGCCAGGTCTTAGGAATATAGGCAGTGGTGATAGGCTATACATAGTACCGTGGAGTATCAGTTAAATACTTCACAACCGATGGTTCGTCAGTTAAACGTTCCATCTGCTAGTTCATCAGTTAAATGTTCTAGCGGCGTTCGCTCTATTCGCTATGCTTTGTTGCTAGCTTTGTGCCTTATGTGCTGTGGATCGTGTCTACTTTGGTTTGTAGGTGTCCATGGTCTAGAGGTTGCATATTGTCTAAGTTCATATAGTCTCATCCATCTAGTGTTATGAATGTCTTGAATAGTAAGTCAAGTTGATTCTCATGTGTATAGATGATCTCACATGTTTACTGTTTATGCATTTCAATTGTTATTGAGTGTTGGTTATATTCAATTGTTGTAAACATGACTGGGAGAGCATCTAGTTACTCCCGACTGATTGTCGACCCCCATTATCAGGTTGTTCAGATGTTGCTGACTGGTTGATGCTTGCTTGGGGAATGTGCAAAGAGATCTTAATAATAAATTAGGAGTTTGCTTATATGTTTTGAGAACCTTAATAATGTATTAGTTTGGTTTTGGATTTAGTAGCAAACCGGATTGGTCAGGTGTTTCCGCCACCTAGACCCATTTATTATCACATACTCGGATAATATCTTTATATCATATGTTTTTCCTTTGTCTTATAATCCGGGTTGTTACAGTGTTGATAGTTGGATGATGATGTTTAGGAGTTCGAGAGTGTTGACAGTGGGATGATGATGTTTATGGGTGTGAGTAAACTTCGAGGACGAAGTTCCTTTTAAGGGTGGTAGAATGTAACATTCCGTTTGATGTTTATGAATGTCTTGATATTGGATTTTCTAATGGATAATATGTTACGGAGCTAGCAGCGTTTGTGGATAGTAGTTGGTAATGTTTGGAGTTGGTGTCGAGAGAGACTATGATATAGTTGATACGATATCGTGATCCGTGTTGTTGAGGTAGGTATAGTTGGTGAAGTTTGTGCTAGGAGTTCATGTTCTCTAGGTTGGGGTTTTGTTTTGAGTTTTTAGTTGCGTTGTTGTGTCTTGGTCGAGTTTGTATGTTTGTTTTGAGTATGGGTTGAACTTCGGGGACGAAGTCCTTTTTAAGGAGGGAAGACTGTAATACTACAGTTTTCTATGTCTATGGGTACTCTATCGAGTGGGGTGATGCCCGTCGTTGTGTGCACCAAAAATAAAATTTATATTTCCTAACTACAACTATAGATAGCGGTAGCAGGGTCGAACTACAGGGAGGCGGATGCAATTAATAGTTGTCTCAATTTTAGTCTACGTAACAAATGTGTGGGGGTTTGTTTGAGTTGGTCTATAACTAAAGGCAGTAAAATAAAGTAAACTAAATAAACGGATGAAATCAAGTATTAAAAGGGTGCTAAGATGGTCGGTTCACTATAGTTTCGGCGGCAGTGTACTAGGTAGGTCTAAAACAAACACGTGAGACGGGAAAATAAGAAGTCCTCTCGGTCCATTCTTAACAGGTAGCATCTTTCGATCTCACTACAGGTCCCTAATATCACTAATACTAACTTTCGTCCTGAAAAGTGACTAAAAAGGCTAAATTAACTCATCTTTCGATCTCATTAATCTAGTCGTCTTAATTAGGTAGGTTATCTCCCTTCCCTATCTTTCGATCTTTATTGGGTCGGTCAATTCCTAGGCATTCAACTAGTCGCATGCATTCGATTCGTCAACTATGGAAATTAAATTAACTAAAACGAAGGTAATCTCAGGAGGCCAGTCGATCGACCAGGTAGGACGGTCGATCGACTGGCACGCGATTTCAGTCTACTATTCTACGCCGCCTACTTCTACAGATTTCCTACATCCTAGCACAGGGTATGTAGCTACTCATGACTATGATGAAAACAACAATAAGATTATGGGATAAAACTACTGAATTCATGCTTAAAATAATTAAACAAACAAATAACATAAAACTATAATTTCGGCTTCGGGAAACTAATCTAGCAATTCTATACTATGGATGAACACAGTAACGAAATTGATTAATTGTACAGGAGAAATACCGAATGAAATTGCAGAGAAAGGAAGAATTCCAAAAGCAGGAACGAAGGTAAATTGTATTCGAACAATTATGCCCTAATGCTAAACTCAATATAGAACCCTAATTATTTCTGATAAAAGACTTGATAAAAACTAGATGATTAAAGCTTCCTGTCAGGTTACGTTATATAGGAATATAACGTAACTTTATTCCTAAACCTAATATAGCTTGGGCTTTAGATTTCTCGTTCTATATCTTTAATCTGCGTATCAGCTCATAGCTCGGTCGATCGACCACTGTGACCGGTCGATCGACTGGACTGCAATGAACATGAGCTACTGGAACTCGTGCTCTGGTCGATCGACCATACTGGCCAGTCCATCGACTGAAGTAGCTGATAATTGACTTCTAAATTCTCGTGGATTTGTCTCTCGGGCCTCGAAATGCGCACCAAGCTCATTCCTTGAGTAAATACTTCACGTCAATATGCAATGCAAGGTACTCGGGGACGGATTTAGCTTGATTTCCGCTGGATTCTTCACATTTCTTCAATAATGTACAAAAATACGAAAGTAGACGGAAATAGGGAAAATAGTAGCATAAACTACATAATTGAGCTCTGAAATGCGTGTAAAATAGGGTGTAAAACATCAAATAAATGACACGCATCAAACTTCCCCAAACCAAACCCTTGCTTGTCCCCAAGCAAGAACTAGACTCGATCCTAAAAAATAATGGAACGAGTTCAATCTCAGAGCGAAATGCAAACCGAATAACCTAAACCAATTTAATGCAACAACTAACAATCAATTGGCAATATGAATCATGCAAACGAGTTATGTAGTCGTTAAAAACTGCTGAATCGTCAACTATAGAGACTTATCAATTCGGACTCTCACGGGTTGCTCAAATCACAAAATGAATACGGGTGAGTATATGTAAAAGATAGAAAGAAGTAATATTGTAATGACTCTCACCTAACTACGACCTATAAGAACATGCCTGCAATCTAATATGAAAATGATCTCTACAACCATACATATACATTCCAACCAAACAAATGACCATGACACATGCCGAGGTATATATGGATATGTGAGGTAATGGGTAAGAAGAGGCAAAACAATTATGGGAATGTGAAGGTACAGGTGATCAAGCTAGTGCCTAAACAGAACCATATGACAACATCCAACTTCTTGCTCAAAATCAACAATAAAACCCGGTGCTAATTAGAAGCACAAATCTCACAATCTCCATAATAATTAATCAATCAACTCCCCATAAGATACAAATGCAGCATGGGAGCAAAAATCGCCATTTAATAAAGACTTTGAATTATGCGAATTGATTTTTTCTCGGACTCCAGTCGATCGACCAATGAGTCCAGTCGATCGACCGTCCTTTACAGTACAACACACGTTTCTTTAGCCTCATTTTTTTTTCTTTTTCGAATCATTTTTTTTTACTTTTTTTTTTCTTTCTTTCCTTTTTCCATCTTCCTAACATCATCTCAAAATGAGCATATGCTACCAAAAACGAAGTAACAATCCCAAGAACATAAACTACTAGCTTGACAAGGGCAGGCTAAATGTAGGATGTAGGTAACGGGACAAAAAGGCTATTTTTGGCAGTGTGGAGTTTATGGGTAAAATGAATAAAGGAAAACCTCTACCACATGTGTGAACAAACCACAAACCGAATGCATACAGGTATTAAGCAGATCAAGTTCATATTTATGCATATTGATATAACACGTCTCATAAGGAGTACTACTCACAATCCAGATAAACTGGTCATGGATGTCACCAGTTATAGGCTCTAAAACTCAGAATATGATGTAGTTTGCCAAAAATCTAAGTCAAGTTTCAAGTTCAGCAAATAATTAACGAAAACTCGTAGACTATGCATATATAATTCTACTAATAACATGTAAACTAGCAAGGCTTAAGCATAAACAGATGCAAATGCAATGTCATCATTGAAATACTATCGTTCTGACTTGACCTATATGCAAAAGTAAACATGCATTTATTTTTTGAAATTTTTGAAAATTTTCAATTATTTTTGAAACTTTATATATATATAAAATAAATGCAATGCAAGAGAAAAATGTAAACGTGAAACAGAAATGCAATAAAACATATTAATGCAATGCAAAACCTTTCCCCAAACCAAATCACGCAATGTCCCCATTGTGCAAAATCATGTAATGAAATAAAAAGGAAATGGGAATTTGCGATAAAATAAATAAATAAGACATGAAAAGGACTCAAAAACTCACAAGACTTTAAGCGCAGCAAAAGGAAACCTCCCCAAACCAGCGTGAGCTAGGAGGTTTCAGTAGCCTGTAGTGCTACCATAGGTACCTGAAAAGACAAACAATACCACGCGTAATTCCGAGAAAGCAATAATGAAGCGGTAATTATGTGCAAAGTTAAGAAAATGGGAGAAATCATAAATAAATCAGCGAATAAAGTGGAGAGAAAACTCCCTCAATTCCACAAAACGACCCAACACAGCAGGGGAAAGGTCGTGAACAGTACAGCAGCGACAGTGGTTGATCGACCACATCACCCAGTCGATCGACTACGATGAACAGGAACAGTAGCACCTGGAAGCTGTAGCTCAGTCGATCGACCATACTGGCCAGTCGATCGACTGAAAAACCTGCTGTAACTTTCTAATTTCTTCGAATTAGCTCAATAAAGTGAGCTAATATGGTCTTTTAACCTGCAAATACACATAATAACGCGCCGAAAAATTGCGCAAAACCCAAAATAATAGTCTAGAGTGTTTAAAATCCTAAGCAAACCAAATTAAAGCGAAGTTTCGCTCACACAAAATCGATAAATAGTTTAACGAAAGTAATAAAATGAATGTTTGAAAAAGCATTCGATCAACTAATAGTTGATCAAGAACGGCCACGGAATGGCCCACTTGCTCGGCTTCTGGCTAGAAGAGGTAGCCTCAACAGTGCTCATCTTCTCCCCTGCACTCTTCTCAATTCCAACATCCGCAGAACTCATGGATTAACAGCTTCAACATCCTCCCAAGCAATGACCTCTTCCGGCTCATCAAAGTCAAAATCGGACTCCCTCACTCTGACTGACTCATCTTCAGGCTCCTCATCAGTGCCATAGCTAAGACATCCTAGGCCGCCTCATAAAACGATTGGCTCCTGCACAGTTGGAGCAACATGCGGCTCTTCCTTCCCCAAACCAGCTCCTGCAATATCTAAAACAGACGAATCTTCCTCCAATTTGCTCCCAATCTGGGGCGGAGGTGTTACAACAGGAATAGGCATAGAGGCAGGCATGTCAGAAAGCACAAAATAGGATTTCTTTTCAGAAACCGTATTACACGTTACTGGCCACATGGGGTCTTTCTTCTTAGTTGTCTGAGCAAAGACAATGGAATGCTTCCCTACTTTAAAAGTCAAAGTCCCTGAACCAACATCTATAACTGCACCAGCAGTGTGCAGAAATGGTCTACCCAAATTGATAGGAATGTGGGCATCCTCATGCATATCTAGTACAACGAAGTCAACAGGGAAAAAGAACATTCCTATTTGCACGGGAATGTCCTCTAAGACTCCTATAGGCTGGACCGCAGATCGATCAGCCATCTATACTGTCATGTTGGTAACTGCAAACCTATTCAATTTCAGCTTCCTAGCAAGACTCAAGGGCATTATGCTAATGCTAGCTCCTAGGTCACGTAGTGCCTTCTCAATTGAAAAGGTACCAATATTACAGGGAACGGAAAAGCTACCTGGGTCTTCTAGCTTATGGGGTGCAGTATGGGTCAAATAAGAACATGACTCCTCAGTGAGTGCAACAAAATGCACAGTTTCAAGCGACTTCTTTTTAGATAAAAGTTGCTTCATAAATTTCATGTAAGCAGGCACTTGATTAACCAATTCAAAAAAAGGAACTTGTACATTTAAGCTACGGATAACATTCTCAAACTTATTAAATGATACTTGTTCCTTCGTCGGCACTAATCTCTCCGGATGAGGGGCTGTGAGAAGTAACTTGGCCCTCTGCTCAAGATCTCGCATGCCGGAGTCAGTGGATTTAGGCTGAAAATCCACTACCTTCTCTTTGTTAAAGCTCGAACCCTCTTCAGACCGTCTCAAATATGAACCATTAATCGACATCGGGTCATACTTCGGAACCGGAACGGACCCATCAGCACTCGGGTCTTGCCTCAATATTGTCGGAGTCGTCGTACCCCGAAACAAGTGATCCCTCAAATTACTAAGCATTGGAGGACGAAATTGTTCAATATCAGCAGCGTCCTCAGTCGATCGACCATGTTGGTCAGTCGATCGACCAACTTCTACAGGACCAGAAGCTACTGTTTGTCGCGGACTGGTTGATCGACTGGGTATATCAGTCCATCGACTGATATACCTGGTAACCGCCTTTTTCTTTCCACTGTTCGTTCCAGCTTTCTTTTGACTCTCTTCCGCCTCATCTTTTTTAGCAATGTCCTCGACCATAGTGGGCCCATCGAGTGTAGACTCGCTCCTCAAAGTGATAGCATTAAGGGTCTCCTTTTGGTCCGTCTGCGTCGGTAAATGTCCCGGAGCTCGAGTTGTGTTCTTGTTAGCCAATTGGGCAATTTGGCTCTCCAACATTTTCATCTCGGCCTCTCTAGCTTGAGACTCTTTTATCAACAAGTTTTTAAACTCATTGAAATTAGAACTTTGGGATTGCTGCTGCTGCTGAGGAACATACGGAGGCTTTTGATATGGCTGCTGCTGCTTATGAGGGGGCACATGCTGCTGCTGTTGCTGCTGCTGTGGAGGTGGAGTTGGATTTAGGACATTTTGGCTACTCCACCTCAAGTTTGGATGGATATTCGGCTCATAATAAGTGTTTGTCTGCCTATAATGTTGAAAGGCAGCACAAGACTCATAGGGATGAGGACAATGATCTGAAGCATGTCCCTCAGCTCCACATCTTTTGCAGACGAAAGGACCGTCCGACAACACATTCACATGGTATATCCCTCCTTTTGAAGCTCCTCCCAACTCGTACTTATGAAATCTTGCCGTAAGGGCCTCTAATGCAGCTACAGAAGGGGATTCAACACTCCTCCTTTGATTTCCCCTGGAATTTCCATACTCAGCTTTATGGGTGGCCAAATCATCAATAATCTTCCACCCCTTAGTCTCTCCCATATTCTCCTGGAATGTCCCACTAGCTGGCGCATCCAGGATAGCCCTCTGATCGTCATAGAGCCCATTATAAAATTGATTCCATAGGCTCCATTTTTCGAACCCATGGTGCGGAATAGTTCGCACAAGCTTCTTGAAACGGACCCACGCCTCATGAAAATTCTCATCAGGACCCTGTTTAAAGCTCGTGATCTGAGCTCTAATGGCATTGGTCTTCGAGGCAGAGAGGTATTTCTTGTAAAATGCTAAGGCCAGCGAATTCCAGTCGGTTATCCCATTAGCAGCTCGATCCAAATCTCTATACCACTCCCTTGCAGCATCACGATGCGAGAATATAAACATAGTCTCCTTCACTTGGTCCGGAGTCACACCTGCTGGTGGGGGTATGGAGCAGCAATAATCAATGAATGTATCTGTTAGGCCCAGATTAGCCTGGCCTGACTGCAACCTGGCCTGACCTTACAAGGCTGATTGAGGCAAACAGAGACCGGACAAATCTAACCACTGCCTGGCAGATGAAGAGTATTACAGGATGAATAGGCTACTTAATCCCAGAAGAAAGGCCTGATGGTAAGCACGGAATAACCTGACAGCACACCTAGGCAGGCTGGATTAAGAGCAGCAAAACGGTTATATAAAGATTAATGTTCATGTCCTATTCTCAAGGAAGACCAAGTCTAACTATGAAGCTATATCACCCATGAACCTGGACGTGCAAAGAGGAGAATGAGTTGAAGAATAATCAAAGGAGAACGAGTCAACCGAATTAATAGGGAATGTGCCCTATTAATCCGGTAACAGCTCCAACAAAAGAGGAAGACGTTGGAGATCAATACAACGTTCATATTTGCTTGACTATAAATATTGTAATCTAATATTTGTAATTCATTCATCATTCGTTGAGTAACTTAATAATTTATCTTACATTATTTCCCGAATATCCAATTACATACACAAGATTGATCTCCCCAAGAAATTTACTGTTCCATCCATGAGAACTTATGATGGAACCTCTGATTCACAAAATCATGTTGCCATATTCAAACAAAAAATGTTGGTGCCTCAATACCCAAATGAACTCGGGCAAGTCTGCGCATGTGCAAAGGCTTTGGTACAACCCCGACCGAGCAAAGATTACAATGGTTCATCAATCTCCCAAATGGAGGTATCAAGAATTTTGCAGAATTGATCAATGCCTTCAATCAACAATTCGCAAGTAGCGAGATATGGCCAAGAGACCCAAAGAACTGTTCAGGGTAAAGCAACTTCCCGAAGAATCTCTCAAAGAATTCCCGGCGATTTGTCAAAGAAAAGGTGGCCATTCCCGGATGCGATGAAGAAACAAAGTAGAAGCATTCGACAAGGAGTCCTGCTTGCGATGACATCTATGCAGATCTGACCAAGAAAGCATGTCCAACCTTTGCCACTGTTCAATCCATCGCCTTAGAGCATGTCGATTAGAAGAAGACCTCAACTTCAGGACGAACTCATCCTGGAGGAAAGCAAGGCTATGGACATACTAACAGAAAAGCTCCTACCGAAAGGAGGCAATCCCGATCAACACCCTATTCCAGGCCTGAACGATCCGAAGTCAATATGGCACAAGAACACAAAGGTAACCTTTCTAGCCTTCCAACTATTCCCGAATATAACTTCTCTATTAACACTGCAGATTAATCAAACGCTGAAAACCTGGGAGATACAATCGGATGGCCTAAGAAATCCGACAACCCCAGGAAAGATCCAACAAGATGGTGTGACTTCCATTAGGACATCGGACACACCACAGAAGAATGCATCCAACTCAGGAAACAGGTGGCATATCTTCTAAAGAAAGGCTACTTGAAAGACATAATCCAGCAGCCAAAGAACAAAGATGAAGGACAAAACAAGAGAGACCCGGGAAGCGGCAGAGACCCTCCTCCTCCTCCCCCATCTATGAAGTCAAATTCATAAATGGAGGATCGAAATCTGGACTGACCAGCTCAGCCGCCAAAAGAATATCCAGGGAATCCAGACTCCAACCTCCTCCCAGGCCCAAGTCATTGCCTGCTATTACCTTTGATGACTCGGATCTGCAAGGAATATCAGATCTACACCATGACAGCCTGGTAATCACCATGCAAATCGGCACAAAGAAAAAGGTGTCAAGAATCCGATAGACGGAGGCGCTCAATCAACCTGGTGATGCTTGACGTCCTTAAAGCTATGAAGATAGACGAAGGAAAGATCATCAAGAAATCCAGCGTCCTGGTTGGATTCAGTGGAGAAACAAAGAACACCTTGGGAGAAATCAGCTTGCCTATCTATGTGGAAGGCGTGGCTTCATATGAGAGATTTGGAGTAATGGATTGCCTATCCTCGTATAATGTAATCCTGGGCAGACCATGGATCCACAATGTCAAAGCAATCCCATCAACATACCATTAATGCGTAAAAATTCCAAATGAAATGGGGATAACCACCATCGAGGAGAACAAAGGACGGCTCAGAATGTTACACTCGGGCTTTGAAACCCTCAAAGTCGTAAGTCCCTTGCATAGCAATTAAAGTCACCTGTCGTGGGAAGAATATATAGCACAAACACGAGATGGAAACAGAGAAGTCACATTAGACCCAGAATTCCCCGACAGAAAGTACTTGTAGGGTCGGATGCACCCGACTCAATCGGACCAAATCGGTCACTTTCTCAAAACTAAAATGTCCTGTTTTGCTTGGTCACATTTTGATATGACTGGTATAGATGCTGATGTTATTACTCATAAGTTGAACATTGACAAATCCTTTAAGCCTGTACAGAAAAAGAGAAGAAAATTTGCTCAGAGAGGCATGAAATCATCAACCAAGAAGTTGACAAGCTCACGGACATGGGAATGATCAGGGAAGTAATGTACCCCGACTGGCTTGCAAACGTGGTAGTCGTCCAAAAGAAAAATGGCAAATGGAGAGTCTGTGTAGATTACACCGACTTAAACAAAGCCTGCCCAAAAGATCCATTTCCCCTACCACACATCGATGCAATGGTAGATGCCACTACAGCCACGAAATGTTGACATTCATGGATGCCTCCAGGATTCAATCGAGATAAAAATGCACCCAAAGCAGACCAGAAAGCACAACTTTCATCACTGAAAGAGGTATATATTGTTATACTGCTATGCCCTTTGGATTAAAAATGCAGGTGCAACCTACCAAAGGCTAGTCAACATGATGTTCAAAGATCAGATAGGAGACACCATGGAAGTCTACATAGATGACATGGTAGTCAAATCAAAAAAGGCGAAAGACCACGTCAAAGACCCGGAAGTAGCCTTTCAAATACTGGAAAAATTCAATATGAAGCTCAACCCACAAAAATGCCACTTTGGAGTCTCAGGAGGCAAATTCCTGGGCTACATGGTGACAAAAAGAGGAATAGAAGCCACCACTGAACGGATCAAAGCTATCCCGGAGCTAGAACCACCAAAGACAGTCAAAGACATACAAAAGTCATCGGAAGAATAACGAAAATACAATGATTCATTTCAAGATCATCAGAAAGATGCAAATCGTTTTATAACCTGCTAAGGAAGAACAAGGACTTTCAATGGACCCCCGATCATCAGGCGCCTTTGAAGACCGAAAATATATCTATCCTCCCCCCCTTGCTTTGGCAAAACCAGTCAAAGATGAACCCCGACAAGATACACATCGATCCACAAATCGCTATCGGTGCGATCCTGGTCAAAGAAGCGGACGGACAACAACGTAACCCCATGTCTATTATGTAAGTAAAAGTCTACTGGATGCAGAGATAAGGTATGGCCTACTAGAAAAATATGTTTTAGCTTTAATTATGAGTTGCACAAAATTAAGACCATATTTTGAAAGTCACCCTATAATAGTCGAACCAATCTTCCTATCAAGTCCGTACTTAGGAAACCGTAATTGTCCTGGACGAATGTGCAAATGGTCACCCAAATAAGCACATACAATATAATATTTGAACCAAGGACAGAATTAAGTCACAAGCATTAGGCGATTTTGTGGTCGATTTTAGTCCGACCCTAGAACCCGACCTAATAAAAGAAGTGAATAAACTGACCAAATGACCAAACAGACCTAGAATGGACCCTATTCGTCGATGGTGCAGCCAACATGAGGGGCACAGATCGGGTTAGTACTAAAATCGCCACGGGGGATAAGATAGTACAAAGCTATAAGTCAGTGCATTTGAGGCTACCAACAATGAGGCAGAATATGAAGCCCTGATAGCCGGATTAAAGGTATGTATTGACCTTGGTGTGCAAAACCTAAAGGTACGTACTGATTCCCTTCTTATCTCCAACCAAGTAAATGGGATATATACTGCAAAAGACCCCAAAATGATGCTTTATCTGGACGTTGTCCAAATTTTAAAAGGTAAATTTCGAAATTTTAATATTGACCAAATTCCCAGGGATTTGAATACCCAGGCCGATGCTCTAGCCGGCCTAGGATCCAACTTTAGTCCCCTCGACTTCGACAAAATACCCATCGTGCATTTATTAGAACCTGCAATAAATAAACAAGATGAGAGTTTCCCAATCTACATTGCTAATTCTTGACAAAACCTTACTATGATCGCTACAACAGGGAATCCTTTCCTTAAATAAGCAAGATGCCAGAGCACTAAAAATAAAAGTTGCTTCATATATTATTATTGACAACGTGCTTTTTAAGAAATCGCAGTCGGGGCCGTACCTCGGATGCCTGGAACCACGGGAAGGCGAGCGATATTATCAAATCCATGAAGGATACTGTGGAAATCACAAAGGTGGAAGAAGCCTGGCAAGCAAAGTACTCAGAACAGGTTATTATTGGCCTACCTTGAGAACCGATTGCCTGGATTTTAGCTCTAAATGCAAAGCTTGTCAGATTCACGGACCATATATCCATCAGCCATCTGAGGAACTACATTCCATATCCGCACCATGGCCATTTATGAAGTGGGGCATGGATATAGTAGGAAAA
Source organism: Silene latifolia (assembly GCF_048544455.1). NCBI lineage: Eukaryota > Viridiplantae > Streptophyta > Magnoliopsida > Caryophyllales > Caryophyllaceae > Silene > Silene latifolia. The sequence goes on along the minus strand of NC_133533.1, from coordinate 22,181,598 downwards.
CTACCTCAAGCACCCGGACAAAAGGTTTTCATGCTAGCAATGTCTGATTACTTCTCCAAATGGATAGAAGCTGAATCATACAGGCAAGTCAAGGAGAAGGATGTCATAGCATTCATCAAACACAACATCATATGTAGATATGGCATCCCCTCTGAAATAGTATGTGATAATGGCACGCAATTTGTGGGAAAAAGAACAAGAAATTTCTCGTGCTCAATGGAACATCAATCTGGTGACATCCACACCAGGATATCCAAAAGCGAACGGTCAAGCAGAGTCCAAGAATAAAGTGGTAATCACCGCATAAAGAAAAAGTCGGAAAGAAGGAAAGGCAGATGGGTCAAGAACTCCCCCGGTCCTTTGGGGTGACAACCACACCTAAAACATCCACAGGCCAAACCCCTACTCCTTGGTCTATGGATGTGAAGCGATAATCCCACTGAGGTGGACGTTCCATCACCAGATGCACCTGAATACAATAACAAGCAATATACCTCTAATAGAGGACACTGGACTTAACAGAAGAGCTAAGAGATGCAACAAAGATCGATTAGCAACATATCAAAGAAAGAGTTGCAAAAAGCTATAACAAGACTCCAAAGCCGGGGTATTCGGGGTAGGAGACCTTGTCCTCAGGAAAGTCTTCCAAAACACAAAAGAAAAGAATGCTGGCAAATTGGCCCCAACCTGGGAAGGTCCCTACCTAATTGACTCAATAGTCGGCCAGGGAGCCTACAGATTACAAACCCTGGAAGGCAAAATGATCCCAAGAGCTTGGAACATTGCACACCTAAAATTATTCCACATATAAAATATATCTCCTGGTTCAGGTATAATTTTCGTGTTCACATTTCCTGCCCAACTTGATATGAAATTACATGTATGATACTTGCCATTACGTGAATAAATGCAATATATGATTTCTTCAAAATTACGTGCCCAAGTACTGATCTATGTTCCCATATTTTCACCAAGTAGAATCTTCAATACTTGTTTTTACATACTGCATTTTATTTAAAACAAATCTTAAAGATTGGGGGCTACCCCCACCAACATTCAACTAATATCCAACTGATATCCAAAATTCAGTTGCAAAACAGCCTTATAATATCGAGCTCAACTTAACATACAAACCTGGAAAATCTATTCCCGGATTGTATAACATAAATGGGTCATAAGCCCTCCCAGACAGCAAGGGACATAAGCCCTCCAGGACAGTGCAACGATCCCACCCATAACACATTAAACTGCGGCGAGATCCAAAGACAAAATCGGCTCGACCCGGTCGAATAACTCGCCGATCCGAGAGACATTCAACATCACCTTTTCAAAACACAAGAAGAAAATTTGACCAAATATTTATTCATCCAAAATAAATGGCCTTACCACACCTAAAAAACATCCATTCCAGGGACATCCCCCCTGGATGGGTCAAAAAATGTTTCTAAATATTCATTCCAGGGACATTCCCCCTGGATAGACCAAAACCTAAAAGAAAAAAAAAACTAAGCTATTTTTGAGCCAGTGACCGACTCACAACCATCCGCCATTTCCTGATCATCAGACTTTGCCTTGGAAGGAGGAGAATCTACTTCTTCTTCTTGACCCATATTGGCCAAATCAGGATACTGAGCGTCCAAAGCTATCTCATCCCGGTCTGGATTCCAATTAGCCCGGTCAGATTCTGGATCCCTCATAGCATCAACCCGGCCTTTCCCGAAGAAATACTGAGCAGCATCAGCCAACCGCGCCTCCACCAACTCCTTTTCAGCAGCAAGCTCCTCGTTTTTCTTAACTGATCTTGCATTGCCTGCTTCTCAGCCTCCAACTCTTGCCTGACAAACTTCTCAGCGTTTTTTGCAGCCACCTCACAAACTACAGCAGCCCTGACCGCCTCCTTAGCTGTCCCCAACTGAGATTGAATTACCACTTCATTACCTCTGGATGTGTGCAGATCACGGTTTAGCCTATCTAGTTTTTCCTCTAAATTAGCAACCTTGGCCTGGCATCATTGAACCGACAAAAAGCCAAACCAACATCCAATCCCTACAACAGAATGAAATTAATCAGCCAAATACAAAACAAAACAAAAAACACATAAACAATTAAAAACATTCCCTTACAACCAACCTCCTTAGCCTGGGAAGCAAGTTCAGCAGCCTTTGTTACGAGAGAAGTCAGAATAGAAACCACCCTAGTAGACGACTTAAGAGTATTAGCAGACAAGAGCTGGCCGCCCATCTTTTCAGAAAACTCGTTTATCTGTGCCCGGGCAGCATCCATGTCATCAATCCTGGCAGGCACCTGCCTTATACTCCTGAGAGGCTAAGCTTTAATAGGTTCTTTCTCTCCCTCCTTCTTTTCCGGGATAATATCTTCCCTCTTCCTTTTTTGAGCCTGGACAACCTCCGGTGACGCTATCCGGGGTAGATCTTGGGAAGGCTGGATATCAGAAACCAGGATATCAAGCGTCTTGTCACTCCCGCTAGCCTCCTGGCTCTTGGACTGCTCAGCAATCCTAGCCACCCCAGCCTTCAAATCCTTTGCAGAAAAGCTGGCTAGCCTAGCAGAAGACCTAAATACTGAATATATAAAAATACATATACGTGAGTATCAAACAAGAAAACGACAAGAAGATAACGGATAACATAAAAACATATAGAAGACGTACAGGAAAGAGCAGTAGAGCTAGGCTTGCCTTTGGGTACTTTGACCCCAGTCAACTTGGTCTTCATATACCGGGCAACAATTCCCGCCCAAACAAGCTGGCCACTCCTCTCTTCCTCGGAATAGCGAGGAAAGCATCTATCCTTGCAACAGCCTCCTCGTCAAGAGGATCATGATTCCAATCAAGAGCTACAAACATTACAAGAACAAAATATACAGGTAAGACTTATATGCCTCACTCTCATTCAATATAACTACAAATTAAGAGTACAGAAACCTACCACTCTCCAAGGAGGATATCTCGAGATAATCAAAGCCCGATCCCGAGTCTCAAATCCGGATAAACAGAAAGTCTTTGCCCAACTCTTGTCATCTCCAGAGTCCAGGTTAGTAATTAATGGAGACATCTTTGACTTAATTCTCAAATTAAAACGACCAACAACAGGATTTTTAAAATGATATACTGCCTTGATATCATTAAGAGTAATCACAAGATTGTGTTTAGCACATAAAGTTTCTATGGAATGAACAAGTTTCCAAACCATCGGCATAATCTGAAAAGGTGACACTTCCATAGCACGAATGGTGTCAATCATTAAGGAGTAAAAGGTAACTTACACCCGCTTTGAATGCCCATTCGAAAATACGAACCAACCAGGTGATACCCGATTAGCCCCGACCGGACAAGACTCGAGAATCCATACCTCGATCGACTCAGAATTATTTTCTTCTCCCTTAGTATCTTGTCATAATTTGTTTTCAACAAGTTCTCTTCAGGAAAGTAAGGATCCAAAGATTGAAGGGCAGTGAAAACAGAATCCTGGTACTTAAAAGCCACAGCACGAGCAGGAGGATCAATCTCCATCACCTCTTCCTCCTGGACGTCTATAGGCTCAGGTTCAGCAACAGCTATCTGAGATGCAGCAGTCTTTTGAGATACAGGACGTTTCTTGGCTCCCATATCTCTGAATGTTTGATTTATTGTTATGAAATTGAAATTGTTGAGAAAATATAAACTAGCAGAACAGGATTGCTAAGAAGTAGGGAAGAATTTCAGAAGAATTTCAGAAGAATATTTAGCAAAGAAAGTAGAGGAAATTTGGTAAAAAACAAACCTCATCCCAAATACCGTATTTATAGAAGATGTATAACGGTGTAAAAACCCTAGAAAACACAAAACTCTCAGCATGACATCACGCAAATTAGCCGTTATAAGTGTTCATCGGTAACTAGGAGTCTAAGAGTCATTGAGTAAATATGATTCTTTTTATTGTTTAACCCGGTAAAGTTGACATCTCACCCCTGGCGAGATCCAGCACAGGTAAAATGTCAAGGGACAATTGTTAGGCCCAGATTAGCCTGGCCTGACTGCAACCTGGCCTGACCTTACAAGGCTGATTGAGGCAAACAGAGACCGGACAAATCTAACCACTGCCTGGCAGATGAAGAGTATTACAGGATGAATAGGCTACTTAATCCCGAAAGAAAGGCCGATGGTAAGCACGGAATAACCTGGGCACACCTAGGCAGGCTGGATTAAGAGCAGCAAAACGGTTATATAAAGATTAATGTTCATGTCCTATTCTCAAGGAAGACCAAGTCTAACTATGAAGCTATATCACCCATGAACCTGGACGTGGAAAGAGGAGAATGAGTTGAAGAATAATCAAAGGAGAACGAGTCAACCGAATTAATAGGGAATGTGCCCTATTAATCCGGTAACAGCTCCAACAAAAGAGGAAGACGTTGGAGATCAATACTGTAATACTCCGTATTTATGAGTCTTGGGGTACTCTATCGAGTAGGCCTTACTCTGTCGAGTAAGGGAGTTTTGCGATATAAAATAGTTTCGACAAGTTGGGTACTCGATCGAGTAACATAGGTACTCGATCGAGTAAGGGGGCACTCGATCGAGTACCTTAGCTACTCGATCGAGTAGCCTTTTCTGGCTGTTTTGTCGGGTTTTGTTAATAATGCGATTAAAGTATAAAACACTTCCGTCATTGTTTCCAAATCACTTTTCCAAAACCTAAATTTCTGTTTAAGAGAGAAAGCAAACAAGTTCATCTTCTTAATCGCATTCTTAGCAATTCCCAGAGTTCGGACGGTCAGTTCTTGTCGTTGTTTATACCGTTGAGTTCCTTGCGTCGAGGGTAAGATCTATGTACCCTTTTTATTGTCTTTCCTTTGATTTGGTTAAACCCTAATTTTGGGATTGGGGGTTTTTATGATTTGTTATGGTTAGATTGTGATTATGTGATTATGTGATAGGAGAAGGATTTGTAAAGGAGAGGTTTTGAGACAAATTTGCTAGATCGTCTGATGATTGTGTTGCTTTCCAGGTAGGATTTCCTACTCAGTATTAGTCCCATAATGGGATGATTGTTGATGTGTTAAGATTGATTGTTTGATATAGTAATTGTATTGTGACTACCGTGATTGTGATTGTACACTTGATAGATTCGGCGATTGTTGATTTTGTGATTGTGATTGGTTGCCTATGGTTCTCGAGATGCGTTCTCGGCTGAGTGGAGTCACTTGCGGGAGTGGCTTCACGCCCTAGTTTCGCCCTTCGTGGAACCCGCCACGGAAGGGGATGTGCACATTAATGGGACAGGGTTATCGCTCGGTATGATGAGCGGGGCTTAGGTGGGAACGGCTGCGGTCCCCCATCGGGCGGTAGTCCAAAGGACAGTCGATGATTGAGATGATTAGAGTTGGTTGGTTGTGTATGTGTGACAGTTAAGCTATCTGCTTATCTTATTGCGACATGTATATTAATTGTGTGATTAGTACTGACCCGTTTAAATGTTTTAAAAACTGTGGTGATCCATTCGGGGTGGTGAGCGATTGCTTGGTATATCTTGGATACGCGTGGGATCTAGCTGGGGATGGAGTCATCACATATAAGAGTCTTTAGTCTTCCGCTGTGTTTGTTAGGACAGTTCCTTTCAGTTGGTTTATAGTTTGAGAACAGTTGTATTTTGGTTACAGTTGGTTTTGTAATGTAATCACTTAAACTTATTTAATAAAGTATGTTTCTTGATTGTCTTATGATTATCATGCCTCGGGTAACCGAGATGGTGGCATCCTTATACCTGAGTGGTCCTGGTAAGGCACTTGGAGTATGGGGGTGTTACAAATGGTATTAGAGCGACGATCCTGAAACCTGTAACCAATGAATCTAATGAACCTAGGGAGTCTAATTAAAATGAACCCGGGGTAATGGTTGTAGGAGCTAATGCAAAGACTTGGGAGACGTCCTAAAGTCGCGAACTCGCCCTACGATTTTGAACCGGTCACCATGGGATATGAGTCGGGATCGCTATGTGTTTATTTTGTGAATTGTGTAACAATATGGTGATGTGTGGCATGTATAAGGGTGATTTTGTATGCTGTTGGTTGAAAGCATGTTGAATGATACTTGGTTTACCATGTTGATTGGAATAGTTGGAAAAGTATGTGAGAATGACGAATGATGTGGTGGAAAAAGGAAATAGTTTATATGTGATGAATAATGATGTGTAGGATGAATGATTTATAATGAGGCAATCCTAATAACATGTGGATAGGGGGTGTGATAAGATTTGTTTTCATAGTTTTGTTTGCGTAAAGCTATATATTATGTTCGTATAATTGTCTACTATCGTATCATATGCGCTTGTTAGCTGAAGTATGTGATTGAACTAGATGAATTGATTGGAAAAGATGAAGTGGCAATTTCGTAAGGATATGAATTTCTTGATTACGGAAGTTTTTATGTGATGAAGTGGATTTGTAATGTTGTTGTATTAGCAACATGGAAATAGGATTTGTAGTGTAAGGGTGTGGTTTGTTTCATGAAAAGTTATGAAAATTAAAAGCAGGCGGGTAATACATGATTGAAAGTTGAATGTTATATGAGCATGATAGATGGTAATGTTTGGCTTTTGGTAAGTAGTAACATGAAGAATAGAGGTTAAATGATATGTGTTTTGTATAACAAATTGGATGAAAAGCATGATGGTTGTTTATAACGTGGCACTTGATAACACGAAGTAGATTATTATGTTGATTGTATGAGGAGTCGCGCAGATTTGAATGCATAGTTGTAATCATAATGTTGAAATAATAATGAATGCATAGTACGTTGGGGGTATGTGAGATAACATGAGGGTAGTATTCACGAGTCTACATGATTCGATCGAGTGGGTATTTGTTGTTATTTTGACCAGAATCGTGTTTTTGGGCACTCGATCGAGTACCTCGGGCACTCGATCGAGTATGGGGTCACTCGATCGAGTAGCCTGGCTACTCGGTCGAGTAAGTCGAGATCGAAGATCGAAGGTCTGTTTGGGTTAAGAGTGGGGCACTCGATCGAGCATGTTGGGCACTCGATCGAGAAGCCTCAACTCGATCGAGTAGGTTCTGGTACTCGATCGAGTGGGGTCTGTGTAGGTCATATGCGTGTTTCGGGTCATATGTTTATTTTTGACATTCGTTGCATATTACGTTTAATCCAAAGGTGTTGTATTACTTCTTTATGCATTGTTTTACGTATGTGTTGGTCCTGAAGCGTAAGTTACCCAATCTTAAGATGTAAAGAGTGGCACTTATGATGAATATGAGTTCGGTGGGGAGGACATGAGTTATATGTGATTATGATAGATGGTGGAAAAAGAAAAGGAAGATTGGTATAGTTTATTGAGGCATAGAGCACGTTTTGCGAGACGGGATGAGTGATATGATTGTGTGTTGAGTAATGTAAAAGTAAGAGAATATGGGCAAGGGATGATGTGAGTATAATGAGCGTGAGAATAAAAAGATTGAAAAGTAAGGATGCGGATAGTGGCAGCTTGAGATGTGTAACGAATTATGGAGGGAGATGGTTAGAAATAGAGTTGAGTAAGGATATATGTAGTGAAAGTGCGTTTTAAAGGAGTTGAGAAGAGTAGTATATAGTGAACTTTGTGGAGACATGTCGCGAGGTGGATTTGGGAGATTTGGTTTATTAAGAGATGAAACTACTGTGTGATTTCCTTGGGCAATTAATGGTACAAAAGGAATTCTGATTTCTAGAGAGGTACAAAGGAGATGCAATTGTTAGAACAGTGAACGTTGATTTTATGGATAAACTAGAGGCAAGAGTGATTAATGGCATAATAAGATAATATTTATGGTAAGAAAGAGTGAGATGATATCGATATGAAATAATGGGATTTGAGTTTTGGAGCAATGAAAAGATAATCAGAGCACTAAAGAGTTAGATAGAAGTAATAAGGAGCTGAGCTATTAATGGTATTTTTGAGTATAACGAGAAAAGAAGGATGAAAGTAAGTTGAGAAAAAGTTCACCGGAGTTATGTGACATAAAGTAAGGAATCGTCGAGATGTATGATACTATCAAGGGTAAGTAAGTTAATAGTTATACAGAAGTTTCAGGACAACATGATTAATCATGAGTTTCGAGGAATTAAGGGAGTATGAAGTTGGTGGAGTATTTGCACGATACGAGATTTTTGGTGGAGAGTTAGATGGTGATACAATTAAGGATAGTATTGGGAAGAATGTTAAGGTAATTTTGTTAATGGATTGGATGTTCGTTATTTGGGATGTCAACCAAAGATAGGAAACAAATCGTGATGTTTAGAGATGAGTGTAAGAGGTTTGATGCCCGGACAGCGGTAGTGTGATGGTTTGTGACTAGTGGTTAAGGGTAATGGTATATTAGAAAGGTAACAATTCTAAAGAGGTTGATTTTGCAGAGACCAGTTGATAAGTACGATTATGAAAGAGTATAAGATGTGGTTATATGAGGCGGTTGTTAGTAGTTGAGTATTAATGGTGTGGCTACATTTGGCAAAGGGTGATGGATATGCGAAAGGGAGAATATGTTATGAGGTGTATACAAGTTAAGCTCGGGCGACTAGTAACCTATGTTGAGTGGTAACTTACGTGATCAGGATTGACTAGTTGGTTGTGATTACGGGTCTATGATATGTGTAAATGTTTGTGTGAGGTTCTGACCTCACAAGAAGTGGTATGGTGTGATAATTATAAAGTTGTTTTATGAATGTTCTGTAATATATAGGTTGGACACGGTAATTTTAATTGAATAATATCCAAAAAGGTAATAACTTGATTAATTTGACATGGCTAGTTATAATTTTATGTGTATTAATAACACATGTGTATTCCGTGAAATGGTAGAGATGATGTTCATGAGATGCTTATCTGTTTATCCATATAATATGTCGCGTGGTGATTTAATAAAGTGGATTTGAGTAAGTTTTCTTGTCTGAGAAGTTATACTCAGTCGGTGTTTATGGGAATCGTATGCAGTTGTGATGTCTATCGGTGTGGTTGTGGTGCCTCGGGTGGTGATCCGGGCACGGTACATAATGTTGTGATGCGGGTATTTTCGCACTACGGTGTGGTTGTTGGTGGCGGTGTTGTGATGGCGTCACCGGTTGTGGTGGAGTAGGCGGGATGATTATGATTCGAGTTTCGAAAGTGCATACCAGTTATTCATAGTTTGTTGTTTTGTTTGATGTTGCTCCCTGCGAGTTTCAGTTTCTGCAGATAGACAGTTGTCTTGTTTATTGATGTTTTCTTTACCAGGTTAAGTTGGGAATGAGGGTATAATATGATATGAAATAGAGTCGTATATGTTTTCGTTGTTGTCATGGTATAGTGATGTTCTATTGATGGGACACGGTTGTGAGAGGTTGTTACTGATAATTTTGATCTTGTTCTAGATAAGGCTTTAGTAGACATGGTAATGACAAGTGGTCCGTAGAACATGTGTGGTAATGATCCTGAAAGTGCGGGTGGTTCATAATCTTTTTTGGGACAAAGTGAGTGTAGGGTGTTGGGGGAATTAGTGTCATATTAGGTTATGTATGAGTCTTGCGGTAATGAAGGAAAGAACTGGAGGATCTAGTGTGAGTGTAGGTAACGAGTGTGGATCGTGAGTTATGCGTTTGGGAGATAGGTGCTTCATATAGAGAGGTATGTCATGTTGCGGTAATGTGGAAAAGTTGAAGTTTTGGGTTAAGATAAAGATTTTGAGGTATAGGTTAGGTGGTGTGACGAATGAGTTGAGGTATGAGGAATGTTTAAGTAAGAGAGCCTTGGATATATGCATGGCGAGTGTTTAGATTATAAGTGGTTATCTTTGACATGCGGTGGTGATGAGGATCATGACACGATATAGCTAGGATTTAGTATTAGTGAGTTACGAGGACGTAACATTTGTCTTAAGAGGAGTAGGATGCGATGAAAAGAGAGTTTCATGGTGGTGCATGTTATAATATAATTGGAATTAGAGTGTTAGCGTAGCGTAAAGGAGGGATTTGTTTTGTGGATGATACTTATAAAAGGCCATGGCCGTACTTGTAGTAGTGTGATGCTTCGAAGTGTGGGAATATTTTATATAGTGTTGACAGTTGGAGGATGGTGTTATGAGTGTGAGTAAACTTCGAGGACGAAGTTCCTTTTAAGGGTGGTAGAATGTAACATTCCGTTTGATGTTATGAGTATTTTGGTAGTGTATGGAGTTAGTGTTGAGAGAGATATAATGGAGTGGATACGATATCGTGAGCCATGTTGTGGAGGTAGGAATAGTTAGTGGAGTTGGTGTTACGAGTTCATGTTTGGGTTGGAGTTTTGTTTTGAGTTCTTAGTCACGTTGTTGTGTCTTGATCGAGTTAGTATGTTTGTTTTCAGGTATGGGTTGAACTTCGGGGACGAAGTTCTTTTTAAGGAGGGAAGACTGTAATACTCCGTATTTATGAGTCTTGGGGTACTCTATCGAGTAGGCCTTACTCTGTCGAGTAAGGGAGTTTTGCGATATAAAATAGTTTTTGACCTGTTGGGTACTCGATCGAGTAACTAGGGTACTCGATCGAGTAACTAGGGTACTCGATCGAGTAAGGGGGCACTCGATCGAGTACCTTAGCTACTCGATCGAGTAGCCGGTTTACGGGGGTTGTTTTGTAGGGTTTTGTTAATAATGCGATTAAAGTATAAAACACTTCCGTCATTGTTTCCAAATCACTTTTCCAAAACCTAAATTTCTGTTTAAGAGAGAAAGCAAACAAGTTCATCTTCTTAATCGCATTCTTAGCAATTCCGGAGTTCGGACGGTCGATTCTTGTCGTTGTTTATACCGTTGAGTTCCTTGCGTCGAGGGTAAGATCTATGTACCCTTTTTATTGTCTTTCCTTTGATTTGGTTAAACCCTAATTTTGGGATTAGGGGTTTTTATGATTTGTTATGGTTAGATTGTGATTATGTGATTATGTGATAGGAGAAGGATTTGTAAAGGAGAGGTTTTGAGACAAATTTCTAGATCGTCGATGATTGTGTTGCTTTCCGGGTAGGATTTCCTACTCGCATTAGTCCCATAATGGGATGATTGTTGATGTGTTAAGCTTGATTGTTTGATATAGTAATTGTATTGTGACGGCTGTGATTGTGATTGTACACTGTTGATAGATTCAGACGATTGTTGATTTTGTGATTGTGATTGGTTGCCTATGGTTCTCGAGATGCGTTCTCGGCTGAGTGGAGTCACTTGCGGGAGTGGCTTCACGCCCTAGTTTCGCCCTGCGTGGAACCCGCCACGGAAGGGGATGTGCACATTAATGGGACAGGGTTATCGCTCGGTATGATGAGCGGGGCTTAGGTGGGAACGGCTGCGGTCCCCCATCGGTGGTCGGTCCAAAGGACGTCGATGATTGAGATGGTTGGAGTTGGTTGGTTGTGTATGTGTGATGCTTAAGTCATGCTGCTTATCTTATTGCGACATGTATATTAATTGTGTGATTAGTACTGACCCGTTTAAATGTTTTAAAAACTGTGGTGATCTATTCGGGGGTGGTGAGCGATTTGCTTGCGGTATATCTTGGATACGCGTGGGATCTAGCTGGGGATGGAGTCATCACATATCAGAGTCTTTAGTCTTCCGCTGTGTTTGTTAGGACAGTTCCTTTCAGCTGGTTTATAGTTTGAGAACAGTTGTATTTTGCTTACAGTTGGTTTTGTAATGTAATCACTTAAACTTATTTAATAAAGTATGTTTCTTCATTGTCTTATGATTATCATGCCTCGGGTAACCGAGATGGTGGCATCCTTATACCTGAGTGGTCCTGGTAAGGCACTTGGAGTATGGGGGTGTTACAAATACAACGTTCATATTTGCTTGACTATAAATATTGTAATCTAATATTTGTAATTCATTCATCATTCGTTGAGTAACTTAATAATTTATCTTACATTATTTCCCGAATATCCAATTACATACACAAGATTGATCTCCCCAAGAAATTTACTGTTCCATCCATGAGAACTTATGATGGAACCTCTGATTCAAAAAATCATGTTGCCATATTCAAGCAAAAAATGTTGGTTGCCTCAATACCCAGTGAACTCAGGCAAGTCTGCATGTGCAAAGGCTTTGGTGCGGAATAGTTCGCACAAGCTTCTTGAAACGGACCCACGCCTCATGAAAATTCTCATCAGGACCCTGTTTAAAGCTCGTGATCTGAGCTCTAATGGCATTGGTCTTCGAGGCAGAGAGGTATTTCTTGTAAAATGCTAAGGCCAATAATTCCGGTCGGTTATCCCATTAGCAAATCGATCCAAATCTCTATACCACTCCCTTGCAGCATCACGATGCGGGAATATAAACATAGTCTCCTTCACTTGGTCCGGAGTCACACCTGCTGGTGGGGGTATGGAGCAGCAATAATCAATGAATGTATCTGTTAGGCCCAGATTAGCCTGGCCTGACTGCAACCTGGCCTGACCTTACAAGGCTGATTGAGGCAAACAGAGACCGGACAAATCTAACCACTGCCTGGCAGATGAAGAGTATTACAGGATGAATAGGCTACTTAATCCCAGAAGAAAGGCCTGATGGTAAGCACGGAATAACCTGACAGCACACCTAGGCAGGCTGGATTAAGAGCAGCAAAACGGTTATATAAAGATTAATGTTCATGTCCTATTCTCAAGGAAGACCAAGTCTAACTATGAAGCTATATCACCCATGAACCTGGACGTGCAAAGAGGAGAATGAGTTGAAGAATAATCAAAGGAGAACGAGTCAACCGAATTAATAGGGAATGTGCCCTATTAATCCTAAATGACTCAACAAAAGAGGAAGACGTTGGAGATCAATACAACGTTCATATTTGCTTGACTATAAATATTGTAATCTAATATTTGTAATTCATTCATCATTCGTTGAGTAACTTAATAATTTATCTTACATTATTTCCCGAATATCCAATTACTTACACAAATTTGTATTTAGTTTATCAAAGTAATATAAGCATTATTATTCTTACTCAGTCTTTCCTTGTTATTCATTCACAACATTCCAAACTTATAGAACTAGATACCCTGACTACTCTATAATCAAGCCGGATCCTTTCAGGAAAATCCTGCTAAAACAGTATCCATATGTTTGGCTGCATCTTCAGTCGCAGCTCCCCCGAATTGGTTTCTCTCAACCAAGTTGATATAGGACGGCTTCGGCCCGAATTTTCTGTCCGTCCCTGGTAATGCGAATCCCTTATAGAGATTCGCAACTGTTGGCTTAGAGTGACTGGCTATACTTGCTTCTTCAGCCATGTCTGGAGATGTGACGGTCTCAGCTGAAGAAGTGGAAACGGGAGATGAAGGTGGATCCTCCTCAAACAGTGCGTTCTCGTAGTAACTAGACAGAATACTCAACTCTTCCTCTGTCGACAATACTCTAGATGATCGTCTCAACTCACACAAGGATTTCTCAATCTCAGGATTGAACGGTAGTAATTCACTACCCTATGACCTGCGCATAAGAAGAAACTACAGAAAGAATATGAGAATAGTTTAAGGAACAGATGTACCTTAAACTAAGAGAAAGACTAAAAATAAAACAACTAAAAATTTTAAAAAATTGCCTCCCCGCAACGGCGCCAAAATTTGATACCCGTCGTTGTGTGCACCAAAAATAAAATTTATATTTCCTAACTACAACTATAGATAGCGGTAGTAGGGTCGAACCACAGGGAGGCGGATGCAATTAATAGTTGTCTCAATTTTAGTCTACGTAACAAATGTGTGGGGGTTTGTTTGAGTTGGAATGCATATGTATCGTTGTAGTATAGTGGTAAGTATTCCCGCCTGTCATGCGGGTGACCCGGGTTAGATCCCCGGCAACGGCGCCAAAATTTGATGCCCGTCGTTGTGTGCACCAAAAATAAAATTTATATTTCCTAACTACAACTATAGATAGCGGTAGCAGGGTCGAACCACAGGGAGGCGGATGCAATTAATAGATGTCTCAATTTTAGTCTACGTAACAAATGTGTGGGGTTTGTTTGAGTTGGTCTATAACTAAAGGTAGTAAAAGAAAGTAAACTAAATAAACGGATGAAATCAAGCATTAAAAGGGTGCTAAGATGGTCGGTTCACTATAGTTTCGGCGGCAGTGTACTAGGTAGGTCTAAAACAAACACGTGAGACGGGAAAATAAGAAGTCCTCTCGGTCCATTCTTAACAGGTAGCATCTTTCGATCTCACTACAGGTCCCTAATATCACTAATACTAACTTTCGTCCTGAAAAGTGACTAAAAAGGTTAAATTAACTCATCTTTCGATCTCATTAATCTAGTCGTCTTAATTAGGTATGCTATCTCCCTTCCCTATCTTTCGATCTTTATTGGGTCGGTAAATTCCTAGGCATTCAGCTAGTCGCATGCATTCGATTCGTCAAATATGGAAATTAAATTAATTAAAACGAAGGTAATCTCACGAGGCCAGTCGATCGACCAGGTAGGACGGTCGATCGACTGGCACGCGATTTAAGTCTACTATTCTACGCCGCCTACTTCTACAGATTCCCTACATCCTAGCACAGGGTATTTAGCTACTCATGACTATGATGAAAACAACAATAAGATTAAGGGATAAAACTACTGAATTCAAGCTTAAAATAATTAAACAAACAAATAACATAAAACTATAATTTCGGCTTCGGGAAACTAATCTAGCAATTCTATACTATGGATGAACACAGTAACGAAATTGATTAATTGAACAGGAGAAATACCGAATGAAATTGCAGAGAAAGGAAGAATTCCAAAAGCAGGAACGAAGGTAAATTATCTTCGAACACTTATGCCCTAATGCTAAACTCAATATAGAACAATAATTATTTCTGATAAAAGACTTGATAAAAACTAGATGATTAAAGCTTCCTATCAGGTTACGTTATATAGGAATATAACGTAACTTTATTCCTAAACCTAATATAGCTTGGGCTTTGGATTTCTCGTTCTATATCTTTAATCTCCGTATCAGCTCGTAGCTCGGTCGATCGACCACTGTGACCGTTCGATCGACTGGACTGCAATGAACAGGAGCTACTGGAACTCGTGCTCTGGTCGATCGACCATACTGGCCAGTTGATCGACTGATGTAGCTGATAATTGATTTCTAAATTCTCGTGGATTTGTCTCTCGGGCCTCGAAATGCGCACCAAGCTCGTTCCTTGAGTAAATACTTCACGTCAATATGGAATGCAAGGTACTCGGGGACGGATTTAGCTTGATTTCCGCTGGATTCTTCACATTTCTGCAATAATGTACAAAAATACAAAAGTAGACGGAAATAAGGAAAATAGTAGCATAATTGAGCTCTGAAATGCGTGTAAAATAGGGTGTAAAACATCATATAAATGACACGCATCATGCGGCTTACTCTGTGGAGTAATTATGTTTTTATACGAAACAGTAGCTTGTCTGATGGGTACTCAATCGAGTATGGGTGGCCCTCGAAGTTACTTACTCGATCGAGTAAGTTACTTTTACGGGTTGTTTTAGTCGGGTTTTGTTAGTAACACGTGATTAGTATGTTAATCCTTCCGTCACTTTCTTTATCATTTCTCACCCTTTCTAAAACCTTTCAAAGAGAAGAGAAGTTACGTTGTCTTCGTTCGTCGTGTTACTATAAAATCCCAAAGGTTAAGCAGGTCGGATTGTCTTGTTCTTTACACCGTTGAATTTCTCGCGTCAAAGGTAAGATTCTTGTATAATTTTTATAACGATTCGTTGAGTTTGTTTAAAACCCTAGTTAGGTAAATTTGGGGGTTTTGGGTGTTTGATTGGCTTAGTAGTTGTTCCGGGTGTAATTCCAGAGCAGATATTTGTTACCACCCGTGGCCTTGTAGAATGATGTCCTTGCTTGAATCCTCCTTGCGGTCTCCTGAAACGAGGAACAAACTGAGGGCTCGACTTTGGCCGAGCGTACTCACTCCGACGCTCAAGTCAGTAAACTTAAAGGATTAAGTATGTGTTGCTTGGCTAAGTATATTGTAGAGAGATAAGGAAGATAATACCAGATGAATAGTGATTCTTAGGTTAATTTGTGGATCCTTTCCTCAATGAAGGTTGAGGAGTATTTATAGACTTTCACCTTTTGTCACGTAGTGGCCAAGTGGCCAAGTGGCTAGCAGGTGGAAAGACCGTTCTACCCTCGGCCGATGGACCTATGGCAGGCCGACCGAGGGGTCTTGGATATGAGTACGCGGATATGTGTCCCGGCTGGCTGGTTGCCATGCCGAGACCTAGGTGACAGGCCGATGGGTTGCATCGGCTAGTCTGTCTAAGTCGTTGACTTGCTGTGGATATCTTTGACCTTGCTCAATATGTTGACTTGGTCAGTGGTGCAGAATATGCCCCATCAATTTGCCCCCAGCGTAGACTATGCCGTGGTATGGGCTCCGATGTATGTTGAGCGTATATTCTGCGTAAGTATTTTGCAAAATTTTTCTGTGTCGGCCTCTTCTGATGCATCTGCTTCTTCTACCTCGGCCTCGGCCCGGTTCTTATTAGGCCGTACCATATCCCCCCTCCACATGGATGTGTAAAGGGGCATCCGATGTGGAAAAGAGAGTGATGCAGGCCGAGACCAGGGTTGAGAGTGCCGGTTGTTTTTGATTGCCCCCGGCCGGTGCTACCTAGCTTGGTTGATCATGTGGCCGACGGAGAGCAGGTACCTAGGAATTTGTTGAGGAAGATGAATAGGCAAAGAGATGTGAATGGGCGTGTTGAAGACGCTTGGTCACTTGTTGCATTGATTGACGTTCAACTGTTGCAATGATTGACATTCCGTGGTTGCATGTTCGACACGTGTCTGTTCGCTGATTGGCTGACGCTTCATGGGCTGTGCCCTGATTGGTCCTTCTTCATGGGCTTTTCCCTATAAATAGGATAGTTATTCCGTGATTTTGGCCACCAATTTCATTTTCTCAAATTTTCTCCCAAAATCTTCATCTTTCTAAACTTTCAAGGGCTTCCTTTTCTTCTAATCTTCGGAGTCTTTGATCCGGCGAGTGTTTTTCTTCAAGGTAAACAAACAAATTTTCTTTTATCTTGTTAGTAATTGTTGTGAACATGTCTTCACGATCTTTGGACCCGGAAACTGCGTCGGGGGCCCTAGGTCTCCTTCTCCTGAAGTTGATCCTCAAATTCTGGAGGAATGGGAGGATGATGATGATGTCGGTGATTTCGGTGATGATTTTGGTGATGACGCGGAAAGGTCTCGTCCTAATGAGGGGAGGCAGTATGTTATGGATCACGGCGACGCCTGTAAGGTCCGTCTTGATCGTTCTTGGACCCATAAGCTCGCCAGTTGTTCCGGCGAGACACTTTTCGAGGGCCATTTTTTCTTTGGTAGGGGATACAAAATTGTTATCCCTGGGGAGGGTCAGGCCGTCTGTTGCCCTCCACCGGGCTACATCGGCGTATACATGCGGCATTTGGAGTATGGGCTCCGGTTTCCGCTGAATGGGTACGTTATGGCCATCATTAGAGCCATGAACGTTGCCGTTGCCCAACTGCACCCGCTGGCTGTGAGGACCATAGTCGGCTTTGTCTGGCTTTGTCTCTTCAAGGGAGAGGCTCCAACGGTGAATTTATTCCGTCGGCTTCATCATCTCCGGCCATCAATCTCAGGTCGCGTCGGATGGTACAGTGTGCAAATGGAGCAAGGTTACGTCTCCGTCGACAAACTTACTTCTTGCAAGGACTGGCAAAACCGGTGGGTGTACGTTAAAGTGCCGGACGACTATCCGCTGCCCTGCTCCTTCCAACACCACGTTAATTTGTGGTGTGAGACTAAGGCGGAGCATGATAGATGGGTCACCCGAAAGAAGCTTAAAATGGATGCCAGCAAGGTCCTTCTTAAGGAGGACGAGAAGCTGGCGATGAGGCTTTTTGAGGTGGACAAGAGTGGGTTGCCGAAAAGATGGATCCCCCCAACGCAGATCATTCTTCAGGATGAGCCGCTTTGTCATGTCGGCCTCATACCGGCCCTAGCACAGGGTGAGTGGGGTCGGTGTGAGGCCCATCACCGTTCTCATTGTGTCTCGAACTTCGATTTACTTCTACTTAACTCTTGCTTTGTTTCTTTCGCAGACCACTTTGGACCGGACCAGTCTGAGGATATCCTCCGGAGAATGGGGCTGCACAAAGATAAAACTGTTGCTAACTTGCACCCCAAGGCTCTAGCCTATGACCGCAGGACATCGCCGAATGATCTCATGGAACAACAGCTGAAGGGGTTGAACATGGAGGAGGCCCAGGCGAAGGTTGTTAGCAGCATGGCGCGCCGGACGCGGAAAATAAAGTCTTCGGCGGCGACAGCGTCGACACCGGTTCCACCTCCCATCCTCCCCCCTAAGGAGACAGTGGAGATCGTTGATATTACTGATGGTGGGGACTCTGACGCGGAAGAATCTCCCCTTGTCCGTAAGAGGAAAGAGACAGCCTCTACCGCTGGCAAGGAAATGCCTCCTCCGGCCAAGAAAGCCAAGCATGGTACCTATCTATCCTGTGGCCCAAATTTAGCCGGGTCATTAGGTGCTCCTGATGACAGGCTCTCTAATATGTCAATGCGTGTTGACACTGATGCTTTCATTAAATTTTGTAGATCAGCCGCTGTCGGCCGTCGCTCTTGTTGGGTAGCAAGTGGAGGGGATCTCCGTGCAGGCTGGTGATCGAGACGTCACCGTTAACTCCTCATCCCAGAAGGCTTCCCTCTCCCAGCTGCAGGCTGGTGATCAAAATGTCACCACTGTCTCTTCATCCCAGAAGGTTTCCGTCTCCCAGCTTATAGAGGAAGGCACGAAGCTGATCAAGGAGCTGACGAGGTGGAACGAGCTTACCGGTGCTCGTATCATAGAGCAGGAGAAAACCGTCGCTCAAGCTGTTTTTGAGCGTAATGCCACTAAGCAGGTGGCCGTGTCGGCGAAGCTAGATCTCCTCAATGAGCAGAGGCTTAGGGGAGATGCTGAGAAGGCGCTTTTGGATGAGAGAAAACTCAGGGAGGACGCTGAAAAGGAGGTCCTTCTTTGAGAGAGAGCAAGGCTTTCGGCTGCGGCGGCGAATTGCCGCGAAGCCGCTTTGAGAAGTGTAACCTTGTTCAGAGGCACGCCGACCTCTATCTCCAGCAGAGGAACGAATCCAGGGACCTGTTTAAGGCCCAGGCGGAGGTGATTCGGAGCAAAGAGGCCATCATCAGGCAAAAGGAGAAGGACATTGAGATGCTCCAAACCGTCATGCTCCCTGACATGTGCGCTGAATTCCGGGATTTGGCCGAAGAAGCTGCTAGGGAAGTGATTGGGGAGCTTTTCCTTCTTGATGGTTCCTTTCCGTGGGGCAAATACGACGAGCTGCTTGATGACAAGCTTGAAGCTAAGGAGAAGGCCGTGGCGGAGAAGTCCAAGGAGGCGGTGAGGGCGAAGATAGAGAAGGAGGCGGCCGCGGAGAAAGCAGCTCTGGCTGAGAAAGCTAAGGCGGCCAAGGAGGAAGCCGAGAGAATGAAGGCAGCCGATGATGCCGAGGCCAAGGCTGAGGCGGCTAAAGCTGAGGCTGCTAGGAAAACTGCTAGGTTGCCCATCGGAGAAGACGCGGCTACTGCTGCTGATGACAAGCAGCAACAGGCATAGGGGGACGGGAGGTTATCACCAGGCTCTCCCGGCGTCTCGGATAGCTTCAGCTGTTCGGGAGCCAATTTTTAAACCCTTCCTTCCTGCCATCTTTTGGCGCTCCAAATGACATATTTGTAACTTTTTGCTTTTCTTTCCTTGTATTTTGTACAACTCTGGTAGGTTGTGTTTTGGTTTATCCCTATGGGGACGGCCGTCGTCTGTATTCTCTTCACTTGTAACCCGCTATCATTTTTAATAAGAGTTCGTTTCTTTTTGCCTTCGGCATGGCTGAGGTCTTTACCCTATTTCTTTCCTTGCGCTAATAGTTGAGCGTCTCAACTGTGTTTAGCGTTTTCACTTTGCCTCTGGCTTGGCCGAGGTCTTTTCTCGTTTCTGTCTGAGTTGTCCTCTTACGTTATTAATTGAGCGTCTCTTTTTTGTTTTCGCCTCGGCTTGGCCGAGGCAGTTTAGAGTGCGTATCTCAACTGTGTTTAACGCCTCTTAAGGCATTTTTATTGCTTTTGCGAGTAAAAACTGCGCTGGCTGAGACTGCCGCTCTTGTCGGTATGACAGTGTGAGCCGGCGTCTGTTTCTTCATAGAGACTGCCGCTCTTGTCGGAATGACAGTGTGAGCTGGCGTCTGCTTCTTGATAGCGTCTAACGTAGCGTCTACCACTTGGAGTGACTGTCGAAGCGTCTACTACTTGGGGTGACTGCGACGGCGCTATATTTCTTGATGGAGACTACCGCTCTTGTCGGAATGACAGTGTGAGCCGGCGTCCGCTTCTTGATTGCGTCTAACGTAGCGTCTACCACTTGGAGTGACTGCCGAAGCGTCTACTACTTGGGGTGACTGCGACGGCGCTATATTTCTTGATGGAGACTGCCGCTCTTGTCGGAATGACAGGTGTGAGCTTGGCGTCGCTTCTTGATAGCGTCTAACGTAGCGTCTACCACTTGGAGTGACTGCCGAAGCGTCTACTACTTGGGGTGACTGCGACGGCGCTATATTTCTTGATGGAGACTGCCGCTCTTGTCGGAATGACAGTGTGAGCCGGCGTCTGCTTCTTGATAGCGTCTAACGTAGCGTCTACCACTTGGAGTGACTGCCGAAGCGTCTACTACTTGGGATGACTACGACGGCGCTATATTTCTTGATGGAGACTGCCGCTCTTGTCGGAATGACAAAGGTGTGAGCTTGCGTCGCTTCTTGATAGCGTCTAACGTAGCGTCTACCACTTGGAGTGATCTGCCGAAGCGTTTACTACTTGGGGTGATGCTGACGGCGCTATATTTCCTGATGGAGACTGCCGCTCTTGTCGGAATGACAGTGTGAGCCGGCGTCTGCTTCTTGATAGCGTCTAACGTAGCGTCTACCACTTGGAGTGACTGCCGAAGCGTCTACTACTTGGGGTGACTGCGACGGCGCTATATTTCTTGATGGAGACTGCCGCTCTTGTCGGAATGACAGTGTGAGCCGGCGTCTGCTTCTTCATAGAGACCGCCGCTCTTGTCGGAATGACAGTGTGAGCCGGCGTCTGTTTCTTCATAGAGACCATGGGGAAAATGAACATTTCGATGGAAGACGGGCGATTCTTCATTAGATTAAAGCATGCGTCGGGGTGTCCACAGCTGTTTCGGACACCTCCGCCGTTATACAAAGTTTACATGAGATCACCAGTGTCCTAATGGCTTTTTAAAGGCGCCCTTTCCCAGTCAGCCGTCAGTCGCATCCATGAGGTCGCCCCCCTGTTGTAAGGATGGGCTTTTCCCCCTCTCTGATTGCTTTGCCACTTTGAGGGATTGCATGTTGCATCCTCTGGCAGATATCTGGACGTTGACTACCTCGTCCTTCTCGTCCCTGGAGACGAGCTTATGCGCTTCCCCCCGGTCCGAGACATACATCAGTGTTAGGGCCCGGACGGACATCACTGCGTCGACCTCGCTCAGAGTGACTCGGCCTATGAGAACGTTGTAGGCGGACGAGCCGTCAATGACTACGAACTCAGCTAGGACATTCTTGGCCGCATCCCCCTCGCCGAGCATCACCGGGCCCGATTGATCCTGGGGTACCAGGCCCCGCCCCGGAGAAGTCAGTATGCTGGATTGGTGCAGGGGCTCAAGTCCTTGATTTTCAGGCCGAGGCTGAGGAAGCACTCCCTGAACATGATGTTAGTGTAGGCGCCTGTGTCAATCAGGCACCTCTTCACCAGGTGGTTGGATATGTCCAAGTTGACTACAAGTGGGTCGCTGTGAGGGGCGATGACTCCCTCGTAGTCCTTCCTTCCAATAGTCATATCGGGAATGTTGGAGGCGGGGATCGCTGTGTTAGGCACAAAGTTGATGGCCTGATACAGCTCGTTCAGGTGCCGTTTGTGCCCATGAGCTGACCCACCGTTCTCATTGCCCCCGATGACCACATGGATCACTCCTATCCGTTGGAAAACGGATTTCTTATCTGAACCGCTGGCGTCAGTCTTTTGGCCTTTGGCAACATACTTGTCGAGGCTTCCCTTCCGGATCAGCTCTTCAATGGCATTCTTCAGGTGCCGGCAATTGTCAGTGAGGTGACCGGTGTGGCCGTGGTACTCGCAGTACTGGCTCGTATTACCATCTCCTTTTGGCTTGGGGGGCCGTTCCCACTTCTGGCCCTCGTTTCTGCTCAGGGTGAAGACCTCGGCGGCCGACACGACCAGAGGGGTTTTATCATGGTAATGCCGTTGGTAAAACGTTCCCGAACCCCCCCCCCCCCGGCGCCCGTCGAGTCCTGTTTCCTGGCAGATCTGTCAGACCGCGACCTGTTATTGTCACGACGTCTCTCATCGGACCGTGACCCGTTATTATCACGGCGTTTTTCATCCGGGTTGTCATCCCGGCGGCTCTTCTTTTCTGAGGGCTCGGCCTCGCTGGGGCCTACCCAGGTCTTGTGGTAGTCTTCCACCTTGATGGCCTGGTCGGCCATCTTCCAGGCGGCATCTAGGCCCAAACCCCCGTACTTGATGAGCTCGTCTTTTAAGACTCCCTTTGGGAGGCCTTTCATCAGTGCGAAAGCCGCCAGTTCGGGGTTGATCTCCTGAATCTGTTGCACCCTGCCGTCGAACCTCTTCACATAGCTTCGTAGAGATTCGCCCTCCTCCTGTTTGATAGTTAGGAGGTCCGACGTCTCCACGGCTCTCCTTTTGTTGCAAGAGTACTGGGCTACGAAGGCGTCCTTTAGGTCGGCGAAACAGTATACCGAGCCGTCGGGAAGCCCCTTGTACCAATTTTGAGCCATCCCATGCAGAGTTGTTGGGAAGACTCGGCACCAGACCTCATCGGGCTGCTCCCATACCGACATGTAAGACTCGAAAGCCTCGGCGTGGTCGGTTGGGTCACTATCTCCTTTGTATGTGAACGCCGGCAACTTCAGCTTAGTTGGTACGGCAGTGTCAAGGACATAGGCGCTGAGGGGCTGTCTGAGCACGTGTCGGATGACACGCGGCGATCGGCTCCTCGCATTCCTAGTCCGACTCCTCTCCTCGTAGCGGGAAGGACTCCTTCTTCGACTTGGGCTTCTTCTCCGACTCTGCTGAGTCGGGCTTCTCTGGCTTCTCCGAGGCAGGCCTCGTCGGTGCTGCGGCGACGCTGTCCTCTCGTGAGTACGGGGAGGGCTCAGGTCCACCACTAGCACTCTGGGCTCCTCCGGCGTCTCGGCAGGGTTGGCCTCTCCTAGTGCTCCGTTCAAATTTCTCGGAGTCACGTTCTGGGCCCTGGTTTCTTGGACGGTTTCCGCCGCTCTCGTCGGCGTGACAGTGTGAGCTAGCGTACTCCCAATCAGGTCCAGGAGCATCTTCAGTTTTGCTGTGTCAACCACGTGTCCCATGATGGTGACCTGGTTGGCGGGCAGCGGCGTGTCTGGTATTATCGGCATTCCGAATTCCGGTTGGATTACTCCACCGGTGGAGGGTTGCACGACTCCAGAATTGTGAAAGGTATCATCTTGGTAGAATGTGGTTTCGTCGGTTGCGACTACCTCTTGTTGTTTTGACATCTTAGCTTTTGGGGTGGGTTTTTGTGTTTGTTTTTTTTTATTTGGGAATGAATGTAACTAGCTTCTAGTGTCGTTTCCCACAGACGGCGCCAATTGTTCCGGGTGTAATTCCAGAGCAGATATTTGTTACCACCCGTGGCCTTGTAGAATGATGTCCTTGCTTGAATCCTCCTTGCGGTCTCCTGAAACGAGGAACAAACTGAGGGCTCGGCTTTGGCCGAGCGTACTCACTCCGACGCTCAAGTCAGTAAACTTAAAGGATTAAGTATGTGTTGCTTGGCTAAGTATATTGTAGAGAGATAAGGAAGATAATACCAGATGAATAGTGATTCTTAGGTTAATTTGTGGATCCTTTCCTCAATGAAGGTTGAGGAGTATTTATAGACTTTCACCTTTTGTCACGTAGTGGCCAAGTGGCCAAGTGGCTAGCAGCTGGAAAGACCGTTCTACCCTCGGCCGATGGACCTATGGCAGGCCGACCGAGGCGTCTTGGATATGAGTACGCGGATATGTGTCCCGGCTGGCTGGTTGCCATGCCGAGACCTAGGTGACAGGCCGATGGGTTGCATCGGCTAGTCTGTCTAAGTCGTTGACTTGCTGTGGATATCTTTGACCTTGCTCAATATGTTGACTTGGTCAGTGGTGCAGAATATGCCCCATCAGTAGTAATTGCATGATTGTATTTGTGATTATAGGAGGAGATTTCGTAGAAGAGCATTTTGATTAGCTGCTTGTGACGGTCTTGTGATGGCTTATTTCAGGTAGGGTTTTCCCTACTCAGTATTAGTTACATGATTGTGTGGTGATTGTTGTTGTGACGATTGGTTAAGTATATTGTTGGTTGTATTGGATAGTTGTTGATTTCATGCTGTTTATTGGTTGTATCTGTCTGTGATCTTCGGGGTGCGTCCCTGGCTGAGTGGAGTAACTTGCGGGAGTGGTTTCACGCCCTTCATTCGCCTTCTGTGGAACCCGCCACAGAAGGGATGTGCACATTAATGAACATAGGTTTATCACTCGATGGAGATGAGCGGGGCTTAGGTGGGAACAGCTACGGTCCCCCACTGGCGGCGAGGAGTACCTGCTGCGATGGGTACTCTAGCAGGGCTACACACTTTAGTGTGTAGTCAGTTGTGTGGAAATTGGAGATGGAGACTAGAGATTGGTTTGAGCTGTCTGTGTTTCTGTTTCATTGTGGTTGTTGTTGTTGTTCTTATGTAATTAGTAATGACCCCCGTTTAAATGTTTTAAAAACTGTGGTGAGCAGTTATTGAGCAGGTATGAGAAGATACGTATGGGATAGCTGGGATGAGTCACAACGATGCAGTTTAGAAATCTTCCGCTGTGTCTGACTTTTTTATAGTTTTGATAAGTAGACAGTTTAGGAATCTTGTTTTTTTGTTAACAGTTTTGGTATTGGCATGTAATCACTTTAAACATTATTTACTTTTAAGTATGGTTTCATTATTGGCTTATGATTATCATTGCCTTCGGTAACCGAGATGGTGACGTTTCCATACCTTAAGTGGTCCTGAAGCAAGATCTCACTGGAGACTGTTGTTTTAACTGTCTATGTTCTTTGGGGTGCGTCCCTGGTTGAGTGGTGTCAGCTTGATCGGGTGTGTTTTTGAACAGAGGTCTGACCAGGTTCTGGAGTCGAGGCACTCGATCAGGTAAGTTTGGCACTCGATCGAGTGTCCTCAACTCGATCGAGTGGGTGTTGGTGTTCGATCGAGTGGGTTTAATAAAGGTCGTATGCATGTTTTGGGTTATAGTATGAGTGTTTATGTCTACCTTTTCTTATATAGTTACAAGATGCTGCCGAAAAGAAACACCCTATATGCTAGAGCTGAGAGTATGTCAATTGATGATATAGTAAATATGTTGGAGCACCAAGATGCTCATACGGAAGTTGTAAAGAGAGTGGGAAAGGAGAAGGAGGTTGATCATTCTAAGATCAGCATCCATATAGCGAGGTTCAATCCGAAAGAGTATAAGAGGACCGGGGCGCCAATTCTACTGGACAATTGGCACAGAGAGATGGAGAATATCCTGGAGTTGGTGCATTGCCCGGATGAGTTGAAAGTGGAACAAGCTGTGTTCTACTTGAGGGAAGCAGCAGGTGAGTGGTGGGATAAGGTCAATTTGAGTGCTACGGAGATGTACATGAAGCAGGGGCTACATACAATACCCTGGGATGAGTTCAGAAAGGCAATAAGGCGTGAGTTTGTACCGGAACATGTGAGGAGTAAGCTGAGGGAGGAGTTCGATGAGTTTAAGATCGCATCTGACATGAAGGTGGATGAGTACTACCGTAAGTTTAATGAGCAGTCTAGGTACGCTGAGGAAATGGGGCTGAGTGCGGAGAACCTAGCTTTGAGGTTTGAGAAGGGGTTGACCCCCAAGATTATGGAGAAGCTACCGGTGGGAGTCCTTACAGATGTTAAGGAAGACTATATGAGAGTTGGGAGGGCTGAGAGGTTGGTGGAGATAACCAGGGAGAGGGGTGCTGAGAAGAGGAAGGCTGAGAGCGAGGGTGGTGGTCAATCCAACTAAAAGAAGGGTAACCACACTCAGGCGAGAGCATATTCATCTGGCTCAAGGTTTAGTGCTGGGGCTTCATATGGGCGTGACCGTGGGAGTGGTAGCAATAGCTTGGGGATGACCTGTTTTAACTATGGCAGTGTGGGCCACAGGTCGCAAGACCGAAACCCAAAGGAATTGACGGGGGCCTGCACAAGCGGTGGAGCATGTGGTTTAATTCGAGGAAAAGTGGATCGAGAGACATGAGTGCACCAGTGTGGTGCCGGGAGGTTTTCAGAGACCGGCTCAGGGGAGCTTTTCTCAGGGTCCTGCACAGAGTTATGCGAGCAACAGACCGGCTGGGTCATGGAACAACAAGGGAGGTCAGAAAAACAATGATGGAGGTAACCGCAATGGCGGTAATTTCTATCAGAAACCAGCTACGAACACCAACAACAACCAGGGGTCGGGTGCTAAGCCGACTACCTCAGCTAGTACTGTCCAGGGAGGTGGGCAGGAGACCAGTGGCAAGCTGTTTATGATGGAGAAGAATGCAGCTGAGGTCGGCGCTCATGTTATCACTGGTACATTTCTTGTTAATGGTGTTTATACCTTTGTTTTGTTTGATTCGGGAGCATCACAATCGTTTGTATCTTCGAGTCATGTTAAACAGTTGGGTTTCAGTGAGTATGAGTCTGTAAGAGAGGAAGTTTTTATACCTTCGGGTGAGTCTGTATCGTGTGGGAGGTTCTATAGAGGTGTATCCATGATAGTTGGGCAAGTTGATCTATCTGTAGACTTGCTAGAGTTTCCTTTAGACGGTTTTGAGATGATAGTCGGGATGGATTTGTTAGGAAAGTACAAAGCTAAGATAGACTGTCATCAAAAGAAAGTTTCTCTGAGAGGTCCTAAGGGGATTAGTGTGTCTTATCGTGGGTTTGTTGTAAAACCCAAAGTTAAGTTGATTGCAGCAGTGACCTTGAAGTCCTATCTGGGGAAGGGGTGCCCGTTAATCTTGTGCCATGTGAGGGATCACAAAGTGGAGAGTCCGATAGTTGAGCAGGTACCAGTTGTGGGAGAGTTTCCAGATGTCTTTCCAGAGGAGATTTCGGGGTTGCCACCAAAGAGAGAGATAGATTTCAGTGTTGAGCTAAAACCGGGGACAGGGCCAATCTCTTAGGCACCGTACCAGATGGGTCCTAAGGAGTTAGAGGAGCTAAGCAAGTAGTTAGATGATCTGAATGAGAGGGGATACATTAGACCTAGTTTATCACAGTGGGGAGCACCAGTTCTGTTTGTGGAAAAGAAAGATGGGAGCTTGAGGTTATGCATAGACTACATGGAGCTGAACAGAGTGACAGTGAAGAACAAGTATCCTTTGCCAAGGATAGATGATTTGTTTGATCAGTTGAGTGGTGCAGCAGTCTTTTCTAAGATTGATTTGAGGTCGGGTTACCATCAGGTGAAGATTAGAGAGGAGGACATACCAAAGACATCTTTCACGTCGAGGTATGGCCACTATGAGTATGTGGTGATGCCGTTTGGGTTATCTAAAGCACCAGCTGTGTTTATGGATTTGATGAACCGGGTCTTTAGTCAGTTCTTTGACAAGTTTGTAGTAGTTTTCGTAGATGACTTCTTAGTCTTTTCTAAGACTAAAGAGGAGCATGAGGAGCATCTGAGGATTGTGTTGCAGACCTTGAGGGAACATGAGTTGTATGCAAAGTTTACCAAGTGTGAGTTTTGGTTGGAGGAAGTTTATTTTCTAGGGCATGTTATTTCAAAGAAAGGGGTAGCTGTGGATCCTGCAAAGATTGGAGCGGTTACCAAGTGGAAAGCACCAAAGAATGTAGCTGAGATCAGGAGTTTCTCGGGTTTAGCAGGATATTATCGACGGTTCGTGAAAGATTTCTCCAAGATTGCTAGACCTATGACATCTTTGATGAGGAAAGAGAATAGGTTTCATTGGGATAAAAGTTGTGAGACGGCGTTCCAAACATTAAAGGAGCATTTGACCACAACTCCAATCTTAGCATTGCGTGAAGGGAGTGAGAACTTTGAAGTGTATACAGATGCTTCAAAGAATGGGTTGGGTTGTGTGTTGATGCAGAATGGGAAAGTGATTGCCTATGCTTCTAGGCAATTAAAGCCTTATGAGGAGAATTATCGTACACATGATCTGGAGTTGGGTGCAGTTGTGTTTACTCTTAAGATTTGGAGACATTACCTATATGGGGCGACCTTTAAGGTATTTTCAGATCACAAGAGTCTCAAGTACATCTTCACTCAAAAGGAGTTGAACATGAGACAGAGGAGGTGGATGGAGTTTACTGGCGATTATGACATGGATATTATCTACCATGAAGGGAAAGCCAATGTAGTTGCAGATGCTTTGAGTAGGAAGGGTGTGCATTCTTTGTGCACAACTATATCTTTGATGACATTGAGAGATGAGGTGGGGAAGTTCGGGATACATATGATCCAGAAAGGGGATGTTATGGGTGATTTGGCAGTGCAGCCTGATCTATATGACGATATTCGCGGTAAATAGGCGTTGGATCCCATGATTGTGGAGTGGAAAGCTGGAGTAGAGAAAGGGACGGTGTCTAGATTCTCTATTCATACAAATGGTAGTCTGAGGTTTGATGGGAGGTGGTGTGTTCCTAATGATGACGAGCTGAAAAAGATGAGCATGACAGAGGCTCATTGTACACCATACTCGGTACATCACGGTGGTAACAAGCTATACAAGGATTTGAAGAAGATTTTCTGGTAGCCTGGAATGAAGAAAGAAACAACTGAGTTTGTGGCTCGTTGTTTGACATGTCAGAGAGTTAAAGAAGAGGAGTGACGACCACAAGGTAAGATTCAGTCTCTTGAGGTACCTGAGTGGAAGTGGGTAACAACATGATATGGGTTATTGTGGATCGACTGACCAACTCAGCTCATTTTGTGCCAATGAAAGATACATGGCCTAAGGCACAGTTAGCTATGGCTTATCGGAAGAATGTGGTGAGATTACATGGGGTGCCTAAAGATATAGTGTCTGACAGAGATTCGATATTTATCTCACGCCTTTGGAAAGAGTTGCAGGAGTCTTTGGGAACTACCTTGAAGATGAGTACAGCATTTCACCCTGCGATAGATGGTCAGAAAAAGAGGACAGTCAAGACTCTAGAGGACATGTTGCGAGCTTGTGTTATGGATTTTGGTGGTAACTGGGAACAGAGGATAGATTTCATCGAGTTTTCTTACAACAACAGCTATCACACCAGTATTGGCATGGCACCATTTGAGGCTATATATGGAACGAGATGTAGGAGTCCGATTTGTTGGGATGATAGTGTTGAGGCATTGGTTTTAGGACCAGAGATGGTATATGAGATGGTGGAGCAGATTAAGCTGATCAGACAGAGGAAGGGAGCGGCCCAGGATCGACAAAAGAGTTATGCTGATTTACATCGCAGGGATATAGAGTTTCTGGTTGGGGACAAGGTTCTTTTGAAAGTGTCTCCTATGCGTGGGGTCATGAGATTTGGTAAGAAAGGGCAGTTGAGTCAGAAGTTCATAGGACCGTATCAGATATTGGACCGTGTGGGAGAGGTTGCTTATCGATTGGCTTTAACATCTGCTTTGGATAGGGTACATAATGTGTTTCATGTGTCTCAGCTGCGAAAGTATGTTAGTGATCCGTCAAATGTGTTACAGGAAGAGAACATAGAGCTGGATGAGTCCTTGTCTTATCTTGAGGTGCCTAAACAGATCCTTGATCGAAAGGTTAGGAAAACTAGACATGGTGAGACAGTGTTGCTTAAGGTTCTTCGGTCTAATCATGATGTTGAGGAGGCTACATGGGAGGCGGAAGAGGCCATGAGAGAGTGCTACCCGTCTCTTTTTGATCAGGTATGTATGGTTACGAGGACGTAACCTTGTTTCTTTTAGGGGGGTAGAAGATGGTCGCGAAGAGTTTTTACATGTTTTTATGTTGTTTTGATATAGTTAGTAGTTGTTTGAGTCAGGTTGAGTTTAGTTTGGTAAGTATGTTTTGGAGTTTTATGTTTAGTTTTGTTTTTTGTTGTCGTGTCGGGAGAGTGTTAGTGTGTTTTTGTTTTGTTGTGGTTTGAACTTTTGGGACGAAGTTCTTTTTAAGGAGGGAAGACTGTAATACTACGGTTTTATGAGTCTCTGGGTACTCTATCAAGTGGAGCTTACTCTGTCGAGTAAGTATGTTTTGGTATACGAAACAGTATTCTCCCGGTAGGGTACTCGATCGAGTAGCCTTGGCACTCGATCGAGTAAGTGGCACTCGATCGAGTACGTGACTTACTCGATCGAGTAAGTCGGTTATCGGGTAATATTTGACGGGTTTTGGTAATAATGCGGATTAATATATAATAAGTTTCGTCATCTTCTTTAAACACTTTTGCAAAACCTAACACTGTTAAGAGAGACTTCAAGTTACATTGCCTTGTACTTCCGCATTATTGGCAAATCCCGAAGCTAGAGGTGACGGATTCCTTTGTTCATTATACCATTGTGATCCTTGCGTCAAGAGTATGTTCTACGTACCATTTTTATAGCAATTGGTTAATGTTAGTTAAACCCTAATTTGGGAATTAGGGTTTTTTTTATTGTATTATTATGGTAGTAATTGTATGAATATGTGTATAGGAGGAGGGTTCGTAGAAGAGAGGTTTTGAGACAGCTGCTAGATCGTCTGATTTGTGATTGCATTGCAGGTAGGTTTTTCCCCACTTAGTATTAATTACATGATGTGGTTGGTGGTTTCCTTTTGATGGTTATTAAAGTATATTGTTGGTGTTGTGACGGTTGTTGATTATTATCAATGACTGTTGTTGTATCTCTCTGTGTTCTTCGGGCTCCGTCCCTGGCTGAGTGGAGTCACTTGCGGGAGTGGCTTCACGCCCTTGATTCGCCTTCTGTGGAACCCGCCACAGAAGGGATGTGCACATTAATGAACATAGGTTTATCGCTCGATGGAGATGAGCGGGGCTTAGGTGGGAACGGCTGTGGTCCCCCACTGGCGGTGTGGAGTACCTATTGCGATGGGTACTCTAGCAGGACTACAAACTTTAGTGTGTAGTCAGTTATGAGGACTTTGATTATGGAGACTGGGGTTGGATGTGACGGTTGAGCTATTTTGCATTTGTTTTATTGTGATTTGTGTTGTGTAATTAGTACTGACCCCGTTGTTTGTTTTATTAAACTGTGGTGATCCATTCGAGGATGGTGAGCTGTTGTTGAGCAGGTTTGATATAATGCTTTTGGGCTAGCTGGGATGAGTCATCACTTGGCATTAGAAGAGTCTTCCGCTGTGTCAGACGATATTTGTAGTTGTTCAGTTTGGCTAGTAAACAGTTTGGTTTTGGAATTGTACTTCACTTAACAGTTTTGGTTTGAGACATGTAATCCCTTAAATAGTATTTCATTCTTTTAATGTACGTTTCTTTATTGTCTTATGATATTCATTACCTCGTGTAATCGAGATGGTGACGTTCCTATACCTGAGTTGTCCTGGTAAGGCACTTGGAGTATGAGAGTATCACACCAACGCACCATTATGACAATGTTGGTCCTGAAAATGTTCCTGCCAATCGTCCTTGGTAAGGCCCTTATCTGACCCAACCCCGACATGCATGAAGACTCGAAAAAGGACAATGGTACCGCACAAGCTCGAGCATGAAGGAAGAAGCGAAACCCCACGCCCTACCTGCACAAAAACCGATATAGCCACCAAGCAACAGTGACTAAGGAGCCGCTAAAACCAGCGATAGTGACCAAGCCACCCACGTGTAAGAAGCAACCGCAATGAGCAGCCACACCCTCCACGCAATACCACCGGCTAAAATCCACCACCCTGAAAAAGGCCACCACGTCTAACCACCGGCTAACACCAGAACAGAACTGAGTAACCAATCAGCAACAATGACGGCAGCAGGCAGCAAAAACGTGACAGCAGAATAATCCCAAAACACACAAAAAAACGCAGCATTAAAGAAACATGGCAAAGTAGGGACTATATAGTGCAACAAGCAGCAGCCGGCGACGATCAACCCCACCTGAGAAACACCCCTCTACGACAAAGGTAACCGGAGGCCCAAGAGATTCCGTCAAACAGAAACTCGCACAACCCGAAAACCCGCAAAAAGTCGACAAACCAATCAAGAACAACCAAAACCCGCACCAGCGTAGATAAACGAGTGTTGATGAAAGGTAGAGGGGATTCTAAGGAGAAGAACACGAGCAGCAACCGGAGAAGGCAGAGATGCCCTAATCGCGAAAATGACTGCTACCCTAATCGCAATAACCTGCAAAAAAATTAAATAGAAAACACCACACACAGTCATGCACAACGGCGATGTGAGGTCTAATGCCGGCTTGATGTGGTGGTGTGGGTCCCTAGTGGCAACCGGTGACAGCAGCAGCAACAAGCACTACACGGTCAAAAGCGATGTTCCCCGCAACACTGCAATGCCACAAAAACGATCCCCGACCACCCAGTAAATGATGACGCAGGCGACGTGAGGTGACCGGCGATGAGGAAATCCGACGGTGAGGTGAGGTTACCTGTCGGTGTGTGGATGAACGCAAGAAATCCGACGTTGATGTGAGGTTATAGTTTTATTATTAGTTTTATTGTTATTTTTATTGTTATTGAAATTGTTATTGTTATTATTATTGTTATTATTATTGTTATTATTATTATTGTTATTGTTATGTTATGGTTATTGTTATTATTGTGTTATTGTTATTATTATTGTTACTATTATTATTACTATTATTATTACTATTACTAGTATTATTACTACTATTATTATTACTATTACTATTACTATTACTATTACTATTACTATTACTATTACTATTACTATTACTATTACTATTACTATTACTATTACTATTACTATTACTATTACTATTACTATTACTATTACTATTACTATTACTATTATTACTATTACTATTACTATTATTAATATTATTATTACTATTATTATTATTACTACTATTATTATTATTATTACTATTATTATTATTACTATTATTATTTTTATTTATATTTATATTTATATTTATATTTATATTTTTATTATTACTATTATTTTGATTATTACTACTATTATTATTATAATTACTATTATTATTATTATTACTATTATTATTTTTATTATTATTTTTATTTTTATTTTTATTGTTATTATTATTATTGTTGTTGTTGTTGTTGTTGTTGTTGTTGTTGTTGTTGTTGTTGTTGTTGTTGTTGTTGTTGTTGTTGTTGTTGTTGTTGTTGTTGTTGTTGTTGTTGTTGTTGTTGTTGTTGTTGTTGTTGTTGTTGTTGTTGTTGTGTTGTTGTTGTTGTTGTTGTTGTTGTTGTTGTTATTGTTATTATTGTTATTATTATTGTTATTTTTATTTTTATTATTATTATTATTATTATTATTATTATTATTATTATTATTATTATTATTATTATTATTATTATTATTATGGATGCGCGCAGCTTTCAATAAATGAAAAACAAAAGTTTACATGAAATTGGTGGGGAGCCGAGAAACAAGCTGGGCTCCCACACCCTTAGCAACAGCAAAGCTAAGTCTAGTAAAAATGTAAGCGGCCACCCGAGCCCCCGCATCCTGAGATACCGAGAATTTCTGGATCCGCTTGAGCAAGGCAACAGCATCCGAACCCAACTCCCCGAGTGATGAGAAAGAGAAAGGAAGGAAACCATAACCCGCTGCCGCGCAGAACTCCCCATACTTAGCACACTTCCGCAGAGCAGCATCAGCAACAACCCGGCCAGGCACAAAATCCGTCATCCTAGTCTGAGTCAAAGGAGAAGACCCGGTCAAGTCAACGCACACATCACGCCCCCTGTCCCAAGAATAAAGCAGTAAATCCGCAGGACGAAGAGAACCCCCATGCCCGTCAACCAAACCAACATCAACCTCCTTTCCCACAGAAATACCAGATCTATAGCAGATGTCGAAAAGAGTGTCACGGACGAGGTTATGCCGATGTTTAACACCCACAAAGATGCAAGACAAGAAACAGCGTGGTCCCCAAAAACATCATCAGCAAAATCCCGAGAGCAAGCTGGACAGGGCCTAGAAACCGTGAATAACGGAACACCCAGACGATAGCCAAGCACACTACGGTATGTCCTCCCGTTCATAGTCTGACCCAACCCCGAGATAGGAACCGCACGCAACCAATCAGAGGAGTGGGACCCCTGCTGAGACTGCCACAAAGCAAGCAGACGAGGTGTCAAAGAGAAAACAGACTCTGAGGCAGCAGCAACCGTCGCGAAATAAATATCTGCCAATTTCTTCATAAGTTTGGGGGCAGCAATTTCACTAGGGTTACCTAAGATACCAGAACCTGTAATCGCAGTAAAACCTCGCGCGGCATCATCAAAAGCAGGGCCAGCTGCTACAATACCAGAGGGTCCGAGGAGCTTAGCCTGCAAATCAAAGACTGCAAACGGGACGCAACAAAAGCATAATGCAAAACATCCCCCGCCGCATAGACACCAAGACCACCAAGATGAAAAGGGAAAGTAGCAAGGCGCCACTGCCAATCCCCAAAACCTGGGCCAGACGCGGTGACGATACGTTCCAAGCTGGAACGAAGAGCAGCATCAAAAGGAAGATGGACAGACCCAAAAACACAAGGGGAGCAAGTACGAAGGGAGAAATAGAGCTTAGAAGTACCAGTACAAGCTCGAAGCAGAAGCAACTCGCATTGCGGGTCCTCAATCCTCGCAACCAAGTCCATTAGCTCAATGGTCTTAGTTACTCTCCTCGCCACAATCTCACTGCCAAAAACGGAGCAAGTACTGACAGGTCCACCCAAAACTGTAACACCCCTCGCGGGCCGAGCAATAGAGGGGGGGAAAACCCCAGGTAGCCGACTCTGAGGATCCTCAACAGGCCAAAAGACCTCCGTCTTGGAGACATTAAGGTGTAGTCCAAAACGGGGGCCATCCGCCATAATCAAATCCAAGACCTTCCCCACCTCTAAAGTATCCCCCACAATGGTGCCATCATCCAAGTACCATGCCTGCATAGTGAGGTCAAAAGTGTCCCGGATTTTGCATACTACGTGATGCAAAACCAAAGCGAAAAGCAACGGACCCAAAGGATCACCCTGCTGGACTCCCTGACAAGACCACAAGCAATGCTCCCCATAAAAAAGACGGGCAGGGCTGGAATAACAAAACTCCACCCAACGGGAGAGAACCGGGCAACGTCGGCGGACTTCCTGAAGCATGGTCGTACGATCAACAAGGTTGAAAGCATTCTGGAAATCAACCAGTAACATGGAAAGTCCCACCTCAGCACCCCGAGCCTCAATGAGCCGGTTCAAGGCATGCAAGATAGCCTCTCCTCCACCGGACACACCCACCCCGAACTGCAAACCAGCAAAATAAGACGACAAAGAAGGACCCACCATAAAAGCACCAACCTTAGAGACAAGCCGTCTCCGGACAAAGTACTAACAAAGAATAGGACGGACCCCACCACCTGGTTTAACAAGCGGCGTGAGAGGGGCGCTGGCAATGTACTCTCCCAAAGCAAGAGGGCACCGACCCTCAAGAAAAAGATTAACCACCCTAGTAATAGAAGTGATCAACTCATCAGAAATTATTATTATTATTATTATTATTATTATTATTATTATTATTATTATTATTATTATTATTATTATTATTATTATTATTATTATTATTATTATTATTATTATTATTATTATTATTATTATTGTTATTATTGTGTTATTGTTATTATTATTGTTACTCTTATTATTACAATTACAATTATTATTATTATTATTATTATTATTATTATTATTATTATTATTATTATTATTATTATTATTATTATTATTATTATTATTATTATTATTATTTTATTTTATTTTTTTTATATATTTTTTAATATAAAAGGATGCGTGCAGCTTTCATTAAAAGGAAAATAAAAGTTTACATGAAATTGGTGGGGAGCCGAGAGGCAATCTGGGCTCCCACACCCTTAGCAACAGCAAAGCTAAGTCTAGTAAAAATGTAAGCGGCCACACGAGCCCTCGCATCTTGAGATACCGAGAATTTCTGGATCCGCTTGAGCAAGGTAACAACATCCGAACCCAGCTCCCCAAGTGAAGAGAAAAAGAAAGGAAGGAAACCATAACCCGCTACCGCGCACAAATCCCCGTACTTAACATACTTACGCTGAGCAGCATCAGCGACAACCCGACCAGACACAAAATCCGTCATCCCAGTCTGAGTCAAAGGAGAAGACCTTGTCAAGTCAACGCACACTACCAGATTTATAACAGATGTCGAAAAGAGTGTCTCGGACAAGGTTATGCCGATGTTTGACGCCCACAGTACCAGTACAAGAAATAGCGTGGTCCCCAAAAACATCCCCAGCAAAAACCCGAGAGCAACCAGGACAGGGCCTAGTTACCGTGAATAACGGAACACCCAGACGATAGCCAAGCACACTACGGTAAGTCCTCCCGTTCATAGTCTGACCCAACCCCGAGATAGGAACATCACGTAACCAATCAGAGGAGTGAGAACCCTGCTGAGACTGCCATAAGGCAAGCTGGCGTGGTGTCAAAGAGAAAACAGACTCTGAGGTTGCACCAACCGTCGTGAAATAAATGTCTGCCAATTTCTTCATAAGTTTGGGGGCATCAATTTCACTAGGGTTACCTAAGATACCAGAGCCTGTAGTCGCAGTAAACACCCGCGCGGCATCATCAAAGGCAGGGACAGCAGCTACAATACCAGAAGGGCCGAGGAGCTTAGCCTGCAAACCAGCAGACTGCAAACGGGACGCAAAAAAGGCATAAAATAAAACATCTCCTGCCGCATAGACACCAATACCACCAAGATGAAAAGGGAATGTAGCAAGGTACCACTGTCAATCGCCAAAACCCGGCCCAGACGCGGTGAACATATGTTCCAAGCTGGAACGAAGAACGACATCAAAAGAAAGATGGACCGACCCAAAAACACTAGGGGAGCAAGTACGAAGTGAGAAATAGAACTTAGAAATACCAGTATAAGCTCGAAGTAGAAGCAACTCACATTGCGGGTCCTCAATCCTCGCAACCAAGTCCATTAGCTCAATGGTCTTAGTTACTCTCTTCGCCACAATCACACTACCAAAACTAGGACAAGTACTGACAGGTCCACCCAAAACTGTAACACCAGGCAATGGCCGAGAAATAGAAGAGGGAAAACCCCAGGAAGCCGACTCTGAGGATCCTTAACAGGCCAAAAGAACTCCGGCTTGGAGACATTTAGATGCAGTCCAAAACAAGGGCCATCCACCATAATCAAATCCAAGACCTTCCCCACCTCCAAAGTATCACCCACGATAGTGCCATCATCTAAGTACCACGCCTGCATAGTGAGGTCAAAAGTGTCCCAGATCTTGCATACTAAGGGATGCAAAACCAAAGCAAAAAGAAAAGGGCCCAACGGATCACCCTGCTGGACACCCTGACAAGACCACAAGCAGTGCTCCCCATAAAAAAGACGGGCAGGGCTACAATAACAAAACTCCACCCAACGGGAAAGAACCGGGCAACGACGGCGGACCTCTTGAAGCATGGTCGCACGATCAACAAGGTTGAACGCATTCTGGAAATCAACCAGCAACATAGAAAGCCCCACCTCAGCACCCCGAGCCTCAATGAGCCGGTTCAAGGAATGCAAGATAGCCTCTCCTCCACCGGACACACCCACCCCAAACTGAAGTCCATCAAAATAAGAAGATAAAGAAGGACCAACCATAAAAGCACCAACCTTAGAGACAAGCCGTCTCCAGACCGTGCCAACAGCAATAGGACGAACCCCACCACCCGGTTTAACGAGTGGCGTGAGAGGGGCGCTGGCAATGTACTCACCTAGAGGAAGAGGATAATGGCCCTCAAGAAAAAGATTAACCACCCTAGTAATAGAAGTGATCAAATCATCCGAGATAGCCACAATAGCGCCACTCAAACAGTCCATAAGGTGTGGGAAGCTGCGAATCATATCCAAAACCACCGCCGAAGAGGCAACCAGAGGATGATGATCCCCAGACAAAGGAGGCAATGAAGGAGGTGGTGCGACAGGATGCTTCTCACGCAAGGCCACAAGAGTGGCATCGGAGTAGGGGGCGACCCCAGAGGAAGAAAGCACCCGACCAACAGCAGTCTAGTGACCATCACAAATCTTCCGCCGACATTGACGGAGGTTAAGCTCACTCAAATCCAGATCCTCCTCCACATGAAACAAAGAAGGACCCTTATCAAAACACTCCTACAACAGCTGCAACCCCCCCCCCCCCCAAGCAAGGATTGCCCTGGTAATACTCTCCTCCTGACGCTGGCGCCGAATAGCAGTCCTACACTCAACATTACTCCGAGGAGCGAAAGTCTTAAGCAGACACAACGGTAAAACAAGCAAACGAACCAAGCGGGAAAGATCACTAGGGGAACTAGCCACATCATCCAGGGCTCCTTTCAAAGCCCGAGCAAACTCAAGATGGCACTTAGGAGGAATAGATTTCACGGTGCGAAGACCCAAAGACAATAAACTATCAAGTGAAGATATAGACCACTGAACAAGCTCAACACCATCATCAGAAAAAACCGAAGAAGAAGGAGCCAAAGGTCTCGGAATACCATAAATATGAAAACTGTAGAGGCCATCAACACACTCCGGATACATCACAATATCACCCCGACTATGCCGACATCTAGCGCGAGTGGTACGGGTCATAAAGCACACCCCACACTACCAAAGCCCCATCCGTCTCAAAACACTCTCGGCATTGGAATAAACAGTCAAACTATCAGTAAGAGTCTGACGCGTAAGTTCCAACGCACCATTATGGCAATGTCGGTCTTGAAAATGTTTCTGCCAAGCTGCCTTAGTAAGGCCCTTACCAAAACCATCCCGACACGCATGAAGACTCGAAAAAGGACAATGGAACCGCACAAGCTCGGGCATGAAGGAACCCCTCCTCACCTGCACAGTAAACAAACCGCAGCCGTGACAAGATAGTACAGGCAGCAAGTGCTAGTAGTCGACCGGAGCTACGGCAAAGACGGCCACACAAAAAACCCCAACCACACTACACACACACGACAAACCCGAAACACACAAGCCACAACCCAAGCGATGGCAATGTACTGCCACTGAAACCACCACGGACAGCCACCAGGTCAGTAGTTAATACCGACCAGCAGCAAGGCAATGAACAGCAAGACACCGGCAAGTTGTAGAAAAACAAAAGGAAAAACTTGAAATAAAAGAAAGAAGAAAACGGAAGCAAACTGCAGGTCAACGTGCAGCAGCCACCGTCGACGGCAGGGGTAGTTACTAGCCGGCCGATATCCTCCCTCCCGCGTGATCAGAGGACTTTAACCACCCCTAACTCAAAAGTAGTCGAAAACCCGAAAACCCGCAAAATAGATCGCATTTACCAGTAAAAGCAACAACAGACCGGAGAAAGTCGCCGGAGAAGTGGTTGTTTGACGGAAATAACGACGTAGGCACGGGAGCAGGCGACAACAGCCACGGCGTACGAACCCTAAAACCAAAAGACGCCCTAAATGATAAAAGAAACGATGCCCTATATGATAAAAGAAGAAGAACAGCGAACAACAAAGGACGATCCAAGGACGCCGGCGTCGTGAGAATGCCGACGGTGAAAGGTGGCCAGTGGCGACGTGAGGAGGCCGTCCAAACTGACGAAATGCAATGATCGCCGCAAGTCGCAGCAAGAATCGCCCTCCATGTCTGTCTCTCTCTGCAAATTATTATTATTATTAGGCTAATTTGATAACTTATACCTTGAATAATCCATTTTTTCAAATCTTATACCTAAAATAACTTTCTTTAAAATCTTATACCTGATATAACATTTTCTTTTATACTTGATACCAAATTAGACTTCCGGTGAGAAAAATTGCCTGAGTCCGGTGGAATTCAAAATTTGGACATAAAATGTTGTTTTTTATTCCAATATTACCCTTTAGTTTGTTTATATAACATCCATCTACTCTTTACCTCTTTTATTTCATCATTTATTATTCTATCATCTAATTATTCCCAAATCCATCTCTTTCAATTTCATCTTTTCATCAACACTACAACGTATTAAGGTAAATTTTTTTACTCTATATTCTTTTATTTTTGTTCTAGATTGATTAATTTTAAAAGTGTGGGATTTTTTGATTAATTTATATCTAGAACCCTAAATTAATTAGGGTTTATATCAATTTGGGGGAAATTTGATATTTGCAGATATGTCAACTCGGAGTGTTGGGTTAGAGTCTTCGAGCAGAGTACGAAGGTGTGGATGTGGTGTTCCTTTGGCTCTTGTAACATCTTGGACGCAAGACAACCCTGGAAGACGATTTTGGGGTTGCAAATTCTACAACACAGTAACTGATTTTCGTGGTTGTGGTTATTTCAGTTGGTATGATGAATCCCAAAATGAATGGCAGAAAAATGTTATCAACCAATTGTTAATGGACAAGAAAATATTGCAGCTTGAGAACAATATCTTAAAAACGGAGACTACACATATGAAGGAACAAATGAAGAATTTGAGGGATGATATTGAGATGATGAAGGAGAATAGGAAGTGGGTTAACAATCAGGCTTCATCTAGCAAAAAGATGTTGAGAAGCAGTGTTTGCAAGATCTTATTTGTTTGCCTTTTGGTTGTTGTAGTCACTTATTTTAGTAGTAGTTATTAGGTGTTGTTTAGCTGCTGTTTAGATGTTATTTAGTTGTTGTTTGTACTCTTAATAGCTCAATTTATGAGCCAATTTTCTATATCTTGTATTTCCCGAATGGTTATTCAAGTATTAATGCAAGTAAGTGTTGAAATTGTATGTCTAAAACATGTTGCCATTACAAGAGCCAACTTTTTGCTGCAACCAAATTTCTTGCTGAAAATGGTAAACTTGTTCATAACACCACAAAGGCATGTCAACAGAATGCATTACATTAGCCTAAAAACTGATAAATTGGTCCAAAACATAAAACATAACTTGTCCAAACACAATACAT
Organism: Silene latifolia; assembly: GCF_048544455.1. Taxonomy (NCBI): domain Eukaryota; kingdom Viridiplantae; phylum Streptophyta; class Magnoliopsida; order Caryophyllales; family Caryophyllaceae; genus Silene; species Silene latifolia. The sequence goes on along the minus strand of NC_133533.1, from coordinate 22,140,313 downwards.
AACTTGTCCTAACAATTGAAGAACTAATTATCTAGGACATTAACACTAGCTTGACTTTCTTGGATTATTGAAGTAGCCATTTCAGAAGTCATTTCCTTGTGTGCTTTCCTTCTTGCAATATTTTCTCTTACCTTCTTAGACCATTCAGATTTGCTTTTGGCTCTTGCAACCGTAGGTTGTTGTTGATGCTCAGGTTGAGTTTGATTCTTTTCCCTGCTTAAAGTTGGATTTTTGCAAGTCTTGGTGTTATGACCAAGAACACCACAGTTACCACATGCTCTTTGCCTCTTTGGCCTCTTTACAGACTTGCTTGTTCCTTCTCCAGCTTCTTTCTTCCTCTTCTTGTGACTTGGTCTTCCAGGAAGTTTTCTATGAGGAGGTGGCAGTGGCTCATCTAGGCCAACTCTATCCCATTGGTTCACACCAGGCATAGGGGTGATGGAGTGTCCATAAGCCCTCAAATAAGTGGCTCTAGAATAAACTTCATCAACATACATTTTTGAATTCCCTCTATTCTTGATAATGCAGGATATTGCATGAATGCAAGGGAGGCCAGTCAACTGCCAATGGTTGCAGGTGCAACTCTTTTCCTTTAACTTGACAGCATGTTGTTCCCCTCTATAATCAACCTCATACTCATAATTCAAACCTTCTAATACTGTTCCAAACCTTGCCTCATTCTCAGCCCATTTCAAATAGTTCTCCACATAAGGCAATTGGGTACCCTTCCAACTTTTCAAACCCTCTCTTTTTTCAGAATGTCTTTTCATTACATACCTTCGTATCCATTCCATATGAGTTAAAATTGGTTTGTCTCTAGCATCTTTTAAAACTGAATTGAAGGTCTCACAAATGTTGTTCAACAACAAGTTGGACTTACAATTGGGACTGAAAGCATGTCTAAACCAGGTTTGAGGGGGGATTGCTGCCAAGTATGCATGAGCAGGTTTTGAGAGAAACTTCATACCTTCTATGTGCTTGTTAAATTCAGCCTTTGTTGTACACCTTGCTGCACTCCAAAATGTATCTTTTAAAAGTTGACCTGTGAATTGCAACTTGAAGTTGGCCCATATATGCCTTACACAATATCTCACTTCAGCTTTTGGGGTAATCACCTTCAATGGATCCACCAATCCCTACATTCAAATGTTAAAACATCATAAACAGACAACTAAAATGGAAATTTTTAAAAAAAGACAATGAAAAGATTATATATGTTTGTTATACCTTCTGTCTGTCTGACATAAAAGTGAGGCCTTCACCATCTTCCTTCCCCAAATCCTCAACTAATAACTTTAAGAACCAAGACCAAGTAGTACCATTTTCTACTTCCACAACAGCCCAAGCAATGGGATAAATGTTGTTATTTCCATCCTTACCAACTGCTACCAAGCACATACCTGGGTATGCTCCTTTTAAATGACACCCATCCACTCCAACTAATGGTCTGCATCCTGCTAAAAAACCATCTTTGACAACCTTCAAACATAAATACATCCTCTGAAAGATAGGAGGGGGTCTTTCAATGTTATCCACCATAACAATTGCAGTGGATCCTGGATTATACTTCCTCACAGCAGCCACATAGTCCCACACTCTAAAGATACTTGATCACCCCCATCACCAAAGATCATCAGTTTGGCTCTTGCCCTTGCCAGCCAACATAATCCATACTTTACTTCAATACCTAAATCCCTATATATTTGCTTTTGAAAAGCAGATAATTTCCAAGTTGGGTCACCCCTCCATGTTTCAAGATATCTTTCTGCCAAGTACTCAGATGTAATTTTTCTTGTATACCCAGTGAATTCACATGAATGTCTCAAATCCATTGTTGTTATTTCCCAGTATGTATCCCCCTCCTTTAAAGTGGCATATATCTTGAAAGGACACCAAGACTTTTTTGGACACTTACACCCTACAATCTTGCACCTCACCTTATCTAACTCACACTTACACCTATGTCTGCAATATACACTTAGTCTATCCCTGGCACGATGCAAGTAATAGAAGTCATACTTATTTTCAATTGCATGATGTACTAAGGCCTTTCTTAAAACATTTGCATCTGGAAACAACAAACCAACAGAAAGTGATACCTTTTTTTTGAAATCAATATCAGGGTTGAAAGTGGGTCTGTTATCAGCTTCATCATCACTGCCTTGAAGGCTTCTTAACTCATCTGAGTTAACATTATCTTCATCACCCCATTGCACATTGTTTTCAAAATTCAACCCCTTTTCTACTGTCTGCAAAATGGAATCACCTTCTACTCCTTCAAACAAATCATCCTGCTGCAACTCTTCTTCACCAATACCAAACTTCACCTCATCTTCTAAATCTGATAACTCATCATCATCACTGACTTCAAACTGCTCTTCCCAGTCTAGATCTTGGTCAACAACTTTGGATCTACCTTTATTCTGACATTTTCCCTTACCAACCTTGCCCTTCTTTTCAACCTCTAACTTGCATTTAAAAGCAGCCTTACCCTTACCCTTATCCTTGCCTTTCACAGACTTATCCTGAACTCCTGACTTCCCTTTAACATGAGATTTTCCCTTACCCTTATCCAAACCTTTCACAAACGTTTCCTCATGTTCTGACTTCCCCTTAACAACAGCTTTTCCCTGAACCTTACTTTTTTTTCTCAAATCATTTTCCTTGATTCATCCTGCCTCCCATCAACTTCTTTAACAACATTAAAATCCTCAGTAACTATCTTCCCCTTCCCTTTATCAGCCCTTCTACAAGCTAGCTTTGGAAATCTTTGGGGAGGATTTTGTGGTGGGAGTTTGGTGTGTGAGAAATCAATTGTAAGTGGAATAAATGGAGTAACTACAATGTCAGGGTCAGGGTCAACATTTAATATGGAAGGTTGATTTTTAACTGATAATTTTCTAGGGCTTCTTCTCAATGGGGCATCAGTAATGGGCTTCTTCTTTGCTGGACTTCTTTTGGTAAGCCCATAGTTTTCAAACTGCTTAGTGGGGTCCACCTCAAAAGCTACTTCACTTGTGGTCACATACAAATCAATAACATTGTCCTTATCTCTTGATTTTTTCACCTCACCCACTTCCTGCCTAGTCTTAATCAGGGTTCTGCTACTACTTAAATCCCCACCATACTTCTTATACCACACAAATGGTACCCCATCTGTACCAATCAAATTATATGCAGCTTTAAAGATGAAGCCATATGTTAACTGATTAACTGAAATACCAACCATTAACTGCGTACTACCTCCAACATATTCAGTTTTACCATTACTGAGTATAAAGTTACCCCCAAAGAACATTCTAACAGTAAGAAGCATCTCCATCCTACAAACCCATTAAATAGCAGAAATTCAAGTGGATTTCAGAAAATAATAAGAATTTAAGAAGATTACAGCATAAAAGACAAGTAAATCCTAATTGTATAGACCTTAATTAAGTAAGGTTAT